>NW_028274809.1:102843725-105631225 GCF_037043125.1 Eumetopias jubatus
TTTGCTCCCTGGACACACAGCATGGGCTGGCTCCTTGGAAGGGGGCGTGAGCCTTTCACTCCAGGGATCCTTCCAGAGCTGGAGAGCCTGGCTCCTGGAGCCCGCACATGCCCAGGCCTCCCGCATGCTCCTTCTCCCCAGTGCCATTCTGCACCCAGCCAGCCACACCCGCCCAGGACAGAAACTTTTCTTTCCTTCGCTGCACCTGGGCTATCAGAAGGTGAGTGCTAATCAGGGGCTGATATGTGCTCTTATAGGTGCAGGTTTGCAAAGGACGTCTTTTGTTCTTGTTAGAGTAGCTAACCTCTAAATCTATTTAATACCCCTTCCCTGGTTGTCCATCATTATGACACATGATTTTCCAAAGGATTTACTATTAGTTAGCAGCACGGGGCTTTCTCCCTGGGGTAGCAGCTACTTGCAGTGAAGAAAATGCATGTTCAATGTAGCAATTTGTCTTTTTTTATATATTTATTATAAGAGTAAATGAGTTATTGTTGGAGACTTCAATATTATTGCAAATTAGGTGCTGCACATGGAGCTGGGCCCATTTATTATGTTTCTCAACTCCCACAGCAAGCACACCGGTTCAGGAATCAGCTTCCAGGGTGAGCTCAGGGGGACAGCATTGCCCAGTGCCAGACGCAGAGGAGACAGGGAGCCTCCTGTGCAGGCAGGAAGGGAAGCACCGTTTGTCATTGTGGCAGGTGGTCATCAGTGGGTAGACTTGACTGCTGGGGTCAGCAGGCCAGAGGAGGTGGTAATACACCTGACCTGAAGCTGTGATACCCGCCCCCATGACCTCCTCCCAGCCCATAGCTGTGGTCACGGAGGTGAGGTTGGGGACCTGTGCCTAGAGTAATGCCTCAGCCATGACCTTGCATCTGGAACAATGGCTGGGTTCTGATCTGCGGTGATCTCTTTCCCCCCAAAAGAGAGTGGTGGCTGGAGTCAGACTCCCCTAGGGGCCATGCACCCTGATAGACCCCCTGCTAGGGTGCTATGACTGCTTGGTCCTGTCCATTAGTCACCTGCTCGGTCCAGGGGTGGGCATAGGGGTGCAGGATGCAGGTAAGAGAGTTGGGTCCTTGCCAGCCAGAGGTGAAGTGCACATGGCAGGGTGAGCAGGCCATGTGCTATCGGTGCCAAGGAACAGCGGACGCAGGCCCTGGCACACAGCCATTCCCTGAGGCTGGAGGACCTGCAGGGAAGACCGGCCCCCTAGGCCAGTGGTCAGGAACACGGGCTTCTGGTGGCCGACCAGCCCAGATTGGAGTCTTGGTTTCGCGTCATCTGCTATCTGCATGACCGTGGACAAGATGCTGAGCCTTGCTCTGACCTTCAGTTTCTCTTCTGTAAAATGAGGCTGATAATCCACAGCTATCGTTGGGGTGAAATAAACCTGCATCCCTGAAACGTGCAGCCCAGTGCCTAGCCCATAAGAAGGGCTTAGAGGTGTTACTTGTTCAGTGACTACTCTGTGGGCTTTTCAGAACATGATAGACTAAACTTGAAACATTAATACTGCACTCCTTCTGATTGCAGTAGTAACATAGGTGAATGACAGACAAGAAGTACCACCCAGAGAAAGTTGCTCACCGTCTTCTGTGTCCGTATGTTCTATACAAAGGCCCATGTCCTTTTTTACAGAATGAGATTCTATTTGTTACTGCAGACCAATGCATCCTGCCCACTTAAGACCTCTTGTCGTTCAAGTTCTTGTATAACTACCATTCTCAAATCCCTTGGTCTTGGGACCTCTATACACTCTTAAAAATTATGGAAAACTTCAGGGGCGCCTGGGTGGCACTGTTGGTTGGGTTTGGGCTCTGGTCGCGAGCTCGGGGTCATGGGGTCGAGCCCCTCGTTGGGCTCCGCACTCAGTGCAGTGTCTGCTTAAGACTCTCTCTCCCTCTTCCTCTGCCCCTCCCCGCCTCTCTAAAATAAATAAATAAAATCTTTTTAAAAAAATTATTGACATCTCCAAGAGCTTTCCTGGGGAGCAGGGAATTTATATCTCTTGATATTGATTTATTGGTATTTAGAAATTAAAACTGAGAAATTTAAATGATATGTAAAGTCAATTTGAGAATAATAGTAATAAACCCATTTCACATTACTGAAAATAACACATAGCACATTATGAAAAATATTTTCCCCAACAACAAAAGCATTATAAGAATGTCATTGTGTCTTAGTTTTAAACACCTCTTTACTGTCTGGCCTAGTGAAAGAAACATTTGTTCTGTTCCCTGGTAGCCTCACCATCCAAATAACATCTTAGTATAAAGATAGTTTTGACTTTGTGGACCTCCTGAAAGGGTCTTGGGGATCTTCGGGGGTCCCCAGATTACACTTTGGTCCCCTCTTTAATGCCTACAGGGTGTTTTTGGACATTTCTGCCTGAGGCTGGGCTGTGAACATCCCTCCAGGGTCCAGGCTCCCTGGGCCCCTCATCTGACCAGACCCCCGCCCAGAGAGGCTGTACCAACCAGTGCATCTCCCTCCCCATCACTGTAACACGAGATGCACAACCTGTTTGCAGGCTGGGTGGTCACTGAGAGCATTTTCATACCTCCCCACAGGCACCTTTGGGTAGCCTGCCCGGGGTCCTCGGCTGCCCCAGCACCTTGCCCAGGTCACACAGACCTCTTTGTCCCAAGGTTGCTCCACAGAAGAAGGGGCTGTTGCCCCGAGGATTGGCCTAACCCACCCTGCGGCCCACTGCCTGCAGACCCCGACCACGAGGGGAGCACCCCGCTCCTGCGTGTCCCCACTCCAGAGGGCTCCAGGCTGCGGGCCGCCATCCCTACTGGCACCCTGAGGGCTAGAGTAACTGTGTGCAACCCTCAGTGCCTCCTTCCCCGAACCGCCCCTCAAGCCAACAGAGCCCAGCTTGTGCGGCTCCATGGGTCTGTGCAACGGCCCGTTTGCCTTGGCTTCTTTGGCCTCGTTTCTCAACTGGCTCACCAGCTCTTTTCAGAAACTGGCTGGGGCGTTTTGAAACTTTATTTTCCAAAGAGAAAAATTCCTGGACCTGTAGCAAGGAGAAAAAAAAAAAGTTATAATAATAAACGAAAGAACCAGTAGCCAGAGTAGAAATAGTGAGAGTTTGAAAATATTGAAAGTCACCAGAGTGTATAGCTCACCCGTCAGGGGAAAGGGCTAATGACGGGGGGCTGGGAGCTGGGCCCCCCACCCTCGTATGTGCATGTGTGTGCACGTGTGTGTGTGTGTGTGTGTGTGTGTGTGTGTGTGTGTGTGTGTAGCCCAGGCTGAGCCGGCTTCTTCCTGCGTCAGCATTTGGGGAAAGACGGATGTGCCCGGAAGCAGGCCTCACTCCTGTCTGTGTAAGCAGGGCCCACGTTGAACGTCTGCGGGTGGCATCTATCATCCATGACCTGTAGCATTGTGCTTGTTGTTTATGGTCTCTTGGCATGCATTGTTTTCTCGAGGCTGAAATATAGCACGCTAATGAGGTATCTCTCTGCTCGGGAGGATGCAGGCAGCTCGGAAAGACGCCTCGGCGGCGTGCTGACTAGCTGGTCAACAGCCACACGCTGTGGCAGCAGCTGTCTTTGCAAAGAAGAAAGAGGAGCGAGAGGTGCTAGGAGACACCCCAGCTAGGGCCTGGGGGTTTGGTGCTCGGGAGCCTGCGGCTCCTGTGCGGGGTCTGCCCTGGAGGTGACTTTCTTGGAGATATTTGTAGTTGCCGGGGCTGTTGGCCCCAAGGCCGGTCATCACGAGGAGGCATGGGGCTCACGGGGGTCAGGCTGACCTGGGTTTGGGTCCCAGCTTCTCCGCTTTTGTCCTGATGCTCTCTCCACTCTCAGGGCCTGTTTCCTCCTCCCTACAGTGGGGAGGTGAGACCGCCATAGTGGGTACTATGAGACTTGGTGTAACTGGCAACAGGCAGGCTGCTGGTGGTGACTGTGCCTGGCGTGGTGGCTTAACTTGGTGCGCGCAGGCTCCCCTCCGAAGCTGGGACCTGGGCACAGGCAGGAGCCATACCCGTCAGCGTACGGCGTGTGAGCAGGGTAGAAGCAGAGTCAGTATCTCTCCCTGACAGGCCCAGGGTGGACTCAGGAGCCTGGAAAAGTGGACCGAATCTGGAGGGAAGGCTTGAGGAACAACCTCAGGCTGGACATCTTGGCCTGGGGACTCGAGCTCTGGGTGTGAGAAGGGCCCAGTGCTGCCTGCTCGTAGGGAGGGTATATGGGGAAGGAGCTAAGGGACCAAAGTTCCTTTTGTGGGGACATGGCCCACGCAGAAAAGGGGATGCACTTGGAAGCACTTTGAAAACCGTTTTCAAGAGAGAATGTTTCCTTGGACCAGAAGAGATGGGATGGAGGCAGCAGGTCCCGGGTGGACCGCCCCCTACTTGTAGCAACAACTACAGTAATAATAGCTCCTGTTTATTGACCGCTAGCTATGGCTCAGGCCCTCTTCAGACACTGTCTTTCCTTTCCTCACAACCCTACGTGGGTTATTACCTCTCAGTTCTGTGCCATCAGTCACGATCCACATCCCAGGAGGATTCTAACGGCATTCTCCGAGCTGATTGTAAAATTCACATGGAGGAGAACTTAACTGCAAAGAGCCATGATTGCTTTGCGGAAGAAGACAGTAATCAGGGGTGAGGGTAGAAGGCCTGCCCTACCAGACGTTAAACCATGTTATAAAGCTGGAGGGATTACAGCAGAGCATTGGGTCAGAAATAGATAAAAGTACAACTGGGAATTTAGTTTTGTTTTTTTTTTATTAAGGTTTTATTTATTTATCTGAGAGAGCACACACTGGGTTGGGGGAGGAGTAGAGGGGGAGGGGAGGGGGAAGAATCTCAAGCAGACTCCACGCTGAGCACTGAGCTCGCAGCCTGTCACGGGACTCGATCCCACAACCCTGAGATCATGACCTCAGCCAAAACCAAGAGTCAGCCGCTCAACCGTAGGAGCCACCTAGGCACCCCAAATTTAGTTTGTTTTTAACTGTCCTACAGGCAGTATTAAGACAATATGTTATAGAGAGAAAATATTTAAACCCATACTTCATATGCTTTATAAAAGTAGGTTGAAAATGGATTCAAGAACTGATTTTTTTTTAAATCCAACTTAGGAAAGGGGCGCTCCTTCAATCACCCCAGCGCTTTGGTTACCACGGGAATTCCTAAGCAAGACACGGTGTGAAAGCCACACAGGAATAGATGGACACATATTCAGCTATACCAGAATTGCATACTTTTCTTCTGACCTTTTTCTTCTGAAAAGTTTCAAATGTTGAACAGAGCCGAGGACATTTTACATGGAAATTCCCGGCTCCTCATTCTGTCATTAACATCCCCCAATCCCTGTTCCGATCTGTCCGTGCCTCTCAGTCCCTGGTCCCCCCGATTTTTGATACATCCCAAAGTAGACCGTGGCCGTCGGTGAAATTGTAAACTTCTGTATGAAAAAGATGCCGTCAACAAAGTTCAGACAGGTAAGAGACTGGGAGAGAGTGTGTCCCGTGTCTGTAACACAACGGGAGGACAGAAACCTTGATGAAACAAAGACAAAGACTGCCCCATTAAAAAAAAAAAATAGAGGGCACCTGGGTGGCTCAGTTGGTTAAGCGACTGCCTTCGGCTCAGGTCATGATCCTGGAGTCCCTGGATCGAGTTCCGCATCGGGCTCCCTGCTCGGCAGGGAGTCTGCTTCTCCCTCTGACCCTCCCCCCCATGTGCTTTCTCTCTCTCTCATTCTCTCTCTCAAAAATAAATAAATAAAAAATCTTTAAAAAAATAAAATAAAATAAAATAAAATAAATAGATAAAATACGGGAACAGCTAATTAATAGAAGATAAACATAAGGAAATGTAATTTAAATAGGAGAAAAAAGCCCCTCGGGGCGCACGTGGGTGGCTCAGCCCGTTAAGCGCCCGACCCTTGATTTCGTCTCAGGTCCTGATCTCGGGGTCCCGGGATCAAGCCCCAGGTCGGGCTCTGCGCTCAGTGGGGAGTCTGCTGGAGATTCTCTCCCCCTCCCTCCGCTCTCTCTTTCAAATAAATAAATTAATTTAAAAAAGGAAAAGAAAAAAGCCCCTCAACCTTCCGAGTGTTTACGGAGTAGTCGTCAAATTGGCAAAGACTTAAAAGTTTAATGAAGAGCAGGATGAGTAGAAGTGGACCTTCTCCTGGATTGCGGTGGAGCGTCAGGTGCTCGGTCCTTCCAGAGGCCATTTGACAGCGTGTAATAAAAACTAGAACCCCTTGATCCAGCAGTTTCCCTTCTCAGGATCTAGCCGGGAGGAACAGTTGCACACGTGCCCAGGGGGACATGCGTGGAAAGGTCCCTTATAGTGTTGTTGGTAACAACAAAAAATTGGGAACAACCTGAAAATCCAGAAATGGTTAAGCAAACTATGGCATTTCCACTTTGAGGAATAGCACGCAGCAGTTAAAAGTGAATTAAATCTGTTTGTTCCGACATGGGACCATCACCAAGAAGCATTGTGAAGTGAAGCTATGACTCATGCAATGAAGCGTACGGAAGCTTGTAAAAATGACAGCCAATGTTTATTGGGTCCTTGCTGTTTCAGACTCTTTGTGTCTGTTACCTCTGTTCCTCAGCGTGAGTCTCTGTAGCGCTGTTATCCCCATTCTACAGATGAGGAAGGTGAGGCGAGCCTCGCCAGGATCCACGCAAGCTCCACCTTGCTCCAAAGCTGTTGCTCCTTACAACACGTTCCCTTTGTCCAGACACAAAGCAAAATCGTACCTGCGCACCGTAATTGCTCAGACTTGATTCCCTCTCCGCTCCTGGTTTTCAGACATTGCGCTTCATTTAAATTGTAGATTGAAAAGAAGGCGCCCTTGCAGATCAAACAAACTGCTTAGTGGCAAGCCGGGAGGAGAAGGGAGGGAAAAGGTCAGAGGCAATAATGCTTTGCAAAGAGGTGAGTGAGTGTTCGGGGCTGCTCCTCCTTCCTGGGGGACTGGCTGGAGGTTACCCAGGATGCCTCGCTCTCTGTGCATTTCTCCAGCAGAAAACACACTCCTCGGGGCAGTGTAATGGGAGGCTCTCCCCAGTGTCCTGCTGGGCATGCTCTGACCTGAGGGGTTCACAGAACAGCAAACTGGGGCAAAGCCTCGATCAAACAGCCACGCCTCCCCCTAAAGCTCCCCAGGACACTATCCTGCTACAAAGACATACAAGATCTCATCTCAGCAGAAGGAACGTCCCTTCCTGCGGTTTGAAGCATTCACCAGAGCGGGGCTGGCAGGGCTTGTCTTCTGAGGGTTTATAGCTGGCTGCGGAGGAGTGGGGTGGAGGAGGGATGCAGGCGAGCCGGAGGGCAGAGGGAGCACCTTCTCAGGAATGGCCTTTCTCCGTGGGGCCTGTGTGTGTCAGGTCTGGCCGGCAAGCAGGGAAGAGCAAGGCTCTGCTGGCTCCAGCTGAGGTGGGCTCTGGAAAGCCCCTGAGGTCAGTCTGGGGTGGGCCAGTGTCCGGGGGCAGGCCCCTGGGGTCCTGGCCAGTGTAGACCCACTCAGTGAAGTCTTGTGCTCTAGGGCCCTGTTTGCATGGCCCCGTCCATGGCCTTACATTTACTGGTAGATTCGTTGCAGAGCCCCCTCCCAAACCGTACAAGCTTCAGGGCCCGTGGAACCCGAACCTGCCATTCATACAGCGAGCCGTAGTATGTCGGGAGCAAGAGGTCAGAGAAGGCCTGGAGGGGCTCGGGCATGTGGCCTGGGACGCCTGGGCCCCGGGTATACAGGTGATGCACCTGCCCAAGGTGTGACCCCGCCCCCACCCACAGTGTGACCGTGGCAGTTGCTTCCCCAGCAGGCCCAGCATGGGAGGCCTGCTCCTGAACACTGCCAGGCCCGAGCGGGGGCCCACTGACCCCTCGTCCGTACTGTGTCAGCAGGAACTTTCCAAGGTTACACGGCAGACCTGCTGGACAAATCCTGCATCGCGTCCAGTCTTCAGGGCCTTGCACACAGACACTTGAGAAATTCTTTAAGTAAACTATTCGGATGAGGCTTAAAAATGACCATGCATCTTTCAAAAAAGCTATTAGGATATAGTATGCACACAGTAAAGGACACATCTTAAATATACAGCTTGGTGAAGTTTCAGCGTTGGAACACACTTGTGGGAACCAGCACCCAGATGAAGAAACAGACCATGGTCTGCATCCCAGAGCCCCTCGTGCCCACTCCCAGTCTCACCCCCCCGGGGGCAGCCGCAGTCCTGACCTCTGATAGCATCCCTTGGCTTTGCTTGCGTTTGTGCTTTATATAAATGGAATTATGCAGCGTGTGCACTTTTGTGTCTGGCTTCTTTCTTATGTTTGGGGGATTGGTTCATGTTGTTACATCATGTCGTGGTGTGTGTATTCTCATTGCTGAATATTCCTTTTTTGTGAATATAGCACAATACATGATCTGTTTCAGTGTCAATGAACATTTGGGTTGTTTCCCGTTTGGGACTGTTCTGTGCTGCTTGTGAACATCCTTGTGCAGTCTTGGTGAACATAGGCGCGCATTTCTGCTTGGGACTTACCCAGGAGTGAGACCGCGGGATTTTAGGTATGTGTGTGGTCAGCCGTCATAAATACAGCTTGTTGTCCAAAGGCGCCTCGGTTTTGATACTGGAATTTGTTACTAAAAGGTTGTTTGTTTAATTTTTTTTTTTAATTCTTCTATATTAACATCTAGGAAGACTGTTCAGGTTGAGATAATACGTTAAAATGTTGGCTGAGCCTGGGTCTCTGTTGGGAAGTGAAAGAATTATAACTCCAGAAAAATAGACGGAGGGGGGGGAATGTTCACTTAACAATGACTCACTCACCTATTCGTTCTTCCTTCAACCACAAATATTCACTGTGGGCTGCTCCCACCAGGGGCTGGATGAGAAGGAAAGAAAGAATCCTTTTCCCCTTATGATATTACACTCAAGTGTATTAGTTACTTTTTGTGGCCAATAATGGCTCTAATGAAGGAAGACCGTCTCTTTATACAAATAATTAAGACCAAGGAATGCTGCATAAACAGAATCATGGGTGTAGTAAAGTCACTAAGTGTTTAAAGACTTGGCTGAATAAAGGGGAAAGTTTAAATAAATTAATCTCCGTGGAACGAGACAGCATGAGTGCGCTAAAATGATATTTATGAAGAATCTTAATAACATGGGACAATGTAAAAAACTAAATGCGGAATACAGAATTATCCACATGGTATGAAACTGAGTTTTAAAACTCCTGTGCTAGAGCAAAAAGAAAAAAAAAGCAAGCTTGGCTGAGTTTTTCTGGTTTTCAGAATCTTTTTTCTGCTTGAAGCCCTCCAAGCTGCCGGCTTCTGGTGCAGGGATTTCACTTGTTAAGGCTTCTGTGTGCCCCTGTGCCCAGCCCCGTGCCCTCCCATGGCCGGCTTGGGCTTGGGCAAGAGGCCTTTAGCTGGACGCTGCCCTGCCTAGAGGAGCTCACAGAGAAAAGAGGGAAATGGCAAAAGATCTGGTTTTAGGGAGAGCCGAGAAGGGCCAGAGGGTCAGCTGCAGCCGGGACCGGAGGGGCTGTGGACCCCGCCTGGGAGCTCAACAGTTGGCCGGGGAGGGAGAGGGTGTGGTCAAGTTTGCCTGGTTCTCACGCTGGTGGGGAGGGAGAAGCCTGTTAGGATCCTGTGGCAGGCTCTCTGCAGGCCAGAGATGACCCGTGATCCAGGGTGATCCAGGGTGATCCAGGGTGAATGGGGTTCCCAGCAATATGTGGGGAGAGCCAGCATTAGTCAGCTGGCCTCGATAGGCTGGAAGGTCCTCTCTGAGGACGTCCATGTCCACTAGCTGGCCTCTGGCTGCAGCCCTGCCAAGGGCTCCCCGTCTGCGAGATTATCAGGCGGCAGTCACTTAACAGCCTGGGCTGTCACCCTGCAGTAACCCATAATTACTACTTAGGAGTTTGCGGATGAAAACCAGTAGATTCCAATTCAGTGTGTTAAACTCTGTTTGCACGCGCCCGCACTAATGAGGCGCTTTTAACCCACCAGAGCCACCCGGCCACGTGAGGGGGACCCTTCAGCCAGAGGAGCAAACCAATAATTTTTTTCAGCAGCTAGCTGTGCTTCCACAGGCGGCCGTTTTTCAGCATTTAGGATTTTACGGGCCACTTAAAATGCCCAGATGGAGAAATGCGTGTGCATTTTCCCATGTCTGCATATCGTGCGGGAGATGGGGGGGTGGGAATACATTGGAGCACCCAGAGATCCCGCTCCAGCTCCCCGCACCCCATCTGCGTGCACGGCATGGAACAGACGGGATGATCCTGGCTTTTCCACCTTCATGCCGTTGGGGGTCCCTTGAGGGGCAGGGGAAAGGGCTTTCTTTAAGGACGCTGAGTGCGAGGGATGGGAAGGCAGAATATGTTTCTCTCCACAAACAGGCAGTGCTGAGTGAATTCCAGCTCGGAGTCCACTGCCTGCATCCTTGGTATCCTCACCATGTTTTTACGTGAATTTCTAGCACCCAGCCACAGGGGCTATGCTAGGTGGGAATTTTAATTAGAGACCTGGCCAAACGTTAATTGCTTTCCATGCAGATTTAAAGCAAGGGGCCTCTTTGATTCCCCCCCTAATCTTTTCCGGACTGGGTGGGGCCTTCTTATCTGGGTCCGGCTCCACATTTCTCCTGGGCGCCTGGCATTCTCTGTAAGTCCTTCCCGCCCTCCTAAAATCGATCCCTGGGCCCCCCAGCTCTGCCCTCAGAAGGGGAACTCAGGTCACATAGGTGGTGATTCACAAACAAACACGAACCTTGTTATGCTCCGCTAAGAGGCAAAGCCTTTGGTTTCCCCATCCAGGCCATGGAACACGTCAGATGGGTGGGGGGGATGGAGAATAAGCCAGAAAACAGCAGGTAGGAGCTGGGTTAGGTCAATGGAGAGATGTTTGCATGTGAGAGAAATCATAAATGGCCAAATTATGTCTTTCTCAAGCAGAATTTGATATGTACTGATTTTGAAAAGGAAAATTTGGGTACTGGAGATGAAGTTGAGCACAATTTCATGTTAAATCACTGTTTTTGGCTATCGGGTGGTTCCACAAAAGACCCAGCACAGGTTCTACTTGGCTTCCTGGACCGAGATACTGATATTTCTACCCCAGGGAGCAAAACGTGAAACTAATCTTTTTTTTAAACCAACCTTAAAAGACAGCACCTGATGATGGGAAAAGCTACTTGTGTTACCGTGGTAACGTGACCACTCAGAGCCTCAGTTTCTGCATCTGTAAAATGGCGCCAAGGCATCAGTGTGTAGGATGTTTAGTAGGATTATCTGAGCAAGTGCCTGTGTTGGGTGTACAGAGGTCCTACTGGTGGTGTCACTTCCTCACTCAAGACCTTGAATGTGATGCTTTCGGGAAAAGCAGCCCAAATTCAGAACTTCTGGCCCTACTCCCCAGTGCCCTGTTGGAGTTACCCATGCCACACTCGGAAGACTTGAGGCTGGGACAGTGTCCAGCTTGTGGAAGTCCCAGCCCTCTCTGCTTCCCGGAGCCCTCCTGGAAGGGAGGAGGGGAGAGGGTGAAGGGGGGGCAGGTGCAGCTGGTGTCGTGGCAACGTGTAGTCACGAGGGAGAGCCCGGAGCCCCCAGTGACCCAACACCCAGACACAGCTTTGCTCAAATGTTCTAGCTCTTCCTGCTTAGTTTTGGGAGATTATGTTTCTAGGAATTTATCTATTTTTTTCTAGGTTGTCCCGTGTGTTGGCAAGTAGTTTTTTATGATAATCTTACAATAGTTTGTATTTCTGTGCTGATGGTTATTTCTCCTCTTTCATTTATGATTTTTGTTTATTTGAATCCTTTCTCCGTTTTTGATGAGTCTGGCTAGAGGTGTATCAATATTGATCTTTTCAAAGAACTAGCTCCTGGTTTCATTGATCTGTTCTACTGTTTCTTTTAGTTTCTCTATCATTTATTTCTGCTCTACTCTATTATTTCCTTTCTTCTGCTGGTTTGGGGTTCTGTTATTCTTTTTCCAGCTCCTTTAGGTATAAGGTTAAGCTGTGTATTTGAGGTTTTTTTTTCTTTTTTTTGCTTCTTAAGATAGGCCTGTATTGTTACATTCTTCCCTCTTAGGGCTGCCTTTGCTGCATCCCATAGGTTTTGGACTGTTGTTTTTTCATTTTTGTTTCCATGTACTTGTTATTTTTTTTAGTAGGCTCCATGCCCAACTCAGGGCTTGAACTTGCGACCATGAGATTAAGGGTCCCATGCTCTAATGAGAGAGCCAGCCAGGCGCCCCTGTTTCCATGTACTTTTTGATTTCTTCTTTGATTTCTTGGTTAACCCATTCATTGTTTGGTAGCATGTTATTTCACCTCCATGTATGTGTGGCCTTTCCAGATTTTTTCTTGTGGTTGATTTCTTTTATTTATTGATTTATTTTTAAGATTTTATTTGTTTATTTGAGAGAGAGAGAGAGCACAAAGGGAGAGTGAGAGGGAGAAGCAGACTCTGTGCTGAGCAGGGAGCCCGATGTGGGACTCGATTCCCAGGACCCTGAGATTATGACCTGAGCCGAAGGCAGACGCTTAACTGACTGAGCCACCCAGGCGCCCCTCTTGTGGTTGATTTCTAAGAGCCCAAGTGTCCACTGGTACATGAATGGATAAAGAAAAGGTAGCATATACAGAACATAGAATATCTAGAATATCTAGTAAGTATACAATGGAATATTATTCAGCCATAAATAAGAATGAAAATCTTGCCATTTGCAGCAACGTGGATGAGCTAGAGGGTATAATATTAAGTGAAATAAGTCAGTCAGAGAAATGCAGATACCATACAATTGCACTCATATGTGGAATTTAAGAAACAAAACAGATGAGCGAAGGGAAGAGAGAGGCAAACCAGGAAACAGACTCTTAACTCTAGAGGACACACTGCTGATTACCAGAGGGAAGGTGGGTGGGGGGAGAGGGGGGAAATAGGTGATGGGGATTAAGGAGGGCACTTGCTGTAATGAGCACTGGGTGTTGTATAGAAGTGTTGAATCACCATATTATATCCCTGAAACTAATATCACACAGTATGTTAACTAAATGGAATTAAAAAATGAAATAACATAAAAAAAGACAGCCTGCCCGGGGCCAGGTCCTTGGGGATAAAATGTCATAAGGGACCAGGAAGGCCCTACAGATTGATCTCAGACTGTGCCACTGTTCACGTACAGAGTGGGGGACGTATAGCTTAGAAATAAAATAATTCAGTTTATTTCAGGGGTTTTACTTGACCATGAGTTTACAGTGGGTCTTTCGATGGATGTGGCTGCCCACAGTGAGTCTGACCCTGGGGCCTTCTCACCTCTCCAAGGAGGAAGGGGGGCAGCCCCAGACTTCATTCCAGGAGCCACACTTCCGGAGGAGCCCCAGACGGGGTAGGGAGGTGAGCAGAGTCAGGCATCCCAGGGTGGGAGCTCCCGGTAGGCCCTAAGACACCTTGAGAGGAAGGGGTCCAGGCACCAAAGGAGGAAGCCAGGAGAATGATGCTCAGGTGCAAAGCACCTGACTGGGGACGAGGGGGGCCCAGGCTCCATTCCAGTCTCACCTGTGAAAGGCAGGTGTCCCTGAAAGTCCCTCTGGAGCTCTGTGAACCTGTGACATACAGCCAGAGGGAAGAAGAGAAAGCCAGAGAGGGGGCAGGGGCTCCAGTCACAGTGCAGAGCCCCCCCCCCACCCCCCCCCCCCGCCCAGGGGAGGCCTGGCCCCTCTTGCCTGTCTGTCATCTCCCTTGGTCTTCTGCTCCCTTCGGGGAGATTGCGATCCCACCGCCTTTTGAGACATTCCCTTGTGGGTCTTACTGACACTCTGCTTCGTTCTAGACCCTTTCTCACCTCTGGCACTGAGACACCTGGTCTGGCCTCACACCTGGGCTCACATCTGGCCCTCACTGGCTCTTTATTTCTTTTTCTTCTTTTTTTCTTTTTAAAGTCAGAGTTATTGAGGTATAACTGACGTACGGAAAATTGACATTTTTGAGCTTTATAGTTCTGTAAACTTCAACACGTGTGCAGTGTGTAGTCACCACTACAGTCAACATCTAGAATAGTCCCCTCTCCCCAAAATGTTCAGCCTGTCCCCTTGCTTTCGCTCTCCTACCTCTCACCGACAGCCCCCCAGAGCAACCTCTGTTATGTCCTGTGTCCCTGAAGTTTTGCCTCTTGTAGAATATCATTCCTACAAATGGCATCATAAAGCTTGTTGAGCTGGGGCTTCTGAGGGAGCAAGAACGGGTCCCTCCGATCCCCACGAGGGGTTGCATCTGCTTTAATGACAAAGCTCACACCGTTGTCAGGACGAGAAGGTAAGCTTGAATGTCAGCCTGTAAAGGAAGTTGTAATGTTTGCAGATAATTGCTGAGCATTTGCCACTCCTTCAATCCCCACACCAGTGGTAGGAGGGTAGGTATCATCATGATCCCATTTAACAGATCTCGGGAACAGTGGCTCAGAGAGATTCGGTAATTCACTAACGTTGCCCAGCTGAGATTTGAACCCGGTTCTGTCATCTTCACTGTCTGTGTGGTTCTTGAGCTGTGTCTTGGACAGATGCTACCTACTCGTGACAGGTAAGGCTCTGGCACCCGGTGGTGGGGGTAGAAGGAGGAGCCTAGACCTGCGTCTCCAGTCCCTTTCTCTCTGGGTGGTGGGCGGGGGGTTCCTTCCAGGTAAATTGTCTGTGCTCAGGCCCTCCCTAGGAGATGGACATGCTTCCGTAGGCCACCCCTGTGTTCCGTGTTGTATGTTTGCAAGGCCGCCACCTGAGGCCCGGGGTTGGGGGCATTCCAGGGAACACGGGCAGCTCACAGGAGGCAGCCGGCCAGGGCTTTGGGGAGAGTGAGGCCGTTCACACAGATGGTGTGGCAGAAAGAGAGAGGCCAACAGGGCAGAGCGCCGCATGTACTGGCCAAGGGGAAGGCTCAGGTAAAGGACAATATCACAGTCCTGGGACCAAGTGCCACTAAACCTTATGGGTAATGGGTTTTTCATCCCCTGGGTAATAGGAGACACCAAAAAATGAGGACATTACTTAGTGAGTCCCTCACCTCTCTGGCCCCATTCGGCAGACTCGGAGGAAGGACATTGCCCAGCATCGAGCCGTGTGTGGATTTAATGGGGTTTCCAGCTAAACCTTCCATCAAATTTATGGCTGCGCCTGTCTCCTGACCTTCCCCCTCTCACACATTCTTTTCGGAAATGAAGCTGTGTGCAGGCTGTGAGGTGTCACTTCCCCCACGTGGGAGATATACAGCTATGGGCCCGGGGGGAGATGCTGGATTTAATCAGGCTGGGTCCCCCCCCACCCCACCCCGTTCACCCGCCCCGAAGCCGAGTGACATTAGAATAGCCATCGGGGTCCATCTGGAGTGGACAGCGCAGAGTCAGGAGTATTTATCCCTCCAGCCACACGGCCGGGCCCAAACCTGTCCCACTGCCCTGGAGTGAGGCCCAACGTCTGCTCACCCCACCGGGCCAGAAAAGAGGAGTTGCTGCACCCTTTTCTTCCTCCTTTCCCCAACCTCTCTCCCTGTTGCTGTCCCCAGCCCACGCCCACTTTGCCTTTCTCCAGTTCCCATGCTGCTCCTCACCTCCCTCTCTGCCCATTTCTGGCTCACCCCTGAATGCCCCATCCCACCTCTGCCCATCCAAATCTAACTGCCCTTCAAGGTCCCGCTTAAACATCACCACCTCCAGGAAGCCTTCCCAGATTCCCCTTTCCCTAGCGGGAAAGATCTCCCTTCTGGGAACTGTGAGAGCACCAAAGGTCAAAGCCACAGGTGCGGGCCCCTCAAAGCCTGCTGCCTCTTAGAGTCTGTGGCTCCAAGTGGACTGGGCCTCAAGGGCAAGCCTGTGTATGTATATCCAGTTGCTGCTGGGCCTGGTCTACAGAAGGCACCCATGATTATGGACAGTGCCATTGTCATTGCCATAGCGCTGTGTCATCAGACCCCAGCCTCAAAGAGACTGCCAATCCCATTGGGCTTTGTGAATGCCCCCCATTGCGAATGGGGCAGGCTCGCGTCTCACAGACAGCCCCGCCTCACAGCCGGGAAGCCAGCGTCTGGGTTCTAGAATAGCCGCTCCCCTGCAGGTAGCACGTCTGCGCTGGAGCTGCTCCAGCCTCAGAACCCCACCCAGACCTTCTGACCGGGTAGGCAGTAGTATCTCCTGCCCCCCTGCGTTCCCTCCGGGTGTAACATGCGTTTTCCCGGCCCTTCCTGTTCTAACCCCGTGTTTGTCTGACCGGCTACCTCCGAGGGCTGGGTGGAGGCCATAGCAACAGGCAGCTGATCCAGCGCCCACTTAGACAGGCAGAGCACGCGAGGCGGCTGCTGGCCCAGGAGGGCGTCGAGCAGGTGGGCAGAGTGACTCAGGCTTGCGGCCTCGGGGGAAGATTAAAAATAACGGTGTCTCTGCTCCCTGGAAGCCGAGGGCCTCTGCTTTGCGCTGGAGGCGGAAGAGTCTGGTGGCACAGAACTCCACTTGGTCATGCATGTGAGGGAGGGAGGGGGGCCATTGTCATTAGCATTCAGGTAATCGTCACTCTCACGTAGGAGCATGAGCTAAAACTGTACTCTTCTGCCTCTGTAACTCTAAGACAATGAAAACGGGAACCAGTCCTGTTTGCTTGAGTCCCTATTGTATGCCGGATCTTTTTTTTCTTTTTCTTCTTTTTTTTTAAGTAATCTCTACCCCCAGCACGGGGCTCGAACTGCCAGATCTTTTTAATATACCGATCAGTACGTGCTCCTCAGACCGACCTCGTGAGGCAGGGATTCCTCGTCCCATTTTGCCAAAGAGTTTATGAAGGGGAGGGAATGTGATCAGACCTGTATTCTGGGAAGCTTGTGCTGGCCTTCCTGACGGGGGCACAAAAGTGGGGCGAGGGGGCAGGCGTGGCGGGGCCAGGAGGCTGCTCAGGAGGCCGCGGAGTCTGACCCAAGAGAGACGGAGGCCTCAGCCACATCTCGAGGCCAGGGAGGAATCCAGGAGGACCCTGGCCGAGTGGATAATGGTGCCTTCACCTCCCAGATGAGGGGACCCTGCGAGAGGGGATGCGGGGAGGAAATGCCGAGCTCTGTCTCTGTTGGACTCGTCCCATCCCAGAGGCACGGGATTGTACGGCGCTCAGAAGAGAGGTCTGGTCTGGGCCAAGACGCGGCTCCAGAAACACGTGGAGATAGATACATGTGCGCGACACACCCATGTTTTTTTCGCTGTGGGCGTCAGTGACCTTCCAGAAAGAGGCCTGGCCTCCCAAACGAGCCTCAGAAGCTGGCCCCAGTGGATTCCTGTGGTCACTGAAAACAGGTGGCTGGATGCCCTGTCTGCAAACTCCCGCATCGCACTCGGTAGACAGTCCCAGCCACAGAGACAGTGTGAGGGGGCATCCCATTCTGGGAATAGACAGCTCAGGGGCGCCCTGGGAACGCTCCCCGACAGTGACCCTGAACTGGTGCTCACCAGATCAGGTCGATTCCAGCCAGAGCCTTTAACCTGTGATTATCACCCTCTCCAAGTGGTCTTTTCCTTGCCGGGCTGGGTGTGGGATTTCCAAAAGCCTTGTAATCAACGGTAGCAAGAGCTATGCATAGCCAGCTCTCTGCGCTGACGAAGCCCGGGAAGGCCACTGTTTGAGGTTAGCTTTGAGTCAACTTGTGCCATGTACTTGGGAGCATTTCAAAGGAGGCGGGTGCACACACAAATCATTATGAGGCTAATCAGAAGTTTGGGTATTTAGTGGGCTGTGTACACAGCAATCATTGTTGCAAGGGCCCTTCTCCCACAGAGGCCATTATTCCGGAGCAGGGTGCTGTTTGCCTGGTTTTGTCTGGGCCACAATTTGCATTCACTTGATGGATTGTCAGGGTCGGGGGTCTCCTCCTTGGGAAGCCGTGGAGTGGCTGCTGAGCAAACCCTTAAGAGGAAGAAGAGCGCTAATACCAGCGTTTGCCCAGGTCCTTGAGAGGCCCAGGATCCTAGCGCAGTGCTAGATCAATATGACAGGCGGCAAGAAGCTTTGGATATGCATTCACAGACCCCTTTTATTGCTCACTCGGACAGGGACCCGGGAAGTCCACTCCAAGGCAGGGAGCAGCCTGGCGGCTGCGGCTTAAACACAATCAGTACAACCTGGCCCGCGGGCGCTTGGTCATTTGCCAGCTACAGTGGCCCGCGCTCGGTTCAAATTTGCCAAAGCGATTTGGAGTGGCCTTCCTCCAGTCCCTCCCTGATGGGCCCCCTTAAGCCCCTGCCCCATCACCTGCCTTCGTTCTGTCTGGCTGGTTGCTGAAGAGAAACTTCCAAAGGAAGAGTGTGGGACGTGGGGTGGGAGGGAGGAGGGGTGTTGATCCACTGCGGGGAAGGCCCCCCCACCCCGTCGCCGGGGTAAACACTTTCAGCTGCCAAAATTCCCTACAATCCAGTGCTGTGGCTGTCTTTTTTGGCGAGGTGGGAGATGCTTTTGGTTTTATTTTTGGTGTTTTTCTGGGACATTGGTGGTGCCTGGCCACTGCATTTGCTCTCCCGATGGGACGGCATTGACGAGCCCTGGGAGCTAGACCCAAGGTCCTGGATTCTCGGTTTGGAATAGCATTACCATCACTTTTATCTTCTTATTTTCCATTGCTTTATTTTTCCTCTTGAGACAGAGACGACCCTGTGCTGTGATCCAGGGGAAGGTGGGCAGCAGTCAGAGACACACAGACCATGGGGCCACACTCCCCTGAGAAGCCCGCTGTTCACTGTAGACGTGTGCCTGCCATTGGGGTTTGGTTTGGGTGTGTGGAGGGTAGTGAGTTTTTTTTTTTTTTAATTAAAATCTATATTCAAAACCATCATGGATTTCCTCTTGTCACCGTCAGAACTATGACATACAGGTTGATGACAGTCACTGATACCCGTCTTTCTCAAATGGGCCTCTATTCAGAATTGCCACTTGGAGGAGGTCTAGTCAGGGCCAGGGGTCACAGCTGGGGCCGGGCTTCCCTGAGAGGTGCCCGAGGTGACCCAGACAAGCCAGCCTTGGCCGAGACCCCCATAGCAGATCCTTTCCTTGAAGAGAACCCAACAGTTCATGGGCTTGTTGGTTGGCAGGTGCCTTCACATTCCACCTTCTCTCCATTTCCAGTTGAATGGAGGTAAAGGATGCCAGCCCAGCACCAGTTGGGGACCAAGTGTCCCTTCTGCCAAGTTGGGGGAGGTACAGTGAAGAGGGCGCATGCTAGGTGGCTGGGAAGACTTGGTCCAGGAAAGAGACGTTCCCTGGGTGAGGTCAGTAGATCAGGTGCCCTAGGACCTCACGGGAACAGAACCTGCATTTTTTTTTTAAAGATTTTATTTATTTATTTGACAGAGAGAGATACAGCGAGAGAGGGAACACAAGCAGGGGGAGTGGGAGAGGGAGAAGCAGGCTTCCCCCTGAGCAGGGAGCCCGATGTGGGTCTCGATCCCAGGACCTTGGGATCATGACCTGAGCCGAAGGCAGACGCTTAATGACTGAGCCACCCAGGCGTCCCCAGAACCTGCATTTTATACCTGGTCCTCGGGAAGCAGGGACTTGGGGGCCACAGAGAAAACAGATTTTTTATTTCAGCATTTTCCAAGTCCTGCCCATCATAAAAGGCTGTTGAAAAAGGTCAGTCGGAAGGCACTTCGGGCTAGTTAAGCATGTCAAGATGTTCTAAGGAACCAGTCCTCAGAAAGTGGGTGGGAGGCACACGGCTCAGCAGGTGAACAGGGAGAAAGGGTACTTCCCATCTCAGAGAGTGCAAGCTCCTTCACCCTAGGAAAGGATGAGAAATCGCAACACGATATGGATATAAAATGAAAGGAAAAACTTTCAGAAAACAGCCTTCACAATCTGGGGCCAGGCACAGGATCTTGACACCAAAACCATGATCCACAAAAGGAAAAATTGGTGAAATTAGACCTCACCAAAATTACAAGAGTGTGTTTTTCAAAAGACCCTTAATTAAGAGAGTGAAACGACAGGCTACAGGCTGGGAGAAAGTATATGCAAACCACATATCTGATAAAGGACTAGCACCTAGAATATATAAAGAGTTGTCAAAACTCAACAGTAAAAACAGAAACGGTCCAATTCAAAAGTGAGCAAAAGATAGAGAAGAATGTCACCAAATTGGGGCGCCTGGCTGGCTCAGTCAGTTAAGCATCCAACTCTTGATCTTGGCTCAGGTCGTGATCTCAGGGTCGTGAGATGGAACCCCACATCGGGCTCCACGCTCAGCATGGAGCCTGCCTGAGATAATCCCCGACGCCCCCTGGCTCATGTGCTCTCTCAAAAAAAAAAAAATATCACCAAAGAGAATGCATACAGATGGCAGACAAGCACATGAAAAGATGTTCACTTTCACTGGCCATTAAAGGAATGCAAGCTAAGTCCATGATGAGAAACCACTACACGCCTGTCAGGACAGTTAAGGTATGACGTTAGTGACCCCATTCTTCCTGATGGCTTTGCAGGGAGGGGCAGAGCTCAGGTGCCTCCCACGGGGAAACTGGCTCCCATCCCTGAGCTGCTGGGAGTGGAGGGGGCCGTCCTTGCTGTCTTGACCAGAAGAGCCCCGCTCCTTTCTCTCTCCTTGTGACCAGCCCCTCCTCTGTGTACGTTGACTCCACTTGGAAAGTAGCAGAAAGGGACTTTGCCCACTTGGCAGTCCTCAGGTGCTGAGAATAGAAACCTTGGAGATTTGGGAGAAACCGGACCAACAAGAGTCCTGGCATAGAGACCCCTCTTTCCACTGCACCCCCACGCGTGACCAGCGCCAGACTCTACTGAAGTACAGTGGGCGAAGCCGCCTCCCCTGCTGGTCCCGTCACCTCCTTGGGCTGCTTAACTGAGCACTCTGAATAGGCGGTCATTAAAAGTATTGTCTTATTGTCCCCTCCCTGCCTCCCAAGTGAGGGTTAAAGGAAAAGGAGGGGAGGTAAGATCTGGTCTCTTTGTTCAAGTCACAGGCATGTCTTTTCCTTGTTTTGACCCTTTGACGGATCTCCCGGGTCACAAGGAGAGGTTTATTTCAGGAGAGGTTTGTGCAGGTGGTGGGCTAGAGCTTACTCCCCTACCCCCACCTCGGGTCTGGGAGGGCTGAGATCTGAGCCCTGGAACCACGTGGTCCATGGTCCACTCAGCAATGGTTTTGCTAGGGAGGAGAGTCAGGGAGGCCTTGGGGAGGGCACAGGCCTCTATTTGCCCCTCAAGAAAGCGGGTGCATAAAGCCCGCTCTATGCCGCACAACTAGAAAAGGGCCCCAATAAGGGGAGAGTTCTAGTGTTCATCTGCCAGCTAGGCACTGTCACGGTGAGCTGCAGAAGACCTTGTACCCCGTGCTTACTGCTGCCTCCTGACCACTTCGGTGGGTCCTGGCCCCCTCTTGTCTGTGCATGAGGGCTTTCTCTTGCTGTTGCCAGGGTTCCAGCAAAGTAACCCCCCAAATTGACAACCTTACTTAACAAATGGCATTGCAGAATTGGTGTATTCATACCCCAGCTCCCTCCCCATTGGTTGGGTCTACAGTGGCCGCCAGGGTGTACCTGCAGTGTTAAGCCTACTTGCCCAGAGTGGTAGGGAGTATGCTACTGGTTAGCCTCCTGCCCTTGCTTGCCCCTGGTGCCCTACAGGTGGTCTGTCGCCTCCAAAATAAACCCCTTGCCCTCACATCCTTCTTGCCCAGTCTGCCTCTGGGACACCCAGACCAAATGGGGTTGATGCCACTTCCCTGGCAGAAACCGTGAACTTGAAGTCAGGTGAGATAGGCCCTCACTAACAGTGGAACACGCCTGTCTCCCGTGCCTCAGTCTCCTCGTGTGCAAAGTAAGGATGATGACCCCTGCCTAGCTAAGCCAGTGCCCCCCTCCCCCACCCCCAGCATGGATAGTTATTAGTTTTCTGACTAAGGTGTCTTAGAGCGGTAATCTTAGAGATTTCGTTAGCCCTACCTGTCCCCAAGTCGTTTAGAGGGAGGCCGGGTTGCCATGGCAGGTGGGGGCTTCTATTACATGTTTCTCTTCTGGTTTTCTTCTTGCTGATGGACAGAAACAGGGAGAGCAGGGTGGGCTCAAGGTGAATAACCAAACCCCTCTCCCCAAGAAAGCGAGCGTTGTTTTCAACTCTCTGCCCCTTGGCTCCCCTCCCCCACCTGGGGCATGTGTGTGGCACTAGGACAATTAGGATTCTTGCTGGGCGCCCACAGCCCGCCCTCCCCCCCCCCCCCCCCCCCCCGCCCCCAGCCTGTCTTGAAGGATCTTCTGAGAACTGGTTCCTTTCTGGGAGCGTTTATAAGAGATTTCTCATGGCTCAGTTCCCCTATAGAAAAGTGGGAATTGTAAGTCTTACGTAGCTCAAGAAAGTAAAGGGAGTGAGTCAGAGCCAGACAAGAATAAGTTAACAGTATTCATGGCAGTGTCTTGGGAGGAATTACCAAAACAGAAAGAAAAGCTAAACACAAAACCAACCAAACAGAAAAAAGGGAAACTTGAAGCAGACTAAGAAAAGACGGACAGGAGACAGCCAAACTCCCTGGCTGGGCCGTTGAACAAGAAGGCAGGCAGTTTTCTGGCTCTCTGGATGCATTCTGCCTCCTTCGCCGGGGCCTTTGTGGGACCCGTCTGGGGGAATATTTAGCAAAGCTGTTTATTTTGCATAAACCCGAGTAATGGCCGAGCCTGAGGGAAGAAGAATTGTGTGGGCTGACAGCAGCGTGATTTAATGGCCAGCCACCTGACCCCCTGCACCTCTCAGCCTCCCCCACAGAATACAATCACATTCCTCTGCAGCCTGCTGCATGTTAATCACCTAGGAAGGCTGAGGCCTGAGGGAGGCCCATTGTGGGGACAGAAATCTTGAAAGTGGGGGCTGGGGTCCTCCTGGGTCTTTGTGGTGACCTGCACTGAGTTTGGGGTGCTCATTCATGTTTCCTTTCTTTTTATACCACTTAACTGAAAAACCCAACTTGCTGGCAAAGGTGTGAGTTTTATTCTTGAGCCTTCCTGATTTTTCCCAAGCATTTGCCGATCTCCCGAATCTGGGCACTTTCAGAATGCAAAATTCACTTGTTTATTTTTTACCGAAGTTTTGGTGGCAGGTGCCAGCCCGCTTAGAAAAGAGAGCTTCCTGGGGCCCACGTGACTGCTGGGGTGACACAGGGGCTGGGTTTTAATGGTGCCCTGGAGGACTTCAACCTCTAGCTCTCGGAAGCGCCTGGTCTGTTCCCTCCCGTCTATTCTGTTCCCCTTCATGCTGTGTCAAAACTTAGTCAACCCTTACTGCTAGAGCGCAGGGACTCTGGGCTCCAGGCACATCGATTTCGGTGCTTCTCAATCTGTGCTCTGGTAAGGATTGGACGGGGAAGAATCGCAGCATTGGCCAGGGAACGAGAAAGGAGAGAAGGCGCGTGGGGGACTCAGCTTCAACCCCACACGCAAATCAATCCGCACTCCCCCAGTTTGCTGCTTTCCTCCAGAAGAGGCACAACTTGCCTGCTTTCTGGCGCCTCAGTGGGCACCTCCCTGAAAGTGAGGCAAGGGCTCCCCAAGTCGGGGCTTTGGCCACGAGTCTGTGGACACCCAGCCCCCCACCCCCGCCCCAGGCTGGCCCGAGCTCCCTCTGCTATGAGGCCAGCAGCTTCTGCCTCCTGGGAAACAAGGGAGGAAAGGACAATAGAGACCACGAAAAACCCCAAGAAAACTGAAAAATGCAAACCTGGCTGGAAATATGGAGCAGTAAAGTTTTGCTTGGACTTGACACTGAATGAGCTTCTGGAAGAAAAGGGCAAAGGTTAGGAGGAGAAGATGGGGAGGTTAAGCGTTTTCTTTTTGGAGGTAGGGTAACAACGTGATCGATAAGAAGTACACATTTCTCACATAAGTTGCTCAAGTTCCACGAGAGAGGATGGGTCTCGTGGAAGCCGTGGGTCTGGGCGATGGGGACGTGCTTCTACTTCGTGGTCTTCCCCAGCCACTTACCCCTTCCTTTCCTCTTTTTAAAATGGGGGGGGCGGGCATCTGGCTGTCTCAGTCTGTAGAGCATGGGACTCTTGATCTCAGGGTTGTGAGTTCGAGCCCCACGTTGGGTGTAGAAATTACCTAAAAATAAAATCTTTAGGGGCACCTGCGTGGCTCAGTGGGTTAAACATCCTACTCTCCATTTTGGCTCAGGTCATGATCTCAATGTCCTGAGTTGGAACCCCATGTAGGACTCCGCTCTTAGCAGGGAACCTGCTTGGGATTCTCTCTCTCCCTCTTCTTCTGCCCCTCCCTCCACTCCACCGGCCCATGCACACACACTCACTCTCTCTCTCTTTAAAATAAATAAGTAAATCTTTTGAAAAGATTTTTTTTTTAATCTTAAAAAAATAAGTAAAATGAAGGATTCACTCCCACTCTGGGTGCTTAGGTTTTCTGACTCTGACCCTTGATATTTGCAAAGGGCTCTGAAGTCCTGTGCACCCTGTTCACTGTGGGCGCACACACAGTGAACATCGGGAGGGTGAACTGTGTGCAGGTTCCAGGATTGTGGTTCCTAGCAAGCAAAGAGCGACACTGTCTAATTTTTCCTGTCCCTCATCTCTCCTTCCCTGAGGCTGGACAAAGTAGTTCTCGCTGATGTACTTCTCAGCATTGGGTAGAGCTTCAGATTTCTCCCTCCCTTCCTGCCTTCCTCCTCCCCAGCCTCCCTCTCTGGCCTCTCCTGAGGACACAGCCTGGAGGCAGCCTCCACCCCCATAGTCCCAGACCTCAGGAAGCCGAGGTTGATGGGGAGAGTCTATAGGAAGTCACAGGGACATGGGGTCCAAAGGGAACCCTGGACCCCATATCTTCCCTACCTAAGATGGGGTGAGGTCAGGCAGGGCGCAGGCAGAGGAGGGACGGAGTCTCGACCCATGAGCGTTAGCCAGGCTGACCACGTTGGGGTGGGCTGTGTATGTACAGAGACACGAGGGAGGTGGCCTTCCTTCTGAAGAACAAGATCAAAACTCTTAAGGCAGGTGGTGCCAGTGCCCGATCACAGCAGTCCACGTTTCCAGGGAAAAATTGCACCACTACCAATTGGCATTTTGTTATAAAGGTGGGAGTATTAACAGGTCTCTGCTTCCTTTGAAACTCATACATACAAAACTCTTTTGAAGCCTTGTTCCTTTTTCTCTCTTTCTTAAGGAATCCCCAGCTTGGGGATTCATCACTCAAGAGTCACAAGAATGAAATCTTTTGGAGAGGTTTGTTTATTCGTTTTTATCCTATGCGGTTCTAGAGGTGGCCTCCAAAAAAATGCATGCAGTTTAATAGGGTCAACTAAAAAAGAGACCAGAGTAAAGAAAAAGGTGAGCATAAAATAAAAATTAACAAGTCAAATTGAGAACCAGTGCTTGTGGGGGGTGGGGGCTGGGGAGGAAGGTATACCTCGTTCCCTCCCAGATGGCCTGTGTCAATGATTGGGGGGGCACTAGGGTGAGAGAGAGTCTCCGCCCTCATCCTGTGGGCAGAGGCCCCAGAAATGCTCTGGGAGAACAGGACTCTCCTCCTGAGGTTACCCCAAATATGGGTGCTCTCCCCACAAACCTCAGGACTCTCCTCCTGAGGTTACCCCAAATATGGGTGCTCTCCCGTTGAGACCCCATCATGTATCAATAACATACAAATACATCCAGACTTCCTGATCTTTCTTTGTCAGCCTCAGAGGGAGGGAACTCCCAGAGTTTATTTCTGGGGACGGGAAATAGGGCTTCATCTTTTGGGTCCTAAATCTGTCTTTCCGTCTGGAATTTGTGTGGGCTCTGCTCCCTCGTTCTGCCCAGATTCCTCCTGGCTGGAGTGAGCCACGTCTTCTCTCTCAGCCTTGCCATCCCATGCTGAGGGAGCTCAATGCTCCCTCTTGCCTAATAAGAAGTAAAAATACAGTTTAAAAATATAATAAGGTCCATCAAAATGTTATTTTTGTGAGGAAGGCATCCAAACTGTGGGCACAGGATTTCAGCAGGGAGGGTTTCTGTTGGGTTCCCAGTCTCCTCGTGAAAGACACCTGCTCGGGATTTTGGGAGCCTTTCTTGGAGGAGCTTCTGGCTTCCCTTTTCTGCAGGAAACAGTCCTCCCCAGCCTCAGATCCTGAGGGCGCTGTATATTACCTGCTCAGACACCCACGCATTCCCATAACTCTATTTTGGAAAACCAAAACAAAACAAAGAACAAGGGAAATTTGCTGTCTCAGGCTTTGCTGTTCACATCTGTGATCTCAGGCAGATGACATCCTGGGGTCTCAGTTTCCCCCGTCGGAACGATGAGTGGGTTTGACTGATAATCTCTTAGGGTGAACTGATGAAGTCCTTGATCCTATACATATATAACTCGATCATCTCTTTCAGGTCCTGAAATGTTATGAGACTATTTTCACCCCGTTTCACAAAATTGTCTGATAATTCACCCATCGGAGCAATATTATATTGTGCATTTGACGTCACCACCGTGTCCAGTCGGACTGCTGTTGGTGACCACCAGTCTTTGGGGATTTTACCTTTCCAGCTTCCACCACTCAGAGGAGTAAATGCAGGAGTATATTCCCTGTGAGGACCCCTTTCCCTGCTGTCTTTTCTTATGGTTCTTGTGTAATGCAGTTCCCACCCACGCCCCCCCCCTTCCAAATTACAGTAAAATGCAATGGCATTATGCACTGCTATGGTAGATTTAAACAAACCAAATGATTGTCATAAAAAAAAAATCATACCAGTCTTGTGAATTTGGGATTATATTTTCCCCAGACATTTGCTGTGTTTACAGAGAAAAATAAATATCTCTGTAAGCGTATGTTGTATTTACAGTGAAAAATAAAGATCTAAATAAATATCAAGCTTTGAAAATTGGAGCACTCACAGAAGTCAATGCAAATGGATGTAAGCAAGGGTTTCCCTAACTCAGGGGCGCGCGTTCCCATATTCGCTCTTAACTGTGGTGTGTTTGTCTTTCTCTCCCCAACCGCCACCCCCCCCCCCCACCCCATGGAGCCCGGAGCCCGGCTGTAGGGAAGGGAAATGAACATTTATGGGGCGTCCACTGTGGGCTCGACACTTTACACAGAGAGCTTCGTTTTATCACCACCCGACCCTGGGTGGTAAGAATTATTACTGCCAGTTTTAGGTGAGGACGCTGAGACTCAGAGAGGTAAAGTCATTTGGGTCAGATGACACAGTGATCGGTCGGCGTAGCTGGATCTTTGCCAATGCACCCATGCATGCTAGCACAGCATTTTTTTAAACCCAGAACCAGGCCGTTGTGAGCTCCTGGCACCTTCAGACACAGGGCCAACTGAAGGGTGTGTGTGAGAAGGGCAAGAGTTGCTGTCTTGCTCCCTCAGGCCCAGGACGCCTGGCTACTCACACATTTACACCTCTCCACCAAACACCGGGGCCTTAGCTGGAGCCCCGTCCAGACCAGACGGCAAGCCTCCCGTACCCCGCCAGGATGGCTCTCTCCTTGGGCTCATTGTGAGCAGAGCTGCAGCTGGGCCTCATTTGTGCATTTGAGTTTTACAAGCCGGCGTCTCGGTGGGAGATGGGTTTTGCAGAGCCCTGTAATCTCGAAGAAACACGGTAGGAGAGGAGGGAGAACACGTTTCTCACTTTCGGCGTTTGCTTCTGAGGGCTTCCTTTTTTGGACATGTGTTCTGTGTGTGTGTCACACACACACACACTGCACACACATCCCACACCCCACTCCATAGCCCCACAACTCCCCAGGCTGCAGCTGTGGAAGAACAGCGCCCCGTCCCCGAGTGTGCCTCTGGCTGGGCCGGCGCAGGCTCATCCCCCCCTCAAGGGGTCCAGGAGGCCTCGCTGGCCATGGGGACGTCTTGCGGTGGACTGAGAGCGAGTGTGTGAGCCCCAGCAGAGACGGGTGGCTGGGCGCTGGTGGCCCGAGGACCCACTTTCTGCTCAGGCCCGGACTGGACCAGTCGGTAACGGGCCTCCGCCTCCCATCTTAGATGCCCCTCTCTTGTGGCCGCCCGAGGGTTAAATGAGGTACTGGATGAAAATATGCTTTAGAGACGAGGTCTGCACAGTGAGTACAAATGCAGGCTGTTTTTCGTACGGGTATCCAACCCAGGTGTGGGCTTGTAGTAAATTCTAAGTGGCTTTGTGAGGGGACAGTGGCCTTTTGTGGGAGTGTGCACCGTGGCTCTCTAGCACCTTAGCGTCACCGGAAAGCCTTTTCTCGTTCCTTCTTTAACAGAAAATATCCCTTAAACCAGTGCTTCTCAAACTAACTGCCCCAGGATCTGGCTTAAATTCAGTGTCTGAATCCATAGGCTGGGGTGGGCCCAGGACACTTTCGTTCTCAATACATACCAGGTGAGCCAAGGCCGCTGGTGCTTGGGCCACACTTTGAGTAGCAAAACCCAGGACAGGCAATTTCCAGATCTGAAGGACACTTCCATTTGGTGAACCCAGTTGTCACGTTCTCCATGAACTCTGAAAGCAACCGACCAACGAGCTGGGTGACCCTGCGCCCAGGAACTGAGCAATCCACTGCCTCGGTTTCCCCTCTGTATAGTAGGGACAATAAACCCAATAAAGTCCCATGAGGGTCACGTGGATTCAACAACATGGTGGACAATGCCTATTTCCTTCCAGGCTCTGGATACACATCATCTGCTGTCCTTCCTCCGACTGCCTTTTCCTTTCACAGCCCCCAGGTGGGAAATAGCCAAGGGATGTGTCTGGCGACAGTGGTTGTTTCAAAGAAGTGGAAGTCAGCACCGTTGGGCGGTTTGCTTGGGCTGGTAGAGGAGGTCAGGGCAGGGGGTACCCCACGTCTGCTGCTCCCCAGTTCAGGCTCAGCATCATGCGTTCGTAAGGATGAGGAAAGACCCAGCAGAGCATCTGTCTGGTCACTCACATTCTTTTGGACTTTTCAAGAATTTGAAATGACTCGTATTTTTCTTTTTTAGGTAAAAAGGGAAAACAGGACCTTTTTGCCTGATGGGTAGAAATCTGAGCTTTGGGGGTTTGTATCAGCACGAGTCCTTTCTCACACACCCACACACTTACCTCATCCCCCACTCCAATCTATAAACATTTTTTAAAATGTGTATTTTCTTTCAAAATAAAGCCATTTAAGTTTTACCAAAATGAGCTGCTGACATGAAATTCCCATTTGGCAAACCTCTGTCATCCGTGTTTTACTGAGTGTGGACTATTGTAAATTAAGTGAAGTCGGTGTGTGTGTGTGTTTTTTTTTCTTCCCTTCAAACGGTTATGGAACTGGAGCTGCTCCTAAGTAAAAGATAAATTACGGCCGGATGTAAAGAGGCATCATTTAAAAAGTGTCAGGATACAATTGGGTTCTTAAAAACCATGCAGAGCTGCTAAATTCACATGAAAATTGAATGGTGCGGGATTGCCCGGGGTGACAGCATCCTTGGCATTGATTTATCCCATCTGTTTGGCCAACCCATTACTTCGGGGCTCTGGTGGAGAGGTGGCGCCCACCGGAGAGGGTCCCCACATCCCCTGCGCCCGGCTAGGCCTCTCGTGAGCGCAAGGAAAGCAGAGGTCTGCAAGAGAAAGACAGTGCGCATTGAACCCGACTTCACAAAGGAGGCATCGACAGTGAGCAAGCCCTTTCTCTTACCATTTCTGGTAAAATCCTGGCAGTATGGTCTTGAAGGTTGACTTTAGACTTAATTTAACCACTCCCCTCTTGCTGAACCTCTAGGTTGCCTACCATCGTTTGGTCTTATGGGGTCTGCTGTGATCAAAATCTCAGCCCCAACACCTGTCACCACTTAGGTGTTTACCCTGGAATAGAGCAAAAGGTTAGGTCATGGATTCCGAGGGTGTGATTCTTGTGATGCAGAACCAAGTTCTTTCTAACAGTGATTTCCAGCAGGATGCCACATAATGCCATTTCCAGCACCGAGTATTCTCATTAAAAAACATTTCTTGCTAATTTTTTCAGGTGGAAAATGGTATTATTTAACTTGCAGGAAATCAAGACTTTTTTGTCCCTTTTTTTTTTTTTTAAAGAATCGCCTTGCTTTAAGGAAGCACTGGGGATTGTGGAGCCCCAATTTGGCTGTTTCTTGCCAGAATCAGCTCATGTCAGCTCATGGGAGCCATTCTCCATATTGGCCAAGGACAGGTTCAGTGATCGCCAATTGGCAGCTTGAAATCAGTCGCAGTGAGAACATTTACACCATGGAAATTGGCAAATGCTCTAAGCCAGGGCTCCTGCCTCTGCCCAAGAATTGGTGGTCAACATTTATCAGCACACTACTGCAGCCATTTAACACTTGCTTATAGAGAGCTTGCCGAGAAAACACATGATTTATAAGCAGAGCCCACAATCTAATTAGGAGTAGTGCTGGTTAATCGCAGTTGTCACTCTGTGATCAAGGGCTGTATCTTTGCAGGACTGCTAGTCCCTAAGTGGGAGGGGACATGTTTCCTGCAGGCTTGAGTATTTGAGGAAGGCTTTGAGGAAGAATTAGAGCTTAAGCCAGGAATCTGAGGGTATGCAAAATCAGGAAGGCGTGAAGGCTGGGAGGCAGGGTGTGTTTGTGGGGCTGTGGGGAGGCCCTCATTTCTTGTCACGGGTGATGACTAAAATGGAAATTCGAGCTGGTGCCATGAACCTGGGCTATGACATTAGTCAGAGCCCCCTGGTCCCACCCACAGGGGTCTGTGCTGCCCACCCCGGCTCTCTCTCTTGGTGAAGGGCAGTGGTGGCAGGATGCCTTGCACCTCTAGTTCCTGGCATCTGGTTCCCATTTCTTCAGAGGTTAGAGTTCACCCTCAGCAATCTGTGGCACGCATGCATTTCAAAGGAAATGCTTAATTGGTCCCCAATGCTGGATTTGTTTTGGTTTTTTTTGGTTTTTTGGTTTTGGTTTTTTTTTTTTTTTTTTTTTTTTGCATCTCCCAAGGAGAAATGTGTTTTGTTGTCTTGATGGATGGGGGAAGATAGGCGGAGCTTGTGAGTATATTTGGAAGTTGCAAAAGTTGTTCATTTTGAGACTCTGTGTGTAATAAATGGTTCAAGGGGGGCCAGACAGCCAGAGGGGAAATATTCAAGGTTTGGCTTGGTTTGGTTTGGTTTGGTTTGGTTTGGTTTGGTTTGGTTTGGTTTAAAAAGGCAATTCCGACAGTTGCCTTCAACTGTTCACCGGCCCTTTGGTAGTGGGTGCTGGGTGCTGGTGACCCACCCCCTCAGGGGCCTCAGTGAGACAGCTGGGGTCTCAGTTCTGCCACATCATCCCCAGAATCTTCTGCCTAGAACCTTGGACCGTGGCACAGCCTGAAAAGACGGGTAGGCTGAGGATGTGTGAGACGAATGAGCCCGCCTCAGAGTCAGACTCAGCCCTTGCTGGTCCTTTGTCGCCTGCCTGTCTCCCTCTCTGCAGCGGGTGCTGTTTGGGGCATGACAGAGCCTCCAGCCCCACTCGAGGTGCGCAGAGACCTGCGCACAGACACCGACAGAGCTGGCTGTAATGGCCAAGTGAAGATGAGCCTTCCAAGACCCCACGACCCTCCCTACTCCTTGCCTCCGGCCGCTCTGCTCCTCTTTCCCATGCTTCCTCATCCCAAAGGACCCAGAGGGATTATGACAAAAGAACCTGCGGGAGAGGGCTGGCAGGAGATGCTCCCGGGGAGACAGAAGTCTGACTGGGGGCGCTCCCAGGGGCCAGAGAAGTCAGGGGCTGCCAAGGCAGGTGTGCGGGTAGGGCTGCTGGGAGGTGAGGTTGGGGAGAGGGGTGGCAGGTGGTGGGAGAGCATTGGTGGGGGGAAGCTGCCCTCCTCAGCTCATCTCAGTCCTAGGAGCTGTGAGGACAGCTATGAACAATGGGCCTGGCTCTGCTGGTGGTGCCACAGCGGCCAGGAGGACAGATGGAGGCCCTGCTTGCCTTGAGTTCTGGAAGGTTCTAGGATCTTCCAGGAAGTGAGCATTTCGGGAACACCAAACGCCATCCTTACCTGTAGGACACTGGGGTGGTGGGATGAGCTTCCTGTAGGTAGGAGCCATTCATTGATTCATTCATTCACTTGTTCTTCTTCATTCCTTGAACGCTAAACTTTGCCTGCTGTGAGGCAGCTCTGGACCATTCTTCCACCCAGATGTTCATTCAAACATGACTCATTCAGATGGAAAGGGTGAGACCTGGGCTCAGCGGGTGTGCTGGTTCCTGGCTTTCTGTGTGACCTCATGACCTCTGGGTTTGGTTCCCTCACCAACAGATAGAGAGACACACACGTCTGCCTGGCTCCTCCTGGGTGCGGGACAGGGTGTCCATGTGAGCATGCGTGAGCCATGGCGTGGCTGCCAAGGAAAGATCAGGCTGTGACCCAGGGCTTGCCTTCCCAGAGGAAGTGAAGCTGTTCTCCACACCGCCGCCCAGTGGAATCCCCAGGGGAGCTTTTACAAGGCTGATGTCCTGGAGTCCACCCCAGAGATTCTCTCAGTCGGTCAGAGCTGGGCTGGGTATTGGCCTTTTCATTCCCTGGTGTTTCTAGTATGCTGCCAGGGCCTGTGATCCTCTGAGGTTGAGAAAGAGGGGTTTGGGGAGTGGGGGTGATGCCATCCCCGCATCTGGCTCTCTGCCTGGGCCTCTGGCCCTGTGGGGAGATTGGAAGGTCAGCCGCGGCGTGGGGCAGGGAGGTAGGAGGACGGAGAGCTTCTGAGCTGCAGGCTTTCCCTCAGCCATTAAAAGTTTATCGTTGCCATGGACAGTGATTGAAAAAGGCTTTTTGCAGGACTGAAATGTGAGCAATGAAACTTGCCAGTTGATACCGACACAGGGCACTTATCTCATAAAAATATCCTCCGTGTCAAAAGGTTTCAGTAAATGTGCCTGGAAGTATTAGCAGTCATTTCTGCCAGCCTCTGGCTCCCCCGGGGCCTGCATGAGGGGCTGTAAAAGGGGGCTCTTAGTTCCCTCAAAAGAGGAGGGAGGAGGGAAGGAAGGAAGGAGAAAGGGAGGGGGAGCTCAACCCCAGCCTGCTATTACGGGTCCCTTAACGCGGCACCCCACAGTTTAAGCCGGTGGGTGCCTGTCCCCTGTGCATCCGCTCGCTGCCAACGTGGAGGGTGGGAGTGCTGCTTACAGGAGGGGCAGCTGTGTTGACAGCCAGCTCGGGCACGAGGTTACATTCCTGTGAGCTCATTGGCTGCTCCCAGTGACCCTACGAGGGAAGGAAGTTACCTAGAAGGACACTGAGGCCCAAAGAGGTCGTGTGACTCACTCAGGGTCACACAGCTAGTAAGGGGCAGAGTCGGGAGGAGCGCCCAAAGCTGTCCTGTTTCAGGACCCCCAGAGTCTGGGTGAGTTCTCACTCTGGGAGCTGGATTGCCGTCGGAGGCCCAGGCTGATCTGGGGAGGCCTCGATCTTTGGCACTGTGTCTGCTCCAGCGCCTGGGCTTGGGGCATGGTTGAGGCCAAGGAAAGATTTCATGCCTGTATCTGGAAGCCTCTTTGGTGTGGGAACACAGGTTTTCAAGTCACGCTCAGGCTTCTGTTGCCCCTTTTATTGCACGGGAGACCCAACAGAGAGCTGAACACACAGTAGGTGCTTGTGAATTGGGTGCTGGCTGCCTCCCCGAGGTCCCCGGGGACTGCTGAAGGCGTGGGCTGCACCGCCACATGTACCGCCCCAAGTTTCTACACAGGCGCTCAGTATACCCAGCTCATCCTGCCTCCTGCCCTTTGCTGGGCTCTGGTGACCTACTGAGCTCCCTCTTGGCCTGAGTGGAGTCATGTCTCCCAGTCTCCAGCTCCCTCTCTCTCTTTACACACTGGTCTTGTACAGCTCATCCTCGCTCAGGGCTCCGCTCCCCAGATCAACCCCCCCTTAAGGACTGTCCCCCAGCTCTGGCCTCCTCTGTACTACTAGTCCCTGGATGTGGCCACCTGAAGTTCCACGGCATCTGAGGTCAGAAACCACCCATTTTCAGGTCCTCCCAACAGCCTTTGTCTCCTGGGTCTCGTCTCCTAGTTGTGGACACCATCACCCACTTCAACCCCAAGTTAGCACCCCACCTGGGATGCTCGACCGGACCAGCTTCTCTCCTCATTCATCCCACATCAACTCGGCACCCAGTCCCACGGGCCTCGCAGCCCACATTGGTCATGACCCATTCCCTCTCTGCCACCACTGCCCAGGGAGGCCCCCCTCCCCTTGCCCCCCTTCCTTCCCTCTGGCATCACCCACACACCACCCGCTGTGTGCCCTAGTAGTGAAAAATGCAAACCTGAACCTGTTGCTCCCTGGCCTAGAACCTCTTTGTGTCTCCCCATCACCAGCAGGCTAAAGTCTGATATCCTTAATGTGTAAGAAGGGGCACGCTCTGGCCCCGCCCTTCCCCGCTGCCCCCACACTGTGCCCTGACAACACAGAGCACTCCCGCTGTTCCTCTTTTTAAGTTGAAGTACGGCTGACACACCATATTATATTAGTTTCAGGCATGCAGCTTAGTGATTCGACCGTTACATACATTACAAAACGCTCACCACGGTTAAGTGTCGTCACCATCTATCTCCATACAACGTTAGGATGATATTATTGGCTCTGTCCTCTATGCTGTACTTTTCATCCCTGTGACTTATTTAACTTATAACTAGTGGTTTGTGTCTTTTGATCCCCTTCACTTATCTGGCCTGTCACCCCACCCTCCTCCCCTCTGGCAAGCTTCTGTGCCTTCCTGGTCCTTTCCTCTGCCCACCTGTGACCTGTTGACCTGTATGTCTCCTGCTGCCTGAGAGAGCCTTGAGAGGGGGACAGGATATTTTCCTTCCTGCATCTCCAGAGCAGAGCCTGGGCCCAGGCCCTGAATGCATAGACTGTAGTCTATGGAGAAGTAGTACGTACTGTAGTACGGAGAAGACAGAACTGGGATCTTGGTGACTCCCAGCAACTCGGAGCAGGAGTGGCCTCTCCTGGGAAGATCCCATAGCACTGACTTGCACAGAACCATGGGGAGTGCGTTTTCTGCAGCCAGGGACGACGGCTTCTCCACGTTTCCAGCCAGCCACGCTGTAATAAGAAAGCAGTCACCACGGATAGACAGCCTGGGAAGGTGATTAAGCCTCAGGCTCTAGAATCACAGATGAGGGTTCAAATCCTTCCCTGCCGGTTATTCTCTGTATGATCTTGGATAAGTTACATACACTTCGAGACTCGGTGTCCTCAACTGTAGAATGAGGTCGTGATAGGGCCCCCCCCGCCCCCCTCTATGGTTGATGTGAAGAGCAAATAAATATGAATATCAAGTGCACAGAATTATGCCTGGCATCAGCACTCAAAAAATGTTTGTCATTTTATGTCATTCTATAGATACTCTTTTTCTTTTCTCTTCCAAAGTTTTATTTAAATTCTAGTTAGTTAATGTATAGTGTAATGTTGGTTTCAGGAATAGAATTTAGTGATTCATCACTTACATATAACACCCGGTGTTCATCCCAACAAGTACCCTCCTTAATACCCATCACCCGTCTAGCCCATCCCCCACCCACCTCCTTCCATCACCCCTCAGTTTGTTCTCTATCATTAAGAGTCTCTGTGGTTTGCTTCCCTCTCTCTCCTTCTCTTTTTTTCCCCTTCCCACATGTTTATCTGTTTTGTTTCCTAAATTCCATATATGAGTGAGATCATTTGGTATTTGTCTTTCTCTGCCTGACTTATTTCTCTTAGCATAATACACTCTAGCTCCCGCCACATCTTTGCAAATGGCAAGATTTTATTCTTTTTGATGGCCGAGTAGTTTTCCATTTTGTGTGTGTGTGTGTGTGTGTGTGTGTGTGTGTGTGTGTGTGTGTGACATCTTCTTTATCCATTCATCTGTCAATGGACATTTGGGCTCTCTCCATAGTCTGGAGCTGATAATGCTGCTATAAACATCAGGGTGCATGTACCCCTTCAAATCTGTATTTTTGTATCCTTTGGGTAAATACCTAGCAGTGAAACTGCTAGATCATAGGGTAGTTCTATTTTTAACTTTTTGAGGAACCTCCATACCATTTTCCAGAGTGGCTGCCCCAGTTTGCATTCCCACCAACAGTGTAAGAGGGTTTCCCATTCAATAGATACTCTTAAGGAGCGCCTGGCTGGCTCAGTTGGAAGAGCGTGCGATTCTTGATCTTGGGCTTGTGAGTTCGAGCCCCATGTCAGGTGTAGAGATTACTTAAATAAAACAAAACAATACTCTTGAGTTTTTACCACTGGGCTGCTGAGCGTGGAAAAACAATATTACTAGAGTGAACAATATGCACAAGGAGGCTCAACCCCCTCGCGGGCATTTATTGCTCTTCTTTCATGTTCTTGGGATGGGAGGTAGCTAGATGGCTGGCTCGTATTCAGGTGGGCTGCTGCACAGGGCATTAAACCTGCCCCACGGCACAGTGAGGTGAGCAGAGACTGATCACAGTGGGACATCATCCAGTGGTGATAAGGGTGGTCCTTCAAGCTCTGGTCTGATGGTCTGTCCACTCAGCTTCAGCTTGACTTCAGCCTGAACAGGGCTGGGCGTGGGAGCAGGGGTGCCCAGGGCCAGCCAGAACATGGAGCATGGACATGGGGTTCCGTGTGACTTGTCCATGTGCAGTTGGGTAGAATAAGGAAGTGACATTCCAGCTTCCTTCTGGTTGGCAGCACTGTGGGAGCACCTTTCCAGAGCCCTTGTGTGTCAGGGCCCGTATCTTTGGAGTATATGGTCTACTCCACCCTGCAGGCTTGTGCTCTGTAGATTGTTCACTCAGCGTCCCTCCCCGACCTCAGAAAGAGAAAGGAAGCCAGGGCCCTGGGTTCAGACTCCGCATGTTCCAGAACTGTGGGGCAGGAGGGCCCTGTGGCCCATCTAGAATGTGGAAGAAGGCCCTGTTTCTGCTTCCCAGGAGGGAAGGCTCCCCTACCCAGATCTGGCCCACGCTTGGCATCTGCCCTGAAGCTGTGGTTAGGGGGAAACCAATGTTATGGGAACAGTTCCTGGCTCTGGCTAGTGTCACTCCAGCCCAGAGGCCGATTCAGGGTGGGTGGCTTGGTTTGGGAATCTTCTTTTGCCCGGAAAGGAAGGGGAATCAGTTCCTGGGTAGGGCACTGGTGGGGCAGACTGTCTGCAGAAGTGAGGTGCAGGTGGACAAGGGTTTCAGATGTGTGCCAAAGTTCCCCTCCCCCTCTGCCCTTAAGGTGTGTCTCTGACCCATTGTGGGGAGTCGAGGTGCACTGTCGTCCATGGCTTGTGCTGAAGATCTAACCCCCAAGAGAGTGGCTACAAGAGTCCCCCAGCTCTGGGACCCTGAGTCCCCAGAAGCTAGAGGATTGCAGCATGATCATTATCATTCCTTCTCGAGAGTGAATGCACCCTTCACCTTTTGACCCACAGGGAGATCACCTGGAGGCGCCTCCCAGATTCAGGGAGCCCACCTGATGCTCCCAGCCTGGCTGGGCCCTGGTGGCCTCTTCCCAAATGTGGCCCTACCATCGCCCACTTTAAGCTCTGCTCCCCCTCCCCAGCTGTCCTTCCAGGAGTCACTCCCTCTGGCCGGCCTGCCCCAACCACATGCGGCTCTGTCTGTTTCTGTGACTTGTCTCTTCCAAAGTGCCATCAGGAGGGGAAGAGTATGAACAACTGAAGAGCCCTGGAGAGGGGACATGGATGTCACGGCCCCCAATCTGGGAACCGAATGCTCGGAGGCATACAAGTACAAACATCCACGTATGGTGGGGCTGCTGTTAGGTTGTGCAAGCCACCTCATTTAAACCCACTTTACACATGGGGATCCCCGCTCGTCCCAGGTCACCAGGGGGTCCCGCAACCTTAGGAGAGGCAGAGCTTTATGAAATAACTCATGACTTTAATGACAGCAGCTTCTCCACGTGGGGCATGAAGAGGGTGTGCATGGGCACCGGTCTAGTCGTATGTGGGTCTGCCCATCCCATTTCCCTCTGGGTCCTCTCAGGACCACTGATGATATATGTGCAGCTTTCCTACACTGGAGTTCTTCCTCCAGCTCCCCTGTCCCAATCCCGACCCCCCACAGAGCATCTGGTCACCCTTGCCAGTGAGCCTCTGCCCATCCCCGAAGTTTGTCATGCTAACATGCAGCTTGGGGTCCCCCAGTGGCCAGGGGCCCAAGGTACGGTGACTACGGGGCCCTCAGCCACCCTGGCCTCCCTCGGCAGGGCTTCCTGGGGCTTCTCATCCTAAACAAGGGCTGCGTTTTAATTTATGCAAATGGAGGAGGGATGGTGGCGGGGAGTCACAGACATCCATCACCCCATTTCCCGGCACCAGTCATTCATCAGTGGGGCCTTAAAGATAATACACTTTTTGTTTAAGGCAATTACTTAATCTTGACAAACTCGTGTGTTAAGCAGGGCTATTAGTGGGGCCCATCATTAATCAGTACAAAAGCAGGTGGGTGCTTTTTCTGAACTGCAATCGCTCTTGGGGACCCAGGGTGGGCCCTTTGCCATCCTGACTGCCCTAATTACACAAGCAGCATGCTAACAATGAGCATGCTGTGTGTGCTGTGGGGGCACCGAGCCACGGGCAGGAAAGGGGCCCATTTTTAACGCCAGTCAGCACGTTTTCCGAGCCAGGCAGAATGATCCATGGGGGTTATTAGCAGGCACCAGGAGCACAGCTGGGGAAAACAGATAAAACCCCTCCCTCGGGTCCCTCCCCGACTTGCCTCCAACTTTACGGATCCCTGGGCAGTATTTAAAAGCTGTGGCGTGAAATAGCCCTTCTGTTTGGGGGTTTGCGTTCGTTTTTGGGAAGGTCGAAAACAAAGTGGAAATACCAAGTCCAGCCGTATGTCTACTGGAGTTCGTTGGCTCTGGGACTTTTCCTTACCCCGTCCCATGTGCTTCTCCCTCGCCCATCACATACCTGTGGCTCCAGTCTCTCTGAAGCCCTCTCCCAGGCTGCCTTGCAGGGGGCGCTGGGCACCCAGGACAGGAGCCTAGCCTCCTCCTTGGCCTCCCATACTATCTTCATCATCCTAAAGAAGCTCTCACTGCCCTGTCCCACCTGTAGGAACGTGTCTGCAACTCCCATGGATGTCTGGGAGGCCCAGCTCTGACACTGATTAGCCATGTGACTGCCCCCGGCCAGTTCGAAGAACTTCTGTGCCTCAGTTTCCTCATCTGCAAAATGGGGATCATCATCATCATCATCATCATCATCACACACTCCTCAGCAAGTGCTATGAGGCTTAAATCACATGCCCAGGAAAGCTCCAGCATATGGGAAGGCTGATGACTTTGCTGGGAGAAGCACTTCTGTTTGTAGTCCGAGGAGTGTCCCAGCTGCTGAACTGAGTACTCTTTGTACGTCTATCAGCTTCTACTGCCCTATACTACTCTGTGCACTAGGATTTTCTCTCCTAGTCCTCAGTGAGTTTGTACAGAATGTGGGCCACTCCTACCCACCCCTCATAGCCGCAGGGTCTCTTTTCCAGCACTCAAAAAAGATTCACCCACTTACGCATTCACACTCACTCGGCACATATTCCTCGCTCCTGCAGTGCCAAGCACTGGACTCTGGCTTGGAGGAAACAGAGCAGAGGGCACATCTCCTGCCTAATTTGGAGAGGGGGCAGAAGAAAAGTCCAGGAAGCATCACAGATGAGGCCAGCATGATAAGAAGGGGAGGGGCTGGCTGCGGAGGGGCTTTCCAGGCAGGGTGAGCACTGGCAGTGGGCTGGGAGATGTGAAACAGTGGGAGCTTTTGCTGTCCATCTGATCCTGGGGGGCAGTCTGTGGGGCAGGATCAGGAGAGCGCTAGGGCCAGGCTGGGCTTTGCACTCCATTCTGCAGGCTGCGAGAGGAGCCGGGAGCCGCCCGTTGAACAGTCGGATCCCTCCTCCGGGTCCCCGTTGCTGGGGTGGAACTGGATCCACAGAGCAGGGCCGCTGCCCACGGCACCTTGCATGGGACGAATGGGCCAGGCTGCCCTTGGTTTGTGGAAGGGCAGCTCCGGTTTCTCCGGGCCCGGGACACATTGTGTGTGGGAGTTTGCCCCCAGATTTTAAACCCTGTTTATTTTAAAGGAAGTAGACTCCATCTGCTTTTAATTCACACACTTAGCTCATCAAAATATTGTTTTGCAAGAGGTTTTTTTGATGTCCAGGAAGCCTTTGGAGTTTTTTTTTCCCCCTCTCTCTCCCTTGTCTGTCTTACAATCTTACTCTAGGAAACAAGATTCTGGGCCCTGCTCAGGGCTGGTGGGGTAGGTCATGGGACCGTGTTTTCTGTGCCTCAGTTTCTCCACCAGCATAATAGGGAGAAATGGGAAATGGGTTTTTCCCAGGGGTTCTGTGGACTGACCACTAGTCCCGCCAGGTGGATCTCCAGTGTCCCCAGTTAAGGGAACTGCTGTTTCCAGCAGCAGCAGGGCGCAGCCATGGGCTGGAGTGTGGGGAAATGGCTTGGGCTGGGACCACTCTTGAAGAATTGCCTGGAGCCCGTGCTGCTCAGGGAGCCAGGCTTCTGGGAGTCTTACATGGCTTGGCTCATGTTTCCCCAGGGCCCTGCCCCACCTGACACCCTGCATGCGCTTTGCTTCCTGGGGGACTCTCTTTTTTGTCAGAACGTCTTAGGAGCCCACACACCCACCGCCTTGTTCGAGGACGCCTGCCCAAGCCTGCGGGGAAGGCGATGGGCAGCGATCCAGGGCAGAATTCAGCGCTGCTGCCCTGCTCTCTTCTGCCCTCGTGGGTCAAGGGCGTGGAAGGACAGCCCTGGGAGCCCTTGTCAGTTAGATGGATGGAAGCGAGGGAAGGGAGGGAGGGAGGGAGGAAGGAAGGATAGAAAGAAGGGAGGGAGGGAGGGAGGGAAGAAGGAAGGAAGGCAGACTGTTAATGGTTATTTAAGTGACCAAATAGAGGTTTTGCAGGGAGATAAGCTTCAGAAGGAAAGAAGGGCTTTTGGAAAGACGCTCTTCGCCATACTTTAGGTATCAGTAAGACTTTTATTAACCTAGACTAGAATTCTATGTAAAGAGCCAAAGTTTAACTGATAAGACAGCCACTAGCCACATGTGGCTGCTGGGCACTTCAAATGTAGCTGGCTCGAATTGAGATGTGCTGCAAATGTAAACTACACAACCAATTTTGAGGAAGCAATACAAAAGAAAAAATATCAAACATCTCATGAATGATTTTATTTTGGTTATATGTCAACAGGATATTTTTGATATCCTGGGCCAATGAAATTGGATGATTAAAAATATTACCTGTATCTTTTTAGGTTTTTTTTTTTCCACGTGGCTACTGGCAAATGTAAAATACCATATGTGCCCTGCAACGTTATGTCACCTGGCCAGAGCTGCATTTGAAGGGGGGCTACTTAGAGAAGAAACCAGTGGTAGCGATTGTCTTAAAGAAGAGAATCCCTTTGAGTAACATAATCCCTGGGACCAGACCTACAAGGGGCTCCCGAGAAGTGGTCCTTGAGAGACCTGCTTCGGCGAAGCATTTGTAATTGGCTGTCGAATGCAGAGAAGGAATTAAGTGTAGCCCGTGTGCTCGGAGGTGCCTGACCGCTGTGCTCACCGCAGATTCCGCTGCACGGTTTTGAATCTCACGGACTGGCTTTGGCAAGCCCCAGCTCAGAGCACTCAGAAAGGGGTGTCCTAGCTAGCCCGGGAAAGTGTCACCAGGGCAAGGTGGAGACTGAGTGCCGAGGTCCCTTGAGCACCACAGTGGAGTGACCACGGACTCTTGTGGTGCTCTTGGGAGGACAAGAAGCACCGGGCTGGGGAAGCCTTTTGCAAGAGCTCTGCAGAAAAGGGACCAGATGCTGGTGAAGGAGGCAGGGTGGCAGGTGACACCCGGGGGACCCAGGTGGAGCAGGAGACACCCTCCTGAAAGTCTAAATGGCCATCCTCCCTGACCCCCATGACAAATGGACTTTTTAGACAATGACGGGACGGCTGCTGGTGCAGGTTTGCAAGTGAGTCTGTGAAGGGTGACGCGACATGGGGGGATGTCCGCGCAGGTAAACCTGAGCAGTGCTGGGTCCACACGGGTGTGTTGACATCCGGCCCGGGACACAGGCACCAGCTTGTGGGTGTCACTCACTCCCCAAGCCCCTGGGCTGGATCCGTGCTTTTGGCAGGGTCCCTTTCAGGTCTTCAGGGAACACTTTCAGGGCCACGGTCTCCCAGGCCTCAAAGCTGACATAGATTTTAGGGTCTCGCCGACTGCTTTCTTTGGAACAGATCCTGTGGCCAGGACAGTTTTCACACTCAATCAGGCTTGACCTTCTCTGAGGTCTCTTTTGGTTCTAAGATTCTCTAGTGTGAGACCCCACTCATGCACCCCGACAGGTGGGCGATCCGTCCCATTCCGTGCGATGGCAGGACTCTCCCCTTACTGAAGGGGCGGGAGGTCCGTGGAGATGGCCACACGGGCCCTGGCACACACTCTGGATGCATGGTATTTCGTTCCTGCCTCCCAGCCTCCTTCAGATGGGCGTCCTGTCACTACCCTCGTTGTACGGATAAGGGCACCAAGGTGCAGCTGCCGTGTCGGCTGCAGCCTCTGGCTCATGTGGCCTGTTCCCCCATCTTACTGTCACCATCCCGGGAATCTCAGTCAGGGCAAGCGGCTCTCATAAGAATACCATGCACGGGAGGGCTTCAACCACAGACTTTTAGTTCTCTGGGAAGTCTGAGATCACGGCACCAGCGCATTCGGTGTCTGGTGATGTCCGCCTTCTTCTCTGTGTCCTCACATGGTGGAGGCCTTTTATGAGGGCACAGATCCCATTCACAAGGGCTCCACCCTCTTGACCTAAACACCTCCCACAGGCCCCACCTCCAAACCATCTCATCAGGCATTACGATTTCAACCTACGAATGTGGGGGAGACATAAACATTCAGTCTGCAGCGGGGGGCAGACCCCAGGACTGCCCCGGCTCCCATGCTGTGAGGGCCACGTGGCGTTTGGCCCGGCACCCTGCTAGCCCTTGGAGTGTGCACCCCACCCCAGAGAGCGGCCTCCGGGCACTGCCCTGCATGGAAGGTGGGGGGGGGGGGCGGGCTGGCCCCGGACCCAGCCCAGGGCTTCCCCTCTTTCCAGCAGTGATTTTGTCACATTTTGTCAAGCAACACCTTGTCGGACAGGCCAGCCCGCGGCTCTGGGGTGGGCGGTGTGCCCTGGTGGGTCTGGCCCGGGGCCCTGATCCTGGCGAGCTCCATGTGGGGGCAGGTCTGACTGCATGAGCAGCAGTGGGCCTCAGCCTGCCGGACACCAGCCAGCTAGTGGTGTTGGAATTTCCTGTCTCATTTTAACTCCCCCCACCCCGCTCCCCCCAAGTGAGACAGAAACGCTTTTTAATTGCATGCTGCGGGAGAGTGCCATTCAGGATATTATTATTCTTATTAAGTGCTTCCTGTGGGGTGGTGCCTGGGCATCAGGAGGGGCCTCTTGGAGGCAGCTTGTCTTGGGGCTTATTATTGGGAATAATAGTGCCATTTGCATAAATCCCGGAAGTGGACTTGCCTGGCTGCTGGGAATGAGGCTTTCCTGGACTCTTCCACAGTTTCACACCCCCTAGCTCTGATGCTTTGGCCACTCCTTTGTTCCCACTGGGAGAGGGCTTGGCCATCTGAGTCCACACGTCTGAGGGGCTGGCCTTTGAAACTGTCCAAGTTTCCAAGTGAACTGAGGCCACCCCAAGCGAAGGGAGGAACGCACATATACCATCTCCCGTGGCTTCTCCCAGCCCTGGCGTGCACCTCCACTGCATTCCTCATGCTCAAACCCTTTGCCGCCGCCACTGGTAAATGGGCTGGCGTGGTGGTCACCAGGATTTGACCATCACACCCAAGGCTGTCTCAATCATCAGTCATGCTGAGCTTCTCCAGATGCGGACATTCACCAGCTAGTACAATGCAGAACAGGCATGAATATGAGAAATAATTTCCTCTTACTTCCCAGTGCAAGTGGGAACTCTGGAAGTATAAAAAGTTAAGGTAGGCCAGTGGTTTTTCAAGTGTGGTCCCAGCTAAGCTGTGTGAGCATCACCTGGGCACTTGTTATAAATGTCAATTCCCAGGCCCTGAGCTCTGGGGAGGGAACCTAGCAACAATGTTCGAACAAACCCCCCTACCAGTGATTCTTGGGTCTGAGAAGCACTGATGTTGGTACCTAGTAGGTGTTCCATAGTGGGCCTCTTGTTATGTGTCACACATCATCTAGGGTCTCCAGGAGGACCCTAGAAAGAGGCGTTCCTAATCCTGTATATACAGGAGAGGTCACAGGGCTTGACTAGGAGTCATGTTCTGCACAGCTCTGTGCCCTGAGCACAACTGAGTCCTCTGGACTCCGTCCACACTGCCTCTGAGCCTGAAGAATCTGTCATCTTCCCCCTCCTTCCAGCTCCCCCAGTCTTCGCCACTAGGGCCCAGTTCCAAAATCGCCTCTTCCAGGGAGGCTGCCTGGCTCCTCTAGGTGCCCTGACTCTGAGGCCATTCTGGCATTCTGGAGCCTGCTGAATCACAGGGGGTCCAGCCTCCAGCTCTGCGGATGGCCCCTGCAGAGTGCCCTGGTGCACGCCTGACAGGCAGGGATTGTGCTGCTGGACCCTTCTGCATTGGCTTTGTGGGGGAAGCCTTAGGTAGGCTGGTGGGCCGAGAGAGTGCCCTCCATCCTCTGGGCTGTGTAGGCCAGGGATTGAGAGCTTTGCCCGGAATCCTTACAGATTCTGCAGAAGGCTGAAGAGCTGGACCTGCTGGGGCCCGAAGCCTGTGCAGATCAAGTCCACATCAGAGGGGAGGCATGTGTCTGAGCTGCATGGTGTCCCAAAGGCCCCCCCCCCCTGCAGCGAGGGGAAGGGTCATGCCATCTCTTCTTAGGAGCTGGTGTTACCATTTCTGGTATTTCCTAGGAAGCCGTTAGCTCCAGAATCCCTGAGAAGTGGGCCCAGGATCTCCACAGGAATGGGAGAGAATGTACTAGTCCTGCCCTGTGGGATTTGTGACGAGCCCAGCTTCAATGGCTAAAACGTAGACTGTAGCCGTGCGGGCAGCCAGCTAGCATCCAGCATCTGCTGAAGGGTGGCTAATCACCCGGGGCCAGCTGCACAGAAAATGAGGGTGTCAATCATTGTCCCTTCCCTGCACGATTAACATTTTTCATTTTGTAGAGCATCTTCGCATTTCTGTTCACGGAAGGGTTAAACAGTTCAACTGACCAAGTTAGGTCTTTAGGGTGGAACCAAGAGTAGCATCCTCTCTCTCTCTATTGGGATGGGAGAGGCCTCCCCAAAGGTGCACTTGTCCAGGCCATCAATGCCCCCTTGCTTCCTAGTGGGGGAAAGGTAGGTTTGGTTTAAGGAAATGGGATCATACAAGGGGTCCCATCTTCGGAACCGCCACCCTCCCGTACATGGGAGGTGTCACCTGCCTGGGACGCGATCACACCTGCTCCTGCCTTGGGCTTCCCGGGGGCTGACTTACCGCTGCAGGGCAGGGTGATGGGGCTAAAGGCAGATGAGGAGGGGATGCCTTTTTTTAAAACCCACCTTTAAGACAAATTTCCCAGTGCTGTTCACTGAACTCATCAGGCCACCTGCAGGCCCCCTCGCCTGTTTTTTGGTTTTGCCAGCACCAGACAGACACTAGGGACAGAAGGGTGGGAAACAGTGGAGTCGGGAGTAGAAGTCTGAGTCTCAAGCAAATGTACCGTGTGGAAATCGGGGTACAGTCAGCAGGGATCCGTTTGTGGAAGACCTTTTTGGCAATGTTCCTGAGCCCATGACCCATCCTCTCTGCCCGTCCCCACTCTGTCATGCAGTGAATCGGGGAGCATCAGGTCCTATGGGATGTGCATCGAGCAGTGGATGCCACATCTGAGTGCCTGCCTGATGCATCTCGGCGTCCCTTACACCAAGGAGTAGGGCCCTTGCTCGAATTTCCTCTGAGACTCACAGTGGTGAGGGAGGGAAGTGCCACTTACTGATATTTTGCTCTGTGCCACACTACAAACATGCAGTATAACAGCGAGGGTTGGTGTCGTTCCCATTTTACAGATGAAGACACTGAAGCCCAGAGTGCTTGTCACTTGTTAGCAGATGACAAAACCGGGGTTCACACCCAAGTCTGTTGGGACTTATGGCTCACGTGCTTCTTACCCCATCCCAAGCTCCGTAGACCATGGGGACATGTCATCCCCCTTAAGACTGTCGTTTGACTGATGTGCAGCTCAGGAACAATCTGGATTTCAGTCTAACTGTAAAGTACACCGTGCTGGTCTTCAAGCCTGCTCATGTGCCCATTTCTCTTTCCTCCACGTGAGCACCTTCCTTCTCCAAAGATGCAGGTGTCTCCAGCTGCCTGGGTCCCTCCATTAAAGGGAAAGCGACCTGGTGAGTCATCTGCACTTTAGTGTGCATTTGTTTCTGTGACTTTCCCAAGGTCTGTTTGCTTTTAAGAAAATGAATGAAACCGTGACACTGGATATTACAATGCAAGGAATTGTAAGGGAAAGGAATGAAATCCATTAATCTTTAACCGGGAATCCCAAGGAGAGTCCCCCATGGTGCAAGAGAAATTGGAGGCCAAGGAGCCCTTTCCTGGCCCCCTAGAGGCATGCCAAATTGGAATGCCTCCATTTCAGCTTATTAGAGGCGGCCTGGAGCCATCAGGGCGTCTGTGATATAGCCGTGGGGCACGGGCCAGCTGCCCAAGAAGGCTATGGGGATCCACACCCTGCCCTGGCCCCTGGCCTCCCTCTTAGGGCCCTGGGGACTGCCATGACATGTGTTTCTGCCTCGCCGTAACTCGGACCTGTGTTGTGCTAGGACCAGGTCTCCTTCCAGAGACACCTCAGTCAGCACCAGCGCGATGCAGCCCTTCGTGCAGAAAACTTTTGCGTCTCTGGTCCCAGGCCCAGAGCATGCTGGCCCATGTATGTGCTCTGAGCTAATTGCCTTCTGTGGTCTTAATGGAAATGACCACAGGAAATGAAGACCATGCTAATCTCTAGGGAGCGGACAGCCCAGAGGGCCGGGTGTCCCTAATGCGTCCAATCTGTTCTGGAAGATGGCTACTTTCACCTCGCCAGCCCCTTTGGCTCTGGGTCAGCCTCTCCGGCCCTCTCTGAGCTCAGTCCTCAGGGCAGCGACTCCGTGTTGTAGCAACACATGACTTCATCCGAGGAGAATTCCTCAGGCTGCTGACGCAGCTGCCCGGTCATGTTTCGATGACCCAGTTTTCCCGATTCTGTGTCTGAACCCTCTGCTGACCCCTCCCCATCCTCTCTGGCAGAAATTCACCAGAGTCACTATTAATGGGACATTAACTAGACTAACACAGGGGGTCCTCTGTGCCGCCTCCTGTTAGACCAAGGACAACGCCAAGGCCAGCGAACCCTCACCCCTGGGACCACCAGGCAAGGAGCATCTGGCTTTTAAACCTTAGCACAGAAAGATTCTGGGTTTAAAAATAAAAGTCCGGGCCCCACCGTCCTCAGCTTCCCAGACTGGTCGTCTTTCTGTGTAGGATCAAAAACAAATGTGCATTTTCTTCAGAGGGGCAGGGGTGATCCATAGAAAATTCCCAGCTTAGGGTTTCTTCCCTAGAAACTTAAAAAGAGAGCCATTTCTTTGAAATGACATATGGGATGTGTGTGTGTGTGTGTGTATGTGTTTTTCCCCCAAACCCCTTGCCGGAAGGACATGATTTAGTTTGGATTTTTTTTTTTTTAACTTAAAAAAAGAGCCCACAATGAAAACAATGTGTGGAAGGATTTCATTCAATATGTCACTTGAAGGCAGCTCTTGTTCTTTATGTGTATTTTCGTGTTCCTTGGGTGCTGCTGACGGCCTCTGGACGGGGTGATTTCTTGCCAGAGTCCAAAGGGGAATTTCTCCCCCTGCAGCCAGGCGGAAGGGCTCTGAGCAAAGCGTTCACTTCTGAAAGAGGGGCACGCGGGGACGGTCCATGCTGGTCTGAAAGGGTCCTGAGACCTCAGATGGGCCAGATCAACCTTCACGCTTTGAATGGCCTGGGGTGCACAGTTGGCCCCAGAGACAGCTGGTGGGGACTCAGGGATAATCAGGGGCTGGTGGGCTGCGTGCATCCAGAAGGGTCACTGGTCCCTAGTAGTGAGTTGTATGGATAGAGCCACAGTGATGCAGTCATACCTGTACCCCAGAGTTCCTATGCCCTGCTCAGGGATCCCTCCTATGACCTCAACGTGTCACTGGCTGGGACAAGCATGGCTCTTTCTCCGGGGAACAAGTGACCATTCACAAACAGCAGGACTGTCCTAGTAGGAAGGAACTTAAAGCCCATTTAATTCCCATTGTACAGACGGGTAAGGTAACGCCCAGAGAGGAGACACGATTTCCCCAACGTCCCATGGCCTGGCCTGCAGCTCTGAGTTAAGAGAAATCCTCTTCCCCTGGTAGTCTCCACAGCCTGCACCCCAGCGATCAGGCAGAAAGGGGGGCGTGGCCTAAGCTGCAGCAGGACTCAGGGTGGCTGTGTGTCTTAATGCCTCTTCCCAGAAGCCCCAGGTTCCTCCTTCCCCATCTCTCTCTTTCTCTCTCTGTCTCTCTCTCTCACACACACGTACGCACATAACACATGCACATGTGCACACCGCACATACACGGCCCCCGGCTTCAGCCTTGGTATCACCTGCATTTCATGCTCGCCTGGTAAACGACCATGAGCATGTCCTTCCTGCAGATTTTATAGCTCTTGAGACCTGGGTGAAGTTGCATTAACCCTGAGAAGAGCACTCCTAGCTGGTGAGGTCGAGGGGAAGGTCTGGGCCCTGCGGGCATTTAGGGGACTGCCTTCCGCTTCTGCAGGGGGCAAGAGGAGGGAAGAAAAGCACACGTGGGTGCTGCGGGACAGCCAGTGCGAGGACTAGGAATTCTGGGGTGAATGCCCCATGGGGTGCTGTGAAGAGCCAGGAACTGATACCTGCAAAATGCTAGGAGTGGGTCCAGTGCTGCATGAGCATTTGTTAAATATAATACATACTCAAGGTGAGACCAGGAGGGCCCCAGGGATCACCTTTGCACCCACGGACTGCCTCTGAGGATTCGTTTTGGCTGGGCAGAGGGAAAAGCCCATGACCAGCTCTCCTGGACCTTGGATTCTCCTCCAGGTTCTGGTGTTTTTCAGCTTTGTGACTTTGGGCTGAAATCACCCATAGCCTCCATTTCCTCATCTGTGAAATAGGCACAGTAACACCTACCCTGGCTGCCTCGGGGGCGGGGGGGTTTGGGTATGCAGGAAAACATTCAGAAACACACAAAGGCAAACTATTTTTATTTTATTAATAATACTATAATCTGGTCTGCCTGGCCACATTAAAAAAAAAAAAAAATACCCAAAGGCCCTTTCCTAAACACCTGGGGAGCTGGACACGGCTTCCCTGCTGATTCCCCTGGGGGCATCTTGTCACTGCCACCGGAGTCACACCCAGCCTCACCTCTCAGAGGACACGGGCAGACCTAAGGGGATGGGGTGGTCATTCCAGCAATCACCAGCTCCGCAAGTGAGGGCCCAACCAGAGGGACGGGACAACATGGCTGCTATATCGTGTGTCCCCTTGGAGCCCAAGATTTGTGGAATCTGTGTTTGGCAAACTGATTTAATCAGGGTGAGAAGATTCGTTTTTTGTTGTTGTTGTTCTCAGTACTCATGGAAGGTGCCAGTTTTGTGGAACTATGAAGATAAATTTGAGTATGTGAAAATTAAGGTTAAAATTTCAGGGGGAAAATTTTCTTTTAAGAATTCATGGTGGCTCAGTCAGTGGAGTGTGAGACTCTTGATCTTGGGGTTGTGAGTCTGAGCTCCACGTCGGGTGTCGAGATTAGTTAAAAATAAAAAAAATTTTTTTTCTTTTTAAGAGAGGGAGTATGCACGAGCAGGAGTGGGGAGGGGCAGAGGGAGAGAGAGAATCTTAAGCAGGCTCCACATGCACTGTGGAGCCCAATGAGGGGCTCCATCTCACGACCCTGAGATCATGACCTGAGCTGAAATCAAGAGTCGGATGCTTAACCAGCTGAGCCACCCAGGTGCCCGCAAAATTTTTTAAAAAATCTTAAAAAGAAAAGAATTCATGGTGTTCAACCCAAGTATCTGTTGACAAGTGGATGGGTACCAGACCAGGAATATATCCACACAGTGGAATGTCATTCAGCCTTAAAAAGGAACTTCTGACACATACTATACCAGGTGAACCTTGGGGACATTATGTTAAGTGACATGAGCTAGACGGAAAAGGACAAATATCGTACGATTCCGCTCATATGAGGTATGTAGAATAGTCAGATGCATGGCAACAGAAAGGTGAATGGTGGTTGCCGGGGGGCCAGGAGAGAAGAGGAATGGGGAATTCGTGTTTAATGGGGACAAGTTCTGGAAGATGGAAAAGTTCTGGAAATGGATGGTGGTTGCCCCCCAATTTGAGTGTATTAATGCCCCTGAGCCATACACTTAAAAATGGTTCAAATGGTAAATTTTATGTCACATATACTTGACCACAATAAAAAAAAAAGAATTCATAGTGCTTATAGGACAGTCCCAGGACCTGTTTTCAGGGAAACCGGTAGCAGAATTATGTGTCTGCCTCCCTTACCGTAGGCTGGGCAGTCAGCTGACCTGTACGCACGAGAAACAAACCCATCCCCATCTCTTGCGAGGATTCTGCAATTCAGATTCCACACGCACGCCTGCTGGCCCGTGGCCTTCAACCCCAATAAGAGTTGACTGAGAAATCTCCACTTCTTAGCCCTTTTCCCGGTCTAACTACTTTTTAAAGAGGCTTGTTTTCCTAAAGCCTGTAATTATGTTTGCCTCCAGGGGACCCAGGGATTTTTTTTTTTTTTTTTTTTTTAAATAAGCAAAGAGCATCCTACAATTATCATGATGATTTGTTGAGGGCAGGCCAAGTGCAGACGGGAGGCTGACATGACTCTGGAAGCGAGGCTCACGTGCTGGCGTCTGCGTCTTGGAGGCACCCTCCAGCTCACTTGGGGGTCAGTCATTAATACGAAGAGCTGGAGAATTAACAGACCCAATAGAACGGGGTAGGCGGCTCGGCGGGGTTGGGCCTTCCTGAGGCGGGCTGCGCCGGGAGCGGGCTCTGGCTTCACAGATGGTTCTAGGTAAATATTTCCAGCCAGGGTGACTGCAGCACCCGGAGCCACACGTAGCCCAGGCCGAGATGGGCAGCAGTCTGCCGGCTCTGTCAGCCCTGATTTGCGGCTGAGCCTGTAATCTCCCCGAGTTCAAAGAGCACTTAGCTGCTTGTCTTTGTCAAGAGCGCGGTTGGGGATCTTTTATGTGAAAGATGTAGGATCCTCGGGCTGCCTTTGATTATTTATTCATCCCCCTCCGTGGGTGTGTGATAGCCAGGGCACCGCGCGGAGCCCCCTGTCCTGGCTACTCGGGCTCTGAAATTCACTGAGCTTTAAAGCCCTTTGAAAATTGCTTTTGGAGGGAGGGGAAAAGTTTTTGAAGGCCTGTTTCTCTCTCCCACTCCACAGTGCCGCAGCACCTTTTGCCACCGCTCCATGCTCCCTTACCGATTGACATGAGACACCAGGAGGGAAGGTACCATTATGAGCCCCACTCTGTCCACGGCATGCACGGGTAAGTTCTGCCCTCCGCCCACCGGCCCGGCGTGTGGTCACCTGCTGCGGGGGAGGCCGGCAGCCTCAGCCACTTGTCCTGCCTCTGTCTGTCTTTCTGGTGTTCCTCATCTGCACTGTCCTAAGCCAGCAGTCCTCCTTGCCACCAGGAGTGCGCTGACCCAGGACCCCGGGTGAATGTGTAGGTGGGACGTGAACACCCAGCTCCCTCTGGTTACCTGAGAAGGAAGCCCTGCTCGGCTCGCACATCCCCACTGCCAACGCTGAGGGCTGTCCCTGTGTATTCATAGCACCTTGGGGCTCTGTGTGCACCCATGCAGTGGGGATTTCTTCCAGGCCAAAGGTCCTATACAAGTACGGTGACCTTAGGGGCACCCGGGTGGCTCAGTTGGTTAAGCATCTGCCTTTGGCTCAGGTCATGATCCCAGGGTCCTGGGATCGAGTCCCGCTTCGGGTTCCCTGCTCGGCGGGGAGCCTGCTCCTCTCTCTCCCTCTGCCCTTCTCCCCGCTCGTGCTACCTCTCTCACTTGCTCTATCTCAAATAAATAAATAAAATTAAAAAAAAATAAGTATGGTGACCTTAGTTATACATTGTCACGGTATATTATACCGAATTATATTATATATAATTCATAGCGCCCTTTTTACATGTCCCAGTTTAGGCACTATACTATAGAATCACCATCCTGATAAGGACAAGGTCCATGTTACACTCTTGGGGCCTCCTCCCTTGAGGCCCCCACGTAGAAGGATGTGTGCCAGTGCCGGCTCACTAAGCTGAATCTTGTCCCTCTTCGTTCTCACCGAAGGCCTCGAAGCCTGGAGCTAATGTCACTTTTCTTGGTCTTTATGACCTTAAGACTGGGCCCCGTGCTACCCCATCCATTCTGCTTCCACAGGAGAGGCTGAAACTTTTGCCCTACCCCCACATCTTTGCCGCTCCCCACACCAGCTTGGAGGAAACCTACTGCAAAGGATCGACCGGGCCCAGGGCCCCTCTGGACCCAGCCACCTCATCTGTCCATGCCAAGTTGCTGTTCAGGGTTCTAACACACACATTCCAAGAGGAATGCTCCTGTTGGGGCACCGGGGTCCCCCACACTGAGTGGGGCCCCTTCCCCGGAATGATCTGTTTTCCCACCTTCCCCCCAGCAGGCTCTGAGCTTCCCTCTCCTTGCTGCCTTGCCAGTGGCTGACACAGAATAGGTCCATGATCAGTGTTTGCTAAGTGAGAGCGCTCTCCACCTTTTGAAGACAAACCCTACTTCCTGCCTCTCCCAGCTCCTGGCTGAGCACTCCCTATGTTCAAAGCCAGCACTGTGCCTGGTGAGGAGGCTGGTGACTGAGAAGGTCCCAGCCTCCAGGCAACCCCTGTTTCTGGGCACTCATTGCTGCCTCCCCAAGGCAGAGAAAATCGGGGACTTTTTTTTTTTAAAAAGCATCTTTCACTTTGAAATAATTTCAGACATGGAAAACAGTTGCAAAAATAGCACCAAGATTTCCATGATCCCCTCCGCTGGGCTCCCCCAGGGGTCACATCCTACGTGACCGAAGACTATTACAGGGTCATTAAGTGACTTGTAAATTGTATCCACATTTCCTCAGTTGCCCCACTCATGTCTGTTTTTCCCCTGTTCCGGATGCGGCCTTTGCATTTCGTGGTCAAACCTCCTTTAATCCAGGCTCATGGCTGGATTCGTTTCTCTTGTCTTTCATGACCTTGACCTTCTCGAAGAGGACAGGCCAGTACAAAATGTATAGGTGTCCTCGATTGGGGACACTTGCCTGAATTTGCCTCATGATGAAATTCAGAATAAGCATTTTGAGGAATAATACCATAAAGGTGGCACTGTGTCCTTCCTAGTGTGTTATGTCAGGAGACACACACAATGACAATAGTTCTCATCACTGGAGAGGTTCATCTTTCTCATCGCTGCAGCTCAGTTAGCTAAGGTGAGGTCTGCAGGGTTTCTCCACTTTAAAGTTGGTCCCTTTGTCACTAATAAGTATCTTAGGGGAGGGGCTGAGACTTCGGCAATATGTAAATATCCTGTGTTTTATCAAATTTTTACCTCCTTTCACATCCATCAGATGGTTCTCGACAGAAACCATATTATTAGTGTTTTCCAAATGGTGATTTTTTTGTTTCCATCATTCCTTCTGCATTTTTTGCCTGGAATTCTCCTGTAAGGAATGGTCCCTTCTCCCCACCCCCATGTCTTCCTTTCTTTGATTATTTATTTATACCAAATAAATGCATGGACAGGCGTATTATTCTGAGTTATACTCTATTGTCGTCACTATTTGTGTGTGGTTGAAACGGTCCCAGATTTGCGCATTGGGAGGCCCCGCAAGTTGTCTCTCGGGGCCTTTCAAATGTTGGAAACTTCTCATCTCATGTCAGTGTGTGTCGCTGGTTCTCCCTTGAAGAGGGTCTGCTGCTGGCACCCTGTGCCCACCTGGTAGGTGATGGGGCCCTTTCAGGCCTCTGCCAGGCTCCCAGACCCTCCAGCTGCAGGGCCTGAGACCACAGTGGGGGGGTGCACGTGCTTGGAGCTAGTGGATCACCCGAAAATGGCTCAGTTGGCGGCATCTGAGCCCTGAAGGAGAATCAAGGAGCTGAGTCCCAATTTGGGAGGGGATTAGAATTGCTGACTTTCTGCTCCTGAGAAATGCTGGGCTGGTTCAGTGACAGAGATCCTGGGCACAGCACACCCGCAGGGAAGGGCCCCCTGGAAGGGGCCGGGTGCTGGTCAGAGACGTGGCCGGTGCTGATCTCTCCCTGGAGGCACAGTCCACACAGGATGGCATCACTGTGAGGTGACTGTCTTGGCTGACGTGTCCCCACATGCCTAGCGATCACCACAGAGCTAAAGTAGACCCCACCATTGATGACTGCCATTTCTCCTAATCGTTCCCACCTACTGACCAGGCTCTGTTGTACGGACTTCACGTACCTCATCTCCCTTAACCCTCTCACAACCCTGTGAGATGGGCATTTTGTATCATTCCATTTTACAGAGGAAGGAACTGAGGCAGCAAGGAGAGGTGAAATATTAACCACCGGGGTTGCCTGCTTACAGAGTGGGAGGGTTAGAAATCTAATTACAACCCCCTGAGCCCAGGCCTCTCCCTTGGGAGCACATGGATGACCACCGGTCCCCTGGGAGCCTGTGAGGAATGCAGATTCTCCAGCCGCAGGCCCAGTTGATGAGTCAGCAACACCAGGGTGGGGCTCATGTTTGGGATGCTGCTGCAGGCAAGGCCCTGGCATTGGATAGGGGGCCCTCGGTGCTGTCCCCACCTTGGGCTGGTGGAGAGCTAGGAGGCAGTCCCTGAGTCTTCTCCAGGCTGTGCTACTCACCAGCCCTGGGTTGGACACGAGTCATGTCCCCTCTCTGGGCCTGCTTCCTTCCTGGCCAGTGAGGGATGGGGTACAGGCAGAGCACCCGGAGAAATAGAAAGCCTTCATGGCAGACAGCCGGGAAGTCTGGCCAGGCGAGTGGGCCTGTGGAAATGGCCTTGTCACTCACTGGCCCAGATGACTCTTGAACCCGACTTGATGCCTGAAGGGCGGTGTATCAGTCTCCTCTCGCTGCTGTAACAGGTTCCCCTGTGGTTTAAAATGATACTTAACTCTCACACGGTTCAGGAGGGCAGAAGTCTGAAATAAGTCAAGGTGTTGGCAGGGTGTTGGTTCCTTCTGGAGACTCTATTTCCTTGACTTCCCTAGTTTCTGGAGGCCACTTGTGTGCCTCAGCCGGGAACCCATGCCTCTGGTCACATAGGCTTCTTCCCACCGCACGCCCCCCCCCCCCCCACCGCCTGCTTCTGGGCTCGAATCCTTCTTCCTCTTCCGTAATGCTTTTCTCCCTCTGCCTCTCTTCTAAAGGGCCGGCGATGGCTTTGAGGGTCCACCCAGATAATCCAAGATAATCTTCCTGTCTCAGGATCCTCAACTCCATCACATCTGCAAAGTCCTTTTTCCCCTAGAAGGTTACGGTCCCGGATTTCAGGGATTCGGGCAGGGACAGCTCTGGGGCTTATTCGGGATCACCAAGCCCCAGTGGCCAGCGTGACATCACCCAGTAGAATACAACAAAGGGTGTCAACAGCGTGTGCAGGGCCTGGGGCAGCCGGGCTCTGCTGGGAGGCAGGTGTGCCTTGTTGACGGCCTCGTGAGCGCAGGTGCTGGGCTTCAGAGAGGCACACCGACTTGCCCCGTGTCATCCCCGCAAGGCGGGCGTGCAGGCCTCCCCTCCCCAGCCAGGGCCGGCCTGTCTGGGTTAACACCCAAGTGGTGATGGGCCGCAGTGCTGTGTTCCCAGAGCCCCGCGCCCTGCCGGGGTGGGCTCCCAGGGGCTCCCCATTAGCCTCAGGATGGTCGGTCCCCACCTGGCCACAGGGGGACATGGCGAGTGCTTCGGGACCCTTTCACCCTTCCCCCTCCGTGCCTCAGATGGGAAACAGGGCAAGGCCTCTAAGAAAACAACGGCCCCGTGGCTCTGGCTTGTGTGATTAATGCGAGAGGAGCCCAGTGGAGTGCCCAATCCGTCAAGCCCCTGCTGTAGCCCACGCCTCCTCTGCGCCGCCTAATGTGTCTAATTACACAAACGTTGCGCAGCAAATGAGGTGCGGTGTCATCTCTTGTCAGCCCGAGCGGGAGCCTTGGTCTACCGCTCCGCGCCGGGGCCACCGCCCATTGGCTCTCGTGGTCCTCACGGCCCAGGGATTGGGCGCCTTGTGCACAAGGGCTCCGCGTGCGGTGCTCCACCGTGAGCTGGTTGTGCTCGCCACTGGAGCCGTAGGAGTGATCTGTCACCAGCCCTGACCCGCTAGCTGGCCTGGAACCCTGGCTCAGAACTTGGGAGAGCTTACCAACCTGAATGAATAAACCTCAGTTTTTCCATCTGTAATCGGGTGTCGTGACAGTACCTACCCCATCTGTGGAGTTACTTTGAGGATTCAATGGGATCATATAAATAAAGCAGTGAGATTAGTTTGGAAACATTGAGTAGATGTTAACAATGATGATTCTGACGGTTGCTATTTGCTTATGAGGGCGGGGGTCACGGCAGGCCCAGGCACCTTGTGGCAGAGGCAGGCCATGGCATGACCTTTGAAGAAGATTCTTTCTTGTGGCTGTGACATAAGAAGGTGGAAAACAGGACAGAAGGAGTACCACTGGGGATAGAGAGAGGAGGGGTCTTTTTTCTCCCAGTTGAAGAATTTGGACTTTATCCTCTCGGCAACCAGGAGTAAGAGGGAGTGGTCAGATTTGGTTCCAGGACACCTGTAGGAGCAGTTAGGGGAGGGGTAGGAGAAGTGGGGGGAACACGGCAAAGGTCCCAGGGTCCAGGTGACGGCCCTCCCCTCCCACAGGCAGCCACACAGGGAAGAGTGGGGCATGGGGTGCAGCAGGTGGAAACTCAGCCAGCACGCAGAGCCGGCTTCTTCATGGATGCCCCGCCCCCATCCTGACAGCCACCTTCCCGTGTCTCCTAGAAGTACAAACCCACAGCAGGGTTTGCATAGCTCGCTAATGCTCAGGTGGTTCTAGAAGAGTAGATGGCACTGCCCGTGGACTCCTGGGGCAGCATTTCTTATGTGTAAACCACACATGTTGGAGAGATAAATGGGTAGAGGTGTTGTTCTTGTTGGTCAGGCGGGGTTCTCTTGTGACCACCCCCAACCCCATGAGGTTATGATCCTGAGGGTCCAAGAGTCCATTCTCAAGGGCGAGAAGAGAAGGCCAGCCAGGGGATGGGGGCAAACACTCCCTGCAGACTTTCCATAGCCTTGCAACTGCTGTGGGAAAGGGGACCTCTTTGGATCCCTTGCTGGCCCCTGCCCCTAGGAAACAGGATTGCCGGGTGTTGTGGGGACAGAGGCTGAGGCATGGCACTGTGGGGCCCCCAGCTGGAGCTCTCCATTTGCCCCGTGCATGCAGTCACACAAGCAGGAGTATGGGCTGCCCTGAACCAGGATCAACCCATGTCCTATTGGGGAAGGTAGAAGTTCAGGTTCCTGGTTCAGGAGGCTGGGCTTGCCCTTCGATTCCCCGTGTTGCTTATGGGGTCCTTCTCATCCCAGCTTTGCCCTGGGGCTTCAGAGCAGACCAGTTCCAGCTGCTTCCCACCCAGAGGGGTTACCGAGACCATCTCGTGCTGCTGTTCTCAAACCTGGCTGCCAATCTGAACTCGGCTGTGTCTTAAAGATGCATGTTCTTCGGTCCAGTCCCAGAAGTTCTGGCTCTTTCAGGCTAGAGTGAGGACTGAGTATCTGCTTGTTTACCTACAGGCCAGAGTCTGGGGACCACCGCAGGCCACCCTGCTTATTTTATACCCAAGAAAATAGGCCCGGAGGTGTTTGTTGCCTTGCCAGAGTCATCAAATCAGCAGGCTGTAGGGCTTTTTCTCTCAATGATAACGACTTCGAAGTATGGGGTGTTAAAAATCCCCTGGTTCCTTTTTATCACCCATTCACAGATGCAGTGCCCACAAGTTGACCTAAAGCTGTCCATATTCTCAGCTTGTGAAAGGGGATGAGCATATGGAACGAAGACAGCTGCAACGTCTCAGCCACAGGAAGGACAGTTCCCTTCTCTCTCCTCTTGCCTGGTTCCATACCTGACCTCTGACCTCCATGACCCGCACCACCTGCCTAGGCTCTAGAGCTGACCACCACGAGTCGCTCCCCTGCAGATCACTTGATCTTGAGCTGTAGTTGGTGAGCAGGGTTCCAGCGGTCATGGCCCAAGGCCACCCTGAGAGACAAGGAGAGAGGAGAAGGGGGTCCTGCTGGGGACAGATGGCTCTGGGGCTTAGCTATCAATTCATGCAAAATCAACATGCTGGCCCAGGTACTTTAAGAAAAGAGGAAACGCCAGCTGGTGGGTGCGAGGACCTCCGCCTTCCACCATCATCTGCACACTTTGTCGCGCGTGCAAATTACCCAGAGCCCCCTGGGAGAGCCGTTAAGGATGTCTGAAGCCACCCCGTCCTGGTGACTGCATATTAATGGGGATGTTTAGCCCCTCTGTTGGTGCGCTTCACTTAAGAAAGTAGTGCTGTTGCTGGCTGAGCTCCTGAACTTTCTAATCTGGAGGGATTTGAAGATGGCTTTTCCCAAGGTCAGTGTTAAATAAAAACTGCACCTGCTCGTCGTGAGATTAATAAACACACAGCCTGCGTCGTCCTGGGTCCCTGAGAGCCCTGTCCTCAGCCAGTCACCGAGGAGCAGGAAGATAGTAATATTTTCTTCTTTATTCTTGGCACCACACAATTAGGTTCATGGTTCAGAGAGGACTGGCTTTGTGTTTCACAAAGAACATTCTCTTCCCTCAGCAAATATGCGCACTTCTGTTCAGAGATCCATGGAAGAAAGAGCGGGCTGAAGGGCCTCTCTGCCTGGCTTCTGGGCTGAGATGCTGGGTGGGCCCAGGGCTGCCCACCAGAGGCCTTGTTCTCCTCCTCACTGGAGTCCGAGTTGGCCTTTTATCTCCAGTGAGTGCTCCTTTAAACCTGCTGTAGCCGGCCAGTTCTTCAGAGCAGCTAGAGAGCGGGGAGACACGGAGCCCAGAGAACTCTGGGACTAGGGAGTTTGTAGGGCAGCTGGCCTTCCTCCCTTAGCTGTCTGAGGACTGGGTGGCAAATAGGTGTGGAGCCTCGGCTCATGGTGATGTAAGCGTGCCTTTGAGACCCCTGTGGGCAGCCGGATGCTGGGGCCAGGCTAACTGAGGTACAGTCCCAGCAGCCCGGGGCCAGCCCTCTGGATTATACCACGTAACCCTCATCAGCCCCCTATGAGGAAGGCAGCATCGTCACTCCCACTTGCTAAGAGGAGAAACTGAGGCACAGTGCGGTTGCCTGCTTTCGCTAGCGACATCCTCCTAGTAAGTAGCAAAGCTGTGACTGGAACCCAGGCAGTTTAACCCTAGAGGGCCCCTCTCCGCACAGACGCCTGTGCTAAGGACTCTCCCGGCTCCGAGGTCTTCAGATTCCCAGCTCCGGGAACGTGCTCTGCGGTGTGGGACAGACAGCTCATTTATAATGGAATCTGGCCTGTAAAAGTTTAATGAGGAGCGTGTCTGATAAGCCGGCCCGCTCTTTGATCCGTGCTGAACGCCAGCCCCTCGCAGAAGAGGAACTGCCTGGCTCTGGGCTTTGGAGAGAGCCCATGTGGTCAGCCTAGAGCAGCAGGGGCCCCGGGAGTGAAGCAAATCTTGATGTGCAGAAATGAGGCGGGTCTGCAGTGGGGGAGGGCATGCAAAGCAGGTGTGGGGAGGGGCTTCCTGGTGGAAAAGTCCTGCAAAGTTGAGAGGTGGTCTTTCTGGTTCTTCTCCCGTCCCGCTGGGCCCCCATCACCTTGCATAGCCCGTCCCACACCCCCAGGATGTGGGCAGAGTGGGGTAGGGCCAGGGTTCAAATCCTACCTATGCTATTTATACCCTCTATGTTTGGGCTGACAGTTTAACCTCCCATGAGCCTTGGCTTCCCCATCTCTAAAATGGGGATACAAGAGTAACCCATGGGGTGGTTTTGAGGATAAGGTGAGGGAGTATGTATAAAGCACGTAGAACAGCCCCTGCTACGTAGTGAGCACTGGACAGTGATTTGCTCTTTTCACCCTTGTGTCGAGACCAGAAGTAAACCCACATTTCATTCCAGGCACCCTGGTGGGTGCTGGGCAAATGGAGTCATATCCAGTGCCCCCCAACACCCTATGAGGTAGGTGATATTCTCCCCATTTCATACAGCAGAAAACTCGAGGTTCCCAGAATTTAAGAACTTCCCAAAATCACTCAGTAAGTGAGAACTGACCCTTAATCCTGAGCTTTTCTCTGTGCCGTGATTGTCCTTGGAGAGGAAGTGGCATCTCCTTGTAAGTCTTAGGGCTACAGGCGGTTATCCCTGCCGGCAGACAAGGGAACGGAACAATGATCAATCCAAAGGAAATAATCACTAAGAGTAAATTTTCAGTTATGGGATAGATTGGCCTTTGAGGTGGGGTCCTCTCCCAGTGCACATGTCTGGGGTGTCCACTCTGGGTGGAAGCTGATGCCAGGGCCCAGAATGCATTCATTCAGCCCAGTTCCTGACTGCTGGATTTACCGTGTCCCAGGGGCTGTTGCTGGAGGTCACTCCTACCGGCCTTAGTCAACACCTGTTGGGATTCTTGAGCGGTGCCCTGCCCCCGAGGCTTGCTGCAGTTAGCACTGCTGCGTCGCTTACTTGCCCTGGTGCCCACGGAGATGAAGAAATACGTTGGGCACCGTGGGAGCCCCTTCTCCCATTCTCTCCTGCCGGAGCTGCGTTTCTGACACATGAACTTGACCTGCCCTGCCCAAGCAAGTCAAGTTTAGCTGTTGCTTAACTCAGGTGGGGAAGTTCTTAGTGCTTATTCCTCTGACGTCAACCACCCCGTGCCTAGGAGGGGCCAGCCTTGGGCCAGGTGTTGGGGATCCAGGCCCAAGGAGGCCCAGCCTTGCTGCCCACACATATCTTATGGTCTTGGAGGGGAAGGAGGAGAAATGGGGCAGTTACAGAGTGGTGTGCTAGAAAGGGGGGCGGGGAAGCCCGGGACACTAGGAAGCCAGGAATGGGAAACGTTTACCAGGAGGAAGGCATGGGAGGCCTGTCTCTCCCGATCCCACCCCTAGCCCCAGCCTGCCGTGGGGCTCCATGGTCTTCTTGGGGTTACCCCTGTTCCAATGCGGGGCCTCCACTCCCAGGCCGACACAGATGCCAGTATGAAGAGGAGCCCTTTCCATTGTACCCACTAATGGACTCAAAAGTTTGGTAAAAATCAGCCGCACACCCACCTCTAAGAAGACTTTTATCTAAACTATTTGAGATTATCCATCTCGTTTTGACAGGCATCCAGGAAAGGAAATTCCACAACCACTTTGGCAGGAGAGGCCAGAGTTGAAGAATTCTCACTGTGGAGGAGTTTCCCTGTGTGTAGCCCACCCCCCCCCCTTCGACCCCTGCCTGGACTTTTCTCATGGCTTAAACCCAGACCCCGAGGGCAGTGTAATGAAACCCCTCCTTTTCCTGAAGGCTCCTCCTGCCCCAAGACCACATGTCTCATTCCTTCCATGGCTCCGGGTCCACCCCCTTTGCATTTGCCCTGTGATAGGACAGTCCCCATAGAGCTGTGACTTTCTGGAAGCTTCAGCTCAGCTATGCTCAGCCAAGGTTGGCTGTTCTTACAGACAAAGGCCTCCCATCCCCAGAGGTTAACCCACACCACAGGTCACTTGGAGAGGGCCTAATCTAGGCCTGGTTCCCCCAGGGCCTCTTCCTTGGGGCCAGCTGTGTTCCTGCCTCACCACCCCCCAACACATGGCTCACATCCAAGGTCTCTCCCCAACCCCAGCACTGTGCAAGTCATCACTTTGCTAGGAAAAAAAGTCTCCTTGATAACTTCCCTCTTGTCTTTTATGCTTTTTTAGTTTTTATACTTGAAAAAGCCCATAACCTTCATATCCTTCTGTTCCAAAGGGACAAAAATGTGATAAAGGGTGGGCAATTGAATTAACCCCTCTTGCCTGTGTGGCTAGATCTTAACCAAGTCCATGTGTATGGCCTCCTTTGTAGGCGCAGTTTTATAACCTAATTTCCCTACCAAAACATCAGTGTTTACTTAGTAAGAAATCTGCTCTTTGTCAGCTGAAAACAGTGATTTCTTTATTATGGCTCTGCGTAGGGAGTGACAGCTGAAAGTTGGTGCTCGGCTAGGTCTGCTGGAGTGTGCGGGTCTGTAATGGGAACGGGGTGAGCGGAGGGTCGAATGGACTGCCTGTGTATAAAGACGTGTGTCGGCCGCAGAGCAGGCCTGTCGGACGGGCTGGGGCTGGCCAGCAGGGAGCCTGGGCAGCAGACGGATGGAGAAGCCAAGAGGAGCCCACTGGGTGGCAGGGAGACAACCACTGAGCCCCCAAAGGCTTCCCAGCAGCCCACACAAGTTCACGACCAGCCCCACGGTCGCTCTGCTCCCCACCACAGAGCCCCCCGTCCACTCAGCCAACTTCGAACCAGAAGCCAGCCCTCCTGGCTTAAAGCTTTTAAGCTTTAGGCTTATTTACTATTGAAGACACACAAAAGGAAGAGCGGAAGCATGGTTAAGTTATAGAGAGTAATGATATCATACACTGTCATTCCCTGCCTGGCCTAAGGACTGGGGACATGCCGGCACGTTTGGGGTCTCCACGGTCCTGCCCCAGGGGCTCCCCCTCCTGCCACGCTCTGGGGTTTGGAGTTTCTCATCCTCTTGCGTTCCATGACAGTTCCACCTTATGTCTGACTCCCCTAACAACACATTGTTTAGTTTTGCTCTGTGGGCTGGGTATAAACAGAATCATTGCAAGCGGATTCGTTGGGAAACACTTTCATGGGTCAAATTATGTTCCAGAGATTCAGCCGTCAATGCCTGAGACTCTTATTCATGAATTCTCACTACTCTGGGGCAGTCTGTATTGACAGGCATCTGGGATGTGCCTGTGTTTTGGCGATTTTTTTGTTTTGTTTTGGCGATTTTGAACATTATTGCAGCAAATGCTCTCGTACCGTCCTCCAGGTCCCCTGGACAGCTGGCTGTTCCTTAGAGTAAATGCGTGTCCAGGAGTGAAATCGCTGAGTCATGGGTTATTCACATTTTACCCCCAGATGTTGGCAGACTTTTGCTTGGCTGGTTTTGCCACCAGCAGGGCTTGAGGGCTCAGCTCACTCCACATCCTTGTTACCAGGGTAATGTCAGCAACGTTTAAATGGTTGCCTCAATTTTGGTATCTCCTGTGATTTGGATTTTCTATTTCCCTGATTACTGATGAGACTGAGCATCCTTTCCTGTGTTTATTGGCCAGTAATGTTTCCTGCTTGCAAAGTGCCTTTGGAGTTATTTTGCTCCTTTCTGTATGGAGTTGCCTTTTTCATATTGATGTGAACAAGCTTTTTATATATGAAGGCCACTCATTCCATAATTAGTTATCTGTGTTGCAGATATCTTGTCTCAGTTTGTGTTTGTTTTCTTCACCCCCACAGTGAAGTGTCTGGATGAAGAGAAATTCCTTGTATAACCCAGGTCAGGTTATCAACATTTCCTTAAGGTTTTTCCCACACATTCCTCTCCCATCAGCTGTGTGGTCTGCCTTTCAGCTCCTGGACTCTGGTAGCTATTCCCCGATATGACCTGCTCTTTGTTCAGCTGTCCTCCTGCCTCGGAACACCAGGCCTGCACCACTCACTGCCTCCTTTCCATTTCTCTATAAGAGTTGAGACCCAGTTTCAGATGCCACCTCCTGCAGGAAGCCTTCTCAGATTGCCCCAACAGAGTGAATGAATTCTTTCCCTCCCACCCTTCTTTCTGCTCTGGTACCTTGTATACTCTTTGTAGGCTACAGTTAGTGTCCACTCTCCTCCATGACCCCAGAGGTCCCAGACCCATGATTCTGTCAAGGCACTGAGGTGAACCATAGGCTCAGGGGGCTGTGATTTCCTGAACTCATGGCTGGATCTGGGGTGCTCCCCCAGGATCATCACCCTAACAGCTTGTCATCACCACAGCTTCGTGGCAATTGATGCACTCTGCTGGGATCAGTGCGTGTATGGGTTTAAGTGAGCCCTGGGAAAGTCAGAGTTGACCCAGACACACCTGGCGCAGCACTTGTCAGTTGAGTTTTTGAATTCCTAGGTGTGGGGTGCTGGCTGAGTCTTCCTCAGACCCCCAGCTCCCCCACCTGATTCTCTCAGGGCCCACGCTCAGTGAACGTTGGCCGACCAAGGGAATAATGCTTGAACACACAAACAAATCAGTGAATGGCTGGATGCTGTGGTCCCAGGCCCTGTTTACAGTGAGCCTTTTTGCTGATTTACAGAGCCTCCCCACGTGGGCAGAGTGCAGCCCAGATGCATAGGAACATGCCGATGGTCGCAAAAAAAAAGTGAATTGGGCTCTGATTCGAGAGGCGCGGTTCTCCGGTGCTTTCCAAAAGAATTCAGTGTACATCTCTTTCTAGTTGCAAACCCCCTTGGTGCATGTTGAAAGGGGCTTGATTTCTGGAACTTTTAAATTAATATATGGAAGGCGTGGTGAGCAAGCTTGCCAACATACAGTTTCACATACCGTAAACCAACCAAACAAACAGAAAACTGAAAAACAAAACCCAAACCAACACAAAACCCTTGCTGAAGAGATTGAACTCCGCCCAGAGGAGATCCTTGGAGCTCTATCCGCTAGTAGGCCTAGGGCAGCGGGCGCTGACCTTGCCCTTCAGGGATGCCCTGGAGAAAACAGACACATGCTTGCCCTGCTCAGCCAGGCCTGGTGCTAAGGAGCCCCAGTTTGAGGAGGACAGTAGCTCAGAGCAGGAAGGCCAGCTTTGGGGTATTTATTTCCCCTCTAGCTGATCAGCAGGCTCAAGGCCAACTGCCTAGTGTTTCTGAGAAAGTGGGTGCCTGGCCCCGAGCAGCTGGGCAACAGCAGAGGGGTCACCGCCTCCCCACTCTGAGCCCTCTGACTCCACCCATGGCCCTGTGATCCTGGTGGGTGGTAGCCTCTCAGCCCAAAGGCAGGATGAGGGTATGTGAGCCAGCGGTCCCTGGGGCGGGAGGAGTTGGCGTGTCAGGGCCGTGTGCAGGGCGCGTTCAGCTATGGGGAGCCAATGACCGTGTAATCCGGGCAGCAGGGGGGAAGGCACGCTCCAGAGCCCTGCGAGCATGCTCAGAAGCCCTCCCAGCATGGAGGGGACTCCCCCCTTCCCTGCCAGCTTGCCACTGGTGGAGCACCTCCCGGGGGCTAGGCCACTCCAAGGAATGACACACAGGCCCTGCTCCCTAAGAGTTGACCATCTCAGAAGAAAGGCAACTGTAATAATGATGGTGATGTCAGTCCCTCCCAAGGGCCTCCTCCACACCAGCACAATATGCTGTGCATACTGGATTAGCTCCCAGCAAGTTGCCACGAGCTCGGTGGCTCAAAACAACAGGAATATATTCCCTCACAGTTCTGGAGATCAGGAGTCTAAAATCAGTATTGTTGGGTCAATACTGCAGAGGTTGCTTCCTCTGCAGGGTCTAGGGGGGAAGCCATCGCTTGCCCCTGCCAGCATTCCTTGGCTTGTGGCCACATCCCTCCAGCCTGCGTCCCCATGGTTACACAGCCTCCTCCTCTTCTGTGTCCCTCTGCCTCTCTTTTGTAAGGACACTTGCTCTGGCGTTTAGGACCCCCCCGATAATCCATAATCTCCTCATTTCAGCATTCTTACCTTAATCACATCTGCCAAGTATTTTCTTTTTTCCTAATATAGTAGAGTTAACAAGGGATCAGGGAGGACATGGTTGCATCTTTGAGAGGTCAAGGTCAGCCTGCCAGACTTGCCTCCCCTCTGCTTCCCACTATAAGAGCACCATTGCCATTGCTTTTTGTAGCTAAGCTCACAGGTTCAGAGAGGCGTGTGAATTGCTCCAAGCCACAGAGCTAGGAGTGAGCTGAGCTGGAACCCAGGCATTCTGCTGCAGTGCCTGCCTGCTGGACATACTCACTGTTTCATTCGTTCATTCTTTCAGTCATTCGTGCAGTGGCGGCACGTGGAGCATGCTCTCTGAGCACCTGGTGGGCACGGGAGCAGGTGCGGGGAGAGCAAGTGAGCAGGAGCTGTGGACCCGGAGCTTGCTCCCTGGCTGTCCGTTCAAGGGGGAGACAGGCCCCGAGTGAGCTCCTCATGGCAGGTGCCCCGTGCTCAACCAGGATGGATGGGCTCAGGGTCCAAGGAAGGAGCCGTCCTCCTTAGGCGTGTCTCACGGGAGCCCCGACCTCCACGTGGGGTTGGGAGGCTTCTGGAGCAACCCTCTGAGGGAGATGTTGAGGGTTAGCTGGGGACAGGGACAGAACCTGACCGGAGGAGCGGGTGTGGCACCTGCCCAGAACCGGAGCGGAAGCCATGAGGTGGCATACAGTGTGTGAGAGAGGCAGATGCATGACTACACAGGATCTCTCCTAGTGCCACTGAGGCCTTCGGTCACCCCAAGAAGCAGGTCCGAGCTGGAGTTTGTAGGCCTGCAGCCCTGAGTGACTGGAGCCCCCCTTTCTCATCCGAGGCAGATGCATGACTACACAGGATCTCTCCTAGTGCCACTGAGGCCTTCGGTCACCCCAAGAAGCAGGTCCGAGCTGGAGTTTGTAGGCCTGCGGCCCTGAGTGACTGGAGCCCCCCTTTCTCATCCTCAGCAAAGGCCCCTAGAGCAGGCCATGATAACACGGGGTCCCAGGCTCAGTCCAGCTGTGCCACCGAGCTCACCATCGCTGTGCCCTTGCTGCTTTGGGTCTCAGTAGTGCTGTCTGTGAAATGGGATGCAAAGTGTCCATTCCTGCCCGTTTCCGGCCCGACTGACCTGCACAGAAGGTCTTGGAACAAAGCCATCAGGAGCCTCTCTGGGTTGCCAAGGGTCCTTCCTTCTGGCTCCTGGCCCCCGAGGTGGGAGAGTCTGCCCCAGTGGCTCATGCTGAGTCTGGATGAGTCAGCACCCCTCAGCTCTGCATTGTTCTGCCTCTACAAACAGCACCATGGGTGGGGTACCGGGGCCCCATTTCTGCACTTCCTCCCCGCCTCTCGCCACAGTAAGGAGCGCGTTGGTTCCTGCCCCTGCGCCCTGGCTCAGGCTGCACTGGGGGTCAGATGCCCTCCCTGCTCCTCCTGTCAAGCAGAGTCTTACCTTTCCAGCCCTGCGGGAGCCATACACCCTCAAAGGCCACATCCCCATCCTACCAGCTCCCCGGGATGGCGCCCATAGCCGAGGGTGCAGGCATGCTGGCTCGGGCCCAGCCATTTTGGTGCTGAGCCACATGTGGCCGTGTGAGGTTCTCATGGCCATGGCTTTGCCTTTCATCTGCGTCCAGAAATCTTGAGCCAGCATTTGAGGAAGGGGCCAGGACCTGATGTTGAAAGATTGGGCTGGGTCCACTCCACACTCTGCAAGTCTTCCCTTTGCTTATCCATTAAATCTGGAAAGGACATGGGGAGCACCAGGTGGGCATCTACCGGGCACCCGGGGCTGCACTCCGCACGGAGCCCATGCCGTCCCACCACCACCCTCAGGCAGGCTCCACCGCCCCATCCCGCAGGCCAGGATGCAGAGGCTCCAAGCAGAGAGCACCGCCGTAAGTGACAGAGCCATCATTCAGACCCAGGAAGCCCAGGCTCCAGCTGCAGGTGTGAGCGGCCCCCTCCGGCCTGTACCCCACCCCAGCTAGGGTGGGCAGGAGGGCCAGCGGAGGGGATGTCCGCAAAGGACACCGAGCTGACCCTGTCGAGGGCAGAGACAGCGGAGGCAGAAGCTTGCCTTTGGGTGAAACGCGGGCGATGTCCAAGCGCCGTGCCTGCCCTGGTTGGGGCAAAAAGGCCAGCTTCCGTTCCTTGCTGCCACTTAGAGCTCTGCAGCCTTGGGCAAGTCTCGCTTACAGCCTTGCACCGCCGTTTCCCTCTGCACTGAAACCTGCCTTGCAGAGTTGCGTGTGCTGCATGCCGTCAGCGTCCAGTGGAGACTGACCACCCCGGGGGCCGCAGCTTCCCCACCGAAGCGGCGCGTGAACCCGGAACAGCCACCGGCCAGTGAGGTCGCCGCTGGCTCGGCCCATTCTCTCTGTCCTCTCTCCCCCTGCCTACCATCCTGGTCTTTGGGCCTGGCCCTGAAATCTTGCCCAGGGGCTGGGCCAGGCCCCCCTCCCGATAGGGAAGCGAGGGGAAAAGGGTCGAGGAAAGACGCTGCTCTGGAGAGGCCCTTTCGTGGCCCTGCCTGCAGCCTTCGGGGAGGAGGACGCTGGCCCGGCCATGCGACAGCGCCCGTATTGGGAGGAAGCGCGGGAGCCCTCGACTGCCCAGGAAGCTGGGCCCCGCCACAGGCCACTGCTGTTCGTCCCCAACGTGTGTGCACGTGCACACGCGCGCACACACCTGCACACGTGGAGACGGGTGGCCATTCCTCTTACCCAGAGCCCCCTGCTTCTGCCTCACGCCCACACGTGGAAGGGCCCCCACAGCTGCCCTCAGCAGCCTCAGCGGCCCCGGGCAGGTCATCTGGACCCTCTCCTTCAGTCCTGTGGGCGGGGACATGGGCAGGCCCCAGGAACGATGGCTCCGATCTGCCTTGCAGAATGCTGGGCCCTGGATCGCTCTGGGCAGGGAGGGGCTGTGTTTGTTAAGGTTTGCCTTGGCAGTTGCCTATGATAGAAAAACTCAGCTCAAACAAACAAGTGTATTGGCTCAAATGACTGAAAAGGCCAACGCAACTAGCTTCTGGTGAAGCTGGGTCTGTACTAGGGGCTCAATTCAAGAACTGGAGCCCACATCTTCCAGCTCTGACACTCTGTGTATCATCTTCAGTCTTGGCCTCTTCCCTTATGGTCCCCGGAAGCTCCAGGCTTGCATCCTACCTGCATAGCAACTTGTGTGGACAGAGAACCCTTCTTCCCCAAAGAGTCCAGCCAAAGCTGCTGTCTCAGGCATATACCCATCTATGAAATGATCACAGTACCCGGGAACATGGAATGCGCTGATCAGCTGGGCTCAGGTCACATGGTCCCTAGCCCCTGGAGAAGAAGAAATGAAGTGGGTCCAATATAGACCCAGCCCCAAGTGCTCTGCTCCCCCATCCAGGCATAGCCTTTGCACACATATATCCTTATATAGCAGCCTTTCTTTGTGCATGCTGCTTTCCTTTCTTAGTGTCATGCAGTTTCACACAAACTCCTATTGATCCTTCAGAACCCAGCCCAAATGTCACCTCCTCTGAGAAGCCTTCCTTTATGCTTACATGCAGAGTTAGATCATTTTTTTTCCTCTGCCGGGACCTTTATCAAACTGTCCGATGCTTACCTGACCTGTGGGTCTGCCTCTTACTTCTGGGCTCCGAGCTCCATATAGGTCCTGGGCCCAGAGCAAGTGCCCAGGACGACTTTGTCAGGAATATGAACCAACAGACCAAGGATGGTAGAATCAGGCTCAGATGAGCTCAGAGTCGGACCTCAGGGGAGAAAGCAATGCATAAGGGTAACGAACAAGGGAAGCTGTCGGTAGCAAGGCTGGCTTGGCCAGTCCAGTTGATGGCAGCCGGCAGGTGTGTGAGTGTGCATGCATGATACGCCAGAGGAGAACGTGAGCATCTATTAAAATGAACTCACGCAGTTGTCCCCTCCTCTCACCCTCAAGGCTACCTCCTCGAGTCTCTGCCCAGTTGCCAGAATTCAAGGCCAGGACAGGCCACGGCCAAGACCTGGGTTGGGCACCCATGGCCAATGGTGTGGACAGGCAAGAAGAACGGGAAGGGGTACCTGGGGATCAGCCTGAAGTGCTGGCTCAGATTTCAGCAGCAGACATCTTTCCTGGGGTCAGCTGACCAGCACCGGCAGCACCCAGCATGCATGGAACTTTCAGCTGGGCCCTAGGATGGGCCCAAGTGGAGCCCTGTTCCCAGAAGGACCTGTCTTGAACGTTGGCAGAGTTGGTGTGATGGTCGGGGCTCCTGGGGAGCTCCCTGCTCCCCCACGTGTATTAACGATGCTTGGAATTCTGCCATTTTAGATTCATTCCTTTTGCTTGGTTTGGTCTGTCAAAATGATAACCTCTTGGAACATTTGTGCCCCCTGGATCCTTATCAGTCATTGACAACACAGTGGGAGGGAGAGGTTCCAACTCCCTCCTGAGGGCTGGATTGGCTTATGTGTGGTGATGGAGCAGGAGTGGAAAGGAAGACAGAAAAGGAAGCTGAAACAGAGTGGGGAGAAAGCTGTTCTGCTCTCAGGTGTTGCCCTTGCCTGACCCTGCACCCCCGCCGAGCCCTGCTCATAGGAAACCACAGTCATCAGGAGCACCCATTTCTCTGCCCGGGGGCATGGGGGCAGGCACAGCATAGGCTGGGGCCCAAACCCACCTGGGTCGGTGGTGGTCCCACTACCTTCTAAGTGCTCTTGGGCAAAGAGGGACCTAGCCTCACAGGCTGTGTCCTCATCTGTAAAATGGGCATGAAGCACCTTCTTGGTGACTTTTTTATTGAGATTAGCCTTCCCGGAGGAGGTGTCTGGATAGTCATCCACGGCTGTGTTGGCTGAAGCTCCTGTTGTCCTGGGTACTCGGTGTCCAGGTCAGTAGATACTCCACCCCCGAGTTGACTTGTTGCAGAGAAGGGAAGGAAAGGGGGTTAATGCTCGCTAACTCCCTGCATGTGCCCCACCCCGGGAGGCACCAGAGAGGGGCAGCATGCTGACCGAGGCCACCCAGCTTAGGTGGGAAAGATCAGGGTTCGCGGGAGAACCGGTGCTTTCGAAGGCACAGGCGGTGCCCAGATGCCAGCCCTGCCCCACTGCTTCTGGGCCCTGGGTCCCCCCCATATGGCCTCCAGAATCCAGGCCTGCTCTGCTTGTGAAAGAAGAGCATTTGGTTGTGCCTCCATGATAGACTCTGCCGGCCTCGCTGCCACAGCTCCCAGGCCTAGCAGTGACAGCATTCGTGGCACTGGGAAGAGCAAGGGGCTGTTCTGTGTACTCTTAATCAACCCTGGGAGCTGGCCTGTCTCACCAGCGAACCCTATCGAACCTGCTTTGGTCAGGAGGCGGTGGCCTTTCCCAGCTCCGTGTCCAGGGAAGCAGGGAGGCTTTCGCACTGTTCTCTGTGGGGGTGGGGCAGCCCCTGGGATGAGGGGAGCACCAGCCGGGGAATGAGGCAGACTCCGGTTGAGTCTTGGCCTGTGTCTCTCTCTGGCCACACAGCCTGGAGGGGCGACTTCCCTCTCTGGACCCTGAGTCCTCCTGGGAGATTGTTGGTGTCAGAGTTTTCACAAATCTTCCAGATGGACACACAGCCCATGCTTCCTTGGTGGCCAGCTGGGCGCCCCTGCCGGGAGCTCCGGAGGCTCCCCTCTGAGCCCAGGGTCTGAGACGGGGCCCGGGGTGCGCTGGAAGAATGAGCTCCCTGTTCCCCTGGTGACCTGTGTTGGGAAGAGAGCCGCAGAGTTCACTGTCCCCTGAAGGGTGATAACTGAGGTATGAAGACAAACGTCCCAGTTCCTCCATGTGGGGACCTCCAGGCCCAACTGCTAGGTTGGGTTGGAGTCCAGCCCCGGCCAGGGCAGCCCCCGTGGTGGTGTGCTTGGTTGCCATGACAACACGTCTCCAGCCTCCTGCTTTGGACACTCATCTGGCCAGTGGAAAGGGTATGTCCCCTTGGACATACCAGGGCTTCTGTGTGCCCTAAATATGTTCCTTTAACTCCCCATGTAGTCACTGGTTTGTCTCAGGAGGCTCAGCTGTTATCAATGTGCCCTACAGGGAGACCCTGGTGCCATACAAGCTTGGGCAGGCCGCTTAGGGCCCCTGGCTTCAGTGACCACAACCCTGGCCAGTGTCCTGTAGGCCCTGGGAACCCACCCTGCCTCAAGGGTTCAGGGGACGACTAAGGGGTCTGAGGACAAGAGGTGCCTCATGCTGTTCTCCAGAACAATCTGTGTTACTGAAGTATGCTCAGCCTCCTGGAAGTTTTACCTTCAACCCCAGATCTGTGCCCAGGAGTCAGACAGACTCCCTGCCCCACAGGCCCAGCCCATGGGTGTTATTCTCCGAGTATTGTCTTCATAGAACACCTGTCCTGTTGCAGGAACACGAGTGTCCATCCTGCCCCGGTCAGCATGCCCGAGGCAGCGAGACAGACCCTTGGTGAGTAGGTGAATTAGTCTGGTTCTGTTCCCCCTCACCTACCCTGAGACACATAGCGCCCCTGCCTAGAGCGAAGCCGTCCCTGAAGCCCCTTGCCCTGAATGCAGTTCCCTCTCAGGTGGGCTGGCCTTGGAAGGCAGCCTGTGAGTGAGAGCAGCTTGGGGCTATGATGCATGACTTATCCCAAAGACTCCCTTCTGCCAAGCTCAGTGGCCGGAAACAGACGTGTGGCCATCACTGCTTTTGAAAATCCCTCTGAGGGATGCTAGTTCACTACCTGCCAGGTGGTAGCGTGTAGAGGTACCTCAGACAGAACCCAGGTACCTGGGAGATGGACCCGTCAACCTCAGACCAGAAGCAGGCACCTCCCAGAGGTAGCAGGGAGGAAGGCGCCAAGAGCTTGTGCCAGGACAAGGGGCTTCAGGGAAGGTGTCACCGAAGCCGCTCCCTCCCCTGGGCTTACAGGGCGGAGAAGGGGTTTGCCTGACAAGGTAGAGGACGCGGGAAGGCCCTCGAGCCCAAGACTCCGCGTGTGCAAAAGCACAGCAGTGTGGAAGAGCGGCGTGGCCGGCTTGTTGGATCTGCAAGCCCATTGCAATCACATCTGCAAAAGCAAGAAAGAAATGTAGCAGAATGCTCACATCCTCCGAGCGGAGAGTTTGTGAAACCCAGATGTAGAGACATCTGGATGTCACCTGTTTGGGTTCTGGCATGCCCCGTGTGGTGGGCACGTGTTTCGAGCACTCTCCCACATAAGCAGTAATGCTCTCTGGTTCCTCCAGCTGGTGGACAAACCATCCCCGCTCTGAAGTAGTCTAACGCTGCCCTTGCCCACATCCAAGGTCACTCCCGTGGGGCGGTGTGGAGGGCCTCCCGAGCACATCTGGGTTTTGCCCACCAAGTATGTCGCTAATGCTGTAATAAGAGCTCTGGGCTATTAACGGACCGCTGTGTCTCACGCACCATTTGGAGGACTTTCCTCCTCAAGGAAGCCCCAGGAAAAAGGCACTATTATCTCCGTTTTACAGTTGAAGAAACTGAGACTCGCAGAGGTTAAATGGCCTGCTCAGCGTGACTGAGCTGGTAATGGCTGAGATCCTAATGCAGGTTTGTCTGAAACTCCTTTCTTGGCACTACATCGGATCACAGAGAGACCCCGTTTTCTGAAAAATGAAAATTATATCTTGGTGAATCTGGTCCCCAGTGACTTAGCTGTGGTTTCATAGCTACGTCTCCTCTAAAGCCTGATTTTTCTCTGATGGGCAGGTTTGGGGGTAGATGACCTCAGAATACCCCGGCGCTAACATGCTAACAGCTGCTTGGAGACTCCGAGTGGGCAGGCCTAGTGTAAAGGCCCCATCGTTGTGCTGACTGGAGCCGGTGCCCCCTTGAAGGCTGAGCAGGGCACATGGGGGCGGGCCGCAGCCGTGCCAGCTCGGGCCACAGGGACCAGGCCAGGTGCATGCCTGACCACTGGTGGGCATCTGAGAAGGCAGGCTCTGTTAGCATCAAAAGGAATTCCATGTAAGGAGAGCTAAAGGGATATTCTAGAATTTTAGTTACAGCTCATCATTTGAGAGCTCTTCTTGAATCCTGCTCTGTTCCTTCCCAGCCGGTCCACAGCGGCGACTGTCCAACTAAACCCCCAATTCTCTACTTTCGAGGCCTCTCCCGACCCCTCTCATTCTCTCCATTCTGTTAGGAGTACGAGCTCTTTGCATCTTGCCCTGGTACTAGTGTTTTCTGTTTTTCATTCATGTAGAAGGCATGCCTCTGTTCATTTAACAAAGATTTGTGTCGCTGCCACTTGTCCAGCTTGCGCCGACCCTGGGAAAGCTCGGCACATGCATGTGGCCCACTGAGCCCGTGGTCCCGCAAGTCCGACCGTGTGTGCCGAACACTTCATCGCCAACACCAGACCAGCGGGCGGCCCCAGCAGCCTGTAGGCGCCTTCAGCCTGCGTGCACTGGCTAACGAATGAGAATTCAGACGCATGAAGGGTGCCCGCGTCCACTGCTCAGCAGGGCTCCCCGAACGCACGTCCTTCTGCAACAGGCCATGCCTTCTGACCCCGCTCCTTTGTCTCTGCAGGCCTCCTGCCCTGAGTGGCAGCCCTGTTATCTCCGACATCTCATTGATCCGGCTTTCCCCACACCCCGCCGGCCCTGGGGAGTCCCCCTTCAACGCCCCCCACCCATACGTGAGCCCCCACATGGAGCATTACCTCCGTGCCATGCACAGCAGCCCCACGCTCCCCGCGATCTCTGCAGCCCGGGGTCTCAGCCCCGCTGATGGTGAGTAGAGCTTGGGGTGCTGGGGGAATCGTGCCGCTAACTTTAACACTGTTGACTCCCCAGCCCCCCGTCCCCCGGGATAGTGAGCAAGTTGACATTCATCCCCACCACCCTGAACAACGGGTTTTTCCATAAATGAATGGGGAGAGCCAAGAGGATCCGCAGAACATTGGTTTTTGTGCTCATTAAAGAGCTGTTCGGAAGCACCCTTTTGCATGCAAATTATATATAATAATAACGATAAGGTATGTTTATTCATGTAGGCCTTAGCTTAGGTGAGAATTCTTTGGTCGCAATAAACCCAAATCTGCTTCTGGTTAAGTAAAGGGGGTGTTGGATCGAGGTGTCGCCTGGGCCCCCAGAGCAGCGGGAAGGCAGAGCCGGGCTGGTTTCTGCCTGCATCTGCTTTATGTGCCCCTTGTAGGTCAATACGTGGCCTCCAAATGGCACCCCAAGGCTCCACGGATGAGCACCGGGGGCTCACTTGTGTCTCTCGGCTCAGATGCTTGAGAGAGAATTGATTGGCCCAGCTCAAAGATCAGATGGTCACCCCAATCCAGTTAATTTGCGACAAGAAAGGGCAGGTCACTTAATACAAATAGGGTTTTCAGGTCTAAAATTTAATACGTCAAAAAAAATATAATACTTCCAGCCCCATCCCCACTCACTGATACACACATACGAACATACTCGCACTGGACGGTAGTGAGTGCATTCGGGAGCTGGCCGTGCCCATCCTGTCTTCCCGGGAAATGCTCCCACCCCACCGTCCCATGCCACCCCCCACGGTGCCCTATAGCCACTTTCTAGTGCAATGTTCAAAAGCAGCCAGGGGGCACCTTCTCAATCTGTCCACTGAAATTGTGCCTCTTGGTCCAGGCACTTCTAGAAGACATTTGCACTCCTGAGCCCATGGGCAGAGGCTCCAGGAAACATGATCCAAGTGGGTCCCTTGTCACCACCTCCGGTCCTCACCAGGGGGAATGTGCCCTCCCCCACTTCGTGGCTATGACCAGGAGCTGGAGCCGAGTCCTGGACCTGAGAGGCTCAGGTTGGAGTTTCACAAGGAAAAGGACTCTGGCCTCCGAATGGACAGAAAATCTCCCTGAGGCATCGGGCTCGTCGTCCTGAAATCTGTGTGGGTTTTCTGAGTGGCCTTGGCTGAGTGAGGGTGCCCTGAAGTGTCACGCCGCCTCCACACTGAGCCACCGACTCCGGAAAGTGGGCCTAGGCTTCTGCACGTCATCTCCTGATGACCCAGCCAGCGTCGGACTGGCCCAAAGTGTGTGGATGCAGGCCAGGATCCACATACTGTCCTGGCCTTGAAGCTCGCACGTGGTGTCGTGGGCTGGAGGCTGCCTTCCCCCCGGGAGAGATGTGTCCACGCCCTAATCCCCCGAACCTGAGAATGTGGCCTCGTTTGAAAAAAGAAGGCCTTTGCAGATGTGATTTAGTTGGGGATTTTGAAGTGAGGAGATCATCCGGAAATGTCCGCACGGGCCTTAAATACAACAATAAGTGTCCTCACAAGAGACAGAGGAGAGAACTGTGCAAAGATAAGAGTGATGTGGCCATAGGCCGAGGAAGCTGGCAACCCCCAGCCGCTGGAAGGAGCACAGGACCGATGATCCCCTAGAGCCTCTGGAGGGAGCTTGGCCCTGTGGTACCTTGATGCCGTATGTGTGGCCCCCAGACTGTGAGAGAATGAAATTCTGTTGTTTGAACAGCAGCTGGCTCCACGTCTGTCCTCACTCGTCATAGCAGCCCAAGGAAACTGATACGCACGATGACGGGGTTCCTACGTGGGACGTGGCAGTCCTCCCGAGGCGGGGGTCAAGGGCCCTGAGAGATGTCTCTAGAAAAGACAAGGACACTGTAGTTTGAGCTGACAGCGGCGTAGCCCGTGAAGAGCTAAGCGGTGAGACCGGGCTGCCCTTGAAGAAGAGACTTCCATTCGTGGAGCACTGATTCTATGCCTGATTTCCGCAGAAACATCGCTGGGGCTCCTCTCTCCACCACAGTATCCTAGCCCCAGCCCCTTGACATAGCGGACACGGGTTCAGCACCAGAGGGCACTTGGCTAATTTGCAAGGCCCTGACCTTTGCAGGGGATGGACCTGATACCTGATACCCGGAGTCCTCGCTGGCCCCGAACCAAGCCCCCAGGTGGCTAGAGACGGCATGTCAGGCTCAGGCCACAGCTGTGCCAGCCCCAGCTCCCTGCCCACATGAGGCCCAGAAAGTTCCTCAGCCATCAGAGGCCGTGTCTGCCAGACCGTTGTGTACTCTGAGGACAAACGGGCCCTCCAGGGAAGGCTTCAGGGAGCAGGGGGACAGGAGGGCATTTCAGGCATGGACAGGGCAGGCAGGGTGGGGCATCACCCTGGCTGCAGGCCAGGCCTCTCTCTAGCGGATGCGGCAGGAGAAGGGGAAGGGCAAGGGGAGGAGGAGAGGGGTGGCTGCTCGCATTGACTGGCTTCTCTCTGCCCAGCGCGTGTGAGATCTTTGCTATTTGCCAAGACTAATAGCAGAGAGCGCCAGAGTCCTCATCTGCCAGTGGGGGATGGTAATGGTGGCCCTCTGCTCACAGTGTGTGGGGATAGTGACCCTGAGAATGAATGTGAGTCCCTCGCCCAGCAAGTGCTCAGCATGATGCTGGCTGTCACTCTCATTTCTCATAGAAACTTGAGTAGTGAGTATTATTCCCCCCATTTTATGGATGGAAAACTGAGCCCCTTCCCAATTTTGCACCACTGGTAAAAGCCAGGCCTCTGATGGGTTTGCTGGGTTCCAAGCCCCACCCTCGAGTGCCAGGCCCCCTCCGGGGGCCCCGGAGTTCATCCTCCCTGCCTCCTGGCCGAGCCTGGGCAGGGGCAGGGCCGGGTGCAGGGTTGGAGGCGGACAGCCCCGGGTTCTGCAGCTGCAGGCCAGGCCGGGAGCTTTATCTGGCCAGGTCCCCACGATCTCGCCTTGAATGTTCAGGCCAAACTGACCTGGCCCAACTGTCGACCACCACCCCGCCTTTGTTTGCGTCTTCTTTTCCTTTGAAGACTCTGCTGGCCTGTGGACCCTGTCGGCCTGCAGCTCTGGGCTCCTGCGTGCAGCTCTGGGCTCCTGCGGGGCCTGGAGGAGGAGGAGGGAGCGCTTGTTTACAGCTTTGAGGAAACGGAGGCCTGTGGGCTCTGGCTCCCCGTCAGCAGGAGCACTCCCCCCACGTTGTCTGCTCAGTGGGGGGAGGGGACTCAGGGGCAGAGGACCGACCAGCAGGCACTGGGGGGGTGGGGGTGGAGGGAGTACACAACTCAGGCCATGTGCGTGTCTCTCTCTTTTTTTTGGCCACATCCTGACGGCTTCTCTCTCTCTCCCTCCCTCCTGCGCACAGTGGCCCACGAGCACCTCAAGGAGAGGGGACTGTTTGGCCTCCCCCCTCCAGGCACCAACCCCTCAGACTATTACCACCAGATGACCCTTATGGCGGGCCACCCTGCACCCTACGGGGACCTGCTGATGCAGAGTGGGGGTGCCGCCAGTGCACCCCATCTCCACGACTACCTCAATCCAGTGGATGGTGAGTGCTGGGCCCGGGTGGGGCCAGGGAGCGGGACGGGAGATGGGGGCTGAGGAGGGAGCTTGCTGCTCCTTTCGGGGGTGAGGAGCCCGAAGGGGGGATCTGGGATCCCTGCCATGACTGCTGTCCACAGGGGACCGAGTCTGAGCAACTCCCACAAATACTTAGTGAGTCATCACAGGCCAGGACGCGTTTTAGCAATTGCAGATTAGGGAACAAAACACGCTCATCTCTGCCTTCATGGAACTTACAGCACAATAGGGAGAGATAAACAAAGCCAAGAATGGGGTAGGAAACCCCAGGTGGAGTGGGGGTGCAGTCGTGAATGAAGAAATTGAGAAATCCTCCCTGGGAAAATGATATTCAAGCAAAGAATTGAAGGAGGTGAGCAGTACAGAAATATGCGGGAAGAAGGATCCAGGCAGGGGAAATAGCAAGTGCAAAGGGCCTGAGGCAGCAGTGTGCCCTCTGAGCTCCAGAAAAACCCAGGAGGCCAGCGTGCCCGGCACGCAGTGAGTGAGGGACAGGAGTAGGGTGCGGCCAGAATTCCAGGGCTGGTCGTGCAGGCTGGTCGGGGCTTGGTAGGACTTTGTTTGGCTCGAGCATGATGGGGGCCCTGGAGGGGGTTGGACAGAGGAGTAATGAGGTCTGACTTATTGTTAAAAGGAATCCCACCGTGTCTGCTGATCTGAGAGTAGGTTTAGGGGCAAGGCGGAAGCAGGAGGTCCAGTTAGTAGAGGTGGGGAGAAGTGATCACGTTTTAGATAGAGCCACAAGATTTGTTCCCAGACCGGATGAAGAGCTAGGAAGAAAGAAAGGCATCAGGGACAACACCAGGGGCTTGGGCCTGAGCAAGCAGAGGCTGGTTGTCAGTGATGGAGCTGGAGGCTGCAGGCAGGGCCCGGGGGCAGGCGGGAGATCCAATGTTCTGGGTAGATAAAGTCCTTGTTGCCCATAATATACCAAGGCTTCCCCTCCCACCAGATACTACCCTTATTTCACAGGGGTGCCTGTGGCCCCCTGACCATGAGCCCCTGGGGACAGCATGGAGCCCCCCCCCACCTTGGAGGAGGGAGGAGGGGAGGAAAGGTTAAGTGCCCGCCTCCCCTAGTTAGCGCCACTCCACCTGCTGTTGCTGGAGCCCGGCCCAGAGATACCCAGGGATCCAGGCCAGGCGGTGGAGCTAGGACCCCAGCAAGGAGCGGGCAGGAGGCTTCGGCAGATTTATCCTCCATCCCTGCCTGGGAGGGCTTTCCCACTCCCTGATGGTAGGGAGCCCTCGGGCCTGTGCTGGAGCAGGGGGGCCGGCGGGGGGCGGCGACGGGCTCCAGAGGGAAGTCCCGATGCCTGCCAGGTGACGTGGCTCAGGGTGGGCCCCTGCGCCCCTCAGCCTCCTTCCGTGTCCCCCAGGACTTCCTGTCCACCTCAGCCCCGGCAGCTCCACCTTACTGGCTAGAGCGGAGCCAAGCCCCTCCCTTCCTCGGGCCTGGCTGAGATTTTCTCCTCTGGGACATCTCCCCAGAAGCCTTCTCCCTCCTCTCCCCTCCTCTGGATCCTTCTTGTCTGTCCGCCCTACTCACCTCGCACGTCCAAGAGCCACCTCGCGTGGTTCCTGAACCCCGCTGAGACTTCTCTTCCTCTCCCCCACGGGGGAAGAGCACTGGGGTCCTCCCAACACCGGCTCTCATCCCATGTCACCCTCGTCATGCCCCGAGGGCTGCCGTCGGAATCTGATTCCCTGGTCTGTCCCGCCCCTGTGCCTTCCCCAGGATGGAGTTCAGTCCAGGGCCACACACAAGTGTGGGGTGTGAGAGAAGGCCTGGCCCCCTGAGCACATGCCCTCCTCCTCTCAACAGCCCCTGCTGCTCCCCATAGGGAGTGGGGTGAGGTGTCAGCGGCTGGTGAAGCTTGTGTATATGCCACTCGTCAAATTAGAAACCAGACAACGAGTACCATATAGTGCTCAAATAGCCACGTCCGAATGTTGCACCCTCCCACGCAGGGCCTGCCCCCCAAGGCCTCCGGGTGGCCGGCACCAGGCCGGCGGGACAGTGGGCAGACACAGAGAAACCACAGTCCAGGGGTCTGGTCAGGCAGGTGTCTCCCGAAGGCAGGAGAGGCCGAGTGAGCAGACGTGAGCCCCTGCTGTGTGCATGTGTCAGAACCATCTCTATCTTGTGCCTTTCCATACATTCTCTTCCGTGACTCCCCTCAGCCACTTTCTGAGGCTGGAATTCCTATCTCTACTCTCAGAGGAGCAAACGGGGGGCACGTGAGTTGCCCAGACTGTGAGTTGGGGCTTCAAGCCCCGCAGCACCACACGTCTGACGCCCCGAGAGCCGTGACCTCAGGGGAGGGCCTGCAGGACCAGTTGCGTTCCAGCTCAGCCCAGAGCAGCCGCGCCGGAGCGGGGGTGCCCCGAGGGGTGGCCGTGGGAAGGGAGTTTGGGTGGTGAGCCTCAGGCACGTCTAGGCCAGTGTCACCTCTTCACGCGTCCCCACTGTGGGAGCTGGCTCAAGGTGGTGGGGACACTGGATGGGGTCCGGACAGCGATTCCCAGCCCCGCGTGCCGGTTGAACTAGACACACTGTTGAGTAAGATCAATGCCTGGCGCGCAGTAGCCACTCATCAGTACTCGTTCCATTCTCTTTCCTCGAGTAGTCTTTTCCTTCTTCCGCATCTTCCCATCCAGCAGGACTTTTGTCTCTGTCCACCCCGTGCTTAACCCAGCGCCACGACTCCTCCTGGCCACCGCCCCATGCCTCCCATTGGTCCCAGCCCCAGGTCTGCCACATCTGACTTGTCAACCCGCCACCCTCCCAGGCTTCCTGTGATTTGCCGCCCTCCCCGCACTGCCGTTCAGCTCAGGCTCCCTCAGCCTCCAAGCTGCCTAGCAGGGATCCTGCATCCCCTCCACCATTCTGCGCCCCCATGGCTTCCAACACCCTCAGGGCAAGATTGAGGCTTTATAACATGGCTTAAGTGGCCTTCCCCTCCAGCCTCGTCTCCCCCGCCTTGCACACCACCTCCCACCGCCCCGCTCCATCTGCAGCAACCTGGACAATGGCCTGGCACCTTCTGCCTGCAATGCCGCTCCCTCCAGCCTTGCCCAGCTCGGCCCTGCACCCAAATCCAGCCCCAGCTCAACCACATCCACTCTTGAGTGCTCACGCTCCGGTCCTTTCCTCCCGCTGGGTGCTGCTTCCGTGTTAACAAACGGGAGAGCCCTCCACGTCCTGGAGCTTGGCTGCCAAGGAGCAGGCCTCCGTGTTTGCAGAGTGACTGAGTGAGTGAGTGGTACTTATTAAAAACCTTAGGATGGAAAGGTGCAAACTGATTGGGGAAGATACTGTGCTGGGGCAAGCAGCTGCTGGCTTGCAGGGAGCCCGGGAGGTGGCTGGGAACACGGCCGCTTTGTTCTCAGGGGTGCTCAGCATTTGGCACCATCTGGGGCTGAGCCGGAGCAACGGGAGATGAGCTCACCAGTGGGCGTGAGAGCGTCCAGCTCACGTCGGACTCATCACACCCACCCACGATCCTTTCTCCACCTCTCCTCTCGGGAACGTGATTGGCTCCAGGGTGCAGAGGGAAGCGTCCATCGTAGGCCCGAGCAAGCAGATCAGTTTCGAAGGCTGAGGCATGGGGTGGGGCTAGGGGATTTTTCTGAACCCTGAAGGATTTCAGGGAGAGATGATTCTTTTCTTTTGGTCCCAGTCACTTATGATCCAAGCAAATCAAGAGTAGTCCAACATGATATCCTGTATGTGTCATTAGTTAATACAGTTTTTCTTTTCAAACCGGTTTGAACTACAACCAGAAGGTTTGCTTCTGCTTTTACAAATGTTTTAGGCATTTCTGTTCGGCTCTGATGCCCACGTGGATGTGCGGTTCACGTGCCTCCCTAAGAGACTCCAGTGCTCATAGCCCAGGCCTGCCTCTGGGCTGTCCCCAGCCTCTCCCCTCCTGTAAACTAGGGAGCAGGGAGAACCCACCAGCCCTGGTGCTTTCTGCTCGTCCCATCTGCTTGGGTCTGGGGAGAGACCTTCCCATCGAGTTTCTTTTTGCTCAGACTCTCCCAGAGAGACTTGTGCAAGCTCAGAGCCCACCTGTGGAAGGGTCCTGAGACTCTCTGAGGACAAGTGTGTTCATGTTAGGAAGCCTCCCATAAACATGGCTATGACATGTAAGCTCTGTGCAGGTGTAGGGGCCCTCAGCGTGTGGGAAGTTGAGGAGACTGGCCCTTCCTTCTCTGTGTGTTTCTCTCTCTTCCTCCCTCTCTCATTCATTCTGAAGGTATTTCTTGAGCACATCCTATGTGCCAGGCATGGTTCTAGGTGCTAGGGATGCAGCGATGCATAGCATGCCAAGTCATGCGCTCAGGGTGCTCCTTGGCAGGACAAAGAATATCGATCCCCAGGCCACCCCAGCCTCCTTTCTCAGCTCCTTCCCTTCACGTTCCAAGAGGGAAGAACTTTCCAGAGGCTTTGAATGTCAAGCTGGGGTGTGGAGGCCAGGTCTGCCGGACTGTGTGAGCGACCTGCAGAGAAGGTGCAGGAAGGCCACCTGGGTCCACACCCACCAGGGCAGGTGTCCCCTGCCTGCTCGCTGACAAACCACCACCACCGTTTTTACCTGAGCCAAGTGCCATTGGCACGATTCTTTATTTAATAATACATTTTTAATACGCTCACGTTTGGGCGTTAAATAAATAGATCTTAAAATAGAACTGGTACTTTTTTTCTCATATGGGAAACCTGATCATATATGAGGAAGACATCCACGTCCCTGTCTCCATCAGGCCTAAAATAACCTCGTCTGGGTCGAGTACACATCCTACGTTGAGGAAAACCCCCACGGGGGTGGGGGAGAGTCAGGGGGAGAGAGAGGACTCTGATGGGGCTCTAGCTGGAGTGCAGATGCAAGCCCTGCCCTCCTCCCAGGGCACGGGGCCGGGCCGTGGGCAGGACCCAGGGCATCTCCCGTGTCCCTCCCTTGCCGCGGGCTTCCCAGCCTCCCGGTGGTCGATGAAGGCCCGCTGCCTCCTGTTTTTAAAGGAGGCTGATTGATAACAGGAAGAGTAGGAAGTGAGGCCGCTCGGGGAGGTAATGGATAACCGGTCAGGGAGTCCAAGGCCATCACTCTGCCTCCCGGTTCTCTGGAGGGCGGGGGATTCGCTGGCTGTCACCAGGGCCTTAAAATGGAATCTTCTTGTTTTATGCGGTTGAATATTGGTGATTTAACAGCAGAATGGTAGCTGCCACAGCCTCACCCCCCCTCCTCCCACCACATTGAGAAGATTGAAATGTTTCCGATTGAAATGTTGTCTGTTTACAGCCCATATTTCCTCCGAGCTGTATATTTTATTGTCATATTGACACTAATTTGACTTGGATGTCACCTCCGTTCTGACGCCCGTTCTTTATGCCGCCTGTGGGTCCAAGGGGGTTTTCAGAAACCAATTACATTGATCACACCACATAGAGGCAGCAGGAGCTGCTGGAGGGACTGTCGAAGGCCTCAGTCGGGCAGGGAGGCCGTGCCCAGCCTGCAGATGGGAGGGAGACTGAGGCAGAGGAGACCAGGCCGCAGGGCCCAGAGGGGTAGGACCGCCGTGTGGGTGCAGGCCCAGGCTGAACGGTGTACATGGCTCGTCTGGTGAGCCTGCACACACAGTCCTGAGAGACCAGCATTATGAAGTCACTCTACAGGCCTGGAACCTGTGGCCCTGCGCCCGAAGTTTCTTTGTCTGCATCACAGAACTAGGAAATGGTCAGCCTCTGGACTCCAAAGCCTAGGTGTTCTCACTTCCCCCGTAAGAGGGGGTGAGGGGGCTGTGGACAGCTCAGTGCAAGGCAGGTTAAGGTCCTCTAGCTGGGTTTCCTTAGAGCATTTCCTCAGCTGAGTCCAGAAGATAGTGGTTGGGGCAGGGACATGCAGGAACGCTCCGGAACCAGTGAGGATTCAGAGCCCACGAGCCAGGCCACAAGGCTGGGTCCTGCTGTCCCCAGGGGAGGTGTGTCCCAGCCCCATGCTCAGGACAGCATCTGGCCCAGAAAAGTCTCCTGGGGTGTAGGGCTGGGGCTCAGCTCTCTCCATTGCTGGTGCCACACCTGCGCTGACCAGGCCCTGTGGAGACTGGTCCCTGCATCTCTCCTGCTGCCCTCAGCCCTGGTTCCTGGGTCCTCGGGATGTCCACCGGGAGTTTGGGTGGTATGCTGCTCACTAGCCGTAGCAGTAGCCAAAGGACCTGAGGCGGGTCCTTTGGGCCCATCTTCCAGGTGAGGAACCGGCTCAGGGAGGTCCAGTGACTGGCCCAAGGCCACCCAGTTCGGAGCAGTCAGGCACGGTCAGAACGTGGTCTGCCGGCCCAGGGCCTGTTCTCAAATCTCCCGCCTTTCCCGGCTGCCCCCGGGAAAGCAGCAATGTCCCTGGGCACTCTGGACTTAGCTAAGGCAACCCCAGGCACCTAGCGAACACGGCCTAGTACTGTGACTACTACTTTTATCACTCCCCTGGACAGTGAGCTTCACAGAAGACCAGGGCTGAGGGTCCTTCCTGCTTGCAGCCTCCGTAGTGACCAGCCCTACTCCTGGCACGCTTTCAACACTGACAGGGGCCTGATGGGGGAATGAACTAACACACGAACGAGCAAAAGAAAGACCTAGTGGATGAAACAGGGTCCAGATGCCAACGGCAACAGGAGTGGGTCGTATCGGGCGGCGTCTGCCCAGGTGAAGGCCGGCTGGTGTCCGGTCACTTGGCGGCTGACAGAAATCAGCACAGATTCATCCACAGATGAATGGATGCCATGACTCTGCCTTTCTCCAGTCATAAATCACCGGAGAAGCCACAGGAAACGAGTGCCAGGATTTTCTTTCTGTTTAGTAATTTATCAAGGGAAGAGGCACATTAATAAACATATTTCCCTTGAGGGGTGGGTATAACAGAGATGAATATCACTGTCAGATTTGGCCTGTTTCCTCTTGTTAGGGGCACAGGAGAGGGTGGGTATCCAAATATTAGCCGCAAAATCTTTTTTAAAAAATGTCTTACACAGACAAGTGTATTTCTTCTTTTATATGACGTTAGATCTTCCCCCACCTCATATTTCTCCATTTGCCACTCAGTCTGTAAGTAATTGGAATCTTTGGGAAGATTCACTTTTGCATCTTTGATTTTCCTTCGAAGTGAGGATTGACAAGGAGTGAACTCAATAAATAAGAACAGAGAAGCCTAAAGGAGCCCGAGTAAATGGACAGATGACTGAATGCTTTAGTCGTGGGTGTGCTGCTGTGTGGCCCAATCGTGTTTTCTAGACGTGCTGTCCTTTACTGCAGTATTAGCATTAGGCTAACCCTGCCCATCGAAACCATGCTCCTAGCCCCTAAAGAAGCTACGTGAACTCTCAGTTTCATTTTAGAAGGTCCGCTGGGTTTTAGGCACTTCCGTGGTCTCCGGGTGGTCCTCACAATAACCCAGCAAGCCAAGCTGCACTGCCCCCACTGTACGGATGGGCAAAGAGAGGCTCAGGGGGCTGAGTCCTGGGCTCCAATGCAATCACTAAGTGTCGGGTTCGGTGTGGCTGGCTAGCGCAGCTGTGCGTCCCCACATGGTGTGTATGTGTGTCTATCCAGCCCAGCCCCCAACCCTCCAGGACATCCTTCCCCAAAAGATGCCTCACCTCCCCACCCTGGGCGGAGGCGGTGTGCTGAGTGGTCTGGCGGCCAACTACCTGACCTCCAGTCCATTTTTGTACTTCTCCTGGCTGCACGACCTTGGGCAAGCCACTTGTTTTGTCATTCATAAAATGAGAGTAATAACAGCCCCTTCCTTCTAGGGCAATTTTACACGATTTTATACTTCAGAGATTAAACAAGTTAATATACTTGAGTGCTTAGAACAGTATCTAGCACCTTCCAGGCGGTCCATAAATATTGACTCTCTGTGGCTGTGATTCTGCTCTCCCTCACCACAGCATGCCGGTGCGGGTGGCTCAGCTGTTACCATCTCGCACGTGGGCTCACCGCTGAGCCCGCTGTCTGTGCGTGCGTGCATGTGGAGTGAGGGGGGAAGGACGCCAGGCCCTCGTGCCTGAAGGCCGGAGAGCCAGAAGCCATCAGAAAACCACACCAGCAGATGCGGGCTTGCCGATGGGACACCTGTTTGGATTGGGCCGGGGGAACCTTCCCAACAGAGGATGTCAGGATGCTTTCCCTGGGAAGGTGGTAACCCGCTGAGGTCTGAGCACAGAGAGGAGGGAAGAGCACTTCAGGCAGAGAAATCTGCATGTGCAAAAGCCCTATGTGGAAAAGCAGGTGACCTGAGGGGGAAGCTGGAATGTGGCTGGAGCAGAGCCTGGGACGTGGGCAGGATGAAGCTGAAGAGGTGGGGGCAGGGGACACCCACAGAGCTGCCAAGAAGCCACCCTGAGGATTTGGGCCTTTTTCCTAATAGCGCTGGGGAGCTCTGGAGAAGGGGGCACAGGGACACGATTCGATTCCCACATTAAAGAGCTCTCTCAGGCTGCAGTGAGGAATGTGCCATCCACATAGCAATTAGCTAAGGGCTCAAGGAGGACCAGGGTTAGTGGTGGGCTGGAGGGAGTTGGGAAAGGGTGGGAGGAAGGGGACCTGTCGGCAGCTTTGGGGGCAGACTCAGTCGGGAAGGAGGGGAGGATGCGGAGGCATCAGGCCAACTCCCGCGTTCCCCGGTTCCCGCTCTGCTGCTGTGTGGGTGGTGGGTACCCCCTGAGCTCAGCCCTGCAGGATACCCCTAGTGAGCTGGAGCTACCTTTCAGACAGATTCTGGGGCCTCATCTGTCCTCTGCACAGCCTTGGAGGGTGTTTATCCCAGTGGCCCAGGAGGAAAGGGGCTTCCCGGGCTTGCCAGCCAAGGGTGAACGGCTGGGTGGGCGCCAGGCATGGGTGTCCCCAGGGCCCAGCAGTGGAGGGGTTGGGGTGGTGGGGGAGTGCCAGGGCGTGAGGTGGTGGGGCCGGAGCTCTGCTAAAGCTTCTGCAGGTGGTAGTCACAGGCTGTGCCCTCACACAGGCTGAACATGCCCTGAGCCTTCTCAGGGGCGGGTCAGCACTGGGGATGGGGGCTCAGAGATCCACAGGCCATCAGCCCTGCCCTTGGTGCCCCCACAGCTGTGGGGACAAGGCACCAACACACCAACCCTGCAGCCAGGGTAGCCTGCTGCCTTCCTGGAGGAGGGGGACCTGTGAGGTCCGTGTAGGTCTGAGCAGACAGAAGGGAAGAAGGACCGCATAAGCCTAGGAACAGCCAAGCCCTGGATACTAGAGCTGTATCCAGACAACCCCTCCAGCCCAAAGGGAACCAGGAGGCCCCTGAAGGGGCACAGAAAGAGGTGTCAGTACCAGGTATCCAGAAACACAGGACCATGGCCGTGCATTTGGGCGCCCCGGCCGTGCATTTGGGCGCCCCTGCCGTGGGGCAGGTGCTGCTCACACACATCACCTACTCTCCTCCTCACCACAGCCGGAGGTTGGAACCAGGAGACCCCTTCACGGAAAAGAAACCAGGACTCAGGGAGGGTCTAGACAGAGCAGAAACCAGCATGTGGGACTTGCCCCGTTATGCTGTCAGACCATTTCTAGGCCACTGTTTGTCCAGAGGAAAGACCCAGAACCCTGACTGGGGGCGGGGACTGTGTGAAGGAGCAGTCTGGAACCATGGAGTGTGACCCCAGGATGAAGGCAGCCCCATCCAGGGCAGGCTGTCCCCCCTTCTCGCAGTTCTGTATGGGTGAGGGGTGAGAGCTTCCGCAAGGGGGTGGTATGCCTGCACATCATGAGTGCTGAAGGTGACAGGTTTCCGAAGCCTCGGGCGACTCCTGGAGCCCAGCATAGGGGCTGCCCTCGGGGTGGGTCTGGAAAGGTGCCGGCCACGCCGTTTCTTGACTTGGTGCTAGTGTCACAAGTGGGTTCGCTTCATGAGAGGCCACCAAGCTGTTCGACGCTTATGGTTTGTGTACTTTGCTGCCATGCCTTGGGCGTTGCTGAGTCCAGCCCTTCTCTCTGCAAAACTGATAGTAAAGGCGCTAATTTATGTTCAGTGAGCATATTCCCTCACCCAAGCACTGACCTGCGTTTCTCCCAACCTCACCACACCGTGTGCGGGTCCATTCCATTCTGCAGAGAAGCCAACTGAGTTTGAGACAGGCTAGGTCCCTTGCCCAAGAGCCCCCGGCAGTTCTCATTAGACCATCCTCAAAGGCTCTCCCCGCCGTCCCCCACCACCCAGTGCCGCTCCCCTGATTCTATGCCCCTACAAGCACAGTGACGCTTGGGGTTGACTGTCCCCACAGTGTCGCGTTTCTCCAGCCCACGGGTGACACCCCGCCTGAGCCGCAAGCGGGCACTGTCTATCTCCCCGCTCTCGGATGCCAGCCTGGACCTGCAGCGGATGATCCGGACGTCCCCCAACTCGCTGGTGGCCTACATCAACAACTCCCGGAGCAGCTCAGCGGCCAGTGGCTCCTACGGGCACCTGTCGGCAGGCACCCTCAGGTGAGCCCCGGCCGCCAGCGGGGGGCAGGCTGGGGGCCCCGTGGGGAGGGGCCATGCTTTCATCCCAAGGAGAAAGACAGGACCTGTTGCTGCATTTGTGAATCAGTGCGCTTGCAACTGGTTCAGGAATTCAAAACCGATAACGAGGACTTTGAAATGCGCTGACGTTTGAGTCTGGCTCCATGTGCTCCTTCAGCCCCCCGACACACTTTCTGGTGTGAAAAGTGACGCTTAGCAGCCCTGGCATGAAAGATTCCATCATGGAACCAAAGGTGGCTTTCTTAGTATTTCAGCAGGTGTTGTGGAGCAGCCACGGCTGTTGGCCGGCACTGAGGACCGCGCGAGGCCTGACACTGACCTGGGTCCCTCCAGGTCTTGGGCTGGCCGCAGGCCTCCCTCTGTGGTCACGGCATGGCACACCCAAACCTCATGGACACCATTCACCCTTGTGTCCATCCCCCCCACCCCCACCATGCAGCCCAAGGCTGCTTTAGGACTCAGACCCAACCACCTTGACTGAATTCATGTCAAGGTGGCTCGCTCACAAGGCCATTGGCAGGAGCCTTATTTCTCGTGACGGGGGCCTCTCTGTAAGGCTGCTTGAGCGTCCTCCCGCCATGGCAGCTGGCTCCCCTCCCCCGCCCCCAGAGTGAGTGATGCAGGAGAAAGCAAGGAGGAAGCCACAAGCCACCCGTGTATGGCTTAGGGTCAGAGGTCACCCTTATTCCTTAGTATCCTGTTCTGGAAAGAGTGGCCCATACGCCGACGATAGGAAGGGGCCTGGAACCCCAGTGGAAGTGGAAGAAGAGAAGGGACCACGTGAGCCCGAGGGCCCAGGACACCTTTCCTGGACAAGGGGGCATCAAGACCGGCCTCAGGGGCCCAGGGGGGTTCAGATAGTCCAGGAGTGATGGTGCAGGGGTGCCTCTCAGGCGTCAGAGTGGTGACGGGCCAGGGTGTGAGGATGAGAGGCCTGGCTCCTCCTGGGGGCCAGCCTGCTGGAGTGAAGGCTGCATCATGGGGCAGGGCCCGGGGGTGAGCCCAGAAGGGGAGGCCTGAGGTGGCAGGCAGTGGGGAACCACTGCTGGCTCTTGAGCAAGGTAAAGCCCTGCTGACAGTGAGATGAGCCACACTCCCCTCCCAGGCCCTGGCAGGGTGCTCTCTGCCCCCACCTCCGTCCCTGATTTGTCTGCTCTTCTTTGCAGCCCCGCCTTCACCTTCCCCCACCCCATCAACCCGGTGGCCTACCAGCAGATCCTGAGCCAGCAGAGGGGCCTGGGCTCGGCCTTCGGACACACTCCACCCTTGATCCAGCCCTCACCCACCTTCCTGACCCAGCAGCCCATGCCCCTCGCCTCTATCAATGCCACGCCCACCCAGCTCAGCAGCAGCAGCAACTGTCCGAGCGACAACACCCAGGTAGATGGGTGCAGGGTGCACAGGGTGGGTCACCGGGCTCTTGGGACCCCACGAGGGCTGATCGTTGCCCTCTCCCGCCGGGAACTTGTGGAAGGACTCTGGGCACAGATCTGGCTGGTGAGATGTCTGCTGGGCAGAGGCCATGGGATCAAAAGGGCTGGATGCTGGGTCAGGAGACCGGGGCTGGGTCCTGACACCCTCACCTTTCCTTGGCAAGTAGCCAGCCAGTAAGTTCCACAGGCACCTGTCTAATCAACATAATGAGTAGACCACAGAAAGTCTAGAAGTCAGAGCCTGGCAGACAGAGTACTCTATACAGTTTAGTCTTAAAGCTCAAGTTTACAGAAGACCATCCTATTTGACCTTTCCAGCAGGCCTTTGGTGTGGCGGGGCATGCTGGTATGGTGCCTGTACACAGTAGATGCCATTAGTATTTGGTGAGGGGAGCCCCATTTTGCAGATGAGGAAATGGAATTATAGAGACATTATTGGAGAATGGAGAGGCATAGTCTTTGGAATCAGTCCTACTGTGTTTTGGACCCTGACTCGCCGAAAGCTCTTCCAGCCTGGGCTAATGCATGTGCCAAGTGGGGCCTGCCGCCTAATTGGCTCATTGTGCGCATACATGAGCTCATGTGCACAGAGCCCCGTGTAGACCCGGATCCTGGTTAACATTCACGATGACAGTTCTTGAGGTAGAGGGATTGTCCAGGCCAGCCACCTGGCAGGGCACAGCCCAGATGTGACCACGTGCTGGGAGGAAGGCAGGACTCCCCCCTGTCCAGAAAAGCCCCTCTTCCAGGACGCCCTCTCTCTCCACCCCAGGACTCCAGGCGGCCACCTAGGGCCTGCCCCCAGACAGCGGCTGTCAGCTCTTGTCACCACCTGACACTGTGGCTCTAGCCCCTTTCTCCCGAGGAACTAGGCCCTTCTTTCCCGCTCCCTGGGCTGGCCAGGCCCTGTTCTCCACAGACCCCGAGCTGCCCCTGCTCTCATGCTTCAGAGGGCTGAGTAGTTGAGGCTGTTGGAACAGGAGTGATGGTGCCCAGCATCTCCCAGAGAGAGAGTTTCTTTTCCATTCCCATGGAGGTGGGGGGTTGGAAGACCAAGCTCTGGGCTCTCTCTGGCTGTGCCCCTGGCCAGAGGACCAAGTACGGGGAGCCAGCTTCTGAAACTTCAAACACCAGTGTTGGCCGAGTCTTTGTGGGTTGGATCCCAGAGGTAAAGCCCAAACAGAACTTGGCATGTCCTCGCCCTGCCCCTGTGTGATGGGCTCTCCTACACTCCTCCTCCAGAACAAGCCGAGCAGCGAGTCGGCTGTGAGCAGCACCGTCAACCCCATCGTCATTCATAAGCGCAGCAAGGTCAAGACAGAGGCCGAGGGCTTGCGGCCAGCCTCCCCATTGACCCTGACGCAGGTAACCTGCTGGCTGTCCTGGCCACCCTCCAGCTGGGTCAGCGGACCTGGGACCTCAGCCCTGGTGGCAAATGGATGAATGGACAGCTGCCTGCATGAATGAGTGAACCAGAGTGGGTGGGTACACCGTGAGCTCAGGGAGGACCAGAGCTGTGTCCCTGGCACCCCACATATCACATGCTCATCAAACATGGGTTGCGTGAAAGAATGGATGGATGAATGGATTGGATGGATGGATGGATTGGATGGGTGAGTGGATGGATGGGTGGGTGGATGGTTGGATTGGATGGGTGAGTGGATGGATGGGTGGATGGATGGATGGATGCATTGGATGGGTGAGTGGATGGATGGGTGGATGGATGGATGGATTGGATGGGTGAGTGGATGGATGGGTGGGTGGATGGATGGATTGGATGGGTGAGTGGATGGATGGATGGGTGGCTGGATGGATGGATGGATGGATTGGATGGGTGAGTGGATGGATGGATTGGATGGGTGAGTGGATGGATGGATGGATGGATGGATGGATGGATGGATGGATGGATTGGATGGGTAAGTGGATGGATGGATGGGTGGATGGATGGATGGATTGGATGGGTGAGTGGATGGATGGATTGGATGGGTGAGTGGATGGATGGATGGGTGGCTGGATGAATGGATGGATGGATTGGATGGGTGAGTGGATGGATGGATTGGATGGGTAAGTGGATGGATGGATGGGTGGATGGATGGATGGATTGGATGGGTGAGTGGATGGATGGATTGGATGGGTGAGTGGATGGATGGATGGATTGGATGGGTAAGTGGATGGATGGATGGGTGGATGGATGGATGGATTGGATGGGTGAGTGGTTGGATGGGTGAGTGGATGGATGGATGGATTGGATGGGTGAGTGGATGGATGGATGGGTGGATGGATGGATGGATTGGATGGGTGAGTGGATGAATGGATGGATGGATGGATTGGATGGGTGAGTGGATGGATGGATGCATGGATGGATGGATGAATTGGATGGGTGAGTGGATGGATGGATGGATGGATGGATGGATTGGATGGGTGAGTGGATGGATGGATGCATGGATGGATGGATGAATTGGATGGGTGAGTGGATGGATGGATGGATGGATGGATGGATTGGATGGGTGAGTGGATGGATGGGTGGATGGATGGAAGGATGGATGGATTGGATGGGTGAGTGGATGGATGGGTGGATGGATTGGATGGGTGAGTGGATGGGTGGGTGGATGGATGGATGGATTGGATGGGTGAGTGGATGGCTGGCTGGATGGATTGGATGGGTGAGTGGATGGATAGTTGGATGGATGGATGTCTGGGGCTGCAGCCATCTCCACCCAGCAACTCACACAAGCCCCGGTCACACTTCCTTGCTTGTGGCCCCTGTCCCGTTGCCCCCTCTTCCCGGAATTCCACCCCCCACCCGATCCCCCTCACTGCCACTGCACCCTTTCCTGATCCTCCTGGGCTCCTGCTCAGAGCCCACCCTAGCGCCTGCACTGCACTCTAAGCTTTGGAGAGGGCAGCCCTTGGGAGAAGTGCCTGATTTGGCTCCACATCACCAGGGTTTGCACAGGGACTGGTTCCAAGTCGTTATGAAATTATATTTTCTTTCTTTATTAAGATTTTATTTATTTATTTGAGAGAGAGAATGCACATGCATCCGGGGGGGGCGGCGGGTAGGGAGGGAGAGGGAGAGAATCTCAGGCAGACCCCACGCAGAGCACAGAGGCTGATGCAGGACTCAATCTCCTGACCCAGAGATCATGACCTGATCGACTGAGCCACCCAGGTGCCCCAAAATAATATTTCCTAATGACTCAATGCACATTTGAGGGAGTGAGTGGCGTGGTGAAGAGGGAAGGAAAGGAGGATGATTCTTGGCAGAAAGGTGAGGAATGGAGCAACCCAGAGCCCGGGACTGGTCTGTTGTGGGGCAGAAACCCCTGTGTAGGTCCCTTTGGAGATCCTGCCCCTTACTCTGACACTCTGAGACAGCAGAGAGAGACAGGCCCTGTTCTTGGAGCAAAGGCCTGTCATGGGAAGGGCTTGGTGTAAGTGCTGAACCCACCGGTGAGCCTCCCGCCCCCTGGCCTCTTACCGTGGCATGGTCTCCATCTGTTACTCCAGAATCACCAGCTTTGACACCAAGGATGCAGGGGACCTCCTGTCCCCATCTCCAGGACATCTGCCAGACCATCCTTTATCAAACCTGTAAACCATCGGGCATGCTCTGGGCACTTAATTTTTATGAAATATTGGGTCCTGTTATTGTCAGGCAAACAGAGAAGCTGGTGACAAATTCTTATCCCCTCGCTGACGCCAAAGCATCTCGGCATGATGCATGGTTTCCATGAGGTCGGCCATCATCGGGGGCCGTTGAAATTGATGAGGACGGCACATATCCAGGGGAGATAAACGTGCTGTAGCAGCGAGGACAGGCGCTGAGCCCCCGGGAACCCCTGCCTTACCCCTCTAACTCAGAAAGGCGGCACAAAGCCCTCCTTCCTGCCCGCCCTGGCTCCTCAAACGTGTCAGTGGAAAGAAAGCCCTTTATCACGAGAGGTTGTCACTGTGTCGCTCAGTGTCCTGATTCAGTGACCTGGCTCATTTGCAAGGTGGACACTTCCCCTTGGCAGGCAGTGCAGCATAATGAATCTCCACTCTGCTTAAGCCCTCCAAACTGTGGGCGAGGATGATGCCCAGCTCCATCTGGAGGCCTGAGTGTACCCATGGCCCCTGCACCATCTTGCGCTCACATGTCCATCTGGCAGCTCGTTCGAGAATCTTCTTGGAAAAGGGTGGGACATGCGGCTTATGAAATAAGAAGTCTGTTTGCAGTTTTTCTGACCATGCAGAGCAGGTGTAGGAGGGCCACGACCCTGCAGACCTCCCATAGCTAAAGGTCCCGGGCAGGGGCGCTCCTGCAACTTCCTTGTAACGTGGACCCCGCGCCGGCCCATGAACTTAGGAAACCACACGTCATCGTTTGCCTTTTCAAGGCAAGTGCATTAATTGAATAGCACTCTGAGAAGCAATCAGAAGCTCCTCTGAGAGGAGCCCTTTGCAGCTCCAGTGGACAGTTAGTTAGGGCCCTGAGTCTGCGGCCAGCCAGGGGAGCCGTGAGGCCGATTTCCCCATGCCCAGAAATGGACTCAGCAGTAGTAATGAGGCTAATGGGCGAGCTGCAGCCTCCGCTTCACGGTCTCTGGAGCAGGTGGGGGCTGGGGCTCCTGATTGTGGGGGAGGTTTCCCCCTTAGTCTGAGCTGTAAACGTTTTCCCCAGGGGCTCTTCTGAAAGGCAGACTATTCCTGCTGTTTGATAGATAGTGTGAAATGGAAAGCAACTAACATCTGCCTCTTTGCCTGGCTTTGCTCTGAGCCTGCCTAGCGAGCCAGCGGAACACTGGGGAGGTCCTCACTGGGCCTTCGTCCCAGCCTGGCACATCTGTGCCTCCCCTTCTCCCCCCAACTCTCAGCCTGCCCCCTGTGTCCCTTGCCAAGAGGCCGCCCCTGACCAGCTCCGCGTCAGCATCAGCTGGGGTGGGGCTCCCTGTGGGACAGATGCTCAGTCTCTGGCTCTTCTGACAGTGACAGGCTTTGTGCTCTCTGAAAGGAATTCCAGGCACCTGTGATCGGGGGAAAGCCTATCTTGGGGGCCTTTCCTCTGCCGCCTTGAATGGGGCACACATGGGCCCCATCCTGATGGGGCGACTAGAGTGCAGATCTAGGCTGTCACGAAGTCACTATGCTCTGCAGAGAGCAAGGTGGCCTCTCCCTAAACCCGTTTTCCTGGCTGTGGTGCACGAATACAAACGCCCACGCATCTTAGGCTGTCGCGGGAGAATTTGCCGCAGGACGTTCACTCCACCCTGAGCCTGACTCGGGGCGTGCTGTGTGTCCCTGGGAGGAGGGGGCCACGTGAGAGTCAGTGGTCTGAAGGGCCAAGCCAGACGCATGTTGGCTGTTCTCGTGCCTCCGTGCAGGACCCGACCTCGTACACACTCGAAATAAAAATGCCCCCACCCTGATCCCCTGGGGCCCACCCCGGCTTCCCCCCGGAGGAAGCCAAACCCAAGAAGCAAAAGTCCCTGCCCTCTTTTCTCCTGTTCTTCTTGCCAAGTCAGTTGACCCAGGATATGATGGGACACTTTGGTGATGACAAGCCAGCAGGAGAGAGGAAGGAGGGGCCCCAGGACAGCTGTGTGGACAGGAGAGGGCTGGGTGGGAGGCAGCTGAGGAAAGCGGCTAAGTGCATACATGTACATATGCGTGCACGCATGTACGTGTCCTTACGTGTGTGCGCATGTGCGTGCATGCATGCATGCGTGTGGCCCTTGGCACAGACTGCCTGGGGCCAATAGTGACCTTTGGTCAGGGGCAGGTGGCTGAAGATGGCTCACCTTGGGTGTGCTCTGCTCCGCCCCCCCCCCAGGAGCAGCTCGCTGAGCTCAAGGAAGACCTGGACAGGGATGACTGTAAGCAGGAGGCTGAGGTGATCATCTACGAGACCAACTGCCACTGGGAAGACTGCACCAAGGAGTACGACACGCAGGAACAGCTAGTGCACGTAAGCTTCCGAGCCCCAGCAGCCTGCCCCGGCGGGCAGAGCTTCCAGGCCCTCTGCTGGAGAGAAGGGCCTGGACGAGGCAGCTCCTGGAGATGCCTGGGCCACAGCCTCTGGAAGTGGGAGGTGTAATTATTTATGTGGGCCCCACCTGCTTCTAAAAGGGTCCTTACAAATGCATATGTCCTAAAAGAGATTAACACAAAAATAAGTAAATGAGAAAATTCAGAAGAAAGGAACAGTAAGATGAAGCCAGGAGTAGAATGTATTTTAAAAAATAAAGTGCTCTGGACTATAAGTCATATAAACATCCTTTTTTCGAGCTTCCTAGCAGCCAGTGCAAAGAGGGTAATAAGACCAGTTAAACCAGCCATCATCTGCAAGATCATAACAAGCCTGACCCTGAGACCCTGAAGAAGTTCCTTCCATGGAGGGAGGAATTAGTAGTTTCCTCTGGGAGACCATTCCCAGAGACCCAGTACACACAAGGGCCGATGGGGTGTTGGTACCATATCAGGAGGGGGGCTGCTTAAATGTGCCTGGATGCTGACAGGCCATGGGACCTGGGTGCGCCTTTCATGTCATGTCCCTTGGTCCCCACTCTGAAGTCTTCTATAACAGCATTCACATGACGGCAGTGAGGGGGTAACCTGCAGTGGGAAGAGCAGAGGCTTCAAAGCTGGCTACATCACAGCTAGCCAGGTGGTTCCAAACAAGTCACTTAACCCCCACGAGCCTCAGTTCTTTTTTTCTCCTGTAATGGCAGGTGAAACCTACCTTGCGAGTGTGTGAAGGTTATAGATGGAATGCCCACATAAGTGTGTAGCAGGTGGCATTTCATACGTGGTGGTTCCCTCCCACCTCTTCCTCCCTGTTCCCCACACCAGCCTGAGCGAATCTCTCTTCTGCATCCAGAAGAGAAATTGACTTCAAGAATAACCCTCCCAGCCACCCCCACCCCTGCACACAAACACACACACAATTCTTGGGGACTAAGAGTCTGTAGAGATGAGCCCCACACCAGACTAGCAGCTTGATCGCTGGGTAGGGTAGATACACACACTGTTCCCATCCAGAAGCCACCCCAAAGGAGCTTGCTTCTCCCCAGCCCTGTGCACTCAGCAGTTAGGACACCACCCACTCCCTCCGGTCATGAGAGTTACTCTCAAATATTGGAGGTTTCTTTTGCTCTGGGGATCTGCCCCCCTCCCGCCCCGATTCTCACGTAGGAGACCAGGATTTCCCAGCAAACCTGTTGCCGCTGACATAGCACTGGTGGAGCAGCACTGCTGTAATCCCTCCTGGAAATTGAGCATAATTTTTCAACCTGTACCACGTCTTTGGGTGGAGGAGTCCAAGATGGAGAAGGGGCCACGGGGGCTGTGAGTTGTAGGACGGATCAGATGAGATGAAAGGTGAGAGAGGACGGCACGCGGGGCCGGGAGGGGGCCGGCCAGAGAGTGGAGATGCAGACATGAGAGGTGCGTGCTCGGCGATGAGCGAGCCGGGCCACCAAGAGCAGGGAGGGAACTCCTCCAGTAAAGGCATCAGGGGCAGGAGGCTTTAGCTGCAGGCTTCTGCCTGTGCCCAGGACTGTCCCTGCAGGGTGCAGGGGAGCGCTGCTGCCTGGCCCCGGAAAGAGAAGGCCCCTATGAGAAGAGAGCCAGCCCCTCGGCCCAGCTGTGTCTTTCTCTCCGCTCCCTGGGAAGATGGATGGTGGCAGGCACACAGGCGAGCCGGAGCCCCCAGTCGATTATTAACAATTTGTTGCTAAGTAAACCAATAAGAAAAAAATGAAAGGCATTGTCAGGAAGCATTTTTATCATTTGAAAGGCTTTAAAAATGGAAAGTGAGGCTAATATGATAAGATTTCCCTGGAAGTTCAAAGCGCTGTAGATTTTACTCGCTCCAACACTGGCATTTGTATGCACGACAGCTGGGCCCATTTCTCAGGGCGTGTGGGCCTGGCGGCTTGCTGTCCCTCTGGGTCGGGCTCTCCGACAGCCCTGCAGCTTACAAAGATCAACAGCGGAACCGTCCAGTAGAAAGACACCGCCAGCCACAAAGGCCCACCACGCATGTAACTTGACATTAACCTGGGAGCACGTTTTAAAAAAAAGAGTAAAAGGAAACAGGTGAAATTCATTTGAAAAATAGATTTTATTTCACCCAATATATCTGAAAGGTGATCGTTTTGACGTGTAATCAACATAAAGCAGAATTATTGGGATATTTGACATCCTTTTTTTTTTTTTTTTTATTGTCCCTCTTGGAAACAGCCCATCCCAGTTGGGACCAGCCACATTTCAAGGGCTCAAATCCACAAGGGGCGAATGGCTACTGCGTTGGAGGTGGTGGTGGGTGGGAGGCGGGAAAGCAAGAAGACGAGCGGAGAACAGAGAGAAGAGAGGCGATGGGGCTGGAGAGAACAGGCAGCCAAGACCTGAGTGTCCCACCCTCCCGTCCCCCTTGGGGGAAGCAAGCCCAGCCTGATCCGCACACAGGACACGACCTTGAACCAAGAGGGAGGTGGAAGGGGAAGGATGGGACCTTGATGGGGCACAGGGAGGCTCCCCGGTGGCCTTTAGAGAGAAGCCCGAGAGGGAGAGGAAACACCCAAGGTCCAGTATACTTTTTCAGTCCACTGTGTGAGTGACTAATACCACCTGTTTTCACTCCTCCAGATAGATAAGCAACCTCAAAGCCTAAGGACATAAAAGTCTGGAGGCCCCACACATATCCACACATCCTAAGCTCAGAGCTAGTAATACCCCTGCTCCAGTGAGTGTTGCAGCCTTCAGTGAAATAATCAAAGCAAGTGACTAAAATCCAAAGGGTCTACCCAGGGCAGCTTGCTCTGTTCCCTTTCTGTCAAAGGGCCTGTTGCTCCATATCAAGGGAGAAACTACTCAAGGCGACACACATGTGATGAGCCTGAGGCAGAAGCTGGAAGGTATGAGGGCAGGGACTGGGGGAAAGAAGAAAGTCAGTGTCCCATTCCCAGGCCAGGGCAGTGCTGCCTGGGATGCATCCTGAGGACCCCTCCTCCATGAAAGGCTTCTTGTCCTTGCCCTTCCCAGCTTCGCCTGAGGTGGCCCCGCTGGCCCTGGGATGCAGGGCTCCCCGGGCCATGCCTCGAGATCAGTCGTGCTGTCTTTGGCTGACCTGCTTTCCCTTCCTGGGCCATTGTGTGCCAGGGGACAGCCTCAAACAGTGCCCAGAGCCCAGCATCAAGGTCAGAATCGAGCTCCGCCTACCCTTGCTGCCTGGGCCCTGCCCAGGCCACCTATCGATCTGGGCCTCGGTGAAAAGGGGTGGAGCCATCACCTCATAGGCTGCTGTCAAAAGTAGAGATGAGGATGCTTTTATGTTTCCATTATGGTAAAAAGTGTTATTCAGGAATTCCTGGGACAATAGGGGCAAGCTTGGGAGAAGCTTCCCATGCACCAACCATGTGCATGTCAGCCTCGCTACAGTTCATTAGTGCCTACTCTTTGCAGCCCAGGAGCATCATCATCCCGACCAGAGCCCGGAGCCCAGCCTGGGGTGAGCGGGATGCCCTTGCCCATCACGGATGGTCACTTTGATCATTGTCTAATTGGGGAATGCCGCTGAGACGAGTAGCACACAGTAGATCTGCAGTTAGTGGCAGCTAACGAGAGCTGTTGAGGAGGTGTGGCCTGGCACACAGGCGGTGGTCTTGTCGGGCGAGGGGGGGTCTGCACGTCGGAGGAAGGGTCCTCAGGGGCGGGTGGCCGGGCTCACGGCCGTCCATGTGCTTCTTCCCGGCAGCACATCAACAATGAGCACATCCACGGGGAGAAGAAGGAGTTTGTGTGCCGTTGGCAGGCCTGCACGCGCGAGCAGAAGCCCTTCAAGGCCCAGTACATGCTGGTGGTGCACATGCGCCGGCACACGGGCGAGAAGCCGCACAAGTGCACGGTGAGTGGAGCTTCCCGTGCCCCACACTCCCCCCGTGTTGTCCGGAGCTTCCGGTGCGGCCCTTTCCCCCTCCTGGGTCTCCGGAGGACAGCCGCGCCCGTGGCTGATGTGGGCTGTGCTGGGCGTGGCTGGCCATGGGGAAACGTGGGTTGAACAGGCCACAGCAGCATCTCGGGGACCCACCTCCGAAATGTGTTGTCGTCTGTGCTCCTGCCCTGGGCCTTCTGTCCCGTGGGGGATTCTTGAGTCCCCCCATCTGTCTGTTCCCCAGAGCTCTGATGGACTCGGACGGTGCGTGCATCTCGGTAACTGCAGTGGGGATGTGCTGGTGGCTCTGTAGTTGTGTCTGTGTGTCCATGAGCCCCACGGTACAGCTATACCCCTGCAGTTCCCTCGGCTGGCAGACCCCAGACACAGGTGCCAGCCCAGTAGCACCCCCTAGCCTGCCCCTCCCAGCCCCCCTACACACAGAGAGAAAAGCTTCGCTGACCAGTCAGAGCTGGAGCAACATCCCTTTGGTTGAATTTCTTTATTTTTTGTATTTCTTTTTTAATTTTTATTTTATTTAAGATTTTATTTATTGCAGAGAGAGAGAGAATGGGCAGGGAGAAGAGGCAGAGGGAGAAGCCTACTCTCTGCAGAGCAGGGAGCCCGATACAGGGCTCCACCCCAGGACCCTGGCATCATGACCCGAGCCAAAGGCAGACGCTTAACCAACTGAGCCACCCAGGTGGCCTGAATTTCTTTTTTTAACGTAGACACAAAAATAAGACCTTTTAGACAGTTTCCCTTGAGATGTCAACAGAATCTGTGGCTGTGATTGGCAAGACCTTTTTTTAACACACAACTGCTCCCTCTTTAAAAGGGCCACTGCTGGACCAGTGATGCACTGATGTGGTTGCAGCTAAAGCCTCTGGGAACTCTCCGTGAATTACCTTATTTTATAATTCTGAGATAGACATTTTGTTCTCATTTTAGTATCTCTCAAATCAGACTGTCTTAAAATTGGTGTGACCGGGATTCAACGAAATATGCTACCTTTGTCGGCAAGTTTTTTTTAATTGAGATAAAATTCACATGCTGTAAAGTTCACCGTTTAAAAAATGTACAAGTCAGTGATTTTCAATATGTTCACTAAATTGTGCAACCATCACCAATAGCTAATTTCAGAACATTGTCATCACCCCCAAAAGAAACCCCAGACCTGTTTGCAATCACTCCCTGCCCTCTTCCCCCCTACTCCCTAACACTAACTCCCTAACTAATCTGCTTCCCTGTCTCTATGAATTCCAGATAATTCGTTCAAACAGAATCACGTGATGGACAGCGTTTGTGTTTGGCTTTTTTCACTCAGCATGTTTTCAAAGTTCATCCATGTCATAGCATCTATCGATACCTTGTTTCTGCTTGTGGCTAAGCAACAGTCCATTGTATGGATAGATCTTACTATTTTTATCCATTTACCCAGTTGATGGATATTTGCATTGCTTTCGCTTTTTGGCTGTTATGAAAAATGCTGCTCTGGACATTAGTGTACAAGTTTTCAATTCTCTTGTGTTTGTACCTAGAGTAGAATTTCTGGGTCCTATGGTAACTCTGTGTTCAACTTTTTGAGGACCAGCCAGACTGCTTTCCAAAAAGGCTGCACCATTTTACATTCCCACCAGCAATATGTGAGGGTTCTGATTTCTCCACGTCCTTGCTAACACTTGCTAACTTGTCTTTTGATGACAGTCATCTTAGGGGATGTGAAGTCACATCTCATTGTGGTTTTGATTAGCGATTCCCTAATGACTGATGATGTTGAACATCTTTTCATGAGTTTAGTAATCATTTGTATACCATCTTTGGAGAAAGGTCTACTCAAGTATTTTGCCCATTTTTTAAATTGAGTTACTTGTCTCTACTGTTGGGTTGTAGTAATTCTAAACCCTTATCAGATATATGACTTCCCAGTAGTTTCTCCCATTCTGTGGGTTTCTTTTCATTTTCTTGATAGTTTCCTTTGAAGCATCAAAGTCTTTAATTTTGATGAAGTCCAACTTTTTAACTGCTGGTGCTTTTGGTATCATATCTAAGAAACCATTGCTTAATCCATGGTCACAAAAATTTACCCCTATGTTTTCTTCTGTGAGTTTTATAGTTTATAAATATATAATCTTACACACACACACACACACACACACACACACACACACACATGGTTTTATAGGGTAGCTCTACCATTTAGGTCTTGAATCCATTTTGAGTCCATTGGGTATACAGTGTGAGGTAGGGGTCCAGCTTCATTCTTTTTGCATGTCGCTGTCCTAGTTGTTCTGATGCATTTGTTGAAGAGACTGTTCTTTCCCCATCGAATGGCCTTAACACCGTTATTGAAAATCACCTGACCCTAATATATGAGTTTATTTCTAAACTCTCACTTCTAGTCCATTGATCTCTATGTCTGTCGTTATGGTAGCACCACACACAGTCTTGATTCCTGTAGTTTTATAGTAAATTTTGAAATTGGGAGTGTCAGTTCTTCAAATTTGTCCTCCTCTTGCAAGATTATTTTGGCTCTTCTGGGTCCTTTGCAGCAAGTTATTTTTGTAACATTCTGAGTTATAGCAAACCATAGCCCTATGGTACGAGCTGTGAGTTGAAGAAACAGATCAATGTACCAGATATACTCAGTCAGACTGGTCAGGAAAAAAGGGGAGGATGCAAACAGTGTGCCAGTTTCTACTGGGGTCACTCTGAGGGCAATTTTCATAGGAACATTAGATGCTATTGCAGTATCTTGGGAATAGGTTTAGATCCTCCTACAGTGATCCATCCTTCCTTCCTCTCTCCCTCCTTCTCTGCCACTCTTTCTTGCTCCCTCCTTCCTTCCTTTCCAAAAATGCTTCTTGAGTGCCAAAAAAAATTTTTTCATCTGATATTAAATACTAGGAACACAAAAATGAACATGATCCAGAAGGTACCTGTTCTCTTGGAGTTTGTTTCCTATGGGAAGGCCAGATAACAAAATGATGAAGATTATGAAGTGTGGTAGGAAGTATAAAGCAAAAAAGGTAGTCTTATGATTAAGAAGATCAGAGAAATTCTTTTAGAGGAACTACCTTAAGACATTGAGAGGGAATGAGCCAGGCCAGAATCCGGCTAGGGTTCTAGCCAGAGAGTACTATGTGTGCAGAGGCTCCATGCGGGGAAGAACTTAGTGGGGCCATGGAACTGAAAGGCGACCAGCATGACCAGAGCGAGGGTGAGGCCAGTTCACTCAAGGATTTGGAGAACACTGGATTGGATTGGATTGGATTGGATTGGATTGAAGTAGGCTCCATGTCCAGCGTGGAGCCCAATATGGGGCTTGAACTCACAACCCTGAGATCAAGACCTGACTGAGATCAAGAGTTGGCCATTTAACCAACTGAGCCACCCAGATGCCCCTGGATTTTATTCTCAGCACGTTTTAATGCACACAAACATTCTAATCAAGGAGTGGCCCTGGAAACAGTTAAAAGAGTATTTTCAAAAAGTTTTTAATGATACGGGAAGATTCTCACCATGTACCATTGATTTTAACAAACAGAATATGTAACTAAATACATGATATATTCCCAGTTTGGGTTTTTAAACATTTGGGATGAACTACAAAGTCCCCAGAGAGAGACTTACCTGGATGTTGGCAGAGGCTGTCCCTGGGCAGCTGATGGTTTTCATTTCTCTTTTTGCACTTTTCCATCCTTTCCAAGTTTTTTAGAGTGGTCTTATGTTGTTTTATAGTCAGAAAGCAAGGTGGACATTATTGTTGAAACACACACTCCTGGGTGCACCTGCGGGGTGCAGCGGACGGGGGTTCTGGGGAGGAGGCAGCCGGGGCAGCCCCTGAGTTCGGGTTCCCCGTGTTGGATCTGGGGCACTCTCACTGACCGAACCCACCTTTTCCCAGTTCGAGGGCTGCTCGAAGGCCTACTCTCGCCTGGAGAACCTGAAGACGCACCTGCGGTCCCACACTGGGGAGAAACCATACGTGTGTGAGCACGAGGGTTGCAACAAGGCCTTCTCCAATGCCTCAGACCGCGCCAAGCATCAGAACCGCACCCACTCCAACGAGGTACCCGGCCAGGGTGTGCACAGCGCATGCACGTGGGGCCCCATCGACATGTGCATAAATGCATCACCCCATGGCTTCTAGTAGGCCGTCAGGTACCTAGGTGCCTGATGCCCTTCGCCCCCTCCGCAGCCTACTATCTGAGCTCAGCACGCATCAGCAGGCCCCTGCCCCTCCACCCCGCACAGCTGGCAACGACATGCTGTAACCGCTACTGCTGTCTGAGTGACCGGAGCTGTCAGCCCCCCACTGATAGGGCACAGAGCAGCCTTTGTCTCCCTAGGTAGCCAGAGCCCCTGGCAGGGCTGACAGAGCCCAGGGAGAGAAGTCTGCTGTATCTGCCTCCCAGTCCAGGCCCAGACATTCAACTGCTTTTGCTCGGGTAGACTCAGGAAGGAACGTTTCTAAAAGCTTAGCTACATTTTAGATCCCAAGAGGATTTCCTGGTAGGAAATCAGAGGAATTCCCAAAGGAATCTTAAGTCCTTCAGGGTCTCTACAGACAAGAGCTAGCCTTGGAGAGGGGTGTGTTTATGTATGTGTGTATTATGTATTATGTATTCCATCTACCCCCAAAAAAGAAGGTAGTGAAAGGAAGGGAATGTTGGCGTTCTGAGCCCCTTGGGCAGTTAGAAAGGGAACAGAAACCAAAACAATCACTGGATGTGACAAAGATTGACAATTGAGAAGTCTAAAGCAGAGTGGGAAAGGTGGTAAGAGCAAGGGGAGAAAGGAGAGGTCCAAGAGGCCACCTCCCCCATGAGCCCTCCTGCTTAGAGGGGCTGGAGGAGAGCCTCAAACATTAGGAAGTGCAGGTCCTATAGAAGGGATGTGGTGGTTGAGCCCCGAGGAGGAGTAGGTCAGGGAAGGGGGGGGCCACCTCTCTCTTTGTAGAACAGGAGCCCCCACCTCAGGGGGAGCAGCTTCACAGACCGTAGACACTTTCCTCACTGTAGGTGATGGATAGAAAGAAGTCCTCTATATGGTGTTCCTGGTATAGCTGACCCACTGTGGCACTGGTGGGTGGAATGACATTGTTGACAAAGAAAAACAAGGCATCCTCAGCTTGGAGATGAATGCGTTTCTGGATCAAGAAGTAGAACTGACCAACTGTGAGATCAGAAGGCACCAGATCTTTCTTTTTGTCCAGGTCTCCTATCCGAGCTTTGGGAGCCTTTTCTACTGTCACCGGAACCCGGCCCGGGTATTTCTTTCAGATCTTCTCGCCCTCAGAGCGGCATTTCTCAAACGGATGCCCCTCTTTATACATGAACTTCATCCTCCCGGGAACCAGGCTGGACCGGGGCTGGGCTGAGGGAACCTGGGGTGGGGAACCAGGACAGGCGGCGGCGACAGTGCTAACGTGTGGGTGGACTCAGCGGAGTGATCCCGGGACTTGCGCCCAGTATGTGCGGTTGTATTATGTGGGTCTGTGTGGATGCGTATTTGTAGGATGTGTGTTATGCACTTGTGCACATGTACATGTGTATATGCATGTGTGCGTGTATGGTGTGTCTGCGTGGACATGTGTTATGTGTGAACATGTGTGGAGGGGTACAGGGGAGTGTGTCTACATGTAGATGTGGGGTGTGTGTGTGTGTGTGTGTGTATGTGTGTGTGAACTCAGGACTGAGGTTCAGAAACCCTGGGTTTTCGTCCCATTCCTAAGTGGCTTTGAACCAGTTTCTTTGCCTCTGTGAACCTGTTTTTCCTCATCAGAGAGATCAGGGTGTTAATGCTGTCTCATGGGTATTACAAAGTAATACACTCCTACTGATATCAAAAATCCCAGTGCCCTGGTCCCTGCGGAGGCGGCATTACAATCACACCAAGCTCTGGGTCCCTACCACCTCCAGAGTCTCTGATCTATGTCCCCAGCTTGTGATGAGGGCTTCCTCAGCCATGTGCTTACCCACATGAAGAGATGGCAGATCAGACCAGTGGGGCTGAGCTCCTGCAGGCCCTGGAGCTGGCATGCCTCCATCCAGGGTGCCCTGAGGTCCAGCACCTTCTGACTATGCCAGCCAAAGGACGTGGCATGGCTTTGGGAGAATGTGGAGTGCCCCCACTCAGAGTCTCCTAACATAGGCTTGCTCCTCTCCCCAGAAACCCTATATCTGCAAGATCCCAGGCTGCACCAAGCGATACACGGACCCCAGCTCTCTCCGGAAGCACGTGAAAACAGTACACGGCCCGGATGCTCACGTCACCAAGAAGCAGCGCAATGACGTGCACCTCCGCGCCGCCCTGCTCAAGGAGAACGGGGACAATGAAGCCAGCGCCGAGCCCGGCGGCCGGGGCTCCGAGGAGAGTGCCGAGGCCAGCAGCACCAGCCAGGCCATGGAGGACTGCCTACACGTCAAAGCCATCAAGACCGAGAGCTCCGGGGTAAGCAGAGCTGGGCAGTGGAGGCCCCAGTGCATGCCTCCCAACCCCCAGGCGATCAAGCCCAGCAGCATGAGGGCCCAGAGCCCCAACTGCAGCTGGGGGCTCTGCCTCGGTGTCCCCCCGCAAGCGCACGATGATGTCTTCCTCTCTCCAGCTCGACTTCCCTCCCTTCACGACCTTGGGCCTCTCATAGAACCTGTCTTGTGCCAGGTCCCATTCTTCTGGGCAGGGCCATGGGCCGCGGGGATGCCTGCCCCCACGCGGTCAGTCTGTGGGTGGTTCCTGGGGTCTGCCTTTCCAACCAGCACACAAGCGCTAGTGTTGGTCCCCTCCCCTCTGTCCTGTCTCTGCGTCCTTGCCCCTTGGCCTCCATTCCTTTTGTTCTAACCACCTGTTCTTTGTCTCCGCCTCTTTTTCTCGACTGTACCTCCCCTAAGGATAGACGGTACTGAGGTGAGCAGAGAAGCCCGGCCGGGGTGTGGGCGGGCTGGCGCGCTGAGGGCGGGCTGGGGTGCTGGTCCAGGCCTGCTGCCTGGGTGCAGACTGACGTGTCAGTCCAGACCCCTTGGGAGCCCGGTAAAGTGGGTTTGGATCAGTAGGCACCAGGCACTGCAGGCGGAACCCCTGGGACAGATACAGGCTGGTGGGGCAGGAGTGAAGCTGGCAGATACAGGAGCGAACTGTGGGGACCAAGCCTCCACGAGGGACAGGGCTGAGTGGAGGCGTGAGTTCAGGGCACAGAGGAGGGAAGGACCAGCCGACGGAGGGTCGGTGCCAACGTGAGAAATGCAGGTCATGCCACGGCAGAAGGAAGCATTGGCACTGAAAATTCCAGAAAAGTCTAGAAGTTGGGGGCATGTGGCCTGGGAAGGAGCCCACAGGGGCTGTATCTGAAGTGAGCCTCAGCCACACTCAGATCCCAGGTCCCAGTCGAGGCAGCCCAGGTTGTGTGGAGTCCTGCATTGTACACACGAGCCATGAACTCTCTGCCTCCCTCCGTTTCGACCCAGAATGGGGACGGGTTTGGGGTGGCCCTTCAGGCAAGGGCTTGCATCCAGCAGGTCCACCCTCCCTGGTCTTCCTGGCCTTTCTGACAACCTGCCTCTGGCCTGTTGAGAAGGCACCAGGTCAGCAGATCTCCACTGTATCTTGCTTCATTACATGGCACGTCCCTGTTGTTGGGAACGTTGAGCCGCCCTCTTTGATGTCAACTTCATGCAGCCGTGGCTGCCTCTGTGGGGCACAGACTCAAAGTGTCCCCGCACGCTGAAAGGGAGCTCTGGCCCAGACGCTGGCTGGGGGAACTGAGTGGCAGGAAGCAGCGTAATGTGGGGCTGTCCGTTCCCCGGGCACCTTCTGCCTTACTGGAGGCTTTCCATCTAGCCACTGACACTGTCCCAGAGGCAGCTCAGGTGCATCTTCTAGTTGGGGAAACTGAGGTTCAGAGAAGTGAGGTGACTGGGCCACCTGCTGTAGATAGTGATGCTCAGAAGCTCCTCTGCATGGCAGCCTCCTTCCCGAGTGTGCAAGGGCATAGCGTGTGTGCGGGCAGGGGCACAGGCCCAGGGGGTTTCTCGCACCCTCTGACCCTGTGCCTTCTCACCACACCCCCCTGTAGCTGTGTCAGTCCAGCCCCGGGGCCCAGTCGTCCTGCAGCAGTGAGCCCTCTCCCCTGGGCAGTGCCCCCAACAATGACAGTGGCGTGGAGATGCCGGGGACAGGGCCCGGGAGCCTGGGAGACCTGACGGCTCTGGATGACACGCCCCCGGGGGCCGACGCCTCAGCCCTGGCCGCTCCCTCTGCTGGTGGCCTGCAGCTGCGCAAACATATGACCGCCATGCACCGGTTGGAGCAGCTCAAGAAGGAGAAGCTCAAGTCACTCAAGGATTCCTGCTCTTGGGCCGGGCCGGCTCCGCACACCCGGAGCACCAAGCTGCCTCCCCTCCCGGGAAGTGGTGAGTGGAGAGCCCGGGCGTGCAGGCAGGGGCGGGACAGGGCCTGGGGCAAGCACCCACTAGGTTCACCTCTATTGAGCGCCATGTGCCGTCTCACCGGTTGCCCACAATAGGATAGATCTTCCCAGCCCATTGCATAGATAAGGAAAATGAGGCTTAGAGAGGTCAAAGTGCCCCACTCAGCTCAGTGGCAGAGCTGAGTGAGACTCCGCCCAGGCCCAGGTGGCTCCAAGCCCGTGCTTTTTCAGCTACACCATGCCTCAGCTCTGGGCGCTGTGGCAAAGGCCCTAGGGAGGAGAGCACTATAATCCCAGTCCCTGTGGTTAGAAGGCCATGCCAAGAGATGCACACTGGCCCGGGGGAGGAGCCGGGGAGCGAGGACAGAGCTCGGGCTGGAGCTGGGCAGAGGAGGGAGAGAGCACATCAGCTGGGGAAGAACAGGGAGGACTTTATGCACGAGACAGCCTCGGGACATGCTGGCCAGGCCTTGAGCTGCATGGTGTCCTCAGGAGCATTTCCTGAGTGCCGACTCGGGGCCGGGCAGTGAGCTGGGCCCACAGCCCTTGTGGTGGACACTGAGATGCACCACCCAGGTCTCCCTCGAAGGGAGGCTTTGTTGCCCCAGCTGTTGCGGGAATTGCAGGCACATGGCCTTCCACTCTCCGCCTCATACAGAAATCGCCTGGGTTGCAGACAGCTGCCTTACCCGAGGTCACCCCTTCCCGGGGTGGCCCCCATCCGGTGACTGATCACGGCAGGAGTGTAAGGCCATTCAAGGCCCAGAGCTCCCTGTGACATCAGCTGTCGTGGGGTCTGCGTGGCCGCACACTTCTCTGCCCGCCCCTCCCTGCATTCTGGCGCCTACACTCCCTTCCATGCATGTGCATCTCAGGGGGCTGCCTATAAACCCAGCCCCTGGGGAGCCAGCCTGGCCACAGCCAGGCCCAGATGGTGAAGGTGCAGGGAGGCAGTGGCCAGGGCCCTCCCGGGCTCTCAATAACCGCCTCTTGTGGAGAGGCACATTTTATCTACAGCTGGAGAAACTAAGGCTCCGACAGAATGAGAATTCAAGGCCCGCCAAGCAATGGCAGCTAAAATTGGAATCAGGCCTCCCGACTCCCACTGGGCCATCATTTATTCACTTGCTGTCCCCCCTTCCCTCCTTTCATTTAGAAGTCACTAGTTGAGCGCCTGTTGTGTGCCGGGCCTGGTAGGAGGGTCCAGCAGCTGCAGGCTCAGCTCGGTCAAAGGCAGAGCAGCCGCGCCCTGTCCGCGGCCGCTGACCCCTCTCCTTTCCCGCAGGCTCCATCCTGGAAAACCTCGGCGGCTGCGGTGGGGGCGGCGGGCCGGCGGGGCTACTGCCCAACCCGCGGCTGTCCGAGCTGTCTGCGAGCGAGGTCACCATGCTGAGCCACCTGCAGGAGCGCCGCGACAGCTCCACCAGCACGGTCAGCTCCGCCTACACCGTGAGCCGCCGCTCCTCCGGCATCTCCCCCTACTTCTCCAGCCGCCGCTCCAGCGAGGCGTCGCCCCTGGGCGCCGGCCGCCCCCACAACGCCAGCTCGGCCGATTCCTACGACCCGATCTCCACCGACGCGTCGCGGCGCTCGAGCGAGGCCAGCCAGTGCAGCGGCGGCGGCAGCGGCGGCGGCGGCGGCGCGGGGCCGCTCAGCCTCACGCCGGCGCAGCAGTACAGCCTGCGGGCCAAGTACGCCGCGGCCACCGGCGGGCCGCCCCCGACCCCGCTGCCCGGCTTGGAGCGCGCGAGCCTGCGGACCAGGCTGGCGCCGCCCGTCCCCTGCCCCCGCCCGCTGGGGCCGCGGCGGGGCAGCGACGGGCCGGCCCACGGCCACACGGGGCCAGCGCCCGCCTTCCCCCACGAGGCGCCTGGCGGCGGGGCGCGGCGGGCCAGCGACCCGGTGAGGCGGCCCGACGCCCTGGCCGCCCCGCGGGTGCAGCGCTTCCACAGCGCCCACGACGTGAACCCGACCCCGCTGCCGCCCTGCGCCGACAGGCGAGGCCTCCGCCTGCCCGGCCTCGCGAGCGCCGACGGCGGCCTGGCCCGCGGCGCCTACTCGCCCCGGCCTCCCAGCATCAGCGAACACGTGGCCATGGAGGCCTTGGCGGCGGGGGCAGACGGCGCGGGGCCTGAGATCGGCCTCGTGCTGCCCGACGACGACCTCGTGCTGCCCGACGACGTGGTGCAGTACATCAAGGCTCACGCCGGCGGGACCCTGGACGACAGCCCCCCGCAGGCCTATCCCCCGGAAAGCACCTGCTTCTCTGAGAACCCCAAACTGCCCAGCCCGGGGCTGCACGGCCAGCGCAGGATGGTGGCTGCGGACTCCAACGTGGGCCCTGCCGCCCCGGTGCTGGGAGGCTGCCCGCTGGGCTACGCGGCTCCCCCCAGCCTGAACAAAAACAGCATGCCGGTGCAGTGGAATGAGGTGAGCTCCGGCACCATGGACACCCTGGCCAGCCAGGGGAAGCCTTTGCCCTTTCCGCAGGGCAACCTGGCTGTGGCACAGCAGAAGCCGGCCTTCGGCCAGTACCCAGGCTATAGTCCGCAAGGTCTGCCGCTGAGCCCCGGGGCCCTGGACACCGCCCAGCAGGCACACTTTCAGCCCTGCGGGGGCGGCCCCTCCATGCCTCGGATAAATTATATGCAGCAGCTGCGGCAGCCTGGGACAGGTGGGCAGTGTCCCAATATGACAACCACCGGGAGCCCCCACACCAACTATGGGCAAGCCCACCCCCAGCTGAGCCCCAGTACCATGGGTGGGGCCCTGAACCAGTACCCCCCATCCTGCAGCAACATGGCAGCCAAGCCAGTCCACCTGGGGCTCCCCCAGCAAATGGAAGTTGCTCCCGAAGCCACCGTGATGGGAGGCAACCGCAGGGAACTTGGAATCCCCAATACCGCGGTGGCTGGGATGCCACCCCTTCACTCTACCCAGAGCTACCCACAGCAGAGCCATCACCTGGTGACCCCCATGAGCCAGGAGGGCTACCGCCAGGGCCCCAACCTTCTGCCTTCCCAGCCACCCGGCTTCATGGAGCCCCAGCAGGGCGCCATGGGGGTGGCTGGATCCAGCTTTGGCCTAGTGCAACCCCGGCCACCCGCTGAGCCCAGTCCTGCTGGCTGCCACCGAGGGGTGCGGGCTGGGCTACAGCTGGCCTATGCCAGGGCCACCAGCCACGCCATGGCTGCTGTGTCGGCCAACCAGGAGATGGCAGATGGGCCCAAAGGAGCGATGGGCAACATGGTGTCCCGGCCTCCTCAGCCACCCCCACAGGACACGGCCGGAGCCCAGGACCACAGCATGCTCTACTACTACGGCCAGATCCACATGTACGAACAGAACGGAGGCCTGGAGAACCACGTGGGCTGCCAGGTCATGCGGTCCCAGCCACCGCAGCCACAGGCCTGCCCAGACAGCATCCAGCCCCAGCCCTTGCCCTCGCCCGGGGTCAACCAGGTGTCCAGTACTGTGGACTCCCAGCTCCTGGAGGCCCCCCAGATAGATTTCGATGCCATCATGGATGATGGCGATCACTCGAGCCTGCTCTCGGGTGCCCTAAGTCCCAGCCTCCTCCACAGCCTCTCCCAGAGCTCTTCCTGCCTCACCACCCCCCGGAACTCCCTGACTCTGCCCTCCATCCCCACGGGCATCAGCAACATGGCTGTTGGGGACATGAGCTCCATGCTCACCAGCCTGGCCGAGGAGAGCAAGTTCCTGAACATGATGACCTAAGGCCCCAGCTCCTGGCCCTCAGTGGACTCGGAGGAAGCATCATTTCCCAGAGCGTGGGGCTTCCGTCAATTTTGTCTTTTTCCAAAAAAGTATTAACTAGGTCTGAGGGAGTGTTGCCAGTGGTCAGTTCAGACTACAAATGCTTTAAGGGCAGGTTTGTGTGCATCCTGTCTGGTCTTCTTTTGGGTTATTTTTCAGAACACTGAAAAAAGTCTCAATGGGAAAGGCAAGGTAGAAATGAAAAACTCGTTTGCACAGTGCTTCCCAGGCTTTGGTGTTTATAGGACCAAGTTGTTCTAGCGTCTTCGCCTCTGTCATTTGGCTAATGAGGGATCCCGTTGGCCAAGGGCTTTCCAAGTACACGAGGAAAGAAGGTAGAGGGAACCACATTTGGGTTTGAATCTGAAAGCCATACTGGATATTCCAATCCAGGAAAATAAGCTTCTCATTCCCGTACCTGCGAGGTAAAAGAATTCTTCTATGAAGCTTACTTCTTGAGGCCTCTAACATCCCCCATGCTGCAGAGGAAGAAAAAAGATTTTTACCTGGATGATTTGGAAGCACATCCTGATTCCAGGTTTGGTAGCGCCGGCACGTCTGCCCCCACAAAGCCGAGTTTGCCACTGGCAGGCTGTCCAAATGCATATGAATGGATAAAGTATGGAAGGATTGCCAGAGAAGAAAAGAAAAATTGTAGTCCTTGGGGCAAGCCCAGAAGCTGCCCTGACTTCTCCAGACCGTGTTTACAGTGCTCATGCATGTCGAATGTAGCCTTTCCTGGAAAGAACACTTAACTTCTAAATACCTCGGGGCTGCTGGAGCTGCTGTGGGTTAGGGATGGACCCAGGTGAGCCAAAGCCTGGCACGGGGCCTCGAGAAATTGGGAGAGCACCAGGGACCCAGCCTCAGGCCCCCCTGGAGACCACCCGTAAGAAGAGGAAGTCGTATGTTTACCCAATCCTGTTTCTCCAGTGCACTGTCCACCCACTTTACCATGGAAAAGCCCAGGACTTGACAGCAGCCTCTGCCCGGGCTACCCCCGGGCTGTGTTGTCTGCTCACCCGCAGTCCAGTGGTCTGGGCCGAGACACAGCATGCAGTCCCGGGACCTTCTGGATTCCCTTCCCTTGGTCCTCCTGCTCATTCTGCAAAGTACGATGACCTGCATGGTGTTTTTGGTGGGGGTGGGAGGGTGACAGGGTTGATTCTTGGGACTCTTGAGGGACCATCACTGAATTTTCCTGTTCGGTGTGACCCAGCCCCACCCGGAAATGGAATTTGGAACTGGCATCAGAAGACATCGCTCCTGAACGTACTGTCGGGTGACTTGATGCCTCCTCCCCACCACACACACGTACACACACCGCACACATTCCCAGCGTTGAATTTGTGGTGACCTTGCCAAAACCAACCGCACCACGAGCCTGATACTGTGACCCTGGCCTCAACCAGGACAGGGCCAAAACCTTACCTGGGCCCTCCGCATCCCAGAACATCAGATGCTTTGTTAGGGTCCAAAGACAAAGCCAATGCCAGATAACAGCCCTGGGACGCCTCCGAGGGTCTGGGCTCTGTGGTGGTTTTCATTCGTTCCCTGCGCTAGGATTTCGCCAGCCATTCCCAGCCTTTGTATAGTCTGTACAGAAGGCGTCATCCCTGGAAATACTGTAGGTGAATCAGCCAGCCAAATTTATATCTCCAAAATATTTAGCTTTTTCTACATGCTATGAATTGAGATGACACGCTCAACTTGTAAATAAGTCTTTTTGTACATTAAAAAAGTAATTTTTTCATAATTTATTTTGTCTATCTGCTTCAATCCTTGACAGTAGTTAATGAGAACCTGAGCAGTAAATTTGGTGCATTTGAACAGAAACTAGGCTGTATTTTTTCACAACAGTGTCAAAATTGACTGTCCCGCCTTCGCCGGGAAATGTTTAATGCTGAGGCATTTACTGGCTGTTTTGTTTGTTGTCTCTGGGGGCGAGGGGCAGGCAGGGTTTGACGATTTACGGTGAATATCCGGTGGTTGTTCCCGGCGAGCCGATCTGAACATCTAAGTTGGTTTGTCGAGAACCTTGTGTACCAGACCCAGGTATATCCCCAAGCACTCCTCGGGTCAGGATCCCCTCTCTGATGGGTAATTTGATGAGCGCTCTTAAGTCAGGGTGGAGGTCAGGGGAGAAGATGGACCCCTGTGCTCTGGTGCTGGCAAAAGGAGAAAGGACAGCCAGATGGAGCTGCCTGATCCCCAGCAGCCAGCCTGGGGCAGAGGGGCCCACGGGGAGCGGCCATGAGCTGTAACTCTGAGCCCTAGGAGGTGGCCCTGGCAAGCACACAGGGAGTGCCCAGGTCTAACAAGCCAGCAGTCAGCCATTAGCAGTGATGAGGCCACTACACGGAACCTCGGGGCCAGTGAGTAGGACACACAGACTGAGATGGTTTCTGGCACAGGAGAACAGAGGGGAGGGCCTGAGACTGTGTTGGAGGGGCTAGAAGTCCCTTTCTGTAGGGCCAGGCACCCTGGGCCCCTGAACCCCCTCCTCTCCATGAGAAAAACCTTGGCACCTGCCTCAGAGTGTCCGGGGCCAAAGCCATGGAGAAGGCATTCGGCTCTGCAGCGGGTGACCAAGTGCACTGAGGCACGTAAGAAACCCCCAGGGAAAACAGAACTTAGCAGCAGGTTTCCTTTCCGCAGGGCACCCCAAAAGTCTTCCCTGTGTGTCTGGCCATAGTTTCCTGCTGGAAAGACTTACAGCTGGAGTCACACTTCGGGGCCTCACTCCTCAGCGAGGAAGACTCACTTAGCTGATGGCACCCTCAGGAGGAGGAACCGAGCCTAGCTGCCGGCGCCCTATGTCTGCCGCCTTCAAAGCTTATCTTCAGGCGTTGTTCCTCCTCTGCCTCACCACATGGTAAGTCTCTGGAAGCAGCTCTGCCCTGCTTTGGGGGCAGAGGGAGGCCACAAATTTTTCAGTGCTCCCTGAGACTTGATGAGTCACGGTATTAAGAAGCCCATCCTGGCCCCATGGCCCCATCAGCTAACCACGGCCACAGTCATGCTGCGTACCAATATCCACGAAGCTTCAGCACGATAAACCTCTACTGAACTTCTGAATCTGGGCCAACTGAGGGTTGGCTGATCCAGGTTGGGCTGGGCGGGGCATCTCTGGGGGCCGCTAATCCGGTCAGCTGGGCTGGAGCAGTGACTCTCCTCTTGCTCCCACGGCCGGGATGCTGGCCTGGCCATTGCCTTCTCACGGTGACAGCTCAAGCACAAGAGAAAAAAGCAGAAAAATGAGGTCCTCTTTAGGTGTCCACTCAAAACCATGGAACACCTCATTCTTCTGGCCAAAGCAACTCACGTGGCCAAGCCCATCATCGGTGATGTTGGAAAGTGCTTTCCTCCTATGGAAGGGAGAGGGAGAGAGTAAATATTTCTCAACAATCTATAATCCACCACAGTCTGCCCTCATAAAGACTGCGATGCATGTCCCTCCCACGTGTAGAATATACTCACCCCAGACCCCCAGAAGTCTGTGCACTCGATTGTCAGGCTCAAAGCCAAGGATCTTGTGATCAACACCTGTTGTGGATGGGGCTTTTCTTGACCCAGAGACTTAGGAACTAGAAAGAAGCTCTCAGCCCACCATGCGTATGTGCATCACAACATACAGCGGTGGCACAGAGTTAGATTCGCTGTGGTTACCACTCCCATCTGGGTCATTGGGCCACTGTATCTGAAACCCTGCTGAGCAAGTGGAATTTCCTTGAATGGCTCCCCAGTCCATTGTGCTCCATGGCCCTGGCTTCCTCCACTGGGGCGATCTTCCCTTTGACTCAACCCTTCAGCTTCTGGAGAGGGCATTGAGAAGCATGCCCTCCGTGAAGGCGCAGTAACTCTTCAACCTCTTTCTGCCTGCAGGAAGTTAGGAGCCTGCGGTCCTTTACGTTTCCAGCCCCTTCCATCTCCTTTAGGCCATGCATTTGCCCACTCAGCTCTCTCAAACGTTGTGGGTTTTCTGCATATTTGATTCCAGTCCACTCTGTGCCAAAAGCCTCACCCACGTCCCTTCAGTGACACGCCTCGTCCTATGTTTGGTGACTGGGACCTCACACCATACTATGTGGGGCCATGCCCTGACTGAAAGACTATTCTAGAACCACCTTATTCCTTTCCAGGACTGTAAAAACAAAGAGCATTAGAATTAAGGGCACATCCTTGACTTTGTCTTTACTCTGAGGCTGTCCTTCACTGGAACTGCCAGGATTCTGTATCTGCCCCCACCCCCAAGCCAAATCTGAAGCTGAAGGTCTCTTAGTGGCTGGAGAGACTGTAGATGAAAAATAACTTCATTTTTCAAATCCTGCTTTAAACTGGCCAGTGCCGTTCTGAACCCATCTTTCACTTGTAGTACCTTATCATTTACAGCTCAAAAAAGCTCATGTTTACAGTCTTCTGCCTGGAAACCAGCCTTCCAAATTCCACAAATTCATAGGAACGTTTTCTCCCTCCCAAACTAGCATAGGCAATAATCTTACCAAATATCTCTTCACCACATGGCACCCAGGTCACCATTTTTCTGGCCATTTTTCCAACCTCTTCTAAATTTCCGCACTGTCCAGTTCCAAACCTACACTACATATTTTTGGACTTGGTTACAGCAGTCTCCCATTTATGTACCAATTTCTGAATAAGCTAACCATGGCCCAAAAATCCTGTCTAACAAAACCCACAAAAGCCCCGAAGCATAAAACAAGCAGTCACTTAGCTAAGAAGTCTGCGCATCAGCCCAAGGGGACTTACCTCGGCTGGGCTCACCGACGCAGCTCAGCTCCACTCCTGGGCCCCCTCCCCTGGAGCCAGAGCCTTGCTTGGACATCTACTGGCGAAGGCACAAGTACCCAAGGGCAAACAAAAATGTAGGAGGCCTCTTAAGGTCTTGGCTTGGAACAGGAAGCAAGTCACATGACTGAGCCCCGAATCAGTGGAAGAGGGAAGAATATGCCTCCTGTAGAATAACAGCAGGCAGGTATCCTAACAATAACCCAACCTATCATGTCTCACTAGCTCTGATCATAACAAGATTTAACACCGTAGCCTCCATCTGTCTCCTGAGTCTGTATTTCAGTTGGTTCTAAACTCAAAAAGGGAAGACAGTGGGGTCATCAGCTGGAACTTTGTAACCAATGATGTGCCAAAGCCAGCTCTGGAGCCTCTTAAGTGCATCTCTCCCCAGCTCTGCCGCTGACTTCATATTGATAACTTAAAGTTGGCTGTGTTGGGAGAATTTACGCCATGGAGATCAGCAAACACTACAACTTTGGGCTTCCCCATCCTGTCCCCCAGAGAGACATTATTAAACATTTGCCAGTGTATCTGTTAGCATACTCAAGTACTGTGAGTTGTCAATAGCCTGATATGTCCTGGGGTCTTTTCTAAGTATATACGGCAACAAAACCCATTTCGTGGCGACTGTATGAGTCCAGAGTGCCATGAGCATGGTTACCTTGGTCATCTAGTTTAGTGGCTTTCAAACCTTAAAAGTCATGCAAACACTGGGGCACCTGGGTGGCTCAGTTGGTTAAGTGTCTGCCTTGGGCTCAGGTCCTGATCTCCGGGTCCTGGGATGGAGCCCCGCGTCGGGCTCCCTGCTCAGAGGGGGTCTGCTTCTCCCTCTCCCTCCTCCTCCACCCGTGCTTGTGCTCTCTCGCTCTCTTTCTCTAACTCAAATAAATAAAATCTTTAAAAAAAAGTCAAGCAAACATTGTTCACTTGAAATTGGCTGTGTAAAGCAAAGGACACAGTTAAAAGTGGAGTTCATCCGGCCAAAGTTGGGAACAGGAGATCCAGAACCCACACACATTCCACATCTCCCCTCCCAGCATCCCCTGCACCCAACCAGCAGCAGCATAGCTGTGGGTCCACAGAGTAGAGTTTGGAAACCAAATATCGAGCTCGGGACCAAATTAGCTGAGGCCCAGAAAAGTTGTGAGCAAGTTATAAAAGAATTTAAACCCCTGTTTCTAGAATCCCAGAAGCCAGTTGGGTGCCCCTGCCGTCTGTGAGCTCTTCGAGGGCAGGCGCTATGCCCAATCTACCTGGTCTCCTGTGTCCAGCACATGGAAACCCATTCTGCTGAGTTTGTTTCCAAATTAGGTGGTTCTAGAAAGCTTCATGGAGGAGGGGGAAGTGAGGAAAGCTTTGAGAGGTAGGAGGAGTTGGATCTTGAGTGGCCTTTTCAGAACGTATTTATTTATTTATTTTAAAGAGCATTAAAAAAAAAATATTTATCTATTTGAGGGAGAGAGACAGAGAGAGACAGAGGGAGGGGCAGAGGGAGAGGGGAGAGGAAATCCCAAGCAGACTCCACACTGCATGTGGAGCTAGATGCAGGGCTCGATCCCAGGACGCTGAGATCACAACCTGAGCCAAAACCAAGAGTCGGACGCTTAACCAGCTGAGTCACCCCAGCGCCCCCAGAATGTTTTTAAGCATAAGGCCACATCCACAGAAGTCTACAAGAGAATTCTGAACACAGAGATGAAGCTATGGAAACAAAGGCTGTCCTTAAGAGGTTTTAGGTTTTGTTTTTTATTTTCTGGGTGGGGGTGGTGGGGAGAGGCAAGAAGAGACAGAAAAGGGAGAGGAAGAAGGCTGCAATCTGGCAGGCTGGAGGCTAAGCCTGTACCAAAGATCTGGGGGCAGAGTCTCATGGTAGAACCAATATCTGCCCTGTTACTGTGAGCTGAGGGTCTCTGACGGGCCCTTCCAGCTCCAAAATGCACTCCACTAGCCTTCCAGAAAATGTATCAATCACTAAAGCGTGTTTCCTTTGGGTGCAAGCATTGAGGTCCACTGAAAAAGATGCTAAAGTTGAGCAGGACCTTCAAACCTAATGAATAAAGGAATGAGCCCACAGGAACATCCTAAGCCCTTTCCCAACTCTTTCTGGAACCACCTGGCAATTTCCTGCAACTGGGTGGCCATGGAAGACCCACCTGTGTGGTTGCACACTGGCTTTCTTCCATACCTAAGACCCTTGTTTCTTAACTAGTTCATTTCCAGAAATAGTCTCTGACTCAGGGGTCCTCTGAGGTTCCTGAAAGGTCTTCAGCTTCTTCTTCTTCATCTTCTTCTCCTCCTCCCCGCCCTCCTCTTGCTCTTTCTCCCCCTCCTTTTTTCTTCTTTTTCTCTTTCCTTCTCTCTATCTCTCTGTGTCTCTGTCTCTAGCTCTCTCTCAGCTGGTGGACCTGAGAGAGAACAAGTGGGTGAGCCTGATGTGAGCTTGGATCTATCACCACTGCATGGAGCGTCTGTGCAGTGATGTCACACAGAGGAAAGAGTGACCAGCTTCCGGAGGGGGGCAGGCGGGGGCAAAGAAAATCCACATGGTTTAAATGGAAAATAGGACCTGATCCAGGTGTTGAAGATGAACAGGGGGTTGTCTGAGGGGATCGGAGATTTCTCAACAGAAACCACGGAGACCAGAAGTAAATGGAATATTTTTTAAATGTGGAGAAAAAAGAACTGTCAACCCAGAACTCTGTATCCATGAAGACCTCCTTCAGGGATGAAGGTAGACGAGATACTTTCAGATAAATAGACACTCTCAAATGGAGAAAAATGACGAGAATTCGCTGCCAGCACATCTGTTCTAAAGGCAGAAAGGAAACGATATCAGAAGAAAATTTGGAGCATCGGGAATGAAGGAAGAGCAACAGAAATGGTAAGTATCTGGGTAAATATAGTAGACTATTCTTCCCTCTGGAGTTCTTTAAACATGTTTAATAGTTGAAAGCAGAGAGCGCAACACTGTTTGATGGGGCTTCCAATGTATGTAGCCGTCATAAGACAAATGTGTCACAAAGGTGGGGGGGATGGCTAAGGGATCTGTATGGAGGTAAAGAACATTCCACTTGAAGTGCTGAAGTACTGAGTCTAAACAGACTGGGGAAAGTTCAGCATGTATGGTGTGATTCTTCGTGTGATCAGTAAACAGAACTCTACAAAGGGAGGTCTGCCAAACCATAATAGAGAAATTGAAATGGAATGCTAAAAAGAATGTTCAAATAGCCCAGAGGAAGTCAGGAAAGGGAAAACAAGAACAATAACACACACACACACACACACACACGCACACACACACAGAGAGAGAGAGAACAGAATAAAATGGTAGAACTAAGTCCAAACATATCAATAATTACATAAAATGAAAATGGCCTAAAGGCATCCCTTAAAAGACAGAATACAGTTAGAGCACTTCCTCTACTTGATTTTAAGACTTACTATAAAGCTGCCATAATCAAGACAGTGTGGTGTTGGTGACAGGGAAGACACAGATCAATGGAATGGAACAGAGAGGGGGTCGGCAAACAAGGGCCCAAAGGCCAAATCTGGCCCGTGGTCTATTTTTGTAAGACCCTGCAAGCTAGCAATAGTTCTTACATCTTGAAAGAGTTATTTTTTTAGAAAGGGATATGAGACAGAGACGATAGAGCCCACAAATCCTAAAACATTTACTATGTGGCCCTTGGCAGAAAAGGTGTGCCAATCCCTGGCACAGAGAATCCAGAAGTAAACCCACAGAAATATGACCAATTGATTTTTGACAAAAGAGCAAAGGCATTCCAATGGAGAAAGAATAGCCTTTTCAATCAATGGTGTTGAAACAATCGGATACCTACAGACAAAAACAACCTAAAAACACCGCGACCAAAACCTCACACCTCATACAAAAATTACTTCAAAATAGACCATATATCTAATATATAATATAAAACCATAAAGGATAAAATCTTGTGATTTTGAGCTTAGTCAATGAGTACTTATGGGGGCACCTGGGTGGCTCAGTTGGTTAAGCTCTGCCTTCAGCTCAGGTCAGGATCCCAGGGTCCTGGGACCCAGGCCCACATCAGGCTCCCTGTTCAGTGGGGAGCCTGCTTCTCCCCCTGCCCCTCACCCCGCTCATGCTCTCTCTCGGACAAATAAATAAATAAACAAATAAATAAATAAAATCTTTATTTAAAAGAAGAGTACAAATGCACAACATTAAAACCATGACCCATAAAAGAAAAAACTGAGAAATTATACTTCATCAAAATGAAAACTGTGTTCTCTGCAAAAGACCCTGTTAAGAAAATGAAAAGACTAACCACAGACTGGAAGAAATAATTTTTCATTACATATCCAACAAAGGGCTTTTAGCCAGAATATATAAAGCATGCTCAAAACTCAACAATAAGAAAACAAACAACCCAATTTAAAAATGGGCCAAAGACTTGAACAGAGATTTCACGAAAAAGATACATGGAGGGCAAATAGGCATATGAAAACTCCATTCAACATCATTATCCATCCATTAGGGCAGTACAAATTTATTTTTTTTAAGATTTTATTTATTTATTTGACAGACACGGACAAGCAGGGGGGAGCAGCAGAGGGAGAGGGAAAAGCAGACTCCCTCCTGAGTGGAGGGCCTGATGAGGACTCAATCCCAGTTCCCTGAGGTCATGACCCGAGCCAAAGGCAGCCGCTTAACCGATTGAGCCACCCAGGTGCACCAGGGCAGTACAAATTTAAATGCAACTAGATACAACCACTCGATGATTAGAATGGCTAAAATGTTAAAATACCAAGTTCTGGCAAAGATACCATGCAACTTGGAACTCATGCACTGCTAGTGGGAACACAGAATGGTCCAGGCTCTCTAAAAGAACAGACTGGTCGTCTCTTACAAAGTTAAGCATGGAGTTACCAGCAAGCCTTCTCCTGGATAAATTACCCTCGAGAAATGAAAATGTATGTTCACCCAAAACCCTACACACAAATATTTATGGAAGTTCTATTCATAATCATCAAAAGCTGCAAACCCAAATGTTCGTAAGCGGATGAACGGATAAACAAACTGTGGTACATCCATCCTCCGGAATCCGTGACACAAAGGTAGGAACGAGTGATACATGCAACACCTTGAGTGAGTCTCAAGGGCATTCTGCTGAGTCTCGAAAGGTTCCATACTGAATAATCCGTTTTGTATGAAAAGCTATCGTGCTGCAGAGCAGACCAGTGACTGCCAGGGGTTGGGGTAGTGAAAGGATGTCGTTACAAAGGAGAATGCAAGGATTTTTTTTTTTATTTTGGAATCAGGAAGCTCTTTTGATTGTGGTGGTGATGACATAAGTATATACAGGTGTTAAAACTCATATAACTGTATACCAGAAAGAAACAGGGGGAGCAGACATAGAGAGGGAGGGAGGGAAAGGGGGAAGGAGGGAGGGAGGGGGGGAAGGAGGGAGGTAACCTGGCTCTTCAAAAAGTTGGGAGCTACTACTTTATATTTCATTCCCAGACTAGATCTGAAGGGGCTGTTTGGACCAAAGTCAGAGAGGCCAACTGGGAGGCTATCACCTTGGAGACAGAATAGGAAAGGTGGGACAGAGGGTAGGAAATAGAGGTAGGACAGAGACGCTGCCCTCAAAAAGTTGGTGAGCTTGCAGTGGAGATCCATCCAGTTGGGTGATGACTAAGACAACCATTCTGGCTGCCCGTCTGGGTGCCAAACAGGAGCCAGAGATATTAAGTGCAACGAGAACCTCTAGGGCTGGGAGAGACACACATCCATCCTTATGGGGATGGACGAAGGCCGGTCTCCCTCTGGTTCCTCCTCTGGAGGCTTCTAGCCCCATCTATCCATGTGATACTAACAATGTGGCCTGTTCTGGGCAGCATGCTCAAGGGCACATAGGCAAGGATTGTTCCAAAGGACCCCAGACTCCAGCTGGAGCTCCACAGCTACCTGCCCCTTTGCCCAGCCTCAGTGTCTGTGGCTGTCAGTGTTTACAGTGCTCACAGATGCCTTCCAGAAACTGAAGCCTCTAGATCTTCTCTCTTAGCAGCTCAATGGGAAAAAAACACTAAAACGCCTTGGCCCTTACTCCCCACCCAAGCGGGTGGCACACACCACTGGCTCTCTTTCCCTTCTAGCAGAACCCTGATTTTGTTGGGGCCACAGTGTGCCTATTGGATCCTCACACTGCAGCCCTCTCTTCCCTGCTCAAAGGGTGTCCTATTACTTACCTTTTGTGGGGCCTCCTTCCAGACCCAGAGCCAGCCTTCTGCTCTTCTCCAATATACAGTGAAGATAAATCTTCACTCCCCTTTGGACCTCCAGACTGCCTATGGGAAGACATAAGAGGCCATGAACCCCAATTTCCTCATCCGTTAGATAGGTTTGATAAATTTCCCATCTCCAAAATTGTTTTGAGGATTAAATGAGACACACGTTGAAAACACCTGGCCCTTGGTGGGTGTTCAACAAGCATCACCTCCTCCACCACACCCCAGGGATGTCACCATCACGGAAATAGTCCTTTGGCTACTAGGCTTGCCGCAAAACCCCCCTGGAAAAGAATACACTCACCATTGTGAGAACTCATTTAATCAGTGACTTCTGTGCTAAGAATAAGTCTGAGGGGTACTTATGAGGTGTGGTGGTTTTGAGGTCCCAACTAAGCGAAGCTTCACTACACTTCCCAGCATTCCTTGTCCTGGGGGGTCTCTGGTTAGGATGGGTCACAAGAGAGATCGGTGTGGGAGGTCCGGCAGGTGGAAGGGTAGGGAAGCGGTAGGCTTTTCATGGTACATTAGCGGCGTCGGCCACCCGCCCCTGCCCCTGCAGCCACTCACCGCCCCGGGGACCGTCTCTAACCTCCCCCACACGAGGGCCAGGCCTGTGACATTCCTGAGCTATGCAGCCTGGGCTAGGTGAGCCTGCTCCACATGTGGGGGGCCTGGGCTGAAGGGGCAGCAGTGACCCAGGGGAGACTCTTTCTGGGGCAATGGCCAAAGCTCAGGAGGACAAATGGGAGTTGGCAAGGTCTCTGAAGGCCTGGACTCGGAATTGGCATACTGTCACTTGTGCCCCATTATTCCATGGGCCAAGGCAAGTTCCATGGCCAGACCCAACATCAAAAGGGCAAGGAAATTCACTTTGCCCCCAAGGAGGCCAAATCAGGGCATGGAGGCCAGGCGGGATGAAGAACTGGGGCCAGCGAAAGAGATTCTGTCAGCCACCCACAGTGTTTTCCTCAAGCACTGTGACAGGCACTTCCAGTTGGCTGAGCCCTGTAATCCTCACGACGACCCTACAAGATAGGTTTACTATCATCGCTAGTGAAGTGAAATCACTTAGCCAAGAGTGCACAGCCACTGAGTGGCCAAAAGAGATTCAAATGCAGACAGCATGAGCCCAGGCCCTCACTTCACTGTGACGAGACAGTGGTTCGCAAAATGGGGCTCCACGGCGTGTGGGGGAACCGGCACGATCGAAGAATTGTTCAAAGAGAAGGACAATGGCAGCTGTCAGCATCGTGAAGAAGGGGAACACACCCTGGGAGACGACACAGTGGGCAGACCTGGCCAGAGAGGTCGGGGAAGACCTGTCCAAGAAAGCAGCGACTGAGCCTCCTCAAGCGGCAAGAAAAAGTATTCTAGGCAAAAGGGAGAGCATGTGTAAAGGCCCTGAGGTAGGAGGGAGGGAGCGTGGCTCAGAGCGGGACTGGAGAAAGGCTGGTGTGGCTGGATGAGGGTGAGCTGTGACAAGCCTGAAGGGGTCAGGAGGGAGGTCCACCGTGCCAGGCCCTCGCAGGTAAGGGTGAGACTTCACCTTTCTCCTGAGATCTCAGACAGCATGAGCGAGGTTTTTGCAAGGGCATGTCATGAGAGACTCACGTGTGGGATGCCTTGTCTAGCTGCAGGATGGAAAAGGCCGGCAGCATGTACAAGGGAACACCAGGAGCCCAGGCCCAGGCCGCTGGAGGTGACCAGGGAGGGATGGTGGCAGAAATGGACAGTGGCAGGTGCATTCAAGAGTGACCTAGGAGGTGAAACCAGTAGGACTTAGCAAAGGTTTCCATGTGAGCAGTGAGAGAAAGGGAGGTGGTAGGAAGTGGTCCCTGACCCCAACGTGGGGAGATTCAGGTGAGGGCCGGTGTGACGGGGTGGGGACAGTGTGGGCAGGGTGGGGTGAGCTCATTGTGAGCTCAGATTTGCACAAGTTGAGTTTGATGTGTTTTGAGGCATCCAGGAAGAGAGACATGGGGAGCCCAGAACAAGCTGGGGACATGACATTGGTTTGTGGGCCCGCTGCGAGGAGATATGGGAGCCAAGGAGCAGGTCACCTGGGGCATGGTGGGGCCCCAGAAAGAAGGGGAGAAGCCCAGGAATCAAAGGCCAGAGCCAGGAGGGTGAGGCTGCCGGGGACTCCCGAAAGAACAGCAAGACGCAGAGGAGAAAGAACAGATTGTGGAGTGCCCCCGAATCCCAGGAAAGGGCGTTTCCAGGAGTGGGGGCCCCCCACAGTGAATGCTCCTGCTTGTCTGGACTGGACCTCCTGCTGTCATCCTGGGCCCCTGGCTTTCTCTAGAATTCCACATCCAGCCTGGTCAGGAAATCCTTCTGACTGTAACTTCAGAGAATATCCAGAATGTGTTCACTTTTCACCAGAAACCCGCTGTGCTGTGCTGGAGGCCACTGGCACCAGCTTGCAAGGAATCTGCCAGCCTATTGTCAGACCACCGGCGGTGTGACTCTACCACGAAGGGAGTGTTTCTCGATGAAACGATCTGACCCGGGCTTTCTGTGCTCCCTGCTGGAGAGCTGGGTTCCCAGGACTCGGTGCCACTGCCATATTCCGGTCTTATCCCAAGCCTTTCTGCTGGCCCACCTGCTCCCACCCTTGTCTCCTATAACCTAGTCTCACTCCCTAGTTGGAACAAACTTTCAGATCATGTTGCTTCTCCACTTAGCACTGACCCTGTGCCCCTCCTAGCCAACCAAGTCTTGTGGCCCCCAAAGCTCCTTTGGGTCTCATTGTCTTTTCTCCCCCATCACCCCATCTACCCTGACTTCCTTGCCGTTCCACATATACAACCAATACACTCTGCCTCAGGGCCTTTGCACTGGCCATTCCCACTACCTGAATGCTCTTCCTGAGATAGAAACGCAATTCACGCCTTATGGAGATAAGGCCTTTGCTGTCCTCACTTCCCTATTTAAAATGAAAAACCCACCTCCTTACCTGCTTTGTTCTTTCCTCTAGGGCACAAGTGAGCTTGCACTCGCTGTGTAGTTTATACTTGCTGAATGAGCTCATGGGTGACAGGAGCAGAAGCTGGGTTGGGGATGAGCAAGGAGAGTGGGAGGTGGGAAATGAAGAAAGCAGTTAGAGACAACTCTTTCCAGAAGTTTGCCAGTGGAGGGAAAGGGAACGAGAGAACAATAGCTGGAGAGGGTTGGTTTGGGATATATGATATATATTTTTTAATGGATAAGACAACTATGTTGGAAGGTTGAGAGGATCCAGTTGAGAGGAGGAAACCAAATAAACAAAGTGGGAGGACCTGAGTGTATGGTGGGAGCCCAAGTGGGGGGTGGGCAGCAGGGCAGGGAGGTCTGGCCTGAGACAGCAGAATGGACAACGTCCCTGTTGGGACAAAGGGAGGACACAGGAGAGCAGCAGATGGAGCTAGGCTTGTGGATTTGGCAGTGGGCAGAATAAAGACCTGTCTTTCCCTCGTCCTAGGAGTGGAGGCCGTCTACTCGGAGAAGCATGATCAGAGGCTCAAGAAAAGGGCAGAAGGGTTGGGACATTAGTCACGAGGGAGTGAGTTGTCCCTGAGGACCCTCTGCGGGCGATCCCCGGTTACTGGGGAACCATCGGCCTTGGGAGTCTTGTTCCAGCAGGGCTGCGCTGCTCGGGGGTCTGGACAGAAAAAATCGAGTGGGGGTCATCCACCTCGGCAGTGGCCAAGATGGTCTGACGATGGGCCGAGCAGCAGGGCGTTCGTGGCAGCAGCGTGTCTTACAGAAATGAGCCCCAGCTACACATTGTAGGGGGGATGCCGAAGACCCCAAGATGTCACTTTCCTCTGACTTGGGCATTTTGGATTCCCGCTCCAGCTTGGGATCTGGGGACAGTGCCTCTTTCAAGGGGCTGCTTCTCTCCCTGAAAGCCATGGCTCCAGGGGCAGGAGGAATGATGTCTAACTGCAGTGCTTTACAAGGGGGCGGCGGGGGGGGGAGGACCCATTAGGCCTGCTGCCTTGGTCCCCGCAGGGCGGCCAACTGCTGGAGCGCGAGTTAATTCCCCCGCGCCCTTTATTGCCTCCGCTCTGTGGGAGTGACACCGGGCCCCGCTTTACGAGCTGGCAGCCCGGCTTCTACGAGTAGACCTGCTGTCAATAAGAGCTGTGTTTTATATCACGGGTGGGACGATTTATGGGCCGCCCCAGCACTCGGCAGACAGCCATTTGGCCAGGGAAGAAAATGACCTAACCCTTAAGAAATTTGGAAGCCAGAAAACAGTGGGGGGGGGGGGGGGCGGGGAGGGGTAGTGCCCGTGTGTTTGTGTGTCTGCATGGTGTGTGTTCACACACACATGTGTAGCCATATTTGCTCATATCTGCTCAACGTCAGCAGCCTGACTTACTGGGTATTGAAACACAGGAACAACTCTGTTCAATACGTTGGTTATAAAAATGAAATGAAATAAAATGACTCATTTCCTTCTGGATGGGCCCTTTGCATCACACATTGACAAGGAGGTTTTGGGGAGAGAGAGAGGCAGGTCACCAGGAGGTGGTTGGCTCCCTCAAAGCAACCTTTCTCCCTAGGTAGGTCTAGCTTTCAGTAGAGAGCATATGGTAAAGTCTCCCATGAAAGAATTTGCCGTATTTTAGTGAGATCCCCAATTAGGTCTGTCTTCCCGCTAGACTATAAGGTCTTAGAAAGCAGGCCATGCATGTCTCCTTTGGCTTTGCATTCTTAACTCCTTTCATTGTACCTGACACCATAGTTTAATCAATGGCGATTGAATTCCTGCTTGAATAAGTGAGGGTTACCTACCTGGGCACTGAAGTGGTCTGCCAACAGTGACCTTCTCATTTGACTGTGAGCCTCTTGCTGGTAAGTGCCCTGTCTTTAACACATTGGAGGCACTCAACAAAGTGTATTGGACTGGGATGGACTAAGCAAACCACAGAACCGGGGTGGGGCGTTGCTGGGGGTGTGGAGAGGGTGGGGGTGGATTAGATGCCTATCCAGTTAAATGGATCCGCCCATCTCAGACAGTGTTGAAAACAGGAATGGGTGATAGCCTCAGGGCCATTCCTTCATGATCTTGTTGCTTGTTTTTCATCCCACTGAGCTTTGAATGGTAGAGGGTCCCAGGCTCATTGCCCAGCCTTTTCCTTTGCTTCTCTCCCTTGGTGTGCCCCAGCCACCTCCAGGCTTTAAATACCATCTATGCACCAGTGACTCTAAATGTATACATTACTCATGAACTCTGGATTCCTTTTTTTTTATAATGTTATGTTAATCACCATACATTACATCATTAGTTTTTGATGTAGTGTTGCATGATTCATTGTTTGCGTATAACACCCAGTGCTCCATGCAGAACGTGCCTTCTTTAATACCCATCACCAGGCTAACCCATCCCCTCTAGAACCCTCAGTTTGTTTTTCAGAGTCCATCATCTCTCATGGTTCTTCTCCCCCTCCAATTTCCCCCCTTCATTCTTCCCCTCCTGCTATCTTTTTTTTTAACATATAATGTATTATTTATTCCAGAGGTACAGATCTGTGATTCCACAGTCTTGCACAATTCACAGCACTCACCATAGCACATACCCTCCCCAATGTCTATCACCCAGCCACCCCATCCCTCCCACCCCCCACCACTCCAGCAACCCTCAGTTTGTTTCCTGAGATTAAGAATTCCTCGTATCAGTGAGGTCATATGACACATGTCTTTCTCTGATTGACTTATTTCGCTCGCATAACACTCTCCAGTTCCAACCACGTCGTTGCAAATGGCAAGACTTCATTCCTTTTGATGGCTGCATAATATTCCATTGTATATATATATATATATATATATATATATATACCACATCTTCTTTATCCATTCATCTGTCGATGGACATCTTGGCTCTTTCCACAGTTTGAACTCTGTATTCTTATGTTCAACTGCCGGCCTGGCATTCCCTTGAAAGTCTCATAGGTACCTGGAATGTAATATTCATCTCCAAACTTCCTTCTCCCCCAGTGTTCCTCATCTCAGTAAGTGGCACCACCAGTTACCAGCTGCCTAAGGTGAGAACCCAAGAGCCATCTAAGATGGTTAATTTTATCTGTCAACATGACTGGGACACAAGATGCCCAGACATTTGTTTAAACATTGTCTTAGTGTGTCCGTGAGGGTATTCCTGGATTAGATTAACATTTGAATCAGTAGATTAAGTAGAGCAGATTGTAGTCCCCACTGTGGTGGGCCTCATCTAATTTCAATAGAACAAAAATGTGCTATAAGGGAAATTTTGCTCTCTCTACCTGCCTGCCTATCTCTGAGCTGGGAAAATGGTTGGCTCTGCCTTCAAACTCAGACTCAGACTCTACCTACACCACTGTTTCCAGTGGGTCTCTGGCTTGCTGACTGCAGATATTGGAAATTCATATATACATGAAAAGATATATTTCTCTCTTTTTGCCTACATTTATTAATGGAATTCATTGTAAAGGAGAGCTGCCTCTTTGTCTTACTTATTTATTTATTTATTTGTTTGTTTGTTTGTTTGTTTGTTTTTATATATCAGTATGGGCATGTGGATTTTATTTTATTCTTTGCGTTAAAATCTAGTACCATAATTTATTTTCTTGCTCAAATTTTTCTGGCTTTGATCACTGTGGGCTCCTGGATGTTGGCTCTTATGGATTTTTTTTCCAGTTTTACTGAGCTAAAATTGACATATAGCATTGTATCAGTTTTATGTGTACAACATGATGATTTGATATGTGTGTATATTATTAAATGATTACAATAATAAGTTTAGCTAGCTAGCAGCTATCATCTCACAATTTTTTCTTATGATGAGAATTTTAAGATCTACTTTCTTAGCAACTTTCAAATATACAATACAGTATTGTTTTTTGAGTTTCTTTTAAAGATTTATTAATTTATTAATTTATTTTAGAGAGAGAGAGAGTGAGCACGTGCACATGCATGACTAGAGGGAGGAGCAGAGGTAGAATATCTTCAAGCAGATTCCCTGCTGAGTGGTAAGCCAGCACAGGGCTCAACACGGGGCTTGATCTCATGACCTGTGAGATCATGACCTGAGCTGAAACCAAGAGCCTGATGCTCAAATGACTGAGCCACCCAGGAGCCCCTCAAATATATAATACGGTATTGTTAACTTTAGACACCATGCTGTGTGTGTGTGTATCAGTGTGTGTGTGCGTGTGTATGTGTATATATATATATCAGTTTCTTTATCCATTGATGGACTCTTAAGGGTTTTTTCATATCTTGACTATTGTGAATAATGCTGCAATTAAGATGGGGGTACATAGATCTTTTTGAGACAGTGATTTCATTTCCTTTGGATAAATATCCAGAAATGAAATTGCTGGATCATATGATAGTTCTATTTTTTAATTTTTTGTAGAACTGTCATGCTATTTTTCATAGTAGCTGCACCAATTTACATTCCCACCAACACTGCACAAGGGTTCCCTTTTCTCCACATCCTCACCAACACTTGTTATTTCTTCTCTTTTTAATTACGGGCTCTATTTGCATTTCCCTGATGATGAGTGACGTTGTATACCTTTTCATGTATCTGTTGGCCATCTGTATGTCCTTTTTTGGGAAAAGTGTCTATTGAGTTCCTCTGCCCATTTTTATTGGATTTTTTGTTTTTTGCTATGAGTTGTATGAGTTATTTTTATGTTTTGTAGCTTAACTTCTTATCAGATATATGGTTTGCAAATAATTTCTCCCATTCTGCCAGCTGTCTTTTCATTCTGTTTATGGTTTTTCTAAAACTAAAAGCAGAGGCTTTTTGGTTTGGTATAATCCCACTTGTTGATTTTTGTTTTTGTTAATTTTGCTTTTGATATCATTTCAAAAAATCATTGCTAAGACTAATGTCAACGAGCTTACCACCTATGTTTTCTCCTAGGAATTTTACAATCTCAGGTCTTATATTCAAGTCTTCCATCCATTTTGAGTTGATTTTTGTTTAGGGTGTGAAATAAGGATCCAGTTTCACATTTTGCCTGTGGCTGTCCAGTTTTCCCAGCACCATTTATTGAAGAGACTATTCCTTCCCTCTTGTATATTCTTGGTAACTTTATTGTAAATTGATTGACCACAAATGTGTGGGTTGATTTCTGGGCTCTTATTCTGTTCCATTTATCCATGTGTCTGTTTTTATGCCAATACCATACTGTTTTGATTACTAGAGCCTAGTGATACAGTTTGAAATGAGGAAGCATGATACCTCCAGCTTTGTCCTTTCTCAAGATTGGTTCATATATTAGGGTATTTTGTAGTTCCATAAAAATTAAGATTGTTTTTTCTATTTTTGTGAAAAATGCCATTAGAATTTTGATAGGTATTACATTAGATCTATAGATTGCTTTGGGTAGTCTGGACATTTTAGCAATACTAATTCTTCCAATCCATGAGTAAGAAATATCTTTCCATTTATTTGTATCTTCTTCAATTTTTTTCATCAATGTCTCACAGTTTTCAGTGAGTGTGTAGATCTTTCACCTCCTCGGTTAAATTTATTTCTAGGTATCTTATTCTTTTTGATACAATTTTAAATGTGATTATTTTCTTTATTTCTCCTTTTTATAGTTCATTATGATGTATAAAATTGATTTTTGTATATTGATTTTGTATCCTGAAACTTTACTGAGTTTATTTATTAGTTCCAATGCTTTTTTTGGTGGAGTCTTTAGGGTTTTCTATAAATAATGTCATGTCATCTGCAAATAGAGACAGTTTTACTTGTTCCTTTCCAATTTAAATGCCTTTTATTTCCTTTTCTTGCCTAATTGTTCTGGCCATGAGTTACAGTACTATGTTGAATGAAAGTGGTGAGGGTGGACATCCTTGTTTTTTTTCCTGATCTTAGAGGAAAAGCTCTCAGCTTTTCACCATTGAGTATGATGTTAGCTGTGGGCTTGTCATATATGGTCTTTATCATGCTGAGGCACAACCCTCTATAACAGGTTTCTTGAGAGTTTTTATCATGAATGAATGTTGAATTTTATCAATACTTTTTCTGCAGCCATTGAGACCATAATATGATTTTTATCCTCAATTTTGTTAATGTGGTATATCATATTGATTGATTTGCAGATGTTGAACCATCCTTGCATTCCTGGAATAAATTCCACTTGTCCATGCTGTATGATCCTTTTAGTGTATTGTTGAATTTGGTTTGCTAGTATTTTGTTAAGGATTTTTGCATCTATGTTCATCAGGAATATTGGCTCATAATTTTCTTTTCTTGTAGTTTCTTTGTCTGGTTTTGATATCAGGGTAATGCTGGCCTTGTGAAATGAGTTTTAAAGTGTTACCTCCTCTTTTTTGGGGGGGGAAGAATGAGAGAAGGATAGATATTAATTCTTCTTTAAATAGTTGGTAGAATTCACCATTGAAACCATCTGGTCCTGGGATTTTCTTTGGTGGGATGTTGTTGATTTCTGGTTCAATTTCCTTGCTAGTAATTGGTCTGTTCATATTTTCTATTTCTTCATTATCAGTCTTCATAGGTTGTATGTTTCTAGTAATTTATGTTTCTTCTAGGTTGTCCAAGCTGTTGGCTGGTAATTGTTCATAGTAGTCTCATAATCCTTTGTAATTTTTTTAAAGATTTATATTTATTTGAGAGAGAGAGAGTCCATGCTCACACATACGTGTGGGGAGGGGAGAGGGAGAAAATCCCCAAACAGACTCCCCACTGAACACAGAGCCTGATATGGGGCTTGATCCCATGACCAATGAGATTATAACCTGAGCCAAAACCAAGAGTTGGACACTCAACCGACTGAGCCACCCAGGCACCTCAATCCCTTGTATTTTTGCAGTATCAGTTGTAATGTTTCCTGTTTCATTTCTGATTTTATATATTTGACGCCTCTCTCTTTTTTCTCGTTAAGTCTAGCCAATGGTCTGTCTATTTTATCTTTCAAAAAGAAAAAAACAGCTCTTAATTTCATTGTCCTTTTCTACTGTCTTTTTAGTATCTAATTTATTTTTGCTCCATTTTTTATCTCCTTGCTTCTACTAACTTTGGGTTTATCTTGTTCTTCCTTTTCTAGTTCTTTGAGGAGTTCAGTTAGGTTGGAGTAAAGTTAGGTTGTTTATTTGGGATCGTATTTCTTTTTTTTTAAAGATTTTATTTATTTGACAGAGAGAGACACAGTGAGAGAGCGAACACAAGCAGGGGGAGTGGGAGAGGGAGAAGCAGGCTTCCCGCCGAGCAGGGAGCTCGATGCGGGGCTCCATCCAAGGACGCTGGGATCATGACCTGAGCCCAAGGCAGACGCTTAAAGACTGAGGCATCCAGGCACCCTGAGATCGTATTTCTTAATACAGGTGTGTATCCTGTAAACTTCCCCCTTAGAACCTCTGCATCCCATAATCTTTGGTATATTGTATTTCCATTTTTATTTATATCAGGATTTTTTTAAATTTCTCTTTTGATTTCTTCTTTGACCCACTGGTATTCAACAGCATGTCACTTAATCTCCACATATTTGTGAATTTTCTAGTGTTCTTCTTGTAATAGATTTCTAGTTTTATACCACTGTAGGTAGGAAATACGCTTGCTACACTTTCAATCTTCTTAAATTTATTAAGACTTGTTTTGTGGCCTAATGTATAATCTCTCTTAGAGAATGTTCCATGTGCACTTGAGAAAACTGTGTATTCTGCTGCTTCTGGATGGAAAGTTCTGTAAATATCTGTTAAGTCCTTCTGATTTAATGTGTAGTTTAAGTTCAATGTTTCCTTATTGATTTTCTGTCTAGATAGTTTCTCCATTGTTGAAAGTGGGGTATTAAAGGCTCCTCCTACTATTATACTGCTATCTGTTCAGGTCTGTAAATATTTGCTTTATATGTTTAGGTCCTTCTATGTTAGGTGCATAAATACTTACAAATGTTATATCATCTTGTTGGAGTGACTCCTTTACTATCATATAATGACCTTCTTTGTCTCTTACTATAGTCTGTCCTAAAGTCTATTTTGTCTGATATAAGTATAGCTATGCTGCTTTTTTTTGTTTCCAAGTGCATAAATATCTTTTTCCATTCTTCACTTTCAGTGTGTGTGTGTGTGTGTGTGTGTGTGTGTGTGTGTGTGTGTGTCCTTAAAGTAAATCTTTTGTAGGCAGCTTATATTTGGTTCTTTGTGTTTTTTTTTATCCATTCAAACTATTTTATGTTTTTTCATTAGAGAATTTAGTCCATTTACATTTAAAGTAATTATTGATAGGTATGAACTTATGATTTTATTAACTGTTTTCTGACTGTCTTATAATTCCTTTGTTCCTGTCTTCTCCTGCTGTCTTCCTTTGTGATTTGATGATTTTTTGTAGTGGTATGCTTAAATTCTTTTCTCAATTATTTGTGTATCTATGATAGGTTTTTGCTTTGTGGTTACCATAAGGTTTATATAAAACATCTTACATTTACAACAGTCTATTTTAAGCTGATAACAACTTAAACACAAATGAATTTTAAAGCTCTGCATTTTTACTCTCCTTTCCCACATACTATGTTCTTGAAGTCACAGTTACATCTTTTGTCCTATATATCCATTAGCAAGTTATTGTAGTTATTTTTACTACTTTTGTCTTTTAACCTTTATACTAGATTTATAAATGATTACCCATCACCATTACAGCCTTAGAGTATTCTGACTTTAACTATATATTTACCTTTACTAATGATATTCATACTTTCATATGTTTCCCTGTTACCAATTAGTGCTATTTCATATCAGCTTGAAGAAGTCCCTTTAAAGATTTTATTTATTTATTTGAGAGAGAGAGAATGAGAGATAGAGAGCACGAGAGGGAAGAGGGTCAGAGGGAGAAGCAGGCTCCCCGCTGAGCAGGGAGCCCGATGTGGGACTCGATCCCGGGACTCCAGGATCATGACCTGAGCCGAAGGCAGTCGCTTAACCAACTGAGCCACCCAGACGCCTGAAGAAGTCCCTTTAACATTTTTTGTAATATTGGCCTAGTGGTGATCAACTCTTTCAACATTTGCTTGTCTGGAAAATTTTTTATCTCTCTTTCAATTTTGAAGGACAACTTTGTGAAGTAGATTTTTCTAGGTTGGCAGAATACCAAGAAGATCACCTGTATGACCATGGCTGGATGTATACTCAGAAAAGATCTGAGAAAACCCTAAGCTTTCCACCTCTGGCTCCGTACAAGCAGGAAGTGGAAGCTAAGACAGACTGGTAAATAGCCTGGAAGTGTCTCTATACAAAGCCAATCTTAGAGACTGTGAAAGTAGTCTTTTTTTTCTTTTTCTTTTATTTCTTTGCTCCAAGAATTAAAACAAAAAAAAAAACCAAACTAACAAAAACTGTCAAAATACTAGTTGACCACTAAACTAATGGAACACAGACTTCAGGGATCACCAATGACAAACAATATAGACCTTACGAAAATAGTTTTGAAAAGTCACCAAACAAGCACACACAACAACCTGATGAGCAACAACAAACCCTGGGGGAGAGAATGAGATTCTGATTTCCAGAGTGGCCAACAAATCTTTACTTTTCAACCAAGACTTATGAGGCATGCAAATAATAAGAAAATTATAGTGCATTTGTGGAAAAAAATTAATAGAAACTGTCTATCAGGAGGCAGAGGCATTGGATTCACTAGACAAAGATTTCAAATAAATTATCTTAAACATGTTCAAAGAACTAAAGGAAATCAGGAGAATCATATCTCACTAAATAAAGAATATAGATAAGGAGACAGACATAGCAGGAATCAAATAGAAATTTAGGAGCAGAAAAGTACAATAACTGAAATGAAAAATTGAGTGGTGCAGTCTGCAACAGCAGATTTGAGCAAGCAGATGAAAGAATCAATGAATTGAAAGATACGTCAATTGAGATTATCCAGGTGAAAAGCAGGGGAAAAAAAAGAGTGAAGGAAAATGAACAGAGCCTAGGAGACCTGTGGGGTACCATCAGTTATACAAATATATGCATAATTGGAGTCCCAAAGGGAAGGAAAAGAACAAACTGGGAAGAAAGAACATTTGAATGATTAAATAATGGCCAAGAACTTTGATTTGATAAAAGATAGCAGTCTACACATTCAAGACACTCAACAAATTCCAAGCAGAATAAATTCAGAGACCCACGTTGAAAGACAATGTAGTCAAACTGTTGAAAGACAAATACAAAGAAAGCATCTTGAAAGCAGAAAGAGGTAACTGATTATCACTTACAAGGGGTCCATAAAAAATAATTAACAAGTTTTCTCATCAGAAACTTGTGTTGGCCAGAATATGACATAAAGTGCTGAGAGAGAGAAAATAAGCCAACCAAGAATTCTATATCCAGCAAAACTAACCTTAAAGAATGACTACAATGGGATGAAACTAGAAATAAATAAAGTAGAAAAATGGAAAGTTCACAAGTATGTGGAAATTAAACACACTCTTAAACAACCAATGAGTCAAAAAATAAATCACAAATGAAATAAGAAAACACTTTGGACGAATGAAAATGAAAAAAAAAAACATACCAAGTCATATTAGATGTATGAAAGTAGCGAGGAGATGAATTTATAACTATAAATGCATACATTTAAAAAAGAAAAATGATTCCAAACCAATAACCTAAATTTACACCCTAAGGAACTATAGAAAGAAGCAAGGCTAAACTCAAAGCCACTAGAAAGAAGCCAAGAATGAAGATTAGAGCAGACATAAATGAAATAGGGAAGAGTAAAACAATAGAGAAAATTAAAGAAACCAGAAGTTGTTTCATTAAAAAGATCTACAAAATTGGGAGGAGGAGGAGCAAGATGGCAGAGGAGTAGGAGACCTGGATTTCGTCTGGTCTCAGGAATTCAGCTGGATAGGGATCAAACCATTCTGAACACCTATGAACAGGAGATCGAAGAAAAGAATAGCAACAACTCTCTGAACAGAAAAGCGATCACTTTCTGGAAGGTAGGACGTGCGGAGAAGTGAATCCAAGGCGATATTCGGGAGGATAGATGATGGGGGAGGGGGCCTCTGCCAGCCGCTTCTGGCAAGTGATAGAGCAGTGGCACAAAATCGGAACTTTTAGAAGTCAGCTCCGCTGAGGGACGCCACTCCAGTGGCTAAGCTGGGGGTGAAACCCTCGCAGGACTGTGTGGTCTCAGGAGACCCTCAGGGTCACAGAAAGACCGGGGCTGCCTGAGTGCAGCAGAGTTCCCAGGTAGCAGAGCGGGAAAGCCGGCTGCAGAGACGGAGCCAAGGTGAGGGCTCTCAGCTCGGGGTTGCCATAAACTGTGATGGGTGACACAGTCGGGCCACTGCTCCTCCAGTAGGGACCCAACAAGCGGCAGATCTGGGGAGACTCCCCTTCCTCCCCCAGGAGCAGTGGCATGGGAGCGCACCACAGGGATCTGCTGGGTTTGGAGACTCCACACCGAGTCGGGTGCCAGAGATAGAAACGCTGGGTCACAGGCCGGGTGAGCACGGAGTGCAGCTGGAGACCAGGGAGACGGGAGTGATTGACTGCTTTTCTCTGGGGGCGCACTGATGAGCAGGGCCCTGAGTTCTCGGCTCCTCCAGGGCGGAGATTGGGAGGCTGCCATTTTCACTCTCATCCTCCAAAGCTGTATGGAAAGCCTGCAGGGAACAAAAGGTCCAGAGAGCAAACCCGAGCAGATTATTTAGCTGGACCCAGCAAGGGCGGGGCAATTCCGCCTCCAGCAAAGACATTTGGGAACCACGGCAACAGGCCCCTCCCCCAGAAGATCAGCACGAACAGCCAGCAAGCCAGGACCAAGTCTACCGATCAATGAGAATGGGAGAACTCCAGCGCTAGGAGAATAATGCATAGAATTCATGGGTTTTTTTTTCCCATGATTCTTTAGTCTTTCAAAGTTAATTTTTTTAACTTTCTTTTTCTTTTGAATTTTTCTTTTTCCCTTTTTCAACCAACAACTTATCAATCCCTTTTTTAAAAAATCTTTTTTATCTTTCATTTTTAGAGTCATATTCTATCCCTTCATAGTAGTTAACCTTATTTTTGGTACATATATATAAGTTGTTCTCTCTTTAAAATTTTGGGATACAGTTTCTTCTAACAGATCAAAATATACTCTAAATCTCTAGTGTATGGCTTTGTTCTAGTCTCCCGCCTGATCACATTCTCTCCTTTTTTTAAAAAAAAAAATCCTCTTCTTAATGAAGTCCTCTGATCAAGTGTGAGCAGACATCGAGCGGAGTGCAGACACTGGGGTTGCCTTATTCACAGCTGTGTCCTCAGAATTTACCTCAGTGCCTGGCACACAACTGATATGCAGTAAATATTTTTTTTAATGGAAAATAAATAAATAAATAAATAAAAATCCTCTTCTTTCTTTTTTCAACCAACTTCTTATCTTATCAGTTCCTGTTAAAAAATCTTTTATAATTTTCATCTTTACAGTCATATTCCATCCCTGCATTGTATTAGCCCTTATTTTTGTACATATATTTTTTTCTTTAAAATTTTGGGAGGCACTTTCTTCTAACAGACCAAAATACACCTAAAATCTAGTGTGTGGCACTGATCTATGCACCAGCCTGATCATATTTGATCATATTCTGGTTTTTTGTTTTTGTTTGTTTGTTTGTTTTTAGCTTTTTCTTTTTTTTTTTTTCTTTTTTCTTTGTCTCCCTTTCTTTTCCCCCGGTTTCGGGTCTCTTCTGATTTGTTTAGTGTATATTTTCTGGGGATGTTGTTACCCTGTTAGCATTTTGTTCTCTCATTCATCTATTCTCCTCCGGACAAAATGACAAGACAGAAAAAATCACCTCAAATAAAAGAATAAGAGGCAGTACCGACTGCCAGGTACCTAATCAATACAGACATTAGTACGATGTCGGAACTAGAGTTCAGAAAGATGATTTTAAAGATACTAGCTGGGCTTGAAAAAAGCATGGAAGACATTAGAGAAACCCTTTCTGGAGAAATAAAAGAACTAAAATCTAACCAAGTCGAAATCAAAAAGGCTATTAATGAAGTGCAATAAAAAATGGAGGCTCTAATTGCTAGGATAAATGAGGCAGAAGAGAGAATCAGTGATATAGAAGACCAAATGATGGAAAATAAAGAAGCTGAGAAAAAGAGAGATAAACAACTACTGGATCATGAGGGCAGAATTCGAGAGAGAAGTGATACCATAAGACAAAATAATATTAGAACAATTGGGATCCCAGAAGAAGAAGAAAGAGAGAGAGGGGCAGAAGGTATGTTGGAGCAAATTATAGCAGAGAACTTCCCTAATTTGGGGAAGGAAACAGGCATCAAAATCCAGGAGGCACAGAGAGCTCCCTTCAAAATCAACAAAAATAGGTCAACACCCCAACATCTAATAGTAAAACTTATGAGTCTCAGAGACAAAGAGAAAATCCTGAAAGCAGCTCGGGACAAGAGATCTGTAACCTACAATGGTAGAAATATTAAATTGGCAACAGACCTATCCATAGAGACCTGGCAGGCCAGAAAGGACTGGCATGATATATTCAGAGCACTAAATGAGAAAAATATGCAGCCAAGAATACTATATCCAGCTAGGCTGTCACTGAAAATGGAAAGAGAGATTAAAAAGCTTCCAGGACAAACAAAAACTAAAGGAATTTGCAAACACGAAACCAGCCCTACAAGAAATACTAAATGGGGTCCTCTAAGCAAAGAAAGAGCCTAAAAGTAACATAGACCAGAAAGGAGCAAAGACAATATACAGTAACAGTCACCTTACAGGCAATACAATGGCACTAAATTCATATCTTTCCATAGTTACCCTGAATGGAAATGGGCTAAATGCCCCAATCAAAAGACACAGGCTATCAGATCGGATAAAAAAACAAGACCCATCGATATGCTGTCTGCAAGAGACTCATTTTAGACCCAAAGACACCCCCAGATTGAAAGTGAGGGGGTGGAAAACCATTTACCATGCTAATGGACATCAAAAGAAAGCTGAGGTGGCAATCCTTATATCAGACAAATTAGATTTTAAACCAAAGACTGTAATAAGAGATGAGGAAGGACACTATATCCTACTTAAAGGAGCTATCCAACAAGAAGATCTAACAATTGTAAATATCTATGCCCCTAACATGGGAGCAGCCAGTTATATAAGCCAATTAATAACAAAAGCAAAGAAACACATCAACAACAACACAATAATAGTGGGGGACTTTAACACCCCCCACACTGAAATGGACAGATCGTCTAAGCAAAAGATCAGCAAGGAAATAAAGACTTTAAATGACACACTGGACCAAATGGACTTCACAGATCTATTCAGAACATTCCATCCCAAAGCAACGGAATACACATTCTTCTCTAGTGCCCATGGAACGTTCATCCAAGGTCACAAATCAGGTCTCACCCAGTACCAAAAGATTGGGATCATTCCCTGCATATTTTCAGACCACAATGCTTTGAAACAAGAACTCAAACACAAGATGAAAGTCGGAAAGAATTCAAATACATGGAGGCTAACGAGCATCCTACTAAAGAATGAATGGGCCAACCAGGAAATTGAAGGATCAAAAAAATTCATGGAAACAAATGAAAATGAAAACACAACTGTTCAAAATCTTTGGGATACAGCAAAGGCAGTCCTGAGAGGAAAGTATAGAGCAATACAAGGCTTTCTCAAGAAACAAGAAAGGTCTCAAGTACACAACCTAACCCTACACCTAAAGGAGCTGGAGAAAGAACAGCAAATAAAGCCTAAACCCAGCAGGAGAAGAGAAATAATAAAGATCAGAGCAGAAGTCAATGAAATAGAAACCAAAAGAACAGTAGAACAGATCAACGAAACTAGGAGCTGGTTCTTTGAAAGAATTAACAAGATTGATAAACCCCTGGCCAGACTTATCAAAAAGAAAAGAGAAATGACCCAAATAAATAAAGTCATGAATGAAAGAGGAGAGATCGCAACCAACACCAAAGAAATACAATTATAAGAACATATTATAAGCAATGATATGCCAGCAAATTAGATTATCTGGAAGAAATGGATGCATTCCTAGAGATGTATCAACTACCAAAACTGAAACAAGAAGAAATAGAAAACCTGAACACCCCTATAACCACTAAAGGAAATTGAAGCAGTGATCAAAAATCTCCCAACAAACCAAAGCCCAGGGCCAGATGGCTTCCCAGGGAATTCTTCCAAACATTTAAAGAAGAATTAATACCTATTCTTCTGAAACTTTTCCAAAAAAATAGAAATGGAAGGAAAACTTCCAAACTCGTTTTATGAGGCCACCATTACCTGGATCCCAAAACCAGACAGACCCCATCAAAAAGGAGAATTACAGACCAATATCCTTGATGAACATGGATGCAAAAATTCTCACCAAAATACTAGCCAATAGGATCCAACAGTACATTAAAAGGATTATTCACCATGACCAAGTGGGATTTATCCCTGAGCTGCAAGGTTGGTTCAAAATCTGCAAATCAATCAATGTGATACAATACATTAATAAAAGAAAAGAACAAGAACCATATGATCCTCTCAATAGATGCAAAAAAAGCATTTGACAAAGTACAGCATCCTTTCTTGATCAAAACTCTTCAGAGTATAGGGATAAAGGGTACATACCTAATATCATAAAAGCCACCTATGAAAAACCCACAGCAAATGTCATTCTCAATGGGTAAAACCTGAGAGCTTTCCCACTAAGGTCAGGAACATGGCAGGGATGTCCACTATCACCACTGCTATTCAACATAGTATTAGAAGTCCTAGCCACAGCAATCAGACAACAGAAATAAATAAAAGGCATCCAAATTGGCAAAGAAGAAGTCGAACTCTCACTCTTCACAGGTGATGTGATACTTTATGTGGAAAACCCAAAAGACTCCACCCCAAAATTGCTAGAACTCATACAGGAATTCAGTAAAGTGGCAGGATATAAGATCAATGCACAGAAATCAGTGGCATTCCTATACACCAACAACAAGACAGAAGAGAGAGAAATTAAGGAGTCGATCCCATTTACAATTGCACCCAAAAACCATAAGATACCTAGGAATAAATCTAACCAGAGAGGCGAAGGATCTATACTCAGAAAACTATAAAATACTCATGAAAGAAATTGAGGAAGACCCAAAGAAATGGAAACACTTTCCATGGTCATGGATTGGAAGAACAAATATTGTGAAGATGTCAATGCTACCTAGAGCAATCTACACATTCAATGCAATCCCTATCAAAATACCATCCACTTTTTTCAAAGAAATGGAACAAACAATCCTAAAATTTGTATGGAACCAGAAGAGACCCCGAATAGCCAGAGGAATGTTGAAAAAGAAAAGCAAAGCTGGTGGCATCACAATTCCGGACTTCAAGCTCTATTACAAAGCTGTCATCATCCAGACGGTATGGGACTGGCACAAAAACAGACACATCGATCAATGGAACAGAATAGAGAGCCCAGAAATGGACCCTCAACTCTATGGGCAACTAATCTTCGACAAAGCAGGAAAGAATGTCCAATGGAAAAAAGACGGTCTCTTCAACAAATGGTGTTGGGAAAATTGGACAGCCACATGCAGAAGAATGAAACTGGACCATTTCCTTACACCACACACAAAAATAGACTCCAAATAGTTGAAAGACCTCAATGTGAGACAGGAGTCCATCAAAATCCTAAAGGAGAACACAGGCAGCAACCTCTTCGACCTCAGCCACAGCAACTTCTTCCTAGAAACATCACCAAAGGCAAGGGTAGCAAGGGCAAAAATGAACTATTGGAACTTCCTCAAGATAAAAAGCTTTTGCACAGCAAAAGAAACAGTCAACAAAACCAAAAGACAACTGACAGAATGGGAGAAGATATTTGTAAATGACATATCAGATAAAGGGCTAGTATCCAAAATCTATAAAGAACTTCTTAAACTCAACACCCAAAGATCAAATGATCCAATCCAGAACTGGGCAGAAGACATGAGCAGACATTTTGCCAAAGAAGACATCCAAATGGCCAACAGACACATGAAAACGTGCTCAACATCGCTCGGCATCAGGGAAATCCAAATCAAAGCCTCAATGAGATACCACCTCACACCAACAAGTCAAGAAACGACAGATGTTGGCGGGGATGCGAAGAAAGGAGAACCCTCCTACACTGTTGGTGGGAATGCAAGCTGGTGCAACCACTCTGGAAAACAGTATGAAGGTTCCTCAAAAAGTTGAAAATAGAGCTACCATACGATCCAGCAATTGCACAACTGGGTACTTACCCCAAAGATACAAATGTAGGGATCCGAAGGGGTACATGCACTCCAATGTTTATAGCAGCAATGTCCACAATAGCCAAACTATGGAAAGAGCCAAGATGTCCATCGACAGATGAATGGATAAAGAAGAGGTGGTATATATACACAATGGAATATTATGCAGCCAACAAAAGGAATGAAATCTTGCCGTTTGCAATGACGTGGATGGAATTGGAGGGTATTATGCTGAGTGAAATAAGTCAATCAGAGAAAGACATGTATCATATGACCTCACTGATATGAAGAATTCTTAATCTCAGGAAAGAAACTGAGGGTTGCTGGAGTGGTGGGGGGGGTGGGAGGGATGGGGTGGCTGAGTGATAGTCATTGGGGAGGGTATGTGCTATGGTGAGCCTGTGAATTGTATAAGACTGCTGAATCACAGACCTGTACCTGTGAAACAAATAATACATTATATGTTAAAAAAAAAAAAAAGAAGATAGCAGGAAGGGAAGAATGAAGAGGGGGAAATTGGAGGGGGAGACGAATCATGAGAGACTATGGACTCTGAGAAACAAACTGAGGGTTCTAGAGGGGAGGGAGGTGGGGGGATGATTTAGTCTGGTGATGGGTATTAAAGGGGGCACATACTGCATGGAGCACTGGGTGTTTTATGCAAACAAGGAAGCATGGAACACTACATCAAAAACTAATGATGTAATGTATGGTGATTAACATAACATAATAATTTTAAAAAAAGAAGAAGAAGACATCCAAATGGCCAACAGACACATGAAAAAGTGCTCAACATCACTCAGCATCAGGGAAATACAAGTCAAAACCAAAATGAGACACCACCTCACACCAGTCAGAATGGCTAAAATTAACAAGTCAGGAAACAACAGATGTTGGCAAGGATGTGAAGAAAGGGGAACCCTCCTACACTGTTGGTGGGAATGCAAGCTGGTGCGGCCACTCTGGAAAACAGTATGGGGTTTCCTTAAAAAGTTAAAAATAGAGCTACCCTATGTCCCAGCAATTGCACTACTGGGTATTTACCCCAAAGATACAAATGTCGTGATCCGAAGGGGCATGTGCACCCCAATGTTTATAGCAGCAATGTCCACAATAGCCAAACTATAGAAAGAGCCTAGATGTCCATTGACAGATGAGTGGATAAAGAAGATGTGGTATATATATACACAATGGAATATTATGCAGCCATCAAAAGAAATGAAATCTTGCCATTTGCAATGATGTGGTTGGAACTAGAGGGTATTATGCTAAGCGAAATAAGTCAATCAGAAAAAGACTATCATATGATCTCACTGATATGAGGAATTTGAAAAACAAGACAGAGGATCATAGGGGAAGGGAGGGACAAATGAAAGAAGACGAACCCAGAGAGGGAGACAAACCATGAGACTCTTAATCTCAGGAAACAAACTGAGAGTTGCTGGAGTAGAGGGGGGTTGGGAGGGATGGGGTGGCTGGGTGATGGACACTGGGGAGGGTATGTGCTGTGGTGAGTGCTGTGAATTGTGTAAGACTGATGAATCATAGACCTGTACCCCTGAAACAAATAATACATCACATGTTAATAAAAATAAATAAATTATATTTAAAAAATCTACAAAATTGAAAAACCTTTAGTTAGACTGACTATGGAAAAAAAAAACCTCAAATTACTTAAATTTAGAATGGAAGTCGGGGGGAGTGGAGGGTGGAAAATCTGATCCTGTAATTCACATGGAATTCCAAAGATCCTTAAGCAGACAAAAACAGTCTTGAAAAAGAAAAACAAAGTTGGAAAACTCATATTTCCCAATACCAAAACATTACAAAGCTACAGTCATCAGAACATTGCAGTGCTAGCAGAAGGATAGAGATATAGATCAATGGAATATAACTGAAAGTCCATAAACAAACTCCTACATCTATGATCAATTGATTTTTGATAAGGGTGCCAAGAGACTATTCAATGAGGAAAGAGTCTCTTCAACAAATGGCAGTGGGACACCTGGATATCCACGTGCAAAAGAGTAAAATTGGACTCCTACCTCCAAACACAAGCAAAACCTGATTCAAAATGAATCAGACCTACATGTGAAAGCTAAGACTGGAGAATTCTTAGAAGAACACATACAGATGAATGACCTTGGATTTGACAATGAGTTCTTAGATAGGACACAGAAGCACACAGAAACAGAACAGAAACAACAGAACAGAAGTACACATGGAAACAACAAAATGGATAAATTGAACTTCATCAAAATTTTAACACTTTTATGCTTCAAAAGACAGTAGTAAGAAAGTTTAGGGGCTCTTGGCTGGCTTAGTTGGTGGAGTGTGTGACTCTTGATCTTGGGGTCATGAGTTGGGACTCTACACTGGGTGTAAAGATTACTTAAATAAACAATCTTTAAAAAAGAAAGAAAGAAAGAAATTTTAAAGAAATTTTAAATTTCTCCCCCAAAATGGGAGAAAATATTTACATATATCTGATAGAAGTTATATCCAGAAGATATCCAGAACATATGAACTCTTATAACTCAACAGAAGGACAAGAACACATTTTTTTTAATGGGCCACTAACTTGAACAGACATTTTCCTAAAGATCTACAAATGGCCAACAAGTATGTGAAAAGGTGTTCAATGTCATTAGTCACTAGGCAAATGCAAATCAAAACTACAATGAGATACCACTTCAGACCCACTAGGATGACCAAAATCAAGCAGATGGGCAATAACAAGTGTTGGTGAGGATGTGAAGAAATTGAAACCCTTTTACACTGTTAGTGGGAATACAAAGTGGTGCAGCCCTTGTGGAAAACAGTTTGGTGGTTCTGTTGAGCAGAGAGTTATCATATGACCCAGCAATTCCACTCCTAGGTATATAGACAAAAGAATTGAAGACAGGCATTCAAATAGAAACTTATTGGGGCGCCTGGGTGGCTCAGTCGGTTAAGCATCTGTCTTTGGCTCCGGTCATGATCCCGGAGTCCCAGGATGGAGCCCCGAGTCGGGCTCCCTGCTCAGCAGGGGGTCTGCTTCTCCCTCTGCCTCTGCCCCTCCCCCCTCCACTCATGCTCTCCCACCTTCTCTTTCTCTCAAAAAATAAATAAAATGTTAAAAAAAAAAACAAATAGAAACTTATCCCTGAATGTTCACAGCAGCTGAAAGGTAGAAACAAGCCAAATGTCCATCTACTGGGGAGTGTAAAGGAAGTTGGTATATCCATACGATAGAATACTATTCACCCATAAAAAGAAAGGAAGTATTGATACATGCTATAACATGGATGAACCTTGAAATCATTGTGTTAGGTGAAAGAAACCAGACACAAAAGGTCAGATATTATGTAGCTTCATTTATATAAAGTATTCAGAACAGGTAGGCCCAGAGACAGAAAGAATATTCATGGTTGCCAGGTGCTAGTGGCAGGGAGGATGGAGTGTGATTGCTTAATGGGTATGGTTTTCTTTCTGGGTGATGAAAGTATCTGGAACTACGGTGATGGTGGCATGACAGTGTAGATTCACTAAATGACACTGAAGAGTATACTCGAAAATAGTTAATTTTATGTTATGTGACTTTTACCTCAATAGAAAAAAAAAAGGCTCATCGTTCCCAACTCATACCTGTGGGATCTAAATCCCTGGGGGTGGAGCCCAGGAGTTAGAATTCTTGGAAAACCGCCAAGGTGATTCTGATGGCAGCTGGGTCTGAGGTGTGCTTCCTGGGAGGGCCAGCTGGGGCCCGGAGCATGGTGGGAAGAACAGGAGGTCAATTTGGGAAGACCAGTGCAGCCAGCATGTGGAAGGAGCTGGATTCTCCTCTTTCTTTAGTCCTGCCCTGGTTTCTCTTTGTTTTAGAAAATCAGATCCTCCTCCTTTCTGGTAACTGGAGTCCCTGGAGGCTCCTGTCACTCCTCGAGAGGTTACTTCTTTCCCCAGGCTGTGATTATAGAAGCTGACTTCTCTTGACTGCACACCTGCCATGGGCTCTTGCATGTGTTAGTTCTTATCTCACCCCACAAATCTGAAAGGGAGCTATTACCAGCTGAGAAATAGGAGCTCAGTGATGGCCAGCATTTACCTAAGGTCACCCGGGCAGAGTGGAGAAACCAGGTCTGCCTTATGCCGAAAGGCAAGCCCGCAAGGTCTCCCATCAGGCCCTGACCTTCTGCTTCTCTCACACCTCAACCGGCCGGGGTTTGGAGCTGATTTCCTGGGGAGTGGCTATTTCTGTTCCCAGACAGAGAAACTGAGGCACAGAAAGGTTCCCCTGGTTTTTGCAAGGTCACTCAGTGAGCCCAGGCTGCCTGGCAGGGGGTGGGGGTTGCTGAGTGCTGGCTTCTGAAAGCCTCTGTGGGACTTGCCAAGCGGTTTGACTCCTGGCAGGTCATCTGTGACACCTCCGTCTCTATACAACGAAACCACTTCTGATATAATCATGTAACGGGAAAATATTGATAACCAGAAAAGAACACTGATAGTGAAAGTTTCCTCTTATTGAAAATTACAGGGGCACCTCGGTGGCTCAGTCAGTTAAGCGTCCATCTCTTGGTTTCAGTTCAAGTCATGATCGCATGAGCTGTGAGATCGAGCCCAGCAATGGGCTCCTCACTCAGTGGGGAGTCTGCGAGCCCAGCAATGGGCTCCTCACTCAGTGGGGAGTCTGCTCGAGACTCTCTCTCCCCTTCTCCCTCTGCCCTCCTCCCGCTCCTGCTCTCTCTCTCTCTCAAAATAAATAAATCTTTCTTTTAAAAAAAGAAAATTACATATGCACACACATGCACACGCATGCACACACATGCACAGGCACATAATGATTCAGGTAAAGAAAATTTCAAAAAACTTGAAAAGAAATCAAATATTACAGTATTTCAAAGAAAAAAATCAACTGTTTATTTAGCATTTTTTTAAAGATTTTTATTTATTTGAGACAGAGAGAATGAAAGAGAGAGAGAGCACATGAGGGGGGGAGGGTCAGAGAGAGAAGCAGACTCCTTGCCGAGCAGGGAGCCTGATGTGGGACTCGATCCCGGGACTCCAGGATCATGACCTGAGCCGAAGGCAGTCACTTAACCAACTGAGCCACCCCGGTGCCCTATTTAGCATTTTTTATATCCACCTCGCAGTTTGAACTTTGATTCTTTAGTCTCAGGCTGAGGTAACAATATTTTCCATAAATAATTGTCTTAACTCAGGGGTGGCTTTTAATAGAATAAAAACATCCGCAAAGGGTACGACTTAGATATTTACAGACTCAAACAGTGACATACTGTTTTATTTCCCTGATTTATTATTTAGCTTTAAAATGACCAATGAAGGGTGAAAATATAAATTTACGTTTTCAAGGTCTTATTCAAATTCTGCCAATTTTTTTTCACATATGAACTAAAAGCTGTACTCACTGACCAAAAACATTTCATTTCCCTGCAGTATATCAATGCTTTGGATTTTGGATCCTAAGTAGCACTTCACGTTCCAAGATTTGGTTTCTACAGTCAGGTGCTTGAGCAGTTCACCCCAGCAGGAGCTGGGCTGACCTTGAATTATGGGAGCTTACCTTTGCACGGCAACTCCTATAGCTGAGTCCAAGTGCCAGGGGCTGACTGTGTGATGGGGTCCTCAAATCCTCTTCCATGTAGAAACCGATGCTTATTAAAGCATAAGGAATAAAAGTGTGCTCATTTGAAGCTTACATGTCTAGCATGACCTCATTTCAGACTCAACAACCTTTTAGGCAGCGGGGTGCAGCAGGTCAGTGTCCGTTCCCCCACACACCAGGTAATAAAGAGGCCCTTGTAAGGACTAGAAGGTTCTCCGAGGACAAGTGGGGGGCACCTTGGGGCATTTGGAACCCACAGTGGTGGTGTTTCGAGAGCCTCTTGGCCTCCTGCCTCCTCTTCCGACTGGTCCGTTCTCTCCCCTGCTTCGCTCCGGGCCCCATCCCCTGCCTGCCAGCAGCCAGCCTGTGTTCCCTGCATGGCCCCAGCATGGCCTTCTCCCTCTCAGGGTCCCCTGCTAACCGGCACCTTCTCTTGCTTCAAAACCCCAGAGAAACAATTCAGCTGAGAGTTGCCTCTGCTCAGTCTGCACCACGTGGCCAGGCCATTGCCCTGGTAGGGGTTCCAAGGGCCACGCTGGACATAACTGCCCTGTCTAAGGCAGGGATGTCCTATTATGATGTAGAGACATAGAGAGGTTCAGTAACTTGCACCTGGGCCCGCTGAAAGTGCCTCCCAGCGTTGCCCCAATCCCCCACCGCGACCTATGCCCCTGCAATCCCCACACCGCCCCCCTCCCCGGCCGGGAAACGAGTCCCCTGGAGGTTGGCAGCGTGTGGCTTCCTGGTGCCCGGTGCTGGCTCCCTCTGGGTGATGTATGCCCTTGTGGTGAGACTTAATAAGCTATTTGAGGTTGTCAAGGGAAACCACCGGGGCGTAAATATTAACTCTGTTGGGCAAAATACCTGGAGTGAGATTTTATTTCTGCTGGACATTATTATGGGTATTGATTTGAGAATCTGAAAATTCAATAAAACAGATTAAACCACCCAAAGAATGAGCACGGACCACCGGCCTGTGTCAGGGTGAGGCAGGAAGGCGCGGTGGGTGGGAACAGACACAGCAGGGCTGTGGCAGGTGCAGAAGGCCCTCAGGGACAGGAGCGGGGCCCAGCTCAGTGGGGACCTCCCCACCCCCACCCCCGGGGCTGCCCGCTGGCTCTTTGGCCCTGTGCTACCCAGTCCCCCTCCTGCCCCTGGTGCTGAGGACACAGGTGACTAGAACACCATCCCTCCCTCTCTAGGACACCTGGCCTGGCTCTGCAGGAAGCCAGCGACATGGGAAAATGAAAGCAGGAGAGTTTGGGATTTTAGATGAAAAGAGACCAGAGAGATCCAGCAACCAAAAGTCAACCTCGCCTGAATCCTGGTTCAAAAGAAAAAAACAAAAACAGGCAAACAAACAAAAATCAGCTATAAAGGTCAGTCCTGGGACAACCGGTGATAGTTGAACACGCACTGGGTCTTAGAAGATATTAGAGAATGATTCTTCACTTTTTAGGTGTGATAATGGTTTTGTAGGAAAATGTCCTTAATTCTTGGGAGACACATCTACAGATGCTTTTGGTGGTCACAACTGTGTTGCTACTGGTATCCATCAGGAAGAGGCCAAGGATGCTACCGAACATCATGCAACACAAAGGACAGGCCCCCACTCCACAGCAAAGAAGCCTCTGGGGCAAAAGGCCAATGGTGCCAAAGTTGAGAAACTTGCCTTTTACTGATGGTAAAAAATAAACAAAAGAAAGAAGTAAGTCGGGGGTGGGAGAAAGGGCCTCTTGCTTATAGTTGGCCACTGAGTGACAACTGGTAGCTTGGGGAGGGTCCCGGCGATGGAAAATCATCAGTGTGCAACTCTCAGGGCTATGATGGGTTCGGGTAAGAATCATCGATGGATGCTAAATCGGAGGGGCAGGGAATGTTGATGAGGAGCAGGAAATTTGCATGGTCGAGAGGGCCCCCCATAGACTGCTTCTTGGTTGCCAGGGGGTAGAAAACCCATAAAGTAGAGAACTCGGGCCACATCTGGGGTTGATCAAAATGTGACCACGAGGTACAAAGGGCCAGCATGCGCCCACAGCTCTGACATCCTAAGAAGAACACACCGTGTTGTGGTCCAGTCGGAGTCCCATGACCTGCCCCTCGCAGAAAAGGAGCAACATCCTATTTTTTTTAAAAGGCCTGTAGTTTTTTCAAAAATGTCATCTTCATAAAAGGCAAAAATAAACGCTGAGGAGCTCCTCCAGATGAAATAAGATACCAAGACATGACCACCAAATGTCATCCTAGACTGGATCCCACACTGTAGGAAGAATAAAGCTGTAAAGGATATTCCTGGATCACTGGGCAAAGTTGAATGTGACCGCAAAGTATTGCATCTATTTAAGAATTCTTGATGTTGCTAATTATACTATAGTCGTAAAAGAGAAAGTTCCTTCTTAGGAACTCTACCCTGAGGTATTTAAGGATAAAGGGGCAATGATGTATGCAATTTACTTTGAAATGGTTCAGAAGAAAAGCCTGTGTGTGTACTACTCACTACACACACACATACACTCACACACACACATGCTGTGGCAGGCTGAATAATGACCCCCCAGAGCATCCATGTCTTAATCCCTGAAACCTATGGATGTTATCTTCTATGGTAAAAAAAAAAAAAAAAAAAAAAGGCTTTGCAAATGTGATTCAGTTAATGACTTTGTGAGACGAGAAGTTTGTCCTGAATTATCTGGGTGGGCCCTAATGTAGTCAGAAGGGTCCTTATGGGAGGGAGGCAAGAGGTCAGAATGAGTAGCAGGAGATGTGACCACACACCCAAGAGGTTGACATGAGGAAGGGGCTTCCAGAAGCTGGAAGAGGCCAGGAAATGGATTTTCTCCTGGAACCTCCAGAAGGAACCAGCCCTGCTGACACCTTGATTTTCAGTGAAACTGATTTGGGGCTTCTAGCCTTCAGAACTATAAGGGAAGAAATGTATGTTGTTTTAAGCCACCAAGTTTGTGGTAATTTGTTATAGTGGCCATGGGAAAGGAACATATATATATGTGCCCACGTGCGTGCGTGTGTGTGTGTGTGTGTGTACACATCTATAAGCTGACCCTTGAATAACACGAATAACATGGGGGTTGGGGCACAAAATCCCCCCCCCCTACCGCTGCACAGTTCAAAATCTGTATTCAACTTCAGATCCCCCCAAGAACTTACCTCAGAACCTACTGTTGTCTGGAAGCCATACCAATAACATAAACAGCTGATGAACACATATTTTGTATGTTATATGTATTATATGCTGTAGTCTTATAATAAAGCAAACCAGACAAAAGAAGATGTCATTAAGAAAAATCATAAGGGGAAAAAAATCATAAGGAAGAGAAAATATATTTACAGCAAATGGGTGTGTTTATTGAGAAAATCCACTTGTAAATGGACCCATTCAGTATAATCCTGTATTGTTCAAGGATCAACTATACACACACACACATAAACATATGTCCACCCACACAGTAAATCCTCATTGTCACAGATTCTGTATTTGCGAATTCGCCTACTCACTGAAATGTGTTTGTAACCCCAAAATCAACACTCAGCCTGGTTTTTGCAGTCACTTGCAGACATATGAAGAGTGGTGGGAAATGCGAGTCACCAAGGTGCACGGTCCAGCTGAGATCAAACAAGGTCAACCTCTACTTTCTTGTTTCAACTCTTCCACTATAAACTAGTGTCTTTTTTTTTTAAGATTTTATTTATTTATTTGACAGAGAGAGAGACAGCGAGGGAGGGAACACAAGCAGGGGGAGTGGGAGAGGGAGAAGCAGGCCTCCTGAGGAGCAGGGAGCCCGATGCGGGGCTTGATCCCAGGACCCTGGGATCATGACCTGAGCTGAAGGCAGACGCCCAACAACTGAGCCACCCAGGCACCCCGTAAACTAGTGTCTTTTTTAATCTACTATTTAATGCTATGTTTTTCACATTTTTGTGCTTTTTGTTTGTGATTTTGCTGCTTAAAATGGCCTTTATTTTTCTTAAAGATTTCACTTTTTATTTGACAGAGAGAGCAGGAAAGCACAAGCAGAGGGAGCGGCAGAGGGAGAGGGAGAAGCAGGCTCCATGCTGAGCAGGGAACCCGATGCGGGGCTCGATCCCAGGCCCCCGGGATCATGACCTGAGCAGAAGGCAGCCGCTTAACCAACTGAGTCACCCAGGCGCCCCTGAAGATGGCCTTTAAATGTAATTCTGCAGTGCCGTCTACACTCGCAACTGCAAGAAAGCTTACAGGGAAAACACATGTGTTAGGTTGGCCGTATCCAGTCATAAGCTGCAGGGCTGTTGCCACGAGTTCAGTGTTAATGAATCAATGATGTATATCAAATAAGGAATCTTTAAACAGAAACAGAAAACAAGGTGATGTGTTGATTAGTTGAATAAAACATGACCAGAGGCTGGAGGGAACCTCACCTGGTATTTCCCCAGGAGCAATGCTTCAGTGTTCACTAATTCAGCGTTCACGACCACTTTATAGAATAAAATTATTGGGTATAATGAAAATTGACGATAGGTAGATGATAGATAGATGATAGATAGATAGATAGATGATAGATAGATAGATAGATAGATAGATAGATAGATAGATGATAGATAGATAGATAGATAAAGGAAAGGAGAGAGGGAAGGAGGGAGGGAGGGGGAGGGAAGGGGCGGGAAGGAAGGAAGGTCACAAGTGATAAAGCAAATGGGGCAAATGTTATCAAAGGGTGAATCTGGTTTAATAGTATATAGGTGCTCTTTGTATTATTCTTGCAACTTTTTAGTAAGTTTGAAATGATTTCTGGATAAAATGTTCAAAGAAAGAGTAGCTGTGTCAAATGTCTGCGTCCAAATGTGTCAGGTGAAGTCAGCACAGCACGCCCTGCTCTACAAGGTGGTGTGTTAGGGAAAGCCCCGTGGTGGTGCCAGGGCAGGCTCCCCAGAGGAGCCGGCCCCTGGGAAAAGGCAAAGTGTCCTCCACTGCGGCCACACTGTGGGTGGGTCAGCAACCACAGGTGAGAAGTTAAGAATCAGAGCACGGAGGTTCCCGATGGAGCAGAGCTGCACCTGTGCTCATGAACGCCATGGGCGGAGGATCAGCCCAGCAGGATCCTGTCCCCCGGGGCAGGAGAAGCAGGAGCTAGCTCAGCCAGCATCACCCTCCTTCTGAGGTCCCATCTAACTAAAGGGCTCCATCGGCCACCCAATTGCCCCAGCAGGAAACCTACCCCCGAGCCCTGTGCCCCCTGCTCCCTGCCCCAAACACAAGCCCCACAGTCCCTCACTCTCTGCATGTGCTGACATGTTTGCTTTCCTAATCTCATCTCAAATACAACATGTGCAGAAGCGGATCCTCGGCGGCCCCCCCACCCCCGAACTGGCTCTGTCCCCGTTTCCCTCATTGAAGTCTGTGCCCAAAAGTTTGGAATAGTTCTCTGGCCTCTGGGTTTTTTGTGTTGTGTTTGTTATATTGCTTTGTTCGTTTTCTGGTGAAATTAACTTATAGTAAAATGCACAGATCATAGGTGTTAAAATTAATATATATATTAATATTTATTTATTTAAGTCATCTCTATACCCACCATGGAGCTTAAACTTATAACTCCAAGATCAAGAGTCCCATGTTCTTCCGACTGAGCCAGCCAGGTGCCCCAAATTTGATATATTTTAACACATGTATACACCTGTATAACCAACATCTCAGTCAAGAAATAGTTTCATCACTCCCTTAAGATCTTTCATCTTTCCTTCCCGCACCTCTCTGATTTTCAAATGTTAAACCAATATTTATGTTAATGCATTCCTATGGTAAATTAAACTTAATCATGATTACTACCTTTTTATATATGATGAAATTTGCTTTGCTAATGTTTTGTTAAGTATTGTGGTCAATTGAAGAATGGTCCCCAAAGATATCCATGTTCTAAACCCTGGAACCTGTGAATGTTAGCTGATGTGACAAAAAGGGACTTTGAAGATGTGATTGAATTAAAGGTTTTGACCTGGGGAGATTATCCTGGATTATCTGGATGAGCCCTAAATGTAATCACATGGGTTCTTATAAGAGGGAGGCAGAGGGAGATTTCACCTCAGAAGAGAAGGTGATGGATGTCACCATGAAGCAAGATGCTACATGGCTGGGTGGCTTTGAACATGGAGGAAGAGGCAAGAAAGGTGGTCTCGAAGCTGGAAAAGAAAAGGACATAGATTCTCCCCTAGAACTCAAGGGAGTTTGGCCCTGCTATTGCCTTGATTTCATTCAACCCAGTGAAACTGATTTCTTACTTCTGACTTCCAAGATTGTAAGAGAATAAAGGTGTATTGTTTTAAGCCACCAAGTCTGTGGTGATTTGCCACAGCAGCAATAAGAAACAAAGACAAGAATTTTTTCTCAAAGATTTTATTTTTTTTAAGTACTCTCTATACCCAACATGGGGCTTGAACTCACAACTCCCAGATCAAGAGTCACATGCTACTGACTAAGCCAGCCAGGTGCCCTGCAAATACAAGAATTTCTGTGTCTAAATTCATAAGAAATGCTGGTCTCTAATTTCTTTTTCCTTCGTGCCTTTGTCAGATGTTATATCAGGGTTATTCTGGCTTCATAAAACAAATTAGAAAGTATTTCCTGTTCCTCTATTTTCTGAGTGTGTATCAAATTAGTATTGTTTCTTTCTTAATTGCCTGGTAGAATTCACCAGTGAAACCATCTTGACCTGGAGGGGTTTTTTGCGTGTGTGTGTGTGTGTGTGTGTGTGAAACAATTCTCAAAGTATGAATATACTTTATAATATATACAGGGCTCTTCAGATTTTCTATTTCTTAATGAGTCAGTTTTTTTAAAGATTTATTTATTTATTTTAGAGAGAGAGAGAGAGAGAGCACTCGAGCTCAAGAGCAGGGGGAGGGAGAGAATTCTCAAGCAGACTCTCATGCTGAGCTTGGAGCCTGTCTCGGGGCTTGATCCCAAGACCCCGAGATCATGACCTGAGCTGAAATCAAAAGTCAGAGGCTCAACTGACTGAGCCACCCAGACAACCCTTAATGAGTCAGTTTTGATAAGACATGTCTTCCAAGGAATTTGTCCATTTTATCTAAGTTGTCAAATTTATTGCCATAAAGTTCATAATATTTCCTTTTTTATCCTTTTAATGTCGGTAGGGTATGCAGTGTTATTTCCTTTTTCCTTTCTCACAGTGGCAATTTCTATTTGCTTTCTTTCTCCCCTTGACCATTTTTGCTAGCAGCTTATCAACTGTATTTATCTGGTCAAAGAATCAACTTTTTTTCTTAGCTTCTCAGGTGAAAACTTCATTCATTGATTTTAAACTTTTCTTTTTTCTAATATATGTTTCTATGTTTTTCATAGAAATTCCCCAGGGGCACCTGGGTGGTACAGCTGGTTAAGTGTCTGACTCTTGGTTTCAGCTCAGGTGGTGATCTCAGGGTTGTGAGATCGAACCCCACTTTGAGCCTTCTGTGGGGCTCTGCACTCAGCCCAGAGTCGGCTTAGGACTCTCTCTTCCTCTCCCTCCAAGCCCCCCCCCCCCCGACTGTCTGTTTCTCTGTCTCTCTCCCTTCCTCCTTCCCTCTCTCAAATAAATAAATAAATAAATAAATAAATAAATAAATAAATAAATCTTTTAAAAAAAGAAATTTCCCTTTAAGTACCGGTGTAGCTGCATCCCACACATTTTGATGTCTTTGTTCAGTTAAAAATGTTAGATTTCCCTCATGACTTTTTCCTTGACCCACAGGCTATTGGTTATTTACAGGTATGTTAAAAATCCAAAACTTGAGTGATTTTCTATGGTTTTTTGCTTTTTGTGTTTTGGATTTTTTGTTCGTTTGTTTGCAAATTCTATTGTTGTCAGAAAACATATTCTATAAGATTTTAATCTTTTGAAATTAATTGAGACTTATTTCATGGTCTAGCAAATGGGTCTCCCTTAGTGAACATTTCATATGCACTTAGGAAGAACATATATTTTGCAGACTGCTCAGGCTCGAATCCAGGTCTGCTACCTACGAGTCGCGTGAGTGAAGCATATAACTTCTCTGAGCCTCATTTTCTCCAAATATAAAATGGGAAGAAATGATGATATTACTGATCTAAAAAGGTTGCAGTGAGAATGAACTAGAAAGCCTTGAGCACACTGCTGTTCTCCACTTCCTCCTCTTCTTCTCATGGTTGTCATTACTGTTATGACCATAATCACTATTGTTACTACTGTTATTACATAGTTGCCATCATCTTTCATTGAACTTCTGAGTTGCTATTATACCCTGTCCCCAGGAAAGGAGTTTCCGGTGGATTATTTTACAGTCAATTACGGAATTGTTCTTGCCACGATGATTAGTCTTACCCTCATAATTAGTTCGGGTGCTTATGTTTATCCAGAGGGTATTGTGGAAGGCGGCACCAGCCCCATCTAATTCTTGGAGCCACAGCGCTGTGCCTGGTACAAAGAGGTAAGGTTTGCTGAGCTGCCCAGCCTTCTCGGGACACCTGGTGTTTAATAACACAACCTTCTCATTCCTGAGTTCTGTGATTTGGTACTTTTGGCATGGCCTAGAGGACGTTGCTGTGGCTAATGATCTCCGGGAGGGCACCCAGATGGGAGGTCTGGAGCCCTTGCATATTAGAAGGCGGCTTTCCTTTCCCTTCGTTTGTGCCAGGTGATCTTCTGTGACATCTCAGGCTGTGAACCTTCTCTTCCAAAATTGCTTATCCATGGCTCCGTTGCCTTCTGGCATTTGAAGGAACGGAAGAGAAATCTGAGGCTCGACCTAGCCTCGTTCCTTGAGAGGTAACTCCTATTTTTCTGCCTAGTGGCTTGAGAATTTTCCTCTTCACAATGTAACTCCAAAAGTTTTGCAAGGTATGAGTATAAACATCTTTCCTGATTGATTGGTTTTCACTTTTGAATGATTTTTTTGGGGGGGATCCACATACACACTCTTTGGCTGGGAAATTCTGAGACTATATTTGATCCCTACTTTTGTACTTTCATTCATCCAAAAACTATTGAGAACCTATGTTCCAGGTGCTGGGAATACAGCAGTGAATAAGATAAAATTCCTGCCTCCAGGAGCTTACAGATTGTGGGAGGAACAGTCAATAAGCAAGTGAAAACAACGAACAAGGGCTCCAGGCAGTGTGCAGCATTTGGCAGGGCTGTGGAGAATAATAAAGCAGCGAGAGGAGGTGAGGAGGATGCAGGTGGGCAGGGAAGGTCTGACTTGGGGGGGATTTCAGCAGAAGCTCCTTTGTTAGGAATATCTATTCTACTTCACGATGAAATTGGCTCAGTTCTCTGCCCTCAACATGCAGTTTACTAATTTTTTATCACTTGCATCGATTTTCCCCCGTTTTTCAACAATCTGGGAGAACTTGCCAAGTTGGTCCTCCACACCATCAATTCCATTGCTCTCCCTGTCCCCTGTGCTGCCCTGGGAAGGTCTGTAATTCGCCTTCTACCACACCTTGACCTTGGTCACAGCCCCTCCCCACTTCCAGGTTTCCTATTCTTGTCTTGTGGAGGCCATGGCCCCTTGCATCATCTTGAGACTGCCAGACAGTGTGCTGAGATTGTATCCTGACTCTTGCAATGAACCACTTTCGGGAGCCTTCTTCTTCTGGGTCTTCAGAATGATTTTGACTTTCCCTCGCTCTGCAGTATTTTTCCATTGGTCCTATAAAGGAGTCTGCCTTTCTCAGCTCGCCCTTGAATGTGGGTTATGAAGTCCCTCTGTGTCCCCTTCAGTGATGGCCCCTGGCAGGATGGAACACTGCCCTTGCCCCACCGTGTTGGATGCGCTGCAGGGCTGGTAAATCCCCCCAGGGCTGACTGGCTAGTGCAGGTGAGGGACATGGTGCCCAGACCTAGCCCTGGGAGCTCAGGCAGCAGGACAGCTCTGTCTAGAGACTCTCTGCTGCCTCACACAGTCACACCAAACAGATGGCGCCCCTGGAAACTCCCAATGGCCAGAAAGCTCTGCCTCCAGGATTCCTATCTCTGCCCTGAAGCTAGGACTTGACTGGTGGGAGAGAACTCAGAGGGGCAGATAATTGCACAAAACCACAGACTGTTCTGCCTTGAAGTTTCTCTTCCCGGAGCCCCCAGAAGCCCCACAGCTGGAGAGGTTATTTATATTAACCTCCTATTTAGAAATTAAGCTCTGATTTGGAAATTAAGGATTGTAATTTAGCATTAACCCAGATGTCAAGATATAATGAGACACTCTGTGGGGGAAATTGAATTCCATATTGCCAAAGACCCATTTTATTTATAATAACCAGCCACTCACATCATGCCAATATTGATGGATCATATGTTTAAAATTTTGATAGCTCATTCATTTCTATAATTACATTTATTTTGAATTAAATAAGTCTCGCACACCCTTGATATACAAAGAGACAAAATTAATTTGTGGATCAGAATTAACCTGCCATTCAACCCCCGGAACTGTCCTTTCTGGAAGCCCTTGGAGAACTACATTCTGCCATTTCACAGAAGATGATGTGCATATGAACCTCTTTTAACCTGGAAGGGCCTTCATCCTTGGGCTAGGAGGGAAGTGTCATTGCAAAGGGGACTGGGTGGGGGTGGCCTTGCCCATCACTGGGCTCAAATACAAAGATGGGGACGCTGGCCAACAGAGCTCATCTGCTCCGAAAACAGCAGAAGCCTTCACAGAGCGCTGCCTGGTGTCACAGGGCAAGGAGTGAGCATCGTCCCCAACCCACTAGTTTTTGATGAGTGACCTTGAGCAGGATTCATACAACTGCCCTTTTCTGAGCAGGGTGATAGGAAGACCCACTACTTCCTGCCTGCCCACACCCCTTGCCCGGCCACCCCTGGCTTGACCAAGAGTGGAGTCATGGACACATGGGGCCCATCAGATGGGCATGGAGACCCTGAACCACTGGATGTGTGGGTGGTGTTGAGGGATTCAAAAAAGGGTTGACTGTATTTTTTTAAATAAAGATAAGGCTGTCAACAAAGAAACATTTGGGGGTGGGGGGACAGGAGAGACGGCCTTGGATCTGGGGGGAACTAAGAGCAGGAACTTAAAATGATTCTGCTGTGCAGCCAAGACTGAGAGGAGTGAAACCCACAGGGCCTCTTGTGACAGATGGAATGTGGGAAAGAGTGGCAGGGAAGGACCCACGAGTTTCCATGGGCAGGTTAGCTGTGAGAGCAAGTCCATGGGACCTGCCAGGGGTCTCAGGCGCAAAACCACAGTGCCGTGCCCGGGAGTTGGGGTGAGGGCTCAGCTCTATTGCAGGACTATAGTGGGGGGGGGTGCTCAGATTGGAAGGAACGCAGGATAGGACATGGCACGTCTTGGTCCTATTCAGGTTCAAGCCAGATGAACTCTGAGAAGTGGAAACATCCTCACTCAGAACATTTGCTTAACATCCCCTCCCTCCCAAAACTCAACCTGGTCCCCGGGGTTGGGTGTGCTGTCTGAATTGATGAAGTTTTAGACCCACAGTGGCTAAGAAATTACTGATTTTGACTCAGGAAGTAACTAGGATCTGTCGAACAGAACTGGGGGCTCAGCATCAGAAATTAAGTGATACCAAAAATGGAGATTCGCTTTTATGTACTTGAATCTGTGAGCATGACACTTAGCCCCTGGAACCTGTGTTTCAGGATAATGAGGGACCTCAGATAGCACTTGGGAACAACATGCAGCGGGGGAATGCTCCGCGGGGCACAAGACTGCGGTCAAAACGTTGGAGTTGGCCCATGGCAAACAGAACTGGTGCCATCTTTTTGGTGGACCAAGGTGTTAGCAGTTCCGGGAACCGTTCTCAGCTCAGGCTGAGAAGAAAAAGGTTCCTGGCCGGGTGGTCCCCCCAGTGGGGGATGACCAGGAGTTAGGGGTTACAGAGAAGAAAGGCACGCCCTTATGTTAAAGTTCGGGCAATAGCGTTTGTAAAGTTCTCTCCTGAGGGATGCCTCGCGGCTCACACTGAGCTGTTGTCCTTTGTGGGGCTCTAGAATGGAAAGGAGTGAGCAAAATCTAAGGCCAGTCCCTGGGGACTCCCAGTGACAAATATGAAAAATTTCAAATCACCTTGGGACGCTGAGCCCCTACAGGAATCAGAATTGGGGTGGGGGGAAGGGTACTGACGTTCCTTCATTAGCTCATGTGATCTCCACAATAATCCAGTGATATTGGAGGGATCATTCTGGTTTTACAGACAATGGAACCCATTCAACGGGGCATCATTAACCTGCCTAAGGTTATACAGTTAATAAGTAGCAGAGGCAAAGTGACATCCCATCCCTCCTGCCCTTCCCAGACATTCCAGACCTCTTTAAACCACCTAAATTCTAAGAAAGAAAATTTCAGAAAACTGAATTTTAAAATCTCTTGATTACATCCCACGGACTTCAAAGAGAAATCTGTGCATACATCAGCACAGATAAAGCCTCTGCCGGCGACAGGCAAACGCCCAGCTATTTTGGCATGTTTCTGCAGCACCTGGAACCCCACTCTCTGCACCTTTCCTCCCCCAAAGTTGCCTGCTCTTGGTATTGTATAAATATTTCAGAGCAGTCAGACCTGCTGAAGGAAGAGGAAAAGAGCTTCCGTTCTTGTGTCCCCCAGCGCCAGGTCTGGGACGCAGGGGATGGGGTGCTGGGGACCTCTCACCTGGCACACTGTCTCAGCGGGCGATTGATCTGGGGTTCCCGCCCATCTTCCGGGTGGCTCAGCCTAGGTTGTGGTAGTCCATCCGGGCTGAACCATACTGGCTTACTTACCTGCTAAGCACTTGTGGCTGTTACTTAGAGATACCATTTAAAATTCAGTGCTCATGGAGGGCTCCATGCACTATAGACTCTGGGTAAAGGTTGCCTATGAATTCCAGAGGGAAAGAAGCAGTAGAATCTAGGATGTCTTGCCCATGGGAGTCAAACAGAGAGCCCTGGGTGGGGCCAGGGGACCATGTGTTCTGACCCTGACCTGCCTCCTGACCACCTTGTATCAGATGGGGCCACCATAGTTCGAGCAGCAGACTCCCCAGGAGCCGTGAGCACTTAGGGGAAGTGGAGGGAGGCACCAGGTTTGGGGGCTGCAGATCCTGTGTCTATCGGGGTCACCCAGACCCAGGGCTTTGGCCAATTCAACAGGGAAACAGCTGTTGTTTCAAACAATTAGATGACAAAAGTCATCCCCCATTTCTTGTATCTGAGTATCAACTACTCAGTGTGATAAAAACCAGGCATCAAAAATGACCCTCCCTGGATGGAAGCAACCAGAACAGTTTTGGGGGCCCAGATTCTCACAAGGGATAGAAGGAGAGCCCTGTCCCCATAGCACAGGCCTGGGGAGGCGGAGTTCCTGGGAATGATGAAACAACAAAGCTCATGACATGGAACTTATCACAAGCAACTTGTCCTTGGTTCTAGCACCTTCCCCAAAGGCAGTACTTTGGGAAAGAGGTGTCAGTGAGGGTACTTTTAGCTATGAATTAGAGAAACTCCAACTCCACCTAGGTGAGATTCGTTGGCCCCTACCCCAAATCTGATGGCTTAAAATAACAGAAGTATATTCTTTCACAGATTGGAGGCTAGAAGTCCGCTCGAGGTGTCAGAAGGGATATGCTCCCTCTGAGACTCTCCCTTCTGTGCCTCTTCCTGCTTCGGCCGCTCCTGGCAACCCTTGGCTTGTAGCTGAGTCTTTTCAATCTCTGCCTCCTCCATCTTCCCCGTGTGATGTTTTCTTATAAGGACATCAGTAATATTGGATTTAGGGCCCCCTCTGATCTAATATGACCTCATCTTAACTGATTTCATCTATGAAAACCCTATTTCCCAACAACATTCTGAGGTTTCAGGTGAACAGGAACTGGGGCGGGATCAGGGGAGACACTGTTGGTCCCGCTCGGGTTGCCTGCCCTTTGAGATACAAGACAGCTGTAATAGCAAATGGGTGACATCCAGGTCTCTTTCCCAACTATGGAACAAAAGCTCTAGGGTGGATTTGGGGGTGCTCTCCTCAAGTCCCCTGGGATCCCCTTCACTGATTCTCCATGTCCTTCCTTTTAACTGCCTATACCTAACACGCTTTGTAGAGCTTTGACCTTGAATCACTGGAGAGGCTCAGCCAAAGAATTGGAGGCGCTAGAGAGTAGACATTCCCCAGGGGTTGGGGGGGGTTCTTTGCCAAAAGTTTCCTAGTGTGAGTTTTGGAAACCCAGCTCCCTTGCTTCAGGTGAAGTGTGATCTGTACTCTCAAGCTCCCCTGTTGAACCAGCTCCCTTCTGCAGTACCTTACCTGAAATCTCGACCTTGCATGGCTTCCCAATTCCCTCACTGATCTCCCCTGGGAGAGCTTCCTTAATATGCCCCCTGCACGGGAATCCCCATTTCAGAGTCTGTGTCTGGGTAGGGTTGCCAGTTTCAGCAAATAAAGATACAGTTAATAATACTAATAACAATAAAATAAATATTAGTAGTAAGTAAAATAAAAATACATAAAAGCTCCGTTAAATTTGAATTTCACCGAACAGCAAATCCTTTTTAGTGTAAGTATGCCCCATGAAATATTGGGGACACACTTATACTTAAAAATGATTTGCTGTCTACCTGAAACTTAAGTTTAATTAGGTGTCTTGTATTTGGCAACCCAACTTCTGGGGAAATGTAATTTAAGCAAACTTAGCTGTGATTGGAACAACTTAGAATATGATTTTGATTCCAAACCAAATCACTGTGACAAGAGGGATAGGACAGCAAGGATTCACTTTGACCAGTGTGGGTTCAACCCTGTATCTGGGGGTAACATTAAGTCCACCCAAACTTTGGGGCTGATTGTTCCACATGTGGGAGGGAGGTGTGGATGTTGGGGAAGCAACCACAGAAACTACTACTAAATATAAGTAACTAGAGTTGGTTCTCATTATTCGAGGTAGTGATGGTCTGTAATAATGTCATAGTGAACACTGAATTATTGAACATGGAACCATTGCTCCCAGGAGAGAAGACAGGATAGTGTTCCTGTGCGTCTCTCGTCCCAACATTTTGTCAACCAGTCAATGAATAACTTTGTTCTATGAGTGCTTCTCTTTAAAGACACCTTGGCTAATATCTCCCGTCGATTCATTTACACCTCACAGCCCATAGACCCGTAACTCACAACTGCACGAAGCTTATCTAACACATGAATTTTCTCTGAATCATGGCATTCCTGTGCCCTGGAGCACCAAACAGCACATCAGCATCTCACGGCAAGGCCATTTTAAACAGTGAAATCACCAACAAAAAGCACAAAAACGTGGGAAATGTGACACTAAATAGATCACAGAAAGGACACTTGTCTACAGGATGGGAGTTGGAGCAAGAAGGCAAAGTCACCTTGTTCAACTTCAATTGGGAACATGCGCATTGAGTGACTCAAATTTTTGCCACTCTGCACATGTCTACAAAAGACTACGAAAGCACTGTACTGATTTTGGGGTTAGAAATAAATTTTAGTTGAGTTCACAAATACAGGATCCACGAATACTGGGGATGGACTGTCTGCAAAGATCCACTAATGCCCATGTTTGCAGAGCTACCAGCGAGGGTTTCAAGTTGATTCAGATTACGTTTATCTTTCAGAGAATCCCCTACTACAAAAATTGAGGAGCTGGCTAGATAAACACAGAGCTTGGACAAATAGCCCCATGCAAGGAACTCTGTTTGCATAGCTATGAACATGCAACCTTTGCTTGCTATGTAACGAGCGCAGCTAGCCATGTATTTACAGTGTGAACACAAATAACTTAGTACAAGCCACCATATTTACCCAGCTATTTAGTACCGGTGTGATGTGAAATTCCTGAACTCAGCCCCATGGCTGAGTTAATCTGTAAATAGAGCTGCTTGCTCTTTAAAGCAAGGGAAAAGCCATGCACTAAGCCACTTGACACATTGCTCCTACTATTTACACAGCCAAATGCTATCAGCTCTTCTCACACATCCAAGGTCCTGGCAAGACTGTTTCACCAAGTGCCGTTATTTTAAGTGTTGGGAAGGGATCATCCACTAAAGCTTTTATTCATCTCTTGAAAAGAGATAAATTTTCTTTCAGATTGACAGTTTGCCCCAAACAATCAAAACATCAAAAAAGTTTTTCTTGGCGAGAGCTGGTGGTCTCCTCCCCAAAAGGCTCCAGTTGGCTCTCCCTCTATTTTCCCAGGCACCAGAAGGATAGGTTGGCTGACTGGGATGGCCGGGGGGTAGCATGATCTGATAGTTTCATGGCAGGCCTCACACAATATGGTATTCATAGTTTTTCATTTCCCCCAATTTTTAATTTTAATTAATTTCATTATTTTAAAATCAATTTTATCTTTTACCAAAATCATATCAGCACACAGTTTTTGAAATCAGCTATTACTTAAAGGCTTATACAGTGGTCTTCTAACCCCCTTCCCACCTCCTGCAAGGCAAGTGTTTTTGTTTCTTGACACTTACTGTCTCTTCTGGTGTTGGCAGCCTTATTGTTAAACTAGGTGCTTCCACCTAGTTTCTTGATTGACCCATTTTAACATTAATTGTTGATTTCCTGTTAGAATAGCTAAGTTTTAGCTCTCTCCCACACCCTCTACACATCCCCTCCCCATCTCCTCAATATAATGATATATTATTCCTGGTTAGGTTAATGGTAGTTATTTATATCATGATAGTCCTGTAAATATTGTTTGTTACTGAGCAACAATTTTGTTTCCTTTCTTGAACACCTTTTATTTTTCTTTAATAATTATTTTTTACTAGCTTATTTTTCTATGATTTATTCCTGTTTCGGTTTTTTATTTTTTCATATACCCCACAGGCCTGTCATATCCCATTAAACATATTTCTTTTCAAACTTCAAGCCCAGTTCTAACATTGCCTTTCTAGCTGGACCAGACATCCTCCAGGTGTCCTCTCAGCTGTCATCCTGGGACACCCCCTTCCCATTGCCCCCTGGTTTTGTAGAGCTTATGGCCTCCTCATTCTTAGTCTAGACTCTTCTTTTGCCAAAGTACATATTCTGGTTGTTTCCTTTGAAACAGTGGCTGGGAACTGAATTTTATGAGGACTTCAGGGCTGACAATAATTCTGTTCTACCTTCATGTCTAAATGATCATTTAGCTGGGTATAGAATTCTAGGTTGAAAATAAATCTCTTTCAGAATGTTGAAGCCACCACTCCATTTTCTTCTAGGATAAGGTGTTGCACTGAGCAGCCCAATGCAGGTCACATTCCTGGGTGTTTGACCTGGGGTTTTTAATCTGGAAGTTCCAAGAATCTTCTCTCTTGTCCTTAAGGATCATGAATTCCCTCATTTCATTGTCCAGGTGAGAAGCCATGGTCCCAGAGAAGAAGACTTGCCATGCCATGCCCCAGCCTGGATTAATGCAGGCTTCCTCCCAACATGTGTTCTGCACCACCCTGATGCTCCTTGAGCACCTTCTGCCTCAGTCTCACCTGCTGGCATTTTGCAGCCAGGGCTCCAGCCTTGGGGACACAATCTTGCCACCTCGGAATCTATTTTATAGAACATGAAGCCAAGTCAGTAGGCCCATTCCAAAATACGAGGAGCACGAAAGCAATGTCAGCAGAAGGGTGAAGGTACTGGAAACTGAGCCCCAGGCTGGGCCTGACCTGAGCCTCCCCAGGGCTGGGAAAGCTGGCCCACCACTGTGCAGCCTCTGTGCTCTCAGCATAGCCAGGCTGGATTATAGTCCCCAGAATGCCTTTCTAGTATGCTTCTGATTACATTGGGCCACCAAGGGAAATTCTCTCAGAGATTGGATGGCGACAGTAGCCATTTTGTAGCATTCACACACCTTTTCCCAATTATTCCATTACACACCCATCTAGGTGCTGCTGTGAAAGGGTTTTGTACATGTGATTAAAGTCCCAAGACAGTTGACTTTGATTGTTGACCTTAAAAGGGAGATTTTCTTAGGTGGGTCTGACTTAATATATATATATATATATCTCCCACAGTTCTGCTTCTTGAGCCCTGATGATAATTCAGTGAAGGATCAGTGAAGGATCCTCATTCCCCTGCAAGCTAGGGTACTGTTGTGCTCATGACTTCAGTGTATGGCTTGGTTCTCAGGGGAACCCCAGGTGGGGTGCCTCTCTGGGGCTAGGTTCAGCAATGGCCCAGGGCAGTGGTTCCTTTTTTTTTTCCCCCCTAGGGCAGTGGTTCTTAAACTGTGGTCACAGCCTATTGGCACCAGCATCACCTGAGAACATGTAAGAAATGCAAATTCTCCACCCATTTCCAGAAACTCAAGTTTGAAAACTATCATTCCTGAGGAAACCCGGATGTCCTGCCCTGTGTTGATCTTTGTTCAGGTACTCAGGGAAAAGAGGCATACTGAGCCCACATGGGAGGAGCCAACTGGACTGGCCAGGCTAGATACACTCTCAGACCCTCCTTCTGATCTGGGAAATAGCCCCGGGATCTACTCCTTAGAGCCACAAATTTTAAATGGAGCTCTGGCTCTGGAGTTCAAACTTGACCCTGGCTCTTCCAGTGTGAGCAGGTACATCTGATAGTTCTCAGAGTGAGACCGACCCCATGGCATCATGATCTGACCAGCCTCCCCAGCTTCTCACCCGCCCACCCTGCTCCAGTCATGTTGTCCAGCTTCGATTCCAGCTCACCCAGAGCGCTTCTCCCAGGGGTCTTCGCACACGCTGCCCTTCTGCCTGGGGGCACCCCATTCCACTCCCTTCACCTGGGCACTTCTGCTCGTTCTTCCCTCCCAGCCCAATCGCACCCTTCCAGGCTGTTCTTCATGATGGATTCTCACACCATCCTGTGCATTGTCATAGCATTCACCACAGTGTGGAGTTATACATTTATTATATGCACTCATATTCTTATATCTATTAGCAGCCATCTTCCCCATTGAGTCTAACCATGAGGATGGAGACAGTATCCACTGGCTCACTAGAACTCCCCCGTGCCCCGTGCAGTCCCTGCCACCTTAGGATGCATTTCTTGATAAAAGTATGCTAAACAAATAAATGTCCCTAGCTGAGGGACTCAACATGTCTGAGATTCATTTTTTTTCAGAGGGAACTGGGGCTGACAACATCCACCCTGCGAGGCTACTTATGAGGATTGAATGAGATAGTCCCAGGCCCTGTGGGTGGCCTGCAGTGGGTGCTCAAGAGGGATAGCAGGTGTTGCTGGTGGCGGAACCTCAACTAAGGTCCACCACAGACTAGAGGTGCCCTCTCCTCCGTGCCTGCTTCTCAGCTCCCCAAATTGTCTGTGTTTCCATTTGTCTCCGCCACTCGTCCATAAGTCTCTCTTGCTCAGGATCTGTTCCTTCCTCATTCCTCCACCCCATCTCGGGTTGTGGGGCTGCCACAGAGGGACCTTCAGTGTCTTAGGAGGGGGTTCCTAGAAGCAGGCCTTAGGATGTGGGCTCCTGAGCAGGGATTTATTGAGGAAACGCTCCCAGGAGAAACCAGCAGGGAAGCCAGACAATTGTCAGAGGGCAGGGAAGGAGACTGAGCCAGGGAGGAGCTTCACCCTGATCCCGTGGGAACCCTGGAGTGTAAACTTGGCCTCAGACCTGTCCCAGCCCGAGGCCACAGATCTGGCCTTTCATTCCATCCGTTGGTTAAGGGTGTGAGGGCTGGATAGGGGGTCAGCTCCCAGGCAATTTGATTCTCTGCCCTGGAGCCGAGGGACTCCAGGGGGCTGAAAACAGGCAGTCCATCCAAGAAGAGCTGCAGGTGCAGGTTGTAAATACAAAAGTACATGGCAGGGGTGGGGGTGGGTCCTTCACGGTAAAAGGACTCTGAGAGGGGCCTGGTAGAGCACTGTCTCTCCTGCCGTACTCAGCAAAATTTCCTCACACTTCCCTGAATGTTTGCCTTGAACACAGAAGGGGTTTCTTGAAGAGTGCAGAGGGTCGGCTCTATTTCTGATGCTTCTGTCAGTGTGGCCCACAGAAGAGCAAACCCTGCAGGGGCAGCGAGTCAGCCTGGAGCCCTGGCAACCTCCAGGGGTGCCAACTGCAAACTCAGCTTGCCCCGAGGCCCAACTTGGCTTCTGGGGGCTTCAGGGGCCCCGGCAGGTACATGGGGAGAAGGGCTAAGGCCAGCCTCTCCACTCCCCCACAGCCTGAGAAGTGACCACCACTGCTTAGGTTGGAGAAAACTTGGCAGACCCTCCTTCAAGGAGAGGGTGGAAAAAGCCAGATGGAAAATCCTGACTTGGGCAATTAATACGAGCAGCAGGAAAATCCCTAAATTGGTTCCATAACAACAAATCTCTGTTCCCAGGTCCACGGGAAGGCAGAAAAAATGCATCTCACGTGAGGGAAAATTGAAGTGTGCCCAAAAGTTCATCAATGCTTTTCTGTCTTTCCTCGCCAGGTTCCCAGCTAAAGTTGTTAGAACATGTCTCCCTGTTTAAGCGAGGTAATTTGATGCGGGCAATAATAATCATAAATATTCATGGTTTTGCCTTAACATTAAGATAACATCTGTTTCCAAACATCTGCAATCTGTTTTCAATGCTTCAGTAAAATGTAAATTAGCTATAACTAATACAATAAAGCACTAATGGGGATAATGATAATGAAAGACGCCCATTAAGGCGGGAGTCCAGCTCCGTCTCCAATGGCCAGTTTCTGGAGTTCCCCAGAATTTTGCTTTCAAACTTCCTTCAAATGAAAGGGGCTTTGAAAAGTCTCTGCTGGCCCCCTGGTTTGCTCCCTAAACCAGGAAGCATGTCCTTGGCCAGGGTCCTTTCTGTGCCTCACCCTTCTTTGGAGGATGCACACAGATCTTTCTAGAAGGCACGTCCACCTGGGCAGGTCCCATGCATGGAACCCTCCACTTCCTGCAGAACAAGGTCCAACCTGTTGGCCTGCAGGCCAGACTTGCCACCTCCCGCAGCCCCAGCATGTCCACAGCCCTCAGTTTATCCAAGTCCCCCCAATATCCCCTCCCTTTTTTTCCCTCTACTGCTTGGTTATTGGCACTGTACAGAGAGCCCCCACAGCGCTGAAGGAAAAGGCCAAGTGACCAATTACAAAATGGACTGGGGAGATGAACAGGACATTCACAGAAGAAATACTAATAGCCGAGAATTTCACACTCACCAGTCATAATTAAAAGCAAATGGAAACAATGATGAACAATAAAGAATACTATGATCAGATGGCTAGGTGAAATAACTAAGTTGCAAAAACAATTTGTGTAACATGATCCCACTCTGACTTAAAAATATGTATACATATTGGGAAAAACTCCCAGGAAAATATGGATGCAAATGCATCTCTTAAGAGACTCGACTGTTAACCAGAGTTACTTTGAGACACAAAACTGGACAAGGCGCCTCTGTTTTGTTGCTTGCATTTGTTACAAGGAATATGCATTGTATTGTATTTTTAAAAGCACACCCACTTACTCATTCTAAAAGGCAAAATAGCAACTTGTTAGTGGGCCAGTCTGGAGGATATCCTCTTAACCAAGTTATCAAAATGAACGTGACCTTCAATGGGACAGGTTTGACATTGCGTGCCTCCTGATATGATGCACTTGGAAGAACACAGCATCCCTGCTTGCGGTGTTCCTGACAAAATGCCGAACTGTGGAGAAGCATCAGACATCTGGTTAAGGAAAATTCCACAAAATAACTAGCCTGTGCTTTTCAGAGATGATAATGTCACGAGATGCGTCACTGTCCCAGGTTACACTGAAGAGATGAGACATAAGATCCTGGATTTTCATTTGCTTTATTTTTTAAATTTTTTAAAAGATTTTATTTATTTATTTGAGAGAGAGAGAGTACAAGTGGGGGAAGGGGCAGAGAGAGAGGGAGAAGTGGACTCCCTGCTGAGTAGAGACCCAGATGTGGGGCTCAATCCCAAGACCCCGGGATCAGAACCTGAGTCGAAGGCAGACATTTAACCGACTGAGCCACCCGGGCACCCCTTCATTTGCTTTAATGGACATTTTTGGGGCCATTGGTGAAATCTGAATAACTTCTATAGATTATTTAATAATATTCTGTCTGTGTTAATTTCCTGATTTTGATAACGGTTCTATGATTCTGCAAAAAAGAAATTCTTGTTTTTAGAAATCCACATGATGCATTTCATTGGAGAGAGAGAACTTTAGCCTTAATGCTATGGCAGAGAACAGCTGTAGACATGCAAGGCCACCCAACTGGCAAGGTACACACATGGTGGACAGAGTGGAGCAGGCTTGATTATTATTCCTTCACCTGGTGAAAGTCTGAGGAAGAGGAGTGAGGAGGAGCCCTCAGAAGGTAGGAGGCAGGACTGTGGGAAGTGAGGAGAGAGCAGGGAGAGGGGGGTTGCTGAGAGAGGACCCACCCCCAGCCCCCAGGAGTTCCAAAGTCTAAACTTCAGAGCTTGGAGCGGCTTTGGCTTTGGTTCAGTCATTCAGACATGCACTGAGAATATGCTTCAGGGAAAGGCCCATGGAAGCACCCAGAACAGGCAGAGGAGGGATAGTCCTGGCCTGAGCAGAACGGAGAAATACTGACCCTCAGCAAGGAACTCCTCCCCGTGGATCACCACCCAGCCCTGGCCTCACCTGCGCCCCCTGCAGGTGGCTAGAGATACTACTCATAAACCGAGAGAAAAAATATCTCCCGGCTCCCCCCCCCCCCCCCCCCCCCCCCGGCCCCGGCTCCCCTCACTCCCCACAGTGCACAAACAGGGTGTCACACAGGCAGGAGTAGAGGAGACATCTGGGTACAAGAACATCAACAGTGTGAGTGAAGGGTCCCACCGTGTCTGGGAAACAATAGTGCCTGGAAAAAGTAGTTGATTTTGTTGTAGGATTGTTTAGAAGGCTCTGTGGCACTGGAGCTAGAGTTTCCCAGGGAGAGAGGAGAAATACTCCTTTCTCTTCCTTCCCTGCTAGGAAAAAAGACTGTCATCCACCTAGCCCGCTCTGCCAAAGTGGGCTTCCTCCCTGCTCCTAGGGCTAAGCCCCACGGGAGATGCCCGAGCTCAGGCCCTCAGGCCAGCCGGCATGTATTGGGGAGGGCTCCTCCCCCTGCGACAGTTACTGGGGGGCGGTGCACAGGACTGGGCCAGTCATGCACCGAGGGCAAGGTGGGGTCTCTCTTCCAGCCCGGGTGCTGTCCAGGAGAGCCTCCTGCCCCAGAAACACTGCTATACCTTACTGGGAAGCACTGGGGCACAGGGAATCGGCAATCCGGGGCCCTGGACCCACAGAGAGCTATCTGTTACACATATGCCGACTTTCCCTGACTGGATCTAGCTTTGGAACAATGGGGATTTAAAAAATGAACACAGGGGCGCCTGGGTGGCTCAGATGGTTAAGCGTCTGCCTTCGGCTCAGGTCAGGATCCCAGGGTCCTGGGATCGAGTCCCGCAGCGGGCTCCCTGCTCCTTGGGAGCCTGCTTCTCTTTCTCTCACCCCCCCCCCCCCCGTCGCTCATGAATAAATAAATAAATAAAATCTTTAAAAAAATTAAAAAATTAAAAAATTAAAAAAAAATGAACACATAACCAGTTAACTCATCTGACAGCTAGGTGATGAGGATGGCAAAAGACCATAGCTTCCCAGAATGTCAGGATGGCCTCGAGTGCCATCTTCCCACCCATAGAAGGTCAGGTGGGTGGCTCGCTCGATTCCCAGGTGCAGGATCTGAGAGTCATTCCCCAGTCATGGAATCTTCCATGCGGGGTTACCCACAGGTTGGTGCTTCTTCTTCTTTTTTTTAAGATTTATTTATTTATTTGAGAGAAAGAGTGTGCGAGTGGAGGGAGGGGCAGATGGAAAGGGTGAGGGGAAGCAGACTCCCTGCTGAGTACGGAACCTGATGCGGGGCTCTGTCTCTGGGAAGGGAGATCATGACCTGACCCGAAACCAAGAGTCAGTCACTCAACCAACAGAGGCACCCAGGCGCCCCTGGTCGGTGCTTCTGGGTCACCTGGGAGCCCCCAGACCACTGGACCTGACTGCCCAGTGCTGGGACCTATCCTCAGCAAGCGTGACTCGGACAGGTGTGGTGGTGAGAGGCATGCTGGGCCACGGACCAGCCTTCCCTTTGGCAGGACAGCTGGGGGTATGAACACCTGGAGCCATTTTTAGGTGCAGGGCAGGGCTCACCTATCAGCTTTCCATTTTAACCTTGTGGGGGGACTCAGACCCCCTGAGCACAATGTTACCTGAGAACCACATGTGTTGGGCCCACAGACCACTCTGCAAATGGTTAAACTTAGTTCCAGCTTTCTCCACTGGAAATTCTGTTTCCCACTGTGGACATCCTTTCTTAGCCTCCCCTTGGGGCGCCATAAGTCATATCTGCAAGAAGGACTGAGCAGGCAGGAAATGGAAGCCACTTAGACCCTCATTCTGGGGCTTTCCCCTCCTTTGGTCCTGTCCCTACAGCTCTTTGAAGGGCTTGCACCCTGATCCCTGGCACTAGGGAGCCTGGGGGCTGAGGGCCGTTGGCCAGCCAAGTTCTTCTAAGTGACAACTGGAGTGAGGGGTGGTCTTGGCTTTGGCCCAGCCGCTGAGCCATTCCAGGCAAGTTCTTTTTTTTTTTTTTTTAAGGTTTTATTTATTTATTTGACAGAAAGAGAGAAGGAACACAGCAGGGGGAGTGGGAGAGGGAGAAGCAGACTCTCTGCTGAGCAGGGAGCCCGATGTGGGGCTCGATCCCAGGATCCTGGGCTCATAACCTGAGCCGAAGGCAGATGCTTAATGACAGCCACCCAGGCGCCCCTGGGCAAGTTCTTGATCCTTTCAGCCTCACGTTCCTCATGGGCTCCCATGGGTTAAGTTGTCATGGTGCCCAGCAGTCTCTGGCACATTCTGGAAGCTCAACAATCCCTTATGTACCCCTTATCTCACCTCCTGTTCTGGCCAAGATTCCCCAAAGCAGTAATGATGATGCAAGGAGGGACAACTCTTTTCCTCAATTTCAGTGGTTAGTAAAGGAAAATATGCTTGCATTTTGTCCAGCATTGCATGTTTGAATTTTAAATGATTTCATTCATTATTAAAACTTAAGTCACTAAGGACAGTTCTTTTTACTTTTAAAAAAATTTTTTTAAAGATGTTATTTATTTGACAGAGGGAGAGAGAGCACAAGTAGGCAGAGAGGCAGGCAGAGGGAGAGGAAGAAGCAGGCTCCCTGCTGAGCAGAGAGCCCAATGGGAGGTTCAATCCCGGGACCCTGAGATCACGACCTGAGCCGAAGGCAGACACTTAACCGACTGAGCCACCCAGGCGTCCCAAGGACAGTTTTTTTAAATGGCGGAAAGAAGTGCTTTAGTGAATGCTCCCCGTGGGAATTACCAGCATGTCATGAGGTGTATAGACCTGTTAGTTATGTTACCTGCGTGTCTCATGAAGTCAGCGTTTGGTTCCTTTTCAGGTATGATGTGTGTGAGCGAAATAGCACCTGACTCTCCTACATCTAAACTTAATTTCTGTTTAGAGCCCCTATTCCGCTGTTGGTGTAAATATGAGTTCAGTCCATTCAGAACCCCTGTCCCTTTCCTGGAGCACAGAGTCACCGCCAGCCCACTCTGGCCTCAGCGGGGACATCCTAATTCTGGCTGCCATTGGGTTGCCGGGCTGGCCTGGGAATGCCCATTCCATAGCTACTTCCTTGTCCCTCTCCAACAACAAGAAACACCACAGCTCCCTTGTCTCCTGGGCTCAAGAAAGCTCTGTGAGCTCATGCCAGACCCATCTGCCCATGCAGACCTCCTGAGTAGCCATTTCCCTGTGGCATTGTCACCTCCCTGGAGCTCTGCCTGGGAAAGGAAACTGGGTGATCATTAGCTCTGATCCCCAAATGTTTCTAGTTTTTCCATGCATGAGACAGGGTTGTACTTCTCTGCCCCCTTGAAACCAAGGGTGGCTTGTGACTTCCCGTGGCCTGTGACTTGCTGGCTAAATATTGTCCTGTCATGTACGCAGGCCCTGTACGTCATCAGGGTTGCATAAAGTAAATCCTTTGTCATCTTTTGTTGGCTTCATACAAGCCCAGCTGTGGCTTGCCCGGATGGTCTCTGTTCCGGCTAAGCCACACCACTCCCTCTTGCTTGATTTCTTCTCCCAGCATTCCAGCCTTCTGAACCCTTGTGCCTTCTTCAGGCTCAGGATCTACCTACTTGTTTGGAAAACCCAGATGAGCTACTTCTTTGGCTTCTGCTTCCCCTCCTGGGGTGCACCCCTGTCCCTTCCTTCTGCTTTCGTTCCAACATCCCAGCCACTCCCAAGGGAGAGGCCTATCCTGCCACCCCTGTCTCAGGAATGTCACCCCTTCTTCAGGGCCCCCCTAACCCCACTGTTTTCTCCCTGTGGGCCTATCTAAACACAGGGCAGTGTGTTCCTGGGTGCATTTCCTGTTCTGTGGTGTTCTGGTTGTCATTCCTGGAGACCCAGGCTGGAACCCCCCCCCTCTCCCATCAAGTGACTTTGTAAATCTTTAATTCCCTGTATGAAATCCCTTTCTGCTTAAAATACCTAGTGTGTTTTCTGTTCCCTGCACTAAACCATCTCAGTAAGGAGCCAGAGAACAGCTGAAACAGGCAAATTCTAAATCAGAATGACCGTCTGGGTATCTCGAGAATATAAGTTGCCCGTGACCCCAGTGATTTGTCCTGGGAGTAGCGGCTCCTGGCCTCGATTGCCACTGCTCTGCAGAGCTGGCCTGACAGACACCTGCCTTCATTTTATGTAATGGTTTTACAGCTCTTCAGAATTCTGGAACCCCAGAATACAGGGGTCAAGGAGCCCAGGCAACGTCAAACACTGTAGCTGGCTAAAACAATGGTTTCATTTTGTTTTGTTTTGTTTTGTTTTTACCAAGGCTACATTCAAAGCAGTAGTTGCAAGGGCAAAAGTTATGTCCAAAACGTGATGTCAAAAGTACACGAAATCGGCCACATAAAATTATGAAACACAAGTCACAGTTATATTGGTGCTGCCGGAGTAGAAAACACGACAATGTTTTTCATCAAGATGGAAAAACTGCACGAAGACTACGGGTGCGGTGATGGATGGTCTCCTTTCCACCTGTGACCCCGGCGGGCGCTCCCCAGCACAGCTTGTTGGCTGTCGTCCACACTGCATGGTTTTGCCTGCCCTGCCTTACATGCACTTTACTCTCCTTCCAGGATTCAGTGATTCCAGGACAGAGAATTCTCTTTTCTCCCCAAGGAGTAGCAATTATTTGGAAATCATGTCCCGGTAAGCGCACTTGTATCCCTGTGGCGATCTCCCTAGAGTAATGATTTCCAAGAACCTCTGTCCATCTCTCTCTCCCACTTTTCTGCTGAATATTTAGTGGACACTGTTGTAGGTTATAAAGTGAATCCTTCCCCCAGAAAAAGGTATGTTGGAGTCTGCTAACCCCCAGTACTTCCAAATGTGACCTTATTTGGAAATAGAGTCATTGCAGGTGTGATTCGTTAGGATGAAGGCCCCTGGGAGTAGGAGTAGGGTGGGCCCGAATCTAATATGACAAGTGTCACAAGAAGGTGGCCACGTGAAGACAGGCACACAGGCAGAAGGCCAAGGTAAGGACAGAGATTAGAGGGATGCGACTATAAGCCAAGGAATCTCGAAGCTTGACGGCAACCTCCAGAAGCTAGGAAGACATAAGAAAGTGCCCCCCTTAGCTTTCAGAGAGAGCACGGCCCTGCCAACACCTTGATTTTGGACTTCCAGTCTCCAGAAGTATGGGACAATAAATTTCTGCTGTTTTACACCACCTAGTTTATGACACTTGCTATGGCAGCCTGGGTAAACTAATATAGGCACCCACCATGCACCAAGCAATAGTCTAGGAGCTGGGGTGACAATGGGGAAGGAGGTGGCATGGTCTCCGTCCTCCAGGAGCTCATGGCCTCTCCTGCCTTCCCACCTGTGTCAGGGCTTCCTTCTTCCCGTCTTCCCACCGCCCCTTTCTTCAACCCCTCCGGGGGAAGGATGGGTAGCCGTTTTCAGTGTCCCAGGGTCAAGAAACCAACCAACAAGCCAATCGTCACTGCTGATTTAGGACCAGGGGCCACAGTCCCTGGCTCATTAGCTATGAGCAGGATATTTTAGTCATGCTCTGATTCTAATCAAGGTTCCTAGTTTTATATGTGGGGAAACTGAGGCCTGGGAAGCTGAAGTGTCCTGCCTAAGAACAAGTTAGTCCGTGCTGGAACTAAAGTTAGTGCTGAGGTGCCCAGATTCCCAGTCTTGACGTCCCGACCCTGCTGAGGCCCAGGGAGAGCTGAAAGCAACACCTCCATCTTCCCAGGGAGCATCTGTCCTTGGTCAATGGCTCTCTCTCCAGAGGGCCCTGTTTCCAGAGCAGTGTCTCATGGGGGACAAGCCCTGCGTTCTTCCTATGCCCATACATCTGGACCCCACCAGCCCTTGCTAGCAGTCCCCATCCACTGGTGCTCCCTGACACCCACTCTAAGACGTGTCCCTCTGGGCTGGACATCCACACACTGAGCCAGGTGGGTCCCGCCTGGAACTCCGTGGAGGCCTGGGCTGGGCTGGGAAGCCCGAGTCAGCCAGAGCACACAGCTGTGCACCTGGGTGATGTATGGGTGTGCTCGTTCATGCCGCAGACAGCCTGGCTCGGACACATGCATTCAGTACATCAGCACCTCCTGGCTTGTGTGGGGTCGCAGGCCCTTTAAGAATCTCATGAAAGTTTTAAATCCTCCCTTATGAAAGTTAACATTCAGATATACACAGAGAACCCTGCAAGCGATTTTTCACGGGGGCTTGCTAGCCACTGAAGCCCACTTATGTCCTCTTCAGAGGTCCATAGAATCCAGGTTAAGACCACAGGTGTGCGATTACAGATCTGTGCACAACACGTCAACAGACACATTCACGTATAAAATATGTGGTATGCATTCTCTGTGGCTTACCTTATTCATGAATACTTAGAGCTGGATATCTCTAACGTTATGTATGTTGAGTGAAATGAAGAGAACACAGGCTTTGGAGGTCCACAGACCAGGGATAAAATTTCACTTTGCTTCTGTCTGAGCTGTATCACCTTGGGCACGTGAATTTGCTTCTCTGAGCCTCAGTTTCCCTAAAGTGTAAAATGTGGATACGCATGAAGTTGAGAAATAAATTTAAAATGTCTAGTAAAAGAATAGCCAGCAATTTGAAAACTATCAAAGAAGTCCATTATATAGTGAACCCTTTCTCTCTCCCACTCTATCTATATATAATATACCATATACATCTTAAGAGATATTCTCCCAAATGCTACCGTTGCAGAGATTTGGGTGGAACTATGAATGATTGAATGTATTTTTTTGTATTCAACAGAGAACATGTATTCTTTTGGCATACAAAAGGAAAAAAAAGAAATGTTATTATTTTTTCAAATCAAGTGCCTAATACAGTGTTTGTCAGAGAGTAGATGGCCAATAAATAACGCGGATAACTACACTGATGTGTTGCATGAAATGTGCTTCCATATCATATAAAGTATATTATTAAAGAATCACTGGTATTCATTCGTTCATAAAGTATCCGCGGAGTACCTACGATGTGCATCCAAGGCATTGTCCTGGATCCGGGGGAGGTGGTGGGAAGGCGATGAGGCCAGGCAGGTAACTGCTGTACCCCACACAAAGTGCCAGGTGCCCGGACAAGACTCCAAGATTGCTTGGAGAGGGTGCGTGTGTGCAGGGGGGTGAGGGAGAGGAGACGGAGCGTTGCATAGACAAGTGCCATTTCAGTGGATCTTGAAGGCAGGATGGGGAGGGGAGATTTCCAAGAAGGAGATGGAAGGAAAGAGGAGCTCCCAGAGGGACGAATGGAGAGAGGAGCCAGCAACAAGCAAAACCCTCGGACCTGGGGACACAGAAGGTGGGGGGGGATGGACCACAGGCCGTGAGTTCCAGGTTAACACATTTTGACTTCATTGGACAGAAGATGGGAGTCACTGAGCTGCCTCTTGAGCAAAGAAGTGGTCTAATCAGAGCTGTAGTTTATGTTTTCAATTTATGACGACAGTCATTTGCAAGTAGCAGAAACTGGACAGCAGTGGCTCAACTACATAGGGCTTTTCTTTTCTTTTCTTTTTCTCCATATAACATGGAGTCTGGAGGTCGATATTCTAGATCTGGCCCCCTAGGCTCTACTATGTTATGGATGAGGCAGATGCCTTCTACCTTTCTGCTCTACCATCCCCGGAGTGTGGCTTTCATTCTGAGATTGTCTCATGGTCATAAAATGGCTGCTACACCCCCCCAGCCTCATGCCCACATTCGAGGCAGGCTGCGGGGGCTGGGGGTGGTGGGCAGGAGAAAAAGGAGGAAAATGTGGAGGAGGAGGTGGAAGGAAGGGAAGAAGGAGGAAGTGGATCCTATTCATATGAAAATCTATAGGAGGGGAATCTATAGAGACAGAAAGTATTTTAGTGGCTGTCAGGGGCTGGGTGGTTATTGGAGACATAAAAGGATGATCACTAAGGATACAGGGTTTCCTTCTGAGGTGATGAAATGTTCTAAAATTGACTGTGGTGATGGGTGTACATATCTGTGTATATACTAAAAACCACTGCACTGAATATACACTTTAAGTGGATGGTGTGTACGGGGTGGGAATCTCCGTAAAGCCCCTCCATACTGCCTCTCCTATAAGGTGGCGTAGACATGGAGAACAGACTCAGACCCTTCCTGAGAGCCAAAGTGGGGAGCCAACAGGAGGCCCCTTGGGAATGGGGAAAGGATGGTGCAGAGAGATGGAGAGGACCAGATGGGTCTGAGGACAGCGAGGCAACCGCAGACCCTAGAGGGCATTCAGGTCCAGGTCCGTGCCAGGCAGGCTACAGCATCATCTTTCAGGTGACATCTAGACAGACAGATGCCTGACTGAGCCCTGCTTCCACCTGCCTCAATTCATGCTCTCAATGGCCCTGAACAGCCCGTCATTCATTAACTTGTTCACACGTCTGCTCATTTAGTCCCTGATTCATTCGCCTAGCAAATACCCACTTGCCATCTCCTTGGTCCTTCCAAGAGTCCCATCTCCCAGCCACACAGATGCCCTCTTTCTCACGGCTTCATTCACTCATTCCACAGATGTTCAGTGAGCGCCTACTAGGTGTCAGGCACGGTGACAGGTGCTACGGCACAGGTGGATGGGACGGACGAAATCCCTGCCCTCTCGGGAATGGACAGACTCTTTTTTTGTTTTTTTAAAGTGAATTTGCTTTTGGAAGCTGTCTTTTTTTTTAAGATTTTATTTATTTATTTGACAGAGAGAGACACAGCGAGAGCAGGAACACAAGCAGGGGGAGTGGGAGAGGGAGAAGCAGGCTTCCCGCCGAGCAAGGAGCCTGATGCGGGGCTCGATCCCAGGATGCTGGGATCATGACCTGAGCAGAAGGCAGATGCTTAACGACTGAGCCACCCAGGCGCCCCACGGGCAGACTCTCTTGAAGAAAAAGAAATTCTAGTATCTTACATTATATTTATTATAATTTTTCTTAAATAGGAGCACATAAAACTAGGTATAAACTCCTTATGCTTATAGTTCTTATGGACCTATAGAACCCAAAGGAATTACCGATGTAGTGTGAATAAAACAATAAAAACTAATAACAGTATAAATGCTTTTCTGCACCTAGATTCAGACTTGTGGTGTAAGTGTGAGCCCTGTGAAGTCAGTCTTCCACATTTTCTGCCTAAAATCCTGCTCATGATGTCAATTGGGAAGAAAGCTTGAGAAGCGCCAAGGTCCGAGGACTCACGGGGACTGTGTCTCCGAGCTGGGGGAGACCCTGACCACGTGGAGGAACTGGGCTTCATGGCTGGCTGGGGGGAGAAGCTACCACATCAGGCCCAGAAGCTGAGTGTGTGAATGACAGGGTGGGGACGAGCTTTTGGCATGGCGGGGCAGGGGGTGGTCTGGCTGCAGGAGGAGAGCCTGACAGCCTGATTTGGGGGAGCTTGGGCCTTGCCCCTCAGGCAACGTGGAGTCCCCAGAGGGCTATGATCACATTTCTGTTCATCAGGGCCACACCGGCCACCGTGTGGATGGCAGATGGGAAGACAGACAAAGAAGGTTAGTGCCATGGTAGGACGTCCAGGTGGGAGGTCACGGACGCCGGGCTGAGCCCAGGAGCCTGGGCTGGAGACCAATCTGGCCATCAGCAGTGGTGGCCAGGAGCGGCCAGGATGGACCTCAGCTTGGGCATGGGAGAAAACAGGGGAGGCTTCAGGGAATTGATGCAAAGGGGGTCCTGACAAGAGAAGGGCCTGGAGGGCCAGTTGCCCCAAAGTGGAGGAGAGGAGCAAGAGGACCTTGGTGGGGTCTCAAAAGGAGGACGCTCAAGGGCTGGGCTGGGTGCTCGGCAGTGGTCAGTGCTCCCCGGGGCTCCCTGGCCCTTGACAACCCCGTGAGCAGCCCTTGCTTCCTGGTCAGGAGCCCTGGGACGAGGAGTGGCCAGGGCAGTCCCCAGCGTCAGGGATGGGCCCAGGGCCCAGAGGAAACAGATGCCCACCTTCCTAGACCTACTTTTCATCCCAGCACCACCATAAATTGCCTGGAGCAGCCCCCACTCCCCCCACCCAGCTGCTGTTTTGCAGTCGGGGTGTATCAGTCATGATAAGACATTACTTAAAGCAGTGGTGACGGGGCCTAATCAGTCTTGTGAAATATAGACTTCTCCCCGCACGGCGGGCAGGGCCGACATTAATACACATTTATGCAAAGCAAGAGCTGTGGCTGTCGGGGGCTAATCTTTACAAGTATGATAAATGATGTTTATTTTCCATGATGGAACGAAACACCCCAGCCGACAGTAATTGTAATAAAAAGGACAGATCAACTTCTATAAAGTGATTGAATTACCCTTCGATTGCATTAATGTCCACACTCGGTTGTGTCACTGGCTTCCTCGAGGTTCCGAGGACAGTGAGCAGGACAATTTCCCCTTCAGGTCAATGTCTGCCCTTCACCCGGGCTGCTGGGGCCCAGGGGCTGCCCACTGGCAGTGTGGGGTTGGTCTCTTCCAGCCCAGAAGTTTATCTCCCAGCACGGGAGGAAGTTGACCTGGGGGAAGCACGGGGACAAGTATCAGCCTGGGAAGCGTGCGAGCGGCCAGGATGGAGTGACCCTGCATGGCTAGCCTTTGGAGCAGAAAGCAAGGTGTTACATCCAATTGCTCCCATGGCCCCGAGGGGCTATTACTATTCTGTCTTTGCAGGTGAGGAGGTAGGGGCTCAGAAAGGTTAAGTGGCTTGGCCAACGTCACATAGCTGGTGTGTGTCAAAATGGTGTCCAGGGCGCCTGGGTGGCTCAGATGGTTAAGCGTCTGCCTTCGGCTCAGGTCATGATCCCAGGGTCCTGGGATTGAGTCCCACATCGTGCTCCCTGCTCCTTGGGAGCCTGCTTCTCCCTGTGCCTCTCTCTCTCTCTCTCTCTCTCTCTCTCATGAATAAATAAATAAAATCTTGAAAAAAAAATGGTGTCCATGCCCAGTCCCCACGGGACTGCTACTGAAGTGTCTGAGGGGATCCCTTGCTCCAGATCTTCCTCTGATGTGTGACCAGCTACCTGACCAGCTCCACAGTGACCCAGAGGACTGGAGTGGCAGGTGGCTCCACTTTCCGGGGAAGAGTCTGGACACCAGGGGGCCTAGACCAGAGATGCTGGGTACCATCTTCCAACATCACAGCCTAGGGAAATGTACGGTGTTAGCGGGCAGTTGGGTTGGAATCTCTCTCGAGACCTCAGTCTTCTTATCTATAAAATGGGGATAAGAAGAGCACCCACCTCACAGAGTTGGTGGCCAGTTCAGTGAGAACAGGGTCTCATGAAGTCTCAGCTGGGTCGTCCCCTAGACTCAGCTATCTCTTGGGAGGTCCCATGACCCTATGGGGATGAGGGCTGTCAGTAACCTCAAGGAGGGGAAAATGGCATCCCTGACCTATGATCCAAGGGATCGTTTAATAAAGTACCTAGGCTCTTCTCACTCACTTGCCTAAAACCTCCAATGGCCTCTATTGAATTCAGAATAAAACGCCTGATCCTTAACCCACACAGGTTTGTCCCCAGGTATATTCAACATCATTCAAGCTACCCCAATGGCGATTGCCTAGGAGCCCATTAAACAGCAGTTTGTCCTGATTGAGCCCGGTTCTGGGTGCTCCTCACTTACTCCTCAGCACAGCCTATTATAAGTAGGTTAACTGAGGCTTGCGGAGAGCAGAGCACTTACTGGTTGCCCCGGAGCTAGTTAGGGACAGAACTATACCAAGGAATCTAGCTCGGATGCGTGTTGCAACATAGACGAATCCCGAAACCATGATGCCAAGTGAAAGCAGCCAGACACAAAAGGCCACCCGTTGTATGATTCCATTTATATAAGATATCCAGAACAGGCAAATGCACGCACGGAGCCAGGAAGTATTGACTGGTGGTTGCCGGGCTGGGGAAGGGGGAACAAGGAGGAACTGCTTCCTAAGTACGTCTCTTCCTCTGTACTTCCTTCCTTCCTTCTTCCTTCCTTTAGGGGTGATGAAGCTGTTTGGGGACTAGAGAGAGGTGGTGGTTACAAAACATGGTGAGCTCACCAGTGTCACTAAATTGTACACTTCATTTTTTTTTTAAGATTTTATTTATTTGAGAGAGAGGGAGAGACAGAGACAGAGCATGTGCAGGGCGGACGGGCAGAGGGAGAGGGAGAAGCAGACTCCCCCTCTGAGCAGGGAGCCGGACGCGGGGCTCTATCCTGGGACCCTGACATCATGACCTGAGCCAACCGACCTGAGATCATGACCTGAGCTTAACCAACTAAGATAACCGGGCACCCCTAAATTGTACACTTTAATTGCTAATTTTATGTTATATGAGTTCCACCTCAATTACAAAAAAAGCCCCACAGCTTGCTGGGCACTACCCCCAGTCTCTGATTCAGGAGGTCTGGAGTGGGGAGCAGAAGTACCATTTCTTTTTTTTCTTTAAGGCAGTCTGTCACATGCGGAGCCTCATTTGGACGTGTCTGAAGTCTTGGAAGCTTGACCACCCTACGTTCTCCTACAGATGGACCTGGAGAGCTTGTTTGGAGGTTCTAGCAGGGGAGGGCAGCTACTGTATACCCTTGACCGAAGAACGGTCCTCCTCTATCGGGGAAGGCCAGCAATGGAGCGTGCAGCTTTGGGAGGGACTCGCGTGGAGCCGTGAGGGAGGAAGGACACCTGCCTAGCCAGCCGGATCATGGAATCAACCCTGGCCATCAGTGGGGTGACAGATGTCACAGTCAGACTGCCCTCACATCCCAGAAGTACCGTTTCTAACAAGCTCCCAGGTGCTGCTGATTCCTGGACCACCCTTGGAGAACGGCCCAGGAGGTAATGCAGAGCCTCTGGGCTCCCCGGGGGGCCTGGGTGAGCCTCAGACTGGGGCCATTTACTAGCAGGACTAAAGGATAGTCTGTTCATGGAGGTCATCGTCCACTTCATGTGGATCGTTTCAGGCTGCTATTTATTCCCCTTTCAAGTTTTCAATTCATATCCAGGCTCCGAGTTTTTACTTGTTTTGAATATCCCTCATATTTTAGCTAAAAAACAACCGTCTTCCATATGAGTGTTTTAAAAACAGGATTGCTTGTTTGTAGCTCTGGTTTGGGATATGCTCCTCTCTGCTTGGACGTCAGTGGGAGGCAGGAAGGTGCTAGAAAGAGAGAGATGGAGTGAGGGCCAGGGAGCATGTGTGAGTTGGGAGCCCAGCCAGGTGGCAGAGCCCTGGACCCCCGACTCTCTCCCTGCGTCAGCCCCACTGGCCTCATCCCAGCTCCCAGCTTCAATCCCGGGGACTCTCTGGGTGATGCCACAGAACCCCACGCCCTCTGCCTGGAGACCCCTCGGCCAGCATCGTCCTCAAACCTGGGCCTGCCCAGGCTTCCCCTCTACCTTTTGTGTAAGTCAGGCAGTCAGAGGGCATCCCCAACTCTGACTTTTCCAGAACCTCCCTAGCCAGCCCACTGCCACTGTGGGCAAGGTTAGTGCGAACAAATTTCTTTTCTTTTTTTTTTTTTAAGATTTTATTTATTTATTTGAGAGAGAGAGAGAATGGTAGAGAGAGAGCATGAGAAGGAGGAAGGTCAGAGGGAGAAGCAGACTCCCTGCTGAGCAGGGAGCCCGATGTGGGACTCGATCCCGGGACTCCAGGATCATGACCTGAGCCGAAGGCAGTCGCTTAACCAACTGAGCCACCCAGGCGCCCAGTGCGGACAAATTTCTTAACGTACCCCCCTTACCTCTCACCAGGACAGAGGTAAGAGAGTCCCGACTTGTCCTCTGCACCCCTCTTGCCCTCCTATGGTTCTCTACCCCGCCGCCAGCAAATCCGATCAGGCTTCCCTTGTACCTACCGTAACGGCCAAATTCCTACAACATCCTCTGGGAGTCCGCTGCCACCCCGCTTCCCATCAATCTGGCCTTCAGGTCAGCTGTCTCCAGCTGGACCCAGGGCCTCGGCCCAGACAGTGTCCTTTCCCTGGAACGTCCCTTCCCAGTCCCGCTGCCCCCAATCAGGGTAACCCTACACATTCCCCAGCCATTACTTCAAAAGTCACTTTGTCAGGGACAACCTTCCCTGACCCAGATAGGGACAGGCCCCTGCCACACTTTCCCAGAACACAGACACACTCCGCCCTTGCACTTGTCCTGGTCCATAATTACACTTTGATTTGTGTGTTTGTTTAACGTCTAGCCCTCTTTCCACCCTGGAAGGCTCACATGGGTCGAGACGGTGAGCGGTTTGCTTGCTGTTGCATCAGCCCCTGGCCTGGTGTGGACACGGAGCAAATGCTCAGAAAACGCCCATGGGATACATGCATGATGAACTCCTTGCTGTCTTCTGGGAGGACAGGGGCTTTGCCACAGATATTGAGTGTTTGAAAATGTTTCTGGTGCCTGAGTGTTTGCTACATGTGGGTATGCAGGTGTGTGTGTGTGTGTGTGTGTGTGTGTGTGTGTGTGTGTGTGTGTGTGTGTCCACACACGTGGACACTTCCCCTGCCCCCTGGGTGGAGATAAGCCAGCAAGGGCAAGCCTCCTAGGCATCTGGTTCTGGATGCATGATCCTGTGGAGGAGAGAGATAGGGAGGATTCTTCTCGTTCCTGCATTCCAAGGGGGAGGGCCCTCTGTTTACCTGGGACTCAAAAGACCAACCAGCCAGCCAGCCAGTCTCGAAGACGTTTTCATCTTCATTGCGAGCTACCTGCACCCAGAACAAACCCTCACCAGACTCTTGCCCTCCACCTCTTGGGTGGGAAAAGGGAAGACTCAAGGCTTCCCCTCTTTGAGGACTGGAAGGACCAGAAGAGACCTCCCAAGTGAAGGGGGAGCCCTACCCCTCATCCTACTAGCCTCCTGTCGTCAGACCGGCCTGCAGATCACCTTCAAAGACCATGCAGACCCAGACATTCTACAGAAAGCCAGGCTGCTCTGCCCCCGCCCATGTTGCTGCCCCAGGAACATCGCCAGCCTTCTGCCATAGCAGTGCCCCTTGGGCTCTGGCCATCTCCAAGAGTGGTGCAAAGCCTTTGGCCCCATCTCTGTTGTGGGTAAAGGCCATGTGTAGCTAATGTCTTCAGGAAGGGGAGCATCAGTGACCACCCTTGAACCTGCTAATTCTAGGAGCTAAATTTCACTCCTGCTAGCATTTAGCCAAAGGGAAGATTTTAAGACGTTAACATTCTGGGGGCGCCTGGGTGGCTCAGTCGTTAAGCGTCTGCCTTCGGCTCAGATCGTGAGCCCAGGGTCCTGGGATCGAGCCCCACATCGGGCTCCCTGCTCCGTGGGAAGCCTGCTTCTCCCTCTCCCACTCCCCCTGCTTGTGTTCCCTCTCTCACTGTCTCTCTCTCTGTCAAATAAATGAATAAGATCTTAAAAAAAAAAAAAAGACGTTAACATTCTGTTTATTCCTGAAAGTCCTTCTCCGAGCATCCTATCCATCACATAGATTCATTCAACAAACCCATAATCAGGGGACCTGATGCCTGGCACTGAGCCCTTGGCCTCAAAGAGACAAACAAGAACCAGACAATGAGAAGTCCATCCAAGAGGCCATGAGAGGGAGCCCAAGGCGGGGCGTCTCTCCCTGCCACCAGAGGCTGTTAGGAAAGGCGTCCAGAGGAGAGTACATGGAGCTAAGTTTTGGGGGGCTGAGAAGGGCTGGCCGGGTGAAAAGGTGGGCGACAAGGAAAGGTATTCCCAGGGGAAGAACATGGACCCGAAGGCCTAGAGGCGGGCTTGCTCGTGGCTTTCCGGAGTAGAGGTGGTAGCAGTGTTTGGTTCCTGATTACACCTCCTCCAAGCTGCCCCCCAAAGCCCTTGAACTCCCAGGAAGCACCAGCAGATGTTCGTTAGTAGGCGGGGAGCCGGGGGACTGGTGCCATTTGCCAGGGCGGCGTGTTCGGAATAAATCTCAGGCGATGCTGTAGGGGCCCGGCCGGTGCTCCTGGTCCCGAGCCAGTTTGGGGGCTAGGGGGTGGGGGGCAGGGGGAAAGGAGCCTAATAGGTTGTTCCTAATTATTATTATTACTTTTTATTAGGAGGCCCGGCTGCCCAGACCATACGGACGTGTGCCCCTACCTCTGCTGGAGCATCATTAGGGGAACATATTTGGGTGAGACTAATGAGGTTGGCTGAGGTAAGGACCGGAAATCAATGAGGGGTGCTGCTGGCTGGTGCCAAGAGGGTTCAGGCCACACTTTTCTTTTGTGGCAGCATATTGCTGCTAGCTGAGGTTCTTGCTAATGTGCCCCAGCCAGCTCTGGGCTTTGGGCTCTGAAATGCTACAATTTATTATGATTATCAGGGCCATGATGTAGGGAGGCTGTTTAGAATTTCCACCCCGATAATGAGGAAGGCAGGCGATGCCATTCTCGGGGGCCATTTGCCCTCAGCAGCGCTGGAAGAGGGTAGCCCTGGCCCCGTGGTACCTGCAGATATCCCCCGTGGAATGCCGGTGGGAACCATGGTGGGGTTTGCAAATGCCTTCTCCCTTCTCCGTGTGGCTGGATCTCTGTCCAAACAAGGCCTCATCCAGCCCAGTCCAGCCCATCCAGAGAAAAGAAACTTCTGTTCCTAATGAAGACTTGCACAGCTATAGAACAAAACCACTACCCTCACTTGAAAACTCTGCTCTGCCCCCACCTCCTCCAGGAAGTCTTCCCTGAGCTATGCCCCCGTTAACATCCATCCTCTGTTTGGAGTACCTATATGGAGGGTGGCCCTTGTCCTATTCCGTATCACTTACTTGTCACGTTATCAGCTTCTCTGAACAAGAGCATGGTGGTGTGAGAATAAGCAGCACATTGAGGGTCTCTCCATGAGAACTTCTCTGTGGAGCTGAGCAGGGAACCCTCCAGTGGGCTAGAGTCTTCCCGTGTCTCCCAGATCCACTCAGCCCTGCTCCCTCCGATGGACTCTCTCACCATCCAGCTTTATTTGGCTTCGCGCAATGGGAAGCCCAGGTGTGTGATGTGAGGAAGGGAGAAGGAGGCCGGGGTGCTTATTCCCCACTGACCCTCTTCATTGGGGGTTGCTTCAGGTCATGATTCAATGCAACTCTCCCCTTTGGGGTTCCTGGCTTCTTTAGTCAGAGGATGTAGCAGCTCCTCTGTTGTGAGTCCTAGAGTATGAGCTAGCTTTGGGCTACCTCTCAACTTCCCACGCCTGTGTAGCTAGCCCCGCTATTAACCCTCCTTGCTCATCCCCATGTGAACATGCCAATGCATCCCCTGTGGCTGGACAGTAGGATGGGGTGGACAGGAGAGAGACGCAGACATTTAGGTGAGGAGTGGATTATGCGAGACAGCCAACTTCCATCCATTGTTGGTCTTGCCTGACACACTGTGTCCTGAAGAGAACTCCGAAGCCACCTCCTGGATTAGCAGAGGGAAAGCTCTGTGATCGATTAGTAATGCCTGCTGTGGGAGCAAGGGTTGGAGTGGTGGTGTGTGTGCTCTGTCCCCTACCACCCAAGGACTGATCCCAGACAGCTTCGAGCTGCAGGAAAAGGGCATCGGACTGTATCCTACAAGCTTTGGTGGGAGGGAAGTTAAGGGTCATCAAAGTCGTTTTGAACAGAGAAGCACAGTCCCAGGATTTTTCTCTCCTGTGGCGTGGCATTATGGGCAGTGGACCAAAGGGAGGCCAACAAGGAGGCCACTGCCATGGACCCGAGCAGGTGAGAAAAAGGGAAATGCAGAGCATGGAGAGGCAGGGAGAGGTTTGGGAGGGGAAGAGAGACTTTGAGGGCAAATTCTTAGGACTTGATGGCTTCTAGCTATGAGGGTTGACAAGGAAAAAGATTGGGATGAATCCTGTAACCAGGATATTGGGAGGGTGTAGGTGCCATAATGGGAAGAAGAGAACACAAGGAGAAGCTGGATGGGGAAGAGGTGGGAGGGAGAAATCAGGAAAGTATAAGATGTCCTTATTGTCTTAGAAGGAACCTTAAGCCCTAAACCCACTTTGACAAATGGGGGCTGGGGTAGGCTGATGGGCACCACACAGGCTCCAGTCCCCTCAGCTGGCCAGTATTGAGGCACCTCTAATTGGAAACATGGCAGTGGCACCATCTGGCCTCCAGGAGTGAGTGGCAGCTGGGGGAGGGGGCGGCAGCTGGTCAGGAAGGGGTGAGGGGTGTGCACATGCCACACAGTTGCCTTGGGTCTCTGCCTCGGGGCCAGTGCAGAAGCCACCCTGGGAGCCCCGTCCCTCCAGTGACACCACTCTGGCCTTGTCCCCTTACGCCTGATCTCCCCAGGGCGAGTTTTCCTGATTGGGTTATTTCTTCTTCTAATTTTAAAATTCACATCTGCTCATTGTAGAAAATTAGAAAACCACAGCGCCCTGTTAAGAAGAAAAGAAAAACCAGTAGAACTCCACCTGCAGAGAGAGTTGCTGGTAAGAGTTGGTATATTCCCTCCAGACAGTTCTTTTTTCCTTTTCTTTTCTGCTTTTCTTTTTTCAGTATGTATGATGGGGAAACCCCTCTGCCTGCCACCTTGGGTCTGCAGGAAACAGCATGTCACTTTGGGCTGTCACTCAGCCCAACGTAGATTCTGAGCTGTCAAGCCCTGAGTCACCTGTCACTTAATGTTTGTCCACATAAGTGACCCCAGAGAGTCACCGGGTCTGCATGTGCGTCTCTCTTGGATGTGGGGATCTCCATGGGTTTGGAAACTGGCACCTTTAGGAACATTCCTTAGAGGTTCCCTGATGTGACCACTGATGTCTGCGGCCTTCCCTGGGGCCTCTGGATCCCCTGACCTCCCCCCATCCAGGCCCAGAATCTCCCCCTTGTCTGAGAGGAGCCCCTCCCAAACCCCACTTCTCCCTACCACATGCTCTACCCTGTTCCCTCCTGATGGCCTCGGAAGGGCCCTGAAATCCAGAGGCTAAGTAAATCACCGGTAATCAGAAGCTAGTTCCTCTTACCCAAGGGGCAGGGGGGCTGAGGCAGAAATCCTCCCAGGAGGTGAAGGAAGATATTCGGGCACAGAAAGAGAAAATGAAAAACACCATAAATAAGTCTTCATCATAAAGCCATCCAAGCCAGTTGTGTCCTAACAAAAGCAGACACATGGACTTCTCACACAAAATCGGGATTATAATGTAGCTCCACGGCTTCTTAGTTTTTCACTCAGCATTACACTGTGGGCATTTTCTCACGTCATTTGAAAATGTGATTTTTGATGCCAGCTCCTAAGGTTAATTTAGTAAATGAACTGGAACCAGAGGGCTTTGTGGGTTAAAGATCCGTCACAGATGCGTGCAGACTTGCATCAATCACCCATCTCCTTTTTGCTCCTCCCCAATCTCAGCCCCGGCCCTGCCACTCCCTCACTCAAGAAGCTACTATGGTTCCCTATTTTTATCACATCAAGTCTAAACTCTGGCACCATGACCAACAAGCCCCTTCTTTCCTCTGCTCCCCATCCTTCTCTCTGTGACTCAATGCCCCAAACACTCAACCCTGTCTCCTCTGTCTAGCAACTTCTTCCCCCTACCCCCAACGCTGCTCATCTGGGGCCATCAATCCTCCACCCCCTCCAGACACCCCAGGGCTCTCTCTGCTGAGGATGCAAAGTGCTGCCATCCTTGGGGAAATGATGAGTTCTTAGGGGAATAAGGTCCTTTGCTCTCCCTGAGCCTTGAGCCCAGGCCCCTCAGGGGGTGGGTGGGCTTGGGTCTGACGAAGGAGTCCGTGAAACTGGCATCTCTCCCAGGAAGGGCGGTGGCCGCTGCCGGCCTCAGGTGACCGACCTGGCCCTGCAGAGGACTCTTTTGCTATCCAGTGCCAGCCAGGAGCCAGGCCCAAGCACCATCTGCCCCGAGGGTCCTGGGTTGGCAGAATGTGAAGCTTGGCCTCAGGGTCTGACTTCTCACCTCAAAGGAGCACCTGCCACAGTGTGGGGAATTCTGAGGAAAGGCCCAGGCCCCGCTGCAGACCTGGGCGGGTACCTGCTTCCTCCCCTCCCCCGTTTCCCCAAGATGTGCCACCCCTCGCCAGCAAGAAGGAAAGGGAGGCGAAGTCACCCTCACCTCATGCTGAGCACCCCCAGTCCCAAAAGCTCACTAAATCTTTCACCAAAATTGTTCTTTCTGCTCTGGCTCAGCTGGGGTTCAAGGTCAGCCCTGGAACCTTCCCAGAGTCTCAGTGTGGTTCTGAAAGCCAAAGTTAAAGCTACAGTGAATGTCTCCAAGCGGCTTTTCCGAAGCCTGTTTGAAATTGGATCCCGAGAGAATGGTTTCTAATCCAATAGAAGGGTCCCACAGAACCGGGAGGGGTGGGGACACGAGGTCCTGCACCAGCTCACCAGCGCCCCCTGGTGAGAGCCGACTTGTCCTGCGCAGCATCAGTGGCCTGCGGTGGGTGCATGTCAGTGGCAGGGGGTGCGGTCTGGCTCCCGGCGCCCACGGGCTTCCCAGCCCCGGCCCTCAATTTCATCCCAGAGGCTGCGAAGCCCTCCACCCACTTCCAGCCGTTCACCCATGCTCTGCACCTCACAGAGGAGAAAACGAGGCCCGGCAGGGGCCCAGGTCACAGTGGACACTTCCAGAGGGGACCCTGCTGTTGTGTCACTTGACCCTCACCCCAGCCTGAGGGAGACAAGGGCTCTGACAAGGGCCTTGCCAGAGACATACAGCTGGAGAGGTTCAAGGCACCAGCGGCTGGACTGTGCAACTCCAGGAGTTCTGGGATTTAACCGAGCAGCCAAGGATGAAACAGAGCCTGGGTATCAAGTGAGAGAGTGGCGGAGCATTCAGGGCCGGCTTCCTGGAGGAGGGTGGCGGATCTGCGCTTGACAGGATGGGAAACACTGGGACCTGGACAAGAAACCATGGGGAATATTCTGGCGGGGGGACCAAGAAGCCATGCCTGAGAAATAAATTTGCTTCTCCAGCTTGAGAAAACACAATGGTTCTGCAAAGAAAGTCCCGGGTCGAAGTTTTTCTTTTTAAAAATATAATAGTATATTATTCTTAACCCATTTTTGTTGGGGTTCCCAAGACACCCTCCTCAGGTTAGACGATTCACTGGTAGAACTCAGCATACCCAGGCTAAGATTTTTTTATTTGACGGCCAAAGGGTCCAGAACAAATCAACAAAAGGAGAAGGTGCGTGGGGTGAGGTCCAGAGGAAACCAGACAGGCTTCCTAGAACCTCTCCTGGATGTGCTTACTTCCCCCTGCAGCAAATTACGACACCGTATTTGACATGCTGTCCACCAGGGAAGCTCTGTAGAGTCTCAGTGCTGGGGTTTTTTTACCGGGCCCTGCTCATGCGGGCACCTCCACCTGGCGCATCCCCAAATTCCAGCCTCCCCAGAAAGAGGAAAGCAGGTGTTCCACATAAGCCACGTTGTTGTACAAACAGCCTAGGCAAGGTGAGCCCCTCTCATCACTTAGGGAGTCGTGGGAACCCCCAGGCCACAGGTTTCTAACAATCGATTCTTACTCTCATACTACTCCAGACTCTGTGCCATTAGATACAGAGCAAACCCCTCACCCTCGCTTCCCTAATTCCCCCCTCTGTCTTGCTGGCTATTCCCTTTGGATCTCTTTGCTGGTTCCTCCTGCCTCCTTGACCCCTAAATGTTGGGGAGCCCTGGGCTCAACCTCCCCACCCCCTCCCATCACTCTCTCATCCATCCTGGGGACTTTAAATACCATCCGTCCTATGAGCAGACGATGCTTTCCCGTCGGCCCTCCCCGCACCCCACGTGGATGTCAAATTGGCATCTGGAACCTAACATGACTTTGTTACCACCCCCACACCTCTCCCCCCGACCAGATTCCCATCTCCATCTGCAGAATCACCGCCAACCCAGATAGCAAGCCATATGCTGGGGCTGTCCTGGCTCAGCCCTCTTCCCTCACATCGGTGCCGCTAGCAGGACCTGTCACCATTACCTCAACCTGTGTCCTTCTGTGCCGGCTCGCGTCACCCCTGGGTCCCAGCCACTGCCTCTGGCCCAGAGCAGCCATCCTGATCTTTCTGATCCATCTGCCTGTGCTCCTGTCCCCTGACAGAGCATGGTCCGCACAATGGCCAAGGGGGCTCTCCAAAACGGGCGTCATCGCCGTGTCCCTTCTAGCATCTTTCTCCAGCCACAAGGCTGGTGGGACCCAGCCCCACCTGCCTCCCTGGAGTCCCCTTTACTGGTCTCCCCTTGCTCATTCTGCTTCGGCCAGCCAGGCCTTCTGCAAGCACCAAGCTCATCCGACCCCAGCTCTTCGGCCTTTGTGGTTTCGTTTCTCTGAAGATGTCTACACCAGCTTTCCCCTGCGGCTGTGGGAGCAGGCTGGCCTAAGCGGGGCTATGGCTGCTGTGTCTGGGGCTCAGAGCCCGCAGGGCAGGCCCCGGGGAATGGAAGATGGCTTGAGCAGGGGCAGCAAGCACACGCAGGACTGGACATGCCGAGCTGGAGCCCAAGAGGGAGGACCTGACCTCGAGTCCATGGGTCCCTGCCTCTGAGCCTACATCTTTGACGATGGCGTGACCTGCCAGAGAAGCAGGTGTCTTCTTCATGGAGCTAACCACACACTCAAACCAGGAGTCAAGAAGGCTCAAGAAGGGTCTGGCTGCCCCGGCACTAAATCCCTCCTCTGCAGATCAGCCACAATCGTGAGTGCCCTGCACTGCCTTCTGCGTGTCCAACGTACACACCTGCTTCTCACCTTCCACCTTCTCACTGTGTGCAATCTCTCTCTTGGGGCCCACGAGAATCGGAACTATGCAGCGAAGGGACTTCCAGAAACTGCGGTGTTAGCTTGGCTAAGAGGACTGCGTACAAATCCGTCTCCCCACCCCAGAACCTGACATTGTGCGTCGCCGTGAGGCTGCGTCAGAGCTGCGGGCATGGGTCCTGTCTCCAGGGAACCCATCATCCCTGGAAAGAAGGACAAGTCAAGAGACTAGTAAAACACCACTTCATACACACTTTAGAAACTGTGGACAAGAGCCCCTGGGGACCTGAGGGGGAGGACTTGTCTCTGGAAGGAGGGAAGCCTGGAATGGCCCCCAGGGAGGGACATCTGAGCTGGACGCCAGGAAATTCAGAGGGAGGCTGACTGTGCAGGGCCAATGCCCTGGGGGAGGGGACAGCCAAGGCAATGCTCAGGATCTACACTTCTGGGCATTGGATGGATGGGTCGGAGGGTGCTCCCCTCGAAAGGGCAGAAGGCGGGTGGGCAAGGGGCAGGCTTTGGTGTGTGATTGGCCCGGGAGATTGCCCCAGGGGTGATCCTTGACCTCGCGGAGCCTCACATTCCTATCTGGAAAATGGGGTTGGGAAATACAAATACTGCTCTGTGCCCAACCCCCCCACCCCAAAATGAGGCATGTCTAAAATTGATGCTGTCTTAGATCCTGAAAAATCCGAGAGGAAGATGACATTTCCTGTTCTTCCAGCAGGCACAGCCTCCCTTGAACTTGGAAGTCACCTCGCAGTACAGAGAGGGTGGGGCCCAAGGTCTACGGAGACACAAACAGGGCCTTCCTTCCGGGGTCTCCTCCGACCCCTATTCCAGTCCTGCCTACAGTACTTCATTCCCCACGAGGACCCGCAGCCGGCTCCTGCCATCTGCCATGATTTATAGAAAAGAGGCCATGATTAATCAGCCAGTCAGCACCCAGTGCAGCCACTTTCTTTCATTTACCTGCCCCCTGACCCCCAACACAGTCCCAGGCAGCGCTGGGCAAGTGTATTAATCATGCACATTAAAAATATTTGAAGGAGGAGCTGGGCCTGGAGCAGAGTCTCCTTTAATGGACTCGGTTTCAGCAGAGGGTGAGTATGCTAATTAGCAGATAAAACAAACTGGCTGTTTGAAATGCAAATGAGCTGGTGGAAGTGCTTCTGGTCCCTTCCTTCCTCGCTGCCAGTTTGGAAGGCTAAATCTTACTTCTCCCAGCCACTTCCCGCCATCGATTTCTAACCAAAATGATAGTGATGAATTCTAACGCTGAGGGCTGCTCGGTCTTGCTTCCTCCCTGCCCTTCCTCCTCTGTGAGGATCGAGGAGGACAGAAGTCTCCCATCCACCTGTGTTTGGAGAAACCCAAGCCAGGAAAGGAGCCCCCCCAGCCCCCACCCAGGCCCTCCTCTGCTTTCCCTCTGTCTTGGCCTGGATCTGGGTTTCCCCACTCCTCTCCTGCCTGCCTTCCTGCCTAGTTAAACCCTCTCCATTCTGCAAAAGCTGCCGGCGCCAGCCTCCCAGGAGCAAATCTGAACATTTCCCAGCCTCCAGGCTTTCCAGGTGACTTCAGCCACCCCTCCTGCCCACCACCAAGCCTAGACTCTGCCTCCAGTCTGGCCTCCCCCTGCCCACTCCACCCCAGCCCGACCCTGGCATGCCGTGCCCCCCCTCTCGTGTTCCTGCCCACCCCCCACTGCTGCTCGTCCTCAGGACTTAGGGCAAGCGTCACCACCTCTCAGATCTCCTCCTTTTGCCTTTGCGGTCCCAGGATATGGCATCTGCCTTGAGCACAGCAAAGCACCTCTATGTTCATGTATCTGTCGCCCCGGGCTGGGTGCTCCTTGGCACGGAAGATTTCCCTCCCCACCACGCCCCGCGCCGGCTGGCACAAAAAGCTGGCATTTAGTAAAACCATATTGGGAGGTCCATGAGCCCGTTTTATCCACAGACAGTCCCCGGAGAAGCACACAGGCTCCTGCAGACAGACACCTGGACCGAGTCCCCCCCGGGCCCCCCCGCCAGCCCATCAGGCAGGTCCCACTACAAGTGTCTGTTCTCCTGGAAGACAGGAGAAGCGGTTCTGCACCCCAAGGCGCCATCCAGACACAGCTTGTGCACGTGCCCTGCTCTGCCTCCGGGGCAGCACAGGTGCCCTGCCTGGCTCCCTCCCACCCCGTTTCTCCTCAACACTCTCAAACCCCAGCTGCTCAGAATCTGGCCTCCACCTCCCCAGGTACAGCTGAAGGATGCCTTGTAAGAATATGAGGGTGTGAAATATTATCTTCCGTTACCCACCCCCCCCAAGTCTAAACTCTCCCCGCTCTGCCCAGTTGGCTGGGGTTCTCACTCTTCCTCAGCTCCTTGTCAAACTGTGTCTCAGGTTGGAGTGTCCGGGAAGCAGACACTAAGAGGAAGGGAGGGCACAGAAGTTTGGGGGGGGGCGGTAAGGGGAGGGCTCTCGCCTATGAAAGGAGGGGGAAGACGCAGGGTGGACAGAGGAGCTTCAGACTGGGATGTAAGACCCCCCAGCCTGTGCCTGCCCAGCAGTGGGTGCCAGAGCAAAGCGTGCCCAGCACAGGAGACCTGCCTTGGGGGACAGGGCCAGGCCCTGATGATGCTCAGTCAGTCATTGCTGGGGCCACCCCAGAGCAGTGTGACTTCGGCTCAAAAACTGACAGAGCTAATATCTGTCAGGTAGACACGCTGCTCATGGGTGAGCAGCAGTCCTTTCTCGAGGGGGGTGTGAGCAGCGACTCTTCCTGGGCCTTAACCTTGGCTCCCCTGAGAGCAGATCCGGAGACAACAGCTGGTGCAGGCAGCAGGGAAGAAAGCTGGAAGGTAAGGAAAGCCAATGCCAGAATCATCAATGATTATCAATTATCAGCCAACGAACTATCAAGTTGACCACCCACAGTGACCAGCACTTCGGTCTGAGACGTCCCGAAGAGCATCGTGAGATGCATCTCAGAACCAATGCCTGGGCATGAAGGAGGGAGGATCCATCCAGCCACTTCTGCCCCCACCGGACAAGGGTGGCCCTGCGGGTATTAACTCCCCCCACGCTTCGAGGGGGTTCAAGCTCGGATGCTGAGCAGTTTCGCCAACACCTCCTACCCCGTGTGGACTAGAGGCACGGACAACACTAGATGTTGTCCGGCTGTACCCGTGTAAAGGTGGCCAGAGCAGCATGGCCCTGGTCACCGCAGCCAATGGGGATGGTGGAAAGCAGGTTGACTAGGGCTGGGAGCAGCGAGAGTTTGTTCTGAGACCCTGTTAAATTTGAGGGGTTTCTATAAACATCCAAGAGAAGAAGTCCCATAAGGATGGATATTTACTCATCTCTAGTCCAAGGAGACACTGGCCTGGAGACATAAATCTGGGAGCCGTCAGTTCATGGACCACATGAAAAGCCACCGACTGCATGAGCGGACGTGAAAAGCTCACCGGAGGGGAGAAAAGAGATGCATCTGAACTGAGCCCTAAAAGAACTCCCTCAAGCTGGGAGATGAGGAGGATCAGCAGAGGAGACCAGACGGTGCTGCCAGCAGGTAGGAGGGAAGTGGGGGAACGGCAGACCCTGTGGTGGGGGTACAGAGGGAGGGTCTTAGATAGGGGTCCAGACAGCACAGCCACTTTAACGGCAGCAAAAGTGGAGGATCTGGCCAGCCAGGTGACCTTTGGTAGTGGCGAATCTGTTTCCCTCCAATTGCTTTCTTCTCGGTGTCCTGAGAAACAAAGCCACAAGTGGAGAATTTGGAGAAGGTGGAGGCTGGTGGGGGTTTGAGGAGACCGTGAAGATGAGAAAATCTGCAGAACAAGGTGACTGGTGGATGCTTTGGGGTTTTTCTTTCAATCAACCTGAGTGTGTGCGTGTGTGTGCATGCATGTGCGTGTGTCCATCCCAGGGTGTCTCACTCATTTGGGCCCCCACAGGGTGTATGTGTGTCTGGATGAGAAGCCTGGGGTAGAAGGTTATTCCCAGGTTGGGGGTCAGGGTGCAGGTAGGGTAGTATAATGAGGCTGAGGGGTGCAGTTTCGTACGGTAGAGAGAATCTAGGGAGACATCCGGTCCTGGCTGTGCTGCTCACTGAGACAAGTCAACTCTTTGTGCCTCAGTTTCCTCACCTGTAAAAGGCATGTGCTGGGCTAGGTGGGTCTGTTTTCATCTTTGCATGTCTAGGAGACCAAATGCTCGAATGCTGTCCTAGCTTTGATCATAAACGGTGCTGACGGCAACTGTTCTGGAGCTATTCCCCCAAACAGCTTCCAGAGAAACCAGAATCCTTCAGAGATTGTGGGAGGTTGGCAGGGAGTGATTGTGGCTGCAAAGCTCCAACTTACTCGGACTGGCAAGAAGGCGCCACCAAGCACCAAGGTGGTGGTTTCCTTGCCTCCTCACTGAAAAGCTCCCCCAGCTCCAGAAGGCAGCACACCCACGGGTTAACTGCTCATTCTCCCCAGAATGGGGGCGTTTGTCTGATTAATTCCAATATTGGAAAAGATGACTTGGGCCTGCACACTGCATTTGTCCCCTTGCAGCTCACAAGTCCGGTGGGATAACCATCCGGGTGCTGTTTGTCGAGCGTCAGCACGACACAGTGCTGGGCACACAGGAAGTGTTCAGTGCCCGATCACACAACCACTGAACGCGGGCAAGGTGCCTGGGGGGTGATGCTGCGTACCTCCCTGCTTTCTCTCTCTCTCTCTCCCCTCCCTTTCTCTGGTCTGTTCAAGTACATTTTGCCCCATCGCTCTGATGAATGGCCAGGTCCCTCGTGTGAAAGGAGGGGCATTTTCAGGGCACTGCAGGGAGCTGTGTGAGTCTTGTTCTGCCTGACACCTTTATTAATCGCTGGGCCGGGAAGATACACAGCTTGTTAATTAAATTTGCAGATGTTGCTAAATTGGGAGGTGTTCTGCTTGTTCAGTCCCAGGAAGATAGAATGGTCCTGCACTGGGCCTTGGAAAGGTCAGCTTGGGTGGGGCCAGGAAATGGGTGGCTAAACTGCGTGGGTAATAGTAATAATAGTGGTCAGCATTTGCTGACTACGGACGCTGTGCCAGGCACTGCGGGAGCCAGGAACTGGGGGTCTGGTTTCCATCTACTCACATGCTGGGGGCCTTGAGCAAGCCTCTTTCCTTCTGCCGGTCTCGATTTGCCCATCTCTGCAAGACGGGCTCCCTCCCAGCTGGGGCATTCGTGCCTAGGGTGTGCGGCCCTCACTAAGTCGAGGGAGAGGCGTCATGTCCCAGTGCAGGGGGTGGTCAGCACCCACTAGCCCAGGACAAAGCTGCCTGAGAGAGCCTCTGGTGGGAAGTGGCAGCAGGGCACCTGAATCTTGGTGTGGGAACCTGGGGATCTGCTAGGTTTGGGGAGGGTTGCAGACTGGGGGTCCTACAGCTGTTGGTAGGAGAGTGAAGGTCTAGTGGGACTAGGAGATGGGGAGAGGTCTTGGGGGTGTCTGATAGTTCTCAGGAAACTGGAGTCTATGGAGTCCAGAAGGGTCTAAAGACAGCAGGCAGTTGGTTGGGGTTTGTAGAGTCTAGGGGTCTGAGGATGTGGGGAGTGAGGAGGGCCTAAGAGGCATTGAGGCAGGGTCTGAGGATCAGGGTTTGGGAATGCTGGAGGTGCTGGGTGATGTGAGAAACAAAGGCAGAAGAAAAATTATTAAATTTCCTTACTACCTACAGCCATTGACAAGTCCTTGAAACAGGCAGAGTGACATTCCTCTAGGGACTCAACTGCCTCGATGTTAATACTTTGCTAAGGGCAAAAGGCAATCCTAGCCTGACCCCTACCACCCCCCCACCAGGATCTCGTAAATCTACTTTAACGTATAAAAATTCCTTTGGAAACTTCCTTTATCTCTAAACCCCCCAAGCATATGACCCACCGATATACATCTGAACGGTCTCATGCCTAAGGTTTTATTAGACGGTAATAAATTACCTTTTCCCAATAATAGCTAGCCCCCTCAAGGTCCTGGAAACCTTGCAAAATTCCTGAGAGACTTACCCTATCCCTAACCCCCTCCCATCTTGAAAGCACATAAGGGGCCACTCCTCATGACCCCGGTGCATCTCTTTCTACCCACGGGTCCTGTCTCCATGCTTTAATAAAATCACCTTTTTGCACCAAAGACGTCTCAAGAATTCTTTCTTGGCTGTCAGCTTCGAACCCTAATAACGTCTTTCCTACATCACTAGGGGTCTGGAAGATGTGAGTCTGAGGATTCGGGGGGCGGGGTTAGAAGTTATGGATCCCCAGGCTGTCTGAGGGTGAGAGTCTTAAAGGTCTGGGCTCTGGGATGGTTTGAGATTTGGGAATCTAGCGTTTGGGAAGCCAAAGGGTCTGAGGGGTCTGGAACTTAGGGATGTGGGATTCTGTGATATGGGGATCTGAGGTGTCAGATAGTCTTGGGGGTCCTGGGAAGTCTGAGCTCTGGCAGAGCTCGAAAGTCTGGAGGTCTGGCGTGAAGACGGGCTGGAGTGGAAAGCTGAGTGTGGCCCGATACCGCCACCTAGTGCACCTGCCTCCACATTACAGTCAGGAAGGCCGCGGAGGGAACCAGAGCTTCTCGAATCCTCCCGGAATCTCCTCCCCAGTCAAGGCCTGGAACCTCCCAGGAGCTTAGAGCACGTCCGGCAGGGAGGAGGCAAGCGAGTAGATCTGTGGGTTTACAAACAGGCAGTGTCATGCCCTCCTCAGCGGTGGGGAGTGTGTCCGTCTGGCTCACCGCTGTGACCCCAGCGCACAGAACAGCGCCCGGCGCACATGTAGCGGGCATGCAATACGCGTCTGTTGGGCCCGGAAAACGGCATTTTAAAAGCAGTTCACCTGACAAGGGCAACGGTAGCAGCACACACCTGCACGTGTGCACACAGACACACACGTGTCCCCCAGCAGCTGACATTGTCGAACGCTCTTACATCACCCAAAGCAGCCGTGTGACGCAGGTGCAGGAGGTTGAAACTCCAAAGAGGGTGTCGTGCACCCAGGGGAACTTCGGGAAGTATAGCTCTGCACGGTTCAGTGCGTGCGGCGGCCACTTGCCAAGGCCACCTGCGGAGCCCTTGAGCTATGGCTGGTCCACACAGAGACGAGCTCCAGGGGTAAGACACACCGGATTCCAAGGACTTAGTATAAACAATGAAAAAGATTTCATGAACAACGGTTAATGTTGCTCGCATGTTGAAATGATCATATTTTGGATACGCTCAGCTAAATAACATATGTTACTGAAGCTAATTTTACAAGTTCCTTTGTACTTTTTTTTTTAAAGATTTTATTTATTCATCTGAGGCACAGAGATAGAGAGAGAGAGAGAGTGCGTGAGCAGGGAGAGAGGCAGAGGGAGAGGGAGAAGCAGGCTCCTTGCTGAGCCAGGAGCCCGATGTGGGACTAGATCCCAGGACTCTGGGATCATGACCTGAGCCGAAGGCAGACGCTTAACCATCTGAGCCACCCAGGCGTCCCTCCTTTGTACTTTTGAAACTACGACTGCTAGAAAGTGGTGTGACATTTATAGCTGGCATCCTATTTGGTCTGGACAGCACTGGTTGAGAGGGAATCACCGGTCACCAATGGCTCAAACTCAAGGTCTCTCCAGGTGGGTGGATGGGGGTGCAAATGGCTCCAGGGACCAGGTGTAAAGTGCCTCACGAGGGGCCTGGCACTAACAGGTGAGTAATAAAGATCTACCTCTGCCTCAGTTTCTCTCCCTCTCTCCTAACCTGGGCCTTGAGGACAGGTAGAGCGATGGATAAGGGCAAGTCACTCCAGGCAAAGATGTGGGAATGTGTATGACCTTCCTCAGGGAGGGGACACTTCCCTTAGGTGAGGAGTGATGCTGGCCATCCAGGAGGGTGGGGCAGTAGGGGTGAAAGACACCTCGAGGCCTTGAGGCCTGGGGAGAGAGGTCTGTATTCAGGGCAAGTGATAGTCGTGAGCTCGAGCTGCATCACAGAGGGGCCACGTCGTTGGTGCTTGGGGCCTCCATGCTTAACCCTGCAGCGTGGTTGGATCAGGGTCCCCGCTCCCACTGCTAGGTCCAGAGTGTGAGCCCTGCGCTCCAGGGAGGGGTTGAAATGTCTGCTTGCATTGTGGCCCTAACATTCTGCCTTGATTAAGAGCTGCCGAAGAGGTAATGCCACTACCTTGTCCCAGGGTGTTTGCATCCAGTTGAGTTCAGAGCCTGTGGCCCCGAGCTCGGCTCACATGAATGTGACAAGTGTTAGTTCAAGTACTACTTCCTGAATCTCTCTCCCCTACACAGGACCTGGGCCTCTGCCCTCCAAACACCGGAATGAAGGCAAACCTCGATCCTGTCTCGGAACAGTTCACGGGCCAGGGGAGGAGACGGGAGAGACCTGCAAGCAAGGGCCATCCTGCGGTGTGATCTGGGCTGTGAGAGGGTCACACTTAGGCCACATGGAGGAGAGCGGGGTGGAACTCAGGGCACCTGAGGGTGACATTTCCTTTTAGGAGAGGCAACACCAGAGCAAGAATGTGCAATCAGAGAGAGGCTGGGAGGCAACAGCGTGAGCAGGGACTCACTTGGAGTCACACAGCCTGCAGAGCGGTGCTGGGAGTCTGGCCAGCCCTGAGCATGAGGTGGGGAGAGGCAAGGGGCAGGAGATGAAGCTGGGGGGAGGCAGTGGGGGATGGGGAGATGTGACTGGAGAGTTCCTTTTTTAAAAAATATTTTATTTATTTATGTGAGAAAGAGAGAAAGCAAACACAAGCAGGAGGAGGGGCAGAGGAAAGGGAGAAGCAGGCTCCCCGTTGAGCAGGGAGCCCGATGCGGGACTCAAGCCCAGGACCCTGGGTCATGACCTGAGCCGAAGGCAGCCGCTTAACCGACTGAGCCACCTAGGTGCCCCCAGACAGTTCCTTTAGAAAGAGTCCCAGTGGCTGGGCAGGAAATGGCCATACCAGGGAGGCAGGATGCAGGGCCAGCCCAGGGAGGCTGTGGCATTTGTCTGGGGAGAGATGACAAGGTCTTTAATAACAGTAATAACTCGAGGTTTTTGAGTGCTTATTGTGTGCAGTGTATTAACTCATTTAATGCTTTCAGCCACCCCATATTGTTGTATCAGAAGCACAGCGAGATTAAGTGACGTGTCCAAAGTCACCAGCTCGTGGAGCAGGGTTTGGCCACAGCCTTAATCCCCCTGTCTCCTGAGGTGTGAAGAGGAAGGGACACTGGGGGTCCCCTGCAGTTGCCCTGTGGCCCTCCAGCATCTGCATCCTAGACTTCTCTTCTCTTCATCACGCCTGCCACCTCTAAATTTCCTACCAGGGGATCAAATCCTCAGCCTTGTACTCAGAGGCATGCTTAGAAGGACCCGCTCTCTGTGGGTGCCCAAAGCCCCCCTCTCCCGCTCCTCCTGGACTGACAGGGAAGGCCGTATTTCATAGAGCAGTGAGGCCAGCAGCCATCTCTCTGTCACACAGGACAGACTGGGGATGGCGGATGATTAAATTTCTATGGGTGTAAAGTGTAAAATGCAAGTTAATTTCCTCCAGGAAAGGAAATCCTTGACACTTCAGCCAGATGATGAGTAGGGCTCTAAATCCCAGCGAGGAGGGAGGCAGGGAGGGTGAGCTATGACCCGCGCGGCAGGGAGCGTGCTGGGGGAGAGTTATTGCTGCCTCAGCACCTGGTCGTGGCCCAAGACAGACTTTCCAAAAGGTGGGACACGTGGGGAGGACCACAGACAGGAGATGTTGCTGTCAGAGACCCCCACGCTTCACCCCCGCTTTTTTCCGGCTAACAACAGCTGTCGTTGGCATGGCCTCTACAAGATGGAGTGACTTAGCCAGGGTGCTATGTGGGCTCCAGATGACGCACAGGAAGCAACTGGATTTTCCAGTATGTAAGAAGCACGAGGACATAACAGCCCACTGATTTTACATGAAAATATTTGGGGGGAATAAAATTGATTTTAAGAACTTGTGAACGTGCACATATTGCAAATGTTTTTCAGAGGAAAATACAATATTTTCTTCGTGCAGATATGGTGTACAAAATTCTTTTTTTTAAGATTTTATTTATTTATTTGAGGGAGAGAGAGAGAACGAGAAGTGGGGAGGGGCAGAGGGGGAGAGAGAGAGAGAGAGAGAAGCAGACTCCCTACTGGGCAGGAAGCCCTAGAGCTCTATCCCAGGACACTGAGATGGTGACCTGAGCCGAAGGCAGTGGCTTAACCGACTGAACTACCCTGGCACCCCGCTGTACAGAATTCTTAGGTCCAGTAAGAAAGCACAGCTTTTTGATACACATACAATTGTTTAGATCTTGTTCAGGTTTTGGAACAAGACCACGTGAAATGTTCATCTTTACAGTTGCTATGCCCTGCCGCTAGAGGGCGGCAGCGTGCCCAGGCCTTCCGTCCACAGTGTGGGTGCCAGGATTTGGGGGAGATTTTGGAAGGGAGGCCAAGAGAGTAATGCATCATGGATACCACCCAAGATGGTAGCACGTGTTCTTCTGTGCTACAGGACCTTCAATATTTCATTTAAGCATCATCATAAGCTCAGGAGGAGGGGATTTGGAGGCTCAGAGAAGTTAAGTAGTTTGCCTAGAGTTGCTTAGCCAGTAAATGACAGAGCTGGGATTTGGCCCTGTGTCTGTCTGACTCCGAGGCTGCAGCTCTTCATTGCCCAGGGCACTCTGCCCCCAGGGTCAAGGTCAGAGCAAAGATCTCTGGATCCCTGGTCTTTCTGCAATGCAGTCTTTTACTGTAATTTAATGCAACTGTGCATTTCGTCTCTCCTCTTGCCACCACCCTGATCCCAGGACCCAGCTTGGCAGCATCAGCAAGATCTCTGAGGAAAACAGAAGCCAAAGCAAGTTGTGGAGAGCAAATGCAATTCTATCTTTTCTCCTTTTAGCAAACCAGCCAGAACTCTGTTGACAGCGCCACTGGCCTGTGGGCAAGGGGTTCTCAGGCTGCGCTGCAGGCTGCTCAGGGTGGATCCCTTGTCCTGCTCTAGCAGCACCAAAGGGCCACTTGCTGGTGGGATTGAAATGAGAGCAGACCACAGTTCCCCCCCACACACAAAATAAGGAAATGATGTCAGGGTGGAGGGAATTATTTTTCAAGCCCCCTTATTCGAGTTTCTTGGTGCGTTCCCAGTTTCTGTTAAAAGCAGCCTCCACCCTCCGGCTGAGCGGCCTGAGGAGAGAAGCCAGAACGGGGGCATAGGCAGAGCTGGGGGAAGGTGTGTTCTGAGCGAAACACAGTTCGCACAAGGGCGAACCTGGGAAGGAGCATGGATGGAAGAGAATGAGGAGGAGCCAGGAGGGAAGAAAAGCTCCCTGCGGGAGAGATGACAGCCACGTCTTAGGAACATGCCTTCTGGCAGGTGCCGTCCTGACCACCTCTCCCCAACATTTGGGATGGATTATCCCCATTTTACAGATAAGAGTACTGAGACTCAGGAGGACGAGTCTCCAGGTCACACAGCCGGCAAACGCCCAAGGTGGGGTTCACACCCAGGTCCGGGTGAGGGCCCGGTCGGTGCCAGTGTCCCTGCCGCCTCCGGGATGGCCCGACTCCCACAGACATGCTGGCAGCAGGCCTGCTGGCATCCTGGCTGTGTCTGGCCGGTCGTGGCCTCTGGATCCAGCACTTCATTTCTCTGACGGGCACGGTCCTCCCCAGAGAAACGGGAGGAACAGTGTGCCTGCTCCGGGGCACTGGGCTTGTGAAGATGAGATAGCCCGGGCAGCAAGTGTCCCACATATGGGACACTTGTCACACACGCAGTCCCGGCCCCTCCCCTGGAGGTTCGGACTCCACGGCTGGGGCCGGCCTGGAAACCAGAATTTCAGTATCCCCAGGCAGCTCTCTGATTAGACATCTGGGTCTGGGATAGAAGTAAAGTGTGAGGGGGACCACCCCATCTTCCAACACAGTAATGTCCACGGGGACATCTCAATAGGATGTCAGCCCCCACGGCCACATGGGGGCTTGTGCTCCAGCCCACCAAGGCACCCCGACTGAGGTCCGCTGTGGATTCCTATGTCAGCGGATCACGGCTGACCACTCTCTCAGGTAAGCACCACACAGGAGGGATAGACTGGGACATACACGTGGGGTGGGGACAGAGAGCCACTGCCTCTCACTTCTCCTCTCCTACCTGTCAGGCTATGGTCCTCAACCAACCTAGGGCATGATGCTCTCTCTCCCTCTAGGGTCAGTTCTTTCCAGAAAATTCCTCAGCCCTTTATCTTAACTGATCTTTGGTGAGCATTTTAAACACTCCAGAACATCTCCAAACCTGAGGAGGAAGGAGACACCTAAAGCTGATGCTGGGTCTCCCGTTTCAAACCTCTCTCTCTCCCACTCCATCATCAGACCATCTGAACTGCCTCCTGCCAGGATGGGAGCTGCAGGGCCGGAACTGGCCACCCAGGCCACCAGGGCTCTAATTAGTCCGCTCTGAGGCTGGGGCCTGGGGCAAGGGGCTTGAGTGAGAGCTCTCCACAGTGGTGAGGGGTTCAGTGAAGTTTGGCCATTAAGACCAGGGCTGAATCGTGACTTTCATGAACCCCAGTTAATTTAAATAGCAAACATTGGGGCACCTGGGTGGCTCAGTTGGTTAAGCATCTTACCCTTGATTTCAGCTCAGGTCATGATGTCAGGGTCATGAGATGGAGTCCTGTGTCAGCTACTCGCTGGGGGTGGAACCTGCTTAAGATTCTCTCTCTGCCTCTAGCCTCTCCCCACTCTCACAAGCTCTTTCTCTCCCTTTCTAAGAAGAAAGAAAGAAAGAAAAAGAAAGAAAGAAAGAGGAAAGAAAGAAAGAAAGAAAGAAAGAAAGAAAGAAAGAAAGAAAGAAAGAAAGAAAAAGAAAGAAAGAAAGAAAGAAAGAAAGAAAGAAAGAAAGAAAGAAAGAAAAGGAAAAAAGAGAAAGAAAGAAAGAAGAAAGAAAGAAAACATTGTATTTTAAGACTGCATTGGTAGAAATGCAAATAGAATCCAGGTTGGATTCACTAGTATATATTCATTATTATTACCTTTTTTACTCTGATTTAAAATACATTAAACTTAAAACATTTTCAGGGGCCCCTAGAAGTGCCGTGACCCTAAGCCTGTGTACACAGTGGAGATGTCAGCCAGCCAGAACCCAAGTGGCAATGGGCAAGGACCCGAGGTGTGACGAGTCTGTTTGGGTCCTTGGGCACCTGGCTTGGGCCACAGCCCGGCTGTGTGGCAGGTACAGCCTGGGTGCATTTCTTAGCCTCTCACTTTGTGAAATGGGTTCATTATGGCCACTAGATAGGTTAGGATGGAGGTGACGGGAGGGGTTGAGTCACAGGTGGGCTCAGTGACTCCTACGACCCTTCCCGGCCCCCTGCGGAGGAAGAAAGTGAGCTGATGGCAGGAATGTTCTTTCCCTGCAGGACCTGGCAAGCTTGGGTGAGTGAGGTGGCTCCGGACAGGGGGGACAGGCATGTACCAGGGACCTGTTAGAGCTCCCACCAGCCGGGAACTGGCAGTGCTGTGCCCTCTGCAGATGTGCGGCCAGTTGTTTGCTCCTCCTGGCCACCCCTCAGTGGCCCCCAGGGGCTCCCTGGAGTCTGCCCAGCTCTCGGTCAGATTTCAGGCTGCTGTAGCTTCATCCATCATGCCACTCCAGGACACGGGCTCTCGGGGCTGCTCAGGCCAGAGGCCCCAGGTCAGGCTCATGCAGGAGGGAGGCTGAGATGGGCCTCAAGTGCTGCCTCCACAGGGATGGCATTTGGTCCAAGCAGACCAGGCTCAGGGACCTGTTTACATCGGGGTTCTTCGTGCCCAGGCCAGGAGTCGTCTGCCCCTCACCTGGAGCCTGGAGTCTGGGCAGCACCACACTGACTGTCCTGTTGAGAAGGCAGAAACTGGGAAGGGGATCCTGCCAGAGGCTGCAGTCCTTCTGAGGAGGAGCAGCTGCTGTAGCAACAGGAGCCTGTCCCTGGGAGCTTGGGGCTCAGGGATGGGGCTCTGGCTGGGAGGGGCTCTGCAGGCCCGCATGGAGGGGGTGCCTGGGGTGGGTGTGGCAGGGTCACTGGCCTTAGCCAGCTTACGTCCGGGCAAAAGCTGAGGACAGAATAAGCCAGCTCGTTAGAAACCAGGAATCAAGGAAAGCAAAGCTGGCAGCATCACAATTCCGGACTTCTAGCTCTATTACAAAGCTGTCATCATCAAGACAGTATGGTACTGGCACAAAAACAGACACATAGATCAATGGAACAGAATAGAGAGCCCAGAAATGGACCCTCAACTCTATGGTCAACTAATCTTTGACAAAGCAGGAAAGAATGTCCAATGGAAAAAAGACAGTCTCTTCAACAAATGGTGTTGGGAAAACTGGAGAGCCACATGCAGAAGAATGAAACTGGACCATTTCCTTACACCACACACATAAATAGACTCCAAATGCTTGAAAGACCTAAACGTGAGACAGGAGTCCATCAAAATCCTAAAGGAGAACACAGGTAGCAACCTCTTCGACCTCAGCCACAGCAACTTCTTCCTAGAAACATCGCCAAAGGCAAGGAAAGCAAGGGCAAAAATGAACTATTGGGATTTCATCAAGATAAAAAGCTTTTGCACAGCAAAAGAAACAGTTCACAAAACCAACAGACAACCGACAGAATGGGAGAAAACATTTGCAAATGACATATCAGATAAAGGGCTAGTATCCGCAATCTATAAAGAACTTATCAAACTTGACACCCAAAGAACAAATAATCCAATCAAGAAGTGGGCAGAAGACATGAACAGACATTTTTCCAAAGAAGACATCCAAATGGCCAACAGACACATGAAAAAGTGCTCAACATCACTCGGCATCAGGGAAATCCAAATCAAAACCTCCATGAGATACTACCTCACACCAGTCAGAATGGTGAAAATTAACAAGTCAGGAAACGACAGATGTTGGCGGGGATGCAGAGAAAGGGGAACCCTCTTACACTGTTGGTGGGAATGCAAGCTGGTGCAACCACTCTGGAAAACAGTATGGAGGTTCCTGAAACAGTTGAAAATAGAGCTTCCATACGATCCAGCAATTGCACTACTGGGTATTTACCACAAAGATACAAATGTAGGGATCCGAAGGGGTACGTACACCCCAATGTTTATAGCAGCAATGTCCACAATAGCCAAACTGTGGAAAGAGCCAAGATGTCCATCGACAGATGAATGGATAAAGAAGAGGTGGTATATATACACAATGGAATATTATGCAGCCATCAAAAGGAATGAGATCTTACCATTTGCAATGATGTGGATGGAACTGGAGGATGTTATGCTGAGTGAAATAAGTCAATCAGAGAAAGACATGTATCATATGACCTCACTGATATGAGGAATTCTTAATCTCAGGAAACAAACTGAATGTTGCTGGAGTGGTGGGGGGTGGGAGGGATGGGGTGGTTGGGTGATAGACACTGGGGAGGGTATGTGCTATGATGAGTGCTGTGAATTGTGCAAGACTGTTGAATCACAGATCTGTACTTCTGAAACAAATAATGCAATATATGTTAAGAAAAAAAAGAAGAAGATAGCAGGAGGGGAAGAATGAAGGGGAGTAAGTCGGAGGGGGAGACGAACCATGAGAGATGATGGACTCTGAAAAACAAACTGAGGGTTCTAGAGGGGAGGGGTGTGGGGGGATGGGTTAGCCTGGTGATGGGTATTAAGGAGGGCACATTCTGCATAGAGCACTGGGTGTTATACACAAACAAGGAATCATGGAACACTACATCAAAAACTAATGATGTAATGTATGGTGATTAACATAACAATAAAAAATTAAAAAAAAAGAAACCAGGAATCAAACAGTGGGCCTCAGACAGCCAATAAACCGATGATAATAATACTAATAATAATAGTTACTGTTTATGCATCATGCACTATGTGCCAGATATGTATCAGGCCCTTGGTACATTTTCTCTCGTTTGGTCCTGATAATAATGACTCGATGAGCAGGAGGCTCGTTAGTGTGCCCAACGTCAGACAACTTGCACATGGCAAAGTCAGGGTTCTAGCGAGGCTGCTGGCACCCCTGTCCCTAACCACTGCCCCCCATAGCCTCTGGATCTCTGGAGACAGAGGGAAGGAAGCAGGGAGACGGGATGGAAGAGAGAAGGGGAAGAACAGGAGAGAGAGTAGCAGTGGCTTCAGGAGGAGGAGGTTTCCCATCACCAGATGCTGTAGTAGAACCTGGGGGGCAGGGACTGAGAAGCAGTGGGTGTCTGTGACCCCAGGGATGACCATCTCAGTCATCCCTGTGACCATCTCACATGACCATCTCAGTCATCCCTGATCAGCCTCCAGCTCAGGGTTGAGGGATCCTGGTGGAAGCGGGAGGGAGATGCTCACACCAACATCCTGCTCAACTCCCGGGGAGACAACACGGAGGGGAGGAGGCAGACCTGGCCCTGGATTCTCCTGGCTGCCCCCCACCCCCTTCTGCAGTGCCACCAGTGCTGGCACCCTATCCACAGGCCAGAGAATGAAGGTGGACCCGTATGGAACACCACACTCAAAAATTAACCCCAAATGGGTCAAAGACCTAAAACCAGAAAACCTTGCGAAGAAAACATATGGTGAAAGCTTCACGACATTGCTCTTGGCGATGACCTCTTGGAGATGACACCAAAGGCACAGGCAACACAAGAAAAAATAAACAAATTGGAATTCATGAAAATTTTAAAAGTGTATGCATCAAAAGACAAGAGCAACAGAATGAAAAGGTGACCCACAGAATGGGAGAAACTATTTGCAAGTCATGTATCTAATAAGGGATTAATGTCCTGAGGATATAAAGAATTCCCAAACTCAACAACAACAACAACAACAAATAATTTAAAAGTGGGCAAAACACTTGAACAGACATTTCGCCAAAGAAGACATAGGAATGGCCAACAGACACATGGAGGGATGCTCAGCATCACTCATCATCAGGGAAATGCAAACCCAAACCACAATGAGGTACCACCTCACACCCACTAGGATGGCTACCAGTAAAAGATAAAACAGAGAATCACTAGTATTGGTGAGAATCTGGGGAAATTGGATCTCTTGTGCACTGTTAGTGGGAATGCAAACTGGTACAGCCGCTGTGGAAAACAGTTTGGAGGGTCCTCAAATAATTAAAGGTAGAACTACACATGATCCAGCACTCGCACTTCTGGTATGTATCCAAAAGCACGGGAAGCAGGGGCTCAAAGAGGTATTTGCACACCTGTGTTCACAGCAGTGTTATTCACAGGAGCCAAAAGGTGGAAGCAGCCCAAGCTTCCATCAACAGATGAGTGGATAAGTGAAATACGGTGTATATGTATAATGGAATATTATTCAGCCTTAAAAAGGAAAGAAAATCAGACACGTGCCACAACATGGTTGCAACTTGCGGACATTATGGTAAGTGAAATGAGCCAGATGTAATAAAACAAATACTGTATGCCTGCACTTATAGGAGGTACTTAGGGTGGTCAGAATCGTGGAGACAGAAGTCAAATGGTGGCTGCCAGGGTCTGGGAGAGGAAGGATGGGGAGTTATTATGTAATGGGGCAGAGTGTCAGTTTCATAAGATAAAAAGCTCTGGAGATGGATGGTGGGGGATGAATGTACAACATTATAAATGTATTTAATACCAATGAACTGTATTCTTAAAAATGGTTAAGATGGGGGATGCTTGGCGCCGCTCTCCGTTAAGCATCCCACTCTTGATTTTGGTTCAGGTTATGACCTCAGGGTGTGAGATCGAGCCTCGAGTCTGGCTCCACACTGGGCGAGGAGCCTGCTTAAGATTCTCTCTCTCCCTCTCCCTCTGCACCCTCCCCCAACCCGCTCTCACTCTCTCTCTAAATAAATAAAAAAAGGTTAAGATGGTCAATTTTGCCACAATAAAAAGAATTGGAGGGAAAAAAAATCAAGTCATGATGTCTAAAAGCTCTGAGGGTGATAAAGGGACAGACCACTTCCCACTCAATACTGAACAGTGACCAGAAGGCGGGAGCGTAAGCACAGACAAGTGAATGCGTAGCAGAAGAGGAATCCCACCCAGAGGATCCCCAGGGAACAGAGAGTAAAGGAGAAATCAGATAAATAGTCCTTCATATTAAAGACAACATAGCTTCTTGGGAAAAAAAAAAAGTTTCAAGTAGATATGAAAGAGATTAGGGCAGAGATGCAAAGCTACGTCAGCAGGAGGGAAAACCAGAGTACCTCAGGAAAGAATCGAAAGAAAAATAAAACTAAAGAGATAAAAGCCTGGGCGCCTGGGTGGCTCTTCAGCTAAGTGTCTGCCTTTGGCTCAGGTCATGATCTCAGGGTCCTGGGACTGAGCCCCGCATCGAACTCCCTGCTCAGTGGGGAATCTGCTTCTTTCTCCCTCTCCCTCTGCCCCTCCTCCTGCTCCTGCTCTCTCTCTCTCTCTCAAATAAATAAAATATTTTTTTAAAAAAGAGATGAATCAAAAATGAATTCCAGAACAGAGAGGCTTTGGTAGACACATTGTGGTATGTAGTAAATAATTTAACTTTGCCTCAAAAGAGGTGATCAGTAAGCTGGATAGGAGTGTCCTTGTCAGCCCAGGAGTCTTGGGGCACACTGGACAGTCTAACAATGTGACTTCAGGGGAGAATGGCCACAGCTGATGGTCACAGGGGTCTCACCAGCAGTGTGGTGGGGGGAACGGTGTTTGGGGCACACCGGGAGCGGGGCTGGACAGGACCCTGAGAGAGGCCACGTAGGCGATCGGTCACTCCTACATAACGGAGCCCCAGTAAAAACTGAACCCCGAGGCTGGGGAGCCGCCTTGGTTGTCAGTAGTCCTGAGCATTGTCACATGTCACTGCTGGGGAGGCAAGGCGTCCTGACTCCACAGGGAGAGGACAGCAGAAGTCCCACTTGCATTGCCTCCCGACTCTGCCCGAGTTGCTCCGTTCCTTGGCGGATGCTCGTCTGTGCCCATGCATACAACATGAGCCTAACAGCTTTCTGCGAGTTTAGAGTCTTTCTGGCAAATTATCAAGCCTGACGATGGCTTGGGGGAACGCCCCCCCAAACTTATCACTGGTGTGGGAAGGGAGGCTGGTCCCCTGTGTGGACTGTGATCCCCCATCAACACAGTCGTTCTAACTGTGTAACTCTGAGAGTAGCCAATGTTTATCCGCTTCCGTACCAAATTAGGGCTTGCCTTTGGGGCAAAAATCCCAAAGCACATACCCAGACATGATGACTGACATAAAAGAAATGTGATTTTAAGTGCCTACCTGAATGTGTGAGAAAGCCGGGGAACCCCCAAGGACCCAAAATGAAGAGGTGGCTGAAAGCAGCGTGGTCGGGGATCGTTGAAGCTGTGGGCTGCGCTGGCGGCATCTGGAAATTCCTGAAATCCACAGTCACTGGTTCTCGCAGCCACTCAGCAGAGAGAAGGCCAGGCCCTGGGCCCCTAGGGACAAGATGCAGTGTCAGCACTGAAACCTCTGGGAAATGCTAGAATCCTTGAGGAGCTATGCCCTCAGTGAAAGGTGTGGTGGAAAAGAAAACGGTCTGTCCTGGCCCCCACTTTGTGTAAAGGAGACAGAAAGTGAGGGGAAGGAGGAGGGATTTTGGCTCTCCCCCACCCCCTGAAAATTTAGACACAGAAACCCATCCTCCATGGATTTTGGGTCTGAGTTTCCACTCCCCAAACAATATCTAAGCTGAGAATTATTTTAGTGTGTTTCCAAGACAACAGCTATCCAGAGACTCCTTCTAGAAAGGAGCACAAGCCTCTGCAGAAGATTCACCCCCAATCCAGGCCTCTTGGGGTTCCCCAGACCCACGTCAGCCAAATAGGACCTCCCAGTGAAAAGTGGCCAAAGCATGAAGAAATGATCGATTGGGAGCAAGTGTCTGCAGAAACAGCAACTGATGGGATTACCCCAATCACACAGGCCGAAACACAGAATGATCGGGAACAGAACAAAAAGCCGTGTGTTTGAAATGTTTATGGAAACAAAAGGAGAACGTCGAAAACACAATCAGGGAACGCAAAATGATCAAAAGTGCCCAGATTTCACAACTAACAACAACATCTCAAAATGAAAATATAATTGTTAAATTTTTAAAAGTCAGACATGCTTTAAACATCAGATGGGACACGGCTGCAGAAGAATTAGTGAATTAGGGGAGTAGGGGTGGAAGGAATTACCCATAGTGCAGCTCAGAGAGACAAACAGATGGAAAGTGAGTTAGAATTCCTCTGGGGGCCCCCACTGGGAAAAGAGCGGGGTCCTGTAGAAGGACAGTGTGGAGAGTGGAGCTGGGAGAGTTGGGCAGTGCTCCCTCCACCCCAGCGAGGCCCTCTCCCTCCATCTTTGAGAGGGAGTAGGCGACAACTGGGAGGAAGGGAGACTGGTCTCTGTGATCTGAAGCTCACATTTCCCCTTAAAATCCTTGGCATGTCTATCACCCAGGAATTTCCCTAATTTAGCTAAGCCTTTCTGGAAGAGATTCTGTTTCCAGTCTGTTCCATGTGGACAAATCACTTCCCCTTCTCGGACGTGTCGGTACAATACCGGGTCTCTAAGGCACTGCCAACTCCAATATTCTATTATCTTATGACATTCTGAGATAATAGACCCTGGATGTGCCCTACTAGCTTGACCTCTGTACTCAGAGTGAGTCAGAGATCGAGGGATGCTTAGAAGGGGCTCTGCTGAATTCTTTCTATCCAAAATGCCACCACAGAGTCTGAAATTCCACCATTAGAGAATCACTTCTTTGGAGATAAACACTTAGATTCTAACAAAAAAAAAAGTTTGTTCTCCAATAGCTTGGGGAAAAGATAGATAATAATTAGTGCCAGTATCAATCATAACGTCTTGGTGTGAGTTATTTTAGCAGATTCTTTTCAACAAAACCATATCGTCTAAGATGGATTTGATGGTGCGAGGAAAGAGGGAGATGTGGTGGGTCAGCCACACTTCGGGAGGGTGAGCAGCCTGGCCCAGTGCTGTGGCGCAGGAGAGGCAAGGTTGGAGGGGAAGTGTTTTATGGCCTCTCACGACCTGGCCTTGCCAGGCCTCCCACCACCCCCCCACCTCTGGCTCTGAACATCCCAGCCTGGCCAGCAGGTGGCAGTACAGGGTTGAAAATGAACATCTCTGTGGGCTTTCCTAGGTCTGGGTTCAGCTGGCTTCTTTTTAGGGTGACCTGTGTTCATTTTGGAGAGTGGGACCAAAGGCACTAGGCCGTCCGATGTGAGACATGCTGCATATGCCTTTGTAACTGACCTTCAGCTCCTGGGAGGTGGACACAATAGAGGGCCTGGATGCCAGATTGCAGCGTCCTGTAGGAAGCGGGCACACAGATGGTGTCCTGCCTGACTTGGGGGAGGGTCATTTTGAGGATGAAAGGAGATCGTAGGGGCATACGTGTTCTATAGGCTTCTTGGGGCTGCACCTGCTGAGGCAGAGGCTGGAGGGCATTACAGAGGGCCGGACAGCTCCAGATGGGGGGTAACGGAGGCTGAGGTGGAAAGAAGGGGTGGCTCGACAGCAGGGAGCACTGTGAGGCAGGTGTAGCCCCAAGAACTCAGCTTACTGGGCGGAAGGGTGCAGGAGGGACAACTTACACTGGGGAACCAGGCTGAGGCCGGCTAACTCTCTAAGCCTCATTTCTGAGATCTGCCACGTGGTTGTGATCCCTCTGTGGACAGTCCTCTCCGCATCCTCTTTGGGTGGCATGTTAATGCCTTGCGCCACCTCCACATCCCATACTCCTGGCTCTGGAGCTATACACTTGCTTCCAACTGCCCCAGGCTCGAAGCAAGTGCATCTTTCTGAGGACACCTTCCCTTCTTCCCCAGGAAGCCTGCAGAGGCACAAGCCTGAGGCCAGCACACTGGGCGGGCTGGCTGGCTGGACTCCACCAAAGGGGGTATCAGCCACGTTTTCCCTTATGGCATTAAAAATCCCCTCCCCTTGGGGCGCCTGGGTGGCTTAGTCATTAAGCGTCTGTCTTCAGCTCAGGTCATGGTCCCAGGGTCCTGGGATCGAGCCCCGCATCGGGCTCCCTGCTCCGCGGGAAGCCTGCTTCTCCCTCTCCCACTCCCCCTGCTTGTGTTCCTGCTCTCACTCTCTCTCTCTCTGTGAAACAAATAAATAAAATCTTTAAAAAAAAAAATCCCCTCCCCTTGCCCCACCTTGAGGAATTATGTCTGTGATTTCATGCAGTGTCTTCCAGACACAACTCCTCATGGGGATCTCTGGGCGGCTTGTTAAACATTCATATTCCAGGGCCCTTCCTGGATGGGCTGAGGTGCTCACTCTGGAGAAGGGGTGGGCATCAGTGTGTCTAGAAGGCCCCAGAGCCAGGAGATGAGGCAGAGGTAGAGCCCACAGCCTTTGGGGAGGCTTTCTGGGCCCCATAATTTAACGGGAGGGAATCTAACAGGACAAAGGAAGGTGGGTGTCGGTGAACTCAGTCCTATGGCTCCTTGCACCTCTGGACATTCTCACTCTTCACCTCTGATGCCCTCCCTGACTTTTCCCGTGGCCTGGGAGGAAATCGAAGCTTGCTACCCTCTGGGATTGCTGCTAACCCCTGTGGTCAGGTTGCTTGCCCGGAGCCCTTTTTCTGACCCAAAGAGTGACTGTGGTATGCAGAATCGCCCCCAAAGATGTCCATGCCCTAATCCCCAGAACCTGGAATATGTTACCTTCCACAGCCACGGGGACTCTGCAGGTGTGATTGAACTAGGGGTCTCAAGATGGAGATGATCCTGGATTATCCTGGAGGTCCGTTGTCACCACAAAGGCCCTGATGAATGGGGGGAGCAGGGGGGGCAGATTCAGGGAGAGAGACAGGGACAGAGACAGAGGGGAGTTGAAGGTGTCACGCCGCTGGCTTTGAAGATTCAAGAAGGAGTCCAGAGGCAAGGAATGCTCATGGTTGTAGAAGCTGGACAAGGCAAAAAAAAAAAAAAAATGGGTGCTGCCCCCGAGCCTCCAAGAGGAGCCCCACCCTGCAGACGCCTTGACTGAGCCCAGAGGGATTTCTGCTGGAAAGAATTTTAAGAGAACACATTTTCGGTGTCTTAAGCCGGTAGGTTCGTGGTGATATGCCGCAGCACCATAGTCAACTAAGATAATGACCTAATTGGGAGAGTTGCTCTCAGCGCGGCACCTGCCCAGACCTAAGAGCCGCAGCTTAGAAGCTGCAGGCTTCCCACGCATGTGACATCCAGCAAGTCCCCATTCTCTCCGAGTGCCCCTTTCCCCAGCTGAACAACGGGGGTGGTGGTTGCACCAATGTGACACCCTACATGCAGAAGGCTGCCTCAGAGAATGCCTTTTGCTTCCAACCCCATTTTGTCCACATGGCACCCAAGCTCCCTGGGCTCTCTGGACACAGTTTGAGAAGACAGACTTCCCCAAGATCCCAGACCCCATTCCTATCCTCGGTGCTGAGGCACATGGCGGCACTTTGGGGGAGCGGTCCTTTGATTTCCCATCCTGGCAGCCCGTGTGTGGACTTGTCCACTCTGTCCCCCAAATCCTGGGTGCTCCAGGTTCGCTCTGAAGGAAGTGTTCATCCCAGCATCACCGTGGTGGTTTCCAGTATTGGCTGCAGTGGTGAGTCCGTGGCAGGCAATGTTCTGCGACTTGTTTGAATCGCTTCCTGGTCGCAGGGCCAATTTCACTTCCAAGAAACCTCTGAACAGAGGAGAGGGTGAGTGTGTTCCAAGAGGCTTCCCTGGATGGGGAGGGCGCTGGGGTGGTCAGCGAGGCTTGGCCCTTCTGCTACAGGGCAGCCTCAGGAGGGAAGGGTGTGGGCAGAGGGGCCAGCTGGAGAGGGGCTGGCACCCGGGACAGCCATGGGGGACCTGGGGGCCCGGCCAGGGGCGGCCGATGTCCCATCACCGCCCCTCAGCAGGTCTGCCCCTTCCTCTGGCGTGTCTGGCGTGTCTAAGGCGCATCATTCGTAATCCAATCAACAGACCAGCAGCCTTGATAAAAGCCCCTCTTTGAAATCAGGCTGATCAGGTTCAAACCCAGACTGTGTCATTTATCAGTGAGATCAGGCCAGGGACTTAAACTCTCTGAGCCTGGGTCCTCATTACAGTCTCTTGTAAACCCATGCAAATCCCTGTTTCCCTTCCCGAGAGGAACTGGAAATTTAGACCTGCCCTTTCTGAAAGCGCTTCTGATCTCAGAGATGCACGCAGGGTAGACGGGCTCATTCTCGGAGACCCCCGCAGCCAGGCGTCCTCTGGTTCTGTCTACAGGCGGGACTGGGGACGGCATCACTGTAAGCTCAGGGCACATGACAGTGAGCGGAGGCTCCTTTGAACTTCTCTTGGGAACCTCTCCGCCTGGCTCCTGGCACCCTCTGCTGGCTGTGTTAGGAAAGAAGCCGCTGCTGGGGGTTTAGGATCAAGGCTTGACTGGGGCATTGCCCAGCAGTCCTTACTCAGGACAGAACCCTGAGGTGACAGGGGTAAGAAATAGGGATCTACACTCCACTGGTACCCGCAGTGTCCCGTCCCACAGAGCAGGGGTCCTGGCCCCTCAGATTCCCTTGCTTTCTCTCCCCGTCATCTCTGGCAGCGTGTTAACCCAGATTCCAGAAGAGCACCTACTGGGAGGAGGATGTGTGGCAGAGGGTGGGGGCCTGCCCCTCCCCCGCTCCAATCTCAGTGTCCTGTAATCAGTCAGCTTAGCCTTTTGGGGCCCAGTGTAACCAGGGCGGCTCCTGCTCAGAGGGAATTGATTTGAAAATCAAATTGGTGGGGCCAGAACATTCCATTCTTGAGCTGAGCGGTTTCCAACCAGGGCATGCAAATGAGCTGTCTGTAGCATAATGGCCCTTGGAGGGATGGCCTGGGGCACTGCGGGGTGAGATGGAATGGGCCTTGGCAGGAACACCGACCTGACATTTCCTAGCTGCTGTAAGAAGTGACGATGACCAGGACCCTTCTGCTCGACCAGAAGGGAGCAAGCCTTTATGGAGCCCTGACTGGGTACTGAGCACCTTCCTGTACTTTTATGTCACTTACTCTTGCTGATCAGACTGTGACAACGATGTCATTTAATGTTCTCTTTTACAGTTGAGTAAGTGAGGCTCAGAGAGGTTCAGGTAATGGTCCAAGGCTACCCTGCTCTGGTCAAAGCCCAGGATGTCTGCCCCCCACAAGTGTTCCACTGTCCTGCCTGCTTCTGCCTGTCCCAGCCATCCTGCTACATCTCACTTCTAACCCTCCCAGATGTCCCTCTCTCTTCCTTGATCCTAATCTCGCTGGTTCTCAAAGTCACCCCGAGTCCCCAGTTCCTGCCCAGCAAACCTCCCTGATGGATGAGCGTGGCTGAGAGGCCTCCTAGCTCTCCATCTATACAAATTCAGCTCACTCTGCAGCCTTGCCCCCTGCGAACTGTGCCCTCACTTCCCCCTGAGTCCCATCTGAGAGATGCATCGATACGGGGCTTGTGGGACAGTCACCAGGGGCAAAGCACCCTGCCCTGGACCACATATTGCAAACTCTGTCACCTTCTCCCGAGGAGGGGGAGGAGCAGGGCAGTGTGCTATGATGAGAACCTCTCGTCCCTCTACCCAGTCTTGAGCTAGAGCATTCATGTGTGTTCCTAAGCAGCTGTGATGTGCTCTATGCCCCAGCGTCAGGCAGTGCTAGGGAGGCTAAGTTGATCCTACCTCCGCGGGCTCACACACAGCAGCCTATTCTCACGGAGAGGCCCTGCAGACTCCAGGGGCAGGCTTTATAGGCATTTCTCTGGCCCTAGCAGCCCTGTGGCACTTTGGGTCCATGGGAAGGGAGGCCCTTTCAAGGGGAGAAGCTCCGTTTTCTAACAAATTTACAGCATAGGCTTTTTCCTCCTTTTGCGCCCACACCTTGCGGGGCACAGGCCTGTCCCCTTGGCAGTGCTCTCAGCCAGGCTTCAGCCAGCCCTAAGGCAATAATCAAGAATTATTATCTTGGAACAAAGCTGTTCACCGCTGCTTTATTTGCCGGTCCAGGAAAGGGGAAGCTGCCTGTCACGAGGAGGGGAGGGGAGCGCTAAAGCCAGAGATGTCACTGTGCATTCAGGGGCACTGCAGGCAGAAGGGTTCACAGCAGGTGCATGAGGGTGTGGGCATCCGGGAGGGTGGGGGTGTGCTTGGACCAGGGTGCCGCTGGATGTGGTGTGGGGTTGCTGTCCAGGAGCACCAGCCTGGGTTACCCAAAGCAGAACAGAAACAACTCGAGGATGCACTAAGAACTAGAGCGCAGCAGTCTGCTCATCCGGGCTCTGGTTTCTCTAGGTTCTGCTGAATTCATTCTGTATCTTTGACAATGCAGAGCAGAAGGGTAGGACGTCTTGCTGACTCTGGGCCTCCAGACACAGAGGTGGACATGTGGTGTGATGGAGAAGGAATCAGCTCTGGGAACCAGCAGAGATCAGGACGAAGTTGGGGAGGCTGGCCTTGGCCCTGCTGGTCACTGTGGCTGCCCATGGCCATGACCATTGTTTTCTTTCTGCATCTCGATTTCCCAGGCTGGCAAGTTTGACCTCATGGTCTTTAAGGTTTATGCCAGCTATAAAGTTCTGTGATTCAGGGAATCACTGAGAAGCAGCTAGAATATGATAAGATTTAACCAGGGGCCTCAACCCATGTCATGGGGATTAAAAAATCTGGTATCTTCCATGGAGACATCCCAAATCCTGTGCTCCAGAGAAAGCCAAACAATTACACCCTCTGGCCAGAGGTTTTTCCATATCGTATCGTGGAAGCTGGCAATAGACTCCGTACCCAAAAGCAAGTGAACGGTTTGTGGGTGGACCGGCCTTGTTGGATCTCTGACAGATAGAGCCCGAGCCTCCCGCAATGTTGGTAGGTGAGAAGCAGGGCTGGGGGGTGAGGGCAAGGTCTTCAGGTTCAGGGAGTTGCCCGGGGCTCGAAGACCAAGAATAATCACATCTCTGATCATTCCAGGAAAACTTAGCATGATGGAGTCTTCTATTTTTAGTGAAAAAAATATAACAAAAATGTGTAATGGAGGTAGCTTTAGCCAAGATACAATTAGAACAGCTGGGCCACCTTCAAAGCCCTTGATCGTTTTGAGGCTATTCTGCATGTCAGGTATTTGCATATTGTGTTGACAGTCTTTTTGTGACACCTTCTCCTACCAACCCTGTCCTGCAGAAGCCTGTCCGTGGCAAAACACACACACACCCCAAAATGCAGGAAGCCCTGAATTACCTTGGTTGAATATTCTAAATCACTCTGATCTCCTTTTTATTTAAATTACCCAAATGATTAAATTAGCTATGGGAAATTTATTAATTCCTTGGCAAGTGAAAGACGAAGAAAATTATCCATGGGGACTAATAACATTTGCAAAAAAACATCCTAAAACGACGTTTTGGCAATAATTAGGGATAAGGGACAATGAGCCCACTGATCAAGATTTGGAATATGCTCTTTGCATTCTTTGGTGCAAGAAGGAGACGGTCTCTTTCCTCTTTCCTTTTGATCTTCTTTTTCCAAAAGTAATTGTAAGATAAACTCATATTAGCAACTTCAGGAGTATCTTTATCATTCAGTGTGTCCATGTGCGTGTGCACATGGCGACATGAGTGGATGTGTGCATGTGTTTAAACTTCATCCTGATTCCAAGTCATGGCCCATTAATAATGTCTGACTGCAAAACTAAGGAGCCACTAAATATTACTATTTATAAGTAATCTGTTGCCCAAGGCATCGAGCTACTTAATGAAGCCTTGAATTAATGTGTAACTTAAGAAATAGATCATTCTACAAATATAGGCTACCAGAAGCACAATTTAAGCAGTTCTATTTACTTCACTACTTGGATGGGTGCAAGAGAAAGCACATAAATAAAATGTATTGAGCCAGGCATTGTGCAAATGGTTTTGCGTGCATAATCTCTGTGGGTTGTCATAATGACCCAGTAAAAGAGACACTACCACTATTCCCTCATTTTACAGATAAAGAAACTGAGGCTTAGAAAGGTTTATGTAACTAGTCTACAGTCACGCAGTGGGATTTAAATCTGAGTGCCTATGACTCTTACAACTGGATAACACATCCCTGGGGTAGAAAGAGTGAGACAAAGAGCTGGTGTATATCCTAGGATGTCAGTTGATTTGCCTAAATGCAAGGATGGAATTTGTTTGCTTGAGGGGCTGATATTGACTGGTTGGAGAACACAGTGATCAAGGTGGAACTGGGGAGAACTTTGCAGGTGGCAAAGGGCTTAGCAGACAGCAGCGGGGACACCAAGTGCCCAGCAAGCCGCCACTGATGACTGAGTTTTCTCTTTTTATTTTCTTTTTTTAAAGATTTATTTATTTATTTTAGAGAGAGAGATCTCAGGGGGGAGACAGAGAGGGAGAGAGAGTCTTAAGCAGACTCTACGTTCAGCATGGAGCCTGACTCCCGGCTCGATCTCACAACTTTGAGATCATGACCTGAGCCGAAACCACGAGTCAAATGCTTAACCAACTGTACCCCCAGGCACCGCTGACGACTGAGCTTTCTAAAATCTTGAGGCCTGGTAGCTGGGGTGACCTATTCACTAACCAGCTGTGATGTGAGGAAAGCCCAGTTCTTGGGGAATGTGTGTTTCTAGAGGATGTCCAAGCTAGACATGTAAAAATGTCTTGGATTTTTATCCAGGGAGATCCTCCCAGGTTCAGCGGACCTGAGAACAGGGTTCCATGGTGAAGCTGACCGCTGTGCTGACCTCCATGCAGGGAGAGCTGAGCCCCACCCCGCAGTCACTCCCATAGCCTGGTTGGCACCGAGAGAAGCTCTGTTCTGTGAGCCTCACTTGCTTCCTGGCTGTATGTGCAGCTCAAGAGTGAATTCTGCCCAACTGTCTCCCTTAAGTGCCCAGCTCTTGGACGTGTGTCAAGAGGATGTCTGAGAGGCCACATCAGGGGTTGTGGGTGGATAATGGAGTGTCAGGGACAAGCTTTTGGATGGGTGGGCAGGAGGCCGGTTTACCGTTCAGGATGCTCTGGTCTCTGCGCCTCATTCTTCTGCAGATCCCAGACTCATCCAGGAGAGCTGGCATGCGGCTTAGAGACACAACCCCCCCCACCCACCCAGGAGAGTGGGCCCACGGTCATATCTATCCACTGGCTCATGCGCCTGGTTGGTGACAGAGCAGACTAAAGTTCAGCTTTCTTAATTCATGTGATCCTTCTTCCCCTCTTCAACGCATTTAGCCAAGCACTTGCATGTGGTCAGCACCATCCTTTTATTTTGTGAGGCTGAAAGCTGAAGTCAAGCATCCCCCAAGATAGAGGAGTTCCATCAGCAGAGGATTCAGAAAAGACCCTTGTTTATTTAGGACCAGGCTGCAGACTGACTTCTGGAATCTGGAGCACCTGTAGCCTCAAGTCTGGAGTTAAAGAGGACACCCAGGTCAAAGGGGTTGGCTTTCTGATGGGGGTGCCCCACCCTGTGCCTCTCAGCTGCAGAGGGCTACTTGGGGCCTGGTGAGGACTCTGGGAACTGTCCAGCTAACAGTGTGCTGAACCGCAGGGGCAGCCACCCCACCTCAGTGAGCTGGGCCAGAGGATCGCCTGCGGCTAGTGAGTCCGACACAGAACTGGAGAGGGAGTGAGAGAAGGGGGGCCTTGGAAGAGAGACGCTTGGGGGCCTTGGAAGAGAGACGCTGCCCATCCCCACATCTGACCTGTAAGCATTTGCATTCCTGGCGGCTGGTTAATTAAAAATAAGCCCAAGGGCCTAAGGAGGCCCACAGTGGGCTGGGAACCTCTTGCTACAGACAGACTCCAGGTTTCAAACTAAAGTAATGTAAAAGGGATAGATTGCTCGAGCACCTTCTCTTATAGATGTAAACTTGGAGGCTCTGAAAGGGACAGTGACAAACTCATGGTCACAAAACTAGTTGCAGGGGCCCGATCTTGCCCCTACCATACCATTCTCTTCCGAAAGTTGTATGTGCTTTAGACCCAGATATTTTACTATCAGCTTCTAGGGGAGAGTCTTTCCGTATCACTATCTGATCTTAATAATGTCATTATTTCATATGTACCAACACCTGTTTTAAGTGCTTCACATTTATTTTCTAATGTTTTTAATGCTCTCAAAAATCCTATGAGGCAGAAATTATCATCATCCCCATTTCCCAGAGGACAAAACGGAGGCACAGGTCAGTGAAGAGATGTCCCCACAGTTGGCCGTGGTAGGGTGGGACCCAGGCACAGTCCTCTTAACTTAGGTCCACTCAAGTAACCACTGACTCCAGAGCCACCCTTGGCCACGGCTCTGTGCGGCCTCTTCAAAATTCTGCTTGAAGGCCCATGGTGAGCCCTTGTGTTTTCATATTTGCAGAGAGTAAAAAGAATGAAGAAAAAATTTGGGCAAGGGATGTCGGTGGAAGGTCTCAAGTGTTCACCCAGAAAGAGTTTCTCTTCGGATCTTCTCAGTAAGAGAGCACTGAAGGACCGATATTACCCATCGTGCGTGGAACGACTAGCATAGCTCAGTACACTCGAGACCTTTGGGGGCCGGTCTCTCTTGGCTTCAAGTCTCCTGCCCCTTACCCCCACAGCGAGGGATTGCCAAGTGCAACTCCACTGGCTGCCCAACCCAGAAGAATGCTTCCGTGTTAGCAGAGGCTTTCAGGAAAGCGAAAGACGCTCCTCTTTGCCTATGGATGAAAATTGGCCATGTATTAATAACTGTCGCCGTGTGGGGGCCTGGGTGGCTCAGTTGGTGAAGCGTCTGCCTTCGGCTCAGGTCATGATCCTGGGATCCTGGGATTCTCTACTTTCCACTATGTTTTAAATTTACCATAATAAAAGGTTTTCTTGAAATATAATAAAACATGCCTTGTCCTCAGGAAAATGCCAAGGAGTCAGCTAGAGCTTGGGAATAGAAAGGTCTGCACAATGGGCAACTGGGGAAGCTGAATCAGGGAGTGTCAGTTAGGATGCTTTCTCATGCAAGGTAGCAAGAGTCCTCCTAACCTCCTAACTTAGGTCCACTCAAGTAACCACTGCACTCCATTTCCCCCCAACATCATGCTGCTGGATGCCCCCTGCATACGGAATGCAGGTAGCTAATTAGCTACCCCCTTGGGGTCAGCAAACTGTGTCCTGAAGGCCAAATTTGGCCTGCCACCTGTTTTTGTAAGTAAAGTTTTCTTGAAATACAGCCATGCTTATTCATGTACATATTGTCTACGGCTGTTTTGTCATTACAGTGGCAGAGTTAAGAAATTGTTATAGAGACCATATGGCCCACAAACGACAAAAATATTTGCTTTGTGACCCCTACGGAAAAAGTTTCCTAGTCTGTTCTAGAACACCATGTATTTCTGCCCTTATCAGCTGGCTTGTATGCTTGCCAATTAGTTGTATCTGTCTCCAAACTTATTTGTGTTAGTTATATTTATTGTTGTAAGTGTATGATTTAATGAAATAATGTACAGATCAATGAGCTCAAACCGACTGAGCCAACCAGGCACCCCAGATCAATGAAATAGGAATGTAGAAAGAAAGTGTTATTACTATAAAAATTAGATGAAAGGCGTTGGAAGGACACAATACATGCAAGTCACTAAAAACAATTGCTATTAAATCGAATCTGGGCAAGAGAGTTGTACAAAGCTGGGTTAGGGGCATTTCACAAATCTAGAATAATTTTGCATTCAAAGAGCTTTGCAAACACCTTTAAAGATCACTCCAAGGACACTGGAACTGGAAATTGCAGACAGTGTTCTATCCACGTGGTTTATGTGTGAAAGCCCACCCACATCGAAGAAAGGTCTTAGCCCTATATCAAAATATTGGAAAATAAAAATACGTCTGTGTTTCAAAAGTAGAATAAAAAGTTTAAGGAATACACACATGCATGTGATTTTTGAAATATGTTTTGTGGCTCTCTACTTGAACCAACTTTTTCAAAATGGTCCAATCATTATTCCCAATAGCGTCGGATCCAACAGTTCATCCTATAACAGAAAACCCATCCTCAGGTTGCTTTAAAAGAAGAGGTCTTCTTCATATCATTCTGTCACTTCCACCTCACCCTTGTTTCCTCTTCTAGTCTGGAGTTGTCTGCCCCTGAGGAAGCAGAGTGGGGAAGGAAGGGTTTCCTTGCAGAGATGTGGGCCTTGGTGTTCCCTAGGTTCCAAGGAACTGGGACAGAGGTGGCAGGTTGTGGAGGTGGCTGGAGTGGACAGAAGATTAGTTACACTGAGCAAACAGTTAATGGCTTGAGCAATTAAGTAAATACATTGAGGATATGGGAGCAGGAGCCAGTTTCTCACTACCTGAGTTACAAACGTGGGAATAGGGAAGGATGGAAAGAACACTGAAGGGTTGGAGTGGAACTGGAAATATGAGATGAACTCTCAGGCTTTTCAATACATTTACCAGATAGATGTAGAAATAGTTAGAGATATGTGCACATGGGCATATTGATGTCTGCCTGTGTTCAACAAGAGAACGAAGCAGGAGTGACACTTGGATAGCAGTGAGCACACCCAGCAGACAACCTTCAGAACACAACCTATAAACTCCAATAGGAATCCATGACACCATGTTGATACAAGTAAATAAATGCATACATGAATAAATTGGGGTGGGGACCAGTCTTCCTTAGGAGAAAATGAAATTAATGGAAGTAGAAGGGACGATAGAAATAATCACCACCTGGCAACCATCATAGGATGTGGAGCAATAGGAACTCATTCGTTACTGGTGGGAAAACAAAATGGCACAGCTACTTTGGAAGACAGTTTGGTGGTTTCTTACAAAACTAAATGTACTCTTACCATATGAACCAGCAATCACACTCTTTGGTTTTACTCAAGTGAGTTGAAAAGTTAAGTCCACACAAAAATCTGCACGTGGATGTTTATCGCAGCTTTATCCATACTTGCCGAAGCTTGGAAGCCAACAAGATGTCTTTCAGGATGTGAATAAACTGTGGCACATCCAGACAATGGAATATTACTCAAAGCTCAAAAGAAATGAGCTACTCAATGTCCACAATAGCCAAACTGTGGAAAGAGCCAAGATGTCCATTGACAGATGGATGGATAAAGAAGATGTGGTATATATACACAATGGAATATTATGCAGCCATCAAAAGGAATGAGATCTTGCCATTTGCAACGACGTGGATGGAACTGGAGGGTGTTATGCTGAGTGAAATAAGTCAATCAGAGAAAGACATGTATCATATGACCTCACTGATATGAGGAATTCTTAATCTCAGGAAACAAACAAATTTGCTGGTGGGGGGGTGGGAGGGATGGGGTGGCTGGGTGATAGACATTGGGGAGGGTATGTGCTATGGTGAGCACTGTGAATTGTGCAAGACTGTTGAATCACAGATCTGTACCTCTGAAACAAATAATGCAATATATGTTAAGAAAAAAAAGAAGATAGCAGGAGGGGAAGAGTGAAGGGGAGTAAGTCGGAGGGGGAGACGAACCATGAAAGACGATGGACTCTGAAAAACAAACTGAGGGTTCTAGAGGGGAGGGGGGTGGGGGGAGGGGTTAGCCTGGTGATGGGTATTAAAGAGGGCACGTTCTGCGTGGAGCACTGGGTGTTATACGCAAACAATGAATCATGGAACACTACATCCAAAACTAATGATGTAATGTATGGTGATTAACATAACAATAAAAAATTAAGAAAAAAAATGAGCTACCAAAATCATGGAGGAAACTTAAATGCATATTTCTAAATGAAAGAAGCCAAACTGAAAAGGCTACATAGACTACTATTTCAAGGATATAACATTCTGGAAAGGCAAAACAATGAGGACAGTAAAAAATCAGCGGTTAACAGGAGTTAAGAGGGAGGAAGGGATGAATGGGGAGGGATAAATAGGTAGAGCACAGAGGATTCTGAGGGCAGTGAAAATACTCTGTGTGATAATATAATGGTGGAGACATATCATAATGCATAAACATTTATCCAAACCCAGAGAATGTGCAACACCAAGAGTGAACCTAATGTAAACTATGGACTCTGGGTGATAATGATGTGTCATTGTAGGCTCACTGATTGTAACAAATGTACCATGCTGATGCCCAGATGTTGATATTGGGGGACGCTGTGCATTTGGGGGTTGGGTATATACAAGCTATCCGTACTTTCCACTCAATTTTGCTGTGAACCTAAAACTCTTCTAAAAACAAAATCTAATATATGTAGAATATATATAACACCAAAAAACTATTGAAAAGGTAGTCAAAGATCTTTCAAATAGTCAAATGGCCTCATAAGACAGCAGAACCAGGCAGCTCTAGTCAAGTTCAACCAAACTTTCAAGGACGATACAATCCCTGTGTCATATATACTGTTCCACAACTTAACAAGAATCAAGATCTTCCTGCCTCTTTTATGATCCTGACATGCATGTATCTGTAATTAAATATTAGCATAGTGAATTACATACTGAATTAAAAGGAAAAAATGCAGTGGAATGCCTGGGTGGCTCAGTCAGTTAAGTGTCTGCCTTTGGTTCAGGTCATGATCCCAGGGTCCTGGGACTGAGTCCCACATTGGGTTCCCTGCTCAGCAGAGAGTCTGCTTCTCCTTCTGCTTGCCACTCCCCCTGCTTGTGCGTGTTCTCTCTCTCTCTCTGACAAATAAATAAATAAAATCTTTTTTTAAAAAAAGGAAAAAATGCTTCATAACCAATAGAATTTTCCCCAGAAATGCAAGGAATATGCAAGCTTGGTATAAATGAAACCCTAAAACCAGACTGAAGAACCTAAAAGACCTGAATAAATGGAGAGACTTCAATGTTGTAGGATCAGAAGACCCAATTGGGTAATGATATCATTTCTTCCCAAATTGATCCATACATTTATAAATGTAATTCTAGTCAAAAGACAAACAGGATTCTCAGTGATTCAAAGATTATGCTTTTAAAGTTCATCTGAATCAGAAATGCATGAGGATGAGGTGCCTGGTTGGCTCAGTCGGAGGAGCATGGAACTCTTGATCTCAGAGTCGTGACTTCGAGCCCCGCATTGGGTGTAATAAACAAATAAAACTTTAAAAAAAAAGAAATGCATAAGGATAACAAAGTCAATTTGGAAAAAAAAGTAATCAAGAGGTATGTGAACCACCATTTATCAAAACATATTAAAGATAAGTAACTAAAATACTGAGGTGTGGGTGCAGGAACAGTCAAGCCATTCAGTCATTTCTGAGTGGAGCGCAGAAATAAACCCAATTATTAAAATATTCATTCATCCAACAAATGTTTATTGAATACATATTATGTGTCAGTGCTGCTCTTGAGGCAAGTGGTGCAAGAATAAACAAAACAGATAATATCTTTGCCTTCTTGTTGGGGGACATGAACAATGAATGAATGGCCAGTGGAGATGGGTGCAGCTGGAACCAGGATGGCGGCAGTGGAGGTGGCAGGAAGTGGTCAGATCCTGGATGTATTTTGAAGGTAGAGCCAGCAGGATATGCTCATTGGTGTTGATGTACAGTCTATGAGAGAGAAGAATCAAGAATGAGACCGAGGTTTGTGGATCAGACACTAGAAGGGCAGAGTGCCCATCCGCTGAGATGGGGGATATTTGGGAGGAATGGGAGGGAGCTCATGAGTTTGCTTCTGGCCCCTGGATGGAGATGCTCAACGATCATCCAAAAGAATATGTCCAATAGGTAGTTGGGTAAATGGACGTAGAATTAGATGAAAGTGTTGGGCTACAGATATTAATGTGGATGTCAGTCAGCATATAAATAGTATATTGAAACCCAGAGGATGGAGGATCGTGGAGAGGGTGTAGACAGAGATGAGAAAGACAGAGCCCCGGGCTGTCCCATCACAAGCAGATGGGAAGATGAGGGGTAATGAGTGAAGGACACTGGGAAGGAGTAGCCAGTGGGGTGGGAGGAAAACCAGGAGGGTGAAGTGTCCCGGGAGCAAAAGAAGTATTTCAAGAAGGAGGGAGAAGTTATGACCATGGGATTTAGCCTAGTGTTTGTGGTCTACACACAAACATGCCTGGGAGGGACCCACAGCAAATGCCACATAGTGGGAGAGAGTGGAAAACTATGGGTAAAGGATTAGCTTTATACATAGCATCCCATATCTTTTACTGAACAGAAAAAAAGAGCTCTGGAGCAAATATGGTTAAAATTGTATTTACTGGGGCGCCTGGGTGGCTCAGCCAGTTAAGCATCTGCCTTCAGCTCAGGTCATGATCCCAGGGTCCTGGGATGGAGCCCCACATTGGGGTCCCTCTCAGCAGGGAGGCTGCTTCTCTCTCTGCCTCTGTCTCTCTCTCAAATAAATAAGTAAAATCTTTAAAAATAAAATAAAATTGTATTTACTTACTATAGATCTTGGTATTGGATTCATGAGTGTCTGTTATATTTTTTCTTTAAAAAAATATCTTTAAAATGTTACATAACAAAAAAAAGAAGAAAAGCCATTTATAAGTAAATATGTGAAATATATCTACATAAAATATTTTTTAGAACGATGTCCAAGACCCTAGTAAATGGTTGTCACTTGTAGGCCGGCATGCATTATTATGACTTTCATGGGCCCTAGGAAAAATAACAAAAAATATGTTTTATAATTGCCTTGGTGTAAAGATAAATATGATCCAGGTTGGACTCATTATTACATGTTCATTATTATTATCTTTTCTTCTGACTGTAAAAGAAATCATAATTAAAATATTCCCAGGAGCGCCTGGGTGGCTCAGTCAGTGAAGTATCTGTTTTCAGCTCAGGTCATGATCCCAGGGTCCTGGGGTTGAGCCCCGCATCGGGCTCCCTGCTCAGTGGGAAGCCTGCTTCTCCCTCTCCCTCTGCTGCTCCCCCTGCTTGTGCTCACTCTCTCTCTCTCTCAAATGAGTAAATAAAAAATCTTCAAAAAAATTAAAAATAAAACCATGTAGGTTTGTCCCTTTTCTTTTTTTCTTTTATTTATTTTAAAGATTTTTATTTATTCGCGGGAGAGACAGAGAGAGAACAAGCAGGGGGAGAGGCAGAGGGAGAGGGAGAAGCAGACTCCCTGCTGAGCAAGGAGCCCGATGCAGGACTCGATCCCAGGACCCCGGGATCATGACCTGAGCCGAAGGCAGACGCTTAACCATCTGAGCCACCCAGGCGCCCGGTTTGTCCCTTTTCTAAAAGGAGGCAAAACCTACACACAAATAAGTAAAGGATCACTAGCATGATACAAGTTCAGGCAAGGGGAGAAGGAGACAGTTCACAGCAGACTCCGTACACATGGCCAGGAGCTATGAAAAGACGCTCAACTCTACCATAATCAGGGAAATGCAAATCGTACCCAAAAAAGTTTGTAACTGGCAAAAAAGGAAAAATACTGATGCTCTCCGGTGCTGACATGAGGATAAGAGGCCTTCTCACAAGGTGATGGGAGTGGTCATTGGTCTTTCAGGAGAGCAATTTATCGGTGTTTAGCCACACAAGCAATGCAAAGACTCCTTGGCCAAGCATGTTGATTCCAAGATATGTAACATATAGAAATACTCTCATGTATGAGAAAAGATGCATGCACAAGTAGATGCATTGCAGCATTGTTTAACTGAAAAATTAGAAACAACCTAAATGTCCCTAAACAAGGGACTTGACAAATTATGTATATAACCTGCAAAAAATGTTAGTCATTAAAATAATAAGATCAATATGCAGCAGACAGGAAGTCTACTATATCATGTAAAAGTCAGTTGCAGAGCAGTAAGTATGAGCCTTGTAGATGTGGGGGGGGGGGCGGCAGGGTGGAGGGTGGGGTTGATAGAAGCCATCTGGAAGGATCCACACTTAACTCTGGACAATGCTTATTCTGGAAGGGGGTTTGGTGGGAAGGTAGGGGGGTGATGAAAAAGGATTTTTACTCTATATTTTGTATACATTCATAGGGCTTACTTTTTTTTTTTTACAAAGAAAACCTGTTTATATAATACTTATATTGTCTTTTAAACACTTGAAAAATCAATAGGTGGTTGCTGGATGAGACTGGAGATAGTTCTTGCTGATCGGGCTAGGGGGCTGAGGGTCTGGGAGAAGCCAGATCTGTGGGGGCTGGGGGCAGCTTCAGTTTGGGATCACAGAGCTTCAGGGTTTCAGAGCTGGAAAGTTCTGGGGTCCCTCGCCTGTGCAGAAATGCAACTAAAATACATGGGCCACAGCCTCTTGAGCCACACCTGTGCCAGACAGTTTCATAGACAAAGGGGGTGGTTTCATTCCATTTTCAAGATGAAGGCCCTGGGCACCTGGGTGGCTCAGTCGTTAAGCGTCTGCCTTCAGCTCAGGTCATGATCCCAGGGTCCTGGGATCGAGCCCCGCATCGGGCTCCCTGCTCCGCGGGAAGCCTGCTTCTCCCTCTCCCACTACCCCTGCTTGTGTTCCTGCTCTCGCTGTCTCTCTCTGTCAAATAAATAAATAAAATCTTAAAAAAAAAATAAAAAAGATGAAGGCCCTGAGGCTCAGAGAGCTAACCCAGGGGGGAAGCAGCAGAGTCAGCTTGGAGCCGGGGGTCCCAGGCTGGGCGGAGAAAGGGCTGCAAATCCTCCCAGGACGGTGGCGTAGCCAAGCTCCAGATCTGCAAGGCTGGAGCCTGGAAACACCAGGACACCCAACGTAGCACAGAACTCGTGGCAACAAGGCACGGGCCAGGGGCGATTTGGGCACTCGTGTCTAATATTCGGGGGGAGGTGTGTGGATTTCCCGGGGTCACGTTTGTCCTCAAGGCCTGATGATGATTTGGGGCCTGTCAGTGTTGGGGTGCATGTGTGGGGTGAGTGGGTAAGGGTAGGGGACCCTGTAATGCGAACCTAAGGGGGCCAAAGGACAAAAGGGGGGAAAGTCAAAGAGAGCCGCAGGCTAGGCTGGCCTATGAGTCCCACCACCCATGGTCCTGGGAAAGCAGCCCATGTCCTGGCCAGATCCCCGCCAAGGGCACAGCCTCAGTCTGGCGCCCCTCCCTCCCAGAATTCTGTCCCAGTGAGGCAGCTGAGGCATCCCTGGGCATCAGCAGCTCTGGGGAGCCCTCAGCCAAGCCGGCACCCAAATCTGGGACTCCTCTTCCATCGTGGCTCCCACGTTCCCCTGCATGAGCTGGTGTCCTTGCTGGGCTGCTGGGCAGGAGCGGACGCTGTGGAGTCAGGGCACCCGGGCCCAAATCTGCTTCACTTACCAGTGGGACCTCAGTTTCCTCACCTGTGACATGGAATTAATAGTAGGCTGCCCCGTAGGCTGGAATGGGGTTGAGCAAGTTTATAGTCACACAGAGTTTAGCACCTTGGTGCTTAATAAATGTGTGCCCCAATTATCCCTCCAGGATGGGACTGGGTAGGGCCATCCCAGATATGTGGTCTGAAGCTCCAGGCTCACCCGGTCATCTGCAGAATGAGGCCCCCACCTCTCCAGGTGGTTGAGGATGGGGAACCAGGTCCTCAAACAGCCTGCACACTGGGGGTCAGGAACAGACCCAGCCACTGGTACAGAAGCCCATGGGCCCTGGGCAGGCCACCTTCCTGGTGGCATCCTTTTCCTTGAATGGGGCAGCAGACCCAGAGAAGCCCACACAAGAGTGGGTGGGAACAGAGGACCTTTGAGGGTGAGAGACTCTGGTGCATCTTCCTCATCAGCGCAGCCTCAGCCTGGTGAGCAAGGACCTCAGGACCCCTACTCAGAGGCTTCCAGTCTTGCCTGGATGGACATGGGGCAAGGTCACCTGGTGCTGGGGGTTACTGAGTCTCACGGTCATGGCACCGGGAAGTTGAGATCACAAATCCATGCGTCTTTCCTGCCAGGACGGCAGCCTCTGGTGAGCTTAGCTCTTGGTTTCCTGGCCTCTGTTAAACTCTGAACTTGGGCTGCCTTGATGGTCAAGTCAAGGCCCTGAGGCAGAGTGGCAGAGTTTAAGGTCTCTCTCTCTTTCTCTCTCTCTCTCTCCCTCCGTGTCTCTGTGTATGTGTGTGTGTGTGTCTCTCTCAGAGAAATTGGGGGGAAAATGAATGCAGGTCTTAACACAAAGTGAGAAGGACAAATTCTCTTAACCAACTGAAAAGACAACAGAGAGAGATACCCCTCAGCCTCTACAATGCCCACCACCCAGCCTTTGGCCTGCAGGGTAACAGAATTTGGGGACGTCACACAGCCACTTTGCAGGGCCGGGCTAAAATCTACACCTCAATTCTGAGCTCAGGTCGAAGTCCTTCCTAACCTCCACCATGCATGTCTTTGTCACACGGACTTATGTCTCCCCATCATCACCCCCGCTGGGCTGGGGACTGGTGGAGGACAAGGGCTGGGCTTACAGAGTCCTCTCCTTCGTGGCAAGCATGGTATCAGGGATGCAGTGGGTGCTCAGCAAACACCCATCCAATGAACCCAGAGCTCTGGGTGGGGGGGGGGTGGGCCCAGCCTCAGACCCCCTCAATCTCACATCCTGTGACATGAAACACAGTCACTTCTTAACTCTCTGCACTAATGGAGGCCATGGGGGCATGGACAGAGTCATCTTTAGACTTATCTCTAAATGTGCAGGGCAATGAGTTTATGGCAACAGATTTGTCTTTATCATTACGCTGATAATGACCATGAGTTGCAATTCCAGGCTAGAGGAGACTAGCTATACTAGATAATAGCTAGCCAAGGATGAAAGATCTATAGGAGGAACGTCCACATGCATTTAAGAAGGGATTGAACATGAAGGCAAATTTTATTTTAAAGATTTTATTTATTTATTTTTATTTATTTATTTGAGAGAGAGAGAGAGAGCAAGCACAAACGGGGGTTGGGGAGGAAGGGGCAGAGGGAAAGGGAGAAGCAGACTCCCCGCTGAGCAAGGAGCCCACCATGGGGCTGGATCCCAGGACCCTGAGATCATGACCCAAGCCGAAGGCAGATGCTTAACCGAATGAGCCGCCCAGGTGCCCCCAAAGGCAAATTTTGATTGCCCCAAACAGGGAGAGAGGTTTCGTTTAGTAAGGTCAACGCTCATGTGGGTTGCCACAAGTGAACTCAATTTGAATCACATCAGTGAACCTTTGTTGTACTGCTGCGAGTCACTCAGGATTTTGAGGATTACCAGAGGAGGGAACCTCGCTGACCTGATATGAACAAGAATGAGAACAGGAGATTTCCCCTTTCCCAGCTCGTGTGAGTTGCAACATCACCCAAATGGGGCCTGTTTCTAGGTTAAAGAGAAGTAGGTCCTGGAACCATCTCGTTTCATTGTTATTAAATTGCTTACTGCAGTCATATCTGTAGGTCTCTAAGAAGGCATAGTCTCGGCCCCCATCTCCCTGCTAGTTCTCCCCAGGACAGCCCCTTTCCGGTTTCACTTCTTTGAGTGGGTCCCTCCTGCGCCGGGTTCCCTCCATTTGCGCCCCACCTCCCCAGGGTCTGTCTCTACCTTCTACCCTGCTCTTTGCTCCAGGAGGCTAACCAGGCTGACCTCTGGGGTCTGCAGCCACAGTCCCCAAGCGCTCTGGCTTCAGGGGGGCCTGGCCAATTGGGGGCCCCATAGGACTATGGAGGCAGAGAACAGAGAGGTGGGTGATCACTTGCCTGCCGGGCCTGGGTGGAGATGGAGGCTGCCTTGTTATATGGCCCCAGGTTCTATCAGTGGGGCTGGCGCCTCCCGCCTTCACTGTCCCCTTAGTGCTGCCTGCACCTCTGCCCACAGACCTGTCAGAGCCTCTTTGAGCTAACCCTTGTGGGGGGCTCCCCTGTTTTGGCCAGCCCCTGGCTGGCCCACCTCCACACCTCTGCATAGTCTCTGGCTAGACTTAGTATGACTTGACCCTCCTCCTTGTTCCCAACCTGGCCCCACCTCCCACCGCCTCATGGCCTAATCTGATGCTTAAAATGCCCACTTTTGCTGGAGACATCAGAAGGCAGCTCTTTCAGAGGCAAATACTATCTGGACCTCTTACCAATCGGTGCTGCGGAAAAAGTCAGATCCGAATTTGAATCCTGTGTGACTTTGGGCAAGTCACTTAACCTCTCTGAGTCTTGGTTTTCTCCTTTGTAAAATGCAAATACTAATACTGCCTTCTTGCATTGTCATGAAGATTAAATGGTTTGGCAGCCAGCCTGGCAATGGCAGATGACAGAAGTGGAACTCTGAGGCGTCTGGCACCTCAGTGACCCCTCCTGACCGCCCTGGGGGAGGAGAGCCACTATGCTCCTCATTTTACAAAGAAGATGAGTCCAGAGCACGTGCACACAGCAGAGAGGGCCCCCGCTGGACTAGAAGTCAGATCCCTCAACACCGGGCCAGGGACCTTTTGGATACAGCAAAGGCCTCTTCCAGAGCCTTTATAATGCTTTCGACACTTGCAGGTGAAATGATAGGATGTCTGGGGTTGACTTTAAAATACTCCGAACAACACAGTTGGTGTGAAGAGGAAGAGATGAAATAAGCAGACTGTTAGTAAATGCTGAAGCTGGTGGCAGGCACATGGGTTCCGTATGTGATTCTTTCCACCTGCGGCTGCACTTGAACCTGTCCATAATGAAACATTGACATGCTTTCCAGTCATCTTTAATGACTGATGAAAACACTCATGATCAAATGATCAGTGAGAAAAGCAAAATGCAGAATTGTGTGTATGTGTGTGTGTGTGTGTGTGTGTGTGCACTCGTGCGTGTCTACCCACACAGGTGTGGAAAGATCTGGAATGAAATGACACTGTTAATTCAACAATGCTTGTCCCTGGGTGATGGACTGATCATATTTATTTCCTTCTCTTACTCTCTGTATTTTCCAAGGTTTCTAAAGTGAGCATGTATTACTTGTACAATCAGAAAAGGGGTTGATGTTAAAAGGTTTTTTTTTTTAAGATTTTATTTATTTATTCATGAGAGACAGAGAGAGAAGCAGAGGGAGAAGCAGGCTCCCAAGGAGCAGGGAGCCCGATGAGAGACTCGATCCCAGGACCCTGGGATCATGACATGAGCCGAAGGCAGACGCTTAACCATCTGAGCCACCCAGGCGCCCCCAATGTTAAAAGGTTTAAAGTGTGATTTTGCTAAACCAAGCAGCTGGGGCAGGAGATGCTGGGAGCATGGAGCAGGGAGGGGACAGGGAGGCTGGGGGTCCTGGCAGCAGCTCGGTGGGGCCTGGTCCAGGCAGGATGGTGATGAGGAGAAGGACAGGTGTGTCTCTTTCCACGGAGAGGAGAGGCAGTAAGACGGGTACCACGGTGCCTGTAGGTCTCTCCAGATCCTCTCCCGCTGGTGGGGGCCATTTCCAGGAAGCCCAGAGCATGTGAGCCCAGCCACCCTACATGCCCTCAGCCCGGCCCTGCCCAGCTACCTTGGCCCTGTTTCAAAGGCTAGGTGCCAGGGGAGGTGAGCCAGGTGTCAGGGGCCCAGCCTGCATCTGGGGAAGGGTGGAGAGAGGCATGTAGTCCAGCTTCTCTGGGCTGGGATCTGGTTTCACCACCTGACCCCACCATGGCGGGCTCCAGGGCCGGAGAGTGTGGCAGGCCGTGCCAACCAGGCCTGGCCAGTGCAGCACCATGCCCTTGCCCAGGCTGGGCGGGCAGACACATCTACCACCTCGTTGCTGAGGACCCACCATGTGCGAGCTGCGTCCCACTGGAGAAGTAGGGATTTCTGTGCCCAATTTACAGACAAGGGAGTAGAGGCTATGAGCACCACCTCCCTGGTAAAAATCCTGCAACGCTGCCTCATTGTCCTCAGGCTGGGTCCGAGCCCCTTTCCTCGAGTGCTGCCACTGCCCACATCCCGTGTTCCTGCCACAGTGAAGTAGTCAGAGCCTCTCCCCTCACTGTGCACCCCATTGTCTCTAGCCCTGTGCTTAGGGTTTCCCTTTACTGTGTTGGCCCTCCCCTCATTCCCATATCATTATGTCTCTGTGGCAATGCTGCCTCCTCCAGCAAGCCTCCCCTGATAGGCTCCAGCCGTTGGGGCCACTCCCATTAAACCAGTGTTGCTCCGTGCGCAGCCCTGATTGTGCTGTGTTGTAAGCATACTTTCATGCCACTACCCCCTCCTGCCCCTGACCGTGGACTCCCTGAGGGCAGGGTAGGAGTCGGGGCCATCACACAGAATCCTTCCTCCAGAGACCCCCCAGGGGTGAGGGCTTAGTGAACCTGCGCAACTGTGTACAGTGTCCCTGGCCTGGGGCCTTCTCATCTCTGGGCCCAGCACAGAGATCTCTGTGAGTGAATGAATGAGTGGGTGGGTGAGTGAAAGAGTTGCCCAGGGTCTCCCAGTGATAATGGCACAGCCAGTTTGATCCCTGGCTTGAGGGACTCCAGCTCTCATGCTTGGCACGCTTGCTGGAGAAGTGGAGACCTTGGAGGCGTGTCCAGGAGCTAAGCCCTGCCCAAGGTGGGCCCCCGACTACGGCAGACTGCTGGGCCTCCCGGGGGTGAGCCTCCAGGCGGGCGGGCTGTGCTGCTGGACAAGGAGCCAGACAGTCTGGCTAAGGCTGACGCCCACATGGCAGTGAGTCCCCGGCCAGGCCAGGCTCAGGGAAGCCAGACTCACAAAGCCCAGACCTGCCTCCTGAGGGCACGTGGAAGCTGATAATCTGGGACCAACCCATCCTCAGGCACCTCGGGAACCCTCAGTCAGGAGATGGCTTGGACCTCAGAGCGGGGCTCTCGTCTCCTCCCCAGGAAGGAGACAAAACCGCGCTGGGTGCTGGGGTACGAAGGGTGAGCCTACCCCCTGCCCTCAGGGTGCTCATAGCCTAGATCTTTTCATAATCCCCAAGGCAGGTGGCTCTAGACTCCAGCGTGGCACTGGTTCTCCCACAGAGGGTGTAGAGACGATGGACGCACAGGGCAGGAGGTTGGGGTGCAGCACATGGACCAGAGCAGCAGCGAGTGACTACTTTCCAGAAACTGTGTTTACTCCAAGGTCATTCCTAGAGGCAGAGCTGTTAATAGAAAGATAGAGCTGAGCTTTGGAGCGACACAGAGCCGGGATCAAATCCTGGCTCTACCACTTTATGGCCGTGTGACATCTGCAGTTTACTTAGCTCCCGACAGCCCCACGGTCTATAAAATGGGGGTGCTGGTAAGGTCCTCCGGTGCACACCACGACATGGGGGAGTCTCCAGTGATGCTGAATGACTAAGGCAGGCCAAAAAGAGCACACACTACGTGAATCCATTCACATGCAAGGGTAGAAAATGCAAACCAATCCACAGGGAAGAGAAAGCCCATCAGTAGTTGCCGGGGGATGGGGTTTGAGATGGCAGGGATCATGAAAAGATCACAAGGAAACTTAGGGAGGTGGAGGACATGTTCATTATCTTGCGTGTAGTGATTGGCTCCATGAGGGTATCCATATGTTAAAACTTCAGCTGTATGCTTTAAATCTGTGCAGTTCAGTATATGTCAATTATACCCAATAAAGCTGTTTAAAAAAAAAACAAAAAGGAAGAATCCCCCCCACCTCAAAAAATTTTTTAAATCTCAGTATCTCCAGGGCGCTTGAGTGGTTCAGTCGGTTAAGCATCTGCCTTTGACTCAGATCATGATCCCAGGGTCCTGGGATCAAGCCACGTGTTGGGATCTTTGCTCAGCGGGAAGCCTGCTTCTCCCTTCCCCCCCACCCCTCCCCTGTTCATGCTCACTTTCTCTCTCTCTCTCTCTCAAATAAATAAATAAAATCTTTTTTAAAAAATCTCAACATCCTCGTACTGGGGAGCGTGCCATGAGGCGTAGTGGCTCTTGCAGAGTGCCTTGTTCCTGTCTGAATCTAGCATGTTCCATGTTAGTTCCCTGCTCATCCTTACAGCATCAAGATATTATTCCCTGATTGATCTACCTGGTTCCAACAAGGCTCTAAGCCAATGGCCAGGACTGGCCTCTAAATGGAGCCTACACCACAGGGTTAGGCTCACCTGGAGGGGAGCCCAGGGTGGCCCCTAACTTGACCTGGGATCCCAAAAACCAAGGTGATGTCCAGTTTGCTCTGTTTGGAACCCCCATCAGCACCTTGCTCATCCGGTGGCCCTCAGTGGCCAACAGGAGGAAGGACACGTTTCAGAGCTCACTGCTTATGCTCCCTGGCTGTTCAAATGTTGATGAACTTGGTGCACCACAGGCTTTTCCAATCTTTCGTGCACCTATAAGCAAGCCTCCTTGTCAGATTTAGATGACTGTTTTTTCAGTTCTGCTTCATTTTTAGCCAATTATCCCTATTTTGAGCTGTAACTCAAAGTTCGAAACAAAAATGTCCACCAACATGGATTTGATTTAAGGAATTAGATTTAGAAAGTTCGAAACAAAAATGTCCACCAACATGGATTTGATTTAAGGAATTAGATTGCATTTCGAACGTTAGGGTATTTCAGTGTGGGGTGATGTGTGCGTGCGTGCATGTGCATGCTTATGCGCCACAGGGTGTGAACAATAATTTCTCTGGGCAGCTTCAACTTGACTATCCTTCATGCTATTCTTGCTAGTTGGTATTTTCTGTTCTCAGAAATGATTGTGGACTACTCCAGTATCGAGAGAAAGGTAATGAGAGAAACCGTGAAAGAAGATAGGGGCGCCTGAGTGGCTCAGTTGGTTACGTGTCTGATTCCTGATTTCAGCTCAGGTCATGATGTCAGTGTCATGAGATTGAGCCCCACATGGGGCTCCAGTCTGGGTGTGGAGCCTGCTTAAGATTCTCTCTCTCTCCCTCTCCCTCTGCCCCTCCTCCACTCCTCAAAAAAAAAAAGTACATACCACCACACCTGTCCAGCCATTGTCTTTTTTCTGAACTGAGGGTGCCCCCAGCATCCAAATGGCCCCTGGGCTCCAGGCTGGCCCCCTCCCTCCTATTCTTTACCCTGAGTGACCCTCACAAAATGCAAATGTCTGATCATGTCTTTGTTCTGCTATAATATTCTCACTGGGCAACTCTGCCCACAGAACCAAGTCTGGTCCCCCTTGAGTGGCAGACAAGCCTTTTCATAGACCATCCCTTCCCATTCCCAAGCTCCAGATCTCACCACCCCCTGCCCAGGATCTGACTAGTAACATTCCAGACTCTTTCTGCCACCAGGCCTTTTGTACACGGGGCTTCCTTTGCTGAAGCTACCTTCCTGCCCTTGCATTTGCTCTCCTTCTGTCCTCCGCAACCAGCTCCTGATCCTGCAGGTCTTAGGCAAGGCCTCCCTTCTGTCACGAGGCCACACCCAGCCCTGGGTGCTCCCACGGCCACTGCAGCCCATCCATCTGGGCAGGTGTAACCCTGACCTCTCACATGTGCCTCCTGGTCTGGGCTGTGAGAGTCCTACCTGTCCTTCCGCGTGCTGCCACTCCTCAAACCTTGTACAAGGCCTGCCCTAGAGACAAGGTTCATCGAACTGTTGTTCGTAAATTAGCAACAGATTCCTAGAACGCATTAGCCTGAATCCTCTCCAAGTCCTTTTTCTCAACCCTTGGCCCCTGGGGATCTTGCCTTCTTCTGAACTTTTATGGAAACTACTGAAAAGCTGCTTATTTGAACCTTGTCCTACACTACCTGACATTCTTTATTTCTTCGTTGGTTCTTTAATATTTGCCTTTATCCTCCTACATCCCTTAAGGGTTGGGTATCACCTATAGTAATTTTTAAAGATAAATCTTAACACCTGGGCACGTCAAAGGATACTAATCAAAAAAAGCAAAAAGACAACTCAAAGGATAGGAAAAAAATATTTGCAAATCATATTTCTGATAGATTCTACTATCTGGCATACATAAAGAACCTTAAAATTCAATAGTAAAAAGACAATGCAGGGCGCCTGGGTGGCTCAGTTGTTAAGCGTCTGCCTTCGGCTCAGGTCATGATCCCGGGGTCCTGGGACCGAGTCCCACGTCGGGCTCCCTGCTCGGCGGGAAGCCTGCTTCTCCCTCTCCCACTCCCCCTGCTTGTGTTCCCTCTCTCACTGTCTCTCTCTCTCTGTTAAAAAATAAATAAAAAATCTTAAAAAAAAAAGACAATGCAAATAAAAATGGGCAAAGAATTTGAACAGACATTCCTCCAAAGAGGCTATTCAAATGGCCAACAAGTACATAAAAACATGTTCAACATCATTTAGTTATTAGGAAATGCAATTCAAAGCGATGAGATACCACTTCACACCCACTAGGATGACTTTAATCAAAGAGGTGGACAAAGCATGTGCCGTCAAGAACGTGGAGAAATGAGAAATTCTGTACATTATTGGTGGGAATATAAAATGGTACTGCCACTGTAGAAAAAATTTGGTGGCTCCTCAAAAGTTAAATATACAATTACCATATGACCCAGAAATTCCATGCGTGTGTATGTATCCAGCAGAAATGATAACATGTTCAAATCAAAATGTACATAAATGCTCATAGTGCCATTATTTATAACAGTCAAAAGGTGGAAACAACACAAGTGTCCATCGACTGATGAACAGATAAACAAAATGTGGTGTATCCATGCAAGGAAATGCGATAAAAAGGAAGTACTTACACATGCTACAACATGGATGGGCCTTGAAAGCGGCAACAGACGTGAGACACAAAAGGCCACACACCATGTAATCACATTTTTTTTAAGATTTATTTATTTATTTGAGAGAGAGCATGAGCAGGGGTGAGGGATAGAGGGAGACACAGACTCCCCGCTGAGCAGGGAGCCTGATGCGGGACTCAATCCCAGGACCCTGGGATCATGACCTGAGCCGAAGGCAGACGCTTAACTGACTGAGCCACCCAGGCGCCCTATGTTCATGTTCTTATAGCAAGACCTTTGTCAAGAAAGCACACCAAGCAAAAGCCACAGAGAAAAAGATGGCCACATTTCACCACATCAAAACTGAAATTTCTAGGGGTGCCTGGGTGGCCTACTTGGTTAAGCATCTGACTCTTGATTTCAGCTCAGGTCATGAGTTCATGGGTCCTGGGATGGAGCCCCTCCTTGGGCTCTGCACTCAGCGCAGAGTCTGCTTGTCCCTCTCCTTCTGCTCTGCAAACCCTGCCCCCCATGTTCACACTCTCTCTCTTAAAGTAAATATATAAAATCTTTTAAATAATTGAAATTTCTGGGTGAAGGGGGGTCAAAAGATACAAATTTCCAGTTACAAAATAAATAAGTCATGGGGATGCAATATACAGCATGGTGGCTATAATTAATAACACTGCAATGCATCTTTAAAAGTAGCCGGAAGAGTAGATGTTGAAAGTTCTCAACTTGAGAAAAAAATTATAACCATGTATGGTAACAGATGTTAACTAGATCTATTGTGGTGATCATTTTGCAATATTTACAAATATTGAATCATTACATTGTACACCCGAAGCTAATATAATGTTATGTCAATTATACTTAAAAAAAAAAAAAAAAACCTGAAGTTTCTGTGTGCCAAAAAACCACCATACCCAAAGTTTAATAGATTATAAAAAATATCTGGGGCACCTGGGTAGCTCAGTAGGTTAAGTGTCTGCCTTCAGCTCCGGTCATGATCTCAGGGTCCTGGGATCGAGCCCCGCATTGGGCTCCCTGCTCAGCGGGGGTCTGCTTTTCCCTCTCCCTATGCCCCTCCCCCTGCTTGTGTGCTCTCTCTTTCTCCCTCTCTCTCTCTCTCTCTCTCTCTCTAATAAATAAATAAATAAAATCTTTAAAAAAATTTTTAAAAACTAGGGGGAAGGGACACCTGGGTGGCTCAGTCGGTTAAGCATCTGACTCTTGATTTTGGCTCAGGTCATGATCTCAGGGTCCTGGGATCGAGCCCCAGGTGGGGCTCCGCACTCAGTGTGGAGTCCTTGGGATTCTCTCTCCCTACCCTTCTGCCCCTCCCCCCTCACTCACGCATGCTCTCTCTACATAAATAAATAACAAATAAATTTAAAAAAAGACTAGGGGGAATTAGTTTATTTATAGAATTAATACCCAGAATATGTGAAAAACTCCTATAAATCCACAACAATAACAGAAGACCACCAACCCAATAAAAAATGGACAATGACTATGAAGGACAATGAGCAAAATAGGAAAACATTTGACAAGAGACTCATCCTCACTAACAACCAGGAAAGGGAAAATGAACACCGCAACGCAATATTGTATCTCTGGCATGAGATGGGCAGAAATTAGGAAGTGTGAGGACCTCAAGCAGGAAGAACATGTAGAAATGGGCGTTCTCATGCCCTGTGTGTGGGGCATGTAAACAGATAGAACCACCCTGGGAGGCAATTTGGCGAGATGCTTTTCAAATTTTAAATCTCACATGACCTAACTATACCACTTCTTGATGCATACCTGTAAGAAACATTTTTTTCACTCATGCAGAGAGACATATACACACTTGCTTATGACAGTGTTGTTTATAACAGCAAAAGCAGGGGACACAACCTGAATGTCACAGGTAGGGGACTGGCCTAATTGTGATAAAACCATACAATGAAAGAACACACTGCACTGAAAACACTGAGGTAGCTCCTCTCACTTGACAAGGGTGGGGCTCCGAGACATACTGTTAGATAAAAAGCAAGTCACGTAGGGACGCCTCTGTGATTACACCACTTGTGAAAACATGCAGCTGACCACGACAAACTATGCACTTTCTCAGACGTGTATTTGTGTCAACACAGTGGTTGCCCCCAGGTAGGAGTGGGATTAGAACAATGACCAGAGAGGAACAAAGACGTGATTTTCCCTCTTTACCATTTCATGTTTTTTTCAAGTAGAATGTATTGATGCGCTACTTGTAAAATTTAAAAATATAAATTAGAAAAACAAATGAACACCAGGAAAATATAAATGAGAGTAGGAAGACAGGGATGGGGGTGGGGATAAGAAATAGAAACACAAAACCTCAGGTTACAGTGCTCTATAAAATTATCATAGTTGAAACTGATATTTTGTTCTGAGTTTCCTGGTGGCCCAGGGGAAAGTGGAGATGTGACCTGACACATCCCTGACTGTCAGAAAGGAGAAAACGACTGGGCATGGTTAGAAATTTTCCCATATGGTAGGCTTTAGCTTTCTCACTCAACTAACACTGAGTACCATAAGTTTAGCCTTTTGTTACCTGCCATGCCTGGTGGGGGCTGAGCACCGGCGGGGGCTAGGCACCCCCCAGCGTGCCGTGCCTGTTTGTCAAGGATTATGACAACTCTGGTGAGTGAGGGATACATCTAGGGGATACCATAAGCCCTGTGGGCTGAAGCAGAACTCCAAAATTCTGGGACCTACTGCTGGCTACATCACTCAGATCCCGACACCAGAGGCATAACTCAGACCCCCTGGTCCAAACAAAACCCTTCCAGCCCCTCCCTCCTCTCAATGGTAATTTAGATAAATCCCACATAAGCTGCTTAAACAGGCTTGGGGTCATGTTTGCATTTCCATATCAGCGGTACAAAGCTCAGAGAGGTGAAGCAACTTCCCCGATGTTGCACAGTTGGCTGGCACCAGAGTGAAGACTATGAACCGAGTGTCTTGACTCTTTCTACTGTCCAATCCAAGCCGATATTCCAGATTGGACTATAAACTAAGCATGTAAGACATCTTATGTTCAAGTGTGTCTTTCCCTTCCCACTCTTCACGTGGCAGGCAAAGTATTTATTCCAGATGGAGGTTTTCAGATTGAGAGTGGAATTGACTTTCAGAAATGACCAAAAACATCCCAAACCAAATCTGGTAAATGGCATGGACAATCACTCATCGCTTGCTGTTTATTTTGACCCTGCTCTCATCGCAAATGGATCCAAGGTGATTTTTAAAAGGTGTGCCAACAAGAAAATATGAAGGAAGTAAATGGCAAAAGGGGCAAATGAAAGTTTAAGCTGAAACAGAGCACATGCAGTCATAAAAGTCACGTACCATAGTGCCAGACGTGGGCTACAAATGTAATCCCGAGCTTCCTAGTGGCCAAAGCAACGAGGGAAAATGGTCAGCTTCAAGGTGCTCAGATTCCACAAGATATAAACAAGTCAATTGTCCAGAGGCACAGGCTTTCCTGACTTTGAAATCTGAAGGCAATTTCTCTTACAGTTCCAAATACACTGGGTCTCAATGGGCTGAGGGGACACTGTCCCAACAACACCCTTACAACAGTGAGGTTTCTAAGTCTCCTTTTGAAACAGCCTCCTCAAAGCATTCGATTGGCATCGCACCGAAATGTAATTCAGTCAACTCACCCACCAAGGGCGGGGGTCAGTCTGGGCAACACAGTTTGTCACGAACAAGGTGTGGCGCTAAACAAACTAGCTCATGGACAGATGCAGACATCCGTTCCCAAAGAAAACCCAGGCACGTTGCTGACAGTGAGTGTGACAGATGCCGCTGGAGGCAGCCCTGTCCTACCCATGGAGGAGGGGCCGCGTGTATTTGGATGAGATGATTCTACTGTGTTTCTTAAAAAAAAAAAGAGTCTTATTTTATGATGCTGGGTCTTGCGTCTGAAGGAGTGCCTCTCATGGTTGCTGTCCTCTGAGGAACTGTAGGCTGTGTTCAGCAGGAGCCTGAAGCCCTGAAAACCCCAGGTCTGCAAGGCCAGCAGACCGGGCATGAACCCTCGCTCTGCGACTTTGTGGCTTGGCCAAGTGACAGCGCCACTTTGAACCCCAGTCTCCTCCTCTGCAGAATGCAGACTGGGAGCAAAAATTCTTGCTATGCGGGTTGGCTGGAAGGCTTAGAGATAGATAGAGCTGCAGAGTGCTGGTTCATCATGGGCACCGAGCGTCTTTCCGTCCTGGAAGAACAAGAGATGGCGATGTGGATCCGAAAGGATCCTGGCTCATGTCCCTGGCATGGATACAGGACACTCTCCCTGAACCAGATCCTAAACTCAGTCCCTAGGATTGTCCGAGTCCTCCAGGGCCCCCACCAGGAACCAGCTCCTTCAGACCTGCTGGGTTCTGAGCGGTCAGGGGCCTGCCTGCCCAGACCGACAGGCCTGGGAAAGAATTTTAATTAAAGAGCATTAACATTTTTCTCCCACTTCTTGAGGATTTGCTTTGAGAGTTGGAGGAATGTTATCTCTAATAAGAAAGTAGGGCCCCCAAATGAATGGAGCCCCCTTGCTTGGAGGGATCTCTGTTAAATGCTAAGCTTGCACATGCATACCCAGCCAGCCCCTGCACCCCACTTCCAAGCAGAAGACATTAGAGCCTTTGGCTCAGGTTCCCCAAGAGCTGTCTGCCCCTTGATGCCTCCGTGAGCTAGAGCTGGAAAATCCCAGTGCCTAGGTCTGTCTGCAGGGCTATGGCTAGGTAGCCACACATTTGTTCGACTTCTGAGATTCCTGATTATAGCTGACCTGCTGGCTAATACTCAGGGTCCTTACTAAAGGTCTGTACTACCCTTGCCCCCATTTTATAGATGAGGAACCTGAGGCATGCCCGCAGCCCAGGACTCAAGCCCAGGCAAGTGGCTGGAGGCCCCTGGGCTGCCCTGGGCACTCACGCTGGTGATGGGTCCTGGGCGGCGCACTTACATGGACATGAGTTGGTCACAGCCATCGAGTGGATGAGCTGGACTCAAGACCCTGTCTGCCCCATCCCAGAACTCAGGCCCTCTGTCCCCCTGGCCTGCTGGTATGGAGAGTTGCACCTCCCAGTGTGGTAGGTGCTACCTTATGTGACTCTTTACATTTAAATTAAGTGAAATCAAATCTAATTAATTAATTAAGGTAAATCGAATTAAAATTCCAGTTCTGCAGCTGTACCAGCTACATTGCCAGAACTCTGTAGCTACATCTGGCTGCCCCATCGGACAGTGGAGATACAAAACATTGCCATCGTTGTAGAAAGTTCTGTTGGATAGCACTGGCTAAAGTGTTAGGTCTTTCCACTTGCTGGAGGAGGTTGGCGGGCTCAGTGACCAAGCTACTGGGGATTAGGGGAAGGAAACACACCTCCAGATGCATCCATAGGTCTGGGCCTCCCCAGCGGCTACCTTCCTGCCCTGAGCCAGGCTCACCCCCTTAGCCTATGCTTGTCCTCCTGCCCCCAGAGAGGTCGGAGGTGAACAACCGGTTCCAGCCATACAAGATCAGCAGTTTCCAGTCAAGCAGGTCTGGGCTGGGCCTCCTGTTTACAGAGCTCAGCGGCCCCTGTGGCCCCATGGTCAGTCGGGCCTCCACTTTCGAGAGGCAGCCAGACACCCCAGCCCACCACCTCAACTCCATCTGCCCATCTGGGACCCTCCTTCCTCTTCCCGGCCAGAGATAGGCAGCTGATAACAAGGCCCCACCCAGACAGCATCTGCATTTGCCTGTGTGATGGCCAGGCAGAGGCCTCTGCTTCTGTAAAGGCCTCCACATCCCGTGTGCATGTGTGTGCATGTATGTGTGGGCATGCATGCGTGCGTGTGCACATCTGTGTCTATGTGCACGTCCATGCTTGTGTGTACGCATCTGTGTGCGCTGGCAGGTGCATTCGCGCACATGCGCAGGTGCATGTTCCTGTGTGTGTACTATCCCGGGCTGAGGCTGTGGGGGCCGAGGACCCTCCCCGTCCTCCCCAACATACACCGATGGCAGGGTGAGCATGTGCATTCCCAGCCCAGCCCGGCTAGCAAGGGCTGGTTCTGGGCCTTTAAAAACTTCATGGAAGAACCTCCAGCAAGTGAAGGAGGATAATCCTGAACCCAGGTCCAGCTTGGCCACTTATGAAGGCTTAGTTTTCTGTCCTATAAAATAAGGACAGTAAAGGTGCCTACCGCACAGCACCACAATTTGGTCTAAAGCTCTCAGCGCGGTGCCCGGCACACGGCACGTGCTCAGTAACTCTTAGCTGTGTTGTCTTCTAAGATAATAACCACAGCCGAAGACCTGCCATCATTAACGCCTACTGTGAATTAGAGTTCTGCTGCGCACTTTACGCACCTTACCTCCTTGGATGAGCCCGGCACCGTGAGAGGTGACCCATCGTTACTCCCATCAGGCCTACGAGGAGCAGGAATCCGGGGAGGAGTTCACCCTCAGCACGGCCGCTCCCGCTTCCCTGAAAGCATCGGAGGCCAAGCGGGAAGGGAGAGCCCTGAGAGAGAAGAAATATGATGGGTGACTGCCAAGACCGGAGGACAGCATACTCAGGTGGGAGCACCATGGAGCACCTACTGTGTGCCAGGAGCCCTGGCCTCCCTGCAGGGGTGGAGGAAAGATTAAGATCCCTAGAGACTGGCCCGGGAAGGTCACTGCTGAGTAGAGAAGACAGCGGGAGCCGGCCAGGACCGTCAGCTGTAGGGAGAGGCATCTCTCTGCGGACGGTGGAGGCTGAGAGCAAGGGCACCTGCCCAGCCTGCCGTGGAAGAGCGAGGAGGAGCGGGAAGACCAGGACTGGGCAGAAGGAGTGCATTTCTACGACTTGAGGGCTCCCACTGCCCTTCCTCTGGAAACAATTCCCTACCTATCTGCCCCCCAGGACCCAAATTCCACTGCTTGAGACTCATCCATGCCTTCAGGGTGGGGAAGTCTGTCTCCAAAGGTACCTGTCTCTCTACAGGATTGGAGCCACCCACAAGGGGCAAAGCCTTGGGGAGCTGTGACCCATTCTGTCAGCAGAGAAATGGACCCCAAGAGCGTGGCACGCTGTACGGATACGTTTTGATGAGGGAAAATGGGGGGCCCTGCCGGAGCGGGGGCGCTGATCCTGGGAGAAGGCCGTAATGCCCCCACTGGACAGCCGCCTCGGGCAGACACGCTGAGGACGGGCAGGCAAGCCTGGCAGGCCTACAGGTGAGCACAATGACTTCATTTTCAGATTGTTTTTATTTAAACACGGAAAATTGAAGAGAGACAAAAGAAGTTTGTTTTGGCAACTTGACTTTCAGCTTCGGGACTGTGGGACCCAGGGTTTTCCCCCAGCATTTTGTTCCCCTGCCCTGGGTCCCAGGCATTGCTGTGTATGCGTGGGGAGGGTGCAAGGAGGGGGCAGGGGCAGGTGAGACTGGGTGCAGGGGAGGGTGAAGTCACATGGCCACTTGTTTTGCCTACAAGACACCAAATAACTAGGGTGGCTGATTTGTTACTGGTGGACTGAAATATTGCTTTGGTTTTTTTTTTTTTTTCCTTCCTTTTGTTTGCTGTGACTCCTGGTGTAAAAACAGCCCTTCGAGCCCAGGCTCTGCCATCCCTGAGTGGTGTGGCCTTAAGCAGTGAGTGTCCCTCTCTGAGCTTCATCGCATAGCATCTGTACAATGAGGGCTGCGTTCCATACCCTCAGCCTGTCACTGCAGGATCCTGGGGTCTTTGTCCCACACCTTCCCAGGCTCAGCCCACCTCCATGCCCTGAGCAGGTGGTGCTCTCACCTAACACGCCTTCTCTCCCACCTCCTCACCTTCAGTGAATGCATTTCCCAAGGCTTATCACGAGTCCTCCCTCCCTCAGAGAGCTGGCTGAACCCCTCTGGCCATTCGCCATCCTGACAACTCTATTGCTTAGTGCCACATTTTGCAAAGAGCAAAGGGGAGGATTTGAACCCTGCCCTGTCTCTCACCTGCTGTTGGCTCTCAGGCGAGTCACTTGCCCTCTCTTCACATCTGTCCCTTCATCTGAGGACTGGAGGAATCGTCGTCACCATGAAGTGGTGTGATGAATCTCCAGGCTGGTCTGGTACAGCCTGGTATACCATCAACGTGTCAAGGTCAGCTCCTGTGAGCATCTTCACACACCTGCCCATCATTGCCGTGATGGGCCTGCTCCACCCCATACTCCGTCCCACACTCAGCGTCCCGCATGGACGCTCCTGGAGCAGCAACCATGTCTCCTCATGGCTCTGGATCAATGAGAATTCTTCTTTCGTTTTTTAATTGCTTATATTTTTAAATAATTTCTACACCCAGTGTGGGACTTGAATTCACGACCCCGAGATCAAGAACCACATGCTCTTCCAACTGAGCCAGCCAGACGCCCCCAAAGAAAATACTTGAGAAGGCCCAGAGCCTTTTCCAAAGGCTGCAAGAACATCTGGGCCAGGACGTGGGTGAGGCAAGCCGAGGGCCCTGGGCACAGCATTTAGGGAGGCACCCACTCCAGGTTCATGCAAGCACAAGGTGGGCCTCACTTGTCCCGCTTGAGTCCCCGTCCTGCATTTAGGACCAGAACAAGGAGATGCAGCCATCTGTCCTGGTTGTTCACTCTGGCTCTGTTGCGGGAGGAATGGAGGTTCCCCAGGGAAATGGGGGTGGATGTGCCAGAGCCCCCTTTCTCCCTCTGCTCATGTATCCATCAGCTAGACTGGTGGACCTTTGAGAGCAGGCCCTGCATAGTCTGTTCTCCAAAACTGGAGCAGAGCCTGCATGCAGTAGGCGCTCAATAAACAGAGGCTGAGCCAATGCATGGATGAATACACACTCGACTATTCTGGTATCCAGCAGTCCATCCATCTCCCCATCCCTGCAGAGCCCATGGCAGAAGTGCCCGACCACGTGCAGAGCGCTGTGCTGGGAACCCACGGAGAGCACAGGTAGCCCCTCACAGTCCTCTAGATCCTGCACAGCAAGTATGAGTGTGACAGTGTGTGTGTGTGTGTGTGTGTGTGTGTGTGTGTGTGCGCGCGCGCATGTGTCTTGACCCCCCTCCTCCACTACCCTGCAGAAAGGTGACCTGACAGCCGGGGGCCCTGCCATTGGCCAGCCCAGCAGACGCCAGCAGGGAACGGGCAAGGTCACATCTTACACAGTGGAATTTCTCCATAAATCAGGAGTTCCCCGACGGTGGGGACTGGACAGAGCCTGTTCTTTATCTGTCCTGAGCATCTGTGAGGAAGGCCTTTGTGTGACTGAACAGGCTTCAGCCTCCCGGGACTAAAGGTCCGTGGTAGGGAATCCTGGCTGGTCCCCATGGACTGGGGGGTACTGTGATGGCCTTATGCCGGCCTGACCCCCCGTCAGCCTTCGCCACTGGGAACTCAGTCTCAGCAAAGCCACGCGGAGGCTGCCTGCAGGGCAGAGGCCCACCTCAGCCTGCAGTTGGGCTGCATGTCCACCCTTGGAATCCCCTATGGTGATGAAGCAGACGACTGGCAGATGGGCAGCACAAAGCTGTATAATAATAACAAATTATAGCACCAGCTACATTACACTATGAGATAGGCACTGGGCTGAGTTCCACCTACACTGGATCTCATTCAATCCAAACATATCCATACAAGGCAGGTACTATTCTCACCTCCATTTTACAGATGAAGAGACTGAGGTTCAGAGTGAAACTCACCCTCTCCGAGTCTCACTTCCTCACCTGAGAAGAGAAACTACGATACCTTTCCAGAGGGGCTAGTGCAAGAGTCCAGGAGGATCGCACAGCAGTTTTAAATGCACTTAGCTCAGCATCCACCGTCACAAAGCCAAACTAAGTCAAGGGGTTATAAGCAATGAGTGCCTAATCTGTGCCAGTCAGCTGGCAGCCCTCCCTTGTACCCTACGAAGTAGGTACTGCTACCATCACCGGGTCCAGAGGAGGGAACTGAGGCTCAGAGGCACTGAATAGTGTCCCTCGCATAACTAGCAAGTGGCCTGCCAGGATTCAGACCGGCATTAACTTCTGTGGCTGTGTTGCTATTTACTGTTAGAGTTACAGGGTGGGGATGGGGCATGCAGCATCGGGAAGCAGGTAGCTCTGAGTTCAAACCCCAACCCTACCGCTGACTACCTGCAGGATTGCAAGCAGGGGTGGGGGAAAGCTCTCTGAGCCTCAGTATCCTCATCTGTCAAGTGGGGCTCAGATATGCCCCCCAGGAGGGCTGTGAGGACTGAGTGAAACAACAGGGCAGGGTGCCCAACACAGGGTCCGTAACACTGGCACACTGAATCTATCAGCACAAAGGCCCCTGGTGTGGAGCAGGAACCCATTAGGGGGCTTAACTGAATGGCGTTTACTTTTTCTCAGATGGCAAGAGGTCCAGAGGCGAGCAATCCAGGGCCAAAACGGTGACCCCACGCACCATTGGGATGCACTTTCCCCCTCCACCATCCTTAACGTGTAGCCTTCTCCCTCCTGCTGGGAGAATAGCTGCTCCACCCCCTCCGGACGTGGCAGGTGGGGACAGGTGGAGGAAGTAATGGGTGTGTGTACCAGCCGGCCAGATCCCTTGGGTCAGGGACATGGGACTTTACCCAGATGCCCCACCAGCACACCTCCACTTACAACTGGCCAGACCTAAGTCACGTGCTCACTCCTAGCTGCAAGGATGTCTGGGAAGGGGAGGAGGCCCCAGACGGAAGCCAGGTTCTGATGGAGAGGAGGAGGGAGAACAGGCGTGGGGGCACGAGCTATCCTGACAGCCCAGATACCCAGCCGGTGCAGCCCCCCTGCCCTCCCTTCCGGGGCAGCTCTCTCTGTCCTTCTGTAACCTGCATTCTCACACCCACAGATCAGGTTCTCCTCTGGCAGGAGCCTAGTGGTCATTATGAACATCTGGACTTGGCCGTCTTGGTTGGCCTTGCTTTTCATTCAGAAAATACTTGCTTTCCCAGAATCCAAACACGTGGAAAATCCAAATGGCCAGAACACACTTCCTTTCACAGGACGTTCCAACTGTCATATAATTTTGTTTGATTTTTCGGAAATGCCAAGGACATGTCCCCAGGTGCTGGGATCCTGGTTCCGTTATCTCCCGACACTGTGATCCACAGTGAAATCTTGCAGATCTGAGGATGTACAAAGGTCGAGGAGCCTTCTGGATAACCACAAAAGCTTATGATTAGCGTCATTATAGCAGTAAGACTAGGCTTCTTGGCTCTTCCCACAGCCCTTTCAAAGTCACCATCTTGAGACCTGGGAGTCTGAGAGGTGCAGGGCTTCAGAGGACCAGGCTAGACTCGGGCATTTCATCCAACCTCAAGAGGTTTATTTCAAAGAAACCAAGGCTCAGAGAGGCGAACCCACTTTTCTACAGCTATTTTGTTAGAGAATGTCGGAGTCAGGATTCAAACCCAGGTCGGCAACAAAACACCGCACTTACCTCTGTCCAAAAAAGCTCCAGAGCATCTGGATCAACCTTCCCATTGGACACATGGGGAAACTGAGGCCCACAGGTGGGAGGTGACTTAGCCAGACAGAGCCTGCTTGATGAAAATTGGCAAAGAGCTTTGATAGGTTTCTCTTGATTTTAATAATCTTAGTTGATTTTTTAAAAGAAAGGAGAGGAAGAAGGAAGTGGTGAGGTGAAGGTAAGTTCTGGATCTTACATCATATTGCCACAATGGAAAGGAAAAACTGCTTTTCTTCTGCCTGGATTGTACTTCTCCCAAACCTTCACACGCTCACTTCTCCACTTCCTGGTATTCACCTCCTGAAATGGCTGCCCTTTCCAAGTCAGTCCCTGTTTATTTTCTTCCTAGCACCTATAACGAAAATGTTTATACTATATACTTATGTGTTTATATGTTCATCATTTTCTCTCACACTAAGATATGAGCTTCACGAGGAGTTCCATTTTCTGCTCTATCTCCAGGGCCTAGAACAGTGCCTGGCCCACAGGAGACCCTCTAAAAATATTTGTCAAGGGAAAGAATGGAATTTTATCAACCCAGTGAAAATCCTGTGCCTTTACCAGAATAATTGGTGGCCACCACAGTGATGTCTGCAGTTCACTAAGGCCCCCTGTACTGGTGATTGGTTTTTTTTTTTTTAAGGTTTTATTTATTTATTTGATACAGAAAGAGAGAGCACAAGCAGGGGGAGCTGCAGGCATAGGGAGAGGGAGAAGCGGGCTCCCCACCAAGCAGGGAGCCCGATGCGGAACTCGATCCCAGGACCCTGGGATCATGACCTGAGCTGAAGGCAGATGATTAACCATCTGAGCCACCCAGGTGCCCCTGGTGATTGGTTTTAAAAGAGAAATTGCACAAAATATTTAGCTGCAAATATATAGATGTAACTCAACTGCCTTGATGCGGATTATTTCTATCATTTGAAATTAAATTTCCGCACTTCGGACATTTTTTCTAAGAACTGTCGTGATAGAATGGGCTCTACAGGCCCCTCTCTCTACATCAGGAATGACTTGGCAAAGTCACTGGAGACATTTTTGGTTGTCTCAGCTGTGGAAGGAGTACTACCGGCAGCTAAGAGGTAGAGGCCAGAGATGCTGCCAAATGCACCAGGCAGCTCCACAACAAAGAATGGTCTGGCCCCAGATGTCAATAGTACAGCAGTTAAGAAACCTCTTCTACATAAACTTATGACAGTCTTACTGAATCTTTGGTGAAAAGAGTAAGACTCAGACATCTTCGTGAATAAGTGCATGAAAATTTATTTGGCCTTGGCTCTGTGCCAAGAACTGTGCCAGGTATTGGGGAAGATACTCAAAAAATAAAAATAAAATACAATCACATCCAACCCTTACCCTTGAGAAGTTCACCAACTCCCTATTTGGCCAGAGATCTGAAGTCTGATCTTCCTTCTTCTGCTTTAGCTTTCTGTCTGGGTGAGGAAGTCATGTTTTGCTTTTTGGATGAAGAAGCCCCAACATTTTCCTTTAAAATGATTTCTACATGCATTATTCATGAGCTCTCTTCCACATCCATCATCATGTCTACGCCATCTTGAAAAATGGCGGACACGATGGTAATACCTCAGTGTAGCTATTGTGCCTGGTATCATCATTCCCAATTTTCCACACCTTCCGTGTCCATTCTCTTTGCCATTTGACCTGCAGTTGCTCCCACCATAGAGACGATATATTCCTCTGCCTTGCTGATGGTGGATTTTGCCAACTGCTTTGGCCAATGGCTTGTTAACATACAGGATGCAAGCAGCGGTTTTCGATGTGTCTATGAAATTGAGCTTATGCTCTAGCACTTTTGAAATTGCCATGAAGGGCCGGTCCAAAAACAATGGGAGACGTGGAGAAGACCAAAATCCAACCGTCAGCTTAGAGCCAAGTCCCGCCAGGTTAACAGCCTGGGGCAAAGCCGTAGCCAAGCTCAGCCTACGTCAGCTAAACCCTAATCAACTACAGAACTGTGGCCATGAGAGTAAATGCTTGTTGTTGTAAGCCACTAAGTTCTGTGTTTTTGTTTTTGGCTTACACAAGATAGAAGTTAATTTTTGTCACAGAAGTCTAAGGATGGGCAGTATGGGGCTGATGTGACAGTTTCATGATGCCATCCGGAACCCACATTCCCGTGTTTCTGTCTTCAACACTTGTTTATATTCTTAAAATCATTTCATGGTCAAAAAAAGGTGCTGGAGATACAGCCAACAAATCTGCATTCCAGAGAGAAGGAGGAAAAGAAAAAGGTCATGCCTTATTTCTGCTAAGGAAGACTTTCCAGAGCCCCATGTGACATTTAGGCTTGCATTTCATTAGCCAGAACTTACTCTATGTCTATAACTATCTGCTAGGGAGACTGGGGAATGTGGCCTTTCACTTGAGCTTCGACGTCTTCATCTATAAAAGGGGTATGATAACACCTACCTTGATGCTTGTTGGGGGGACCAGAAGTCAGGTATTATTCTGGTAATAACAGTGGCTTAACATTGGAAAAGCTAAGCATTATAATACTTAAATCCTTCAACAACTTCACTGTCATTCTATTTTTTACTATGAGAAAGCTGAAAATTAGAGAGTTAGTAAATAATCTAGTTCAAGTTTGAACCCAGGTGGTTCGACTCCAGAGCCCTGTTGCTCACCTGCATTTCCATACTGCCTACAAAAACTGGGAGCTACTGATTGACAGATAAAAAATAACTTCACAGTACACACCTCTGAGAATAGCTAAAACACAACAAAACAAAGCAACCAAGTGCTGGCAAAGATGCAGAGAAATGAAGACTCTCCTACACTACTGGTGGGAATGCAAAATGGAATACCCACCATGGACAACAGTTTGGCAGTTTCTTAAAAAGTTAGACATACACTTACCACATGACCCAGTGGTCCTACTCATTACCCTAGAGAGATGAAAATTATGTTCGCCCAAAAACCTGGACTCTATTAACAATCGCCAAATCCTGGAAACAACCAGATGCCCTTCAACTGGTGAATGACCAACTGTGGCACAGCTACATAATGGAATGAACACTATTCAGCAGGAAAAGGGGAAAAACTGCTGATAAGTGCAGAAACATGGTGAATCTGAAATGCATTATGCTTAGAAAGATAAAAGAAGGCTACATACCAGATGACTTCATTTATATGGCATTCTGGAAAAGGTGAAGTTATAGGGTCCGAAATCAGATGGGTTATTAGGACTACGCTGCGGGAAGGGTTTGACCACAGAGAGGCATGAGAAACTTTTTGGGGATGACAAAAAGGTTCTATATCTCGATTGTGGCGGCGGCGGTTACATGAAACTTAACGAAACTGCGCACAAAAACGGGGCAAACTTTATTCAGTTACTCCTCAATTAAAAAATAAAAACTTCACACATATGGTCTCATTCAAATACCCCCAGAGACCTCGTGAGTAGTAACTGTGTTGTTTTAATTCGAGAGGTAAGGAAACAGATGGTCAGAGGGATTGAGGCTAGGATCGCTCAGCGGGCCACGGGGTCAGGTCCTCAGGCTCCCGCTATGGAGCTCACCGGGTCTCGGTAACTGGCGGCAGCCATTGTCTTTAAGCACTGTACCAAGGCTGGCGGAAGATGCCCCAATCTACAGGGCAGGCCCCAGCCTCCGGGAAGCTCCTGCCAGACCCTGCCTGAGCCCAGGCTGTCTGACCTGCCAGTTCAGACACGGTCCAGAATATGGACCGACGACCCCACTTAGAGCCCCAGTGGTGGGACCTGCCACTCCTGAGACCCGCCGGCCATAGCTGTCCTCTGTGGTTGGTGAGAGGTGATTGCCCGTCGGAGTGTCTGTCCTCTGGCTCTCTGAACACTAGGACAAAGCTTGTTTTGTTCAGCATTCCTAAGCCCGGGGCGGGACGGTCCCTTTAAACATTCAATGTAGTGGCAACAAGGGACCTGCATAAGCAGAGTAAATTCCACATTCCTCCACCCCTGAGAGGAGAGCCCCCAACGTCAGGCCCAGATGGCAGAATGAAATGGAAACGGAAAGGGCTCTGGGTCAGAAAGCAAACAACAGCAGTCCTACGAAATGTCACCAGCAAAAACAGTTTGGAAGGGCTATAAATGTATGAAAACGCTTTAAGGAGCAGGATGACAATGCATCAAGTTCTAGGTGTGTTCAGGGGTGGTGCATGGCACAGGTTTGGGAACCACGGACCTGAGGCATCTCAGCTCTACCCTCACCCGCTCTGAGCTGGGCATGTGGACTGGCCTTTGGAGTGGCTCCGAGGAGTGTGTGAGACAGCACGTGTGGGGTGTTCAGCAAAAACCCATTTATTGAACAGACATTTATGAGGTCTACCACGTGCCAGGTGCTTGTCTAGGGGTGTCCATGAGTTAGTGAACAAAACACACTGGAGTTTACGTTGTAATGGGGAGAGCAAGTCAATGGAACCAATCAATCAAATAAATGTCAATTGCCTTCAGATGCTGGGAAGGGCAAAAGGAAAATGGTGTTCTTAGACAACGTGGCCCAGGAAGGCTTTCCAGAGTCGAGGCTGAGGCAGAGCTGAGAATGCAGCACAGGATCCCCACGTGTGGCCATGTGTGCAATCATATCCCAGGCCGGGGGAACAGGAGGTGGGGAGGTTGGGGTGTGCTTGGCATGTTTGAGGATCCTCACAGGGAACGGTGAAGCTGGAGCTGAGAGGTGGGGGAGATGAAGTCAGAGATCGTCATGGACCTTATACGCCATGGGAGGGTTTTGGATTTGATGCCAAGAAAGCTGGGAAGATGCCGAGGGTTCTGGCTGCTGGCGGCGGGGAGAAGAGGCGCTGAGCAGAGCTTCTGACATGAGCACTACTGATGCCTTGGGCCGGATGAGTCTTTGTAGGGGGCCCCCCTGTGCATTCTGTGATGTTTAGAATCATCCCAGGCCTCTGCCACCAGATGCCAGAAGCACCTTTTCCCCCCAGTTGTGACAACCAAAAATGTTTGCAGACATTGCCCAGTATCCCCTGGTGGGCAGAGCACCTGGTTGAGAGGCACTGCAGTGAAGGGACGTGGGGGAAGCGGAGCGCAGGGAAGAGAATCTCATCATCCCGGCAGGAGATGGGCAAGCTTGCATGAGGTTGGGAGCTGGGGACGTAGTAACAAGTGGTTGATGTTTAGGGATTTGATGTCAGACAGGAGGGCGCAGTATACCACCTTCATCTAACCTTTTTAAGTTATGTCTAAATATAACCTAAGAGACTAAGAATTGGGGACATTTTGCAATTGTGCAGAAGAGGAGTTGTGTGTTTGTATGTGTATAAAAAAGTTTAAAAGGAGGGGAGCCTGGGTGGCTCCGTCGGTTAAGCGTCTGACTCTTGATTTCAGCTCAGGTCATGATCTCAAGGTCATGATCCTAACGTGGTGAGATCAAGCCCAGTGTCAGGCTCCCCACACAATGGGTAGTCTGCTTCTCCTCTCTCCCTCCCCCTACTCGTGCACGTGCTCTCTCGTGCTCTCTCTCTCTCCCCACCCCTCAAATAAATAAATAAATCTTTAAAAAATAAAGTTTAAGAGGAAACTCAACAAACTATTACCAATGTTGTCTTTGGAGGGAGGACCAAATGAAAGGGAGACTAGGTATGACCTTCAGCTCTATTTAAAATTTCACTTTATATACAGATCTTCCTCTTACGATAGGGTTATGTCCCGATAAACTCATTCTAAACTGAAATTGATCTAAGTTGAAAATACTTTTAATCCACCTCACCTTCTAACCCCCATGGCTCAGCCTTGCCTACCTCATGTGTGCTCATAACACTTACACAAGCCCACAGTCGGGCAAAGACATCTAACACAAAGCCTATTTTTAATACAGTGTAGACTCTCTCGTGTAATTTAACGACTACTGTACCGGAAGTGAAAATCAGAATGGCTTTCTGCGTGAAATGGTTGTAAGTGCATCGGTTGTTGGCCCTCATGATTGCGTAGCTGCCCAGCATCACGACAGAGCGTCATCGTGCATATAGCCAGCCTAAAATAAGATCATAGTTCAAACTTCGAGGTACAGCTTCTATTGAATGAGTATCACTTTTGCACCATGATAAAATCGAAAAAATCGTAGGTCAAACCATTGTAAGTTGTGAACCATTTGTGTATACACACACATATATATATGCTAAGTAAAAACCATTTCTAAATGATATATTATATGACTCCATTTATATACCATTTTCAAGATGGCAAAATGACTGTGATGGAGAGCAGTGTAATGGCTGCCAGGGGTGAGGGATGCAGAAGGAGAGGAGGGGAGGCAGACGGTGCGGGCCATGCAGATGGAATAGCTCTGGATCTTGGCGGTGGGGGTCCCATGAACCTATAGTTGTGGCAAAATTGTATAGATACAGTCACACACATGCACGCACCATAGGTAAAAATCGTGCGATCTGACAGATTGGTGAAGTTATGACCCATGTCGATTTCCTGACTTTGCGGACATTCGACACTTTATGTGAGATGTTGCCATTAGGGGAAATCGGGTGAAGGGTACACAGATGTCTCTGTACTAGTTTTGCAATTTCCTATGCATCTATGATTATTTCAAAATAAAAACGATGTTTTAAAGGGCAATGGGAAAGGTCTTTTAAGACAAGGTCTTGTCTTGTCAATTGGAGTGAGCTTCCAGAGGACAGGGCCTCACAGCAAAGCCTCACCCAGGGGCTGGTCAGTGCTTGAGAAGAGCTCCCCTGATTTCGGGGACAGAGTGGCATGCAGACGTCCTCAGTAAACACAGCTGGAATGGGAGACAACGGTGGGGCATATGGAGAGGATTGGATGAAATGAAAGATATGGGTCTGAAGATGTCTGAAATATGCATGTAATCTGCTACATGCATTTCTGTTTCAATAGAAATAGAATAGATTTCTGGTGCTGGGTACTCAGTTCTGGTCTGAACAGCACTGGTGAATGAGAGTGGGATACAGAGCCATGATAAAGGAAGACAATGACCAGCATGTCCCCACAGGGGCCAGGCGCCATGCAGCTGGGGTGGGCATGGGAGCAGCTAGAACTCCCAGATGATGAGCAAGGACACTGGCAGACGTCAGGGTCGTGTATGTGGTCCATTCATGGCCTGACCAAGGGCTCTGCACTCAACTCTTTCCCCTGCTCAGGAACCAACATGCAATACTGAGTCATAGAAGAGAGGGGGCCAGCAGTCGGGATGACCGTGGCCGAGCCCTTGGGGTTGCGCTAATGGTACGCTCTCCCAAGGTGGCAGGAAGTCTGGGAGTAGAGCCAGTCTCATGTTCTGGGGAGGCAAACAGGAAAGGGGGAACACTACACCAAGGACACAAGGAGAGCAGAGTTGCACGCCCTGGCCACTCTTTGGGTGCCAAGAGGCCTGGAGCTCTTCTGCCAGGGAAGAGACCAGAAGGCACTGTCAGCAGCACCCCCCAGCTCACAGCCCCCTGCAGGGGCAGACAGCACTGGGCATTCGGCCATCCCCAAGCCACGGTCAAGGCATTAACAGCTGACCTGTGGCTTCTCTGAGTTTCCTGACCTCCAGGGAGATTGCATTTTCAGTCATCTTAAGGGAAGTAAGTGTGCCTGGGCCGTGGAGAGAGCTGCCATCACCACCGTCCCAGGACAGCCTTGCCCAAGGCTGCCTCGCCTCCTGTGCCCATTGCCACTGGCACCAGCTCCATCCGGGTTCTGCCACTTCTCCCCAGCGTGCTCCCCAGGGCCTGCGTGCAAGGTGGGCTAACTCAGGAACAGCAGGGACTGCCAGCAGCTCTAAGCACCTTTGTTTCCACCGGCATTTATAGCACTGACTCTATGCCAGGCTGTGTCCGAGTCTGAGCACGCAGGCTGTCACTGGACCCTCACGCCATCCCTGTGAGGCAGGTACCAGTGCACACATGAGGACCCCACGTGACCTGCACATCTTCCTGCAACCGGAGGGGAAGGGCAGGATTCTAGCACAGGCTTGTCAAATTCCAGCATCCGTCCCTGCTCTAGCCAGGCCCACCCCCTGCCCCACGCCATGGTTCTGAGGGGGACTGTGGTAACACCAGAGCTCTGAGGAATCCGCGGCTGGGAATGATTCCCGTGTCCCCACACTCATGGAGAATGAAGCCCTTCCCATCCCTCCAGGTGAGGCTCAATCCCACCTCCTCCAGGAAGCCTTCCATGACTTTCCTAGCTCAGGTGACCTCATCCTGCTCTCCATGCTTCCACAACACGCACTTCTCTGACCCCTTCACCTAATGCTTTATCCCCCTCATCAGAGAGGCTGGACGGGGTGAGGATGAGGGCAGCCCCCCAGGGCCGGACTGCCTGACTTCCAATGGGAGAATATTTAAGACATCTAAGCACAGAGTTTGGAGGGAGTCGGGGGTGGGGGGATGATTCAATAAACACCAGGCATTAAGCATCATTCCAAATAAATGAATAAACAAACATATAGACATATGTACATAAAATTTCTTCAACATAAATATATATGTTTATATGTGTCCATATATATGTGTATATACAGTATTAATAGCATACTGTATATTAACAAAAAAGCAGGCATTACCTCTGAAAATAACTTTGTGTGGGATCATGTGTAACTTCTTCATGCCACTCTGTATTTTCCAAATTAGTAAACCAATGATGTTACTTTCATGTTGGGAGAGGGAAGAGAAATGAAGTAAAGAAGCATTAGCAAAGTAAAGCAATGTAATGTCTGAAGCAAACAAGGGCTTCCGTAAGAAACACAGGCACGTTCATGGAGCACCTCCCACGTGCTCCTGCACCCAGGAGGTGCCAGGGACCCAGACAAAAATAGGACCTGGCCCCTACCCAGGGAGCCTGGGTACAGAGGAATACCCGGCCTGACCAGTCTCCAAGTAACTATTCCTGGAAGCACACGGCGTGCAAGGTGTTCTGAGAGCGCCAAGAGGTGCAAAGTTTTGTAAAATGCAGCTCTCGCGCTGAACCCATTCGCAATTGAATAACATCATAAGACTACTTCTGCCAACCCTCCAAACAGCCCAGAACCCTAACCAGGGAACAGGAACCTGTCAGCCGCTCTGTCTCCAGCTCCCCGGCCTCATAGCAGCCCTGGGCTCTCACTGATTAAACCTTTCCTAGGTGCCGATTAGCCGAACACACTGCTGAGCCCTTAGCACTTTCCCCTTGAGCCTTCGGAAACAGCGTTCCCCCCTTTTACAGGTGGTGCCACTGAGGCTGAGAGAGTTCGTGAGGCTAGAGCTGGGACTGAAAAGCATGTGGCTGTTGCCGGACCAGTCCAACGATGCCTTCAGCCACACAGATACAGGCCTCACATTCTGACCAGCTCGCCCCACCCCGGGCCTACTGGCAACCCTAAGAAAAGAATGGAGATACAGCCCCCTCTTTTGCCTTTTTGCCTTCTCTTTCTCCTCCAGAAATGTGTTTTCTTTCCCTCTGGGAATGGAGTCTTGCTACTCCCTGTTCCTGCCTGTTTCTTAATCTTTCTTTAAAAGGATTCTTGAGTTAATTAGCAGCCCTGATGTGGCTCTGCCAGGAAAGCAACACGAGGTGTGTGTGTGTGTGTGTGTGTGTGTGTGTGTGTGTGTGTGTGTGTGTGTGTGTTTGAAGACCAGAGAGAAAAGGAGCAAAGCGTAAGTGGTTTTAGAGTCCAACGTAAGACTCTAGAAAGTCCCTTGGGAACAAGGAAAACTGGATCACATTTGTTTTCTTGGTCCTCGAACATAGTAAGTGGAAGGAGAGATCAAGGAGAAAATTTTGACTTTACTATACTCTCTCCTATTGATCAAGAACCATCCATAGCTTCCTATTACCTGCTTATGAAAGATAAGTAAGCCAGGCATCTGTTTCTTCTACCCACTCACCCCAGTTCTTCCTCCCAGCTTCCCCGAGAGAGCCCCTCTGCAGGCACAGACGCACACCCACACAGCTTAGGTGTTATCTCCTTGTACTGGGAATTCTCAAAAATGTCAGCAGTGACCCACCACCCTGTCCTCTTGGTTTTCACCATTGCCTGTCACAGCACTTTTATTCAAGCCTACTACCCGCCAAGGCCACTGTCTTGAGTTCTTCCCCCACCACTCCGAATCCTTAGAGTTATGTTTCCCAAACTGTGGTCCATGGAGAACCCATACCAGAATCCCTTGGGATGGCCAAGGAGAATAAAATGCAAATTCCTGGGCCCTAGCCTAGACCTATTACAGCAGGCTCTCTGGAGGTGAGCCTAAGAAAAAAGAGGATGCTAAATGTATGTGAGTGTGTGTGTGTATGTTTGCTTATATACAGAAAATAATGAAAAGAAAAATCATACTTTTAGGAATCATCGTCCATAGTGGAGGGAGGGAGGGAATAAGATGAAAGAGACATGAGAAGTCAGCCTTCGAACATCCCTTGTCTTCAGGTTTGAGTATGAAACCATCAAAAATGCTTTCCATGGGGCACCTGGGTGGTTTAGTTGGTTAAGCATCTGACTTCGGCTCAGGCCATGATCTCAGGGTCCTGGCATCAAGCCCTGTGTCGGGCTCCACACTGAATGGGAAGTCTGCTTGACCCTCTCCCCCTGCCCCTCCCCATGCTTGTGCTCTCTCTCTCTCTCTCTTATAAATAAAATCTTAAAAAAAAAGAAAATCTTCTTTATGAAAAAATGCATTTTAATGATTAAAAAAATTGAATAAATAAAAAAATCCCCAAAATTAAAATTAATGAACCTAATTTGTATTTAGCTGGTGACATAACCACACAGAGAGAAACTACTTCAAATGATATTAAAGCTTAGTAATATAACACACGTTCTTAGTGGGATATAACCTAAAGGCAAAAAGAAATGCCTCCCCCCAAAATCTTAAATCAATTTTGGTGATCATAATGGTGTTATTCTTCTGAGCCCAATTGTGTGTGTAATAAAAGGTAAATCAAATGAGTAACTATGCTGGAGTTCCCAAAGCTGAGATTTTCAGCATGGTTAAAAGAAATCACAGAGTGAGACCAATGAAGTATTATGACTCTGGTGGAATTTGAATTGGAAATATCAGTATGAACTTATGATGTATCTTATCTTTTTTTTAAGTATATATTTTTTAGTTTTGTCCACTAAAAAGACCTGGAAACTTGAATAGTCCAGTACAATGAGCACCCCTAGATCCTGACTGTGGTGTCTAAATACCACTTCCCACTAAAAGGAACCAGGATTCCTTATTGAAATGGACAATTCTGAGTCAAGAGATGTACAATGAGCTTGGAACATCCTTTCGTATAGACACAGTAAGCTACCAAAGATTAATAGAGTATATCAAGAGGACTCAGGAGCCCATTCCAGTAACTTCCATTGGCCAAAGATGGTATAATTGGGGCATCAAGAAAGACAATAACTACCATGAATTGAAAGAAGTCAAATATGTTTAAATCAACGGGATCGTAATAATATTAAGCACACATACATGCACGCAAACTCGATGGTTATTTCTAGAAGAAGCTGGGGAACCAAATCATGGTAACTGATACGTCGAGGGGAAGCATCAAGCGTTTATCCTGCCTCTACAACCAAGAGCTCAAAGTCACCACACAGTTGATGAGGGGACTCTTCTCTTTATAGAAGCAATCCACCTAAAAATTAAAGAAGGAATGACAGAATTCAAACATCACTCCTTCGCAGTCTAGTGAATTAGTAGATCTAGGCAATGAATATCATTAGCTGCCAACATGACAAGATACCCAAACGTCCTGTGCCTTGCGATAGAAGAACCCAGTACTGATGAGGCAGCCATGCCAAAAATCCTAGTCAACCCAAAAGATCTCACTATCAATTTCAAGCAAATACTGGAGACAGAAGAATACACTACCTGATACATGAGGATGAAAATAGAATGATCACAGTGTAGGAAACTCTATAGTATCAGTCATATCTGATTTCTTCAACAAAATATTTGAAGAAAATGAAAGATAAAGGAAGAACTTATGAATCAAAAGAAACTTAAGTGAACGATCAATCTTAATATAAGGCCTCTAATTGGATCCCAATGTAAAGAACACACTTAAAAATTTTATATGACAATCAGGGAAATGCAAACATAGACTAGAAGTTTGATTGTATTGAAAAATTGTTCTTAGTCTTTTTAAGGTGATAATAGCATTGTGTTTATTATTTTTTGCAAGAGCCCCTTTTAATGGGTACCTGCTAAAATATTTACAGATGAAGTGGTATGATGTGTAATGTTTGCTTCCAAAATATAGGAAAAGGTTTTTCAAACATATAGAAAACTACAGAGAACATAAATATAAGTTCCACCTTCAACAATTAAAAAGAGAGGTAGACAAACCGTAGGAGACTCTTAACCATAGGAAACAAACTGAGGGTTGCTGGACGGGAGGGGAGCGGGTGGGGGGATGGGGTAACTGGGTGATGGGCATTAAGGAGGGCATTTGATGGAATGAGCACTGGGTGTTATATGCAATGGATGAATCACTAAATTCTACCTCTGAAACTAACAATACACTATATGTTCATTAAAAATTAATTTAAATTTAAAAAGTTTTTTAAATACAATCTTTTCTTTTTATACCCCTACCCCTTCAGACTAGTTAGTCCCAGATGATTGTTTGTGTGTTTTCCTGGCATTTGTGGACTATAACAAATCCCTTCAGCAAGCTGTTCAGTTAATGATTGAGCTTGGAGCCTGGCCCAGGGGTCCTGGATTATGATCAGAGGCCAGCAGGCAGGGGGAGGGGTGGAGTAAGGCCTGTTCCCCTATAGGGCAACTGGCTACTGTTGCCAGGGGTCTTGTCTATAGGACAGGGCTTCCTTAGCCAGCCTCCCTGACCAAGAATGTTGCAGAATACATGCCACTCCCATCCCCAACCCCTCCAGGTCCCAGAGCCTGCATCAGCCTGGGTGGCGCGGCCCCAGCATAGAGGACAGACAGGTGCAGCCTGAGCACGCTTTTACTGAACCCCCTTCTTTCTCTCTCCCCTGAGCCCAAGCAGGTGCTTGAATGCTTAAGTATCCTGAAGTATTTTATGGTGAGTGTAGCAAAATGAAGGAGTCAATGGTCTTATTAATTGGTTGGGAAACCAGAGCCACTGTATGCAGGACCAAAGCCAGGAGAGTACCTCCAGAAAGAGACAGGAAGGCTGCAAAGACCTCTGCACACCTCCCTGCTTCCCCAGCCGCTGTGCTGAAATTCTCCCATCCCCTGTTCTCCCTTCTGGGTGGAGCACTCCCTCTCACAGCGTTCAGACTTAATACACAGGCACCCGTGGCAGGAGCAGTGGTTTACTGAGTAACTGCTGTCTCCTTGGCACGGGTTACATGGTTTATGAGACTTCTCACCTAGCCATTTACTTATCACAGCATCTCTATTAGGTAGATGCTATTGTTAGCTCCATTTCACGGATGAAACCCTGAACTTCTTTAAGAAGTTAGGGCATCCCGTGGGCAAGAGGCAGGGCTAGCTTCAGACCTCCAGGTCTGGCTCCAGAGAGGATATGCCCATGGTTTTCAAACTAGGTCCTGTGGATCCCTAGGGGTTCCAGAGAGGACAGAGTGGAGAAGACAGGCAGTGTGGGAGAGCCCTGGGTTCCTGCCCTGCTTCAGCTGCCAAATGCCTGCTTGTTCGGCTTCCTTTCCTGGAGTTTCACAAAGATTTCTTATGAGGGGCGCCTGGGTGGCTCAGTCCATTAAGTGTCTGCCTTCAGCTCAGGTCATGATCTCAGGGTCCTGGGATCGAGCCCCGCATTGGGCTCTGTGCTTGGCGGGGAGTTTGCTTCTCCCTCTCCCTCTGCTACTTGCTCTCTCTCTCTCTCTAAAATAAAATAAATAAAATCTTTAAAAATACATATATTTCTTCTGAGCCAAGGTCTTCTTCCTAAATATCTTGGGCCAACCTCTCATCTGGCCTAACCTCCGAAGTGACTCAGGGAGGGGGGAGGGGGCCTGACCTGGGAACACCCTGCCCCCAGTGCCAGAGCCCTGGTCCTGCCTCGGTCTTCCTTTAGTGAGCCCCCCAAAAGTCCCAAGGACTAGAAACACGCCCCGTTGTGTTGGACATTCACCGAGCTCCCAGGCCACCCGCAGAATGCCTGTACCCAGTGACCTAGTGCAGGAAAGGTAGGTATGTCTCCAAACAGACACATAGGTCAGGTCTGGGGATAAAGCAGGGGGCTCTCTCTGCTCTATGCAGTGGCCAGCAGGTAGGCTGGAAAAGTTTCTCTACCTACGGAGGAAATCTTGGTACCTGCCACCCGGGTCTTCTGTCTCCATAAATATCTGGCACTAAGCACCACGTCCAGCACATGCCAGGAGCCCTACAACTATGTGCCAAATTGCTCTGAGGAGCACTCACATTTCCTAGCACACCCTGTGTGTGCTAAGCCTGGGCTAGAGGCTTTTACCCACATAGGTCCTATGAACTGTAGACCAGGAGTGTTAGATGGTCATTCTCATGGTCCCTTTCAGATCAGAATTTTATCATCATGAAATGTTAGGAGGGTATGTGCTGCTCACAAGGCAGGCCCCAGCTGTACACAAACACAGACTCATGAGGCATGAGCAGTAGTGGTCAAGGATGGAAAACTTCATAAATGCAAAGCTCTGAGGAAGTTTGCCAGGAAATCACACTTTTAGCAGACGGACGCTGGGTGAAGTTTCCTCTGCTGAGCTGTGCACGCGAGTGCCCACAGCTGCGCAAAGCCTTAGTGTGGAGAATTTGTAGTCAGCGAGGCCACATACTGACGATTCTGAGAGATTAATTCAAGACAGTGAGTGTTGCTGAGTGCTTACCATGTACAAGATTCTGCGGAGGACAGCGGTCCGTTCCAGACAGAAAACAAACATCAAAGCAAGGAGCAAAAGCACTACAGAAGCTGGTTCCAAAGAACAACAGAGACAGTGCAGAGATAAAGCAGGTGATAGGATGGAGGACAGTCTGGTGGGGTGCACCTTAGAGGGCTGACTGGGGAGGGTCTCTGAGGAGGTGGCGAGTGAGCAGAGAAGAAAATGACATGGGGAGATCAAGCACACCCAGCTTGGAAGACGAGCAGCCCAGGCAGAGAAAGAGCAAGAGCAAAGGCCCTGAGGTAGAGGTGAGCTTTGGCACGTGCAAGAGGAAGAAGCTGTGCACGTGCACAACCAGGGTGCCGCAGTGGGTGAGGGAGAGAGTGAGAGGAGATGTGCTCAAGAGGCAGCCCAGATCATGAAGGGCCTCGTCTCCCACTGTGGGACATTCGGGTCACATTCTGAGTGCAGTGGGAGGCCACTGAAGCAGTGGAGGGCCACGGTCTGATTGACACTTTAGATCTGCTCCACTCATGGCTAGTGAGCACCTGACACGTGGCTGGTCCACAGTGCGATATGCTGCCAGTATAAAATACATGTTAGATTTCAGAGGCTTAGCAAGAATGAAGATGTCTCATTACATATTTTTATACTGATTACATGTGAAATTAACAATGCTTTGGATATATTAGGTTAAAAAAATATACTACTAATATTATTTACACGTTTTCTTTACCTTTTTGTGTGCCTCTTGAAAACCTTAGGGGGGGGCGGAGCAAGATGGCGGAGGAGTAGGAGACCTAGATTTCGTCTGGTCTCAGGAATTCAGATGAATAGGGATCAAACCATTCTGAACACCTACGAACTCAACAGGAGATCGAACAGGAGAGTAGCAACAACTCTCTGAACAGAGAAGCGACCACTTACTGGAAGGTAGGGCGTGCGAAGAAGTGAATCGGAGGCGATTTTCGGGAGGATAGATGGCGGGGGAGGGGCCTCCGCCGGCCACTGCTGGCAAGTGATAGAGCCGCGGAGCACAAAATCGGATCTTTTAGAAGTTGGCTCGGCGGAGGGACGTCGCTGCAGTGGCTAAGCGGGGGGTGGAATCCTCCCAGGACAGTGTGGTCTCAGGACCCTTGGGGTCACAGAGAGACCGGGGGTGCGTGAGTGCGCCAGAGCTCCCAGGTATCAGAGCGGGGAAGCCGGCTGCAGAGACGGAGCAGAGTCGCAGGCTCTCAGCTCGGGGTTGCCATAAACTGTGATCTGCGGCCCAGTCGGGGCACGGCTCCCCCATCAGGGACCCAACAAGCAGCAGATCCGGGGAGCCTCCCCTTCCTTCCCGGGAAGGAGCGGTGCGGGAACACACTGCAGGGATCTGCTGGGTTTGGAGACTCTGCGCGGGGTCGGGTGCCAGAGATAGCAACGCTCGATCACAGGCCGGGTGAGCACGGAGTGCGGCCGGAGACCGGGGACACGGAAGTGACTGCTTTTCTCTGGGGGCACACTGAGGAGCGGGGCCCCAAGTTCTCAGCTCCTCCGGGTGGAGATTGGGAGGCCACCATTTCTGCCCTCGTCCTCCAAAGCTGTACCGAGAGCTTGCAGGGAACAAAAGCTCCTGAGAGCAAACCGGAGCAGCTTCCTTAGCCCGGACCGACAAGGGCGGGGCAATTCCGCCTCCAGCAAAGACATTTGGAAACCACAGCAACAGGCCCCTCCCCCAGAAGATCAGCACAAACAGCCAGCAAGCCAAGACCAAGTTGATCGGTCAAGGAGAATGGGAGAACTCCAGCACTAGGGAAATACTGCACATAGATTCATGGCTTTTTTTTTTTTTACCATGATTCATTATTTCATCAAAGTTAATTCTTGTTGACTGTTTTTTTTTTATTTTTCTTTTTCCCTTTTTCAACCAACATCTTATCAATCCCTTTTTTAAAAAAAAAATTTTTTTATTTTTCATTTTTAGAGTCATATTTTATCCCTTCATAGTAGTTACCCTTATTTTTTGCATATATATATAAGTTTTTCTCTCTTTAAAATTTTGAGGTACAGTTTCTTCTAACAGATCAAAATATACCCTAAATCACTAGTGTATGGCTTTGTTCTAGTCTCCTGCCTGATCACATTCTCTCCCTTTTTCCTTTTTTTTTTCTTAAAACTTCTTTCTTTTTTCAAACAACTTATCTTACCAAGTCCTTTTATAAAATCTTTTATAATTTTCATCTTTACAGTCATCTTCCATCCCTTCATTGTATCAACCCTTATTTTGTACATATATGTCTTTCTTCCTTTAAAATTTTAGGAGGCACTTTTTTCTAACAGACCAAAATACGCCCAAAATCTAGTGTGTGGCACTGATCTATGCACTAGCCTGATCATATTTGATCATATTCTGCTTTTTTTGTATTGTTTTGTTTTTGTTTTTGTCTTTTTTTTTCTTTTTTTCTTTTTCTCTTTCTTTTTTCTTTCTTTCCCTTTCTTTTCCCCTGGTTTCAGGTCCTTTCTGATTTGTATACAGTATATTTGCTGGGGACGTTGTAAACCTGTTAGCATTTTGTTCTCTCATTCATCTATTCTCCTCTGGACAAAATGACAAGACGAAAGAAATCACCTCAGCAAAAAGAACAAGAGGTAGTACCGTCAGCCAGGGACTTACTCAATACGGACATTAGTACGATGTCGGACCTACAGTTCAGAATCATGACTTTAAAGATACTAGCTGGGCTTGAAAAAAGCATGGAAGTTATTAGAGAAACCCTTTCTGGAGAAATAAAAGACCTAAAATCTAACCAAATCGAAATCAAAAAGGCTATTGATGAGGTGCAATCAAAAATGGGGGCACTAAATGCTAGGATAAATGAGGCAGAAGAGAGAATCAGCGATATAGAAGACCAAATGATGGAAAATAAAGAGGCTGAGAAAAAGAGAGAGAAACAACTACAGGATCACAAGGGCAGAATTCGAGAGATAAGTGATACGATAAGATGAAACAACATTAGAATAATTGGGATCCCAGAAGAAGAAGAGAGAGAGAGAGGGGCAGAAGGTATATTGGAGCAAATTATAGCAGAGAACTTCCCTAATGTGAGGAAGGAAACAGGCATTAAAATCCAGGAGGCACAGAGAACCCCTCTCAAAATCAATAATAATAGGTCAACACCCCGACATCTAATAGTAAAACTTACGAGTCTCAGAGACAAAGAGAAAATCCTGAAAGCAGCTCGGGAGAAGAGATATGTAACCTACAATGGTAGAAACATTAGATTGGCAACAGACCTATCCACAGAGACCTGGCAGGCCAGAAAGGACTGGCAAGATATCTTCAGAGCACTAAACGAGAAAAATATGCAGCCAAGAATACTATATCCAGCTAGGCTATCACTGAAAATAGAAGGAGAGATAAAAAGCTTCCAGAACAAACAAAAACTAAAGGAATTTGCAAACATGAAACCAGCCCTCCAAGAAATATTGAGAGGGGTCCTCTAAGCAAAGAGAGAACCTAAAAGCAGCAAAGAGCAGAAACGAACACAGACAACAGACAGTTAACAGTCACCTTACAGGTAATACAATGGCACTAAATTCATACCTTTCAATAGTTGCCCTGAATGTAAATGGGCTCAATGCCCCAATCAAAAGACACAGGCTATCAGATTGGATTAAAAAACAAGACCCATCAATATGCTGTCTGCAAGAGACTCATTTTAGACCCAAAGACACCCCCAGATTGAAAGTGAGGGGGTGGAAAACCATTTACCATGCTAATGGACACCAAAAGAAAGCTGGGGTGGCAATCCTTATATCAGACAAACTAGATTTTAAAACAAAGACTGTAATAAGAGATGAGGAAGCACACTATATCCTACTTAAAGGGTCTATCCAACAAGAAGATCTAACAATTGTAAATATCTATGCCCCGAACATGGGAGCAGCCAATTATATAAGGCAATTAATAACAAAAGCAAAGAAACACATTGACAACAATACGATAATAGTGGGGGACTTTAACACCCCCCTGACTGAAATGGACAGATCATCTAAGCAAAAGATCAACAAGGAAATAAAGACTTTAAATGACACACTGGACCAAATGGACTTCACAGACATATTCAGAACATTCCATCCCAAAGCAACGGAATACACATTCTTCTCTAGTGCCCATGGAACATTCCCCAGAATTGATCACATCCTAGGTCACAAATCAGGTCTCAATCGGTACCAAAAGATTGGGATCATTCCCTGCATATTTTCAGACCACAACGCTTTGAAACTAGAACTCAACCACAAGACGAAAGTCGGAAAGAACTCAAATGCATGGAGGCTAAAGAGCATCCTACTAAAGAATGAATGGGTCAACCAAGAAATTAAAGAAGAATTAAAAAAATTCATGGAAACCAATGAAAATGAAAACACAACTGTTCAAAATCTTTGGGATACAGCAAAGGCAGTCCTGAGAGGAAAATATATAGCAATACAAGCCTTTCTCAAGAAACAAAAAAGGTCTCAAATACACAACCTAACCCTACACCTAAAGGAGCTGGAGAAAGAACAACAAATAAAGCCTAAACCCAGCAGGAGAAGAGAAATCATAAAGATCAGAGCAGAAATCAATGAACTAGAAACCAAAAGAACAGTAGAACAGATCAACGAAACTAGGAGCTGGTTCTTTGAAAGAATTAACAAGATTGATAAACCCCTGGCCAGACTAATCAAAAAGAAAAGAGAAATGACCCAAATCAACAAAATCATGAATGAAAGAGGAGAGATCACAACCAACACCAAAGAAATACAAACAATTATAAGAACATATTATGAGCAACTCTATGCCAGCAAATGAGATAACCTGGAAGAAATGGGTGCATTCCTAGAGATGTATCAACTACCAAAATTGAACCAGGAAGAAATAGAAAACCTGAACAGACCTATAACCACTAAGGAAATTGAAATAGTCATCAAAAATCTCCCAAGAAACAAAAGCCCAGGGCCAGATGGCTTCCCAGGGGAATTCTATCAGACATTTCAAGAAGAATTAATACCTATTCTCCTGAAACTGTTCCAAAAAATAGAAATGGAAGGGAAACTTCCAAACTCATTTTATGAGGCCAGCATTACCTTGATCCCAAAACCAGACAAAGACCCCATCAAAAAAGAAAATTACAGACCAATATCCTTGATGAACATGGATGCAAAAATTCTCACCAAAATACTAACCAATAGGATCCAACAGCACATTAAAAGGACTATTCACCATGACCAAGTGGGATTTGTTCCTGGGCTGCAAGGCTGGTTCAACATCCGCAAATCAATCAACGTGATACAATACATTAACAAAAGAAAGAGCAAGAATCATATGATACTCTCAATAGATGCAGAAAAAGCATTTGACAAAGTACAACATCCTTTCTTGATCAAAACTCTTCAGAGTATAGGGATAGAGGGTACATACCTCAATATCATAAAAGCCATCTATGAAAAACCTACAGCGAATATCATTCTCAATGGGGAAAGGCTGAGAGCTTTTCCCCTAAGGTCAGGAACGCGGCAGGGATGTCCACTCTCACCACTGCTATTCAACATAGTATTAGAAGTCCTAGCCACAGCAATCAGAAAACAAAAAGAAATCAAAGGCATCCAAATCGGCAAAGAGGAAGTCAAACTCTCACTCTTTGCAGATGATATGATACTGTATGTGGAAAACCCAAAAGACTCCACCCCAAAACTGCTAGAACTCATACAGGAATTCAGTCAAGTAGCAGGATATAAAATCAATGCACAGAAATCAGTGGCATTCCTATACACCAACAACAAGACAGAAGAGAGACAAATCAAGGAGTCTATCCCATTTACAATTGCACCCAAAACCATTAGATACCTAGGAATAAATCTCACCAAAGAGGCAAAGGATCTGTACTCAGAAAACTATAAAATACTCATGAAAGAAATTGAAGAAGACACAAAGAAATGGAAAAACGTTCCATGCTCATGGATTGGGAGAATCAACATTGTGAAGATGTCAATGCTACCTAGAGCAATCTACACATTCAATGCAATCCCCATCAAAATACCATCCACTTTTTTCAAAGAAATGGAACAAATAATCCTAAAATTTGTGTGGAACCAGAAGAGACCCAGAATAGCCAGAGGAATACTGAAAAAGAAAACCAAAGCTGGCGGCATCACAATTCCGGACTTCCAGCTCTATTACAAAGCTGTCATCATCAAGACAGTATGGTACTGGCACAAAAACAGACACATAGATCAATGGAACAGAATCGAGAGCCCAGAAATGAACCCTCAACTCTACGGTCAACTTATTTTTGACAAAGCAGGAAAGAATGTCCAATGGCAAAAAGACAGTCTCTTCAACAAATGGTGTTGGGAAAATTGGACAGCCACATGCAGAAGAATGAAACTGGACCATTTCCTTACACCACACACAAAAATAGACTCCAAATGGTTGAAAGACCTAAACGTGAGACAGGAGTCCATCCAAATCCTAAAGGAGAACACAGGTAGCAACCTTTTCGACCTTAGCCGCAGCAACTTCTTCCTAGAAACATCGCCAAAGGCACGGGAAGCCAGGGCAAAAATGAACTATTGGGATTTCATCAAGATAAAAAGCTTTTGCACAGCAAAAGAAACAGTCCACAAAACCAAAAGACAACCGACAGAATGGGAGAAAATATTTGCAAATGACATATCAGATAAAGGGCTAGTATCCAAAATCTATAAAGAACTTATCAAACCCAACACCCAAAGAACAAATAATCCAATCAAGAAATGGGCAGAAGACATGAACAGACATTTCTCCAAAGAAGACATCCAAATGGCCAACAGGCACATGAAAAAGTGCTCAACATCGCTCGGCATCAGGGAAATCCAGATCAAAACCTCAATGAGATACCACCTCACACCCGTCAGAATGGCTAAAATTAACAAGTCAGGGAACGACAGATGTTGGCGGGGAAGCGGAGAAAGGGGAACCCTCCTACACTGTTGGTGGGAATGCAAGCTGGTGCAACCACTCTGGAAAACAGTATGGAGGTTCCTCAAACAGTTGAAATTAGAGCTACCGTTCGATCCAGCAATTGCACTACTGGGTATTTACCACAAAGATACAAATGTAGGGACCCGAAGGGGTACGTGTACCCCAATGTTTATAGCAGCAATGTCCACAATAGCCAAACTGTGGAAAGAGCCAAGATGCCCATCGACAGATGAATGGATAAAGAAGAGGTGGTATATATACACAATGGAATATTATGCAGCCATCAAAAGGAATGAGATCTTGCCATTTGCAACGACGTGGATGGAACTGGAGGGTGTTATGCTGAGTGAAATAAGTCAATCAGAGAAAGACATGTATCACATGACCTCACTGATATGAGGAATTCTTAATCTCAGGAAACAAACTGAGTGTTACTGGAGTGGTTGGGGGTGGGAGGGATGGGGTGGCTGGGTGATAGACATTGGGGAGGGTATGTGCTACGGTGAGCGCTGTGAATTGTGCAAGACTGTTGAATCACAGATCTGTACTTCTGAAACAAATAACGCAACATATTTTAAGAAAAAAGAAAAAGAAGAAGATAACAGGAGAGGAAGAAAAGGGGAGTATGTCAGAGGGGGAGACTAACCATGAGAGATGATGGACTCTGAAAAACAAACTGAGGGTTCTAGAGGGGAGGGGGGTAGGGGGATGGGTTAGCCTGGTGATGGGTATTGAGGAGGGCACGTTCTGCATGGAGCACTGGGTGTTATGAACAAACAATGTATCATGGAACACTGCACCAAAAACTAATGATGTAATATATGGTGATTAACATAACAATAAAAAATTAAAAAAAAAAGAACTAGAAATAGAAGCGATTTGAAACAAGCATGAAAGAAAGGAGCAGCGGGTCAAGGGACTGTTGCTTTTAGTTTTGTGGGGGGTTTTTTTCCAGTCCTCTGCGTGGGTTACTTTTTAAAGAATAAAAGGGTAATGCTTTTAATCGCCTCAAAAAAAAAAAAAAGAAAAGAAAACCTTAAATGGCACGCATGGCTCATGTTCCATGTGTCTTTGCCTTCGTGGGCCTGGTGGGGAGCCCCTGGAATGACGTGGGCCTGGGGACGTTGGAGTCTGGGGTGCTGATGCCCCTGTCTGAATCACTACCCCTCCGGCATGATTCCCCCTTTCTTTTCTTCCTTATTGGCCCCTGATCACCTTAAACGGCCTATCATGCAATCATGGCTCATTCATTGATCTTATTTATCATTTTTTCTCCCCCCTAGAACGTGAGACCCACAAGGGTGGGGATTTTCACCTGCTTTGTTCTCTGCGGAATCCCCCATGCTTAGAACAACGCCGACACACAGTGGATACTCGGCAAATGTGTTGAATGAATGAAAGAGTGAGTGAATGAATGAATGAAAGGTGCTAGAAATCTCAACGTGGCAACTTTGTGGAGCCTAAAAGTGGGGTAGTGGGGGCACCTGGGGGAGTAGAATTGTCCCTTTTGTCATGGGGCAAGATGTGCCCTGAGAACCCAATTTCATTATGGCCACATCCATGGAGTTTTCTTTTTAAAACATCATTTTGCCTAACTCCTCTAAACCTACAGGATTAGCTCCCAGGTGGGAAAATCACAGGCAGAAGTCAAGTGGAGGGTGAAATTTAAGTTTGAAAAAGAAAGTCCTTGGACTTCTTCCAAGTGTCCCCAGCCCAGGGGCAGACCCCTCCACAGAGCCCCATGGGGGGATTCTAGGATCCCCACTTTTCAAGCTGGGGACGCTGAGAGCTCGGAGAGGGGCAAGGGCTTAACTGGGGCCACACGGTGAGGACGGAAGCCTGCTGGGGCCACAGGCACGGTCCGGAAACTTCTTTCCCCCTCCTCTCCTGGACATCAGGTGCCTGGGCTCTGCTCCATCACCGATGGCTGGCTGAGTGACCACGTACTGAGCGCCATCTTCCCTGCATATTATCCTCCCATGGAAAGTGACAAGATGGCACCAGCTTCTTCCCCAGGTCCCTCAAATCCTAAAGCAAAAGCAATCAGCATGTGATGGCTATCCTAGCACAGAGGACAACCTGGCTTGGGGTCAGTCCGATCAATGCTGGGCTGCTACAAAGGGGCTAGATGACCTCTCTGTGCCTCAGTTTCCTGGTCTGCCAAAAGGGGCCCATAAGACCTATTCTTTAGGACTGTTGTCGTGGTTGAGTACAATATTGTACGTGTGAGATGGCTAGGACACGGCCTGACAACAGCAAGAGTGGTGACCTCAATCCTAGCCATTATTATTCATGTCTTTATTCTTACTATTGCAGGTGGCAGGGGAGCAAGGTCAAAGGGCAGAAACTGAAAACTCTTGTGTACATTCCCCCCCACACACCCACTTCTAGCATGGGGTCCCCACAATCCCCAGAGCCTCTCCCCAGCTGGCTGGGTCCCTAGTCCTTTTTTCCAATGCTAGGGTCTGAGAGCTGGCTCTAGGAATCTTGTTTGTGAGCACAATATTGCCCTTTGTTGTTCAAATAAACCTGCCTGATTTGGTGAGGAGACAGAGGGAGGGGTGGGATGGCGGGTGCAGAGAGAGAAATGTGGGAAGCAGAAAGTGACCGAGGACAGGGTCCGGCGAGACAGGGAAAGTCAAGGAGGGGAGGAGAGCAGAGAGGCAGAAGGACAGAGGGTGGGCGGCAGAGAGGCTGCCGGGCTGGCGAAAGACAGAAGGAAGAGAACAAAGACTGGGAGGCAGGGAGATGGACCCTGGGCAGACCCGGAGCGAGCCGGAGGGAGGGGTGAGAACAGCAAGTCGGGGCAGCGCCCGCTTCACGCCAGGCCAGTTTGGTCCAGCCAGGCCCCACAGGCCCCTCGGCTCTACCAGAGCTGTCCATCGATGGCCTAGTGAGCCCGAGGGAAATGAGCCTTGAACCCGTTATTCTGGGTAGGAACAAACACCCTTTCGGGCAGCCTGCTCTCTGAAGGTGGCCCTGGGTGGGGTGGGGGGTGGCAGCTTCATAGGGGCTCTGTGTGTAGGGCTGGGTCCCCAGCCAGGTCTAGGGCCCCAGGGAGCCTCTGTGGTTGAAGACATGGAGGCTCAGGCCCGGGGTGCGGCGAAGAAGGTACCCAAGTCAACACTGGGTGGGAGCCTCCAGGGGAGCTGTCAGGACCAGGCTGGAGGATGAAGGGATGGCCCCTCATTCCCCCACTAGTGCCCAACTGTGGCCCACTGCCCTGACTCCAGAACATGACTCTTTTCCTTATTATACTCAAATAGTAGGGCCAGGGCTCTGTCGGTACAGAATCACCAAAGACAACACGTTAGCCCAAAAGAAACATGGGCACTTCTCTCTTGAGCAGCACCCAAGGTACCTGAGGAACAGCCTCCACACCCCCATTCTCTCTGCTCTACTTTCCAAGGCCTTCTGCAAGGTGTCTGTGAATTTCTCCAAGGTTTGCCCTCTCGAGGGCCGCTTCTGGCCCCAAACGCCTGTCCCACGGTTCTGTTTTGTGACCAGCACCCATCTCCTGCTCCGTTACATGCCTGAGGACCCCGAGAGCAGGTGTCACAGAGAGAGACTCTAGGTGGCGAGGAGGGCCAAAGGACCCAGAGAGGAAGCTGCTTCGTGGGGCTTAGCACGGTTCTTAAGAGCCCACCTGGAGAATACCCCTGCAGCTCCAGCCCATGCTGGCCTCGGGCTGGTGCCACCCAGGCCCCTCCTGGCTCTCCACTGTCAAGCCCAGGTGGAGGTTCCAGCCCCCCTGAGCCCCTCTCCTTGCAGTGCCCTCCCAGCCCCTGCTCCGGTCGCAGCCCAGCAGGAGATACTGCCCTTTAAGCCCAGCCCACCCCTCTTGCAAAGAGGCTGGGGTTTTAAATAGCAAAACCCTCCTTCCACACAAGAATCCCCACTCTGGCGGGGTCCACAGGCCTGACTCCGTAACAGGGCAGCTCACTCAGAGACGGTGAGCCCCTGAGGCGGGAGCCCGCCTGCTCACCTGCAGATTCTGAGTCGGAGTTTGGCACATCTGTCTGTGCTGTGGAGAAATCGCCGGTAGAGGCCTGTCATCAGCGCAGCCCCAACCCCATACCTGGGGCCTTGGGTCTTGTCGGATCCTGTCCTTCCTGATCCTGCAGCCAGAGCAGAGTCCCTCCCTCACATGTGACCTTCGGTGGCTCCCCAGTGTTCTTGGGAAGGAGCCGAACCTCTCCACTTTCCGAACGTGCCCTGATCTCGCAGCACCTGAGGCTTTTGCAGATGTGGTTGGTTCCCTTTGCCGGGAGCAGCCTTTCCCCATCTCCTTCACCGGCTTCCTCCCATGCACATAGGCACTACCTCCCTGACAACACCCCTTGCCCAGCATCGCCCCAAGTCTCTCCCACTCCTCCTGAATGGCTCGGGTTGTTAAGTGCAGTGACCCCGAGCCTGGACCTGAGAGTCCTTGAGGGGCTCATAGAATCTCACAGGGTCATCTTTTCATTTCTAAAAAGCAAGAAGTCAGAACCAAACATATTGTACATGATTCTGTTTCCCCCCGACTCTTTATTTTCTCCGTGTTTCCCCTTACATTTTGGGAGTCTACCCGGGGTCAGAAATGCCTGGGTGGAATCTGGTTCTGACTCTTCCCAGGGAGGAAGTTTCAAGCAAATTCTTTAGCTCCTTGGTCTCGCAGGGTTCTCAGTCTCCTCACATGGGAAATGAGGAGAAGCCGTTCTCACAGGTGCCGGGAGGTACGAGGAGTGTGTGTGTAGCACGTGGCACTGTGCTGGACACTTACAAGGTGCTTGATCAATGGGGCCCTAATCATCTATCTTGACTTTGATATAACAATAACAATATAACAGCTTTGGCCTGCAGCCATCTTACGTACACAAAACACAATGGAAGGCACTGGAATTTGCCAGTTGGCAAGAACCACCTGTTCTCTGTGTCAGGTAGGAAGGAGAGACCAGGGGGAAGGAGAACAAGGCAGGGGGAAGGAGTCCGGTTACTTGAGTTCCACCCAGGCAAAAGATGCCGCGAAAGCAGCCGCTGGGACTCAGGGACCAGACAGAAGGTTCTGGTGCAATCTCCTTTTCCAACATCCATCCAAGTGGCCCAGCAGGAGCTGACAGCAGCCCATCCAAATCCCTGCCTTGAAAGGCTCCCCCGCTTTTCCATGAAAGCTGCCTTGTCTCCTCTCCTGCCCCTTCCAGGCCCAGGCCTCATCTGGAGTTCCGACCCTGGCTTCTCTGGAGGACCTTTTACCTCTTGGCCCAGATGGACTCTCTCTCTCCGTCTCCCTGTCTCCCTGTCTCTCTCTCTCTCTCTCTCACACACACACACACACACACACACACACACACTCCCTAATTCACCCATGGACAATGACTGAGCACCTGCCAGGACATGCTCCTAGGGAAGACCAAGCCCATCCTCAAGGTACTCGCTCTGTGGCAGGAGATGACCCCAGAAGCTGACGCTGGAGAAAGCACATGGCATACCCATGCCCAGCTGCAAAAGAAGTGCCTATGGGGACACCAACCCCGGTGGAGAGGAGGAAGTCTCCCGAAGGAGGGCAATGCTGAGCCGAGTCTTAGCACAGGAGTTCTCAGGGGTGAGCAAAGTGGGAAGAGCATACAGGTGGAGGGGACCACTCCAGCAAGCACAGAGGAGGGACAGAGCATGGTGGGGGTAGGTGGATGGGTGGAGTACAGGGTCCTGGAAAGTAAAGACAGGCAGGCAGTGGAGAGAGCGGGCGGGAGAGGAGAACTTGGCCTCCTGTATGAGGTCTGGGGGCCGTGTCAGAACATGGGGACTCTCTCCAGGAAGTAGGAGGAGCCTCTGTGGGTTAACAGCAGGGGGTGGGCTTCCCCTCCATGTTCTTTTTAGAAAGAACACTTTGGAGCACCTGGGTGGCTCAGTCGGTTAAGCATCCGACTCTTGATTCCGGCTCAGGTCATGATCTCAGGGCGGTGAGATCCAGCCCCATGCCAGGCTCCTTGCTGGGGCACAGAGTCTGCTTAAGATTCTCTCTCTCCCCCTCTCCCTCTGTCCCTCCCTCCCACTCAGGCACGCTCTCTCTCTCCCTCTCTAAAAGAACAACAACAAAAAAAAAGACCACTTTGGCCACCAAGCATGAAGGAAAATTCAAGAAGGTCAGCTGCATTCCACAAGCAGCGAGGTACTGCTCATGCAGACGCAGCATCAGCACTGGAAACACAAAAATGAATTCTCCCCTGGGCTTCTTCTGCTTCTTAAATATGCATTAACAATTCCATGTGCCCTGGACCCCCAGTCCCCGCAAGCATTTTCTCTTCTCAGCTTGATGCACCTGCCCGTGTTCACAGCCTCTTGGGGAAGACAAACCTGTCCACGGCTGTCGTACAGTGGAATGGACGTTCTGAAGTCATGCACCAGGGGAGGTGTGTGCCAACGAGCACATCCAAGGAAAGTATCACTGACCCAACCAAAACGGGGTCCATCGAAAGGAAACAGGTAAGGAAATCCTGTGAGTCTCTATTATGCTGGGAGTCCAAAGTAAAATCCCTGCCCAGAAACATGTTCTAGTCTACTTGCAAATATATGTATAACTGTTTATCTATAAGTATATACAATATATAATTGTTTACTTATAATTATATATAATATAAAATGTTTATCTAAATTAAATATAGGGGCACCTGGGTGGCTCAGTCATTAAGCGTCTGCCTTCGGCTCAGGTCATGATCCCAGGGTCCTGGGATCGAGCCCCGCATCGGGCTCCCTGCTCAGCGGGAAGCCTGCTTTTCCCTCTCCCACTCCCCCTGCTTGTGTTTCCTCTCTCGATGTCTATCAAATAAAATTTTTAAAAAAATAAAAAACAAATTAAATATATATAATTTTTAACCTGCATGATTCCATTTATATAAAATTCTAAGAAATTCAAACTAAAATGTAGAGACAGAAAACAGATTATTAGTCACTGGGGGACAAGGATGGGCAGGGAGAGGGTATGCAAGAGATTATAAAGGGGCACGGGGACACTACCTGGGGGGGTATGTTTATTGTCACCATGGTGGTAATGATTCCATGGGTGTCTACATATGTCAAAATTTATCAAATTGCAGACTCTAAATATGTGCAGATTATTGTATGTCAATTATTCCCTCAATAGAGCTGTTAATCAGGAAAGCCTTTACCATAGGAAAGGGACACACGGGGAGCTTCTGGGATACAGAGAAGTTCTAGTCCTTGACATGAGTGGAGGTTACACGGAAGTTCTTTTCATTATGACTCATTAAGCCGAAGATGATACTTTTTATGTTTTATCCACCTTTTCTTTTTTTTTTTAAGATTTTATTTATTTATTTGCCAGAGAGAGAGAGAGAGAGAAAGAGAACGAGTGGAGGGAGGGGCAGAGGGAGAAGCAGGCTCCGCACTGAGCAGGGAGCTCGATGCAGGGTTTGCTCCCAGGACCCTGGGATCACGACCTGAGCCAAAGGTAGACGCCCAACTGACTGAGCCACCCAGGCGGCCCTAAATCTCATACTCTAGCAATCAACCTCCATTTCTCCATCCCCACCCCACTCCCAGCCCTAAGCAACCACTGATCTACTTTCTGTTTCCCTGTTCTGGACATGTTATATGAGTGGAATTGCGTAGCGTGTGGTATTTAGGAACTGGCATCTTTCATTTAACACAATGTTTTTATGCTTCATTCATTGGAGCACGAATCAGCACTTTGTTCCTTTTTCTGGCTGATCAATATGCCATTGTATGGATATACAACATTTTGTTTATCTGTTCATCAGTTGATGGGCATTTGGGTTGTTTCCACTTTTGGCTACTGTGACCAGTCCTGCTATAAACATTCATGTACAAGTTTTTTCTTTTTTTTAAAAATTTTATTTATTCATCTGAGAGAGAGAGAGCATGCGAGCAGGGGGAGGAGCAAAAGGAGGACAAGTAGACTCCGAGCTGAGCGCAGAGCCCAACGTGGGGCTCAAGCCCAGGACCCTGAGATCACGACCTGAGCCGAAATCCAGAGTCCGATGTTCAACTGACTGAGCCACCCAGGCGCCCCACGAGGTTTTTTTTCTTTTTTATGCAGATATGTTCTCATTTCTCTTGGGTATATACCTAGGAGTAAAATTGCAAGGTTGTACGGTAATTCTATGTTTAATTGTTTGAGGAACTACCAGAATGTTTTCCAAAGTGGAGGTACCATTTTACATTCCCACCAAAAATGTAATAGGGCTCCAGTTTCTCCATATCCTTGCCAACACTTGTTATTATCTAACGTTTAATCCTAGCTACCCTAGTGGTTGTGAGGTGGTATTTCATTGTGGCTTGGATTTGCATTTCCCTGATGGCTAATGATGTTGAGCATTTTTTCATGTGCTTATTGGCCATTGCTATATCTTCCTTGGACAAATGTCTATGAAAATCTTTTGTCCATTTTTTAAATTGGGTTTTGTCTTTTTATTATTGAGTTGTAAGAGTCCTTTATTCTAGATACAAGTCCCTTATCAGATATAAATGTTTTATAACTATTTTCTCTGATTTTGTAAGTTGTCTTTCCACTTTTTTTGGTGGTGCTTTCTAAATTTTTATGAAGTCCAATTCATTTACATTTTTCTTCATTGCACATGGTTTTGGTGTCATATCCAGAATCCTTTGCCAAATCCAAGTTTATTAAAATTTACACTTTTGCTTTCTTCTAAGTGTTTTTGTAGTTTTAGGCCTTACATTTAGGTCTTTCATCCATTTTGAGTTAATTTTCATATATGCTGTGAGGTTGGGGTCCAATTTCTTTCTTTTGCATGTGGATATCGTTTATCCCAGCACCATTTGTTAAAAATACTATTCTTCCCTCATTGAATGGTCTTGGCACTAATGATGAAAATCGGTTGGCCATAGATGTATGGCTTTATTTCTGGACTCTCAAATCTATTCTACCAATGTATATATCCAGTCTTGTGCCGGCACCACCACATCTTGATTACCATTGCTTTGTTGTGAAGTTTTGAAATAAAGAAGTGTTTCCTTTTGCCTTGTTATTCTTCTTCAAGATTGTTTGGGCTATTCCGAGTGACTTTACTTTCCATATGAATATTAGGATCAGGTCATCAGTTTCTACAAAAAAGTCAGCTGAGACTCTGGTGGGGACTGTGCTGAATCCTTGGATCAGTTTGGCATGTGTTGCCATCTAACAATGTTCAGTCTTTCAGTCCCTGAATCCGGGATGTTTTCCAATTATTTAGATATTCTTTCATTTCTTTCAATAATGTTTTTGTAGTTTTCAGTATGAGTTTTTTACTTCTTTTGTTAAGTTTATTCCAAAGTATTTTATACTTTTTGATTCTATGAAAATGGAATTGTTTTCTTTTTTTAAGATTTTATTTATTTATTTATTTGAGAGAGAGAGAGAGTGCATGAGCCAGGGGAGGCAGAGAAGCAGACTCCCCACTGAGCAGGGCACCCAACTCGGGGCTCCATCCCAGGACTCTGGGATCATGACCTGAGCCAAAGGCAGACACTTAACCGAATGAGCCACCCTGGCATCCCCAAAATGGTATTGTTTTCTTAATTTTATTTTCAGATTTTTTTTGCAAATGTATAGTGATACAATTGATTTTTATATATTGATCTGTTATCCTGCAACCTTGTAGAACTCATTTATTAGTTCTAATAGATTTTTCAAGGATTCTTTAGAATCTTCTGTATATAAGATCACATCATCTGCAAATATAATTTTACTTCCTCCTTTGCAATCTGGATGCCTCTCATTTCTTTTTCTTACTAAATTGCCCTGGCTAAAACCTCCAGAACTATGTCGAGTAGAAGTAGAGACAGCAGACATTTTTGTCTTGTTTCTGATCTTAGAGGGAAAGCATCCACTCTTTCACCAGTAAGTATGATGTTAACTGTAGGGTTTTTTGTAGATGCCCTTTACTACGAGGTTGAAGAAATTCCCTTCTATTTAGAGTCTATTGAATGCTTTTATCATGATGTTTACAATTGTTATACCTTCTTGATGATTTGACTCTTTTATCATTTAAAGTGTCCCTCTTCCTCTCTAGTAACATTTTGTTGTTGTTTTATTTTTTTTATTTTTTTGTTGTTATGTTAATCACCATATATTACATCATTAGTTTTTTTTTATTTTTTATTGTTATGTTAATCACCATATATTACATCATTAGTTTTTGATGCAGTGTTCCATGATTCATTGTTTGTTCATAACACCCAGTGCTCCATGCAGAACGTGCCCTCCTCAATACCCATCACCAGGCTAACCCATCCCCCTACGCTCCTCCTCTCTAGAACCCTCAGTTTGTTTTTCAGAGTCCATCATCTCTCATGGTTCGTCTCCCCCTCTGACTTACTCCCCTTCATTCTTCCTCTCCTGTTATCTTCTTCTTTTTCTTTTTTCTTAAAATATGTTGCGTTATTTGTTTCAGAAGTACAGATCTGTGATTCAACAGTCTTGCACAATTCACAGCGCTCACCGTAGCACATACCCTCCCCAATGTCTATCACCCAGCCACCCCATCCCTCCCACCCCCAACCACTCCAGTAACACTCAGTTTGTTTCCTGAGATTAAGAATTCCTCATATCAGTGAGGTCATATGATACATGTCTTTCTCTGATTGACTTATTTCGCTAAGCATAACACCCTCCAGTTCCAACCACGTCGTTGCAAATGGCAAGATCTCATTCCTTTTGATGGCTGCATAATATTCCATTGTGTACATATACCACCTCTTCTTTATCCATTCATCTGTCGATGGGCATCTGGGCTCCTTCCACAGTTTGGCTATTGTGGACATTGCTGCTATAAACATTGGGGTGCACGTACCCCTTCGGGTCCCTACATTTGTATCTTTGTGGTAAATACCCAGTAGTGCAGTTGCTGGATCGAATGGTAGCTCTAATTTCAACTGTTTGAGGAACCTCCATACTGTTTTCCAGAGTGGTTGCACCAGCTTGCATTCCCACCAACAGTGTAGGAGGGTTCCCCTTTCTCTGCATCCCCGCCAACATCTGTCGTTCCCTGACGTTAATTTTCACCATTCTGACGGGTGTGAGGTGGTATCTCATTGAGGTTTTGATTTGGATTTCCCTGATGCTGAGCGATGTTGAGCACTTTTTCATGTGCCTGTTGGCCATTTGGATGTCTTCTTTGGAAAAATGTCTGTTCATGTCTTCTGCCCATTTCTTTTTTGTTGTTGTTTTAAAGCCTCTTTTCTCTGATAACAATAGAGCCACTTTAGCTTTCTTATGGATGCTATTTGCATGATATATGTTTTTCAGTCCTTTCACTTTAAATTTATCTCTACCTTTGAATATTACATGTGCCTCCTGTAAGACAGCATATAGGTACATCATTCTTTTTAATCCATCCTGACAATCTCTGCTTTTTATTGAATTATTTAATCATTCCCATTTACTGTATTATTGAGATAGCTGGATTTATGTCTGCTACTGTCACTTCTTGTTTTCTACATTTCATACAATGTCTGTTCTTCCCTTCCTCCTTTACTGCTTTCTTTTACATCAAGTCTTGTTTAATGCAGCATTTGATTTTCTTTAATGTTTTATTTTCACAATTTTTGAAGGTTTTTTTAAAAGTGGTTGTTCTGGGAGCACCTGGGTGGCTCAGTCGGTTGAGCATCTGACTCTTGATTTCGGCTCAGGTCATGATCTCAGGGAAATCAAGTCCAGCATCAGACTCTACGCTCAGCGTGGGTTAGCTTGAGACTCTCTCTCCCTCTGCTCCTCCCCACTCTCTCCAAAATAAATAAATAAATCTTTTAAAAAGTGGTTGTTCTGCAGTTTGCTATATATATCTTAACTATCCTAATCAATTACCTATTTATACGAGATTATTCCAGTGATATGTAGAAATATTACTTCATTATAGCTCTATTTTCTTTCTGCTTTTTTTGGTATTATTGTTAAACATATTATATGTATTATGTTACTGAGCCAATGATATGTTATTATTAGCTTACCATCTGTAGCCATTTCCTGCGCCCAGTGCAGCTTCTCAGATATTTTCCGATGCTCCAACCCACTTCCTTTATGCTATTTTGGTAAAAATATTACATTTCTATATGTTATAGACCCAACAATACATTCGGTGCATGTTACTTTATAAAATTGCTCTTTAAATCCACTAGAAAAAGAAAGAAGATATGCATTTTCACCATCTTTTTAAATTACATAATTATATTTACCAGTGTTCTTTTTGTCATGTGTGGATTCAAATTATCGTCTGAGGTCACTTGCCTTCAAACTCAAGAACTTCCTTTAGTATTTCTTGAAAGGAGGGTCTGGCGGCAACAGGTTCCCTCAATTTTTTTTTATCTTGAAAAATCTTTATTTTGATTTCAATTTTGAAAAATAGATTTTGTGGAAATAGGATTCTTGGTTGACAGTTTTCTCTTGGAACATTTTTAATGTTATCCCAAAGCCTTTTGGCCACCTTTGTTTCTGCTAAGGAGTCAGCAATTAGTCTTACGGGGGCTGTCTTGTAAATAATGAGCCCTTTTTTTTCTCTTGCTGTTTCCAAGATTGTTTCTTTGTGTTGGCTTTCAACATTTTACTATGATTTGTCTGTTTATGTATTTCTTTGCCTTTATATTGTGTGATGGTCTTTGCGCTCCCTGGATGTTTAGGTTCTTGTTCTTCAATAAATTTGGGGATTTTTCAGGCTATTTCTTCAAATGCTTTTTTCTGCTCATTTCTCACTCATATCTACTTCTGGTAGTTCCATTACACATATGTTGGTGTCCCATGTTTCCACGAGGCTCTCTTTACCTTTCTTTATTCTTTTTATTCTGTTCCTCCACTTGCATAATCTCTATTGATATAGTTCCAAGTTTGCATATTCTTTCTTTTGCCAGTTCAAATCTACTGTTGAGCCCTGTGATGAATTTTTAAGTTGTTATTGTACTTTCAGTTCCATAATTTCCATTTTGTTCCTTTTTATCATTTTATCTCTTTATTGATATCCTCTATTTGATGCAACATTGTATCATCATACCTTCCTTTACTTCCTTCATCATGGTTTCCTTTAGTTCTATGAACATGTTTATAATGACTACTTTAAAGTCTTTTTCAAATAAATCTGACATCTGGTCTCTCTCACAAGTAGCTTTTGTACCCTGCTTATTTTCCAGTATATGGGCCATACTTTTTTATTTCTTTTCATGCCTTGTAATTTTTTGTTGGAAACTAGACATTTTATTTATTTTTTTAAAGATTTATTTATTTATTTAAGAGAGAGAGTACAAGCAGGGGGAGGGACGGGGGAGAGGGAGAGAGAGAGAGAATCTCAATCAGACACTGTGCTGAGCTCAGAGCCCAACTCAGGGCTCGATCTCATGACCCTGAGATCATGACCTGAGCTGAAACCAAGAATCATATGTTTGACTGACTGAGCCACCCAGGCGCTCCAGAAACTGGACATTTTAGATAACATATGATAGCAATTCTGGGTACTGCTCTGCCCCCTCCCTCTTCTCAGGCTCGTTATTGTTATTTGCTTGTTTATTTGTGTAATGACTGACTGGATTATTTTAGTGAAGTTTATTTCCCTCCCACAGTGTGCAGCCTTTAGTGCTGGCCCTCAGGGAGGTTCAGCTTTGGTTATGCCCACAGTCATCCTGAGATGACACTGGTTTAGGTATGGCTTTCTTCCTCTCTTTCCTTGACCATAGCCAGCTTTTAAGCTCCATTCATTGCTCTACAGTTTCCAACAATACCCTGGAGGCATAAATTGCTCTACAAGTTAGTCCAATCAAACTCTTCTGCTTTTGAAGAAACAGTGTCCAAGGTCAATGTTTGATTTTTGTTCTGATGCCAAGACTCCTCTTATTCCCTGCTTCTCTCCCACAAATAGCCAGCCTACAGATTAGCCTGTATCTTGAATCTCCTCTCAACTGCCCTTCACCACAATTTCCATTGTTCTTGAAAGTATTATTAGGTTCAAACTTTTTCATTCTCTGTTGCAGATGAAGTCAGTTTTTCTGGAAAGAGATAAGGCACTATTTGTTTTATGGCCTGCTTCTACCACCAGACAAAATCTGAACCAGGGCTCCGGAGCTGTGGGTAGGGATAATGGCAAGCTTCTCTCTCAGTGACACTCCTGCTGTAGCAGCTGAGCATCCTGTGGGTGATGGTGGGGAAACAACCTGAGGTCCGGCCAGCTTGCCTCTCCTGGTGAGGAATCTCCACCTCACAAGCTGGGGCATGGGTGATCAGAGACCCAGTGTTCTTGGCACACCATGCCCAAGGTAGATCCTCCATTCCATGAGTAGGAGGGAAAGGCAGCCCCAACCTCTCAGTCAGACTCACTGAGGACTTAGCTTCAGCAGCAATGGATGAGAAATGCTGACGTCATGCTCCGCTCAGCAAGAAAAACTTCTGGCTGGATGCTGTGAAGAGGGAGCCCAGGCCCAAGAGGAGTCTCCATCACACTGAGCCAGGATGGGGGAGGGAGGGAGGGAGCAGTCTTGGTTCAAATACCACAGATTCTCACTTTCTTATGATAGAGTTTTCACCAACATTTATAAACGGTATGGAGTTTTCAGAGATGTTTCCATTATTTGTTGTTTACCCTGAGAACCATTTTCTGAGGCTTTCAATGTTTTGTTGTGTTTGGGGTTTCTTTCAATAGTTGTCACCAGTTTCACTCGGGAGCAGGTTGGCAAAGCTCTTCACACTGTCATGCTTGAAGTTGATCCATATTTCATGTTTTTGAATTTTGACCTTTTTTGAATGTATATTTAGGTATATATTATGGTGGAAGTATTGAATGCTTTAGGAAAGCTATTATCTAAAAGAGATGCACTTAGCATTCAGATTCATGAATGTTCTTATTATTTTCCACCTTCATACCAGTCAGTGGAGGTTTGAGTTGCAGTATACAAACGCTTTTATCTGGCCTTATAAATAAATTTTGTGTACCTTCCCACTTGTTCTAGAAGTTGAGATCAGTTTCTATTTTGTTCACAGGCTCATCTGTATTCCAATTGCTTTGAGAAGATTAAAAAAAACTATAGTTAAGCTATATCTCTGTAAGCCTCATTGGTGGCCCATACATCATAGAGTTGTCATCTGTCCATTTATTCTGGTGACATTCTGTTTGTAGCTACATTTGGGTGGGCAGCTACTGGGAATATTGCATCATTTACTTTATTTTATTTTACCTTATTTTATTTTATTGTATTTTATTTATATAGCTTTGCCCTTCCCTGTAGTCATTATGTATGATATCTCTGTCATCCCTATGGGTGCATTATTATATTTATCTTACGCATTGATCTTGTCTCAGGAGGTTCATTTCTTTTCCATAGGTGACAAATTGTCTTTCTGCCTTCTGCACCTCATCCAGAAATTTTTCCATTTAGTTGCTTTAAAATATTTTCTCCTGGTGTGCAACATCTAGTAAAGACCCTGTATATTTACTCTTTCTGTTCTTCCTTCCTTCCTGATATGCCAAGGTTCTGTATTTTATCATTTCCTCTCCCTTTCAGGACTTTCTTTGGCCATTCTTTTAGTGTAGATCTGCAGGTGACAAATTATCAGTTTTCCTTCACCCAACTTCATCCAAGAATGTCTCAATTTTTCCCTTTACTTCTGAAGGATATATCCAGATTTCTTTCTTTTTTTTTTTTTTTAAGATTTTATCTATCCATTTGAGAGAGAGAGAGAGAGCATGAGCGTGAGTGGGGTGGAGGGTGCAGAGGGAGCAAGAAAGAAGCAGACTCCCCACTGAGCAGGGAGCCCGATGCAGGGCTTGATCCCAGGACCCCGTGATCATGACCTGAGCCGAAGGCAGATGTTTAACTGACTGAGCCACCTGGGCACCCCACGCTGGAGGTAGAATTCTAAGTGGACAGTTCTTTTCTTTCAGTATTTGAAAAATGTTATATCACTTCCTTCGGACCTCCATTATTTTTTCTTTTTATTATTGAAGAACGTTAATATACTCCATGTTTTTTTTAATGAGAAATTCACTGTTATTTGAATTTTTTTAAAAAATAAATGTAGTGTTTCCCTCTCACTACTTTTAAGATATTTTTTCTTTAGTTTGCTGGAGTTTGATCACGTGTCTTTGCATGGGCTTCTTTGGTTTTATCCTCTTTGTTTCACTTAGCTGCTTGAATCTGCGAATTTATGTATCTTGCCAAATTTGGTAGAATTTCAGCTGCTATTTATTTTGTTATTTTGTCAGCCCCACACTGTTTTGCCTTTTCTTGGGAACTATGATCACATGACAGTTTGGTTTTTTGTTTGTTTTTTTGTTTTTGTTCTTTTATAGCTTTACAGGTCCCCGAGGCTCAGTTCTTTCTTTTTCTTTTTCTTTTTTCAGTCTAATTTCTCTCGGTTACTCAGACTGAGTGATTTCGGTTGTTCCATCTTCAAGTTTACTGGCTCTTTCCTCTGTTCTCTCCATTTTGCAGTTAAACTAATCCTGTGGGTTTTTTAGTTCAGTTATTTTATTTTTCACTTCTGGTTGTTCTTCATCTCTTCTATATCTTTGTTGAGATTTTTTTTTCCTTTGCCGAGACCTTATTTTTTTTTATTTCTTTTAAGTGTGTTTATAATTGCTTGTTGAAGCATTTTGTTGTTGTTGTTGTTGGCTGTTTTTAAATCCCTCTTCAGATAATTCCAACATCTCTCTCATCTCAATATTGTTATCTGTTGATCATCTTTTTTTCATTTGAGGTGAGATTTTCCTGGGTTTTGAAATAATAAGTGATATTTTATTGTACTCTTAGCATTTGGGTTATTTGCAATGAGAGTCTGGTTCTTATTTAAATTTTCTGTTTTAGATGACTTCCTCCAGTGGAGAAAGGGTCAGGGGAAGTGTACCACACCATTACTGGCAGGTGGGGCAGAAGTCCAACTTCCCCACTCTGTCTCCATTGCCACCCTAGATAGGAGGGGAGCCATGTTACTGCTAAATGTATAGGAAGCCTCTTCTGACACCACCCTGACTGGGAAGGGAGGGGCAGGTCATTACTGCTCCGCACATGGTTGGCATGGCCTTTGCTGACAGAGATGGGGAGGGGCACACAGTTTTTTCTCTGGTATTTGACTGGAGTTGGATGGTTGTTGTCTAAAGTTTTCTCCGTTGCTAGACTGCCTCTTTCCTTGTCCTCAAGCTAGATAGAATAGGCTTTTGTTGGGGCCTTCTTTGTCTGCGCTTCTTAGCATTTTGGGTTGCTGGCTCTGCCAGCACCCAGTCCAGGGCACATTAGGCAAATAAACAAACAACAAATCTGGGAACTCATCCACTGTCCTTCTTTGGGTCCCAAGGTCCCTGGCCAGTATACCTTCTTTTCTCCACCTTTCAAAATCTTCTTCAGTTTGTTTTATGTTAATGCCCAAAGTTTTTAACTGTCCTGAGTGGGAGGAATATGAAGAAGTGCCTAATTGGGAGTGTATTCCATGGGCAAGACAACATCTTTCTTGCCTTGTCCTAGACATTCTGCATAATGAAGTGTTTTCCATTCCCCTTTCTCGCCTTGCACTTTGATACATTCCTTGTTTCACTGGTATTCAGAGACACTGATGGTTGGAACCAAAGACAGAAGGGATTTGTTTGCAGTTTGTTTAAAAAAAAATGGTACCTGCACCTAAACACCTCAGACTTTCAGTACTACTGAGTTTCCTGGGAGAAAACAAATCCCAAAACCACATGAGTGGTGACTCCATTACACACACTATCTCCTATTTGTCCAAGACACTGTGCAGATCCAAAAATCATCCCCCTGCTTGAAGTGGGGAGGGTATGCAGAAAAGCCTGATGGTGTGATTAAAGCTTGAAGAAAATGAGCCAATGAAAAGATTTCCTTTAGCACCCTCATCCACATCTTTGGCCAAGTCAGCCTTCAGTCGGTAGAGGCCTTCAGACCATCTGGCACTGAGAAGCAGTGATGCCTTTCATGAGCATCTCTCCAGCTTAGCCTCTGAACTCCAGCTGGCCCAGGTGGGCAGTCTGCCAAGAAGGCCTGGAGTCTGCTCCAGTGCCCCCTCAGTGCCCCGTTCCTTGTCTCAGCGGGCCCCAGTGTAAAGAAGAGAGAGTTTGCTTTGGCCTCGTGCTGGCTGTGGTGTAAAACCCCATGAGAGCACTTACCAGCCAATATGACTTTGGCCACATTCTCAACTCAACCTCTCTTACTCCCTCTATAAAATGGGAATAACAGAAGCTAACTTGTGAAATTGTTGAAGGAATAGAAACGGTATGTGAAGTTTCTGGCATGTAATTTCTTTTTGATATATGTCAGCTATTATTATCATAGGGAATTCCAGCATAAATAAAAGTCCTCCAGGGGTGCCTGTCTGCCTCAGTCCAAAGAGCATGAGACTCTTGATCTCAGGGTTGTGAGTTCGAGCCCCTTGTTAGGCATAGAGATTACTTTAAAAAGAATGAATGAATGAATGAATAAATAAATAAATAAATAAATAAATAAATAAAAGTCCTCCAATGTAAATATTTTAGACACCATGAGAAGTGCGTGTATGTGTGTGTGTAGATGGATGATTATATTTCCCAGTTAAAAGGGTACCTGAAGTACATTTTGTATACAACTACTAAATTCACATAGGCCATATTCCTGAGTTATTATTACCCCACCACCAACAACCCCCAAGTTATATTGTCCTTGTTTTTTCCACATTCCATATTTAAGATGCTTAAAATTTCTTATGCCAAAGGAACATTCTTATCTCAAGGCCAAGCACAGAGACACAGGTGCATGTTAAAAGGACTTCAAGCTCAGGGTAAACTCTAATGGAGTATAGTTCTCAGCTAATCATGGATTAAAGGGTGAGGGGGCAGGATTATCATATAAATAAGACTTCTTTTGGTTATGATCAAGGTAATACCACTTTTTCCATTCACTTTTCTTAGGTGAGCTGTAAGGTTCCTGGGTATTATCATTCTGACAAAACAGTTAATCTAGGTTTAAATGCCCATGGTACCTGGAGTCTATGTCATTTGGTCTTAAGAAGATTGAATAATTCAGGCACCTCCACAAGTCCAGGGATGGTAAATAGGTTTTATCCCACATGCCAATTCCCATTGATTTGGAATGGCTGCCTGGAGACAGATCCTAATCCAGGCCTAACTGGGGGGGAAAAAAAAAAGAGCGGTAATTGATTAGCCATGTCTACAATGGACAAAAAAATGGGTGAGTACTGAGTGTGCTAGGTATTTGCAATCCCTGCATACACCAGAGCAGGGCTTGGCAAACCTAAAATAGTAAACATTTTAGGTTTGTAAGGTAAGTACAATCTCTGTCACATATTCTTCTACCTCCTCCTTCTCTTTTTCTTCCTCTTCTTTTTTTAAACATTCATTTTACTTACTTTTTTAAAGATTTATTTACTTATTTGGGAGAGAGAGAGAATTGCAGTGGGGAGGAACAGAGGGAGAGGGAGGAGAGGAAGGAAGAATCTTTAAGCATTCTCCGCACTGAGTGTAGAGCCCAACCCGGGGCTCGATCTCACGACCCTGAGATCACAACCTGAGCAGAAACCAAGAGTCAGACGCTTAACTGACTGAACCACTCAAGTGCCCTCTAAACACTTACTTTAAAGCACAAAAACTGTTCTAGCTTGTGGGACATACAAAAACAGACCATGTGCTAGAGTGGGCTCACGGGCTACAGTTTGCCAATCTCTACATTAGAGGCTCAAACATTGTACTATGACTCCTTTCCCTCACCATGCAAATATAACGATCTTTCTAGCGCATATTCTGGTCAGAATTATTTTCCATGGAAACTTATAATCCAGTGGAAACAATATAAATATCTACTACCTAGCTTATTTTTTAATAAAATAGCAATTCTTTTAAAAAGTGATATAAATATTAAGGAACTGATGTCAACAAGAAAAAGATAAGTTTATAGAGCAAGTCTTAAAGAAATGTAGCATTGATACACCAATACCATTCAGTCGATCTAAACTTTTATCAATTTCTCTATTTATGAATTTTGTATGTATCTTTCTTTGATGTAAAAAAACAAACCCCTCCAAACTGTATACTTCTTCACTCATTCTTGCTTTGAGCTTGTGCACTGTTGACTGTGGTCGGCTTCTGTCTGTTTTGGTTGTAGCTTTATAGCTCTTTTGGGGGTCTTGGTGGCAGCAGTTTGCTGAAATGAGATGTCGCTTGAAAATCCCCATTTAGCTCAAAGATTTTTTTTTTTTTATCGCTTCTAAATTCTTCCAAAAAGAAGCTGTCTTCCTGGGTTTTTTCCTCCCCTGACTCATAATTAGAATAGAGAAAAGGTTTGGGGATAGTCCACAATTACAATTCTTCATGACTCATTTTCCAATCACTATAATGAAAATAATATAAATATGTAACTGATATTGATATAAATGATTCCTCAGCTGAGCAAATTATTTGGTAGAGAACATTCGCACTTTTTCCTGTCTGATCTGCTTCCTGTTCACCCTTAACCCTGACTTGTGCTCCGACTCTGAGCTACATAGAAGGATATCTCTGGTGAGGTATCTCCAAGCAGTGCTATTTACCCCCCAAAATTTCTGCCCCAAACTGTAGGTCAAACTTTTTTGCTCTTCAGTCCTGAACTATAAATAGGCCTTTCCAGTTTTCTTAAACAAGTGATTTCTGGAAATTAGAGCCAAATCATGGAGGCCCTCAAATGTACAGTGAAGAGAGTGCACTTTATCTAAAGGCAGTGGGTTGTTTGGGGTTTTTTTTAGTGTTGGGTTGTCTGAGTTCTTTATATATCTTGGATATTAATCCTTTATCAGATAAATCATTTGCAAATATCTTCTCCCACTCAGTCAGCTGGTTGTCTTTTAATTTTGTTAATAATTTCCTTTGCTGTGCAAAAGTGGGGTTTTTTGGTGTAGTTTATTTTTGTTTTCGCTTCCCTTGCCCGAGGAGACATATCTAGAAAAATGTCACTATGGCCGATGTCAAAGGGATTACTGCCTATGTTTTCTTCTAGGATTTTTATGGTTTCAGGTCTCCCATTTAGGTCTTTAATCCATTGCAAGTTTATTTTCTTTTAAGATTTTATTATTTATTTGAGAGAGAATGAAAGTGAGAGAGATCACAGAGGGAGAGGGAGAAGCAGACGCTCCACTGAGCAGAGAGTCCGACGCGGGGCTCGATCCCAGGATCCCGGGACCATGACCCAAGCTGAAAGCAGATGCTTAACCAACTGAGCCACCCAGGTGCCCCCATTGCAAGTTTATTTTTGTGTATGGTGTCAGAGAGTGATCCAGTGTCATTCTTTTGCATGTACTGGTCCAGGTTCCTCAGCACCATTCTAGATAGTAGACTGTCTTTTCCCCATCATATATTCTTGCCTCCTTTGTCTTCATTAATTATGTGGTCAGTGTAAATGTATATAAATGTAGCCATTTTATAAAATGTAGCCATTTTAACAGGTGAGCAGTAGTAACTCATTGTGGTTTTCATTTGTATTCCCCTAATGGCCAGTGATGTTGAGTATTTTTTCACTTGATCATTTGCCATTCATGTATCTTTTTTGGTGAAGTGTCTATTCAAATCTTATGCCTATCTTTTTTAATTGGGTTGTTTGTTTTCTTATTATAGTGTTTCTCAATATAGTTATATAATTTTCAATATATAGATAATACCTTATATATTCTAGGTACAAGTTTTTTATTAAATATATGTTTTTGCAAAGATTTTTCTCCCTGTCTATGGCTTGTCTTTTCATTCTCTGGAAATGTCTTACAAAGAGCAGAACTTCCTAATTTTAGTGAAGTCCAATATATTAATTTGGTGGTGGTGTTTTTTTGTTTTTTTTTTGTCATGGATCATACTTCTGGGGTCATAGCAAAGAAATCTTCATTTAATCCAATGTCACCAAGACTTTCTTTTATGATTTCTTCTAGAAGTTTTATAGTTTTAACAGTTTTGTGTTTGGGTTTGTGATCCATCTTAAGCTCATTTCAAATTTGGTTTAGGAATATGACTCACCCTGAGTGAATTTTTATGTATAGTGAGAGGTATGAATCAAACTCTATTTTTCCCCCTATGGGTATCTCATTGTTGTAGCACCACTTGAGGAAAAAACTATCCTTTCTGCACTAACTTGCCTTAGTAGACTGTTACAAATCAATTGTCCATATATTCATGGGTATGTTTATGTACTCTTCCTTCTCCTCCATGAGTCATGAAGACTACCCCCAAACCATAGAATTTCTTTTTGTGGGTATGTCGTGATCTCCAACCAGATAGGGAACTCTGTGACAACAGGAGCTGGTCCTCAAACACGTTGTGGCCCCCACACCTAGCATGCACCCAGCCCAGAGCAAACAGCAGGGAAGACTTACTGGGTAGCTCGGTAAGGAAACGAATGGGGAACTAAATGGCAGAGGTTGGCCTCTGGGTCTCCAGCTTCATCCTCTGCTTCCGTCAATTTCCGGTGGCTCTGAGTAACTTACCGGTCTAATCTAAGTCTGCCCCTGGGACGTGATCCAGCCCTTTGTAAGGTAGAAGGGAAAAGCAAGCAGTCCCTGGTTTCAGTACAGTGAGAGTCCACGGGGGACTTTCTCCCTGATAAAGTTCTGGGAAAGCTGGGGCAGAAGTATCCTGGCCACAATTGTCCTCCACTAAGTAGCCTTGGTTTTCTCCCTTCCCTTCCAAGTCTGGAGGTTTAATAAAAAATAGGGGAGAAAGGGTATATGTTTTGTTGCCATCTGGAACAGTAAGAGAGGTGTAGCGGCCGAGGCCCATAAGCCTGCGTCTTCCCAGGCACCTGTGTCATGGGCAGCATCTCATTCTGTCCCTGGCATGGGTAAGAAGGGGAAGCCTGCAGCACACAGGACTCAAGTCACTTGCCTAAGGTCACACGGAAGCTCAGCGGAGGGTGTCACCAAGAACCCTCAAATCTAAGACTCCTGGCCTGTGGGCCTTGACCTGGCGGTGAGATGGTGTAGGTGGACACACCCATGGCCCTGGGGAAGAGTTGCTCAGAGTAATTGCAAAGCGCCTGTGAACCCACAGTCACTCCAAAGATCGCCTCCATTCCGAATAAATAACATCACACACATTTACTTGGTGCCAATTTTTCCAACCAAAGTAGTTGAATGTTATCTTGGTGAATAGGTATAAATTCATGTTTAAAAAACTACGTATCATGCTTTTTTATTTCATTATATAGTCTATCAAACCGTGTATACAGAGGCCCAGCTGCTATCATGGTCCTTGACATTTTGTTGATGTTCTTAATGGAGGTATCCCCTGCTTAACAAAATTGGAATCTTCCAGGTTCCAGGCCTGAGAGGGACTCTGCCCTGGGGTTCGCGGTTCAGTTTCTTTAATCATGTCTGCAATAGTGATGAGCACTGGGTGTTGTATGTGAGAGATGAATCACTAAATTCTACTCCTGAAACTAGTATTACTCTATATGTTAACGAACTGAAATTTAAATAAAAACTTGAAATAAAAAATAAATAAATCGTGTCTGCAAAAGCACGCTGGAACCGAGACAGGCTTTAGTCACTCCTAGCTTTGCCTTCCACAGTGGAGACAGAAGTGAGTTCCAAGGGCACAGGGTGAGTAAGAAGGAGGGGGGAGCTGCCTCCCTCTCGCCCCAGGGTCAGGCAGACTCAGCCCAGGTGCTGCCTAGCACCCCAATCCCCCAGGGTTGTTCAACTGCTCCCCCAACCCTGCCCATTCATGCATCAGGAAAACCACAGACTTGAGCCCTTTCCATTTTGTGGTCGTTCAAGTGCCTTGGCTAAGGGCCTATTCTCCCCTGCACGGTTCCACCAGGCTGTCATTGAACACCTGGAGAGCTGTCAGAATGCATCATACTTGGTACCCAGACACTTCCTGCAGACATTTCTGACCCCTGTTCTGGGAGGTGAAGGGCCAAGGATGGATTGAGCCCAACACCCTTCCCAGGTCTGGACTTCCTGGGGCCCCGGGACACACAGCAAGGCAGCGAGCAGGGCGAGACAGCAGGGGAAGGGATTTGGGGTCTGTCAGAATCCTCACTGTGCTGACATGGATGAATCCCTTAACCTCTCTGAACCCTGATTTCCTTATCTGAAAGTGGGGATAAGAGCCTACCTAGCTTCATGAGCCTTGGTAAAGATTAAAGGAAACATTGGAAGTGCCTGGCCCTACGTCTGCTCTATGGCCGCCTCTTGTCTGACACCCGTTCCCTTGGTCTTCCTTGGCTTCCCTTCCACACCCTGGCTGTGTCTGCCCCACCGGGCCCACTCAGCCCCATTCTTGCGGGTGGAGAAGGGGCCTCCGGAGGCAAGTGGGGACATAGAGGCGACTGCCGGGGGGGACATGGGAACGCAGGTGTGTGTGCGCACGTGCGTGTGCTCATGTGTGTACAGACGAGGTCAGCCGGCGGGACACAGAGTAAAGGGCTCAAGAGAATTCCGCCTCATCGAATGCCCCAGATCCCACCATTCTTTTGAAGTTCTTTTGCAATAAGTCATCTTTTTAAAACACGAATGTCCTTGGGAGGCCTAACAAAGGGAGTCCCTCCTGCTCGAGTGTGAAAGCTTTTGCTGTTTTTAATGGTTCCATCTCCCTAAGAGTGATGCAGCGGAGGGAGACAAGGGGGGCAGGGGGGTTGGGGTCAGGGAGGGAAAGGCCCAGGTGAGGGGGGTGTGGTGCTGGAAGAAGACCAGCAGGGCTGACCTCACAGGCGGCACTCAGGTGCAGGGGTGGGAATCCAGGGTATCTTTTCCCTAGGGAGGCGGTCAAGACCCCACCCCAGCGTCAGGAAGGACACGGGCCAGCAGGTCGCTTGAAGCTGCGTGTACACTGAACTGTTCTCTGAACTTCTAGAACGTCTATGGCATGAGCAGCCTCAGGATGGCCACCGAGCTCACGCCTGCTCCCTGGGAGTCCGAGCTTCCCTCGGGGGACAGACAGGTGCCTGGGCAGACACTGGTTGGATGGACCCCAGGGAACTCCCCTAGAAGGTAATGGTTGGTTGGGCTCCCTTCACACCAGCTGCCATGGGCTTTTTGGGCATGGCACTCATTCCCACCTCCTGGCCCTCCTTACCAGAATCTTGTTTCCTCTGATCGCCCGATCCTTCCAGCTCATTTCTGGACCTTTTTCAGTCTCAGCTCAAATGTCACCTCCTCAAAGAGACCATCCTGGTTCCTCCCCACCTAAAACAATCTCCTTCTCCCATCAGAGTGCCCTCCTCCTCCCCTTCACAGCTCTGATGTAATTTGTAGGATGGATTCGTTTGCTTGGGGGGTGGGGATCATATTTCTAGGATATTCACCAAGGCCCAGTGAAGAACAGGTCCAGGGTAGGTCTCTGAGAGCTTGAGGAGGCCAAGGAGAAGACTCTGAACAGAGCCCCAAGAGGGCTGCCGGGCCTGCCGGGCAGTAGGCTGCACCCAGGGACCCTGCCACGTAAATTTGCCACGGAGCTGCATAAGCCTCCCAGAACCTAGACATAACCCACGGGGCAGTAAAAAACGGAACCCCAAGCTAACTGTGATCACTAAACATTTGCTCCCCCAGTGAAATGCAGTCTCAAAATAGAAATGAAGGTAAATTATAGAAAATTAAAGTTACATTTTCTTGCACACCTGGCATTGAGAGTATGAAATTCATGCCTGTCTCATTTACTTACTCAGCTATGGTCTGTATCCCGCACTTGACTCTAAGTTCCATAAAAGCAGAGACGTCGCTCCCTTTATAACTACTGTTTTCCCAGAACAGGCACTGGACCTGGCCCCTAATACACACTGTAAATTTGGGAGGGGGGAGTGGTAGCTACACGGATGAACAACAATGGGCTTCCTCCTCTGCCAAACCCACCACCCACCCAGGTCTCCTTGTCCCTTAGGACAAGTATCCCTTCCCTCTGAACATGGACCAGCATGTCTGAATCCTCCCTCCAGACCTGTTTTCTGGGAAGCTGCCACAGGGGCTTGCCCTGCCATGATGCCTGAAGCCTCTGAGAAGCAGGTGACAGCTTGGGCTAAACTGGTCTCTTTGTTCCCAGCATCAAGGCGGGTTGAGCAGAAGCTTGGCAGATACCACTGGCAGGTTGGGCCTGCCAGAACAGGGGGCCGACGCCAAGCCAGGGAATGTGTCAGGAGATTCCGGGGGTGGGGGAGCACAGAGAGCACTCCTAGGTCTTCTGGGAGCATGCCCGAGCTCCAAGTTCACATGTCAGGCCGTGCTGTCCACTGAGGCAAGAGCTCCTGCCAAGGGCAGGAGGCCACAGAGGCAATGAGGTCTGCCTCAGTGCCTGCTGGGAAACAAGCCAAGTGGTCATACAAGCTGCCAGTACATGTAGAAGGCTGAGTGCTGGAGTGGAGTGCATGTGGTTTACCGGCCCTAAGACTTGAGGCATGTGTCTTTAGCTCTCTGAGCCTCCATTTGCTCATGGCCAGAACATTTCCCTTCTCCCCTCTGCCCATGCAGCTCTTTGAAATTCTGCACCATTGGCTCCCAATCACAAGGGCCGGTGAGTCATGCTGGCATGAGCAAGCATGAGTGAAGGCTCGTTTGGGTGGTTGCTCTACATACCTCATTAGAGCGTGTAGCCTTTACATCCTAAACCGCATCCCGTCCAACCACGGTTCAGTCTTAAATCTACAGGTCATCATTTAGTGTCTCCATTAGTCCTTTGTTGATTTGTCTCCAGTGATTCTGGTTGTCTGAAACGAATTCTTAATAGCCTTCTCAGGCAGGGCTCGTGGGAATTATAGTCCCTGAGTTCTTACAAGTTCATAACAGTTCATGGTCTGTATACTTGAAGGTCACTTTGGAAAGAAAGAAAATCCTTAGCTCACATATTATTTCCTTCAATATAAATATGTTTGTCTAATGTGTTCTGGCATGAAATGCTTCCAACAAAATATCTGATGCCAACCTGACTTCTTTTACTTAGAGAAGTGCTGTCCAACAGAACTTTTTGTGATAATGCAAACTTTCTAGAATCTGTGCTGTCCAATGTGACAGCCACTAACTATGTGTCCTTGCTGAGCACTTAGAGCATGAAAAGAATTGAATTTTTTATTTTATTTAATTTTAATTTAAATAGGTACATGAGGCTGGCCAACTACCATACTGGACTGTGCAGCCTTACGTTGACTTGGCCTTATTTCCTACATATCCAAAAGATTTTTTCTTTAAAATTTGCTAATTTTAGGGGCGCCTGGATGGCTCAGTCAGTTAAGCATCTGACTCTTGATTGTGGCTCAGGTCATGATCTCAGGGTCGTGAGATCGAGCCCAGAGTCAGGCTCGGCACTCAAAGCAGAGTCTGCTTGTCCCTCTCCTCCTGCTCACGCTCTCTCTCTCAAATAAATAAATGAATAAAATCTTTAAAAAAATATAAAATCTACTAATTTTACTGTAAGTCTCATCATTGCCCTTCTGCTCCAATTTCCCTAGGTATGGAGTGTCAGCTTTTGATATTTTGTTTCAAGTTTTTTTTTTATTTCAGGAAACTTTAAAAAATTAATTTAATTTTAATTTAATAGATTTTAAAGACTTTATTATTATTTATTTAGAGAGAGAGAGAGAGAACATGAGTGGGCGGGAGGGGCAAAGGGAGAGGAAGAATCTCAAACAAACTCCGCACCGAGTGCAGAGCTCGATGCATCAGGGCTCAATCCCAGGATCCTGAGATCATGACCTGAGCTGAAATCAAGAATCAGACACCCAACAGACCTAGCCACCCGGGCACCCCTTAATTTTGTAGATTTTAATATTCATTCTGTCCCATTGCTTTGATCTTCTTCCTCAGACATCACTCTCATACATATATTAGATCTTCTTTGTCCATCACTGTCTCTCAAATCCTTTTCACTTCTCTTCATTTCCTTTTTACCTTTAAAGATCACAAGGGCCAAGTTCAAAAGGATTCAGGGGTTAATCCGAAGTAGACCCTACATGGGACAATTTGAACATGAGGCCACAAAACATCATAAGGTGGCGAATTTTTCCCACATTGTTGGGGGAGTCCATGTGCTGTGCAGCCCAGAAGAAAGACAAACATTGGGGCGCCTGGGTGGCTCAGTTGGTTAAGCGACTGCCTTCAGCTCAGGTCATGATCCTGGAGTCCCGGGATCGAGTCCCGCATCGGGCTCCCTGCTCAGCGGGGAGTCTGCTTCTCCCTCTGACCATCCCCCCTCTCATGCTCTCTATCTCTCATTCTCTCTCTCAAATAAATAAATAAAATCTTAAAAAAAAAAAAGAAAGACAAGCATCACCAGCATTCATAAGTGTGTTTCCTGAGAGCTGCTACTGAGCCACCAATCTCCAATCCAGTCTGATGTGGAGGCTGGTCCCAGAGTGGGCGAGGAGGATCTAGTGAGGAGGAGTACATTGAAGGCATATCTTCTACTTGGGCAGTCACTTTTTAGAGAGAAGAGAGGTCTTCAAGAGTAGGGAATGCTTCTTATCCAACTTTTCACCCCAAATATTTTATACAGAAAATGGTACATATAAGATGTTACATAAATGCTTATTAAATTGAACTCAACTTTAAGGGCGGAACCATATATTTATCCCTATTAAATTTAATCTCATTAGATTTTGTTCTTTATTATTGAGCAGCTCATTGAATTTACCTTCTATCATCCACTTTATATTCCTAAGGCCAACCAGCTGTGTGGCACATATCACAAGTGTACAGATACCAATCTCATCCCGGCAGGAACTATAAAGAGCAGGAAGGGGACAAAGACAAAGCCCATGGATGGCCTACCTACAGAGATAACCCGCAGAATTGCCCCCAAGCCCTCAGTCATGCTTGCCTGAGTGAGGCCATGACTCAGTTATAGCCCACCCAATTATCAGGTAACAAAGATCACAGCTAACACGTACTGAGCACCTACTAGGTGCTAGGCACCACACTGAGCGAGATTATTCTAGCTTCAAAATAATCCTATCATCTGGAAGTAGAGTTAAGTGTCTAAGAATAGAGTCTCTGAAACCAAACTACCTAAGTTCAAATCCCTATGACCAGGGATAAGTACTAACCCCTCTAGCTTCCCAGTTTCCTCTTCTATGAAAGGAAAGAATTGGGGCGCCTGGGTTGCTCAGTTGGTTAAGTGTCTGCCTTTGGCTCAGGTCATGATCTCAGGGTCCTGGGATCGAGTCCCTCTTCAGGCTCCCTGTTCAGTGGGGAGTCTGTTTCTCCCTCTGCCTCTACCCATCCTCATGCTCGCTCTCTCTCTCTCTCTCTCTCTCTAAATAAAATCTTAAAGAAAGAAAGAAAGAATGAATGAATGAATTGGCTGTACTCACCTCATCCAGTTGTTGTGAGACAAAATCAGATCATACATGTAACTGGCTTAACCCAGGTTCCCACAGGTGGTATGTGTCTAAGGCAACAGACATTGGTTTGATCCTTACTCTGAAGAAAATGGAGAGCCATAGACATTGAATAACTTGCCGAGGACATACAGCGAGAAAGTGGCCACACCCGTGCTCCTAACATTTCTCTCTCCATCTTGTCCACAAGGAGACTATGAGTGATTTTTACAAGTCCTAGTATAGTTCAGATGTGCCCTGTCTTTTGCATTTCCTTGCTCATCAGTATTTAAAGCCTGTCCTGAGAAAGACAAGCTGACAAGGAAATTAAGAAGGAGTGTTAGGGAATTTTCCGTCCTGGCTATTCATCTTTTTTTCTTCACCTAACCTGTGAGATCTGGACGTCAGAACAGAAAAATGACCAGAAACATGATCAGGTCATAAATATGGAGCAAGTGAGTAGTGCAAATAAATGGATGGGTGAATAAATGGACAGTTAGTCTGCACACTGCGAAGTTGTCCAAAGTCCAGACCCTTGATGATGTGGGCTGTGGCCTGGCATCGTGACAGCTTTCATTGCCATGGACATCCTAGGGAATTTTGTCCTCTGTTCCTTAGGAAGTTTGCTGTTCACGTGACACATGGGGACAGTTCCAGTTCTAGAAACTATAGCCAGCCATAAAACATTTTTAAAGTCCAATCAACAATCATCTGTGCTGTATGTGAACATGCTAGGAAGGAAAATGACTGCCCGGGGACCCTGGCTGGAAACATCAGGGCCACACCCACCCCTGCCTCCTCCCTGTGTGGCTGCCCCAGCTCCCGTGAAGTCCCCTAGCTCTGTCATGCACTGAGACTATAGGAATGACTCAGATTTTCATCCCTTGCCTAGAACCATCATTGCTGAAAGATTTAAGTCCTCACACTTGATTGAACCCAACTGTGCCAAACTCCAAGGAGTTATTGACCTACCTGCTGCTGGAGAAATCCAAAACCAGTGAGTCCCTTCATTTTTTTGTCCGCAGTCAGGGGTGGAAATCCAAAGATAGGAAACAATCATCTTGTGTAGTAAGTAACTCAGCTCCTAAGGGCTGCTCACCACTCCAGCCCAGCTCTCCCCATGCTGCCCTGATCACACTTCACACTCGACAAGACCAGAGGGTCTTGAGTCTAGCTGTAGGTGCCCCGAGGTGCCACATGGCTGGACAACCCTGGGCTCCACCACGTGTCTCCCTACACTCTGCCTCATTTCTCAAAGATTCAGTTCATAATTTCTTTACCTCTATCACTGTTTGAAAATGTTCATTAAAAAGCTGGGCTGTGGGGGGCGCCTGGGTGGCTCAGTTGGTTAAGCATTTGACTCTTGATTTTGGCTCAGGTCATGACCTTGGGGTGGTGAGATGGAGCCCTGCATCATCAGGCTCCAAGCTAGGCCTGGAGCCTGCTTAAGATTCTCTCTCTCCCTCTGCCCCACCTCATTGTGTGCCTTCTCTCTCTCTCTCTCTTAAAAAAAAAAAGGGGGGGGGATTTACAAAAAAATTTCAGTTCAAGTACAACCTCTTCCAGGAAGCGTTCCTTGTCTTCTCTGACCAATTTAGGTATCATGACCCTCCTTTGGGATTCCACTGCATCCAGAGTTTGTCTCTATCAAAACAGCACAAAGCAATGGTTCAAGCTGTGAACTTGGGGATCAACACACCTGGGTTCAAATCCTAACTCCACTAGTTATTTGCTACATGACCTTGGGCAGGTCCCTAGACCCCCAGAGTCTTCTATAAAATCTGGTTGAGAAAACACCTACCTCCTAAGAGTTTTACGACAACACATTTAGAGCACTTAGTGTAATACCAGGCATAAAGAACATTTGAGCAAGGATAGTAACACTTATTTAAAAATTATTATTTTAACACAGATGACTGTGTAATGAGACTAAACACCCATCTGTCTCCCCACTGGACTGTGGGTTCAATTTTATTTCCAACTCCTATCAGAGGCTGAGAACGCACAAGGAAACGAGATTTTTCCAGAGTTTACATCTTCCAAAGCCATATATCATGTCAAATGCCCTTTCTGGAAAGTCCAAGCAGCATGAAGCCTATGAAACCTGCAGAATTAGAGTCTAATTAGCAAGTACTAAAAGAGCAGAATAGATGACGTGGGGTCTAGAAGCCTCGAGGAGGGTCCACAATGAGGGCTGGAAGAACTCTAGAGGGCTTCATGGAAGAATGTCCTGACCGTTGGCCTCTAAGCACAGAAAAGATACAGCCACTGTTCTGTCCATGGTACTCAGCCTGACCTGGCCAGCCACCTTGCAGGTGGTCCTCGAGAGCAACCAGAGCCTGTGTTTCTACCTCCCTAGGCATGCATATCCTGCAGCACTCCCAGTTATCACTGGCTCCGTTCTAAGATGCGGAAGCTGAACCATAGAGAGAGAACATGCCTTGTACGGTGGAGGCCAGTGTGGGAGCACCAGGCCTGTCTCACTAGGACGCCCGTACTCCTCGCCCTAAGGCTGAAGCCTCCCAGCACAACTGGAGAAATAGCAGGAACACTTTGCATTTCAGTCCTGCTAAATACTATTCCCAGGAATGTTCGTAACCTCCATGCCAACACTATGAGATGGCGTGGGCCACCTATAATTACCCTCTTGAGCAGTCGAGGAACCCAAGGCCAGGGTCAGCCAGCTTTCAAGGACTGGAGTTTTGAGTAGGTCTGGTACCGGCTCTCCACCCTGATCCAGCCTGGCAGCTGCCTCCGTCTCCGTGACTCGGCTGGGGGCGGCTGGGGGTGTGGAGCGAGCTGGGGAACAGATCCCATTAAGCTGTGTCCATCCACAGGGTGTAAGGCCACACCTAGCCATTCCCTGGAGCACGGTGGTCGAAAGTGCAGAGGGAACACTGGTCTGGAGGAACAATGGGTATTGATTACGCTGGCAAGTGCCGCGGACACACTCAGAGGCGGTTTGGCTTGGGGTTTGGGGTGGTTTTTCTTGGATGCTGCAGCCCAGTTATGCATCATTCTTGCTCTCCCTGGGGCCCTGGGCTGTCTGAGGACCCAGTGGGAATGGCTCCTCAGCACAGGACATGTGTTGTTGCATGTCACCTCTCCTCTTGGGAGTGACTGGTGTTACCGCACTGGATGCGCTGAGGTTGACCTGATGTCCCTCCGAAGACTAGGACAGGGGCCTGGACGTACTGATCTGCAACATCCCAGCCCTGGAGATGGGGGCTATCCTCCTTTATACGGGGGCGCACACACCTGAGAACATTCTAGAGAGGACTGTGTCCATGCTCCATTTCCTGGCCATCTACATGTCACTCCAAACACTTTCTCACACACACACATACACACACACACAACACACACAACACATATACACACAACACACAAACACGGACTCTACCTAGACACACAGGGCCAGGCCATCCCTGCCACCACCATGATCACCTCAGTGGTCGGGCAGTCAGATGATCTCAAGGAAGTCTTGCTTCAGTCATCACTGCATGACCTCTCACCTCCCCTCTCTAGAACTCAGCGTCCGCAACCATATGGCGAGGAGACTGGACCCATCGACTGCTCTGCACCACATCAGACCCTCTGCACCTCACCTGCCTCCTCCAGCCACCTGGATACCTCTGCAGGGACCAGCTCTGCGTTCTTGCCCATCCACACGCCTTTCCTGGGGGCCACACAGTCACAACCTGAGAGGGCAGGATGCAGGAGCATTTGGGTAAATTCTCCTTCTCTCTTCCCTAAGATGAGGTTGGGAGCTTCTCAGAGCTAGGCCGGGGAGCCTGCTCTCAACCACATGTGACATCAGCTGTCCATCCCTCCCGCTTCACTCCCCTGCCCTCGCTCCGTCTCCGTGGAGTCACACTCCCTAACACTCGGCTGGGGCGGACTCAGGTCAAGACCGTGCGTTTGAGAACTTCTTAGTCCTCTATTCTGTGACCTGGGAAGGATGTTCTTCCAGGAAAGACTGCCAAGGCCTGGGTCTTATTCATCTCACAGCTGGTTTGCCTGCCTGCCTTCTTTACTCACTGGGTGGTAGCAGATTCTCGCCCGATTCTCACCTGATTCTTGCCGGCCCTTCATTCCTTCCTCTGTAAAATGGGCTGAGCCCTTGCAGAATTTCTCCAAGGATTAACTGAAACAACGCACATAGTGCACTCTGTGCAATGCCCAGTGTCCAGTAGGTGCTCAGTAAATCAAACAGAAACAACACTAGGCTTGAACAGAGCACAGAGAGGCAGTGGCTGAAAGCAGGGCCCCTGGGAAGTTTCCAGCTGCCCTGCTGGCCGGCCATGAAGGCAGAGGGACCCATGTCCACCCAGATCTCACACACACTCCAGTCTCGTCTCCCTCCTCTGCAAACCCCCAGATCCAGTGTTTGCAGGCTGGACACTGCACGCCCTGGGTAGGGAGCCCGGAATCAGGGCCAAGATTCCGGCAGGTGCTCAAGATCAACAAACTTCAGGTTTCCTGGTTGAGGTCATGCACGTACAACATGTTCCTTCTTTCCAGGAGGGGGGAGCAGCCCCCGAACCCAGACTTCATGCTTCTCTGTCACCTTGACCCCCTCCCACTCCCCTGCCCTCGTTTCCCCCTCTGTGGCTCGGCTGGCTGGTAGACCCGAACAAACAGAGCTCGGAGCAGAGGCTCCAGAGATAACTGTCTGCTTGCCCAGTGCCTCCACTCTGTGCCTGGAGCCAGCTTCTGATCCTGGGGGTCCCACAGCCCTGGGGCCTTGGCTGTGAGGGCACCTCTGACAGCAACCCCCTCACGTCCAGCCACTCTGGAGGTGACGGGAAGGTGGGCAGCAGGGAAGCACGGGGAGCGCCGGCCTATCTGCAGTAGGCAAGAGCTCCCTACCAGGCTGGCACACACTGGCATGGAAGGTCATCCAACACAACCATCTAGAGCCCCTGAGTCAGCTACAAATTCAGCCTTGCCTACACATGCGCCCCCCCAGCCATCTGCCCACCCTCCAAGCTCCCCCTCCCCACCCCCCTGGCCTGCCCAGCACTTGTCAGGACCGTGGAGCTGGTACTACTGTTTGTCGCAGGCTCGGTGACACCCTCCTCTTGCAGTCATTCCACAGGAATGCCGACCACAAGCTTGCCCACCCTCTACAAGCCTCTAGAATGATGGCTCCGGAACATGATTCACGTTGGGGTGACCCTTTGCTTAAAATCCTTCCATGGCTCCCTAGGCTTTCAGGATGAAGTCCTCCAAGACCTCTCGTCTTCCCACAGCTTAGCCTCCTCCCCTGCCTTGCCTTCCCTGTGCTCCCTCTGTAGGCTTCCCCAAAGGCTGTAACCATGCTCTCTGGCCGTGGGACTTGGCACATTCTGTTTCTTCTCATTGGGATGCTCTTCTCTTCTTCCTTGACAGAGGATCCCATAGTCTTCTTTCAGGACTAGGGCTTCTTCCTTAGGAAACCTTCCTAGATGCCTCCAGGCTGGGCGGGGTCTCTTCCTCGCCCCCCACCCCCACCGCCGAGCTTGGGCCCTTCGAGTCCTTATACCCATACCTGCTTGCTCTTCTGTTCCCACCTATCATCTGAATTCTTTGAAAACAATTTCAATGTCTCCTTCATCCTTGGTAGGCTCAGCAAATTTCCAGAACATAGTAGTAGATCTCAAAAAATGTTTATGAGATGGATGGATGGATGGATGGATGACTGGGTGAACAGATGGATACATGGATAGATGCAGGATGAATAAGCAGCAAAAGATCCAAAATCTCCTTACATCCTCCACAATCAATAAAAATGTGGAAAATAATTAGATTAACTGAATTGAAAATTTGCCACCAGAGTGAGAGCTTTGCCCTTGGGATGTGGACTTTACTTCCTGTATTCACGCAGTCAGCATTTACTGCAAGCCTCCTGGGTGCCTGAAGGAGGAAGAAAGCCCGGAAGTAGAAGGTCAGGGCCCTGCCCGCAGGAAGTTGGCACCATCACCAAGCAGACTAGACACATCTGGGATGAACTCCAAGAGCCCATCAGCCCCCTCCTGAACAGGCACAGTGGGTACAAGGAGGGGGTTGGAGGGGCTCAGAGAGGGTGACCCCAGGCCTGCTCTGCAGTGAGCACTCGAACCCCATCAAACTCTGACTCCCAACTTCCACATCCCTTGAGATGGACAAAAATATGACCCAAACTTGGTGCCTGACCCTTGAGCTCTCGCTCTCATATTAACCTCAATCTAAATAAACGTTACCCATATCTGGGAGGCTTATCTGGCCTTAATGCAAACTTGGATGGAACCCTAACTGGGTCAGGCTGGAACCCAGACCTCAATCTTTACCTGCACGGAAAGTTCCAGAAGCCCTTGTGCGACAAGTAACTCTGTCGAACTCAGACATCCTCTGAGAGAAAGACTCTGGCAAAGGCAAAGCAGGTTCGGAGAGTGGCTCTGCTGTGGAAAGCCCACCTGCTCCCCCCCATCCTGCCACAGCCCAGGGCCCTGTGCCAGGGACTCGGGTCTCTGGGAGAGACACGGCCTTCAGAGGAGGGCCCCCTGGAACCTGAGGTCAGTTGAGGTGTATGGGAGCAGGAGAGAACAAATGGACCCTGTCCTCTGGATCAGGCCCTGCACTAGATACCCGGGGAGACCTTGCCCTCAAGAACCCAGTTCCCGTTGGGAAGGCGAGATTTATTCCTTCCTTCATTCAACATCTATTACACATCTTCCGTAGTCTCCAAGCTCACGGGGTAAGCGTCCCGCAATCCAAGGATTTGGAAATCTGATCTAGGGACACTCCAGAACGCAACGGTCTCACATGTGTGAACGCTCAGGTTGATGCGTGGCCCAGGCACTGCTGGCATCCGCCTCTGTGACACTCCCTGAGTGGCGGTGCTAGAAACATTTCTTCTTTTTTTAAGATTTTATTTATTTATGTGACAGAACCACAGCAAGAGAGGGAACACAAGCAGGGGGAGTGGGAGAGGGAGAGCAGGTTTCCCACAGAGCAGGGAGGGGAGCCCGATGTGGGACTCGATCCCAGGACCCCGGGATCATGACCTGAGCCAAAGGCAGACACTTAACGACTAAGCCACCCAGGCGCCCCAAAACATTTCTTCTTTAGATGTTGTGGCAGGTAGCAATACGCCTGGCTTCAAATACTGTGAGAGCCTTTCCCTTTCTGCTGATTGACTCATGGTGACAAAATGGCTGCTGCCACTCAAGCCTCACAGCCACATTCCAGTCAGAAAAGATAAGGAAGGGCAAAGGGGCCAAAAATCCCTTCCCGGCAAACTTTGCCCTTCCCTAGGGACTTTCACCCATCTGCTGCTGTCCAGATCCGTGTCACGTGTACACTCTGAGCAGCAGGGGAGATGGGACGATTGAGTGATTTTGTTTTCATAAAGGGAAGCAAGGAGAAGTGGGGGAGCATGGAGGCTGGGCAAACACCCAGCAGGGCCCGTCATAGATGGGCTATAACTCTGGGGCAGGGTGCAGCCCAGCTGGCTGGTCTGGGAGCTACATGTCCTCTTCCAGGGACAGTGCTCTTCTCTCTGACCTCTGCTGTCAACCTCACATTTAAGGGCTCACAAGCTGGTCTGCTCCCGCGTTTTTAAGGCTTTGCAGGGTTACGGCATTCGGGATCCCAGATACTTAAGACCTCTCCTCCGTGCAGGGGCCCTGCTGGGCTCTGGGGATGCATGCCGAGGCAGTCTCCCTTCCTCAGAGCTGGTCCCGGGGCACTCCAAGAAATGGTGTTTCCCGTCCTAATATTTGGTCTCTCCGTCCACAAAGCCCCTGCTCCTGCTCCGCCTGGGCACGTCGGCCCACCCTTCTCTACTCACCCAGGCCTACCTCCTCCATGAAGCCTTCCGGATAGCTCCACTCCTTCCCAAACTCCTCCTCAAGCCCCTCCCAGCTCTACCCCTCCTCAGGACGCTGACAGCAGGTGTGCCCCCTGCCGTGAGTCTCACGTTCACGGGCCACCCTGGGTAGAATGTGTGCTGCGGCAGAACTCAAGGCCCCGCATGTCATCTGCACTAACTAGGTAGCATTTCCTTCAACGTCTCCACGGGCACAGACCCAGCGGGGCGAACACTCCCCCTGACAAGCTCCCTGGTGCCTGTCCCCACACAGCCCGTGTCCTCGCCTGAGCATGATCTCAGAAGCCGGGGGCTTTAGCCCTTTCTCTTCTCCCCCCAGGAGTGAGGCCCATCTGAGACATGGCAATGCAGGACCAGTCGTCCCTCAGTCTGGGCGCCCACAACTGATCCCTGCTGCCAACCCCAAGAGAGCGAGAGAGCTGCCCAAGGCCAGGCATGCCCTTGCCCCTCTCCTTCCCTCCCGCTATCCTCCTTCCAGCAGTGACAAACACTGCTAACTGGGGCGCAGCAGGTGCAGTGGAGAAGTGTTGCCCCGCCCCCGCCCCCGGTGATGCTGTGATGCTGTGAAGCAGGCAGCAGGGGGGAAGCCTAGGAAGCTGGAGCTCAGAGAACTCAGAGGGGCATCTCGCTGTGGTCAAGGGGGCCTGGTGAAACCTGCCCCATGCCTCTCTCACAGCAGATGGCCACTTTGCCCTCAATGCGCCCCACAGAAGCTCCTAGCAGGCACCCTCTGCCCATAGACTGGCATCCTCAGCCCAAGGGGCAGTCCAGTTCCTTGCAGGGTGGCCTCTCCCCCCGCCTCCGTGCTGGAGCTGATTCCCCTCCACTCTCCCCCAAGCAAGAGGTCTGACTTCCCTGGCAGGCTGGCCTCTAGTTCAGATTCTCAGATCAAAGCAGCAATTCCCAAAATGTTCTCCATGGAGCACTGTTGTTGGTGAGTTGCCAATAGGGCGAGAATAAATTTGGCAAATGTTTGATAACACAAAGGGAAAGAGGTTCTTCACGGCAGACCTTCGCAGAGCCTTAACGTGCTTTGGTGTGGGGTGACCCCTGGACAGGAAGATCCTACGTGCAGCATTTCCCCCACTCATTTAAACACTGACTGTGGAACACCAAAGACATTTGTGGACTACAAGAGAGTTTGGAGAACTCCTTCATTCACTCACCCATCCAACGAGTGTGTCCATCCCCTGCTGGGCGCTGGGATGGGGCAGCAAACATGCAGGCTTGGCCCCGCCCTCATGAGGTTTACATTCCAGTGGGGACAGACATAACCGTACTTCATTCACCCACCCACTCAATGCCCACTGAGTGCCCCTCAGTCCTCAGTCCAGTGCCAGACCCTAGAGCAGAAATGAATCGGCCGGGATGGCGGCCCTCAGGAGTTCTGGGGTCAGCTGATGTAAGAGACTCTCCCTGGTGTGAGGTGTAGAAGGCATGGCTTTTTTGCAAAGGAGGCTTCAAGTCTTTTTCCCTAATCCAAGCCACCCCTGCATCCTCCCCCTTCCAGTCCTGAGTCAATCCAGCCTTCACGGCCTCCTTGAGCCCTTCTGGCAGGTGCTGAGGGCACCCCACTAGTCTGGGGACGGCGTGGCAGAGATCTGGTGTCCGGCCTGGGGCCCAGCCACAGTGGTGAGGGAGTATTTGCCCGTGAATGCTGGGTATCCTGGTAGTGTTTCCTGCTGTGTAGCCCCCAAGTCTGGCCCTCCACGCTCTGGGGAGTGCCCTAATCCCTCTAACCAGGATTTTGGGGCTTGCCACAAGAACCCGCTCCAGGCTGGGCTCTGGGAAGCAGACTCCGGGTTGGAGATCAGCACGCAGGACACTTACTAGGTAGCACTCTGGGCATCCGTATGGGGTGAGGGAGGGGACGCCGGGGATGAGCGGTGACGGAAGTGGAGGGTGGGGGTGGCCGCCGTGTGGGAAAAGTTGCTCCTGGCAGAGGAGCTTCCCTGCAGTGACCAGAGGGCTCCCCCCCCTCGAGCTCAGGGAAGTGCAAGTGGCTGCCACGGAGGGAGGGGAGAGGTTAGAGGGGAGGCTGGACAGCGGATCGGGGCCAGGTCATAGACAGCGGGAGGGTCAGGTGAGGGAAGGCTGGCCTCACCCCACCCCTAGGAAAGGACCAGGGGTGTTTCTACACCCTCGCCGTAATGTCACGTTTGCACAGCTTTCACAACGTGTTCGGGCTGCTCTTAACAGTGCACCTGCACTAGCTCATGAAACCTTCACAGCACTGCTCAGAGGCAAGGACTCTTAGCGCCCCCATTTTGCAGATGAGAAAACTGAGACACCGAGAGGCCCAGTCAGTCATCCAAAGTCACACGGCTAGTAAGCAATCCCAGGCTGTCTGGCTCCAGAGCACCTGCCCTTCACCCCCACACCACTCATCCCGGAAGCATCTTTGAGTGGCTGGGGCCAGGGCTGTGTCCTCTGACCACCTTGATTCTGCTTGATCCCCCAGCAGGCCCATCCCTCTGCCAGCCCGGTGGAGACGCCACTGACCCAGCCCTCCCAACCAAAGCCCTCAAAACACCAAACCCTCAAAGGCAGCTTGTCTTCCGAGGACAGTGTGGCCGATGCCAAGCCCCGGGGGATGGGCTGCAGGCCAGGGACACGGTTTGGCTGCAGAACATCATAGGGCAATTTGCAACACCTTCAAACCTCCTAGAACAGCCAAGGGAGGCAGGTGATGTGCATGTCTGCAGGAGGATGGCTGGTGTCAGGTTACCCTGGGGGGCAGAGGAAGGGCCCTGCAGGAGGGCAGGAGCCAGGGCTACCCCCGCCACCCCACCCCTCCTGACAGAACACCCACATTCCCCCCGGCATGCGGGGCACGGCCTGGGGCCCCCACAACCAGGTGCCCAGGGCCTCTGCCATCGTGTCCATGAGCTCCTGTGGTACCGCACCTCGGGTCCCTGGCCACAGCTCCCACTGCTCCCCTCCTCAGCCTCAGCCCCGCGGGCAGGGGGCTTCTCCGTGCCATGGGAGCACACACTGGGGGGTGGGGGAGGCTGGCAGCTGCCTGGCCTGCTGTGAGTGCCCATCTGCGTCAGCACGGTGGCCTCACGCACCGAGCCACCTGCCCCTGCCCAAGGGCATAACTGCGGATGGTGTGAAGGTGTGTGGGCGGCCTGCTGCATGCCAGGCACTACCTCCCGGGTTTATCTCCCGCCTGGCTTCCACAAGCAGCTGCTCAAGCCCTACCCTGTGCCGGGTGCCCTGGCAAGAGTGCCCAGGTGAACCAGCCCCAGGCCTGCCCGCGGGGCTCCCCCCTTAGCCAGCGGGAGCCCACCTCACAGCTGTGGAAGAAGAGCACGTCGGCGAAGAGACCCGCACGGCCACCAGCGACTGAGCCGGGCCTGCCCTGGAGCCTGCTTCGTGCAGAACGCTCACCCCAGCCACCACAAGCTACAAGGTGTGGGCTGCCATGCCTGCACTCGAGACACAAAACTGAGGCCCAGAGAGGTCGAGCAACTTGCCCAGGCTCACACACCGGCCGCGCTGGGATCCGAACCTGCTTCTGAACAAATCCAAGGCCGTGGGCCCAGCCTGGGAACATGACAGGCTGAGAGAGGACGGTGCTGGGGGCGGAACAGGGAAGGCGGAGGGAGCTGAGTGATGACTCACTGGAAGACGTTGTCCTGGTTACAAAACAGGCTGGCTTGTGCCAGACACACACTTTCACTCGCTTTCCCCCTTTCTTTCCCTGCCCTTCCACTCCCTGATCCTTGGGCTCCTAGAGAACATTCTGTTCTTACTGAACCTTTTACTAACAAGGCAAAACGATCCCTCGCCCGTGGACTGAGGGCCTCGGGCGACTGGGATCATCAGCTCCAGGCCCCCCGGCCTCCTGCGGGAGAGGGACGTGCTAAAGTGCACCCTCCTGGAGCCCAAATCTGCCAGGCTCCCCAGTGCTTTCCCGGTCAAGTTCAACCTATCCTCAACTTAGTCCCAGGACCAGCCCTCCCAGGGGCTCAGAGCAGAAACGCTGCACAGACTTTTACACACACAGGGGGCTCCACATCCCCACCCACGCTGCTCCCTGCAAATTCCAGATGCTCCTCTCTGTACTGTGGTTATGTCAAAAAAATGCACTTGCGGGATGCCTGGGTGGCTCAGTCGGTTAAGCATCTGCCTTCAGTTCAGGTCATGATCCCGGGGTCCCGGGATCGAGCCCCGTGTCAGCCTCCCTGCTCAGTGGGGAGCCTGCTTCTCCCTCTCCCTCTCCCCCTTCTCGTGGGCTTCCTCTCTCGCTCTCTCTCTCTGACAAATAAATAAAATCTTTTTAAAAATGCACTTGCTTCTAGGAAATACTGAAGTACTTAGAGGTAAAAGGACATCGTATCTGTAACAGTACTACTCTGAACCATTTTAAAGAAAAAATGTTTTGAGAGAGATGGGTAGATGATAGATAGATAGATAGATAGATAGATAATAGGTAGGTGGTAGATATGGGGGAGGGGAGAGGGAAGAGAAGCAAATGTGATAAAATATAACACTTTAAGGAAACTGAGTGAAGGCTATTAAAAATTCTTTGTACCAATTTTGCATCTTTTCTGTAAGCTTAAAATTGTTTCTTTAAAAACGCAGAAAATAAATTAAAAACGCACTAACCTTAAGCCTCATCTCCAGAAAACAGCCCCAATTATGGAGGCTGGGTGTTGGTTCCCTCCCTGGCCCCACCCAGCCCATCCCTCCACTGTTTCTTCGTGTTCCCTGTCACACTTCACTGGGATGGTCTGTTTCCCTCCTCAGCAAGTGGGCGCCTGGGGAACAGGGGCGGGGATTAACTCACATCTGTGTGTCCCCTAGCAGTAGGCTTAGTGCCCTGAAAATGCTGGAGCAGGATGGGACGTGCCCATCTTCAGGAGCTCCTGCTTGTGCAGGGCAAAGAGAGGAGAGGGCGAGCCACATTGGTGCTCGCCCTGGCTCGGGCCACTGTCCTGAGCTAACAGGCCACCACTCCCCTGCTACTTGACCCACTGGTAGCTGACTCCCAAGAGCCTGGGGCCAGGCTCTCCGAGAGCCCAATGTCCCTCCAGGGAAGTTGAAAGGAACAAGCAAGAGGAAAGGCCAGGCAGCTGAGGGCCAGGAACTGAAGGTGGGAGGTCAGGCAGGGCCATCAGGGGCTCTGTAAGATGGTATCACAGCAGGTGCATGATGCAGGAGACTGACCAGTGGAGAGGCAGAGCGGCAGGGACACTTGGAGAGGCCCAGGCTTGTCACCCTGTCACTCAGTCCTTGCTCTTCCTGGAGCACCTGCCCGTCTGGGCTCTGCTCCATGAACAGGCAACACAGCAGTGAGTGAAACAAACCTCATGGATCCTTCCCCCTCCCACGTCCGACTGCTGGGGACAGTCAACCCCACACAACTGCAGGGGTCTATATGTATCTGGCCCTTTTTGGTATGATGAAGCAGGGGACAGAGAGAGTGAGGGATGCGGTGGGGAGGGGGATGTTCCTTCATGAAGTGATAGGGAAGCCCTCTCTGCTTGGTGGCCTGCAGGGGGCACCATTCCCATGGGCCCTGCCTGTGGGGCCTGAAGGAAATAGGGAGGAGCCGTGCAGATACTGAGAGGAAGATCTTCCCAGCTGGGAACAGCAAGTGCAAAGGCCCTGAGGCCAAACAGCATTCCAGAAAGAGCCCAAGAAGGCCAGGGAGGCTGGGACAGGTAAAAGGGGAGGATGCTGACATTAGAGAGACCATGGGCCTCTTGAGTGATCAGACTTACAGTTTTAGGATTTTTCTGGCTGCTTCGCGTGGACAGACCGTAGTAGAGGGCAGGGGCAGGGAGACCTGTCTGGAGGTGACTGTGGCATCCCAGGGCAAGATGATGCTGTTGGTCAGGGCCACATCATGACTCATCATGACTCTTATGGGCCCCTTCCTCTATTACAAAAAAATTTAATCATATTTTGTGACTACTTGGTATAAGGATGAATATATGTTATACATTCATCATTATTATATTCATTTTTTTTCCTGCTTATTTCAGAAGAAACTAAAATTAAAACATTTTCTTGGGCCCTCAGCACAGTGCCCATGGTGCCTAGCAGAAACACTAGCCTGAGGGGAAGTGGTCAGATTTGGGGTGTAGAGACAGCATGGGAAGACCAGGCAGACCCCTTTTCGACACTTTTCTTGCCCCTAGCTCCAAGTCCTCCTGGAATGTCACCACGTGAAGACAGGAGCAGGTGTGCTTCTTGGGCCCAGGATGGCACCTGGCACCTGGCACCGAGGTCCCATCCCTCTCCGGAGGCCCATCATGTGACCCTGCTCGGCAGGGTCACCTTTGCCTGAATCTCTGGAGCTACGAGTACTTCTCTGTTCCTTGCCATCGAAGGACTTTGCAAATCCTAAGACAGGGCACGAAGTTCAGAGAGGGGGAAGCTAGACCAGAGTTGTCAAAGACCACATCATGAAAGAGAGGATCTTGGGATGGCCCTTGAAGAAGAAAGAAGATATGGACAGGGTGTCAAAGGAGGATTGTCCCACAAAGGATGTCACTGGGGAAAGACTCAGCACGCTCCAGTGGCAGAGAGAAAATGACGGATTAGTGGGCCCCAGGAAGCTGTGGAAGATGGGGCCCTCAGTAGCTCAGTAGCTCCTCAAGCTGCCACCAGTGAGCTTCCATTGCCTCCTTTTCTTTTCTCTTTTCTTTTCCTTTCTTTTAAGTAGGCTCCACACCCAGCATGGAGCCCAACACAGGCTTGAACTCACAACCCTGAGATCAAGGCCTGAGCTGAGATCAAGAGTCAGACGCTTAACCAACTGAGCCACCCAAGCACCCCAGTCCACTGCCTCCTTTTAAAGGCACACACATCTTTGTCTGGAGGGAAGACACACAGGCCTTCGGCCCCCAGTGGGATTTGACATTCCCGCTCCCATGAAGGGGAAGTGGCCTTGGTTAAAGCCAAAGGGGATCTCAGCTGCAGAGCCCCATTACCACCCCGCACCTTGCCAGGACTGTCTTCTTCCCCCAGGCACCACCCCTTTCCCTGGCCCATCACCGAAAACAAGATCTCTGGTCTTCCCCAAAGTCATAGCCAAGCTCAGCTATAGGCATGGTGCTTCCTTAGTGGACTTGAGGCCTCCCATCCCACCCAGCGTTGGCATAAGTCCCTTCAGAGGATCATCATGCAGGGATTAGCGTTCAAAGCTGGGACAAAGGAAAGTGAGAGAAACCTGTGTTCCAGTCCTGACCTTCCAGGTTTGGTGGCCTCGAATGACCCTTAGAACTTAGTCACTTCCTGGGGCGCTCGGGTGGCTCAGTCAGTTAAGCGTCTGCCTTCGGCTCAGGTCATGATCCCAGGGTCCTGGGATCGAGTCCCGCATCGGGCTCCCTGCTCAGCGGGGAGCCTGCTCCTCCCTCTCCCTCTGCACCTCTACAGTGCTCGTGCTTTCTCTCTCAAATAAATAAAATCTAAGGAAAAAAAAAAAAAAGAACTCAGTCACCTCCTCTGTAAAAGTGGGCCTCAGGACATCTGCTTTGCAGGGTCAGTAATGAGCACGAGCCATATGGACTCCAGGTGCCTAGCCTGGTGCCTGGCACACGCAGCCTCTGGACAAACAAGAGCCATTTTCGTCCCTGGGGGATTTGTTCCTGTGTTTGGGGTTGTTTTGGTTGGCTGTTTTCCATCATTATCTCCCACTAGTCCAGGAGCCCGTTGAGCCAGGGATGATGCATCACTTTGCCTGGGCGCCCAGTGCCGAGCGTGCTCTGTCACGTGTAAGTGCCCAGTGACTGTCGCGTGGATGTCCTTACAGCCCTGCCCCCCACCTCCAGGTCTGGACATTGGCCCTTGCCTGGGGCAGTTTCCAGGGGAGTCTAGCTCTGTCCATCTGACCCCAGGCTGGGACAGCCTTTCCTTGGCTCTGCACTGGACCTCTTGCTGGGCTCTGAACCCCTGGGTCTCAGCCCAGACTCAGCTTCTCGTTCGCCGGGAGCACACTTGAGTGCCGGTGGGCGGGGCGGGGAGGCAGGTGCACGGTGAGGCAGGATGCAGTGTCTGGACAAGCTGCAGGCCTACAGACGTCACAGAGCAAGAAGGGAGAGTGCCGGGGCAGGGAGCCGAGCAGCAAGAGGGGTGGGAGTGAAGTTCTGACAGTCTCCTGGTAATGTACCTTTTCCTCCTTTATTTTCACATCTGGAAAATGGGTATAAAAACACCCCCCCTTATATAGCCATTGTGAGAGTTTTCTGAGAGAATGAAGCACAGGGCCTAGCACATAGAAGGCCTTCGAGAAACAGCAGTTCCCTGATTCTTCCTCGTAAAAGTTTCATGTGACAGGGTATGTATGGTGGGTACTGATGAGCGCCCAGATTCCCTTTCAGGGATGAAGACTTTCTCCTCAGGCTGCTGGGCAGGGGCAGGGGCAGGGGCAGGGGTGTGCCCTCCACTGTCACTAGGAGGATGGCCTCCTTCGAAGTCACGCCGATCCCACCCCTCCTTCAAGTGACTGACTGGCCCCTGTGTGGAGGCAACTCTGAAGTTCGGGTCAGCTTCGAGCTGCCCGTAGGGCCCACGGAGGCCCCCACTGAGACTCCATGCAGCCCAGCTTTTCCCCTCCCCTCCTCTCCAGGGTGGACCTCAAGAACATTCCTAGTAAGTGTCCTACATATGAATCACTGTCCCAGAACCTGCTTCCCAGGGAACCCAGACCCTCCAAAATCCCAACATCTGAATTCATCTAAGAGAAAAAGAGTTTGTTTGTTTGTTTGTTTTCTTTTGGACGTGGAGGTGGGCTTTGCTATGTTACAAAAGAATCTTTTACTCTCCGGAAGAACGAACCCATCATAAGCTTCCCTTAAATGGTGAGTCTCGCTGGTGCATTTAAAGCAGCACTTGATGGACCGGCATTCCATTCGAGCTCAGCAATATGACTACTGTCGGAAGTGCATGGTGTCCAGACTAACCTGCCAAACCAGAGGCATGGAACCGAGCAGGGGGCATTGCTCTGGACATCTGGTCCAAGCCCTCACTTGCTGGGGCTTCTGGGTCTCAGGGCTTCATTATCGAGAGACCCATGGGTCATTCTCCTGCTGTGTCCAGGCCCCGGGTTGGTGAAGGAGTGCCTGGAACGTGGAGCTGAATAAGACAAGTGCCCAGGCTCCAGGGGCCCTCCGTGCAGTGGGAGGACAGGGCAGGGTTGAGCCCCATTGCTGAGGCAAGCCAGGGGCCGTGGGAGCCGGAGGAGAGGCGTCTGACCCCACTGGGGTTTGGAGGAGGTCAGGAGGCCTCCCTGCGGCCAGCGAGGGGACCGAAGATGTTAGGTCAGAGAGTGGCACCGTCGGGTGGGGCTTTGGACACTTTCTAGGCCTGCAGAAAGGAAAGGCAGTCCTGGGCAAGGAAGCCACGCAGTTGGGCCCCCTCCATGCAAGCCTGCCGCCACGCACTTTTCTGATGGCGTCACAATGAAACCAGGCAGCCAGCCATGGGAAATGGGTGTGATTACTTTACTCTATGGACTCAGAAGCCAAGGTCCAGAGGAAAAGTCGGGACCAGGTTTGCCTGAGTCCTTCCAGGTGACAGCTGGCCCGGCATGGGCTGAATTGCCTCACGGTGGCCAGCTGAGCACTTGTTCCTGAGGCTGGGCTTCCAGACTCAGGCCCTAGGCAGAACCCTGGTGGCAAGGGGTGGCCGGGGCTTCGACGGGGAAGAACAATGGGGAGCCACTGCAGGCCCTTGCCTGGCCTGCTTGCCACGGTGTGGGGTGGCGATGGGCTTGCCCCCGGGCAGGGTCCCTGCAGCAGGGAGCGCGCCACATCTCCGGTTCAAGCAAGCACTGTGAACGTGGACCTGGGACCCGTTTGTGGAGGACACCAGAAGAAAAGCTGGTGCAGAAAAGACAAGACAGTAGAAGTTTCCCCAGAGCCACAGACGCTGCCCACCTCAGCCGGCAGCTCTCGTGGGGCGAGTCCTTCTTTTGCAGAATGATATGATTCATTTACTCTCTCGTTTAAAGCTGTTTTATTGTGAAATGTAATATGCGCACAGAAAAGGGCACAGACAGACACACAGCTCAGTGACTTACCACAAAGCAACACTACTCATTAAGTCACCACCTGGGGCAGGAAATGGAGCATGGCGGTCCCTCAGAACCAGCCCCAAACTTGAATCCTCTCCCACTGCCCTGCCCTGCCCCCCGACACTAACCACTAGCCTGAATTCAGGGCCATCACCTCCATGCCTTCCTCTCGATATAAGAGGTACAGTTACCACCTACCCGTCTCTAAACACTGCTTAGGTGTGCCTGCTTTATCATGCTACAAGGTCAAGCCGTGGGCTTTCTTTCTGGTTTCTTCCATTCACTGTCAGGTCTGAGACTCTTCGGCACGAGCACTGAGAGCCCTGTGCGGACATTTACGTCAAGAGCACTAGGTAAGCATTGTTCTGGAGCCAGGCTGGCTGGCTTCTGGTCCCAGCCCCACCACGTCCCTATTGCAAGCCACCTAGCCTTCCACACCTGGGCGTCCTCTCTGAATGTCGTGAACACACTTGAGGATGTCCTATGTATTGGCCTGGCACAAGAAACTGCCTCCCAACTAAAGATTTCCAGAACTGAGTCTGAATCCGGGCTCCACAGTTTCTGACTGTAGTTCTGAACAAAGTACTCATTTTCAGAGACTTGTTTTCTCCTACGTAAATAGAGTGATAATAGTATTCACCTCGCAGAGTGGTTTTCAGAATTACAGATGTTTGGGTAAATAGAGCATTACGGATGTTTGGGTAAACCCGGTAGACATCACTTCCTATAAGCTATGAACATCCCCAGCTGGCTGTTATGTATAACATGTTACTTATAAAGCAACCACTTGTAAGAGGGACCCTTTTCTCCTTAATGTTCATTTCAAAAGTGTGATCGTATCTGCAAAAAGCCACCACGGCACCTAACTCGGGGGACACCCTCAGCAAACATGCTTCTCGGCCCCTGACCCATGCCCTTGGGCTGGAAGGAAATGGGAGGAAAAGGTCTGCAGCTCCAGGGGGGAGCCCTGGACCCCAGCAGGGGCCAGCAGGAGCCTCCTAGAGACCTCTGGATTCTGCCTGTGCCCTCTCTCCCTCTCCCTTCTGCCTTTCTCTAAAATAAATAAATACATCTTTTTTTAAAAGATTTTATTTATTTATTTGAGACACAGAAAGAAAGAGAGTGAGCAAGCAGGGGTGGAGGAGCAGAGGGAGAGGGAGAAGCAGGCTTCCCGCTGAGCAGGGAGCCCGACATAGTGCTCGATCCTGAGACTCTGGGATCATGACCTGAGCTGAAGGCAGACACTCAACTTACTGAGCCACCCAGGCGCCCCTAAATAAATCTTTTTTAAAAATACAGAGAACAGTCGCAAAAATGTATAAACAAACAAAAAATAAGTAAATAGAATAAATTTAACATACTCACTTACAAGCGAATCCTCCATAATTGTATTGTTGAGTCTGTTGGCAGCTTCACCCGTGGATCAAGATGTCCCACTGACTTAGAGAAATAAAATTTACACTCAGATCCCCAAATGTCCCTCTTGGTCCTGCATCACCACTGGACCCCAAAGAGAACAGGCTGGAGAGGGCAGGCTTAGGTCACTTTCCTTGAACTGGAGACACATAACATGGGCCCCAGACAGTGAAAACTAATCTTGCTCGAGCACTTTCTGCTCAAATCCCTCACTGGTCACCACACAGCTAGTCAGGCTGCTTGTCTTGAGTGCAGGCGGTGTCCCCAGTGCATGAGATGGCATGAAAAGGTGGGAGCCCCGGCTTGCCTCCCGAAACCCCACGTTCAGGGCACTGGCCCACACTTTCTGGCCGAGTATCTTGCCACAGCACATCAGCATGTAAGCCTGAGGTTTGTCCCTGGAGAACAAGGACAATAGCCCTACCTCATGGGCGTTGCAAGCGTTAAAACAGCCAGTGTCTACCATGTGCTCAGGGAGGTGCCTAAACCATGGGTGTATGCATTCAGTAAGTGGTGGTGACAAATGTCTGCCACAGAGACTCTCCCAACCCCAATATGCTCCTCACCCTTAGCAGAGGGAAGTTGGGTGCCTGGCCCCTCCAAGCCAGACAAGCAATATCCACTTGCCTCCGCCGCCATCCTCGGGTCAGGTACACCAGTCACCTAGGGGCTCCCCATGATGGTCAACTTCCGGCATCCGCCATGCACCATCTTCACTCCCTTGCAGCTTCTTCCTGCATCCCTGTTTTGGGAAGGCAGTCTCTCCCTGCTGTCCAGGCCCAGTACCACCCCCTTGTACCAGCACAGCACCCTCGGTGGCCACTCCGTCTTGGGAAGCAGCCACTCCCAGGCACGTTCCTGACATCTCTGGTGGGGGAAGGGCCTGAGTTTGAGGGCAGAGCCCTGGCCCGGGGACAGGGGCACCTGGGTTCCTTCTCAGCCTGGATGGGCCACTGGGTGACCAGGGGACCTCAGCATGTTGCTTCCTTTCTGTGGGCCTCAATTTCCCCAGCAGCAGCTGTAGCAGCAACAGAGTCTAGACAAAAGCTCTGAGTTTTGCACAGTCTGCCCCTTACCACCTGGGCATTCTCAGACCCCCTGTCATAGTCCCCATCAGGCCCCACAGAACAGCTCTTAGTTTGGAAAGCCCTGCCACATACTATTTCCTTTAATGAAGGCATTAGGGGACAAGTCCGAAGACCACTGGTGGGGCCTGTGTCTTGCAGCATTGCCCCTAGGACCCTGTAACCCAGAGTCTGGTTGGAATTGGGCCACATGGTCCCGAAGCCATCAGGCGGGAGCCGTGTCCTCCCCACCACGTCTTCTGTGCCAGAGGCAGTGGGGACTGAAGTAAGCCCAGAGCCTCGGCCCGCCTCACAGTGGGCCCTGTGTGCCACTGCCCAGCCCCGCCACCCCCAGGCCCAGCCTCTGTTTTGTACACAAACACCCAGGATGGGTCATTGGAAACCTGCAGGCTGATTTCATCTTTCCAATAACAATGCCGTTTTTTTCTTAAAGGCCCCACGGCACCCTCTCAGGGTGGGGAAGCAAGTAGAGGCTGTAAGAGGGGTCTGGAGGAAATAGGGCTCCTTCCCCGGCTGCCTCCACGGGGTTGTGGGGGCGGGGGAGGGCCTGCACCACCCCATCCAACAGAAGGCCTGGCACACAGCACCACGGGCTAGGAATGGCTGTTGGCTAAGAAAAAAAAAAAATGAGGGGCGCCTGGGTGGCTCAGTCGGTTGGGTGTCTGCCTTCGGCTCAGGTCATAATCCCGGGGCCCTGGGATCGAGCCCCACATCGGGCTCCCTGCTCAGCAGGGAGTCTGCTTCTCCCTCTGCCTCTGTCCCTCCTCCCACTTGTGCTCTCAATCTCTCTCTCTCTCAAATAAATAAAAATTTTTTAAAAGTTTAAAAAAAAGAAAAACAAATGAAAGAATGAATGAATGAACGTTGATGCAGCCCACTTTGACCCTTTTTTTTTTTTGAGCCCGTGTGTCTACTAAAGCAGAATGGAGTAGTGGTTGAACACAGACTTGAGTCAAAAGCCCTGGGTTCAAAGTCTTTCTTGGGCAGGTCCCTGAACCTCCCCTGGCCTCAGTTTCTTCCTTCCTACGGTAGCGTCGATGAGGGCCCCAGAGCAGGGCCATGGGGCGCATTGGTATCTACAGACTCCAAACAGACCCTGGCACAGGGCTGACACTGTATGTGCTGGCAATTTCTTTTTCACTGGTTTTGGTGGGTTAATTTACTTCTTTACTACATGCCATGGTGGCAGAGGATGCTGGACCTATTGCTGGGCCACACTTTACAGTCACCCAGTGACGAGGCAGACTGGGGCCCCAGGACCATGTTCTGCCCCCTGTCATGGGAGGGGAAGCTGCTGGATGCCACTTGCAGGCCTGGTCTGACACCTCTCCCTCCACTCTGCAGGCTCTCATCCCTTCCTCTGCCTGGAGCAAAGGATGCAGGGGAGGCCTCTGAGGCCCTAGAAATGGCAAAACCACCAGATGGAAGACACACAGGTCCCCAAGTGACCATGTAGAACGCAGCCTAGCGAACCAGATGGACCTGACACACGAGGGAGAAATACGCCTTTATCGTGTTAAGCCACTCAGGTTTAGGGATTATTTTTATAGCGCCTAGCATTACTTACCTAATAATATGGGCATAATGTGAGGCTATTTTAATTGATTCTCCTCAGGGTATTTCCAACTTGATTTTTCTTTTCCTAACAATTATTACCATAGTGGTGCTGTTTTATATTCCTGACGGTCTTCTTCTTCTTCTTTTTTTTTTTTGACGGTCTTCTTTTTAAAGATTTTATTTATTTATTAAAGATCAAGCGAGGGAGAAACAGCATGAGAGGGGAGAGAGTCAGAGGGAGAAGCAGGCTCCCCACTGAGCTGGGAGCCCGATGCGGGACTCAATCCCGGGACTCCAGGATCATGACCTGAGCCGAAGGCAGTCGCTTAACCAACTGAGCCACCCAGGTGCCCTGACGGTCTTCTTTTTAGTGTGACCTTGTGGATACCTTACAGACAGTTCCATTCGTCAATTAGTCTACAGACCAACCCACCCTTCAAACTCTTAAGTCACTAGCAGCAAAAAAAAAATGGCACTCAAAACTCTGACACATGGCTCTCTCTGCACGGGGCCCTCATGATTCCTCTCCTAGAGTCTGGGTAATTTCAGAACATAGAGGCTGCTCTTATAGGGGCATCGGGGACATCGGGATATGGGGAGCAGCAGGCTTCCAAATGGACAATTTGGTCAAAAGTCAAAAGGTCAAGATGAAGGCTTTCAGAACCCCTGGCAGAGCTCCAGGCCCTGTCCATGCCAACACACCCAGGGTCCCTTGGCCCCACACTTAGTACTTTGCCCAGTTCCCTACTCTCCCATCCGAACTCACCTGTCCCCATCCGCTGCTACCGTGGCCCAGTTCTCAGTGTGCTAAGCTAATAAACTAATCTGAAGTCCTGTTAGGAAGGCACACCAGCTGGCTCCCTGCCTCATACAGGACTCTCTCGTGATAGCCTCGGGTCCCCCTTCTTCACTTGCCAATCACCATCCTGCTATCATTTACTCACTCAACAAAAACTGGAGAGGCTTGTCCCTGCCAGGCCCTGGGTGGGACTTCCAGAGTGGCAGTGGTCAGGCAAACCAATCTCTGTCCTCTAGGAGTTCTGCTCAGTGAGAGACAGACAAGCAGACAGTTCAGCCTCTGCACGGGAGCCCAAGGGAGCTCAGGGGAAGAGCGGGGCTGGTGAGCTCTGTGACTTGGAGCCAGGAAAGAGCTGAGTCCACAAAAGGAATGGAGGAAGTGGGGAGGGAGGGAGGGAGAAGGAAGGGAGGAAGGAGGCAAGGAGGGAGGGAGGGAGGGAGGGAGGGAGAGAGGGAGGGAGGGAGAGAGGGAGGGAGGGCGAAGGAAGGAAGGGGAGGAAAAGAAGAGAAGGAAGGACAGGCAGGCAGGCAGGCGGGAAGTTGGCTGGTTTCCCTCGTCCACCTTTCCCCACTGGACCTGTTTGAAGCCCCGCCCCTGCCCCTACTCCAGGTCACCCTCTCTGGTTATCAGATATTCCAATAGCTGCCTCCTGCCCGATAAGCTCTCTCCAGATAACCTGTTTCCCTTGTAATTGAGTTTAAATATTGATCCCCCCAATCAAGGCAGGTTAATGTTCAACCCAGCTGAGCTCTGGAAGCCTCCTAGTCACCGGCCCCCTTCCCTGGAGTACAGGGATACAGGGCTGAGGGAGGGGCAGCTGCAGGCACCACAGCCTTCCCTGGAAAGCACGTGCCTCTGGGGGCTTGCTCTGGGGGCTGTAACTCCTGGTTCTGCCCGGACGGGCTGAGTCTCGCTGGCGGGTCCAAGAGCCCTCTCCAAGCCCAGTTTCATGGAAGCCCCAGTACCTGCCCTGAATCAGGTGAGGACAGAGGACAGGGGTGCTTTGGGAAGTGTAAACTGAACTGACCAAGAAAGGATGCAGAGGGCAAGCCGATTCACTCCGTTGCTGTGCTCAGCTGGGAGAACATGCTCACACACACACATCTCTCCGGGGATTCTGCTTCACTGGCCCTTGGCTGATGCCCTCTGGCTCCTGAAAGTTTGGTCCTCGGGAGTCAGTCTTCTAGGGCCTACCCTGTCTGACACACTCCTGGTGGGATCTCCAGCCTATGGACGGAGGCCCGGACACTGGGTGCCCCCAACCCCACTGCTGACTTTGTCTGGTCTCCTGTGTGGACTGCCACAGTCAGTGACGTGGGGACGGCTGCAGCCCAGACCTCCTGGACTCAGGGGTGCTGAGTGTGGCTGCCATGCCTGGCCCAGAGCAGACACTGGGGTGGGGGAGCAGGCTGCCTGCACCCAGGATTGCACCCAATCAGCAGGTTTCAGAACTGGAGTCAGCTTCCCTTACAGTGAGGACGGGAGGGTGCCACAGCCGGCCCCTGCTTCTTGGGTTCTAGGGGACCACATCAGCTGACTCTGACGTTCTCTAGTCCCCACCACCACCCACCCTTAGCTCACACCCAGGTCTGCATCTTGAGTGACTCGTTTCCCCTCTTGGAAGCTTCTTCAAGCAAGCAAGCTCGCTCCTCCAGGCCAGTGGTTCTCAAAGCATGCTCTCCTGCCAGCAAAGAGGATCCACTGGGAACCAGTTAGAAATACACATTCTCAGGCCCCCACTCAAACCTACTGAGTCGAAAAGTGGCCGTGGGACCCAGCAGTCTGTTGAACAAGCCGCCTGGGTGATTCTGACACTGTCTGAGGACCACAGCACCCCACCCTGCTGCCTGGAAAGGGGCACCGAGGGGAAATCACCCTGGAAGCTTCATGGCCATGGCAGGGCCAGCGGAATGTGTGTAGGAAGGAGACTGTCTTCCAGTGCCATTCTGCTCGAGCCCCTGGGAAGGCAGCTGGGCCGTGGGCTGGGCCTCAGTACATTACCTCGCCGGTCCCCGTCTATCTACTCCGCACCCCCACGGTGTCACTCCCCTTTGGATCCTGGAAAACACGGAGCCGTTTCCCACCTCTGAGCCGCGCCCCCCACCCCCAACCCACACCGGGAAGCTGCTCCTGAGTTTCACTGGGAACCTCCTCCTGTGTCCAGGCTCATGCTCACTGCTTCACCCGCATGGTCTCAAGGCCAGTGACATTCCCAATTCCCAGATGAGAAGGCAGGTTCAGGGAGGTTCAGGATCTTACTCTACATGAGGTGGTTCCAGGATTCCCACGTGCACCACGCGCACCCTGCACACAAGCTAGCTAGGGGGAAAGGGGGACTTTACTGGAGAGTGGTGGGGAGGGGAGCTGTGACCCCTGGGCTCGGGAGGACAGGCAGAGCTCCGGCAGGAGGCACGCAGGAGCGACAGCCCCGGCTGGGCAGCATACAACACTGGATTGCAGTGGAGCGCCAGGGGCGGGCCGGCCTGGAAGAGGTGTGGTCTGGGGAGGAAGGTGTCTGAGCAGGGGAGGGGCTGGGAGAGAGAACGGAAGCCGGTGGGTGGCTCCAGAGATTGCACCCTCAGCCCTTGATGGTGACAACGGTCTGGAGTGGGGAAACTGCAAATGTGCCCACCGCAGCACTGAGCCCAGCACACCCACTGATGGAGCTTCGGAGGCCCGAGGCCGCCCACCAGGGTGGCTACAAGCGAAAAGAGAAAGTGAGTGTTGGCCAGAGCAGGGAAGAATTAGAACCCTCATTTGTGGCAGGTGGGAATGTGAAGTGGCGCAGCCGCTGTGGAAACAGTATGAGCATATGAGCCCGCAGCCGCACCCCTGCTCTATATCCAGAAGCCAAGGCAGAGACTCAAACGGACATCTGCACACCCGTGTTCACAGTCACAACAGCCAAAAGGTGGAAGCAGCCCAAGATGGATGAATGGATTAACAGAACATGGTGTATACATACAGTGGAGTACTATCTAGCCTTAGAAGCAGGGGTGGGGGCAGTCTGCCACATGCTGCAACACGGATGAGCCTTGACCTTACGTGGAGTGAGATAAGCCAGTCACAAAGGGACAAATACTGCATGATTCCACTCATCTGCGGTGGCTAGAACAGTCACGTCACAGACACACAGAAGAACCGTGGTTATAGGGTGCTGCGCGGGGCGGGGGTGGGGGGAAGGTTGAGTTTCTGTTGAGGAAGATGAAAAAGTCCTTGGGAGATGGTGGGGATGGTTGTACAATATGAATGTACTTGATGCCACTGAACTGCACACGCCTCAAAATGGTTAAGATGGTAAATTTCATGGTATTATGTATTTTACCACAATTTTAAAAGAGAGACTGGAGGCCTGAGCCACAGGGGTTTCTTACAAATGAGTTTTATTTGCATTTCTGACCCAAGCACAGATCCCACATACAGATTTCTCATCTGCACAATGGTACAGTAACAAGTGCAAAATATGCTTTATTTCAGGTACAAAAACAATGTGGCAGTATGACAACTTCTGTCTCGATGCCCACCTCCCATGACCCATCACACCCTCTTGACCCATCCAAGGCCCACACCACCCAGTAGACTCCCCACCACCTTCAGGAAAGAGTCACCCAATCTGGAGAAAGCTTGGAAAGTTACACGTTAAGGAAGAATCACATTACATACATGAACATTAGAGGACACAGTAACCAACTTTTTACCCAGCAAGGAGAGGGCTGGGGAGAGAGGCACACAAAACCATCTTCTTCTCCTCCTTCTTTTTTTAAGATTTATTTATTTGAAGGAGAGCACGTGAGCAGGGCAGGAGCAGAGGGAGAGGGACAAGCACGCTCCCCGCTGCTGAGCGCGGAGCCAGACACGAGCTGTATCTCACAACCTGAGATCATGACCTGAGCTGACATCAAGAGTCAGACGCTTTAACTGACAGAGCCACCCAGGCACCCCTCCCGTTCTCTTGTCTTTAACAACCAAGCCCCACCAATGCTTCACGACCAGGGTGCACCAAGCCCAGCGATGGAATCACAGGGTGAAAGCTAGCACTGCATTAAGAGCTCGCCCCCCAAACCTGGCGGGAGAGAGTGGGGGGTGTGGATGTGGAACTCAGACCCGGATGCCCCAGTTCTCATCCTGGCTCAATCCACCAGTGCTTGGAGGACCATGGGCTGGCATCTGATTTCTTATCTTGACTTCCTCACCTGGAAAACTGGGCCACGGCGGCCACACAGCACAGTGGGGAGGATGAGAGGGACCACAGCAAAGCACTGACCCAGGAGAGGACAGCCAGCATCCGCCGTGGCTGTTAGCATTGGTGTGATTACTAATAGAAGGCTGGATGCGGCATCCCGCTACCTGTACCTGGAGTGGAGAGGCGGTGGGCCCACAAAGACCAGACCGCCCCAGCAGGAAGGTGACCCCCGGCATGTAGGACTCAAGAGTCCTAGGCAGACCCGCCAAGTCCAGGCCCAGAGAACCCTTACTCAGGGCCAGGCAGTGGCCCTTCTCTATCACCACGCCGAGTTCCCTTTGTACGAGGAAGAGCCAGCAGAACATGCAGGGAGAAACATGCGGGACCCTAGGGAAGCCCCAAGGTCCTCAAGGCGCCAGCTGGAGGTGAAGGTCAGGCTATGACCTCCAGGAGAGGAAAGTTCCAGTGACCTAAGCCCAGAGGCCACTGCCCACCAGCTTGCTGACCTGTTAATACCAGCACAGAACCCTTCCCTGCAGGCAGCCCTCCAACGCCAACCCCTAGCACCCAACCCAGGGGTCCGAGGCCCACCGGGTCTCCAGGAGCAGGCCAGCAGCCGGGAAGAGGAAGGCAGGCCCGCAGAGGGACTGGGGTGGACGCTTCACAGAAGTGAGAGGCCACAGGCAGGGGAGGCTCCGGGGCTGCTCAGCCAAACACTTCTCTTGCTTCAAAGCTCAGGACAAATACTTTTTAAAAATTGTTTCAAAGTCCTTATGTAATAGGATTTCCAGTGGGGACAGAAAGCAACAGAAAACCTTACCTCAGTGGTTGGCAAAGTTTTTCTGGGAAGGGCTGGATAGTACTTACTTTCAGCTTTGAGGGCCAAGAGGCAAATCGATAATTATGTCAGAAGAGAAAACCAATTTCCACAACTTTTTTGTTGATGGAATTCAAAATACAGTAACTGAATCCTTTTTTTGGTAATACAGGTCTACTAATGAGAAGAATGGAATTGGGACAGGGGGTTGCGGGATAACATTTCACTTGGTTTCAGAGATCGTGCTCCCTGTCATCAAACATCACACAACCCGGCAGTGAGCTGGCTTTGGCCGGCAGTTTGCTGACCCCTACAAGAGCAGGTGTGTGTTGATCCTGGTGGGAGCTGGGTGATGGGTACTGGGGTTAATGATATTGTTCTCTCCCTGATGAAGGTTTGCAAACTTCTCATGATAAAAGGCTTTCCGCTCCTTGCTAGCTCCCTGCAGCCCACAACCCCGCCCCCGCCCCAGGGTTCCTCAAGATGAAGGTCATGAAGACAGGCTCCACACAGCCCCTTGGAAGGGGACCAGTATGACTGCTCGGATGACCGGGCTGGTCATCCCAAGACTAGGCAGTGACTGCCCCTCCCCACTGCATCACCATCAGCTGCCCAAACCCACCTCTCAGAGCCACTGCCTGGGGACGTTGCCCCTAGAAAGCCCCTACAAGCCAGTGGAGGATGGCAGGTCCAGCCCTGGGCCACTGGCCTGGGAGCCACCACTCAGAACTACTGGCTAGTCCCCACGGGAGTAAGGGGAAGGACGCCTGGGAGAAGCCTTTGCAGAGAGGTCTAGAGAGCTCCGAGGAGCTCCCAGGGGGCCTGGCTGGGTCCCAGGAAGGCCTGGGGGAGGGGGGGGGCCTGACTAGCACCTCACTGCCCTGCCCCCATGGGGCAAAGGGAAGGGGCTGGGAGGTGATCAAAAAGAGTGTACAACCACTTCCTACTGGCCACAGCCTGACTGATGGTATCATACCCAGAGCAAGGAACTCGAGGAGACAAAGGGCACGTGAGCCCCGGCTTTGGGGTCCTTGTCAGATGTCTGCTGCCAGCACTGCTCCCCTCCCCGGAAGAGGTGGACCTAGGGTGTGCATCCCCACCCCCACCCTGCTAACTAGGGCAACTTTACCCCAGACCAGTTAGTTTCATCAACAGAGCCTGAACAAGCGTCACACAAGATCTAAAGGGAAGAGCATGAATCACCGCTTCGGGCTGAGCTGAGAAGATCCAGGGCTGCGCTCGGGCCGGATACAGGAGCGAGGAAAGGGGTCTGCGCTGACGACCCGCGCGCGTGCACACACACATGCACATACACGCGCGCGCACGCACGCACGCGGGCATCTGTAATGCAGGCACAGAGTCCGGGCTGGGGCTGCCAGGGAACAGCAGGTCGCTGCTCTGGGGCGCTAATGGAGCAGCCGCCCAGCTGTGAGCAAGACACGCTTCTTAAAGACCCAGCCCAGGCGCTAGACCTCACGCTGCGGGGCACCCCGCGGGGTGCATGAGCGGTGCTCCGTACAACGGGGACACTCGCACGGGCGCGTCACCTGCCCGCCGTAGGACCTTACAGAGGGAGGAGTGGGAAAGCCCCACCACCCCTCACATTCACCTCCTGACCAAATCAGCCACAGCTCAAGATGGGCAGACGCGCGGGCCAAGCAAGGGTCTGGAGGCCCTGGCTCCTGCACCCTCGGGCCCTGCCACGTCCACGTCCACGTCCGCGGCCCCTGCCCCTGCCCCTCATCCTCTGCTCCTCCGCCTTCTGCGAGCCTCCGGGCTTGCTCCCTCTGCTCCACAGGCAACAGCAGGAGAGGTTTTCCATGTTTCTCATCAACTCGTTAATGATTTTCGAGCTTAAGCTACTCAGGCCAGGCCCCGAAGCCGCTCTGGACTCGGAAACTTGTGACCCACAGCTCAGCCAGCTCCAGTCCGCTCCCGGGGAAGCGCCCTCTAGGTTAACAGCTCTTCCCAAGGGGCCCAAGGCCGCCTGAGCAGGGTCAGCGGGTCCGCTGGCTGACCTTTGCTTCGGACCCTAAGTCCCGACTTCAGACTCCCTACTCCATCTTGTTCTTTCTGTCCATCCCCTCCCCCAGCAAATCGTCTTGTCCCCCATTCAAAGGCCTCTGTGCCTTCACTGTAAAGGTGCAACCTGGCAGACGCGATAAGGTTTATCACAACCTTGCAAACAGAAAAAGAAACATGACGGCCTGAGACTAAGGAACTCAGCTCAAGGCTTCTGGTTCACAAGATGGTGGCCTGAGCACATGAAGAGATCTTCTCTTTCTCCGGGGATCACACCTTTAAAAATGGCTGCTGGAGAAGGAGCCACAGGAGAAGCCACAGCCTAGAACCCGTGGGGTGGAGGCTACAGTTCTGCACAGGCTGACCCAGCCCCCAGCCCCAGACTCTGGCCTCAGAACTCATGGGAAAGGCAGTGGACATGAGTGGGGCGGGCTCTGGCTTTTCTGTACTTTCAAATGAAAAAAATTAAATCTACAGCCAGCTCATCTGACTCCCGTGCAAGGAGGACAAGCCGCCGAAACAAAGCTGCTTACATTTTGGTACCAAATTATGATGTGCATTTATTTCCTACTTCTTTATAAGCTACAAGATGCATCTAGAACCATTAGGAGAAGGCGAAAGGGGCATCTGGCTGGCTCAGTCAGTAGAGTTTGCGACTCTTGGTCTCAGGGTTGAGTTCAAGCCCCGTGTTGGGTATAGAGATTACTTAAAAATAAAATATTAAAAAAAACAAAAAATATTCAAACAGACAAACTAAAAAACAGACAGCAGTGGGGGTTCCAGAAAATGGAAGCCTCCACTAACAGAGAACTTAAGGTAACAACAGATCTTTATTAGACCTTCATCTGGAATTAAGAAATAAAAATATTAGCCTACCACATTTCTATAGTGAAAATCGAGCCTGTTCATCACTTGGCCTGGGAAGTGGCATCACTTAGGTCTAGCGATTAACAGACACCCTGAAAGACTGGCAGTCAGGACACCGGAAGGTCTAGTCCTGATTCTGTGTGACCTTGGGCAAATGACTCCACTTCCTTGTGACTGAGGTCCCTCCAGAAAGGAAATGACTGGTCCTGACTTTCCCCTAGGACTAATGTGTGGAGTTAGAACATGCACCAAGTAGGCTTGCAGAATTCTGAGCAGAGCGCGGTATGAGCCAGTACTGTTGAGAAGGTTAAGGGGGAGACAGTAGGCGGAGAACAGAAAGACAGTCATAAAAATGGTGGAGTCACACATAGGCTGGGTTTTAAAAAAGAAGGAGGAAAAAAAAAAGGAGTTTCCCAATGACAGCCCCATGTCCCAGAAGAAAAGATCCAGTAAGAATCAGGGGCCTCTAGCAAGAGTCAACAACTGATGGGGGAACCAGGCATCCGCACTCAAAAGAAGGATGTTGGACTTCTACCTCATACCATGTACAAAAAGTAACCTAAAATCAATCAAAGGCCACTGGAGAGCTAAAACTGTAAAAATATCTTAGAAGGAAACAAAGGCATAAATCTTCTTGACCTTGGATTACACAATGGTTTTTCAGGTACTACACGAAAACCACAAGCAACAAAAACACGTATCTTAAGACTTCATCCAAATTAAAAACTTTTGTGCTCCAAAGGACGTCATAAGAAAGTGAAGACAATACACAGAATGGGACAAAGTTTTACCAGATCATGTATCTGATAAAGGATCTCCATCTAGAGTATAAAGAGAACTCATGCAACTCAGTAATAAAAAAAGACAAATGACCCAAACACAAAGGGGCAAAGGATCTAAATAGATAGTTCTCCAAAGAAGACATACAAATGGCCAATAAGCACATGAAGAGAGGCTCAACACTATTAGCCAACAGGGAAATGCAAATCAAAACCACCAGGAGACACCACTTCACACCCATTAAGAAATGCTCTAATCAAAGGCAGATATTTAGCAAGCGTTGGTGAGGATGTGGAGAAATTGGAGCCTTCGTGCGCTGCTGGTGGGAATGTGAAAACGGTCTGACTGCTTTGGAAAACGGTCTGGCTGTTTCTCAAAAAATTAAACATAAAGTTCTATATGACCCAGCAATTCCACTCCTAATATATACCCCAAAGAAATGAAAACATATGTGTACATAAAAACTTGTACAACTATGTTCATAGCAGCATTATTCATAATAGCCAAAGAGTAGAAACAACTCATGTATCAATCAACCGGTGAATGGATATACAAAACGTGGTAGGTATGTCCACAGACCCGGGTCTGTGTGGCGGGTCCTACACATGCAGTGTAGTGTAGAACGAAATATTACTCAGCTCTGAAAAGAACTGAAGTATGGATACATGTTCGACATGGATGACCCTAGAAAACATTTAGTTTAAAAAAAAAAACAGCCACAAAAGGCCACCATGATAGGTCCAGAATAGGTAAATCTATATGGAAAGGAGATTTGCAGTTGCCTTGGACCAAGGAAGTTGGGGGGAGAGAGGGAAGGTGATCACTAAAGGGAATAGGGTTTCTTTTGGGGGTAAGGAAAATCTTCTCAAATTGAATGTGCTGATTCTGTGAATTCACTAAAAACCACTGAGTTGTATACTACTATAAATGGGTACACTGTATGGTATGTGAGTTACAGCTCAATAAAGCCGTTACCTGCTCCCCATCCTCCCCTAAAACAGAAAAGGAATCAGGAGCCTGTTGTACTCTGGAGGAACACCATACCTGTTGTCCCCACATAACCATGACCAGAGAGCCCTTTTGCCATCTGAAGTGTCTTGATTTATATGATAAATTTCTATCACTGCCCTGTCACTACGTGATTATCAGGCAGGTGGCTTTGCCCCTCTAGGCTTCAGTTTCCTCATCTGTAAAACAAGGTCTACCCAGTTCTGATCATCTTTGACCCTAACACTATATTCCCTATAGTCCCCAAAAGGTCCACTTTAGAAGTTGTAAAATCCTGCTCGGTTGATCATAGGGCTTCCTGGTGCTTTGGAAGATAAACCTAAGTTAGCAAAGGGTATAGATGACTGGGTCCCAGGAAACAGAGGCAAGATGAAGACTAATTCCTGAGTAAACTCAAATTTCCCCATAATTAAGCCACTAAGAGAGGTGATCCAACCATCCTAATGCAGGCAAAATGCCCTAAACACTCCCTCTACACATGAAAAAAGATAAAACATTTAAATGGGGGCCCTCAGAGAGGAGACAAAAGTCCTTAGGAAACTTGGCAAGTTTGGCAGTGGTTAACCAAGGTCTTCTCTAACGGGGACTTGGTTCAGTCCATGTGCAAGGGCCTGCTATCATGACTGTCAAGGTCATCTGATCACGCACTGGGACACTCATTTCCTAAAATGTCCTCCTTTTATCCATGACTGCTGAGGAAATAAAATTATATAAAAGAAGTTCAAGAAAAAATAAATCATTTTGTTCTGATCCCTTTTATATGCGTGAAAAAGTACCTGAAAATAGTTGTTCTAGCCTCTCCCTCCCTCCCAAGGGCATAGACCCGGGTCTGTGTGGCAGGTCCTACACATGCACTCTAGTGTCTACATGACTAATACAGAGACAGGAGAGCCCATCTCTGGGCGCTGCGGCGGCAGGTCCTTAGAAACGAGAGTGAAGGTGAAAGAAGCAGAAGGCACAGAATAAATCCCATTCTCATCAATCCATCCAAGAACTGGAAAGACGGACGCTCACCAGCGTCGCTGAGAAGGGAAACCAACATGAAGACAGAATGGAGGCGACCCACCTACATCCAGTCAGCAGTCCTGGTCATGGAGACGGTTACCAAAGAAGGGGAAGGTTGGGGGTGAGGCAGGGCTTTCCCTGGAGGCAGGGGAGTGGTTCAGGAGGGTACAGTGGCACCAAGATACCCAATGAACTAGCCTCCAATAAGGGAGTGAGGGGTTTCAGAGAAGATGCCCCCTAGGGGGGCATCTGTTTGCCTCTCTAGGACAGTAGGCAAAGAACAAGGAACCATTCAAATGCTGGAGGCCAAGAAGGGCAAGAAGAGCCATTGGCTTTCTGCATGCCAGAGACTGCATCCACGGGTTTCTGCTGGCTATTGGTCCGTGGTTTTCACAGACTGGGCCAAGTCCCTCCTAGTCACAGCTTGCCAGGTGAGGCCGCAGCTTACAGAGGTGCAACTTCTATGTCCAAGGGAATCCACGGGGCTGGGAGGTGGAGGCTCTACTTTACACACGCTACTTCTGCTCAGAGGCCACATTTCAGGATGATGTGATAGCCATCATTGCTCTCGGCTGCAAAGAGAAACACTGGGCATTTTACAGGAAGAAAGGCACGACGCTGTGACCTTGGGGAATTGGGGAGGGCACGGTCCTGGTGTACCAGCAGAAGCCCTGCCAGGGGTATTGGCTCCAAATACAATTGCATAGAGCGAAGTGTGCTAACAAAAACAGGTATTTTAACACATGCCTTCACATGCCTTCTGCCTTACTGAGTTTCTCTTTGGCAATGGGCCTTTCTACCATAGCTCTAGGCCCAAGAACTAAAGGCTCTCTCTATCCAAGGCGGCTTTGGACAAACTGTGGTTCTCAGGGTATTATGGCCCCCAGCACTCCGAAGGCAGGTGCTGGCTAGATCCAGAGAACAGGGGAGGACAGGAATGGCCCTGTCACCGTTCAGGGTCTATGACCCAGTCATAGGGCTTTCATTCTGATATACTCCATACGTTCACCTGCCCCAGCCCTAAGGAAGGTCACAGCTAGTCTCCCCTTTCTCCTGGCACAAGATGTTCCTTCTCAGACCCCTTCCTCAGGTGAAACCTTCATGCCCCACCCCTGCCCCAGATCCCTGCCCCACTAGGCCTGCAGGCTCAGCTGCTGTATTCCACACTTGCTCCTCCCGGAGACCCTCACTGTAGAAAAACTCAAATGCATCTTACTTCTACTCAAGTACTGAGTTCATGGAGTTCACTTCTACTCAAGTTCACGTTGCCTGGCCAGGATTTCCCTTTCAGAACTGATTTTGGAGCCAATCTCCAAAGTTCTCACATCTCCAGGGCAGGGTTTCACAGGACGTGAAATGGGAAACGTCCTTTTCCCCAGAGGATGTTCCCAGATGTCTCTCAAGGGACCCACTGTGCAGGCAGGCCCCACTTACTTCGATTAAACAAGAAAAAGGGGTGTGCGGGGAGAGGGCTTTACCTTTTAAGGTACTGAGGATAAAACAAGACTCATCTTGAAAATTCTGCACCATCTGAAAGGCAAAAAGAGAGACCATGTCCCTTCAACAGTGAGTTCATAATATGAAAAGCCTCAGTGACACGGGGCCCAGCCACCGCAGGGAGGCAGAAATGACAGTCACTGTGTTTGCACAAATGCAGGAAAATGGTTCCACTTAACACTAAGGAAACACGAAACAAGATAAACGTACGAGATGATCGCAGTCGTAATTAACAAAACCTGAACATAAAGGACAGAAAGGAGCCAGGCAGGGAAGCGAAACGTTAACATTTAATACAGGACTACATGTTTGTTTGCTTTCGTTTTCCTTTTTCCTACTTACTAGGACCTCCAATCCCTATAACGGACACATTATAAGAGCATGTATGTGTATAATAGCAACAAAGAAAAAAATAAAGTCCTTAAAAAAAAAAAAAAACCTTGGTAATTAGCAGCCTCTGCATATCAGAGTCCTATGAGGACCAATATAAACATAGCGCCACTCCCTATGTCTACAAAGTGGCAGGGACAGAACGATTACTCAGCCGCCTCTGCAGTTCTCGTTTTGATTAACTACCAGGTGACCTTGGAGAAGTCAGCCTTTCCCCTTCTGGTCTCCGTGCCCCATCTGTAAAATGGGGCTGCTCCCACGACAAAAGAACAGAACCAATATACAGAAGGATAGGAATTGGCTCCCACTGCCGGTGGAGCGTTAATCTCCACAACCACTTTACAAAGCTGTCCACAGGATCGGGTACCTTACTCCTCCGGGCCAGTGTCCCAGAGAAAGCCCTGCGCGTGCGCACACAAAGCACACCTAGGAACTCTGACAGCAGCAATGGCTGGTAAGAATGGGAACTGGAGGGACACCTGGCTGGCTCAGTCCGAAGGGCACGCGACTCTTGATCTCAGGGTTGAGTTGGAGCCCCACGTGGGGGGCAGAGATTATTTGCATAAAAACTTAAAAAAAAAAAAGATAACTGGAAGCAGCCCCCGTGTCAATCAGTAGTAGAAGCATGAATGAACTGTCACCTAATCACGCCACGCCATCCAGTGGGCCAGGGGCCTCCGGCAGCATCTCAACATGCTGAATCTCAAAATCTATGAATCTCAAAAATATAAAGTAAAATGAAAAGAAAGTCACAGAAAAACATGCTATTATCCACCTATATGAAGTCTTAAAATGGGCAAAATTAAAACAATGTATGGAGGAAAAGGGAATAATTAGTACAAAATTCAGACCAGCAGGTGGAGAGGTGGAGAGGTGGAGTGGAAGAGGAAATCAGCCCACAAAGAGGCTTCTAACATAATATTGCATTAACCTGAGCGCAGGTATTGGGCACTTACTTCTTCCTTAAACTGTAAAAATAAGTTCCATATACTCCTTGCATACATATGCCATACTTCACAATATAAATGGAAAGACCATTTTAAAAATACTTAAACATACCCACAACACACATACTAGCTAACACGCAGCAAAAACCCTTTCCAAATTAAAAAAAAAAAAAAAATGCAACCCACATGTCATTGCCTCCTCTGGATTATTGCCCCAAATCCTGCAAATCCATCCACCTGTCGACCCCTGCCCCTCCCTGCAGAGGCTAATGATGCGTGAAGTACATTTATTCTATACTGCTGGCCTGCTCCCTCTAGGACTCTTGGCAGCCCAGCCACTTGGGCATGCGAAGCCCTACGCAGAGCCCACATGGGCTTAATCAGTAACTCCCTTGTTTAATTAAGTGCCCTTGCACCTCAGGGGCCGGCTCCGCGCCTGGCCGGGCTGCCTCCAGCAGTCGGGGCAATTAAGAACCAAAGGTTTCCAATTGATTCAGGGTTAAGAGGCAAGGAGACTTCGGGGAATATGAATCGCCTACTTAGCTGAGGTAGCACTGTGGTTCTGTTCTCTGCTTCACTTGCTTAACTGCCCACTCGGGAGGACACAGGGCGAGCTGGGGAAGGGACTTCCTGCAGGGACCCGTGACATGGCAAGGGTTCCGCACATTCTTGGCTTTTGTCTTCACCAAAGAAATTCATTCCAAAATGCAGAGTGCCGAGTTTTCCTGCGCCCCCACAGCAGCCCATTGCTCAGGTGTCGTAACCTCCCTGGCTATTCTCAAGGAAGTGCTCAGGTCAGGAACCCTGGGCTCCAGTCTGTCTGGGAAGTGGAAATAGGGAAACAGCTGCCTGAGATTTCAATGGAATGATATGGAAGGAATTCTGACCCGGGGGCAAAACTAGCCAGTGGCAGATAAATGTACAGCTGGATCTCTGCTGCGTGTTTTAGGAATCCACACCTACACAATGCTCAGGCACACGACAGATGCCCGCACAAAACATTATCTGGCAGAATCACATCTAAGCTAATATGAACTCCTCTAGGAAAAGAGTGGGGAAGACAAGTGCCTTTCGCATTTGCCCGCCGCTGTTTTCTATTTCCTGACTTAAGCTGTGGATTTTTTTTTAAGTAATCTCTGCACCCAACATGGGGCTTGAACTCACAACCCCGAGGATCAAGAGTCTCATGCTCCCCCAACCGAGCCAGCCAGGTGCTCCATGAACTGCTTTTTAATTCAAGAGGAAGGAACCCACCAGCGCTTTGCCAACCTCCAGGGCCAAACTCCCATGAAATGGGGACTCCCATTCAAGGGGCTCAGGCAATTGTAATGACAAGTGGGAACAGGATTATCACCAATAATGACAATATATGAAATATACAGACCATTACAAGCCTTACAGTTCATATACTGTCAAATTTAAAGATCTCTCCATTACTTGCTCTCCTAAGTTAAAAGTGCCTAGCACCATCAATTACCACCACCACCAGCTTATCTGGTATCTCCGGGTGCCTGACACTGTTTTCTGTTTTCTCATTTGATCCTTACTACAACCTGCTCAGTGGGTGTAATGATCCCCATTTTATAGATGCGGAAACAGAAGCTCAAAGGGGTTAAGTAAATCTGCCCAGAGTCACACCACTCCTGGCAGCAAGGTCCGGGCGGGAACACATGTCTGATTCCAGAGCCCACATTCTCTCTACTTCCCCAGACACCATTCATGTACCATTTCCTCTACAAAGATGCTCTCAGAGCTCCCACAAGCGGCTTGCTGGAATCTGCTGGGGGCTCAGGGTGCCCCCCCCACTCCCATCAGCCCAGCTCTGTTTCTTTAAAGGCCTCATTTCAGGGGAGATGGTCTCTGCAGCTGGACGCCAGGGTTCCCACCCTAGCTCCACCCTTTACCGGCTGTGCAACCTGAGGCAATTACTCAGCCTCTCTGGGCCTCAGTTTCTTACCTGTGAAATGAGATTTCACCCAGTTCATAGGGAGGCTGTCAGGATTAATAAATGAGTCACAACATGTGTACTTAGGACAGTAAGCAGTGGATAAATGCCAACACTCCAGACTATTATTAGCAAGAGGAGGGGTCCAGGATAGAACAAGCTTAAAAACGAGGCATCAGGAATGCCTAGATGTAGCTGCAAACCCTCCTTGGCCATGATGGGACCAGATCACTCTGTGCCCTCTGCCAGAGGCCACTCGTGCCCCACACAGATCTGTGCAGCCAAGGGCAGACCCAGAGCGGCCGTGGCATCTTCGCAGGTCAGCAGAGAAGGGTTCTGGGCTCCCATGTGACCTGCGTGCTCTCCATCACCTGGACCGCCTTCCATTCCACGGCCCCTGGGACCTGCCGCTCTCCCTCCTCCTGACTTCTCACAGCCCTGACTGTTTAAGCATCCCGGGGGCAGGGGTGCAGTCAATGCCACGGTTCCTGCATGGCGTACAGCCGAGGACGAGGACGGGGTAAGGAGTGGATACTAGGTAGCTATTCAGAGCCTCGGAACTCCCCCCACACCCCCGCCCCTGCACTCCAGGGGTAGCCAAGAGCCTGTGGCATGCAGATGAAACCCGTTTGCCATCTTTGGGCAGAAGTTATCCCCAAACCCCAGTGGGGGGCGTTTCTGGTGCAGGTCTGCTGTGCCTCCCTACGGCCCCAAGCCCCAGGCCACGAGTGGGGGTGGGGGCAGTGCTCACCTCGTTGCTCACCACCACATGGATGCCCGTGGGGCCCTGCCGGTAGACTCGGTGGATATGCTGGGGGGAGATGCTGTACAGGTTGGCGATCTTCTCAACCAGCTCCAAGGTGGTCAGCTCTTCCAAGAAGATGGCATGGTACACTGGAGGGGCAAGGGACAGGGCCTTCTATAGAACACACCCGTGCTTTCTGAGGAGACTGCCTATCCCCAAGCCCAACCCGCCCCCCAAAATCAGTCCCTCTGTTGTACGGATACTCATGCCCAGACCCATTCCGTGGGATCCGGCTGTAACAGGCACAAAGCCTCCGCACAGCCCAGTGGCAAGGGCAAGGCAGCCAGGCCACGGTTCTTCATTTCTGTTCCAGCCTCTCTTGGGAGATCGTACGTAAAATGGAGAATTCCCGCATCCAGCCTGTACCCAATGACACCCATGGCGGCACAGAGGCTGGAGAGCTCTGTATTTCTAACAAGCTTCTAGTGATTCTGACGTGTGGCCAGATGCACACCCTTGCGAGAGGAAGAACTCCTGCATTCCCTTTCCTTTCTTTCCGCGGCTTAGAGGGGTCACTGGATGGCTCCAGGGGGGGCAAGAGCGGGATTTAAGGATAACTCCTACTTTTTAAAAAAAATTTTATTTAAAATCAATGAATTAACATATAGTATATTAGTTTCAGACATAGAGCTCAGTGATTCGTCAGTCGTGTATAACACCCAGTGCTCATCACATCACGTGCCCTCCTTAATGCCCACCACCTGGTTACCCCATCCCCCACCTCCCCTCCCCTTCCCCAACCCTCAGTTTGTTTCTTATGATTAAAAGTCTCCTATGGTTTGTCTCCCTCTCTGATTTTGTCTTTTTGTTTTTCCCTCCTTTCCCCTATGATCCTGTTTTGTTTCTTAAATTCCACATATGAAGAGTTCATATAATTGTCTTTCTCTGACTTATTTCGCTTAGCATAACACCCTCTAGTTCCACCCACGTCGTTGCAAATGTCAAGATTTCATTTTTTGATGGCTGAATCATATTCCATTATGTATATATATACCACATCTTCTTTATCCATTCATCTGTCAGTGGACATCGGGGCTCTTTCCACAGGTTGGCTACTGTGAACATCACTGCTATAAACCTTGGGGTGCAGGTGCCCCTTCAAATCACTGTGTTTGTATCTTCTAGGTAAATACCTAGTACTGCAATTGGTGGGTCGTAGGGTAGCTCTATTTTTAACTTTTGGAGGAAGCTCCATACTGTCTTCCACAGTGGCTGCCCCAGCTTGCATTCCCACCAGCAGTGTAGGAGGGGGGTTCCCCTTTCTCCACAAGGGGTAACTGTGACCTGACATCCCAAGGGTCTTGTCCTTGCCCTTCTCCACAGCACAAATACCACTCCACTCCGGCACCGTGACCACAAAGGGAAAAGGGGCAGTGGGAGCACCACCAGCCCACTGGAAGAGAACACTGACCCGGAGGCTGGAAATGCTTCCTTATAGGAAACCCAGCTCTATGGGTGCCCTGGGGCAGATGACTCAACACTGGGGGGCGGGGGAGGCTCAGGTTTCTCAAAAGCGAAGCACAACAGGATTAAACTAGAGGTTCCCAAACTCCTACCTCAACTGAGGAACCCTTGGTTTCAGAGGCCCTGTATTTCCAAAGCACATATGCACGTGCACACACAACACACCAGCTCCCTCTGAGAGGGGGTGGCAGAGGCCATGGCATTCCAGCCACACGACAGATCTGCCGTCCCAGGATTTCAGACAGGCTGACCCACCATCAGACTCTGTGCAGAGCACGTGGCCACCGCCCCTCCCAGTGCGGACAGCAGGTAAGAATGCCACGGCTCTTCTCTAGCATTGCCTTCTATGACAGATTCGAATGTACTTTTGTTGCTTTGCAACATTTTCGGAGGCCCTTCAGCTTTTTCTGAGTTCACTTCTCCAACAAATCAGGCCGGCCAGAAAGACCTAGACGGCTTGCAGGTCAGCGTGTTTTGTTGTAACCTGTGGTCACCAGCCTTTCCTGCCCCAGGTGAGTGTGGGGGCGGCCAGGAGTGCTTGGGGCAGCTGAGGGGTCTGTGGGACACTCCTCTGAACGCCTCCCAAGCCACCTCTCCAGGGCCATGTTGGCAGCAGCTCAGGGAAACATGAGGCTCTAGAGTAGGCAATCCCAGGCTGATGTCCCAACTCAGCCACCCTAGAAGCAAGCCCTAGAACAATCTCTACACGTCCTGGGGCCCCAGGGTGTGTGCAGGGGCAGCACCAAGCTCTTGGGGCCTCCAGGAGCATAAATCAGAGCTGTGCTTGGAGCACCTGCCCTGAGCAGGTGCCGTGCACGAGGCTGCCCTTTCCGCAAGTGCAGGAAACCCCAAGGCTCAGGATCTGTCCTTCACAGGCTAACAGCTGAGAAGCAGGGTGAGGACCTAGCCGCTCTCCAGAAATGTAGAGGGGCCAGACGGAGGGCTCAGAAGCCAGCCCCCAGGGTCCGAATGTGTGGGTCCTGGCTCTGCCATGTACAATGCTGCCATCTGGGGGCAGTGATCCACCCTGTGCCTCAGTGTCCCCCCCAGCGAAACAACATTACCAACAGTGCCTACTAGGAGAAGCGAGTAAGCAAGCACACGGGAAGCCCTTTGGACAGGGTCTCGGTGAGCCTTCCTTCTCCTCCGGTGCTCCCTCGCTCTCTGCAGACATATGCAGAAGAGCACGGACTCTGCAGCTTGAGACCAGCCACTGGTCAGACCGTCAGCACTCAGACGCTCAGAAGCAAGGCACTTCGCCTTACACGCCTTGTCTCACCGAAACCTCCCACCTCTGGGGGTAGCGTCGCTATCTGCACGTGCAGAAGCAGATGCACGAGCCCTGGTACCCTTCCCAAGGCCACACGGCCAACACGCGGCATGGCCAGCACTGGTGTCCAGACTCAGCTGACCTCGAAGCTTCTGTCCTCTCACCAAACTGCCTCCAAACTGCCAACCCAGAAGAGTCACGTGCCCCTGAGGTAGCTCTAGCTCCCACAGCCGTTCTCCTTTGCCCTCGGGCAGCCGCCAAACCAAACGGGAAAGACTCGTCCAGCTGGGGGGACACCACCATAGGAGGAAGCGCTCCGGCATTCAGGCCATCGAGCGTCACTAGCCTGGGAGCCGAAAGGCCTGATGCCCAATTCTCCCACGAGTGGCTAAGCAAGCGGCTGTTGGGGGACACATCCCCTCTCTGGGCCTGCTCCCCAGGGAGCAAATAAGTAAGCTGGACCAGCTGTTCCGGGACAGGACTTCCACCTTAAATATTTCAATTCCAGGAGGAAGTTTAACAAAAACTCATCCTTTGGAAAAAAAAAAAAAAAAAACCTTCACCCTTTGAGAAAGCAGAGTGAGGTGATCGGTGGACACATTCTCGGCAAGAGGACTCATGTTGCTGCTGTGTCTTCCTGTGACCTGGCCACCCAATAAACAGCCCTGGGTTGGTGGGGCAAGGGAGGGCTCCCCACAACTCACCACACAGACTGCTGTCCCCACCACCATCCCGCTTCTGCTGCAGTGGTGCTCGGTTCTGCTCCAGCTCCTGACAGACGTAAATGGTCATCTTTGGCCTCACATTCCTGGCAGGAGGAGGGGAAATAAATAGCAGGTATTGGGGGAGGGGGGTGGTGGGGAGGAACATTCCAGAACATCCCAGAACACAGGGTGGAACTAGCAGAGAAGGATTCAGGGAGAAGAAAGGAGGCCGCGGGGATGCAGAAGGCCTTTGGCTGGGCCTCTACGGCTTCATGCAGGTTTGCCCAGAGGCAGAAGGATGGCCAACCCCTCCAAGTCCTATGTAAGCTGCCATGAGGGCGCTCTGCCCAGAACATGCGTCTCAAGACACAAGGTGTTTTTCAGGGCGATAACAAGAGCAAACACTTTCTCGGGCTTACCCTGCCCCAGGCACCATTTCCAGAACTTCATATGCCTACCTCATTTCATCGTCACACAACTAGGGTGCTGGAACCACGGCCCTCCTTTTACAGAGGAGGAAACCGAGGCTCAACAGGGGTTAGGGCTTTCGTCTAGTGAACAACTCGTAAGAGGCAGACCTGAGATGCACACCCAGGCTCTCGCCCTCACTCTAAAACTGTGCTGTCCATGCGTGAAAGGGAAATGAGATTTAAAACTCGCTTGGTCAGTCATATTAGCCTGAGACAAAGCGCCCCACAGCCACATGTGGCCAGGGCTGCTGGACTGAAGAGGGTGGCCCTGAACATATCCACTGTGGCAGACCCAGCCCATCCCTGGCTGAGATGGGGCTCCCTGCCATACCCTGCATCCAGCTAGAAACTGACACCCACCGGCCTTTGATGGCATTGAAGAGCCGGATCCCATCTGCAGGGCCACAGATCTGGACCAAATCGTCTCGAGACATCTTGAGCAAGTCAGCACCTAGTCAGGGAAATGGGGCCGCCCGTTAGGAGGACACACAGAAAAACTTCTGTCCTCAGGCACCTGCAGATGTTGCATGGTGACAGAGTCAGCCTCATGCTCAGGGAGCACTGGACGTTCCACGGAGACAGAAACAACAAAAAGCTAAATATCAGGAAATCACAGCCCCAGAGATGAGTGGTGTTCTCAAAGGTCAGAAAACAGACAGGCATTTACCAAAGCCGACAGGTCCTTACCAGCTGTGCTCCCTGTCCCTCCCTCTGTACCGTTTACTGGCATGTAACAGAAGTGCATGTAACCAAGCACAGGCCGCTGATGACACGCGCACTTGTCTACATGCAGGGGTACACAGCTCCCTGCATGCGGCCGCCGGGAGTGAGACGCAGAACATTCCCACCTCCCACTGGCCCCCCAGGCCGGCCACTCCCCTGCCTCTGGGGAACCACCATCCTGACTGCTCGTGCTTAAAAGTCTTGCTGGCTTCTTTGAAGTTTACATAAGCGGAATGGAATAGGATGTACTTTCCCATGTCCGGCTCCCGTCCTCCAAGTCCTGTTTAAGGGCTCATTCATGGTGTCTGTGGTTAGAGATCACTCATGGCCATTATCAGCTAATATTCGTTGCATGAATACCCTACAATCACGTGTCCATTCTCTGCTGATGGGCACGGGGGTTGCTCCCAGCTGGAGAGATTATGGATAAAGATCTATGAACATCCTTATCGGTGGATGCAGTCCCTCCTCAAAGCCCAAAGAGTCCCTTAGAGCCTTATGCCCTTGTGGCCTCTCCAAGGGACAAGTATGCTACCAGCCTTCTGCTAAAAACCAGCCGGCAACCACATGGCCAGGAGCGACGATATCCATCCCCCTTTTCCTGCCACGGTGCAGATGCAGTTTCAGGCATAGCTCTGCAGGCACAATGGCTCCCACTACATAAGGAGTAAAAGCGCCCAAAATCCCTCCATTGTTCTACCAGGCCCCTCGGTCCCTCTCTGACCTCACCTCCTTCCCCAGTCCACTTAGCCCCACTCACCTGGGTGCCCAGCTCTGTGGCCACACACCAGGCAGGCCCCCACCTTGTGGCCCTTGCACTTCCCCCCTGCTTGGACATTTCACTGGCCCCCTACCCACTTGGCTCACTTCCTCCCCTGGGCCCAGCCCCTGCTCAAGGGCACCGTCTCGGGAAGGCCTATGCTGAGCAACCCCCCTCCCGCCCCGAAAATGGCAGCATCCCTCCCTGCTCCTCCCTAACCAGAGCCAGGGCCCTCCTCTGAGCCTGCCCACCACCAAAGGGTCACGTTGCACTGAAATATGTGGTTCACACATCTGTGCAGACTCAAGGCTGCAAGCTCCTGAGGACGGGGTCCCTGGCCGACCCTCCTCGTACCTGCCTCCCCCAACACAAACGAAGTTCTTGCAGAAGCTGAGCTGAGAGACAACCATGTGCGGTTTTCCTTCCCCTCTCACAGATGTCCTTGGGAGCCACTCCTCTAGTTCTGGGTCAAAACTTTATTCCTGGTCACTGTGGATTGACTCCACTTGGTGGCAGGGTTCACTGCTCCATTCACCCTTTTGCCAGACAGCCCTGGCTCCGGGTCTCTGTCTGCCGGCCCCTCCGGTAAGAGTTTGAAGGAAGCAGCTAGCTGTGTGCTCCCTCCCCTGTGGCTTCACCACCATTTCCCAGGTCGTGGCTCTGGAGACAGCGTGACGGATGGGCGGCATGGTGGCGGGAAAAGTGCTAAGAAGGCTTGCTGAGTGTGCCCCAGCCCACCTGGCGCAGGGGCCCTTCCCGGGCAAACTAGGGCCCACCCCAGGGGACCCAGATGGTCCTCCCTGAAGGCCACACTCGACTGGAAACTCCGAGGAGCAGGGCTTCCTATTTTAGCACTTGGCCCAGGGTCAGCAAAAAGTGAGCAAGCGACCCACACCACACTGGGTCCTCAGGAACAAACCACGACCCGGCAGGCAGTGCGGGCAAGTCCAGGAAGGCAACTGATTTGCGAACTGTTTCTAAGATCCCTGTGGGTTTTAAGAACAACACAGAGATGCTCACCTGAGAAGCTGGCGAAGAGCCGGCAGAACTGTGAGAACCTGTTTCGGTGGAGCCACTGCTGGGCATCCTGGATCGAGGCTGACGGAAGCAGGTGCTGCAGGCAGAGAGAGAGGGGAGGGGGCCTTGACATGACCACGCCGGGTCTGCCCAGGGACACGCGGCCAGAGAGCCCGGCTGCAGACACTTACATCATTGCCCAGGGGCAAGGTCTCCACGGGGTGCGTCGGAGAGCTGTTCCTGCAAAGGAAGAGAACAAGCGATCAGCTGCGGGGACAGCCCCTTCTCCCAGCCTGGCGCTCTCCCCTCCCCTCATGGAATGGCACTCCCTCGTAAATGCAGCAGGGCCTCAAGAATTTCCCAGATCAGAGACATGTAGGCGGAACCACCTGCACAATCCCTCAAAATCCCTGACCAGCCCTTCAGGGCAGACACGATGTTCTGACTAGCAACATAGCCGGGCCAACAAATCACCCCTCCACCCCGAGCTTGGGGTTTGTTTGCATCCGATTCCCTCCCACGCAGAGATCCCCCCACCAGCCTCGGCCCCAGGGGAGGGCAAGCTGCCCAAGGAGCCCCAGGCGCTGTTTGGGTGCCTGGACAGCGCCAGCCAAACCCCCGTCTGAGGAGACAGGAGAGGGCTGCAGGCTCCTGGGGAGGTATCCCGCCCTGAACAGGTAGGCCGCAGCATGGCATCCATCCACGAGAACATTCTCATGGCTGGAGACACACCGCCCTCCCTCCGGGGCTCACCCATGGGGAAGGCACAGACCTAAATGCCTGGATTTTTTTAAATTAAGAGAAAGATACATCTTTAAATGACCCTCCCAGACAGACACAGTGAAGAAGGCACAACGTGGATGGACATAGGTGTCTCATTCTACGTTTAAAATGACAACGTGGTAAGTGTTACTTTGCGTGCACTTTACCACAGTAGCAATGAAGAAAAAGCCCTCGCTGGGATGACCCTCAGACTGGTCGTCAGCGACAAGAGCTGCCCTTTGTCCAGTGTCCGTGAGGCCCCCCCCCGTCCCTGCATGAATCCTCACTCCCTTGGTAGCAGGGAAAGTGAGGCTGAGGGAGGTTAAGGAGCTCACCCCTAGAGAGGGGGGATTTAACACTTGGTCCACCTGAATCTGAGCATGACACCTTGGCTATGTGCGCCCCCTTCTCAGGGAGGCCCCTCATGACCTTGTGAAATCAAGTTCATGGACACTCTCACTCTCCCACTAGTAAAGTTCTCTGTACGCCAAGCACGGGCTTTGAGGACCCCACGGGTTCCACGCCTACCTGCTGAACCTGCCTGGTGTCTCCCTGCTTCCCATTGCCCCCCAGAAACAGGATCAGGATGTGTGCAGCCATCACAGTGGCACCGTGAGCCCTTCCTGTGCCACGCAGCCCGGGATGGGTCGGACCGATGCCCGCCAACCCCTGCACCATGGTCACCTTACAGTCAGCGTGGCCTGTGCATCTGCAGAGCCGGGTGACCAGGAGTGAGGCCACTCCCATATTACAAGCCCTGAAACATCCTGAGCCGACCCATGCTACCTGGAGAATGCACACAAGGACCCGGAAAGAACCAGGACAGGCCCTTGCAGCCGCTGGAGCCGCCCAAACGGCTGCCTCCTAAGGCCCCATCTGTCTAGGCCACTCTGCCCACCTGCTTCTACCGGGGGAAAGGGGTGGGAGGGCGGCTTCTGCCCCAGCAGACAGTGTTTACAGAAGCATGTCCAAGCACAGAAAACGTGCAGCCCACTCTGGTGCCAGCACACCAAGCGGGGGAAGACACAGGGAAGAAGATCAAGGAAGGAGCCGAGACCCATCATCACTCCAGGACCTCCGAAGGGAAAGACGGCGGACGTACCCTTCACCAAGGCCGAAGCTGTTTGGAGAGCCATTGTAGCTTGGAGACGGGGCGCTGTTCACTTGGTAGGCCATGTCCGGCCACGGGGAACACTGCAGAAAGAGCAGAGGGCGGCAGTGACTCGCGGGCCGTGGCAGTCAGGAGGAATTCAGGCTACAGAGGTGCTGACCCGGCTCCCCTCCCCCGCAAACCAGCATCCATCGAGGCCGGCGCAGGAAACCACGGATCCCTCAGCATTCCCCCCAAGTCTCCCAGGGCCCACATGAGGCAGCAAAGTGTGGGTTTACTAGGGCCACGCCCAAGAATTCAAGCATGGCACAGGAGAGACCTGAGATGCAGCCATTCCCAGAGCAAGCGAAGCAAGGCATGCGTCTCCGTGGGCTTGCTAGCAGTCGAACCAACGAGGGAAAGAAACCTCATCGGTCACCTGGGTCCACAGGGAAAGAGCTGACGACAGAGGCCAGCTGCCTGGAGGGCAGGGTTTCCAGGTGTAGACGAATGTGTGTCCACGCATGAAAGAGGGAGCACTGGACACGGATAACTTCCAAACAAAAATCATCAGTGAAGTTCAGTACTGAGGCGCCTGGGTGGCTCAGTCGGTTAAGCGTCCAGACTCTTGGTTTCGGCTCAGGTCATGCTCTCGGGGTCATGAGATGGAGCCCCGCGCCAGGCTCCACGCGCACCGGGGAGTCTGCTTGTCCCTCTCCCTCTCCCTCTGCTCCTCCCCCTACTCTCTCGCTCCCTAAAATAAATAAATAAATAAAAATCTTACCAAAAAGTTCAGTACTAAAACCCGCACTATTTGAAAACAGAAATGGCCAACAGGCCCTGGAGAGCACAAGGCACGTGAGCACCTCCAAGAGCAGGCCAGCCCCTCTGGACATCATTCTATGTATGTTTGTTACATGTCAGGTGTCCTGCGAGGAGCTAAGGGAGACAAAGAAAACACGAAAGACGTGATCCTTGACCTCAAGGCACTTCTTGTGCAGAAGCCAAAAATGAACATATGTGAGAATCGCCCAAAGAAAGCAAAGACATACAGGTTTTGCCTGTTGGGGAAGCCAGCAGACAAAGTATTCATTTCTTCCCTTCCCTGTGATGACACCTCTTTGGAGACAGCCAATTTGAAGCATTCCTAAGATTTACTATCATCCACCGAGCCACAGGTTGGTAAATATTTAACTCTGTTGTGCATGTGGGCTGGAATTTTGCGGTGCTAAACTTGGGAGCTGAGGAGGAAAAGCCAACAACCTGTCACCTGGCAAGGTCATGGGCCAGGTGGGGGTTTTGACCAACTGCACCACGCTCTGAGAAGGGCTTGGAAGGACGTGGTCTAAAGCACCCCTGGCCATCAGGTGGAGGTCAGAGGAGAGTCAGGAGCAGAGAGGTTGAGGCTCAGCCTAGAACGGAAAGGTGTCTGGAGGCAGAGGGCTGTGGGAGCATGGAGAGCACCCTGGGGTGCCCCCACAGAGGGGACTAGGGCCTGGGGAGAGCTAACTGGTCTGAGCGCTAATTCACAAATGCAGGGCCTAGCACTGCTTTGCTGCTGAGAGTAAGCCAGGCTCTTCCTACGCCGGGACTCTCTGGCCACTGTTATCCTGAGCCTGATGAAACACCAGTACATATCTGTCTCTGCCGCAAAATTAGCTTCCATACTCTATCTTGTTGCAAATACCCTTCTGCACATGGCTTATTACACATGCGCGCGCGCACGCACACACACACACGCGCGCGCACACACACACACACACACACACACACACACACACACCTCATCAAGCAGGACTGGCCACCATTCTCTTAGGTGCTCTGTGCCCGGGCCTCCCCTCCTCACTTAACACAGTCTTAACCCCCACCATGGCCGGTGCGGGGCCTCATGTATTTGTGGAGGGCTTTCTAAGCACGTCAAATTATTCAACAAACAAACACCCACGAGCTGGACTGATTACAGAATGCAGTGGGGAATAGTTGTTTAAAAAAAAACAACAGAGCCCAGAAAGAAGTGGCACCAGCGGTGACCAGTGGCAGGAGGAAGAAGCACCTGAGACAGTGAGTGTGTGAGAAGTAATGTTGGACACAAGGATGGTGGGGAGCAGGGTGCTGCTGGAGTCTGGGTTAGGAGGGAACACATTCCAGTATCCATCCAAACAACAGGGCAGCAAAGTAGTTCGCAGCCCTTGACCTGGGGAGCCCACTCTGAGAACGGAAGCCTGCAGAGATCTCTACCACACGCAGAACCTCAAGCGCCCAGGGTCACTCGCTGCACCCTGTGGACACAGCAAGCCCAGAAGGCACCAAACGTCCACCCACAGGCCATCTATCTACATAACAGAGGCCACGCCTCTGGGTAAAGAACTAGAAAGCTCTTTATGAACAGATGGGGAACAGACTCCAAGCTAGGCTATTAGATAAGGCAAGCAAGTTACAGAAACAGCATGTCAGTGTACACCGCTGGGTGTAAAGGCAGCGGGTGTGGATGAACTGGACGAATTGGCTTCACTGGAAGAGAAAGCTGGGCCACGTACATGAGGACCCAGAGACGCCAGGCGCCCCGGGGAGGGAAAGCTCGAGGCCAGGACAGTTTGGAGAGAGGTATTCTCTGATGTATATACACTCTCCTCTATTGGATTTTGGAGCTTTACCTATTAAAATGATAATCACCAGATTCTGGAAAGTGCAAATGGCAGCACCAGGCTGGAAGTTATTTCGGAAACGCCGTCCCGACCCCCGGGCCTCATCACATGAACCACAGCTCTGGACCTGGGAACCTACCACGACTTCACGGGCACTTTCAAAAGAGGCATTTACCCACAGGAGGCGTTCTTCCCAAGAATCTAAACCAACAGTGCGCCATCATCCTGCTCCTGGCAAAAGGCTGGTGGGGGCAGGCCACACCCCAGCAGTAGGCCAGCTCACCTCTGTGAGAATGGTGGTCTCGTAGGACGGCTGGTACTTCTCCTTCTCCTGGGCAGTTCTTTTCTCCATCTTTTCCCGGTCAGTCTTCTGTTTCCGGTCAGCTCCCTTGGGCTACAAGTGCAGAGCACAGGAGTCCAATTAGTCCAAAGTGAGTAGAGGCGGCTGTCACAGAAAGACCCGGGGCTCGGCGACAGTCCCCAAGGCCTGCGTGCTCCCGGCCTCTCCCCGGGGCCCGGGAGTCCAGGCAGGATCCTCGCTCACCTCCCAGGTGTCAAGCACAAGGTCCTCCTCCTGGAGCCCCTCCCCTTCCTCACCTGAGGGAACTCACGGCCTACTACAGGGTCCTGCCACTCAGCTGCTCAGGGGGAAATGCCAGCCCCTCTACCAGGGGCTGCTGGCCCATGGACAAAACCCTTGGGAGCCACAGCAAATTGCAATGCGTGCCTTGGGTTACCAGTGGAGGGCGAAGGAAGTGGAAGAAGTCAGGGCTGCTGGTGGGAGTTTGGTCTGCACCTGTGTGCTGGGAAATCCTGGACACATCGTGAAGGCCTCCCAGCTCCCAACTCCAGGACTAGCGTGCAGCTCCCCGCTCACACGCCCCACACAGGGTAACCCCTCCAACCTCACAGAGCCTATGCTGGGCGCCCAGCAAACATGAGCAACTTACAGAGGCACTACTACTCCTGTCATTTACAGGTAAGGAAACTGAGGCTCAAGTGACTTATCAAGAATGGAGAAGAACCTGCTCTGGCTGGTCGGGGTCTTCAAAAACAAAAACCCAAAGCAGAAGCAAGTGTTGACCAGGTGAAGAATCCAAGAGAGCATGTCCAGGTATATATCGCCACCAGGCTGGCCCACCAGCCCTGCTCCTGGGACGCTCTGGACGTCCTGTGACTATCACCTTCTCTGAGTTCACAGCCTGCTTGGTGGTTTCTGACATTAAGCCTCCAAGCAGCCCCAGAGCCCCAAACTGAGCGGTCTCCCTGTGGATGCAGTGGACCGTGCATGGTGCACAATCAGTGAAAACAACCTTCAGGGTTGCCACCTTCAGGGACTTTCATCCCAGAATGCACCTGCCTCAGGCCACACAGCTTTTCATTTCCAGCTCAAGAGCGTTTTAGGAGACCACCCTCGGGGTGATGTGATACCCATGTTAAAACAGAGGCAGGTCTGCAGGGGGTCCTCTGGGGGCAGGGATGACAGATCTGGTGTTCAGAGAAAGACCAGGCACGCAGCACCTATACCCCAGTGGCCTGCCTGCTCCCCAGCCCCTGCCCCTAACAGGAGGCTCTTCCTCACCGTCCAGAGGCCATAGGGCGAGCCTGCGTGTGGGGAAGGCACTTGTCCCAGTGAGGCCTGTGGAGAGCTGGCTGGTCCGAGAGGGGTCCTGTCTGTCCTGTCAAGAGGCCCTGACACCCCCCCCCACCCCCAAGCCCGAGCCTTGCTCCAGCCAAGCAGGAGGCTTCCCCGTGACGAGGGTGACTGGGGTGGAAGAATGACAGCCAAGTCATTGAGACTCTGCCTGGCGCTTGCACGCAACCGCTTGAACTGCTTCTGTGATGGGGCTGGGCGCACAGGGTAGCCACACCTCCCCAGGCATTCTGAGAAGCCAGTTTCAGGTGACTGGGGCCCCTACGTCCCTGCAGGAGATGCCAAGGCCTTCCTTGGGTCACTCAGACAAGGCAGCTTCCGGATCAATTCCCGTGATAGCTGGTGTGTGGTCCAAAAGCCTGGAGCCCTCACCCCTGAACTTCTGCCTCGAGGTGTAGACAGGGGAGCTGGCGGGGGCCATGGGAAGGCCTAGGCACTCCAGCGGGGGGAGACACTGTCCGTCTCTCCTGCTGCGCTGTGCGGCCTCTGAGCCCCAGGAATTCCGCTGGATGCCACTGGACCTGAGCACAAGGACAGCCAGCAGGGCCACAGATGTGGCGCACACGACGAGGACAGAGGTGTGACCGGGGACAGGCACAGACATCCGGCGGCGCAGCTGTGGGGCCATCCACGGGAAGTCAGCACCCCAAGATCCCGGAGCGGGCAGCAAGAAGGAAGACCAGAGGCCGCAGCACCCACCGCACCGGTAGTCGGGCTCAGGGGAGGGGTGTGCGTCAGAAACGGCCACGTCCTGATCCCCAGGAGCCTGAGGCTGTCAGCTCCCAAGGCTGCAGCGGAATCAGGACTGCGAGCAGTGGGAGAAGGGCACAGGAAGATGAGCCTGCGGCATCCCAGAGGCTCCGACGTAATCACGGGGCCAGTAAAGGTGGGCGAGGGGCCGGGGAGAGGAGGTCGGAGCGGTGTGACCCCAAGAGCCCGGCGCTCTTGCCAGCTCTGAAGACAGGCGGATGGGCCACAGGCAAGGAACGCAGAGGCCTCTAGAAGCTGGCAAAGGGAAGGAGAGGGAGCCTCCGGAAAGGAATGCAGCCCTCCTCACACCTTGACTGTAGCCCAGTGAGACCTCGTCGGACTTCTGACCACCAGCCCTGAGAGGTAATACGTGTGTGTGGCTTGAAGCCACTAAACCTGTGATCCTTTGTTCCAGAGGCAACAGGAAACAACTATGGTGGGCTTGACTGCAAGGAGTCATCGTCCCGAAGCAGGTTTCTGAAGAGTGCTACCGCTCTGGCACGAAAGACAATCACGCTCCCACCACGACCCGTGCCTTCCCACCTGGGGCGGCCTCGCTAACTGAGCCGGGGCCCGCCCCTCCCTCACCCCTGTGGACGCCACAGGCTCTGCTGCAACCCTGCATCTCCCCAGGCCATGCAGGACTCTGGGCTGCAGCACCAGCCACCGACCATGTCTAGGATGCATCGGTCCAGACAGCTGAGATGAAAAGTAGTGAACAGGCAACTGCGGGGGGCGGGGTGGGGGAGAGGGGGGACACAGGAAGGAAAAGAGAGGAGATGCCTCCAAACATGTTTCCTTCTCCAGCAGGAGGCCGCGACACAGGGAGCTCTACAGCCTCGGGCCCTCCATAAGAACATCTGGGGCCAGGACTTCCGCACGGGGTCTCTTGACTTGATTTTTAAGGAGAATCTAATGGGCTACTACAGAATCCGTGGCCAACTACAAAGCGCTTGGGAAGAAAACGAAAACCTAAACACGTGCAAGTCCTGGCAGTCTTACAAAGCAGAGCCGGGCACAGCCACCCGTGATGCTGCACGACAGAAGGTGCCCCCGCACAGGACGCCCACAGCGGGCAGGCCCTGTCAGCCCAGGACGTGCGGGCTCACGCTCCTCGGGGGCCCAGGTGCACGGGACGCCAGGCTTGCGCGGCTGTCCCTGTCCAGCACAGGCGGGGACCCCACGGGCATGGCGGCCACAGGTGTGCACAGTGGGGCAAGGACATCCTACCTTGAACACCTTGATCTGGCAGCTGGCTGAGTGCAAGTGCTCTGTGTACTCCCCATTCTCGTTCTGCTTAAATGTATCAATCTGCACCCGGAAAGGCACCCCCTTTTCGCCGCCGTGCTTCCGGGGAGTGAACTCTGTGCTGATGCAGTGCACCTGGAAGGGGAAATGTGGGCCAGGAGCAAGGAGAGGGGTGAGGCCAGGTCCTGGACTCCTCAAGGGCCCCTCGCCAAATGGAGGTTTCCGTCCTGCCTCGTCAGGTGCACACCTGCCTCAGTCTCCCCGCTCTCCCACCCACACTCCCATCGGGGCGATGGCCTCCCCCTGTCCCCTTTACAAAGGGCACGCCCTCCCACCTTTGTCCCTTGACCTTGGAGGCCCTGCCTGAGCAGCTCCGTCCTCGCCACTGCTCAGGCCCAGGGGCCCCAGTGGCCCCACCCTCACTCCCTCCTCCCCTTTGGCAGATCCCACAGACTGCACAGCTCTGTCCCCAGTGGCCCTGGCATCCCGGTTACTCGGGCCAGGCCAGGAGCAGGACCGGGAGGCTAGAACCATTTCTATGTTACCAGTACCTGCTACAGAAAAAGGCACTGGGTAACATATTTTTTATTGTAATACTATACTACTGCAATAATATATATTATTGTGGTAATACAATAATATTGTAATCATAACTTTAAAATACAATAAGAATATTGTAATTATGTAAAAAAAAAAAATCACTAACTTTTACTGAGCAATTGCTATGGACCAGGCACTGCAGTAATCACTTTATGTTCATTATCTGATTTATAAGACAGGTAGAAAAACTAAGAGGCTCAGAAAGGGACATAGAGTAAGGGAGAGAGCGTGTGTCAGCCCAGAAGCACAGCGGCCCCGCCATGCCCCTGGATCCACACCAGGTGCTTGATCACCAAATAATTAATTGAATTAAAGAAACTCTCCTGGAAAAAAATTTCATTACATGTTATCTATGCGAGGACATACTTATTTTGTAACAAGCTTACATATTGTTAAGCAAAACCCACACAGAGTTCTACAACATGCCAAGTCCTCTTCTAGCTCTGGGGACCAACCAGCTCTGTGACTGAGCCACACTCCTGTACCCCATTCCCTACAACGTGCATCCCTGCAACACAGAACAGAGCCCATCGGGACCCCGCGGGTGGATAATTTTGAGGAACATACAGGCCCCAAAACTCTGGCTTCCCCCTCCCGCTTACCTGAATGAACGCAGAGGCTCTCTTTGAAGGGTCCCACAAAAATTCAACTGCGTTCAGCTGGGTCGGGCTGGCCCTGGGGTCCAAGATACCAACAGACAGTGGAATATCTGCACACACATACACACACACACAAAAGTGCAATTGTCAGCCACTCCCGAAGATTTAGGGAAGGTCTCTCTCATTACAGGTCCAAATTCCTTAACCACAATTTGAAATGCCGAAAGTCCTGAAAACTAAGTTTTGCATAACTCATTTGGCAGCAAGCCCAACTTAAACTGCCATGAAGCCATTTCGAGTCTTTGTCCCATTTTGGGTGAACATTTTAACGCTACTGCAGAATATTAGTGGGCCTGGTTGCCTCTTGTGAGGCATTACCTGTCACTAGGGGGTCTATGTGCCCTGTTGTCATTCTAACTTCTAAATTCCAAAACCCAATGGCTCCCAGGGTTCGAGATAAAAGACTACGCATAGACCAGTGCCTCAGACCCCAAAATTCAATTTCTGTTGCCCATCTCTGCGATGCCCATGCTTCCCTTCTCAAACTCCTTTAAGGCAGGACCCTCTGCAAAGCCTTCCCAGCAATCCCCGATGGTAGGCCTTTGAATCAGAAGTCCCCGAGGGCAGGCCTGGTGGCATGGGCATGTCTGCCAGCCCCCACAGCATTTCACCCAGGGCAGGAGTGTATTAAAGTGCCCTATGGAGGCATGAGTCCGACGGTATCGGGGAAGAACCCCAATGTGCTCAGAGTGCCTTGGGCCCCTCATGGCCCAGGAGACTCACCGATATCCAGGATCCGGTCCCCAGGCCGGCTCCACCGCCATCCCTCCAGCTGCTGGTGTTCTGTGTACTGCAGCCGACGGTCGTGGAAAACCACGCGGATGATGCTCTAGGGAAGAGAGGCCAGTGGAGGGACAGGTAAGTGTGGGGCCGAGAAGGAGCCCCAAGGAAAACTCCCACTGGGGCAAACCTCCCACCTTTTAAGACCAAGACCCCTCCTGCTGGAGCCTTCCTTCCTAGCTCTCAAGCTCCGTAGGCTTCTCCCCACTCAGAACCCCAATAACAGGACACTGAGAATGAGGACTCTCTCTTTTCCAGAATTACTAAGTGCTTTACATACATGGCTAACCTATATACCTTTTTGTGCAGATGAGCCAACTGAAGCTCAGGAAAGTTCAGTAAGTGGCAAAGCCAGGCTCAAACCTGAGTCTGTTCAACCCAGAGCCTGTTCCATCAGCCCAGGACCCTCCAGCTCTTAGCACCGCCGGCTTGCCCCTGGCTGTTCAGACAGCACGCTCCAAGGAACAGAAACCCACTCCCACTCTGGAGCTCTCCCCAAACCTCCCAGGCACTCCTGACCCCACCCCCAGCAAGCCCAGGTCCCCAGACATGCCCCCACCCCGCCAACAACTCCTGAGGAGGGAGAGCGGCCCCGCAGCCTTGCCTTGACATATTTTGTGTTCAGATCTTGAAAGTCTCCCAGCTTCCGATTCTCCAGCAGCCGGATTTCATAAGACTGACCTAGAAGGGGGTTAACAGGACATTTTCCATTTCTGAGGAGTTTCAGACCTGGGGTTCACCCAGACAGTGGCCTTCTTGACCTCCTCAGTGGCCACCCAGGCCTCACGGCCCCAAGGGACAGAGCGAGGAGTCAGTCCACGGCCAACTCAGATGGCTCTCTGGGCCACACACCCCCATCTGTCCCCCAACCTGGTTGCGCTTAGGACACCCCAGGGAGCAAATCATGTGTCCCCAAGACACAGCACCTCTACAATTTTCAAAGAAATAGAATTCAATAAAAGGTAGTTAACGTTAAATTTATGGAACAGAACTTCACAGTTCTTTACCTCATAAAGGACGCCCCCCCATTCACTTGGATGGAGAACACAGCCACCCACTCAAATCCACGTTACTTATTGTAACTGACCATACCCTTTCAGAAAGCAGGTTAGAGGAACGAGTAAAAGCCTGTTAAACATTGTCTCTAATTGCAGAACGAAAAGCATTTTCCCAAGTTAAAAGAATTTCATGTATTTAAAGGGTGTGGGGGATTCTATTTGGTGACACAGAACCAGCACAAGCTGGTTAAAGAATATACATGGGGAAAAGACTCATCAGTCATAACAGAGAGAACTGCATCTATGAATAACCTGAAGGAAACTACACGTGTTATCAGGAAATAAAATAGAGTCTGAATAAATAGGATACATCACATTCCTAGACAGGAAGACCATTTATCAAATGATGTCAATTCTTCCCCAAATTAAAGAAGTGTAACCACAACTCTAAAACACCCATACATATTTCACAACTTAATAAAGGATGTTTTACAAATTAAGAGAGAATGATTTAATGATGGTACTGGTAAATCTGACTGGCTGTTTGACATTGTTTTAATTTTTAGATGAGGATAAGGACAGACTCACAAGAAGTAACAAAAATAGTCCTGAATACCTGTCCCCCAGTTTCCCCAGTGGTGGCAGCCAAGGTAAATATGGTACATCATGGAAACCAGGAGGCTGACCATGGCACAGTGCGGTTCACTCCACTACAGGCCTAACACGGAGCTCCCTGGGTTTTGCAGGTACTCACCTCATAGCAAATATCAAAACAAGATACCACTGGACTGAAGTCAACTTTCTTAAGGTTTTATGCAAACATGAATCATACATATCAGACACTCAATAGGGAAGGACTTTCTGAAACCAAAATTGGGGAAAAGGGAAATCTACATATATTAAAATCTCTCTCTCCATATATATACACACACACACACACACATATGTATGTATATTTATATGTATACATACACCCATATATATGAATGAAACTTAAATGCCAACAACAAATTAGGAACAGCACAAACCCAGTGGCTAGCAGTTTTAAAATAGTGAAAACAGCCATGATTAGAAAAAGCCTAACCCCCCCACCCCCGCCCTGGTGGGTGGAATGCTGCCCATTCCCCCAAAAAGATTCGTCCATATTATCATCTCTAGAACCTGTGAATGTTATCTTGTATTTGGAAAAAGTGTCTTTGCAGATGCAATTAAAGACACTGAGATGAGGAGATATCCCTGGATTATCTGGAGGTCCCTAAATCTTATGACAAGTGTCCTTGTAAGAGATACGCGGGGTATAGAGAGGAGGCAATGTGACCAGCAGGGACTGGAGGGACCCAAGCCAAGAAACACCTGGAGCCCCCAGAAGCTGCAAGATGCAGAGAATGGATTCCCCCCTAAAGCCCTGCCAAGCAGCATGGCCCTACCGGATTTCCGACTTCTAGCCTCCGGAACTACAGGAGAATAAACTTCTGCTGTTTTGTGTTAAGCCAACACGTTTGTAGTAATTTCTTAAAGCAGCCACAGGAAGCTAATATACTCCTCCCTATGATGAATAATAGAATGGGTGAAGAACATGCAATTAAATCATTTATTCCAAATATTGGAATAAATAACAACTACTGCAAAACACCACGTGAATCCTAGGGACCTGGAGAAGAGCAGAATGGACACAGGGCTGTAGGTCACAGAGCTCGTCCCCATGGCTCCCACCCAGCCTGAAAATGAGGTTGGCCACGCGCAGGAATACCCACTCAGCCGGTGCCCTTCCCAGCTTCCACCAGCCCCCGGGACAGGCCCAGCAGACACAAGGCTGTACCACGCCCCCGCCCCCCTCAGGACGATGGGCTGGGCCCCCTTCCCATCAGAGGGAGGAGGCGCAAACCCCAAACTCTTGGCCTGCCCACTTGCCAGCTCAGAAGATGCAACTCATAGAAGGGTTTTGCGGACCTAACCAACACTTCTAGCTTTCGGAAAAAGCCAGATTTTTAACAGACATTTCCGGGCTCCTGAGCCAACATTCCCTTAACAGCAACATAAAATGGAGCCTCACACACCCTAACTGGTTTTTCCAGTGTCCTCCACCTTCTCCAAGGAAAAATGTAGCCGGCTCTGGCATGAGGCCTGAGGCCCAAGTGGTCATCACCATGGGTTTATGGGCACCCCAGGACCCAATTAATACTGACCCCCAGCTCTGCAGGGCAGCCCCAGCTCATGCAACCCCAAGGCTCCTCCTGCCCCACCCAGGGCACTTTCTTGAGCCTGAACATAAGAGTCTGGAATCAGTGCTAGTTAAGTGGGGCCCTAGGCCCGGGGCTACGGCCTCCTCCACCTGCTGCAGAGACCTGACCCATGCGGTTCTCCACCGCCTCTCCAATCTCCCGCCCTTGTCCCTTCCTCCTGCACACACACGCTCTGGAGCCCCTCCCTCCCATGCCTGCCTTGATGCCAACACTGGGGCCAGGCCAACCTCCCCAAGCCCAGCTCTCACACAGTGCGGGGCCATCAGAAGGCCATGGTTGGTCTGTGGTCACACACACTGATGAGCAAGGTCACAAAAGCAGAATTGACCGGGGGCACAGGGGCACCTCTCTGCTTCGCCTGCATCGTTTCTGGACAGGGTTGGGAGCCATAGGAAGTGGGCTCTGGGAAGGCACAGAGTCTATCTGTTCTGCTTACCACTGCACTGTTTGACACACAGTAGGTACTCAGCAAGTGCTTAAATGTGATTTTATATTTCTTTACAATGCTGTTCTGTGCTATGACTGTAGGGTTTACAAAACTAAGACACGCTTTTGCCCTCAAAGGTCAGCAGTCTTCTGGGTTGTATCACACCACACAGGAAAAGCACTTATATAAGGCAGAATTTGAAAAATCTCCCTAAGAGACAAGAGAGATCCAAAGTTGGGCAACACTCACAGAGAATGGGGAGGGTGGGAAGGGTGACAAAAGGTCTGAATCAGGAGGTAACATTGAAGTTGGACTTTGAAGAGTGTGCAGGATTTCCGTAGGGGAGGGGGTGAATGAGTGAGTAAGTAATCCCAAGTAAAACTGAGGCAAGGTGGTGGGAGGGGAGAGGCATGCCTTTGGGGAGCAAGAACTAGCAGCTTCCATTCACTGGGTGCTTACATAATGGCAAAGTCCTGCTCGGGATTAACTCACCCAAAGCTCAGCACAAGTCAACAGCTTGTGACAGGGGCAGCTTAGGATCATGAGCCCCACTGAGAGAAGGAGGCAGAGGTTCAGAGACATTACCCGACTTGGGCAAGCTTGCACAACTAGAAGTGGCAGAGCCAGGAGCAAAAACTAAATCTGTTTCCAGAACCTACCACATCCTACCTGGTGGGTGTCATTTGCTGGGCAAAGGACATCTGTAGTTCTACATGATTCTCTCTCAACTTCTCTCTTCTGGAAGGCATCAGGTTCCATTTCCCACCCTAACTAAAGTTTGCCTACAGCGTCTCATGGCATATAAACCATCCCCATCCCAAGTTAAGATGGGTTTTTTTCTCCTTCCTTCTCTCTAGGAATAGCAGATTCCTAGGATGACCAAACCAACTTGCTGGGTGATCCTGCATATAGCATGTTGGCTCCATTTCCTAGTCTATAAAATATTCTGTTTCCCGGGGCGCCTGAGTGGCTTAGTCAGTTAAGCATCTGCCTTCGGTTCAGGTCATGATCTCAGGGTCCTGGGATCGAGCCCTGCATCGGGCTCCCTGCTCAGCGGGGAGTCTGCTTCTCTCTCTCCCTCTGCCCACCCCGCTCATGTTCTCTCAAATAAATAAAGTCTTTAAAAAAAAAATCCTATAAAAAATATTCTGTTTCCCACATTCTAAACAACAATCTGGGAAGAAAAACAAGTACTACAGGAAATGATAGGAAAGCCTGTTCTAATTTCAGAATCGTAAAATGTGGCAAAAGAAAAAGTCGGCCCTAGAATCAAGGAAATAGGGCAATAAGTAACTACCATTTAGTTTCTGTACAGCTACATGTCAGGACATTGCCAAGCCCGTTATGTGCACTACTTGATTTAGTCCTCTCAAGAGTCCTGTGAGGAAAAGCCATTATTGCCCTCATGTTATAGATGAGGAAATTAAAGTTAAGATCCAGAGAGGTTAAGAATCTTGGTGAAGATCAAATCCGGGTCTGTCAGACTCCAAAGACTGATCACTTAGCTGAACTACTACACAGAGTGTCCAGTGGCTTCAAAGGTCCCTTCTGGTTCTAACATTCAAGGAGTCCATCTATTACATTTCCTCCTGAATTTCTTCATATTCATCTTATCTGATGACCCTCTCCCACACACTTAAACCCTCCCCTTCCCTTCCCTTAAGGCTCAAATCCCTAATACACTATGACTTCAGTACCCCTGAAGCAATATGCACCTTCCAAGTCTGATGGACATGTAACCACATTGTGGCATAAGTTCTGATATTTGTTTCCTCATGATAAAAAAGTCTCCCTGAAACACATATTCCTACTCCATTTAAAATACTCCAAAGATATATGGTTACAGTACCTGAAACCATTATCATTTTTGACATGGAAACAGACCAAAAAAAAAGAATAAAGAACCCAGAAGTAGACTTCTAGATACCTGGAAACTTGATCTATGACAGTTGAGAAAAAACATAGACTTTTTAAGAGTGTGGAATAACGGGTTATCCATATGGAAAAAACACATCCCTACCTCACACCATATATAACAAACTAATTCTAGGTGAATAAAAACCATAAAATAAAAGCAAAACCTTAACATTTCTGAAAAAAATATGAGACTCTTTCATGACTGTGGGGTAGGAAAGGATTTTTTAAAGTAGACACAAATACACAGAGGAAAAACTATGTCCTTTATATTACATAGAAAACGATGTTAAAATTTATATTGAAACACTTTTGAAAATGCCAGGGGTAGGGTGCCTGGCTGGCTCAGTTGGTTGAACATCCAACTCTTGGTTTCAACTCAGGTCGTGATCTCAGGATTGTGGGATCAAGCCCTGCATCAGGCTCATGCTCAGTATGGAGTCTGCTTTTGTCCCCCTCTCTCTGCTCCTCCCCCCACTCGCATGCTCTCTCTCTCTCTCCCCCCCTCAGATAAATAAATAAAATCTTAAGAAAAAAAAAGGACGCCTGGGTGGCTCAGCCGGTTAAGCGTCTGCCTTCGGCTCAGGTCATCATCATGGATGGAGTCCTGCTTTGGGCTCCTTGCTCAGCAGGGAGCGTGCTTCTCCCTCTGCCTGCCACTCCCCCACTTGTGCTCATGCTCTCTCTCTCTCTCTAACAAATAATAAAATCTTTAAAAAGGAAGGAAGGAAGGAAGGAAGGAAATGCCAGGGGTGCTATTAATAATTACACAGTCTCTTTAAGTGGGGACTGACCTGGAAAACTGGGCCATAATGATCACCCTATGTTAAAAGAAAATGATCAATATACACACAAGAAGATGCTGGTCTCTACAAGTATGCAGGATAATGCAAAGTAAGGTAAGATACCATCTTACATCGATTGGAGGGGTAAAAACTACAGTCTGACAATATCAAGCGTTGATTACAATGTAGAGAATGGGTACTCTCAGAAGTTGTTGATATTAGTATTATATTGATATAACCATTTTGGAGAAGTCTGGCAAAAAAGAGTTTCATTAAGGATATACAAATCCTTCAGTCAGGCAAATCCTAGTCTAGAGGCATATCCTAAAGAAGCACTTGATGTATATTAGAAGAAAGACAAAAATTGCTCACTTCGGCATTGCTCATTATGGGGAAAACCTGTCAACAACCTATATATCCAGCACTGGGAAAAGAGATACGTTAATTCTTTTATTTGACTTAGAGTTTCATGCTAACTGCACACAGCACTTAAAATGAGCACTTTAGAGACACATACCAACACGGAGAAATCTCAGAGTCATAATATTAAGCAAAAAAGGTACATGGTAAGGACACCTGGCTGGTTCAGTCGGTAGAGCACGTGGCTCTTCATCTCAGGGTTTTAAGTTCGAGCCCCACACTGGGTGTAGAGATTATTTTAAAATAAATAAATTTTTAAAGAAAGGTTCATGGTGACACATAAGAAATTACTTAGATATAAACTTTGAAGACAAAAGAAAATGATGCTGTTAGCTTTTATGGTTAATTACACAAGGAAGTAAAAAAGTTAAGAATCTGCATGGAGATTCAAACCAACACCAACATTTCAAACCAACATCAACTTCACAAGTGGTTTTGCTTCTGAGGAGGGAGGAAAAGCTTTAGAAAGAGGTAAAATCAGAAGCAAATTTGGCAAGGTTGAAAACTGTGTTGGGCACGTGAGTATTTGTTCTCTAATTCTCTGTAGTATGCAATCATCTGAAATTCATACACACACACAACATGACTGAGTGAAGGAAGAACACTTAGAGCCGGCTGTCATTTGCAGTGCATTAGGGTTGTGTGTATTCTGATTCCCCAGCCCCACCTGAGAGGGAGGGTCCTTTGGACTCCATTACTGAGCAGTCACCACACACCCCCCACTGCCACCTTCATACCAGTGACGTGCTGGGTAGAGGGTATTCGGAGATGCTAGCGGGGAGAGCCTTCACCACACTCATTTACACACCACCCCACAATTTTGGCACTCAAATAAACTGCCTATAAGTGATGAGCCGATTTAATCAACCCACAGTTCTGTACCATACCTGCGTACAGAAAATCACAATCACTTACCATAAATAGTAACTGAAAAATTAGAGATATGCACCTCCCAGTGTTCTTCTGCATGCTCCCAAAACCACCTAGGGAACCTGGTTAGCACCCAGGTTTGGAGTCTGGGTTCATAGCTAGACCCACTACTGACCCACCAGCAAATCGCTCCATTTGTGAGCCTCAGTTTCCACATCTCCAAAATGTCGACAATATTGGTGCTTAAGGCAGAGGGCTGCTGGAGGATTGAAGGAACACCCAGCAGCAAGTGGTGCGCAGGTCTTGGGCTGGATCTTGAACCTCCCAGTGGTGAGGACACTGGCAGACACCACTCCACAGCAGTGCCTACCAGCTAGGGGTGGTCTTTCTACAGCCTCCCCCAAAGCCTTCAGGGCAATTCCCTCCAACATCCCCAGCCCCACCCTCTATGTGGAAGGCTGTTCAAGGCCTTTTAAAAGCCAGTGGGAAGGAGCCCCAGGGTCAGCACTTGAAGATGTGAACTAGCCCTTGGCAGGTGGCCCCCAGGCCAGCCCAGCCCAGAGGAGCTGAGGTGCCAGGAGTGGCGTGAGCTGGACCAGGGGCGGTCACAGGCTCCACATCCCCCTCCCCACCCTGCCCAGCAGAGCCCTGGTGACCCCTCCCACCTTGGCACTCCAGCTTTAGTCCTCAGGGAGCCATGGGGGCCCTCACCTGGCTCAGTAAGGTGATGTGACCTGGGCCACATCCTGAAGAATGGTTTGGACCCTGCCAATGGGCCCTGAAGCCATTCCAAAGGGTGTAGAATCTTCCCTCTACCCCAACCTTAAGACTGTGCCCAGCCTCGGCCCCTCTGCCCTTCCTCACCTCCACCTCACACCAGCTGTAGCAGAAATGGAGGAAGGAGGGCAAGGACCATATGGCATAGAAGAGAAACTTCTTTTCCAAGGAAGGGATGTATGGCACTTGACATTGCACCTGGTCCAGACAAGTGCTCAACAGACCTTCATTTTCTCCCTCTTCCCTCACAAGCCATGATTTCTAAAACCTTCTAGCCCAGACATCAGCCAGCTTTCTCCCTGAAGGGCCAGACAATAACTATGTTCGGCCTTGCGGGCCATAAGATATCTGTCACAACTCCTTGACTCTTGCCACCGTAACAAGGAAGCAGCCATAAACATGTGAATGAATGCGTGTGGCTGTGTTCCAATAAAACTTTATTTAAATACACTGAAATCTGAATTTTTATGTAACATTCACTTTTTCTGCTGACCTCTTCCTCCCTCCCAAATTCTTTTGATGCTTTGCAGCTTTGCCCCTTGGCTTTCTTGCACGATGCCTAAATCAGAGCTCATCAACTAGACTGGAAGCTCTGAAGGAGAGGCCAGCAACTGGTTTACCTGAACCAGGAGTGTGTGCGTGCATGTGTGTGTGTGTGCGCGCATGCGCGCACACACCACCCCCTTGTACAGTACTGGCATGTGACAGGCTTGTAATTAAGGGTGCCAGAATTTGATATTAAATTCCCTAAAGCCGTTAATAGAGCTAGAACTAGTCAGCCAAACCAAGAAGAGTATGAAGAGATGCCAGCCTCCCTAAATGGTCAAAGAAATGCCAAGTGGCAATAATGTCATATGCCAGTTTCATCTATCAGACTGGCAAAACTTTGACTGCTAGCATCCCAAAAGGACAAAACACGGGGCTAGGCCCTCACACATCCTGGAGGTAGGAGATTCTATGTCACAGCCTACTGGACATTTCGACAATACCCATCAATACTGAAGATACACCCAGTCTATTATACAAATGCCCCATTAAAAAGTTGCTGAATAATATGCACACAATGTGACTGCATTTTTAAATGTTCTACACATCCCCTTTTTATTTGAGCCTAATATAATGCATCTCACAGTTGACAGAAAAGGACCCTTCCCTCTTAAATTCCATACACCTTTAGCATTAACTTTGTTGAGGACTAGGAAGATATGACACGTGAATTTGAAAAACACATAAAACAAAGAGTAGGGAGTGCCTCCTACTGTTCCGGGCACGTAACAGATGTCCACAATGACAATGATTGGTATTTTTGCTTCCAGTGTCAGGCCAGTACCCAAAACCCAACCAAACAGGTAGGCATTTGGGGAAAACAGTCTTCATCCAATAAGAACACGGAACACATGCAGATGAGGGCAGACACAGGGAGGTTCCTTCCACCTGGCATCTCTCTGCGAGACCACCCTAAGAATCCACAGGACAATATGACTGTGCCCATTTTAGAGGTGAGGATACCAAGGCCCAGAGAGGTACTGATGTGCCCCAGGTGACACTGCAACTTAATGGCAAAGACTCAGCAGCCTGTGGCCTGGCCCAGGACGAAAAGAGGGGAGGGCAGCTGGGGTCAGGTCAGATGCCCTGGAGTTGAGCCTAGATCCTCCCGTGTCCTAGCAAGTTCTCGAACCTCCCTGCACCTTCCCCTCTACGTCTGCCAACTGTCCCGTGCAGGATGGTTGTGAGATTAAATGAGAGAACGTACCTCCAGCCTGGCACTCAGTAAGCGCTGCACCCTTGCCGGCCGCCATCTCAGGCTCTCAGCTCCATCCCCGCACTTCCCACTGCACTCAGTGCTGCAGCACAGATGGGCCCCTCCAGCCCTCACAATAGCTCCCAGTGACCGGGCCACCCAAGGCCACACAGTCAGGAAGCAACCCAACTGGGACATACCATGGGACGACTCCACCAGAGCCACCTGAGTCTCTTCCCGGCTGTCTGGGGGAGAGAGGGCAGGGGACACAGCCACCACCACCCGGGTGCTGCCCCGAGCAGGCCCGGCCCTGCTTGCCTCCCCCGGGGCCCTGCCTACCAGGTGCTCCCGCTGAGCGGCTCTGCCCAGTGAGCGGAACCCAGCGCAGGGCCTCCTGCCCAGATCACGGTGTTCCCAAGAACAGGAGGCAATTGCCTGGGCCAGCCAAGATTTAAAGGTTGTTTACTTTCCAACAGTTACTGCTTTGGGTAATTAATGCCACATAAAACATAATGGAGGCCATCGTCACCTCTGAGGAGGGAGCGCTGGATGCCACCAGCACTGCAATAATGGCAGGTGAAGGAAGCAGAACTCCGCACACACTGGGTCCAGCACGTGGAGTTTGTCTTGTCACCTGCCCATGTGCGGCATCATGCAAGTGTGTCGACACGGAGCACTCGACACAAGGAAGGCTTTGCCATCCACACACCCAAGTCTTGATCGTGATGGCCTGCTGCCCGTGTGACCTTGGGCAGGGCACTTAACCTCCTCACAGCCACTTATGTCAGGGACTGGGCACCATGCCCAGCACACAATGGATCCCTTACATGCATACAGTAAGTATGTGTGTGTATGTACAGAAGTAAAGGTCTCCATGTCCTAGAAACTCTTCAGAGAAGGGACTGCTCCCAGGGCTGGAGCAGGGAAAATGCAAGATGCTCATCTTGTCTTTGGCATCTCGTGAGTGCCAAAAATGAGGACAGGCTCAGAAAAGGGACAGAGGCATGTCAAAGCGACACAGAGGCTGGAATTAACTGGGTAAGAACAGAGAAACAATGACGTTAGGTTTTAACACAGAATAAAATATCCACAAGTCCATACTGATGTAATAAATAAGTGAATGCATAAAGTAATGGTAAAGAAGAAAAGGCTCCTTATACTAGCATTCCAATTACTCAATGTAGAAAGAAGGAAACAGAAAATCATGATTAGGCAAATGCTATGTAAGAACTGGTACAAAAATGATCAACTAGTGGATGCTACAACAGTGTGCAGCAGTTTGAGGATAATCAAGACATCAGCATATCAGATTATCTCCCCATCCCAAGATATTTATTAATTACAAAAGGAAAAATATCAACTTTGCAGCAGAGAAACCTGGCAGACGCCCCTAACTCATCAAGGTCAACACCACCTGCAATGAGACAAATCAGCATCGCGAGCCCCTAATATGATGCACTAGCAGGGCACAATGTCACTTCTGTGACGTTCTTGCCAAAAATGCAAAATCTCAATCTCATTACTTAAAAACATCAGACAAACCAAAATTGACGGTATTCTATCAAATAACTAACCAGTATGCACTCTTAAAGTCTGAAGGTCATGGAAGACAAGGGAAGACTAAGGGACTGTCACCAATGGCAGGGCGCTAAGGGGACATGACAACAAAATGCCATGTGAGGGGCACCTGGTGGCTCAGCCGTTTAAGTGTCCGACTCTTTATTCGGCTCAGGTGGTGATCTCAGGGTCATGAGATTGAGACAATGACGTTGGGGCTCGTGCTCAGCAGGGAGTCAGCTTCTCTCCCTCTCCTCCGCGCCCCCAACCCCACCCCACCCCCAAATAAATAAATACTTTTTTAAATGCCATGTGAGATCCTGGCTTGGATCCTAGAGCAGAACAGGGACAGCACTGGAGACACTGGTAAAATGCAAGACTGTGGTAGAGGTTAAGAGCATCACACCAATGTAACTACCTCGTTTCAATCATTATACCATGTTTATATATGATGTTAACATTATGGGAAGCTGGGCAAAAGGTATGTAAAAATCTTGGTACTGTTTTTGACACTTGGTACCTCTTAATCCCCTTTGACACTTTAAGTCTAAAATTATTCTCTTCTCCCTACCCAAAATGCTCTGGATGCCCCAGTTCCACCCAGAACTGTGAATAGTAGACCTAGATGGGACCCAGGAATGGTCTTGCTCATAAGCACTGCTGGCTGATTCTAAGCCAGGGGCTTCTGGGCCCTGGGATATTTGCTAAGCAGTTTTTTAAATTGTCTGATGTGCTCTGAGTACCGGGAATGGTATCTCTTTTTCCTATTTTAGTTCCCATTTGGTTATTGTTGGTTCATAGAAAATTCACTAATTTTTGTATGTTGAGCTTATATCCAGGCACACTGCCGAACTGAATCTTTAATCTATTTAAATGAACAATATTTAACTGCAGACTGTCGACCCATTTTGAATTAACTGGTAAATTTGACGGTAAGGTAAATTAAATGGTAACTGCAAATGGTTCAACTTAATACAATGGTTCTTGCAAATCAGTAAGCGAAAGGGCAACAGAAAAATGAGCAATGGCTATAAATGGCCAGTTTTTTGTAAAAGAAAGGTAAAGGCTTATAAACATACAAGAAGATGTTCAGTTACACCCTTAACATTTATTAGAAATTAAGTAAATGCAAATTAAAATAAGGAGCTTAGGGTGCCTGGGTGGCTCAGTTGGTTAAGCGTCGGACTCTTGATCTCAGCTCAGGTCTTGATCTCAGGGTTGTGAGTTCAAACCCCACGTTGGGCTCCACGCTGAGAGTGGAGCCTACTTGGAAAAAGACACAAATAAAATAAAAAATAAAAAATAAAAAATAAGGAGCTTACTTGTGTGTGCGTATTAGAACGGTTTAAAAGGTTGACAAGGGAGAGCCCAGGCATGGATATGGAGAAACAGGTACCCTCCTGCTCAGGTGGTAAGGGTATGAACATAAATTACTAGAACAAAGGACAGTAAAGAGTAGAAAACTCAGGCGCCTGGGTGGCTCATATGGTTAAGCATCTGCCTTCAGCTCAGGTCATGATCCCAGGGTCCTGGGATCGAGTCCCGCATGGGGCTCCCTGCTAGTTGGGAGCCTGCTTCTCCCTCTGCCTCTCTCTCTCTTTCTCTCTCTGTCTCTCATTAATAAATAAATAAAATCTTAAAAAAAAAAAAAAGAGTAGAAAACCCAATCTCTTAAGATAAGGTCAGAACTGTGACTCACTCGAGCACCTCCCCTCTGAGCCCTGCCCTGCACCACGTCCTGGGCTGAGGTGTTCACGTGCCCTTTATTGGCCAAGATTTTGGAGGCAGGAGCCAGACTTCCTGGTCATTCATATGCCGACCCCCAACATCTGGCCCTGGGCAGCCCCATTTTGTGTCTGAGCCTCTGTAAGACAAAGGACTTTGCAGGCCCTGTCCATGCAGCCCCAAGACAACCTAGGCCTCTTCTTCCCCCTCACCCCAGGCCTTCCAAAAGAGCAGGCACCTAGGACTACCTCCAGGAACTGCTCCACCTCAGCCTCTGCTTAGAGGGTAGAGAAAGGGAGAGGGTGGGAGCAGCCATGCTTACACAGGGCCCAGCTCAAGGGCCACAACCCGGCCAGGGGAGCATGGGACCCAGTCAGGCCAATGGCTCCCCTGAGAACGCCAAACCAGAGGCTGGGAATGAGAGCCACTAGCCCCTCTGCGCGGCCGGGCTGAGGATCTATGTTCTCGGGAGCTCTTGGTGGTCTCCCCGTCTGCCCTCTGGCTATGGGAGCGGGGAAGCAGGGAGGCACAGAGAGCATAAGGCAGATCCCCAGAGAAGAAGAGCGAGGAGAAGCAGAGAATTCTCAACGGTGTTTGAGCCTCTGGCTTTAGTTTGCTCCTGTGGCCCGGGTGCAGCCATGCCTTGAGGTTGCCTGCTCTGTGTGATGCCAGCAGAGAGCCAACAGTGGCCACCAGAAGAGGCCTCCACCACCTCATCCTTACACCGACCAAGAGATGGGCAATAACAAGTGCTGGGTGGGAAGGCACCAGAATCCTCCTGTATGCTGCTAGCAATGCAGTGTGGTACAACTGCTCTGGAAAGCAGTCTGGCACTTTCTCAAAAAATTAAACGGAGTCCCCGTATGACCCAGAAATTCCACTCCTAGATATACTCACCAGAGAAATGAAAATACAGGTCCACACCAAAACTTGTACATGAATACTCACAGCAGCCTATTCATAATATGCCAAGAGGCGGAAACTACCCAAACGTCCACCAACGACAGAACAGATAAATAAAATGAGGCCCACCCACATGGTGAAGTATTATTCAGCAATGAAAAAAGAATGAAGTATTATTCAGCAATGAAAAAATCTGATTCATGCTACAACATGGATGGCCCTTGAAAACATTATACCAGGGGCGCCTGGCGGGCTCAGTGGGTGGAGTGTGCGACTCTTGATCTCAGGGTTGTGAGTTCAAGCCTGCCCCACGTTGGATGTAGAGATGACTGAAGAATACAATCTTTAAAAAACAAAACAAAACATACTAAGTGAAGGAAGTCAGTCACAAAAGGCCACCATTTGTACAATGCGATTTACATGAAGTATCCAGAACAGGCAGCTTTTTAGAGAGAAAGCAGAGAGTGGCTGCCTCAGGCTAGGGGTGGGGACAATGGAGGGAATGAAGACTGACTGCTCACTAATAGGTACAGAGCTTCTTTTAAGAGGGACAAAGTGTTCTGAAATTGGTGGTGGTGGTGTAGTAAGTTCAGTTGAATATATTAAAAACCATGGATTGTGTACTTTAAATGGGTGGATTATATGGTATGTGAATTGCATTCCAATAAAACCATATAAAAACAGAGACCAGATTGAAGTAACCACTCTGTGACCTGGGGCAAGTCACACAGCCTCTCTAGGCCTCTGTTTACTCACCTACACTACAAGGGGAGTGGGGTGGGGAGGGGGTAGGCTAGATCAGCACTTTTCAAAACTTTAATACATTCGTAAATTACCCACTAACTTATTAAGATGCAGGTTCTAATTCAGTTGTCCTGCAGCAGACCCAAGATTCTTTATTTCTAACAAGCTTTCAGATGATGCTGGTTCATGGAGCACATTTCCAGTAGCAAGGCGAGATGAGATCTTAGGCCTCTCTAACCCTAATCCTTTAGGAAATTGACTCTTGCCCACCTCTGTGAATTCCCAGAGCATGTGTAGTCCTTCCCATTCAAGACTCATACGGCCCTCTAACCACTCCCATGAGAGCTTCTGGGGCATGAACACTGGCTAGAGTGGAAGAGAAAGATCAAAATGTCCCATGTCTGCTGGAGCACAGAGTGCTCAGCTAGGTACAGGTGAGGTCCCCAAGCTACAAGCAAAGAGCCAAGAGTGGGGCAGGGCCCACAGTTGCCTTGCAAGGTCCAATCCTCTGTTTCTGGAAAGAAAGAGGTGAACAGCAATGCCCTCAACACAGTGACTAACAAACCCTTGTACACCTAAGCATCAATTAGTGAAAATTCAGACATTCCTGCCCTACCTAGTCCATCACAGTAGGAACCATGAACTCCAAGAGACTCTGATGCTGCTGGCCCAAGGACCAAATACCATCCTTGAGCCACTCCTGAGAGAAGACAGGCTTGCGCTCCAAGAGAACGTCAACAACACACGACACATGCTGACAAGTTGGTTCCTCTCTCCAGACCTCAATTTCCCCATCAATAAGAGGGGGCTGGATAAGATGTCCCTCAAGGTACCCAAAGGACATTCCCTTGGGTGAAAGTAGAAGGTAGGAAGAAAGGTCAGCTGGCCATCTCTGGCCTCCAACCAAGATAACACCCACACATCTAAGCAATGTGTCTCTTTGCTAGAGAGTTCTGCAAGAAGAGTATCCCATAGGGACCTGTCGGAGGGACACAGAGTCCTGAGAAAAATGAGGTAGGAACACCAGTCTCTTAATTAACACCAAGGAGCATTTTTCCATCTCCCCATGACCCCTACAGACTCTAAAGCTGTCAAGTCCTGGGCCTGGGAGCTGAGAGTTCTAGGCTCACACCTGGCCCTGCCCCTAGCAGGTTGGATGGCCCAGAAACATTCCATCTTGACTTGGGCCTCCTTCCTTCTCTTGTGAAATGAAGGGGTTGAGACAATCATAGTAGCTACTTGGGTAGAGTGGCGCCTTTAAAACAAAACAAATGCAAAACACCTTCCTCCTTCAGAGCAGAGAATCTGTACACATTCTTCTAAGTAGTTAATTCTAACCATAGTTCAGTGGCCCCCAGAAACCCAAACTCGGGCCATTTTACAAAGAACAGGGTGGTTCTTCCTACCCTGGCCTACCTTCCTGCTCTCCTCCCCTCTAAACAGCCATGGGGAACAGCCAAACTTAGCAGCTGAAGGAATTAACATTTACTGAGACCCAGTGACATACCTGGCATTTAAATGTGATTAACTTCCTACAACGCACCATACAAACTCTAACCTTTTCCACCTGAGCAGTGACCAGAGCCAAGTTTATTAAGCCTGGTACCCTGTCCCTCAGCCTCACTGATTCTGTCCCGGCTGCCAGGCCCTTGTTTGGTTTAGGGGTAGGACACTCAGGGGCCTGGCAGGCAGCTGTAGCCCACAAGCTACTGGCCAGGGGCAAAGTGCAATGCCCTTTGGGGCCAGGGAGAGCCCGCCAGTGACCACAAAAATGTCACTGCTGCGGCCACGTGGCAGCTGTGCAGTGCTCTGATGAGCTGGTCTGAATTATGGGCACAAGGATCAGGTCTGTTTGGGTATCCCCTGGAAATTTTGGTATGTGCTGCTTTGCTTTTATAGTCAAAAGCCAAGGTATGTTGCTGGAGAACAAGCTAGCCAAAAGATTTTCTGCCCAAGTGGAAGAATCTGTCAAGTCGGTGAGCAGATTAACTGCATTACAGAAGCCTTCGAAGCCCTGCCTGCAATGGGGACCAGTCCTCTGGCGCCGCAAACTCTGTGCCTGGCAGCGCGTGGCAAAGCTACGAACAGGTGCACCTCTTCACTGGGGTATAGGGCAGACCTCCTTGAGTGAGAGCAGAAAAGTGAGTCCCCCAGAATTTCATTCTGTGGAGTAATGATAGCTCACCTGGTAGGACAGACAGGGTCACTCACAGAGGCATCAACACCCTTCCAGTCCCAAGTGACTGAGGCCAAAAGCACCTTAAAGACATCTGAGAAGAATGCTGAACACTGATGGAAATAGTGAACAGTTTTGATGAAACTGGTCAGCTTCAGGAAAGCCTAAAGCGGCTCCCTGACCAAGACGCTAAAGAAGAGGGTAGCTGAAAGAATAAAGTGACTGCGGGGCGCCTGGGTGGCTCAGCGCATCTGACTCTCGATTTCAGCTGAGGTCATGATCTCAAGGTCGTGAGATCCAGCCCCATATCAGGCTCCTGCACTTATCAGGGAGTCTGCTTGAGATTCTCCCTTGCCCTCTGCCCCTCCCCTTCCCCCCCACCCCCGTGAGCTTGAGCGCTCTCTCTTAGTATTTAAAAAAAAAAAAAGAGCCTGGGTGGCTCAGTCAGTTAAGCATCTGCCTTCGGCTCAGGTCAGGATCTCAGGGTCCTGGGATCGAGGCCCACATCGGGCTCCCTGATCAGCAGGAAGCCTGCTTCTCCCTCTGCCTCTGCCCCTCCCCCCTCCTCCCATGCGCTCTGCGCTCTAACAAAATCTTTAAAAAAATAAAAATGGGGGGGGCGCCTGGGTGGCTCAGTCGTTAAGCGTCTGCCTTCAGCTTGGGTCATGAGCCCAGGGTCATGGGATCGGGCCCCGCATCGGGCTCCCTGCTCTGCGGAAAGCCTGCTTCTCCCTCTCCCACTCCGCCTGCTTGTGTTCCCTCTCTCGCTGTGTCTCTCTCTGTCAAATAAATAAAATCTTTAAAAATAAATAAATATAAAAATTAAAAATAAATAAAAAGAATAAAGTGACCACAAACCCACCACACACAAAGGGAACAGGAGAGCAATGATAAGGGGAGCCAGCTACAATCTCTGAGATGATACACTCCCCTGCTCTCTTTAGAGAAGATTACAGGAATGACAGCAACGTGGCATCGGACAAAAAGTCAAAAAACAGATACCAAGATGATCAGAGGTCATTTTGAAGAAACTCAACGACGCTATTAACAACATTTCCCTAAAAAGTCTAGAGAGTATTTCTCAAGTGACGTGAGGAAAACTACGCCCACAAAGCACCTGCGGTTCAAATCACAAGTCTGCGACCTGAGCAGGCAGCTCTGCAGTGTGGAGATGCACGGGGGGGGGGGGGGGGGGGGGGGTTAGCGAGGGAGACTGGGAGAGCTCCATCTGGGATTCGGCACTGCCTGGGCTACATCAAGACCCTGACATCCAACTCTGCAAAGGACCACGGGGGAGGGCCCGTACTGCCAAGAAACAGGGAAGCTTCCAGAAGTGTAGGAAGGCATCGAGCTCGCACATCTAAATATTGGCTCCTGCGGGAAGATGGCCAAAGAAAGACCTGGAGAAATCCAAGGTGGATCAGCTCCCGTGAGAAAACGCTCAGCAAGCGTGCTGGTGGTTGTGCAGACGGACGGAAAACTCAAGTCGTGGAAGAAAATAAATGGCTGAATTCAAGTCAGAAAGGTAGCTTTTTCCAAGTAGCTCCTTGGTGCCTGCCCTTCCGCGGGACACGCAGGGCGGCGCCCAAGGTCACGTAATTAAATGAACCTTGTTTCTGATGCTTTGTCCTTTGGGGCCTTGCTGACCCCAGAGGCCACCCCTCCTAGGGCTAGACAGTTCGGGGATTATCAAAGCCTAGCTTCTGTGTCTTCCTTTCATATGCAAACCAACCAATCCAGACACCATGCCCCAATCACCTCCTCCTCCAAGGGTTTAAGCCCACCACCCACCACTATTTCTCTACCTGAACCACTCCGGGGCCAGGTACCAGAGGATAGACAGCCCTTAGGCCCCAGAGCCACTCCTAAGCCTGTTTGCGAGGCCTCGCCCATTCCCTCCCCTGGACACCCCAATAAAGGCTCTTGCCCAGGTTTTCCCCTCAATTTCTCGGCCTCCTGACCAACTCTGGTGCTTCCCCACGGAGCCCTGCATGGAGGGTGTGCCCCCTCCTCTTGAGAACAGTGACAAACACGCTATCTTTCAATGGCAATTGTCTCCTTATCTGTTGGCCTCACAATGCATGAAAAACAAGAAAACCTGCATTTTAAACAGATGTGGACATCCCCCTGCATCATCAGGCCCCCTTGGGAGCTGGAGGGGTTAGCTGTGAGGGAGGGACAAAGGGTGCTGGGCAGACTGGATCCACAGGCACCATCCTCTGAACCTCTGCAAGCACAGCGGGGGATCTGAGGTATCTTCTCCAAATTCATTCTGATTGGGGCCTATTTATCGTGTTACTGAACTGATGCTGCATTGTTCTCATTTCTGTAACAGTGCTTCAGAATATAGATGGTATTAACATAATTTTTTTAAGATTTTATTCATTTATTTCAGAGAGAGTGCAGGAGGGGAGTGCGCAGGGAGAGAGCGGAAACAGTCCCCACTGAGCAAGGAGCAGGACTCAATCCGAGGGACCTTGAGATCATGACCTAAGCCAAAGGCAGATGCTTAACCGACTGAGCCACCCAGGCGCCCCTAACATAATTCTTATGAATATATCATTCCCAGGTCATTGGACACTCTGGAATTAGACCGTGTGTTACATGTTAACTTAATTAATTGATCCGCTCAAGTTTGACATAACCAGGAGACCTTTGAAACATTAAAAATCATTTCTCTATGCTGTGAGCTAAGAATAATCTGTATTATTCTTTCATAATTACAAAAATATTCTTACATAATAATGAATAATCATTATTCATTTCAATAAATGTTCGTTGGTTTGAGTGAAAATCAAAGAAACAACAAAAAAACCCAATCGGCAACCACACCCCCAGCTCACTTACTAGTATTTTTATTAGTTTACTAATTCATACATGAATCATGAGGAACTGACACTTGGGAAAGTGTTGTTCCTTATTTTGTTTTTTTTTTTTTAACCTGTGTTACTATGCTGTTTGTAAAATTCTTTGCTGATTAAACATTTCTAAATTTTACGTACCCAAAATAAAGTATCCTTGCATGGCAAAAAACAAACGAAAAACAAGCAACAAGTATTTCATTTAATTCTCAAAACAACACCTGAAGTGGGTGTTAGGTCTTCCACAGAAAACACGGGGTGACAACAGGTTCAGTGAGCCGGGAAAGGAGAGAGCCAGAACCGGAACCTGGGTGCATCCAAATTGAAAATTCCCCACTTTTTATCTGCCACCGAGTTTCTAAGAGAGGATCATTAATAGGGCCATCCAAACTGGTGTTACCAAGAAGGGGAAAGACTTTCTTAAATTTAACAACACACGCTGGATATCTTTCATGGATAAACTCAAGAATCTGCCTCATGCTCTTCCTGCTTGCCTAGTGTTCTACAAATGAAGGTTCCATATTCAATCAGTTAAGGTGGGACAATATGATGTAATAGAGGTGGATTCCTCCTTCATTCCTTACATACCAACATGAAGGCCAAAAGTGCCAAAGACTTAGAAAAAACATTTTTTAAAACAGGCGAATAAATTAAAATCCTAAAGTAGAGAAGCTCTTTTCCATATGGGACATGAAGAAATACACAGAAAGAATCAAGGCAAAATCCAATAACCTGATCCCATAAAAAATTATAAAAACCTATATTGTGTAAAAGAACAAACAAATGAAAAATGAATGAAATAAATAAAAACATGGAAAAAATTTTTTTAAGATTTATTTGAGGAGTGCCTGGGTGGCTCAGTCTGTTAAGCATCTGCCTTTGGCTCAGGTCATGATCTCAAGGTCCCCAGATCGAGCCTGGCATTGGGAATCCCTGCTCAGTGGGGAGTCTGCTTCTCCCCTCTGCCTCTCCCCTCCCCCCTCGTGCCCTCTCTCCCTCCTTCTCTCAAATAAATGAATAAAATCTTAAAAAAAAATAAAGATTTGACAGAGATTGTGTGTGTATGCAGGGGGAGGGGCAAAGGGAGAGGGGGAGAGAGAATCTCAAGTAGACTGCCTGCTGAGTGTAGAGCCCTACACAGGGCTGGATCCCAGAACCCCAAGATCATGACCTGAGCCAAAATCAAGAGTCAGCCACTCGACCTACTGAGACACCCAGGCGCCCCTGGAAAAATACTTCTAACACAACATCCCAAATATGAAAAGAGCCTATATGAATAAACAAGGATAAAAAATCCCAGCTGAAAAATAGGTATATCACATGAAAAGCAAACAAAATAGTAATAACCAAAGAGCATAAAAAGTATATATATTCTGGGGCAGCCTGGCTGGCTCAGTCGGTGGAGCATGCGACTCTTGATCTCGGGGTTGTCCCCTGTCAGGTACAGAGATTACTTAAAAATAATATTCTTTAAAGATTTTATTTTTAAGTAATCTCTGTACCTAAAAAATATATACATATATATTCAATATCATCAAGGAAATGAAAATTACAACAGGAATACCTTATACTCTCCCCACTACTTTATGGTTTTTAAGGTTAAAAGGTTTTAAAAGGCAAAGGTATGGAAGAAGAGACATTCTTCATTCATTCAAAGAAGTCATGTACGCCGGGCACCGAGCTAGATAGAATAGCAGTGAACAAGGTCTTTGCCTTCCAGGACTTCATATTTCAGGTGTGGTAAGAGGAGAACTGCATGATAAGGCAGGAGGAAATAAACAATTCTTCAATACTTATTGTTCATAAAAGTACAAGTTAAGTACACCTTCATTGCAGGGCAATATGACAGCATCTATCAAAATGTTGTACCGGCAATTATTATGTCTAGATATTTATCCTGCAGATATTCTCACTCTTGCTTAAGCATAAGATATGTGTACATGCAAGCTCACTGGAGTGCTGGGTGTCATTCTGGAAAAAAAAAAAAAATGGAAACAAGCCTGATGTTCCTCAACAGAACAAATTACAGGACACCCATACAATGGGCCATAATGGAACTAGTGAAGATTAACTTCTGTTTTTCATTTTTGTAATGTACCCACATAGAAAGACTATGTTTTGTGGGGGGGGGAGCAAGTTGCTGAAAATATATAATGTGATCCCATTTATCTTAAAAAGAAAGGGGCACGGAGCACCTGGGTGGCTCAGTTGCTTAAGCATCTGACTCTTGATTTCAGCTCAGATCATGATCTCGGCGTCGTGAGACTGAGGCCTAAGCAGGGCTCCGTGCTAAGCGTGGAGCCTGCTTAAGATTCTCCCTCTTGGGCGCCTGGGTGGCTCAGTCGTTAGGAGTCTGCCTTCGGCTCAGGTCATGATCCCAGGGATCGGGTCCCACATGGGGCTCCCTGCTCCACGGGAAGCCTGCTTCTCCCTCTCCCACTCCCCCTGCCTGTGTTCCCTCTCTCGCTGTGTCTCTCTCTGTCAAATAAATAAATAAAATCTTTAAAAAAAAAAAAAGATTCTCCCTTTCCCTCTGCCCCTTCCCCGCCCCACTCGTACATGTGGATATGCGCACTCTCTCTCTTAAAAAAGGGGGGGGCACACACATTTCTACTAAGTATGTATGCCTGTGTGTCTATATAATTAGACATATGTGGGTTAATGCAGGGCTAAGAAAAATCTGGGAAGTGGGATTATGGAAAACTTTCTAGAGTACAAATTTCTGTGCCGTTTGCATTCTGTTTTATGGTAAGTATGTGCCATTTTTTTACTCAGGAAAAAAACAAAAGGGAAAAAAAGCATTTAAAAAAAAAGTATGGGGCGCCTGGGTGACTCAGTTGGTTAAACGACTGCCCTCGGCTCAGGTCATGATCCTGGAGTCCCAGAATCAAGTCCCACATCGGGCTCCCTGCTCGGCGGGGAGTCTGCTTCTCCCTCTGACCCTCCCCCCTCTCATGCTCTCTCTCTCTCAAATAAATAAATAAAATCTTTAAAAAAAAAAAAGTAATGTATTTAAGGATCACTTGGCTTACTCAGTTTATATTCCCAAACTTCAAGCTAAAAATTAATCTGGAAAGAAAACGTCAGCTATGGAGAAAGTGTAACAAGTAATCCTTTGCCTCATTCCTTAAATTCAAAGTCACTGACGTAACTGGGGAGAGGGGGCAATGTAACTGTGCTTACCACCTGCCAGACACTTGTTACTTAATTCTCAAGGCCACACGCAAATGAAACCATCCCAATTCCACAGGTGAGGAGTCTGAGGCTTCTCAAGATTAAGTGACTTCCCTAGAGTAAAAGCTGGTGAAAAGGCAACGGCCATCTGTCCTGGTTTGGGAGCAGAAGACAGGACTGCCCTGCCCCGAGCTCTTATCTCCCTGGCCAATTCCCTCAGGTCACCGTGGGTGGAGAACATGGGGGGGGGAGGGGAAGCAACTGATTATGGTTTTCTGTTCAAGGAGGCATTTTCTACCCCCTCCATTCCTTCACAGTTATCTCCCCCACTCACCCTCAGAGCTGCATCAGGAGTAGCAGGTGACAGTCACCGCTCCCAGAAATGCCGGGGGGGGGGGGCGGTCTCCCCTTTCATAACTCCCGTTATCACATCACACTGCTCAACCATTCCCCAGGCTTGCCTAATTGCATGACACAGGAGAGAAAAGCAGATTTCACGTCTCTCAGCTTATCTGTAAAATGGGAATAATACCTTTTGAGAGAAGTATTCAAAAGAGAATATCAGAAAGTGTAAATTCTACAGTGCCAAACAAAGGATCACACTAAAGGCTGAGGTCCTTGCACAAAGCTTTACTTGGCTGAGGATCCAAGCAAAGTAATCCTCCATAAAACAGCTGACATCATTTAGGGAGGGGTCGAAGTTAAAGATAGGATTTTAACAACCTGTGTAGGAAATGTCTCCTCCAGGTTATGTCCATTATCTGGTTGTACAGTGAATGAAGAATGAAAAAGTTCAGCAGGCCTTCTTGGCTTTAATCTGTTCCAAAGTTAACACCCTGCAGTTCCAAAAGGTACAATTCTTAGTTCTAGAACCAACCCTGTGTTAATCTTTGAATTAGGAAAAGGATAAAAATAGTAAAAAATTTCAAAGTCCCAATTTGATAACCTTGTTAACTTCCAAAATAGAATTAGGGTAGGGGGTAGGGAAAAAAAATCTGTCTGTCTATCTATCTATCTATCTATAGCATTAAGGTAAACAAGTGTCTACTTTATCATTAATAATGACCAATATGTGAGCGCTTCCTATGTGCCAGGCACTGAGAGCGTAAGTGACTTGCCCAGGTGGCTGCCCAACAGCTCAGCCTCAGCAAGGCAGCTGGGGAACTTGGCCAGCTGGTCTACCGCTCGAACCATATCATTGACACTCTTTTGTGTTCCCCGAACCTTAGCCATCCTAAACCACTCAGGGTTCTGGCACAGACAGAGTGCTTAAATGCACCCCCATCCCACCCCTGCACACACACACACTTCATTGCCTTTGCTTATTATGGCTTTTCTTTCTTCTCGCTAAGCCATTCTCTCCTTCCAAAGGACAGGAAGTTTCATTCCATAAATGAATGAAAGTAAGATTCCTGTAAGAATGCATTACTATAATAAGATCCAAGGGCCATTCTTGCAAAGCTGTTCCTTATCTCCAAGACAGAATTCCCACAGATACTGCCTGGGGTTCTCTTTCCACTCTTCTCCCTGACTCCTCCCCCACAGCACACTTCTACCCCTTCCTTCCTGCTCCAACCTTCAGGAAAGATCTGGCCACTGACAGAAAGGTTGATCTGGGACGCTGCAGACCTCCATGCAACAGCCGGCCACCCATTCCTTAGGACTCCATGTCACAAGAGGAAGACACAATTTGTTTTACAAATTGTTTTCACCATACATAAAATTAGCCACTGGGCTTGGTGACAAGGCACCACAGGTAACACACTGGCTTGACACTGCACTGAGAAGTGAACATCTGATGGTTTCAAGGTCTTACAGCCAGAACATGCCCTCATGTTTTCAGAGAACTTTGAAAACACCATTACAAGGAAGAGGGTATGGCACGGCCTCAGAGAAATAGCGTAATAGACATCACAGAGCCGATGCAATAAACGTCAAATACTATTAACAGCTAACTCTTCAATTAACCAAAAAAAGGTTTTGACTGATGTGTCAAAACTATGGTTTTTAAGTGAATCAATGACTATTTGTCATATGACATGGAAGTAGAGGCTACTTTAAATAAGATATGCTGAAAAAGATAACTCAGTTCAGCATTATTAATAACAGCAACAAAAAGGGAGGAGAGAAAAAATAAAATGGAAATAAAATAAGTCATGCCTATTGTTTAATTTTCCAAGTATCTATAGAGCACCTACTTCAGTGTCAACACACCAAGCTTGATACAATGTTTAAAAAAAGACAGATATAACTGCCCGGCTAGCTCAGTCGGAAGAGCATGAGACTCTTAAAAAAAGACGGATATGACATAATAAAATTAAAAAAAAAAACAGATATGGCTCTGCCCTCATAGAGTTTCCATTCTATTATGGGAGACAGACATTAAAATAATTACATTGTGGGCACCTGGGTGGCTGAGTCATTAAGCGCCTGCCTTTGCCTCGGGTCATGATCACAGGGTCCTGGGATCGAGCCCCGCATCGGGCTCCCTGCTCCGCGGGAGGCCTGCTTCTCCCTCTCCCACTCCCCCTGCTTCCGTTCCCTCTCTCGCTGTCTCTCTCTGTCAAATAAATAGAATCTTTAAAAAAAATAAAATAAAATAATTACATTGTGTATTTTCTTCCAGCAGTTATGCCACTATGCTCTCCTAAATAACAAAAGAGAAATAGCGAAATAATATGCAGACATCTTAAGTGACGGTAAAGAGGTTTCAATAATGACAGAAAATGGGGCACCTCGGTGGCTCAGTTGGTTAAGCGGCTGCTTTCAGATCCAGTCATGATCCCATGATCCCAGGCTCCTGGGATGGAGCCCCGAGGCTGGTTCCCTGCTCAGCCGGGAGTCTGTTTCTCCCTCTTCCTCTGCTCCCTCCCTTTTCCCCCCTCTCCTCATGCCCTCTCTCTCAAATAAATAAAATCTTAAAAAAAAAAAACGACAGAAAATGTTATTACAAGAATAGTATTTAATAAAATCATGAAATGGGGGCGCCTGGGTGGCTCAGTCGTTAAGCGTCTGCCTTCGGCTCAGGTCATGATCCCAGGATCCTGGGATCGAGCCCGCATCGGGCTCCCTACTCCGCAGGAGGTCTGCTTCTCCCTCTCCCACTCCCTCTGCTTGTGTTCCCTCCCTCACTGTGTCTCTCTCTGTCAAATAAATAAATAAAATCTTTAAAAAAAAAAAAATCATGAAACAATTTCATGAAGTATATGATCTCATCGATGTAAAGAAAAAGGTATACGAAGGAGGTTCGGTAATTATAAAATCCATCTGTAAGAATATATGACTGAGATTACTAAGAAAAATGATGAAAGGAACTCCTACACTTGAATGGGGAAACAATTTCCAAGCCACAATGAATAGTTCAATGTGAAATGGGGCAAGAATCAGTGAATCTCAGGGCTAGCTACAGGACATATACCTCTACAACGGTCTGTTTCTGGACTAATACTCTAGAATACAGCTTTTTTAATGTTGCAAAGTGGTATTTGAAGCCAGTGAGAAAAGGATAAACTAGGCAATAGCTAGCAGGTTGACTATTTAGAAAAATAAACAAAGTTAGACCTTTATATCACATCATAAATTCCAAATGCAACATGACAATATAAATCTCACTGGTAAAGCTGAAATAAATAAATATATATATAATGCAATAATAATTCAAAACATCACTAGATACCTAATTATTAAGTTTCATAAAAACATTCCAAATGCATTTCAATGTTAAAATTTAGAAACCATGAAATGAAATTTAGGAAACTACTATGTGATTGTGGGGTGGGGAGGCATTCTTAGAATAGAAGAAAAACTATTTTAAAAGACTGTAGGATTTTACAATAGACATTTCAAATAAATTTTTACACAGAAAGAAACATGACATAGATCCCACAACATGAATATAGTTATCACAAAATAAATATAGTTAAATGGCCAGCAACCAACAAGGAAAAATATTTGCAACGTATAAGAACTAAAGGTTTGATAGTTTTCATATATGGTGTGCTCTTACAATCAACAAGATAAAAAAAGATATAAACATCCCAAAAGAAAAATGTGCAAAGAACATGAACATAATTGGTGGAGAAATTTAAAAGACTCAGAAACCTATTTTATAATATTCGACCACAGTGGCTGATACGTGCTAGTTTATAATAACCACAGTGATAGAAACGCTGTTTTAAGTTCTATGTTTCACTACTCAGATGAAAAGACACAATGTCCAATATTGGGAAAGGCTAGCATATGAGATGGGGCATTCTGCTGAGACGGCAATTTGGTAAAAATGAGTCAAAAGCCTTATTCAAATCCTTCAGTCCAGTAATCCTACTTCAAAGATAATTTATTATTATTTTTTAAAAAACATTTTACACAAAGACAACAACTCAGGGCTAAGTGTCCCCCCCCATGAAACTGATGAAAGCCACAGACCTGTAACACATAATACTATGCACGCATTACAAAAATTTAAGTTCTCAAAAGCATTCTGAGTGAAATGAGAAAAGCTCATAAATCTAATAAATGAAAAGAAGACATACATCTGGAGCAGGATCAGTTCTAAAAGACGCATACACAAAATATGTGTGGAAATCAGGCTAGCAGTGGTCCTCAGGTGAAATCAGCAGAGATTTCAATTTTTTTTTCCTTCTCATCTTCTTCCTTATACGTGTCTAAATCATCCAAATTTTCTATAATGAGCATGTTACTTTAATAATCAGGAAAATGCAACTTAAAAAAATATCTGAAGTAAATACACCAAACTGACACAGGATGGTAAGACCATAAGGCAACTCTTTTCCCCTCTGTTTCAACTTTTCTATACTGAGCCAAGGAGAAACTCTTAAAAAGGCCTAGCATGCGGACTGTCAAACATGGCCCAAAGTTGGCTGATTACAGGGGGCAGGGGTGGAGGGAAGGGGGTGGGTGGGAAGGCCTTGCAGAGGAGGCAAAGGTGGGTGGCCAGTGCACCCTCAGTGTCCCCCTCAGTGTCCCGGGCCAGCCATGGAGCCCCAGACCACGCACTCACTCCTCAGCACCAGAGGACGGGGCCAGGAACAAGACCAGCCTCGGAGCTCAGTGCTCTGTGAACATCAGCCAATCTCTTCAGGCTACCTTTAGGCAAAAAAGCAGAGGCCCAGAGAGGAAAGCAAAGCTCCGCAAGCTGGGAGAAAGAAAGAAAGAAAATGGCCAAAGCCACTCCGCAGACAAGCAGTGAGGCACAGAGGTACCCCTCCACAGGGCCTGAGTCAGGCGCCCTGCTGCTAACCGAGCTTGGGCTTGTCAACCAGCGGAGGCCACAGAGCTACCCGCAGGGAGCATCGTGCCCTTCCACTGGGCCACATCAACCACAGCAGGGGGCTGCTTCCATCCCCAGGCCAACGCAGAGCCACCTGCTAACTCGGAGGTGGCAAGCCAGCAGAGGACAAGCCTGATGACCGGGCTGGATTCCCAACCCCCAGGGGCTCTCCAAATTAAGGTCTCCAAGTTCTACAGAACCAATGAAGCCCCGGGAAGACCAACTGCTTCCACACGGCAGCTCCCCTGCAACTCAGTGCCACCCTAGAGCGCACCGCATTCCCCTGCCCCTCTGCTCTGCCCATCTAAAAACCTAGGGGCAATTAAGCCACTTGATGCCAGGGTGTCTACGAGGTGACCCAGGAAGGAAGTGCAATAAACACATACACACGATCACACAGAAACCACAAAAAATACCATCTGTTAGGACACTGATCCACGTGTCCTGATAAAGGGAAGCAGCAACTGAACAGCCATTATCATACCAGGCACTTTAAACGGGTGCATTCTTTCAAATGTCGCAAAATTACACTTCTCAGTTTACACAGGCCAACACGGAGCCAAAGAGAAAAAGGAAAGGCAGCTCAAAGTCACGGCGTGAGGAAGTGCTAGAGTGCAGATTCAAACGTCAAAGCCCGTGCCACCTGCCTGAGGACACGGCGGGCGGTCCTGTCGCCACCGCCACACGCGTGGAACCCAGCCCCCGGTGCTGCGTGAGGACAGGGCCGACCTTCCCACCACTGCAGCTCCAGAAGGGACCACAGACCTCGTATACCTAAGGTGCTCAATCTATGTCCAGGAAAGGACACCGGTCACGGTCACAGTAAACAGCAGCCCTAACGATGGCTGCTGATCACTGAGCCTCCGCCCCGTCGGGGACCGTGCAAGAACTGTTGCCTCCCTTACCCACAGTTGGCTGAGCAACTCTAGAGCTGATGCGCCCACTTTTCAGACGAAGACGCGGAGGCTCAGGGAGGTCTCAGCGCTGGGAAACGGAATCTCCCTGACACACCAGTCTCCTTCCCAGCCAACCCCACTGTGACCAGGTAAGGAAGCCCAAACGCGTCATCCGGGTCCGCTCCCCACTCCTGCTGGGAGGTCTTCCCAGCCCCACCCACCACCCCCACCCCGCGTGGCGGGCGCTACCTTGGTTGAGATAGGTCAGAGTCTCTTCGTGCAGCTTCACTGCGGGCGACGTGGCCGCGCACAGCACGTACTGCAGGGGCGGCAGGCGGGCCTCGTTCTCGGGGGACAGCTGGGGCTCCTCTTGCTTGAAGATGGGCAGAGCGAGCACATCACTGCAACACACAGGAGCGGGCAGTCAGGCGCCCAGTGGCAAGGACAGAGCGCAGTTGCAGAAGCAGGTCCTGACCAGGGAGGGGCATCAATGGCAACACAGCCAAACCCGGGGCAGTGTGCTTGGGGGGGTAAGGGGGGGCATCCCAGACCCACACGTCACCGGCCCTCCAAGAGGCTCATTTCAAACCAGGCCAACCAATCCTTGAGGAGTCTGTTTTTCACTCAATGGCCCTCCAGAGAGTTACTGAATCAAATCATGGAGGCAAAAATGCCAAGTTATCTAGTATCGACAAATTACAGAAATCTCTGTGACAAGGGAAGGGGACCGGCAGCAATGGAGCGAACTTTAAATGCCGCATGGTTTCCATCCACAAGAGATGCCTCATTATGTAGTCTTGCTCTTGGCCTAAGAATCTGAACAAAAAATTTCATTTTTTTTTAAGTAAACTATTCTACTCCTTGGCAGCTTCTCAGACCAATTCAACCCTGTCCTCAGGGATCTGTAAACTATGCAAATGGCACTGCATTTCACTCATCCGGGCTGTGACAGCCCACCACCCCCAACATTCAAATAAAAATGGACAGTTGGCCCATAATCCTGATTTTAAGGGTCAACACTAATATCTCCTAAAGGCAAAACGAGAAGGAAAGACCTCGGTTTTAATTCCGTTTTCTTATTCAAATGCAAAATAGCAAGATGCTCAGAGATACTTTTCCTCCACCTCTGAACAGAACTCCCCGCCATATCCAAAAAAAAAAAAAAAAAAAAATCAGCCTCACATCAGCCTAGGACTTGTCTCTAGATGTACTTTTTAAATGCCCTCACATGGGAAAAAGAAATTCTTGAGAATATGAATGACCTGGGAGCAGGAGAGGCTTTAGGACCTCTAAATTACAAGCCACCTAGAAACAGGTGCCCCCAAAGTGCTGTGTCCTTATCTTGATAACCCTCCTCCCTCTGAGTGTCCCGCGTTAGGAATCAGATTCACCGACCCCACTTCACTATATAAACAGTAGTCACTGGTACAATCTGTTCCTCGTACAACACAATAAACCAGTAGTCTCTAAAACACAAACCCGGCACACACCCCAGCAATCCCAAACAATTCTCAGAAGTTCAAGTCTGGCTTGGAGCACACCTGGAAGCTCTCCTGTGTGGGGGCCGCCCCTGCCACCATCCCCAGCCCAAAGACAGGAGCAGTGCTGTCTTGGCTACCCCCACACCACCCCTTCCTTTTGCCACCCTGGCGCACACTCCCAGCCCAAGCGGTTATCTAGGAACACAGGAGAAGCAAGCAGGCCTGCTCACCTGGGGATTGCATAATTTCATGTTTGCCCAGACCGTGTTAAGTTAATAATCCATGGGCTGCTGCCTTTAAATTTAAAAAAAAAAAAAAAGAAAGAAAGAAAGAAAAGGAAAGAAAAGTAGGGGTGGTAAGAATCATCACTCACCAGTAATTTGTTTCAAGCCTGGCATCCTTACTTGCCAAGGAATAAAAGTCACGAGAACATCAAACAGAAAAAAGGAAGAAAGGAGTAAAGGCCACTACCTTCATAAGGTCAGACAACTTGCAGAGGTTCTGCAGAGTAAGGAGATGACCAAAAGTAAAATATATAAACCAAGGAAAAGGACAAGACTCTCACTCTAGAGTTGGGGGAACCAGTGGCATATTCACTGACCCTCACTTTGGCCTTCACTGAGGTCAGACTTTAAGAGGGTGAAAATCCCAGGTTCCAAGATATGAAATTTAAAAAAAAAAAAAATTTTTTTTTAACAGCATGGACCAAATGCTTCCTTATCCACGGTCCCTAAATGACCCAGAAACCAATACGGCTTTCTGGCACCTTTTACCCCAATTCCCACCCCACCTCCCAACCCCTAAACAATACCAAAATCCTAAAAAGGTATCTAAGGAATTCCATAGACCAATTTCCATTTCAGAAGCAGAAGCACCTCCCATACAAGGGGAGAACTATTTCCTAATGGGATGACATTTTAAGTATCCAGGAAGTTTTACACACACTCACATTCCACTCAAGGTCACCTTCACACTCATTTTTTTTTTTAAGATATGGCAACATATTTAATGGCCACAAACTAAAATTTAGGCAAAACCACAACCATAACCCATCACACAGTACAATAAAAGCGGACTCCATTGTAGCATTTCATGCAGGTGAATGGACACAATTTTCTGCAGACTCTTAACATCTGCCCCGTGGACTTCTGACATCCCCCAGAGCAGCTTCCCTCTGGTGACATTTCCATGGTCTGTAAGGAAGGCCATCATTCCTTAATTAAGATGTGAGACTTTGGCCGCCTCCCACTACTCAGGCCCATGAATAAAAAACAGAGGACACATCAGTTAAACCCAATCACTTCTTTTCTTCTGGAACGGGGATGTCTTCAGAGAGGACTAGCGGACACATACTTATCAGAAGCCAGGACTTCCAAATAACGTGTACTGCTAAATCTGAGTGGGAACTTCTTGGGAGGGAAGAAAAAAAAAGGGCACTCAGAAGGGCTCTCACTTCGGGGCTGTTGGCACCAGCGATTCCTTCCACCTCACAATTCACTTTCTCTAAGCCCATACCAAATGCCCTTTGGGTTAAATTAGACACATTTCATAAACTGTGACTAGGATGGAAATAAAGACAGGCTAAAGCTGGTTCAGGCGAGTTCAGTAAATGAAATGACTGCCCATTAGTGCCCAGCCAGCTGCAGAACAGGGAAAAACAATCCTCCAGGAACTGAAGCTAACGGGCTCCTGACTTCCTTAAAGGGGATAGGAGAGAACTTTGAAAAACAAGGCGGACTTACTTTTCCCTTTGAAGAGCACTAGTCAAGTCCCTGCAGAAGAAGAAAGATTTCCATCAAGGGCAATAAATGTGCCGGCCGCAGGCCAATACACGCAAGACCACCTGGAGGGAGGGGGCAACCTGTCCCTGAGCCCCCGCCCGCGGGGCCGCGAGAATGAAGCGCAAGGTCGGCCCTCGCCACTCACTCGCCGGCCCGCCCAAGGACACCGGAGAGGGCGCGAGGCTCGGAGAGGGACCCGGACAGAGAGGGGCAAAGAGCAGGGGGCGAGGCTTCCCCACGACGGGCACCGGACTGATGGTAGGAAGTGTCCTCTGCTCCGACGCGAGCCGGGAGAAGAGGGACGGGGGAGGCGGACGGAGCGGGAGGCGCGGCCAGCCAGCACGTGTGTGCTCCGCGCCCGCCAGGGTGGTCAAGGGAGGACGGGTCCCGCCGGAGTCCGTCCCCAGGCGGGACTCTGGGCGATGTCCCTCCCAGTCCCCAAAGGGCGGACAGCCGGGGGTGGTTGGGGGAGGCCAGGGCGCAGGGAGGGCGCTCGGGACCCAGGACCCTGCGGCTCCCGCCCCACCCGGGGACGTCCGACGGCGCCTCGCCCGCCGGCCCCGGCCGCGCCCCGTCCAGCCGGGGCGGCGCGGCCCTTACCGCAGGTAGCTGCCGGAGTTGTGCTGGTTGTAGTGCTCGGGCTGCGTGTGCCAGAACAGCATGGCTGCTGCTCCGCGGCCGCCGCGCCCCAGGCGTGGCAGCGAAACAGCGGCGAGCCGCGCCGAACTCGCCCGGTCCCCTGGAAGCCGCGCTCCCAACCCGCGGTGCCGGCCGGCCCGGCGCATTTATGGACGGCCCGGGGGCGGGGCCACGGCCGGACCCGCCCCCCCTCGGGCCGCGCGGCGGGGCGGGGGCCTCCGGAGGCCGCGCACCTGGCTGACCCGCTCGGGCGCGCCCTTCCCGGGAGCGAGCGCGCCTCGGGTCTGCGGGACAGGAGGGGGCGGCGCGGCCTCGGACTGGGGCTGAGGCCCGGCCTCCTCTCTCGCCCCCGAGGGCGGGGCCCAGGGGACCCTCACCGCCGCCCCGACGACCTCCCGCGTTTACCCCGCGCGCCGCCCTCGACTCTGCTGCGCCCAGGGCGGGTCCCCACAGTGACACCGCGGCCGGGGAGAGGCTGCCCTGAGCTTGGACGTTAGGGACCCCGGACCAGACACTCTCCGCCCCCTTACCTTGCTCTTGTTTTTTCATTTCACTTTACACTCTGAAATCGCGGTACTTTTTATTTTTGTTCATTGATTTTCTTTTCCACTACAATGTAAGCTGCGAGAGGGTAAGGCTTGGACTCCAATTCATCGTGTTTTCCCATTGCCTAGAAAAGTGCTTGGGAAATAGTAAGTGCTCTCCATAAATATTTGTTGAATAAATATGAAAAAAAAGGAGTGCATCGAGGGGGTAATCAGAGAAGGCTTCCTGAAGGAGGTGACATTGAGCCGAGGCTTTACAAACACGGAGGAAGCATCTCTGAACATCTGGAGGGAAAGTAGGTCCAGGCCCTAGTAATTGCCAAGGCAGACCAACTTTAGCATGACTGGGGCTGGGTGACCAAGGGGATAAGGAAATAAGGTGAGAGAGGTGGACAGGGCAGATCACAGAGGGCCTGGCAGGGCCTGGCACGGAGCTGAGATTTCTCAGTGTGTTTTCAGAAGAGGAGGTGAATATGTGATTTGCCTTTTGGAAAGATCAGTCTGGAAGAAGTGTAGGCAGTGGATCATGGAGGGGAGGGGATCAGGAAGGAGGGCATCGAGGTCATAGAGCCATGACTCACACCCAAGTGATATCCCCCACTACATGGCACAGTGCCTGGCACAGAAGAGCTGGACGTTCTGTCTCTGAGCGTTGATGGAATGGAATGAAGTCCCATGAAGCCCCAGACCTGAAACTCCAGCTCCCCCAAGCGTGGACGTGGGTAGAACCCTCCCTCACTCTGCTCTCGCAGCAACTCTTCCTCCAGCACGGGTCCTCGTAGCGGCTCTCAGGGACCACTACCTCCCCACTGCTCTCCAACCCCATGAGGAAAACAGAAATGTGTCATCCCAATGCCCCCGCAAGGAAGGACTTACTGTGCGAGCCACGAGGAATGCTATAAGCAGAGAGCCCTCAGACCTCAGCCCCTTCAGGGACAGGCTTTGCTGCAGAGAGCCTCCTCACACAAGGTCACACCCAGGGAAGGCTGTCCACATCCCACTGTCTATTGAGACAAGAAACTGAAAGTCTGGAGTCTCTGCTGATTGGCTCTTTTAGCCCTAGGACTCCCCGAGGGGCCAGTCAAATGTGTCATGGGTTCCTCCCATGGGCCCTCCCTCAGTCCACTCCTGCCTCCTTCCCATCCCTTGCACAGGGGTGTTAATCTCAAGGAAACTTCCTAATGAACATCCTGAACACTAAGCTCCGTCTCAGGGTCCATGACAAGCGCAGCATCTAAGTGGGAGGCTCTCTGGGCCGGTGTGCAAAGAGCACACCCTTAGCGGATCCCGTCACTGGATAGATACCCCCAGAGCACTTGCCGTGTGCCAGACATGGCATGGGGTGTGAACTGGTGCTCTAACTGGAGAGGCCAGGGGAGCAACAGTAGAGGCTGCTCTAGGAGTAGGAGGGAGGGTTGTGGAGCTCTGGAAAGCCCCCGGGGAAAGTGATGTCCCCTGACGGATGGGTAAGTGGAAGTTAGGCCAATCTGTGAAGCGGGGCTTAGAGGAGGGTCTCCAGCAGCACACACAGCATGTGCCAAAGCCCGGAGGAAGGGCTCTGGTCGTGGGAAACAGGTGACAGCATCTCAGACCTGGGTTTTCCACCTGCCTCTGTCAGGATCCATGACCCTGGGTGGAGTAAACTGTGTGCTGCTTCTCTCATCAGGAGGGCCCTGTGACTTGCTTTGACCATAGAATGCGGTGGAAATGACGCTGGCCCTATTCCAGGCTGGCTGGCCCCAACGAGCTTTCTGCCTCTGCTTTCCTGGAGTTCTGGAGCACCCTGGAGAGCGTAGATCAAAGCCTAGCCAGCCCCCAGGCCATCTCAGATTTGGCAACGGATCTGCTCCAGCAGGCGCCACACAGAATGAGTTTGAGCCCTGCCACCGGGCCCTGCCCAAAATGCAGACTTGATGCCCAAAATGCAGACTTGAGAGCCCGTGCTCTTCAGCCACCATCAATTCCTATCCTAAGGCCCTGCATTCCTTTCTGGGAACAAGGTTGGGCAAATGCGCTGGGATCCAGATGTGTGTCTGCTCCTGAGTAGTAGCCCAGGGCCCCCTAGAGTCCTCAAAGGACCACACCCTCTTGGCCACTCCACAAGGGGGTCCAGCTGCTCTTCGAAGAGGTCACCCTGAAGAATCTGGGGCCTGATGCCCCGGGGGGATGGTTTCCACAAATGCACAGGAGTTTAAGGATGGCCAAAGTAGGCGGGGAGGTATCCTAGCCAGAGGGAAAAGTCTGTATAATTATGTTTATCCCAGTATTGTTTATAATGGTAAAAATTGGAGACAAACGAAATGTCCCATCAGTAGGAGGCTAGATACATCATCTGCGGCCTGTTCACATGATGGAATTCTCTACAAGCTTGAAAATGAATTAGAGCTCCATGGTTGACGCTCACAAGCATAAGGTAAGGCAAAGAGAAACAAGATGTAGATTATATATTGTATAATATGCTTTATCAGGGTTAGCAACATGCAGAATAACACTAGCTATTGTACAGGAGTCTTTACGTATGTGGCTGGGAAGTGATAAATACAATTCTCAGAGCAAAGCTTACCTCTGGGGAGGAGGGCTCACGTAGAGGCTCACACAGGGGCCTTCAACTGTAGGCCATTACCATGAGTGGCCATTAGAACATTCTTTATGTATTCTGGCAATTGGAAATATTTCATTAATAGATTCATTTTTTTAAAAGATTTTATTTATTTAGTTGAGAGAGAGAGCATGAGCAGGGGGACGGGCAGAGGGAAAAGCAGACTCTGTGCTGAGCAGGGAGCAGAGCCCGATGTGGGACTCGATCCCAGGACCCTGAGATCATGACCTGAGCCCAAGGCAGACACTTAACCAACTGAGCCACCCAGGCGCCCCTCGTTCATAGATTTATTTCTGAGTACATGCAAGGCCAGAAGCATTGGCAGCCCAGGGTGTGGCATAGGAGAGAAGAAAAGGACCATGTTTGCCCTGCGCCAGAGTTCAAGTTTCACATGCTTTGCCTTGAGAGGACAGAGCCCCTTCTAAAACAACTAGAAAAGGCAGATATGGATGCTCCCAGGTATTTGCAGGTAGCAAGTAGCTCGCCATCTGCCCAGACCCCGTGACCTTTCCTTGGACAGGCTGTGCCCCATGCCCCGATGTCAGCCACTTAGGGCCCACACACAGAGGAGGGACTGCTGGTTTGGGGGCTAGGTGGGGAGGCGTCTATACCTGCTGTCCATGTCCTGGGAGGGCAGGGCTTGTGCACTCAACAATGTATGATGCTAAAAAGCCATCTTCCTGACTGGGGTTCCCTGAAGGGAAGAAGAACTGAGACCCCAACTGTGATTTTGGGAATCAAAAATCTGTTTTGATTTTGTTTTTTTGTTTTAAAGATTTTATTTATTTATTTGAGAGAAAGAATGAGAGAGAGAGAGAGAGAGAGAGAGCACATGAGAGGGGGGAGGGTCAGAGGGAGAAGCAGACTCCCTGCTGAGCAGGGAGCCCGATGCGGGACTCGATCCCGGGACTCCAGGATCATGACCTGAGCCGAAAGCAGTCGCTTAACCAACTGAGCCACCCAGGCGCCCAAAAATCTGTTTTGATTTTGAACCCCTACTCTGGGCTGGACACTTTCCACAGTAGCCCTGGGAGGGAGGGCCTGTGAGCCCTTTTGCAGATGGGGAAGGAGAGGCTTCAACAGAGTAAGGGAGCTGCTCGAGTGTGTAAGGCCACACAATGGAAGGGAAAGACCAAAGGGCCAAGACGAGGTGCGGACTGTGGTGCCCACAGGGGCACCTCCTCTGCCCCTTGGCAATTTCCCTGGCAGGTTCCCCTAGGTAGGGTGCCTCTGCAGAGCCCAGGGGCAGGCATTTGCTCCTGGGGAGAGCCTCTCCTGTGGGTGCTGTTATGCCAACAGGCTAAACACAGAGCTTGCAGCACTGTCAGGCTGGAGGCTGGGCCAGCCCTCACTGCTGTGCACATGGCCCAGACAGGAAAATGGGATGGACCTGGGGCTGGCAGGAAGGAGCCCGCCTAGCCCTGGTCCCTGGCCTGCATGGCCCTGACTCCTGCTGAGGGGCGGGGGGGGGGGGGTGGGGGGGGGTGGGGGGTGGTGGTGGATAGGGAAGAAGTTCCCACCTGCTGAGCGCTGCTATTAATTTAATTCACCAATCCCCACCACACCTCTGTAAGGAGGGGAAACAGACTCCAAAGGCTGCCTTGACTAACCTAAGGCAAGGTGACGGAGATTCAAGATTTGAACCCAGGCCATCTGATTCTGGTCCCCTGTACTCAGTCCCCTGTTTGGCACAACCCTGTGACCCTCAGCCTAGGCCAGGGTATGGGAGGGGCAGCTGTGCACAGGGTTCTAGCCCAACCCAAGTCACACCCAACATGCACCCAACAGCTGGGGAAGGCTAGGCTGTCTGAGGCCCTTGGGAGCAGACGGCCTTCCTGGGAAGGCAATGATCTTCCTTGAGTCTGTGCCCCCATCAGGCTCTGGAATCTCCCAGGCAGGGGCCATGTCCTTCTCCAAAATGCATGCCCTGTACCTGACACAGGGTCATCACAGAGGGGCTACTTAGGAGCCACAGGATTAATCTGATTGACATAAACTGCCATGAGACACCCTGGTGGATGCTTCCAATAGGAAACTCACTAGTGTGGTCTATTACATAAGTAACTAATCTTCTAGGAATAACATAGAAATGCACACAAAATTCAAAGGGTGGTACCTGGAAAGGAAAGTATTCTCCCTGCCCCCTCCACTTCTCTCTTCATCCAACTTTCCAGGGTTAGCAGTTTCCGTGGGCTCTTCCCAAACATGTATGGGAGGCACACTAGGGATTTAGAGCTATCTAGAGATGTTAGGGCTAGGTAACCCAGACAGGCTTCCTGGGGGAGGAGTGGAGGGGTAATTTGAGCTGGAGCCCTGAGGGAGGTAGGATTTCTGTGGTCAAAGAACAGAAGGGATTCTCTAGGCATGAGTAACAGTGTGTACAAAGGTGAAGAGGGAGGAAAGAGTGTGCTTCTCTAGGGATAGGATAATGGGGGGAGCCACGGGGAAGCCCCCTGGAGCAAGAAGGGGCCAAGTCACAGTAAGCCTCAGTGACCTCTGACTTCTAGGGAGTAGACTGGTCGTGTCACCTTGGACAAGTCACTTAACCTCTCTGTTGCTGACTGCGTGATGGACGTTTGCTGAGGAGCGCTCTTGGGATCAGCAGCTTGTCGGGGAGTGAGTGAGGGTAGGAGTGGGCAGGGATCAAATTAAGCTGTGAGGTCTTAGTGGACCCTGTGGGAACTCTGGGGCTGGGGTGGTCCTCAGAATTGTCCAGAATTTGAGCAAGGGATACACCCACACTCACCAATAACAGTCAGATGCAGGTTGCCCTTAGGGAAGGTTGATGACCTTGAGCAAAGTGACTCAGCTGGAGGCGAGTCCGGAGAGGGACCCAATCAGGAATATTAATGGCCCGCAGGGGCCTGAGTGCCTCAGTGGGAAGGGGACCTTGGCCGGGCGCAGCACCCACCAGGCTCTCCGAGCTGAGTCTCATTCGTGAAATGAAGATGATGATACCTGCGTCTTGCGGCTCTTGGGAGGCCTAGCGGAGACAAACACTGGGGCGTGCAGAGCACCCTCTCCCTACCTTCTCTAAAGCACTTTCCACTTTCCAGCTGCCCATCACCAATCTTGTTTTTAATTCTCGAATATTCAAAAGTGTGTAGTGGATCAAAAATCCAGGTGCCGGTTAGAGTTTCATTCTGCTGCGAGTGACAAAAGCCCCAAAATAAAGAGGGCTTAAATGAGATAGACACTTGTTTCTCCCTTAAATTCTAGAAGTCTAGAGTTAACACCATCCGATACGGTACCCAGGAGCCCCATGTGGCCATGGAGCACTTGAAATATGGCCAGCCTTAGCCAGGATGTGTTATAAGTGGAAAGTACAGCGATATCCCCTATCCGCAATTTTGCTTTCTGCAGTTCCAATTCCCCGCAGTCAGCCGTGGCCTGGGGCGGGGAGATGATCCTCCTTCTGATACATCGTCAGAAGGTCAATGGCAGCCTAATGCTATGTCACTGCACCTACATCATCCCCCTCACGTCACCTCACACGTAGTCATTTTGTCATCTTGCAGCCTCCCACGAAGGAGGGTGGGTGCAGGACAGTAAGATATTGTGAGACAGAGAGACCCCATTCACGTAACTTTTATTACAGTGTATTCTTATAATTGTTCTATTTTATTATTACTTATTGTGAATCCCGGGCTGTGCCTCATCTATAAGTTAAACTTTATCATAGGTACATATGCATAGGAAAAAGTCATATATACAGGGTTCAGTACTATGGGCGGTTTCAGGCGTCCCCTGGAGGACTTGAAATATATCCCCCATGGATAAGGGGGGACTATTATACACACCAGTTTTAAAGATTTTATATGAGGGGTGCCTGGGTGGCTTAGTCAGTTAAGTGTCTGCCTTTGGCTTGGGTCATGATCCCAGGGTCCTGGGTTCGAGCCCCACATCGGGCTCCCTGCTCAGCGGGGGGTCTGCTTCTCCCTCTCCCTCTGCTCCTCCCCATCCTGCTTGCACTGTCTCTCTGCCTCTCAAATAAATAAATAAATAAAATCTTTTAAAAATAAGTAAATAATAAAGATTTTATATGAAAAAGGAATAATATAGCCCTGTCAATAATTTTTATACGAATCCTTGATAAGTGACAGTAGTTTTAATATATTGAGTCAAATACACTATATTACTTAAATTAATTTCACCTGTTTATTTTTACTTTATTTTATTTAAAATTTAAATTTAAATATGTGGTTTGCATTTGTGGCTTGCATTATATTCCTATTGGACAGAACTGCTCTAGAGCAGTGTTTGTTTGTTTTTTTAAATTTTATTTATTTGAGAGAGAAAGCACATGTTGGGGGTTGAGCAGAGGGAAAGGGAGAGGGACCAGCAAACTCCCTGCTGAGCACGGGGCTCGATGCAGGGCTCCTCTTGGGAGACAGACACCAAGTCGTGGGGTGAGACAGTGAGACGCAGGGCGAGAAGTGGGGCTCCATCCCAGGACCCTGAGATCATAACCTGAGTCGAAGTCAGACACTTAACCAACTGAGCCACCCAGGCGCCCCTCTAGAGCAGTGGTTCTTTTTTTATTTATTTAATTTTATTTTATTATGTTATGTTCATCCCATACAGTACATCATTAGTTTTGGATGTAGTGTTCCATGATTCATTGTTTGCGTATAACACTCAGTGCTCCATGCTAGAGCAGTGGTTCTTAACCAAAAGTGACTTTGGCCCCCAGAGGACAGATAGCAATCTCAAGAGACATTTTTGATTGTCACACCTCAGGGAGTGGGATGCTACTGGCATCTAGTGGGTGGAGGCCAGGGATGCTACTAAACATTCTGCAATGCATAGGATGGTCCCCGTCCTAAGAATTATCTAAGAATTATGCAGCATGAGATATCAATAGGGCTCAGGTTGAGAAACCCTGGTCTAGGGGTCCATGCCATTAGTCCATGGAGTTCTACAGTATCAGGGACCTGGCCTTCCTATACCTTCTTAGCAATGTGTGCCTTCCATTGGCAACACTGTGGCACACTCTAAAATGGCTGCTGGAGCTCCAGCCATCATGACCGCATTCTATCCAGGCACAAAGAGGAAGGGCGGAATAAGGGCACACCTTCTTTCCTCAAGGAAGATGTGCACACCACTTCTGCTTACTCCCCATTGATTGGAACCTAGTCACCGGGCCTCATCTTGCTATATGGGAAGCTGGGAAATGTAGTCCTTAGTGGAGTGGCATGTGCCCAGCTAAAAAATCAGGAGTTTCTTACTGAGGAAGATGGGAAATGGGTCTGAGGCGGAGACTGGTATCTGCCGTACCTTGCTAGGAGCACCAGGCAAGGAATGTTATTCCCATTTTACAGAAAAGAAAAAGAAAAGAAACCCGGCACCCAGGTAAGGGGAACGGTCCAGATTAAATGGCAGACTCAAGCATGAACCTAGGGCACCTGAATCCCAGCTGTCTCTTCCTCACTCCCTGCTACCCTACAAACTTGGCTAAATCACACTTTTGTCCTTTGAATCTCATTGGCCAATTGTGCATATTGTCATCTCCATCCCCACGGTGGCAGTTTCTCTGTCAAGAACTTCACTCTCTCAAGGAAGAGAGTAACTTCTCAAAGATGCACCTTCAAATTCAGATAAAGCCTGGTATTCACTTAACAGCACTGTACCGATCTCAGTTTCTTAGCTCTGACAAATGTACACAGAACCCTAGGATGTTAACAACAGTGGAAACTGGGTGAACGGTATGTGGGCATTCTCTGTATTATACTGGCAATTTTTCTGTAAGTCTAAAGTTATTCCAGAATAAAAAGATCCTTAAAAAAAAAAAAAACCTTCTTTCAGAATTCAAATAGTCAAGTTGATACATTTCAGCATGAGTGGTTTGATTTTCTTAAAGCAAAGGTCATCCCCACCACTCACATTTATCATTCACCAAACAGCCCAGACAGGGCAGATATATTCTAATAAATAACTAGTGTACATCCAGCCCTTAGCATGTTCCAAGGGTTGTATGGGAACGTTATGTTTACGAGCTAGCCTGGTTCTCACAAACGGCCCTATGAGACAGCTACTGTGCCCATTTTACAGATGAGGCTATGGAGGTCTGAGTGACCAGGCGACCTTCGCGGGGGCACAGGGCTAACAAGAGAAGGAGCTGGGATCTGAGCCCCAGTCCCTCCCACTCCACAGACCCTACTACTGCCTTCTGCCGACTCTCCCCTCTCCATTTAGATTCTCCCATCAGTCTTTTGGGCAGTCAAGCATCCTCATTGTGATGACAACTGCCCTGCTTCCCACTCAGCGAATTGCCTTGGGCAGAGTCAGCCACAGGCACTTTGGCACAGTGCCTTCTCTCCGGGGGCCAAACAAGAGCCCTGTTATCTGCTTTATACCTCCTTCTGCAAACTTCCCCAGTTACAAGTGTCAGCCTCTGCAGGGAGGCCAGATTTAGCGCCTCTTCCCCAGGGAGAGGGTGGGACCGCTGAGAGCCCCTCCCCACACCGCTGAGGGCCCCTCCCCACACCGCTGAGGGCCCCTCCCCACACCGCTGAGGGCCCCGCCCCACACCGCTGAGGGCCCCTCCCCACACCGCTGAGGGCCCCTCCCCACCGGCTCAGCCCAGGGGTTTAAACTCCCACCCATTATCCCATTTAACTCTCCCAACATCCTAGGGAGGTGGACGGCATGACACCCAGCTCACTGACGGGAAAACCCAGGCTCTGAGATTCAGCCACTTGTCTAAACTTGTTCGGCTGGAGCCAGGATGGAGCCCAGTGCTGTCTGTCCAACTGCACCAGCCTAAAAGGAGAGTGCCGGGCTGGGACCAGACTCAGGATGGCTCCCCACGGGAGGCAGGAGATGTTGGACAGGCTGCGAGCAGAGCCTTAGCTCCTGGGGAAAAGAAGCAGGACTCAAGAGAAACTATCCTCCTGCTGTCCTTAGAGAGGTTGTCCCCACTGCCCGCCATGCCTTTACACCCAGGAGCCTCTTGCCTCAGAGGCTCTCTCCCGCCTACTCATTCATCCCAACCCTGCCCAGAAAGAGGATGGACCTACCATTGTATCTATCATTGTGTCTTCCAGAAACCCTCCACAGTGGAAGTCAAGACTTCTGTTTTCAGGTCAGGCAAATAGAGTGAGAAGAGTTGGCAGCCGCAAAGATTTGGGATCTGGAAAGCAGATGGGTGAGGCCATCCGACCCTTCTGATAGAGATGCTTTTTAGCCTCTGTAAGGAAGTCTCACGATTGTACAGCAATGCTGATGCCATTACAAAATTGCCAAATGGCCAAGAGCCGTTACTGGTTGTCAGAAGCATCCTAATTGTAGAGACATGAAAATATGAACAAAATTACGTGTCTTAGAATGAATGAAATAGGCTGGCTCCACACAACTGCGAATCCTACCTTGTTAAGGTAGGATTTAAAAAAAAACTACATTTCCCAGAGTCCCTTGCGGACCTGTGACCTAGTTCCCACCAATAAGATGCACCCATGGAAGGTTCTGATTTGGAAATGACAAGAAGGTTGGATAAGAAGTGAGAGGCTGGGAGAGCTCATCCATTTTGCTGAAATGGGTGGCAAAAACAACAAAGTTAATTTTCTGAGATTAATCAAGACAATTAAGCAACACTGTGAGAGCATTGCCTAGACTTGTTTCTTCTTCCCTTCTAATAATTCTGCGGGAAATACATTCCTTTTTGTCCAGCTAGTTAGAATTGCCCACCTGAAATATCTTTCCTTTCATTTTTTTGCTAACAAAACCCAGATTTTGTTGGGTCTTAGCAATTTGTGCCCAGCTAACAACTATATTTCCCAGGCTCCTTCAAAGGGAGGGCTAACCACATGACTAAGTTCTGGCCAATGAGGTGTAAGGTGATGGTGGGTGGGGTTTTTGGAGAAATTCCTCAGAAGGTGAGCTGACCTCAGTGTGTCCCACAAGGTCATGTCTCTCCATGGGGTGGTATGGGTCAACTCTTCAAAGCTAGAGTTTCATATATTATTGTTAATTGTGACCATAGGGCACCTATTCGAAAGGAGTGTCTTCAAAACAAAATCGCACCTCAAAATGGATATTTGGAATTATGATAAGACAACAAAGATACGGAACCTTAGGTCCCCTGCTGTCTACTGATAACCCCCACAGCTGGTGGAGAATGTTCTTTCGGCTTTGTACACGTTTAGACTTGGCACCTTTGTGTCTGAACCACAGCCAGCTGCAGAAGGAATCACCTGACACAAATCAACAAAGTGCTTCTGTAGATAATGTTAGTGCAGGAAATATGTGACAGGCTAGACTCTGAGTTTATTGCCTTGCCTTTTTCCCAGGTAGATTATTAATTACCTGACCACGGATTTGAGTTTCATTTTGTATTTGCAGGATTTGTCATTGAATAACAGTTAACGTCCTTAACTGAGGTGATGGATGTGTTAATTATTTTGATTTGGGTAATCATTCCACAGTGTATATGTATATCAAATTATCACTTTGTACTTTTTAAATATATACAATTATATTTGTCAATTATTCCTCAATAATGTTGAGGGGGAAATTAACCACTGTCTTATGGCAAAAACCCATATTTATAACTCGACAAATACTAATTTTCCATCTACATGGAAATTTGCCCTACATCCCTTTGGTACCTTCAGAAGTTGGTGTTGTTTTCCTGATGGTCCTATTTCTTAGTGTTTTAAGTTGGAATAATCCAGCTTGATGAAGTTTTAAATTATCATTAAAAATTTCTTTGTGGATCAAGTGTTCTTTCACATTTGTTTCAGTGTGTCACCCCTATTCCACACTGGAAATAGCATTTTTCCACATTATATTCTGTTGAACCCAGTAGTGAAATCTGACCATCACCTTTCCTGCCTGAGAGTGACTCAATGCTCGTATAAATATATTTTAGAGCAAAGAACAAGAGGAGGGAGAGCTGAATCAGTGGACCAATCTGCTTTTGCCCTTGCCTTTTCCTCCTCCCTATTGCCTTGAATGCAGATATGAGGGCTGGGGCTCACGCAGCCATCTTGTGAAGGCTATATGCTCATTTTTTTTAAAAGATTTTATTTATTTATTTGACAGAGAGACACAGCGAGAGCAGGGACACAAGCAGATTGGGAGAGTGGGAGAGGGAGAAGCAGGCTTTCCGCTGAGGAGGGAGCCCGATGTGGGACTCGATCCCAGGACCCTGGGATCATGACCTGAGCCAAAGGCAGACGCTTAACGACTGAGCCACCCGGGTGCCCTCTATGCTCATTTTAACATTGTCTTAGCAGAAATACAAAAGGAGTCTGCATCCCTGAAAAACCTCATGAGGACACCATTTCAGCCAGGGATTGCTCATCAAATCTTCATTGATATTCATTGACCATAATTTGATACTGCAGAGTGGGGGCTGCAAGTTACAGAATCTAATGTTTTGGAAGTGGCTGACTGGAGAGGGTCACGTCTGGAACTGTAGAGGTACATATGTGAGAGGCTGGAAGGCTGGCAAGTTGTTACCTTTAGTTTCGGGGTAGTGAAACATTTGGTCACATTCTTGCCTGTGATGCTTTGGAAACTGGACTCCGGGGCGCCTGGGTGGCTCAGTCGTTAAGCGTCTGCCTTGGGCTCAGGTCATGATCCCAGGGTCCAGGGATCGAGCCCCACATCGGACTCCCTGCTCCACGGGGAGCCTGCTTCTCCCTCTCCCCCACTCCCCCTGCTTGTGTTCCCTCTCTCACTGTGTCTCTGTCTGTCAAATAAATAAATAAAATGTTCTTTAAAAAAAAAGAAAAAGAAACTGGACTCTGTGCCAGCCAAGGGTGTAGATCAGGGCACATGGGAGAAGAGGGGGCAGAATATCAGCATAGGCTGGCTCAGCTCATTCTGGCTGCTTTGAACCAAGTCCTTCAAGAGCAAGGAAAGCCAGGCGGGAGCCAGCTGGTCAGAGACGAAGGTAACACACTCTGCCTACAGCCTCAATTGGAAATTGATCGAGGGTCCTGTAATTTGGAGACTTGTAGAGTTGAATTCAGTTGCTCCTGTTCCACATAGCTGTGAAATGAATGTGAAGGGACGTTAGCAGAAGACAAGAAAATTCACCTTCAGGCTTTTTCAATTTCCTTCCAGTGAAGACAAGGTAGCTTGCTGCCAGAGGACAAGGGAAAAACCCACCAGGAAAATCAGATTAAGGGTGAGCCTTCCCACCTAAATTTATTGTTTCACATGACCTCAAGGCATGAGCAGAGGGGACTGGGCCAAGGAGGAGGGGCCAAAGGGGAAGGGCTGAGCCAGCATCAGCTGTGACAGGGCCCAAATTTTTAGACTTAAAAAATAAAGGTCATCACCGTAAGTGTAATTGTGGGGATTAGTGTCCAGAATATCTTAAGGATTCCCATAAATCAATGAGAATACGAGAAACCATTCCATTGAAGAATAGGCAAAAGAATTGAAGAGGCATTGCCCAGGAGAAGAAACACAAATGGCTCACAAACATATAAAGCATTATTCAACCTAATCAGTAATCAGGAAAATAACAATTTTTTTTAAAGATTTTATTTATTTATTTGACAGACACAGCGAGAGAGGGAACACAAGCAGGGGGGGTGGGAGAGGGAGAAGCAGGCTTCCCGCTGAGCAGGGAGCCCGATGCGGGGCTCGATCCCAGGACCTTGGGATCATGACCTGAGCCGAAGGCAGACGCTTAACGACTGAGCCACCCAGGCGCCCCAGGAAAATAAAATTTCACAGCCTGGAAAAAATTTCAAAGTCAGAAAACACCAAATGTTGGGCAGGATGGGGAACAGGGCTGAGGGTGGGATGAAGTGGCAAACCACCGCAGAAAAGGGTCTGGCAGGAAACAGTTAAATGTGTACACATCCCACTCCCCAGCAACTGCACCCCTAAGTATTTGCCCTGGAGAAATTTTTGAACTTATTTTTTTTTTTTAAGATTTATTTATTTGAGAGAGAGAGAGACAGAGCATGCACTAGCGGGGGGAGGGGCAGCGGGAGAGGGAGAGAGACTCTCCAGCAGACTCCCCACTGAGCACGGAGCCCAATACAGGACTCCATCCCACCCCCCTGAGACCACGACCCGAGCTGAAATCAACAATCAGATGCTTAACCAGCTGAGCTACCCAGGTGCCCCAGATTTTTGAACGTATGCACCAGGGGACGGTTGCAAAAAATCTTGAGAGCAGCAGTGTTCATAAAAATTAGGAGCAGTAGACATCCTCAGCTGGAGAATGGAGTAACACATTTCTTACACAGAAATACACAGAGCAGTAAAGATGAAATAAAAATAGCCACATGCATCATCAGTATGGTTCAATCTTAGAAACACAATACTAAAAGGAAAAACTCTAGTTGTAGAAGAATTTTTAAAATTTATAAATTCATAAATCCATTTATAAAGTGTGCAAAACTAAACAATATGTTGTAAAGGGATACATAAATATGTACAAAATCAGGATTGCACTGAAGGGAAATGGCGGTTTAGTTTAGTTTTTCCTTTTTTTAAAAAAAATATTTTATTTATTTTATTTTAGACAGAGAAAAAGCACAGCAGGGCAGGAGGGGCAGAAGAAGAAGGAGAGAGAGAATCTTAAGCAGACTCTACATGGAACATGGAGCCCAGCACAGGACTCAACCTCATGATCCTGAGATCATCACATGAGCTGAAACCAAAAGTCGGACGCTTAACCAACTGCAACACCCACACGCCCCTGTTTTAGTTTTTTAAATATCTGTGACAGTAAATGCCCTTTCTTATGTATGACACATTTCACAATAAAAACAAAACAAAAGGCCATGGGAAGGCAAGTTGCTGGATTAGGATTACTCATACATGAATATATATATATTTTTTTAATATTTTATTTATTTATTTGACAGAGAGAGAGCACATACAAGCAAGGGGAGCAACGGAGGGAGAGGGAGAAGCAGGCTCCCTGCCGAGCAAGGAGCCTGATGCGGGGCTCAATCCCAGGACCCGGGGATCATGACCTGAGCCAAAGGCAGATACTTAACCAACTGAGCCACCCAGGTGCCCCGAATTTGACCAGAGGAACAATAGCCTCCAAGTGGAGTAAGTTACTATATTACCAAAAATTAGAAAATGAAAGTCTTGCCACAGGCTCTGGTCCTGAACTCATGTCAACAGCAAACAGGCTGCTGGAGCCCTAATTATGGTTTCCAAGAGGGACATCTCCCCAGTGCCCACACCAGCTGTGAGAATGGAAGAGAATGGATCCCAAAGATCCTCACAGAGGTCAGAACCAGGATCACCTGGTGGGCTAACCAAGGCACTCACTCCATTGCCCAGGCAGCGAGTCTTCGGGATCTGACCATGTTCCGGGTCTGTGATTGCACTGTGTTCCTCACTATCTCTTTCCTGAATGAGTTTTGTTGTGGACACCCCATTCTTCCTCTACCATTCATTGTATATTTAGCATGTTTGGGACAGAGGACTTGTCTTTCAGTTTCTAGGTCCCTGACAAGCTCCATCTGCCCCTGATGAAGAAGACACCATCCAGGGGGCCCGGACTTGAGCTGGATGCAATCAATGCATGAGACACAGGGCAGGCTAACTGTATTCTACGGAGAAGAAGAGTATGTGATGGGTGGTAGGTTGCCCAAGGAGGAAACTGGGGTGGAGACTGCTAGTTGCCCACCCATATAAACATCCCCTTTGGGCGCCTGGGTGGCTCACTTCGTTAAGTGACTGCCTTCGGCTCAGGTCATGATCCTGGAGTCCCGGGATCAAGCCCCACATCGGGCTCCCTGCTCAGCGGGGAGTCTGCTCCTCCCTCTGACCCTCTTCCCTCTCGTGCTCTCTATCTCTCATTCTCTCTATCCCAAATAAATAAATAAATAAAATAAACATCCCCTTTCCTCCTTATTAATGAAACCCTAATTTTGTTGGGGGAACAATGCACTTCACCACCACAACAACAAAAACTACATTCAGCAGTCTTCCTAATAAATGGGATAACAATATGACAAGGTTCTAGCCCATGAAACTAAGTGAAATTTGAGTGGCACTTTAGGGAAAGCTTCTCAAGAAGAAATCTAACTCAGCTAGCAAGTGCCATTCTGCCCTTGTGCTTGCCTGCTTTCTGTGCCTGGATCACGAAGTGAATGACGGAACAGCAGCAGGTATTTTGTGGCCATGAGGTACTCTTGAGGATAGAAGCTGTTATACACCAAATGTCTGTGTTCCCTCAAGATTTATATGTGGAAGCCCTGACCTCCAGTGTGGCTGTATTTGGAGTGAGAAAGTAACTAAGGTTAAATAAGGTCTCAAGAGTGGGGCATTGATAGGATAGGATTAGTGTCTTTTTTTTTTAAAGAGCCCCATAAAGAGACATATAAAAAAAGTCATGTCATCTGCAAAGCAGGAATAGAGCTCTCACTAGAAGCTGAATTCTGGCACGCCTGGGTGGCTCGGTCAGTTAGGTGTCTGCCTTCGGCTTCGGTCATGATTCCAGGGTCCTGTGATCAAGCCCCACGTCGGGCTCCCTGCTCAGTGGGTAGCCTGCTTCTCCCTCTCTCCCCTGCTCATGCTCTCTCACTATCTCCCTCTCTTTCTCAAATAAATAAATAAAATCTTAAAAAAAAAAAAGAAAGAAACTGAATTCTGCTAGAAACTTGATCTTGGATTTTTCAGTCTCCAGAACTGTGAGGAAATAAATTTCTGTTGTTTAAACCTCTCAGTCTAGGATATGTTGTTATGACAGCCCAAGCTGACTAATATAGAAGCCATGTGCTAATGATGGCAGCAAGAAAAGATTAAAAAGTTGAAGAATTGTAAGATGAATCAAGGAGTGAAGAAATTGATAATTCAATTGTGATAAATGGAGACTTTAACCCCACTTTCAATAATGGATAAAACTAGGCAGATAGAAGACAGGAACAGCACTGTAAACCAGCTAGACCCAAAAGACATCTATCAAACACCCCATCCAACAACAGCGGAATACATGTTTTCTTAAGCTCACATGGAACATTCTCCAGGATAGACCACATGCTAGACCATTGAACAAGCCTGGAATTAAGTTAAAAGCAGAAAATTTGGGAAATTCATCAACATATAGAGATTAAACAACATATGCCTAAGTGGGTCAAATGAAGAAAGGGTCAAAGAAGAAGTTGCAAGGGAAATTAGAAAATACTTTGAAATGAATGAAAATGTGTGTGTCCAAATCAAAACCTATGGATGCTGGCCAGACACCAGCAAGATGATGGACCAGAAGTCTCCAGATCCTTGTTCTCCATTGAAATATTAAATAAGCAACTGGAGACTGGGTGAAATAACTTTATAGAAGCTCTGGAAATCAGTCGAGATCTACAGCAAACAAGTGAATGCCCAACCAAGAAAAAGCCATGTTCAAAACAGTAGAAGGGGTGCCTGGCTGGCTCAGTGGGTAGAGCACGCAACTCTTAACCTCAGGGTCACGAGTTCAAGTCTCACACTGAGCATGAAGCCTAGTTAAAATTAAAAAAAAAAAAAAACGAAAACAAACAAACAAGGAAAAACACAATAGGACAGTTTATGGTGTTTTTACTCATCCTTCTTCCAACCACTCCCTGGAATGGCATACTTTGGGAGAAGTGGTAGCCAAGTTCCCAGTTCCTTCTGTAAGCCAGAGAGAACAAAACCATCCAAGTTTGCAACGTTCTAACCTGTCCTGGAGCTGCCTAAGGGATTGGTCTCTGTGTCATCTAATGTAGAGTTCAGATGGCCAAAAGCAGCACGGCTTGGATCTCAGGCTGGAGGAAGCCAGAGAAAGCAGCTGGAACAGTTCATGAAAACTGGAAGAGGACTACAGAGCTGCAGACCCCTGACATAAGAGATTACTGATGGAGGAATTACAGTAATACCACTAAGGCCCTGAGAGGAAGCTGAGTGAGATTCTTAGGGAAATTAAGCCATTTAAAGGCAGTCGCATGGGGTGCCTGGGTGGCTCAGTTGGTCAAGCGGCTGACTCTTTTTTTTTTTTTTTTAAGATTTTATTTATTTATTTGAAAGAGAGAGAGGGCAGGAGCGGGGTGAGGGGCAGGGGTGGGTGGGTGGAGAAGCAGGCTTTCCGCTGAGCAGGGAGCCCGATGCAGGGTTCAATCCTGGGACTCTGGGATCATGACCTGCTCAACCAACTGAACCACCCAGGCATCCCAAGCAGCCGACTCTTGATTTCAGCTCAGGTCATGATCTCAGGGTCCTGGGATCAAGCCCCACATAGGGCTCCACACTAAGCGGGGAGTCATTTGAGATTCTCTTTCTCCCTCTGCCTCTGCCCTTCCCCCTGCTCACACTCTCTCTTTCTCGCTTCTCTCTCTTCTCTTTTAAAGATCTAAATAAATCTTTAAAAATAAAAAATAAAAAAAATATAAGCAGTCATGGATATGGAGGGATGGGAAATAAAGCACACACACAGGCCAAGGGAAATACCCACCCAGAAAAGGCCTTAAGCCTTCATATCACGTTGATTAGTGAAGACCATCCCTCACTCAGAATCAATCTGCAAAGACTGAGAGAAGATAAAGATAAAGAAGATAAGAAAGACTTTTTTTCAAATGCTCAATTTTCAACAAAAGATCACAAGACATACAAAGGAATAGGAAAGTATGGCCCATTCAAAGGAATAAAATAAGTCTCCAGAAACTGTCCATGAAGAACCACAGGCTGTGTGGACTTGCTACACAAAGACTTAAAAACAATTGTCCTGGTCCCTCAAGCAGCTGAAAATAGAGCTACCCTACAACCCAGCAATTGCACTGCTGGGCATTTACCCCAAAGATACAAATGTAGGGATCCAAAGGGGTACGTGCACCCCAATGTTTATAGCAGCAATGTCCACAATAGCCAGACTGTGGAAAGAGCAAAGATGTCCATCGACAGATGAATGGATAAAGAAGAAGTGGTATATATACACAATGGAATATTATGCAGCCATCAAAAGGAATGTGATCTTGCCATTTGCAATGACGTGGATGGAACTGGAGGGGATTATGCTAAGCGAAATAAGTCGATCAGAGAAAGACAATTATCACATGGTTTCACTGGTATGTGGAATTTAAGAAACAAAACAGAGGAGTGAGCATAGGGGAAGGGAGGGAAAAATAAAACAGGACAAAACCAGAGGGGAAGACAAACCATAAGGGACTCAATCATAGGAAACAAACTGAGGGTTGCCGGGGGGGGGATGGGTAACTGGGTGATGGGCATTAAGGAGGGCACGTGATGTAATGAGCCCTGGGTGTTATATAAAACTGCTGAATCACTGAACTCTACCTCTAAACCTAATAATACACTATATGTTAATTAATTGAATTTAAATTTAAAAAAATTAAAAATGGATGCCTGGGTGGCTCAGTGGGTTAAGCGACTGCCTTCGGCTCAGGTCATGATCCTGGGATCCTGGGATCAAGTCCCACATCGGGCTCCTTGCTCAGCAGGGAGCCTGCTTCTCTCTCTGCCTGATGCTCTTCCTGCTTGTGCTTTCTCTCTCTCTCCCTCTGATAAATAAATAAAATCTTTAAAGAAAAAAAAACTAAAAAAAATAAAATTAAAACCCTGTCTTAAATATGCTCAAAAAGCAGAAGGAAAACACAGATAAAGAACTAAAGGAAAGCAGGAAAATGATTTATGAACAAAATGAAAATACTGACAAGAAGATACATATAAAAAAAATTCTAGGGCTAAACAGATAAAAACTGAATTTAAAAATTCACTGGAGGAGTGCAATATAATGAAGTTTATATTTGGTCATTCAGATGACCAAATATATATTTCCCAGGTATATTTGGTCTTCATCCACAGTTCCTGAAAATGTTGCAGAGCCATAAAGGTGACATGAGTGTCTTGTTACTAATGAAGGTGATTTTTGGACCCCACCCAGGGGCAGGGGCTGGTTGCAAGGAGGACTAACCATGTGATTAGGAAGTTGGAACTTTCACTGCTCCCCCCTGACCTGTGGGGAGGGGAGAAAGGCTGGAGGTTGAATCAGCCACTGGCCAATGATGCTCAGTCATGACTATCTAATGCCTCCATAAAAACCCAAGAGGACTGGTCTCGGAGAGCTTCCAGATTGGTGAACACATGGATATTGGAGAGAGTGGAATGCCTGGAGAAAGCATGGAAACTCCGTGCCCTTTGCCCATACCTCACCCTCATCTCTTCATCTGGCTGTTGTTTCATATCCTTTATCATATCCCTTAATAAGTTGGTAAATGTAAGTCTTTCCCTGAGTTCTGTGAGCCACTCTAACAAATTAAAAGAACTCAAAAAGGAGGTTGTTGGAGCCTCCAATCTATAGCCAGCCAGTCAGAAGCATAGGTAACTGCCTGGGGCTTACAACTGGTGTCTAAAGTTGGAAGTGGATGGCAGTCTTATTTTTTTTTTTTAATAGTGATTCATTGGTTTAAAAGAAAGAGAGAGTGAGCAGGAGGAGGGGCAGAGGGAGAGGGAGACAAGCAGACTCCCGACTGAGCAGGGAGCCTGATGATGCAGGGCTCAATCCCAGGAATCTTAGATCATGACCTGAACCAAAATTAAGACTCAGACACTTAAACCAACTGAGCCACCCAGGTGTCCCTGGAGGGCAGTCTTGTAGGACTGAGCTGTTACTTGATACTATCTCTGGGTAGCTAGTGTCAGAATTGAGTTGAATTATTAGATACCTCATGTCCAAGAATTGCTCATGTTCCAGAATTGTTTGGTGTTGGTAGGGGGGACCAACACCGTGTACCCTCCGCCACATTGGAATTGGGTCTGGGAGCGCAAAAAGAGTTGGCATCAGTAGAAGGGGTTCGATAACAGACTTTAACAGGAAGAAGGAAGAATCAGAAAACTAGAAAACAAGTCATTTGAAATTGTCAAATGTGAGGAGCAGAAAAGAAAAAAAGTGAACAGAGCCTAAAAGAATTATGTGGACATCATCTAGAAGATGGGATCCAGAAGAAGAGAAAGAAAAGGAGGCAGAGAGATCATTTGGAGGAATAAAAGCCCCAAACTTCCCAAATTTGAAGAAAGATATGTATATACAAAATTCAAGCTCGGCAAGCTCCAACTAAGATGAACCTAAAGAAACCCACACTGAGACACATCAAAATCAGACTGTCAAAGACAGAGAGGGAATCTTTAAACCAGCAAGAATAAATCAACTCATTATGTATGAGGAATCCTCAATAAGATTATCAACACCTTTTTCAGCAGAAACCTTGCTGGCCAAAAAGAAGTAACATGGTATATTTAAACTGTTAGAAGACAAAACAAGACAAAACAAAACAAAACAACCCTATCAATGGAGAATTCTACATCCAGCAAAACTGTCCTACAAGAGAGAAATTAAGACACTTGCAGATAAACAAAAGCTGAGGAAGTTCGTTGATACTAGCCCTGCTCTGCTGAAGTGCTAAAGGGACTTCTTCAAAATGAATTGAAAGGATGCCAGACAATAACTCGAAACTACATGAAAATATAAAGTTCTCCAGTAAAGGTAAATAAATGGGCACATATAAAAGCCAGTGGGACTATAATTTTGGTGACAAAAGCATTAAAACAATCATAAATCTATGTTAATGGATACACAATATTTAAAGATGTGATTTGTGACATTAAATAGAAGGGAGTCGACCTGCAAAGGAGAAAGGTTCTGTATTCACCTGAAGTGAAATTGTATGAGTTTATTTATTTTTTTAAAAGATTTTATTTATTTATTTGAGAGAGAGGGTGAGAGAGAGAGAGAGCAAGAGCGGGGGGAGGTGTAGAGAGAGAGGGAGATGCAGGCTCCCCACTGAGCAGGGAGCCCGATGTGGGGCTTGATCCCAGGACCCTGAGATCATGACCTGCGCTGAAGGCAGACGCTTAACTGACTGAGCCGCCCAGATGCCCTGAAGTTGTATGAGTTTAAAATAAATTGGTATAACTTTAGGGGCACCTGGGTGGCTCAGTCGGTTGGGCATCTGACTCTTGATTTCAGCTCAGGTCATGATCTCAGGGTCATGAGATCAAGCCCCACGTCGGGCTCTGCGCTCAGTGTGGTATCTGCTTGAGATTCTCTCTCTCCCTCTCCCTCTGCCCCTCCTCCTCCTTGTGCACTCTCTAAATAACTAAATTAATAAATATCTTTAAAAAATTGTTATAACTTTAGGATGTTATATGCAATCCCCATAGTAACCACAAAGAAAATAGCTATAGAGTATACACAAAAATAAATGAGAAGGGAATCAAATATATCACTACAAGAATGAAAAGGAAGGTAGTAATGGAGGAAATAATGGACAAAAAACTATAAGGTATACAGAAAACAAATCACAAAACAGCAATAGCAAGTTCTTTCCTATGGTTAATTACTTTACATGTAAATGGATTAAACTTACCAATCAAAAGGCATTGACTGGCAAAATGGTTTAAAAAAAAAAAACAGTTTCAGGAGGCTGGGTGGCTCAATCATTAAGCATCTGCCTTCGGCTCAGGTCATGCTTCCAGGGTCCTGGGATCCAGCCCTGCCTCAGGCTCCCTGCTCAGCAGGAAGCCTGCTTCTCCCTCTCCCACTCCCCCTGCTTGTGTTCCTGCTCTACTCTCTCTCTCTGTCAAATAAATAAATAAAAAAAATCTTTAAAAAAAAACAACAACAGGGGTGCCTGGGTGGCTCGGATGATTAAGCGTCTGCCTTCGGCTCAGGTCATGATCCCAGGGTCCTGGGATCGAGCCCCACATCGGGCTCCCTGCTTGGCGGGGAGCCTGCTTCTCCCTCACCCTCTACTGTTCCCCCAGCTTGTGCTCTCTTGCTCTCTCTGTCAAATAAATAAATAAAAATTTAAAAAAATAAAAACAACAGAAAACAGTTTCAGCTGTAAGATGAATAAGATTGAGGATCTAATGAATAACATCACACCATGCTGCATAATTTAAATTTGTTAAGAGAGTAGAACTTAAATGTTCTCACACACACACAGGAACTCATAAATATGTGAGGCACTGGATATGTTAATTAGTTAGATGGGAGGAATCTTTCACACTGTATATGTATAGCAGATCATCACAATGCACCCTTTAAATATCTTAAAATTATATTTGTCAATTATTCCTTAATAAAGCTGAAAAACAAATAGGATCTAACCATATGCTGTCTACAAGAGACCCTCAATTTAAGGACATATATAGGTTGAAAATGAAAAGATAGGGGTGCCTGGCTAGCTCAGTTGGAAGAGCATGTGACTCTTGATCTCAGAGTCATAAGTTTGAGCCCCATGTTGGGTGTAGAGATTACTAAAAATAAATTAAAAGGAAAGTGAAAAGATAGAAAAAGATACTCTTTGCAAATAACAACCAAAAGAGAGCCAAGTGGCTATACTAATGTCAGACAAAATACACTTTAAACCAAAAAGTTTACAAAAGACAAGGAAGGATATTATATATTAATAAAGTAAAAAACAAGATAAAACAATGGTAAATATATATGTACCAAGCATTAGAGCTCCTAAACATATTAAGGAAACATTGACAGAATTGAAGGCAGAAATAGCTCTAAAATAACAGTAAGGGACAAAATTCCACTTTCAATAATGGATAGAACAGCCAGATAGAAGATAAACAATAAGGGACTTAGATAACACGTTGGACTAACTGAACCTAGTAGACATGTACAGAACATCCACCCAACCACACAACACGCAATGCACAGAATATTCTCCAGTAGGAACAATACATCAGGCCACAAAACAAGTCTTAATAAATTTAAAAGACTGAAATCATACCAAGCATTGTCTGAATAGGTCTTTTTCATAAAAAGACGTACAGATGGGCAAAAGGTATACAGGAAGGAGCTCAACATTACTAATCACCAGAGAAATGCAACTCAAAACCCCAATGAGATATCATCCATGCCTGTTAGAACAGCCATTTTCAAAAGGACAAGAAATAACAAGTGTTGGCGAGGATGAGGAGAAAAGAGAGCCCTCACGCGCTGTTGGTGGGAATGAAAACTTGGTGCAGCCACTACGGAAAACTGCATGGGGGTTCCTCAAAAAAATTTTAACACGGAATTACTATACCATCCAGTAATTCCGCTTCTGGGCATTTATCTGAAAGAAATGAAATCACTATCTTAAAAAGGTACCTTCAGCAAATGGGTGTGGTGAGCTCAACTATATGCCTCAGCAGCTCGGAGGCTGTGCCAGCCCGTGATTCCTATGGATTCCAGTGATTCCTATGGATTCCAGCAACAGGGAGGACAGACTTGAGGAGACGTGGGACGGATTGTGCTGGTCCCTGGACGCCCGGAGAACAGGCACTGCCGTAATCAGTGTTGTTTCCTGGGCCTTAGCGGAGTAATGGATGCACTTTGCCTGCCTGCTGGGAGCAGGACTTCCTAAATCGCCAAATAATGTCTGGAAGGCTGGGGTCCAAGGCCATTTTTGCTGGCTGTAAGCGGGGTCTCGGGAACCAGAGGAAGCACTTCAATCTTAAAATCAAAAGTGTTTATGATCAAAATGAAACGGAATACTATCTAGGCAAGTACCCATGCGCCTATGGGTACAAAGCAAAGAACAGTACAGTGACTCCTGGTGGCAAATCGAACAAAACCTGAGGAATCTGGGGAAAAATAACTTGTGCTCACGGAAACAGTGGCAGGGTTCGTGCCAAATTCCGAAGCAACCTTCCTACTAAAGCCATCGGTCACAGAATCTGTGTGATGCTGTGCCCCTCAAGGATTTAAACTTAATGAAAAGTAAATAAATAAAGGTGTAGAAAAAAAGGTACCTTCAGATGGGTATTAACGAGGGCACGTGTTGTGATGAGCGCTGGGTATTATACATGACTAATGAATCGTTGAACACTACATCCAAAAACTAATGATGTACTATATGCTGGCTAACTGAACATAATAACAATAAAAAAGGGAACGTCACCCCCTTGTTCACTGTAGCATTATTTACAATAGCTAAGACATGGAAACAACCTGAGTGTCCGCTGATGGATGAATGGACAAAGAAAGTGTGACTTATAGACACAGTGGAATGTTATTCAGTCATAAAAAAGAAAGAAATCCTGACATTTGTGACAATAAGAACGGAACTTGAGGGCATTATGCTAAGTGAAATAAATCAGTCAGAGAAAGGCACTGTGTGATCACACTTGAATGTGAAATCTAAAAATGAAAACAAAAAACAGAAAAACTGAACTCATAAAAGAAAAAACTAAACTCATAGCAGATTGGTGGTTGCCAGAGGTTGAGAGTTGGAGGGGGTGGCCGAAATGGGTGAAGGTTGTCAAAAGGTATCAACTTCTGGTTATAAGATAAATAAATCCTGTAGATGTAATATGCATAATGGTGACTATAAATTAAAAAAAAAAGCTATCCTGCATTCCTGGTGAACCTCAAAGATTAATACCACCATCAAAGACATCAGAGATACACAATGGTAATCAAAGCCTACCACAGCCTCATGTGGTTCACCTATTTAGCCTGTAGACAAGACAGCTGATTCATAGGGATTGGAAAGCTTAATAACATGGTGAATTTAGACCACCTTATTAAGAGTGGAAGAGCACGGGACTCTTGATCTCGGGGTTATAAGTTTGAGCCCTAAGTTGGGTGTAGAGATTACTTAAAAAAAATTTTTTTAAGATTTTTAAATTTATTTATTTGAGAGAAAGAATGAGTGAGAGAGAGCATGAGAGGGGGGAGAGGGAGAAGCAGATGCAGGGCTCATTGTGGGGCTCAATCCCAGGACCCTGGGATCATGACCTGAGCTGAAGGCAGACGCGTAACTGACTGAGCCACCCAGGTGCACCTTAAAAAAATTTCTTTAATCTTAAAAAAAAAAAAGTGGTGAACTTAAATACAGATCTTCCATAAATCTTTCTTTACTGGTACAAATTATCACAGACCCTAGTGCTTTGTATTCAGTTATTGATATGGCAAAGAAATGGGGAGTGCCAGATGTTTTCTTTTAAATCAATGTAGGATTTGCATATCATAAAATCTACCCATTTAGAGCATAAAATTCAGTGATTTTTAGTCTATTCTCAAAGTTGTGCAATTAGTTTTTCTAATTCCAGACCATTTTCATGACCCTACAAAGATCCAGACGGAGCTTACTTGTACCTAACAAAGACCTGAACATATCTTTAGCACCATGCCTCAAAACTATGTCAACTCTCCGATTCTGGGCCATGCTTTGAAACCCAGGGGTCTCGAACATCCGCCTGGACATCCTACTGGTCCCTTGGCCCTTATGATCCAGTGGATTCAGTGGTACTCAATGTGTCTGTGGCAAATTTAGAGCAAAGCCATACCCTCTTCTGCAGGTAAGTACTTTCCTGAGAAACAGCTTTGGCTCTGCTTGAGAGTGAACATCTATGGGGTACGAGATGACGAAGGAGAGGTTGTCTGACCATTCCAGTTTCAAATGGATGGGATCTGGCTCATGCAAGTCCTGGAGACACACGTGAGCTCCTGAACACGGGTGGCTGCCCCACTCAGTGTGCTTGCTCCAAGCCCACTTCCTCCCTCAAGCCACCCTATGACTGGCTGACTGAAGAGGAAAGCATTGCTTGAACCCTGGTGCTCAGAGGGCTCTGAACGACAAGCTCCCACCAGCGGTGTGGGTACAGCCCTATTCAGTGGTGCACTGAAGGACAGTGGAGATGGGGAGTCCTCCCGAAGCACAGAACTCCAGGCAGCACATCGGTGTGGGGTCCTCTTTGCCCAGAGGAAAGATTATGTGAGATGAGACTCTCTCCTGATACAAGGGTGATCGCTAAAGTCAGTATCCAGGAATTTGGAAGTAACAAGATTAAAAAACTGATAACAAGGAGGTTAGAGAAAGAGGTAGAATGGGCCCTGAATGTGGAGATATTTGTGTCTCATGGGAATGGTCCCCACAAGGCCACCCTTTGCAGAGGAAGTTTTCAATAATCAATCTCTTTCCCCAACCAGTACTTACTCATTGACCAATTGGAACAGTGGCAGGATGGAGGTTTTATATTGGCTCCACAGCATGGAAGTGACCACTCCAAAACCGACTTGGCTACTTATCACTACCAAGTGCGTTCAATATGGCACCATACAGTGGGGGACCAGTCTGCCCCCTGGTGGAGGTTGACTGCATTGGACCTCCTTCATCATGGGCGCAGCAGTGATTTTTCTTTATTGGGGTAGACGTTAATTCTGCAAATGAATTTTCCTTCCCTATCTGCCATGTTTTTGCTGGGAGCACCATCTATAGACTTAATGGAGGTCTCTGCCCCTCAACATTGCTACTGATCAAGAAATTTATTTCAAAAAGAAAAAGAAACTTATTTCACGGCATAAAGAAAAGTAATACAATAGGCTAATAATACCCATGGGACTCATGGGTTTTACCATGTACCTGATCACTCCAAAGTAGCTGGTGTTTTAGAACAATGGAATGGCCAAACAATGACTGTAACCCCACCAGATAAGAGACAACACCTCACAAAAGTGAATTTCTATTTTACACAATACAGTATATGTCCTGAATCAGTATGTGGCCCCGTTTTTTCCTCTTAGGCAGAATACTTGGGTTGAGGGGGTTGAAGGGCTAATCACCTCCCTCACTATACAACTAATGACCCACTCACAAGACATTTTTTTTAAAGATTTATTTATTATTTTAGAGAGAGAGCATGTAGCGGGGAGGGGCAGAAGGAGAGGGAGAGAGAGAGAATCCCAAGCAGACTCCACGCTAAGCACGGAGCCTGATTCCGGGCTCAATCCCACAACCCCAAGATCATGACCTGAGTCAAAATCAAGAGTCAGACACTCAACTGACTGAGCCACCTAGGTGCCCCAAGACATTTGTTTGTATACCCCCCCAGTTTGGGGCTCTATTATTTAAGTAGTCTGGGTTACTCAAGGTAATTTTTCACTAGAAGAATTTAGTTCATTTAAATTAAATTAGAATTTGGGGGTGCCTGGGTGGCTCAGTCGATTAAGCGTCTGCCTTCAGCTCAGGTCATGATCTCAGGGTCCTGGGATCGAGCCCCGCATCAGGGTCCCTGCTCAGCAGGCAGTCTGCTTCTCCCTCTCCCTCTCCCTCTGCCCTTTTTCCAGCTCACTCTCTCTCTCTCTTTCAAAAAAATAAATAAAATCTTTTAAAAAATTAGAATTTGAGACCCTTCCTTGGCCCATTTGGGGCTCCACTGAACAAATAAGAATGTTAACTAGCATGACTGACCCTAATTTTCAAAAGGAGATATGGTTACTGCTACACAATGAGGGGCAGGGAATCTTCAGGGACTGTTCCTAGCATGGCTATGTCTAATGGTAAAGAAAATGGAAGACAAAAGTAATCAAACATAAACAGAATCACTAAGAGCTCAGATCCCTCAGGAATAGTTTTGGGTCACCTCATTAGGTAAAGAACCTTTAGGGGTGAGAATAAGAATAAGACCTTGGGTATATGGCAGAGTGTCTGCTTTGGGGTCAGAAGTGAGGGAAGGAGAGAAGCTCATCACTCCTCTCTGCATTCCTCACTCTGTCCTTGCCTCCCCTTCCCTCCTCCCCTCAGGCTGGATGGAGCTCCCTCCTCTGGGCTCCCACAGCCCTTGGGCTCCTCTGGCCTTGTACCCCTAATGCCATGGACATGCCCTTGCTTTCCTCCTCGCAGAGGACAGGAGCTTTTGACCTATGTCTGGTGCCTGCCCAGGGATCAGCATGATAGAGGTGCTCAGAGCCACCTGAAGATGGAACCCAGGAGGCAGAGGTGGGGTGGGCTCTGCCCGGGGAAGACAGCTTGGCTGAGAGCAGCGGTCCCAGGGGAGGCTGCTGATGGCCTCCCAGAGCTGCAACCTGAAGACTCCAGCCACCCACCGGAGAGGCAGGCTCCAGCCACATGGATGTTCCTACTCCCCAACCACCTCACAGAACAAACGCACAACCAGGCCCAAAGAGCAGAAGGAGAACTGTGACCTGGATTTGGAGGCCAGGGGCCTGGTGGAGACAGCTCCAAACAGGAACAAGTAGGGCGGGAAACAAGTCTCTCTGCGCTCAGAGGTATGTAGGCAGGGATAACAGTGAAATAACCTAATCACACAATTCCTTTATTGAATTCCCTGCACGGAGCCACATACTCTGCCGAACGATTCACATTTCCATTTTGCAAAGGAGAAGACAGAAGCTCTGAGAATTCGAGCACTTGCCCGAGGAGTGACGACAACTTGGTGGCCTCACCAGTGTCTGACGACTGTATGCATCGCTAAAGCCTGTGTTCTCAGCCTCCATGCCGACTACCATTACCTAGGAACCAGAAAATGCTTAGGGCAAGAAATCCACATCGCACCGATGTTATAGGGTGTATAAATCATCCACTGCTGCCTAACAAACTGCTCCAAAATTTACCAGATTTAAAATAACAAACATTTAAAAAATCTCCCACACCCGTCTGGGTGGTTCTGGCTCAGGATCTCTCATGATGCTGCAAGTCATCTTGTCAGCGCTGCTCTGGTCACAGGAAGGCTTGACTGGGGCTGGAGATGCTGCTTCCCAGGTGACTCACTCAGGTGGCTGTTGGCTGGAGACCTCAGGTGCTCACCACACAGGCCCCTCCACAGGGTTATCTGAGTGTCGTCTCAAGATGGCGGCTGGCTCCCCCAGAACAAGTGACCCAAGAGAAAATGAGGAGGAGGTCTCAGTGCTTTTTATGACCTAGTCTCAGGAATCACACACAATCATTTTCCCTTTATTCACTAGAAGTGAGTCACTAAGTCCAGTCCATACACAAAGGAAGAGGAATTAGGCTCCATCTCTTAAAGGGAGGACTACTAAACATCAAATATTTTAAAACCACAAATTAGGGATGAGACCAAACAAATTTGTGTTTCTTTTTTTTTTTTTAAGATTTATTTATTTATTGGGGTGCCTGGGTGGCTCAGTTGGTTAAGCGACTGCCTTCGGCTCAGGTCATGATCCTGGAGTCCCAGGATCGAGTCCCACATCGGGCTCCGTGCTCGGCGGGGAGTCTGCTTCTCCCTCTGACCCTCTTCCCTCTCATGCTCTCTATCTCTCTCATTCTCTCTCTCTCAAATAAATAAATAAATAAAATCTTTAAAAAAAAAGATTTATTTATTTATTTGAGAGAGAGAGAGAGAGAGAGAGCGAGCAAGAGAGCAGGGGTGTGGGTGAACGTGACCTAATCTCATGAGACCTTGAAACCTGGGTCTACAAGTCAGAGAAAGGAAATCAGAGAGATTGAAAGCTGCAGCAGATGCTCTCCTGTTGACCTTGGGGAAGCAAACTGCCATGTTGCTGGAGAGGGCAATGGGGCAGGACACGGGGCAGGAAAGGGCAGCCCCCAGGGCCAGGAGCAGGGATGTTAGTCCTACAGCCACAAGGAAATGAATGCTGCCAACAACTACATGAGCCTGGAGGAGGATCTGGCTGCAGAAAGTAATGCAGCCCAGTCGACATCTTGACTTCAGCTTTCTCAGACCCTGAGCAGAGGACTCAGATAACCCATGGACTCCTGATCATGGAGACTGAAATCAGACATCCCTGTGTTGTTCTGAGCTGCTTGTTCATGGTAATTTGTTATGCAGCCACAGAGAGCTATTACAGTAAGCATAATCTCTCTGTTTTTTTTTTTTTTTTTTAGATTTTATTTACTTATTTGACAGAGAGAGACATGGCGAGAGAGGGAACACAAGCCGGGGGAGTGGGAGAGGGAGAAGCAGGCTTCCCGCTGAGCAGGGAGCCCAATGAGGGGCGCGATCCCAGGACCCTGGGACCATGACCTGAGCCGAAGGCAGATGCTTAACGACTGAGCCACCCAGGTGCCCCATGATCTGATTTTAATATATTTATTTCCTATATGAACATACACAAAATAAACTTGGGTTCATATAATGTCTACTCTTTTGCAAATGGCTTTTGCCATTTAATATGTCATAAGCATTTTCCCCTATCATTAAACATTTATCTAGAAAATAAATAAATAAATAAATATTTATCTAGAACTGAATTCCAATAACCACATAGAGTATGGGCATATCATAGTTTAGACTCTTGTCTAAATTCCATTCTTGTATATGCATCTGTATACACTTGTCCTGTGATTTTGCTAGGGGATAGTCCTGGAAGTAGAATTTTTTTTTTAAAGGTTTTATTTATTTATTTGAGAGAGAGGGAGAGAGAGAGCATGAGCAGGTGGAAGAGGAGGGGCAGAGGGAGAGGGAGAAGCAGAGCCCCCCCACTAAGCAGAGAGCCCGACCTTGGGGCTGTGGGGCTGGATCCAAGGACCCTGGGATCATGACCTGAGCTGAAGGCCGACGCTTAACCGACTGAGCCACCCAGGCACTCTTGGAAGTAGAATTCTTAAGTCACAGGGTTTGCACTTCAAGATTTCTCATTCTTTAAGCTGAAACATCCCTCAGAAGGTCTGTGCCCGTTTACACTCCCACAAGCAAGGTGTAAGAGTGCCCCCTTACACACTCACTCACACCCCTTCCCATTGGCTACCATTTTGATTGTTCAATTTTTTTTTTAAAAAAGGTAACTATTGTGTGTGTTTCTGTCTCATGTATGTTTGCGTCTCATGTGTGTTTGTGTGTTCAATGGGGTGTGCCTGGATTCTTTTAAAAATTTTTTTAATTTAAAATTCAATTAATAACATGTAGTACATTATTGGTTTCAGAGGTAGAGGTCAGTGATTCATCAGTCTTATATAACACCCAGTGCTCATTATATCCAATGCCCTCCTTAATGCCCATCACCCAGTTACCCCATCCCTCCACCACCCACCCCCGCCAGCAGCCCTCAGTTTGTTTCTTATGACTGAGAGTCTCTTACGGTTTGTCTCCCTCTCTGGTTTCGTCCTGTTTTATTTTTTCCTCTCTTCCCCAATGGTCCTCTGTTTTGTTTCTTAAACTCCACATATCAGGGAAATCATATGATACTTGTCTTTCTCTGATTGGGGATATGTCTGGATTCTACAGTGAGGTCAACCCCTTCAAAAAGGAGGGTTTTCCTTCAGGAACTAGACTGTCATTTTTTCTTTGTGGAAACATGGCAATTACTTCACCAAATGTCCCTGTCTCCCCTCAGTGAAACTGTAAACTCTTTGAAGGCAGCATTTACACTTTTGTCCCTTTTGATCCTTCTTGGGAATTAATTCAGGGCTGAATTCCCTTGATAAAGCTGTGGTGTGTTGATAGCAAGTAAAATGTTCAAGTGTGTTGAAGTATCTCCCTGTGATTTTAATTTGCATTTCCCTGATTCCTAATGAGGCTGAGCACCTTTTCTTAACTCTCATTTGGATATTTCGTTTTGTAAACCACTAGCCTGTGACCTACTTGTCTTCTAGTATTTTTCTTATTTTTTTACAAGAGTTTTTCTTTTATATAGTTTGATATTAAGCTCTTTGGTGGTTAGATAAACTGTGAATATATTTCCCCACTCTCTTTTTCACTGTTCTTTTTATTTAAGATTTTATTTTTAAGTAACCTCTACACCCTGTGTGGGGCTCAAACCCACGACCCTGAGAGCAAGAGTCACATGCTCTACCTACTGAGTCAGCCAGGCGCTCCACTTTTTCACTGTTTTAATGGTTGTTTTGATGAGTAGAAATTATTACTTTTGATTCAATTTATCAGTCCATTTCTTTTTTTTAAAAGATTTTATTTATTTGAGAGATAGAGAGCACGAGAGGGAAGAGGGTCAGAGGGAAAGCCGACTCCCTGCTGAGCAGGGAGCCCGATGCGGGACTCGATCCCGGGACTCCAGGATCATGACCTGAGCCGAAGGCAGTCGCTTAACCAACTGAGCCACCCAGGCGCCCAGTCCATCTCTTTATGACAATTTCTCTTTGTGTCTTATTTAAGAAATCTTCCCTACCTTCAGGTCATGAAGATATTCCCAATTATCTTCTCAAAGATATCTTGTTTTGGGGCGCCTGGGTGGCTCAGTCGTTAAGCGTCTGCCTTCGGCTCAGGTCATGAGCCCAGGGTCCTGGGATCCAGTCCCACATCAGGCTCCCTGCTCAGCCTGGAGGCTGCTTCTCCCTCTCCCACTCCCCCTGCTTGTGTTCCCTCTCTCACTGTGTGTGTGTGTCTCTCTCTCTCTGTCAAATAAATAAATACATTTAAAAAAAAAGATATATTGTTTTGCCTTTCATGTTTAGGCCTAACTCCCCCTAGAATTCATTTTTGTGCATGGTGTGAGGTAGGGGTCAAGTTTCTCTTTTTTTTCTCCACCTGTATATCTGGTGGACGCAGTCCATTTATTGAAAATACTTGCCTTTTCCCACTTCTTTGCGATGCCACCTTTGCCATAAATTAAATGTCCAACTGTGCATGGGTCTATTTCTGGGCTCTTTATTTGTTCCTTTCCTGTTTGTCTATTACTGCAGAATACCATACTACCTTAATTATTTGATCGTTCTAAAAGTTCTTGATTTCTGGTAGAACAGATTCTCCCACCTCTTTCTTCTTCTCCTCCTCCTCCTCCTCATCTTCTTCTTCTTCTTCATCATCTTCTTCTTCCTTTTTTTCTTTAGAGAGAGAGAGAACACGAGCGGGAGGGAGGGGCAGAGGGAAAGGTAGAAGCAGACTCGGGGTAGAAGCAGATGCGGGGCTCGATGCCAGGACCCCGAGACCATGCCCTGAGCCGAAGGCAGATGCTTAACTGACTGAGCCACCCAGGTGCCCCTCCTTTCTCTTCTTAAGTCTTTTGGCTATTTTTGTCCTTTTGCATTTCCACACAGAGTTTGAAATCAGCTTTTCAAGATACATAAAAACACTTGGAAATTTTATTAGAATTTCATTAAATATGCAGCTTATTTGGGGGAGAGCTGACAACTTTATCATACTATGTCTTCCAAAGAACATATCTCTCCATGTAGTTAAATTTTCATTTTCCCCCAAGAATATTCTTATTGTTTTCTTCAGAGAAGTCTTTTCCATTTTTTTGTTAGATTTGTTTCTAGGTCCTAAGAATTTTTATTCTGTTGTAAACGGTACCTATTTAAATTTTTCATTTTCTGTTTGTTGTTAACATATAGTTGTGGTTTATTTCTACCGAATTTTGTCCAGCAACTTTGCTGAACTAATTAATTCAAATAATTTATCTGTAAATTCTTTGGATTTCCTATTTACATAGTTATTTCATCCACAAACTGTGATAGTTCTCTTTCCTCCCTTCCAATCTTTATGATTTTAATCTCTTTTTTCTTGACATTCTACGTTTAGATCTTTTCAGGGTCTGCAGTAAAACATTCAGCTGAGGTAGCAATAATTTGCATCCTTGCTTTGTAGCAGATCCCAAAGGAAAACCTGTCAACAACTCATCATTAGGTATGCTATTTGCCCTAGGTTTTTACAGGCAACCTTGATCAGATTAAAAAAGTTTCCTTCTATTCTGAGTTTTCTAAAAGTTATGTTGAATATCATGAATGGACATTGAGTTTTATCAAGTGCTGTTTCTATATCTATTAAAATGATCATGAGTTTTCCTCATACTCTACTCATGTGATGAATTTCATTAATTGATTTTCTGTTAAACCAACCTTGGAGTAAACACTCCTTGATCATTATACGTTGCAAGATTCGGTTTGCAAATATTTTGTTTGGGAGTTTTGTGTCTATGTTAATGAGTGACATTGGCCTGTAATTTTCCTTTCTCATAATGTCTTATCGGGTTTGATATCAAGGTTATGCTGACCTGATCAGGTAGTGTTCCCTCTTGTTCTGTTTTCTGGAAGAGTTTGTGTGGGATTGGCACTTTTTTCTTATGTGTTTGGTAAAAAGCACCAATGCCGTCCTCTGGCCTTGGAGTTTTTGTTGTGTGAAGTCTTAAAATTATGTATTCAATTTCTTTAATAGCTGTAAGACTATTAATTCCTTTTTTGTTGTGGCCGTTTTGGATTGTATTTTTCTACAATTTGTCCATTCTGTCCACATTTTAGCAGAATGTCGTTATTGTTACATTGTATATACTCATCTTGGTTCTTTTTATTTTTTGGGAGTGCAATACAGTAGTTTTTAGTGTATCCACATAGTTGTACAACCTTCACCACTATTTAATTCCAGAATATTTTAATTATCTCAAAAAAAATTCTCTATCCGTTAGCAATCACTCCCATTCTTTCCTTCCTCCAGGCCTTGGCAACTACTAGTCTATTTTCTGTCTCTTTGGACATTTCATGTAAATGGAATCATAGGGTATGTAGCCTTTGTGACTGATTTCTTTCACTTAGCATAATATGTTCAAGTTCGGCCCATGTTGTAGTATATAGCAGTACATCATTCATTTTTATTGCCAAATAATGGTTCATTGTATGGACATACTACATTTTATTGATCTATTCATCAGCTGATGGACATCTGTGTTTCCATCGTTGGGCTGTTATGAATAATGCTGCTATAAACATTCTAAGTTATTGTGTGGACATGTATTCTCTTGGGTAAATATCGAGGCTTGAACTTACTAGTTCATATGGTAACTCTATGTCCAACTTTGAGGCACTGCCAAACTGTTTCCCAACATGATTGTACCATTTTGCATTCCCACCAACAATATAAGAAGGTTCCAATTTCTCCACATCTTTGCTAAATTTATAACTGTCTGCCTCTTGACTCTAACTTTTCCAGTGAGTGTGAAGTGATCTCATTGTGGTTGTGATTTGCATTTCTTTAATGACTAATGATGTTGACCTTGCTTCATATTTTCATATTTTTCCTGAAAGGTCTATTAGATCCTTTGTTTATTTTAAAATTGTGTTGTCTTTTGTTCTTGACTTTTAAGGGTTCTTTATATATTCTGGATATAAGTTCCTTATCACATACATGATTTGCAAATTTTTTGTTTTTGTTCTCTGAGTGCTTTTTTCACTTTTTTGATGTTGATGAGGTTTGGTTTTGTTTTTACAGATTTATTTATTTCAGAGAGAGAGAGAAAGAGATAGAGTGTAAGCACAAGAGGGCCAGAGGGAGAGAGAAAATTTAGCAGACTCCTCGCTGAGCTCGGACATAGACACGGGGCTTCATCTCACGACTCTGAGATCATGACCTGAACCAAAAACAAGAGTCAGACACTCAACCGACTGCATCACTCAGGGGCCCCTTGTTTTGTTTTTTTTAAGTAGGTTCTACACCCAGTGTGGGGTCCAGTGCAGGGCTTGAACTCACAACCCTGAGATCAAGACCTGAGCTGAGATCAACAGACTCTTAACTGACTGAGCCACCCAGGTGCCCCCTTGATGATGTTTTTTGAAGTATAAAAAATTTTTCAAGTTTTTCATTTTGGTAAAGTCCAATCTGTCTTTTTCTTTTGTTGCTTGTGCTTTTGGTGTCATATTGCCTAATACAAGGTTGTGAAGATTTGACATGTGTTTTCTTCTAAGAGTTTTATAGTTTTAGCTTACATTAGATCTTTAATTAATTAATTTTTAAAGCTTTTATTTATTTATTTGACAGAGAGAGTGAGAGAGCACAAGCAGGGGGAGCAGGAGAAGGAGAGGGAGAATCAGGCTCCCACGGAGCAGGGAGCCTGATGCAGGGCTCGATCCCAGGACCCTGAGATCGTGACCTGAGCCGAAGGCAGACGCTTAACCATCTGAGTCACCCAGGTGCCCCCTTGAACTTATTTTTAATTAATTTTTGTATATGGTATGAAGTAAGGATCTAAATTTATTCTTTTCTTTTGCATGCTTTCCAGTTGGTCCTGATTATCTTTTTAACAGGATCTCTGAAGATGTTTCTTTTTTCATTCCTGATATTGATAATTTGTGACTTTTTAAAAATCTCAGTTAATCTTGCCAAGCGTTTATTGATTTGGGGATGTTTTTAATTGTATTAGTCTTTCTTTTTTTTTTTAAAAGATTTTATTTATTTATTTGACAGAGAGACACAGCGAGAGAGGGAACACAAGCAGGGGGAGTGGGAGAGGGAGAAGCAGGCTCTCTGCCGAACAGGGAGCCCGATTTGGGGCTCCATCCCAGGACCCTGGGATCATGACCCGAGCCGAAGGCAGACGCTTAACGGCTGAGCCACCCAGGCGCCCTGTATTAGTCTTTCCAAATAATTAGCTTTTTGATTTATTGATCTTCCCTATTACATGTTCTTTATTTAATTGCATTATATTTTATTTAATGCATTATATTATTTACCTTCTTCTACTTTGTGTTTATCTTGCTATTGTTTTTCTAACTTCTTTATTTTTTAAAGATTTTATTTATTTGACAGAGAGAGCACAAGCAGAGGGAGAGAGAGGGAGAAGCAGGCTCCCTGCTGAGCAAGGAGCCCGATGTGGGCCTCGATCCCAGGACCCTGGGATCATGACCCAGGCCGAAGGCAGCCGCTTAACTGACTGAGCCACGCAGGCGTCCCGTTTTTCTAACTTCTTGAGATAAATGGTTAATTATAAGCATTCAGCTTTAACTTTTAACTAACGCATGCATCCAAGGCTAAAATGTTCCTCTAAGCTTGGCTTTAGCTGCATTCCACAAATTTTGATGTGTGATATTTTTATTATCATCCAATTAAAAATATTTTCTAATTCCCATTGTAATTTCTTCCTTGTCCATTGGCTTATGTGGAGGCGTATTTTTAAACAGAGTACTTGCATGGTATATCTTTTTCCAGTCTGTTGTCAACTTACCTATACGCTTATGTTTAGATGTGTCTCTTGGAAACAGTATATAGCTGTTTGTTTTTTTTAATCCGTTCTAATTTTTTCCCCCATTTTATTGGTGGATCCTGTCCATTTGTATCTAATATAATTGGTAAAATGTTGACTTAAATCTAACATGTCACTAGGTGCCTTCTATTTGTTCCATCAGCAATATTTCCTTTTCTTTCATTTTTGCCTTCTTTTGAAGTCATTATTTTTTAATTATACAGTTTTACCCTTTTCATGAGTTTGGAAGTTACACCTCACCTTGCTTTAATTTTATTTTTAGGTTTTCCCTAGAGTTTCAAAATGCGTCACTGACTTTTCAAATCCTAATATATTTTTTAAGATTTTATTTATTTATTTATTTGAGACAGAGAGAGAAAGAAAGTATGAGCAGGAGAAGGGGCAGACGGAGAGGGAGAAGGAGGCTCCCCGCTGAGCAGGGAGCCTGACATGGGGCTCGATCCCAGGACCCCGGGATCATGACCTGAGCTGAAGGCACATGCTTAACCCACTGAGCCACTCAGGCGCCCCCTCAAATCCTTAGTTAATCAGTACTTCTAACAGTCTCTTCCTTAGAACACTTGAACCTCAGTTGGCTCCCTTTTTACTTACATACCATTGTTATAAATTTAAATTCCATGTACATTTGAAATTCCACAGGTCAAAACTATTGTTGTTTTGCATAGGCAGAATCATTTAGATTTGCTTCCATAATTACCATTTCAATTGATCTTCCTTTCTGCAACACCCGCCTGGTATCTGGGATCATTTCCTTCTGCCTTGCCGCAACATCTCAGGTGTCTTAGTTTTCTTTTCTGGGTCAGCAAACACACCCAGGACACAAGTTGCCCTAAGCGCTAGGGTTGGCTCTCAGGATTTCCATCTTCTCATGCTAATTCTCTGTAATTCCTAGTAAATTTTCATTACTTGAACTCTCTGATGCTTCAGTCAAATTTGCAAATTTTTGGTCCAGTTTTTTTAGTTGCCTTCTGTAGAAAGTTTTACCCAAAATTGTCTAGTGTACCATTATCAGAAGAGGAAATCCTACCTTTTTATTTTCCATTTTCCATTATTTGTGAGCATTCCCCCATGTGTTTAAGAATTTTTTGAGCATACACTCTACATGCTGGATAGTATTCCATCAAAAAGTTAAGCCATGATTTATTTAGCTGTTTCATCTTCAGTTGGATGTTTTGGGTTGTCTTTCTGTTGCTCAGGGTTATCCATTACAGATGATGGAGTCCCCTCCAGTTAGTGTAAGCAGGAAGGGTTTTCTCTTTTTTCTTTTTTTAAGATTTTATTTATTTATTTATTTGAGAGAGAAAGAGAAGGAGGGCAAGCACAAGCAGGGGCAGAGAGAGAGGGAGAAGCAGACTCCCTGCTGAGCAGGGAGCCCGATGTGGGGCTCAATTCCAGGAGCCTGGGCTCATGACCTGAGCCAAAGGCGGACGCTTAACGACTGAGCCCCCTAGGCGCCCACGGAAAGGACTTCTTCCAGAGAGTTTGGCAGTGGATGTTATCTTTGGGAGAACCGGAGGATCAGGTTGGATGCCACTCAGCCAGGAACAGCAGCAGACAGAAAATACCTTCCCAGATAATGGGACAAACCTTCACGGTCCACCTACTGTTTGGTAGCTGTGACCTGACACTGCAGACAAGCTAGAACCTGCACCTGAGCTGTCCCCCAAGAACCAAATGTCACCGCCGTTGTGTCCATTCTCAACAAAACTGCCTTCCATCATGTGAGGTGCACTCCTTGGCAGAACCTAGCCACACATGCCACCCAGGACCAGTGGAGCATGGCTCAGCAGGAGAGGAAAGCATGTTAGAAAGATTGGGAAAGGTCGGAAGCAAGCCAGTCCTCCTCAGATTCGGCATCTCTGCTTTGCAACCTGACGTTTCCGAGAGCAGCCGTCTTCCTGAGTGCTACCCTCTCTGCAGTGTGTCTTTCTGGGGCTCTCTTCCCATTCTTTGGAGGATGTCTCACACAGTATGAGGGACCTCAGACTTGGCTGAAAAAGCAGGACCCTCTGTAATCAATAACAACGTGGATACCATCGGAACTATTTCCCCTTTTGGCCTTTATTAGGGAGCAAAACCAGGTGGGAGGGGAGTGAGCTGAGCAGGAAAAAGAACCAAAAGAGACAAAGCCTCTCTAACGTTTAGGGGTCCGAGGGGCTATGGGAAACTGATGCTGGGAGGAAGGAGATCTTCTATCTCCCCCTTCCTCCATTGCCATGTGCAGAAAGGGTGTCCTAGGAAGGCTGATGTTGTCCAAAACATTGGGTGTCCCCTTAGACACAGGCCTGTTAGGACACCGATGGTCTCATGTAGTGTGGCATTCCTTGAATGGTGGTCCACAGATGTATTCTCAGGGGTCGGCAACTTCTCTACAAGAAGTAAAAATTTGGGAGTTTCTAAGTCTATCATAATCAAAAGAAATAGGAGACATCTAAGTCACCCTATAGGGACACCTGGGTGGCTCAGTTAGTTAAGTGTCCTGCCTTCGGCTCACGTCGTGATCCCGGGGTCCCGGAATTGAGTCCCAAATTAGGCTCCCTGCTCAGCGGGGAGCCTGCTTCTCCTTCTGCCTCTGCCTCTCTCTCTCGCTCTCTCATGAATATATAAATCAAATCTTAAAAAAATAAATCACCCTATAGCTTAATATTCTCACACATTATTGTTTTTAAATTATGAAATATTTGATAATACAAATATATATATACAACATACATGTTAGTAATGAGCTATAAAAATAAAACAAACACCTGTGAGCCCACCATCCGTATTATGAGCCAGAATATCATCAATGTCATTGAACTTGGCCACCTGCTTCTCCTTGTCTTGTTCTCCCATGTTGAAGGGAAATACACAATGGAGACCAAACTTGAAAATGTCCCGAGCAGACAAAACTGTGCAAGCCACGTAAGCAAGATTAGATCTAGCTCATTTCATGAACATAAGTGCAAAAACATATTATTCTTGTAAATGTCTCCGATAATCATAAAAGACATTTAAGCCCATTTCCTAAAATGGTATGAAATAATCACTTTAAACCAATCCCCTGCCATCTAAAAACCCCTTCCCCTTTTGTGATCATCCATCATCGCCCAGATCAAACAAATTCCTCATTTTCACTTTGCTAAACTCTTACTAAATACTATTTTACTGAGCTGGTTTTAATTATTGCTGTTCTGGATTGTTGGCACCCCCCCCCCACAACAACCAACCACTCTCCTAAATTGGTTTTAGATCTACTTACTTTGTAAAGTTTTACCACAACCTATGTGTCTCTAAAAGACACCTGGTTATTTAGTTTTGGTCATTTTCACCTTTAAAAACTTCAAAAAATGGTAAGATAGTCTACACATTCTTCTGGAACTTTCTTTTTCCTTAGGTGTTCCTAAGATTTATCCATGTAGATAAATGCAGCTGTAGAGCATTCCTTTGCAGTTCTGTACCAGACCCCACCATGTGACAAATCTGCAAGGCCTCTGTCCTCCCTCCTTGTAGGACCACTTTGGGCTGTGTCTGGCCTTGCTATTAGGAATCATGCCGCCTCCAACGCTTGCATGAGTCTGCTAAAACACTCATGTGTAGGTTTGTCCAGGGCATGCCTCAGGAGTGGAAGGGATGGGTTGGAAGGTACATGAATCTTTAATTACAAGAGGATGTTACACTCCTCCACGGTGGTCACACTGCTTCTCATCATTTTCGGGCCGGTGGAAGCCCAAAGACTCAGCTGAGTTCACACAGATGAGCAATGGAAGGAAGCCAGCATTGGGACCCAGGCCCGACTCCAAAGGCCAATGTCACTCCCTCACTTAATTGGTTTAATTGACCACCGAATAAAAAGTAGTGGCTAACACAACATGCCAGGCAGGGGCCGGGGCACTTTTTATTTTTAAGTGACTTACAGAGAGGCTGCGAGGTCAGCACTATTGGCACTCTGCCCATTCAGAGAAAGAAACAGAGGGAAAATGTTATCGACTTGCCGGAGGGCCCCCAGAGCTGGGACTGGGACCCAGGCAGTGTAGCAGGGTTCCATGTTCACGGCAGGGCCCCTGAAGAAACAGAAAAAGCTCTAGGTCACGGGGCATGCCTTTGAGATCACAGGCTACTCCAGGAACTGCAAACTGATCATTCATTCATTTATTCGTTCATTCTTTCATCCATTCATGCATCCATCCATCCATTCATTCATTCAGCACCTACCACCAAACCAGCACATGGGCTGTACTTGGAATACAGATGTCAGTGCGACAGGCCCAGTTCCCACCTGCAGGGATGGGTGAAACAAACAATCACACAAACGGATATGAACATGTTAGGTAAGAAAAGTAAGGGACTCATTTAGATTCTTTTCCAAAGAAATAATGACCTGGCATTTAAGCTGAGACATAAAGTACCTGTCAAAGTTAGCCAAGGGAATTGTGTGTCTAGGCGTGTGTGCGCACGGGCACAGGGGGTAGGAGAGTGGGCCATGCAGAAGGAAAAAAAATGCAAAGGCCCCGCCCAAGGCAGGGAAACAGTGATATGAGATGTAGCTAAAGAGGAGCGCGGGGGCTGGGTGGTGGGTCTTGTAGGCAGCATTCAAGATTTTCAAATTGTGTGTGTGTGTGTGTGTGTGTGTGTGTGTGCCATCGCTTTGCGATGGCAGATCAGATGAACGTTCTTAAAAATCCCAAGGGGGCCGTTCTGGAGTGAGGACAGAGGGCAGGAGCCGGGAGGCAGGAGGGGATGGAGCAGCCCCTCTGTGGCTGTGCAGGGGCTGTGCAGGGGAGAGCAGGGGCCGTGGTCCTCGCAAGAGGAAAGAGACCCACTGTGGGGGTGGGGCTCATTGCACTGGGGAGCTGAAGGCGTGTGTAGGGGTGGGGGGCAGGATGAGGGGAGGGCCTGGCCTTGGCATCTGCGAGGGGGGGAGCTACCGAAAGGGAGGGTAGCGGGTTTGGGAGACCAGCTGGAAACTCCCATTGTGGGCACTGAGCAGCCCCTGAGACGTCCATGCTGTCCATGCGGAGACCTCGCGAAGGCAGAGGGGGGTGTGAAGCTGGAGCCCAGGGGTCATGAGGCAAGGCCCTCGGGACACAGCAGGCGCGGAAAGGAGTGGGGGGAGTTGTAGTGCCCTGTAGAGAGGGCGCCTGAGAAGCCCAGACAGGAGGGGCTGTGGGGGCCGAGCAGTGGGGCCCGCCACCCCTCACCCCGACCAACCCCTCACTCCTCTACTCTTTTTACAGTAAGAAATTGACCTCCTCCTAGACTGGAGTCATCTGGGTGAAGTCATAGACCCTGCAACACTCAAGTAGGGTTCAAGATCCAGACTTCCTGCCTCAGGTGGGCCCCTGACCCCCTCACCAGGCCCCGTGAGCAGCACCCCGGGGGCGCCCCCGAGGCACAGTTCGGTGAGCCTGGCATCCAACAGCTCAGGGTGAGGCCGTCGCAGCCCGCAGACGGGGAAGCGGGAGACCAGAGGAGAGGCGCTGATGGGCGCTGGAGCTGGGGACACCTGGGGCGCCCCCACAGCCAGCCTCCGGGGCCTCGGTGCTGGCAGCAGGCCCGCCGTCTGAGGAGGGCACTGGTGTGGAAGCATTGTAGTGTTTTTTAAATACATAATCCGGGATTAGATGCCCATTCACATGACCTTTGTCCGTTCTTGCCTGGAGCCACTGAAGCGGGAGTTAATAAATACTGGAGGAAGCCACGAGGCCGGCTGGTTTGGGCGAAGGCCCTGCAGGAAGCGCTTTCCCCCGAGCAGGGAGCTTTATGCTGGAGGGGGGTGAGGGCTGAGTGCCCAGTTTGCCCCGGACACTCCTGGCTTCCCTCTGCTAACGGCCCCCATTCCCTTCCGGAAGTCCTAGTCAGGAGGCTAAGTTAGACAGGCAGCAGCCTTACCCGTCATGTCCGCGGGGCTGTGTTCTGCAACAGCTTCTCTCAGGACTGCCCAAAAGCTTGGGACCAAACCACCCGTCCTGTTTTAAGCAAAGTGCACGGCAGTGGTTCTCGAGCTGCGACCCCAGACCAGCAGCATCAGCCTCGCCGGGGAGCTTGTCAGAAATGCACCTTTTCAGGCCTGCCTGCAGCCTTCCAGAATCTGCTGCTCAGGGGGTGGCACCGAGCATGCTGCTTCACAAGCCCCCCCCCCCCCCCGGGAGACTCCCACGTGCCCATCTGTTGTTCCTGCAAAAATGCGCTAACGGTGGGAGGTGGGGGGGGGGGCTGGGAGGACACCTGCTAGACAGGGACAGAGCCTGGGGTCTTGCCCTAACATTTGTCACCGTCTAACCGAGCCTTCTCCTCATGCCTCATGACTCAGTTTCCTCCTCTGACAACTGAACAGGACAGCACGTCCCTTATCTGCATCACATAACTGGTGGAAAAGCCAGTCCGAGGTTACAGATGAGAATTCTCCCAAGTCTAAATGCCAGACAAGTTTATTAATGCTGCCTGTCAGCTGCACGTCCCCACTCCCTCGTGAATGACCCAAGAATGTCAAGAGCATATTTGGTCTTCAGGTCAGAGCTTTTCACCTTGGGAACCTGGGACAGGTTCAGGGGGGTCCTGGAACCTTCCATGAGTGAGTGCCAAACTCAGTGGAAAGGTGCACTTTCTGGAGAGAAGACCTTTCAGACCCCCTGAACCAAGCACTGTGGACTACAGTGGGCCTCTGAACTCCCCACCCCGCTGCAACCATGGCCCGTGACCGTCTTCAAGATGGCAGTCCTGGGAAAGGCAGGGGTTAGAGACCCAAAGGACTGTGGTCTGTGCCCGCCCAGGAGTTTTCCACATTCACTAATGAATAATGGAGTGTGTGTGCAGGCTTGCGGGGGTGGCTTCACCCGACTTCCCTCTCCCTGCAGGAGGCAGCGCGGGTCATCCCGGCATTCACTCTGTCCCAGCAGCTTACCTCAGCTCCATGAATCCTCACAGCCCCACCAGGACGTAGCTGTTGTTCCACCTTAAAAATGGAACTGCCAGCCAGAAGAGTGGCGACTTGCCTGGGGAGGGTGGGAGCTGGGATTTGGGCCCAGGCATTTGTGATCCTACCACCCCGCTGTCACAGGTCAAACGGGGGAAGGAGGTGGTGGGCCACAGGGAAAGGGGGCTGAGTCATGGGGTGGTGGTACTTGAGGTACATCACAGTAAACAATGGAAAACTCACCATCTTTTTTTTAGTAAAAGGCTTCAAAAAAGTGGATTGGTGCCCTTGGTGTCCTGCACGCGTTCCTCCTAAGTCCATGCTCCGGTCAGCTGCCAGGCGGCCCCCTCCCTCCAAGTCCTTCCCCGAGGTCTAGCCTGCTCCCAGCAGCAGCTCCTGAGCTGAGTTCCTGGAAGCTAACCTCCTCTCTGCTCAAGAGAGCCCACCTGGGTCTTTACGCCCAACCCTTCCACTCCACACTGCAAGGTGGCAGCTCCCGAAAGCACTCAGGGCAGGTGGGACACTCCCCCTAGAGAGTGACGTGTTGACATCGAGAAAACTCCCTTGATGGAGCCCCCTCAGATTCTTTACAAACATGTCACCTTCTGGGGTTGGGGAGACGGGATAAGCTATCTACAGGATCCAGGGAGGAAAAAGACTGCTCCAGGGCAAGAAACTGAATTAAGTTTCATTTATTCTAGGGCAAACTCAAAAGGGTTTTTTTTTTTTGTTTTTTTTTTTAGCAAATCCTAGCACATTATTAACAAAAAAAATCTGTACATTTGCCATGATACACTTGAAAGTGAAACAAATAAGATATAAATACAGATATGGATGTAACATGAAAAGCCCCCAAAAAACAAAAACAAAACCCAAAAAACCCAACCTGGGGGTGTGGGGACCATGCGTGTGAACACAGTGCCGACAAAACTATTTTGGTGGCTGATAGTTTTCAGAGCGTTTTTTTTTTTCCATTTCCAAACATCATTGTTAGCAAAGTCCTGGTGGGATTCTACAAAGTTCTTACTTGCTGTTAACGTGTAGTATTAGGCTTGATAAATAAAGGGCGGCAGGGAAAGAAAAAGACGGAGGAGACCAGGATCGGCTGCATCACCTGCACAGGGGAGGAGAAGCCGGGGGGAGCCACAGAGAGGCAGTCCCGGGCTGTCCGCAGCGCCGCCCAGCGAAGCACACACAGTGTACTTGAAGGAAGCTGCATGCCCACCTCGGCCTCAGCCTGCCCGCCGCACCGTGGCAAGTAGGAGCCAGGAGGGAAGCCAGTCCCAGCGAGAGGGAGGCTCAGGTGGGTGGGTTCGTCAGGGTCCTGGACGGTCAGGTGAACAGGGGAGGCAAACAGAGTTTCGCAGTTTTGGGTGCTTTGCTCTTTGTGGTGTTTGGGCCGAACGGGAGGCCTGCAGGGGGGCGGCGGCTGTCCGGGGTTCGGGGGTCGGCGGCAGGCGCAGCTCCCTCCCCATGAGGTGGTGGCGGCATGCGAGTCACCCCGGCGCGAGGGCAGGGCTTTGACTGAGGCCAAGAGACCTGTACGTGATTGTAGCTCTCTCTAGGTCAGGAGACTGAAGGCTGGGGAAGTGACATTCAAGGCTAGCCCTTTGGGAGTACTGTGAGGACAACTCGGCAATGTTCAAGATTCTTCCCAACTGCAGGCGCAGGGCCTGGGGGACCAGGGAGTCAGAGAGTTCAAGGAGGAAGGTGTTTCCAAACGCATCAGGCGTAACAGAACTCATAACCTAGCCAGAATGCACGTTTCTACAACAGAGGAGTAATCAAAAGGTGCCCTGACTCACTTGTCGAGTGTAAAAAGGAAATCCCATTAGTGAAATATAACAAACGGTATTTATCAGTGAAAGTAAGGCCTGGTCCTGCTATGTTCTGAGCCAAAAATAAGTCAATATTCAACCACTTAAAATGCACCCCTGAAGTTCCTTCAACAGCAGCAGTGGGGTACTTCCCTCCATGTGCAAGATATCCCCTGCGTGCGCGCATGCGCGCGTGCGCACACACACGCACACACACGCGCGCACTCTCTCTCTCTCTCTCAGTGAAGGCACCCTGGCTTCACTGTTCCTGGACCTTCATTTTCAGTGCCTAGTTCCAAATAAAGTATCTAAAATAAATTCCGAATGAAACTGAGTTTATGTGTGCTACAGTGTTGCAACTTCCAACACAAAGCCAGGGCCAGAGCAAGGGGGTCTGTGGACGTCCGTGGTGACCCCACACAGTCTCTGTTCTCAGGGCTGCAGGCTGCAGGGGATTCTGCATCGGAACAGCGAACATCTCATTAAAAAAAATACCACCAGAGTCGGCATTTTCCAGAAGGAAAAACCAGTTCCATTTAGACACAGGATAGAAAAGCCTTTGTGAAGACATCAAGGACTTCCATGTGGCTTTAAGAATTTTACTCAAAATGTATTTAACCAGATTCCAAATCTAGAGTTCATTTTACTGGAGTAATCAAACCCTTAAGAAATTTGTAAGGGTAGTTTCTCTGATCATTTCTCATTGGAGAAAAGGAAACAGACTTTGAAACTGGGTTTCAAATCCTGTTTTTCTGCAATTTGCTAGCCGCCAAATTACTTTTTCCTTAAACAAGGACTATTTCAACAGATGAGCAAGAAAGTACTTTTGTCCATAAAATTAAAAAAAAAAAAAATTCTGATACTTGGCCTCTCTGGACTTTTCTTCGATCTTACTCCTGTATTAAACCGAGAAGTCAAAACTGGGATGCCATTTACCAGACTGACGGAGAACACTCTAGAACTGAGGAGCTGAGGCAGAGGCTGTGGGGGAGGCAAAGAGAGGGCGCTAAATCTAAAAATCTGCACCACCAAGCACCAGGGTCAAGGTGGAGCCCTGTTAACATAGTGTTTCCCCAAGAGCTGAGGAGTGGAACACTCACTCACACACACGCACCTTCTTTTGTACCCTCCAGGCTTCATGAAATGCCACGTTAGGCACCCATGAATGGCTGCTACAGATTTACCTTGATTTTTGTGTTTGGATTTAAACAGAAGAAAGAATTCTTTCGACTGGAAGCTCCAGGCGGGGACAGCATGAGTAGAGTGTCCAGAGGGGCGGGGAGCCCATCCTGGAAGGAGGCTGCAGGGGGGCCCCTGGGCCTCCAGGCTAGATCCTGTACAAGCAAAATTCCACGTGGTTGTTACAAGACCGTCTTCAGGCTTTTCTCTGTTTCTTGCCGAGACTCGACTCACATTCTTAGTAGGTCTCACAATACAACTGAAAGATGTATGACCCTTTCCTGGGGTCACAGGCCGTATCCAGAAGGAAGTAAGCGAAGTGAGAGAGAAGCACAAATTAACATACCCTCCTCAAATGTTAGTAACTAAGAGAAAATGCTACTTTCTACCAAGTATTGGCCAGAGAGCTCCAATTTTTTGAAAGTGCACCCCACACACATGGTTTTATGATCTCAGCAGGCTGTACAAGATGCATTTAAGTATGGCTCTTTTCTTATTCCATTTGTTTCATATGAGGACTGCAATACAGGCCTTGCTTCCTTTACATTCAATACCAGTAAGATTCTACACAAAAGCTGGAAGGGACCAAAATACTGATTGTAATAAATATTTGCGGGCCTCCTTGTACTGATTGGGCAGCTGATGAGGGGGAGGGTGGGGGAAGGTCTCGGAGAGGCACCACCGACTGCTTCTAGGGCTACACGAAGAGACTCTGGCGCTGCCATTAGCTGTGTGTGGACACGTCGGATGAGGAGCTGCTGTTACTGTTCGTGGTCTGGGCCCTCTTTATATATAAGTTTAGTAGCTTCATCTGCAAAGAGAAGACACAAACGCATTAGCAGGAGGAAAGCAATCCGAGAGCAGACAACGAAAACCCAGGCAACAGTAAGAAAACAGCACATTCTGGGCGCCTGGGTGGCTCAGTCGGTTGCCTGCCTTTGGCCCGGGTCATGATCCCAGGGTCCTGGGATCGAGTCCCACGTCGGGCTCCCTGCTCAGTGGGGAGTCTGCTCCCCCCTCTGCCTCTGCCCCCGCTCATGCTCATGCTCTCAAAAATAAATATCTTAAAAAAAAAAAAAGGAAGAAAACAGCATGTTCCTTAGTTGAGAAATTCATCATATGAACATTTACTAAGGGCCTACTACTCAGGCAGCACACATGTGCCCCGGGGCGAGGGTCACAGCGGTGGGAGGAAGTCAGGGTCTAGAGGAGAGGGAGCTGCAATGGTTCTCCGGAACAGAATGAAAAGTGTTACTGTAACCAGGTAGGCCACAAGGGTGCTGGGGAAGCAGGTATGTGAAGAGCAGAGGCACACATTCCAGGGGCGACTGCAGCCAACGGCTGCATGCAGCTGGTGCGGCAAGCGGGGTGCGGGCCCATGCTCCACAGGGACGGCTAGGCTAAACAAGGCTGATCACATTAAGAACAAAAAGAAACAAGTATTTGTGGAAACAGGATGCCCATAAACGTCCACATAACACACAACTTATAAGACTGAGGAAATTATGAACTATTTCCCATCCACTGCTCTTTACCTGCCTTGCTCTAAAGAGGCCATGCGGCTGGTTTCCAGGGGGACCCAGGAAGAGAGGCTCAGCGTGTGGTGCACGAGAAAGCAGCCCCCCCCAAAAAAAAAACAAGCAGGAACTGGAACAGCCACTGTACAGAGCTCCTAGGAGAAACTAAGTCTCCCTGACACATCACACCAAGGTAGATGTAGAGAATGAAGCGAACAGCTGTGTCGTGTGTTTTTCCACAAAGGGAGTCAGCAGTAGGCAGTCTGAGGTTTGCTGCCTTTATTCCACAGTCCAGCCCTGGGATCTCCACGCACCGGCACCTGTAGCGCTGCCTTAGCCGTTTTAACTGAGCAGAGTACAACACAGGTTGCTTTTCCTTCCCCACCCTTTCAAGTTTTAAACCTTTAATTTTATTTAAAGATTTCATTTATTTATTTGAGAAAGAGAGACAGACAATGTGCAGAGTGGGGCAGAGGGAGAGGGAGAATCTCAAGCAGACTCCCTGATGAGTGCAGAGCGGACGTGGGGCTCAATCCTGTGACCCTGAGATCATGACCTGAGCTGAAGCCAAAAGTTGGACCCTCAACCGACTGAGCCATCCAGGCGCCCCATGAGGGTAGTACCATCATTTTACCTGAGGACTCTCATGTTCTCAGGTTCAGAGTGATACATCCAGGGCTGACCAGGTTCAAGGGAAATCCCATTTATCAGACAATGCGACAGCTTGTGCCTCAACAGATCCAGCACAGTCCTAAAACCAACTCCACCATTAACTAGTTGTGTGACTTCAGGCAAAACATTTTCTGAACCTCAACTTCCCCTCCTGCAAAATGAAGAAAAATGAGAACACTTCCGTGTGCCTCCAGTAGCTCCTTACTCAGCAAACATGTCCTCCGAACACCCCTCCCCTATTCCTGCGCGAGCTGTCCTGTCTCCTCCTGCAGCTCAGCCCCGTGCTGCCAAGCCCCCCAGTTCAGTCCTGTCTCCTCCAGGAGGCCTCCACCTTTCCTCCTGCTCCAGGGGGCCCGCAACCCAGTCACTGGGTCAGCTCGGCTGGTCCCTCCTGGGGGACTGTGCAGGCTTGCGTCAGTCCTGTCCTGCCCCGGGGCAGAACAGGGTTTTGCTTTTCCCACATGCCTTAGGGGTACAGTGAAGAGGGCGGCTTCCTAACCCGTACTTGTTGAACCAAAGAGTTGTTAAAGAAAAAAAAAATGTTCCAGAAGACAGGACAGTTCTATTTCTGTGAAAGGCTGGTTAAAAAAGAGTTGCTAAACACTGTTGTACTTATTTACAATCAAAACCCCTGAAATAGATGAATGGATAAAGAAGATGTGGTATACATATATATACACGATGGAATATTTCCCAGCCATCAAAAAAAAAAAAAAAAATGAAATCTGGCCATTTGCAGCGACGTGGATGGAACTAAAGGGTATTATGCTGAGTGAAATAAGTCAATCACAGAAAGACAAGTATCATATGATCTCACTGACATGTGGAATTTAAGAAACAAAACAGGATCATAGGGGAAGGGAGGGGAAAAATGAAACAAGACAAAACCAGAGAGGGAGACAAACCATAAGAGACTCTTAATCACAGGAAACAAACTGAGGGCTGCTGGAGGGGAGCAGGGTAGAGGAATGGGGTAACTGGGTGATGGGCATTAAGGAGGGCACGTGATGTAATGAGCCCTGGGTGTTATATGCAACTATGAATCACTGACCTCTACCTCTGAAACTAATAATATATGTTAATTAACTGAAAAAACAAAAACAAAAACAACACGGAAGTATCCACTAGCAACGTCCAGAACATAAGTGCAAGCCCAAGGAAAAGATGGTAAGAGAGTTAATGATGTGTACATGTTCAGTTCACGAGGAGCTTTTACGGATTCCCATATTTGAGCCACACAAAGATCCTCTGAGGGAGGCAGCACAGGTTCTCCTATTTTACAAATGAAAAGGCTAGAGTTCACTTGCTCCGTAAGCTGGCAGAAATTCAAATTATAGACTGTTACAATGTTAGGATGTCAGATGTAATCCCCACAGCAACCACTAAGAAAACAGCTACAGAATATACACAGACAGAAATGAGAAGGGAACAGAAACGTTTCAGTACACAAAGCAAACACAAAAGGCAGTAATGCAGAAAAATGAGGGATAAAAACAGCTCTACAGCATATAGAAAACATATGCCCAAATGACAAAGGTCTCTCCTCCCCAGTAGTTACTTCCAGTGGAGATGGTGAGACTCCCCAGTCAAAAGACAGAGATCGGCAGGATGGGTGAGGAAAACATGGTCCCACTCTATGCTGTCTACAAAAGACTCACTTTAGGGAAGACACAACGAGGTTGAAAGCGAAAGTCTGGAAAAAGGCACCCCATGCGAACCGTAATCGACTGTGCAGGGGTGGCTGTGCTAATGATATTGGGCAAAATAGACTTTAAATCAAAAAAGTTTATAAGGGACCAAGAAAGTCCTTATATATTCATAACAGGTCAATACAACAAGACGACAGACCATTAAGTATATAGTAACATGCCAGCAGAATATAAGAAGAAAACGCTGACAGAATTGGAGAAGAGTTGGAAACTTCAAGACTCCGTTTTTGTTTTTTTTTTAAAGATTTTATTTATTTATTTGGCAGAGAGAGACAGCAAGAGAGGGAACACAAGCAGGGGGAGTGGGAGAGGGAGAAGCAGGCTTCCCGTGGAGCAGGGAGCCCAATGTGGGGCTCGATCCCAGGACCCTGGGATCACGACCTGAGCCGAAGGCAGACGCTTAATGACTGGGGCACCCAGGTGCCCCAACACTCTGTTCTTAATAATGGAGAGAGCAACCAAAAAGAAGACAAGGAAATCAAAGACTTGCACACCACAACGAACCAACTAGATCTAACAGACACACCCAGAACACCCTACCCAACAACAGAATACACATTCTTCTCAAGAGCACACAGTCCATGCTCCAGAACAGGCTGTGTGTTAGGCCACAAATTAAGTCTCAATAGATTTACAAAGACAGATCCCATACAAAGTGTCTTCTCTGACCACAACTGGATGAAGTGAAAAGTGAGTAAAGGAAAGAAAACTGAAAAATTCACGAATTTGTGGAAACTGAACAACACACTGGTAAACAGCCAATGGGTCAAAGAAGAAATCACAAGAAAAATTAGAAGAGATCTTGAGACAAATGAAAATGAAAACACAACTTACCCAAACTTACAGGATGCAGCACACACAGCACAAAGAAGGAAATGTGTAGCCACAAATGCTTAGATTAAGACAGAAGGAAGAGCCCACAGCAATCACCTAACTTTACATCTTAAGGAAGCAGAAAGAGAATAAATTAAACCCAGAAGGAAGGAAATAATAAAGATCAGGACAGAGATAAAGGAAATAAAAAAACAACTGAGAAAATCAATGAAACCAAACGCTGGTTCTTGGAAAAGATAAACAAAATCAACACAACTTTAGCTCAGTTACCTAAGAAAAAAGAAGACTCAAATTACTAAAATCAGAAACGAATGTGGGACATTTCTACTAACTCTACAGAAATAAAAAAGATTAGCAGTGCCTGGGTGGCTCAGTCTGTTAAGCGTCTGCCTTCGGCTCAGGTCATGACCCCAGGTCCTGCGATCAAGTCCTGTGTTGGGCTCCCTGCTCAGCGGGGTGTCTGCTTCTCCCTCTACCTCTCCCCTCTGCTTGTTTTCTCTTTCTCTCTCTCAAATAAATAAAATCTTAAAAAAAAAGGAAATAAAAAAGATTATGAGAACACTATGAATAAACGTACACCAACCATTAGATAACCCAGATGAAACAGACACATTCCTAGAAACACCAAACCTAGCAAGACTGAATCACGAAGAAAGAAAAGGCGAACAGACCTATAATTAGTAAGAAGACTCAATCAGTAACCAAAAATCTCATAGGCGGCAGTGGCCTTGCGGCAGACACAGAGATGCAGATCTCTGTGAAGACCCTGACGGCAGGACCAACATTCTCGAGGTCGAGCCCAGCGACACCACTGAGAATGTTAAAGCTAAAATCCAGGACAAGGAGGGCATCCCACCCGACCAGCAGCATCTGAGTTTTACAGGCGAACAGCTGGAGGATGGCCACATTGTCTCAGACTACAATATCCAGAACGAGGCCACCCTGTACTTGGGAGGTTCACCTGCAGGGTGGCAGCATCGAGCCTTCCCTCTGCCAGCTAGCCCAGAAATACAACTGCGACTAGATGATCTGCTGCAAGTGTTCTGCTCGCCTGCACCCCTGCAGTCACCTGCCACAGGAGGTGCGCCACAAAAACAACCTGCCCCTCCACCAGCTCTTCTTTTGCCTGCAGGGCCACCTCCTGCCAGAGCCCCTAGGCCCTGGGGCCTCGATACAAGTTTTCCTCTCATTAACAGCAGTAAAACAGAAACAAAAACACAACAAAAAACCTCTTATAAAGAAAAACCCTAGACCAGATGGCTTCCCTAATAAATTTTACCAAACGTTTAGCAAACTAACACCAACGCTCTTCAAACTCTTCCATGAAATCGAAGATTAAGGAGCACTTCCAAACTCATGCTGTAAGGTCAGCATTGTCCTGATACCAAAGCCAGATGGGAGACAAGAACAGAAAACTATGAGTCAATATCTCTTATGAATACTGATATAAAAATCCTCAAGAAGACTAGCAAACTAAAATCAACAGCATTATTAAAAAGAGTATACACCATGGCCAAGTGGGATTTGTTCCTGAAATTCCTTGATAGCTCACCATATGAAAATCTAATCACTATAACACACATTAACAGAAGGGAAAAAAACCACAATTTCAATTGATGATGACAAAATTCAACACCCTTTGATAATAAAATTACTCAACAAACTAGGAATAGAAGGAAACTGCCTCAACATATCAAAATCTATATATGGGGGGCCTATGATGAACATTATGCTCAATGGTAAAAGACTGAAAGTGTTCTCGGAAGATCAAGGACAAGGCAAGGATGCTGATGTTCCCCACTTCTATTCAATTTGGTACTAGAAGTTCCAGCCAGAGCAATTAGACAAGAAAATAAAAGGCCTCCACAATGGAAAGTAAAATAGTCTCTATTCATAAATGATGAAAGATCTTATATGTGGAAAACCCTAATGATTCCCCCCAAAACACCCTAAGACTAATACATTTAGCAAAGTAGTAGGATATAAAATCGGCAGTTAATGGAGAGAGGGTAGTCTTTTCAACAAATGGTGCCGTGGAAACTGGATATCCACATACAAAGGAATGAGACTGGACCATCACCTACTGCCATACAAAAATTAATTCAAAATGGACCAGAGACCTGCATGTGTGAGTTAAATTATAAAACTCTTAGAAGAAAACACAGGGCAGAAGCTTCACAACACTGGATTTGTCACTGATTTCTCGGCTATGATACCAAGATCACTGGCAACAAAACAACAGATAAATTGGACTTCATGAAAATTAAAAAATTTTATGCATCAAAAGACAGGGATTAATATTCAAAATATACAGAAAACTTCTAACTAAAACTCAACAATTAAAAAACAACAAACTCCAATTCAAAATGGACAAAGGACTTCAGTAGATATTTCTCCAAAGAAGATACACCAAGCAGCCAACAGAACATATGGCCACCAGCCAGTGGGATGGCTACCATCAAAAAAAAAAAGAGAAAACAAATGCTGGTGAGTATGTGGAGAAACTGGAGCCCTTGGTGCTGTTCTTGGGACTGTCAAAGGGCACAGCCACCGTGGAAAAGTTATTATAGGATTCAGCAATTCCAGTCCTGCATAGATAACCCAAAAGAACTGAAAGTCAGGTCTCAAAGACGTATCTGTACACACTATCATAGCAGCACTACTCCCAACAGACACAAGGTGGAAAGAACAAGTGTCCATTACCAAAAAATGGATAAGCAAGCTGTTGCATGTACATATAATGGAATATTATTCAGCCTCAAAAGGGAAGGACATTCTGGCACATGCTACCACAAGGATGAACCTCAAAGACCGTTATTCTAAGTGAAATATGCCAGTTGCAAAAAGACAAATGATTCCACTTTTATGAGGCACCCGAGTAGGCAAATTCATAGAAACGAAAATAGAACAGTGATGGCCAGGGGCCGGGAAGAGGGAATAATGAGGAATTATTACTTAAGGGTACAGAGTACTGGTTCTACAAGATGAAAAAGATTCTGAAGGTGATGGTCACACAGCAATGGGAATGTCCTTACTACCGGTAAACCGTACACTCAAAAATGGTAAAGATAGCAAATTGTATGTTATGTGTATTCTGCCATAATTAAAAAAAAAAAAATCAGAAAAAGAAAAGAAAGCTTGTTCAAGGTCCTAGAGCTAGCTGAGAACTGGGAGACAGAGACCAGAGGGCAGGCTGTCTGACCCCAGAGACGGCGTTGCTGCCACAGTGACGGGGCACTCTCAAAATGCCCAACGCATTCCTTCTGCATTCTTGCGTCGGGCCTTTCTCTACGGAGAAACAGGAATTCCTTTTGTTTCTAGTCTAACAGACTTAGCACCATGTCTGTCAGCTACTGATTTTTGGTGATGGAGATGTATATCTGAGTCTACAAAGTTCATATTACCACATCAGAGTTACCACGTCGAACACCCGTAACAGGATGAATCGGACTACCAAAGCAGAATGGTGCGAGGGCCGGCCTTCCTAAGCCCTCTGAGTGGACTCAAGCTGTAACGGGCTCCAGACCCAAGGCCACCACTGAAAGGAGCCCCAGCAGGTCGGCCACCAGACAGGGATGAGAAAACACCTGTATCTTCTCAGTCCATTATTAGAGGGGTCACATGAGACGATGGGACAGTTGCTTTACTGAGGAAAATGAAAATTGCCAGACAAAACCGGGGTCTAATACAATTTGGGGATGAATTTTAAAAGCTGAATTCCCTTTGTAAATGCTGTCTTCTAGCCCTCACCGCTGGTGAATCTTGGCTCAGTATTTTTCAGGTCTTGGCTAGGGCAGGGATCAGTGAGGAGCCTTTTTGTAGGAGGAAGTGGAAAATGGAATCAGGCGAAGTAGCCCCCAAATCATTTATCCACAGCCGCCTCACTCACACCTTCCGACCCAGTGGCTTATTTTTGTCTGCAAGGAGAGTCAAGTGTCTCCTCCTGGATTGGCGGTTCTCAAGCAGGGGTGATTTTGCCCCCCAGGGGTGATCTGGCCATGTGCAGACTTGATGCGGATGACTGCGTCTGATGGTGGGGGTGCTACTGGAGTCTACAGACGGCAGTCAGGGGCGCTGCCGATCTTCCTATGATGCCCAGGACAAGCCCTGACAACAAAGTGGCCCGAAGTGTCAGTGGTGCTGAAGGGCAAGTCCTGTTTGGACAGAGGCAGGCAAGTGCCAGAACTCTCAGGGAGCGAGGCTCACCAGCTGTGTCAGAGGAACTGCTCTATTTGGAAAGAAACGGGGCACTACTTGTTGATTCCTTCCTTCATAAGGAGCACGCCAGGCACCTCTAGCTTCACGGTTTTTAATCCAGAATGCCGCCAGGGTGTTTTAACTCCATGTTGATGCATGTCCCCCACGGGCAGTCCCTGGAGTAGCCTCGCCACCAGGCAGGAGGCCTGCAAGGCCCAGGAGTTCAAGCTGGCGCTCCCCCCTCCGCCTCTCCTGCCAAAGCTCGGGGCATCCACCTGCTCTCACCTGGCAGGCTCTTCAGATTTTAAGTTTATTTTTAAACCAATAAGCACTCTCAGCTGCAATGAGCCAATGGGCCTTTTGTTCCACATCTGGCCCCTGATTCTAGAAAACTCTGAAAGGAATGTGAGGGGCAGCATAGGGAGGGAAAAGCTGAGCTCTGTGTGCCCTTGGGCAGTTAAATGTGGGATAACTGTCCTTGTCCCCCAGGGATATTGTCATGAACGAATGCATTAACACACGCAAAGTGCAGCCAACAGCATCTGGGACCCAGGACTCAGCAAGCACCAGGCGAGAGCCTGCTCTCATGACTGCTGATGCCCACGAGGGACTCCGGCTGTCTGGAGGCCAGAGCTGCAGCCAAGCAGACCTGTGACGGCCGGCGGAGCCCAGGTGTAACACTATACATACCTTGCTCCCCGTGAGCTGTGCGAGGTGAGGTTTCAGCTCTTCTCCAATTACGGAATAAATTGCCACTAAGCAAAACACGCTGGCCTTACGCACGCTGCTTTCAGTGTTGTCATAACCCTACAAAGTCAGAGGGACACAAAAAGGACATGAGATCAAAGGTCTGCTTCAGAGTCGATGTCTCATCCACATTTCCACAAATGCCCTCACAGTTCACCCGTGGCCTTGTTGCCAACAACCATGGTGCACCTGAGGTCTGCCACGGAGCCCAGAGAGGCCAAAACTTCAAGGTGTTGAGAATGAGCTGGTGCTGGGGGACTGGAAGCGGGAGGCTGGCCCGCCTGTGCACGGGGTGCTGTTCTACCGGAGCGGTCACGGCAGCGCCACCCAACGCGCACGCGCCAGAGTGGGAGAACAATCAGCTTGCTTCTCTCACATTTCTCCCAATGGTAAAGCCAATCTTTTTTTTTTTTTTTTTTTTTTTGAAAAAAAGAGAGAGTGTGCGCAAACACGAGCAGGTGGTGCAGGGGAGCGGAGGGAGAGGGAGAAGCAGGCTCCCTGCCCAGCAGGGAAGCCCTGACCAAGGGGCTTGTTCCCAGGACCCTGGGATCATGACCCGAGCCGAAGGCAGGTGCTGAACTGACTGAGCCACCCAGGCGTCACCCAGGTAAAGCAAACCTTGTGTGAAAATGCCTTTTAAGAAATGAGAACTGCATCCCTCACTCTTGTGGGCAGAACCTCTGTGCCAGCCAAAAATGGCTGGGGAATGTCCAGACCCGCATCCTCTACAACTGGGCCTCAATCTACCCGTTGGCCTGGCCCCTGCCCCACACTCAAATGAGACTACCTGCTGCTCTCCAAGCAGCCCTGAGGATTTTTCTGTATTTAAACTCCAAGCCAAGTGTGTGGCAAGCAGAGTATTTATTAAATTGTGAAGCTGATTTATCTCTACCTTCCCTCTGAAATCTTGCTCTCCTTCCAGGGTCTGACTCTAAACTGGCTCCTAGGTGAGCCCTCCCCTCTCCACTACCCCAGGCCCGAAATCACCCCTCAACCTCTTATCTCGGAAACCTCCACTCATACCTACGGTAATGGCACATGGTGCCCCCATCTAGAGCCGCCTGCATGGCTGTACTGGGTCCCATGGCACGCTGAAACACCCTCGGGATCGTGCCGCAGCACCACAAAACATCTCTTCTCTTCCACACTCTAACACAATGCCTCACACTTAGAAGGCTTTCAAGAAGTGTTTGCTGGAGAGGAGAGCAAGGACCTGTATCTGATCCCTGGCCCGCCTTGCCCAGGGCTGGGGCCCACAGATGTGCAATAAGGGTTTGTTGAAGGAACGAACAACAAAAATGACCAAAATATATTTATAGTAAACAGAAAGCTCATTCTGGGAGCCACAGTTCTAATCTGCCAGGAGGATCTTCCTGCTACATTCAGGGGAGGCGTTAGAAAACAGAAGGCGTGGGGTGTCCAAGCCATTCAGCTGCACAGGTTCCTAAAAGCACAGGTTGGCGCCTGCCTTTCCCTCCCCGCCCCTGGGGTGAACGAGGAGAGCAAAGCCCCCACACGCCCGGGGTTGGGTGGTGCCTGCTCCCGGGCAGACGGGCGCCGGCCAGCCGCCGGGAGGGCCCACCTGTAGCAAGCCTGGGATGATGTCGGCGAGGAGCTGCAACAAGGACTCCTTGGCGATCCTCTCGACGACTTTGGTCTGCATCTTGATGGCGGCGAGGTTGATGGGGTAGTCAGCCGTCTGGATGATGGGACAGAGAACTTTGATGCACTGCTCTGGGTGGATGGAGCTGGCCAGCGTGGACGCCGCCTCCTCGGCCGCTCGCACTACCTGAAACACCAGGTCCCCCACACGAGTGAGCTCCCAAAGACCAAGTCACACTGCCACCTAACTTCGGAAGCCAGACCATAGACTTCACTTGATGTCTCTGGCTAATTTTGTACAAGGAAGTAAAAGCAGAATGACTTGGAGGGTGATTTTTCAGGGGGTCGGGGGCATGGGAAGGCACGCGTGGGGATTCTGCCAGAAACCCTGGAAAAGTGGTTCTCCAAGTGTTGCCTCCCCCTATAGCAGCAGCATTCCTGAGAACATGCTAGAAATGCAACCTCCCTGGCTCCAACCCGGACTGGCTGAATCAGAGACTGGGGGTGGGGGGTGGGGGGTGGAGCCCAGCAAGCTGTTTTGGGTTGTTTTTTTTTTTTTCTTCTCAATTTATTTGACAGGGCGCCCGGGTGGCTCAGTCAGTTAAGCATCCGACTCGGTTTTGGCTCAGGTCATGATCCCAGGCTCCTGGGATCGAGCCCCATGGCAGATTCCCTGCTCAGCGGGGAGTCTGCTTTTCCCTCTGACCCTCCCCCTGCTTGTGCTCTGTCAAATAAATAAATTTTAAAAAGCCTTTAAAAATTTATTTGAGAGACAGCAAGCGCATGTGCGAGTGGGCGGGGAGAGGCAGAGGGAGAGAGAGAATCTCAAGCAGACTCCCCGCTGCGTGTGAAGCCTGATGGAGGGCTCAGTCTCACCACTCTGAGATCATGACCTGAGCCAAAACCAAGAGTTGGATGCTTAACTGACTAAGCCACCCAGGCGCCGCCCAGCAAGCTGTTTTAATACTAAGCACTTGGGAGAGTCTCCTATACAGAAAAATTTGAGAGTCTCTGCCCTCAAAGATTAGGAGCTAAAAATAAATATAAATGCTCTCCCACAGCCTGTGGGACATCATCCGCATTTAAAACAACTAGAGAGAAAGAAGCCTAGAAGAAAATTCAGAATGGCTTCAATACTTAGGATTCCATGGAAGTGCCTAATTGTAAAGCAGTTGGGGAGGCTCAGAAAGAATTCTGGGTTTTCCTGTGAGGAGATTCTTTTTTTTTTTTTTTAATTAACATAGAATGTATTATTTGTTTCAGAGGTACAAGTCTGTGATTCATCAGTCTTAAACAATTCACAGCGCTCACCCTAGCACATATCCTTCCCAATGTCCATCACCCAGCCACCCCATCCCTCCCACCCCCCTCCACTCCAGCAACTCTCAGTTTGTTTCCTGAGATTAAGAGTCTCTTATGGTTTGTCTCCCTCTCTGGTTTCGTCTTGTTTCATTTTTCCCCCTGTGAAGAGATTCTTATGGGAAGTTGCTTTTCCAAGAATCTATGCTGGTATCACCTCACCTTGCACTCTGAAAAAGGTACATGAAATAGCCACCTCATGGCCAAAGGAGCAGCCTGACCTCTGAAAAGGTCACAATGCGCTAGAATACACTAAGTACTTGTACTAGAGGCCACGAGAAGGGCCGCAAAAACCCTCTGTAATAAAGGTAGAAATTAAATGCAAAACCAGCAAGGAACAAAGAGCGCGGGCTCTGGACTTGGGTGGTAAACCCTAGCCACGCCATTCACAAGTGCTAAACCCCCATCTCCTTATCTGTAAGATGGGGATACCTCACAAATACCATTTGATAAGTAGTATCAGAATGTACTATTTAGTAGATGAAAGTTACTCCTACTAATAGCACAGGGCTACATATATAAATGATCAACAAGAACACCAGGCTGTAAACATGTATGCATTTTCTTATGAAATGTAATGAAAATCTACTACTTTTCTCCTACTGCCCTGCCCTGCCCTGGACCGGTCATTCCACCCAGATTCTTCTCTGCTTTGTGTTCTGCTATTTGAAACAAGTCAGTTCTGTCTTTAACTCAGCAACAAGACCAAGGTTATCACCTCAAGCCTTCAATCACCCCAGTGCTCTCATGATTGAAGCAAAGACTGACCAACAAAAACAGCAGACAGACCATCTGGAAGGCATCTTCTAGATTTAGGCAAGAGTGGGCTAAGACATCGGGGCTTACAAGCCAGGGAGGATAGGACATACGGACCACATGAGGTCACTGCAGGGTCCTGACTGAGGCGCTGCCCCCCAGAGCCCCGGCTCCTCTCTCTAGGAGGGACAGGGTCAGATCTCAGGGCGCTGCGGTCATGGTTTCGGGACAAGATACAGCCCAGCCTTGTGTTCAGCTGGGGCTACGCTACCCCGTGAACAGGGCTCACTTCCCGGGGTGTGCCTCAGCGGTCCACGTGTCTGCTCTGCTCTCTGAACAGTAATGGGAAATCCTTTCAACACAAGGGGGCTGAATTCATCTCATTCAAAACTCGGTATTAAGACTGGTCATGCTGCATTAACGGTGGAAGTTCCACCTTGGCTACTCATGTTCCAACACCTGGCATTTAACACTGTGAAAAACTTGGAAGGAAATGCACGGAATGTTCACTCACTATCTCAGAGTGGTAAGATTATGGGTCATTTTATTTTCTTCTTCATTTTTTATATTGAAAAACTGCAATGAGCATCATAGTACTGTTCATAGCCAGGAGAATGTGTTCATAAAAATTTACTTAAAGTGTTTTTTTGAGATCAGGGAAAGTTAACAGTTCAGTCCTTGGTTCATGGGGAGCAGGGAGGATGGGGTGCCGGTGGCCCGTCATCTTCCAGAACTGAATCTGAGCCCTGGCATGGAGTCACACTCCCTGGGTGTTAGCTGAGCCTGGTGCCTCTGTATTTATAATACAGGATATCATTACGGTCGCCATAATAACTACTGTTATCTCTGTTTATCTCCTATGTTTCCGCAAGCTCTCCTCTGCTAAACTACAAAACTCACTGTCCTTCAAACACACGTGGTTGACCATGTGCCCTCCCTGACCAGCAGAAAGATCTTTTTCCTCAACACCTAGAGTTTTTCCTCTATTGCCGGCACCTATTATAGGTTGCTTTGCATTCTTGCCAACATTTTCATGTGTGTCCCCTTCTTCCCAAACAGGCTGCAAAGGCCTAGTAGACAGGGGCTGGGGCATTCCCTTTGTACCCCAAAGTACACTGTAAGGCTGGATATTTACCAGGTGTGCAACACTTCCAGATGGACTGAATTTCATTCTGTCTTCCTGAGGCTAGGTTTCTATTTAAAGAGGCCCTGCCTTCTTGAATTCTCAAAGTTCTCTTTCTTGTTAGAGGCCTTTTGAACTTTCCCTGGGAGGGCCTGCTATCTCCTTAAAGCATTGACCAAAGTCTAGGTGTCTCATTCAATAAGCTCATGCCCCCATCACCTGGCCAGCATGCTCGTGGACACAATGCATACTCTGTGGGGGCAAATTGGGCTTATGTATTAATCATTTCAGGAGTAAAAACGGGGACCCCGATCAGCATGGTTCAAGGATGAATACTGTCTACATGTGAGAAGACAGGTATCAAGAACATCCACAATTTATCTATACTTATTATTTATATCATGCAAAGCACTAGAGAGAGATTTTACTTTACAAGAATCTTATTCTTAATAAGCCCATAAGAGCAACGTCTCTTTCATACCACCATTCCTTCTGCCTTCTGTTTCATGCTCTGTGTATACATTCATTTATTCCCGTGTGTCAGGGACTGAGCTCAGAGCTCAGGCCACAGGCGTGAGGACGATGGCTGGGGGCCCAGCCCTCACAGTGCTGGACTGGGGGTGGCGGGTGGGGGGCGGTCTGTGCAGAGGGGCAGCATGAGGATGCAAAACCCCAGGAAGTGGTGGACCAGACCACAGAAGCAGGCAGGGGCTGAATGGTGGGGAGCTGCCATCTGCAGAGCGTCCTGCCTTTGGCCAGGATTAGATGAAAGGAAGTTGGTGAGGGACGGGACGCAGAATGAGCATCTGTGGAACGCATCCCGAGTGTTCTGTGGAGATGCCTCCAGATCAAGGGCCCTGGTCATGCAGAGCCAGCCCACCGTGCCTCCACCTCCTCTAGAGTATGTGAGCAGTCTGGGTGAGCCAGGCGGCGAGCTCAGCCTTCCCAGGCACCTTGACACAAGCGGGCTGACACCCTGTCCATAAGCATGAACTCAGTCACACTGATGACAATGCCCTCCACTTCACACACACATGAGACAATTTAGAGAAAGCCCACTGTGATTCTCTCCTTGCCAACTCAATCTCCTGCCAAGGCGCAGCTTTTTCCACACACGTCCCCTGAGAGCAGAGTGTTGCGTGGCCCTGGTGGGCACACATGACCTTCTACCTTTCACCTCAAGAAGGGCAGCTCCAGAGTTGTATGGACACATTCTCAGCCTCTGAGAGCAGCGCAGCAGACAAACCTGAGTTCATTCCTCCGGCAAGACACTCAATTGGTCTGATAATCGGGCCTCAATTTTTAAAAAATTTTAAAATGGGGATATAAAAGGTATCAACTGTGACAGATACTGGAGTGAGATAACCTACAAACACCTGCAGCCAAGAGGCCACCAGGAGGGAGAGTGAAGCACCCGGGAGCTCTGGGGCTGCCAGAGTGCACAGCTCTGGCCAGAGGACCCCTCTGACCTGGGCTAGCACCCACATCAAGTGGCTCTGCCATTGCCAAGAATCTAAAAAGCTAACCCGAAACCAGGCCCACATCCATTGAAGACGGCACGGAAGGCCAGCAAGGCTTGGCTCCTGCTTGACCGTCTAGCGGTGTTTATGCCCTCCCCCCCAACCGCCTGTGCCCTGGTGACACGGAGCTGAGGGCACACCCTGCACATGCCCCACTGGCCACTTCTCAGAGCCCCAGCTAACCCCTCCATTCTTCCTCACTGTTGCTCACTCGTGCTCTTCTCCTGGCTGGGCCAGGTCAGCCTTCAAGACTCACTCACCGTAGAACGGCTCTAGGAAGCCGCGTGTGCACCCCTTCGTCACTGCACTCACACACCTTGCTAAAGTGCTCTCTCCCACTAGACTATAAGTCCCTGGAAGGTGAGCTCCCATCTTAGCCATTTTTCTATCCCCCGTGCCCAACAGAATGCCCAATATGCACGAGGTGACCAGGTGCTCAGTGAGTTTGTCAAACGAGTACTCCCACAGTGTATGTATTTTTAAAAATGCCCATGACTGGCAAAGTCACCTCTGGGGCATGCCTCACTGATTTGCATTTACATGTTCCAACCGAGGAGCTAGCCCAGAAAATGAGGAGGAAGCAGGATATCTATAAATGACCAACTTGAGCCTAGGGCAAAATCAACCGTAGAAGGCCCAGAGGGTTCCATTCCAGGTGACATGCCTGAAAGGCAACAGCTCTGTCCTTTGCAAAAGAAGACTTTAGTTCAGGTTGGTTTTTTCTAGTATCCGCTATTTGATGAGGGGCAATGTATTTCTGAGAAGACTTCCATCACGCGACGAATTACCCTAAAATCAAGTGCTTTTCTTCCTCCTCAGTTCCTGCATGTCCCACGGGTTGCTTTAAGTCCACAGTGCACTTGGGAAAGCCCCACACTGGGCACGTGGCTGAGTTATGTACCACTAAGCAGAAGGTGGACAGTGGAAGAGGGGGTCCATCTCTTTTCTAAGCTGGTCCCACAGGGAGACCGTGCTCTGAAACCCATGCCTTTCTGCTGTGCAAAACTACTGTTTCCAAGTATCCTAACATACTGGTCAGAAAGCTTAGTACTGACTGAAAAAACTTTCTTAGTTTTTAAACATGGGGGGAAAAAATAGCAGAGTCAGAAAATACTGGATAATTTCATGGATACAGCCAAGGCAGAAATACCGAGGGACAGGAATCCACGTTTAGGATCCCGCTGGGAGCGGGGCAGCAGCTCAGCGGGTGCAAAGGCAGGCGTGCAAAACAGCCTGGAATTCAGGTGTCAGCAGTGCCACTCAACAGTCCTGACAGGAGCAGACCGCCTCCCTGCGCCCCTCAGCAAGCAGCGAGCATTAATGGGACGAGGAAGGGTACTGGCAGGCTCACAGCGAGAACTCGGTCCCATCGTAAGGTGTCCTTCCTTCCCTCCCACCTCTCCGTGCTCTCTTGTGGTTCAGGTGAAAGGGAGCTACCCTACCCTAGGCAGCTGCTGGGTCCACAGACTTCCACATCTGCTGAGCTGAAACCCAAACCCAAGGAGAACTTCCTCTTCTAGAACTCCAGGAATTCTCCATGTCACCCTGCATGAAGCACTTAATCAAATGTACCTAACATAAAAAGGTTTTCAGAAAATGTCTGAAAACAAAAAGCCAGAAGGTGCACTTTGAGATGGTAAGTTTGAGGCCCTCTCTCTTACACTCGGTCACAGAAAGTTTCCCAAGGCAGACATCATTTTTGGCAAGGCGGGTAGATGTTCCTGACTTCCCTCTAGATGCCAAGCCCCCAGTTTTTGGCGAGCTGCCTGAATCAGGGTGAACTTTAGGTTTTGCCCCTGTGTTCTGTGTAACATAAGAACCAAAGATTATAAATGTAAGCACACAGAGAGCAAAAGTAAACACGGGCACCAGAAAGAAAGGAGAACAATACTGTTTAGGAGACAAGGTGGCCAGAAACGGCAAGGATTTTTAAAAAGGGCGATGGGGCATATTTATGACACGGCAGCATCAAGTAGGTTATAATCCACTTTGAAGTGATCCAAACTGTTCCAAGTCTGACTCTGCTACAGTCTGGATAGAAACATAAGGATTCTTTCTTTTCAAAGTCAGTGAAATAATAGTAGCCAGCTAGGAAAAGCATAATTTCCTCATCTTTTTTTTTAAAAAATGAGATCATTACTAAGAATATTAATGAATGTTTACTTAGAGATAAGGTTTCTTCTAGAGCACAGAACTTGTCAAAATTTGGATTGTGTGTTTTAAGTTCACAAAGTTTGGTTTGGCTGTCACAGACACACCAGAAAAATTGGTTGAATAAAAAAAAGAAAAAAAAAAAAGCAAATGTTCCTAAACAATGACTGGAATCAAAGAAGTCTTCCCAGTTGGGCATACCTAGTTTAGCCCCTCAGAAATGTGGAGGTTGGGGGCGCCTGGGTGGCTCAGTCGTTAAGCGTCTGCCTTCGGCTCAGGTCATGATCCCAGGGTTCTGGGATCGAGCCCCGCATCAGGCTCCCTGCTTCGCGGGAAGCCTGCTTCTCCCTCTCCCACTCCCCTTGCTTGTGTTCCCTCTCTCGCTGTGTATCTCTGTCAAATAAATGAATAAAATCTTAAAAAAAAAAAAAAAGAAAGAAATGTGGAGGCTAAGGAAAAGCATGGCGCCACCTTCTGGGGAAAAGCCGGAAAGACCTTATACAAACGGGATCCACACTGTTTTGGTATCCACCAGGATCCTGGGGAGATTTGGTCATTGGTGAGAGACTGGCATTTAATAAATGCCAGGATTTAAGGTGGGGTGCCAGCATGGGTCTGGACCTGCTTGCAAGTCCTCACTTAGCTAGGCTCAGTACCATGCCAGAGCGAGCAAGGTAGGAAAGAAAAAAAAAAAAAAGCTCCAAGTGGAACGTCCACAGGCCTGAGTTTTGGACCTGGTGTTGTCATCAACTAGTGAGGTGGTCTGGGGAGAAATTTCTTCTGCTTTCCAGGCCTCAGCTCCCATCATCAGAAAAATGAGGGGGAGACTATGAAATCAAGGATTTTCACATTATCTTGGGTTATATGACCTTATCTTCCACCCCTCCTTGATGAGCACTTTCTCCTGGGGGGACAAAAAAACAACAGAAACGCACAGGAAAAATGTCAGGAGGCCAAGTCTGAATGAAATGATGTCTAACAAGACAGCCATCACATCCTTGCCTGGAAACGCAGATTTGGGCCAATACTTTCTCTCTCATAATGTATTGAGGCAGCTAAGGGGGAGACTTACTCTGTCCTACCCCAAAGGGCAGAATTACGGCCAAGAGGAAAAAGGGCTGAGGTGTCAGGAGGGGCTGAGGTGTCAGGAGGGCACCGCAGACACTGGGCTGGCCGGCCTCTCAGGAGGGGCTGAAGAGACAACCTAAACCTCAGATGGGAAGCTGGGCAGCACACAGAAGCCTCCTCCACTGCAGCCCCAGTGTCCACCTCTCAAATCTCATAGTGTTTTCCAGGCTGGAGGTGACAATGTCACAGTCACTCCAGGGCAGCAGCCTCAAGACAAAAGTTGTGTTTTCCATTGGTGTTTTAAAGTCTGTTCAACCAAATTTAAAGAGCCTTCTTAGATGTGTTTAGGAAAGCTTGTCGACAATTCTGTCCATCCGTCTACTTTCTTGGGTGGACGAGGAGAGAAAGGATGGTACTTTCAGTTTTCAACAATGAGTCCTGCAGGGCATGGCGCATCCCTGCTCCCCACGCACCTGCGTTCTAGAGACCCAGAGAGCGCTTGTGACTTGCCCACAGTCACACAGCCAGTGAAAGGCAGACGCAGGATGAGAACCCAGGACTTCAAACTCCAAACTCAAAGGCTCTGACATTAAACAGTGGCCCTCTTGCCTGTTTCTGGGTGAGATGCCTTTCCTGAAGCTACAGGAGCTAAAGGCCACGAGTCACACCGGGCTCCTAGGAGGGCCAGTCCACCAGAGGGAGGAGCCGCAGCCCTGCCCCCGAGTAACAATGCAAGGGCGGCCGGCGCTGCCATTCAGAAGCAAACACTGCGCCTGGCACTTGACGACAATCCTGCGGGGTGGGACATGGTAGCTCCGCTTGACACACAGAACACGACAGCAGTGTGGGTTCTATGGAGTCTTCTAAGCCCATGTTCCCTGCCCCTGGCCGTGCTGCCCTGGCTCACTGTTAGAATCCTGCCCCTAACTACTCCTCGCAGCCAATCTCGGGTTCTAACTACCTCAGGCAGTCTCCCCTGCCTCTTCCAGCCCACTCCAAACTCTAGTGCATCTCACTCTGAACCACACGTTTGCTTTAACCTCAACTGAACCACGGGCTCTTTGAAGACTGGAGCCCTGCCCCCTGCCCCCCCACTTCCTGCCTCCAATAATAAAATATTTACCAGAATTTGTGCTATTAGTGTCAGACTGTTGGCTTGACAACTACTAACCTTTAAATGAGTATATAGATTTCTGTTTTTGCCTTTCGGTTAAGCAGCAAAAACGTACAAAGGAATCGGGTTTCTAGCCACATCCCAAGACTGATTCAAGGAAAAAGTACATATTTAGAACCTAAAAAGGTTTAGGTTTGTTACTCAATAGCAACTTCTAGTACCGTGAGGCTGGATGAGATACAGATAATCATCTAGTCCACTCCCTGCGCTAACAGGTAAGAAAAACCAAGGTCCAGAGAGGTGAAGTAATTTCTCCAGGTTCACACAACGCATTGTTCTCTAGGGCCAACTGACACATGGCTGCTGCCCCGGGAGGCTTCCAAAGACCATTCCAGAGTGCAGAGGGTCTGGGTTTAGGCGTGGTCAGTTAGTGATTTTAATTGGTATTTGAAAGAGAATTATCCGCTTGCTAAAATAAAACGTGACACACTCTGACACACTGCTGCTTTTCTCTGGCCCTATTTGTCAAAAGGACTGCGTAAGACACGCCACACCAGCAGGATAAAGCAGAAGCAAGAAGCTAGTTCCCCAAATGTTTATTTTTAAAATAATTTTGGTCTGGCTTTACTTTTAATTCCTTGAAATCATAAAATATAAAATTAACTAGAAATGCTTTAAAAACAAAACCCCTAAAAGAAAAAAACTGTTTTATATTTATCTCAGAATCCAACTTCCCCAAACAAATCAAACCACCCAAGGCTGGACGGTGATGCCCGGAAGCCCCAGACTTTTGTGCATGGCAAGAATGTTTGGTGACCCAGTCCAGCACATAAAAGGATGCTAACACTCTCTTCTCTAGTAGACAAATAAAACTGAATATTCACTAATGTGGGCAAGGGCAACTTCAGGAAACGATCCAAAAGTTTCAATTATAGAACATCTTCAAGACACAGAGTTGGTGTTTCTTTCAACTTTAAACATTTACCAAACATTTCCACATTTGGAGGATTTTATGTAAGACAAAATTCCTGGGAGCAACAGCTGTTCTTACATCAAATGTGTCTAAAATGATTCATAATCAGCATATCAATTGTTCACAAAGAAAGAGGTGCTTCTGAAACAGATAAGGATGTCTAAAACCAGTTTCATGTGGTAATATTCATAGAGCATATGACATGTCCACACTGTCATGTCTTTGAGTCTTGTGATGGTCATGCTTTATAGGGTCACACAGAGGTGATGAGACCCAGTAACACAGCTGGACAGGACACATGCTGGACTGAAAACCAGATTTCCTGCCTCCGGAGTCATCCCCACCACACTGACCCCAGAATTCGTTTGCACCATCGATTCTCTTATCAAATCCCCTCTTCACCGGTGAAGGAGAGAATCAGCACCAGCCTGAACAGATTGCAAATTCTAAGAGGAGAAAAGGTAAAATCGATGTTTTCTTTCAAAACAGAAAATGGGCTTCAGATTTCTGAAGGTCACTACCAAGGCTGAGCTCTTTGAGATGTTCGATACAAGCTAACCCTCCTGAAAACCACAGTGACTTCATTAACAAGTCGTTAAAACTCTGTAGCAAAGTTTATTTACTAAAAACATAAAAACAAGGAGTTAGACAATGAAGGAGATGTACTTATTCAAATAAGGAACAAAAGAAAACATCTCTAAGCTGATCCACACCAACGTCTCAAATAGAAACTCTAAACTGGTATCCAAATCCTCCATGGTGCTTAACCAAGTCTGTGCTGGCTGAAGATGGGTGATGCCTGAGCGAAATCTAGTACCTGATACACTTTCAGTGTGTAGCAAAAATGTTTTCACGTGCACGGTTCCTTTTAAAAGACCCTGAGAAAACAGCCCCTGGCTTAAAGGATGGGAAAACAAGCCATCTTATCAATAGCCCTACCCTACTCCTCTTCTTTCACTGCTATTGTCCTGGTGCCATCACAAGGTGCCTTGTGGCGTGGCCACCACCACAGCGGGCACGAGAGGACATCTGCCGCTAAGGTCTCAGGGCAGCTTGTGCCAGCCTGCCGGGTCTCACGTCCTTCATGTCCTGCTAAAGCCTGGACTCTGTCTGTGAATACAAAACCAACTAGCTTCCTACGGGACGGAAGTTCCGGGGCGCTCAAAGGAATGACCCCACTTGGGAAGCACTGACTAGCTAGGAGAGCAGACTTTGCCTCTGAAGGACCAATATTAGTCACTGGGTCTAGAAACATTTTGGATCCTTCCCAATCAATGTCTGAATAACGCCCGAATGTAGTGACGAGAAAACGTAACTAGAGAAATACCGTGTGCGATGTTCTCTGCCAACAAGATGGCTACACACAAACTTGATGTGCACCTAAGTATTCTGCCTGAAAACACAAGAACGGGGAATGGAGACAGATCAGTTAAAATACGAGAAAGACTAGAAAAATTTCAAAGGGAAAGAAAAAGAAAAAAACCATACCTAAAACCTACACACACACACAGGTGCCCAAGTGAGGAGCTTCTGGCAAAGTGACAGAGTGAAGTTTCATAAGGAAAACTACAAGGGCACCGAGTCAAGGTGAGTACGAAAGTATGCAAAGCAGGGGAGACCTGCCAATACAGGCAATCCTTTATTTGGAACACAGTGTTTTCCCCACCTGCTTTATCAGGCAATCAGTGACAGCAGCGTGCAGACCCTGGGTTACTTGACTTCCATGTCAACTGAACGCTGGTAAGTTTACTTTAAGCAACAGATATTTTCTGCTTCTGTCCCTTAGGCAATTGAAAGGCCATTACACCTAAGAACTTTCTCTCCTCAATTTCTCATTTTGCAGGAGAAAAAAAAAAAAAAAAACAAACCCAAAGCACGATTCCTCAAGAAAACAGCTAATAGTAAACAGACTATTTAATTCTGCTCACTTGTACTTCCTAGGGTCTACTGTCAAAGTTTCAAAGTTTAAGATCAGGATGCCGACTTTAAACACAGACATCTTCCAAGGGGACAGTTAGTAAGTGCCACATACTATGGATGGCTTAGTTTCACCTTGATGCCACATTCTAAGTATGTCCTCTCCTGAGGAAACAACTGATTTCAGATATTTGCCAAAAAAAAAAAAAAAGAAAAAAACCACTTTTACTTAAGATTTATTTATATTTTTGAGAGAGAGCACCAGTGGGAGGGGCAGAGGGAGATGGGGAGAGAATCTCAAGCCAACTCCCTGCTGAGTGTGGAGCCCAACGCGGGGTTCCGATCATGACCTGAGCCGAAACCGAGAGTCAGACGCTTTAACCGATTGTGACACCCAGCCACCCCTTACATCATTTTGTGATCATGTATTCTCACTAAGGAGAAGCTATTATGGTTTAAAAAAAAAAAAAAAAAAAGCCAGCATCGGCCAGGCCAGTTGCCCCTTAAAAGAGACACACGACCTGCTTCACATCTTGGTTCTGCCAATAACTGCCACATATTACCTGACAAATTACAGCATCTTTTGGACCCTCTTTCCTTGCTCAGGAGTAATGGTGTTGACTGTATTAGCTCATCTGGTCCTCACATTTTTTAAATGAGTTACTGTAAATGGAAAGTGTTTTGTTCAAACATGAGTGATTTTCCCTATCGCACAACCAAGCCAGATTTCAGAAGCATACGGTATCGCGTCTGAAACACGTCTATCACTTACGAACCTGTTTTGTCTAGGGCTATCAGGTGGAGATGCCTATACAGAGCATGAGACCCAGATCTCTGATGAGTCTGCTATCGTGGGGTGGATTTCAGGAGGTCAGACCTGTCACTGTTTGACAGTCACATAACTGCTAAACAGAGAAAAACCATGATTTAGGGTCTGGATTCTTTTTGTAGACATGTAAGAACTGCTCTCACTGCAATTCCCTTAATCCACGAGGGTGCTTGTGAGAGTCACGTGGGAGCTGAGAGAATGACCTGAACAAGTGGTTATGTGTCGCTGGGGTCGAACCCACTCAAGTTTTCTAGAGTTCTAAGTACATAGCCCTATTTTCCATAGTGCCTTTTATCGGCTGCTGAGATCACTTGTACTTAGAAAGCTGCATCCATCTTCCCTGTTGGTCTCTAGACACGCAAAGGACTGGTGAGCCACGGGGGCTGGGCACCTAGGAAGCACGGGGACTGACTGAGTCCAGTCGCGGCCGGCTGTAAGTGTGCGGGGCACAGAAACACGTCCTTCCGGCTCCCTGGTAGGCCTCTGAGGTGCCAGGACAGTCTCCTAGCACCTTATGTGTTCGGGAGCTAGGAGGAGAGGCAGATGACATGACTGCGTCCGTTCGTCCAGATCTTGCAGAGAGGGGCACGAGAGGGCAGGAGAGTGAGGAAGACCGACGTGGTGTAGCACCTCTGTCAACACGTACGGGGCCAGGAACCCTCACTGACTTCTCATTTAATTCTCACGGGAAACTGTGACCATATCCACACCTCTATCTTACACACAAGGACACTGAGGCTTGGAAGCTGAAAGAACCTGTCTGAAGTTGTGGAACAAGGAAGAACTGGGTCTAGCACTCGCACATCTTTGTCTCCCAAGCCAACCTCGATCTCCCAACACCAGTCTGGTGGGTGCTGAATGCCACCAGGAAATGGCAGACCCCTACACCCGTTCTTCTGACCCACAGCAATGGGAACCACTGACTTGAGAAATCCCTCAGGGACAGGTCAGCAGAACAGGCCAGTTTCCGTACAGGTGGAAAGGGAATCAGGAACCTACCAAGTGGCACCAGGCCTTCAACTGCACCTGGCCTTAGCCGTCACACCAGCAATGAGATCTCTGCCCTGTATCACGGCCCGGGGCCCAGCTCAAAGGCAGCGACTCCCTGTCTTGGGCCAGACAGTGATCCACGCTCCTCCTCTCTTCCCACATCCTCAATGCACCCCAGACCCGTCTGCTCAGCACTCCTAGGCCAGAGGCCTGGCTCACCTCCTTATGGGAATCTTTATGGGCTTCCAGAGTCTTCATAATGGTCAGCTCGGCGTAGTTTTTAAATCTGGCTGGCTGGTTTCTCAGAATTTCCCGTAAAACTCTCAATGCTAGTGCTCGGATGGAATGCTGGAGTACAAGAGGAAAGAAAGACGTTAGCAAACGCTACCCAGAGCTTTAGTGAACACGCCAGCCAGCAGCGTCCAACAGGGCCAAGCGCCCAGCCCTGGGCTCCCCCGGAACCTCGCTGGAACCCCAACACAGGTCCCACTGCTTAGGTGGCCCAGGCTGAGGGGCCAGCTCCAGGAGGCAGGTGCTGTGCCTATGCTGACATTCCCAGGGCCTAGCACCTAAGAGGGACCTGATGAAGGTTTCTGGAATGAGCCAAATGAGGACCAAATGAGACTGAACGAGGACGATACATCTAAGTTCATTATCCATCTCCTGGGGGATTTCCAGATTTCCTGAGGTTTAGATAACGCAAATTACCCTTTTGTAAAATGTACAAAAGAACAGGTAAAAAGCATGTAACCATTTCATCAACACGACCTGTAAGACCGTGGACTAAGACAGCCGCAGACCTGTCGTTACTCCCGACCTTCTGTGTGATGAGATCACAGGGGAAGGGGATGTGTACATGCCTCGAGCTGTCTGAGGCCCAAGTCTCACCATTTGGAGGAAAGCCATTTCAAACAGACTCCTAATCTCAATAAAAGAAAAAGGGGTTTATACCAAACAGAGCCAAAAAGTACATCCTGATTCTTCGTCACTCATCTGTACAGTTCACACACTAACACACCATCCACCTGCCCTCTACGTGACATCACTTTATCTACCAACGAAGGCTGACCAAGCAGACGGGCTTCAGCAGCCAATACTCTGTGTAAGGAAGTTAATACAGCCCTTTCATCACTGTCCTTCTATCTGTACACCAAACCATTAACCCAAAGCATGAAAGAAATCAGTCACCGTGACACTCGCCAGCCCCACGCGCACCCGTCTTCCAACAAAGTCCCCATCAATGTGACCGAGTGTGACCTATACCGTGGGCTGTGTTGAGCTTCCCCCAAATCCACCCGGTCCTGCCCTTGAGCTCTTCACCACACCTACTTTGTTGTTGTTTCTGCCAGCCTACACAAAGCCCAGTACAGAGACAGACTTTTACTTCTAGAGTGTAATTCAGACAATTCCCAACATTTACTGCTGTCTCCACATAGGGGACCAGCGCACAGATGGGTGAAGGCAGGGCTCTAACTAGGCTGCTCCCTTCTGTGAGAGTCATCTACGTGGTACCATGGGTGGGTTACAGACCAGGCATGGTACAAATGCCTTGTGGGCCACGTTTTTCATTTTAAAAATAATAAAGAAAATAATAGAAAATAATCCATACTTCTAGAACTTGTTGCTTGACCAATGAAGACCACTGGAACTGCTCACCTATGCAGGGCTGAACCTACACAGAATTTCATGGAAGGCAGCATCTAGTAGGGTCTTTTAAAAAATGAACTTGCACTGGGTGTTATGCACAAACAATAAATCATGGAACACTACATCAAGAACTAATGATGTAATGTACGGTGATTAACATAACAATAAAAAAGATGATAAATTCAAAGATAAATAAATAAATAAAAAATGAACTTGCCTCTTTCTCAATTCCACATGAAACATAAAACTCACACGGGGAAGAGCTCATTGTAAAAAAACATTCCATGCTAACAAAGTCATAAGAAATTTTGTGTGAGACAAGGTAACCTGAAGCAGGAACAAGTTTCCCTCAGGTCCTACAAACCCGATTACAGAAAAAACTTGCATATAATAAGCTAGGAATGGGGCCTGTCTCTGACCAAAACATGACCTCACTAACTGCTGCTCAGAAAATATATGAAAAATGTTTTGATGTAAACAGTAGGCACAATAGAGAAAGTAAAGCTGAAGCCAAACTCAAGGAGAACAGGACTCAAGGGGGGACACATAAGGACGAGGAAAGAGCCTCACGTCTTTGTCCCCAAGCGTCTCCAGCAGCAGGAGCAAAATGGTCTTGAAGTGTTCCTCCCAGACGCCGAGGCTGTCTTCCCGGGTGATCTTGAGCAGCTCCAGCAGGGCACCTTTCCGTTCCTCCACCCGCTCATTGTGGTTGGACAGCTCCTTCAGCAGGTCGGCCACCAAGTCAGAATGGTCAATGGGTACTGGGGAGACACCGAGACAAGTCACATCACAAGGGAAGCCCCGGCTGGGGACGCGCCCCCAGAGATGCTCAACCTCCCCTCCAATGGCTCCCCGTCTCCCAGAGGCAGCTTCTCCTCCATCCCTGCTGCCATGCCCTCCACCCTGCTTTGAACCACCTCACTCTCTACACCCTCAGCAGGCCACCTCCCCAGCTGTGAAAAGAGAGATGTGAGAACAGGCGTCAAGTTCTGATTATCTACGTCTTTAACCCTTCCTTACCATCTTTTGCCCCCTCCCATTTCAGATAAATGGGAGGAACCATCTAATAGGCCCTCCTCTACGGTCTTCCTTCCCCAAGTCTATCCCCAGCGCAGCAGTCCGAAGTCGGGCCGCCACCGGACAGGCCCCTCCCGCTATCACACCCACCAAAGCACGCACATTTTCCTCAGGGCCCTCCTCACCGTCACATCTGATCCTCTGACATCCCTTCCCTGCCCCAATATCCAGAGCTTAGTAACCAGCACAGCAAACAAATACTAACCAAGATGTTTAGACTATTCTTGGACTATTTACAGACTAAACTTGCCAACCAAGATCACTTAGCAAAATCACTCGCAGGGACTTCAACCATGGAAGACCATCCTTTCTCTTCCCATGTTCTTTCAAGAGACCTCAACTCTGAACAGTCCCTTTCAATACAAAGGATGAAAAGGCAAAGACGAATCATTAGAAACTACTTAAATTTGTATTTGCATACTTTTCTTTTTTAGCATCTAAGAGAGGGGAACACACACACAGGAAGTTTGAAATGTTAAAGAACTTGATCTTTCTCCCCTGCATTCCCACCTTTCTCTTTGAGCCTTTTTTTTTCCTTTAAGCCTTTTAGTATACAGATGGTGAAAAGATAACTACCAACACCCAGCCCAATCTCTATTCTATCTTAAACGAGAGCTACAAATGGGTTAACTTAAATGAGTTATCAATTCTATGAGCAATGAAAGGAAACAGCTCCCTATTCCATGAAAGGACAATGCATAATAACCATCATACCCCTAGCCCACGGCCCCGGAAACACACACTAGGATCCCTTGGGAATTTAAGGAGCCGATACCCACTGGCAATCAGCAAGTAAGAGCCAGGGGATGTGCCTTGAGACAACTGAAGGACTTCACTGCTGTCTTAGGATCCCATCACTGTCTGAGCCACTGAGAGAGCACAGTTGCCCTTCTTCTTTTTTTAAAAGTAGGCTCCACATCTAACGTGGGCTTGAACTCACGACCCTGAGATTAAGAGTTGCACGCTCTGCTGACTGAGTCAGGGAGCCAGCCAGGCGGCCCCCAGTGTTCCTTCTTTCGTATCCCCACTGAAACCAGCATCTGCTCTAGTGTGGCACTCCCCTATTTCCAGGGCCACTGTGATAAGTCTGTTTCCTCTGACAGGACTTGAGTTCTCTGAGGCCAGGGACTGTGTCTCATTTGCCTCCTTCTCCCCAGCAAGCTACACAGTTCATTACACACAGTGAATGCTGTTTAGAGTTCTAATTTAGGGTTCTGATTTCATTCTCCATTCAAAATTAAAACACAAAAGGTTTGGAAACAAAGAGAATATATATAATTTAAAAAAAAATGACTATTAAGTGAACATGACAATCAGGTGAAAAGGAAATAATTAAGTTCCTGATGAAAATACCATCACACCAACGCATACTTGACTCACTTATTACTCAATAATGGATAATGGGTCTTAACACAAGTGTCAGAAAACAAAACAAGACAGACTAGTTCTGTTCCATGCCAAGTATATTTTGGGACAAGTAATTCAATCTCTCCGAACCCTTAGATTCTTAATCTGTGAAATGGGAATAATCCCCTCTATCTCATTAGATATACAGGTAAAACACTGAGTTCAGCAGCAAGCACATGGTAACACAGGAGCTCAGTATGTGCCAGATTCCCTCTCTCCAAACCACAGGACAGAAGTCAACCTAAAGCAGCTCCAGGGAGACCTGGTTAAAATGCCGGTGACAGAAGAAGGGAGCCTCTCAGTGGTTGCTACAGGATCGTACTTCCACAGCTCAGGGCTGGGAGAGTGCGCAGCAGGGGCCTCTGCTCCCCAACAGTAGTAGCTAACTGCTACTCCTCTCGTGCTTCTGACCTCCACTCAGGCCCCGGCTCCTCGGGGAAGACTTCCCTCATGGATACAGCTGACCTGCCTTCACTGCACAGTGTCATAGCTCCAAGTTCTGGTGAGCTGTGTGACTCCGATTTCATGACTGCCTCTGGGAGGAGGCTGTAAGCTCTCGGGGGGCAGGCACTGTGCATACTTTCGCCCACGGTTGTGCCTTCCATGCCTAAGCACAAGGTAGGAGAGCTCAGTGAGCAGCTGCTGAGTGAGAGGCTAACCAGAACAGACCCAGTATGTCCATTTAGGTTTGCCCTGTCGGCCCAGAGCTGCTCTGACAAGAGGAGAAAGCCCCACAGGAAGCACTTTTGGATGGGCGGGGGGGTGGGGGGGGAACGGAATCAAGTGAAGAAAGACGAACCGTCTCGAAGCTGCTCCATGTCATCATCAAACACGGCCTCCTTCAGAGCTGTCTTGTCATAGGTGTTGATGGTGTCGGAGTAGGGGTACGGATTGTAGTCTCGCACCCGCGGCCCTGGGAAGGCGCGTGGAGGCTGGGTGTTGAGGAGGGACGTCTTGTTATCCAGAGCTGTTCTGCCTCCTTCCACCACATCGCTGCCTCCCCGGCCCTCTGTGGCAGGCGAGGCAACTCCACCATCACGGGACACCTGCAGCACAGCACATGGTCAGTTCCTGCTTAGGAATTTTAACAAACTCTTCCTTTAACTTTTCACAAGTATTAGGGGAGCCAGATTTTGCACTTGAAATCTGGCCACCGACAGAAAGATAGTGACTAGGATTTCAATCTGCAAACATCTAATTCATAAACTACTGTACCGGGAACCGAACATGCTTACGTTTTCACCCCTTCATTCATTCATTCACACGTAAAGTCTGTTTTACTTTGTACTCGGTGATGACTTTTAACCAAACATTTCTCCAGGAATCTCATGTGCCAGCACTGCCGCCATCATTTCTTCACGGACAGCAGGATTTTCTCAGTGATGCCTTGACACAACACCAATGTGAGATGCTCCCCCGAAGACCACCACAAGATCTAAAGCAGCCCAACCATCCAGGATATCCTTGTATATATTTCCCCAAAGCCAAACAATGCTTACTAATCCCTAGCAATGGAGAACTCTGTATCCGAGAGGCCAATCACCCCCTGGACACCTGTGACTCTCAGCTGGGCTTTATGCTGGGTCAAAGAATAGGCTTTGCTGCTATTTCCTGAAACTTTTTCTTCCTAATATATTCTGAGACTTGTCCTTAACAAATTAAACCCTTGGTGTCCTTTGGCCCTTGTGTCATGTTCCTGACTCCCCCCTCACTCCCAGGGGGTCCCTTCTCCTGAGAAGCACTGACCGGCCTGTCTGGCTCCCTTTGCAGGGCGGCAGTATAACCAAGCTAGTGTGGGCCAACTGCCAGGAGCAAAGCAAAACCCTCACTTTCCTCACCCCCACCATCTGACTATGTAACCATGGTAGAGCCATCTCTAGGCAGCCAGACCACACTGGGTGATTGCTGTGGCACGTGTCTGACTTGTGCTGCTGACAAGATACATCTCCTTCACTTTGTGCTTATGCATTTTTTAAAATTATGGCCAAAAAAAAAAGCCAGTTTAAAATTGTGGCAAAATACACAAAGATCATTGTAATGATTTAATTCACAGGTGTACAATGCAGTGACATTAGAGACAGTCAAGATGCTGTATAACCATGACCACTACATTGTATGTTGGGCAAACCTTTTCATCTTCCCCAACCAAAATTCTGTACCCAGTAAATAACAACTCCCCACCCCTCCTGGCTCTGGTCACCCCTATTCTACTTTCTGTCTCTGAATTATTTCACTTGGTCTAAGCAAGGTCCATTCATGTTGTAACATGCGTCAATATTGCATTCCTTTTTATGGCTGAATACTCCTCCACTGGATGCATCTATCACATTCTCTTTATCCATTTATCTGCTGGACACTTGACTGCTTCTCTACCGTTTGGTTACCGTGAAGGATGCTATCACGGACACTGGGGTACAAGTATCTGTCCCAGTCCCTTCTTCTAATGCTTTTGGACACACACCTAGTGGTACTGCTGGGATGCATCTGGTTTTTAACACCACCAAAAACTATTTTCTGCTAACTGTTAAGATGTCAAAAGGATATATAATCCATGGGTAGACCTGAACAAAATAAGACTTTGGGCTTTTCTTGCGGTAGGAAGATGATTCATGGACAATTTAATTTTTTTCTCCTTGTAACTCTCTTCTCAAAGTAAAACACATACTATCACAATGAAAAAACTTAGGAGAAAGGGTTTAAAAAACTTCAGACATTTTAAAAATAAAGCTAACCCCCATCCTAATTCTAATTCACTTTTAACAAAAACCAAAAGAAAAGATCTTCCTTTTTAAAGTTGTGTATTACCCCCATCCTTCCCTTCCCGCAGACTGCGTGGAGTGGGAATCAGAGTATACACGCCCACATATTTTGCTTTCCTCGCAGTGTAAGCATGTCCCATGCAAACACTGTTTGTAACCACGATGTTTACTCACACCACTATTTCCATTTGTGTTCTAATAAGATTTACTCAACTATTCCCCTTCTACTTTTTCAATGTTTCTGGGTTTTGTTATAGATAATGCTGAGATAAACTACACTGTAAATAACTTTCTTTCCTTTTGCCGAGTTTGTTATTTAGCGTAGATTGTCAAAAGTTCTATTACGGATAAAAGATATGAAACTTAAAATCACTCAGGCTGAGGGGCACCTGGGTGGGTCCATCAGTTAAGTGTCTGACTCTTGGTTTTGGCTCAGGTCATGATCTCAGGGTCATGAGATCAAGCCCCATGTTGGGCTCTGAGCTGATCGTGGAGCATGCTTAGGATTCTCTCTCTTCTTCTGCCCCTTCACCCCCTACCCACCCACCCCCATCACTCACTCTATCTCTCTTAAAAAAACAAAACAAAACACTTATGCTAAATTTACTAAGCTCCAAAGCAACTGTATCAAGTTCCCATGCCACCAATATTCTACTAGTTCTTTTTTTTTTTTTAAGATTTTATTTATTTGAGAGAGTGAGAGAGAGAGAGAGCACATGAGAGGGGGAGGGTCAGAGGGAGAAGCAGACTCCCTGCTGAGCAGGGAGCCCGATGCGGGACTCGATCCCCGGGACTCCAGGATCATGACCTGAGCCGAAGGCAGTCGCTTAACCAACTGAGCCACCCAGGCGCCCTATTCTACTAGTTCTTTATATCCTTTTTAGCATTAAATATTTTAATTTCTACTCGAAACAAAGTGGAACAATTTAGAAGTAAAGTTGAACCTCAAAGGTATGCTTACCATATTTCTGTAATCACTCATAAAGATGGACTTTTTCCCACATGTTGAACGTTTTCATTGCTGCTTTTGGGAACCATCTTCCCAGTGGATCTGACATTCATCCTTACAGATGTCTGTCTTATTAGACTGAGTCACTTATCAAGCCAAAGAGACATACCAGTTCCCAAATCTTTCACACTTAATGCATTTTTATATCCACTGTGGTCTTTGCTAACGCTCTGATCATCAAGCAGCTAAGATGTTGAATTTTGAGCCTGCTCAATAATTCAATTTCCACTTGGTCATATTTAATGCAGCTAGGAAAAAAAAAAATCCAATGGAGCCCTTTCACTCCACATCTGACTGATCCCTCTCCTTGGCTTGAAGGTCCTTCCCAAAAGTTTTCCTTAAGTTCTCTGACACCACACTATCCTGGTCTCCCACACAATAACCTGTAGCTTTTCTTTCAACTCCTTTTCTTCCATCTTTCCATTAGTGTTGATGATCCTTTGGATTTTGTCCTTACCCTTTACTTGGTTGATTTCACTCACCTTTTAGTTATCGTCAAGCCAACTAGTCAATGCCTCTCAAATCTCTATCCCCAGCCTGAACGGCCAGCCTAAACTCCAGACTGGTACCTGCAAAGGCCTACGGGATACATATGCTCAGATATTCCACAGGTCCCTCAAGTCACATACATTCAAAACCGAATTCACTGTGTTCCAAAGGGGATTACATACATTTTTTCTCTCCTTCTAGGATATTATCTCACTACACTGCCCCAGCACTTAAGAGTCCTAGGCAGAGACTTCTGACTCTAGTATTTCAGCTCATGCCCTCCCCAACCCTACTTCCTCCAGAGGCATTCTTTGTGACAGTAATCTTTCTAAAATATAAGTGTGACCATGCCGCTTCCCTGGTTAAAAAATCCTTCAAAGACTCTCCATTGACCCCAGAGTAAAGTTAAGACACTGGCGGAAAAGTCCCCTGGGTGTGAATGCCCTTCCTGAGCCAACCTCTGCAGCCTCTTCCCCAAACCTCGCCACCCACATGATATGCCCACTCTCTCCACAGCAGCCACCCACAAAGGGAAATCATGCCATGCCCACTGCCATCTCCCTGCTTTCTCACAGGGTCTCCCTCCTATTTGTCCAAACTCCCTTTGACCCTTTGCTTCATGCACCTCCAAGGCTGCAAACATCTCTCCTGCTGACCCTTCCTGAGCACCAAGACTGGTCCAGCATGTCTCTTCAGTACTGAGCCCTGACCACTCCCCACCACACCACTGATTTCCCACGGATCTGCCTCCCTCTGCATGAGACTAGAGCTTCCAGAAAGCCACGATGGTGTCTGATTCAGGCCTACTATTTTTATCACGTCACAGGACCAAAAATATGTCCGGGATAAACAAAAGCAAACAGGGGAGAAAAAGGCAGTTTACATTTTTCACAGACAGCTGAGAGTTACTCAAAATTTTATAAAGTTACCTTGGGCCTCTTAAAATAATATTATTCTAACTGCAAGATAAAAATAATGGTGAAGTTCAGTATTCACGGTGGTCAACCTTCAGAATTATCACTTAACTGAAATACTGTTCTCTGCTAGCCTGGGGATACTTACAATATCACAGTCCTTCTTGCCATCTCGTTTAATTGGCTCATTCAGATCCTCTTGGCTTCGAAAACTAAACTTTTCAATGGCTTCCGTAACTCCACGCAGAGAACTATAAATTTCTTCCGAGTTCAGGTTCTCTGTATCATACTCCAGCATGCTAAAGATCAAAAATAGTGTGTTTCTTAAATTGAAGCATATGAAGTATTTGAGCTATGGGCATAAATTACTTTCAGTGGTTTATGGAGTAAGGTGTGATTATAGTTTTATAACTTTAGGTGACTTGGATGAAAAGGAGACACCTTCTGTTAGAGCACCACCACTGGACAATTATCCGTGTCGTCAAACCAGGCCCCAAACACACTACACCGGCACTCGGTAAGAACCAGTGGGGAACAGCAATAACCACAAGAATGCAAGAACTCAAAGGGTGACAACTGGTGACAATGCACGAGGTAATGAAAGTGGAAAAATAACTTTCATATCTTGAAGATGGAAACGAGGAGTCTGGTTGTTACTGGTCTCAAATGTACAAACAGATTAAAAGGGACGGGCGTTTCAAATTAAAGCTAGTATTACAAGCAAGTTTCGGAGGAGCAAAGCAAATGACCTCACAAGACGGGGTTATGCTTACCAGTATTAGAAACTTGTGAAATAAAACCCTACATTCAAAAATGATTCCAAGTCAGATCCACCCTACCGAAAGGCTCCGGACTGTCTCTCGTGCCATCTAACCCAGGCACTTGCTGTGAATACCAACTCTTCCAAGATGCTTATGTTTATGTGTTTTATAATAAAAACAGATCTTCTACAGAGAAGTTACATTCCTAGATGGATGTCTAAAAGTATTTCAAAAAGCAAGAAATATTTGTCCCTTACAGAATAGTAATGTCAACTATTGTTCTTTTAGTTGGCCGTGCAGAGAAAAACATGAAACAGAACAAAAGTCCCACAGAGCCTTCAGGTATAATGCAGTGTGTCAACAAGCAGCCTTTAGAGGTCTGAAAAGTGCACTGAAACGTGGTCCTAAGAACAAAACCCACCACGGTCCCTCACTAAGAATATCACAGACAAGCACAGGATAAAGCACAGCATAAAGAAAGTTCAAGACAAGAAGCGACAGTCAACCAAGTAAAAAAAAAAAAAAACCCGTGTTTAAGTGTCACCTGTTTCAAGAAAATGTCAAGAGAAGATCAGATGAGTCAGTCTAACTGAACTTATAGGAAGTCTTGAGCTATCCTGAGGATGGCTAGGGGACACTCAAAGAGTCCTTGGCTGTATACAAGTAAGCATTTGACAACACTATTAAAGACAAAAGAAAAGCACTCTTTCCATCTTCAAGAGAAGGAACTGAACCTAGACACTTGCGGGCAGGTACCTTTCCTATGGACAACACAACCAATCCCATACGTTCTCACAATGAGGTTAAGTTTCCTGTAGCTTAAAAACAAGTAATATTTACTAAGCCCGCTCCCCTTTTCTTCTCTTTTTTTAAAGAGAATGGGCGGATGAGCAAGACAAGATCTGCACAGTTCTCATTTGGGAGTAGCCAGACCTCTGCTGGCTCGAGGCTGTAATGATCCAAGTGCTTTCCAAGGCTGGACAGGTTCTGCTGGGGCACAGCAGCTGAACTCACCCTTCAGAGATAGGAGCTATTTACCTAAAACTGCAACACTCGCCCAGAGAGAACCCATTCTTCTTTTCTGATGAATGAAAGAAAATCCATGCTCTAACTGTACTTGGAGAGCTCACAAAACTACACGCCAACTCAAAGACTAGCTCTGGCATCAAACACAAAAGAAATGTGAACGAACACGTTTACAGCTAAAATTCCAAAGTATATACTGACAGGAGGTGGACTAAAACACTTGAACAGAATTCAAGATTTCAACCCCTGCTAAGTTCATAAGGTTATCTGTCCATGAGGCAATATCCCTTTAATGTGAAGAAAGCATGACTGAGGAGCACAGGGGCTCCCGGCCCCTCCTTTCTAGAACACCACAATACCAGCTTACGCGGGAACAAAGGCATTTATACATCTGGCCAGTACACTATTTTTTATATATAAAAGCTGAGTATGACTCAAACAAAAAAATACGCATACAAGATGTAAAAAAGATGCCTTAAAATACTTTCAATCACGACAACCAAAAATAATAGCATAGCCCATGCAAAAGGAAAAAAAACAACAATGGAAAGAATGACAGATGGACAAGAGGAAGTCTGGCGGAACGTTCAGCTTTTTAAGGGATGTCACAATATTATTTTCCATATGTCGCTTCAGATAATGTTAGCTTTCACATAATTTCATCTCACTATGCGTACCCTGAGTGGTCTTAAAATACTTCACTGCAGTTCACAGAACTTTAGCATTACAGTAGCCTCTTTTCAAAATAATAAAAGGATCCTGCCAGTTAATGTTCCTCCTTCTTACTTTCAATTAATAATTAGGAGTACACATGCATGACCAAGTACAATCTGTGGTGACACTCTTTTTGGACTCACTAGCTTGAGGTCTGAAGTATCTCCTTGGTACGAAGCTAAAACTGTGAGCTCCAGGTGAGATAGTATCGTTTTTTCTAACAGGAAACAGGTAATGAACGCTACGTTCTTTGCTAGTTCATGTTTTGGCATCTGTTTTTTTCCAAATCAATGCCTATGAGCCCTCAGTTTTTAGGGGGAAAAAAGGAAATCCCCAAAGCAGTCCCTGGTGAATCACAGATACCGTGGTCCCAGCCAGCAGACCATAAGGGAGCACAGCAAGAGGGACGGCTTTTCCTATCAGAAGAGACTTGCTTAGGGACACCCCGGTCTGTCACCTGCCCCCATACTCTGTCTCGTTTTAGCTCAGGGACATAATCCTTGAGGTTAAAGGACAGCTCCTGGTCTTCTGTAAACACTGTGTTTAGACCCCAGAAAGGTTTCCTTAGAATTCTTTAGATTACAAACAGTTGCTCAATCGGTCAATAGTCACTGACCCAAGGTCAGGCCACGTCATCCAATACGGAGGCAGAATAGAGCTCTGAACTCACCCTGTTGTGAAGGATCCATATCGTGGATGGGGAGGTGCATGAGGTCAGGTCTCCAAGAATGGGGACACTAGAGACAGGAGGTTTGCTTTCTGAGATTTTCCTCTTTGTCATTTTGCAGGGAAAAGATACCAGGAATGGAATTAGGATATAATCATTCCTTGTTATGCAATCAATACGGTTTTGGCAGAAAGCAAAGAGACAAAGATTTCCTCTTATTTGTCGGTAACTGATGTGTTTTTCTAAACATAGAAGTCTCTTGTCAACGCTCTCTCCCTCCAATGGTCAACAGAAGTTATGGGTACTTATTAAAATTAGCTGTGCTATTGTGCACGCGTGAAAGATGATTCTGGAAACAAGATGCCCAATGGAAGGGAGTCTTGATGGCTGGATGGGAAAGTGGCTGGGGGTGGGGAAGCTCAGTGCCCATTAGGGCACACAGGTCAGTGTACGGGAACACAGTCAATAAGTGGACTTCTACTTTGAGGCATGGCTAACCTTTAAAAAAAAAAAGTTTAAGTACACTGACATGCTTTATTAACACTGATGACAGCAGCTGTCACATTGTTGCTGTGTCCTTGCCCTAACCTTGTGTATCTAGAAACAGTCATTACAGGGTTCTCTGTACTTGAGAAGTTACTCTTAAAACTCTGAGAGTTTCAAAGGGGAGATGTTGTTAAAACCTTTAGCTGACTTTATTAAAAATGTACAGCTTCACTGAGTTGAGGATACAAAGTAGGAATGTAAATCTGTGCAAAAGCCACCTACGAGGCATTCAGAAGTTAACAGACCTTTTTCGGTTGTTTTCACCCTATCCTATCAGCGGGTACAAACTCATCTTACACAGCACAAAGACAGCTGGGCTGCCCCAGGCTCGTGCAATTACAGGCTTCTAGGGAAGGGGTCCTCGGATCTTTGGACCTTTATAATAACCACCTAAGAGACCTTCAAACAGGTATCTGTAGAAATCCGTGGCCCCTACTTTGTCCCACCGATTTACCATCTGTTTTAGATCTGAAGGAAGCCCCACCCTTCCTCTAGACTCATTAACCTCGTCACCTTCAACCAGGTGAGAATACCGACTGCGCTCCTTCCTAGGGGCAGGGCACACCAAGGAGATGTACTTCTCGGGCCTTCCCTTCAGGATCTGCGTCCTCTGACTCTCACCACATGGCAGTACAGCATGCAAGAAATCAGTCCATATTGCCAACAGCGGGACTGGACGCTACAGGTACGGTTTGAGAAAGAGCAGGTCTCATTTGCTTCTGAGCGGGCATGCCTTGTCCTCCTGAGAAGAATACGAAGGAAACCGTGCCCCTGTGGCCTGCCTTGACTTCAGGGCATTGCCCCAGCACCTCTGGCGGAGCTCAGCTCTGCCGGGGCCAAAAGGCTTGCTCCCGTAGGTGCTGCTGGATTTGGTCAGTTGATGAACTGGTCATCTGTCCCTGTGACACAGCAGGAGTCATACTCATGCAGGTCAACAGAGATCATGCACCTGCTCACACTTCTCACCAAGGCTCTACTCCTGCTCGTCTAAGCCAGAGGCTTTCCAAAAGCCCTGAGACGACGCTGGAAATGCAATAATATTGTGACACCTCAGACAAGGTTAACAGGTAGCTTGTTACCTGGGAGAGTAAGAACGCCTGAGAGTCTTGTGGGAGGGAGCGGTGGGAATGGAGTTGGGCTGAGAAAAGGGAGGTGGGTGCTTCGATAGGCCATCGGCACTCCAACCCCACAAGCGACTGCAGTGATCAGAAGAGGAGAGTCAGAGAGAGACAAAACAAGGCAACGGGGGGGGGGGGGGGGGACAGGAGGGGACTGAGAGACACTATATCCTAAGTGTCTTCCAGTCTCCTCCTTCCTTGACCAAGCTCTGTCAAAGTTAACTGGAGCAAAATTTATACTTCACCATACAGAGAAAATGAACAAGGCTGGTTTTACAGTTTGGCCCTCAATAAGGCCACTTTATTCCTGCCCCTCTTGACCACGTGTTACATTTTTAAATCATGAGATTCCAAGTGTAAGAGTGTGTGAGTGTGTTTGTGTGTGTCTGCATTTGGGAAGGACATTACAAGTACTTCCATACAAATATGCATGGATGTTCAGTTTCAGATAATGCCATCAACTGTTTTACAAAGAGCCAAAGGAGGAATTTCGGGCCTTAAGTCAAATGGGACCCGAGGGACTACAGCAGGAAGACTCAGAGAACATGCCTTTCTGACCAAAGAACTCAAGCGGGGGACGATGTGCTCCCTGAGCCCGGGAACCGGGACAGGCAATTTCCTTCTGAAAAAGTAAGAGCACCACTAGAGGGCCAGAGCGCCAGGTCTCAAAACAACCCAATTCCCTGCTCATATCACCTGATTCGAGAAATAACTTATCGGAGAACACAGGCATCCCTCCTCACTCTGTAAATGCCGCTCAGTGGCCGGGGCCCGCAGAGGCCCCAACAGACATTCTAACAGCTGCTGCGATTCAGGAGAGCCACAGCCACTGTGAGAGGTGTGAGCCGACCTGGAAGGAAATGTGACCCCAGGCCCAGGGTGGTCCCCAGGGAGCAGCACTGCCTGAGGCTGGCAATCATCAGGGCCCTAAGAGCTAGTCTCTGCCAAAGACAGCTGTGGTCTCATTTTGTAAGGTAAGTGTGGAGAGGAGAGGTCACCACGGCACACGAGGGCCCACAGACTTTCTCTGAGTCCCACACTGAGTAGGGGTGGAGGTAACCAGAGGAACTCGGGTGACCATCTTGGCTGGAGCTCTGCTAACAGGCAGAGCATAAAGTAGATGCACCCCTCCACTGCTTATGGGAGGCTGGGTCTCCCAGTTAATCCCCACTTTGCTTCTATGGAAAATCTTGATCCTCTGATGCAATGGACTGTAAAATCCACCTAAAGTTACCCTTTACTGCTAGGGGTAACAGATGATCTGTTTTGTGTCATTCTACTCTAAAACACGTTTGCCAACAATGTACAGCAAGATGGGGGCAAGAACTGCCACCTACTTTCTGATCTCAAAGGGAACGGACATCATGGGATTTCTGAAGCCCCCTGCAACTCTTGTTTTTCATTTAACACAAATCACACTGGGTAAAATAAGCTAAAAAATATATATGCGTTGAATGATGAAAAACTCCAGGTTACAAACCTCCTCTCTAAATACCCAGTAGTATTTGTTTACTGCTGGGAATAAGGAGTAATTCTTCCCTCACACACACACAAAAAGCAATTTAATGGAATGTTTCACAAAGGTTTAACATGCTAGCTATGATTTTCTCTAAGACTACTGGGTTGATAAAAACAACTTCCTCACTAGGGTTTGTTTTGTTTTTTATTATTATGTTATGTTAATCACCATACATCATTAGTTTTTGATGTAGTGTTCCATGATTCATTGTTTGTAGGGTTGTTTTTTTTTTTAACTAGCAAATTAGATTTGCTCATCATTTTAGAATATTTCCTTATTAACACACTAACATGATCTTAGTGTAGAATTTTTGGACTAAAAAAATACTAGTTCGTTTTGATACAAAAAAATTGGATTGAAAACAAACAACTGGTAACTTTTCCTCTTAAGAATAAAAAATTAACATATGTTTAAGATGATTCAAAAGAATGGCAGCTCACAGAAAGTAAATGCTTCAAGAGCACTGCTCAAAAAACCCTTGAGATTATATGTGGTAGAACTTGTCTATCGTCTCCTCAGGAATGGGGTAACCTAGTCCATTCTCCTATTTAATGCAAGTGTTCATAGTTTTTATAATCTTCCTGGTGAAAGTATGTGGCCTACTTTAATATTCCCAGTGATATAAAGACAGGAGGCCATTTTTCCTACTTCTGGACAGTTTTAGTTATGAGAAAAATCACTTCTACTGAGTTTAATTAAGTTGTTGACTAAGGCCATCTGGCTAGGTATGCCCTGACTGAGGGCACATTCGTTTAAAAAATAAAGAGGCCACACAATTAAATAATTCCCTAAAATGGAATTTGTTGGCAAGAAAACATTTAGGTCACACTTGGCTTTAATCTTGAAAATGATATTAATATTGAAAATAAACCTCTTCATTTCTTCCACCAACCGGCAAACCTGACAGTAAAAATTAAGGCCAGGCCAACTAAAAATGAATGGTGACTTGGAAAAGTAAAATTTTTAATAATCTGGGGATCCGTGAAGATCAATACTGTGCCAATTCTTAGCTCGGATGGATTACACCAGTGGCCTCCACCGGTCTGTTACTTAAGACTAGCAGTACATAGAATAAAAATACTTGAGTTTTACCTTTTGCTTATTACCTAAGGAATGTGCCACCCTAATAATGAAAGAACTAAAAGATAAGAAGTATGACCTGTGTATTATGGAAGAGATTTCCTAATTAATGGTGCAGAAGTATTACTTCTAGACAAAAGCAACCATTTACAGAGAATTCAAGCTTTCCACAAAATCCTGCCCCTGCCCTCCACCCAACACTGGACCCTGTAAGTCATATACTTTAGATACAGATATTAACATGAAAAAAAAAATAGTTGGTTGAGCCTGTCACACCTGGGGAAATTCAGACATATTTTCATTCACTTCTGATGTCAACTATCTAATTATAACAGCCTGCTAAAATCAGGACAACACAGACCAAACTTGGAGACGTGACATCATTCTTCATTCTACCTAAATATAGTACCAGGGAGATTTAGGGGGATTAGAAATAAGGCAATATAAACGTAGCATACTATAAGTATATAAAATACTTTGTTTCATCAAGAGAAAAATACAAATTTCATATGTTTCAATATTTATATGACAACTTGAAGAACTAAAGAGAACTTTACTGGTAAGGATGGAAGATTTGGGGAATTTAAAAATCTAAAATAAATTTAAAGGCACTTATATTTTTTATATTTTCCTACTAAAGAGGTAACCTTTAAAGGGAAGATGGCAGTACTTGTGGTATGTTCTTACTATCTTGGTGTCAACATCCCTTAAGACACAGCCCCCTGATCCTTGTGGCCAGGGATTGCAAAGACCTGGACGTCTGGTAGACAAACACAGCATGTATGACCCTCACAGGTCCGGGCACTATGAAGTCTGGCCTCTAGGGCCACTACTCCATGTGAGGCCATGAGAGACTCCAACACATGCCAGGGGGTCACCTGCAGAGACTTCCAAAGGCTCTGGGCAGATGGAGAAGTCTAAAGACCCTGAGACAAAGCATTTTTCTGATTTTAAGTCACCGTCTCAGACTCTCTTAAGACCAACGTTTGCATGGTCCCAACAAAAATCTGAAAATGCTGATCCAATTTTAGTTCTCAGGTTCTTAATACCTCTCCAGAGCAGCAGTCTGCCTCAAACGTGAGCCTGTGATGACAGCAACTATGCTTGGGACAGCTGCTTGGTGGGAAAACAACCCCAGGCTATGTGTGGACTGACTACAGGGGATTTATTTAGATGACAAATACCTTCAGGTGCTCCTAGCACTTGGAGAATAGGTGATGAATTTCTAAATGGTTTCTATGTGAAACAGTACTAAATGTAAACTTAGCTTTAAAATTTTAAGTTACTAGGGAGTGCTCAGAGCTGGAAGAATCTCCAAGAACATTCAGCACAAATTGCCCATTTCGCCATGGAAGTCAACTGCTTTGCCCAAGATTATATAGTTAAGATTTGGGTGAGGACTAGAACCCCATAGTCTCATGATACCCATTCATTTTTTGCTATTAAGCTTGGTCTAAAAACCTAGAAATAGGTTGGACAGACACTGGGGTGCTTTAGTTTCTTCACTTTTGTTGAAATGGCATTACCTGGGAGATAGGCCCCCATGGGAACAGTTGGTGGGGGAGGTCAGGGGGCTGGTCCTGCTGCTGGTGTGTCGGGAGGGAGTTCGGCCAATTGTATTGCTCGGAGAGCCCTGGTGTGAAAACAGAATAAGCATCATTATTCAAGGGCTAAACATAGATTATAGCGCCCCCTTTCCCCTAGGTTTTCTTTTTTCTTTTTTTTTTTTTTTTTAAGATTAATTGATTGATTTTAGAGTGAGAGAGCAAGAGCACAAGCAGGAGGGCCAGAGGGAGAGGGAAGAGAATCCCAAGCAGACTCCACGCTGAGCGCAGAGCCTGACGTAGGGCTCAATCTCATGACCATGAGATCAGGACCTAAGCTGAAACCCAGTCACATGCTCAACTGACTGTGCGACCCAGGTGGCCCCCCACTTAGCTTTTTAATCCACATGTAAATAGAAGGGCAAAATCTGCATAATTGGGATGACTTTTTTTTTTTAAAGAATCATTAAGGCCAACTTTTAAGTGCACATACACCTAAAATGGGTAATTGTCACATAGGGATTCCTGAAGCTGAATGACTGATGTCAGCTGTGCTAGATTAACAGACACAAATTGAGCACTTCCATCTTTACATATGAAGAAAGTAACTCAATGAATAAATGACTAAATGACCAAGTAAAAATTTAACTGATTGAACAATCTCATGTAAGAAAAGGCCATATTTATTTATTTATTTATTTTTAAAGATTTTATTTATTTGAGAATGAGAGAGAGCACGAGAGGGAAGAGGGTCAGAGGGAGAAGCAGACTCCCTGCTAAGCAGGGAGCCCGATGTGGGACTCGATCACAGGACTCCAGGATCATGACCTGAGCCGAAGGCAGTCGCTTAACCAACTGAGCCACCCAGGCGCCCAAAAAAGGCCATATTTAAATACCAAGTTCACTCATTCATTGGGAATATGGCAGGATTAGACACGGCCCCCACCCTCCAGATGCTCACAATCTACTAAAAGAGAACAAGAAAGCTGGCCATTTTATTAGAGCACGTCTAGCCCAGGGATTCACAGAGGTCATGATCGCTACAGACGTATCAATTGTGACCAAGCACTCACCACACTGGTGTTACTGGCGTTCTTGAGGTGGTTATGCAGGAGTTTGGTGGCACCATCCTGGAATGTTTTTGGCAAGGCACCAAGTAACATGGTGAATTCAGGAGTGTTCAATTCAAACAGAGAGATCAGCACAATTTGTGCTGCCTGGAAAAAGAATACTTGATTAATTTATGTAATAGACAATAGCATATTTTGGTCAAAACTTTCATTAAAATTGTTTTACAAAAATGTTTTTGTATAAGTAAATAATAATAAAAAAAACAAAGAGGACACCTTTGTCATAAAAAAACACAAACAAAAGGCATCTGGAGAAAATAAGATCATCAATTATAAATAGCCTGACTTCAATCTGGAAAATACACCCCTGTTTCATCTTCACGTCCTGGCCTTGGATTTCCATAGCATGCTTGTAATAAATGACTTTTCCTGTGTTGTCCAGCACTAGGCACAAAGCTGGTAAACCCATAAATGAAACAATCCAAGAACGTGAAAAGGCTGACGATGGTTCACTCTACTAAGTCAGAACTGGACAGGGCTCCCGGTGCATCCTGGGGAGAACAAGACTCTCCATGAGCTGCCAACGGGTTATCTGAGCAACCCGTTGAGCAGCCTTTTTCCTCAAGCCCACTCTGAGGGACTGAGAAATTCTAGAAAAAGAGTTTAAATACATCCGGAGAACTCCTACTGTTATGCCTATGAAGTGAGGAGACAGTCCATGGGCAGCAAACCAGACTTCTATGGTACAAATTAAAAACATACTCTTCTGTGTTTTGGCAAATGCTCTACTTTTCTTTATTAACTGAGACAATATATTGCAGGACTGCTGGTGATCACTCTTACAGCAAGGTGGGAAAGCAGTTAGCTGAAGCAATAGTAGCCCAATGAGACTCAGGTTTCTCTAACAAGTTATGTGCTTTCTATGGTACTAAGTAGTAGCAGGCACTAAAAAAGCCTGAGGAATTCGTTCCAAGGGTTTTCATTTAGAAAAACTATGCCAAGAGAAAACTTTAGTAAATAATGGCATTTCTTAACAAATTTCTGAGAGTCAGAAGAAAGAAAAACATTCTGAATATCTTCTGACCGAAAGGATACATTTATCTGTCCAACACACTCTAATTTTAGGATTGCAGTAATTATTCTGTATATTTTTTTCCATGATATAGGGTATTACAAAATATATTATTTGCTTAGAAAGGCTCTGGAAATAAACACCACAAAATATTTCAATGCTTTCACAATGTTAAAATTTAATTCTGGATCCAGTAAAGGCAAAATGATTATTTTTGTCTGGAGAGGGAAAAAAAAAAAAAAAAAGATAATCCAGAGACCCAAATATATTTAACCAAAAATAAAAATTATGAAACTTAAAATATCAGTAGAATGTTTTCTTACAACATCAAAAACTACTTTTTAGACATATCAAAAGCATTTATTAAGCACAGCATTGGGCAAAAGTATCTTCCTTTTTTCCCTTGACCTCCAAATATAGTCATTAGTAGCTTTTCCATCCAAATTAAATCCCAAGGGGCCTGTGTGCTTTCATGACAGAGGCAAAACACATTGTTACTGATTGTGTTAAAATTTACATTTTTACATTTCATTATTGAAACATTCTTAATAAATAGTTATCTGAAAGAATCTATTTCACCACCAATGTAATATATATTAACAATGATCTGTATATTTGTATAGGAGCAAATTCCAAAACTCATGCAAGGTAACCCGTGCACTTAAAAAACCATTTTATTAGATGTTACGGAAAAAAATGCATGCAGAAAAAACTGCACTTCAAACAGACAGAAAAAAACAGACTTGATTTAGCAGGGAGAAAAAATGTCACCAATTTAGTAAGAAAGCTTAGGGACTTATTTTTTAATGACTGACAATGACATTTGAAAATTATAAAACATAACAGTATATTTCTGAATAGCATATTTTTATGTGAAATGTGCCACTGTCTTTAAAAACCGCATTTCGCCTGGGTGGCTCAGATGGTTAAGCGTCTGCCTTCGGCTCAGGTCATGATCCCAGGATCCTGGGATCAAGTCCCGCATCGGGCTCCCTGCTCCTTGGGAGCCTGCTTCTCCCTCTGCTTCTCTCCCCCCTCATGAATAAATAAATAAAATCTTTAAAAAAAAATAAAAAAATAAAAACCACATTTCTTCCCAGAATGACAGGATATCCAACACCACAAAGTAATCTGAGGTTTTTCATAAAGCAAATTCTAAAATTAGCGGGATCTTTTAGGAACAAGAGGGCTGCCCAGAAATTGTGCTAATTCATGGCTACATGCTGTCAACGACTCTTAGTCACATGGGAAAAGAAGGTGCAGCCAACTTTAACTTCTGGCCCACTAAAGAAACTTCTTTTTCAATAACCATAACGTTACATTTGATAAAAATCAAACAGAAAAACGGGGAATTTTGAAAATACAGCTAGTTGGAAAGATGGTACATTTGCGGTGACTTATATATATGAGTATAATTTATTTCTACATTTTCCAAAATACAAAATGTAGATGATTCTATACAGTCTTCAAAAGTCACCCTTAGGTTTTTAAAGCTGTTTTCAAAGTAAAACCCTTTCTAATGACGTCCAAGCTCCAGAAATGGATAGAAAGTATGACTTAAATGTGTTCTTTTAAAAATACTTTACGTCACAGTTTTAAAAGGAATGAGACTGCTATGGTCCTAAAATATCTTATCTACAACCCTCTGTCATAGTGAGAAGTCAGAACACTAGAATCCAAGCAAGGAAGAAAACTGGGTTATATTTATCATTACCATCAATACACTCTCTTTAAAGTGATAATTCCAAATATGGGGACTGAGTTGGAGAGAGTCGTTTAAAAAAGCCTGCAGCACCGCTCGTGTGCAATAATGAATGCAAGAGCAGAGTAGGCCTGTTCTTGTCCCATTGTTGAACTCTTGCTTTCCACAAGAGGTGGGGCCGGTAAGCGGCTGGACAAAACACTCAAGGCTGCTGCTGACTTTTTCTACTGGACAACTCTAGGGTTACTGGTTTCCAAGATCAAACGGCAACTTACAAGGAAATGATTCCCACTCACACCCCTACAGGAGAATTTGGGAGGTGAGGGCAGAAGGTCCTTCGAATCTTACTGCCACTGTGTGGAAAGCACTCCCAGGGCTATCAACTGCCTTGAAAGCAGCAAAGAATTCTTTGAGACAGGAGATCAATAAAGCTTTGACAAATGCTTCAGCACTGGTATTAATTGGGGAAAACTTAAACTCGGGGAGGGAAAGAAGTTTTCTCATTTATTCAACGATTAGTGCTCCCTCCGGATTGTCGTTAAAAATTGCTTTAGAAAATCACCAAAGAAAGGGTATCTCAACACCTTCAGACATTTCTCATTTAGTACCTCTCCTTCACCATTCTGCTAAAGTACAGTAGAGGTCTACACTCAACATAGCTATTTCTTTGGGCAGGGAAGTTAATCATAAAACACGTTAAAACACAAGCATTTACACACACACAGACACACACTATCACGTAGTATTATATGAATTTTAGGTTTCTTCGGAATTTTTTCAGTGTCTTGACAAGGGTAATCAGTATTAATCATCTAAAATGCAAACAATGAAGTGTCTTTTTTCAAATTAGTACATAGTTTAAAATCTACCTGTTTACAATTTTCTTCCAAGTTTCCTTCTCCAGGCCCAGAGCAGGTGGAAGCTGACCTAGTGGGGAAATCCTCACCTACTCGACTACGCTGAAGCGGGGACTGACAAACAGGAAAGGCGGTAGGATTTAATGAGAGAAGAAGCAAGTGCTTAAACCAGGGTTATTTGTGAGCTGTGAAAGTATTTGGTTTCTTTTACAAAATCACCTAGGTATACATAATCTAACAGCTAGGAATAGGAAGAATAACAACAGTAATGACCAGTTTCAAACCTCTATCATTTGCTAGGTGCGTAATAACCATAATCCTCGCCAGCAGTTGTAGCACTCTTGCCTTATGCGATGCAAGGGTCAGAAGGAGACCAAAAAGGGTCAACTCGTTTCTTGAAAGAGCCTGTCACAGTTTAGTTGAGCCTCAAATCCTGTTTGATGGGAAAACCCTGAGCTTTGAGGCTAGGCCACGCTGCCTACCAGTAATCAGACTTGAACATTTTTCAGTTAGAGGGGCATGTGGGTGGCACAGTTGGTTAAGCGTCCGACTCTTGATTTTGGCTCAGGTGATGACCTCAAGGTCATAAGATACTCCCTCTCCCTCTGCCCCTCCTCTCTCTCCCTCACTCCCTCTCTCTAAAAAAGAAAAAAAAAAATTTTTTTTTTCCAGTTAGAAATTTCACCTTTTGAAGGTTTCTATCATCTTCCTGCTCCAGGCAATACCATCTTTGTACTTTCTAGGCTTCTTTGCCATGCTTTCAGTTATCACATCTCTCAAAACATGTGGGGGCTAAATCTGCTATCACATCTGACAATGTAGGTGCGAAATGTCAGAGGATCACATATGATAACCAAACCCACAAGGATTCTGAATCCTGAAATATAAACATACCATTCAAAATTCTACTGCATTATCACATTCCCTTTGGTTGATGGGGGAAAAAAAAAAAATCTTCCCAATGCTGGAAAAAATTGGGTTCTCCATTTGCTCCACAAATAGCAACAGCAAAACCAAAACCACCAAGAGCAGGGGCTGCAACATAAATGAAGTAATATTTAGCTATTTTTCTCTACTAGTTCTCCCATTGAAGCCTGAGGCAGGGATTTTCATTCCCATTTTTTGGGAACAAACAAGAATTAAGAGGTTACGGTGCCAGCTTACACCAACGAGTGGCAGAGGCAAAAGTCAAAAAAGGTCAAACTCCAGAATCTACTTCCTACTGTCAATACATTGTTATCTTTTTTTTTTTTTTAAGATTTACTTATTTGAGAGAGGGAGAGAACCTCAAGCAGACTCCGCACTCAGCACTGAGCCCAATGTGGGGCTCAATCTCATGACCCTGAGATCACGACCTGAACAAATGTCAAAAGTCGGACGCTTAACCGACTGAGCCACCCAGGCGCCCCACATTATAGTATCTTAATATCAACACAGCGCCTTCAGAAAGGTATAGTATGGCCAACACAACTAGTCAGGGCTCCCATACCTAAAACAGAAACAAGGTTACTTTGAGAATAAAGCAGGCCAGTGAAGGTCTGGGTCGGGGGGAGCCTTTCCTGCTAGCCCCCATCAGTTTGGGCCTAAGCACACTCCACTGCTGACTGGCTTGCGTTCCGGTTCTGGCTGTGCCTCTTCCCTCCTCTTCAAAACATCTTAAATATTTAGACACCCCTCTCTCTCCAACATCAAACACCCCAAAATGCTGAGATGAAAAGGGAAACAAAGTAAATTATTAAAAATGTTAACAACAAATCAAGAGTTCTATCAGCTTAAAGTGCTTTCCCAAATAGGATTGTGTAGAATGAATTATACTGTCTACAAACTCCTCAACTACTGTTGGCAGAAAATTAATACTCTTAGATGGGTAGATTAAGGTTTTTCAGCAAATCTTGGACGTCTGGGGAAATTTTTTCCCCAAATATTCTCCTGCTGGCTTTGAAAAAGCAAACTGCCGTGTTGTGGAAAGGGCCATGTGGCAGACGGGGTGGCAGGTAACCTCTGTGAGCTGAGAACACCCGTGCTGGCAGTCAGCAAGAAAACAGGCACCTCGGCCCCACTCCTGTAAGGAATGGAATTCAGCCAAGCAACAGTGAGCCAGAGGAGACCAAAAACCCAGACAACACCTTGATTTCCGTCTGTTAAGATCTTAAGCAGAGGACCCAGAGACCATGTGCCAGATTCCTGAATCACAGAAATTACAACATAATAAATTTGTGTAGTTTCAAGCTGTTAAGTCTGTGGTGATTTGGTGTTCAACAGAAGACTAATACAGAGGTCAAAACAGGGGCCTCCAACACTATGGTTTTGAAAATGATGGCTTTGACATGCTACGTAAAATTAGATTATTTCTCTTTGGACATTTATCATTCATTAATTCATTCAAAATGTTTATTAAATGTCTACTTTGTATTGTGCTCAGTGCTGAGTATACAGGGTGAGTGAAAATAGGGAGGTGGGGAAGGCACTGGGGAGCAGCAAGTCCAAACCTAGTCCTGAAGATCCTGATGATGAAGGCTGGGACCAAGAAAATTAGTGGCAACCAGGTCAACACTAATAGTCTGTATATGTTGAGGTTCAACCCCAGGGTAATGTTCTAAAACAATGGGTCTCAACTCTGTGCGTTAAAAATCAACCAACAGCCAGTGAGACCCAAAATGCTGTCCACACTTTTTATTAATTAAGCCAAATTACCTGGGGTAGAGCCCAGGAATTGAGGTTGATTTTGATTGCAGCCAGGACTGAGAACTACTAATGTAATAAAGCTTTCCAAATTTTCTGAAAATCAGGATTACTGTCCCAGAACCTGGGTTTGAACTCAGTCTGACGGTGAGGTAGGTATTAAGCAGTCCTCAAGATGTGAAAGGGGAAGTGAAAGCAGGCAACAGAAGCGGAATACCAATGGAGACCAGGCTTTGTGAAGCCCACTATAGGATCCAAAAAGACTGAAATTAAGTGTTGGAGATCAACAGTAAATGAACCATGTGATTTCTGGCAATAAATTCAGTATCTTAACCATATTTGACTTAAGCTAGTAGTAAAATAAGTTGAGTGTACTGGAGCCTAAGGCAAAGGAACTCAAGGAAAAAAGTTCCTATAACAACCTGTTTAGAAAAGTTAGGAAAATAAATTCTAGTTCAAATTTCTAATGTGCATGTCCAGAGAAAGTGGACGTTATGATGAAAGTGAGCTGCTCTCACGCAGGCCCTAATCATGGTAAGTCTAGAGTATGTTTCAGCCCTACAGGAGGGAATATTTAAGTAACATCCAATTATAAACGGAACACACACACACACGCACACATGTGTTACGACTAAAGATAGAAAGCTGTCCTGAAGGCTTTTGTATTTATTGGCCAATCTTGTGATTTTGAAAATTACAACAGAAGTATCTGTTTGTGACTTACATACCAACCAAATCACTGAACCACCTCCTACTGTTCCTCCCTAATCCAACACTGGCTTAATGGCTACATTAAAGGTTGCCAGTGAAATGCTCTTTTGATGATAATTTTGAAAGAGTGCTTGAATAAGATTTGCCCTTTTTCCTTTGACCTTGGACAACTTAGTTTATTACTACACAGTGGACACAGGACTTACATGACCCGTGACCGTTTCAAAGAAACCTTCCAGAGAATTCTTCTGTTGTCTTTGAACTCCACTGGAGGAGGAGCTAAGTGTTAGTTTGCATTTGGAAATACACCACTCCTGCTAGCTATTGCTTGGAATCCTCCTTTTCTTTTTTCCTGCCTGGACCCAAGTGGTCCACATTATCAAAGCCAAAGCACTCCATTGGTCAGGCTAAATGTAGAAGGAGTATGGCACAGAAGAAACAAAGCAAAGCTCGTGATTATACACAAATAACCAAAATCAAGTACTTTCGGTCTGAAAGCTGCACTGAGGAAGCTGGCTTTAAAAGAGTATTTTATAAAGGCTACTCAGTTTCTATACAGAGTAAAAGAATAACAACTGCGTGTGAAACTCAAGCACATAAGGACATGGACAGGCAGAGAGGAAGAGAAAGACAGGAGCTTACACTTGTTGCGTGCTTGCAACCTGTCAGGAATTGGCAAGTTTCACATATAATAATTAATCTCTGTTAATGGTCCTGAGGCAGAGCACTACCTAGTAAGAGAAATGGTACTCTCTGTACTACTGTATGTCCCTGTGCACTATTATATTACTTTGTTATATGCCCCTCAATGTGTCACTTCTGAAGAAAGTAGCCAATACTTCTCTTCTGATGAAAAAAAACAAAAACACCTTGGTGTCCAGGGGCTCCAAAATCTGAATTCTACCTCCCCATTCATTCAGCCCCCCATCTCAAAAAGAGTGTGTTCCAAGTGTGGTATATAATCCAAAATTGTTTGTTCTTTTTAAACTCAGCAATTCATATTCCTAGCAAACATTCAGCCACATTTTGCTGTGAGGCACCTTATGGCCGGGCAGCCTTAGATCTTCAATTCTGTCCTCAAAGTCCATGTCACGAAACTGACATATGGAAAACCAACGGCCTTACGAGACACTAAACTACTAGTGCTTTCACATTTGAAAAGAACAAAATAGATGCCTAAGGAAAGCACGAAACCATCATACATGATTTCTGATTTTCATTTTGATGTCAGAAGCCTGGGACGAGGTGGAACTGGACAGAGAAGATAAGGGCGAGAGCAAAGTCTGGTTTTCACAGAAAAGGAGTGAGAATGGATCCCGTGTAGCTGTGTGGGGTGGTTTGCAAGTTTCTAGGTAAATGTCTTTTCCTAACACATGCCTGAGAACAGTGTGTGTTTAAAGCTGCACCTGAGCTCTCCTGGACATACCTTTCTCACGTCTGAACTCTTTGGTTCTGTAGTCCAGGTTATAATTCTAGAAACAGCAAGCCTCGTCTCACTAGAGTTTACAAAATCTGTTGGATCCATCTGCCGAGCGAGGGACTCAATGTACTTCAGGATTGCAACTTTGACCTGAAAGATCCAATAATTATAAACATTAAGCACACTTTATGAACCTGTGAACAGAATTCTGATCAAAGTAAATACTCTTGAGGGGACACCTCCTTCCTCCTGGATTTATGTTTGCACAGGGAGCAGCGTCCACCAGGGACAAAAGCATGAAATGACTGGATAGGTAAGTCTGGGAACAGGGCGAGTAGCATACAGCTCAAACCTCTTCAGTTTTAGACTGAAGGCACACTCTGCTCCTCCCGTATGCGGCAAGACACCTGCAGGGCATGAGCCCCTGCGGGCAGGCTGCAGGATTTCCAGCGCTGCCACTGACCGTGAAGTACTTAGCTTTGTTTTTTACACAACCTTGGCCATGTCTTACAAGGGAGCATTTTCAGCGATCAAGCTGATACTCTGCCTAACTTCTCCACTGATGCTTCAATGGGCTTGCACCTTTGGAGAAGAGAGTTATTATTTATTGGGCCTACGCTAAAACCCCAACAAAAGTTAACAATTAAAGAACAGTTGATGTATGTGACCTCATTCAAATGAACAAACACCCTCCCTCAGATTCAGTCTTGTTATCGTAGATATGATTTTCCAAAATAGGTAACAATTAATTTTCATGTGTTAGAATGTTAATATTAAAAACATTCCAATAAGATACCTTATCTCAACGCATCAGAGCTTTCTAGTTTAAATACCGTGAAAAACAGTAATAATACCCAAATGTCGGTAGGCTGTGGAACGACTAGTCCTCCCATTATATTGCCGGTAGGAATATAATATAGCGCAACCATTTCTGCAGTTTAGAATCAAGTTAAACACGTACTATCCAATAAACCAACAACTTTTCTCCTAGCTACTCAACCAAGAGAAATGGGAACACATTCCCAAACAGTCGTACAAAGATGCTCACAGATTTATTCATAACAGCCAAATATGAATCATGAACAAAAAAGTACATTTTAAGCAAATCTGACTTATAGAGGTTGAACTCTAATTGACAAATAGTTACCAACCTTGAGGTTAGGAGTTTGAGTTTGATCCACAATAAATCTCATCAAAATGTTAAACTGTTGATCAAATGGAAAGGAGTCCCTAGGTTTAAGAGAAGAAAAAAAACTCAGTTTTAAAGAAAGGCTTATTAGAAAAAGTAATGTAAAACCATATCAGTAACGAAAATATACCATTATAGATGAATCTAATTTATATAAAAGCAAGCCTGACCTTAGTTGACTAAGTTTACTAATTGTACCTTTCATTTTATATAAATACTAGAGTAATACACACTATATGGAAAATTCAGAAAAAGGAAAATCTGCTAAAAGTCCCCAAACACACACTCCACTTACTTTGAGTTATGCTATTTTAAAAATTAAGACCAAGCAATAAACTAAGGAAGAGATTCCTACCTGCCTTCTAAGGAATCTGCTCATCTTCTCTCTAGCTACCTTTCTGAATATTGCTTCATGAGAAGCACTTCCAATTCCCAAATCTGAATTTTCATCCTGACTGGGCTGCTTACCGCTGACCTTGCTAAGGCTAATCACACTGTCCTCCCTTGGTCCCACTGGGCAACTGCTTATGGTCTCTGTTCTGTGGAGTCTCCGCAGCTGAGTGCCCATGAGAGACCCAGCAAGGGAACTCCCCATCCAGCTACAACACATATGCAGAAGCCAGGGCCTTCAGAGCCCCTCTCCTGCTCCACTTCTGGACTGTTCCTGAGCTCATTTCTTGTAGCCGCTTCACATTTTCGACATAACTGAGTAATCCTGAGGGCCCTGGTGAGCAAAAATCTGTGCTCTCTCCCTTCAAGTGCTGCAATCACTAGCATTAGTTTAAAAGTGCAGAATGGTGTCCATGTGGGAAAATGCAGACACACCTTCCACACTAACAGGAAAGACTGTGCAAAGCGAACATCTGTTATAACGGACTGAGCGAATGCACTGCTTTCTTTGGACTCTCTGACTCATACTGCCTATAAATTAAAGAAACAAGGTAGACAAACCACACACAAAACACCTCTCTTTTCTTCTGCAGCAAGGGGAGAATGGAGAATCCACTTAAGTATAAACTGGTGTGTTTAATCTGGAAATGTGCCCATGGTTAGGCACAGCCAAAGGAAAGGAAACAGATCACAGTTAGGCCTATCCCCTCAGGAACCCCTCACCCCTGCCCCCAGTACTCACGGACTGATCCTAAATATGCTTAAACAGCTAGGCATCTCAGCTGCCGAGGAAATGGGAATGATGAATGTGTTCTAGAGACTTAGACCAAATCTACCCAAAAGAGGATTCTTTTTTTCCCCCCTCTATCTATCATCTATTTATTTGATGTAGGGTTCCATGATTCATTGTTTGCGTATAACACCCAGTGCTCCATTCAATACGTGCCCTCTTTAATACCCATCGCCAGGCTAACCCATCCCCCCGCCCCCCCGGAACCCTCAGTTTGTTTCTCAGAGACCATAGCAGAAGAGGATTCTTAAAGGGAAGAGGCATCCAGGAAAATAATAAAAGGGTTTTCCTTAATCACCAAAGTTTAGGAGTAGAATCTTAACATTCTTGCCATCCCTAAAACTCTGAATGGTTTTGCCATTCATAAATTCACCTATATCAAGGAAGCGACCTTTAGGCCAAGTCTGGCTCACAAATGTTTTATTTGGCTTTCAGAGTGTCATTAAAAAACAAAACAAAACAATAAAAACAAAAAAACCCCTCAAATGTGTTGCCTTAATCCACATTTCTGACCTTTCTTGAGAAGTCTGGTACCACTGGGCCCACATGCCAACATGGCAGCTCCCCGGCCCACACATCACCCTCCCTCCTGTCTCTTCACTCAGTTATTATAAGCTGGATCAGCCTCACCCCTCTAGTCAATCCCCGGCTTAAACTTTACAAATCCACTGATACACTGGTATCACTAGGTATGTTCCCTAATTCCACTAAACTTACTCAACCCAAGGAGGGATGGCATTTGAAAGGCTTATTGTAAATATAGTATATAGCACTGACCTCAGTGAAAATCAAAAGGGATCTATTTGGATAATAAAATTCTGTAGCAGCACAGATCTACAGGGTCAGGGACCAAAAGAAAACAGTCGGCATCAGTGTGTAGAGGAACAAATGCATGTTTTGCAGTCAGAGACATCTAACAGACGTATGCGTGGGGGATGATGGCAGGGGAGTTTATGCTGAGGGAGCCAGAGAGGAAAGAAAAAGTACAAAGGCTATCCACACCCTCCTACAGGAAGATGCCTGCCCACAGACCAGCCTGCAGAGAAACAGACAACGGAGCAACAACCAGCAGGCCTGGATTCCAGCCCCCAGCCTGCTACTAACACAGAATGTGACCCGGGCAAGTCAAGTAAAGTCTGTTTCCTCATTAATAAAATGAGGAAGGGGGGGTGCCTGGGTGGCTCAGATGGTAAGCGTCTGCCTTCAGCTCAGGTCATGATCCCAGAGTCCTGGGGATCGAGCCCTGCATCGGGCTCTCTGCTCAGTGGGGAGCCTGCTTCTCCCTCTGCCTGCTGCTCCCCCTGCTTGTGTGCTCTCTCTGTCAAATAACTAAATAAAATATTTAAAAAAATAAAATGAGGAAGGGTCCTTCCGTTTTGGAAATTCTATAATATGCAGTCATCGCCCAATGGATAGTAACTGGGTTGTATAAAAGTTACTGTACTGATGGGAATTATCTGCTCTGAAGTTATTTGTTTATTCATTTAAAAATTCATTAATCTGACACACAAGCTTCTATCTTCCACCAAATCATAATGAAGACATTACAGCCAAGTGTCTTCTGAGGTCATTTAAGTTCTAATACTTGTATGTTGAGGACCTACAGCTGTAGAGATAATTGATTAGAGGTTGCTCAACAATGAGAGCACATGGTCAGTTTTTCACATGCCTCTGAGTCCCCACAGATCCTCTCTTTCTTCATAACAGCCAGAGGGGTACAACTGCTGTGTTAGCAATCTCCGACCTAATGAATCTAACAGAGATTATACCTGGACAAAAGGTACATCACACGTGGCTAGAAAAATTTCTAGTATGACTTGTAAGAAGTTGGAAGTATTAAAAATACTGAGGTATTCAGAAGGATGTAAATAAATACTCAAATGTCTTTCAAAGAGAAGAGAATCAATTTGCAAGGCTTTATATTTGTTTTTAATTTGTCTTGAGCGTTCACAAAAATACCAGCTCAAGGAGGATATGGGTATTTCATCTCATCAAATGCAGGAACATTTCAACAAATATGTTAACAAAAGAATGTGGAAATTGTGTAAGAGAGTACTTATTCAAGCAGATGACAAAACCATGGGTAACAAGAGAATGGCAAAAAGCCACCTATGAGAGTCTTGTAACATCAACATGGTCTAGCCCACGTGAAGAGACATTTTCCCAAAGATGACATCCAAATGGCCAACAAATACATGAAATGCTCAACATCACTATCAGGAAAATGCAAAGCAAAACCACAAGGAGGTATCACCTCACAGCTCCTAGCTATCATCAGAAAAGACAAGAGAGAACAAGTGTTGGCAAGGATGTGGAGAAAAGGGAGCCCTTCTGCACTGTGGGTGGGAATGTCAACTGGTGCAGCCACTACAGAAAATAGTACAGGTTCCTCAAAAAATTAAAAACAGAAACATCATATGATCCAGGAACTCCACTTCTGGGTATGTAACCAAAGGGAATGAAACCACTATCTCGAAGAGACACCCGACCTCATGGTCACTGTAGCATTATTTACAATAGCCAAGGTATAAAACAACCTAAGTGTCTGTCAACAAAAGAATGGAAAAAACAAAACAAAACACAAAGGAATATTATTTGGTCATAAAAAAGAAGAAAATGGTGCCATTTGTGACAACATGGATGGACCCTGAGGGCATTATGCTAAGTGAAATAAGCCAGACAGAGAAAGACAAATAAAGCATGATCAGGCTTATATGTGGAATCCCCACGCCGCGCCCTCTCCCAAAAGCCAAATCCCTAAAAGCAGAGTAGAATGGTGACTGCCAGAGAGTACAGGGTAGGAAAAACGGGGAGATGTTGGTTAAGGGGTACAGGCTTCCAGTTACAACATGAATCAGCTTTGGGGATCTAAAGTACAGAATGGTGATTCCAATTAATGATACTGTACTACACACTTGAAAGTTGCTAAGAGAATAGATCTGAAATGTTCTTACCACCACCACAACAAAAGAATGGCAATTATGTGAGTGAAGAATGTGTTAACTAACGTTGTGGTAATCATTCAGCAATATACACATGTATCAAGCCATCATGTTATATACTTCAAACTTACACGACATTATATGTCAGTTGTATATCAAAAGCTGGGGAAAAAAAATGGTCTGGCCTCTAAAACCTTACCTGGTGACATCTAGAGCCTTCTGAACTTTTGCTTGCACAGATCCAAGTAAATCTGCTCCCATTTTCTTAAGTAATTGTGTGAGAAGAACAAAAAGCCAGTCTTGCAAGTCATCCTTATGAATTATAATAAAATCCACAAGAGTCTCCAAAAACATACTGAAAACCTAGGCACAAATGAAAACCAAGTATTTCACATATGTAATTCATAATTTCCTCCAAAGTCTCTATTAAAAATGGACTGGTCATATTAGAGGAGACAAATGTATTAAAAAAATAAAGGAAAAAGGATCGGAACTTACTCTCTGTTGTGAATTCCACCGCAAACCAGGCCATGCAACAAAACAAATTCCATGTTAGTCCACAGTGAATTAATAACCATTTTCATGCAGTTTCTTAAAAGACCTGAAAAGATTATAAACTGATACTGATACTCTTCCCCTCCCTCAATATGCCTTCAAAATTCAGTACCGAGAGAAATTAACTTTGCTGAAAGGTATTAGTTTAATCCTAGAGGCCTCTCTTCCTTCCATCCTTCCTTCCTCTTAAAAAAAAAAAAAAAAGTTCTCTTAACCATCAGAATTCCATACTATTACTGTCCATTATCTAGCATTCAACAAGTAATGTTACAAGATGAGGGAGGAAAAAAACCTTGAGCATTGTAGATTTCGATGTAGGCCAATTCAGATATTGTAAAGTAATACAATATAAAAAGATATTATAAAAGTCAATATAGTCTATAAAAAATTATGGCTTAGAATAAAAGATACAGTCCACATAATTCTCATGCTGCTGTGCAATCATTAATGCTGTATAAGGTGAGATAAGAGTCCACAGTGGACTATCCTCGAACCGATTTGAGAGAGATAAGTAGCACTGTGTCCCCTACTTGGCTAATAAATGAGTCATGCTCTACTGGGACAACCCAGCTATAATATACCTACTCAGTTCTAGCACAGCAACTATTAACCACCAGGGGTCTCCCGTGAGACAGCTCAGAAAAAAAACTCACTGAGCCCCCAGCTATGGGATTCCTGGCTTAGTTCAAAGGCAGCTAGCAAATATTAACTAAACTGAGACCTCCAAACTCACTGTACAAGAGCCTTCTGATGGAAACAAATTTCCTTCTTTATCCTCACATTCTGGTTCTGAATCAGCAATCTAGAGGTGACAGGTAACAGAAATTTCATCAATGCTCCATACTACCTAACATCCCTTATGCTCTCTTATGAATCTTATGCTTAAAATCTTCCTGCCTTTTTTTTTTTTTTTTGGAAGTAGGCTCCACACCCAGCATGGAGCCCAACACAGGGCCCAAACTCATGACCCTGTGATCAAGACCTGAGCCGAGATCAAGAGTCTGATGCTCAACTGACTGAGCCACCCAGGTGCCCCAGTCTTCCTGCTTTTAAACACTTATTCTTAGAGAAAAATCGTGATAATTGTATCTTTGGATATCTCTGTGGCCCTAGAATTCAACCTTTCTTGGATTCTACTTATGTTGTTAATGTTAACCTTGCTGTGAAGTTCATCACAGGAATTTTAAGACATGCTTCAAGACCAGTACTGAGGAGAACTGCTGTCTCCCACCCACTACCCCTGCAGAAAAAAGAGAACCCCCACATTCATTCTTCTAGGCTCCCATGAGCATCTCAAAGAACAGGGGTCCCGTGTTGTTTTCTGTGTCCCTAGCCCAGAGCAAGTACTGAGTGCTGAATGACTGGACAGAGCATGTCTGATGACTCTGATGAGAAAGGGCAGAAAAGGAAAGGAAGTCACAATAACTGGCTGGACTTTCTGGCCATGGCAGGTCTCCTTCTCCCCGTTAAGACTTAAAAGGGACCATTTTTACTAGGAAAACTGTGGTCTGAGATCATGAAATCCTGCACTGTCAAGCATATGAGATTTGGTTATGCTGACTTAAGGTTCTACCAATTTTTGCACTTCTGGTCTTGTCCTTTATCCATCCTTTAAACTTGCCCAATAAACTCAATCCCCCCATTTTCTTTCTCTAAAAGCATCCAACTAGGATTCCTCCCAAACTAATGGCATGTGTTTCAAATCTAAACTCCAAGCAGGCTTCTGTAAAGGGTCCCTCTCTGAGCACCATTCCTGGGTCATAGTCAGGGGTGTTTTCCTCCCAGCAGGGATCCCCCTCAGGACTCAGTGCTCTCCTTGGACCCCGGGAGTGTGGATGCCAGCTAGGTGGCCACCATCGGGCAAATTCTTGGGGACAGGAAAATTCTATTTGGAGAAATAGCTTAACCTGATTTTTCAATAAATCCATTACATAAATGCTTCTATTTTTTTTATCTTGTCCTATATAGGCAAATTCTACATGGGGTACAAAAAAGAATAATTATAGACTTGATTATCTTTTTCATTTCTGTTAAGAAAAAAAAAGGCATTGCATTAGAATATGATGTTTTATTCTAGCACGTAGCCCACCGTTTGGCTAACAGGAGGTACCCCAAAGCATCTGAATATGACTATATCTTATTCTTTCCATTAACTCTTAAAACAAATTTTATTTAGTTTATTTAGCTCCAAGTTTTATGGACATGTGAAGTTCCCAAGAAGTCTTTTTTAAAAGATATAACATAAGCTGCTGAAGCTGGTGTTATATCTGTAAAGTCTAAACTGCGCTATGGGGAATTCTCTCTCACTCTTAAGTAGTGTATTATACAGCTCACGTGGACATGCAGAGGGGGCGTCGGCAGGCACGAGTCCCAGACTTACCTTGCTGTGAGGGTCAGCAAACATTCGGGTGAAGATCTCACACAATCTTTTCAATTCTACTCGACTAGAGGGAATAAAATGGAAATAAATAAATTTAGAATTTAATGAGTCAACACTGAGATTAGTGACAGCTTTTTTAAAGCTTTTTTCACAAACGAATCATTTTATTTAATTCATGATGAAATCAAGTAGAAATATAAAACCACGACAGTTTGACTCTCAAAATGAGGCAACTGAATCTCAGAGAGTGATTACCAAAGTTCGCACACATGGGAGTGGCAAAGCCCTGAGCTAAATCCCCCGCTCATTTCATTTGAGGTCTGTTTTCCACCTACCACAGATGAAAGGCAATGGGATAAAGTATAAGAAAAGCATGTGCTTTGGGGTGAGACGGACCTGGATTTTAATCTCAGTTTTGCTACCAAGTACTCAGATGTCTTTAGATCTGTATCAAACAAATGGCCACAGGGAGGATTAAAGGAGGGAACGCTGCCATTCCTGCCACTGCTGAGACCAAGAAAACATTCATTTCCTGTTAGTGCCCTTTTGCCTTTTCTGACCCTTACCTATATATACTACTGAGTCCCATTTTTCCTTCAAGGCTTGAATAAGCGTCGTCATCTCTTCCCCAAATCACCCTTGAGTAATCCCCCCTTCATACAGATGAGTTGGTTTGATGATCCTTTAACATTATTAACAACACGATCTAGTTAGACCAATGCCAATCAACAGATTTCTAGAGATTCTTCAATGGATACTTGGTGAACACTAAAAATCAAGAAACCAGGATCGCCAGAATTAAGCAGATTCTTGAGGAATAATAATCTCAACAAACCATCCTCTTTTTTTTTTAAATCCTCATTTTGTTTTCGACAGCTCACTAGAGCATCAGAGGCTATGTGCATTTCAGAAAGCATATGACAAAACTTCTCAAGGCCTCTCGGTGGGGGAACGGCACGTAACAGATACGAACACAGCAGGGTGGAGTCGGACAGACCAGATGGGCACACTTACAGCACAGGGATCCACTAGTCAAGGTTCACTTAGCAGTGCAGAGCCTACCCGTGACCACAAACTTACCCACTCTCACAGGTTATCTTAGAAAAAATCTCCAAAGAACATCGTATCTGTACTTCAGGGATTCTAACTTGCCCAATTTTTCACATTTTAACATCTCTGTAATTTTGAGATTCATCTTATAATCAAAGATGTATTAGTACTGCCATGGTTTAATAAGCAGCATTTCTTAGAGGGATATAAAATAGCAGTGTATCAACGGTGCCTCAGATTTGATGAAATATGGTATAAACATATACTTTTTTGGTATGTGTGATACATGCTCATTTTAGAAAATTTGTGAGATATAGAAACAAAGAAAAAAGCAAAATAATCAACTCTAGTAATAAGGCTGGTACTACTTTAAAGTACTCCATTTTAGTATCTCGTTACTATACATGTTTATAAGCTATATGTATGCATATATTACAAAATTTGAGGCTGAGACTGCTATGATTTTACCCACAACTCCAAAGTATAATGAACCATACCAACCAGCAGAGTTATTTTTTACCTAACTTGCAAACTGTATCAAGACTTCTCAAATAACACCTACCAGATAAATATGAACTGTAACGGAACCAAATGTTTTATAAACCTAATAGAGTATTTGTAAGATATTTCAAAGTCCTTGGAAGGCAAAGACCATGTCTTAGTCATCTTAGCACCCGCAGTGCCTGCCCCCGCGCCTGGAACTCGGTAAGGACTCCCTGAATGACAGGGAGCCCCCTTAAACCACTGCTAAGTGTAAATACGGGACTTCAAACTTGGCTCACGACCTTGGCCTCCTTGTCCTCACCTCAGTGTTCTTTGGCTCTTCAGTAAGTTCTGCAGGCCTAGAAGCCCTTCTTTCCTTTCTGACCAGTTGGAACTGGCACAGTGGTTGAGAACTTCTGCTACGTCCTCAGTCTGCCGCAGATAATGGGGAATGCCACCATTCCTGGAGCCGTACGAGCGCTCAGAGCAAACACTTGAGGCATCGCTGTTGGCGTCATCATCTGAATACATCCCATACGGCTCGTACCTCCTCCTCACAGGCTTCTTCTGTCAGATCCAACGAAGGTGGGGGTGATGGAGGAAGACATGGGAAGGTGAAATAACCATGAGTCACACCACACAAGATCAACAACAGAGTTACAGGTAAAAAGATACGCACGCACATGCACACACACGTATGCACGCACCACACTTTCCTGTACTCACAGATCAGGGAAATAAAAACCTAAAAGCAGACATCCAGTCAGAATAGTAAGTAACAGGCAGAGCAGTCCGTAGCAGAGACGGAAGAGTGTGGTCTCTAGGACGGTGTGTGGACTTCGCAGTGGGGCAGACTCGAGTGGTAGTCAGGCCGCCACTGACTGGCTGAGGAACTTCAGAAAGCTCCTCACCTTCCTGCTTCACTTTCCTCATCTTTGAAATGACAAGAATGCTACCTCCCACACGCCTGCTGGGAGCGTGTGTGAACTAACCTGGCTCAGCCCCTGCCACCCTGCAGGTATGCGCCCCCACTGGGCCCTTCGCAAACAGAAGCAATCTATTGTGAGCAGGGTCTGTGGGAAAATTTGTTGGAATATCCATGCTTCCTCAAGAAAGTCTGAAACTGAAATGTCAGGGACAGAGTAGCCCAAGTAAAAGGATGCTTAAATTATCTGAACACAAATAGCCTTCCTGCAGACCCTTCATTCGTTTCTCTTACCCTGAATACAAAACTGTAAGTTAAACCCATAAATAATATAGCAACAGCTATTAAACTGATAAGATACAATTTTCCCTAAAAGAAAAAAAAGTTAATTGGCTGAAACCATACAAATGCAATTTTCTTTTGTCTTTTTTTTTCTTTCACAAACGTAATTTTCTAATAATGTATGGCTTGTCCATCCACCATAACTTGCTCAGGACAATTCTGCCTTATGCCTCTTGTCCCAGCAGAATTAATGAGTTAAGTAGCACCTCTTTTCACTTTCAGAAGTATCCTTGTTAGTATGATAAATTATATCATCATATACACACACACACACATAAACAAACTAGATTTGTAAAATAAGAAAAATGTTGAATATATCCATTCATGAAATAGTAATGACATTAAAAGTAGACACAAACTGGGTTAATAAAACACTGACAGAAGGAGCAGAGCTTGAGATTCAAAAAAAAAACAAAAACAAAAACAAAAAACCCACTAAAACAGATGAGAGAGGGGACTGATTCCATTGCTAACAACAGCTTCACTAGACTCGACAAAATCGTAATTCAGACCAGAATTTCTAATTACACTACATGCTTTGTGCTTTCACTAGCCCCTAAAGGAAATATACTCGCAACAGAAAAAAATGAAGTTGTAAAACAAAAGTTAAAGCACTGGTACCTTGCTCCTGGAGTCTCCTAACAGCTGTAGGCAGGAAAATATTGAAGGATGGGGAAAAAGCATAGAGAATTATGTCAGAAGCATATGTGGGGATTGTTCTTGCAACAAAAGTGTACAGCAAAACATATCTTAGCAAACCAAAAATATAGGTTAGCAAGCGATTCATATCAAGTGAATAATAACAAAGAACGCTTTCACAATGGCATTACCTAGCCCTTCCTACACCTCCTAGAAACGCCTTCCAGTACTCGCTACACTTCTTGCTATGCTAAAACTCTTCCCACACCACCGAGGTACATCCCGAAAGTCACCATTAGTTCTCCTGTCTGCTCCTACGCTAGATTCTGTCTGCCCCTGGGGCTTCTACCCTGGGAGGCAAACACTGTGTACCATTCTTGCGCTCTCTCTTCTGCAGCAGGTCACTCTGGGAGGCCAAGCAGTTTGGACAAAGAGTAATAAGGGCAGCCTGAGTGGACCGAGAGCTAGAGCTCAGAGAAAAGCCCGAGTCAAGGAAAGCCCAAGCTCAAATTCTCAAGTCCGACTCTGCCTCCTAGAACTTTGTGCACAGTCCCTTGGGCGGTTCTTTAAAGAATGAGGAACTCCCCCGCCTTAACTGGAAGTCCCATTTAACTAAGGGTTTTGCACATCCATCATTTCCCACCCCTCTGACCTCCTAATAGGGTCTCTGAATAAGTAAGAGACAGATTCTCAGTGCTGCAGCTTGGAAGGAAAAATAGCTTCACAGAGTTCCGTTCCAGCTCATGACTCTGAAGTCAGAGCCATGGTTAGAGCAATTATCCTGAAACTCCAGTACCTGCCAGGAAAAAAAGCCCTTCTACACAGAAGGCTGATGAATAGAGCTGGCCAGGCAGCCCCTGCTTACAGGAAAAGCATCAGGAGAGTGGCAAACTGCTTGCTCACAGTCGCTTGTCAAAGAAATCTGACTGAGCAAGAATAAATGAGGGCGACACAGGACGGGATGAAAAGTGAGAATCCCTGTTAGCCACAGACTATAACATTTTGATCAGATGAAAAACAGGGCTGGGTTTAAAATTTCTGTGTCTGAAAGCAGGATGTTATAATACGTTTTTCCTCAGAGAGACAATATATCTTAAAACAGCACAAGCAAGGCCAGAGATCAGACAGTTCTAAAGAGGATCTATTTTAAATGCTGAGCACATCAACCAGAATATGCTAGAGGCAGTGTCACTACCAGCTGAAACGCATCTTTAAAAAGCAATTTGACCACAAATTGAAGGACCTCTACTCACTTTATATATATATATTTTTAAGATATTCCATTATAATGAGGCAAAAACATATTCAACCAGTGCTTTATATCCTCAGACTTCACTGGCATTAAAATTTAGGAGTTTCCTTAAATAATGACTCATTTTTAAAGACAAACAAACAAAGGTAAAATCGCAAGGAACAACTAGTGTGGTCCTGGATTCAATGCGAGATTTTCAAACCACAAACTCTGTTACCTACTATTATAATGATACGTGTAGGCTATGCCATTAGAGCCTGTAAAGCAATAGAAGCAGGAGAACGAAAAAAGGAAACGCTGGGGGAAAAAAAAATGGAGAAAAGGGGAAAAAAAAAAAAAAAGAAGCCCAATGACATCAGAGAAGCCCAATGCCATCAAAACTTCCTTGATACTGAGGAGCACAGAACGAACACCTGGCGCGAGAATTTTTTGTAGAGGGCCGATTTTCACTTACGTACAGGGATAGGAGTTTAAAGAGAAAGTGATGACAATATCAGTTTACCCAGTATTTACACAATTTTACAGAGTGCCCAGGGTGATTTAGTACCCTGATTTGGAGGCGATTTTCTGGTAGGACAGAGAAAACCGTGGCTGAGTAAGTCAAAGAGACTGCACACACTGCGACTCTTACCAAAGCATCGGCGACAGCAGCTTCGAGGTCTGTACTTGTGCTCAGAACTCGCATGGCATTCACAGAGCCAGGTATTCTTCCTGCCTGGCCAAGCCCAAACCGGTCTATTTAAGAAAAACAAAACCGAAAGACATGTCACTTTAATTCAAATTTTCTCAATCCTTTGCAAGGGCTCCTGCCTCTTCCCACCTACTGGACAGAGGCACTGGAAAGTCTCTAGCCAATCGGAACTACCCTTCACTTAAGAGTTCTAACTAGACTTGTTTACCGGCGGCAGAGGTTAGGTTGTTTCATATTTAATACCATCGTGCCACAAAGCATCCTAACAACTGAAATGGCTCTTTAATGTTTTATTTTTGAAAAGTGCTGAGAAGTGGGAGAGAGAGGGGAACTTATTAGAGAAGCGAGCCGGGCTGTGGGCGGAGTTTTTTAATCTATTTAGCGTTCCCTCTGGAGGCAAGTTGGCCCTGATGTTTGGTCAAACTAATTAGAAAGCTTCACGGTTTGACAATAGGGTTCTAATGAGATGTGTAATAAAAAGGTAAAATTTGAAACAAATGCATTCGATTGATCTCTGCAAATTTTCATTAGTGTCACGACTGTTTAACTGTCATTAACTGAGCTCAATTAATTTTTGGCATTTGTTCATGATGGCTGTGTCACCAAAGGTTATTTAAAAATCAGCTTATTAAAATTCTTCAATGATCATCACAAAAAGCTAGCACCTTCACTGCAAAACATTAATCATTTGGATAACAGTAGTATACATTTTTCCTGAGTCTCTCAAAGGATTTTCAAACGATAGTCTAAACATGTAACAAAATGGGTATGATCCAAAGAATTTAAAATAAATTTCAGCAGTTCAATTATTTTAAGCCTGTTAAGGATCAAGGACAATGAAGACTAGCTTTTTAAAAGCCCCATTACATCAGGAGAGCAGCCTTCCTTAAGAAGAGCTGAGGTTAAAGCTTTAACAGGAAAAAGTTCATATAAATTATACTCCCTAAGTGTATCATACTATTTACTGGCAAGCATTTCTTATTTAAAATCCTAATGTATTTAAAAAAAACCTTTGAAGAAAAATGTTAAGATAAAAAATGCTTTCTTTTTGTGAACAAATAAGACACTATTTGGATGGAAAAAAAAAAAAACAAACCCTCTCTATTAGCCATAATGAAGCATTTAGAATAAAAGGAAAGCTAAATCTGTTTTACGTGAATTGATCTTTCTTATAAAGTGGTATATTTAAAACTCTAGATATGTAACAAGAGTTCTTTAGAAAACAAGAACTCTAAAAGTGAGGTGTTGTTACTTAGCTTTTTTAAAATGTCGATTTCAAAAAATTACACCTTCCAGCGCCACCGAAAGGGGAAAATATTTAAACACTGCTAACCAAAACGTTATACAGTCATGAATTTTTATAAAGAAACAAAAATTGTATGTTATACTATCCCCTTTTTTAATGCACTTGTTGGTCACACTGCATGCTGTCTTAGCCGTTCTGTTCAAAAGATGATTAAATGTGCCATATAAACTAAGAGACCACAAAGCAATTATATCTAGATCTCTCCCCATATATGCATATATATATATATAATCAGTTGACATATGAAACAAGTGTAAATTTGAGATTTGCTGTGCATATGGTTTTATACATGATCTTTGCTCACGTCTTTTTTCCATTAAAAAAGGGTAGATAGTAAGGGATTTATGAGTAACAAAATGAAAATAACTCATTGTAAGCCATTTAAAAATTACCCAGCATAAACTTAAATAAAACGGAATCTAAAAAAATTAAAAAAAAAAAAGTATATCTCATGCCAGCAATTCTTGCTCCAGGGATAATACTGATTTTTTTTAGACAGAAAATTAAAACTGTAAGAACAATGCAATTATTCTGTGCTTCCCAGATGCATACAGCTCCGCCATACACAGTGACTGCAGATCACTGGATATATATCATAGATCATTTGAATTTCAAATCTGAAGGGGAAATGTTTGTCTGGATCTGAGCAAAGTTACAAGCCGTTTGTTTTCACCAGAGCAAAGTCCGTTCTACACTCACTGCTCTGATGTTATGATGAAGCTCCATTTCCCAAGAGATGGATACGTGCGACTGTGCCCTCAGTCTGGCCCCTGATTTTCAGGGGACTGTACTCTTCAGAGTGTGCATAATAAAAAGCATAGCTCGCTTCGCTTAGAGGAAACACAGAGAAAAATAACTCCATGAGTTGGTGACAGTTGTCCCCATCGACAGGCTGTAATTTAATACATAATGCCTTAGTCAAGTAAGAAAACTGTAGTTACCATATAAAAATGATGTCAGTTAAATCCAGCAAACTGATGCATCTCGGTATGCTTACTTTTTGCCCCAAAGGCTGACCGGGGGATTTCTGGTATCGTTAAAGCGGGCTGGGACAGAACATTTGGGGACCACAGGCTGCAAAGGCTACCTGCCGCCTGACCTGATTACCTGAATCGTGACCTTGTTTTTCCGTAAAAGTTTTAGGACAAATATTTATACATATGAAATCATGCACGCTAGGATTTGGAACATTTAATAACTAAACAGTTCCTCCAAGTAATCAGAACTTGACACTAATAATTAACATCAGTAATCAACACTTTTTGGGAGCAAAGCCTCTGGAAATGAAAGACTGTCGAGGGACCTCCATCCCCTCTTTCCCCACAGGGACGTTTCAGGATACCTATTTCCGGTGACTGTTCTCCTATTTCGGGAGGGAGTCAAAAGAGGGGTAGAAGCCCCTCCCCGTGTTTTTGTTTGTTTGGTTTTCACATAAACATGAACACTGGAGAAATGATGTTGTCAAACAGGCTATAAAGCATCTACGGCCTATTAACAGAACCATAAACATTCAACAACTTAAAAAAATCAAAGCACGTTGGGGAAAACAAATATGAAGGGCGTACATGCCAAGTGCTAGCCGACACTGATGAAAACAAATGCGAAAATGGGTGCGAAACTGGAACATATGAAGAAGCCAAGGCATGCAGTTAGCACTTGTTCACCTGACTGCCCAACAGTTTCAGCAGTGGAGAGGGCACTAGTGGACCTGGAATGACGTCGAGAGGCTGCAGGTAAAAGGAACGGCAACACCCACAGGATTAACACAGAAGTACCCCAGACAGGAAATGCCACAGTCCAAAGGGAACGCACAGACTGCTCCCAACAAGGCCATGTTTTCTCATGAAAGGAAATGATGCTGGAGATGAATGGAGAGCAAGTGCCAATCCCCAAACTCTACGGCAGCCTGCTGGCTCTCACAGGGCTAGCACACACACAGGCACGACAAAGGCACTCTTTGCGGTGTTCCTTAGGCACCACCTGAGCTCAGACTCCAGGTTTGTATTCACGCCACGAAGCCTCAAGGAGCCGTTAATGGACATATGCAACATGAAGGACATCAGGAGTCACAGAGCACTGTCTATATACCGAGTGGAACAGCAGTAGAATGGATTATTTACTCAGCTCACGAGATGCCTCATCGGTACGTGATGCATACGCAACCATGCACCAAAAACAAAAGCATAGAAGTTCGTCATGTTATCTGAACAGAAACAGGATGAAATCACGAGAAAGGGGCTCAACAAATGAAATTCCGTGTTCCCCAAATTTTTGCTCTACTGTTGCACGGATACCCTTAGTATCAGTGAACTTATTGTTTAACTGCCGGAGACTGCGCTGTAACAGGCTTAAGGAGCTTCCCTGGCGAGGCATTTGCAGTACTCTGGTTACGAGCAACCACTCCGTAATGCAGCTGGGGGCAAATCCTGGTTTGATCACAACCAGCTGGAGGACCTGAGGCCAAGCGCTACATCTCTCTGTATCTCAGTTTCCTCGGCTGGAAATGGTGCTAAAAGTGGTACGTACCTCTTGGGAGTGGAGAGAGTTGCAAGAGATCAGACACTGAGCACTTAAAGCAGTGCCGGGCACTGAGTAAATGGTGAAATGGTGGGAGCAACAGGAGTAGTGCTGCTGGTGCTGGCGGTGGCAGTGACGGTTACCAGTAAACGCCAATTTATATGTCTACGTCAAATATTACTGTATTAGCAAGTATTCATAATAAGCATATAAATTCAGCAATCTGAGGAATTCTGTGCTAAACTCTGTCCGCAGAGAGAATTACTTTCAGAAAGAACCGTGAAATAGGCTTTGGTTCAAAATAAGAACTTACTGAGCAGAGTGCCATGCAATATATGGCTTTTCCTTACCTCCAGAAAAAAACCCCAAACACTGTGTGCTTATAGTCATTACTCTGAAAAGAACATGGTGGTCGTACCATGGAAAATTCACAAGGTTTAACAAAGTAATACCAAGCAGTGCTACTCTTCACCCACGCTACGAGAGTACACTGTCCTGTACACGTGAACACTTTTGTTTCGTCATAAAATACCAGAACCTCAACTCTTCAATACAGTTTCTTTTAAGATTGTTTTTAAGGTAATCTCTATACCCAAGGGGGCTCAAACTCACGACCCCAAGATCAAGAGTCACATGCTCTACCGACTGAGCCAGCTAGGCACCCCTATAATTTTATTTTTTCAAGCTCATGTCACTTTATGAAAATGCACATATCTGTGGTATTAAGTGGTATTAAATAGCAAAGGTTACCTGGTCGACAAGGACAAATTTTCACCAGCTTGCAAAAGGAAAATTTCTAACTCCTCAAGATGCACACAAATAAATTGGCAATCTCTAATAACAGATATAAAATAATCACTTTCCTTACAGAAGGAAGTTGGCAAAACACATTTTAAGACTGAAGCATACCATTTACTGTACAACATATCAGCACCATACCCTGGTAGTTTAAAACTGAAAATAGCTTTTAGGCAATACCTGATGGTTTCTTCTAAAGTCGTCCCCTGGTTCTGTTTCAACAGACTATTCTACAGTAAATCTGTCATGTAAAATGAGTCCTTTGTCACTTTCTCAAGTGAACATCCATCAGTGGAATCCAAGGTGGACCCAGTTATGTCAAAGCCTGACAGCAGAGCCCGTACTTGCACTTAGAAGTTGTCACTGTAACCATATACATATTGAAAATGGTCCAAAATAACTTTGTAATAAAAATGCAAACATAAAACCAATATATAATCACCAAAACACAATAATTTCCACCACCACCCCTTATTTCAAACTGAAGGCTGGCTATATAAAGGGCCACTAACACAAAATCTCACTAATTTATAGAAGGGTTGGGAAACAATTATTAAAGTGAATGAGAAGAAGGAGGAAACTTCACATTGTCTGAAGGGCACAGCGAGTTCTCCTGGGAACCTTTAGGGACTCATCTATGAATTCCTAGGTCCTAACTCCAAACCTGGAAATCATAATTGCGAAACATTGCTGGACACTTTCTCTGTGCTTAAGCCTGGAGAGAAAGCATTTAATACATTTCAGAGGAACAAATCAAAGACATTAAATTATCAAAACTTTCAAATGAGGCAGGGAAGCAGCCAAGCTTTGAAGTCAGGCTGGATTCAAAACCTAGCTCCACCGTCTAGCTGTGTGACCTTGAGAAAGTGGCTTACTCTCCCTAAGTCTCTGTTCTGTCATCCGTAAGAAAAGGGATGACAGTAACACCTGTCCCAGAAGGCGAACAGGAGCCATGAGGGGCTGCACCTGCTCAGAATGGTGCTGGTATGCACAAGCACTGCTCCTGTTCTCATTGGATAAAAGTCTTATGGGCAGATTTAACCCAAGGAGGCAAAGGAGGCATGGCATAAAAATTCAGCTGAAAAGATGTTAACTATGGCCCTGACCACAACAGAAGACGTGTGCTGTTGCTAGTTTGTTAGGAAGGGGAAATATCTGTATCCACATCTTCTGCCCTGGTAGGAGCAATTGTGCATTTCACCATTCTGGGCTGTCACCAAGACAGACACGTATGCAGATTAATTTCACCAAAGAAAGTAAAAACCAGACTAGATCACTCAAGTACTCGGGGTTCAATTAGGAGCTCAAGAGTTCAGCACACTTTGCCTGGTCCACTGACCACATGCTGGATTCCAAAGGCTGCTTCCATGGATGATAACAAAAATACCCATACATATATGAAATAAAAACATGGACTTGCCTAAGAGGCCAAAAAACCAATAAACAGATTGAATCGTTCACTTATATAACAGGTTGTTTAGAAGGTCAGCAAGGATGCAGAGATATACAGCCTTAACTTAAGGAAAAATCACCAGTTCATTTGGAAAAAAAAAAAAATCATCATTGCCACCCGATTTGTTGAGAATTCTGTTCTGATGCTTCAGATTGCCATGGAATAGCGGATGTGTATGAGGTAAGTCGCCCCACTTAGGATCTCATGGTCATCAGGAAGACTAAGTCAAGGGACTCATCTGGCATAGCTTTAACTGCATACAGGACAGCAGGTCATAAGGAAGTGTATCTAGATTTTGACTATTGATACTGATGGGATAAAAGGATATTAGGAAGAAGTGTATGACATTAGGAGCAGAGAGAGGCAAATATTAAGACTATGTGTTTCTGATCCATCATCTACTTTCTGGAGTGACATTTTTATATCTGAAAGACCAGTTACATAATTAGAGTTGAAATAACAGACTGCTGCAGACCATAATTCCATATAACAACTTCAGGCCTAGGCCTAACATTCTAAAATGATTTCCACCTGCTATGCTTATCAAAAGGAAAATAGACAGTTTTACAGCAATATGGCAAAGAACTGAAACACAATTACTAGAGAATACAAAATATTTTTTTGTGAGAAGTGTGTGTTCTTTCTAGAGGTCTCTAGGGATTAATAATTTGCACTATGAGGTATATGTCCATTTTAGACTATTCAAACTAAAAAGAAAAGGCAAACACGAAATTCCATAAAGGAAATAGGTTTCTGTCGGTTTTTCTTGAATCCTAAGAACTGTGAAAATATAAACTCTGGCTATAAGAGAGACTGAGGTTGGTGGGTGAGCAACCCAAATGGCACCTGGCGGGTGACCTGAGATATGGTACTAATACCACCTTATGGCAACGAAATACCGTAAATTTCTGCCCTGGGAGGGCATCAGGTCACAGCCTTTAAATAGCCTATGGAGCCCAGGAAGAATGAAAATATCTGATTAGTTAACAATAAACGTTGTAAAGTCGTGCATTGTGCCATACACCTCAGCGGCTTATCAAAAAGCTACTTTGGGGGAAAAAAAAAAGCTACTTTGGGCTTGCTTTAGGAGGAGGCACTGAAATGACTCACTTAACAAAAAAGCATGGCTAATCCCTTCATCCATGCAGCTTTTTAACGTTATCACCCCTCAGCTGAGCACATTTCATGTCGTAGACATTATCACGATTGTATTTTTCTCCACCTTTGAACTGAACCACGTAGGGCCTGAACTCGGGTACAATTCAAAACAAATTGCTGAAATTCAATGACAAACAATATGCTTGGGATTCGCTCTACTTTTAAGAAGCAATTCACTGTCACTGAGCGTCCCCTTATGTTAGAAGTTGACCACGCAGATGGGCTTGCTGGCCAGCAAGTGGTCACAAATGGCAACGGCACAGGGTGAAGTGGTGTTTTTTTCCTCCAATATGTAAAAATTGGAAATGGCCAAACTTCAAGCATGCAGAGGGGGGAGGGGACAACAGAGGGTAACTAAGGAAGAGGAGAGAGAGAAGAAAGGTTCACAAGGACAGTAGAGGAGGGAGAGCAGGTCATTCCACCTGGCGGTGTGTGGGACAAGCATTTGGAGCAGGGCAAGAACTCTGTTCCGAGAGCCAGTGCCTACGTGTACTCACCGAGTGGAGGAAAGCCCCGAGCGGGGCTCGTATCGCGGCTGCTCTCACAGCTGGTATTACGGCTGCACCCCTGACTCATGCTGGGTCGAGGGATACGGCTGCTCCGTGCTAGTGTGCAGCATGAGGGGTTTCAGAGAAGGTGAAGAAGTTTAATGAAGACAGAAAAACTCACAAAACGTCAGTCACATTCCGTTAACGTAATCATGACATTGTCCGCGCTGGGGTGGGGCGTGGGGGGGGGGTGCATCGTGAATGGCTATCCCTGCTGAGGCCTCACTGACTGGCGTGCTGACAGGCCTGATAACGGGCCTGCATAAAAACTCGACTGTGCTCAAGGTTTCGGAAAGCTGTGGGTTTTTGTATGGAAGTGAAATAATACCTAAATGTAAGAAATGAAAAGAAAGCTTTCCAAAGAGCAAACTGGCACCAGGAAATCCAAGATCAAACTCTTTTAGAAAATGATCAGTTTTTATGGCTTTAGCAAACTGGCTGAACAAAATGATAAACGACTAAAGCCATTTTCATATACACTGCGTTGTCAGAAAGATCATTTATTTTGGATTAATAAAACGGAATAAAGGCTCGAAATCCATGAACTTACCTAATTAAAAGAAAGAGGGTTCACTTCTCTCAGCCTGGGCTTCTTTACAAAGAGAAATTCTAAGGACTGACACAGCTGGAGAACCTGCCCACTTCAAGTAAGTATCTAGATGCTTCAAACATACTTAATTACTGAAACCAACACATATAGAGTTGGGATTGCTTTCCCTTTATTTACTGGTCCCAACAATCCATTCCTGCTTTTTCTGTGGGAATCCAAACAGATCTGCCTGTGGTCCTTACTCAAGCACCTTCACTTTACAGCCTTACACGTGAGTCTGTCAATGGTATGTGGACTGACAAATCCCAAAATTCATGTTAAAAGATCCCTCCGCTGACCTAAGAATGGCCAATTACTGTATGATTATCCGTGGGTAATTTTATTGTCATGTTACAAAAACACTGAGAAGACAGTGTCACATGAATAGCTTAAGGTCTAACATAACTTGGCCATAAAGCTCAGAAAAGACCATGATGCTTTTGTTTTCTAATTTAACTTGAGGAAACAAAGACACAGTACTGGCAAAATACTCAGAAATGACTGCATACTGAACGTGCACAGCCATCTCCATGACAGCTAGTGGGACAATAAATATGTCCATTTGAGTGGGTCTACTCATTCTGGACTGGATAGAAATGTCTTCCCTGAACATTTTGGAAAAAATCAACTAGATTCACTGATGTAAAATCATTTTACATTTACTATATTGTAATAAGCAGAGCCTATTACTTCAAAGCCAAGGTGGATTTACAGCATGACCAAACCATAACAAAAATGTCTTCCAAACCGGAATCGTGAAATTCCCTGACAAAGAATACGGAAGTGAGAAACCAAACCAACTTCCTCCTGTCGTCTCTGCTCAGTGCTAGAGTTACATCAGACCCCACAGTTACATAAGAGATGTCCAAATGCTTAGGTCTGCACTGGCAAGCAAGGAAAAACAATCAAGCGCAGGAATGAATCTGAGCAATCTGTCAAAACGGGGCTTCATTCCTAAATTCGCCTTCATTTTGCCATATGACATGGAGGCACTGGGTTTTTGCTCAAACTGGCAGTGACTATAGAATCAGCAATTCTAGATAGTAATTCTGAACAGCTCCTATGATGAGGGTGCACAGGGGCTAAATTAAAAAATTCTTAAAAAACTAGGGAGCATCCATTGACACCAATATATGAGAAGGTGCCTAGAACCTACAAAGTAATGTGGCTTTTCCCTAGAGGATCAATACCACATCTTATTTGTGAAATGACCTCTCCGGTTCCATGCTAACTCACTGGTCCAGCCACGATGCCTCTCCTGTCTCAGCCTCCCCGTAGAAAGGCTGGGAGAAAGAGTCCCTCATTTAAATGAGAAGAGTACTGTGAGATAAGGTACACATGTGAGTGCCTCTGAGTTCCTTGCTGAAAGGCAGACATGAAAATCTTATTTCACTACCCACTCCAAAACAAACAATCGGAAATAATAAAGACAATCCTGATAAGTGTTTCACACATGCACATGTTTAAGTTGAGCATTTTCTTATAGTTCTTGCCTGATCCCTTCTGTTACCCTGCTTCCACTCCCTTCCTTAAAAAATACACATGCTACAGCAATGGGAAATCTCTGCTCTCTCTTGCTGAGCCTGCTCTGTGAAGACAAGAGCATGAAAAGGGATAAGTGGACATGATCTGAAGCAACAATATGCATAATTCTTTTTTTTTTAAGATTTTATTTGAGAGAGAGGGAGAGTGAGAGGGAGAAGCAGACTCCCTGTTGAGCAGAGAGCCCGATGTGGGACTCGATCCCAGGACTCTAGGATCATGACCTGAGCTGAAGGCAGACGCTTAACCAACTGAGCCACCCAGGTGCCCAACAACATGCATAATTCTTAACAAGGTTTACCCTCCTTAGTATTTTAGCCAAAGTTTATTCACCCCTTTGTGCTGACTGGCTTCCTTAACATAGGCTAGTAGTAACACACACAAAAAGAATTCTGCCCAACCCAACATTAAAGGACATCTACTGGTGACAGCAACCGTTCAAATGCTGGATAATTTAAAACATGAGAGGAGTAATGGCCACTTCTAATACCACTCCCAAAGACCACTCTACAAAGAGGATTTTAAGTAAGTATACCAATATATGATTTTTATAAAGACTAATGAATTAGATGGTCAAAGCTAAAAAAAAAAAATATCAAATCAGCCTCTTTATGGAGTGCCAAAACTGACTGTTCTCTACGAGAATATATAATGTGAAGGCAAAACAGAAGAGGAAGAGAGGATGAAGACATGCTTGCCATTTGAACTTTCTGAAGGCAGTATTCTTCAGTGGTTCTTAAGGCCTGTGCTTACAGGAAAGGCTGGGAAGCCTTGAAAACCCATCTGATTGGCTTCATTTCTTGAGAGACATTCTACTTTTGTAGTGTTTGGGGGGTAAACCCAACTTCAGCCTTTTAATAAAAAGAAGGGATGGATCCTACCAGAACTCACATCAAAAGCAAAAGTACAAGAGGAATAAGGAGCACTACCATGAAACGTTTCTACAGTCTGGACATTTTCATGTTGTGGTCTTGCACACAGCAGTCTAACAGTTGACACTGATTACTGTTAATTTTTGCTTCTTTCAAAATATTTTGACCAGAAAAATCTGAAAACAGGATGTAAGCTGCCAAAAATAAAAAATTTTATAGCCTTTTCAAGAGATGAGTGCAAGAAGGAAACTAAAGGCAAACTTTCAAAATATAACTGCTATAGGTATTAGCTATTTATACTTTATTATTCATCAAAAACAGAATAAAACCCCAAGATGAAACAATTTACAATCTATTCTGTTTGGCTGAACAGTTTATGAAGGAATAAACTGCCAAGAAAAAAGAGTAGCAGGGTTTTATTTTGTTTCTTGGTTATACAACAGGAATTATATCCTGTTTTGCTTAAGAAACCTTAAATGCTAAAAAAGAAGAACTTTGGTGTCATTTTTATCACAGATGAGGCATAGCTGAACCAAACATAATTTGTAGGTAATTTGAGAATTAATTCTCAGTGCAAATTCCATGCCTAGCTTAGCAATGATTAAAACTATTAATTGGTTTGGGACAAAAGAAAACATTCTTAAAAGACGCTTAATTACCCCTTTTTCGAATATTTATATTTCAAGTTGCTATACAATGAATCAAATGTTTATAAACATTTGGGTATACACAGGCATATACCTAGTATCTATTAAATGATCACAACAATGGACAATCTACTGCTAAAAGATGTTATGTATCTGACACCCTATAAAATGGAATCTCTCAGCAGTACTATAGAGAGAAGTGGAAAGATGAACTTGATTCATTTATCTCTCTTTATATCTGTGTGTATTCTCACCATGTGCAAAAATTTAAATATCTTCTTTAATCAGAATTGTATGTATGACCTCAAAGCTTTACACATAACTAATGCCCTTAATGAGCATCAAGGAAATAACTTTGTCCAAAATACTGTTTCAAATAAGAACTCTCTGGAAGAGAACAGGTTCCTATTTAGTTTTTACTGATGGATGATATTTCACAGTACCTTGTAAAGGCTTAATAAATGCTGTCTTTTCAACTATCCACAACACAAACTTCCTAGTTAAAACCATGGAATTATGTTAGGCAACCTAGGGCAGTTTCTTTCCCAATTTCAAGAAAAAGGTAAAAATGGCAACTTTAATAATCTAAAAAGTCAAATCCCAAAAAAGAAAGAATTTTTAAAAGTATGAAACTAATCTGGATCACCAAGAGACATCCTATACATTTAGCTAACTACCAAAAAGGGACAGCCAAAACCTCATGACTAAATATGAAATCAAATGCATTTTCCAAACAAAACTAGATCCAAACAGACATACGTTACAGCCTTAAATCTGAAATTTAGACATTCTCGGTCATGATACTTTCCCTGGTGTATCCACGTAACTTATTGCTGGATCCAAATAACTTGTCAGCTCAGGGACCACGCTATGTAATGCCAACAGAAAGTTGGGATCATGTAGAAATTTCTTACTGGCTTTGTTTTGAAATGTTAGTCAAACCAATGCCTGTTCATTCTACCTCTTAAATATGTCCCCCCTCCCCGCCTTCTCGTAGCTCACGTGGCCTTGGAGGGCTTTTGGAAGCGGCACTCTCTCAGTGCCACTGCCCTCCTCTCCCACCTCACCCTGACAAACTTCCTTTGCTGCAGCTCAATGAATTACCTGTGGTTCCCATAGCACTTTATGCTTCCTCCCATCTCACTGTTTATGAACACACTCCTCTCTGCCCTAGAACACCTTTCTCCCCTTCTCCCCACCCTGCCTAAGCCTACCTTATACATCATCAAAAATGGACCTCTTCTGGCAAGCCTCTCCTCTCCCAGTCCTTCCAGATTTCTCTCTTGGGCGGACTGGGGTAGGCAAGGGCCCTAAGACACTCCTTTCCTACAGCCCCAGAGCATTATATCACAGTATCTGTCATACTATCTTACATTTCCACCCCTAAGACCACAACCTCTTTGAAAATTAGAAGCTGTATCTGTTTTATCTTCTGATCCTAAGGTTTAACAAAGTGCCTGTGCATCACAGGAATCATTCAAGTAAAGCTGTTAACGAGATAAATAAGAAAGAAAAGCCAACAGGACTTACAAATAGAGTAGTACTCTGATTTCACATTAATAGATTTTTACCCTTAGAAAACAGTAAAAATATAAGGAAAAGGATGAACATAGATTTCTCATAATATATTACGAAAGATGTCTTTTGTATTAAATAGATTATATAGAAATTAGATTTGAATAGAGTAAGCTGGAGAGTAATTGATATAATTCTACACACTATCACAAAGAAACTAAATACTACAACACAAAAATATTATATATTTGGTTTTCATTTGTTCCTTGTTTTCATGTTTAAATACTATGTCAAAAGTAACTATACACAGTCTTTGACCGTAAGTTCCACCAATTATATTAGAGAAGACCAAAATCAAAATATACGTGGACCCTACAAATTGCTTTTGAAAATATATATAGATTAACGGCTACTTAGCACTAATCCATGAAAGAAAGATGAAAAGCAACATTGCTCCTAATTGTGAAGAAGACAATCCTGCCCACTCCCCCCAATTCTAACATTTTGTTAAATGGCTCTAAAACACAAAAGCCCACAGTGACATTAATTCTTTTCCGTCAATCTGAACGGTGAGGCCCATGTATTTTTCGGTTGTAATTCAAACCTGAACATGCCATAATCTGTAAAAAGCACAAATCAGAATGTCTTTTAACACAGGCAAAATGACATCCTCAGTTCAAAAGCAGAACTCTATTTCCAACATTAGACAAAGTCATTACATTATAATAAAAATCATGACCAAGTTGGGAATGATGTTTTGAGGTCTTTGAGAATCCTTACCTAATCCTATTCGGTTTGGACTTGTTTCTCGGCTACATCCCTGACTCCTGGGAATCTTGCTTCGTTTTTCTGAAGAGGGGGTCACAGGTGGGCCTCTTGAGGAACCCCCAGCAAGGCCACCATAACCACTTCCCAATAATTTCCCTGGGGAACTTGACCGGCTGCCAGCTAAAAATGAAACAAAACAAAACTGAAGAATGGCTGTAAATCAGGGAATAAACTATAACAATTTCAGAAGTCAGCAAACACATTATTTGGCTCAAATACTTTTATATAAAAATGGTATTTTTGGTTGGTGGTAGTACTATTTTTTCTTTTTACATGGAGCATAAAAGAACATCAAATATCATAAAAGAATGTTTATACAAAGAAGAATTACAGGTGGAGTTCTACAAAAATGACAGTAAAATTTCTGATTCAAAGAGCAGGCTGAGTACAAACAGCTCCCTGTTCCACAGCAAATTTCTACAAATAATCACAAAGGTGTTTGTTTATTGTTTCATTTTTTTATTCTGTAAGAGCTGATATGTGAAAAATTTTAAGTATAACCACTGGAAGAAGAGAATTATAACAGAAGTTTCTTAAACATTAGTTGAAGAGAAGAGAATAGATCCAAGAACATCCCATTAATTTAACAAATGGAAGAAAAGGAAGCAGGAAGATAACTAGAAACATGGTAAATAAAAATCACAAAATAAAATGGTAGGAATAAACTCAAACATATCACTAATCATAATAAATGTGGCTGGATTAATTTCATCTATCAAAAGACAGAGATTCTTGGATTGGCTTTTAAAAAAATGAAACTCAACTGAATGTTGTCCATAAGAAACAAACAACATACCTAATACAAAACAATAAGAGTGAAACAGCATTAAAAAAAGGACAAAGGATATCTCATATTGATAAAAGAATCATAGTCAATGAAGACATAATAACCATGAACCTTTATGCTCCAAGTAACACAGCTTTGAAATATAAAACATAAAACTGATAAAAATATAGGGAGAAATTCAAGTCATAATTATTAATGCACCTCTAAGAAAAAAAACTAAAGAAACTAATAATACACCTCTGAAATTGGCAGTCAAAATTATACAGATATGCATAAACACACAAACCACATACACACACGTACAACAAACAGAAGACATTCTTTTCACTTTTCCACACATATTACAAAAACCAACTATGTACTAAGCTTCAAAGGAAATCTCAGAAATCTACAAAAATAGAAATTACATAGACCACATGCCGAGATGTACACAAAAGAATTAGAAATTAAAAACAAATCATACAGTTAGTAATTTTTATAAATGAGTAAGTGGCTGGATAGCTATATAACCATTTTTCATGAGACAACATTCTTTCTTTAACAGCAAAACTTTAAAGATCACATCAATACACCGAAATACACTCTCCTTAAGCAGAGAAGGCAATAAAATTCTCAACCATAAAGTGCATGTTATTATGTACCAGAATAGAATGAACCAGAGATAAAAACCCTTAAAATAACACTTAACCTGGAAACACACACCTACACCTCCATCATTCAAATTAATCATTAAGGTGACCACTCACAAAAATTAGGATTTTATAATGACAGCTACAGTTTAAAGTGAAATTCATTATAAAAATCACTGGTACGCATCACCATGAAGAACCTGTCTCAGGATTTATTAATCTTATGCCCATAAAACTTTGAACACCCAAATGAACTACTAAGCTGTGTAAAAGGAGAAAAGAAATCCATTCCAAACTCTAGAATCTGAACACAGAGAAAAAATGCAGAAAGATTAACTAAGCTCATAATAAACAGAGAAATTAATATTGTGCAAGGAACATGGGACATGGGGTGAAGAACGCAAAAAAAAAAAAAAAAAAAAGGCAAGAAGAGAAACGGCTTACCACCAGCAGGATTAGCAGATCTGGATCCTTGATTATGAGAGCAGACCAAAGGACAGGCAAAAAGTGGATTAAAAGACAATAGTACAATACAGAAGGTCAGCATGCAACACAACACAAAAATGTCTGTTCACAAACACATTAGCAAAATAGTTTTTTCTTCTAGGTCTTTTTCCTCTTAGTCTACTTTTGTACTTATGTTTATTTATTCATATCATACTCTATCAGCATTTATTTCAGGTCTGTTCATGAAACACCTAGGAACCTACAATGTGCCAGGCGGAGGAGATGAAGACAAGCGTCTTGACCTCCGGGGGGGGGGGGGGGGGGGCGGGGCACATCTCTCTAGTTCTGAGGAAGTGGAGAGAAGTGACTGCATCCTACTCATTTATGTATCCCTACCACCTTAACTGGTGCTTACCACATAGCAAGTGCTCAATAAACATCATGAATTCAAAGAAACTGCTACTAATTAGTTTCACCTGAACATCCTATGCCAAATCCTCAAATATTTAAACATCAATCTTCACATACTTAAATCCTCAAATATTTAAACTATGCTGTTAAGGGCCCTAAATCTAATTAATCTAATGTTAATGAAATCTACTTATTATACCAGGACTACGAATGCTAGTATATCTACGTTTGTAAAACATATGAATATGCTCATATTTACTTCCTATTAAAATAATTTTTTTAAATACTTAATTTATATGCCTAAGTTTAAGGTCCAGTCTTGATTACTGGCTGGTGTTTTCTCCCTTCCTGTGAGTGGAATTTAGTGAATCAAGTAAAACTGAAGACTTTTAAAAGTGGAGCCCCAAGCTAGGGTGCACTATTTCTACAAGACTGAAGAATTAAAGCCCCTTGCCCTCACCCCCACTACAGAAGGAAAGTAGTCTCCACTATCTCCTAAGCAGTGAGCCAGGCTACGGGCAGGAACCCCTGCAGAGGCCAATGCCAATAAACAGCAGACATAAAGAAACGTACAGTACCGTTCAACCCTCCCTCTCCAAGAAAGGAAATAACACTGCACAGCTAAAGAGCTAGACATTTTTTTTATTAAACTTTATTTTAACATACTAAGCCATATTTTGAGTCTTGAAATCTTTGTCAAGAAAAATTTCTGCGGTCATGACCAGAGTACTATATCCGTCTGTGGCTCCAGGCATCACTAGGGTTCAACAGAACAACCCGAGCCAGGACAGTGTTCCCAAAGTAGAAGCTACTGGTCTACATACAGATGCACACCCTATGTTGTGTTGCATATACCTGTGTGATACACCAGAAGCATGCATTTCTGCATCAGACAAGCCTGGCAGCAATGTATCACTGATGTTACACTTTCTTTTCGGAAAGGTATTACACTTGCTTAACATGAGGCCTAGAGTTACCAGAGGGACATGGGAGAGTATGTGAATTCCCAAGGAGCTGAGAAAGGCATTCTAAATACTAAGGAGAACCTAAGATTTGGCCACAGACTCTCTACATGAGCCAGACAGCTCCTGAGGCCACAGAGGAGGCAGACACATATGGGCTGGGGAGTGCTGTGCAGAGGGACCGTGTGCAGCTCCCAGGGAAGCGGAGCCTTCCTCCAACATGCTCACCCTGCCCGGGAGAACTCAGACACCCAGCTCTATGCACACAGAGCGAGCAGGGGACTCAAAGGCAAGTGTGGCTGGGAAGTGAGACACCGGGGTGGTTCCTTAGAGCGATCTGAATACACTCCTTCCATCTATGGCTGCTTTCATGGCCGATGCTAACAAGCCAAGTGACTCAACATGTACAGACAAGCAGTAATGGAAGCGAGAGCAGCTGGGCAAAGCGGGAACCCACACTGGCAGGAAGAGAAGAGCAGGCTGCAAATGTTAGAACACAGGGTTAATGGGGAGAGCTTTTAATGGATTTGCTTACTACCACTGAAAGAGAACTCCACGTTAAAATAATCCCCAGATACTGCTCTTAAATTACATCAGAGGGACACCTTATCAACAGTAAAATGGGTCACAGCCCAGGTATGTCTCAATTTGAGATGCTTAAGGGAGAGAAACCACGTTTTAATGTTTAATGCTTAATAATACAAAATTTAAATCACCTGGCAAGGAGACAAAAGTATCCTGGAATACTCCATGTTGTAAGCTTACCCAACAAACATCAAGACTACTCATGGCAGCTTAGAGCCACACAAATGTGTTTTTCCCCTGAAGTAATGAAAATACTATCAATTTTTCAACTGTATAATGGGCTGTTGAACAAAACTGAGATAACAGAGAGTATAAAATATACTTCTTACGCTGGGACTGTGAAACCACTTTGGCGCGGCTGCGGCCTCGACTGTCAGGTGTGGTGGCAACATTGGTGGCGCTCCCAGAGCTCTGCCGTCTCGTGCGGATCCGACCTGGAAGATGCAGCAAAAACGGTGTTTCCATCGTGTCTTCAGTCAGTGTGACCTACTCAAGAAAACCACGCACACCAAGAACAAGCGGCACTGATGGGCCACCTGCAGGGGCGCGGGTCTTCCTCCTGTGCGGTCCTGACCCAGTTCCCTGTGTGCACACGCATGCGCATTCCATCTACACACTCAAGTTCTACAGATACATTAGCAACTCCTGAGAGTGAGTCATGAACCTGGAAGGTGCTTCTGTTACAAGTATTCTAGCATATTCTATTTTCCAATGAGGAAGTGATATCCACTTGAGAATTTTTTTCCACAATTTTTTTCACATTAAACTCTCTTACCTACAAATCTGTCAAATTTCCAAAGGCAGAAAATATTAGCTGTCATCTTATGAAAAATACTACAGGAAAAAGAGTAAATGCAAAACAAAGCAAAACACAACAAAAAAACCCAAAACCCTTAACTCAGCAATCAAAAGCTATAGCACCCTGGAGAATAAATGTGTTTTGATATGTAGCATTAAACTTCTATTTTAAAGCACGTATGCCAACAAGTTTCTAGGCTGCAAAAGATGAAGACAGAATCAGCAGTATAGGAGTAGCGAGAGTAACGACAACCTAAAAATAATGGATGTCATAGGCATTTATGAAAAGACTTTGTCACTGTAAGTAAAGCAATCTGTTAATTCCCATTATTAAACCATGAAACCTCAAAAACAAAAGTGAACTCAGAAATGCAAAATCATCGATGATGAGACTAGTATGGTTAGAGACTAAACTTTTTAAAATTCAGGGCTTCTTTGGTTTCGGGTGGGCACAAAATGCCTCTCCTGCCATAATTCAATCAGAACAGCAATCTGATATGGAAAACACAAACCAATAGAACTCGCATTGGCATCTTACATTGCTCAAAACCATTTCTACCTCATCATTTAAGAAAGATTACAGAAAAGGAATACAGGAAAACAAATCCTAAGGCTTGAAAAAGGTTCAGGAAAGGGAAGTACGGAGCAATAAAAGCACTGCTTTAAGAAAAAAGTTAAAACTAGAAAGAATCAGTAATTTTTAATAGCAGTTTAAGCAAAGATTCACAAATTCTAGAATCTGTAGTAAGTTTTATATATATATATACACACACACACACACACACGATATTATACTAACAGCTGTATATGTGTGAACTTGGAATCCTCATAAGAACATATAATTATTCCCATATTACAGATGAGGAAAGAGAGAAACAGGAGGATTCATGAATTTGTCCAAGGCCACACCACTGGTTTAGCTACCTGTGCCTGCCTGGCTGGCTAGCTGGCCTATGAGGGAGGACATTTTACTTTCCTAAGGAAGTCACCAATCCAAATCAAGGCAGTCACCAAGGCAAAGCGAACATGAAAACCCAACTGAATCTCACTTCCTATTTTAAATTTACTGTAAAACATTTAGGTCACAAAAAAGATATTTTAAATGAACATCCATACCCATTCAGCTTAAAAAATAAAAATCTTTGCTAGCGTCCCTGTACCCCCTATTTTCTCCCAACATTTAGTAACCTGATCCTAAACCCAGCATTCATCATCCCCTTGCATTTCTTTGAACTTTTAATATAGTTGTATAACCACAAAACAGATGGCTTTATTTAATATATTTCAAATGCTTTTAATTATATCACAGGGTATATATATTCTTCCAAAACTTATTGTTTTGCTCAACATTTTGTGAGGTCATTTACGGAAATGATTTTTCGGTAGGAGGTAAAGGAGAGATCCATTTTATTTTTTCCATATGACTAACCGACATCCAAATAAATTTTCCTAACCCCTTTCTTACTGATCTACAAAGCTGTCTTTTGGCATTTTACCAAGTACTTAAATACATACGTAGGCTTGTTTCTCAATTGTCTACTCTGTACACGTGTCCACACCGGTGCAACATCAAAATGTTATGATGAGCTTAAATAAAAATCTTGCTAACTGGAAATCAGCCCACTTTTTCCTAAGGCCTTTGCTCTCTTCCACATGGATCTAAAGATACAGTTTAAAAAGACCAGTTGAAATCTTAACTGGCATTATGTGGAATGCAGGGTTAATTTGAGGGATGGGGGGGTGGTGAGATAACTTTATGATATTGATCTTTCCATGTTTTTTCTTTATTTCACTTTCTTCAATATCCTGTAACAAAACTTTATAATTTTTTCTATTACTCAACTTTTATAGACTTATTCAAAGGTGCCTTATTTTTATGACACACTATTTTTTATTTAAACTATATTTTCTAACTTCTTGACAAATGTAAATGTAATTAATCTTTATATTTTGATCTTGATTCTGGGAACTTTGCTAAACACTTGTTAATTCTACTAACTTGTATGTAGATTATCTGGAGTTATATAAATAGAATATCATCTACAAACAAGACTTCAGTTTTTTCCCTTCAAATTCTACCCTTTCATTTCTCTGCCTTTAACCCGCTGTCTCGGACATGTAGTATGCACCTACCCGGGTAGGCTTTGTTACTTTAAGCCACGTTAAGAAAAAAAATTCTGGAATTTCACAAAAAGTAGGATATTTCAACAGACTAAGAAAACTCCTTTTCCTAATTGTTAAGAATCTGCCAAAATGTTTGTTGCATTTTTTGATGCTTTCTTGGCATCTTCTGAGAAAAGAGGATTTTTCCCTTAAATGTGCTGAGCTTCACCAGGAAATTTCTAAGCTATTAAACCTGAGATAAACTCCCCTGCTCATAATGTACACACTCGCATATAATGCCTCATTTGTACCTTCTCTGGTTTAGTGCTAAGGCTACCCCAGCTGCATTAATGAGTGAAGTAGTCCCACTTTCTCTTCTTGGAGTTTATGGAAGACTGGGATTATCCAATTCCTCAAATAATTTGTATTTCTTAATCCTGTCTAGTGAATGTTTAATTCCTATTTCATTAACTTTTACTCTTTATTATTTCTTTCCTACTGTCCTTTGGGTTTATTCTGTTCTTTTTCTAACAAATTGGAAACAACCTCCTAATTATTTCTCTTCTAATATAAACTTAAGGCTATGAATTTTCCTCTACGCACTGCTTTTGCTTCATTTCATAAGGACTGATAAGTAGTTCAACATAATGTGTTGCTTTTAAAAAAATTTTTTTCTAGATCCCATTTGTTCATGTTTTGCTTTGGAAAAGTTAAGTTGGATCTGTACTTCACACTTTACACCAAGAAAAACAGCAAATGAACCTAAGATTAAAATGTAAAACATGAAACCACAAAAGTTCTAAAAGAAAACATAGGAGAAACCCTTTGTAACTTGTAATGGCAAAGTCCATTCTAGTTATGACTTAAAATTAAAAGCCATTAGGAAGTCGTTAAGTCTGACTAAATTTTTTTGTAAAATCTCAGTATGACAAAAAGAAAACTATGAGCAAGTTAAAGAAAATGACAAATTGGGAAAAAAATGTTTATAATTCATATCACAAAGGGTTAATTTCCTTAACATATAAAAGGTTTCTAGGAATCAACAAGAAGTCCACCAACAAGCAGTGTGCTGGTAAATGTTTAACAACTGGCAGGGGGCTGGGAAAGGTTCCTGCAGATTTGTGTTTTCCAATTTCCCTGGTGTTATTCCCACCATGGCCAATTTCCAGCTACTGACATGAAATCAACCAGATTACAAAATGTCTGAAAATTTAACAACTGGCTGTCATGAAATAGTCAAGACAGCTCCAACACACCACTGCCACAACCCAATAAAGAATGGACAAAAGCTAGGAAAAGACAGTTAACAGACAATAGAAATGGCTCGGGTGTATGAAATATTGTTCAGCCTCACTCAATAAGAAAAAAAATTAAAATGACATTAAGAATGCCATTGTTCTAACACCTATCAGAGTGGCAAGAATCTAAGACTGTGCTAATAGTCTAGCGTATAGGAAAAGAGGCACTCTCATTGGCATGTTTTAATCTGCGGGAATTCTGAGGAAACAGATTTGAGTGCCTTCCTCTATAGAAGCTCACTGCTCCTGTCCAGCACCCTTCATTCAATTCATCAGACACCACAGATGAGAACTGAAACCACAACTTATGTGAGAAGAGAGCTCAGTTACAATGAGGGGAGATTGGTTTTTTTCCTCTGGCTAGGACAAAGTCAAGAGATACCATGTCAACCTGAAGATAAAGAGGTTTTGTTCCTAGTACACCTTTTCATGGATCTATATAGCACCTGGACAATGCTGGCTCAATGCCAACCTTACCTCTCCCCTGAGGGGAGCACAATGGCTTGTGCTCACATGTGTCACTAAGACCTCAGGGCACCCTTAAAATCAATTTTGGGGAGTTAAAAGGGCCTTTTTGTGTTATACTCAGATAAAGATTTCTTCTGTAAGGAGAGAGTCTGTTTGTTTGTTTTCCCTATATTAATTTGGTGATATTATTCTAAGTGCCTATATACGCCTTAAAGAGATGCGTATTAAAATACTCCATGGTCTTTAAGAAAAACAAAATCTACTCAATAAATGCAGCAAAGCATAAAAAATATATTTAAGTTCTACATTATGACCTGTTATTAACATTCATATTCATTCATACTATGTTATGACAGAGACAGAAAGTAGACATGAAAGAAAAAAATGTACATAAAACAAATAGAAATAAGAGGTATTAGAGAACTAGCCAACAGAAAAAAAAAAATTCTGGAGATGGACAAGAAACCAGCACACCCATCCAAAGAAAAGCAGACCCAGAAGAAAACAAAGACCTGGAAGAGAGCAGCCTTTGACTTTCATGGAATGAAGACGGAACATCCATACCGAGTAGCTTTTTAAAAGAGCTGCTGAAGAATTTCTTTCAATCACACCACCATTCTTCTAGAAGAGCCCTCAAAATGGGAAATAAAACCTGTGCACCCAGTTTAACTTGCAGGCATGGTTTTCCTACATTCAGTCCAAGCAAGGCAAATTAAAAAAATCACTTATCAGACAGCTTCATGTCACTAGGGTTTCTGTCCTCCTTATGTTTCAAAAATTTCAGGCAATTCTCAATTTAGAGGTTATAAAGATTAAAAGGTCTTGTAGGTAAATCTCCACTCATCACACTGGAGCCTTTTAGCATACATATCTGCTTTACAATCTCATGGCTTCGGGGCACTATTAAACCAACCTCTACTCATATGTGGCAATTTTGATAAAATCAAAATTTGGGAAGTTGACCCCTGATAAATTCTGTTACCTACAAGTACCATTCCCCCAAAGGAACAACTTTCCTCGTGTTTTTTAAAGATAAAGCTAAAAGAAAGTTAGCACTCTTTTACTCTGACATACACCTATTTTTTTTCCACTGTGTAAAAAAGCCAATCATTTAAAATTCAGAGTTCTCAGATAAATATATAGCAATACCAAATGTTTTATGTCCCGGTAAAACTGAACTAAAATCTAAGTTTCTTTTCCTGAAGAGCAGACAAGGCTACATGGTACTTTTTATTTTGTAATTTTAAAAACCACCAATGGGTAAGCACAGACTTTCCCATGAGTGCCAGAACCAATGACATAAATGCTTCCTTCTAAATCCCCCCAAATTATGCAAAGATAACCTGGAAATAAACTTTTGTCCACAAGAGGAGCTTCTGTTGGTTCTTCACAAAAAGATATTTTTTGACTAGTTGTAAATGTGAAAAATGCTACTTAATGGGTATGATAAAGAAACTCCCAAAGGAGGTAAAAGTATTTTCTCCATTCCTACCCTAATTAAGTGGCCAGAATTCAAATGCACTGTCTGAATTTTGACTTTAGAGCATCCAACTATAGATTCCCAGTCATATCTTTGTCTCCTACTGATGAAAGCATCTGTCTCTTTTGGTCTCAGGAACTAGACAGGAAAGTACTTCACAGGCTTACTATTATTAACAAATTTTAAAAAGGCCCATAAGGAGTCCAAAAATTCAATTTTAGTGTATGTGCTGCTGAAGCGAGCACAGGATTCCAAAAATTCAGACAGGAAACTCAGGACGTGATATTTACTATTTACTGCAAGTCATGATGTTTCCACGCCTTTTCCTAAGAACCGCGTGTGGCTTTTCTGAGCACCGCTAGGTTTCAACTCCTTCACAGCCAGGGTATCCTAGATGCGCTGGAGTCTGTGGTCCCCCTGCACTGTGTCCTTTCCCTCTCGTGGGCACTCGAGGCCTGAAGGTCTGATGTCCCGCCCTTGACAGCCTGCACAGCCCTGGGATGCAGAGAACAAGGCTCCCCGGCTCCCCTCAACTAAGGCTGTCTTCCACTGGATTCTGAACCCTGTACAACGAAGGGCCCCCATCTCATTATCCCACCTTCCCTACCGGAAGAACCAGAAAGAGATGCCTCATCCTTAGTCTCTTGACACAATAACTGAGTAGGCAATCTTCTGAACTGGCTCTGTACCAGTAAGAAGAAAACTGATAAAAAGAAAGAAAGGTGAAAAATTCCTAGTGCTGGGAGACCAGCAGGCTGATTTCAAGTCTGTCACACAGGCGTATGAAATAAGAGCATCTAGAAAAAAATACAATCTCCCTTGGAACGTCTTCCCATTCCATCTACATTCCAGAATTCCGTGCTCCACTCCTCTTCCATCTAGGCTGAAGAAATGATGTAGGATCGTTTCTTTGGAAAGGAGAAATGTACAATTACTCGTTACGGGCTAAAAAATGCATAAAGTCACACCCAGCCCCAAGAGTCTGCTACTCTCACGGAGGTCCTCATCATGACATAGGCTTCTTGTCCATTTTCCATTTGGGCAACTTTTCACTTCTCACACTCGTCCACCCCAGAGAACCACCCATGGGGCTTACTGAAGATTCAGATTCCATTGCTCCTTCCAAACTGAATCAGGATTTTCGGAGGGAAGGACCCAGGACTCTGCTCCTTTAGCAAGCTGCAGGTAATTCTTATGATGAGGTTCAGTTTGAAGAACAGGGACCCTGGGATTATGCTCATCTTTAAAAAAAAAACTCCATTCCTAATTTTTCCTTTATGAGTCCCTGAGGAACTAGTATATTGATTAAAAGTACTGTGAACTGCACATATAAAGATAGAACCAGTCCACTTTGCAGGCTAGCCTTTTAGAGTAGCTAAGTAATGTATGCAAGTAAACTAGCAGCTCTTAGTTGTTAAATCATTAGGCTGAGGGTTGGTGGGTCTAAGCCACTAAAGCAGATGAGGTTCCTCTAAATTTCAATTATTTGAGGCATTATCCTGCTTTCCAGCCAGACTGTGCAAAGGGATGGTCTTGTCTAGCATGTGCTAATCAAAGACCTGTACAGAGTGAAATGGTTAGGTCTAAAAGTCAAAAAGACAATGCAAACTCAGGAGGAACTACTGGAGAATGGCATAAAAAGAAACCAAAGTGGATCTGGAGGCGCGTTTTCTTTCACCATGCTAGATCTTGTGTGTAGCAGCAAACACAGCACATAGAAGGCATTTAATACACGGTTGGCGAGCGGAAGAATGAGGGTTGATGAATGAATGGGGTATGTGTCAGTGATACAAATAAAAATGACATCGTATAATTCAGTAGCATCTTTAGGGAAAAGTGTTGTTTAAAATTTCTATAAATTACCTGGTAGAAAACTGTTACCAGCCTTTCACCTAAATAAATGACACTGAATTTATTTTCAAAACAGGAAAGGCAAATCCTGAGAGGCCCACAGAAGCACAAAAGTAAAGAGAAAGAAAAGAGGAGGGAATGAGAGCTACGAAGAGGGTGCTTCGGGCGTAATAAAATCTGAGACGAGCAGCCCACAGGATGGCAGTACACAACGTCTTGGCAATGCTCCTCCCCGGGGGTGGGCCCGGGGGCTGGAAACCATGTACAGCACACGTGAGGGACAAATTCACCAAAACCACGACAGAACACAGAAGGAGAGGAGAACTCAGGTCAAGGGAAGGCAAAGAGCCAGGGAAACAGAATGAAGAAGAGTGGGAGGGGAACGTGCAACGTGTCATGCGGGGACCTCGGTGAGGACGAGTGGGCACCAGGCAACACTCAGTGAGCACAGAGGACGGGTGAAGGCGAGACACACCTCAGTCACAGAAACAAACTGCTTACCCTCCGCTTTAGTGGAAGTACCGTCTTTAAGCAAATTAAAAAACAAGGGAAGGGATAACAGGGAACAGTTAGTAACAGTAAAAAAATTAAAAAGCAGAATGTTATTAGCTACTAAAAAAGCAAAAGTACAATTTAAAATAAAACTGAAAAAGAAGTTCAACAGCAAAGCAGATTCTGAAGCGAGTAAGTGCGCCTTGTGTTAAAATCGGCTTAGTATTATGTCGCTTTTGGCTTTTGGAAAACAAAATGAAACATGGCAAACCCAGGGTAGTGCCTCGGTCGATAGTATGGATTTTCTGTTTGAGCCAACCCTCATCCTCTTCAGAGTTTCTTTTTCTTAGAACCAAGTACCAGCAGCGTAAGGGGGAAAAACCAAAAACTAAAGTACTGAAGAGTCACCCAAAGGACAGAGGTGAGTAGGAAGCTGACAGAAGCTGGCTCTAGCAATGGCGCCTATCCCAACCACATGGTGAGCAGCAGAGGCTGTACAGCGGGGTACCTGCGTCAAGGCCTATGGACTCCGTATCTTCCCTCACGTGTCTGGACTCTAGAAGTTCGGAAAAGGATCGTCAGCTTTAATGCTACACTTCTGCACAGATGTAACGTGCCAACCTAAGTAGTAATCATAACAATTTCTCAGTAGGATTATGTTAAATTTCCAAGGGTTTTTGTTGTTTTGTGGTTTAGGACATGAGGCAAGTAGGGACAGATGATCTCTCGGGAGAGAATGGAATATTCCAGTCCTGTTATCTGAAGAGCTAATGAGGGGCTGAAAATTTATCCTCGGTGCTTTAAGAGGTCAATTCTGTATCATCAGACCAAAAGACCTGGGTGCTTTTACGGGCACCGAGGGAATTCTACACGGTCCCTATTAAAATATCCCAAATATGCACAGAAAAACAAAGACTACTGAGTACTCTAAAAGATGAGTTTTACTCAAATTTTCAAGCAATGAAACAAATACTGATGACAAACACTCAAGGCAGATAAAATGTATTGAAACACGAGTACATACTTAAAAACTGACCTAAAATGAACAGAGCTACTCCACCCTGGGAGAGAACCATCCTGACTTCCCCCTTCCTCGATGACTACATACCAACCGAACATCATAAACACTCTGATGTGATGCCACAGTACTAAAATGGTAGAAAGGGAGAGCACTTAGGGGGTTCCTTCCCTATCAAAAGGTACCTATGTCTGAGGTAGTTCCCTAGAGAAACAAGACTAACTTAACTGACTTAACGTTCCAGAACACACACCTCTCATGTTGTAATGCTCCTAGCACAATCTGTTTTTTCACCTTACGTGATTAACAGATTACGAAGGACTTTTATATCCTTTCATTTATCCCCTACGTGTGTCTGAGCTGGGTGACTACTACCACAACTAATTAGTTGGAGAAACCAGCTTCAGAGACTGCGTGGCCCGTTCAAGCTCACCAAGCTCATCAGTGGCAGCCCAGTAATCTTCTCTTGCTGCTCTCTCACTGGGCTTCCATGCTCAGAACACTTTTAGAACATTAGTTTCAGAAATGACTTTGGAATTGGTTTGTAAACCACATAAGTAATTCAGTCTCAATGTTCCATGAAGCTTAAATTGTATGTATTCAATTTCCAAAATCCAAAATAAAACCAATCTGGCGAAGTCTCAAGATTTTGGCTTGAACGACTTGGCTCAAACAAAAATAAAATGTAATCAATTATCAGCCTTACATATGGGTGTTCGGTTGTCTGCTGAAAAACTGACCTACCATTCTGTCAGATATGAATTCTTTTAAAAATAATTTTTTAATCCTTTGGCTATTGCTAGAGTAAGTACACTTTCCTCCCAAGGCGACACATGGAAGACCAACACCGTTCTGTGGAATATGGTTATGTTGGCTAGTAAATCCACCCCATTTCTCTAGAGATGCCCCTTGTTGTGGCCCCTGCGTCCCGCACCTCTGCCACCCGTCATTCTCAAATTGGGAAACACCTAACTACGACAGTCTTTGGGGATTCCCTCACAAAACCCTCCGACTCTGCCCCCCACCGATGTCACGAGGGGGAAAAAAGCCAGCTCTGGCAATAGGGGAGGTGGCGTAGGTGCTGGCTGGGCTGCCACGGAAGGGGGGAGTGAAGCTGAAGGATGTGTTCAGTGTGACACGCCATGTGAGCACCCAGGTACTTACTCGTCACTAAAAGGGATCATGCTCCAGAGAAAGGGAACACAACAAAGGCTGGCTGGGAACCAGCAGTAAATGCACAGAGCTACTTATACTTAAATATCAGCCCTAAAGCAGTGAGAATTTCCTCAATGATCATGTTTTATAATTTGCTAAATAAATTTGAGCAGGGCTAACTGTAATCTCAAGCAGCAGAACTGGGGGGAAAGGAGGTGGGGTCTGGTTACCTAAGGATGCATATGACCCGGGAGGCAAGGCTGCTGCTGAGCTGAAAGGCGTAGCTCCCGAGGCCGAAGACACCTTGGACTTGGCACTGGCTGCTGCATTCACGTCAATATCGCTTCGAGACCGCTGGAGCGACCCGGTCGTTGACACGGATTTGGTGCTAACTGTAGAAGCTTGAGTGGTAAAGAAGGAAACATCAGTAGGGACTACACTAGAATTGTAAATACACATCATTAAAACTTGTTGTGATTTTCTTATCAAGATTTCTTTAAAAAAAAAAAAAAGTAGGCTCCACGCCCAGCATGGAGCCCAATGCAAGCCTTAAACTCACATCCCTGAGGGGCGCCTGGGTGGCTCAGATGGTTAAGCAACTGCCTTCGGCTCAGGTCATGATCCCGGAGTCCTGGGATCGAGTCCCACATCGGGCTCCCTGTTCAGCAGGGAGTCTGCTTCTCCCTCTGACGCTCTTCCCTCTCATGCTCTCTCTCTCATTCTCTCTCTCTCAAATAAATAAAATCTTAAAAAAAAAAAAAAAAAAAAAACTCACATCCCTGAGATCCAGACCTGAGTTGAGATCAAGAGTCGGGACGCTTAACCGACTGAGACAACCAGGTGCCCCTTCCCAGCAAGTTTTAACAAAGGCTGGAGTGCGTGAGCAATGACGTGCTGTTTTTCCTGGTCACTGGAGACAGTTCAGCCAACACAATGCTGAGGGAAATTAAGTGACCATGACCACATACACCCATTCCATTTCTTTTCTTGTAATCAAAGACTATAAACCCCAAAGAAACGGCCCCTCTTTCTGGTTAATGTGAGGAGTGAGGTAATGAAAAAGCGCACACATCTGGCCAGTTTCTGCACAATGTGGCCTAAGCAGGCACCCCGACTCCAATGCCCTCCTGCTCTCGGGGAACATTCTACTCTCCCACCTCTAACAGCCACCGCACTGCTGCTGCGGGGGCGGCTCCAAGCATCACCAGCTGTCCTCACTCTTGTCCAGTGACTGGAGCAAGGGAGCGGCACTATTCGAGTGGAAAGGTCCCAGGACTCCCCTTCTGCGTGTGTTCCTCACTGCCCTTGGCCGCCGGCGCAGTGGAGCTCTGCTGGGCATAGCTGGAGCACCGAGCAGCAGGCTCCGCAAACCCGAGGGGCACCTGAAAGCCGGTGGCTGGCTTCTGGCGGCAGAACAGCCCCTGGGAGCAGCACCGGAAACAGAGGCCTCCCCGAGGGGGCCTTCACTATGGCCGTCGGTCTTACCTCTAGAGGTGGTGCTTCCAGTAGGACTTCTTTTGGCAGAGAGCGGCCGGCTGAAAATAAACGTACACGCATGTTCATTATCACCAAATGTGCACTTCATCTGCGTTCACCCAAGTACTGTCTACAACAGGAAACTAGGATAATGAAGGAATCATTTCAGAGTTTTCCGAATTAACTGGGACCACAATCTTATAAATCCCCGATTTCAGACAAAGCTGCAGCATTCTATTTTGGACTATCTTCCAAACATTCAGAGAGAAGTCATAACTCAAAACAGAAGTTAGAAATCCAGAGTGAGGATGATAATGCATTTATTCCCAGATTCCTAACACCCTTCCCCTTTCCAGACTTGTCTTCAAGTTAACCCTCATATTCTCCTAGAAGACCCTGTGAATGATTCACTTATTTCACTCCAACACCGTATTCTAGGGCGGCCATATAAACTTCACTAGACACTACTTAGGGCAAAGACCAAGGCCACCTTTTCCTTACCATTCCCCAAGAATCTTACCTAGCAGCAGAACCCATCTGAAGAGGGGACTAGAAGAGGCATATACACATTAAAAAAAAACCACAGCTGGAATTTGTGTCATGTAGCAAGTCTTTTAACATAAAATCTCCCACGAATGAAAAGCACGGCTGAAGTGCTTACTTCAGACTCTCCTGAGAACTTGAGGATGAGCGGTCAGACTGGGGCAGAGACACGATGCTGTCGGAGTTCTTCAGGTGGGACTGCAGGGCCTTCTGGTAGGAGGACTCGAGGGTGTGATACAAGTGCTCTGCTTCTCTGCTGAAGTGACTGTGAAAACCCCAGTAGCACCTAGGGGAGACACACAGCTTGCCGTAGTCAGGATCGCACGGGGCTCCTGCCGAGCTCTGTGGCCCCCTCACGCAACACAGTCAAGGACTGCGATCCGTGGTGCTCCGCCACTAGGAGCAGCACTGGCTGAGGAAGACAGGGCGGACGAAGGAGGCCTGCGGTGGATCTGGGCCAGCTTACTGGCTCTTCTGACACTGGGCAAGTTCCCGGACTTCTCTGCATCACAGTCTCACTTATAAAATGGAAACTAAAGGGCCTAACTCGTGAGACTGGGGAGGCTTCGGGACGACGGAGCTAAAACGTCTAGAACTAGACTGAGAACACGGAGGGGGCTCATCCATGGCAGCTTTTATAAAAGCGACTGGACACTTGTCGACCTGAAGTCTTTACAGTTGCCTCAGATAACATGTACGAGAGGCACAAAGATGTGCTGAGCTACTTGAACTCTGCATTGCAGCACGACCAAAGAACTGGGGAGGGGGAAGACACATAAAAGGATAAAAACAGCATTAAGTACATGACTAACAACTCCATTCCTAAGAGTTGTGAGCAACTATTAACTACGTCACTTATTTTGGTAGGAACTACCCGAGCTGAGACTGTGATAACTACTTCAGTGTGTCGATGAGGTTCTCTGACCTCAGAAACTGGGGGACAGAATTTAACGGAGAGAGTGGTCCGAGAACGACAGGGACTTTGTCAGGAGGTATCAGTGCAGCTAAGTCAGACAGTAATATTCCAGGTGAGTGAGGAGAGGCTACCTGTGGTCCAGTAGAAGAGCTGGTCATTATGAAAGCACAGAGGCACCACCCCAGGTACAACATTCACAGCACTCATCTACACATGGCCCAAGACGCGTAAGTCTCAGCATCTGACTCTTGGCTTTTACAGTCACAATGACAAAATTATTCCTGGGAAGGCACCGAATGCATGGTCACAGTCACATGACTGGAGCATGACCCACCTCATGGCAAAAGTGCCTCGCACATGGGATGGCAACTGCAAGTCACCACTGCGGTAATCCCCAGCATCACACCTCAACCCACCTGCCCCTCACCACGTTCACACCTTCCCAAGCTGCCACCTGAAGGTTTCAAAGATACCGTCACAGGGGAAGGATCTCTGGGACCATGATTTTTCACAGGAAACCAAAAGGTCCCTTTGGGTTATGACCTGGCTCCTAACAGAGCCTAATGAGTAAGAAAATACACTGAGTGTGCATACAAATGCTTTCCTGATTCACGTAGTCATTTGTCATAAATTTAAAAATGAGCATGCTGTTGTGTACCTCAGTTCTGTTTATATTCAAGTACTATCAATCAGTCTTTCAGGCCTGGGCACCTGAACAACCTTCTAAACAAAAAGTTAGAGAAATATTGTGACATGGCCTTTTGAGGTCGTATTTCAAAGTCACAATTAACAAAACATGTTCATGTAACTTAATGAGTTTTGAGTAAGGCAATCTAAACACCACCCTGAAATTTAAAAACAGTGCATTAAAAACAAGTGGTGTACAATAAACACTTACTTTCTGGCTTCTATCCTTGCTTCGGAATCCGCATCATGTATTCCCTTCTTTATTGTTTCGGCTAATACTGATATATGTCTAGACATCAAGAAGAGAAAGCAGTAACAATCATTAACATGTGGTTTTATGCGGGTGAAAACTGGTGTGAGAACTTCAAATCGACACATGGAACCTAGAGCCTCTGTGCCCAGTGAGTCAACCAACATGCAGCTGAGAAATCAGAGCTCCCTTCCCCGTTGCTCTCCTAACTTCTACCTCTGTCCCGGGGCACCCCCACCCTCCATCAGCTGCCCCCACCTAAGTACCCCAAGTTTTTAAAATAACAGCTGATTCTTCTTACTTCATACTTATTTAGCTCAACCTTTGAGGAACCCAACGAACAAGGCTACAAGTTTCTACCTTTCCATGGCCAGCAGTAGTTTCTATGGAAATTACGAGGTAATAATCATCAGAATACTGGCTCACATTTCTGTAATTAAACACAATGTTTTTTTTCAAGTTCCACTATGCAACATGAACAAATTTATAAAATCATGTCACAATTTTATAAATAGGTGTTCTCTTTAGCTTATGTTCTGCCCTGAGAGGAAGTTATTAAAGTGTCTCTTTGAATGTTTGACAGATTTTTAAGAAAAGAAAGAAGGCTGCAATGAGTTAGTCTCACAGAACAAAGAGTAGTTACCAATCTTATAGCCTGTTCAGAGTCTTTGCCTTATTCCTTCATTTAGTAACTGTTTAGCAAGTACCCACCAAGTGGCAAATGTTGAGCGAGGAGGCGAATGAATAAATACTGAGTTCTTCACACGGGACTGTTCTACTCACATGTCCTCACATTAAATCCCCCATTCCATTTTCCACCTCTAAATTCCAAAACTGTCACCAAATAGAGGATACAATACCCAAGAGATGAAAGAATGCACGACTATCTTCTAGATTCGAGGTATTTGCAGATGAAATTTTACCCCCAGGAGGCATGGCTTTGTTTCCTCTCTGCCCCTTGCAGTATGGAAAGGGACTCCCAGAAGTACTTCATTAAAATGCCCCTAATAAAATGATGAGTATGCTGTAAAGTTCCTCACAATATGTAACATTAAAAACTGGGTGGCACATCATCATCTATCTCTCCAAATTTAACTCACCAAGAATAACAGGCACCTCAAATTCAAAGGAACTGAAAATGGCAAAGAATGAATCTTGAAATTAAGAGACATCCTTCTTCAAGAATCCTGCCATAATTCTACCTTTTATCATGATGATGTGAAACATACCAACACCAACCTGAATAAAGAGAAAATTGCTGACTTTCCCATTCAGGGGGATCAAAAAGAACTGTGAGATGAGAGAAATTCCTCTAAGGATCTAAGAGTTACACCAGGCTTGCCAAGAGCAGCTTGGAATATTTTCCTGGTTGAAGGGACAGGAATGTCAGACACCAGGGTGAGAGTCAATAAGGAGTTAACTGTGGCTGACTTCCAGGAAAATGGCAGAGTAGGAGGACCCTAAACTCACCTCCTCCCACAGATACAACTAGGTATCACCCACATCATTGTAAATACCCCAGAAAACTACCTGAAGATTAGCAGACCAGACTCTGCACAGCTAAGTGTAGAGAAGAGGCCACACTGAAGAAGGTGGCAGGGAGGGCACAGACTTTCTGTAAGAGGGAGAGACACTGGGGACACACAGAGGGGAGAGGACCAAACCCTCACACCAAGCACCCCAGGCACGGGAACCCACACGAAAACCAGAGGGGCATACTTTTGTGAATTCTTATGATCAGTGGAGCTTAACACCGAAACTTTAAAAATCAGTAGGAGGGAAATAGGAAACTGAGTCCCCACCCTTAAAGAGCACAACAAACAGCCCCTCGGAGATACAGCAATAGAAGCAGCAGTTTGAAAAACACGTGGGGTATACACAAGGGAGATTGCTTTACTGACGTGAGAGCATGAACCAGAGGGGAAGGGATCCCGGGGAGACTTCACCAGGAACAAAGGAGCTGGGGGGCACCGTTTCCCTGCCCCACCCCAGGGGTTACATAAACACAAACCAGCCAGGCCTTGGTTCCAGGTTTCCCCCTCCACAGTGGACCCAAGCAACACTTGCTAACACTGCCTGCGCTGTGGCAACATTCTCCTGGGGTCCCCCCCCCCGATATATCCTTGGCCACAACCCATCCAAAGCAGTGCCACAAGCTTGGCAGGGTACAAGCAGCCCCGACAGGGATGGGTTGGCACCTCGGCAAAGTGACTCCTGCTCTGAGGAGGGGGAAGATAACCGCACACACCAGTCAGACTGTGGCCCCAGCAGTGGGCTGGAGTCAGACAGCTGCTCTAACTGTAGGCACCACCCACCAATAAAAGCTTCTCAGGAGACAACAGAAGGAAAGTGCCCAGCAGTATGGTACTACTGCATCTCGGACAAATGCCCAGTGTGAACGTGACTCAAGCCCAAGCCAACCCCAGACTGGCCCACGAACAACACAGGGATCCAATGCTGCCCACAATAGGCAGAGCCACGGCAGAGGACTGGACTGAAAGAAAAAGCGCCTCAGCCACAACATCAGGATACATGCAACACACATGGAGACATCCCTGCAGTTCCAGTTTGGGTGAACAGGGGACACTGCCCTGCAGGGCACTACAGGACCTCTTCTTCATAAGGCAGGAGACAGAGCTGACTTTCCTAACACATAGAAATAGACACAGAGTTAGACAAAGGGAGAAAAAGAGCTACACTTCCCCAGTGTAAGAACAGGACAAAATCAGAGCAAGAGACCAAAGGAAAATGGAGATAAGTAATATGCCTGATAGAGAATTTAAAGTAATGATCAAAGCTACTCACTGGACTTGAAAAAAGAGTGGAGGACCCCAGTGAAAACCTTAACAAAGAGATAGAAAACATAAAAAAGAACCAATCAGAGATGAAGAACTTAATAACTGAAATTAAAAATACAATAGATGGAATAAACAGACTAGAGGAAGCAGAAGAACGGATCAGCAACTGGAGGACAGAATAATGGGAAGCAATCAAGCTGAATGGGAGAGAGGGAAAAAAATAATAAAAAATGAAAACAGACTTAGGGAACTCAGTGACACCATCAAGCATAGTAACACTTGCATTATATGGAATCCCAGGGGAGAAGAGAAAGAAAGGGGGGCAGAAAATTTATTTGAAGAACTAATAGCTGAAAACTTCCCAAATCTGGGGAAGAAAACAGAAATCCAGATCCTGGAGGCCCTGAGAGCTCCCAACAAAAACAACACAAAGAGATCCACACCAAGACACAGTAATTAAAATAGCAAAACGTAGTGATAAAGGGAATTTTAAAAGCAGCAAGAGAAAAAAACAGTTATATACAAGGGAATCTCCTTAAGGCTATAAGCTGATTTTTCAGAAGAAACTTTATGAACCAGAAGGGAGTGGCATGATGTATTCAAAGTGCTAGGGAAAAGAAAACAAAAACAAAAAACAAAACAAAACAAAAAACCCTTCAGCCAAGAATACTCGGTCTCTCCTCTTCCAAATGACAGCCTTGCTGGATAAAGTCTTCCAGACAAATGAAAGTTAAAGAAATTCATAACCCCTAAATCAGCCCTACAAGAAATGTTAAAGTGGGCTCATCAAGTGGAAAGGAAAGACCATAAGCAGGAGTAAGAAAAGTAGGAAGCATAAAAGCAGTAAAATTAAGTATAGCTATAAAAATCAGTCAAGCAATTCACAAAATAAAAGAGTAAGTATGACACCATATACCTAAAACGTGGAAAGAGAGGAGTAAAGAATGGGTTCAAACTGAAGCAACTATCAACTTTAGACTGCTATATGCATAAAATGTATAAATTAAAAACTAGTAAAACCATAAATTAAACACCAGTAATACATATACAAAAAAAAAAAAAAAAAAAAGAGGCAGAGAGAGAAAGGAAGCCGAGTATACCGCTAAAGAAAGCAAACCATGAGAGAAGAGAGCAGAAACAGAAAGGAACAGAGAAGAACTACATAAACAGTTGTAAAGAAGTAACAAAATGGCAATAAGTACCTATCAATAACTACTTTGAATGTAAATGGACTAAAACCTCCAATCCAAAGACACAGGGTAACAGAACAGATAAAAAGCAAGACCCATTTATATGCTGCCTACGAGAGACTCATTTCAGATCTAAAGACACACACATACTGATAATGAAGGGACAGAACAGCATCTACTACGAAAACGGAAGTGAAAAGAAAGCCGGAAGAGCAACACTTATAACAGACAAAACAGACTTTAAAACAGTATACAATCTGGGGTGACTGGGTGGCTCAGTCAGTTAAACATCTGATTCTTGGTTTCAGCTCAGGTCATGACCTCAGGGTTGTGGGATTAAGCCCCAGGTCAGACACTGTACTGAGCTTGGAGCCTGCTTGAGATTCTCCCTCTCTCTCTGCACTCCCCCACTCGCACCCTGTCTTTCTAAATAAATAATCTTGGGGCGCCTGGGTGGCTGAGTCATTAAGCATCTGCCTTCAGCTCAAGTCATGATCCCAGGATCCTGGGATCGAGGCCCACATCAGGCTCCCTGCTTGGCGGGGAGCCTGCTTCTCCCTCTCCCACTCCCTCTGCTTGTGTTCCCTCTCTCACTGTGTGTCTCTCTGTCAAATAAATGAATAAAACCTTAAAAAAAATAAATAAAAAATCATCTTTCCAAAAAAAAAAAAAAAGGCAGTATACAATCATAAAGGGACCAATCCAACAAGAAGATGTAACAATTGTAAATGTTTATGCACCCAACATGGGAGCATTCCAATACATAAAACAGCTAATAAGAAACAAAATAAGGGAAGTAATTGATAGTAATACAATAATAAGGGACTTTAACAACCCATTTACATCACTGGATAGATCATCCAAAGACAAAACCAACAAGGAAACAGTGGCTTTTAATGACACATTGGACCAGATGGATCTAACAGATATATTCAGAACATTCCATTCTAAAACAGCAGAATACACTTTTCAAGTACACACAGAACATTCTCCAGAATATACCACATATTAGGCCACAAAACGAGTCTCAATGAATTGAAAACGATCAAACTCATACTATGACTATGCATCTTTTCCAACCATAACATTATTAAACCAGAAATCAACCACAAGAAAAACCGGGAAACACCACAAATAAATGGAAGCTATATAACATGCTCCTAAACAATGAGTGGGTCAACCACAAAATCAAAGAGGAAATAAAAAAAAAATACATGGAGACAAATGAAAATGAAAACACAACAGTCCAGAATCTTTGGGATGCAGTAAAAGCTGTTCTAACAGAGAAGTTTGTAGAATATAGGTCTACCTCAAGAAGCAAGAAAAATCGAAAATAAACAACCTAACAAAACCCAAAACTAGTTCTAGTTGAAGGCAGGAAATAATAAAAATTAGAAAAGAAATAAAATAGAAATGAAAAAACAGATCAATGAAACTAGGAGCTAGTTCTTTGAAAAGATCAACAAAACTCATCAATATTTAGCTTATCAATGTAAAACGAAAGAAGACTCAAACAAAATCAGAAACAAAAGAAGAAAAATAATAACACCACAGAAATACAAAGGATTATAAGATTATGAAAAATTATATGCCAACAAACTGGACAACCTAGAAGTAGATAAATTCCTAGAAACCTGTAACTCCCTAAAATTGAAGCTGGAAGAATTAGAAAATCTGAACAGACTGATTACCAGCAAAAAAATTGAACTGGTAATCCAAATACTCCCAGCAAACAAAAGTCCAGGACCAGATGGCTTCACAGGTGAATTCTACTGACTCGTCAAAAAAGAGTTAATAACTATTCTTCTCAAACAATTCCAAAATACAGAAGAGGAAAGAAAGTTTCCAAAACTCATTCAATGAGACCAGCATTACCCCTATACCAAAATCAGATAAAGACTACAAAAAGAGGAGTGCCAGGGTGGTACAGTCAGTTAAGCATCTGACTCTTGATTTTTAGCTCAGGTCACGATCTCATAGTGGTGAGATCGAGCCCGGCGTCTGGCTCCAAGCTCAGCATGGAGTCTGCTTGAGATTCTCTCTCTCCCTCTGCCCCTCCCCCCAGTTCATGCACTCTCTCTCTCAAAATAAATATTTTTCTAAAAAAAAAAAAAAAAAAAAAAGACTACAAAAAAAAGAACTAGAGGCCAGTACCCTGATGACACATATGCAAAAATCCTCAACAAAATACTAGCAAATCAAATCAACAATACGTTAAAAACATCATTCATGGGCACCTGGGTGGCTCAGTTGGTTAAGCGACTGCCTTCAGCTCAGGTCATGATCCTGGAGTCCCGGGATCGAGTCCCACATCGGGCTCCCTGCTCAGCGGGGAGTCTGCTTCTCCCTCTGACCCTCTTCCCTCTCGTGCTCTGTATCTCTCATTCTCTCTCTCTCAAATAAATAAATAAAATCTTTAAAAAAAATAAAAAAAATAAAAACATCATTCACCACCATCAAGCAGGATTCCTAGGATGCAAGGGTGGTTCAATATTCACAAATCAATTAATGTGATACATCAAATTAACAAGAGAAAGAATAAAAACCATGCAGTCATTTCAGTAGATGCAGAAAAAAGCAGTTGACAAAGTACAACATCCAGTCATGATAAAGAAACCCTCAACAAGGTAGGTTTAGGGGGAACATACCTCAACATAGTAAAGGCCATATATGAAAAATCCACAGCTAGCATCATCCTCAATGGTGAAAAACTGAGAGCTTTTTCCCGAAGATCAGGAACAAGACAAAGATGTCTACTCTCACCACTTTTATGCAACACAGTACTGGAAGTCCTAGCCACAGCAATCAGACAGGAAAAAGGAATAGAAGGCATCCAAAAGTGTAAGGAAGAAGTAAAACTTCCACTACTTCCAGATGACATGATACTTAAACACAGAAAACTCTGAAGACTCCACCAAAACCTACTAGAATAAATGAAGTCGGTAAGGTCGCAGGATATAAGATTAATATATAGAAATCTATTACATTCCTACAGACTAATAATGAAGCAGCAGAAAGACAAATTAAGAAAATCCCATTTACAACTGCACCAAAAAGAATAAAATATTTAGGAATAAACTTAACTAAGGAGGTAAAAGAGACCTACTCTGAAAACTTATTTAACACTGATGAAAGAAACTGAAAATGACGCTCTCTCTCCCCTCTCCTCCCACCTCCCCTCTCTCTGTTTCTCTCTCTCTCCCTCTCTAAAATAAAAAAAAATGGAATAAGGACCTAAATAGGAGACCTGAAACCATAAAAATTCTAGGAGAGGACACAGGCAGTAATTGCTGACATTGGCTATAACAACATATTTCTAGATGTCTCCTGAGGCAGGGGAAACAAAAGCAAAAATCAACTATTGGTACTATATCAAAATAAAAAGCTTCCGCACACAAAGGAAACTGTCAACAAAACTAAAAGACAATCTATTAAATGGGAGATGATATTTGCAAATGACATATTCAATAAAAGCTTAGTATTCAAAATATATAATGAACTGATATATCTCAACACCCTCCCAGAAAAAGAATTAAAAAATGGACAGAAGATGTGAACAGACATTTCTCCCGTGAAGACATCCAGATGGCCAACAGACACATAAAAAGAAGCTCAAAATCACTCATCAACAAGGAAATGACAATCAAAACCACAATGAGATGCCATTTCACACCTGTCAGAATGGCTAAAATCAAAAACACAAGAAACAACAGGCGCTGGCGAGGATGGGGAGAAATAGGAATGCTCATGCACTGCTGGTGGGAATGCAAACTGGTGCAGCCACTGTGGAAAACAGTAGGAAGGTTCCTCAAAAAGTTAAAAGTAGAAATACCATATGATCCAATAATTCCACTACTGGGTATTTACCCAAAAGTTATAAAAACACTAATTCAAAAAGATATATGTACCCCTATATTTATTGCTGCATTATTTAGAATAGCTAAATTATGGAAGCAATTCAGGTGTCCATCAACTGATGAATGGATAAAAAAGATGTGGTATGTGTGTATCTCTCACACACACACACACACACACACACACACACACAATGGAATATTACTCAGCCACAAAAAAGGAATGAAGTCTTGCCATTTCCAACAACATGGATGGATCTAGAGACTATAATGCTAAGTGAAATGTCAGAGAAAGATAAATACCACATGATTCACTCATATGTGGAATTTACGAAATGAAACAAAGAAAAAGGCAAACTAAAAAACAGACTCTTAACTACAGAACAAACTGGTGGTTACTAGAGGGAATGTGGGGGGGGTGGGTGAAATAGGTGAAGGGGATTAAGAATTCACTTATGACGAGCAGCACTGACTAATGTAGAGAATTACTGAATCACTATGTTGTACACATGAAATATTACATGGTATGTTACCTATACTGGAATTAAAAAATAATTTAAGGAAAAGGTTAATCGTAGCTTTGTGGCTGGAAGGGTGCACATCTGTCCACATCTCTAGGCACACTAAAACTGCAACCAATGTAATTCACTAAAAGTTCCTGCCAATATTATGATCTTCACATCAGTAGAAATAACAGATGTAGTTGTGCAAACAAATGCTTAGATTCCTTCGATTCTCATAAAAAGCAGGTTGGACCACTTGTCGGGGCACTAAATCTCAAGATTCATTTCAGAAGGAAAAAAACCCTGCAAATCAAATGCTTACCGTTCCAGTGAATGTGTCTGCCACTCTTGTAAAAGTAAATCTAAAAATTCAAAACAGCGCCTAAAAATTGTAAAGAAAACATGTAACTCAGTCATTTTTATGTTAGTGAAAATAAAAGCCTTTTTTTCTTCCCACACTACTTTTTAGAACTGGTAAATTTCTTCTAATTATTAGGATTCAAAACATGGAATATAAAGTTGGAATTGGCACTGACTGAAAACCCAAGCAAGTAAAAGTAATTAAGCATCTATGGTGATCAGAAACAAAAATCACTCAGACATATAAGAGACAGGATACAAAAGCTCCCCTCAAATCAGAAACTGGAGCTTCATGGCAACATTATGGAAAGGGCCTATCACTGTCATTGTTTTTATACTATCTCAAATAATATGTTAATATGGGATGTACAACATGAGCAAAAAAGATCAGCGTACTTTATTACAGAATCGGGGAACTGGTCTTTGCACTAATTTCACAGAATGCCTTGTGCAATAAATGTAAAAGAAAAAAAGTCCTGGGCGCCTGGGTGGCTCAGTTGGTTAAGCGACTGCCTTCGGCTCAGGTCATGATCCTGGAGTTCCAGGATCAAGTCCCGCATCGGGCTCCCTGCTCAGCAGGGAGTCTGCTTCTCCCTCTAACCCTCCCTCCTCTCATGTGCTCTCTCTCTCTCTCTCTCATTCTCTCTCTCAAATAAATAAATAAAATCTTAAAAAAAAAGAAGAAGAAAAAAAGTCCTCAAAAACAAAGTGCTTTCCTTTCCAAATTTTCCCAAAAAGTCCTAGGTAGTGCTTAAAATAGATTTTTCTCTAACTACTCCTCTATTCTCCTCTTTAATCTTTCAACATCCTTTCTTGTCAAGCCTTTCCACTTTTGTAATCTTTCTTGATCTGATTTGTGCACAAAAACAATTCTGGTCTCATCTCCTTTGGATTACATCACCACTTTGGGTTCTACCTCTTTATAACTTTTCAGACGTCGAGGGTGTTTATCTTTGCGGGAGTATATCTTAACGGTCTTAAGAACTCACTCAAGCAAACAAATCAGAGGATAATTTTTTTCTAATGACCAGACTTTCATTCCCATGGTCCTCCCAATTCAAAACCTCATAATCCATATAATTAATCACTCATTAAATCTTTAATAAACCCTAACCCTACCATAGAGGCTACAGATAACAGTGGTAACCAAGACATAAACCAGCAAGCAAGCCAGACAAGGAACAGTTCCCACGTGCCAGGAACACAAGGGGGCTCTTCTTAGAAGCACACAGAAGAGCTATTCAACCCAGTCCCAGGGCTGGCAGCAGAGCGCGCGTGCGTGCACTTGTGTGTGGAACGTTGGCTGTGAGGCAGACTTTGACCCACACCCACACCGTCTCCTCTCTGTCACTCTCCCCACCCCAGCCTCAACCAGGGCCATGTTTATTCTACCTTCTTCCCTCTTCCTCATGTCATTTCCTGGGCTGATTTTTGTCTCTTTTTCTTTTTTAAAAAATGTGTGTGCATTTGTTTATATTTATCTATCTCTTAGTGAATAAAAAGTCATCTTTGATGCTAATTCTGGTCTTAAATGTGTGTTAGAACAATCTGTTTAATCAAAAATATGACCTATAAGCTAGGTTTTATTTTCCACTCTTTAGGCTAACATACAAAGAAGCAGTATCAATACTGGAATTCTTTGACTCATTATTTAAACACATCAGGTTAGGACTTGTCTCTTTTCTTTACCTACTCCTACTCATCATTCAAAATGCAGCTCAGTTTTCAACTTGTCTATGAAGCATCACAGAAATATATTAGCTGGTCTTAATCACTGCTCTCTGAATTCATTCTAACTTCCCCAGTACAGGTGTTATAACTCACTCTTACATTGCTTTGCATTATTGTTTTTAATCTCCCCATCTAAATGAACTTCTCAAAGGTAGGGAGACTGTGCAGGCCATTTCTTACAAATTCTACAAAGTAGAGCTAGGTACAGGCTGAGTACGACAGAGAAAACACACTGCTTGTGTTACACTGCCCTGTTTGGTTCTCTTTACCTTTCTGAAGGCAGAGGGACTGGATGTCCCTTTTAGGTCTTTCAGCATTAAGACACACTGTTCTGACTGACATGGACCCTGACTAATGTAAGAACAGCAATCCGAGCGTGTGACTCAGGAAGCTGTGAAGGGGGTGACATTTCTGTAGTCACAGTAAATGCAGGTTACCAGTCGTTTAGCACCAGAACAGAACTGTTAAATTCTGTGGACTGAACGGTGTTGCCCCAAAATTTGTATGTTGAAGCCCAACCACCCAACATGATGGTATCTGGAGACGGGGCCTTCAGGAGGTAATTAGGTTCACATGAGGTCATGAAAATGGGGCTCCACTGATGGGGCTGGTGCCCCTCTAAGAAAAAACCCCAGAGAATATGCTCTCTCTGTGTCTCTCTCTCTCTCTGTCATGTGGAGACACAGCAAGAAGGCAGCCACCTGTAAGCGACCCTCATTAGAACTCAACCATGCTGGCACCCTCATCCCAGACTTCCAGCCCCAGAACTGTGAGAAAACCAATTTCTGTTGTTTAAGCCACCCAGTGTACGGTATTTTGTTATGGCGGCCCGAGCTAATACGCTAAACGTCCTGTAACATTCTACAACAAAGATCTGTGTCACTATATCCGAGGAACTTGGCCTAACACACTCTGAATGTCTTGGAAAACCTAAAACAATACTGACAATAATAGCAGGAGCAGCAACAAAATCTAATAATGGGTATCATTTATTTAGGTTGCAAGAAGCGTCAAATCCCTCTACCCAATGACTGAGCCCACGGAGCAGCTCTGCCCCAGGGTACTCTTGTTCCAAGCAGGTCAGAAGATTAGTTAGTGGGGTAATGTTTAGTCAGGGGTAATGCTTCAGCTGCAGTCGGCCAGGTTCTGAAGTTCACTACCGTCCCTCTCCCCTGCTGACTTCACACTCTCATCTCTAGAAGCAGCAGCGAAACTGGAGGTAAAGGGCAGACCGCATTCCTCAGCGACACACAAGGGAGCCACGCCATTAGAACTTAAGTTTTTTCAGTGGAAGGTGCCAATTCCTTCCTTCCTGGCTTTATAAAGGTGGATGATTCCCCTTTCCTCCTTCATGACTTCCAGAGCTGTTAATAAGATGGATAGGGGGCTGCCTCATGCGTGGCAGGCATACCTACCCAGGCAAATGGGGCGGGACCTATGGGACATGCCAGGAAAGGAGGAAAACGGTGGGCAGCGAATGTAAGCTGGGCTCCAAGCTTGGAGTGAAAGGCTCTTTCACTGGGCCAGGATCAGAAAATGAACTCAGGAGGCTGCTATCCAAGCCGGCCGTAAATTTACCCTATGAAGCTCCTGATACAATCCACTGAGAGGCTTCAACAGTGTCCATAAATCCCCTGAAAATCTACACTAAACTATTCTGCGTATTTACATTTTCTTGGGAAGAGGGGCCACAGATTTTATTAGACTCTCAAGAGTCAAGAACCATGGATTCCAGCTAGAAGAAGCCTTATTCATCACCTGTGATCTAGGGCAGCTCACCTGGACACAAGACCAGGCAGGGACCTGGGAACAAAGACCTAGCTAGCTAACCAGGTGGTATCTCCCGGATAGATCTCCCACAACTGTGCAGCAGAAGCAGGTGCTGGTCAGGATTCAGAAGCCCAGAAATCACTGTCGGAAGATGGAAACAACATATACCTCCTCCTACCACCGGTAATATTAAATAGATGCCATTAATTTTCATAATGGTCTTTTTCTTGCATGCAGTTACTGCTGCATTCAGAGAAGGGTACACCGATGATTTAGGTACAGGGACTGAGAAAAAAATGTACACCCCCCCTTCCATTAACTCACATACATACAGACACATTCTCTGTCTACCCTCCCTTCTCTCTTGCTCTCTCTCTCTCACACACACACACACACACACACACACACACACACACACAAATAGAGGTTGTCCAAATTTATTTTTCAGACTATTTAGATCATGATCCTTCAATCCAAAGGCATTTATTGCAACAATCTTAAATAACTTTAACATTTCAAACGTGAATACTTTCATGGAGGCAAATTTGGAATTTATTTTGGTTTTTAAACCATTCAAAAATAATGAAGAAGCTGTTTAAAAATTTACCTTCTAACTGCGACAGACTTAGAGGTACAGTTGCTTGTTATGACAGGTATTAGCCTAGGGATGTGTGTGTGCTGCAGAGAAGAACAAAAACAGAGGTGAACACCTGAAAATACGAAAATAAAATAAAACTAAGACAGCCACACTTCCTGATTAAACCACCTAAAGCACATATAGATTTAGATTAGAATTTCACTGAGCTTAAAAAGGAAAAAGAATTTCACTGGATACTGCCAAAGGCCATGACAACATTTACAAAGCCTCAACAGACCACCCAATGATATATAAATAAACCTCACGGCAAAACAAACCATTGGCAGGAAGTCTAAACTATCTAGCAGTAGCAATCTAAGTGAGTTCAAAAGGAATCTGCAGACCTATGTGTTTTGATACAGTTTCAATGGGAATGTCCAACAATGGCTTTGGATTTAATATTTCAAGTAGGCAGTGCAAATAGTAGGGACTAAAAATAATACAAGTAAGTGACCCACGATAACCAGCAATATTCTGGAAAGATTTTAGCATCACCAAGTCCCAGTTTCAAGGGCTGCCTCTGGGGAAAAGAGACTTGAAGGTAGGGAGAAGGTGACGTGCAGCATATTCATTTTAAGCTTCTGTGAACTATTAAGTTTTACTGAAAACTGGTACATAAATTACTTGGATAATTATTTAAACTTAAATGAGTGTTTAGAACACTGAAAAGAATCTTTTATTCATTGGCTTAAACACAATTAATAAAATAAAAACTTTAGGTGAATAACAATGCCACAAGCACAAATACCTAAAATGGAATGAAAGGGAATTAAGGAGTAATATCTGGAGACATAAAGACTGGGTGTAAACCCAGAAGCAGATGCTCAAATATTTAAAGCCAATGATGAGTAAATGATCAACACATCAGCAGGCAAACACCATATCCATAATTCACATTATGGAATGTAAAAAGCTCATATAGGATATAATTAAGGAAGGGGAGAGGCTGATTTATACCTACAATATGATTCCAACTATTTATAATCATGCTAATGAAAAATGCCTCTCGGGGCGCCTGAGTGGCTCAGTTGGTTAAGCATCTGCCTTAGGCTCGGGTCATGATCCCAGGGTTCTGGGATTGAGCCCCGCATCGGGCTCCCTGCTTAGTGGGGAGCCTGCTTTCCCCTCTCCTCCCCGCTCTTGCTCTATCTCTGTCGCTGCCTCTGTCTCTCTCTCTCTCAAATAAATAAAATCTTAAAAAAAAAAAAAAAGAAAAATGCCTCTAATATTGCTTATCAACCACCAATGTTTACCACTTGCTTATTCTATGTATGGCCCCAAAATACACTTACCCGAATGATTAACCTAACAGCTACAACACCGGATGTGGCCATAATTTTGGCACTATTTGGAATTAAATTAAAGATAGTTGGCATAATGGCTTCAGCTCCATGGTCAAACTTATTCCCCAGAACTGATGACAGATGCCTACAATAAGAAATGAAAACTGTACTGTAATTTTATTTCTTGCAAACAGCGAAGCATATAAACCTCTTAACATCGCAGGGCTTTCATTTAAAGTTATCGAGATAAAAAGGGTCTAAGTAAGATACTTTCAAAATATTTCCAACGTCCACACAGTGGACTTGGCAAATAGCCAATGGCCCATGAGTTTGCTCCTTTTATTTTTTTAAATAAATCATTTCCAACTAATTAGTCTTAAAATAGCAAAAGACAAACTGATCATACCCTAATAAAATATAAATATGAAAAAGCTCCCTCACCCTTTTTTTCCTTTTGCCCCATTAAAAACCTTTAACACATAATATACATGCTTCCATATCTGATACTTTCAACAGCTGCAGCATCTCCTTCCTGTAGCTGCTTTGATATTCGGACACACTTTCTTACACAGAAGTTCCAGCTTCAAACACAGATAGCAGGTTTAGCGAGGGTAAAATTTCACTGTAGTATATGCCTTTGACTTTAACTTTATAGCTACAGTGCACTTCTGGAAACAAACAAAAATTCTGATAATCATGCTATATCCTGCCAGCAGAATCAATGAAAAAGCTGAGAAACAGAAGTTTGTAAAATTTCTTCTTTCTGTGTTGTTAATAATAACTGCTTCAAGTTTAAAATAGAGGGTTCAGAGCTAAGTCACTGAATAAAACTGAAAATCTGTCACTCTTTCCATCACTGGGCAGGAAGCACTGTAATAGTATAAAAGTACCAAGAGAAGCGTAAATGGAACAGGTCCCAGAGACTAGTCAGAAGGTACATTAAAGAGACCTGCTGGGCATATTCAATGGACCATCTCAGAAGCGCTGCAACGAGGCTATTTTAGGATGTGTGAGAATCTGAAGCATGGTAGTCCTTACCCCAATGTGATACAAGCCTCCCGCACTACCTGAGACCGCAGGTCCTTAGCAGATAGTTTAAAGGCTCCATCCAAAAGACGCAAATGTTGAAAGAAGTTATCATACTCAGCAGCACCAGCCAAAAGTAAAGATCTTATCTTTTTTAGCTGATGGGACAGAGAAAATTCAGAGATACACAAAACAATTCTTAAAACAGTATATACAAAACAACAGAAGCCATCAAATATGAGAGATCAGCATCAAAATTAACTGATTATCAGAAGTTCTCCCAAAAGAATTCAGCCCATTCAGTATCAGCTACCGTACTGCATAAATCTACATATCACAAATAAGAACAAATTATTTTTATATGCAGTATCTTACAATTCTACAAAACGTATCTCTTCATTGGAAAACATTTTAGTGTATTTATAGATTCTGTGCTAACGATAAAACACCAAAGCCTTCATTTTAATTCCTCCCCTAAAGCTTACCTTCCCCAACAACTGACTCCAACTGCCATTCGTTTAATGAATCAAAGGAAGAAGCAATCCTATAGTCTTTTATATACTATCCTCCACTGTATCATTATTAAAAGACTAGTCTGAGTTTGAATGGAATATAGCAGTAATTTAATCGCCTCACTTCCTGCCAGCCGACCACTGGAAAATAGCTTTCCACAGGTAAGACACATCCTCATTTTAATGTTCACCCCACTTTTCATTCATCCACTTTTTTAAATAGAAGGGACAGAATTTTCCAGCAAGTGATATGAAGAAAGAAAGGAAGAGAGGGACACATACTGAAAATGCCACTAAGAAAAGTCGACTTACTGGCCAACAATCACAATTAAATGTTGACTAAGGCAAGAGTGGAGGCCGTCTCCAGATGCTCCACATTAGGTCTTTGTTAAAAGTACAGGACATACATAAAGGCATAGGTTGGCATGTTTTAGAAACAGAAATAGAAATAGAAGTGAGGTACTCTACTAAAAGGGTTAAATGTAAATATGGTAACATATTTAAAATACTTAATACTTAAAATTCATCAGAGCTGTACCCCAATTGCATAATTAAGTATTTAGAACATTTAAATAAATCCAATGAAAATGTAATCACATGAAGTCAAAGCTTACAGCATTTACTCTTTGCTCCCAATCATGCTTGTCGTCAGATAATATTTCCCTAATCTTGTTTATGGATTCCTCAAGGTCTCGGCTGGAATAAATCTGTAAGCAAAATTAATTTACAACCAATATAAGAAAATTTACAGAATAAACAAAGATTAGTTTTTAATTACACAAAGTCAAGAGCTTTTAGGAAGTATAGTTAAAAAAAAATTCATTTTTCAGAAGGACCTATGAGGTAACACCTAGACAGATTTGTCTTAGAATGAGCTTCTTTCCCAATGTGAATACATACCCACTAGATTCGATGCCAAGTATGGATAACCATGCTTCAAACACAGCTTTACTATAAACTTAACAGATGATTTCATGTACAGAAGAGAAAGAAGCCAGCTGGGGAATGATCAGTGATGCTCAGGTCATTTATTATTCGTAGTATTATTTATAACACCACACTCTCTTCAAATCTACTTTCTCATTTATGCTCACATCTTACTAGTAAGATAGGTAGGGGAATAATCAGCCAAGAATGATGCAAGCTGGGAAGGTCAAGGACTTAAGGATGAGCCTGAGCCTACAATGCCAGCTACCTGATTTATACACATATGGCAACCCAGCAGCAGGTAACAAGTGATCACATGGACATTAGCGCTATAGGAATCTGGAGCACCACATTCGATGTAGGCTGAGGAAAACTCTTATTAGCCCACAGTCAACTATGGACAACACTGAGGCACAAAGCAGTTAAAATGTGTGTACCCCAACCTCACAAGCAATCTCTGCTTTGTCTATTAGGTACTTAAGTGAAGCATCAAGACGGCATAAACTTGAGCTTTTATTAATCCATTCTTTATAGCTTTTCAGACACCCAGTTCCTTGAAATTTACAACTTGCCCAAAAAAAAAGAAAGTCCCTAAATAAGCATGCTTCTTTGTTCTCACACCTAATCTAATCATTGCATTTTCTCATTCACCTGACCTAACCCACAAATTTATTATTAGAGCAAGCAAGCAACTTCTCTCCAATTCTTACTGAAAGACTACCTTGGGTCTTGACTTTTGCTCTTCATTTCAGCTATAAAAGGCATCAATGTTTTCTACTCTGCAACCGCAGGTATCCTGTAGTCCTGAGAGTTAAAATTACCTCACCTAGGAAGGGACTTCACATAGCACCTATTTGAAAACTGAAATTTGAAGAGTCAGTCTTACCTGTTTTTAATCAAACTCAAATATCCTCACTCACCTGCACTACAGGTACATCATCAAATGCTTTAATAAAGTCCTCTTCATCAACAGCACCAGCTCCTTCTTTTGCAGCTTTAAATAAGATTAATTTTTAAAAGGTGAACAATGCGCAGAGTCTGAATATACACAATCACCATTACATTTTGGAAGATGTGTAACTGTTTTTCTAAAGGCTTAATAAAAATTCAGAGTGTTGTGGAACTGACAAACATTACTAACTTTTAATATCAAGATGAAATGTAGTAATTCTACAATACTATATACATTTAGTGTAAAGTCACTTAAAGACACTACTGGCTAAGGAGGACATTTAGCCTTTAAGGATATAGACAGCTTATACTGTAGTCATGTCTGAATCTTTTGACAGGTTCCTAATAAACAGATATATAACAAAAAATTTAATTTTTCAGGGAATAAATTAGGTTGTGTTACTGTTAGGCATCTAGCATAATAAATTTGTGAAATATTCAAATAAGTTCTAAAGAATTTAACAGTTTCACTTCAACTTTGTATTAGGTCTCAAAACATTTCCATTTCCTTGAATGCATGATAACTCAATTTTTCACCTACACATCAGGTGCAACTTTCCCTCATAAAGGTGTTATAAGATGCTCTGTATACTTGAAAGTTGATTGCTATCATTTGGGAGAGAGTTTTTTCTTTTGCTAATATGAACTCTACTTCACACAAGAAAATTGTGTGACATTTTATCAGACCTCTTTCCCCCCCAGAATAAAGGTTTCAAAATTGGAGTCTGTGGTCATCTTGCAACACTCATTAATGATTTACACTGATTAGTCTGAGTGCTTCTCCTGAGTTTTCCCGCAGACAAGTTATTTGATGTTTGGGGTCCCCATGGACAACACAGGGCTTTAAAGACGACTCTGGGAGCAATAAATGTGTGTCCTCGCTTTTGATGAAGATTCCTCACACTGAGTTCACAAGCTAACTGTGGACAGCGGACAGTAACGTCACACTGTGATGTCGTGCTCAGTGCCTGTTTTGGTGAAAAGACTGGATCCTCCCAAGCAGACGGGTCCTGAGCGCCGCCCCGGGTAAGTGTCACACCACGTACCCACGTACAGAAAGGGACTCAGACCAACCATGGTCCGTGGGCCCCAGAATTAGATGAGGAGTCAGTAAGCAAATTCATGACTATGTTGTTAAACAAAACAGGAAAAAAAGGATGAAAGCAGGGCTGAGCTCTCTACATATTGAGTTGGGACTTCTGGAAGGGATGTATGGGTGAGGGGCAGAAAAAAAAAAAAAGTGGTCTGATGATACACAGAAATTTTCTAAGCCTTGTTTGTGGAACTGATACGTCCCAAGTATAGATTTTTTTTTTAAATAAAAGATTAGAAAGGTTTTTCAGTCATAAAAAGGAATGAAGTACTAATACATGCTACAACACAAATGAACTGCAAAAACACTACGCTAAGTGAAAGAAGCCAGACACAAAAGATCACATATTATATGACTCCATTTCTATGAAATACCTAGAATGGGCAAATGCATAGAGGCAAAATGCAGACTGCTGATTGCCAGGGGCTGGAGGATGGAAGAGACGGGGAGCAACTGTTTAAAGGGTCCGGGGCTTCCTTTTGGGAGTGGAGAAGCTCTTCTGGAATTAGAGGTGATAGTTGTACAACACTGGGAATATACTAAATGCAACTGGATTGTGACCTTTAAAATGGTTAACTTGATGTTTTGCGGATTTAAACTCAATTAAAAAAAATTTTTTTAATGCATCAAAAAATTTAAAAAATAGAGAGGACCAAGAATACCAATAAACACACAGCTTTTCCTTCTGCCATCCATGGTGTGAATATCCCTGTCAGCCATGAGCACAGCTCTTCTAACATGGACAGAGAAGCTGGTAGCAGAGGCGCTGCGGGGACACTGAGCTGACCAAGGAAGACCCCAACAGTCTAGGACCAGTGCAGAAAGCCAGAAAGACCACCAGACGGAGACAGCATTCTACAGTCAATCCTTACCCCAGTTTTAATGAGCTCATCCAGCCAAGTTCAAAAGCCCAATGCTAACAATCAGAACAGTTCTAAAAACAGTGGCTACACAATTTGAAGTAAAAAGAAATTCATATGTCAATTTAAAATGTGACAGCAAAATGCAAGCTGTATATAATAAGGACTCAAATTGTCTAAATCGGGGGTTGGCAGAGAAGAAATTTAGAGGACGACATCTTTGTAAGTCAGTGCTCATCTCTACCATTTACTTAGGCCAATGTCCATACACTGGTCTCACAAAGAATAACGCTACTTAAAGGAACAAAATACATTTTAAGGACAGAAGGCACACCATCTGACTTGTGGATAGTCTCAGTGTTGGTTAAGTAGAAGTTGGCAAAAAAAAAAAAAAAAAAAAAAAAAGGCCTCATGGTAATTTCAGGCATTGCTGGAGCCCCATAACTAAATAAAGCCATAGGGCACACTCGAGCTCTGTCTCCGAGTTCTAGCTTGCCTCTGCGCTAGCCATATTCTCCTACGGGCTCCCCCATACCAAAACATTGGCAACACAGCAGCTCAAACTTCTACCCTATCAGCTATCAGCATGGACAGCACAGTGCTAACTTAAAAAACAGCAAGCAGAAATTTATTGCCAACAGAATCACTTCACTCCTCAAGGACAGAGAAGGCAAGCACATGCACATCTGGTTTTAAACACTGGCAGAGCCAACCCCAGAGCATGCCGAGGGGGTTGGTCTTACCTGAAGACTTGGATCCGAGAGTGGATGACCCAAGCCGGCGGGTGGTCCCCATTCCAACGTTTCTCCGTGAGCTGGGCGGAGCTTTGGACGATGTAGAACTAGCAGAGGAAGGTCTATTACCGTCCACAGAATCTTCATCATCAAAATTTTTATCTAAAGAGTAAGCAGAGAAATCAGTTTAAAAAAAAAAAAAGAAAAAGAAAAGAAAGGTACTTTTCCACCCGAATGTAAAACAACAAACTAGCTTTAGAGAGATGAATGGTGCGCCTACTCTTGGGATCTGAGGTGCCAGCCCAGGGTCTAGAAAGGTCTTAGATAAGTCCAGAATGCAGATACAAACATCATGTTTGCTTTCACATATCTAGAATGCTCTCCTGCTCTCATTTTGGAAAACAGAGAAAAATAAAGAAGAAAACAATCTCTTATAAAAACCACCAACTAAAAACAGTTACTTTAACATTCTGGCGTATTTCTGACCATTCTTGCATGCATTTTTTTTTTTTAAGATTTTATTTTATTTGAGAGAGAGAGAGAGAGAGAGAGAGAGAGAGCACAAGAGGGGGTAGGGTCAGAGGGAGAAGCAGACTCCCTGCTGAGCAGGGAGCCCGACTCGGGACTCGATCCAGGGACTCTGGGACCATGACCCAAGCCAAAGGCAGTTGTTTAACCAACTGAGCCATGCAGGCGCCCCTGATGCATTTTTCAATAACACCTGACACTAGGCTACTTATCAGTTGGTATTTTGCTTATTTCAAATATGTGCATTTTTCCATGTGATGAAATATGCTTCATAAACACCGTTTTAATGGTTGCTTGGTACTCTGTAATGAAAAAAATGCCACAACTGAAACACTCTTGTTGTTAGGCATTTGGGGTCATTCTAATATGTCACCATTAGAAATAACATTGCAACAAACACCTTCCTACTTGCGTTTTTGTTTAAATTTCTAACAATTTTAAGAAAGAAAAAAAACCCACCTTAGAAGTAATACCTGCCAGGTCCAAAAGTATAAGTTTTTAGTATACACTGCCAAACTTATTTTCAGAAAGGTGACGTGTTTTTTTTCCTGGAAGTTCAAAGAAGTGCCTGTGTTGTCACACCCTTGCCAACACTAAATACTATCATTTTTATTTTATTTTTTAATAATTAGCCAACTTATAGTACTATCATTTTTAAATGTCAATCAATTTGACAGGTGAAAAAAATGCTTCCTCCTCAATGTTTCGTTTCTCTTTTAGTGGGGTTAAGCATTGTTTCGTCAGCTCATTAACTTCTAAATGTTCTAAGCATCAGTGGATCCAAGGAATATTTCTCAGGTTGCTTTAAAATTAAAAAGAAAAAACATCTTTGGGCTTTTAAAAATCAACATACTTAGAAACAACATTTGGACGACACAAAATTAAAGCTATTGTGGTGCACTATACAGGGTACCATGGGCTTACAACAGCATCTGTGAGTCATTTAGGAGGCTAAACAAAGAACCTAAGATAATTAAAGAAAAAAGAAAAGAAAACAAACATCTGTAGCTGGCAATATTCATGATTTCTGAATAAGGGTGCTAGATCTTTACCAATACATCTAAAGTAAATAATTGTTGACCAGAAAACACAAAGAGCAGCCTGTTTCCTTGATCTGGTCGCTCTTGGCTCAGCTTTCAACAGCCAAGTCTCGCATCTACTCAGGAGCCTACTGTTCCTCACAACTATCAACAATCCACTTCAAAATACTGGCTTCTTTTATCCAACACTGGTGGGGGTACGACCCATCCTTCTACATGCATATCCTTGTGCAAATTAGCTTCCTCCAAACATGCCTTCCCAGTTCCCAGATTTCCCAGATCAAGCAATCCTTTCACAGATGGTTCTTTCAATCCACACATCAATTTTGAAGAAGTTCAATGGTCTCTTAGCATAGACTTCCCACGTGGATTCAAAAGGTGATTCTTGAACTGCAAGCACGTTAACGAGCCCTTCCCAAGGGGAAAAGTGCATCTGATGTCAAGGACAAGGACAACCCAAAGGAAAGGTCCCCCACTGAGCACCGCCAGTATTAGCAGTGACAAGGATGGCTCTCAGCCCATCTGCCCTCAGGGGAGCTCTAATCATTATTCTTGTCAGAATAGTAACAGTAACAGTTCCTTTCTGTGGGAAAGCGGCATAATGAACAGGGGAAGTGAGAACACTATTATGCTTCACTCAGAAATTCATGTTGAGTCTGTTCAGTTTTTCTATCATGGGCAGGCACACCATGGAGAACTGCATTCACTTAGTGAGGATTATTTTCAATGGGCCAAATGTCACCAGAGTTCCTGGAGTTTCTACCGGAGCAAGGACCAGCCAGACTCAACCACTTTCAGCACACAGGCTAGAAACCAGAGTCTGTAAAACAACTATTTTAGATGGGACAACAGACAGTGCAGAACTGTGAGCCCCGAGAGAGAGAAAAGGTGAGCTATACAGTCACCCAACTTCCTGCCTGGACACAATTTCCAGGCCACCAAATACTGGAAAGGGGACCCCACATCAAACCTGGAAGCCTTGCTAAGTTGAGAAAATGAAGATCATCAGTCTTCAAGGAGGCAGAGGGGGCTGGAAGGTACAGGCAGAGTGCTGAGAACGGGAAGCTACACAGAAAGAGAAAGAGAGCTCTAGAAATGTACTGAGTTGTAGGCCGTGCAAGCAGGAATGAAAATTCCACACACAAGGCAGGGTGAAAAATGACCAGTAAGCTACAAACTGAGCAATCTCCAATGTCTGCACAAAGTAGGAAGGTGTTCGAGCACCAGAGTAGAATGTTCTTGGAGACTCACTTATGGCACTCACTGAGACCCTGAGAGGCAGGCCTCAGTAGAAGGGCTGAACTATTTTCTGGAGGGAAGGCTACACTAAGCCTGTCCTATCAGCGGTTCAAAACAGGCCTCCAACAGTTAGACAGACTGGCAAGTAACTTAAGGCTCTGCCAAAGCAAAGCATTAACAATCTTTAAGGAACGTCGGGCTCCCTGCTCGGCGGGGAGCCTGACCTCTCCCCCTCCCACCCTCCACTCATGCTTTCTCTCTCAAATAAATAAATAAAATCTTTTCTTAAAAAAGATTCAGTTATTTTCATGTGACCTCTGTACTAATAAATAAAGTAATTCGGGGCACCTGGGTGGTTCTGTCGGTTGAGTGTCCGACTCTTGGTTTCAGCTCAGGTCAGGATCTCAGGGTCGTGGCACTGAGCCCCGCGTCAGGCTCCACACTCAATGCAGAAGTCTGCTTGGGATTTTCTCTCTCCCCTCTCCTTCTGCCCCTCCCCCTGTTCATACACATGCTTGAGCACGCACTCTCTCTCTCTAAAGTAAATAAATAAATCTTAAAAAAGAGAGAGAAAGAAAGAAATTCATATGTCCTATTGGAATTAGAAATCCAGGGGAAAGGGAAAAGAATGTTGTTTTCCAGATTAGCAGTTGGACACACTGCTTTCCCCTCTCCCACACACTGCTTTACATTTAAAGATACTTCATCTGAAAAGGTGTCTGGAGGGATAAAAGCCCACTGAGCCTTGAAAACTAACACAAAGTAAGTTTGTTCTATGTTTACCAGCTTTCTGAATACCCAGAAAATACAATCAAATTAAAAAGGAGGTTAGGCCCTCTGAAAAGTACCCAATTTCAATCAACTAGGAAATTCTCTTACATAGAATGTGTTATTCCTTCACTGGACAGAGAAGCTGTATTTGCTGTGGTTAGAGGGGATCCACTCTAGATGCAGCCCCGAAGGAGAAGCCTCCAAGTCCCAGGTTCCAACAGATTTCTGTGTTTCTCAACTAAGCAATCCATACTGAACTCTACGCGTCACTGAAATCCTATTTTCTTTAGGGTTTTCAGCTAAGCAGACAAATGTTAGGCTATATCCTCTTTTTCTAGACCTTTAAGACAAAAATGTGTGAAAATGAGTATTTTTAGCTATGCTTGCTTGTGCCATTAATGTCAGTTTAAAATTTTTCACACTGTAGAACATCTGTCACACAGAAAATGGTCGTACAGAAGGGTAAGTTTTCCCTGAGCCCAAAGGAATAATTGATTCTATCTCAAGCCACCACCACAAAGACCATCATCCAAGAGTCACTACTCTCATTTGACAGTCTTGGGTAGAAACCTGGGCCTTCGGGTCCCAGTCTTTTAATCCTTTTAAATCACCTGGGCTCCTTTCCCCCTTTTCCAGCACTGGGACAAGACATTTTTAAATGACTCATGAAGTTTCTACAGAGCAACACTGTGATCTTTGTCCAACTCTCCATCACCTCATTCCTGGCAACCCCGTAAGTAGGCACGGTGGAGTGAAAAGCAGCAAATAGCACGCTGAAAAGGGCTATGGGTACAAAAGAGATTTTCAAACACAGAAGAGACAGGACCCTTTGAAGAAACAAAAGGCCAGGGAACAAACATAGTCACCCGTGGACCTAAAAGCAAACCAGCAGAATTCTAAGCAAGTCTGTGAACATATTCTTGCACAAGTCTTGAACTGTGGACAAGGTGCTGGGTAGAGACTAGAGAGTGACCGTGGCTGGCCCGGAGGGCAGAAGCAGTCCATCAGCCTCACCTGACTCAGGCCCTGAAATCCCTGAGCAAGCCCTCCCCAGGGCCCCAGCTGTCTCAGAACTAAACTTTAACCAAGCCAATAGGGAAAGATATAAAGCGACAAGCCACAGACACATTCTATGGGTCAAAAATGATCAGAGGGGTGCCTGGGTGGCTCAGTTGGTTACATGTCTGACTCTTGGATTTGGCTCAGGCAGTGATCTCATGGGTTGTGAGATCGAGCCCCACGCTGGACTTGGTGCTCAGCAGGGGGTCTGCTTGAAGATTCTCCCCCTTTGCCCCTCCCCTCACTCACTCACACACACATTCTCTCTCAAATAAATTAATCTTTTAAAAAAAAAAAATGATCAGACAGGCCACTCTGTATACCACCATGACTATAGGTTTGGGTCCAGGGGTGGTGGAGAAACAGATCAGTGTAAAGACAAGCCTTCAAGTTCAGTGTCCAGAACCTGGAATTATGAGACTTGGATTGCACTGTCCATTTAGCAAATGTATATACTCATCCACGAGAACAAACAAAATGTCACAGAAACTAAGAAATGTCTGTTCCACTGTCCATCTGCCAGGAAGGCAAGAACCTAAATCACAAAGCTTTTCCTCTCTTTCCTCCTAAGGCAGGCTTTGACTAGTGGAAGTCCAATGGGGAGGAAATGTCTCATTTTCTAAAGCAAAGACAACTAACTCTCTGTTTCACTGCATTAGGGTCATTTTGTGGAAGCTGATATTCCTGACAGGCTTGCAGATTCACCCGCTCCCGTTACGGAAATTCTCCTCCAAGAGAGTAAGGAATGTGGCAGCTTAGTAACTAGAATATAATTAGCATTCCCCAAAGAGGCTGCACAGAGACATGATAATAAGCCCAAAGGCTGGCTGCTTTTGTAAATATCCCCAAATTTCTTCTTTCTTGATTGTTCAAAGATCCAAAGCTTTGCTTTCTGCAGTCTTGCCCGATGTGCCCAATGTATTCCTATGTTACTCTTGAAAACACTAGTCTACTGCTGGGTGCCCCTCTGAGTTCTTGCCCAGCTCCATCCAGAAAGAGCCAACCATGCCCTTCTCCGTGCTACATGCTCAGAAGTGTGTCTTTCACCCCATCTCACCCTGTAACTGCGTGCCAGACCCTGTGTTTGGTGTTCTGCATTATTCTCATCAAATCCTCCTGACAACTCTACTCTTAAAGGTGAAAAAAACTTAACACATCCAGGTATAATATCCAGGGCCCAAAGTCATTAGGCTAACTAGAAGGTGGAAGAAGCTGAGATTCAAGTCCATATCTGTCCGACTCAAGATCCTCCAATCTGAGTCATGATAATTAAAAAAAAAAAAAAGCAATCTGCATAAACTGGCCACTTACTATGTGCTGAGCACTGTGTTAAGTGCTTTCTGTGCATTATTTTATTTCTTATAACAGATATTTGCTTACTTAAGAAAACTATTTACTTAAGATAATTAACACAGAATCATTAATATCGCTTACAAACATACACATAAAAATCCTCAACAAAATACTAGGCAAACCAAATCCAGCAACACATACAAAGAATTATCATCATGGCCAAGTGCAACTTATCCCAGGAATGTAATGTTGGTTTAATTATAAAAATCAATTAATTTAACACATTGTATTAGTGGAATAAAAGACAAAACAACATGCTCAATAGATGCAGCAAAGTATTTGACAATAACCAAAACGAAATCATGCTAAAAACACAAGAGAGATTAGAAGGGAACTCACAAAAAAACACACTATTAACATCGTATCTAATGGTGAGAGACTAGATGCTTTACCCCTAAGATCAGGAACAAGACAAGATGGCTGCTCTTGCCACTTTTATTCAACGCTATCCTAGAGGTTCTAGCTGATACGATTAGTAAAGAAAGAAAAAAACATCAAGATCAGACAGGAAGAACTGAAACTGTCTATTCACAGATGCATAATCTAATATGTAGAAAGTCTAAACATTAAAAAACTATTAGAACTAATAAATAAGCTCAGCAAGGTAACCTGATATAAGTCTGACACAGAAAAATCAATTGTATTTCTATACATCACCAATGAATGATCCAAAAATGAAATTAAGGAAACAATTCAATTGACAACAGCATTAAGAAGACATGTATGCTGAAAACTACAAAACATTGTTAAGAGAAATTAAAGAGCTAATAAATGAAAAGACATCCCATGTTCATGGATCTGAAGACTTATAAAAAGTTACTTGGCTCATTATCTAAACTACAGTTCTTGCTCATTTGTCCTCAATAGCTTTTAATTTTAAGCGAAGTTGGATGGTGCCTAGAGGGGCAAAGAAATGCAAGCCACACCATCTGAACTGGGTAGCAGGGCAAAAGACTGCTTTCCTTCTAAGTTTCTACATTCCTCCTCCTTCAAAATATGGTGAGTGGATAGGTGTATCCCCCCACCAAGTCCAGTTGATATGAATCAGCGTCAAACAGGATCAGTCCTTTAATAACGCTCCGTGAAAAACACCCTTCACACTATCCATATCCTGAACCAGAAGTTCCATTCCTCTCCATTATTAATAAAATTAAGAAATGCTTTTGTCAGGGCACGAGGGATATAATAAGCTTTAGCCTGGCTGGAAACGTTGGCATATTTCACAATATAAAATGGAAATGGCATAATGGAAGTTCGAGAGGCACCAACAAGGGCTACTGCTGCCCCTTTGGTGCCGGTAATCCACTCTACCACAGAAAAGGTGAACCTGAAACACCATCAAGCGTCACAGCGAGGGATGACTTTCCACTCCTTCAGCCAAGAACTTGCTGCCAGGAAGCTCGGGGAGGCATTTAAGACTATCTCAGCCATGACACCCTTAGTGCAGATAAAGCGAGAAGAGACAGGATAAAGAGGCAAAAATTCGTTTAGGTTTACTCATCCTTTACAAAGGAAGCTAAAAGGGGAAAAACGGGGGAGGAGACAGGCAAAGACAACACCATCGGAAACTGGAGAGGGGAACAGAATGTAAGGAGGTCGTGAGGCAGACCTCCACTGAGACCTGCTTCTTAGAGGCCCTGGTGGGAGTGAAAGGTTCACATCGGGTAAGAAGTGATAAGTGCCTTCTGCAGGTGCAGATCAAGGCTCATTCCTTCTTTCAGACCGAAAGGGTTCTGGCTGCTGCTCTCTGGTTTCTGAGCAGGTAACAATGAGCAGGCTCAGGAGAGATGTAGGTACGTATGGACAACAGAGGATGATTCTGCGGCAGAGGAAAGACAGAGCTGGCAGTGAGATTGCCCAAAGGCGGGGCCATCAGTCACAGGCCTGCCCTGTCACATTAAGACTAACCTCAAGGTTTAAAAAGAAAATGGAAATACACTTTGTTTTCCAATCTGTGGAAAAGAAGGGATAATAGTTAGTGCCCACCTAGAGCATCCAAAGTGTTGCCTGCTCAGCCTCAACCCCCCGTCTTGTACTGACAGCAAAGAGCAAGTCTTGGGTGACCACCCTTCTCTCGCTCCCCCTCAGAGTGACCTCACCCCGGCCTCGGGGAATGGGCAGAACCCAGGCCTGGCCAAAGCTTTAGGACTTGGCCCGGGACACCGCAGTAATTAATTCTGGAGCCTCTCTCTTCTGAGCTTGGGGCTGTGTAGATGCAAGCCCAGAAGTGCGGGAGCCAACAACATGGAGGCACCTGTCTAAGCGTGAAGCAAACCGGAAGGAAGCAGAGTAAGAGGTGGAGAGAGAGCAGGGAGGGCAACACCAAGCCGGCGCCCCAGAGACCACAGGGAAGCCTCCCCAACACCCAGTCACAGGAGCCAGTTGATTTCCCTTTTCCCACACACAGTGGGGCTTGTTTCCCTGTACTTGCGACCCAGAGAGTCTGTGCCAGATTAAAGGATCTCCTGCAGATTACATGATATGCATGAAGACAGAAAAACCACAGGCCCACAGCCGATGGCAACTATGTATACCATCATTGTCTGTTATGCTATCAGCACAAAAAGCCAGCCCTTCAAAAATATGTGGATGGAGCTGAAGAATCAGGAATAGATTTGGGTTTTTTTAATTATGTATTTACTTAAGTAATCTCTACAGCCAATGTGGGGCTCTAACTCACAAGCCCTGAGATCAAGAGCTGCATGCTCTTCCAACTAAGCCAGCCAGGCACCCCAGGAGTAGCTGTGGTTTTTTGTTTTGTTTTGTTTTGTTTTAAGATTTATTTATTTATGTGAGAGAGAGAGAGAAACTGAGAAAGAGTGTGTGAGCAGGGGAAGGGGCAGAAGCAGACCAAGAGAGAACCTCAAGCAGACTCCCTACTGAGTGTGAAGCTTGACACAGGTTCGACCACACAACCCACGAGATCACGACCCAAGCCAAATCCGAGTCAGACGCCTAACCAACTCAGGCTCCCCCAGGAGTAGATATTTTTAAAATGCTCTTAAGAGGCATACAAAAATTCAGGTTATACAGTAGAAAAAAACCATATGGGCATTTTTGAGAAAAGGAAGGCCCGGTCAAACCACCTTCCCTAGAGCTGGCTCTAAAAGCGAAGGATCCAGCTGCCCACTTGTCAAGATGCCTCAGGGATGGTCTCAACAACAGTTTTCTCAGGGTCACAGAAAAGAAATTAGGCATTTATAAGGAAGAGAAAAGAGAGGTAAATTAGGGATATGCCTCTGCTAAGTGGTATCAATTTTTAAAAACTGCCTCTCTGTAACTTAGAAGTTCAAGTCCAGGGCACAGGGTCAGCTGAGAGGTGGTTTGGTATCAAAGTAGTCCCTCTGTCCCTTCTAGACTAAACCTGGATGGATGCCCAGAAGCATCAGTCTCCTCTCACTGGAGGCCACCGGAGTGGATGCCTATTCTGAACACAAAGAACACAGCACATGCACTCTCCTTCCTTCGCCTCTTCAGCAGCTATTTATCAAGCATGACTGTGTGCCAGGTACTCTGCTGGGAGCTGTAATGCAGGCAGAAAAGTCATGGTTCTCACTCTAGAGCTCACAGCCCAGCACTGAGAACAGACATATACAACCAGCAGCTGTTATGATTCAGTGTGATGTTTTGCTAAAGGAACACACAGGATATTCAAACGAACAGAGAACAGGAGTAAGTAGAACAGGGCCAAATAAACTCAGAAAGGATCTACTGTGCCCGCCTACGAACCCTCCGACATGACTCACTCTATTACTTGTGTCCAGTATCGAGGGACTTAACAGTGACTGGGCATGGGAGAGGTTTTAAATGTGCACACATCTGACATAATTCAGGAACACCTTGGACTACCATGTTGAGTGAATATACAGTGAGAACAAATTCCAAAGACGACTCCTGGGCAGATGTGGGACTGGCAAGGAATTTCTGACAAGAATAATGAACGAACTGACCAGCTGCCTTCTGCACACACGGGGGTTCAGAAGCCCCACTACTCTGGGACTGCCCCCATCTTGGGCACCAAGGAGCAGAGAACCGAAGGCAAAGTCCCCAAGTCATGCCCAGCAGTTAGGGTTACGGAAGTTAGTATCTCTTGACCCATCTGAAAGCCCAATTTAAATAAAAACCCTCTTAATACTATACCTTCCCCCAGACAAAAGAACCTACAGCAACACAGCAATAATCAGGTACAGATCAATCTTGAGGAAGAATATCTCCCAACACACCTCAGAAAGACTATAAACTCACCCCGGGAACCAAACCAAAAGGAAGGGAACACAAAGAGACTGCTAATATCCTAAGCATCAGAGACATCCCCAGAGGGGAATTAGGGAAGATGGGAATAAACTACCCTTACTGCTAGAACAGCGAGCCACTGAGCTCTGTGAACACTTGACCTGACTCCGTATTAACATCTTCGGGTGAGCCACAGGAGCTCTTACGCAGACTGAAAACCTGGTTTTACATGCTGTTAAGGACCATCGTTCCCAGACAACTGTGAGTTAGTGCCTTCAACTCTGGAAAGATCCAGGGTAAGACAAAAGCAGAAAGAGCCTTCCCCAAAAGAGCTTCTCCTGCTTCCTCTGCCTTCCAGGTTCAAGAGCTGGGACCCTCCTACCCCCTCTAGTAGTCACCTAAGCCAAGCTTCAGTAGCTGGAGGAAGAGAAGGAGGGGAGAGGAGGCTTAAGGAAATAGCCATAGGTATAACTTTCTTTTAGATGTCAAAGGTGTTCTGGAATAAAAGTCCTCTGGCCTTTCTGTATCCTGCTTTACCCCCTGCCCAGAGCCTGATAGAAAGTGAATTTAATCAAGTCGCTAGTGACTCATATTCTCTGGCCATGAGCCTTTAGCCACTTCTCAGGCTTTTCTCCTCAGAAATAAGATTATCAAAATCTACACTGAATCCTATGAAACAGATCAGTCAAGCTCAGGAGAGCTCAAAAAGAGAGCCTAAGGAAAAATTAACCACTGTAGTGAAGAAATCCTTATAGTTTGGTTTTAAGAAAAAGAGCTCTTTCCTGGTAAGTATCTCTGAGTAAATGCATCAAGAGTTTGGGTCTGTTTGTTTCTTTGGTCCAGCGTTCATTCAAATCTGAGTAACTTCAATCTTACAAATTGAAAAGTTAGAAGTCCTATTACAGTTGGTTTTCTATGTTCATAAAAAATAGGGCTTTTTGATAACTAACACACACAAGCTTCCAACAAATCTCCTGCAAAGGCAGTAGTGTCTCTTACTGAGCCTGCTCCTGCTCCAATCGCTACCTGCAGTTCACACTGCGGTAATTATTTATACAATCACAAAGCAAAAAGTAATATAAATCAAGAATAACTTGTTTCAAAATTTCAAAGTAGTTAGCTTTCTAAAATTCTTTTAATTACATTCGGATACCATTAATTGCAAACGACACTCAGGTTTGTTGCTGTCATTTGTCTAGAAAATGATCCAGATTGAGTATCTGCCAGCTAAGAGCTTCTAAGACATTCTCATGCACGGCCGTGTGTAAGGCCACACAACTGCAGACTACAAACAGGAAGCAAGCAAAGGAAAAATTAGGGAGGTATCAGTATTACGGAGGTGGTGAGCAAGTGTTTTTTTAAGGGGAGAAAGTGCAGGTAAATAGTTATATGACATAAGGTACAGGATATCCTTAGAGTTTTTTTGTAAATTACAGGCATATTACTGAAGTTATTTGTTTGATAACTGTCCTGTCACACTGATCAATTGCTTATTTTCCAGCCCGAAGCATAAGGTCAAGTGAGTGTGCCACACTCCACCTGCCCATTATCTCGGCCAACCACTAAGGCTCACTCACCATTACCTCTGTAATGGCTTCCCACAGCACTCCCCGTATAATAATCACATTGCCCAATTTATGCCAAAGAAGACCAGCATTCCCCACCCAATTTATGAGCACTGCCATCCTATTCTCCCCTCTGTCTGCTTTGTTGGGCACAAACACGACCTTGCAGGGCACTTCTGAGCACACCAGATAGGGCTGAGGTCCTGGACCCCATCACAGACCCTCAGTCCAGCTCAAAACCATACTCCAACCCAAGAGGCTGGGATTCTCTTCCAGTAGGTAAGGGGCTCCTTAAAGGCAGGAGGAGGGGAAAGGGGAAAGTTACATGAGGAAATGGTGTGGAGCGGGGAAGATAAGAGGCAGAAAGAAAAGGAATGAAAGTGGAATGGAAAGGAGACAAGAGATTCTCTTTCTGAAGCGCTAAGTTCAGGAGCAAAGCATTAATTTGCTTACAGGAAAAACAGCCAAGGTAATTTATAGGATTAGCAGGCTAGTTGCCACCTGTCTTGGATAACTACCTCCTTCCTTTGTCTATTCATTCAATAAACGCATGAGGATCTACTAGCTTTCAGGCACTTTGCTAGGGCCTGGGAATACAGTAAGAACAACACACGCATGCTAACTGCCCACAGGAAACTTCCAGTACAAAGAGTGAACATTTGTTAACACAAATCTGTGAAAAGGAGATGCGGGAAAAGAACAGCGTCCTGGAACAGAAGCAGGAAAAATTTCACAGGGGGACAGTTTGGATAGGGTGGTTCAGGGAAGGCCAAATCATTCTGTAGGGCTTTCACCAAAGGCATATCGCTCATCTACAAAGGTGAGGAGGATTACTCAGGCATCTCTGTCATGGACTGGGAATTCAAGAGTAGGAGGGGAGAAAGGGTAGGAGGAAGGGTCCAATTTACTATGAACAGTGAAGCAAAAGAATGCCTTTGATTAAGCACCAGGGTAGAGATCACTCTTTCAGCAGGAAAAGGGGCCCTACCAGGAGGTTACTCTTCCTCTTTGAAAAGGTGCCAACAATTTCTGACACTTGGGCCCAGCCTCAAGGCCACAGGCATATGCAAGCAGCTGCCCCACAGCTTATTGCGGCCTGACCTGCAGGTAAGTGACTACAGTATAAAGCACAGTTTTCATTTCTGTACAAATAAACCCAAGTAAGTTGAAGCTGCTAAAAATGAATTTTAAGATAAAAAGGGGGCCTTTCAATTGTGGTTTTTTTCCCAGTTTCATTTAAAAAAAAAAAATCAAACGTATACACCTATTCCACCTTGAACCTGGTTATAAGACTCCATGAAGCCCATTCTAACAAAGTTACAATGGGCTTTGCATCTGCCTGGCTCGATCAAGCCTCTTCACTCCAAAGGTCACTGGGTAAATGTGTTCTCGATGACTGGGCATCGGGCCAGATGGGACATCATACAGAAGCAGTCCCGTGCAGTGTGGTCAGGTTATGGAGCTGCCTTAGCTCCCGGGTAGGGGGAAGCTGGGAGCAGCCTCTGTGTGCATGCACATCATGGCGGGGTGGGGGGGGGGGGAGGGTGTGCGGACCAGCGAAAGCCTCCTGACCTCAGAGCTATACTCACATTCATGCTGAATAAAGGTTCTGGCAGTTCCAGCACTGGGGGTAAATCAATTAGATAGTGTACAGTTTCCAGAAGGAAATGAAACAATAACTGGAGCTCAATCTTCCACATGGGACTCTAACCTGGGGAGGTAGCATGGAGGGTGGTGAAAGGTACACAGACTTCAAAAAACTCTCCAGGCTTCAAAAATCCTGGGAACGTTTCTTAGTTTAGACAAGTTACTGAAATTCTCTGAGCCTGTTTCTCATCTGTACAATGAAGATTATTCATATGACTTTTGTGTATTCAGAAGATGTTTTTAAAATACTCATTCTGTGCCAGGCCCTGAGCTGGGTGCTGACAACTCAGAGAACAAAACAGAGTCTCATCCCTACTCTCAGAGCTGCCAGCCAGGCAGCATGGTGAACCTTTGCGAAGCAAACTCCTAGAAGGCTATGGAGGTCCAGAGAAGGCATTCCTCCTGGGGAAGCCTGTGCATCCTGAAAAATGATGCCTGCAAGCTGAGAGGATAAGTGGGGTGTGATGAGTGAAGTGTATTCCAATGGGAACAACGTATCTGAAGACCATGAACCAAGAAGGCTGGCAGCTGCAAGGACAGGCACCCCTACGCGCACCAGTCCATAGCCATGTCTACCAGGAACTGGTCATCATCAATAATATAACTGTAATAATAACCCCAAACTTCTGTGTGGTAATAAGGTAGAGAAAAGTAGCGCATTTACATTGTTACTTATTTCTGGGGCGTGTGGGCAGCGAAGTCAGCTGAGCATCCGACTCTCGGTTTTGGCTCGGGTCATGATCTCAGGGTCATGGGCTCAAGCCCCCCGTCAGGCTCCACACTCGGCACATATCTGGATGAGACTCTCTCTCCCTCTCCCCCTCCTTGTGCTCGATCACAAATAAACAAATAGCTTTAAAATAGTTACTTATTTCTCACAAAAGTACTCAAAAGGTACAGTGCAGATGTTTATTTTAAATGAATATCCTCAGACTTAAATTTTTACTATCACTTAGGAAAGGGAGGAGTTTGAAGCAACTCTTAAGGGCTGTGAACAGTCTGTATGTCGGTGATGAAAGCTAAAAGTGAACTTCTATGAATCAACAACTAGTATTTCAACACCTTAATTTCTGAATCTCACAGTAACAAAAATCACAGTGTATCCTTTCACTGATTAAATATTCTTTTCTCTTTTCAACCACAGTACTTACTTCACTCTTGAACTTGCCCTAAAAGGGCAATATATGTAACAAATGTCAGATATCAGATCTTCACCTTGCACTCTTAACGGAAATGTCATCTTAATGATTGCTGTGCCGATCATGACCCAATTCTTCTTTATGACCACATGAAGGCACAAAAGTGAGTCAGCTGGAAAACTTCACAGCCAAATTTGGAAAAGTTTCCCACAACAATGTGACTGCCCCAAAAGCTACCTGCCTCTTGTGCAAACTTCAAATCAACCATCCCCTTCATTCTCAAGAATCCAAGGGAGAAAGGCAAATAATACTTCTGTATAAGAAGGCAGAGAAATAAGATGACAGTTGAGAATAAACACCTACATTCTAATCTTACTCTCAATACCAGCCCCAGTCCCATGTCTACTCTGAGATACAAACCCACTTGAATCAAACCCACGTAACAAATCAAAATTCTAAATTGAAATGTCCAAAACTATGATCATCTCCCTATCCTCAAAACCTGCCACCTTCCAAGTCTCCTCCTTCTGCTAATTCTACCACCACCCACCCAGTCAGTCAAGCCAGAACACAGAATTCTTCTCAGCTCTCCCTGTGCCCTTACCATCTCCCGCAGGGTCCTCCCCACCCACCACCCAAATAATCACCAAGTGTGGCCAGGGCTGCCTCTAACCGTCTCTCGTTATACTCCTTCTCTGGTCACACTGAGCCTGTCCCAATTCAGGTCTTCCTCGTCTCTTAGATAGATTTCTGTTACCGAACTAGTCCTCTATAACTGGTTCTCTGTGTCTCTGATTTTATTTTTTAATAAATAATATTATGTGTTTTAAATACACAGAACATTAAAAACATAATAAAAGCAATTAATTCCGCTGCCCAGATAAATTATGTAACCTTTCTCAGAGAACAAAATTAACACATGCATAAACATAGTTAAATAAATCAAATATCACCAGAAGAAAGCAAAATAAAAACAAAAAGCTTTCTCTTCCAACTCCCTTACTCATTTCTGGTTTTTTGTTTATAATTGGGACTATATCAGAGTTGCAGAAAAGAGAGGTCCCAATACCCCACCTTCAATCTCCCTATTATTAACACCTAACGTTAGTATATTTATTATAACTAGTGCATCGATATTGATATATTATTATTAACTCGTGCCCACAGTTTATTCCAAGTTCCTTACTATTTCCCTACTGTCCTTCATCTGTCCCGATGTGGGGCTCCATCCCAGGACCCTGGGATCATGACCTGAGCCAAAAGCAGATGATTAACTGACTGAGCCACCCAGGCACCCCTGACCTTGACAGTTTTGGAGCAGTACTGGTTCTGCAGTTTATAGCATATCCTTCAAACTGGGTTTACCTGAGGCTTTGATCATATTTAGACAGAGCTTAGGGGTTTTAGGGAGGAAGACCACAGAGGTAAAATGCCATTCCTATCACATTGTATCAAAGTACATGCTCTCAACAAGCCTGTTGATGTTGACCCTGATCACCTGGCTGAGGCGGTGCTGGCCAGGTGTCTCCACTGTCAAGTTCCTCTTCTCCCTCTTGTCCACGCTGTACTCTCTGGAAGGAAGTCACTGTGCTCATCACATACAGAGTAGGAAGGTAGGCTCTCTGCCTCTAGGGTAGAGTAGCTACATCAATGATCTGGAGCAATTCTGCAGAGATTTCTCTCTCCTCCCCCATTTACATATTTATTCAATCATTCATTTTTATCAGTATGGACTCATCAATACTTATTTTATCCTGTGGGTTATAATCCAATACTACATTATTTTATTGCTCAATGTTCCAGCTGTGGCCACTGGAAATCTCACAGTTGACTCCTGGGTCCTTTTGTCCTAACCCCATCATCGTTGTTCTTTGCCTTTGGGGCACTTTCTTACTTTCTGGCACCAGCACATGCAAAAGGCTCATCCTGAATAGTCTCTGGTCCGGCCCTAGAATCAGCCATTTTCCGGAGAGCCCTAGTGGTAGTGGAAACCAAGATCTGGGCACTGGGTGGCAGTTTCTTTTTAAGGGATATTATTATATATCTGATTCTGCATCTTGTTTTTCTTATGAGAGTTTCCATATCTGTGCAAAAAGATCAACCATATCATTTTAAACCTAAGTCCAACTTCTACCTCCCATCATATCATGAGATGCTGCCACAGTGGACTGTGTCCCTATATCACACAGGACAGTATCTATGGGCGAGGTCCTGCGCCAATTTATCTACGTGCACCGTCTCACTTTCTCCTCCCAGTGGTGCAGGAATTGTCATCCCCAAGTCACACAGAGGGAAGTCAAGGCTGACAAGGGACCCTGCCCCGGGTCACAGTGCTCATTCAGGCATAGCACCTACAGTAGGTCTGAGGGGTTCCAGTGTCCACATGCTTACTCATTCCTGCCCCAAAGTCACCTGTGCATTTACAATCCAGTCACCTAGACCAGTAGTCCCCAAAACCACTTAAAGGACTGGGGACACTTTTTGATGATTCACACTAGTCTGCATCAAAGAACTGTAAGGGAAAACTTGTCAACTCCTCATAGATTTAGGTTTTTTTCACTTACAGGACTATCCTTTACCCTAAATTACATCTTATTTTTCTTTACTGGTATTAATGTCCTGGGGTTCTATGAAATACCAAGGGTTGGTTTAAATCTTGTTGTTATACTTGGGTAAGGTTAAAACTGGCCACCCTGTATTAGTCTCTCTCCTTGCAAACCCAATTTTTTAAAATTTAACTTTGAGCAGTGTCCTACAATCAAAATCTCGATTTCTCAGCTCGGCATGCAAGGCACTTGGCCATCTTCTCCTGCACTTCCCCCCTGCCCCCAGCAATACCAAAGTGCTTTGAAAAACAAACTCATCATGTTCATAGTATAATTCCATCTCCCAGAATTACCTCCCTCAGCCCCTCGCTGGGCAAACAACTGACTAGGAACATTCTACTTCTGGGGCATCTAAAACTGGTAAAGCCTGGTTTAATGTCTCCTTGAATGCTTTCATTTTTAAATTATTCCCTAAGACAACTACTAAAAATAGCACAATTTGAGAATCAAAGAAAAAAACAGAGCCAACGGTTTATCCTAACAGCAGGGAAGAAGCACTGAGCTTGCCAGGAGGAGGACTGGCTCAAGAAGGCAAAATCCAGGGCTCTGCTCTCTGTCCGGGCACCAAGCCAATTATAGCAAACCTGAAACCTCCTGTGTCTGTGTTGGAAAGCTGCTCTGCCTATTACTCCTTAAGGAACTGCTGTGAAGAATCAAAAATAACCAACAAACCTTCAGGAATGTGCTCTGAAAATACTAAAATACTCAATACACCATTGTGGTAAAATGGCTGATATTCTATTTTGCAGGTTGTTCATGGGCCCTTTATTAATCGTGGACAGAGGAAGATTCAAACAAGCCACTGCTCCAAGAAGCAGTTTGTAATCCTCCTTTCCAGGGGCGCCTGGGTGGCTCAGTCATTAAGCGTCTGCCTTCGGCTCAGGTCATGATCCCAGGGTCCTGGGACTGAGCCCCGCATCGGGCTCCCTGCTCGGCGGGAAGCCTGCTTCTCCCTCTCCCACTCCTGCTGCTTGTGTTCCTTCTCTCATTGTGTCTCTCTCTGTCAAATAAATAAATAAAATCTTTAAAAAAAAAAAAGTTGTAATCCTCCTCTCCTACTGTATCTGCAGTCCTTTAGGGTAAAAGTTACCAACGCTTAGGAGGCTGCATTTCAAGTAACAGTGACTAATGAGATAGGCAACTTGAAAGGAATTACCAAATTGAAAGGACAGTCTATTTTAAACCCAGATCCACGGGCTTTCTCCATGGCCTTTGACATGACACAGTCAACTCCCACAATTATTTTGCCTTGTTTAAAAAAAAAAAAAAGTCCAAAATAGAACAACGTAAGACAAATGCCACTTATAAGAAACAAACACACTTTCAAAACCTCAAATGAAGGGACCTGAAAAAGGTCACTTCAGAACATGAATTATTTAACTCTCCTGCCCAGGTATTGATTTCCCACAGCGGCTTAACCTGAATACAGAGTACTGTAATGAAGGATGAAATAAAAAGGAACACCAGCACTGTATACTTCAAATTCTCAATTCTAAAATGTAACATGCAGAAATGCGGCTTCTTCCAACATGACCATTTGCAGCAAACTTAACCAAAGTTAGCTTAAGATAGACAGACTCACGGTGACAATCCGCTACAAAATAAACAGAGAACAAATGAGCTGGATGTGTACCAGTTTCCCCGCAGTGGGAGGCATATGAACACTTGTTATCCTGCACCATTTTACTCTGTGTAATACCTGTTTCAGTTGAAGGGTTTGGAAAGATCCTTCAGAGACAACAAATTAAAAGCCTGGCAGGAAGAGCACCCCACAGGAAGGCAGGGCAGCCACACACCGGGTTGTTCTGTTCTGTTCCGGTTGTTCGTATCACATCAATTGCACTTTCTTCAAACGCAAACCTGTTCTCATGGAGGCGTTTTCTCAACATCATTTCAGTGCTACCAAAACCTGGGTAAAACCTCCATGCAAAGACCGAAGGCTAATCGGTAAGACTTTGGCAAAAACAATTCTTCTTTTGTAGTTTTTCAGTTTCATTCTGCATTTTTAAAATGCCAGTCTTCACAGGGAAGGAAAAATCTTACACAGTGATTCTCGAGACAGAAGCAGCATCCCTACACTGCTATGAGTTATATGCATTTTCTCTATCCACTGTTGAAAAAGCTTAGAAATTTCTGGCCAGCAGATTCCTTCGAGACAGCTTATACTCAGTAACAAATGTCTTGAATCACAAAATAATTTATTTTCATAAGCCACATACTGTGGATACAAGAGTTGCAGAAAAAAAATTTAAAGCACAAGAAATGAAGAGATGAAACACAGCTAATCTCGCTTCTTGTGCCTACTTCCTCTTTCTCCCTAGTTCTCGAAGGTCATCATTAATGTTAATACATCTGTACATTTCGGGGCGCCTGGGTGGCTCAGTCGTTAAGCATCTGTCTTCGGCTCAGGTCATGATCCCAGGGTCCTGGAATCGAGTCCCGCGTCAGGCTCCCTGTTCAGCGGGTAGCCTGCTTCTCCCTCTCCCACTCCCCCCCCCCAGCTTATGTTCCCTCTCTCACTGTGTTTCTCTGTCAAATAAATAAATAAAATCTTTAAAAAAAAATACATCTGTCCATTTCACAATTTCTTCCTTGCCAACATGGAAATACTCATAGCAATTCTTTTCCTAAGTTTCATCCACAATTTTTAGTTATCAAAGCAACTATAAAATACCTTAAATACGTTATTTATTTAATAATTACAAATGCATTTCAAAATACATTAGAATAGCCTACCTTTCCCAGTAGTCATGATTGTCGGGGATCTTGGTACAATACAAACACTGCTCTGAAAGCTATACCTACTCACAGCAACTTAAGCATCAGCCAACTCTCCACCCACACGACTTCTTCAGTGTGATCTGCACCAATGGCAACTGCCACCCTCTTCCAAAATAAAAGCCTGGACTATATATAAGTGATTGTTTTAAAAGGGGGACTGAGTGGGAGTTGAACCTTCTCCATCTGACTTTACTCATGTAGGAGAGCCTTCTTTAAAACTCGTATTAAAAAAATTTTTTAACTATCTGATTTTTCCCCTTGAAAAAACAGGGAAGAACATTCCTAACATAAACCTCAAGTAAGAAAAGTATCAAAAAAGCAAGCTTTACTTCCACACACAGGATGAAGCTGTCAGTTGCAGCTTAAGCTACTTAAACTGGTACCAGAAACAGTCTCTCCCAGGCTATTTTAGGTGGACTTGTCCTTATGAGAGTACAGTATGCTTGCTATAGCCTTATACCATATTATCCCTGGATCTGTGACTATGGAAACACTCTCCTAAGGTACTGAACCAGAACCCCAGACCTTACAATATCCAGAGTCTAATAAACAAGCAGGCGAGGGGATGGGAGCCCATTACCAGCACCTGACCCACTTACTCACAATTACTGTTTTTAGGCTACCCAAGATAATAATTGCTTGGCTTCTTAACAAAGAAGACACTCAATTCACCTTTAAATGAATGCTTTGTCCTAGCTACACAGGGCAACAATTCAAATCTTACCTAACAATTCAACACTGGTCTCATTGCTTTCAGATTTGCACAGGTATTTCTCATTTCTAACTTAGAAATGACATCTAACATTTTTCAAATTACACAATTTTTTTAGTAGAAAAACATAAGGCAGAATGCAGCTGGCAGTAAAATGATGCTCTAGATACATGGATGTATTAGAGTTGATAATCTTATGATTATCTGTTATTTGGTTTATAGTTTTGTCAGCAATCAATATTTTGACTTTTTCTTTAGCTACAGGTTTATTATGGAATTTTCACAGATTTAACCAGCATGATACTTTCATTCTTTCCTCATAAACATGTTAGCTTTGCTCAAGAAACTCAAAAGCATGCACATTTTTAACCAAACTAATGTCCATGGGCCTCACTTCAGTCAAATCTAACTAAAGATCATTAAGTGGCCGCAGATAAAGGACACTGACTAGTCTATAATTACTGGCTCTTTCATGCTGAAAATCCAATTCGCCTGTGAGCATAAGCACATCTGCATGATTAAGAGAAAGACTTACATAGAAAATAATTTGCTTTTTGAAACCCATGGAAGGCAAAACTATAATTTTTGCTTCAAGGGGTTTGCTAATTATATGCAGATGGAAAAAGAGAAAAAGAAACATCTATAAAACAACATATTTTTAACTCCCATATTCTTGCCATTCAAAGCTGAAAGGCCTTTGGGTAACCTAGCAACAAAAAAGGATCCTGCAAAGATGAAGTGTTCTATTATAGATAGGACACTCCTTTCCAGTTGCTACTCAGCTGCTTTTCCATTACTGTTTTTTAGTCACAATTCTGCATTTAAAAAAAATTAAGTCCATGGGTTTTACATAAACATAATTACACATCTGAGAACAACCTAATTTTGAACATGTCAAGAAATAGAACCTGCGATGAAACTCATCTCTTCCCTACAAGTACTGCTGTAGGGAAGCAATAACTATAAGCAATAATGTAACTATTATTAGATTAATAGTTTCTTTCAACTTAGCTCAAATCCAGAGCTTTTCTTACTCAAAAGAAGTTACCATTCACAAGTAACAAAAAAACCCCAACAAATTTCACAAAAACTAAAAACTTTTAAATACCAACCAAGTAAAAAAAGACAATCAACAGAACAGAGAAAAATATTTGCAAATCATGTATCTGGTAAGAGTCTTATGTCCAGAATATATAAAGAATTCTTATAGCTCAAGAACAAACAAACACCAATTTAAAAATGGGCAAAGAACAGCAATCGGACAAGGAAAAGAAATAAAAGGCATACAAATTGGTAAGGAAGTAAAGCTGTCACTATATGCAGACATGACACTATACAAAGAAAACTCTCAAGACTCTCCCCCCACCCAAAAAAACTATTAGAACTTATAAATGAATCCAGTAAAGTTTGCAGGATACGAAATTAGTATACAGAAATCTGTTGCACTCCTATACACCAAAACACAGTAGAAAATGAAATTAAGAAAACAATTCCATTTGCAATTGCACTGAAAGGAAAAAAATACCTAGGAATAATAAACTTACAGAGGTGAGGACCTGTACTCTGAAAACTAAGACACTGATAATAGAAACTAAGATGACATAAACAAATGAAAAGATATATCATGCTCATTCATGGATTGAAAGAATTAATACTGTTAAAATGTCCATATTACCCAAAGCAACCTATAGATTCAATGTAACTCCTGTCAAAATACCAATAGCATTTTTTCACAAAATTATAATAATCCTAAAATTTGTATGGAGCAACAAAAGACTCTAAACTGCCAAACCAACCAGGAAAAAGCAGAACAAAGCTGGAGGTATCACAATTCCAGATTTAAAGATATACTACAAAGACAGGCTAGTCAAAACAGTGTGGTACCAGCACAAAAACTGAAACATAAATCAATGGAACAGAGAACCTAGAAATAAACCTATGTTTATATAGTTAATTAATCTATGACAAAGGGAGCAAGACTATATGATGGGGAAAAGACTGTCTTTTCAATGTCTTTCAGTGTTGGTCCTAAAACTAGTATTATACTATATGTTAACTGGAATTTAAATAAAAACTTGAAACCACCGGGGGCACCTGGGTGGCTCAGTCGGTTAAGCATCTGCCTACAGTCCAGGTCATGATCTCAGGGTCCTGGGATAGAGCCCCCCCTTTTTTTTATTTTAGGATTTTTTTTTAAAGATTTTATTTATTTATTTGACAGAGAGAGACACAGTGAGAGAGGGAACACAAGCAGGGGGATTGGGAGAGGGAGAAGCAGGCCTCCCACCGAGCAGGGAGCCCAAAGCAGGGCTCGATCTCAGGGCCCCGGAACCATGACCCGAGCCGAAGGCAGATACTTAATGACTGAGTCACCCAGGCGCCCCTTTTAAGGCTCCCTGCTCAGCGGGAAGCCTGCTTCTCCTTCTCCCTTTGCCATTCACCCCCTCCCCCAACTTGTGCTCTCTGACTCTGTCAAATAAATAAAATCTTAAAAAAAAAAAAACTTGAAATTACAAAATAAATGGTGTTGGGAAACTGGACAGCTACCTTCAAAAGAATAAAACTGAACCACTTTCTTAAACTATGCACAAAAATAAACTCAAAATGGATTAAAGACCTAAATGTGAGACCTGAAACTATAAAACTATAAAGAAAACATAGGCAGTAATTTCTTGGACATCAACCTTAGCAACATTTTCATAGATTATTTTTGCTTTTGTTCCTCTTGTAGTCTATCAGGATTACATCAAAATAGAAAACTTTTGTACAGCAAAGGAAACCATCAACAAAAACAAAAAGGCAATCTACTGAATGAGAGAAGTATCTGCAAATCCTTTATGCAATACAGAGTTAATATCCAACATATATAGATAACTTATACAACTAAACACCAAAAAAACAAACAATCCAATTAAAATATGGGCAGGAACCTGAATAGACATTTTACCAAAGACATATAGATGCCAAGAGACACATGAGAAGATGCTCAACATCACTGATCGTCAAGGAAATATGCAAATCAAAACCATAATTAGATATCTATCACCTTACACCTGTCATATGGGTAGAATCAAAAAGATAAGAAATAACAAGTGCTGGCAAGTATGTACAGTGCACTGTTGATGGGAATGTAAATGTGTGCAGCCACCGTGGAAAACAATTTGGAGGTTCCTCCAAAAATTAGAAATACTGTATGATCCTAGTAATTCCACTCCTGGGTATTTACCAAGACAAAACAAAAACACTAATTCAAAAAGATATATGCACCCCTATGTTTATTGTGGCATTATTTACAATAGCCAAGATATGAAAGCAACCCAATTGTCGAATGGATAAAGGTGTGTGTGTGTGTGTGTGTGTGCGCGCGCATGCGCACACACACATACACACAACAGAATAATACTCCGCCATTAAAAAGAATGAGATATGGGGCACCTGGGTAGCTCAGTCAGTTAAGTGCCTGCCTTCAGCTCAGGTCACAATCCCAGGGTCCTGGGATCAAGCCCCACGTCGGGCTCCCTGCTCAGTGGGGAGTCTGTTTCTCCCTCTCCCTCTGCCTCTCCCCCCACTCGTGCTCCCTTCTCTTTCGCTCTCTCAAATAAAATCTTAAAAAAAAAAAAATGAAATCTTGCCATTTGTAACAGCATAAATGGACTTAAAGGGTATTATGCTAAGTGAAACAAGTCAGAAAGACAAATACCATATGATTTTACTTACAAGTGGAATCTAAAAAACAAAACAAATGAATGAATGGACACAGAAACAAAAAGGAGAAACAGACTCATAAATATAGAGAACAAACTGATGGTTGCCAGAGGGGCGGGGAGTGGGAAAATGGCCAAAATGGGTGAAAAGGAATGGAAGGAACAGGCTCCCAGTCAGGGAATGAGTTAAGTCACAGGGATGAAAGGCACAGCATAAGGAATAGCGTCAACGGTACTGTGAAAGTGCTGTATGGTGACAGATGGTGGCTACACTCTTCAACAGACAGAGCTGTGGAATCACTATACTGTGGACCTGAAACTATTGTAACACTGTGTGTCAACCATACTTCAATTAAAAAAATAAATAAAAACACAAACAACCCTTCAAACAAAAAAAGGACAAAGGAACTCAATAGAGATTTTTCCAAAGAAGATCTACAAATGGCCAACATGCACATGAAAAAAATGCTCAACATCATTAGTCATTAGGGAAATGCAAATCAGAGCCATAATGACAACACTTCACACCCACTAAGATGGCTATAATCAAAGAAACAGACAGTAACAAGTATTGACTTAAATACGAATAAACTACAACTCTCACACATTGTTGGTAAGAATGTAAAATGGCGCAGCCACTTGGAAAATAAGGTGCCAGTTAGGCAAAGGTTAAACACAGTGTTACCACAGGAGCCAACAATTCTACTGCAAGGTATATACACAGGTGAAATGAAAACATCTCCACATAAAAACTTTCAAATATTCATAGTACCATTGTTCACAAGAATCAAAAAGTAGAAACAACCCAAGTGTCCGTCAACTGATGAGTGGATACACATAAGGAGATATATCTATACGCCGGTGAAATATTATTCAGCCATAAAAAGGAATGAAGTACTGATACACGGGTGAATCCTGAAAACATTATGCATACGTAAAAAGCCGTATGTTGTATGACTGCATTTATATAAAATGTCCTGAAAAGGCAAATCCCTTGAGACAGAAAGTAGGTGGTCAAGGACTAGGAGGAGAAGGAAATTGGGAGTGCTAATGGTCATAAGTATTCCAGAATATAAAAATATTCTGGAATTAGATAATTGCACAATTTTGTGAATATACAAAAATATACACTTTAAAAAAGCAAATTTTTGGTATAGACTTATCTCAATATTTAAAATATGCTGATAAGTCCCCCCAAAATAATCCAACACTCACTTCTAATAAAAATTTAGATAAATAGGAATAGATGAGAACTACCTCATCTTGCTAAAGAACATCTACAAAAAAAACCTACAATTAACATCACACTTAGCTGTGAAAGACCTAAGACTGGGAACCAGATAAGGAGGTCTACTCCCACCACTTAGACTTTATGTAGAGGAGGAAATTCTAGCCAGTGCAATAAGGCAAGAAAAAGAAATAAGTATATAAATCTGAAAGAGATAAAACTACTCCTACTTGCAGATGATTTGTCAATCTATGCAGAAAATGCCAAGGAATCTACAAAGACATAGAGAACTAACAGGAATCTTCAGAAAGGTCATAATCTACCCATATAAGCAGCATACTGAAGAAAGCAGAGGGTGGAGAGTTGAGAATAAGTAGAGCAGTCAATGGTCTGACTTGCAGAGGAGGTGAAAAACTGGTTATACTGGGAGTCAGTGAACCAGAAAAACAAAAATCAGAATAGGGTTTTCTTATGTTCCAACTGCAGTTTCTCTATGCTATCTAAATGTTCAAGGACTCAAGCAAAGAAGGAAATTAGGTGGTTTGCTTTTGACAGCTACTGAACATCTCACCAGTCTCTCGAAGTTACCATAAAGAGACTGAACTTATTTGGGTTAAGAATTCTAAAATCTTTATACATACCCCTTTAGGTGATTCTGTTTTGGTTCTAACAATTAAAAAGTAATACTACATATAGACAGCAAAAAGCTGAAATTTTAAGGCCTCCAGTAAGTCTTGAATTAAGATTTCCTTACCATCTGCTATTTTTAACACAGATGCCTAAAAGAACTGTCTTCATTCTTTACCTTTACCACATATACATATATGGATATGCAGCGGCAGTATTTACAGCACATGGAGGTCTAGCACAAAATGTTGCTGTGACACACCTAAAGCCACAGGATTTTAATACCCTTGATTAAATCATGTGTGTTGTGCTCATTAAAACTCAGAGAGTATACAAACACTCTCCTGGGTAAGGCCTCCAGCAGGGGTGTGGTCCTTCTCCCCAGTGCCAGTATTATAATCAGATTCTGTTTCACAGTTATGATTTATAACACAGGCTATAAAGCACAAACTCACTTCTCAGCCCCCACCACCACTACCTCTTTACCTGGTACTTTCTATCTTGGTACCAACAAGTTTTAAACTGGGAAACCACACAAACTACACAAATAAACACCCATACACACACAGAGTTAAAAGCACATGTGTGGCATCTGGCTGGGAAGCCCTGCCCTTGTACTCCACCAATGCCACTCATCACAGGAACACAACTCCACAGCCAGAGTTCTGGTTCTAGCTCTACCATGGACCCACTGTAAAGCACATATGAAAGTATATATACAAAAGTAGGGGGCACCTGGCGGGCTCAGGCACTAGAGTGTGTGACTCGACCTCAGGGCTGGAAGATCAAATCCCACGTTGGGTACAGAGATTACTTAAAAATTAAATCTTAAAAAAAAAAATGTAGAGGGCAATGTACAGAAGTTATGCCATGATAAAATTACAAATTATACAGTAACAGACAAATGAATTGTTAAGTGAATATGAAAAAATGAACACTGATTTACTGGTGATTGCAGAATTACTGTAAATACTCTTTTTTTGCCCTTTTAATATTATGTTTCTATAAACACACGGAAGAGAAATAAGAGGGCTTAATGAAAGCATGTTTAGAATTCTTTAAGCAGTCTTTAAGAAACATACCATGCAAAGACAAATTCCTTACTGATAATGATAGGTACACAGCAGAGCAGGACTTAAAAGACCTACATCCTGTCCCCTGCTCAGCCCTTACGTACTAGGAGCGACATTCCCCAAAGTGACAACCGGTTTTTATGACTTCAAGATTTTCAAAATTCAACAGCTATGCTGTGACCTAAGATCCCTAGCAATTCAGAAATTGCTATGATACAATGATGTATGTAAAGTTAGAAAAAGTTCTTGGTGACAACTGCTTTGTGAGGACTTCACTCATACACACTTATACACCAAATTCACTTGTCTTTTCTTCACCTTCTGGAATCACAAGAAATATCCACGTGCTCAACCACCACAAAGTATAGTCAAAGGAATGTAAGTACCAGAAACATTAAGTCACAATTCAAGTCTCAGTCATTATTTTATTTATTTGACAATATTTACTGCATACCTATACCACATGCCAGGGACCTTTTGAGGCACTAAGGATAAAGAAGGGAATAATACAATGTTCTTGCCCCCATGAATAAACACATTATTTTGCAGCAATATGCGGTAAGAAAGAACATTAAACACAACGAAGGCACAGAGTTCCCTTAGGACATCGGATGTGCTATACTGGCTGGCCTTGGTAATGAAGTGTGTCTGCAGTCAAGGGCTGGATGGAATGAGGAGGAGGGCCACAGACACACCCAGGGGACAAATGTTTCAAACAGAAAAAGTCATAAGCGCAAAGGCCCTGAAGCAGGAGAAGCTTGGAACGTTCAAAATTAGCAAGGAGGTCAATGGGACGGGAGCCAAGAGAACTCTGGGGAAGAACATCGGATGACATCAGAACGGTGGTCAGCACCAGACTGTGTGCAGGGCCTTGTGGGCCATGGTGAGCCACTGATCTCGAAAACCTCTGGAGGATTCTGAACCGGGGATTAACATCACATCAATTACATCCTAAAAGGATTACTCTAGGGGTGCCTGGCTGGCTCAGTCGACAGAACATGCGACTCAATCTCAGGGTCATGAGTTGGAGTTCCCCATTGGGCGTGGCACCCTACTTAAAAATTTTTTTTAAATTTAAAAATAATAAAAATTAAAGGATTACTCTGCTGTGTGAAAAACAGCTTTTAGGTGCTTGGGGAGAGTAACAGCAAGGACACTGGTCAGGCAGCCAGTGCGAGAGCAAAGGTAGAAGACTACAAGCACTTGCACTAGGAGAAGAGTGGTGGCTACAGTCAGAATGCCTGGGATCCAAAGAGAAAGTCAGCGACAACCCCACCGTTTCTGGCCTGGGAAAGTGGGTAAATGGAGGTAAGTCTTCAGACCTAGAAACTCTCCTCAAGATATCAAATTCAGCTGTTCAGAACTAGCCTAAGTCTTACTGACCTAAAACTGAAAAGGCGATAATAGAATGATTGCTTTTTCTACTCACCGTTTGCGGACTGTATCATGTTTCCAGATTTTTGGACTTCATCAAATTTTGTAAAAATTACATTCAACCTGTATGAAAAAAAAATACATGTGTATATATAGAAACTATTAACTATCACCGTTTACAGTCAATTATATTAAAACACTAATGTGAAGTTGAGTCACACACCCCCCAAAAAAATCAAGGATACAAACCCACCTAATAACAAAAACAGTAACTATATTAATAACATTAGTAACACCCAACAATAATCGAGCACTTATTATAGACTAAGCACTGACTTAGGACTCTCTCTGAAAGATCTCAATTAATCCTTACAGTAGCCATATACAAGATTATTATCATCCCCATTTTACAGATGAGGAAATCAAGCCCAGATAACTTCCTTATAGGGTAACATGGTGAGTTCGGGTGGAGATGGCAGCCCTGAGAGTAAGAATCCAGAGCTCATATTCGCAGGCACTGTATTAAGTGGACTGACCGCTCTACATAAAATGTATACATTATGAAAAGCATGTTTCTCCTATTTCTGTCTAAGCACAGACTGGTGATTACTTAGGATAAAGATTTTCAAAATGCACTGACATTACAATATAAAGGCTTTTCTGTGACTTCTGCTTAATTAAAAAATGCTATAAATAATTTCTCCAGAAACAAACACTGTGACTAGATGATCTTTAACTGAAAAAAACCTACATAACATTTATTTTCTATTAATGGATCAATGTCACCTTGACACTGAAATTGAAACAAAACTCCTTAACCAGTCAAAATATTCCATCCTAAGTGACACCAGTAATGAGAGAAAAATTGGGGGTAGGGTGGAGTGAAGGGGTTGCTCTGGTAGAAGTCAAGAAAAAACTAGGCTTTCCAAAGCAAAACACAGATACATTGGAGTAAGTGTAAAGGCTAAGAGTCCAAAGCAATGTACTCCTGCGTTCAAACCCACACCACCCATTTCAGGGACCAGACTAGAAACTGCTTACAAACTGTCCTGTCATACAAGCTCTAATTAGTTCAAACATGTTTGTCTTTTCTTCGCAACTAGAATGGACTCTCCTTCGGGATAGGGATGGGAACTATATAACACTATGTCACGCAGGAGCATGACATCACCGGGTAAATCCTGTTCCTGCCCTCACTACGGAAACTAGGTATGTTCTGGCCTCCACTCATCCATGGTTCATTCACTGAGTCCAGCACTGAGCTGGCCAGATGCTGAGTGTGTAAAGTTCTTAACTTCTGAAGCTTCTATTTCATTCTTTTCTACTTAGAATGTCACATCCTAAGTGACAGGGGAGCCAAAAGGACACATGAGCAAAGAGAGGTAAAACGAAGGGGATGGGATGAAGGAGCCTGACATCCTGTCTCTCCCCCAGTCCCGTTCCATGGCAGGTTATCGATCTTTTCTGCCCATCTTTCCACCTACGCCCAGATGTAGCCTCAAAATCCTTCTCAAAGCCTCTCTAGGCGGCCACTACCAATTAATCAAAGTTGGCACTGAATTACAAAAATCTTATTTGTCATCTCAGGACCAGATGGGAGTAAAACTCACTTTCATATCCAGAGGTTACTAAAGATCTGGAAAAATGCCTTAGAATAAATTTCTTATGATGTTTCCATCACCTTCCCTCTTAAAAGCACCAAAGATCTCTAGTGGCTTACAAAGAGCACAAATAATATCACTACACAGGTTGCCGGGGCATGCCCTGACCAACTTATCACTTTATTGTGTCACAACTACACCCTCTGACGTGAGCATGCCTGCAAGTTTGCAAGTTAGGAACAAGGTATACCTCTCGCCTGGTTGGTCCTAAAATTCCTGCCAGGGGCAAGAATTTCATCCATTGTTGGTAAAGTAGTCACCAACTACTTTACTTGGGGGTAGGGTGGAGTGAAGGGGTTGCTCTGGTAGAAGTCAAGAAAAAACTAGGCTTTCAATGTCCGCTGTGGAAGAGTCTGCAGATGCTCTTTGTCTGTGGTAATGTCTACTCACTGGGGCCACATTACCCTCAACTACAACAAGCTACCCACAAGCTGGCCCAAACAACTAAGTGTGAAAATGCTAAAAAGATTACTATTTTTTGGTACCTGCACTTGAATTCAGAATTCCCTCAGGCGGTGTGCCTTTCCCTCTACTTACACTTAGGGCTCACTAGCTGCCTCATTCTCTGCTCAGCAATGTCTATACAGGGGCTCCTAAGAAGGTTACACCTCAAGAGATCAGCAACCTGGCTTCAGGACAGTCTAGCACCAACAAAGACTTCCTGAGGAATGGCTTTTGCCTTTAGCTCTGAACACAGCAATACGAAACGCCTCTCTGCGACCAACGAATTTGCACAAACCCAGAAGGGTGAGTTTTATACATTCAAAGACACTGAATATATAACTAATGATTACTCTCCGAAGCCACCAACTTTTTTTTCACTTTTTAATTTTAAATCTCTGGATCTCAAATTTAAATTTTGACAAATAACCAATACAATTTTCCCCTGGTTTTTCTGAATTCAAAATTTATATTCAACTCTGCAATCCAACTGGCATTTATTTTACTGTTAAGATCTAGATCTAATTATTCCTTCCTAGAATATCTTATAAATTTAGGGGCGCCTGACTGTCTCAGTTGGTTGGGCGTCCGACTCTTGATTTCACAGCTCAGGTCATGATCTCAGGGTCGTGAGCTCAAGCCCCATGTGGGGCTCCATGCTGGGTGTGGAGCCTGCTCAAGATTCTCTCTCTCTCCCTCTCCCTCCCAACCTCCTGGCTCAAAATTAGATAGACAGATAATTTTTAAAAATTACAATTTCGTAAAAGCAAATACTAGTAGGCTCACAATCCATCAAGCCCCACCCATACACTCAGAGCTTTTGACTTTTTAGTCCACTACTCTTCAATATGAGCAGATAACCAAGCATTCAAAGATACATGAGTAAAGTTTTTAAAGTGAAAGAGACCAAGATGAACAAACACATACTCCAAAATCACAACACAGAGGAAAGAGGCAATGAGAAGTTTTAAAAATATATCATTAATACTTCCAAAGAGATAAAGAAAATACTGCAATTATAAAAGCTAACAGGGAAGGAGCCCTTCAAAATGACAGAATAAGGACCCCTAAAAATCTGCTCCTCCAAAGCAGCCAAGAAAACATTGGCAAAATCTATCAAAATCAAGTTTTTCAGGCTCTGGAAATTAAACAAAGGCTGGCAACAATCCAAGGAGCATTCTTCAAGAAAAACGGCTACTCTTGCTAAGGATAACAAGTTTTTCACTGTTTTGCTGTGTCTTACTTCCATCTCCGACTCACTAGCTAAAAATCAACAGCCTCACAATCACGACAGTTTGAAAACCAGAAGCCTTGAAGCCACTAGAAGGAACTGACCAAGTTTGGAGCACCACAAAAATCCCCATTTTAAGAGAACTGTAATTATTTCGCCTGTCTGGCATATCCCAGAATCCCCATTCACAGGGTTTTATTTTACCTGATTCATAGCACACTTAGTGGGAGAGCCTCTTTTCCCTGAAGCCATGATTAAAAAGAATCACCAACAACTGTTTAACATGGCAGCCACCCAAGGTGATAAAACTGGAGCAGAAACACTGACCAAAAAACTTACAAAGAAAAATAGAGCAGAATATATTCACAGGGAACTTTGAAAAAATCTGACATATTCCTGGGAATCTGGAAGGCTACGCACATATGTGCGAGACTGTAAGAAAGTCTGAGGAAAGACCTAAGAAGACACTAAGGTCTCATGTCTGACTGACTTTGAGGCTCTGCACAAGCAAACAATAAAGGGGAAGGCAGAGATGTATAAACTGCCTGCCAGGACACTGAAAACATTCCTCAACATACACAGACAGCCCTTCAGCAAAGGCTATGAGATTTACTGGTTGAAGGCATTCAAGGAAATCTCTGTCTAATCATTAGCCGAACACTAAGCTAATCAAGCAGAGATCGCAGGAGCCATACACATCAAAAAAAAAAAAAGAAAAAGAAAAAGAAAAACAGACTTTATGGAATTAGTTCCGGAAAATCACTTAAGAAACAACAAATCTGGAGAAAGAGCAAATGTGATTTCCAAAGTTGTCACAAGAGATTATTGTAAATGACCAGTTTTAGCTGGTCAAGTATAAAAAAATTGTACACGTAAAGAAACAAGAAAATATGGCCCATACAGGGGGAAAAAAATTAGTCAAAGAAACTATCCTTAAAGGAAGCCCAGACAATGAACTTACTAGATGAATACTTGAAATCAACTATTAGAAATATGTTGAAAAAACTAAAGGAAAGTATAAGAACAATGTGTCACCAAATAGAGACTATCAATGAAGAAATCAAAAACATAAGAATCATAGAGAAATTCTAGAAATGAAAAGTACAAAAACTGAAATAAATTCACTAGATGGGAGCGTCTCGCTGGCTCGGTCAATAGAGAATGCAACTCTTCATTTCTAGGTTGTGGGTTAAAGCCCCATGTTGGTATAGAGATTACCTAAAAAAATAAAACCTTTTAAAAAAATTCTTAAGAGGGTTCAACAACAAATTTTTGCTGGGGGAAGAAAAAAGCTGCAAATTTGAAGATCAATAGACAATACCCTGTCTGAGAAACAAAACAAGAACAGAGCCTAAGAGTTCATGTTCTTATAATACCAACGTACCAACATACACATAATGAGAATACCAAAAGAAGAGAAGAAAAAAACGACAGAACATGTGGAGAAATAATGGCCAAAAAATTCATTTATATAAATATTAATCTACATGTTCAAGAAGCTCAACAATCTTCAAATAGGGTAAACTTAGAGATCCTAACCTAGACATAAGAGAAACAAGCTGTGGGAAGAAAAGACAAAGAAAATCTTGAACGCAACAACAAACAAGTCAGGAAACAAATGTTGGTGAGGATGCCGAGAAAGGGGAATCCTCTTACACTCGATGGGAATGCAAGCTGGTGCAGCCACTCTGGAAAACAGTATGGAGGTTCCTCAAGAAGTTAAAAATAGAGCTACCCTACGACCCAGCAATTGTACTACTAGATATTTACCCCAAAGATACAAATGTAGTGATCCAAAGAGGCACCTGCATCCCAATGTTTATAGAAGCAATGTCCATAATAACCAAACTATGGAAAGAGCCAAGATGTCCACTGACAGATGAATGGATAAAGAAGATGTGGTGTGTATATGTATGTGTTTGTGTGTGTGCGCGCGTGTGTGCGCGCGCATGGAATATTACCCAGCCATCAGAAAGGATGAAATCTTACCATTTACATCAACGTGGATGGAACTGGAAGGTATTATGCTGAGCAAAATAAGTCAATCAGAGAAAGACAATTATCATATGGTTTCACTCATATGAGGAATATAAGAAACAGCACAGAGGATCATAGAGGAAGGAAGAGAAAACAGAATGGGAAGAAATCAGAGAGGAAGACAAACCATGAGAGACTCTTAACTATGGGAAAGAAACAGAGGTGCTGGAGGGGAGGGAGGTGGGGGGGAATAGCGTAACTAGGTGATGGGCATTAAGAAGGGCACGTAACGTGATGAGCACTGGGTATTACATGCAACTGATAAATTACTAAACACTACATCTGAAACTAATGATTCACTACATGTTGGCTAACTGAATTTAAATAAAAAAAGAGGAAGCAACAACAGAGAAGTCACTTATCGTGTACAAAAAATATCAATTAAGATAATTTCTCATTAAAAAAAAGTGGAGAACAGGTGGCAGTGGGATGACATATTCAGTCTTGACATTTAAAATCTCAACAAAGTATACTTCAATAATTTGAAAATAAGCAAGCAAATACGTACATACATAAAATAAAACATAAAAAGCTCAACCAAGAATTCTACATGCAACAAAATTATCCTTCAAAAATGAAACAGAGAATCTTCTCTGGACCAGACAGTTCAGTCTTTACATGAAGTCATACTACCAATATAATGAATTGCAGACTCTGAGTGGGGGGAGATGAAGGAGATGAAGGAGAATTTAAGACATTCCTAGATAAACAAAAAAATTAGACAAGTCCTTCAGCTGGAAATGAAAGAAGACCATACATTAGCCCGAATCCACATGACAGTATAAAAAACACCAGTAAAAGTAACTACAAAGGTAAATATAAAACCTAGGTAAATGTAACAGATAGTATAAATGTATTTTTTGTTGTTTTTAACTTTTTTCTTGTCCTACATGACTTAAAAAGAAACTACATAAAGCAAGAAGTATAAAACTGTGTGTATTGGTGGGCTGTAATATACAAAGATGTATAGATAAACACAGCAGAAGAAACAAGGGGAGAAAACAGAACTGTGTAAGACTAAAGTTTTTTTGGTTTTTTTTTAAGATTTTATTTATTTGTTAGAGAGAGCGAGTGTGGGCGAGAGAGAGTGAGCAAGGGTACAAGCAGGGGGAGCTGCAGGCAGAGGGAGAAGCAGGTTTCCCGCTGAGCAAGGAGCCTGATGCAGGACTCGATCCCAGGACCCTGAGATCATGACCTGAGCCGAAGGCAGACGCTTAACCGACTGAGCCACCCAGGCGTCCCAAGGGTAAAGTTTTTAATACTGAAATTAATTAAGGGTAATAATTCTAACTAGGTGTTTATAAGTTAAGATGTCAACTGAAATCCCCAGAGCAAACACTAAGAAAATAAAACAATACAAAAACACAGAATAACAACTGTTGGCACTGCTGGCAGGAATGCAAAACGGTGCATCAGCTATGGAAAACAGTATGGTGGTTCCTCAAAATATTAAACATAGCAGCGTGTGATCCAGCAAATCTACTTCTGAAATCTAACCAAAAGAACTGAATGCAGGGACTGTAAGAGAGACCTGTATATCCACTTTCACAGTAGCATTATTCACAATAGCCAAAAAGTGGAAGCAAGTGTCTATCAACAGAGGAATGGAGCAACAAAATGTGATATATACATACAGTGGAATTTTATTCAGCAATACAAAGGAATGACTCATGGTATAATGTGGTTGAACTTGGAAGATACTGTGGTAAGTGAAAGAAGGCAGTCAAGAAAAAGTTACATTTTGTGTGATTTGCATGAAATGTCCCAAAACAGACAAATCCATACACATAAAAAGTAGACTAGTGGTTGCCAGGTAGAAGGAAGGAATAGAGAGTGACTGCTGACGGATACAGGGATTCTTTTCGAATGTTCTAAAACTTGATAGAAGTGACAGCTACAAAACTTTCTGAATATACTAGAAACAACTGAATTGTTCACTTTAAAGGGTATATAGTAAATTATAAAAATATGAAAATTATGGTGTAGGAATATTTCAAGAAGGCTCTTATTCAAAAAACAGAAACAGAATGCTATAAAAAGGGACCATACAATTGGAAGAGAAAGGAAAAATTTTTAAATCAAATACCCAATATCCAAGTGGTCATAATATAACTACAATATTTATAAATATAACTTTTATATGTATATGCTACTTATATTTATAAATACAATAGTTATATTTCTAAAGTACCTTGCTCAGAAAGACATGAGGTTCCAGATAGAAAAGGCCTCCAAGCGCACCACACAAAAAATGAAAATGGTCCCATCAACCATAATGTTTCAGACAAAATCAAAGTTATCTACATAGGATGAAGAATCAGAACGGATTTAGAATTCTCAGTAGAAACACTGAAAGCTGGAACGACTCAATGGAGCACTGGCTTTAACATTTACACTGAGGGGAGCCTGGGTGGCTCAGTCAGTTAAGCGTCTGATTTCGGCTCAGGTCATGATCTCCGGGTCCTGGGAGTGAGCCCCGTGTTAGGCTCCCCCACTGTCTGCTTGTCCCTCTGCCCCTCCCCCTGCTCACTCTAATAAATGAGATCTTAAAAAAAAAAATTAATTTTAGCCACCAGACAGACAAGACTCAAATAACAACCAAATGCATGGCCCAAAAGCAAAATTCTGGCTCCTCCAAAGTAAAGCAGATGAAAGGGCAAATCTCTTCCCACCTGTGAAATGGGAAAAGGAGCTGTGCCACAAAGCATATTATTGATCTTAATGTTTATGTCACTTAGCTGATACTATCAAGGCATTTTTTTCATTACATATTTCCTAGAGATATAATTAATCTTCTCAAACACAGCACTCACTCAATGGACAATCTCTTAAGAGGGCAGCATTTTATTTCAGGATGCAAGTTTCAGAAAGCACTACGCATGGGGCGCCTAGGTGGCTCAGTCATTAAGAGTCTGCCTTCTGCTCAGGTCATGATCCCAGGGTCCTGGGACTGAGCCCCACATCGGGCTCCCTGCTCCTTGGGAAGCCTGCTTCTCCCTCTCCCACTCCCCCTACTTGTGTTCCCTCTCTTGCTGTGTCTCTGTCAAATAAATAAATAATAAAATCTTTAAAAAAAAAAAAAGAAAAAAGAAAGAAAGAACCACGCATAACCCACGCTACTTTATTAGTCCTGTGGCATCTTGCTAGGCTGAAAATCTGTGATGCTCACATAACAGCAAAATAGATATATATAAATGACGAACAGAAGTCTAGAATGTTCAAGTATTCCCGTCAACCAGTTGGAGCCACAAATAGCAGACAATGAATTTCCAAACAACAGCAGGATTCTTCCAAAGTTTCATTCCATTTGCACGTGTTCCTGGCAAAATCAAAATAAAGGTGGCAGCCAGAGGCTCTGACCCTCACAGTGCTAGGTAAGTGTCTTGTAATAAATACAAAGAAACACGAAGTTTTGGCCTCTTTCACCAGAGTAATGCCTTTTTTTTTTTTTTAACATTTTATTTATTTATTTGAGAGAGAGAGAGAGAGATAGCAAGAGCAGGAACATAAGCAAGGGGAGTGGGAGAGGGAGAAGCAGGCTTCCCGCCGAGCAGGGAGCCCAATGCAGGCTCGATCCCAGGACCCTGAGATCATGACCTGAGCCAAAGGCGGACGCTTAACAACTGAGCCACCCAGGCGCCCCCAGAATAATGCCTTTGAAGCACCAACAGCCTCCTTTTCCAGGCACTGTGCCCACCAGAGTTTTATGGCGACAGCCGGGAAGCATCTGGGCCCATTTCCCTAGGACTACCCTCTGCATATGGTCTACAAATTTTAGGAAGGATTTTAGGTCACATGAGAGATCAGAAACCTCATTCCCATTCACAGAAGACCAAATTCTGCAGCTTCTTTTCATTTAAAAAAAAAAAAGGGGGGGGAGGGTGGTGGTATAAAATCCCATCACTGGGAGGCTGAAGGAGAAGGTTCTAGCCCCAGCTCTGGTTGGCATTACCTGCCCCCTGGAGCCTTACCTAAATCGCCTTCTGTGTTGGGGTCCCCAAGTCCACACACGGGTTTAATGACTGGCTGGGAGGACTCAGGGCTCGGCACACATTCACACTCACAGCTATCACTATCGTAACTTAGGACACTCCAAGAAACCAGCAAAGGGAGAAGGTACATGGGGTGAGGTCTGCAGGAAAGCAGGCACAAGCTTCCTAGAGCCCCTCCCAGTGGAGTGGAATCACAGAAGACATGCTTAACATCCCCAGCAACAAGCTGTGATAATCACAACACGTGCGCCGTGCTGTCTCCCAGGGCACTGCTGGGCTGGTCATACAGACACTCCCTGGGGTAGCATTTACCAGCATGCCAGACTCCCAGAAAGAAAGCAGGTGTTCAGTGTAACACACACTGCTAGGGCACAGTGAGCCACTCTTGCCCACTCTTTTGGGAATGGGAAGCCCCCAGACCAAAGCTTCCAGCCGCCAGCCCAGGGCCAGCATTGCAAGCCGGCCTCCCCAAGGACAGCAGTCTCCTCTGAGCACTTATCTCTCCAGATCTCAGTGTCACCATGTCACCTCCCAGGTGTACAGGCTTGCTACAGCAGCCTTCAGACAGGACAAGTGAGATGGTCTGCTCACGGCCTAGGGCTACCGTGAGCTACACAGCCTGGTGAGGCCACCCCTGGAGCAGGAAAAGGCTTCACTGCTCACAGCCTGTCTTCCCAACGATGATGCTGACATCATGAGTAAACAGCCCTCTCCCTCCAGCCCTGCTCTCCCTGCTCACCTGGGCCCTCCAATTTTCCCTAGGACACTGTAGGGTTTTTGTCTTTAAGTTCGCCTTTCTCCTAAGTATTCTCCCATATACTCAAAAACAAGAAAGCTGAGGTTCATAAAACACAGGAACAAAATAAGTCTATTCTCACAGATCACCTGTTATAAAAAACATGAAAACAGTTTTATCCCCATCTAATAATCTTGCACACAGCTCAGGGGACATCATGAGAGCAACCCTGGGGTCATACAGGACTCTCAACAACACAGAGTATAGCCCCACCTGCCTGCTCACAGAACCCTTACTTTAGGGTAAGGGGCCCGCTTCCATCATAGCAAATTAAGGGACATCAAGACAGAGGACTCCAGTATATTTCAAAATCCCAACCCATATCTGGACTCCCAATATTCTGTAAACTCTTATGAAATGGGGCAGAGAAAATTAAAAGGGGAGCCAGGAGAACAGGAGAACAGGGCTTCTCTCTGAGCTCTGACTCATGCTGTGTGCTCTCCCAAGTCACTTCATGTCTCTGGGCCTCTGCTGTCTCCAGGGACACGGTGACAGGCTCAGACAAGCTGCTCCAGAAGCCCAGGCCATGTGTAGCTTTCCAGGACTTCAACATTACTCTCTCCCTTAAAAGAATGGGGCAGAGCACAAAAGGTTTAAGATTCTTCTGCCAGAGTTAAAATTATAGATATCCAGTTGTTCATTATTTTCTTTAAAATGTTGACTACAACAGAGACCTCCGTGGACTCACGTGGTTTTGGATCTGATGAGACGTGCATGCCCTTGCATTGGCCTCTATATATTGAGACTGGCAGAACACTACCATTTCAAAGATGCTTTCCAGAATAATTATTCTTTATTTCTATCCAGACTCATTCTGGAAGGGCTTCATTAATTCAAACAAATATATTCTAAGTACCTACTACACTAGGTACTTGGTGCAAACAAGATATAGAACTACATGGGCCAAAAGAATGCTGAATTTTCAATACCAATTTTAAACATGCTTCTAAAATCAATACATGGCACAAGATGTGGCCAGATGTCTGGGTGACAGTCCTCCTTTTAGGGACGTTGAATGGGAGGGGCCCCGACACACGATCTGGACAAGACCTCCGACTGCCAATCCTCTAACCACATATTCTTTGAATATAATCACCACCATAAATTAAGTAGTACAAACCAGGAGGTTAACTGAAGAAAGAAGATGGGAAGAGCAGAAGGAAGGAAGACAGTCTGAACTCACCGGGACTGCGGCAATCCTTTTTTACTGAGGTCTGCCCTCACACGTTCTCCCACGTGTCTGTAAATCTCCACTAAGCTGTTTATTGCTGCGTCTCGAACCTAGATGTAAAAGAAGAGATCTTACAGTTGCTCTGTGTCAGTGCACAGCGCTTCCTGCTGGGACACAACAGGCCGTACGCCACCCCGAGTTTATCACCAATCTACCAACTCAACTGTGATACAACCCCTTACAGACATTTGACTAGACAAAGCCATGTTGCTGGTACAATTCCAAAGAGGAAATTCGGGTCCCCTCCCTGGAGACGTGTGAAAGTCCACATCCCCTAGTGCTTTCGATTCTTTCAGAGGATGTCAGGAATCCAGAATTTTCGGACCATCTTCCCAAAACAGAAAATACCACAAATAAATGAATTATACTAAAAACAAAACTTCATGTATAAAAAGCATTCTAGATTGAACTCAATAAAATACTTAGTGAGAAACAAAAATGGGTAGTAAAAGCCGTAATACATAGAGCCCTGTATTCAAGAAGCTAACAGTCCTAAAAGGGGACTGGAGAAAGGGGGACGCAGTAGTCCATAAATTCTACATTTAATACAGAGCAGGATGTAGTAAATACCATTCAGAAGTACAAAGAGCTCACACAGGTTACAGAAGGGAGCAAGCACACTAGACGATACCAAGGAACATTTTCTGGAAGAGGAAGGAACCACTCAGAATGTGTTTAGGGGACAGCATTTTACCAGGTAAAGATGGAAGGAGACAGGTTCCAAACAAGGTACAGCCTGTGTGCAAAGGCATGAAAGCAGAGATACATGGCCTGTGCTTCAAGAAGAGCAAGTAAGTAGTTGGAAAAACACAAATATGAACTAAGATAAGAACGCAGCCAATAAGTAAGGCTTAAGAAACAGATTTAAAACAAACAAACAAAATCAGGGAAATTTGAATATGGATATACATCAAACATTACCATCATTAGCAATGTTAAATTTCTTAGATGTGAAAATAACATGTAGTTATATAAGAAAATATCCTTGTTATTGAGAGATGTACACTTAAGTATCTCAGCAAAAACATCATGTCAGAGCAAAAATACCATGGTTCAGAAAAAAAGAGTGTATTTCTGTGTGTGGGTATGTGTACACATACAGGGAGAGATCAAACAAATGTGACAACAATGTTAACTGGTAGATACAGATGTTAATACTAGTCCTAAGATTTTTCTATAGATTTAAAATTTTGTTAATAAAAACATGCGGGGGAAAGACTTTCAGTATACCATGGAACCAAGCCCAGCCTGTGAGGGTTGGGAGGAGCGGAGATGGGTACTTACTTCAGTAGGCAAAGACAGGGGAGCAACATGATTTTGTATTTGGTCTCAAGCAGTGACATCAAAATAACAGAGAAAGAGGGCACGTACTGAATGGAGCACTGGGTGTCATACGCAAACAATGAATCATGGAACACTACATCAAAAACTAATGATGTAATGGTGATGTAATGTATGATGATTAACATAATAAAATAGTAAAATAAAAAAATAACAGAGGACAAAAGACAGAGGAAGGAAGTAGGGATACAATTTACAAATCTCAGTACTGCAGGCTACTCTTGATTTACGAGTGTTATAGGTTATAGGACAGGTAACTTCACTGATCATTTTTCCCCTTATGGTGGAAAAGGGCAAACTTTATGTTACAGACTGAATGTTTGCATTTCCCCCCCCCCAATATGTTGAAGTCCTAACCCCCAGCATGACTGTATTTAGAGACAGGACCTCTAAGCAGTAACAGGTTAAACAAAGTCTTAAGAATAGGGCCCTGACACAACAGGATTAGTGTCTTTGTAAGAAAAGACACCCACGAGCTGCCTCCATTCTCCACATGGGCACAGAGAGGTCACGTGAGCACACAGCGAGGGAGCAGTGTGCAAACCAGGAGGAGACCCCCTTCCAGAACCAGACGATGCTGGCACCCTGATCCCCAACTACCAGGCTTCAGAACTGCGAGAAATGTATTTCTATTCAAGCTACTGGTCTATAGCATTTTGTTATGGTGGCTCAAGACGACTAATACAGATTATCAGTTTATTTGGGAAAAGAAAGACCTTCTGAATTTAGGCATCATTTTTATATGGAAACACGCATATACTACACAAGTTGTTAATGCCACTGTGTCCTGAAGATGACTCAGCTCACTTTCTAATGACATTTGCTCAGAGCCCATCACCTTAATGAGCAAGCAACATCCTGCCCTACTGAGAAAGGCTGGGCCATTAGTTTAAGAGATTTAGTGGAAAAATGACCAGCCTTAGAATCAAACTAGACCTGAGTACCTCCCTTGGCCATTTAGGAACTGTGTAACCCTGGATCAAATACATAAACTATTTTAGTCTCAATTTTCTCCTCTGTGAGCTGAGGGCTGCTTTGAGGGCTAGAAAAAATAACAAATTCATTCCACAAGTATCTGAGTGTCTAGCAGATGCCAAACTAAAGTGCCTCCACGGCCCAGGCAGGGACCTTGATACCTGGGTGGAGCCAGGTGGGTGTACAGTGACAAATGGCTCTGGCAGGGGACCCTGCTGGCAGAGAGAAGGGGGAAAATGGAGGGTCAGGCAAACAGGTCGCCGTCACCCACCCTTGGAGGAATGTAGGAACGGCTCTGCCACATCTAATCTTTCGAGAGAAATCGGGAATACAAATCTTCCAAATATAAGAACGCCAAAACTCTTAAATGTAAAACTAAAACGTTAGGCAGACACACAATGCACATTAGGCTGCGATTTTAGGTTTCAGGCCAGCAGTTTGGAACCTGTATGTTGTGTGTATAAAACACTCAACATGAGGCTAGTGGAAGCAGTATATCTACATCTTCTAAACCAATCTCCTTAGCCTTTGAAATCGTCATTCCTCAGCCTTACAAAGCTATAGGGTCAGAAAGCATCTGAGGGTCTAAAGCACCCTCGATTCAGGAAATGCGGCACAGCGCATTTTCTCCGGTCCTACAAAGTACTATACTCCAACTGAGAAGGGAGGCTCTGTACAAGCAACTCAGACTGAAGGCACAACAACGCAGCACTCGCTTCTAACACAGCCACGCGGGCCCCACACTGCTTCTGCCCGCCCTCAGGCTCGCCATTAAAAAGGAACTCCAACTTTTCAGGCCACTGGGACTACAAAAGCACTCCAATACATTAAGCGCTGCCTGGCAGGCCTGAGTTGAATGCTCTACAGAACCGGAGGTCTTCAGATCTATGACCTTCCTCCTGGGACCACTGTTTACTGGGATACAGAGGCGCCTGGCCACCTGCTGGGGCGCACAGCAGGAAAGACTAACAAGAAGATTAAAGTAAAGGCAAAAGCACAGGCACGTGTGGCATACACGCGTCCCCCGAGAGGAGGGATGACTCAGCATCAACAGCAGAGAAGCGGGTGGTCAACTTCCCCGGCAGGAGGGTCCTGGCAGGTGTGGGCCGCGCGTGTCTGTGCATGCGCAGATAAACACTCCTAAGGCAGCTGAGAAGCAACGGAAGACCGTCTGAGCGCGCAGGCTCGGGTATCCCGGCTCTGTCTGCGACAGACTGCCCAAAGCTGCCCACGGAGCCCCGACGTCACTGTGCCCCAATGCTTGGTGTCCCGGGGCCCACCGTGCGGATTCACATCACCCGAGTGGCCAGTGACAGCGCCTGAGTTAGGAAGGAGGACATTCAGCTAGCCAAGCTGGCTTTCCTGCTCGACTTAAGGATACCATGTGATAGCAGCAATCGCCACGTGTGACCTCAATAAAGGATTTCTTTTTCCCCCATAGAAAACAAAAAATGGGGACAAGACCAAAAAGGGAGAAAACGCCAAATAACCCATTTGGTAACTTAGAATTAAAAAAAAAAAGTTTCTTTTTAAATTAATGCTGAAACATAAAGCGTGCTTCAGTAAACTAAAACATCTCAAAATTCCACTTCCAGGGTCCTGTACTTTCCGTGAAGGCTGGATAAAGGAGTGGGTGGCAAGAGGAAAGCAGGTGCAATCAAAAGGCCCAGAGAAGCCACGGGCAGTGCACAGAGGAGGGGCTGGGGACGGGAAAAGCAGCAGCAGAGACAAGAAAGGGCAAAGCCAAGGAGGAGAAAGGACAAGAGCCACAGGGACCTGGGAGCCAGGGAAGGTGGAAGGCGAGCTGGCACAACTCTCTGGGGACACGTTAGCAAGCATCAGTCAATGTTTAAAATGAGATGCCTGCGTACCACGTGTATTTCTTTGGTAAGTTCCTGTTCTGATTTTCGGCCCCTTTATCTAATGCGGTGTTTTTCTTATGAGTTCATAAGAGCTAATTATCATAATAAAAATGACTCTCGGTGATAAACGGAACTAAATCCGTGGGAGAACTGGCACTTCTGAAGCCCAGGCTTGGAAAGTTCTGTGACCTGCCTGGTGACTGCCCACGGATTACCGGCTCTTCTCCCACCCCTACACTAAGGAAGTGGTGCTTTGGTGTTTGGTCCCTGAATTTACCCAGGATCTACATAAAATACCATCCGCACTTCGTTAGGGTTCGAGGAATTTCATACACCAACCATGTTACATACACCAGTGTGGCCACCACCCAAACAAAATACAGGAAGCTTCCATCCCCTCAGAGCAGGTCCCTCAGGCCCTTTCCAATCAATCTCCTTACCCCAAGAGGCAATGCCTGACTGACTTCAATCAGCATTGATCACTTTTCCCCAAGCCCACCCCTTTTTGACTGTAGAGTGGGTGACCAGAGGGACAGTATCTTGAAGGCTGGTCTGGGTGACATCATTTTACAGGCTAGCGAGACCTCAGCCATATAGAGAACAGGGCAGCGTGATCACCACATTCACCAATTTTATCTTATAAAAATGCTAGAGGGCATTAATGCTAATTATCTGGAACAATCAGAACATTATAAACATGAATAAAGTCCCACCCACCTATCAGGTACACACAGAACACCAGAATGCATCTTAATGGTCTATAGCCAATATTCTTCTTTCTCACGAAAATACACTCACCTGGCTGTTTGGATCTCCAAGTAAATTACATATATGTGGCACAATCTTGCTTAGTGTTAAAGTATGTGCTCCAGAGCTGAAAACAAAAGGAGTGTTTTACTGTTGGTGAGAACAGAGAAAAGAAACAGCCCTCCCTCCCTCTCCATCCCCAGGGCCTTATCGCCCCCTCACACCTCAACTCCCCTTCCTTCCCATCTTCCGCCCACCTGGTTCCAAAATAAGCACGCCACAAAGGCCCCACCCCTCTGCACAGAGTTCGAAACCCTCCATGCTGCTTGCTGACGTGCCTTCTCCCCGGCACTCGGGGCTTTCTCTGTTCTGGCTCCCAGCCTGCAATGCCAAGCCAAGGCCCTAGCCTTTCCCACAGTCTTGCCTGCCTCACACACGGCTGCCCCTGCATTATCATTCTGTCACAAAGCAGTTCCTGTTTTGCCCAACTCAGTGTTCTCAATTAAACCGCCATTCTCTTGAGGGTCCTCCTCGCTTAACTCTCCACCTGTGCACAGCTGGTGCTCCGTTTATGACTGCTCAGTGGGAAGACCCTGACACAGTGGCCGCAGAGAGTTCCAGGTAAACCCTGCCCTGCTGGACAGCATGGAAGTCACTGATCACTGTCATAAACACTAGCACAAATAGCCCTTGTGAATACAACTCTCTCTGCTAATCTGATGACTTTCTTAGGATACATTCTTAGAACCACTGTGATCAAAAACTAGAAACATTTTTAAGAAGATGCAAGCTTGGGCTAATTAAATGGTACTGAAAAGGCTAACATATTGATCGGAATATTTTATAAGGTGACATAACCTTTATTATCCCAGTTTTATTTTTTGAAAATAATATAACTTTACAGGTTGGACTAAAAATGCACAAGTTAACCATGATTGTGTGAAGGTGGTAGAAATATACCGAATCATTACATTCTTCCTGATGTAAATTTTCTGACATATATAGTATCACTTTTATAATCAGAGAAGGGGACTTGTAATTTTTCTATTTTAAAAATGCCTCTCCTACAAATAAGCACGTGACGAAATATTCAACATCAACAGTCATTAGGAAAATACAAATTAAGACCACAAAGAGATATCACTACACACCCATCAAAATGGCTAAAATAAAAAACAGAACACTCAGTGCTAACAAGAATACAAAAAAATGGAATCATACATTGCTGGTGGAAATGTAAAACGGTACAGACAACTCTGGAAAATAGCTTAGCAGTTTCTTTAAGCTTAAACCTACCAGATGACCCTGCAGTGGCACTCTTGGGCACCAACCTAAGAGAAATGCAAGCTTACGTTGCCGCAGGAACATGTACATACGCGTTCACAGCAGCTTTACTTGTAACAGCCAGAAACCAGAAACTATTTAAACATCCTGTAACAGGTGAATGGTGACATAAACAGATACGTCTGTACCATGGAATTCTACTCAGTAATAAGAAATGAAGCATTGTTCAGGCAACCCCACATAGGCAACCTCAAAGGAATGACGCTGAGGAAAAGAAGTCAATCTCAAAGGGTCACACTGTTTGATTCCATTTATATAAAGTTCTTGAAATAAAATCATAGAGATGGTGCGCAATCAGTGGTTGAGGGGGGAGGGTGGGTAGCATGAGGGAACCTGGCCGCGCTGCACAGGTCCGTACCTCGCTGGTGGTGGGGGTTCCCTGGAGCTATACGCATGACAGGACGGGGCCAGAACCACACACCCAATGCGTGTCACCAGAGGAAGCTGTGCATTGCATCAGTATTGATCTCCTGCCGCTTGCACTATAGATACACAAGTTGTAAAGAGTGAAGGACCGTCTAGCACAGCACTTCCCAGGACATTCCTCTGCAGCTTCCAGAAATCCACAGTCACTTCGAAACACAAAATCACAAATAAAAATGCTCGGCCAAGGAAACCCTCGGGCCCTGCCCAGACTTACGCATTGAGTGTGGCCACAAGGCAGAGGCACGTGCCTTCCCGAGTCCGGAAATTCTTGTGCTTGAAGCCTCCCAGCATTCGGTCCCAAACGTACTGTAGGTGACAGAGGAACAGGTGAGAAGAGGAGGAGCCTTTCATTTAATAAAGAGGAGCCTCTCAACAGGTGCCAAGTCAGCCCCAGCCTCAACCAATCCATTTCGCCCTCTCAAGGGCATACTGAAAAATGGCAACTTGCATTTCTGTATCAAGTCAGAGTTTTTCCAAACACATTCCTTTATAGAATTGCATTTAATTATGCCAACAACTCTGCAAGAAAGGTATACCTGTCCCCATTTCATGGGTGAGGAAAGTAAGGCCAAGTGAGGCTTGGGTGACGTGCCAGAGAGCACGTACTCCTACTGCTCTCCTGGTCTGGAACAGCTGTCCCCACCTTATCCACAAGTCACACATGTGCTCCTCTTTTAAGACATTCTGGGTTTACCTTCCCTGGATGGCTTTTTCTGATCCTTCCACCACCCCATCCCCTATACGTTACACAGTTGGAGCCTGGAAGGCAAGGCTGTGTCCCTCTGTCCATCTGTCCCAGCAGCCCAGCTCACTAGCAGACAGGAATGAGGGCTGCAGCCAGGCCTCCTGACTCCCCAGACACCACAACCACCTCTTTTCATAGAAACTGAGACAATTACACAAATGAGCTCAAGAGTCTAATGGATTCAACCAAACACACAAGACCCGTTAAGCCCACTATTTTAGTCAAAGTATACCCTTTGCTATTTCTTTTTAAAACATCCTGTACATCCTGTATGGGGGGGGAGCAGGGACGGATTAAATATTATGAAAATTTTTATGTGAAACACATCAGCTTAAAAGAAATTAAATCTTGGGACACTTGGGTGGCTCAGTCGGTTAAAGCATCCTACTCTTCATTTTGACTCAGGTGAGATCAAGCCCCGAGATGGGCTCAGCGCTGGGCGTGGAGCCTGCTTAAAATTCTCTCTCCTTGTCCCTCTGCCCCTCCCACTCGTGCACACTCTCCCTAAAATAAAAAAATAGATAAATAAAAAATAAAAAAAATTAAATCCCCCTCCCTCCCCGCCGCGCCCAGAGAGAGAGCATGCACATGCTGGAAGAGGGAGAGAGAAAATCTCAAGCGACCTTCCACTGAGTGCAGAGCCCAACGCGAGCCAGAAGCACATGCCAGACGGCCGTGGAGCACCTCCCTGCCCTACCTGGGGATTAGCAGCTTGATCCATGATCTTCAGCAACAGAGTTTGGTCTTGCTCTCGCACAGAGTCTTTAGCATCTCCCAGTCTGTCTATTAAACTTGGCAGCACTGAAAACCAAAATGCAAATTGATCAAAAGAAAGCCTGTTTTGGGGGGTCTGCAGTCACCAACTGGGTATTTCAATTTACTGGGAAGACAAAATGCTGGCCTAAATGATGTACACCATTCTAAAACCACCAATCCTCACAGTTCTACTCTCCTCACTAAAATTTATAGGAGCTTACTCTAAGAATCTGCAAAATCCTTTGCATGGACACTCTACTTGTCTTCTTCCTTAACCGACCTTCCTCTAGCTAGCTCCCGGCACGCTTTTAAGCTGGTGAAATATTAAAATGAATGTTGGTGGAAGACCCTGGCAGGAAGGAGTCAACACAAAAGGAAGTTTAGGTAAGAGAGGGGGCTCCAGCACATTCGCTGGGGAGAGAAGAAGGCACTTATGACTCAATCTCTCATCTAAACTGCATGTAATTTTACAGAGTATACCTGCAGATGTGTTAGAGTCACGCTCCCTACCCCAGGTGTGGGCTATCAGCTAGTGCTCCAAGGGCATTTACCTACCAGAAGTCAGTTTACTTAGCTTCTTCCAAGAGTCTATAAACCTTTCTTTTACAAGAAGTATCCCTAAACAACTCAGCTAACTTATGAGGAAAATGGAATGCTATTAAAATATCAAATTTCTAAAAGTAAGGGAAGTTTTATTTACAGATGGATAGTTAACGCCAGAATGGGAAAAGAGTTCTTAACCTTATCTGAAAGAGCACACTGACCAGGAAGTCAAGAGAAAATAACAAATACACGTGTAGCAACCAAAACTGAGATTTCCTCTGAAGGAAATCTCTGTGCAAACGGAGCTGCTTGGCGCTTATACTGTCATTATGAAATCCCAGAGGTCAAGAATTTAGAAATGACTAAATCATCTCTAAAACGATGAAACCTGCTTATTTTTTATTTCATTTTGCTGACATCGTTTACCCTCCAAAATAAAGAGTGATCATTTAAGGTACACTTGTAACAACATCTATGACCAAAGTGAAAACAGTTAACACCTAGGTTACTGATCTTGAAAAAAACACAGCTGCATTGGATTTGCAGGCCATCTAAAAACGGGAAAACAAGGCCTCTCAAAACCCGCAAATATGATTTTGTCAGCACTAAAATGTGACAGCTGATCTGTATAAGAATCTGTGTAAGATGTGGTGACAACATAATAAAATTTAAAAAAAAGAATCTGTGTAAGAATAAAAGAATTAGCAGTAATACTGGGTATCAGAACACGAACGCGGGAAGAAGCCAGCACAAAGGTATGGGAAAAACAAATACGTGAACATGCCGGCAGGTGTGGTGAGGCGGGTGGATCTGGGGTGACCCCAGGAGGGGAGGGGCAGCAGTGGTGCAGCCCCAGCTGGGGGAGACTGAAGAAGAACTTAAAGGCTGGCTGGGAGGGTGGGAGAACTAAAGCAGAAGGGCGGGTGCGGTGGGGGCTGAAGGAGGCCGCTGGCCCGGAGGGTTGGGTCGGGCTAAGTGGAGGATCTGGGAAAAGACTGAGCGAAGGCTGGGGGCTGGACGGTGGAGAATGTGGGGGCCCGCTCCACACCTACCCACAGCTCACCTGTGCCAATCTGCGCCTTGAACCGATCCTGCAGCCGGGTGACCAGCGCGGACAGGATGTCCATGCCGAGAAGAACCACCTGCAAGGGGAAACACCGGGAACCCATTAGCTGCCGGCCTCCGGGCCCACGCTCTGGCCCGCCAGCTCCCAGGACGCCCCCCCCATTCCTGGCTCAGACGCAGTCCGACAGCCCGGAGAGCGCACGCCGACTGGCAGAATAAACTGGTTGTCAAGGGGTCTGCTCTGGTACACAAAGGGCTGTTCACAGCTTAAATGGAAAACGGAAGGGGACATGAAAAGAAATAAAAAAACAGCCAGAGCGGGGCCACATCCAGGGCACCGGCGGACCAACGTGGAAGCCCGAGCCGCGGCCCCGCCCCCTACCGGCCCCGCCCCGGCGAGTAGGGCGTATGCAAATTACTCGCAGCTGGTGCGTGGCCTTCTGGGTAAAACCAAACAGCCTGTTCGCGACCTTCAGAAGCCTCAGAAAACAAGAAGTTCCTGATTTGCTTCGGCAGCTGTGCTCACCATAGGTACACTAGCTACTAGGCGGTTAGGCCGGGAGTTGAGAATTAGTCACCCCAACCCTACCCGGTATTGGCGCTTCCTGCTTGCAGCGCACGCACAATAACCACCAACCATCCTTTTCTTGGGGTTGCGCTACTGTCCAATGAACGGTTAGTGAGGGCAGTACTGCTAACGCCTGAACAACACGCCCGCATCAACTAAAGCATCGCTTTATCTTGGTGCAATTTTTGGAAAAAAGAAAAACCTCTTTTTCCCCGACGTATGAGTTCAATAACAGCTCAGCTGTGTTTTACCAAGTCTGCTGCAATACCAAAAAGCATCACCAGAGAGCGCTCGAGATCAACGCTAACTCCAAGCTCGACGTCAACACCCGGTTTTCAAGCATACGTCCGTCACAACTTACCACTGTTAGTAGTTATGTTAAGTTTAACGATCCTGATCCTGTTTGATCCCTCCGACTACTCAGCAGGTTGACCTACTATACTCTCCAAAATACATGAACGAAAGCAAGCTTGATTACAAACCCGCTTTTGTGCTTCCCTACGTGATTAGCAAAAGCATTGAGACGTGTTTAAGAAAGTATTAAACCACCTCAAAAATGAGAGTCCTCCCTACAAACCTTTCAGTAGCAAGCAGTTGCTTTGTGCAACTTTACTAAAACATGGTTGAAAACTAAATGGAGCAGCCCAGTCGGTATCTTACAAAACAAATTAATGAACAAGACTAAGGCAACCCTACACTAATCACCCTAACATCAAGCGATGTCATTTTGATTCCTTTCATCTATCTGCCACTGCGTTCTGCAGCTTGTAAATGCAAAGACTGCAGGCTTTTCCATTCAGCTTGGAATCCACTGCTTCAAAACTGCCCAATCAGGACATAAACTGTCCTTGCAAGGTACTGGCACCTTGAAGAGATCAAAGGAAATAATTCTAAAAATTTTTTATAAAGAGAACATTGGTTGGTAAACAGCTTTTTTAAAAAATATGTAATGGTATAAAACACTTAAATATAGTGGCTTTACTTATCAGCTAAAGAGGATTTAGGTTATCACACTCTGATTTCCTCCCAAAGAGTACAGTATGGAAGTAAGGGGGAATAATTTTACAGTGGAGAAACCCGACAAACAGCACCTCAACCAGATAATCAGGGTGAATATCAACAGTCACAATTCATGTTGACAGCATATATGCTTGTTGTGGTGTGATTAAAATGACACTTTACATCTGTGATGTCCTCCTCAAAACCCGTAAGCCCAATTCAATCATGAGTGAAAACATCAATTCCCATAGATGGACATCTTACAAAATCCCTGACCAGTACTGTCAAGGTCATCTAAAACATGGAAGTCCAAGAAACTGTCATAACCTAGAGGTGCCTAGAGACACATGATGACTAAATGTAATGTTAATCCTGGATGGGATCCTGGAACAGATAAAAGCCAGTAGGAAAAAAGTGAGGAACTCTGAATAAACTATGTCAAGACTTGAGCTAATAACGATGCATCAATATTGGTTTATTAATTTTAACAACTCTAACATACTAATGTTAGGTGTTAACAGATGTGTGGTGTACATGGAGACTCTCTATACCACCCTCATAATTTTTCCGTAAATCAAAAACTGTCCTACCTAAACATTAAAGCTTGTATTTTAAAAAGAGCAGCCCATCAATTAATTGGAACTGGCTTTTCCCTGATGAAATCCCAAGCACTGAGTATGGTTGCATCGCAGGTGGGAGATGGAAGTGTTACTCATTACAGAAATACTAGGAATGCTGCCTTCAAGTCCTCACCACATCCCGTCATCACTCATTCAAGACTAAGGTGTAAGAGGACAATTACACCTTCATTTTGAATGAATTCAAAATTCTGTCAGATATTGCAGCCCTTCTTGGTGAAGCTACCTGTGGAATTTGAGGGAACATAGACTTCCTTTCATCTCTTCCAGGATGGAAGTTTACTTGGTAGTTTTGACCAGTTCAGGCCTAGCTCAATCCTAAAGAGTAAATTTCAAAAAGTCTTGCCCAGACAGACTGGGGAGTCCAGAGACTCCCCAAAAAGCCTAAGTTGGCAGATGCAGCGAAGGCCCAGTGAAATAGGACAGGAGAGGACAGAACACAGTCCCAGGCACCTTCACAGCAGAAAAAACAACTACTTTGCAAGGAAGCAGAGGGGTTCATTTACAGTTTCTATTATTAAGAACATTTAATAAGAATGTTTTTAATAAGAATGTCTTCTTAAATGTCTTTAATAAGAATGTCTTCTTAATAAGAAATTAAGAACATTTACAGGTGAACTCTAGTTCACCCTGAGTCACAGCCCCATTGGGCAAGGAAGGCAATCATCACCCACAAATGTTTATCTTCACAGCTCAGGCCCTGCTCCTATGTTTCCATTTCCCTACTGAAGAAGGGGATACATGAATAAAGTCACTGCCCAGAAGACCACCATTACTGGCTATGAAGCTTCTATGTGCCTCAACCTCCCACCTGTAAAATGGGGATGACAGCAACAGCTACCTCACAGGTCGCTGTATGTGAAGTGTGTGATATAGTGCTTGGTGCATGGTAAGGGATACCACCAGCTCACTGTCACTGCCGTGGACAATACGTACCGATCGGTGCTCCGGCAGAGGCCTAGGATTCCTGACAAGGGACTGCTCTGGCAGAGAAGGCTTCCCAGAAAGAGTCACACTACATGAGGTTAAGTTTTGAAAAACCAGCCTTGCACCAAAGGAAGAGATGGCCTCTAAGCAGAGGGAAGTGTGCATGCAAAGATGTGAGACAGCTACCACGATGGGGACAGCTGGAGGGGAGGGCAGGGCTGGGAAGTTGCAGGGGAGATCGCTCCCAAAGGGCCACAGACATGCCTGCAGGACAATGGGGCAGTCACTGAATTCATCTGAAACGGATGAGTTCTCAAGGTCCAACACAATTCCTTTATCCTGCAACTTTAAAAACACGCTTTCAAAAGGAATTAGTAATTGCTAAGTAACCCAAACTAACCCTCATGCTGAAAACAACTAAAAATGCTAAATTATAAAAGAACATCCGCTTGGAAATATCAGAGAACAAGGAAGGCAAAGAAAAGTTACCACATCACAAAACATAAGTAAACTAACATCCAGAGGGATAAGCGTGCAGCAAATGGTCCACTTTTGCTCTCGGACCATTTAAACACTGAGAAGGGACAACCAAGACACTGCGAATTGCTTCCAATGACCACATGGGTCTAGGAGAACAGAGGTTGGATTCCAGAGCCCTCAAAGGTTGGTAGCCTGGATAGCCCCCTACAATTCGCATTAGAAATCCAAATGGCTATACCTTAGGAGAGTGAATTGAAAGTAAAACAGTCTTCAGATGGACCACAAGACCAGCTTCCAGGAATCTGGGTAGCCCAAAAAAATATGAATCCCTGACATCAGATGGAAATGATATTAAGCTTAGGTGGTGCCCTAAAGCCCTTGGCAGATGAAAACCTACATCACTTCCAGATGGAGAGAACATCATCCTCCTAGTCCTCAATTTACTTCTGTGAACACTTTTCTCAAATACAATGTCCAAAACACAACCAAAGACAGCCAGGCACACCCAACAACTATAAATGAAAACTAGGAGAAACACAGACACACATGAACTAAGTATATGAAAATACTTAGAAACAGATATTAAAATAATAATTCTGGGGTGCCTGGCTGGTTCAGTCAGTAAAGCATGTCTCTTGATCTCAGGGTCATGAGGTTCAAGCCCCACTTTGGACACAGAGCTTACTTAATAATAATAATAATTCTTACTGTGTGTAAGAAGATAAAATACATGATTAAAATTCGGGGGAGAGAAATTACAACTTTTAAAAAGTGACATCAATTTTTAAAAGCACCAAATAATTACCAAAATTCAGTACACCATGGATGGGCTTGGTCTGCAGAAAAAAACAGAATGAAACACAAAGAGGCAAAAAGATGAAAAATTCAAAAAAGTAGGTAAGAAATAAAGGACAGACAGAAAAGAACTAACAAGTTTAAATGGACTTCAAAAAGGAGAGTCAGCAACATCAGGTAAAAAGAATTAGCTGCGGGCGCCTGGGTGGCTCAGTTGGTTAAGCGACTACTGCCTTCGGCTCAGATCATGATCCTGGAGTCCCCGGATCGAGTCCCACGTCGGGCTCCTTGCTCAGCAGGGAGTCTGCTTCTCTCTCTCTGACCCTCTTCCCTCTCGTGCTCTCTATCTCTCATTCTTTCTCTCTCTCAAATAAATAAATAAAATCTTTAAAAAAAAAAAAAAGAATTAGCTGAAACCCATTTGGATCACTATTATAACAAAAAAATAAGGAAGGAAGGAAGGAAGGGAGGAAGGGAGGGACGGAGGGAGGGAGGGAGGGAGGAAGGGAGGGAGGGAGGGAGGGAATAACAAGTGTTGGGGAGGACATGGGGAAATTAGAACTCCTGGTATACCACTGGTGGGAATATAAAATGGTAGTCACCGTGGAAAATGATATGGTGGGTCCTCAAAGAATGAAACACAAAATTACCATATGATCCAGCAATTCCACTTCAGGGTATATACCCAAAAGGAGTGAAAGCAGGATTCCAACAGACACTTGTATACCTATGTTCCTAGCAACATTATTCAAAATAGCCAAAAGGTGGGAAGAGCCAAATTTTGAACCAAGTGTCAAATCAAGCATCATACTTAATGATGAAATACTGGGGAAATAAAAAAAACAACAAATTAAAAGTATAAACTCACAAAGAAGCAAAACTGTCATTATTAATGGAAAATATAACTATAAGTAGAAAATCTAGAAGATCTACAGGTATATTACAAAATTTAAAACTGAGCTAAACAAGACCAAAGAACCCAAAGTCAACATACAAGAAAATCAATTACGTATCCATACCAACAAGCCAAAAAGGAAATTTTTTGTTTCCATATTTAAGTCCATAAAAATAAACACCTAGGAATAAATCTAGGCAAAATAAGTACCTACTCAAAAAGCTAATGGAACAATAAAAATAAATAAAGAGGACTAAAAGAAATGGAAAGATAAACTACAGGTTGGAATACTCGGTACTGTGAAATTTTCATTTCTCCCAAATTGATCTACAGTAAAATTTCACTCAAAGTCCCAACTATGTATTTTTTAAGAACTTCACAAGTTGGGTGCTTGGGTGGCTCAGTCGGTTAAGCGTCTGCCTTCGGCTCCGGTTGTGATCTCTGGGTCCTGGGATCCCTGGTCAGTGGGGTGTCTGCTTCTCCCTCTCCCTCTGCCTCTGCCCCTCCACATGCTTGTACTCTGTCTCTCTCTCTCCCCCTCTCTCAAATAAATAAATAAAATCTTTTTTTTTTATTTATTTGACATAGAGAGAGAGAGACAGAGTGAGCACAAGCAGGGGGAGTGGCAGGCAGAGGCAGAGGGAGAAGCAGGCTCCCCACAGAGAAGGGGGAGCCCGATGCGGGACTCGATCCCGGGACTCCAGGATCATGACCTGAGCCGAAGGCAGTGGCTTAACCAACTGAGCCACCCAGGTGCCCTAAATAAATAAAATCTTAAAATTAAAAAAAAAAAGAACTTCACAAGTTGATTCCAAAATCTATGTAGAAATGACAGCGGCAAGACAAGAGGTGATAAAACTTGCTCCCACTGGATATCAAGATTATAAAATGGCAGTAATGAAGGCAATGTGCTATCAGGTCAAGGGAAGACAAATATATCAACAGAATAGAATAAACAAAGAGACTCATGCATATATGGGCACTTAATTTATGACAAAGTGGGCACTACAGAGCAGCAAGAACAGGGCTGTTCTTTTAAATAAATGCCCCTAGGTAACTGAATACATGGAATAAAAAAAAAAAAAAGAAAAAACTGACTCCTATCTCACACCGTACACAAAAATGAATTCCTGGTAAAAGAGATGTGTGGAAAAGTAAAACAAAGAAGCTTTTAGAACATGACCTAAGAAAACAGCAGGGCATAACAGACACAAACCCTACAGGAAAAGACTGATGAATTGGATCAAATTGAAATTAAGAACTTTGGCATACCAATCACTGTAAAAAAGTGAAAGGCAAGTCACATAGGAAGAAGATATTTATGAAACAAATAAGCAACAACAGGCCTGATTCTAGAATATATACATACATAGATCTTCTACAAACCAATCAATAGGCAACCCAGAACAAAAATGGGCAAAATATCTGAACAGACACTTCATAAAAGACAGCAATGATCAGAAGTATACAAAAAGTTGTTCAGCCTTCATTAATCACCAGAGAAATGCAAATTAAAAATACAAAGAGATGCTACAGTATACTCCCCAGAATGGCTAAAATTAAAGACTGACAAGACCAAGTGTTGACGAGAAGATGGAAACTCTCAAACATGCTGGTAGGAATGTAAATGTAAACCAACACTTTAGAAAACATGTTGGTATTATCTACCAAATTTGCAGCAGTTCCACCGCTAGGAATATGCCCGATAGATATACATGCACATATACAACAGGTGAAACATACAAAATTTCTCAGAGCAGTGCTATTTATAATAGCCTAAAACGAGAAATCCACGTGTCCATCTACTGTAGAATGTATGACCTGTGGTTTCCATACCAAAGAATAAACGATAAAAAATCACAACAACGCTCAACAATACAGATAAATCTCATAATGACTCCAAAGGCCAGACACAAAGTAATTGCACATTTGTATGAAGTTCAAAAACAAACATAAACTGTAATTTTAAGGTCCATCCTGGGTAATAAAACTAAAAAGAAAAGCAAGAAAGTGATTACCATAAAGCCAGGAGTGGTTACTCTGGGGAATGCTACTTCTACTTCTTTTCCAGAGTACCAATTAAACAGCTGTTAGCTTTATCACAACTCGGAAAACTGTGTCTTTGTGTCTCATGCACATTCTACATTCACAATTTTTTTTAAAGTTTAAAAACTAGAAAAGTGGGAGTGTTTCTGGACCCCTCGACCTGTAAGTCTGTGGCAAATGGCTACACTTTGTCTCTGCCTCCCTTACTTTCCAAGCCACCTTTGGAAGTGCCAGAATAGAAGCCACCACAGTTCTCTTTCTAGAGCGTGACATCTGCTCATTGATCAAAGAAAGAAATACTAAAGTCTTTCCCCCCAAAAATCCATAAGGGTCAAGCTGGGTAGGCAAACCACTGCATTTCTTAAGATTCAGAAGACTGGATTGGCTTGAGTAAATATATTTTGCATTCATATTGTACCTAATTGTTTTTAAGGCACTTCTGGGTGAACCTCAATAATCTCACACTAACCTGAGATGTAGACCATACTATCCTGAATTTGCAAATGAGGAAAATGAAGACCAAAGGGGTCAAAAGACCCACCTGAAGTCATGAAGTTGGGATAGTGACCGAACTGAAAATAAACCCAAGCCTCCTGACCTTATCAAGGCCATTTTCAGTACAGCAAAATCACAATATCCCAAACCCCATGTTTATTGTCTTTCTCATCTCTCTCTCTCCCTAGCTAGCTTACATATGACCTCGAGCAAGGCACAACATTTCTCTGCCACAAACACCAGATAACCTCTCAGGTCGGCCTCAGCCCAACTTCTCTGATGCCCTGACAGTGCCCAGAACAGGAGAAAGTGCAGCGCTTTGTCACACAGATCTGGGAATGGATACCAGCTCTATCTACCGCCCCTACCGACCAGCTGGGCTGCTCAATCTCCAGCCTTCACATGCTTCATCAGTAAGATCAGAACAATAATACCTTACAGAATATACATGAGGGTTAAGAGTTTTAACACAACACCTGGAATACAGTAGGCACGCAATGAGTGCCTGTTCCCTTCTTTATGAGAGCACTACTTTTAAACACTTAAAAACTTAAAAAAAGGCAAGCTTGGCCTTACAGGGGAGGAACATTGTCCAAAGAAGAAAGTAAAGTTGCCCCGAATCCCATCACTCAACAATAACTCCGCTAACATTTTGATGACTGTCCCACAAGACATCTCTGCATATGCACATTTGCATGTGATTTTTACATAAACAAGGGAGAGGGAGGGGAGAGAGACAGGTAGATAGGTGCAGAGAATTTTTCACTCAATATGCCATGGAAGTCTTCCCCAATTAACAGGTAAGGATCTATACCCCCATTTTCAGTGGCTGTCTGATACCCTATTGTATCTAAGTATCATAAATACTGATCCAATCTCCCCAACAAATGCTGGCATTGAGGTTTGGCTGAAATTTCTCACTATTGCAAACAAGACTGTGATGGGTACTCTCTTCCACACATGTACTGTTATCTCCTTAGGACAAATTCTGAAAAGGACAACAGCTGGGTCAAAGAGAACACACACTGTACCCTTGATGAGGTCTATTTTTAACATAATGCACTAGGTGCCCTGTGGGGCTACAGGCTGCTGACTTCTACAGATTTGTTGGTTATTTTAAAAGACCCTACATTGCAACCTTATTAAATAAGGAGGAAATTAATTAGCACTCTATGCTGCACTCACTTTTAATTCCAAGAATAAGAGCACAACACAAATACAAAAAAAAAAAAAAAAGTGTGATCAAGTCAGTGACTTTGTGTATTCACGTGTCAGATGAGAGAATTATTCACCCAAACTGGTTGTCCTTCAAAGTAGTCACTGAGGGAGCCCCTGCCACACTCATCCCAGTGATAATGCCATTCCAGAGGCATGCCCTCCAGAGACAGTTTATGAGCCGTTAAGTCTGTTAAAATATCAGTAATTAATAGGAGATTAACGGGACTAACCAAGTATTCGCTTGTTACCTGTCATTGCCCGTATATAAGGATTTTACCAGTGGTAAAGGAACTTAGGAGCATCACGTCACCGTTTTACACATGTGCAGCAATAGGCCAAGCGAGGCTAGGAGGCAAGGTTTGAATACAGAGAGAGGCAGTTAATAACCACTGCAGATCTCATCTAAGTCAGCTTTCAGCAGTGACAGAAACGTTCTGTCTGCATTGTCCGACACAGCAGCCGCTAGCCACATGTGGCTACTGAGCAAATGAAATGTGAGTGTGAATGAGAACCAGAACTCTACATTTACCTAAAACATGAAGTTCCTTAACTTTAAATAGCCACAGGAGGCTCATGGCTACCATGTTGGACAGCACAGCTCTACATGTATGGTTGCAAACCCCAGCAGGTAAAAACCCAGGCCAGCATGTGAGAAGGGCAGGGGACCACCTCTTCAAGTTCTGCTCACTTGACACCATGTAAGAAGTAAGGTCACTGTGGCCAGAACTCCAGATTTTAAACACTGGCAGCTTATTGAATGAGTTCTAAGGGACTGGGGAACCCATAGAAAACACGTTGTGGGTCCAATCCCGCCAAAGACCCAGAAATCTGCATCTTCTTTCTTCCAGATACACCTCATAAATGTGAGATCAGGCACCCAAACACTCACGGTTGTCTAAGGGATTAAGCAAAGATCCTGGGTGACCTCCTGGGCTGCACAACCCCAGCCAGCCAGCAAGGCTCAGAGCTCCGCCCTCTGCCCCAGACTCCCCTACAAGTCTCCCCACGCTCCTCCTCCAAGGCCCAGGTTCTGATCCTTCCAACAGAACTTTCGGCTAGCCCTGTCTAGGAGGTCTTCCAGCCTCCTGAGTCCACCCAGGCCAAGACCTGTCCCTCTCTCCAGGTCCTTTACGTGCATCTCTCCAAAACCACTACTCAAAGCAGGATGGTTCCTCATACAGCCTTTCTCATCCCCACCCACTTCCCCAGAGATAGCAAGGGGGTGGGGGGGTTAAGAGGGCCGGGCAGGGCAAATCAACTGTTACCTTGCATATATTCTCTTTATTATATTATTTCATCCGCACAACAATACCTTGAGCTAAATAGCACACCTAATAAATATCCCTACTTTACAGATAAGGAAGCAGGCAACCGGGCAAAGCCACTCAGCTATTAAGTGGCTCAAATAATATCCATTAATCAATCAGTCTTAAGAAAAGGGCAAACCAAGAACACTAAGATTGTAATGACAAAGTCAGCGACTCTTGTGTGTGTGCTCATCCCAGAGAACCATCTGCCCACTGGCTGTGCTTCTGGCAAAAAGTGGGCATTATTCCTAACAGCTAAAATGTGGTAATAATCCAAATACCCATCAACTGGTGAACAGATAAACAAAATGTGGCACACCCATACAACTAAATACCATTCAACAATAAAGAGGAACAAAGTACTGATACATGCTACAATACAGATGAACAATGAAAACAGGATGCTATGTAAAAGAAATCAGACACGAGACGACATATTGTATGATTCCATTTATATGAAATGTCCAGAAAAGGCAAATCTACAGGCACAGAAAATAGATAAATGACTGCCTACAGCTGGAGGCAATGGGATTGACTGCAAATGGGGATAAGCGGTCTTTTGAGAGTGATAGGGAAATGTACAACTTTGTAAATTTACTAAAAATAATTGAATGATACACTAAACATAAATTTTATGGTACATAAATTATACCTCTATAATGCTGTTTTTTGTTGTTGTTTTTTTTTTTTTTTTAAATCAGTTTGGGGCACCTGGGTGGCACAGTGGGTTAAGCATCCAATTCTTGGTTTTCAGCTCAGGTCGTGATCTCGGGGTCGTGGGATCGAGTCCCGGGTTAGGCTCTGAGCTCAGCATGGACTCTGCTTGAGTTTTTCTCTCTCCCTCTCCCTCTGCCCTCCACACCCCCCAAAATAAATAAACCTTTTAAAAAAATGAGTTACTGGGCTTAAAAGAACTCCGATCTTTCTGGTGACTGGATCATGAAGAACTGATGACATCTGCCAAAGGCAAGTATTGGTAATTCATCTATCCAGAAACACCGCCTGTTGTAGAAGGCAAGCAAGGCCACGGGTCAGGTCGGGAGCTTGTGCAGACGAAGAGTCCTCCCGGTTCTCCTAAGAACTCTCTGAAGAGCTCGTGGTGCACACAAACCTCAAGAGTTCTGCTGGTGACCAGGTGACCACCCACAGTTTTCCTGAATATGCTATGCTCTTCCTTACATGTTCCCCTGCCTGAAATATTTTGTGTTTCCTCTTCCGTATGCTCTTCTCCTCTTTCAAGGCTCTCTTCAAGCACCATGAATTCCAGGACCCCCCCCCATTTATATCCTCTGGCCTGAGACAGAAAGCTGTGTTCCCAGCATCCCCACCATACAGAGTTCTTCTAGATGTCAGACTGAAGGGACCTCTGGTTTTTAAACCATCTATTCGCCTACTGCCTAGAGTCTAGACTCTAAGCTTCTGCAAGGCAAAAGTTCCACATCTTCTCCATCTCTGTGTCATCAGTGTCAACCATAATGCTAGCAAATCTAGGGGGCTGGGGGTGGATGGAAAGTTGCTGGATAGGACAGTAATAACAGTGTAAATTGTTATTTAGTTCATGTTTGAATTAAGCATTCCAATTAACAATCCCAAATACAATAACTGGCATTAAGACACTCTCACTTTCTCCTATTTGTATTCCATCTATTCTCACCACACGACCAGAAGGTCCTTTTAAAGATTTTATTCATTTTATTTATTTGAGAGAGAGAGAGCACTCAAGGAGGGAGAGGAGCAGAGGGGGAAGGAAAGGGAAATAATCGCAAGCAGACTCCGTGTTGAGCGTGAAGCCTGACATGGGGCTCGATCCCACAACCCTGAGATCATGACCTGAGCCGAAACCAAGAGTCGGACGCTTAACCGACTGAGCCATTCAGATTCACCAACCAGAAGGTCCTTTCAAACGGTAACTCATATCATGTCACGCCTATGTTCCAAAGCCTCCAGTGGCTCCCCACGTTGGGTAAGAGCGGATCTGTACAAGGCCTGTACATGGCCTGCAAGTCCTCACAGCCTGACCTCCCATTCCCTCTTTGAGCTCACAGCTGCCCCTCTCCTTTTAGGGGTCTCCTGGCTATTCCTCAAACGTCCCCTCCTTGTACCTGAGGTTCTCTCCCTAGAACGCTTTTCCCCCAAGATATGCACCTTGCCTGTCCCACAATCTCATTTCAATCTTTGTTGAACCAGGTCTTTTTGGCCAGGTCTGTTGCGACCAGCCTACTGAATTCTGTGGGCATGTACTACGTGCACCCCTCCACTCGCTCTGCCTTATTTTTCTCCAAAGCATTTATCACTTTCCAGTATTCCATAAAATTCACTCAGTTAACCTGCTTATGGGTTCTTTCCCCCAAGTAGAGCATAAGCTCTATGAAGAAAGGCATTTTCATCTAATTATTCATTGCTGTAGTCCAGAACCTTATTTGTTAAATAAATGCACGAATTTGATATGCCTTAATGCTCACTTAAGGGAAAAGTGTCTTTCTCCTAAATTCAAAATTATGTTGAAAATGAACAAATAATTTGACATAACTTGCTCCTTTTATGCTTCTTTATCCTAAAAAGTGAGGCCAAAATATAATTAGGTAGAAACTGATGCATCAGGAAAGTGGAGATCCCATGTAAGAAGTCCCACACTAGGTCATGAGACCTGGATCCTAGTTGTGCCACCAAGTGACTGCAAGGGCATCACTTCTCTCTGGCGCCTAACTACAAAACTAAAACCAGTGGCCTCCAAGGCCCTGCAAACTCCGTGTTCTGAATTCTGTTCTTTGTTCGCCCCCTTCTGCAGTGGTGCTCACTGGGACCGCTGTCAATCTCTGGGACTACTGGCCCTTCCCCCAGGTTCCTCAAGAGCAGGTGGTGGAACTTAACTCCTTCCTGGTTATCAGTGCAGGTGGTAAATTCTGCTGGTGCCCATCTCCGTTGATACCTCAGAGCAGTGACCTCTCAACTTTTTTGATTGTACATCCTTATTAGAATACTTCATATGCATGTTTATAACCATACGACCTGTTGTTATGCAGACATACAGTAAAATTATAAAATACATGAAAAATACAATACTTTTAAAAAACAGAACTGAGGGCGCCTGGGTGGCTCAGTCGTTAAGCGTCTGCCTTCGGCTCAGGTCATGATCCCAGGGTCCTGGAATCGAGCCCCACATCAGGCTCCCTGCTCCACGGGAAGCCTGCTTCTCCCTCTCCCACTCCCCCTGCTTGTGTTCCCTCTCTCGCTGTCTCTCTCTGTCAAATAAATAAATAAAATCTTAAAAAAAAAAAAAAACAGAACTGAAAATCAATTTAACAGGGGCTCTCAGGTGTTCTTACTGCAGCCTGATGGCCTGCCCGGGCCCCACTGAGAAGCCCACTTATCGAAAAGGTGAAGCAGCATCCACTGGGAAGTTGTACCTCACCCTGTCTGGGAAGGACAGAACACCAGAACAGAAAGAAATCCTCCAGAGTCCCACTTCCTAGGAAGCATCTCATTGCCGATCAGGGGGAAAGTGACTTTTGAAAGAATATACTCTCAAGTCCTGCAGACTCCGAATTATGATGAATTTCAGAACTAGCCAAATTCTGGCACGCTCTGCTCGGATATTTCACAAGAATGATCTTGCAAACCCAAGCTTTCAACATGGCTTGGGTCCCCTGAGAACATTTTATGAAAAATCAATCCACTGAACTGCAGCAATCAGCAAAACTACTGCAGGGTACAGATAGCCATCCTTTGTCTCAACTCAAGGAGAAAGTCTTACTTAAGGTCACTGTGATGGAGGCAGCCAAGGTGTGGACCACAGCTGGTAAGATGTGCACACCGGACAGCTCAAGACAAACGCAGAATGCTCAATCTTCAGAAACCCCGTGCTCGGGGTCCCGGGGGGAGAGAAGGTCCAAGCAGCAGAGGGGAGTCTTTGGAGTCAGACAAACTGGGGTTCAGACTGTGGTACCGCTATGCTTATGAGCTATGGGATCCTAATCAAGTTAACATCTCAAAGTCCGTGTATGTATCTGCAAAATGGGATACCTAGTATCTCCTTCTGCGGGTGACTGGGAGGATTACTGAAGCAATCTATTTAAATTATCAGGCACAGTAAACACACAGTAAACATGGCCCTAACATGTTAAGCTTTGGGGCTTTGTGATATCAAAATAGAAATATCCTGAGGGAGTCTGGATGGCTCAGTTGGTTGAACGTCCTCTCGGTTTCGGCTCAGGTCATGATCTCAGGGTTATGAGATCAAATCCCATGTCAGGCTCTGTGTTCAACATGGAGTCTGCTTGTCCCTCTCCCTCTACTCCTCCCCAGGCTCGTGTGTGCTCTCTCTCTCTCAAATAAATAAATAAATAAAATCTTTTAAAAAGAAAAGAAATATCCTATAGGCAGATGTCTGCTAGCTGAAGCCCAGGAGAGAAGGAAGTCTGAGATGCAGATACCGGTCTAAGAACTGTATGTGTGAATGAGATTCCCTGGTGAGGACGTGCAGCAACAGATCGAAAGTATCCTATTAGAAACCAACAGCAGTACAGCCGACTAGAAATACCAGGACATTCCCACAGTCAAATAGGCTGGGAATACAGGAATATTCTGATTAGCATCCTGACAAGCCTCAGAAACACAGTAAGAAAAGAGAAAGAATAAAGAGATAAGACAACTGAAAAATAAAAGACATTACCACCATTACTTGCAAATAATAATTGTCTACTAAGAAAATACAAAACAATCAACTGAAAATTAAAAGTGACAAGAGAATAAGTTGGCCAAATCTCATGCATATATAGTAAAACCTATATCTTTTCATTGTATCTGTCAGAACCAGGAAGAAAGATTAAGGGGAAAAAATCAAATTTACAACTCTAACAAAAAACATACAGTAATTGGGACTGAACTGTAAGACCTTTGTGAAGAAACTATAAAAATTTTCCTAGTGGGCATAAAGAAAGCACAAATAAATAAAGAGAAATGTCATATTCCTAAAGTAAAAATAATAAACACAAGTAAAAGAGAAACAACAAACTGGGCAAAAAAAATCTGTAAAATATGTAGTGAAGGATCATGTCCGTGATTTAAAAAAAAAACCTACAATAATTGTTAAAAATAAACATTTATTTTTTAAATGGATAATTCATTCTGTAAAATATCAATAAACATACAAAGTTGCTCGGTCTCATTTATATCCAAAGAACTGCAAAGCACAATAATGATATACCATTTATAACCAATCAGACTGAGGTAGATTTTAAAAGATTAATAATGGCCCATGTGTTTGGAGGGTTCAGGAAAACAGACCCTAGCATAAGCTGCTTGCAGCCCTGAGAAGTGTAACTGGCACAGGATTTGGGCACACAATTGATAGCTATCAAATTTTTAATGTGTAGAAACTCTGACCCAGCAAGTTCATCTAGGAATCTATTTCAGAAACATTAATAACACTAGTATGCAAAACAGTGCAGTGTGCATACAACCGTGGTCACTACAGAATTATTCCGCAAAAGAAAAACATTAAAAATCATTCTGGGGGCCCCCACTGGCTCAGTCAATGGAGCATGTGACTCTTGATCTCGGGGTCATGAGTTCGAGCTCCACGATGGGCACAGAGCTTACTTAAAAGTAATAATAATAACAATAATACCAATCAACAGGTAACTGGGGAAATTAATGATATGTCCGTGTGTGCTATCTGAATAATTAAAAACAGTAACAAACACAGTAGCAATGAACAATCCAAAAATGAAATTAGAAAACAACTCCATTTACAACAGCACCAAAAAGAAGACAATGCTTAGGAATAAGTTTAACAAGAAAAAAGTGCAAGACTTACACACTGAAAACTACAAAATGCTGTTGAAAAAAGTTCAAGAAGACCTAAAAAAAATGCAAATATATCCTTTGTGCATGGAACCGAAGATAATACCGCTAAGGTGGCAATACTCTCCAAACTGATCTGATCTACAGATTCAGTGCATTTGCTATCAAAATTCCAGCTGCCTTCTTCTGCAGCAATTGACAAACCATGCTATGGAGTTTAGAAAAGAAAGAAAGACAAAAGCAAGCTGCAGCACAATATATATCATGGGACTCTGTTGTTTTTAAAAACTTACCTGCAGTGTTTGTGTGAGGGTTAAGTTTGCATTACGGGGAACAGGCCTCTTACCCCTGTGCCTCACGCATGTCTGTGTTATGCGTGAGGCACAGGGGTAAGAGGCCTGTTCCCCATAATGCCTCCTGTCCCTTACCCTAAATGCTGCAGTGACTTAAAACAGTATCTTGCAGTGCCATGATCTTATACAACCACTATCAAAGAGAAACTCCAATAAAATAAAACAGTAAGACACATTTGGAGTTGAGAGGAAAGCAGGTTTAAGTCCAGCCTTCTGAAACACTGAGCTTCCTAAATAAAGGATAAGGCAGGTATTTAAAGGGTTTTTAAAAACCAGTTACAATGAGTATATGTTCACTATTCTCTCTTGTGGAAAACCACCGGTTTCTTCTCACGGCCAGCATACCTACAAGGGTAGTTACAGGTCTGCCGGCACCAGGATGCTAGAATCAGCAACTCACAGGACGGGGCTCAAGGTTTCATTTATGTTAGGGCTTAAAGTCAGAACGTGTTCTGTGGTTTCTCTGGAGACGAAACTTTTTCCTCTGACTGCAGCAATAATGTGTTCCTATGGGTTGCAACATAAAATAGATTTCTTTGGTATGGACCCTAGCAAAAGAGCCTGACAAGCCAATCGCCTTTTGTCTCCTTAGAGCAAAGCCCAGAGCTGGACAAAGCACAGAAACCCGGCAGACAGTGTACCTGGCCTGAGCGTTTGCTGAATACACAAGTGCTGACAGTGAGTTCTTCCCAGGACAGGGGAGGGGTAAACGACTCATGGCAAGCACCCAGCACACAGCCTCAGAGAAGGCAGTCAATATATTTGGTTCTCCTCCCTCGTCCTGCCGTCTGCCTTTCACTGAGTTCTCTGGTCATTCAGCAAAGAATAAATAACTCGAAAGCCACATCAGGTCAAAAGACAACAGAGGGGCCCCAACACCAAGGGAATCCTTTTTTCCCTCCACAAAAAATCAACGGGGTACAATATGGAACAGCTCTTCCAAACACTTTCAAATAAATACAGTTGGGAAACTTTTCCGCTTTGGAGCTATCCCAAACTCTTCCATTATTTACGAGGAGATCAAACACCAGCACAGAGACACGACAGGCAGGTTCTGTTTAAGCTGGGCTTTTGTGGCTGCTCAAGTTTTTTTAGCTCTATCTTTCAACGATGCGGCTGGATACAGATCTCCCTGCCTTTGTCTGACTTTTTTCTCTTCGATCTGGAAAGGGAGTCACCAGCCCTTTCTGGTCCCCATGCCTTCAGCTGTGCAACGACTGTGTGATGGTCTGCTGCAAGTGCCTACATCACACTGCAAAAAAAACGAGGCAGGTAAAAGCAACGGGATTTTATCAAAGAGAGCAACTAACAGTCTGAAGAGGAGGGAGGCAGAATGGGCAGAAACCTCTCTTGTGGCCTGAGCCCCTCCTCTTCCGATCCCGAAGTTCATTCATGCTTTCAAACACACAATGCACGGTGGCCTTGCCAAAAATTAAAAACATTACACATGCCTACACACTTAATGAATTCACTTATGAAAAATAAGCCAACTTGTTCCAGTGCAGAAAGCTTAAAGGCAGGGCAGAGAAATCAAAATTAATTTGCTGTTCTAATCTCTTCTAACTTCCAGCCCTTTGGAAAACAAAAAGGCCTTTGCAAACTGGGAATAAATTCTCAGCTCTGGGGAAGCCAGCTTCTTCTGTACTACTTCCTACTCAATCTAATCCTGATTTCAAATCTCAAAAGTACACAAGACCACATTTGAGGGACATAAAAGAGAAAGAGCGAGGGATGAAAATGCAAGTTCATGACGGAGTTCTTTCAAATGAGGAATTCACTGGCCAGTCAAGAGCAATGCTGGAAAGCAAAAGAAAGAGAAAAGCTAACATTTATCCATTCCTCCAGACATGCTCCATTAGGACCCCCACTTTGCTCTACCTGACACCCTACCCTGTCACTTCGTCTCTCTAGCCTACCACTGGATGATCCATCATGACCCAAAAGTGGTGCGGCTTCTGTAATTAGGGCTTCTCCCTAACTCAACAACCCTGAAGAGGAATTACCAAAGGTTTTGGACAGAAAAGACCTCAGACATGATCCTATGTGTAATGTTTCCATCTTAGCGACAGCCTTGTCACCTAGACTCACACCCAAGTCTGAGGGGCTCCAAAGGCCAGCTCTTTCAATGGCATGGTTTTCTTCCTGGGGGTGGAGAGAAGTAGGAATCAGAATCCAAAGGCATGCCAGTTGAAGGCAGGAAACCAAATATCTATTTTGACAACCTTTCCTCCTGATGGCCCATGAAAATGATAATATAGAAGCACAGAAGATTCTCTCCAAAATAACCTGGACAACTGAAGGGGAGGGAGAACTCAACCGGCCATGTAAATGATATTTTCCCCCAAATGCAAATCTAGAAGAGGGGAGGCCACACCCCAGAATATGTTCCAAGGAGGGCCGCAGCAGGGATGAAAGCTCACCCACTGGATCCTAAGTAGGCTGAGGGCTCCTGCAGGCAGCTGCGAGGCACAGAGGAACAAGGATGTTGGGATCAGTAGGGGAATGCACGTAGACAAGGGGCTGCCCAGGGAAGAGTAGAGAAGGTGGGTAAACGGGTAAGATCGAAAGGGAAGGAGCAGTTAGAAACAGGCCAGGCTGGGCCCCCTTTGCACATTAGGCTCCATTCTGTGAAAATTCTTGGATGAGTGCTTACATGTTTGCCTGGTAAGGTTAAGGTAACCAAGTAATTCATCATCCACGCTGGGGAATTTTGAGATTCAAAGGGAGTGCTACTAGTCCTTATGCCAGGACAACAGGCATCAGTCGGGACATCCCCAGGCCAAAAGGACACACAGTCTCTGTAGGCATGAGGCCTTCGGGGTCAGGAACCGTGTCCCATTCTGCTCTGTAGTCACAAGACCAAACAGGCTCTCAGTAAATGACTGCACAACTGATCTGACCACTTTCTTCGATTCTGAATCTGCCAAGAGCAACTTGCGTGTTCTTGCTACCAGGGCCCCCTTGCCCCTAACTCGCCGGAGGAGGCGGCCACGGTGTATTAGTTGTATTAGTTTCAGGTATCCGACACAGGGACTTGACAATTCTATGCGTTACTCAGTGCTCATCTGCCACCATACCTTATTACAGTATTACTGACTCTACTGCCCATGCTGTACTGTTCTTCTCTGTGGCTTGTTTTATAACTGGACGTTTCTACCTCTTAATCCCCTTCACCTGCTTCGCCCAACCTCCCACCCACCTCCCCTCTGGCAACCACCAGTCTGTTCTCTATACTTCAGAGTCTGTTTTTTTGTTTGTTTTATTTTGTAGATTCCACACATAAGTGAAATCATAATGGTATTTGCCTCTCTGCCTTACTCCATTTATTTTTTAAAGATTTTATTTATTTATTTAAGACAGGGAGCACACAAGCAGGGGGGAGGGGCAGAGGGAGAAGCAAGACTCCCCCACTGAGCGTGGACCCTGCTGCAGGACTTGATCCCAGGACCCTGAGATCATGACCTGAGCCGAAGGCAGACGCTTAACTGACTGAGCCACCCAGGCAGGCGCCCCTTCACTTACTTTTTAATTAAAAAAGCAACAAATGAACCTCCTCCATATCCAGAGCCAACCAAAACTCTGCCCTAACGCCACTTGCCCACTGAACTCACTGTGACCTTACACATTCACCCTGTCCCAGGCTGGGAAAGGCTGTCAAAGAGTCCTGGGAGCTGCCGCGACAGCTGATGCCCAAGCCCAAGGCCCAGAGCCTTTTTTCAGCAGGGCCGCTCCGCCTTTGGCCACGCTCTGGCTGAGTTACTCCAAACAAAGGTCATCCGTCATGACCAGCACATCTGCACACTCTGGTCGAGGCATTTATGGCAGTACCCAGAGTCACAACACACACACAAAAGGAGGAAGATTCTGAAACAACAGTGTTCTAAGTCCTTCCTTGCCCTTTTTGGGTCGGGTTGCCATAAGTCGTCTGTCCGCAGGGAAGGTTAAACAGGAGCCCTGGAATCTGTTTCTTTTCTGAGGAGAAAACCCTGAGAAAGACAAGTGAAGATTTCCTGCAGAGGGGTTTCAAGGAAGGCCAGAAACAAGCTTACAGGAAGAGTTAGCATGGGGCTCCAGGCCTTCGCTTCTCTTGGAGATTGACAGCTGTGAGTCCTATTAATGGATCTTAGCACTCGTCTTAGATTTCACAGGTTTAATCCAAGCTACCAAATAACTGAGACCAGCCCGTAAGCTATTCAGGTGCCTCTGAAGCAATTGTTTCAAGGTACTCCCGCCATGGGGGGTTTGGGGGGCCAGGAGTGCAAGAAGAGAAATGGAGAAGGAACCAGTGGAACCTCTGGCCAGGTCTCAAAGGGCCTTGCATTTCTTGGGTCGCCTTATGCTAAAGGCATAATATGAATTCTCCTTTTTATAAATCCTGAAATGATTTAATGAACAACCCAATTACACTGCAGGGTAACCTGTTCCAGGCTCCCCTACACTTTGTGTTTAAAAAAACTAGTATCCTAAATGTAAATATTTCACGGAAATGACCTGGGCCTCTTTCTTTTCCCGAAAGGCTCTGTTTTCAAGTAAGACTATGGCAGCTAAAAAAGAGGTATCACTTAGAAGGATAATGCCTCTGATGTCTGCACACAGGACTTCCTTAGGTCAGGGAGATGCAAAGTTCCCAAACAGGAGGCATCGTGGAGAAAATGAAATCAATTTATTTTATCGAGGATTTACACAGTGTTAGATTCCTATCAGATGCCACAGTTAATGGATCACAGCATTCCCCAATTTCCCCCCAACATTCCAATAATCCACTTCCAACCTCACCACCTCTCATCCCACTGGACTAACTTCTGGAAACCTCCTATTCATCCCCAAGCCAGCTCAGATATCACCACAATTTTCTAACTTTCCAAAGAACACTCTAGGAGTCTGTTCAAAATCTTCAGTGCTTCGGGGCACCTGGGTGGCTCAGTCAGTTAAGCATCTGCCTTCAGCACAGGTCATGATCTCAGGGTCCTGGGATCTAGTCCCACATCGGGCTCCCTGCTCAATGGGGAGTCTACTGCTCCCTCTGCCCTGGTCCCTTCCCCCATCTCATGCACATGCACACGCACTCTCTCTCTAATAAATAAACAATATCTTAAAAAAAAAAAATCTTCAGTGTTTCCTCACAGCCTGTTAAAAAAACAGCTTCACTGCCCTAGGTTGGCATCCACACTCTCTAAGGTCTGGCCCCAATCTATCTTTCTAGAAAGCACAGTTCAGGTGAAGGGTTTGGATTCAGAACCCAGATGGCCCAGTTCCAGACCCAGCCCTACCATTTATCGTCACTTACTACCAGGGGAATTGCAGCAGTAACTAACAAATAAGGTTATGAGGATTAAGTGCAGATTGGCTTAAAAGAGCTCAGCACATGCCTGATACACAGAGCTGTTCAATAAACGGGAGCTCTTCTCATTATTCCTAGCCTCCCTCATTCACTGAACAAATATTTGAGTACTCCTGGAGGCCAAGCCCTGTGCTAAGTGCCAGGCTTACAGAGTGAACCAAACACAATCCTGTCCTCCTGGAGCTTCTGCATGGATGGATGGACCAGGGCATGTCCCACGGCTTCGCCAGACTGCCCAAGTCATAGTGGGATCTTTCCTGGCGCTCCAGCCACCAACGCTTTGGTCACTGTTTCCCCCTTCAATGTGCACTTCTCCCTGCCAAAACCCCACCCATCTTTTAAGATCCAGCTCTCAGGACCCCTGCTTCTGGGACCCTTTTGTCTGTTTCTTCCCACAGAAAGGAAACCTGGAGTCAAGCACTGTTTGCAACAGGTGGGTTATAACATAGAACACAAGGTCCTTGTACGCAAACCACATCTACTCTGTTATAATCCGGTTTGAAGGCAGAAATAGCCTTTTTCTCTCCTCCAACAGGTATGTCTCAAAAAAAAAAAAAAATGGGAAATGAGCAAAGAAATCTCTAACTCAATTATCCTACGGGTCATCTGTGATTAAGTCAAGGAACCCAAAGAGAAATGTGGACAGTAAAAAGGTATTAGGGAAAAAAAGAAATACCTTTTGAGGCCCACAACACCCAGAGTTCAAGGATCATGGCTAGGAGTTACAAGGCCTTCTTTCTCATGTGACTACCTTTGTTTTCTCAGATGGGTTTGGTAAACTGGAAAAGTTTCTGTGGACTGCTGAACTTCTAAGACTTGCCTGCTTTTACACCAGGGAAACAAAAAACAGAGAAAGACGAAGGTCTTCCTTTTCTTAGCAGTAAATGCTCGCTGAAAGCCGAGAGGGAGAAAGGCCAGTACAGAAGGATTTATACACCTGTCCAGAGGACTTCAGACTGATGTGGAACATGCTCTCAGGCTCATGGCCAACTGGCAACAGGAGACGGGTGGCTCACGAAGCCCAGCCTGAATCTGTTCCAGGACAGTCACTGCCCAGCAGGCTCAGGGAGTCCCAGCTTCCCTCCCTCGTGGGACCCTGGGGGCAACTGTGACCAATGCACCAGAGTGGGGCTGTAATGGCTTGCAGAGCCTCTGGGCCCTCACGCTGGGGCAGTGCAATCAGATATCAGATGACCCGTAGAAAACTCCAAGTGACTTTGATTCCAGATAAGGAACATGTTGTATTCTAGACAGGTGGGAGAACACATGAAAGAAACAGTTGTTTAATAATCATAACACAACTTTAGGGAAGGCTCCACAGCACTAAGCAAGTAACAGGCCCACAGCAGAATGAAAGGATGAGCCTACCTGGAGAGAGGTTTCTCCAGATAGCTGAGGCTGATTCCACACATCTGAACTTCCCACTTAGTTCATGGAAAGCCCACAAAATGTACTAGACATTTTTGTTAGAGAGAATATTCTGAAATTTAGCCTTTCACGATGTCTCAGGGTCACCATTACAAACACAGTCGCTGTGAGACAGTCCAAGAGTTTCTTTCCAGGGTCCTAGAAGACCCTGCATCAAATCAGAGGAAGCCTTCTGTCACATTCAGGCCCTTGGCTGACTCCTCCTACCTTCACTTGCTGCTGAGACACTGGAAGAAAACCTTTCTCCACAAGTTTTGTTTTGGGAGGTGGCAGAATTTGGAAGCACAGAGTTGACAAAGCAGTCTCTAGCTGTCCTGAGATGGTGTCACATATTCTGTTAGCCAGAGGGTGTGTCTCAGAAAAGCCATGGGCCTTCCAGAGACATAACTGTCCAACCTCTCATTATTCATTTACTCAATAAATATTTGAGTGGCCACCATGTTCCAAGGACTGTTTTAGGAAATTTGAGAGATTGTGTGGTTAAGAAAGGTAAGGGCTTTGCCCTCAGGAAACACACATTCAAGTGGGGGATTTCAGCTAGGGTTATAGTAATGGCTGAGGGAAGCTACTTAGGGAAGCCTAGAGAAGGCTGAATGACAAGATACAGGTCATAACGCAAAGATCTGGGGGAAGCTGACAGGCCATCAGAAAGGCCTTAAAATTGTGTTCTAAAGACAGAAAGGCCAGGGTGACTAGGGCAGCACAGTGTAAGGCAAAAGGAGGGGGAAGAAGGTCAAGAGACAGAGAGGGCCAGGCCAGGGGCCCAAGATCATTTACACTATTAGGTCAAGTTTCAGTCTTATTCTAAGTATAATGGGAAAGCATAGGAGACAGGCTGAGAAATGACAGAATTGGAATTATGATGTTAAAAGACTACTCACATGTTGTACGCACTGGAGGCTCACCATGGCCAATCTTGTTTTTAAACTGCGTTGACGTCACAATATTGCACAGTACTTAAGAATGTAGATTCTGGACCCAGACTCTGACACTTACTGTGTCACTGGGCAAATTATTTCCTCTGTATGCCTCAGTTTCCTTATATGTAAAATGCAGACACACAGGAATATCTCATAATTATTGTTTTTCAGTTTTAAGGCAAAACAAAACAAAAAGGTATCACATGTCTAAAGTCACTAATAATGCAAACACTTCTGCCCAGGCAGCCTCTAGCATCATAACTCTGTCTCTCTCTAAAAGAGGAAATGGACAGTTGGTACAGTCTTGTTCACAACGTAAAAAACGTCCCTCCTTTTCATTTCTGGACGCTACTATGGTGGGGGAGGGAGTATGCCCAAAATGTACACTAGAGTTTAACATACCACGCAGTAGGACATTGTTTCTTAAAGATAAAGACAATCTTCTCTTGGCTAGGAAAGGTTTTCCTTCTCTCCATGAAAAATAAGCTCTGTGGCTACAGTTATTCATGCTGAGCATTTGAGCAACATGATAGAGTCCCACATGCCTGATTGTTCATTTTCTAACAGCTGCAGACAGAATCTAATGAACTCTTAATGATCCAAGAGGCTTCCAGCCTGCCAGGCATCCTCTGTCATAGAGCATACATAGTTTTGAGTATAATCAGAAAGCCCAGCTTTCCCCTTCCAAGGGGGGGTGGAGTGAATATTTTAATTTCTTTTACAACGTCAAAACTACACTTTATATTTCTAGATTTCCTTCACTAGGATCTTACACGATATGACATTCATGATTTTTCTATTTGGAATTTTCTGGGAACAAATCACAATTCAAAATCAAGTCCTTAAATTACTAACAAAGGTTAGGATGGATGCCAAGGCATTCGTCCAATTAACTCATTTTCCGAATTTAATGGCTAGGAAGGAAAGAAGGAATATTCCTGGCTGATTCCCAGGTGTCTGCTCCCAATGCAGACACCCCACCTCACTTTATCCTCATGAGATCAAAGTCACCCATGGGATTTGGCAGGCCTGTGAGAATCCTCCTGCCTTAAAGGGAGCATTTCTACAAATTCATCCCAAAGCTAGCCCCTCTCATAAAACTACACTATATTAGGACACAACTATAAGAGAGGAAGTTGTCACAGTGGTATGTATTAAATGACAATGCAGATTAAACAGAAAATACAAAGAAAAAGCCATCTCAAAGGCAAGCAGGAGCTACTTATTACACAGCTGAATATAATTAAATGTAATAAGCCATTATTATATGCCAGGTCCTGCTGTGCAAGCAAGGAATCAGAGACACCCCTTGACAGATAAAATGTGGCCCTCACCTGCAAGAATACTGATAATACAGTTGAAACAAGTAGACAAATGGACACGGTATAAGGCAAAATATGGTCTGGCAAAAGTGATGTGTGTTCTAAGTGCTATGGAAGCACCAGCCTTCATAGAAGTGTTCTCAACTGGGGAAAACCAGCACAGGCTTTACAGCGGTCCCAGCATTTAAGCTGAGCCTTCAAGCACATAAAGGAGTTTGACAAGGCCAAGAGGAGGTGATCCACATAAATCAAACGGAATGGAGGCGGGAGAGATACCAAGTCAGCATGGCCACAGTCTGGAGGGGGATGTGGTGGAAGAAAAGCAAAGAACGGCATATTAGGGACAAAACTATTACAAGACTTTGAACATAGTGCCCTGGTGTTCAAGCTTTCTTTTACAGGCAGCAAAGAACCCAAGGCTTCTGTGCAAGTAGGGACTGAACAGCTGTGTGTTTTCGAAAGCTTGCTTGGCCCAGAGAGGGAGACCAGTTGGAAAGCTCCTTCAACAGGCCAGGGAAGGGAAAAGTGGTGTCTGATTCCTGTCTTAGAGAGAGCCTACAACAAAAGGAAAGCAAAAGGTTAGGAAGATACTTCAGGTAAAGTAACTGCTGAGATTTTCTTTACACTTTTCTGCTATTTTCAAGAAAGCACATATTCTTAAATATGGAGGGAAAATACAAAAAGAATTACTTCAGAAGAAACACTACTAAAATGTATTGACAACTGGATTGTGTGTGTTGGGGGAAGGGGCATTTAAGGCATTTAAGACATAAGGAGTTAAGAATTAGCCCCAGACCGGGGCACCTGGGTGGCTCAGTTGGTTAAGCATCTGCCTTAGGTTCAGGTCATGCTCTCAGGGTCCTGGGATCAAGCCCCACATCCGGCTTCCTGCTCGGCGGGGAATCTGCTTCTCCCTCTCCCTCTGCCCCTCCCTGCCACTACCACCCCCCCAAATCATGCGCACACCCTAGTGCACTCTCTCCCCTCCCCCCAAAAAATCAGGCCCAGACCTCCAATGATGGTGTCTGGTCACACCTCCAACCCGAACAGGAGCAGAGGAGGAAAGGAAGCAGTCCTATAAGGTCTGTCCACCATCTTCTTCTAATTAATTAAAACAGGAAAAGGGAACGCTAAAGATACTAAACCTAGTTCAGGTTCCACTAACCCAGGGCTGGACTAAAGTACTCTATGGTGCTCAAGAAAACATGCTTTTCTAAGCAAAGGACCAATGTACACAAAGGACAGTGTAAACAAAGTGAAAATGGGATATTATCAAACAGTTTTCAAGTATGTGTTAAGTCATTTTTAAAGTGTGCTTGAAATGTAAGAATGCATATGCGATAAATTAGTCATGTAGTCTTTTTTTTTTTATAAAGACTTTTTACTTATTTGACAGAGAGAGAGACAGTGAGAGAGGGAACACAAGCAGGGGGAGTGGGAGAGGGAGAAGCAGGCTTCCCGCTGAGCAGGGAGCCCAATGTGGGGCTCGATCCCAGGACCCTGGGATCATGACCCAAGCCGAAGGCAGACGCTTGACAACTGAGCCACCCAGGCACCCAGTCATCTACTCTTTAAAGCATCTGTTAAGATACTATTACTGTACTATCTGGCCCAAAATTATCATGGTCTATATTACTACATTCACTAGAATTAAAAGGAAAGATTCTTCATTCATACATTCATATTTCTTCTTAATCTATAAATTAATTCTCTCATATTAAGGGTGATATTTACCCCTACTACCCTATCATCACATCTGAAATGCTGGATTAAGAAACTTTTCAGTTTATAAGCAAAGGACACACATAAATGAGTACAAACAAAACTGGATAAATCTGAGTCCATTGTTGGGTAGTATCGATGCAATATCCCAGTTATACTGCACCACGGTTTAGCAAAGTATAACCATTTTTGGAAAACTGGACATTTGTACAAGGGATCTCTATACTCTTTCTTAAATGAATCTATAATTATCTCAATTTTTAAAACAGGGATCCTTTTAAGCAAAAAAGAAAAAAAAAAACAAGGGGCAGCTCTGTCCCATGAAACCCTATTTATTTTGGCCACACAATAGACTAACAACAAAAAACAGAGGTTCTAGAGCTAAGTGCTCACTTATAGGTAAAAGCAGAGAAATGTGTCAGATTCTAAATCTCAAGTGACCACAAAGCGAAAGGAAGAAAAGAAGAGGAAAATAGCCAATAACAATTCCTCTGTCCACAGCTTTACATAGAGTAGGTACATCCAGTACCACTGCATCCGGTACTGTTACTGCTCTCCGTTTTACACACAGGGAAGCCAAGGCTCAGAGGTAAAGCTATCTGCTCCAGTCTACACACCAGAGTAGAGCTGAGCAAAATCACGCGTTCACAACTCAGCATAAAAATGCCAAAAGGAAAAGTCTTATTTCCCACTTCGGAGAGGAGAGGGGAGGGGAAAGAGGGGGAGGAAAGAGAAGGGAAAAGTGGAAGGTTAAATGCACCCAAACTATTATTCACGCTGTATCTCAGCAGTATCGAGATGAGTATGTCAAGGTTCATGACCTATGAGCAGATTCATGTTCTGAGCTATGGAGAAGACACAGTTAAAACCCTGCCCAATACCAGAAGGTGCGAATTCCCACCTACAACAGAAAAATGACCTATGCTACTTGAGAACATAACACAAGCCAAGGCAAACGCCAGAGGCCCTGACAGGTCTCTATAATGGCAAGGTATTATGTAGTCTAGCTTTCACTTCCCTTATTCTGATTTGACTATCAAAAAATCACATAACACCATGGACAGTAAAAGGCTGTTTTTCACTCATTAGACAAATTTTACTGAAAAAAAGTATGTGCCAAGGTGTTACAGGTAAAATTACGTTAAAAAAAAAATTGCAGGCACCGTCTGAGACAGACGTTAATCACTCATCACAATTAAAGTAAGCCGTGGTAAACCAGGGTCTGTTCGAGTCTGCAGGTCAAGAAGATTTGATGAGAGACCAAAACCTGTGGAACATAATGTAAGTAATCAGAACTTCAACTCTGAAATGGAAAAAAAGGAGAGAGAAAGAGCTGTAAAATACAGAAAATGAACTCTGAAACACAAATAAAACTTTGGCTATCCCATGCAAGAGCAAAAGAGAGGTAACAACAACAACAACAACAAGAACAGTGTTGAGCCGCATATTATACCCACTTTTCTTAATCAAAATGCATGACCCAAGGTATAGTTTGCCTCACCTACCAAATCAACAGTCAAATCCCCACCATTACTTTGACTTGTATGGCTCAAGGATACAGGGACAAAAGCCATAGGATGATGGGATTCCACACTGCATCAAAAAGTCAACTCACCTCGCAAAAAGCGACGAACAACTCTTGGAAAACCACTGGGCAAACGCTAACAGTTGTTAAGACAGAGAAAATGGGGCTTTCCTATAGTCCCAGAGAGCACTTGTCAACTGAGCTTTTTTGTTTTATTGAGGCAGGAGAGGTTCTGCATTCTGCCTTGGGGGGCAGAATGCAGAACCTCCAGCAGGGACAGAGCTGAGTTATTCGACCCCAAACAAAACACAGTCGCTGCCCTGCAGAAGCTCATAATCCAGTGGGGAGGCCACACCAGATAAAATGCTTCCTTGTTTTCAAGTCTGAAAGATGTCCCAAGCTCATCTTGGACAATTCCTGCCAAGACATGTAATTAGCCATTTTCTCTAAGGTACCCCAATTCCTAAAAAGACCCTCTTTGGTCACCTTTGAGGCTGGCAGGCACTAACTCATGTTCTGAAAATTGATAAATCGAACAAAAGAATAAAGCAGTCAAACTGCCATTCCTACATGGATTGTAGTTCAGAGTGAGCAACTAGTTGAAGACTCAAAGTTCTTCTATAGAATTACAGCCGGGACACCTGGGTGGCTCAGTCGGTTAAGCGTCTGCCTTCGGCTCAGGTTATAATCCCAGTCCCACATCCGGGATCCTTGCTACGCGGGGAGTCCGCTTCTCCCTCTGCCTGCCTCTCCCTGCTTGTGCATGCTCTCTCTCTGATAGATAGATAAAATCCTTTAAAAAAAAAAAAAAAGGAATTACAGCTAATAATAGAATTAAAGGAAATGACAGAATTAGAAAACTGTCCTATTGCTAGTTAATAAAGTAATCGATAAAATAATCGCAGTAATCATCAACTGCTACTAAAACCTACAAGTGAAACATCTCATAACAGAAGGATCAGGGAGGACACCTGAACCCACTGCCATCAGTCTGAGCATCACCAAAAAGTGGGACAGATGATTTTACTAATGTGATGCACATGGATGAACAAACCACCTAAGAAGTATGAGTTACAGAAAGAAAAACTGAAGCTAACAGAGCCTCTAGGATCAGACTGAACTACCAGCTTTCCGGAAACAGAATAACATGCTAGAAAACACAATGACATAAGAAATGTAATTTAAATCCAGAATAGGGAGATTCTACAGGACAAACAATACATTCCTTCAATAAATAAACTATATGGAAAAAAAGTTGGTTGGGTAGAAACTGTTGTCAATTCTAAAAGAAACCTAAAAATAACACGCGATAGCATTTGGATACAGCTTTAAACAAATCATCTGTAAAAAGATATTTTTGAAATAAAGGAGGATAACTGAACATAGAATAGTTAGTTATTAGATGATACTAAGGAATTTGGGGTAATTTTGTTGGGTGGGATAATGGTATTGTGGGTATTTAAGTCCTTATTTATTCGAGATACATACTGAAATCTTTACAGGTAAAATAATATGACATGTGAAGCATGCTTTAAAATACAACAGGGGGGAAAAAAGCAGAGGGAAACAGATGAATAAGAATGGTAAAATGCTACTAGTTGTTGAAACTAGATGATGGGTACAAGGGGACTCACTCTTTTATTCTCTTTACTTTTATGTGTATCTGAAAAAATTCCATGTAAAAGGTTAGAAAATTAAACACAACCCTTATGTATGGATAATGCTAATATTGTTTGAATGATGAAAATTTGCAAACAATCACTATACTGTACACCTGAAACTGATATTACACCGTATGTTAACTGGAATGTTTTTTTAAGATTTTATTTATTTATTTACTTATTTGATAGAGAGGGAGAGGGAGAGGGAGAAGGCAGGCTCCCCGCTGAGCAGAGAGCCCGATGTGGGGCTTAATCCCAGGACCCAGAACACAACCTGAACCCAAGGCAGATGCTAAACCGACTGAACTACCCAGGCGCCCCACTAACTAGAACTTAAATAAATACTTAAAAAATTTTTTGCAAACAGCCTAAATCTCAACTGAGAGCAAATTAGGTAAATCACAACACACACAAAAAGGAGTATCATAAGGCCATAGAAATGACCATATTTTAACAACAACAAAAAATATTCTACTGAAAGAGGATTTCAACTACTTTCATTTTGACCTCAAACTTTCTAATTAAGTTCTTTCCAGCTTATCTCTGAACTCAGGCAAAAGACCCTGAGGGCAAAGCATCCCCTGATGGGGGGATGGGAACCAAAACCACACCCTCAAGCCATAGGGACTGCCCTGAGCCAGCAGAACCCCCATGACTGACCCCCAAGACCGTGAGACCTGACCTCCACTGCCCACCTGCAGGTACTCACAGACCTCTGCCCCACCGTTTCCTTCTATAAACCTCCAAGTATTTTAAGCACTTTGGAAACAATCTCTGAGACGCTAGTCTGCTGTCTTTAAGGATGCTCACCAAGGTGTGGGCATCTCTAGGTGGTAATATATCAGGCAAGTTATTTTCCTCACTGTTTTTTGAGAACTTATGAAGGCATTCACTCGTAGAATTTTAATTTTTCAGGGGGGGAGGGAGTGATGAATGTTTGCTTTTAGTTTCCCAAATTTAAAATGGGATTGAAAATACAGTTCTTATGGTAATCAAATGGCATGAACTATTTAAAGCAATTATCAAAAGATCTAGCATATAACCAGACATTCCAAAATATGTTAAGAGCTCTTCTTTTTATTTTTTTCATTTAAAAATCATAAGACAGGGTACCTGGGTGGTTCAGTCAGTTAAGGATCCAACTCCTGCTTTCAGCTCAAGTCATGATCTCAGGGTTTTGGAATCAAGCCCTATGTCAGGCTCCATACTCAGTGACAAGTCTCCTTGGGATTCTCTCTCTCTCCTCTCCCTCTGCCTGCCCCCCACCCCACTTGAGTCCTTGGAACACATATACGTGTTCTCTCTCTCTCTAAAATAAATTAATTAATTAGGGCACCTGGGTGGCTCAGTCAGTTCAATGCCTGCCTTTGGCTGAGGTTATGATCCCAGTGTCCTGGGATCAAGCCCCGCATCCGGTTCCCTGCTCAGCAGGGAGTCTGCTTCTCCCTCTCGCTCTACCCCTCCCCCCTGCTCATGCTCTCTCACTCTCTCTCTCAAATAAATAAAATCTTTTTTTTTAAAGATTTTATTTATTTATTTGACAGAGAGAGACACAGCAAAAGAGGGAACACAAGCAGGGGGAGTGGGAGAGGGAGAAGCAGGCTTCCCGCAGAGCAGGGAGCCCGATGCAGGGTAATTAAAAATCTTTTAAAAAAAAAAATCTTAAGGGGCGCCTGGGTGGCTCAGTTGGTTAAGCGACTGCCTTCGGCTCAGGTCATGATCCTGGAGTCCCGGGATCGAGTCCCGCATCGGGCTCCCTGCTCAGCAGGGAGTCTGCTTCTCCCTCTGACCCTCTTCCTTCTCGTACTTTCTATCTCTCATTCTCTCTCTCTCTCAAATAAATAAATAAAATCTTTAAAAAAAAATAAAAAAAATAAAAAAAATCTTAAGAAAGCAATTGCTTCTTAAACAAAAATCCCTCACTCTTGTGAGCTTTTATAAAATCTATGTATTTCCTTCTCTTCCTCTATGTAATTATTTGTTGACACCTACCATGTTTGTTTCATTTTGAAGTTTAAGACAGGAATTCAGTCTACGCTACTACATTCCCATAATGTTCCTTTTCAAACAGATCTTGTTAAGTACTATTATTCATGTCCTTAGATTGTCTTTTCATAACAACATTTTAGATGTGACTCATCACTTTCATCACAGAGCGTTTTTTACTCTCATGACAAATGCCTGTGAAAATTCAACATTCTCCCAGGATTAGGCGTCTCTGTAATTTACCATTAAGAAGAGTGACAAGGTTGGTGGGATGTGTATGGGACTTCTTCACGTATGGAATCCACCCTCTTCTCCTTTTTTAAAAAATTAAGATACCATACACACACCACGGAAATCATCCCTTTAAACTAAAGTGTCCAATGCAAGACCATGCATCTGTCACTGCTACCTAATTCCAGAACATCTTCATCACCCCACAAAGAACCTCATTACCCATTAGCAGTCACTCCCGAAGCCCCTCCTCGTCTCTCCTCCATCCCTGACAGCCACTAATGCAATTATAATTCTTACTAAGGCTGTTTTGTTAGTGAAAGGAATAGGAAGATGGAATATATTCCTTCATAAATCAAAAGATCTCCATGCTACGAGGATTGCAATTTATTAAGAACATGCTTCAACTCCACACGCACCATCATTATGCATCAGGGAAGGTAAATAAGCATTTTCCTCTTGAATTAATCCTCCTCCTATTATAAAGCAGAAATCAAACCAAACAGCCAGATTTGGCTTACTCCGACTGCATTGCTAATCAAGTCTGAACATTTGGCCGCGCCATATTTCACAATCTCCTATCTCAAAACTGAGGCAAAAAAAAAAAAAAAAAAAACAACTAGCAATTACCACAAAAAGATAAACTAAATGTAAAAAAAATAAGCAGTAAGTCATTAAGATAAGCTAAATTTATACCGATGTTTGCTCATTTAGCTGGCAAAACTTCTCAAAACAGTTCATGTATTAAATGCAGCAACAGATTTTCATATCTTTTTGGAGCAACTATAAGCACATTTATGGGGTAAAGTGGGGCTGAAGCAGTTGAATATACTTAGTGGATTCTTGATCCCAACTGCGGTATTGCTTGGGTATCACGTTTTTTTTTGTTTTTCGTTTTTTGTTTTTTTTGGTAGGCTCTACGCCCAGTGTGGAACCCAATACAGGACTTCACTCATGACCCTGAAATCAAGACCTGAGCTGAAATCAAGAGCCAGTCAGTCACCCAACCAACAGAGCCACCCAGGCTCCCTGGTATCACGTATTTTCATTAGGAAAAGCTACTTTTGTTGCTACCTTAATTCCAAGAGAAAAATGAAGGAATCGCTGTAAGTTACAAAGGCATTGCTTTTTGCAGCAAATCCAAGCTCTGTTTATTTCTTCATGTGACAATATAGGATAATCTCATCCCTATAATATCCTGACCAGTACCTTCTCAAAAGCAGCCATGTTAGAAAAGTTTTAAATTCCTGTTTATAAAAAATAGTATGTGCCTACTATGGGAAATTTAGAAAATACAAGAACACAGAAAGAGAACCTATTATCTATAATTTCATCATATACATGAATACTTACTAACATTTTCATAGCCTTTTCCAGATCATTTTTTCTATACATGTGTGCATAGCTGAGATCCTGGTGTATATAAATTCTGCACCTGCCTTTTTCATTTTACATTTTTCCATCAACATTGCCCCACATCACTGAAACTCTTTATAATTATACTTGCTGCAAAGTACACCAAATTCTGGATAAATGTGCGGAATATTTACACATATGTACTTTTATATTCTCCTAATGCTGGGCATTTGAGAGTTTCCCAGTTTGAAAGCCACTATTTCTAATTTCAAGTGATGTTTTTTAATCAACAGGCACACATTTCTTTCATGGACACACATCACATGCACAGAGGCCACACATTTTGGCTTGGTTATTTTCAAGCAATGGTGATGCAGAGTCACTGCCAAAAGCCACATTCCTGAGAAAAAATATCATCCATATCATTAGGACTCTGGAATGAACAAACAATGGGGCATAAACTCTTTAAACCATTTAGAAATGAAAGGCCATGCCCTCAATCAGTCAAAAAGCATTCTCTCCTACTCTAAACTTGCAATCAGACCCCTCTCCTGACCTCTAATACCAAGAATGTGAGAAAGGAAGATTCATTTTGTTTGCCTGTGTGTCACTTTGGCAATGGCTATCTTATATAGCTGACCTTGAATTCCCACTGTAGACTCTTCTCGGGCAGACCAGCATCTCATAAAGGTGACGCCAGAGCAAAGGACCCACTTCAGAAGGCAGGCTGCTATAGCTCCAGCACGGCGAGCTAAGCCTTCAGGACAGCAGGTCGGGATGTAAAGCAGAACCAAAGACTTTCAGGGCCCATATGCAATTACCTACCCAGCCAATAAATACACGCAGAAACTCCAATTCTTTGTCTCAGTCCAAGAGTGTATTACTTTTTTAAATTATCATAAAATAACCTCCACCGAGAACTTTCAGAGAGTCCAAATCAAATATTAAAACAAAACCAGCCAAAAAGTACTATGAATTTGATCCTGAACATCCCTCATTTAAAAACTAAGATTGCTTATTGACTTTACCTTATCTGCTGCTCCACTATACCCAGCTATTTCCTTCTGCTCTCTGGTACTATTAAGTAGAGCCCAGAAGCGCTTCTCTCCCTCCCAAGTAGCCTTTTTGTTCTTGGTAAGAAATAAATGTTTTCTTTCTTGGTTCTAAGGTAATCGACATTGTTCTGGCTGTTAGAAGGCTAGTCCACTTAAAATCTTTATTTTGTGTTCTTTTTATTCACCTGTGGACACCAAGCCAGTTCCCATCCACTATGATAAGAGAGGTTATTCTTCCAAGCGTCTGCTAACCATTTTTAATTCCTTCCACTGAAAATTTAAACTCACTACCCACTACTATTAGCTCAGCAGCAAATCCAAGACTTGTTTTATTTTTCCTACCATACCTCCTAAACAATGTGATTACAGAGCAAAGTTAAACCTATCTACCATAGGCTGAATGAGCTTTTTTTTTTTTAAAGCCTTGATGTTCTACAGACTTCCATTCAAATTCCAGTCGAAAGCTGACTATGTATGTGCCTACAGGATATTACTTCACCTTGAGGAGTCTCAGAGCGAACTAACCTCTGGGAAATGGGGTAAGATTTAAGAATAATGCATATAAAAACCTACTATTCCTTCTAACACACACCAGGAGATCAAATATTGGTGACAATCTTTATGACACTCAGTTCCTTTACCACAATCTCCACCAGCATTTATTCCTTTTGGTAAAATATGCAAAGCAAACACTTCTAATTCACTTTTGACTTCACCCAAGCAAAATCACCTTCCTTTTCTCTCAGTGCCCACCAAGTGTCTATCAGGCTAGTATCATCCCACCCAAACCCTTTCCTATTCTCCTGGAATGTATACTGTTTTGTTCGTCACTAGGATCAGCTGGATCAGTTTCATGCTCATTTGAGCGCAATTTCTTCCAACACTGGAAACTCTTCACGGCATTCCATGGCTCACTGACACACAGCTAGTCAAACTGCACGCACAGTGACTTGAAATTTCTCCCTCACCACAGCCTGGTAGAGAACCAACCACCTGAAGACACACTCTAACCTGTGGTTTTTCTTGGAGGGAGGTGGATAAATGAATGCCCCCAAGGTGAATTTGATATGCCCCACTAGAGATGATTGTTTCCAAAAGTTTTTAAAAACACAGAAAGAAAGAAAAGGTAGGGTGTATACCCCACAATCCATTTCAGTACACATTCGAACACAAGGAGAGACCTGGGCCAGTGAACTTTCACCCACTACCCTGCAAAGACACGCAGCCGGTGCTCCCTTAACTACGGTCTTCTGGAATGAAGCTGCTCTGCAACCCGACTGATTCCTCTGTGGCCTCTCTGCCACTGTCCGGTTTGTTCTGGGATGAGTGAAATCCATTACAGGTAACCAAAGGCAGGCAGTGACAGTGCTGGATCAATTACAAAGAAATGAAGAAAGAATTATCATGTTGGATGCTATAAAATAATCATAAAGCTAACAAGTCTGCAGCACTATGTATCAAGCACTGTGTATGAACTCCTTCACCCTCATGAGAACCCTATGAGATCAATATTGTCACCATTTTACAGATGGAAAACTGAGACCTACGGAGGTTAAATAACTTACTCAGCATCACACAGTTAGTGAGAGGAGTTCTAACCCAAGCAGTCTGTCCCCAGATTCCAGGCTCTTAACTTTTCCATATAAATTGTCTATTATTTTACAGAGCTGGAGCCACGCCCCTGAAGAAAAGAGGGTAACGAAGAGTACCCCTGGACTTGATGAGTGGAAGCCCCAACATTACCAAGGACTTCCTAAACATCTCCGCAGCTTGGGAGCATTTGCCCGCAAGTTACAAAAAACAATGGCTGGAATAGCCAGAGGCAGGCCATGATGTCAGCAGGTATGAACGCCAAGTGCCAAAGTAAGATTCTAGAACACAGCTCCACAGAGACTAAGCACGTTAGCTCCCCTTTGTCAGTGTTCCCTTTTCCAGAAGAGCATCCCCTGCCTTAACAGGGCGTACCGAGTTTCGGAGATGGCAAAAAAAACAGATCAATTTTCCCTAAAGCAAGGAATCAAGATCTCATCATATAACAATAAATCCTTCCACCAAGGCACTGGAGGTCTCTCTTTGGAGCTCAGAAAAACACGATGAATTCAAGATGACTTCCTGTTCTGCCACCTTCAACCTGATCACTCCACTTCCTCCTTTATCAAGGATAATGGTCTTCAGCAGAAAGTAAACAGCTGTGTATCTAATACAAATAAAGCTGACCTGCGTAGAGAACTAAACTAACCCTTTCGAGCACACTACAGTATCCTTAAAAAAGAAAAAAAAATTTAATGCCCATTGTATTATATGTATTTTTTAAAAATCCCAACAATGAGAAACATAAGCAGTAAGTACACATTCCCTTATAATGCTTCCCCTCCCCCTTAAAAATACTCTATTAATAGTTTGGCACGTCATACCAGATTTTTCCTTAGAATTCTAGCACCAAAATGCCAGTGTTTTTATGGTGTCATACCATCCTTTCTGTATTTTAAAAATGTGAAGTCTGAATTATTTATGTATTAAAGTCCATATAGAGTTAAAGCATAAATGATAAAGCAGCATATAATTCTCTATGTACATCAATATATAAATGATGCATATACATAAGGTTTTCTTGAACTAAAGCAGGCTTAATAAACATTGCGGGGGGAAGCCCATCTTTTGTCAGCTGTCCTCCATGTGTGCCCATGTTTCCATTGTGCCCCTATCCACCTGGGCTTTGGGGCCCTGTGAGTCTAAATCTTCCTCATTCACTTTACATGAAGAGCTGCAGACTGAAGCAAGAGTCACAAACACAGTCAGCCACGGATGGCTGCTTGGGGCTGGGTTGGCAGCATGCAGCACAGCTAGTCCCCAGGCAGTCCTTACTGTGAAGAGCACTGGCTTTCGCCCACCTGCTCTGAATGTACTTCTCCCAAAGTGGCATCACCGGGCAAGAAGGCTAATTCTGGCTAACATATGTTATCCTAGAGGAGGAAAGGTCTGGTCCTTAAGATCTGGACCTGAAGGGAAAAGAGAGGAGCAGGGGATCTAGCCCCTGAGAATAGGGAAGGGGTCCAATTGCAGGGGAGGGCTGGAAATTAGGCCTGGATCTTTCTCATTCTGTTTCCTAATCCCTTTACCATAACCTCCTCTTAATTTCTGCAGCGTCTCACCTTCCCTCTTAAATTTAAATGACTTAGGAGCTCTAACAGGAATAAATGCCCCAAACTGGTTCTCGGGAAAATGTAAGTGATAAATTAACATAAGGGGCTCAACTTCACTGTCTCTAAGTCCCATTTCCTTAGTCACTACAAGATACCCCAAGGGAGGGTCTGAAACGGGACAGGCAGGTGGTAAGTGCACGTGTGACATGTTAAAGCAGCATCACACATAAATGACTGAGACTTCAGATTTTTAAAATACAGAAAGAATGGCATTAGACCCATAATGACATTGGAATTTTGGTGCTGTGATTCCAAAAACCATAATGACAACCACAAAGGATAAGTGTTCAGTTTAAAGGGGATGGGACAGGTAGAAAAGCGCTCACTTGAAGACAGAGCTAAAAGCCCGAATAACATAGGGTCACCAGAGAGAGAAGCAGCAAAGTGGAATACACACACAGAGAGAACTATGCCAAGTGCTATAGCACACTGCACATTCAGGTTACTCAGGCTGCTCACGCCTGACCACAGAAGCAGAAGGCTCAATGGCATGCCTAAATTCACACAAATGGTAAAAAGAGGGGCGCCTAGGTGGCTCAGTCGGTTAAGCGTCTGCCCTCGGCTCCGGTCATGATCCCAGAGTCCTGGGATCTAGTCCTGTGTCAGGCTTCCTGCCCAATGGGGAGTCTGCTTCTCCCTCTGCTCCTTACCCATTCGTGCTCTCTCTTTCGCGCTCTCTAATAAATAAATAAAATCTTTTTTAAAAATGGTAAAAAGAACTGTGAGACAAACTGGGGCCTCTGAGGGGCACCTGGGTGGCTCAGTTGGTTAAGCATCTGATTCTTGATCTCGGCTCAGGTCATGATCTCCAGGTCATGAGACAGAGCCCTGCATCAGGCTCCATGCTGAGCAAAGAGACTGCTTAAGATTCTCTCTCCCTTTTCCTCTGCCTCTCCCCCACCCCAATTTGCACTTGCACACGCGCACTCTCTCTCAAAAAAATAAAAAATAAGAAATAAATAAAACCCCAGGCACCTCTGAACCCGATGCCTGAGCCTCCAGTAGAGCCCTGGAGTCTCTCAAGCAATCCAAAATACAAACTTCTGACAAAATTCATAATGCCCCCAGTGGTTGTGCACCAAGGCCACTTGCCCCCAGCCAAGCTTCATTCCTTTAGGGCAACCTGTCCTCCTTACTCCATCCCTTGACATGAGGTTTGCTGAGTGGGGGGCCCCCATTTTCTTACACTGTCATAACTCCCTGGCCACCGTGAGTGAGTCAAGGGTTTGGGGATATGTCTGGGAGTTTGTGGTTGTAATCCAAGCTGGGGAAAGACAGACTCTTTCCTCTGGTGGTAAAACTGCAAGATGTGAGCCGGACCCACAGTGGACATGAGTGTGACACAGAAGAGAAGCCACTGGCCAGAAAGAAGCAGAGACCTCCCCAACCTGAATCCCCACTGCTGTCCCCACAGTAATCTCAGCACCAGCCTGGCCAGTGATCGGCCCCAATACTGCCCTTTTTCAGCTTCAACTGGTTTGAACACAATTCCTGTACAATATAAAGTCCATCTGACTCCCTTTCCATGATCAGAAAGGCTCGTATCAGTCCTTTTCTTCACAAAACTGTTTAAAAAAAAAAAATTCCGGGGCGCCTGGGTGACTCAGTCGTTAAGCGACTGCCTTCAGCTCAGGTCATGACCCCAGGGTCCTGGGATCGAGCCCCACATCGGGCTCCCTGCTCCGCAGGAAGCCTGCTTCTCCCTCTCCCACTCCCCCTGCTTGTGTTCCCTCTCCCGCTGTCTCTCTCTCTGTCAAATAAATAAATAAAACCTAAAAAAAAAAAATTCCTTAGAATCATATGCAGAATCAAATAAGATCACACACCTATCCCTCGCTGCCCAACAAAAACAAAATTACTATTTACTTGGCATTACTTAGCGTCTTCCAGCTTAGCCCAGTTAAGATGAGGTGACATTTCGGTTACAAGACGTGTGAAAGCACCTGGGAAAAGGAAAGGAAAATTCCAAATAAATGGATTATGATGGGTATTTTCTCTCACAACTCTCTTGGGAGATAAATCAATATTATTCTCATTCTGTGTAGAAAAAAAAATAAGCTAATGGGAATAAAACGACAGCTAGGGAGAAAACAATTTCTTTAATCCAACAAAGTGGACTTTGTCGAGGTGTCAGGACTTCCTCCTCCGAACTATGGACATCTTCTCTGCATGTGTTTAATATGCCCCAGACAGAACCTTTTCTCACATCAACCTTTTAAAGGGAAAATGAGATTAACAAGAATAAAATTAATTACTTCACATCCTCTTAAGATTTCTCTTATCTGAAAGGTTAGAAACAGAAGAAAGACTATCCAATGCTGCTCTGGCTACACAGAGATATCTTTTGCCCATACAAAAGGAAGCCTACCCAAAGAAACAGTAACACCCAGTGTGTGTTGGTATGTGAAGATGGTACAAACACATTCATGCACCACTGCCGGGGAGGGGCAATGTGGCCCACTCCAAGCCAGCAATTCAGGCTGAAAGGTTTCAGAACTTTCAACACACACACACAAACACACACACACACACACACACACACACACAGGCATGAACATACACATATTCAAGGATGCTAAGCATCATGGGGCTTATAACAAAAAAACTAGAAACTGCATAGGTGGTAGCACCCAACTGTGGATAAAGAAATGATGGCTAACCATTCACAGAAGAGAATAATATAATATATTGGAATTATATTAACTCATAAGTGATCTAACTTATTGATTTGAAAAAATGATGACATGCATTTAACCAAAAAAAAAAAATCTCATAAAATAGCATGTGTAGGCTAAATAAAAGAAACCAGACACAAAACACACACACAGAGAACAGGTGTAGTATGATCAGTCTTACACAAATATTCTTTCCATTTTTCTCTACCAATATAAATAATAAACTAGTTATGGCAAAAGACTAGGAGTGATTTTCAATTTTTTCATTATAACTTTATATTCAGAAGTTTCATTAGTTGGTTCTTGTTTGTACAACAGGCACACAACACTTTTACTATAGAAAAAACAAAATTACTTTTTTAAATCAGCATTTGCAAAAATACTTCAATTAGGCAACCTCAAGAGAAGTGTCTGAAAAAGGATGTTCCCAAGATACATATGTAAATCAAAAAGCATATAAGACTTAGGACCCTCCATCAAAGTAAGAAGTCAAAGTAAAAAATTCTCCTAAATGTTCCTCCAAATTATTTGTTGTTTTTTTTTTAAATGTCTTCTCCAATTTAAAAACAAACATGCATCATGCAGGAAAAGAACCTATCTTTTTTCACAAGGTTATCCACAGTCAATAAACTGTATCCTGAAGCCTGGAAAGTTGAAGACTTCTCAAATTCATCCCAGTCCTCCCTACATCCAAACTCACCCTTAGAATTCTCGTCCAACGGCTGTTCTGCTCTTTGCTATCATGAGTGCAGCAGCTCAAGGTTTTGTATCTTACTACCAAAGATCCAAGGCCTCTGTTCCAGGCCCAGGCCAACAAGGACTACAAGAAGGGATGCAACCTCAGCCCCACAGAAAAGTTAACCTACCAATCTTACTACCAGTAAGTCCAGAATACCTCCTTCATTTTCCTTTCACTGACCACATGTTACAATGCTAAGCACAATTGGTACCTTATGTACACGGGCTCACCGGAGCTGCACAATAAAGCTGTTTAAGAGGTATCACCAGACACCCATTTTACAGATGAGGAGAGTTACCTGCTCAAAAGTCAAAGCGGCAGAGCCAGGACAGGAATCCAGACTGTTCACTCAATCTGAATTATTTCCAATATACTTTGATGCTCTTGCATACATGTAAACACATATTTAGGAAAAAAATGCCATTAATTACATCCATCAAGCATACCATTTTTACTCAACAATCCACAGAAATTTTCTCCCTTTTTTTTTGTAAAGATTTTATTTATTTGAGAGAGAGCAAAAGCAAGAGAGATCACTGAGGGAAAGGAAGAAGGAGTCTTGCCGCTGAGTGGAGAGCCCGATGAGGGGCCTGATCCCAGGATCCTGAGATCATGACCTGGCCAAAATCAAGAGTCAGGCACTTAACTGACTGCACTACCAAGGAGCGCCAGAAATTTTCTTCAAATAACTTTTCCTGAGGTGTTTTTACTTTTGCTTAGTATCACTCACTATAGCTTTTCTACTCACAACAGAGACATCTATCTTTTTTTTTTTTTTTAAAGATTTTATTTAGGGCGCCTAGGTGGCTCAGATGGTTAAGCATCTGCCTTTGGCTCAGGTCATGATCCCAGGCTCCTGGGATCAAGTCCCGCATTGGGCTCCCTGCTCCTTGGGAGCCTGCTTCTCCCTCTGCTTCTCTCTCTCTCTCTCTCTCCCTCTGTCTCTCATGAATAAATAAATAAAATCTTTAAAAAAAATAAAGATTTTATTTATTTATTTGAGAGAGAGAGAGAGACAGCGAGAGCAGGAACACAAGCAGGGGGAGTGGGAGAGAGAGAAGCAGGCCTCCCGCGGAGCAGGGAGCCCGATGCAGGGCTCCATCCCAGGACCCTGGGATCATGACCTGAGCCGAAGGCAGACACTTAACGACTGAGCCACCCAGGCGCCCCGAGACATCTATCTTTTTAAAATATACCCAGAGAGGACGCAAAGTACACTTATTTTGACAAGCACTGAGTAACACACGGAACTATTGAACCACTACATTGTACACCTGAAACTAATATAACACTATGTTAACTACATTAAAATAAAATAAAAACAATACGGGTGGAGCAAGATGGCGGAGGAGTAGGAGACCTGGATTTCGTCTGGTCTCAGGAATTCAGCTGAATAGGGATCAAACCATTCTGAACACCTACAAACTCAACAGGAGATCGAAGAAGAGAGTAGCAACAACTCTGAACAGAAAAGCGACCACTTTCTGGAAGTCATCTTCCATCCCTTCATTGTATCAACCCTTATTTTGTACATATATAAGTATTTCTTCCTTTAAAATTTTAGGAGGCACTTTTTTCTAACAGACCAAAATACGCCCAAAATCTAGTCTGTGGCACCGATCTATGCACTAGCCTGATCATATTTGATCATATTCGGGTTTTTTTGTATTGTTCTGTTTTTCCTTTTAATCTTTTTCTTTTTGGTTTTTTCTTTCTTTCTTTTCTCTTTCTTTTTTCTTTCTTTCCCTTTCTCTTCCCCTGGTTTCAGGTCTTTTCTGATTTCTATAGAGTATATTTGCTGGGGACGTTGTTAACCTGTTAGCATTTTGTTCTCTCATTCATCTATTCTCCTCTGGACAAAATGACAAGACGAAAAAAATCACCTCAGCAAAAAGAACAAGAGATAGTACCATCAGCCAGGGACCTACTCAATAGGGACATTAGTATGATGTCGGACCTAGAGTTCAGAATCATAACTTTAAAGATACTAGCTGGGCTTGAAAAAGCGTGGAAATTATTAGAGAAACCCTTTCTGGAGAAATAAAAGAACTAAAGTCTAACCAAGTCGAAATCAAAAAGGCTATTAATGAGGTGCAATCAAAAATGGGGGCACTTACTGCTAGGATAAATGAGGCAGAAGAGAGAATCAGTGATAGAGAAGACCAAATGATGGAAAATAAAGAGGCTGAGAAAAAGAGAGAGAAATAACTACAGGATCACGAGGGCAAAATTCGAGAGATAAGCGATACAATAAGATGAAACAACATTAGAATATTTGGGATCCCAGAAGAAGAAGAAAGAGAGAGAGGGGCAGAAAGTATAATGGAGCAAATAATAGCAGAAAACTTCCCTAAGGTGAGGAAGGAAACAGGCATCAAAATCCAGGAGGCACAGAGAACCCCTCTCAAAATCAATAAAAATAGGTCAAGACCCCGACATCTAATAGTAAAACTTACGAGTCTCAGAGACAAAGAGAAAATCCTGAAAGCAGCTCGGGAGAAGAGATATGTAACCTACAATGGTAGAAATATTAGATTGGCAACAGACCTATCCACAGAGACCTGGCAGGCCAGAAAGGACTGGCATGATATCTTCAGAGCACTAAACGAGAAAAATATGCAGCCAAGAATACTATATCCAGCTAGGCTCTCATTGAAAATTGAAGGAGAGATAAAAAGCTTCCAGGGCAAACAAAAACTAAAGGAATTTGCAAAACAAAACCAGCCCTCCAAGAAATATTGAAAAGGGTCCTCTAAGCAAAGAGAGAGCCTAAAAGCAGCACAGATCAGAAAGGAACAGAGACAATATACAATAACAGTCACCTTACAGGCAATACACTGTCACTAAATTCATACCTTTCAATAGTTACCCTGAATGTAAATGGGCTAAATGCCCCAATCAAAAGACACAGGCTATCAGATTGGATTAAAAAACAAGACCCATCCATATGCTGTCTGCAAGAGACTCATTTTAGACCCAAAGACACCCCCACATTGAAAGTGAGGCGGTGGAAAACCATTCACCATGCTAATGGACACCAAAAGAAAGCTGGGGTGGCAATCCTTATATCAGACAAACTAGATTTTAAAACAAAGACTGTAACAAGACATGAGGAAGGACACTATATCCTACTTAAAGGGTCTATCCAACAAGAAGATCTAACAATTGTAAATATCTATGCCCCGAACATGGGAGCAGCCAATTATATAAGGCAATTAATAACAAAAGCAAAGAAACACATTGACAGCAATACAATAATAGTGGGGGACTTTAACACCCCCCTCACTGAAATGGACAGATCATCTAAGCAAAAGATCAACAAGGAAATAAAGACTTTAAATGACACACTGGACCAAATGGACTTCACAGACATATTCAGAACATTCTATCCCAAAGCAACGGAATACACATTCTTCTCTAGTGCCCATGGAACATTCCCCAGAATTGATCACATCCTAGGTCACAAATCAGGTCTCAACCGGTACCAAAAGACTGGGATCATTCCCTGCATATTTTCAGACCACAATGCTTTGAAACTAGAACTCAATCACAAGAGGAAAGTCGGAAAGAACTCAAATGCATGGAGGCTAAAGAGCATCCTACTAAGGAATGAATGGGTCAACCAGGAAATTAAAGAAGAATTAAAAAAATTCATGGAAACCAATGAAAATGAAAACACAACTGTTCAAAATCTTTGGGATACAGCAAAGGCAGTCCTGAGAGGAAAGTATATAGCAATACGAGCCTTTCTCAAGAAACAAGAAAGGTCTCAAATACACAACCTAACCCTACACCTAAAGGAGCTGGAGAAAAAACAGCAAATAAAGCCTAAACCCAGCAGGAGAAGAGAAATAATAAAGATCAGAGCAGAAATCAATGAACTAGAAACCAAAAGAACAGTAGAACAAATCAATGAAACTAAGAGCTGGTTCTTTGAAAGAATTAACAAGATTGATAAACCCCTGGCCAGACTTATCCAAAAGAAAAGAGAAATGACCCAAATCAACAAAATCATGAATGAAAGAGGAGAGATCACGACCAACACCAAAGAAATACAAACAATTAGAAGAACATATTATGAGCAACTCTATGCCAGCAAATTAGATAACCTGGAAGAAATGGGTGCATTCCTAGAGATGTATCAACTACCAAAATTGAACCAGGAAGAAATAGAAAACCTGAGCAGACCTATAACCACTAAGGAAATTGAAGCAGTCATCAAAAATCTCCCAACAAACAAAGCCCAGGGCCAGATGGCTTCCCAGGGGAATTCTATCAGACATTTAAAGAAGAATTAATACCTATTCTCCTGAAACTGTTCCAAAAAATAGAAATGGAAGGAAAATTTCCAAACTCATTTTATGAGGCCACCATTACCTTGATCCCAAAACCAAACAAAGACCCCATCAAAAAGGAGAACTACAGACCAATATCCTTGATGAACATGGATGCAAAAATTCTCACCAAAATACTAGCCAATAGGGTCCAACAGTACATTAAAAGGATTATTCACCATGACCAAGTGGGATTTATCCCTGGGCTGCAAGGCTGGTTCAACATCTGCAAATCAATCAACGTGATACAATACATTAACAAAAGAAAGAGCAAGAATCATATGATCCTCTCAATAGATGCAGAAAAAGCATTTGACAAAGTACAGCATCCTTTCTTGATCAAAACTCTTCAGAGTATAGGCATAGAGGGTACATACCTCAATATCATAAAAGCCATCTATGAAAAACCTACAGCGAATATCATTCTCAATGGGGAAAAACTGAGAGCTTTTCCTCTAAGGTCAGGAACGGGGCAGGGATGTCCACTATCACCACTGCTATTCAACATAGTATTAAAAGTCCTAGCCACAGCAATCAGACAACAAAAAGAAATCAAAGGCATCCAAATCGGCAAAGAGGAAGTCAAACTCTCACTCTTGGCAGATGATATGATACTGTATGTGGAAAACCCAAAAGACTCCACCCCAAAACTGCTAGAACTCATACAGGAATTCAGTAAAGTAGCAGGATATAAAATCAATGCACAGAAATCAGTGGCATTCCTATACACCAACAACAAGACAGAAGAAAGAGAAATCAAGTAGTCGATCCCATTTACAATTGCACCCAAAACCATAAGATACCTAGGAATAAATCTAACCAAAGAGGCAAAGGATCTGTACTCAGAAAACTATAAAATACTCATGAAAGAAATTGAAGACACAAAGAAATGGAAAAACGTTCCATGCTCATGGATTGGAAGAACAAACATTGTGAAGATGTCAATGCTACCTAGAGCAATCTACACATTCAATGCAATCCCCATCAAAATACCATCCACTTTTTTCAAAGAAATGGAACAAATAATCCTAAAATTTGTATGGAACCAGAAGAGACACCGAATAGCCAGAGGAATATTGAAAAAGAAAAGCAAAGCTGGCGGCATCACAATTCCAGACTTCCAGCTCTATTACAAAGCTGTCATCATCAAGACAGTATGGTACTGGCACAAAAACAGACACATAGATCAATGCAACAGAATCGAGAGCCCAGAAATGGACCCTCAACTCTATGGTCAACTCATCTTTGACAAAGCAGGAAAGAATGTCCAATGGAATAAAGACAGTCTCTTCAACAAATGGTGTTGGGAAAATTGGACAGCCACATGCAGAAGAATGAAACTGGACCATTTCCTTACACCACACACAAAAATAGACTCCAAACGGTTGAAAGACCTAAACGTGAGACAGGAGTCCATCAGAATCCTAAAGGAGAACACAGGCAGCAACCTCTTCGACTTCAGCCGCAGCAACTTCTTCCTAGAAACATCGCCAAAGGCAAGGGAAGCGAGGGCAAAAATGAACTATTGGGATTTCATCAAGATAAAAAGCTTTTGCACAGCAAAAGAAACAGTCCACAAAACCAAAAGACAACCGATAGAATGGGAGAAAATATTTGCAAGTGACATATCAGATAAAGGGCTAGTATCCAAAATCTATAAAGAACTTATCAAACTCAACACCCAAAGAACAAATAATCCAATCAAGAAATGGGGAGAAGACATGAACAGACATTTTTCCAAAGAAGACATCCAGGGGCGCCTGGGTGGCTCAGATGGTTAAGTGTCTGCCTTCGACTCAGGTCATGATCCCAGGGTCCTGGGATCGAGCCCCATATCGGGCTCCTGGCTCAGCAAGGAGCCCGCTTCTCTCTCTCCCTCTGCCTCTCTCCCTGCTCATGCTTTCTCTTCTCTATCTCTGTGTCTCAAACGAATAAATAAAATCCTCAAAGAAGACATCCAAATGGCCAACAGACACATGAAAAAGTGCTCAACATCGCTTGGCATCAGGGAAATCCAAATCAAAACCTCAATGAGATACCACCTCACACCAGTCAGAATGGCGAAAATTAACAAGTCAGGAAATGACAGATGCTGGCGGGGATGTGGAGAAAGGGGAACCCTCCTACACTGTTGGTGGGAATGCAAGCTGGTGCAGCCACTCTGGAAAACAGTATGGAGGTTCCTCAAACAGTTGAAAATAGAGCTACCATACGATCCAGCAATTGCACTATTGCGTATTTACCCCAAAGATACAAATGTAGGGATCCGAAGGGGTACGTGCACCCCAATGTTTATAGCAGCAATGTCCACGATAGCCAAACTGTGGTTAAAGCCAAGATGTCCATCGACAGATGAATGGATAAAGAAGATGTGGTATATATACACAATGGAATATTATGCAGCCATCAAAAGGAATGAGATCTTGCCATTTGCAACGACATGGATAGAACTGGAGGGTGTTATGCTGAGTGAAATAAGTCAATCAGAGAAAGACATGTATCATATGACCTCACTGATACGAGGAATTCTTAATCTCAGGAAACAAACTGAGGGTTGCTGGAGTGGTGGGGGGTGGGAGGGATGGGGTGGCTGGGTGATAGACATTGGGGAGGGTATGTGCTATGGTGAGCGCTGTGAATTGTGCAAGACTGTTGAATCACAGATCTGTACTTCTGAAACAAATAATGCAAGATATGTTAAGAAAAAAGAAAAAGAAGAAGATAGCAGGAGGGGAAGAATGAAGGGGAGTACGTCGGAGGGGGAGACGAACCATGAGAGACGATGGACTCTGAAAAACAAACTGAGGGTTCTAGAGGGGAGGTGGGTGGGGGGATGGATTAGCCTGGTGATGGGTATTAAGGAGGGCACCTTCTGCGTGGAGCCCTGGGTGTTATGCACAAACAATGAATCATGGAACACTACAACAAGAACTAATGATGTAATGTATGGTGATTAACATAACAATAAAAAATTAAAAAATAAAAATAAATGAATGAATGAATGAATGAATGATTGCCAGAAGCACAGTGGGGTGCAGGGATGGGTAAAATGGGTAAAGAGGAGTGGGAGCTACAGGCTTCTAGTTATGGAAAGAATAAATCATTGGCATACAAGGCACCCATGGGGAATGCAGTCCATGATACTGTAATACTGTTGCATGGGGACAGATGGTAGCTACACTTGTGGTGAGCACAGCATGATGTATAGACAAGTTAAATCATCATGTTGTGCCCCTGAAATGAATGTAGCATTGTGTGCCAACTACACTCAAAAACGTTTTAAAATAAGTAAGTGTTTAGGGACACCTGGGTGGCTCAGTCAGTTAAGCGTCTGCCTTCAGCTCAGGTCATGATCCCAGGGTCCTGGGATCGAATCCCACATTGGGCTCCTTGCTCGGCGGGGAGCCTGCTTCTCCCTCTGCCTGCCGTTCCCCCTGCTTGTGCTCGCTCTCACTCTCTCCCTGACAAATAAATTTTTTAAAAAACTTAAAAAAATAAAAAAATAAAATAAAATAAATGTTTCATAAAACGTAAATGCTGCAGTCAATCAATATATATATATAAATAAAATATACCCAGAGAAATGCGGCTCTTGCAACCACTGGACAACACTGCAAGGAAACAATCTGGGAAAAATGAACAGGCTCTGCAAGGAGGCACGGCTTGATGGCAGCACGAGCGGACCGCCAGAAAAAGAAACAGAAGTTACTTCATCTGAATCTGATAATCTTTTCTGGCTCTCCTCTCAAGGACACAAAGGGGGGAAACAAAAACCTCCGTCAATGAAAGCCAAGGTTGTGGAGATAGAGGCCGGGGAAATGAGAGGAACCTCCCTTACTGTCACACCTTCCCTCCTGCCCATAAAGGGCACCTGATCCAGGGCAGAGGTAAACACTGTGCTCTGTAAAGAGGCTTAAGGAAAGACTAAGTCTTCTACGGTCTATAAGAGACAGTGCTGCCCAGACAGGGAGAAACAAGAAAGGAAGACAGGCTTCTCTGAACCTTTAGGAACTCATTCCTTTTGATTCTTCATGGCCCTATGTAATTCTGACTCTCCATCTCGGCCTCTCCAACTAACAAACCCTAACATTTTTTTTCTTCTCCACACTACAACATTTATAGACACTGCTATGATGCAATTTTACGGTTAATGATATCCTATCCTACACTGTGCACCGTCCTCTCATCTGCCTTACCTGCCCTCCCCCACCCTCACCCAGTTAGACCATAAAGACCATTAGGGCAGAGACAAAGGAAGCCCTAGGTTAACAGAGAATCTACAAATTTCAAATACAAAGCAGCATGGCATGGGCCTTGAGACAAGAGTGCACCGGGATGAAGTCCACATGTCCCATATTTAGACAGAGCTAGACTGCCCAGGCACTAGTAGTCATGGTCAGGACAGGGACTGGGCCCGATGGTCTTCACTGGACACCCAGCCCCCAGTGCAGTATCTGGCACATCGTAAGTGCTTAATTAACTTCAGCTGTTACATAAGCACCTGGGGTCAAGTCCCCAAAACCTTAGTTCCTAGATCCGTCACCTTGAACAAGTTACTTGGCTTACTGGGGCATCAGTCTCCTCATCTACAAAATGAAAGAACACAATCTACCCCATACGGTAATTAGACGGTAAAAACGAACTCATATTTCGCACCATTTCTGGTACATAGCACCTATCCCCAAACCATGGGTTGTCATTATTATTCTACAATATTAAATACGGGTCCACAATCACTCATCCAAAACTCTGGCAGCCTGATGTGTTCTGGAATACAAAATTTTTCAGCTTTTACAAAAGTCAAGTAGTGCAAACAGTTACATATATAGGATAGGAAACATATGTAGAGAATAGAACCTATAGAGAGAGGGGAGGGGAGAATATATATATATATTCAACAACATGTGGGGCAGCAATCCACAATCAAATATACGAACACTTTAGTGGTGAAACATGCCCTGAGCAGGTAAGTGAAGACTACACGTAGTTTCATGTCAGTTCACTGTGGTCAAATGACAAATGGAAAACACAAGGTGTGGGGGCTTCGGGGATTTTGGAACCGTGGAAAAAGGACTCTGGGACCATATTCATGAAAAACCTGGTCCGCACTGAGCTGCTAAATGTGCAGGTGCCCACACGGTAAGGGTACAGCGCTGCCTGGCTGAACAGAAGGGACCATTCACTGGGAAAGCTGCACAGCATCAGTGTCCCTCAACTCCCTCCAGCTGAGGGTGCCCATGCAGCTTCTCTGGGTTGTATCACTCTATTTTCATCCTTCTCATCTATAGAAGGGGTGGGGGACAGGGGACACAACAGTGGCTGGAGGTACATACAAAAATCTACTCCACCATTCTTCTCACTCTTCAAGTTTTAATAAAGGAAGAGACCAGATCAAGGAGGGCAACCATATTCAAAATCTGGAGGTTTACTTGTAATGTCTGAGTAATCTAGAAAAGAAACCTCATGTACATAAAGAGTCTCCCCTCTCCTTCTGTCTCCCACAGTCACTAGGACAACAATGAACACTAAGTGCTTCCATGTTGAACAGCACCCCACGGTGCAGCCCTCTGGTGTTCTGACATACAATGGCCTTATACTGATTCCTCAATCCCCAAGATGACTTCTATTATCCAAGAAAGTCCAAAGCCAACTCACAGATGATCAGTGACAGGCTAACAGAATGCAAACTGATCGTAATAGAGTCTGAATGAGAGAGGGCTAAAGAAGGCAAGATTTCTTAAAATTCAGATAAGGTGCTCCAAAAACAAACCGTACTCTACCTAACCTATACCAGTGCTCTCCCCATCCCAAAATTATAAGCCTACTCTTCTGCCAGATGAATCATGAATGGTTCCCATCACTAAAGGAAAAGTATTTATGGGGGCACCTGGGTGGCTCAGTCAGTTAAATGCCCAACTCTTGGTTTTGGCTCAGGTCATGATCTCAGAGTCATGAGATCGAGCCACATGTTGGGCACCACACTGGGTGTAGAGCCTGCTTAAGATTCTCTCTCTCTCCCTCTGCCCCTCTCCACCATGCTAGAAAGAAAAGAAAAGAAAAGAAAAGAGAAGAGAAGAGAAGAGAAGAGAAAAGAAAAGAAAAGGAAAGAAAAGAAAAGAAAAGAAAAGAAAGAAAAAAGAAAAGAAAAGAAAGAAAAAGAAAGAAAGAAAAAAAGAGAAAGAAAGAAAGAAAGAAAAGGGAAAGGAAAGGAAAGGAAAGGAAAAGAAAAAAGAAAAGAGAACGAAGGAAGGAAGGAAGGAAGAAAAAAAGGTATTTACACATAGTAGGTGCTCAATGTTCTAGTCTGGGGGCTGGAAAACTACAGTCCATGAGCCAAACTGGTTCTCCATCTGTTTCTATAGATTAAGTTGTTTTGGAACACAGCCATACCCATTCATTTGTGTGTTGCCCGTGGCTGTTTTTTGCACTAGAATGGTCCAAACTAGTTAAATATTTGTGAGAAATCCACATGGCCCACTGAGCCTTAAATATTTACTATGTGGCCTTTAAGAAAGTTTACAGACCCTGTTCTTGTGAGAGGGGCAGAGGCTAGGAAATCAGGGAGACCTATGTTGAAGTCGCAGTTCCATAATCACGAGTAGGAATTACCTCATAATTCTGGGTGATCTCAGTTACCTTATGTATAAAATCAGGGTAGCACCACCTACCTTGCAGGGGCGTTGCAAAGATTAAAGGAGATAAGACAGGTAACATCCTGAATACATAGTAACTAAACAATAAAGGGTAGCTGTTAAACTACAATTAATGCCAAATACAAATGTTTACCAAGTTAAGAAATAATCAAATGTAAAATGATTCAAGCCCCAGCCAACTATTTTTTTAAATAAGACACGGCGTTGACATTCATCTACATTCTTTGTTAAGGAATAACAATACCCAAGTACTACTGCTTTGAAAGCCTAAAATTGTTTCCATTTTCTCCTTCTTTTTAGTCCTTAATTTAAAAAAAAAAAAAAATCAAGAAGCCAAGTTTTAATATAAAGTGAATCCTTTCAATCCATAATATATAAAGCATGTCAAATAAAACCTAAAAGGCACCTGAGGCTCTAATGAGAAATCTTATCTATGATTAAAAGGGATGTGGGAGGAGAACAGGGACGCCTGGGTGGCTCAGTCAGTTAAGGGACTACCTTCAGCTCAGGTCATTATCTCAGGGTCCTGGGATCAAGCCCCATGTCAGGCTCCCTGCTCAACGGGAAGCCTGCTTCTCTGTCTCCCTCTGCCTGCCATTCCCCCTGCTTGTGCTCTAGCAAATAAATAAATACATCTTTAAAAAAATAAAAATAGAACAATCCACAAAGACAAAAGGCAAATGGCACATATGACAAGCTGACTTCCATAATACAGAAACGGACTGTACAAATTAACACCAAAACATAGAAAAATGGACAAAGGATATAAGCAGTTGACAGGAAAAAAATACAAGTGGTTAGTAAACAAAAAATGTACATTTCACCCAAAATTAAAGAGAAACAATTAAAAAGATATGCTTTTATACTATCATTTTGGCAAAAATGAAAGACTTTGATAATACCCAGCATCTGAAAATATATAGGGAACCAGCACTCATACATTCATGCATAGAGTAGAGCAACCTTTGTGTAGAACAATTTGGGAGTATATGTCAAAATTAGAAATTGCATAACCTTTGGAGCGCCTGGGTGGCTCAGTCGGTTAAGCAATTACTCATGATGGGCTCAGGTCCTGATCTCAGGGTCCTGGATCAAGCCCCATGTCAGGCTCCCTGCTCAGCACGGAGTCTGCTTCTCCTTCTCCCTCTGCTGCTCCCCCTGCTTGTGCTTTCTCTCTCAAATGAATTTTAAAAATCTTAAAAAAAAAAAAAAAGGAGGGGGGTCTAAAAGGTAAGTTTTCAGATTTTGGTAAAGCTACCAGGACTACTTGCCCTGCCCAACAGTCTAAGCTCCTGAGTTCACTCATGCAACCAGTATTCATTGAGCACCTTCTATGTTCCAGGCTCCAGGCTCCAGGCTCCAGGCATGCAGAGGGCTCGGTGTCACCACACTGAGAGAGCTTATAAAGAAAGGGGGTGCTCAGTACTGTGTAACATTAGAAACATCTGACATGGCCCGGACCGTAAAGCCATCGGTATGAAGCTGTGTAAGATATTAGAGCTTGGAGGCTCTCAAGAGATGACCTGGTCCAACACCAGCATTGCAGACAGGTGAAGTGACTCGTCCATGATCACATGCAACTCGGTAGTAAACCCCATCTTCCTGACTTCTCCTTCACACCAAGCTGTCTTCCTTATAAGTTACTTTGAGAAGGGTCAAATCTTAATTTTTCACACTTTTGTGACCCTGAAAACGCTATTCTGAAAAAAACTACCCAATCTTCAAACCTTGGATTCCTCCACGCAGTGTTGTCATGTTCTTCTGGCTTCCCACCCAATTCTGTAGGTCTCTGCTACTGCTCCCACTATATTATACTGTAACCCTTGGCTTGCTGATCAGTGCTCTCCCTCCCCACTCCCCCTGTACTAGGAGCTCCTGGAAGACAGGAACCAGTCTTGATAACCACCGCTAATATCCCAGTGCTTGTTATGCGGCAGACATGGGACAACTTGATACACCGTCTCATTTATTTTTTGTTGTTGTTGTTTAGATATGCACTTTATTTTTCATTTAAATTCAATTAATTAACATATAGTGTATTATTGGTTTCAAAGATAGAGGTCAGTGACTCATCAGTCCTATATCCAGTGCTCATTACATCACGTGCCTTCCTTAATGCCCATAACCCAATTACTCCATCCCCCCACCTTCCTCCCCTCCAGCAACACTCACTTTGCTTCCTATGATTAAGAGTCTCTTTTGGGTTTGTCTCCCTCTCTGATTTTATCTTGTTTTATTTTTCTCTCTTCCCCTATGCTCCTCTGTTTTGTTTCTTAAATTCCACATATTTGTGAAATCATATAACAATCATCTTTCTCTGATTGACTTACTTCACTTAACGTAACACCCTCTAGTTCTATTCATGTCATTGCAAATGGCAAGATTTCAATTTTGTTCATGGCTGAGTAGTATTCCATTGTGTGTATATATACCACATCTTCTTTATCCATTCATTTGTCGATGGACACCTGGGCTCTTTCCATAGTTTGGCTATTGTGGACATCACCATTACAAACACCGGGGTGCAGGTGCCCCTTCGGATCACTACATTTGCATCTTTGGGGTAAATCCCTACTAGTGCAATTGCTGGGTTGTAGGGTAGCTCTATTTTCAGCTTCTTGAGGAACCTCCATACTGTTTTCCAGAGTGGCTGTACCAGTTTGCATTCCCACCAACATACACTGTCACATTTAGTACTCATAATAACTCAGTTATCCCAACACTGTAGATGAGGGAACTAAAGCCCGAAGCCAGGAGCGGTTAAGAGAGCTCACACAGTACAGCAGACTCTCTGGGTTACCTATTTAACATCCCTATTACCTCAGTCCCATCCCTAACTTTCTCCTTCAACCCATAATATATAAAGCATGAGTTTTATATATTAACAGAAGTCTGATATTGCTCAAAGGTCTGATGTTGCACAGTTGCACATTATGGTTGGAGTAGAGCTCTTTGTTTCATTATCTGCCCTTACTGGACTGGACGCTTAGGGAGTACTTATTCACTCATGGAACCAGTATTTGTTGAGAGGAGTCTGACAGTATTCAAATATCCCCCCTCCTTCACACAGCCACATGTTTCACTCAATGGAGGCTGGACTCTTCTTGAGATCAGGAGGTCAAGCATGATGGTGGAAAACAGTCATGGACACCAATCTATTTTCCAGTGATGCTGGGGTGGCCATGCAAAGCCATTCTGGCCAATCTGATGTACAAAGGTCTGCCGGGGAGCTTCTGACAAAGGTTTCCCTCCAAGTAAAAGACACAAGCAGACACTCTTCCCTGGACACTGCCTTAGCTACTGCAGACTTCTTAAACTCTGAAAGAAAATCACTCAATCTCCTGATAGCAGTTTGAAGCCAATAAGTCAGTCCTCAGTTACTCTCAGGCAAAAACATCGCAATGTGCACCCAGAGTGGTGGAATTGGGATTCCAACCCAGACGAAGTGACTTTACAGCCCCCAAAAATGGAGCGACCAGACCCTCTACCACCTCCCCTGTCTGTAACATTCCCATCACCCAGCACCAAGGCTGGGCACATAAGCAGCACTTGTCATCTGCAGCTAAATAAATAAATAGATGAATGAAACAAAAATTAAGCTCAGCCTTCAAAGACAGGATAAATTTTATATGCAATTTTAAGTAAAATATCAGGGTCCTAGGTAACAGCCTTAATGAGTATAAAGCCTGCTAACTCTTAGATGAGACCAAGGTTTAATGAATTTGGAAAACAAGAGTCTACGCTAGAGCAAACAAAAAAAATCCTACACGCACCAGTTTCCAAGTCCAAACCAATCTCAGAAGACTGAGCCAATAAAAAAACACAACAGATTCTGTTTCCTTTGAGCCCCTTTCTCAATGTCTATAGCACCTATTAAGAGTCACACAGATGCCGTACTCTTCCATCCCAATCTTGACCCAAAGGGGTCAAGGGGCCACTCCCTTGGCAAACTAAAAGAGAGGGGAAGGGGACAGGTAGAGAGAATGACACCTCTGCAGTACAAGTCCAGTCCAGTTTTTAGTCACGAAAGCTCAATCCTTGAATGGTAAAATGGTCAACCTTCCCAACTCATTTGGGTCTTGGGATCCCTGCCTGCACCCCCTACCCACCAAAGGCACATGCCCACCTCAATCTTTAGAACTTGAAGGATATCCTCCAGGCCATTACATACAAGTCACAGAAGAGTCCTTGGCAACCCATACTATTTCTAGCCAGGTACCTAGGCCAACTTCAAAACAATGACCTGAAGGTAAAATGCTCCACATGCTATCGCCAATTCCATTCCCCACAGGAAATCAGTGAAGACATCTGCTATTCATGAAGGGCCACTCACCAAAGTCTCATGACCCTTTCAGTTCAAGATAGAACATTCACTTTAACTTCAAGGCTGCAAATGACCGTAAACTTTCCAACATAAAGCCTCTCTTTATCTGCTCACTTGGCCTTCTCTCAAAGTACTAAAGCATAAGGATTTTTTGATCCCCAACAAAAATTAAAGAAAACCCTACTTGCTCCAGAATAAAACATCCAAATGCCACAGCCTACGTGAGTGTCTTACTGGAAGCCAAGGAACTGTGCTGACTGCTCCCAAACGAGTCTTTTTTCTAAGGACCAATTCTGACCCACCGAGGCAGCCCAGCCACCTACGCCAGTGCCTTCTAAAGCACAGCTTACCTTGTAATTGCTAGAGTTCACCCAAGAGGTAGCAAGCCCATCCACAAGTTTATCTAACATGGTCTGGTCATGTTCAAGGTCAGCAGACTTCTGTTTGTCTGAGAAATAGTCTATAAGTTCTTGGCCAACCTGCAGTCGTTTCCCCACATCCTTCTGCAACACCTGTGCCAGGCAGGACTCCATGCGAGCCTCCATGGTGGAATTCAAATCCAGATCCGGCAGAAGCTAGAGGGCAGTCAGGGTGACACCCTCCCAGTAAATGTACCCAGGAGGTTGCCTCTTTGTTCGCTGAAATCTACTAAGAGCCTGTGTTTCAAAGATGCAATCCGGGGAATGGCAACAATGCACCATGTGTGTCTGAAGAGCAGCTGGTGGGATATTAAAAGTCCAATTTAAATAACTAGTAGAAGATAAAGGAGTGAGTGGCCGAGTGAGGTTCTACTACTGGGTCTGAAATTCTTCATAATTCAGCAGTCCATTCTGAAAAGGGAAAGAGAACGACAAATCAGCACAGATAACGTAACTTCCAAATGTTATGAAACATTAAATCAAAGACAAAGCAATTCGTGCTGCAGAATCATTTATAATCACAAGTGGAGTGAGAAGCATGAATGCTTGGCAACCAGATCTGAAAAACATAATTATTATTTTTACCAGGAAGAACATGGAAGCCCAAAGCAAAGAGCCAATGAGCTATATAGTTGGTAGGTTGATGTTTTTCACAACTTTCCAGCTTGTAAATGAGCCAGTCAGGAAAGCAATCTTCCGCTTCAGCTAGCATATTTATTTGTAGCTTAAATTTTGCTTCCCACCAAAAACTTAACACCACTCTGTGTGTGAATCACTGGAGGTACTGTAGCTTATTGCCTTACTCTGAGTTTTCTAAAAAAAAAAAAAAACAAAAACAAAAAAAACCCAGTGCTGGAAATGGGGCAGGCTCCATAGAAACACCATTGACCAAAGTGGCCGGCCTGGTAACATAGACCAAAGACAGCACCTCCATCAAACCTCTTGCTCAGTAGCTTGACAACAGAATGAATGGTGATCCCTGCCTCCTCCTTCTCCCTCCAACAAAGAAGACGGGGTGATGAGAGGGAGAAATGGGAACAGGCCCACACGCTGATCGCTCATGGACAGTATTCTCAGCTGACAACAGCACCATTTGGACCTGGTATTATGTTATATATAAAATCAGGAGATCTCAAGATCATGTTACGGGAAAGTTATACCAAAATTGTTTTCATTAGACAAACTCAGTAAGCTGAACAGTTAATCTACGGCTGCTGGAGCAATTATACACATCTATTTCTAACTTCAATTTCTTGTCTTGATTCTTTTCATTCTAACCTAAGAAGACTCACAGAAAACCTGTCTTCAAGATGCAGCTCCCTGACTCTGTACTAAATAGAACTGTTCCTCACAGCAACAGTCAATCCCAACTCTCAGGGGTTCTAGCAGGTAAATATGAACTTGTACATCAAGTAAAATTACAAGTCTGTGCAGAGGAATTCTTCCCCTTTCTAACATCACCTCATCCATCCCTACCCTCAGGATAAAGAGCACAGTGCACTTCCTGAGTTCCAGAATCAGAGACTTCTGACACCAACAGGAATAATTTAAGTCGAGTCATTCAATGCGGAAGATCTCCTTCAAAAGACTCGGACACACGATTATCCATCTGAGGGTAGGGACTGCGGGCAGGACAGCATTCGAGAAGACCCACTATCTCACATGGCAGAGGAGATAGCTGCTTTCCAGTCACTTCCATATCCTGGAGCTGGTCCCTCCTTCATAAGAAGGATCTTCAAGTACATAAAAGCAGCTATTACCCTTCATTCCAATTTTTAGTCCGAACAAAATATCCCCAGTTCCTTAATCAGCTCCTATGTTGGTCTAAAGAAGGCATCAGTGATACAGGAAAACTGGAGAAACTAACAGAACCTTTTCTTTCTTGGCCCAATATTAGCCCAAGAAGCAAATCAAACAAGGGTGGGTTTGTGGTGGATTAAAAATGACCACAAATTCTTGGTTTCTTTTCCCCCACCAAGGTGGGGCCTTAGTCCCCTCCCACAGTGACCCGAGGTTGGCCCTGTGACCTGCTTTGGCCAGTGGCAAGTCAGCAACTGCAAAAGAAAGCAGAGATTTGATAGGCAAGCACTGCAGCTCACCCTCTTAGAATGCCACCCTGGGCCTGCCATGCGGTGAGGAAGCTTCTGGAACTGGAGAGGCCATGTGGAAGAGAACCAACACGCCCCAACCAGCAGCCAGAAGCACTGCTGGACTTGTGAGTGAGTCCACTGGGGACCACTTAGCCCTTTCAGTCATCATCTGACTGCAGCTACACAAATAAGTCTAAGGAGACAAGCAAAAAAAAACTACCCAGCCAAACCACAGAATTATGAGAAATAATATTTCATTGTTGTTTTACTCCACTAAGTCCGCAGTAGTTTGTTATACACCGACAGATAACAGATGTACTCCGCCTTCCCCTAAACATCTTTCATTCTCATTGAAAAGAATCTCCCATCCTTTATTCCTTCAAGGGGCCTAAAATCAACAGACGTTAACCAATAATAATCATCATACAGTTTTTAAGCATCTACTTGAGGTGTCAAGTTCCATTCTAGATTATTTATATACATTATCTTTAATTCTCCAACCAACTGTATAAAGTAGGTATTGAAATCCCTATTTTACAGATAAAGAAACTGAGGTAAGTAATTTTCCAAGGCCACATGGCCAGTTAGTTTCCTTTCCCCACCTTCAAACACTTGTGATTGTAAGTCTGGCCCTGGGTGGCTCAGTTGTTAAGCATCTGCCTTTGGCTCAGGTCATGATCCCAGGGTCCTGGGATGGAGTGCAGCATTGGGCTCCCTGCTCAGGGGGGAATCTGCTTCTCCCTCCCCCACTCCTCCTGCTTGTGTTCCCTCTCTCTCTCTGTGTCTCTCTCTGTCAAATAAATAAATAAAATCTTCAAAAAAAAAAAAAAAGTCTGGCCTAGTTCTGCTCTCACTCAGGGAAAGGAGGTCAGACTTCATGCTCAGGTAGGAAGCAACAGGCAAGAGAACAAAGTCTCCATTGCTAGGAGAGGAATGATCCCATTCATTCAAGTCTCTATGGTAATTTTTAAAATATGTATTATATAAAAAAGCTCCCCTTTGATTAGAATTGTCTAAAATTTCTAACAAATAGGGCGCCTGGGTGGCTCAGTTGGTTAAGTGGCTGCCTTCGGCTCAGGTCATGATCCTGGAGTCCCGGGATCGAGTCCCACATCGGGCTCCCTGCTCGGCGGGGAGTCTGCTTCTCCCTCTGACCCTCTTCCCTCTCGTGCTCTCTATCTCTCATTCTCTCTCTCAAATAAATAAATAAAATCTTTAAAAAAAATAAATAAAATAAAATAAAATTTCTAACAAAAGTATATGTTTCTTGAAGGTAACTATGCAATAAAGGCTTAACATACTCAAAAGTAGGTCACAAATTCCTATGTACAAAACCCACAGAATGAAAGACACTGGAAGCCGCTAGGCATTAAGCAGACTGGGTTCTCTCTTTTCTCCTTTTCTCCCTAAATTTAAAAAAAGAGGGACGCCTGGGTGGCTCAGTCGGTTAAGCGGCTGCCTTTGGCCCAGGTCATGATCCCAGGGTCCTGGGATCAAGTCCTGAGTTGGGCTCCCTGCTCAGCAGGGAGCCTGCTTCTCCCTCTCTCTCCCTCTGCTTGTGCTCTGTCAAATAAATAAAATCTTTAAAAAAAAATTAAAAAAAAGAAAGTAACTGATAATACTTTTTTTTTTTTAATTTTACTTATTTATTTGACAGAGGCAGAGAGCACAAGCAGGGGGAGCTGCAGCAGAGAGGGAGAAGCAGGCTCTCCACTGAACAGGGAGCCTGATGCGGGGCTGAGTCCCAGGACCCGATCACGACCTGAGCCTAAGGCAGATGCTTAACCGACTGAGCCACCCAGGTGCCCCTGATAATCCTCTCTTATATTTATTTTTACTAAACTGGATTTTTAGGGTACCTTTTTCTGATGCTCTTGAGCATTTGCTCCATCTCCGCTTTCAAAGGCCTTCAGGGAGTATCAATCACATGGTCCCAGTGCACGAGGTACAAAAGTGCAGAATCTCCCTCCCACTCCTGCCCCCAAGTCGCCTTGTTTCCTGCCTAAAAGCAAATAATGTCCCTAGTTTCCTGTGGTATTTTTAGCGATCCAGGTAAATAAAAATGTGTCCTTCTCCCTGTACCCCCCCCCAGGAATGTTCTAAGCCAACAAAAATACAAGCAAAATTTCATATAGCAACAGAATTAAAAAATGTTATACTAAAAATGCAGAAAACAGAATACAAACAAGAGGAGGAGGTAAAAATCTCTTCCTTCCACCCACATCCTGTCTAGGCTCTCTACCAGGGAAGAGGGCAACAAGGAAACAGGTCTAAAGTTAACCTGGAACCTAAGGTCCCAGACATTACCTGTGGCTGGACCAAATGAAAACCAGGTCTGTTATGTGTAAGGCATTACTGGAAGGCACTGGGACACAAGTGTAAACAGGACTCAGCCCTTACCCAGAGAGAGCTTACAAAACCAGCACAGCACCTATTCACATCAGTTCTGAAATCATCATTCAGGAGAGTGGCATCACACAGGTGACTACCTGACAGCAGTACTAACGTTAGAAATTACTCAGGGGGCGCCTGGGGGGCTCAGCTGGTTAAGCAGCCGACTCTTGATTTCAGCTCAGGTCATGATCTCAGGGTGGTGAGATTGAGCCCCACGTCAGGCTCGAAGCTCAGTGGGGGAGTCGGCTTGAGATTCTCTATCTCCCTCTCCGCCTCCCCTTCCCTCCCTCTCTAAAGAAAAAAATAAATTACTCAGAATGTGGGACTGAATAAATCACAGGGATGAAAGCTACAGCATAGGGAATACAATCAACGGCATCGTATGTAGAGATGGTAGCTACACTTGTGAGCACCGCATAATGTAGACTTGGGGAATCACTATGCTCTACACCTGAAACTAATGCGACACTGTGTGTCAACTCTACTTCAATAAAAAGAAAAAACAATTACTCAGAATGTAACACTATTTCTAAGTTTTAAAAAAAGTTCTACTTGCACACATTTTCCAAAATAAGAGAAATGTAAAAATGATATAAAAGGAAAGGTAGGTACCTTAGAATAGCCAGTTACCTTTCCTCCTCTTAATTTATCAGGCTAAGTGTTCTTTAGTAAGATCTCACCACGAAAGCCATGGAGCCCACTAGATGTTATTGTACCAGGCCCTGGAAAAGGGACACATTCAGGGTATTTCTGAAAAAATGCCCCAGCTCCTCTAAAACTCCTCCCCAACTGCAAAGGGCCCTTCCATTTCCCAACATCACCACTGTTCTCTGCCCCCAGTACAGCAGTAAGGGGGCAAGCCCCCCAACCTTTTCCTGCCACATCATCTTGGTCTATACCTATGAGGGAAAAACAATAAGAGATCAAGACAATGGTCCTTCGGTCATTCTCCCTTACAGTACCCAGGAAAGGAGAAATTAACAGAGCAATGTTTACAAGAACAATAGCCCTACTCCTGCTAGGGACCAACAGGAAGAAGTTAAAAAATATCAGCTTCAACAAGAATGAAGAAACACGCAATCAGAGAGCCTGAGGTAATGAAAAGAACAACACAGTTAAGAATTCCAGCCTCCAGTCTTGACTGTGCCATTTCCTGAGTGGCACTGGGGAGAATATTCGCTCTACATTCATTATATAAGATGACGAATGGAAAGGGTTTGCACAGGACATTTTTAAAAATTAGCTCCTGGGGTGCCTGGGTGGCTCAGTCAGTTAAGCAGCTGCCTTCGGCTCAGGTCATGATCTCAGGGTCCTGGGATTGAGCCCCATGTTGGGCTCCCTGCTCAGCGGGGAGCCTGCTTCTCCCTCTCCCTCTGCTGCCCCCCCCACTTGTGCTCTCAAATAAGTATATAAAATCTTTTTTAAAAATTAGCTCCTATCTCTAACCCCTTAATTACCATAATTATTGTGTGGCACTTAGGTACCCAACTTACAGAGGTGTATTAACAATGGAGGATGGGGGGAGGGTGGGAGAGAACAGAACCAACGATAAACTCTGCTCTGTAGACTTCTCCATAAGAGAAGTTACACGTAGGACCATTTTTACCTAGTAGTTCCAAATAAGTTAATATTTCTCATAAGTCTGTGGGTTGGCTGGGCCCAGCTAGGTTCTTTCTACAAATCTCGCCTGGGATCATTCATGCCACTGTTGTCACCTGCAGGCTTTACTTGGGTTCAAGAGTCCACAATGGCATCACTCACATGTCTGACACACTGATGCCGGCTGTTGGCTGGACCTCTTGCCACATAACCGTTCAGTAACCTAGCCCACAGCTCTATACAGAGCACTGCAAGGTAGCAAAGGCGGAAGGTACCAGGCCTCTCGAGGCCTAGAATCCAGAACTTGCAAATCACTTCTGCTACATTCTGCGGTCAAAGCAAGTCACTAGGCCAGCCCAGATTAAGTGTGAGAAAATGGATTCTACCAATTAATAGGAGGGCTGCAAACTGTTGTGGTCATGTTTTTCAATCTAACTAACATATATACTTTCAATGGATATTTGCAGAATGAATAAATGGATAAACAGATGAATGAGTACATTTGTATTCTGGTTATCCATTACCAGTTAATCTCAGTTACTTTTATTGACTCATCACATATCACATCTCACTACAGAAAATACAACAGAAATAACTATAATCTATAACTTGACTTGAAAATGCTTCCAACTTACTTGGAGAGAATAAAATGCACAAAAAGCTTGTCAATGTAATAATTCAATACAAACATAGGGTGCACATTAGATTTCACAGGTGGAATGTTGCACCCGTCAAGTAAGGGGTATATAAGTACTGTGGCAATTCAGAGAAGGGATGGATCGAGAAGGCCTGGAATGACCAAGTTAAAACTACATATGCCCATCAGGTAATAGGGTGCACTTAATAGGGGAAATGATAAAACTTAATGGGGGGGGAAGCATAAGCAAATGAGGGAGGAAGACACTTGTAAATGGTTGAGGGAAGAAGCGTGCTGAGACCGTGAAATACCCGTGACATAGGTGGGCATCATTACTCTCATTTCAAAGATAAAGAAATGAAACTCAGAAAGGCTCAAAACAACAAAAAAATTGCCCAGAGTTTTAAAGCTAGTAAGGTCAGGCAGTAATTGATAACCAGAGCTGCGTAGTCTTACGGCTTGTATTCTTAACACTATACTACAACACTCTACTACCACGTTGAAAAGCCAAAGTACAGGCACTTACTTAATATCGAAACACAAAAACGGTAAATTTTTGCTATAGCAAAAATTGCTGTTTGCTATAGCATGTGGGGCATAAGAAGCAGAGGATTAGGAAACAAGAAATAAAATCACAAGTACTTGGGAAGATTTAATAAAATAATATTCCATTTTATAGTACTAAGAAGGACAATTTAAACTAGCAGCACAACAAAGTGAATAACAAATCAAAAATCTCCATGGAAAATATGTAGAAAACAGTCATAATACTTTATTTTTTTTTTTTTAAAGATTTTATTTATTTGACAGAGAGAGACAGTGAGAGAGGGAACACAAGCAGGGGGAGTGGGAGAGGGAGAAGCAGGCTCTCTGCTGAGCAGGGAGCCCGATGCGGGGCTCGATCCCAGGACCCTGGGATCATGACCTGAGCCGAAGGCAGATGCTTAACAACTGAGCCACCCAGGCACTGCAGTCATAATACTTTAAAGGCCAACTCCGGAAGCCAGAAATTAACAGAATTTACTCACATTAAGTCAAAAGCGGTGTGTTTGTCAGTAAGACAACCTTTTTTGCACTGTAATGATTTCTATAATATGGTCTGAAATTTTACAAAGACACTCTGCCTTGCCCTGCCAGCAACAAATCTCTGTTCTCACTCTTCCTTCTCTTCCCCCTCAGCCCACCCACTTCTGAGCCCACACATTCACTCCGTGAACATTTACTCTGGGCCTGTGACATGACTGGCGTGTACTATGCTAATGGCCGGAAATCACAGAATGTAAGGCTTGGCCCAGGCTCTCGAGGAGGAGCCCACTGTCCAGAAGAAGGAAGAGACAGAAATGCAAATAGCTGCAATAGTATCTGGAGGAGTGCTAAGCAGGATGTTTGTAGAAGGTGCTGCAGGTGGCAGAGAAAGGAGACAAAAGGCTGCCTGAGGAAATCCAAGTGGGAATTTCAGGACCGGGGCAGGGCAGCTCACACTGAGCAGATACAACACTCACTCTCCCAGCCAGCCCCTGTTTTCATTTGTCAGCCAGTGGTCACTGGCTAGCTCGAGGCAGACTGGGCCTCCAGCCTCCCTGTCTCCCTCCTTCCCTGCCTCAGCATCCTTCAATGGCCTCTCTCTTCAGCCACCTTGACCTCTAACCTTCCGGGTGTCTGCTCTCAGATATTAGCAAGCCCTCCTTGTCTCTCAGCTCCCTGTCATGTTCTGCAATCCGTATTTGCAACCACAACTGCCCATCCTTCCAGCTCCTATGCTCAAGCACATGGCCCCAGCCTCCTCAATTCCATAGAACGCCTTCCCAATTCAACCTTCCTTTTAGTCTGGATTCAATTCCACAGGGGTGTTAAGAGCTTGAAACTACCCTCAACTTTCTCTCCCTCTGGGATAGCTGCCTAATAAGTCCAAACCTTGGAAGAACCTGACACACAATCAGGTGCATTCTCGTGCCTTCATCATGCTGAAGGAACACACACACCCGTCCAACCGGTTTCATTTTACACTGACAGTCTCAAACTTCACGAAGTATCCCAAGCCAGCACCTCAATTCAGGTTCTCTAGTGAGTTTGCTCTGCCCTTCTCTCCAAAATGACTTTCCCATATTCTCCCCAAGGGCCCATGTACCTTGCCCTGCAGCCTGCACCCTTCTCCCTCCCAGGACATCAGCTGCACTGATGCACTTCCTGCTCACCCCGAAGCCCCTCCGATCGGGCTTCACCTGCCACCGCTCCCCTGGAGCTGCTCATCAGGATCACAGATGACTTCCATGCTGGCAAATCCAAGCAATACTTTTCTGTACTTTGCTAACTCCAACTCTCCGCAGTATTCCAAAGCTGGCCACTCCATCCTTCCTGAAAAACTTCCCACTTTGTGAAAACAAATGATCATGCCTTCCTACTACTTTTCTGGCTGCACCTACTTGAGTTTCTCTAACCATCTCTGCTCTGCTTCCAGAGCTGTTGAGGGGCTCAGAACGATGCCTCTCATCTTCTGATCTTGCTCACTCCAAAACACTCAGCATCCATTGCCATGAATTTAAAAACTGCCTTTAAACTGATGACTTCCAAATTGTTCTCTCCAGGGTATCTCTGAACTCATAGCCCACACTGGCCTCACTCTTGCTCTTCCTTCTGCCTTAAATACTGTCCATATGCCTACAGTAGCCTGGCTGCGGGCCTCAGGGCTTCAGCTTAAAAGTCGCCTCCTCAACAAGTCCTTCAAAGATCACTCACAGGAGGGCCCCTGTCACTGCACCCTATTCCCTTCCTTCGAAACACAAGTTATAATTCTATCGCATGTTTGTTTACCTATTTGCTGTTTTCCTACAGGGCTGTCAGCCTTACGAAGGTGGGGGTCTTGTTCATTATGTTCACCTAATGCCTGTAACTATGCCTGTTACACACACGGCACTTGAGAACTATTTGTTAAAAGAATGAAGTTTGTTTGAGCTGAAAATCAAAAGTCACTGGCAATCATTAATTGAGTTCATTTTCTTCTTGGGGAGTAGGAGTAATTGGAGGGTAGGAAGAATGTAAAAAGCATTCCAGGTAAAAGGAATGTGCAAATACATACAAAGCACAAACGCAAGAGACTGTCAAGAGGAAAACCAGCAATTTGGAAAGGCCAGTGCACCGGTCCCCAACCTGTAAACACTAACCCCACCTCTGAAATGAGGGTGTTCAGTTATTACAAGAATGTCTGAGCATTCTTCCATACACACACCAAACGTTACCCATGAACCGAGTAAGTCTTCATAGCCACAATTTTTCAAACTCAGGTACAAGCAGTTATGAATTTTTAAAGGCAAAGATAATGAAATTCTTTTAGTTTGATCATTTTTCTCAATTTTAGTATTTCTCAAATACTAAAAATTCCACTTCTGTAGAGCTCTGTGACGCTGGACACTAAAAAGAGTTCTTAGCCTCAAAAAGTGTGGAAATAACCAGTTAGGCACAGAGCAGAAAGACTGGCACAGACAATGCCCAACAATCATTTCCTTAGCCCCAAAGTCAGCAGGCCTTCACTCAGGGAGCTCTATACAAATCATCTATGAACAGCAGAATCAGGAGACTGTGGGTGTGCATACAATTACTTTCCTGGGAAAGATCATTAAAATCTGGAATTATTCAAGTGATCAAAAGACCGTAAGATTCTGCGGTGGAGGGAAAAATTAGAGTTAATCTATCTATCTATCTCAATCACTCACCCCAGTATGAATAATAATTAACTACAGCGACGTCAGGACAAAAAACAGCCATAACATATAATGCAAATGCCCAAAAAGGAATAAAAGAAGGTTCACCATATTCCATTGAAAGGGCAGGCCATACGAATAGGAAAAAAAAAAAAATCATGAACACTGCTTAACTTCTGGTGGTAAGATTATAGATTGTTCATTGCACTTTTCTGTATTTTCTAAATATTTTCTATAATGAATATGTTACTTTCATAATTACCAATAGTAAAGTACTATTCAAAAATCAGGCACTGCCATCTCATAATGGAGGAAAATCTCCCTTTCAATATTACAGTGGGTATATAATGGAATATAATGTACAACTGTCAATGAAATGTCAAACAAGAAGAAAGTCTGAAATTCATAAGAAGATGAAAGTAGTGTACCAATTACTTCCACAAAGTATGTGATGGTGAAAACCAATACGCTGGTGAAGAAAAATGCCAAAACAAAAATAAAAACAAAAGAACCCAACAGCTCCACATTACTGTACATATACTGTAAGAAAATAATAGAAGATACTACATCAGCACCAGATAACTTCTTGGTAACAGTTAATACTTACCTTCACTAGTATTTTAATGAAGTAATTTTTTTAATATTTTGGATTAAAATATTTAAGTACTAAAATATCAAAAATATTTAAAATAAAATACTGTTTTGTCTGTGAATTGTAAAAGTAAGTGATAGCTTTAATTTTGTTTTTGCTTCTCCTGGGGCAGGTTTAAAATAATAAAAATTGTTTCTACTTTTATTCTGCTCCTCAGAACTTCCTCAAAGATACAGCAAGATGGATATGCATTGAGAATTATCAAAATTCGGGGGTAAGTGCATGAGGGTTGTTAAACGACTCTCTTTACTTCTGTTATGTGTTTAAAATTGTCCATCTTTTTTAACTTTCATTTTATTTTTTTTAAAGATTTTATTTATTTATTTGAGAGACAGAGCACAAGTAGGGAGAGGAACAGAGAGAGAGGGACAAGCAGACTCCCCAGTGAGTGGGGAGCCCAACGTGGGGGGCTCGACCCCAGGACCCCGAGATCATGACCCCAGCCGACATCAGATGCTTAACCAACTGAGCCACTCAGGTGCCCTGTCCATAATTTTTTTTTTAAGATGTATTTATTTTAGAGAGACAGAGAGAGTGTGTGCATGGGTGGGAGGGGAAGAGGGAGAGGGAGAGGGGAAGTAGACTCTGTGCTGAGCCCGAAGCAGGCTTGATCTCATGACCCTGAGATCATGACCTGGGCCAAAACCAAGAGTTGGAAGCTTAACCGACTGAGCCACCCAGGCGCCCCTGTCCATAATTTTCTTTTTTTAGGTAGTGTAAAGCTTAAGTCTACTTGGTGGAAAAAATATGAAATGCCTGTAATAAAACTGTTCATTAACTAAACAAATTAGGATGTGAAATTATATTAAATTATACACACACACACACACACACACAGTAAGATAAAGCCTACATGTGGAAAGAATTATAGAAAAAAAATAGAGTATATAAAGTATTGAAGTGTGGCCCCTGGGGGCGCCTGGGTGGCTCAGTTGGTTGAGCAGCTGCCTTTGGCTTGGGTCATGATCCCAGGGTCCTGGGATCCTTGCTCAGTGGGGAGCCTGCTTCTCCCTCTGCCTGCCACTCCCCTGCTTGGACTGTCTCTCTCTGTGTCAAATAAATAAAATCTTTTAATAAATAAATAAATAAATAAAGTGTGGCCTCTGAGTAATAGGTTTGTGAGTTTCTGCCCTACTTCTTAAAAATTTCTTCTACTTTTATTTTTTGAAAAAGAAGAGATAAAGCTTTTAAAAGTCTCAAAACAGAAGAGCAGTTATTTAATAACACCCAATTTTATTCATGCAAAAACTATAAGACCAAAACTAACTGAAAACATCTCACTATTCACTGCTGACTCTTCTTCTCCGAATGCAAAATATTTAACATATACACAAGACTGCTGTGAGCATTAGCATACCAAAGTGTTACCTCATCAACACAGTTACCCCGGGGAGGAGAGAGAGAATCATTAATATAGATTGCAGCTTCCCAAGGAAGGATCTTACATGGAGACAAGAGACCTCAGTAGAGAACCAGCTTATTGGGGAGAGGAGCCTCGTTAGAAACAGAATGAGACTGATGAATTGGCTCATCTAGAAAGAGGGGATGTAAATTTCTACTCAATCTAGCAATACTTGACTTCTGTAGTATTTTTCAGAGCTTCATTATCCTTTCACAGTCCTGGTCAAACAGTATCTCTTTTTTACTTGTTTACTATACTAATGAAAAACAGATCACTAAACCTAAACTCCTTACATGATTTTTTTAGTAACAGCTTTACCAAGATACAATTCACATACCATTAAGTTCACCCTCTTACAGTGGGTGTAATTCAACAGTTTTTATTATATTCCCAAGATTGTGCATCTGTCACCACTGTTAAAGAACATTTTTATTACCTCAAATATAAAACCTCCTATCCTTTAGCAGTCACTCCCCAAACCCCTCCCCTAAGGCCATGAAAACCAATCTACTTTCTGACCAAATGAATTTGCCTATTCTGGATATTCCATGTTAAGTAAAGTCATAAAATATGTGGCCTTTTTTGTCTGGCTTCTTTCACTCAGCATACTATTTTCAAGGCTTACCCATGTTATAGCATGTATCAATACTTCATTCCTTTTTACGGATGAATAATACTCCATCGTAAAGATATACCATATTTGTTCATTAACTTACCTGTTGATGGATATTTGGATTGTTCTACTTTTTGGCTATAATAAATAATGGTACTACGAACATTCCTGAACAAGTTTTATGTGGGAATGGTTTTAATTTTCTTCGATACACAAATAGGTGTTAACTAGAATATAGGATATGATAACTATGTTTAACTCTTGGATGAACTGCCGAACTATTTTCCAAAATGTCTACATCATTTTACATTCCCACAAGCAATACATGAATTTCCCTACAGCTTCAGCAACACTTACTGTCTATTTATTACAGCCATTTTAGTGGGTGTGGAATGGCATCCCATTGTGGTTTTGATTTGCATTTCCCTAATGACTAAGGACCTGAACTTCTCTTTATGGGCATGGCCATTTGAACACCTTCTTTGGAGAAATGTCTAATCAAATCCTTTATTTTTTAATTGGGTTATTTGTCTTTTTACTGTTGACTGTAAGAGTTTTTATATGTTCTAGATAAAAGTCCTTTATTAAATATATGATTTCCAAGTATTTTCTCTCATTCTGTGGAGTGTGCTTTCACTTTCTTGATGGTGTCATTTGAAACATAAAGTTCTCAATTTTGATGAAGTCCATTTGTTTTGTTCTTCTGTTGCTTGTGTTTAAATATCATACCAAAGAAATCACTGCCTATCTTACTACAATGAAAAAGAAAAGAAAATATTGCCTAATCCAAGGTCATAAAGATTTACACTTGTTTTCTACTAAGAGTTTAACAGTTTCAGATCTTAGATTTAGTTCTATGATTAATTCTGAATTCATTTGTACACACAAATGAGAAAAGTGTCCAAATTCATTCTTCTGCCTGTGGATATCCACTCGTCCCAGCACCATCTGTTGAAAAGACCATTCTTCCAGGGGTGCCTGGGTGGCTCAGTCGGTTGAGCAATGGACTCTTGGTTTCAGCTCAGGTTGTGATCTCATGGATGGTGAGACTGAGTCCTGCACTCATCGGGGAATCTGCTTAAGGATTCTCCCTCTCTGCTCCTCCCACTGTGTGTTGTGCTCTCATAAATAAATCTTCAGAGAGAAAGAGAGAGACGGAAAGAAAAGAAACAAACAAAACAAACAAACAAACCATTCTTACCCCATTGAATTGTCTTAACATCCTTGTTGAAAATCAATTGACTATAAAAGTAAGTTTTCATTTCTGGACTTACATTCTATTCCACTGATGTATATGTCTACTCTTATATCAGTACCAGACTGTTGTGATTACTATAGCTTTATGGTAAGTTATGAAAGTCCTCCAACATTGTTCTTTTTCAAGATTGTTTTGACTATTCTGGAAATACAAGGGACCTCCTTGTATTTCCATACGAATTTTAAGAGAGGCCTATCAATTCCTACAAAACAGGCAGCTAGCATTTTAACAGTGAGTGTACCAAATATGTAGATCAACTTGGGAAGTACTGCCATCTTTAACCATATTAGGTAATCTGATTCATGAATATAGGATGTCTTTCCATTTACTTAGATCTTTAATTTCTTTCAATGATGTTTTATAGTTTTCAGAGTATAAGATTTATACTTTTTTTGTTAACTGTATCCTAAGTATTTTTATTCGTTTTATAGCTATTGTGAATGGGATTGCTTTCTTAGTTTCATTTTTGAACTATTCATTGCAAGTATATAATAAACCTGATTTTTGTTTATTGATTTTACATCCTTCAACCCTGCTGAACTCCTTTATCAGTTCTAATAGGATATTCTATATACAAGATCATGTCATCTGCAAATATGGTTTTACTTCTTTTCCAATCTGGATGCATTTTATTTCTTTTTCTTGCCTAATTGCCCTGGTTAGAACCTCCAGCACAATGTTGAATAGAAGGGTCTTGTTCCTGATCTTGGGGAGAATGCATTCCATCTGTATATTCTATTACTACTGGGTGCATGATTCTATATATGTCTGTCCCTTAATAATTTAAGAATCTGTCTGTACCTAGACCACGTTTAAGAAAAAAACTCTCCATTATCTAAATCTTAAATTTTTCATGGTATCCCCTACTTTTTATACTGCTTACATATCCCATATTTACATATTTAAAAAATCAGGTCTTGGGGCGCCTGGGTGGCTCAGTTGGTTGGGCGGCTGCCTTTGGCTCAGGTCATGATCATGGAGTCCCGGGATCGAGTCCCATGTCGGGCTCCCTGCTCAGCAGGGAGTCTGCTTCTCCCTCTGACCACCGGCCCCACCCCACCCCCCGTCCTGCTCGCTCTCTCTCAAATAAATAAATAAATAAAATCTTTTTAAAAAAAAATCAGGTCTCCCCTTTAAAAATAAAAATCTCAGTTCTGGTACCATATTAAGAGTTGGTTTCTGGAGCATCTGGGTGGCTCAGTCGTTAAGCATCTGCCTTCGGCTCAGGTCGTGATCCCAGAGTCCTGGGATCGAGCCCCGCATCGGGCTCCCTGCTCAGCAGGGAGTCTGATTCTCCCTCTCCCACTCCCCCTGCTTGTGTTCCCTCTCTCACTGTGTCTCTCTCTGTCAAATAAATAAAATCTTAAAAAAAAAAAAAAGTTGGTTTCTAAGAGCAAAACCTGCAAAAAAGGTAAGGCAAAAAGATACTTTCATGAGATATTTTTTAAGAGGTTTCTGAAACATGAAATCCCCAGACTTAGGTGAGTAAGAAGAAAGGCAAGCATTTGATATGTCATTTGATAGCATGACAGCTGACATGGCCATCCCAAATTTCTCAAGGGAGCTGGGTTACACCCAGTTGAAAAAAGAAAAAACCCTATTAAGTACTGGTTAGTCAATGTGAAGACAGAAGGCGTAAAAAGGCTTGGGGGACAGAAGTAGGGAGAGTTTTTCCCGTTACTGCATAAAGTCAAGCTATTAAGAAGTAGTTTAAAATTCAGCTTTCACTTCAACAATTTAGAATAAGCAAGGCAACTTCACATTTGAAACAATACTTTCCAATTCACTAAGTAATTCTACAAATGCTACTTTTATCAACCCATAAAACCTCTCTGTATGACTATTACTCTCAAACTATTTTACAGAAAAGTTAACAGATTCAGAAGCAACGTAACTCCCAGGTTACCCAGCAAGTATGAAACAGAATCAGGATTTGAACCTGAGCATCTAACTCCAAATCCGGGACCGTTTCCACCAAGTCACAGGTACTCCTCACCAATACACACAGGTCTCTGAGTACTGTAGACATGTGTATATAATTTAGGAAAAAGATCCACAAAGGAGGGACATATCCACCATACTTAAGGTTACCAAAATAAGAGAGCCTGAATTGAGAGAAGCCACTAGAACCTGGCACAGCACCACATACTAAACAAGTGCTTCACCAAGAACAAATGAAGAGGAAGCACGATATGCATCCCCACAAGTAACTCGAGGAGAGTAATCAGCAATCTTTAGTTCAGAGGGTTTAGTATTTCCCACAGATACTGATGGCAAGCCAAAGCCATGATCATAAAAAGGAAAAAGAGACAAAGAGAAACGGGGAATGCATAACCGCTGAGGGACACTAGATAAAGGATAAACAGAAACTCTGTACTATTTTTGCAGCTGTTTGTGAATCTGTAATTATTCCAAAATGTAAAGAAGAAAAAAAGTGAAAAGATAACACGTGATGTGGACAGGCTCTTGGTACTCGGTTCCTAAGTCCACTAAATACCTATTGTGCCAGCCAATCTCCCAGGCACTGCCTTCAACAAGCTCCAGGTTCACTGGGGAAAGAAAGACGAGTGAGCAATCTTTTCTAACACAGTATATCAAGGTGCTTTCCTGTAAGACTACTTTTCTGATGACTCCCTAATAAATAGGGGAAAAGGAAAGACTGCACCAATGAAACAAATATAAGGGCACCGCTGGGCAGAACTCTGTCTTACTTGTGCACTGGCATGAAAACACATGCTTTGCTTACTCTCACCCTCCCAACCCCTTGCTTCCATTCCTGGCTCCAGCAAGATTCATACTGAAGACACAGAATCTGACCAACTGGGAAATCCCACATAGTCACAGAGCCTTCAATAATAAGAAGTCCTGTGCTTGCTGACGATAGAGAACTGATTAGAGGGCTTTAGAGATTCATTTATTCATTGACAAATCAGATTGTATTAGGTTTGGCCTCAAATCTTTCTAATGCAATAAAGTGAAGTAGCAGAGAAAGATAATTTGGAAAATCAGCCAAGCAATGACAAAGACTACTGAAAAGTTTTACATACGGCTTCCCACCCGCCCCACTGAAACCATATTTCAAGCATACAGACTTTAAGTTTCTACTTTACTAAGCTTACACATAAAGCTAGGGAAAATTCTATTTCTCAGATCAATTATAACAGAACACTGCTATTACTAAAATGACGTTTTTACGTTCATATTTTATGGATTTAGGGAAAAAATTCCACAAGAAAAACACAAAGAGAGATCTGTGCCTTAACCATGTTAGTATATACTGAATCGTACCCACAGTTTCCAAACTGAGTTGTCACTGCCTCTGTATTTTTCCAACACGACTATTCCTACCCATCACTAACACAGCTTTCTTTAAAATACCAAAAGATGTAACCCTCACTCTGATCCTCCATTTAAACAAAAAGATCAGTTGATAATGTAATTAGATATAATCGAACATGATTTAATACGTGGATAAGAATAAAATTCATAACTATCTAGGGCAATTTGGAAACATCTATCAACAACCTTTAAATGAAAAGGTGGAGGAAGACTGACATTTCACTCTCTGGCCTTGTGTACCTTTTAAGTTTTGTGACCACGTACATATTATCTAGTCAAAGGAAATATAAATTTTAAAACATTAAAAAAATATAATATTCTTTCTAGTTAAACCGTATTACAGACAATAAATGCCAGAGAGTTGTTTGTAAAGTCAAATTTAATTGCAATCATGAAACTATAGGCATCATCACTTACTGCAAGAATTAAAAATTACAGGGTAGCCTGACTGACTCAGTGGGTAAAGCAAGTGACTCCTGATCTCGGGGTCATGAGTTCAAGCCCTGCGTAGAGCTTCAAAAAAATTGAAAACTATAAAAAGCGCCAGTTATTCAGCAAATTGTCCACCTCTGGTACTCCTCTCTAGAAGGCAGCCTTGGTAACATATAAGGAAGCAAAGCTTATTTCTGAATCTCCTATCCAGCCATGGAATCTTTGCAAAATCAAAAACAAAAAACAAACAAGTAATGAGATGAAGACAAGTGCTTGATTGGTTCTTTTTATCACTGAAGTATAGCCACATGTTAACTGAAAAATGACATATAACGAAACAATCATATACTTTTATGAAATTATAGTTTTAAGTGTATCAACTACAGGATTCTCATATTGCAGGCTGGGTTTTGTTAAAACCTCTAAGATGCAGGCGCCTGGGTGGCTCAGTCAGTTAAGCCTCCGACTCTTGATTTCGGCTCAGGTTGTGGTCTTAGGGTCATGGGATCCAGCCCTGCATCGGGCTCCACACTCAGCACAGTCTGCTTGTCCCTTTCCCTCTGCTCCTCTCCCTACTACTTTCTCTTTCTCTCTCTCAAATAAATAAAATCTTAAAAAAAGAAAAAAAGAACCTCTAAGATGGATGATATGGCAATATCTCTCAAAATTTTAAAGGTACATAACTTTCAACCCAAAATGTCAACTTATGGGAATTTATTCATACATGTGCAAAATAAATTATTATAGGATTATTCTTACTAGCATTATTTATAAAAGCAAAAGACTAGAAAAAACTAAAGCCAGATGCAGGACTCCATCCCAGGACCCTGGGATCATGACCCGAACCAAAGGCAGACGCTTAACGGACTGAGCCACCCAGGCACCCCAATGAGGAAATCTTTAACGTACTCACACAGAATGATTTTCAACATACATAAAGCAAAAGGAAGGAAGGGAGGGAGGGAGGGAGGAAGGAAAATAAGGTGGTCTTTAGTAGTCTGTACAAAAAAGGGGGAAAGGGAGGTGTGTCTATATATATGTGTGTGTGTACATATATATATATGCACATATATATATATATGTGCATTTTTGACATATATAATCAGTAACATTGGTGTTTCCAGGGAAGGGAAATGGGTGAATGGCAGACAGGAGAGGAGGAAAACTTAAATTTTATATCATATATGTGTAATACCTGCTCAAAAATTAGTATTTTATTTAAAAAATTAAGCATTTAACAAGCAGTTCTATTTCTCCTTTCTAGATAATTTAAACAAGACGAAAAAATCTTCATACATGGCTAAAACAGATTTGAACTCGCTCATAATAAAAAGGGATACTGGGGCGCCTGGCTGGCTCAGTCGCTAGAGTGTGTGACTCTTGATCTCGGGGTTATGAGTTCAAGCCCTATGTTGGGTGTAGAGATAACTTAAAAATAAAATCTTTTTAAAAAGGGGGACACAAACTATCCCCTAGGCATCTTTAAAAAAAAGATTTTACAACAAATAATGCATGCAATAAGCTTGTGACTACAATAAAAATAATACATTTTTAATAATGCCATCACTCTCCAGACGCAATCTCAATAGCAACCAGTTTCCCAAAAGTACAATGTCTAACCCCCACCCCCAAAATTCCAAAACTGAATCACTGATCCGTTGATGATTCAAGTAAAGATCTGAAAATAGTCCTGATTCTATCAAGACCTAGGGCTCTCTGCAAGATGCTAGTTTCAAATAGGGTGCTTTCTTGGCTCTTGTCTGCGGCCACTTCACAAAATTAGACCACGGTATTAATATGGCCAAGAGTCAGGCTCTTCGCCCCACGGTCACAAACTAGGTCCCCAGCCAACAGAGGTCTCTCATAAACGGAAAGCAACAAACAGGGCCAGAGGACCCAACCAGGTGTGCACACCTGGTTCAGGGCCTTACATACTTCAGGCCAAAACAAGGTAAGACACCTCCCTTCCCCTACCCCCAGATTAGGAGCCCTTCCCTTGTCAGTCTTCCTACGGTAGCACACTTAACTCAGGAATCATAACTCTCTCCTTGTCTGACTTCCCTCTTAGCCGTGGAGCTCGCTGGGAACAGTGCTGAGAGCCTCACTCTCTGTCCTGTGGCACAATACTAAGTGTTTTGAGTGAAGACTCTGATCGAGGCATACAGTTTCTGCATTCTTTACTAATTACCCAGGATATACCCCACAATAACACTCTTAATTAAATGGCAGCAGTTTTCATGAAGGCTCTGGTTTTTAGGTCCATTGCTCATGAACACCTACCTATACCGTTTCTGCATCCCCTCCATTCACCACCTCCCCCCAAAAGGAGGTCTAGCAATCAAGTGATTGTAAGATGTTCTTTATCTTCCCCAGCTGTCATCCTTTCATGATTCTATGAAATCATTACTATACAATTAGACTAAGTATCGTTACTTAGTCCAAACAAATGTTCCTTTGGCAATTTCAGAAACCTCCTCCAAGTTCTAAAAGGCATGAGAGAATGGAAAGCTTTTCCCGTCATGTTCACTTTAAAACTGCAGTCACAGGCCATAGGAAATCTCCTTGGCATGCCATTCTCTACCAATAGGTAAACACAATCAGGATCAGGCGAAAATACCACACCTTATAAGCCCAAATCAGCTGCACAGAGGGCAATGGGACACTGAGAGCATTTCTTTTTAAAGAACTACCCCCCGCCCCCACATCTGAAGGGTGATATATTAAATGACAAAGACACTTCCTGAATCAAATTCTGTGTGTATAGATACTGCTATATACTACCTTTGGCCTTATTTACAGAGAAGTTGGGTCCATCTTTATGTATACAGATATACAGCTATAGATTCAGATTCACACCGGGCCAACACTATGATGAAAGTGTTTATTTAACAGCATACTAAGAAATACCTATTTAAGAGTCAAAACCTAGTGGAAAACAAAACACCAAAGGCCAATCTTCAAACTGAGCCTTCCCTTCACTGACATCTGGATGGTAGATTACAATATGGACTCCTGAGGGAGGTCTGATCACTCAGGACAAGTAATATTAGACCCTACTGAACACTAAAGAGTGTGATGGGGGGAAATCTGATAATACAGACCCAGAAAGAAAATTCAGATACCTCTTCCCTAGTTAACTTTTAGAATTTCTAGGCAAAAGAATTTTTTAATGATATTTAATATTTTTGTTAGAAGAGTAATATACACTGTTGCACAAACTTCAAATAATTTTTTAAACTAACATTTGTCAAAAATGCAAATCAAAATGGATCAACAATCTAAATATAAAAGCTAAAACTATAAAACTAAATATATAAAAATCACCCCTAAAATGAGTAAAATTCCCAATATAAAACTTATCATAATCTTAAATAACAAGTTAAAAATTTTCCAGTCATCCATGAAACAAACCCTCCCTACCCTCCTTCATTCTTACCACCCGCCCACCCTGTTTTCTTCCCTTGAAACAGGATACATGGTTTAAATGCATGTCCTTAGGCGCCTGGGTGGCTCAGTTGGTTAAGCGACTGCCTTCGGCTCAGGTCATGATCCTGGAGTCCCGGGATCGAGTCCCATATCGGGCTCCCTGCTCGGCAGGGTGTCTGCTTCTCCCTCTGACCCTCTTCCCTCTCGTGCTCTCTATCTCTCATTCTCTCTCTCAAATAAATAAATAAAATCTTTAAAAATAAATAAATAAATAAATGCATGTCCTTTTAAGTTATTTTCCCAAATGTGAGGATTGATATAGCATCTAGGTCTTTCAAATGCCTTAGGAATTTTTTTGTATGTGACCTAAGATATTTGGGTAAACTTCAGTTAGGTTGCATTTAAAATCATGAAGAATTTCACAAAATACTGATTATTGATCTTTTAAGAATTTTTTGCAATTATCCAAACGTAAACCCAAAGATTTATATTCAGCTTTATAACTCAATCAATAAAAGGTAAGGACATCACTTGCATGGTACTACACTGGGCACTAGAGTGATGGGGGTGGGGGGAGACAAGAGAGGGTTGGAAATGGGGAAACAAAGAAATAAATATTATATATACCCGACCCTGAAGGTCCTCACAATCTGTTTTGAAACACAAACCACTTAAAAGTAACTATACAAAATTAAAAGGAAGAAAGGGAACTCACATTTAAGTGTCTCTCATATGTCAAGCAGTAAAGCTGTAACATACACAAAATATCCATGTATCCTGTTCAAAGAAAGAAAATGGGGGTGGGGCAGTGGGGGGAGAAGGGGTAAGGATAAAGGAGGATAGGCAGTGAAATCAAATACCTAAAGCAAAATATAAATGCCAGGGGCGCCTGGATGGCTCAGTCGTTAAGCATCTGCCTTCGGCTCAGGTCATGATCCCAGGGTCCTGGGATTGAGCCCCGCATTGGGCTCCCTGCTCAGCGGGGAGTCTGCTTCTCCCTCTCCCACTCCCCATGCTTGTATTCCCTCTCTCGCTGTCTCTCTGTCAAATAAATAAATAAAATCTTTAAAAATATATATATATATATAAATGCGAGTGAGTGATACAGAAAATAAGTAATTAAAACATTTATATCAGTCTTCAACAAATGGTGCTGGGACAACTGGATATCCACATGCAAACAATGAAGTTGGATCCCTACCTCACACCATGTAAAAAAAAATTAAATGAATCAACAACCTAAATGTACGAGCTAAAACTAAAAAACAGAAGAAGAAAACATAGGAGTAAATCTTCATGACCTCAGATTGGTAATGGATTCTTAGCTATGACACCATAAGCATAAGCAGCAAAATAAACAAACAGACTGGGGAGCCTGGGCGGCTCAGTCATTAAGCGTCTGCCTTCAGCTCAGGCCATGATCCTGGGGTCCTGGGATCGAGCCCCACATCGGGCTCCCTGCTCCACTGGAAGCCTGCTTCTCCCTCTCCCACTTCCCCTGGTGTGTTCCCTCCCTCGCTGTGTCTTTCTCTGTCAAATAAATAAATAAAATCTTTAAAAAAAAAAGAACAAACATTAATTGGACTTCATCAAAATTAACAACTTTTGTGCATCAAAGAACATAATCAAGAAAAGACAACCTACAGAATGAATGGGAAAAAATATCTGCACATCATATATCTGATAAGAGTTTAACATCCAGAATATATAAGAACCCCTAAAACTAACTCGACAACAAAAAGACAAGCAATGCAATCTAATAATGAGCAAAGGACTTGAATAGATATTTACCCAAAAAAGGTAACACCTTAATCATCATGGAAAAACAAATCAAAACCACAGTGAGATACTGTTTCAAAATATTAGAATGGCTATAACTTTAAAAATAAAATAACTGAAAACAGCAAGTGTTTGCAAAGATATGGAGAAACTGAAACCATTGTACACACTGCCACTGGGGGTGCAAATGGTACAGCCACCCTGAGAAAGTTCAATGAGTCCACAAAAAGCTAAACAAAGAATTACCACACAACCCCGTAATTCTAGTCCTAGGTATATACCCAAAAGAATTGAGAACAGAGACTCAAACAGAAATTTGTAAACCAATATACACTGCAGCATTATTCACAATAGTCAAAAAGTGGAAACAACCCAAGTTCTATCAACAGATGAGAGGATAAACAAAATGTAATATATACAAACAATGAAATATTATTCACCAAATAAAAAAGAATAACATTCTGATAATCCTACAACATGAATGAATCTTGAACACATTATGCTAAGTGAATAAATCATAGAAGGGCAGATATTATATGATTCCACTTACATGAAATATCTAGAATAGGCAAATCTGTAGTGACTGAAAGTAGATTATAAATTACCAGGGACTGAGGGAGAGGGAGGAAGGAGATTTACGGCTTAATGGTTACAGGGTTCCCGTTTGGAGTGATGGAAAAGATTTGGAAGCTGACTCTGACGATGGTTGCACAATAGTGTGAATGTAAGTAATGCCCTGACTGGTAAGTCTTAAAAAATGGTTAAAATGGCCTATTTTATGTTATATACATTTTAACCACGATAAAAAATAAATTAAAAAGAAAAAAAAGGTTTATATCATGTCTTCAGTGACCTGGATTGTCCAAGGGTAGATTTCAAATCAGGGAATCAAATCTAAAAAACTGCAGGTCACCTGATCTAACCTTTACGGACACCCTCCTGGGAAGCTTAGAGCTCTACGTCCTTCTTGACTAGGAAGGAGGCATCTCTAGATGCCACCAGATGCTGGGAGCAGAATTTCTCCCAAGACAGCCCACTGACCTTTCACGAACGAGGAATAACCTGTGCTGGAAAAACAGAATTAAGTGGAAAGGAAGCTGAAGAATCTGAGAGCCTAACTCTGCAGCTGCATGACTGTGGACAAATAATTCAACTTTTCAAAACCTCAGCTTCCTCTCATTGTAAAATGAAAATCGCATCTGCCTTTATATGTTGCTCTAAGAGCTGGCAAAAGCACACCTATAAGAAGTTGGGTGTTCAATCCATGGTGGCTGTTGCCATTGTGACACTGGGTCTACCTACCACCCTTGGGTCAACCAAAGACTGAGCAGGACATGGTTTGGTTCTGGAGAGCTCTATGACTCTCAGAACTGAAATAAAACACAGTCACCAGCAACCACGAGAAGACTTCAGAGAAGGAGCTGTTTTTATGCAGTTCAACTACTCGTAGAAAGACTGGCTTATTGTTCCTAGAATGAACCCAGCTACTCTCCATCAGTAAGGGCACTGCTACACAATTCATTCGCTCTATACAACAGGCCTCTGTTACCATGTCTGAGCAACTGTTCATAACAAAGTCGGCCTCTACCCACAGGAAAGACACACTATGGGAAGAAACTAAGCAGAAAATGAGCTAGAAGGTAGTCCCGAGGCAGCTCTCAAACTCTGTGGCTTCAGAATCACTTGGGAAATCTGTTTAAAAAGCAGATGCCTCACCCCCACCACCAGACATTCTGATTACTAAATATTTCAAGCAGGGCCCTTGAGCACAAAAAACTCTTGAAGGTAGGAGATGAAAATGTAATAAGATTACATTCTGATGTTGACAAATAAGACTATTCTGTCCCACAAAGCAAAGGGTGCAGTTCCTCCACATCTACCTGGAAATGCAATAGCTTTAGCAATTCAGGGCAAGAGTGAAAACCAAGGAAGCAAGATCACCTGCGTGTAATGCCCAATACAAATTGCATACAGTTGGTTCATATAAAGTTCATCATTACTGCTTATTCTTTTTTAAAATAAATGAAAAATAAAAATAATGTGCCATTCCACATCTCTCACAGTAACAAAAAATACACTTAAAATATATTCCCAGAAGTTGGTAAAATTTTTATGGAACTGATAACACTCTTAGGGTGCTGGGAAAATTATTAACTGGTACAACTTTTTGGTCAGCAATCAGACAATGTGTATCAAAAAATCACCCAATACTCACTTCTTTGAATTTATCCTAAAGCAACAACACAAAAGAAGCAAACTATATGCAAAAAGATAGTCCCTGTTGTAGTATACATAATTTTAAAAAAAAAGTGGCACCTGGCTGGCTGTCAGAAGAGCATGAGACTCTTGATCTTGGGGTCATGAGTTCGAGCCCCACGCTGGGTGTACAGATTACTTAAATAAATAAGCAAACTTAAAAAAAAAAAAAGATACTCATATGTCAAGGACCCCAGTTTCCCAAAATTTGCCATATCATCTCAAATATGACAAAGCTATTAAAAAACTTAAATGATATGTAATCTGTCATTACATGGAAAATAGTCACAAAACATTCAAGACCTAATACTACTTACTGAAAAGTACAAACATATGGGCAGCTTCAAAGGTGATACATTAAGAAATAATAGCTTGTGTTAGGATGGTTTGATGTGGCTTTTCCCTCTCTGGTCTCTCAAGTTTCTGTTATTGCTATGTTATTATAATAAGACTATAAATAAATTTAACTGATTCTGCTTGGAAAGTTAACTGGAAAACACTTATAGAGACAGGTGGAAAGTGGATTCAGCTATCCTGAACAAACATAAACTCACCCAAATGTACCATGGTAACAGAGAGTCCCAAGGCCAGTTTTGGATTTTTTTCACAAAAAGATCAATCTTCCCAGATACGTGTAACTATGAAACTTTGAATTTACACTTTTTTAAAAGTAGAAACACACTAAAAGATAGGAGGAAATCTGGTTTGGCAGCTATTCACATGGCAAAAAGATCTTAAGATTTCCTGAACCATAACTTCAATAATCCAACAAAATTATGAAGCTAAGAGCCAGCTGACAGGAAAAGAACGTTTAAGTTGAGAAACAGAAGGCGCGGCTCTCCTCCTCTATCTCAGACTGGGATTTAACTTGCAACTCTCAGTTTCTCATTTGTAAATTGATAGGATAATGATGTTATCTTCCCTATCTACCTCACAGGAGTTTGAAGGGAGCAAAGAAGATTATGAATGTAAAAGTGCTTTCAAAATCGAAGGAATTTTCCCTTAAATCTGGCTATTATTTATTATTAAGACACTCATGTATGTGTAGCTACCAAAATGGGGAACAGTTGTTTAGAAGGATACATTTCAAACTGATAAGTGGATATGCCTCCCAGGGGGCCTGAGGTCTGGGGCCAAGCCCTTCCCTTTATCTGCCTTGTTTCAATCTTTTTTTTTTTTTTTAGATCTTATTTATTTATTTGACAGAGGAGCGCAAGCTGGGGGAAATGGCAGAGGGAGAGGTAGAAGCAGGCTCCCCACTGAGCAGGGAGCCTGATGCAGGGTTCGATCCCAACCTGAGCTGAAGGCAGATGCTTAACCGACTGAGCCACCCAGGTGCCCCTCAATGTTTCAATCTTTCAGGAGAATCTATTCATCTATTACTTGGTAATTTTTTTAATTTGTAAAAGCAAATGCAATCACTAACAAAATTAACATAGAGTGCAGGGTTCTCAAACTTTAGGGTTTTGGGGTTTTTTTCAAGAACCACCTGGGGATTGTTAAAATTGAGGCTGTCCAGGTCTCACAGACTTAATTGACCAAAATCCCTGGGTGGACAGGAATAAATAAGGTCGGACCATTTGTATTTTCACAAACTCAAGTGATTCTGCGACTTGATTATTGCTTCTTACACTATGTTGTTATTAATATTAACTCCTATCACAAATACATAGTAGGAACACCATGTATACCCACGTACTATATGTCAGTCATCACTCTCAGCACTTGACAAATATTATCTCATTTAATCCTTACAACCCTGTAAGTAGGTACTACTGTTAACACTGCCCTCCCCTCGCTCTTGTTTTATAGATGAAATTATTAAATAGGAAGAGATGATTTAACAGGCCATGGCCCAAAGTCACAGGGCTAGTAAGTGGCAGAGCCAGAATGTGCAACAAAGTTTGAAAACTCCTGATACAGTTTCTTAACCTAAGACAACAGCTGTATACTCTGGTAAGGTCACAGCAAATTCTGTTTCATTTGAGACATTGCATTTGCCTAAAGAAGGCAGCATGGGGAAATCTGATTAAACCATGAGGGGAGGGAGCACCTGGCTGGCTCAGTTGGTAGAGCATGGGACTTCTGACCTAGGGGTTGTAGGTTTGAGCCCCATGTTGGGTATAGGAATTACTTTAAAAAAATAAAATCTTGGGGCGACTAGGTGACACAGTCGGTTAAGCATCTAACTCTTGGTTTCAGCTCAGGTCTTGATCTCAGGGTCATGAGATGGAGCCCCACAGACTTTGCACTCAGCACGGAACTGGCTTGAGATTCTCTCTCCCTCTGCCCCTCCCCCCTGCAAGGCCAAGCTTGTGCACTTTTGCTGGCTCTGTCTCTAAAACAAACAAATCTTTTTAAAAAATAAAATCTTTTTAAAAATTTTTAAAAAACCATGAGGAGACAAAGGATCTAGGCTGTTTACATACTTCCAGCATAACTGGCCTCACTTTGTATCATTCTGGCCCTCTATTAGACTGAGCCCTGGAAATGTGGGGAACATACAGTCTTTTCAACAGTACCCTCATGATACTGGTATCTAACTAAAAAAAGGGTCTAATAAATTAATTCATCAATAAATCTACAGAAGGCTTGAGGGCTGTCCTAGGAAATGAAAGCTATTATGTGGAGAAGAAACAGACTTAATTCATGTTGCTTCAAGGGGTATAACAAAGAACAGATAACAAGGGAGTGGCAGATTTTGATATAGTCTAAACTAGCTTTCTAACAACCAAGACCTGTCCAGTAACAGAGAAGCACATCTGCAATGTGAGGCTGATGATCAGAACAGAGTAGACAAAACGTAGGAAAGTGGTCTATGGAGCCTCTAAGAGCTCTTCCAAAGTTCAAAGTCTTCTATTCTAAGTTATGATACATTTGCTCATTCTTTCACATCTCACACATTTACCGTGACTATGATACATTTGTTCATTCTTTCACATCTCACACATTTACCGTGACTAGTTACACAAGTTCCTAGTTACACAACTCCTGGTAGTAAGTACAGAGGATACCATCATGTTGTACAAACCCCCAGAGCCCTCAAGGATCTGGAGAAGAATAAAAGCACAGGCATCAATCTTCCAGGGAGGAAGGTAATGGATACAAAAGGAATCAGCAAGGAATGAGAAGATTTCCAGGCAGGAAACAAGAGGGAAGTCAACACAGGCATTATGAAAGAAAGGCCGTCATTTGAGCCATATCTTTAGGGATCCATGTGGGGAGGTGGGTTGGGGCTGCCATAAGAATCCGGGGAAGAAAAGCCTTGCAGTATGGCAGTACTGGTCTGAGCATAAAGGAGGCAGGCAAGCCCTGGGGTGATGAAGACCCACCAGAAATAACCACTAAACTCTGGGGCTTAAAAAGAGAAGGCCTTTGGAGGTCATTTAGTCAAACACACACGTTATGGAGGGTGCTTGCCCTGGGTAAAGAAAGGTTCGTTTACTTTCTTAAATTACATTTTACAAACCAAAAACTCTATCATCAACGACTTGTCCTTTGCTTAGTTTTGCGTCTTTTTTTTTTTTTAAGACTAATAGATCCTTCTCTTATTTTCTAGGAAAACTTTTAGATGATTCCGTTTTTCTTGCAGTTTTCAAAACTAGCAGTTTTAATAACTCAGCTCTTAGCCTAATATTATAATCACTTAAGTGGTTATAACATTTACCAATAATACTAAATTAAAAGTATTATCTAAAAATGATGATTTTACAAATAGAAGATTGTTAAGAAGAAATTGAGTCTCGGGCGCCTGGGTGGCTCAGTCGTTAAGCGTCTGCCTTCGGCTCAGGTCATGATCCCAGAGTCCTGGGATCGAGTCCCACATCGGGCTCCCTGCTCAGCGGGAAGCCTGCTTCTCCCTCTCCCACTCCCCCTGCTTGTGTTCCTGCTCTCGCTGTCTCTGTCAAATAAATAAAATCTTAAAAAAAAAAAAAAGAAATGGAGTCTCAAAAATAAATTTAGGTCTCAGATCCAAGAAACTATCTCTTACTCAACTTACAAATTGTGAAACTGAGCCACCCAAGAAAATAGAATTAACTACTGAAGTAAAAACAAACTAAATCCAAAACCAATGGAGAAAATGTAATACACATGAACAATAAACTTAACGTTCTTTGGCCAATCATTTCTCAGCGTCCCTGTCAAACTATTTTAAGGATCTGAACTCTTGTTCTATAAAAAGTAAGTTCCCATCATCCGAACTACACTTAAGAGATTCTATCGCAGTGGTTGCTGAAGCATAACACCAAGCTTCAGTTTTTTCCTGCCTTTTAGTACAAAAAATGCTTACCTCTTTTAGATAAAGCTGAGTCTGTGGCCCAAATCCTGACATACCAGGAGATCTAAGTTTTCAATTCCAACACTAATTTAAGGTGTCAGGTTAGCAAAGGCCTCTTTTGTATTTACCACTTAGCTTAGATTGTAACATGGAGATACAATATTTGACATCCCCACCACCAATGGTCACTTCAAAGGATTTCTAACTTTGGTAAACCTTAGTTGGGGGAATATAAAGTTAGGGCTGAAAACTCAGTAAAAAAAAAAAATCGAAACTTTAAAAATCTGAAATAGTGCTGCTGCATGTTAGCTGACAAACTATGAATTGCAGAAACAGATCTGAGTAACAATTGCTAAGAAAGGTGCAGTTACACGATTTTACCAAAATGAATAAGCAAACAGCTCACGAAAATTTAAAGCTTTCTTAGCAAATGGAGAAGATAAATAATATTCACTAACTCTGGGACATTGTGGTTTTTTGTTTTTATCTATAAGGTCTCTGCATCAATGTTACTGTTCTTTCACTCCCTTTATGAGCAAAAGGAGCCCACTGTCCAGAATCCGTCATACCAAAGCTCAGTAAATATCACAAATAATAATAGTAATAAAAGCAACCATCTCTAAAGCTAGAATTTATACGGGACTGTGGCACCAGAATAGGATGCAAGGCACATGGCAGCCTGCAACTATTTCTCCCTTCTGACTCTTCTGCATCACTGCCTCCCAAAGGACTACAGAATCCGAAGCTCTCACTGCCACATCTACAAATTAAAGTATCATGATTAAAGAACTCACAGGTCCTACGAACGGTCAATATTGAATGAACGAACACCACAACAAATAAATTCATCCGGATGCAACAAAACATGCTTCAAAAGGCTCCACCTAATTTTTTTAAATCTTAGAAATAAACACAACTATTTTAATAACATTATGTAATAAGTTAGACTCTGGAAAACCCCATCCTCATCCGAGCGGCTCGGAAAATGGAAAGCAAAATTCGATTAGCTCCATTGTACCCAACCAGGCTAACGTGCAAGATCACACACTCATCTTCGTCAGAGCGGCTCTGCCAATACCAAAGAACAACAAAGGCAAGTTGAGGCGGCTGCACAAGGCTTAACTCAGCACTTGTCCGCTTTCCCAGCTTTGGAAAGAAGCTCTCAGCGGGCCCCAGGGACCAAGGGACCCTCTGCATCCCGCCCGGCCCCCAGCTCAGCTCGGCTCGGCGACGCTCGCTCAGCTTTTGTCTGGCCCGGCTGGGAGCCCCGGCCGCCCGCCTCCCCGGCACCCCTTCCCTCTGGATCTTTCTCCACACCCATCACTCGCCGATGACTAGTTGTTGTGGGTTTCTCTCCCTCGCCCCCTCCCCTCGCAATCCCGGGCTCTTTTCAAACGCGACTGGGCTGTTCGCTGGCTTCTCCCACCCGACCGGGAAGACTCGGGTCAGGAAGGGGGCCCGGGTGCGGTCCGAGAGAGGAAAAGAAAGAGGGGCACACAAAGCCCGGCTGACCCCACAGCCGCCCCCTCCTCCCTTTGCAAAGCAGCCTGGGATCAGCGACCTACCGGGTGGATAAACAACCCTCCCATCCTGCTCCCCGCCCGGCTCCCACCTAAGGGCCGCCCCCTCCCCCCAAAGTGTACCCAAGAGCCGATGACAGCGCTGGACATCGCCCCCACCCAGACCCAGCGCCCGCCACCGCAGGGGAGGGGGCAAAGGCCTCGGAGGGCTGGGTCTAAATCTCCTCGCCCTAACCGGGTACTTACAGTCGTATTATTCGCTACTGTTGCCGCTGCGGAGCGGACAGCCGCCGCCTTCTCCTCCACCCCAATGAGGTTAAGCGCTTGGTGCGGGGATTAAAAAAAAAAAAAAAAATAGAAGCCGAGAGCGCCTGCGCAGTGCAGTCTCCCTTTTACCGCCACGGACCCGGCTCGACCATAGAGAGGGCAAACCGAGACCAGAGAGGCGGCTGCTCTCTATGGTAACGCCCCGCGCAGGCGCCGGCCTGGCTGCGCTGGGCTTCGGGAGCTGCAAATCCCGGGAGTTTCTGCCCCCTCCGAGAACGTTAATTGACCCCGATGGGGACCCGTAGGGTAAAGGTTCTTTAAGGGAAGGGTGGCCAGGGTTCTGTTGGGGTCCCTGGGAAGGTGCGGCAAAACTCAGGCTAGGCCACGAGGGTGGATGTAAGGGCCCACGGCGACACAGCACCACAATGCAGGCAGTGCAGTGAATAGAGCTAAGGGGGAGTCAGGAAAGCCTGGATAAAAGTCCGGCCGGGACTTCCTGTGGTCGGGGTCTAATACCTGAAGGAAACGGACTTTCACTTCTGGGTTACGCGCGTCCCGCCCCCACCATCGGGCGACTAGGATGAAGGAAACTGTGCCCTGCGACTTTCCGTACCCGGGCTTGCGTCCGTTCTCTCTTCCTTTCTCAATTAGGCGCCGACACCTGAGCCGGAAGCACAAATTTTTAACGGTTCTTCGCTCTTCTGGGAGCGCAGTCGGCCCGGTTGAGGCCTCGGAGACTTTTGAAACGGCCAGCCACAACCCCTTTCTTACGTGAGCGCCTCCGCAAGTAACGCGGCTTCTGTCTTCCCTCTCGCATTACTTTCGGATGACACGTGAGAACGTGTTTCGGAGGGTAGAAAGCTGTGCAAATTATTGGGCTGCCTTTAAGGATTCCCCAAGGACCCGCAGTTTTGCAGCGTCAAACCCTTAGGTTCGCAGGTAATTTGACACTGAGAGCTTTTGTGTGAAATTATACACTGCGTCGACGAAATCACTCTTTGGGGGTGTGAGTTGACTTCCCTCCATCTCGATGCCCAACGAATTGAGTTTTCACCGGGAGCTCTTGAATGCCGAGTTCCGTGGTGGTGGAGTGAGTGTGTTTGTGTTAGAAGAGGGGTGCGGGAGAATGGTGAGATAATGCCTCTGATACTCAGGAGCTTGGATGTTACGGTAGGAGAGACGAAGGTAAAACAGTAAAGCCATGTGTTTGCTCCTCTCTGCAGTGCAGGACAGGGAAAGGACTCTAGTCTGAAGGTGTAGGCATGTCATGGAGGATGTGACTTCTGGTTGGATCTAGAAAAGGTAAACCTATCTTCGGGGCGAAAGCACAGACAACCTTTTGAAAATGGATGGGTGATGATGAAAGCATTCCAGAGAAGAAACTCCTTGGGGCAAAGGCTGAAAAGGAAGTGCTTTGCTGGGAGTACAATGTAGAGAGCAGTAACTTGAAAAAGGGGTGGGGGGTGTGGAATATGGGGGAAGAGTGGAAAGTAAGGTTTGAAAACTAGGATGGGGAATTTGTTTTTTAACTTTAAATTATGGTAGCATACACATAACAAAATTTGCCACTTTAACCACTCTTTAACTACATGGGTCAGTAGAGTTAAGTACATTTACATTGCTGGGCAACCATCTCCAGAACTCTTTTCCATCTTTTTTTTTTTAAGATTGTATTTATTTATTTGTCAGAAATTTATTCATTTGTCAGAGAGAGAGAGAGAGATCGAGCACAAGCAGGGGGAGCAGAAGGAGAAGCAGGCTCCTGGCTGAGCAGGGAGCCCGATGTGGGGGCTCAATCCCAGGACCACGACCCTAGCTGAAGGCAGACGTTTAACCTACTCAGTCACCCAGGTATCCCCTCTTTTCATCTTCTAAAACAACAATTCTATACCTATTAAACAACTCATTCCCCACTCCCCCAAGTCCTGGCAACCACCATTTTACTTATGTCACTGAATTTGACAACTCAGATACCTCATACAAGTGGAATCATACAGTGTTTGTCTCTTTGTGACAGGCTTATATCATGCAGCATAAGGTCCTGGAGGATCTTCAATGTTGCAGCATGTGTCAGAATTTCTTCCTTTTTAAGGCTGAATTATATTCCATTGTGTTTGTATACCATAATAGATACTTGGGTTAATTACACCTTTTGACTAGGGTGAATAATGCTGCTATGAACATGGGTGTACAGATATCTCTGAGACTCTGCTTTCAGTAGGATGGGGAAGACTTAGAAACCAAGTAAAGAAAGCCGAATTGTTTCAGGTCCTGGACTGGGGATAGTAATACGGTAAAAGAACTGTTTTAGGAAGTGACCCTAGCAGTAGAAGCTCAATACATACTCCATTTTTACAGAGAATTTATGGAGGCTCTAAGATATCCCAGGCATTGTACTACTGTTTTATGTAAAGTATTGATATGTCATTGAATCCATCAAAATAAACATGAGTCAATTGTTATTCACCACAGTTACCAGTGAGAAAATCAAGGTTCTGGGTTACTGTTGGGCTGTGGGAAGACTCACCAACCACACATACACACAAATGATTAGGAAACAAAACTCCCATGTGATCTGGACATGCATGGGCACTGACTACTCACTGACTTGGACAAGGATATTGAAAGAAAACAATTTAGATGTTAAGAGTGAGTCTTCAGGGACACCTGGGTGGCTCAGTCAGTTAAACGTCTGCCTTTGGCTCAGGTCATGATCCCAAGGTGCTGGGATCAAGCCCCTGTGTTGGGCTCCCTACTCAGCAGAGTGTCTGCTTCTGCCCCTCTACCTCCCCTGCTTGTGCTCTCTCTCTCTCGCTCTCAAATAAATAAAATCTTAAAAAAAAGAGTGAGTCTTCCCAGGAGAAAGAATAGGCTGACATCGAGAACTTTCACAGTCAAATTACTAGTATTATAAGGGCTTAACACAGCAAAACTGCATGGTCTAGGGTCCCTAAAAGAACTCTGAGGTTTGATTCCAGGTATGTTCATTGCTCTCAAACAAATAAAATCTTAAAATAAAATAGGGGCGCCTGGGTGGCTCAGTCGTTAAGCGTCTGCCTTCAGCTCAGGTCATGATCCCAGGGTCCTGGGATTGAGCCCCACATCAGGCTCCCTGCTCCACGGGAAGCCTGCTTCTCCCTCTCCCATTCCCCCTGCTTGTGTTCCCTCTCTTACTGCGTCTCTCTCTGTCAAATAAATAAAATCTTAAAAATAAAAAATAAAACACCAGGTAAGTATATTTTTGTATGTACTAGAGAAAATAAAACACATCGTTTCCTACTCAACATTTCATGTTTCATTTTACGTTCTCAAAAACCCTATCGGATCATTCAAAGCAATGATCTGTTTGGCAGGGGAGAAAATAAATGGCCAGAAAGGAAAACTTATTTGCCCAATGTCACATGGCTTATTGATACCAAGGCTGCAATTGAAAACTGAACTTCTAGAAGTCCCATTCTCTGCTTTGGTCTCCTTTAAACTATAGAAACACTGTCCACCCGCTCAAGACTATGATATCTATCTCCTTTATGAAGATAGATATCATAGTCTTGAGCGGGTGGACAGTGTTTCTATTCAGTCAGTCTCATCTTCCTCAGGGATGCATGCCCAAATGCTTATGAAGCTAGCACGAGTAAACAGTGAAGCAGAGAATATAAGTGCATTTTAAGTAGCATTCATACACTTAGAAATATTGTGTACCAACTACGTGCCAAACACTTGGGGGGGGGAATCCATGTTCTCATAGGAGATAGAAAATAAAATAATAAAATATAAACTGTGTCAGGTAGGACAAATGTTACAGGGGGAAAAATGAAGCAGTGAGGGAGAAATAAGGAGTGCTGAGGAGGGCGCCTGGGTGGCTCAGATGGTTAAGCGTCTGCCTTTGGCTCGGGTCATGATCCCGGGGTCCTGGAGTCGAGTCCCGCATCGGGCTCCCTGCTCCTTGGGAGCCTGCTTCTCCCTCTGCCTCTCTCTCTCTCTCTCTCTCTCTCTCTCTCTCTGTCTCTCATGAATAAATAAATAAAATCTTTTTAAAAGAAAAAGTGCTGAGGATAGGGAAAGAAGTTTCTTTTTAAATAGGACTGGTGGGGTGGGGTCCCTCTGAGAAACATACGTTAAGTACACATCTGAAGGAGGTGAGGGAGCAAGAAATGTCCTTGGGAGAAGAACCTTCCAGGTAGCAAGAATGGTTAGTGCAGAAATCATTCTGAGGGAAGAGGATGTCTACACTACATTCTAAGCATGGAAAGGAGGCCAGAGTGACAGAAGCAGAGTGTGGCAGGCAGAAAGTAGGAAATGAGGTCAGAGGGAACGGGATGCCAAATTATGTGGGGATTTACAGGGCATTGTAAGAATGTTGGCTTTTACTGAGAGGGGAAGCCATTGGAAGGTTTTGAGCAGAGAAATAAAATGATTTGACTTCTATTTTTAAAGAATCAGTTTAGCTTCTGTTTTGAGAATAGATTGTTGGGGAGTAAGGGAGTTTTGAGAATAGATTGTTGGGGAGCAAGAGGGACGGTTTAGGAGGCCATTGCAGTTCTGCAAGTGAGACAGTGGTGGCTTGGGAAAAGTGCAAGCAGTGGAGTGATGGGATGTCTTGGATATATTCAGCCAGGATGGCACATGGGATTTGATAAATTGATGCAGGGTGTAAGCAAAAGGGGAGTTAAGGGGACTCCCAGTATTTTTGACTGAGCAGTTTAAAGAATGGAGTTGCCATCTACTGAAGTGGCAAAGACCAGGAGGAGCAGGATGGGAATGGGAAGCAATAAGAAATTCAGTTTTGGAGATGTTAAGTTTGAAATGTCTTTTAAGGGGTGCCTGGTGGCTCAGTTAGTTAAGCGTCTGACTCTTGAGCTCAGCTCAAGATCTCAGGGCCGTGACGGGCGCCTGGGTGGCTCAGATGGTTAGGCGTCTGCCTTCAGCTCAGGTCATGATCCCAGGGTCCTGGGATTGAGTCCCACCCACATCAGGCTCCCTGCTCCTTGGGAGCCTGCTTCTCCCTCTGCCTCTCTCTCTCTCTCTCTCTGTCTCTCATGAATAAATAAATAAAATCTTTTAAAAAAAAAAGATCTCAGGGCCATGAGTTTAAGCCCTATGTTGAGCTCCACACTGAGTGTGGCGCCTACTTTTAAAAAAAACAAAACAAAACAATGAAATGCCTATTAAATTAGCACATGGGAATATCAAGGCAGTTAGATATTTGAATCTGGAGTTCAGAAGAAAGGTCTAGGCTGGGTATGTAAATTTGGGAGACACAAGCACATAGTATTAAAAGCCATGAGATCATCTAGATAATTAAGTATAGACAGAAATTTGAGAAAGTTATCTGAAGACTGAGTCCTAATGAATAAAGACTGAGCCCTGGAGCACTCTAGCATTTAAGGACTGGGATGGTCATGAAACCAACAAAGGAGAAAGAAAGGTCAGCCACTGAAATAAAGGGAAACCAGAAAGAGCAACCAAGTCAATTGCCATTGGGCTATAATTGTTGGCCATAACATTGGAGGGGTGAGGATGGAAGCCTGATCGGAATGGGTACAAAAGAGTGGTAGGAACAGAATTGGAAAGAGGGAGGATAGATAATTGGGCGGGTAAGCCGGGGAGGGTGGAGGGAGAAAAGTGGAGTAATACTTCAAGGGATAGGTAGGGTCAAGGGAATAATTTTTTAAATTATTTCATCCACAAATATTTTAGTATTTCTAAAAGATAAGATTTTCCCTTAAATGAAAATAACTTCAATACCACCATCATACCTAAAAAGTTAACAAGACCTAGTATCATCGTCTGCCCAATCTTCAGATTTCCCTAATTGTTTCATAATTTTTTTTGCTACCAGGTTTACCTAGTTATAATTCAAATACTATACAATTCATCCATTTAAAGTACATAATTCAACAGTCTAGTACATTCAAAGAGCTCTACAATCACCACTACAACCCATCTTTTTTTAAAGATTATTTTAGAGAGAGCATCAGTAGGAAGGGCAGAGGGAGAGGGAGAGAGAGAGAGAATCTGAAGCCGACTCCACACTGAGTGGGCAGTGGGACACAGGGCTCGATCTCACAACCCTGAGATCAGGACCTGAGCCAAAACCAAGAGTCGGATGCTTAACAAACTGCACCACCCAGGTACAGCATCATCAGCCCAAAAAGAAACCCTATACCTATCAGTACTCACTACCATTTTTCCCCAACCCACCAGCCCCAGGCAACCACTACTTTTTTGTCTCTAAGGATTTTCCTATCCTGGACATTTCATATAAATAGAATCCTGCAATATATGACTGGCTTCCTTCACTTAGCATGTTTTCAAGGTTCATCTATACTGTAGCATATGACAGTACTTCATTTTTTTTATTGTCAAATAAAACTCATTTATATGTAAATATACCACATTTTGTTTATCCACACATTAGTTGATGGACATTGGGTTGTTCCAAACTACTTTTTGGCTATTGTGAATAATGCTGCAAGGAGCATCTATTACAAGACTTCATGTGGACATATGTTTTCAGTTTTCTTGAATATATGTGTAGGTTTGGAATTGCTGGATCATATAATAACTGTATGTTTAACCTTTTCAGGAATGGCCAGACTCTTTTCCATGGTGAAGATGCCATTTTACATTCCCACCAACAGAATATGAGGGTTCTAGTGGACACATCCTCACCGACACTTGTTATTATCTATCTTTTTTTTTATACTTATCCTATTGGGTGTATAGTGATATTTCACTGTGGCTTTGATTTGCATTTCCCTGATGACTAATCATCTTTTTGTTGCATATTGGCCATCTTGTATATCTCATCTGAGAAATGTCTATTCTAATGCTTTGCCCACTTTTTAAATTGTGTCGTCCTTTTATTGAGCTATAAAGTTTCTTTAAATAGTCTAGATTTAAGTCCCTCAGCAGATATATGATTGGCAAATATTTTCTCATATCCAGTGGATTGTCTTTTTACTTTCTTGATGATACCCTCCAAAGCACAAACGTTTGCCATTTTATTGTCCAATTTATCTTCTTTTTCTTTTGTGGTTGTGTTTTCGGTACTTATCTGAGAAACCATTGTGTAATCCTGTGTTTTCTTAGAGTCTTATACTTTTGGCTCCTACATTTAGGTCTTTGATCTATTTTAAGTTAATTTTTATATATGGCCTGAGGTAGGGGTCCAACTTCATTCTTTTACATGTAGGTTTCCAGTTGTCTCACCACCATTTGTTGAAAAGCCCATTCTTCATTGCATTGTGTTGGCACCCTTGTCCAAAACCAGTTGACTATAAATGTATGAGTTTATTTTTGGACTCTAAATCTATTCTGTCAATGTATATGTGTATTTTTATGGCAGTACACATTGTTTCACTTACTGTAGCTTTATAGTTTGTGAAATTGGGCAATGTGAGTCCTTACCTTTGTTTTTTGTTTCCAGTTGTTTTGGCTATTTGGGATTCCTTGAATTTCCATATAAATTTTCCAATCAGTTTGTCCATTTCTGAAAAAAAATGCAGTTGTGATTTTGATAGGAATTTACTGAATCTGGAAATAAATTTGAAGAGTATTGCCATTTTAATAATAAGTCTTTCGGTTCATGATCATGGAATGTCTTTCCATTCATTTAGATCATCATTAGTTGCTTTCAACAGTGTTTTGTAGTTTTCCTAGTATAAGTTCTGCACTTCATTTATTAAATCTATTCTTATATATTTTCTTTTTGATGCTATTGTAAATGGAATTGTTTTTCTTCATTTCATTTTCAGATTATTCATTGCAATTGTATAGAAATACAATTAATTTTTGCATATTGACCTTGTATCCTGCAACCTTGCCCAACTCATTGATTATTTTTTTTGTGGATTCCTGAGCATTTTCTAGATACAAAATCACATCATTTGCAAATAGAGATTGTTTTTGCTTCTTCCTTTCCAGTCTGTATCCCTTTTATTACATTTTCTTGACTAATTTTTTCCCAGCTAGAACCTCTAGTACAATGTTGAATTGAAGTGGTGAGAGTGGACATCCTTGTCTTGTTCCTGATCTTAAGCATTCAGTCTTTTACCATTAAATATGATATTAGCTGTGGGGTTTTTATATATGACCTTTATCAGATTGAGGATGTTTTCCTTTAGTCCTGGTTTGTTGAGTATTTTCTCATTATCATTAAAGGCTTTTGGATTTTCTGTGTCTGTTTTGATGATAATGTGACTTGTCCTTTATTCTATTAATTGATTTTCAGATATCAAACCAACTTTCTGTTCCTGGGATAAATCCCACTTGGTAATGGTGTTATAATCCTTTTTATGTGTTGCTGAATTTTGATTTGTTGCCATATGTTGAAGACTTTTGTATCTATATTCATAAGGGATATTAGTCTCTAATTTTCTGGTGATATCTTTGATTTTGGTATCAGAGTAATAGGGCCACACAGAATGAGTTGGGAAAGATGCCCTCCTCGTCTGTTTTTGTTTTCATTTTTTTTGTGTGGTTTTTGGAAGAGTTTATGAAGTATTGACATTTATTGTTTTTTAAATGTTTTATAGAATTCACCAGTGAAGCCATCTGAGCCATGGTTTTTCTTTGTGCATAGTTTTATTTTGCTTTTTTTGTTCTTTTATTGCTAATCTCTTGTTATAGATCTATTCAGATGTTCCATTTCTTCTTGAGTCAATTTCAGTACTTCCTGTCTTTCTAGGAATGTATCCATTTCATCTAAGTTATCTAATTTGTTGGCATTCAGTTGTTCATACTGTTCTCTTTTGATCCTTTTTTATTTCTCTAAGCTTGGTATTAATGTATCTGTCATATGATTTTTTTTATTACAGTTTGTGCAAATCAGGATCCAAATGCCAGTACATTACATTTGAGTTATTTGTCTCTTAGGTCTCTTTAGATCCCCCCCATCTCATTTTTCCTTGATATTTATTAATTGCAGAAAACTAGTTATTTACCCTACATATTTCTCACATTCTAGATTTTTCTAATTGTATTCCTGGGAGTCATATTCTTCTACTCCTTAGGTACTTGAAAATACGGTATGCCTTATTCTGATTCAAGTTTGAATTTTTTGGCAGAACTACTTCATACATCCATCAGGAGGCACATAACTTCTAATTGTCTCTCTTTGTGAAGTTAGCAGTAATTAATGACCATTGCCTAGGTTTGTTGTTACAGCTGAATAGTTCAGTTGAAGGCAGAGTAAATAAAGCAGAGTAAGTGGGAATACCCATCAATCAAGAGCATGTAGGATCCTAGCTAAACATCTTTACCAAATTCTTTCCTCTTTGGGCCTCAGTGTTCTTAGCTATAGAATGGGGGCATAAACTATAAAGGACCTCTAAGGTTTCTTGCTCTTCTAACATACTCAAACACTTAAGTAGTGAACTTAATCCCTAGCAGATACAATTTGGGTGCATTAAAAGGATCTGCCTGGGACACCTCAGTGGCTCAGTTGGTTAAGCATCCAGCTCTTGATTTCGGCTCAGCTCATGATCTCAGGGTTGTGAGATCAAGCCGTGTGTCGGGCTCCATGCTCAAGTGGGGAGTCTGCTGGAGATTCTCTCTCTCTCTCTCTCTCTCAAATAAATAAATCTTTTAAAAAATAAATAATAAATAAAAAGGATCCACTAACATTGTGTTATTCTTCCCATCTCAGACCACTTGGGTTCATTTCAAAGCCGAAGTTTGTCAGTTATTAAATCCAATCATGTATATAACAAAGTCAGATAAAAATCATTGTGAAAGCAGGGAGATTATGCCAAAAATCTTGGTTCCTGGATTCTACTTCTAGCTATGCCTGCCCTCAGCTTGTCACATTCTCTCTCAAGGTCCTATCCACAGAATAAAAGATTATGTTAGTGTTCTGTAAAGGCCTACAGGCTTTATGATTTTATGTCTTTTGTTGATTTTTCCCCACAGTTTTTGAGGATGATATTTTTATTAATATCTTCAGCCCTACCTGTTTTTATCTGTTTTCTGATCATACTCTCTTCAGCAACTGATTGACGGGTGCCTGGCCCTAGGTATCAGTTCATGTATGAGATGCATCTTTGGCATAGAAAACTTTCTTGAAGTAAATACATCAAAATATTATTAGCAAATGATTATCTGTGGGTGGTAAAATTGTTGGTCATTTTTAAAACTTATGTCTGTATGCTTCATTTTATTCTATCAACATATATTTTTATAATTTTTAAAAGTCATTCTTGAAAGATTTAATAGCATATTTTTGATAGCATGCCCTAATGAACAAATCACCAAACTCTGGGTAGGAAGATTTCTTTCTCTTCCTATGATTTCATTAGGCAGTATCTCCCACTCTAGGTTAGTCTAAATGCTTTAGTAATAGGTACTTACATTTAATTTGATGGCTTTACTTAATCTTCAGTAATCTCAGTGAAAAAGTATTTTATGCCTACAGAAATTAAAATTTATGAAGAATAGCAGCAATGCATATTGTCATCATCCTTCATAGCCCATATGGAATCTGAATTTGTACTACTTGGGGAACAGGTAGTCTCTTTGTTAGAGAAGTGGTGTGTTACAGAAATATTTGGGCAGAGTCAGGGTGTGTCTTTTGTATGTGATGAAAACAGGAGATCAGAAACTAGTTTGCTAAATTGTGTTCATAACCACTCCCTCTCTCAGTACTTGACTTATCTAATAAGTATCACCCACTGAAGGAGACAGGACAGGTGTCCGGCTTACCTCTCACGGATTTCCTCTCCTGGCAAGGTTTTATGCCGCTCATATGCCCATCTTTAAACACCATAGTGGGGCGCCTGGGTGGCTCAGTCGGTTAAGTGTCTGCCTTCAACTCAGGTCATGATCCCAGGGTCCTGGCATTGAGTCTCACATCAGGCTCTCTGCTCAGCAGGGAGCCTGCTTCTCCCTCTCCCACTCCCCCTGCTTGTGTTCTCTCTCTCTCTCTCTCTCTCTTTCTCTGTCAAATAAATAATTAAAATCTTTAAAAAAATAAAATTAAACACCGTAGTGACAGTTACTGGGTATGTGCCCTCATAGCCATCAACTCACTGTGTGACCTAGACAAGTCACTTAACCTAGTCACAAGCACCAAGGTCACTTCATCTTTAATGAAGAGGCTAGTTCCAGTTTCCATTATTGTCACAGCTAGTGAAATTAACATGAGAAAAACCCATTTCTCAGTAACAAAGGCAGTATGAAAGTCACTGTTTGACCATCAGAAGCGTGACAAATCCGGGCGGTTCTATGGATAGCTCTGATGCAAAATAAATGACTAAATAGCCCTTTAAACATTGCCTGTTGCCTAATATGTCATAATCCGGATCTGTTCAGGCTTTTTGAAGACGATTCCTTACACTTAGTAAGAACAAAGGGCAAATGCCAAAAAGTAAGTAACCTGACATATTTATCGGTAACCTGACCGTTTGGGGATTTCAGCTGCCATCAGTGAGGTCTCTCAAACAACCGGCCCATGCCAATTCTCAGACGGGCTCCTGTACCAATGGCCTGATCAACCCATCCAAATGCAGAGAACCACTTCGAAACCTTCAAAACCAAGTGAAGTGCTTCTATTTTTACATTTTCTAATAGCCTCTCCTATGCCAGAACTTGACCTGCCCCTGAGTAGGCATAGCTAGAAAGATACAGTTTTTATACTCAAGGAAGTCAGTTTAGTAAGGAAAACAAATTACTAGAGTATAGTTACTACAATGATGGAACACAAAAGGGTTGCTTAGCAGGTGTGGGTAGGTCAAGGAAAGCTGAGGAGGAATGAAGGGAATGCTCTTGAGCTAAACCAAACAAAACATTGAAACCCTTATGACATTCAGTCTCTCAGAACCAGAATGAAGATTTATACTGTTCCCATTTGGACAGGGTTTATTTTTTTTCTAATAATTTCAAGCAACTCTAGATCTTTCCATTTTAACAAGATCATTTAGAGCTTCACAGATATTTCCCCAAATGGCCATATTCTGACATGTGGACCATCACTTACACACACACACTTCACGGTCATGCGGCAAAGTGAGAACGGAGTTCATGAGCTGGGCCAGAATATGCAAATGAAACTGCCCCACTATGTCTGCTTTAACAAAATAATAGATCCCTGCCTGTATCTGTTCACTTGTATTACGGTTAAAATAATTCCAACTATGTATTGTAAATTGCAGGATATGCCTGATCGTCATGCATGGGAATCTGTGCTCCTCCAGAATTGCACAATTGTGTTTCTTCTATTTTTGTTTTTGCCACATTAATTATATCATGTAGTACTTGAAATAAAGGTGGAGTCTTTCACTCTGCGAACTTGCAGTTCAAAAGTTAAATGATGCGTTAAGAAACCAAGTTTTTTAATTACTTACAAGATGTTCCTGGATGAAATTCTCTTGCCTTCTGCTGTTTGCAATAACTCAAATCCTATTTCTCCTTTTCGATCATCTCCTTATATTCATACCATATTTGCCAGTTTTCCTTATTACTTCAGCTAATTTCTAAACAAATCATAGCCTACATAATATTAGTTGTTCAGTCACTAAACTAATATCCCCAAATGTATTTTGATGTTCTCAATTCCCAAAATTTGCCTTTGCTCGTGCATGATTTATCTATATAACTCAGCTATGAACTTCTCTCTCTCATGCACTTGGCCACACTGCATTTCTCTGCATCATCTACTACACTGCACTGGGATTCTGAGTCATGTGGGATTGGGCACCTCCCTGCTATCAACTGTAATATTTAAATTCCACTTACCAGTCTTCTTTTGAATCCAAGCACCACGTGAATTAAACTGACTATAGTTGCTTTCAACCTGTAATTCCTGTTTGCAACAGGTAGTTGCCAACTCTTGAAACTAACAGGTTTGACTAGAAGTTGATAGTTCTTACTCCCACAGAACTATATATTTTACATTTATATAAATTCAGAAGGTAAAATCATACCTTTCTTATCAGGACTCTTTGTTCATTGATAACACAATATCTTAATTTAAACAAAAAGTATTTGCACCTTACCTAAGAAAATAAATTAAGTTCCTCTTAGTGCCAAGCAAGGGGAAAGTCGGAAAATTTTACTACAAAGAGACTACCAACCACTTCAAGGGATTTACCAGACAAGTGCTTGTATAAATTACAAAGACAATGCTAATCTATACCTAAATGAGAAGCCAGGACATTTGCCTAATGGCAAGTGGGGTAACTGACTCTTGGCATTTTCAACTGGGGCATATGAAAAATATAGCATTCCTCGAAGTTGTCCAGGGACTTGAGATCACCGGGATTTATCCAACCTACTCGGTGGAAATGATAAGAAGAATTACAGAACCAAGGAGTGTTTTGACAAAGCCTCGAAATCTGCATTAGGCTCATGGAAAGTTGGATCAAGAATGTACCTTAGAGGGTGCCTGGGTGGCTCAGATGGTTAAGCATCTGCCTTCGGCTCAGGTCATGATCCCAGGGTCCTGGGATGGAGTCCCGCATCAGTCTCCCTGCTCGGAAGGGGGCCTGCTTCTTCCTCTCCCTCTGCTTCTCCCCCTGCTTGTGCTCTTTCGCTCTCTCTGTTAAATAAATAAATAAAATCTTTAAAAAAAAGAATGTACCTTAGAGATCGTTTCATCCATCACGCTTGTTTGACTGTGAGGAAACAAGTCCACAGCAGTCAAGGGATTCACCTAAGGTCTTGCGCTTCTGGTAACTGACCAATTCAGAACCAGACCTGGATAATCCTGCCCCATTCCAGTAGTCTTAAAGCCAGCTGGCAAGTAAATTTAAACCCTCTAACAGCAGGTAGCCTATTTCCAGCTCCTGAATGTCCCTTTTTCTGAAAATTAGGCAAACAGGTTGGAATATTTTGAAAAGAAAACACTGATTATAAAGTGGGAAGAAATTCCTGTACAGACTTGCTAACACTGGAAGTAAGTCTTTGGCTTCCCCAAGACAAAGGAGAGTCTTAGTCATGAAGTTAAGGTTGAAAACGGATTGTGTCACCAGCCTGAGAGCAGATAACCTTTTTTAGAAGCAGTACGCTGAAATTAGAACTAAAGGAAAGAGTTTACAGAAACTTGAATTTAAAGCTATCTTACAACACTGGGAGTTATTTTGTACTTATTGTTTGCATTTAATAAAGTATCAGGCATGCAAAAAAGAATAGAGGGGCGCCTGGGTGGCTCAGTTGGTTAAGTGTCTTCCTTCGACTCAGGTCATGATCTCAGGGCCCTGGGATCGAGTCCTGCATCCGGCTCCTTGATCAGCAGGGAGCCTGCTTCTCCTTCTGCCTGCCACTCCCCCTGCCCGTACTCTCTCTCCCTCTGCCAAATAAATAAATAAAATCTGAAAAAAAAAAAAAAGGAATAGAAACTGTGATGAATTCCTTGTGTTGCCCGCCTGACCCCATTTCCACCTCTCCCTTCTGAATTCGGACTTATATTTTCATACCTGTTTTGTGTTTTTCCTATATATAAATGTATCCATAAATGATACTTAGTATTGTTTTCATATTTTAAGTTTTATATAAGTGCTATCATATTGTATATATATTTCTGCAATTCACACTACCCCCCCACTTTCTTTCTCAATACTATGTTTTTGAGATACATCCTATGGATAAAGAGGAGAGCTGGAGTGTTAATTTATTTTTTAAGTATTCTGTGGTATTCCACTGTATGAATGTTTTGACATTTATCTAATTTCCTATTAATGGACATCTAGTGAGTTTCCCGGGGTTTGGCTTTGTTTTGTTTGCTGGGATTTTTTTAACCTTGCTATATAAACATTTTTATAAAACCCTCTACTGATGATTGTATGTGTAAGTTTCTTTAGTGACATTTATGAGGTCTTAACATATGCATATCTTCAACTTGACAAACAGATCTCAGAAATAACCAGCAGAATATGAGAGTATCCAATACTAGCACTATATATTTTCAGAGTTTTTAATTTTTTACTAATTTTTAAGAGTCTAAAATATTTCCTTATGGTGTTAATTTGTTTTCCTGATTCCTCATGGGACTGGGTGTCTTTCCATGTGTTCACTGGCAATTTGAATCTCCTTTTCTGCCTGGGTCACATTTCAGATGAACGGCTTATCTTTTTATTATTGATTTTTAGAAATTCTTCTATAGTCAGGATATAAATCTTTCATAACTATATGGCTATATGCAGCCAATATCTTCTCCACATCTGGAATTTACATTTTGTTATGGTGTCTTTTTTTCTTTAAGATTTTATTTATTTATTTGTCAGAGAGAAAGAGAGAGCACAAGCAGGGGGAGTGAGAGAAGGAGAAGCAGGCTTCCCACTGAACAGGGAGCCTGATGCAGGGCTCGATCCCCAGGACTCTGGGATCGTGACCTGAGCCGAAGGCAGACACTTAACCAACTGAGCCACCCAGGCATCCCATGTTATGGTGTCTTTTTATGATCAGGTTTATCAATCTTTTCTTTTTGATGTATGCTTATTATTTCTTCTAAAAAAATATGTCCCCACTCTGAAGTCATAAAGATACTCTCTTGTAGTTCCCTCTAGGTTTTTTTTTTTAGGTTTGGGTTTTTTACAACCTTTAGGGCTTCTATACACATAGAATTTACTTTTGTGTGTGGTGTGAGGTAGGAAGCTAATTTTTTTTTCCAAATTGACAACCAATTGTTTTGAAACCTTTTATTGAAAATACCATCCTTTTCCCAAAGATGGGTAATGCCACTTTTGACATATTTTGGATTCTCTTTTTGGTTCTGTCAAGTTATTCTTTCATCCCTGTGCCTTAATGCATATCTTAATTACTATACCTTGATAGTAAGTTATAGTATCTGGAAAGTAGGGATGCCTGGGTGGCTCAGTCAGTTAAGGATCTGCCTTCGGCTCAGGTCATGATCCCAGGGTCCTGGGATCGAGTACCTCATCAGTCTCCCTGCTCAGCGGGGAGCCTGCTTCTCCCCCTGCCTGCCACTCACCCTGCTTGTGCTCGCTCTCGCTCTCTCTCTGTCTCTAACAAATAAATTAAATCTTAAAATATATATATCTGGAAAGTAAGCTCCTGCCAGTCAAGTAAACACAGTGGGAGCTAGCTATATTTGAGCTATCTCTCTTGAACCAACCCCCCCCCCAAAAAAAGAGGATGCATACTGCAAGAAAGAAAATCCAGAAAGAGGCTATGGGATGTGCCAGTGGGCCGTGAGTGGCAAAGTTGGAATCCTGGAACTGGAGATTGATATCCTGTACCAAGAGAACTATGCTCTGTGGAGATCTGTGGGGGCCGGTAAGAGCTCACACAGTGCTTGCTTTGGCAACACATATACTAAAATTGGAACAACACAGAAGATTAGCATGGCTTCTGCACAAGGGTGACACGCAAAAGGGCCGCACATGTGTTCGTGAAAGATCCAGACTTTGGATACCTGCCCACAGAAGGCCTTGTGGTCAGTCAGTGTTACGAAGTAAAACAACAGCAACCACAGAGAATTCCAATTGCTCCCAATGAAGTAAAAAGACATTTTCTCTGAAAATGAAGTTAAAAAAATAATCCAATTTATAATAGCATCAAGAATAAAATACTTAGGAATAGATTTAACAAAAGAAGTAGAAGACTTGTATACTGAACATTGTTGAAAGAAATTAAGGAAAACCTAAATAAATGGACCAGAAGCCTTAATATTGTTAACATACTCTTCAGGGGCACCTGGGTGGCTCAGCCAGTTCAGCAGCTGGCTCTTAGTTTTGGCGCAGGTCATGATCTCGGGTCCTGGGATCAAGCACTGCTTTGGGCTCCCTGCTCAGTGGGGAGTCTGCTTGAAGGATTCTCTCCCTCTGCCCCTTCCCCAACTCACATGTGCACTCTTTCTCAAATAAATAAATAAATCTTTAAAAGAAAAAAAAGATGCTCTCGAAAATGATCTACAGATTCAGTGCAGTCCCTATCGATATCTCAACTGCCTTCTTTGCAGAAACAGACACACTGATCCTACAATTCCTATAGGCATGCAAAGGACCAAGGGAAGCCAAAACAATCTTGGAAGAAAAGAACAAAACTGAAGGACTCACAGTTCCTGATTTTTGAAACTTACTACAAAGCTACAGTAATCAAAATAGTGTGGTACCAGCTAAGGATAGACCAGTGGAATACAATTAAGAGTCAAGAAATATACCCAGGCATCTATGCTCAATTTATTTTCAACAAATGGTGCTGGGACAATTGGATAGCTACGTGTAAAAGAATGAAGCTGGACCCCATCTCCATACCATATATGAAAGGTGATGTGAATCTAAAACTGCTCTTAAGGGAAAAGGAAAAAAGGACTCTAAATAGACCAAAGACCTACATGTAAGATCTAAACTGTAAAAACTCTACAAAGAAAACATAAGAAGTCTTAAATGTCCTTGTCTTCAGATTAGACATTTGTTCCTTGGATATGACACCGAAAACAGGCAACAAAAGAAAAAAAAAGATAAATTGAATTCAGTTAAAATTTTTAAAACTTTTGTACTTTATAGGACACTAGTAAGAAAAAAAAAAAGATAACCCAAAAATGGAAGAAAATAATTGCAAATCATACATCTGATAAATGTCTAGTATCCAGAATATTTAAAGAACTCTTGGGACTCGGGGCGCCTGGGTGGCTCAGTCATTAAGCGTCTGCCTTCGGCTCAGGTCATGCTCCCAGGGTCCTGGGATCGAGCCCCACATCAGGCTCCCTGCTCAGCGGGAAGCCTGCTTCTCCCTCTCCCACTCCCCCTGCTTGTGTTCCCTCTCTCGCTGTGTCTCTCTCTGTCAAATAAATAAATAAAATCTTTAGAAAGAAAAAAGCTCTTAGGACTCAATAATAAAAAGACAAGTAACCTAATTTAAAAATGGGCAGAGAGGGGGCACCAGGGTGACTCAGATGGTTAAGGTCTGCCTTTGGCCCAAGTCCTGATCCCAGGGTCCTGGGATCGAGCCCCACATCGGGCTCCCTGCTCAGTGGGGAGCCTGCTTCTCCCTCTCCCTCTGCCTCTCCCCCTGCTCATGCTCTCTCTCTCTCTGTATCTCTGTGTCTCAAATGAATCAATTAAAAAAAAAAAAAATGGGCAGAGGATCTGAAGAGACATTTCTCCAAAGAAATACACAAATTGCCAATGAGCCCATGCAAAGATACTTAATATCAATAGTTATTGAGGAAATGCACATCAAAATCACATTGAGAGGGGCACCTGGGTGGCTCAGTCGGTTAAACATCTGCCTTCGGTTCAGGTCATGACCCTGGGACCCTGGGATGGAGCCCCGCATCATGATCCCTGCTCGGCGGGGAGCCTGCTTCTCCCTTTGCCTCTGCCTACTGCTCCTCCAGCTTGTGCTCTCTCTCTGTCAGATAACCTAAAAAAAAAAAAAAAAAAATTGAGATGCCACATACAAAAAAACAACAACAGACAATACCAAGTGTTGGTAAGAATGTGAATTGGAACCCTTATACAATGCTCCTGGGTATGTAAAATGGTACAGTTGCTTTGAATAACAGTTTGGCAGTTTCTCAAAAAGTTGAATATAGAATTAGCATATGATCCAGCAATTCTAAGTAAATACCCAAGAGAAGCATTGGGTATGTGTAATAGATTTAAGCATTATATCCACACAAAATCTTGTACACTAGGATTCATAGCATCATTATTCATAGTAGCTAGGGATTGGAAACAACCCAGCTGATGGATTAGTCCATCAGCTAATGAATGAGCAAATAAAATGTGATGTATCCATACAATGGAATATTATTGAGCCATGGATAGTAAACCTTGAAAATGTTATGCTAAATGAAAGTAAGCAGAAATAAAAGGCCACATATTGTAGGATTTCCTTTATATGTAATGTCCAGAATAAGCAAATCCAAAGAGAAAGTAGATTAGTGGTTGCCTAGGGCTGGGGTAGAGGGAGGTTTGGGGGAGGGAGACATTGGGGAGTGACTGCTAATGGGGATCACCTTTCTTTTAGGGGTGATGAAAGTGTTCTGGAAGTAGTGGTGATGGTTGCAACCTCTCTCTCTCAAATAAAATCTTAAAAAAAGAGAGAAAATAGAAAATGAGCAAAGATTGCCATGTTCATTTTATGAGGCTACTGTAACTCTGAATTCAAAAACTGAATAAGGCAGGGCGTGCCTGGGTGGCTCAGTCTTTGAGCATCTGCCTTCGGCTCCGGTCGTGGTCCCAGGGTCCTGGGATCAAGCCTCACATCGGGCTCCTTGCTTAGTGGGAAGCCTGCTTCTCCCTCTCCCACTCCCCCCTCTCTCTCTGTGTCTCTCTCTGTCAAGTAAATAAATAAAATCTTAAAAAAAAAACTGAATAAGGCAGCACCTGGGTGGCTTAGTTGGTTCAGCATCTGGCTATTGATCTCACCTCAGGTCTTGATCTCAGGGTATTGAGTTCAAGCCCGAGTGGGCTCCAGCTCAGCATGGAGCCTACTTAAGATAAACAAATGAGCAAATAAATACTGAATAAGGACATTATTAAAAATTTCAAACGAGCAAATAAATACTGAATAAGGACGTTATTAAAAATTTCAATTAGATTGATGTCATATATGAACATATATTTGAATATCCAATATAAAATATTAGCTAGCTGAATTCAACAGTGAATTTTAAAAAATAATAACTAAATGGAGAAACTTTAGAAGCGTTTTTTTCTTAAAGATTATTTATTTATTTATTTATTTATTTATTTATTTATTTATTTGACAGAGACAGAGATAGCGAGAGAGGGAATATAAGCAGGGGGAGTAGGAGAGGGAGAGGGAGAGGGAGAAGCAGGCTCCCGCAGAGCAAGGAGCCCAATATGGGACTCGATCCCAGAACCCTGGGATCATGACCTGAGACGAAGGCAGACACTTAACGATTGAGCCACCAGGTGCCCCTTTAGAAGCATTTCTTTTAAGAGTAATGAAAAATAAGCTATCTACTACTTTAGTTACTCTTTAAAATTATACTCGAGGGGTGCCTGGGTGGCTCAGTCAATTGAGCATCCGACTTGATTTTGGCTCAGGTCATGATCTTGGGGTCATGGGATCAAGCCCCACATCAGACTCTGCACTCAGCAGGGAGTCTGCTTGAGATTCTGTCTTTCCATCTCCCTTTGTCCCTCCCACCTGCATTCTCTGTCTCTCTCTCTCTCAAATAAATAAATCTTTAAAAAATAATAATAAAGGGCGCCTGGGTGGCTCAGTCGTTGAGCATCTGCCTTCGGCTCAAGTCATGATCCCAAGGTCCTGGGATCGAGCCCCACATCAGGCTCCCTGCTCAGCGGGAGGCCTGCTTCTCCCTCCCCCACTCCCCTTGCTTGTGTTCCCTCTCTCGCTGTGTCTCTCTCTGTCAAATAAATAAATAAAAATCTTAAATAATAATAATAAAATAAAATACTAGAGATGCTGGACAATGCTATAAAAAGATGAAAAGATATAAGCAATACAAGAATTGGAAATAAAGAGATAAGCTATCATTTTGTGAAAAACAATATGATCGACATAGAAAAATCAATAGAATAAACAAACTATTGCAACAGGATGGATGTACCATATTTTATTCAATCAGTCCCCTACTGATGGGAATTCAAACTGATCTTTTGCTATTACAAATTGTGCCATAATGAATAATCCTGTGCATAGGTTGCTATCTATTTGTGGAGGTAAGTATTCAGGGTAAATGCCTGGAAGTGGTATTGCTACATCAAGAAGTACAGGCATATGAAATTTTGTCAGCCAAATTCACTCCAAATTGTTGCACCATCCTGTACCCCCATTAACAATGTATAAGAGTGCCTGTTTCTTCACAGCCTTATTAACAAAGAGTGGTGTTAAACATTTGGATTTTTGTCCATCTGATAAGTGAAAAGTAGTATTGACATCTAATTGTAGTTTTCATTTACATTTTCTTAATAAATGAGATTGAATATCTTTTTCTACATTTAGGGCTGTTTGTCTTTCCTTGTCTATGCTGTTTACCCATTTTTCTATTGAGTTTTTGCTCATCAGTTTTTAATAAGCTTTGTTTCTTAAAGTTTAAAAAAAAAAGGGAATAGCCTGAATGTCCACAATTTGGGGATGGGTTAATTAAAAAATTATTCTATATTCATACAGCGGCATACTATACAGCCATAAAGATAAAAGTTGGTTACATGTGCTTCTATCAGAAGATCTCCTCGATACACTATTAAATAAAAAAGCAATGTTTGGGACGCCTGGGTGGCTCAGTCATTTAAATGTCTGCCTTCGGCTCAGGTCATGATCCCCGGGGCCTGGGATCAAGTCCCGCATCAGGCTCCCTGCTCAGTGGGGTGTCTGCTTCTCCCTCTTCCTCTGCCCTGCTCATGCTCCCTCTGTCTCTCTGTCTCTCTCAAGTAAATAAATAAAAAATTTTTAAAAAGCAATGTTTAGAATAATTTCAGTACTGTGATCCCATCTATGAAAACGATAAGGCTATATATAAAGCCACACATAGAAACTTATATTTTCCACAGAGAAGTTTGCTGAGGTTTGAGGATGAAGAGAAAGGTTTCCTTTTCATTTCAATTTATATCAAATTCTTAGGCTCCACTCCAGACCTATTAAAACAGAAACTGGGATTAGGCTAGGCACTCTGTTTTATCAAACCCTCCAGGTGATTTTGATGCGTGCTCAAATCTGAGAATCACTGTTCTAAGTCAGTGCTACTAAATATGGTTCTCACACCAGCAGCATCAGCACTACCAGGGAACTTGCTGGAAATGCAAATTCATGAGCCTCAAGCCTGAACTCCTAATCAGAATCTCTGGGTGGGGCCCAGGAATCTGTGATTTAAGAAGTTCTCCAGGTGATTCTGATGCACACATAAGTCTGAGAATCACTGCTCTAAATTTCTCTCAAGGTTCAGCTCTTTTTTTTTAAGTGAAAATTAGTTTTAAGACAGAAAAAAATAGTTCCATGCTCATAAGTTTCATTGAACAGACTAGGCCTCAGTTGATCTTTTCTCACCTTATAAGTAACACAAGTACATTTAAATGAGTAGATTTGGGGACCCCTGGGTGGCTCAGTCAGTTAAGCTTCTGCCTTGGGCTCAGGTCATGATCCCAGGGTCCAGGGTCCAGTAGAGTCTCTTGCTCAGCAGGGACTCCACTTCTCCCTCTGCCTGCCGCTCCCCCTGTTTGTGTTCTCTCTCTCTCTTTCTGACAAATAAATAAAATCTTGGAAGGAACGAAGGAGGGAAGGAAGGAAGGGAGGGAGGGAGGGAGGGAGGGAGGAAGGAAGGAAGGAAGGAAGGAAGGAAGGAAGGAAGGAAGGAAGGAAGGAAGGAAGGAAGGAGAGGTGCCTGGGTGGCTTGGTTAAGCGTCTGCCTTTCGCTTGGGTTGTGGTCCCAGGGTCCTGGGATCCAGCCCTGTGTCACACTCCCTGCTTAGCAGAGAGCCTGCTTCTCCCTCTCCTGTTCCCCTTGCTTGTGCTATTTCTCTCTGTCAAATAAATAAATAATTAAAAAAAAAAAAGAAACCTAGCTATATGCTGATAATAAATACAGATGAAACAGTGATAGATAAAGGTTGAAATTAAAGAGACAAAGAGGCACCAAGCAGTTACAAGCAAACAAAGCAAAATTAGTAAAAATTAAGGTAAAAATTTAAGGTAAAGTCTATCAACCTAGAAAGAAGGTATATGTAATGATAAAAGGCACAATTAATGAAGATGATATAATAGGTATAAACCGATATGCACTAAACAACTTAGAAGCTGAATACATTTTAAAAACTAAAAATTGCCTAATAGATAAAAATTAATGAATCATGCAAAAAAATAAATAATATAATTTATATACAATTTAATAGATAGAGAAATGTCCCTCGTATAGAAAAATTTTCATGTCCATGGAGGATTTGGAAAAATTGATCATGTCTTTGGCAAAAAATAAAATAATAAATTTTAAAAAGTAGCAGCCTTTTTTTTCTGATCGTAATCTAACATGGTTGGTAAAAATAATAAAAAGTAAACAGAGAGGCACGTGGGTGCCTCAGTCAGTTGGCCATCTGACTCTCAGCTTAGACTCAGGTCGTGATCTTGGGGTCATGGGATTGGGCCCCATGTGGGGCTCCACACTCAACGTGTAGTCTGCTGGAGATTCTCTCTATCTCCCTCTCCCTTTGCCCCTCCCTCTCCGATCACATGTGGTATAAACAAACAAACAAACAAAATTTTAACTACTTGGAAATTAAGAAATACACTCCGCAGGGGTGCCTAGGTGGCTCAGTCAGTTGGGCAGCCATCTCTTGATTTCGGCTCCGGTCATGATCTCGGGGTCATGGGATGGAGCCCGGCATGTTCACCCTCAGCTAGGAGTCTCGTTGTTGAGATTCTCTCTCTCTCTCTTTCATGAAGAAATCTTTTTTTTTTTAAGATTTTATTTATTTATTCATGAGAGACAGAGAGAGAGAGAGAGAGAGAAGCAGGCTCCCAAGGAGCAGGGAGCCTGATGCGGGACTTGATCCCAGGACCCTGGGATCATGACCTGAGCTGAAAGCAGACGCTCAACCATCTGAGCCACCCAGGCACCCATGAAAAAATCTTTTAAAAAATACAATCCCCAATAATTGTGAGCTCAGAGAGATGAAGGGGATCAGAGTTGTCACCCCAAAATATGCCACTTTGGCTTAAGGATTGTTTTGAGCTGAAGACAAATAGCTCCCTGCCCTCCATCTTTCTGTCTGAAAACAGGGTATAAATTTCCCTTTTCAAAGGTAACATAAATTTCCATTTGTAGAGGTGTCCCCCTCTCCTATAGCAGGAAAAGAACTACTCCTGAGATAAGAGACAACTCTTATCATCTGAAATAACTTTTTTTTAAAGATTTTATTTATTTATTTGAGAGAGAGAGAGCACATGAAAGGGGGGAGGGTCAGAGGGAGAAGCAGACTCCCCGCCGAGCAGGGAGCCCAATGCGGAACTCGATCCCGGGACTCCAGGATCATAACTTGAGCCGAAGGCAGTCGCTTAACCGACTGAGCTACCCAGGCACCCTGAAATAACTCTTATCTGCATAACAAACCTTAGTGAACAGCCCTTATTTACCTAATGACTTCCTAGTAAGCATTCACCCTCAGAAGCCCCAAACATCTTTTTGTTTGTTTAGCTTCTTCTTAACACTTGATCACCCTTTGTTAAGATGGTATATAAGCCCCAATTGAAACTGCCTTCTTGAGTCACATTTCCTTGTGGACTTCTGTCTGTAGGTATGTGATTAAATCCGTTTTTTTTTCCTCCTGTTAATCTGTCTTTTATCAGCATGATTTACTGGCCCCACCACTGAACCTAAGAGGAAGAGTTTTTCCCCTCCTCTACAATGTATCAGTTCTGAAATTATAAATTATCTTGTAAGTAATATGAAAGAATGCCTTATACCAAAACCTGTAGGATGTGTCAAAAGTAGAGCTGAACAAAATAAACAAGTTTAAGTTATTTCCTTGCTAAAGAACACAAGAAAGAAGATCATATAGAAAATAACTATCATATTGGGCGCCTGGTGGCTCAGTTGGTTGGGCGACTGCCTTTGGCTCAGGCCATGATCCTGGAGTCCCGGGATCGAGTCCCACATCGGGCTCCCTGCTCGGCGGGGAGTCTGCTTCGCCCTCTGACCCTCCCCCCTCCCGTGCTCTCTCTCTCTCATTCTCTCTCTCAAATAAATAAATAAAATCTTAAAAAAAAAGAAAATAACTATCATATTAAGAAATGTAAAAAAAAAAAGAATGAAAGAAGGAGGAAAAGATTAATAAATAATAGGTTGAGACTAACAGAATAGTAAACAAACCGAAGAAGGGAAAAGAGGGGGAGGAGGAGAAGGAAAGCAGTGATCAATAAATCCAAACTAAAACTTTGAAAAGACCAATAAAATAGATTATAGGTTAACTTTTTATGAGCCCAATTAAGGAAAAAAAGATTGATGTGGGAAACAAAGGCAGAAGGAAATGTACACAAAATTAAATGTCCTTATCACCTGCAGCCCATTGACAGATACTTGAGGTAGGAAGGTTATAACTTTCCTCCGGGATCCTGTGAGTCTTCTTTAGCATATGAATGTCCTTTAGGAACTTCCCTTATCTTTATTTCCTCCAACCCCAAGGTATATAATCAGTTGCTCCTCCCAATCCTGGGGCAGCAGCTCTTTCTACCCACGGTCCCGTCCCCATGCTTTAATAAAATCATCTTTTTGCACCAAAGACGTCTCGAGAATTTTTTCTTGGACGTCGGCTCCGGACCTTACTAACATTCCAGAACTACATCAAGAGCACGTGTAAAAATGAGCAAAAATAGGAATGAGGAAGGAGACATAACCACAGAGACCGTGTGGCCGGAGAGGAGCAAATTAGAGAAAAAGATTGCAGGAATGGGATCATAGAGGTAAGTAGGAATCATACCACCTGGGGCCTTATAAACCACCGCCACCAAAAAAAAAAAAAAATCAACAACCTGGGGATGGTTTGGAGTCCTTGAAGCTAAGTGTTATGTGTGAATTGTGTCCCCCCCAAAAAGATATGTTGAAGTCCTAATTCCTAGTACCTGTGAATGTGACCTTATTTGGAGATAGGGTTTTTTTCAGATGTAATTAAGTTCAGATGAAGTCATCCTGATTAGGATGGGCCCTAATCCAATGACTAGTGTCCTTTTAAGAAGAGGAAAATTTGGAAAAGCAAGAGCAAGACCTAAAGATGGAATCAGAGATAAAAGCTATGTTGCCATGAGCCAAGAAATGCCTGAGGCTCTCAGAGGCTGCAAGAGGCCCAGAAACTTCCTCCCCTACAGTCTGCAGAGAGAGAGCATGGTCCTGCTGACACCTTGATCTTGGACATCCAGCCTGCAGAGCTGTGAGAGAATAAAGTTCTGTTGTTTAAGCCACTGGCTTAAACATTTTGACAACAGTCCTAGGAAGCTAATACAAATGTGTATACATGCAAAAGAGAAGGAGGAAAAGGGCTATATTCAGGAAATTAGTAATGGTTACCTCAGAGGGCATTAGGTTAGGTGTAGATTATTAGCTTTACCTTTATATTTGGACATAAAGATTCCTTAAAGAATGCCTCATATTTATTTATCTTAAAATTTTATACTATCCAAAATCTTTAAAAAAAAAAAAAAAGGTGGGGGGAGGTCCCCAGGTGGCTCAGTCAATTAAGCGTCTGCCTTTGGCTCAGGTCATGATCCCAGGGTTCTGGGATCAAGCCCCACATCAGGATCCCTGCTCGCCGGGGAGTCTGCTTCTCCCTCTCCCTCTGCCCCTCCCCACTGCTTGTGTGCATGCTCTCTCTCTCAAATAAATCTTCAAAAAAAATTTATGTGATGCTTTTCAAATTACAATAGTAATACATTCTTATGGTAACAAGTGAAATAATTCAATATGAATATTGGAATTTCAGATAATCAATGAACAATTTTTAACGCGTGTCCCGTACAATATTTGGGGCATGTTTACACTAACAGAGTAATTCGCATTTGCCTGGGCAGCCTTTATTTAGTTTGGCACGCTCCTCCACCAGATTGCCACATAGCTTGCTCTGTTACCTCATGCAGGTTTTTGCTCAACAGTCACCTTCTCATGAAGGTCTTTCCCAACCATTTCATTTCAAATCGAAGCTTACCTCCACTTCTCCCCAAATCCTTCATGGCTCTACTACCAGCTTAAAACATAGTTGCCTGTTTATTTGCTCAGTATGTCTCCCTTAGTATAGATGTAATCTCATGAAGGCAGGGATTTGGATGGTATGTTCACTGCCTATGTAAATTCCAAAAGCCTAGAATACTGGCACATAGCAGCCTCTCGATAAATCCTTATTGAGCAAATGCAAGCATAAATGCATTAGGGAGGCTATACTAGCTCTCTCCAGTGCCATGAGAGCAGATGGTTTGTAGCAGTCCCAGGGAGCAGACAGGAAAAGGATCTGCCCTCTGGTCGAGCTGGCAGAATCATTTACTCTCATTTATTCATCTGATGTACTTTGAGTCCTCGCTATCTGCTGGCACAGTTTGTTGCCAGAGATGTTGACTAAATAATCCCACAGGGTTCTGTGGTCTGGAGGAGGAGATAGACAGTAACACACAACAGGTGGATGCTTATTTAATTACAGTGGTGATCTCTCTATGGAGGAATAGAACAAAGAGAGCATAATCTGGTCTGGTGGTCAGGGAAGACTTCCCAGAAGAAGGGAGCTGGAGCTGAGATCTGAAGGCTGAGCCTGGGTTAACAGGAACAGAGGTGTGTAAACCAAGGGATGTAGTGGAGCAAAATCTTCCACCCCAAAATGTGTGTCTTTGGCATGTGGATTACTTTAGGCTGATGGTTTAAAAACAAAAAACAAAAAACATGGGAATCCTGGATGGCTCAGTCAGTTAAGCATCTGCCTTCAGCTCAGGTCATGATCCCGGGGTCCTGAGATCAAGCCCCACATCAGGCTCCTTGCTCGGCAGGGAGCCTGCTTCTCGCTCTCCCACTCCTCCTGCTTGTGCTCTCTCTCTCTGTCAAATGAATGGATAAAAATCTTTAAAAAATAATAATAAAAACAAAAAACATAGAAGGCCCAGAGTCACCTTGGTAGCACGGTTCATTAAGTATCCAACTTTTGGTTTCAGCTCAATCGTGATCTCAGGGTTATGAGATTGAGCCCAGCATCAGGCTCAGTGGTCAGCATGGAGTCTACTTCAGATTCTCCCTCTCCCTCTGCCCCTCCAGCTTGTGCTCTCTCTCTCTCTCAAATAAATTAATAAATCTTAACAACAAAACAGAAGGCCCAGGAAGAACATTTGACCTTCCTCTTAAATGCCTAAAAGAATTTAGATAGAGGACTTGCTCAGGAAAAGAGCTATCAGCATAGATAACTACATAATATGAACTAGTGGTGGTGGACAGGGAGGAAACAACAATGCCTGCTTGATCAAAGTCCTCTCTCTTGTGCCATTGTGTCTGGATGGCCCAGCAAACATTTGTTTACCAAACACTTATTCTTTTCATTCTTCCTGTAAATTACCTCCTGGACCCCTAACCCATCTCCTTAGTCCAAAATGACATATGTACTTCTTTTTGCCTGACTGCCTTTGGAATATCTTATGTTTTTGTAGATTCAAACATAAGATATTCCAAAGGCAAGTTTAATTTATTAAATTAAAAAAATTTAATAATAAATGATTAAATTTTATTTTCTTCTGTTAATCTGTCTCATGTCAATATAATTCTTAGACTAGCAGGAATCTTGAAGGGTAAAGAAAGATTTTTCCTCCCCAACAGTTGGTGTAGTCCACAGGGTGAACTTCCCTGGCTGGACACTATTCAGTTTGAGTTGCTGCAGCTGAGAGATACTGGGACAGCTGATAAAAGCTGGCAGATGATAAGATTTCTTACCACATCAGCCTCCTAGATTTCTGTCTGTGGGGTCTGATGGAAATGAAAATGATGAGAGTCCTTTTTCTTTCTCTTTCTAAACATAGAATTGCAGGGGGAAAAAATTTGTAGACTAGTTCCTCGGGTATAGCAACTTTAGTAAAAGTTTGTTATGAGTATTCTTGTTTTGTATTGATCTTTTTCCTTCCAGAGATGGTCATTGTTTTCTTTTGTCTCTGTCTTTTGTGTCATTTGTTGTAAAGCATGGAGAACGATAGGTCTGATTAGGTTTTCCTTTCACCTTGTTCTGTGTCTTAAGAGCGTGGCTTTATGACCAGTGAGAATATTCTCTCTGGACTCTTCCAACCAGAGGATGCATGTACTGGCGTGCATCAGGCAGACAGCCAAAGAGGCTGTGGATCCTAAGTCATCTATTTAACACACTTCACTCTCTTTGTCCAACTGTACCAGCTCTCAGGAGAATTTGTCATAGGGGTCCTGGTCCATAAGGGGCAACTGTCATTTCAATCTTCATTGTAAATGTGGGTTGCACCCCATTTGTGGCTAGATATGGCTGGGCAGAAATGTGGGTCACACCCCATTTGCAGCTAAATCTTTCTTAGGCTAAATTTGAGAGTGGACGTTCTGGATCCTGTGAAGACTGCATTTTTTTACACTTTATGGCTCCTTTTCCTCCCAAAGATAGTCACTGTTTTTCTTTGTCTCTGTCTGTTGTGTTGTTTGTCATAAAGAGCAAGATGATAGGGCAGAATGCAGGCATAGGTCCGATTAGCTGCTCTTAGAGCCAGCAAGACAGACCGGTGAGTTCACAGTCCTTAGCAGACCAGTGCAGTGTCTGGTTAGTCAAACTATGCTGTGGGTTAATGTGCACATGAGGTAAAGGCTTTTGTGAAGGGACATCTTGCAAGCCAAAGCCACAAAATTGGTGGACACAGGTCAGGCATGTACGGGTGCTCGCCCCTTAACCCAAAGTCTCACATGTTAGGATAAGTTGGTCACGGAATAGGTTAGATTGACACTAGGTAACCCACCAACCTCAAGAAAATTTCCTTGAACAGATACTCTGTAAAAACACATCACACAGGGGCACCTGGGTGGCCCAGTCAGTTAAGCGTCTGTCTTTGGCTCAGGTCATGATCCCAGGGTCCCGGGATCAAGTCCCACATCAGGCTCCCCACTAAGGAGTCTGCTTCTCCCTCTCCCTCTGACTGCCGCTCCCCCTACTTGTGCTCTCTGTCTGTCAAATAAATAAATAAAATCTTTAAAAAAAATGTTAAAAAAAAAAAAACATCACACAGCACATTCCTCTTAGGTATTAGTGGCTCCAAGAGACCCAAGGCTTAGCTAAAGCTATTAATGTGCATATAAGAAAAATCAGGTGAGGTCACTAATTGGGCAGGTCAGAATGTGGGATGCACCCCGTTTGTGGGTAGATCTTTCTTAGGCCAACTTTGGAAGTGAACTTCCTGGATCTTGTGAGGGCTATGTATTTTGCACTCTCTTATGGGTTACCTCACCACAACAGCTCTTGTATGGATAATCTTCATGCCAGTTGCTGTGTGGTCGCTCAGAAAAATCATCAGTGACATTCAGACTACAACACAGGAAAATCTAACAGATTACCATTTCCTACCTTCACCCCATAAAGATGCTCAAGCCGGACATCTGTCCTTGGGATCTCTGTTTATGTAGATTCCCTGTACGTATATAATTAAATTTTACTTTCTCCGGTTAATCTGTCTTATAGTAATTTAATTCACGGAGCAGCCAGCATCTTGAAGGGTAGAGGAAAACAGGAGACAGCGTTCCAAGTAGGAAGTCCAGTTAATCAAGTGCCCTGAGATGCAACCAGAGTGGAAGGAAGGCCGGCAAGAGGAAAGAGGGCCACAGCACAGGCACTTACTGGAGAGCACGTGGCCTGAGCTGTGCCTGGGAAGGGACTGGCTCCAGGGGTCCCGTAGTTGAGATGATGCCCAGCATTTCCCAAGTCTGACCCCCTCATTCCCATCCACAAGGATGTGGACTGCCCATTGCTCCTCAGGGACAACCACCTTGAACTCTGTCCTCTTTAACTCACTGAGATGTTATGAATTGACTGGTAGGTGCCCTCCCATCCTGTGCCTCACTCATTCTCTGAGGCAGTGTGGAGATGGAGACAAACAAGGGCCCAGGAGGCAAGGTTGGGGCAAAGCCATTGCCCTCTTTAAATTCAGTTTCTTCATCAGTAAAATAATAAAGAATTGCACAGGATGAGCTCAATTTAATTCCATTTTTAAAAGAAATCTCTAGGGGCACCTGGGTGGCTCAGTCGGTTAAGCGTCTGCCTTTGGCTCAGGTCATGACCCCAGGGTCCTGGGATCGAGTCTCATGTCGGGCTCCCTGCTCAGTGGGGAGCCTGCTTCTCGCTCTCCCTCTGCCCCTCCACCGTACTCACGCTCTCTCTTTTGCTCACTCTCTCTGTCTCAAATAAATAAATACAGTCTTTAAAAAAATTAAAATAAATCTCTGATCTGAATATACAATAGCATGTAAGTAAAGTACAACTGGCTAATTATTTTTCCCTTAAAAAGGTAGGTTTACTGTTGTTTTTCCAATTATAAAGTAATACTGGATGATAGATAATTTGTAAAATACAGAAAAATAGAGAGGAAAAACCAAAATATTTTCTGTCCCCCCCCTTCATTCAAAAATAACTAGTATTGGGGTGCTTGGCTGGCTCAGTCGGTAGAGCATGTGACTCTTGATCTCGAGGTTATAAGTTTCAAGCCTCACACTGGGCATAGAGATTACTTAAAAAAAAATAGATAAACTTAAATAAAATATCTTTTAAAAAGTTAACTAGTATTAAAACGTTAGTGTATTTTCCCCTTTCTCAGTATTATATTACTTTTGTCTTGACAGCATCAGCAAACTATATATTAAATATTGGGTTTATCTGTTTTCACTTATTCCAATAACAATCACTTGGTCATATTGTAATAAACTTTTCACAAATAGTATTCATGAAACTATTCCCTTACTGTTGGGCATTTAGATTATATTGTTACCATTTCTGACATCACTAATAATGCTGCAACTGATATTTTGGTGCACAAAGCTTTATTACATTTAGAATTCTTTCCTTACATCAAAGTCCCATAAGTAAAATTACTAGATCAAAAAGTATAAACATTTTCAGCTTCTTAATACTATTGGAAAATTACTTCCCAAAAGCATTTTGTCAGTGTATACACCCAAGAGCAATATACGACTCCCTGTCTCACTGGTGATTTTCTTTCTGAAAATATCTGCAATTTATTGAGCAAGGGTGGAAGGATGCATTTCATTGCTTTTCTGATTTGTGTTTCTTTGACTTTCAGTGTATGTTTTCCATATTTGGCCTAAGTTCTGAATCTAGAACTTCAGCGTGCTAAGACTCAGGTGGGGGATCATTTTGATTTGGTGGATTAAAGAGCTGCCCATTTCCAGGACTGCCCACCTTCCGCCCAACCAGTGACTCCTCAAGGATCCCGAAATTCCCCATCAGGGATCACCAAGGACCAGACAACAGCCAGGGGCAGCTGACAGGTGACTGTGGAATGCAGTGAGGTGCTTTTCTCCTAGTCCTCTCTCCTGGCAGAACATTCCCTGGGGATGAAAGCCCTGGGAGGTGTGCTCCATGTTCCCTGATCACCCTCCTCCAGGCGCTGAAGGTTTGAACCGTGGGTGGAAGTGGGCAGCGCAGACCAAGGGAAATGGGGGGCGGGGGCGGGGAACAAGGAGAGGCACCAGTCAGTGTAACAGTGAATCTTTGGGGTGTCCAAGCACGGTTTGGCAAGTGTCTCCCAGTGATAAAAAGCCTTCTTCAGGGGAGCCAGCAGCCCCCAAGTGTCAACATCAAATTCAAGAAAGCAGACAAGAGGTGACATTTTCTCCTTTAAAGAAGCCATTATACATAAGACAAAATGTTAAGAGTGGTTATTTCTGCATTTCTGGGATTATGACTGATATTTATGTTCTGAATACTTCTGTATTTTTCCAAATTTCTGAAAACAAATACTATTTTCTAACTGAACATTATCCAAACTCCATAAATCATTGTGAAAACATTCCAAGTGAAGATTAAATTGGAAGGGAATTCTAGTTAGCCATGGCAACTGCAACACCAGAATTTATCTCTGCTTCCTGTCGGAAACATCATGAAAAGGTAATGACAGGATCAGAATAGGCATAAATCCGGAAGACAAAGAAATGGGGCAAGAAAGTGACAAATGATCAGAGATGTCCACAAAATTTAGGAAGGCAAAAAGCAAGAGACAAAAGAGAACTAGCATCATTACGTAGAGAAAGCTGGAATCTGGACCCCGGGGGAGGGGGACTGCTGGTTGACGGAGTCTCACCAGCCAGACTCAGGAATAGGAGGCACCAGACAAAGGGGAGGATGGCAACGGGAGGGGCTGTAAGTCTGCACAACAACAGGCGATGCCCCATAGGACCGTACCTGACACTTGGTGCTCCACAAACGCTGTGACTTGAATGAGCGAATGGTAAAGGAGCAGATTTCCTTTATGAGCTGAGGCCTCTCTGGTTGCCCTGTCAGGTATGAAAGCCCCAGAAGAACTTGTCCATGTAGAGGGGAGGCCATGAGGATCTGAACATTCTGGCACTGGGGTCCTGGGGTTCAGGGGCTACGTGCACTCATGCGCCATCCTCTGGCAATGCCTTCCACGGCTCCACCGGAAGAGTTGGAGGCGATAGTTGGGAGAGAGGAGGGTGGAAGCAAAGGTGGGCCTTGGCGGGCTGCAGCTTCTGGACAGACCTCAGCATGTGACCTGGTCCCTAAACCCGGTTCCAGGGGCCCCTCACATCTGTGGAAGCTTCTGGGGGAGTACCCAGGATGGGGCACCACTGAGGCACTCATGCCTCCCCCCACTTCCCTGATGCAAGAACTGGCCCTCCTCACCCAAAGCTTCCCTTCCTTCAGTTGTGTTGAAGGGGGACCCTTGAGCCTTAAGGACACCAGGGTCCAGTTGTGCTGGTGGGTGAGTGTCAAACACCCTGGCACCTACCAGCCAGTCCTGCTCCCATGGAGGGGGGCCCGCACTTATTGAACACCAACTGGGTTTACCTGACACTGATTGAGTTGCCTCAGCAAGCCTGTGAGGAAGAACCATTATCCCCAGGGCTCTGAGGAGAAAGACATGTGAGAAGCTGAGGGACGCCCCGCAGGCCAGTCTCAGAGCCCAGGCCTGTGTGGAGGAGTCACCCAAGCACACTCAGGGATAAATGAGCTTCCTTTCCTGACAGGAGTTGACTTACCTTGGGAGAGATTGGAGAGTGACCAAGCACTCCAGAGCCGGGTCAGATTAGGGTCAGTGTCATAGAAGCACAAGGAGGGAGAGAGGAATTCCTGTTGGGATGGCGGGAATAGTCCAGACACCTTTCTAGGGAAGGAGACATTGGTACTGACTCTGGTGAGGAGAAGAAGGTGTCTTCAGGCATCTTGGAGAGGAAGCAGCCGTGGCGTCAGGGACATACGCTGTACTGGTCAGCTGGGACCATCTGGTGGGCATCCTGGAAGGCCACATGTGGTGAGGGGGACACCCCCTCTGGCAGTGTGTGCAGGACAGCTTCCAGAAGGCAGAGTCTGGGCAGTGGGCGCAGACAGGAGGTGGAGTGGAAGGTCACTGCTGAGGGAAAATCCAAGGGCCGGGGTCTGAGGCGCCGGGAGGAGACATGGTTTCACTCTACACTCTTCTGTGATGTGTGTTCATGCATTCTTTTCCCCTCCAAAAACCCTTTTGGAAAATAGCCCAATGAGTGGATTGTTTAAATGTGGTCTATACATATAATGGAATATTAGCCGGAAATATTATCCAGAAGGAAATTCGGACATATGTTACAACATGAGTGAGACTTGAGCAAGGACATTATGCCAGACCCAAGAGGACAGATGCTGTGTGCTTCCACTTCTGTGAGGCACCCAGAGTAGTCAGCTTCATAGATTCAGAAGAAGGCTGTTGCCAGGGACTGAGGGAAGGAGGAGCGGGGAGGTGTTGTTGAATGCGGGCAGAGTTTTAATTTGGGGAGGATGGAAAAGCGCTGGACTTAATGCCCCTGACTTCTACACTTAGAGATGGCTGGTGAAGGTGGTCAGTGTTATGTTATGTCTCTTTTACCACAAGAGCAAAAAACCACAACAGACCAGTGAAAGACGCACACGAATACTGCTTTGTCATTGGGTCTGAGTGACAAGGAGCGCTGGGGCCATTCACGGGGACAGGCAGGAGAGGGGGGTGAGCACCTTTGCGGGGAAATGAAATCAGCTCTTGGTGGCCACGTGGTGCGTGCCTGCTGTGCACTGTGTCCGGGAGGTGCTTTGCTCCCACCATCTCTGAACCTCACAAGGCAGGTGTGCTTGTTTTCATTTCTTTACAAGTGAGCTCAGGGGCCAGGGCCATAGGACCCCAGGCCAGTCCATCCCACGGGGACGGGCTGGGTTTAGGATGCCAGTCTCTGGAGATACAGACAGCAGGCTGGCGGGTGGGGTGGAGCTTGGAGGGGGAGAATCAGAGGCCAGTTTCCTGAGGGGAGCTCCTGCTAAAGGCATGGCATGCTGAAGCCCTAGAAAAGGGTGAAGGGGAGCAGAAGGCAAGCTCTGGAAGAAATCCTGCATTTATGACACTGATCCCCTCCCCATCGCTGTAGGAGCTGCTGTGATTAGAGCCTCCTCCTGCAGAAGTGCCCCCCACACACACACACACCATGTCCCCAGATTAAGACCTGGGCCTTGTTTAGCCACTGCCCAGCAGCTGATTCTGGGGCCTTCGCCAACCACAAGGAGAGGAAGCAGCTCAAAGTGACCTCATTCTAAATCAGGCCGGCTCCGTGGATCCCTGTCAACACTCAGGAGCACTCCGGGCAGTGAGGAGTCAGCCCGGAGGAGAGGTACATACACCCTGCTGTCCACTGAGACAGCAGGAGCATCTCCCCGGAAGCGAAGAAGCCAGCCACCCTGAGTTTCCTCCGGAAGGTGCACGGGGAGACAAAGCCTCTCAGTGAGTTTGGTTTGTTGGGTGGGGGTCGGGGTGGGGTGGGGTGATGTGCAACTCCCAAGCCAGGTAAAAAAAAAATTGTACCGGTTTCAAGGAGAGGCCACTTCCCACCTCTAAATAATAGAAGCATCCAGAAGGAAGTAGCCAGAGGTTTCTGCCAATTGATCTGGAGACTGGGAAAAGGTCCCACAGTTATTAATAACCCTTGTGTTCTGGGAACTGATTTCATGCACCAGACAAAGGGATTAAAAAGTTGCTGGTGAAAGCAAAGTGGTTTTAGCCAGGGCTCCACTTTCTGTTCTCCCAATAAATGACCATTTTTGTCTTTGGGAACACTTGGCGCCGATTGGCCTCTTGAGCTAGGAGGCACACAGTTGACTGGCACGCTCTTATGACCAATCGGTCTTCCCAGGGCACTTTTTGCGGCCACCCCCATCTCAGTCTGCCCCGAGAGTGGGGGTGAAAACGGGCTTGCGTGGCTTCTGGGAGACAGCTGAGGATGGAGCCACTCAGGGCCTGAGGCCCTGGCCGCAGTCCTGCTGGAATCCTGGAAGATGGAACCGATGTTCATCAGCCCTTGCACAGGTAGCTCAGTGAATTCACCTTGTCGACAGAGCTGCCCTTTCATAAGCCTGGGACCCCTCAGGAGGAGCCTACAGATAAATAGATTGGGGTTCGAGAGAATGTCAAAGAAACAGTCTCCTGTGGAAAACAGTGTTCAAAATGATGCTCAGCTCCCTTCACTCACTAAACTTGGAGCAACCTGAGGGGAGGCTCTGTGCACCCAGATGAGACACAAGATCAGCCAATTTGTAAGTTAATATTGAATTAGTAGAGTGATGTTGTAACAGAATTATTTCAAAAGATAACTAACTACTACTTATAACTCCTTCTGTGTGAGGATTTGTTTCATCCTCTCAGCCAAGGAGACAAGAACTATCTCTTTGCCTTGCCCATGACCCCCTCTACGGGTGGGGTGCCCAGCCCTCAAAGCAAGGTCAGGAGCCCATCTTTAGCAGGATACGCGTTTCCTTCCGGCTCTGCGAATCCCTCATTGCTCAACCCTGAGCAAGTCCACGTTTCCTCTGTGCACTGTGTGCTCTATACATTCAAAGGTAAATTCTTTACTACTCCCTTCCTGCAGCCGCTCTATCTCCTGATGGGAAAGGAGGCCAAAGGTTTGCTAACGCTCTCAAAGCCTCCCACCTGGACTACTACAAAAGCCACCCAACTGGATTTTGTCCCTTTCAACTCCTTTTCCTTGCTGCAGGAGGAGTGATTTTTTTTTTTAAGATTTATTTATTTATTTGACACAGAGAGAGCACGAGGCGGGAGGGCCAGAGGAAGAGGGAGAAGCAGGCTTCCCACTGAGCAGGGGGCCCGATGCTGGGCTGGATCCCAGGACCCTGGGATCATGACCTGAGCTGAAGGCAGACACTTAACCATCTGAGCCACTCAGGTGCCCCAAGAGTGATTTAAAAAAAACAAAAACAAAAAAAACACACACATACAATTTGAAGTGGCTAAAATTAAAAAGACTAATGCACCAAGTGTTGACATGGCTGTGGAGGGACTGGAACCCTCATACAATTTGGCTGCAAATACAAAATGGCTGCCCTGGGAAAGAGTGCAGCAATTTTCTTTTTCTTTCTTTCTTTCTTTCTTTCTTTCTTTCTTTCTTTCTTTCTTTCTTTCTTTCTTTCTTTCTTTCTTTCTTACTTTCTTTTTCTTTCTTTCGAGTAATCTCTATATCCAACATGGGGCTCAAACCCAGGACCCCGAGATCAGGAGTCATATGCTTTACCGACTGAGCCAGCCAGGTGCCCCTTGGCAGCTTCTTATAAACACGCACTTACCATATGACCCACCAGTCCCACTGCTGGATGTTTATTGAGGACAAATGGAAACGTGTTCACACAAAGACTTGTACTTGTTTTCATAAAAGTTTTATCCGTAACACACAAACACTGGAAACAACCCAAATGTCCATCAACTAGTGAGCAAATTGTAGTAATCCATGTACAATGGATTACTCATTAGCAATTAAAAAGCTTGAACTACTTCTAGACACATCAAAATAGATGAGCCTCAAAAGCAATCATACAAATTAAAGAAGCTAGGTACAGAGGACTACATACATATGATTCCATTTATACGATATTATAAAAAAGGCAAAACTATTCTTTCAGGAAGTCGATTAGTGGATGTTTGGGGCAGGGTTGGGGGATTGACTACAAAGGGCACAAACGAACTTTTTGGGTGACGATTTTACAATTGTATACATTTGTCAAAATTCATTGATTTTTTTTTTTTAAATCAGTAAACTTGGCTGTAGGTAAATTTTATCCAAATAAGTCTGATTTTAAAAATAAAGGCACGTAGGAGTGCCTGGGTGGCTCAGTCGATTGGGCGTCTGCCTTTGGCTCAGGTCATGATCCCGGGGTCCTGCTTCTCTCTCTGCTGCTTCCCCTGCTTGTGCTCTCTCTCTCTGTCAAATAAATCAATAAAATCTTTTAAAAAAGTAAATCAAGGCCTGTAATAGTGAAAACAACCCCCCCCCAGTCTGCACAATGATGAAAGAATGGTAGCCAGTCACACAATGTGGATACCAAGACAAGATGCGTTAGAAATAGAGTTCCATCAGCGCAGGGCTGTGTTGGCCATGCTGTGGGAGAGGTGGCCCTGTGCATTATACTTCCAAGGCCTAAGTTCTCAAACTTTGGTAGGTATGGGGCAGCCTGGGCAATGTGGCAAAAATGTAACCACCACAGGCCCCAGGCCCTACCCTACTGCAGTGAGTGGGGGCCTCTGCATTCTTTATTAGGCTCACTTGTTCCATCAGACTCACCTGCTTGTGCCTCCTCAGAGCTTAGCACACGTTCTTCCCCCTCCCAGAATGCCCGAGTGCCTTTCTGATCCCCGGCATTGGCTTAAGTCCACCTGTTACGTGCCCATACTGTCCTTGGCTTTCATCACACATACAACTTAAAATTGCTTGTTTGGTATCTGTCTTCTCTGCCGGACATTAAGCTCTGTGACCCTCTCTGTGACAGTAAGCAGGCTGGGACCTGATCACCAGCACTAGGAATGTGCCAGACACACTGTTCATTTATCCGTTCTTTGACCAGGGTCCTGAGGAAATGCCCAGAGGGTTCAGGGAGGCTGATGTCAAGACTGTGGCCCGGTGAGTAGAGCTAAGTCAGCCTTGTCCTTTCAAAACCAGAGAAGCTGCCCATTTAGACTAGTCTTCTTGGTAACAGACAAGTGGATAATGGGTTTCCTTAGTAACCTAAGCTTGGAGACAAATCCAGGTGTGGAGTTTGTTCTGCAAAGTGTGGGCTTTTGTCCACGTGTTTTGATGTGGGTCCGCAGGAGTTGCTTCCCCCAGCTGAGGCCTTCATGTCAGCCCACGAGTGCAGGGCCCTAAGCTCTGACCCTTTAGCCTCTGGCTCTCTATGAAAACAAGGGGCAGAAATTAAAACTACAGCGGTGCCTGGGTGGCTTAGGAGGTTGGGCATCTGCCTTCAGCTCAGGTCATGATCTCACGGTTCTGGAATCAAGCCCCACATCGGGCTCCCAGCTCGGCGGGGAGCCTGCTTCTCCCTCTGCCACTGTCCCCCACCCCAGCTCGTGCTCTCTCTCTCTCACTTGCTTTCTCTCAAATAAATAAAATCTTAAAAAAAAGGGGGGATATCTCTAAACACCCACCAGAATAGCTAAAATTAAAAAGACTGATTATGCCAAGTATTGGCGAGGCTGTGGAGCAAATGAGAATCTCATACAATGCTGTTGGAAATAGAAAACTGCTTTGGAAACAGTTTGGCAGGTTCCTATAAAGTTAAAATACATTTATCATATGCCCAGAGATCCCACTTGGGTATTTACCGAAGTGAAATGAAAACATGTTCATTCAAAGCCTTGCCCATGAATATTTAGAGCGGCTTTATTTTTTATTTATCTTTTTAGGACTTTTTTTTTTATTGTAGTTGACACACAGTGTTACATTAGTTTCAGGTGTACAACATATAGTGATTCAATAGGGTCTAAGGTTATGCTGTGCTCACAAGTGTAGCTACCATCTGTCACCATACAATGCTATTATTTATTTTTTTAAAAGATTTTTAAAATTTATTTGAGAGAGAGAGAAGAGCACGAATTGGGAGAGAGAGACTCTCAAGCGGACTTCCTGCTGAGCGCAGCGCCCAACACAGGGCTCGATCCCAGGACCCCAGGATCATGACCTGAGCTGAAGCTAGACGCTTAACCAACTATGCCACCCAGGCGCCCCCTTACAATGCTATTATAATACCACTGATTATATTCCTTATACTGTGCCTTTTATTCCTGTAACATATTCATTTCATAACTGGAAGGCTGTGCTTCTCACTCTCCTTCACCCATTTTGCCCATCCCTGCACCCCCACCCCTCTGGCAACCATCAGTTTGTTCTCTGTATTTATGGGTCTGTTTCTAGAGCAGCTTTATTAACAGTAAACTGGAAACAATCCAAATGCCCATCAACTAATAAAGGGACAAACAGTCTTCATTGACAACAGCAGGATACTACCCAGAATAAAAAGGACAACCTGTTGGCACATGAATGATATTGAGTGCATTAGGTTCTGTGAAGGAAGCAGACAAAAATGAGTGCATGCTGCATGAGTCCATTCATAGAAAATTAAAGATTTTTCAAAAAGATGTATTTATTTATTTCAGAGAGAGCTCCTGGTTAGGGGGAGGGTCAGAGGGAGAAAATCTCAAGCAGACTCCCTGCCAAGCACAGAGCCCAACATGAGGCTCGATCTCATGACCCAGGAGATCATGACCTGAGCTGAAAAGAAGAGTTGGTCACTTAACCGACTGACCACCCAGGTGCCCCTCCATTCATATAAAATTAAAGCACAGGCAAACTGTGGGGTCAGAAATGAGATCAGTCGTCGCTTGGAGCCAGGGGAAGGGGGAGGAGATTGGCAGCAAAGGTGCATGAGAGAAATTTTGGGGTGATGGAAATATTCTGTATCTTGATTGTGGTGCTAGTTGTACAAGTGTATGCATTTGTCCAAATTCTGTCCACCATACACTTAAATTTTTTTAAATAAAATAAATGTTATTGTATGTAAATTATATCCCAATAAAGCTGTTTTTTTTAACTTTCTTGATTTTTATTTTATTATATATATATTTTTAGTAAGCTCCACATCCAACATCACGACCCTGAGATCAACAGTTGCACGCTCTACCAAATGAGCCAACCAGGTGCCCTAAAACTGATTTTTAAAAAAATGAGGAACAGTCGGGGTGCCTGGGTGGCTCAGTTGGTTAAGCATCCGACTCTTGACTTCAGCTCAAGCTCAGTGGAGTGTCTGCTTCTCTCCTTCCCCCCTACCCCACACTCTTGCACATGTTCTCTCCCTTTCACATAAATAAATAGATCTAAAAAAAAAAAAAGAACAGCAAGTGTTTTTAGAATACTGAGAAGGGGAAAATCAGTTTATTTTTTTTATTTTTATTTTTTTGAGAAGGGGAAAATCAGTTTAAAGTTTTGTGCCTTACTTTAATTCAAAATTTGCCATTCTTTTCATTTATCTGATTGGAGGTGGCAGCAATCGAGCAGAGTATAAGATCTGGGGTCCAGCGGACTCAGGGAGCGCTCTCACACCTATGTACAAATTTTGTGACCTTCATCCAGTTGTGTAGCCTGTCCCAGACTAAGTTTGCCTGTGTGTCTGATACTTTCATATTAGAAAAATAAAATGAAACTCCTTTTCACACACAAATGTGTTGTGGATCCATACATGAGGTAAGTAGGTAGAAAGCTTCTCCCGGCTCCTGGAACGGAGTTTAAATAGCGTCAACCCGGCAACGGTTGCTGTAAATAAAGTGACATGAAAGCCTGCTTTGTTTCTAAGGAACATGTGGGAAGCTTCGATGCACTGGAAAGCAGAAACCACTCTGAAAACATAACTTTTTTTTTTTTTAAGAATTTGGAGGGTTTTGTTGTTGTTGTTTTAATTTTATTTATTTATTTGACAGAGAGAGACAGCGAGAGAAAGAACACAAGCAGGCGGAGTGGGAGAGGGAGAAGCAGGCCTCCTGCTGAGCAGGGAACCCGATGTGGGGCTCGATCCCAGGACCCTGGGATCATGACCTGAGCCGAAGGCAGACGCTTAATGACTGAGCCACCCAGGCGCCCCAAAACATGGCTTTTGGAAGGAAAAAACAAAACCTAGCCACTGGGCCTGTGTTGGCCTCTTGGCGCGCCCCCCTGCTGAATGAATGGGAGTTCATGTTAAAACCCGAGAAAGCCCTTGCTTCCTGACACATGCAGCATCTGGGAGGAACACTTCATCTCAACCGCACACACCCTGCACAACTGACTGTTATGGCCTCCCAACCCCAGGCTGTGAAAACAAAGGGTCAACATCCCTGCGGGTTAGTGGGAAATTCTTCACTGACACATACCTGCTCAGTGATTTGTTGGTGTATTTTCCATCCAGCAGGCAGCTGTGGGTAATGTTTAACCAGAAAAAGAGGAGCTCAATTATGCAAGACATGTTTACAATGTAAATGGGGGGGCACTCCCCCCCTCTGGCCATACTGGGGGTGGCAAGAGTATGCATGGGCTTCCATGTGTCTTACCAGCAAAACAGGTGTCAACCACCCCCCTTGGCTTCCCAAAGCCTGTCGGCTTGCTCAGACTTTGGGGAGCGCTGTTTGAAGGCAGAAACACCTGCTGACAGGAGGACACACACAGTGAGGTTGCTATTTCCTGAGTTCATCGGGATGAGAGGAATGTTCTTCAGCCCACCGTGGCCCCTGCACCCCGGCCACGTCGACTGGGGATGGCTTCAGAAGCGCGCTCTCTCTCAGCACTGCTCGCAGGCTCGTCTCTGCAGTAAGAATTCACTCTTTTAAGCCTGTAACTGTTTCAAATCTGCAAGTTAAAAAAAAAAATCTGGGGGCACCTGGGTGGCTCAGTAGGTTGGGCGTCTGCCTTTGGCCCAGGTCATGACCTCAGGGTCCTGGAATCGAGCCCTATTTTGGGCTCCTTGCTCAGTGGGGAGCCTGCTTCTCTCTCTCTTTCTCTGTCTGCAGCTCCTCCTGCTTGTGCTCTCTCTCTTGTTCGCTCTCTGTCAAATAAATAAATAAATAAATAAATAAATAAATAAATAAATAAAATCTGTTGCTTCTATTTGCACAACTTGGGGCGGGGCGGGGGGGAGGCAATTATTGGCCCAGCTTACTGAAAAGTCCAGGGGATGTGGAGCTTGGCTGGATCAAGGGATTCACATTAAGTGTCCTTCCAGCTCTTGGCTCAGCTTTCTTTTGGGTTGGCTATATTCTCAGGCTGGAGCTCCCTGTGGCGACAAAGGGGCCACCATTCGCTTTGGGATGGTATGCTGGGAATTCAGAGTTCCTGTGGAAAAAGTGCCATTCTCAATCACTCCAGCAAGTGTCTTCGGGAGGGCACTCAAATTCTATAGCATGGCTGCCCCTGGGGCCCGGGTCCTGCGTCCCCTCAAGACCGCAGGCTGGAGTCCCTCCACTCAAATCACATGGGTTGACAGTGGGGAGAGATGGTTAACTCAAGGAAAATTGAGGAATTTTTGAGGAACAAGGATGCTGTGGCATCTGCCACAGTCCTGTTTCTGTATCTGAATAACTTCTCACCACGTTGGCCTTTGGTGTTCCGAATCTTAGGTCTTCCCCACTGTCCGCGGCGGCATCAGATGATCTCCTCCTTGGCTCAACTCCTTCTCAATGAGCTGACTGGGCATTTCTTCCCTTACCCTGGTGTTAGTCACCCACATATGGACTATTCAGTCACTGGGCACTTCCTGGGTACCCATTGTACGCTGGTGAGTGCTGAGTGTGGAAGAGGAGTGAGGGTGGGCGCAAAGTTGAACAAATCCCAGCACGACAGACAAGTAGACTGTCATCACAGTGAGGTGTGGCCCTCCGCTTCCTGCAGTTCGTGCTCCCAGGATTTGGACCTCACAATAGCTGCATGTTAGACACTGCTCTGTGACTGGGGAGACACGGTGTGGTCACGGGAGGCGAGCTTCTGCTCCTCACCCGAGAGGAGGCTCCGGGCGCTCAGGCCTGAGTGGTCTCAGAGCCCTCCCTCACCAGGGCAGATGGGCATAGGTGAGAACTAATTTTCCAGTGAGGATTTCTGGCAGACTCAAATGAAGAACTCCAGAAGTTAGGGCAAGAAGGCCCTCAGAGGGGCGCCTGGGTGGCTCAGTCGGTTCAGCGTCTGCCTTCGGCTCAGGTCATGATCCCAGGGTCCTGGGATCGAGTCCTGCATCGGGCTCCCCGTTCGGCAGGGAGCCTACTTCTCCCTCCACTGCTCTCCCTGCTTGTGCTCTCTCTGTCTCAAATAAATAAATGAAATCTTAAAAAAAAAAAAAATAAGGACCTCAGAGATTGCTAACTCAATTCCTTCTTTCCCTGATCCAAATGCCCAGGCTCAGAGAGGAGGAAGGGGCTGGACCGCAGCCACCAGCGAGTTCCTGCACGGCCAGAGGAGGACCCAGATCCCTGACTTCCTCCCCACGTCTCCCGTCCCCACCACCACTGGGGCCCTGGCTTTTTGCCCTGCTTGTCAACTGCATTTCCTGGGAAGGAAACAAATTAATCAAGCAAGAAAAGAAATAAAAGTCAATGCCTTTCATTTACAGAGTACAGTTTCCAAATAAGAAAGATGAGTTACTAAGAAATATTTCCATTGTACAAACACTGGAACTAAGATAATAAGTAGCTAATATTGTTTGGAAAAAAGGGCATGCTGAGGGCAAAGACTGGAGATAGAAGCAGGGAGACGGGGGCACTTGGAAGGGGCACCCACTGCAGCATAGATGGTTTGCATGTGGCTGGTATCATCGATCATTGAATCTGAGACACCTGTGGATTGTAAGACTACCATTTTATGTGCTGTGAAGAAAGAGAACATTCTGGGGGCGCCTGGATGGCTCAGTCGGTTAAGCGTGTGACTTCTCCTCAGGTCCTGATCTCAGGGTCCTGGGATGGAGCCCTGCTTCGGGCTCCCTGTTCAGCGAGGCGTCTGCTTCTCCCTCTCCCTCCTCCTCCCCTATGCTCATGCTCTGTCTCTCTCTCAGGTAAATTAAAAAAAAAGAAAAGAAAAGAAAGAGAACACTCTGATTAAACTTTGACGTAGCGTTGATAATGTCTGTGGTCCAATTCATGGCATGTAGATAGAGCTCCCCAAGGAAGAATGAGAGTAAGGCCAGGGACGGATCAAGGATGCATGGTGAAGGGCTATGGTTAGGAACAGGCCGAGGACTCAAATAGGAGGAACCAGGTATGATACAAATCTGGATGCTAAGCATCCCAGGAGAAGTTTGAGACGGGCTAAAACTCAAAACAAATTTATGGTCTTCTGCGAGCCCGGGTCCTTGTTGCCTTGTTTTCTCCATTCGGATCCTCTTTCTTAACCTTTCCATGAACATCTCAAATATAGAAATTATTGATTAGAGGAATGATGCTTTCAGACCAATCAGCAGCATAAAAGTATGAGGAGGAAAATAAAAAGAACATCCTATAGGATAGTGTCAAATTTTTATAAAGCAGAGCAAAAGATGAAGAGGGAACTGATTTGTAATTTCCAGAAGTTTTAGTGCTGGAAACATCTTGCTCTAAAAAGAAACAAAAGTGTAATGAAGAGAAAGACGGAACTAGGCTAAACTGGGTTTGAATCTTGACTCCAAACTGAAAGCCAGACTCTTTAAGCAGAGTTACTGTCCCAGGACAAATAGGCTTTGAGGACAACTGGAGGGCTTTGCGCTTCCTCCCCTTGGCTCCATCATATGGGAGGGGGGTGTCGAGTTACCTCTGACGAGGGGACCGCTTTAGCCTGCCTGGACTCTTCCTGAAGCCAATGGGCCATCCCAGACTGCATCTTACCGGACCTGTCCAGCAGCATGAGACCCAGACGGTCACTCTCTCTCCCTGATAACACTTTTTTCTCCTGACACTGGGAACCCCTTCGCCCTGGTTTCCTTCCACCTCTCTATTTCTCCTTCTTTTGCTGGTTCCTGCTTGCTGCCCTGGTCACTAAAACACTGGAACGTCCCAGGGCACTGGTTCCTGTGAAAGCCTATTTAGTCGCAGGGCTGTAGCCTGCATTTCTCTCTCCAGCTCAGAACTTCCCTCTGGACTTCAGATATGGATCTCCACCTGGATGTCTCATAGGCACCTCTAACTCCTCATGTCTCAGGTGTAACTCCTGAGCACCACCCTTCCGTCAAACATCTTCTTCGTTTCAGTTAACGCCTCTCTGTTCTTCCCTTGGCAAACCTGACTCCTTTCTATTTCTCTTGCACCCATATCAAAATTATCAGCAGATCTTTGTTGGCCACCTTGAAAACATATCCAGAATGTGGACACTTCTTTGCTTCTATCACCCTGGTCCAACCAGCACGGACACCCCACGGGATTACTGCAATAGCATCATCTTCCTCCTGTGTGTTTTCACGGGTTCGTTCTCAGTACAGCAGTGATCCTTTTAAATGTAAATCCACCGGTGCTCCCCATCTCACTCACAGTCAGACAATGGTTTGCAATGGCCTCCCTGGCCCTGCCCCCTCTGGCATCTCTTTACTTTCCCTCTTGGCTAGAACCTTCATCTCCCACCACTTCCCTCTGCCAACTCTGCCCCAGCTACATTGATCTTTCGGATTCTGGAATAATCCCACCTCTGGGCCTTTGCACTTGCTGTTCCCTCTGCCTGAAAAGCTTTTCCTTCAAGATCTGCAGGGCTCACTCCCTCCCCTCCTCAAGCGGTCTCTGTTCAGATGCCATACTCAAAGTGAGGCCTTCTGGACCACCCACTTGAAGAGGCAGCCCCTCTTCCACCCCTAGAAGTCCCTGTCCCCTTTTCTTATTTAATGTTTGATTTTTCTCTACAGCATTTAGCATTTTCTGCCACAGTATATATTTCTTTGACTTCTTTGAGAATTGCTTCTCTTGCAGTATTGCAAGAATGTAAGCTGCGTGAGGCAGGGATTTTTGTTCACTGTTAATCCCCAGTGCCGGACACGTAGCAGGTGCTAACATGCATGTTTTGAATGGATGAATTAATGAAACAAATAGGGTGTATCAGCATTGTCTCAGTCACTGGGGATATAACTACGAACAAGACAAAGCTCCTGCCCCTAGAAATGTGGGTACTTGGGGTAGAGTGGGGATACACAATAAATTAGAAAAGGAGTACTCTTGATCTCGATGTTGTGAGTTCAAGCCCCGCATAGAGCTTACTTAAAAACAAACAAATAAGTAAAAATAGAGTTAGAAGAGGAGTTAAAACAGATGATGGACCTCTTTATTCAAGTGATCCGACGACCCTCCAGGGATTGAGAAGCTGGGGAGATCAGCAGCTGCGGGGCCCATTGTTGCTTTTATTTTATTTTATTTTTTTTATTTTTTATTCACCTCTTGAGCTGAGCACATGGCCGGAGGGCTGGAGCCCGGTGAGCGCTGAGCAGGCAAGGACAGAGACTGACTTTTGGGATCTTTTGAGTTCTTGTAGCTTTTTATACATTACCTCTTCAGGTAACCAATTACATGGAAAAAATAAAAGGAAAAAGTCACCAGACGATCACAAATAATGAGCCAGGTGAGCAATTTATGCCTTTATATGGCATCTGGAGACATAGCAGGTGTGTGGACTTCTGCTATGTCCAGAAGTAAGCTTCTACCTTAACATCAAATGAGATAACTGGCTAAGTACAAATTTGCAAGGTAAGAAACGGATACACAATTTGCATTTACTAAACTACTTGCTTGCATTTTTTATTATGCCAGGCATGCACTGGCAGTGATATATTTTTTTTAAAAGCTAATTAGGAGAAAACACCACAGTCTTTATCATCTAACTGTTAAATCAGAAATAGAAGAAATTGACACATTCCTGCAGAAGAAAAAAATTGCCTGTGATTATCCTGTATCAGTGCCAAAAACATCTGAAGTTTCTCTTTTAGATGGACCATTAGGGTGTGGTCCTTGGTTCTTCTTGCAAAGGTCTGCTTCCCCCCAAACCAACACTACAGCACTTCCCTTTGGAATACTCAAATCCCAGAAGAACCTGTGAATGAAGCTGCCGGACAACAGCAGCATTACTCATGGCACATTTGCTACGGAAACTATGTTTGGCAAGTATCAAATGTCTGAATTTCTTTTCCTGGGCATCGTGGAGTTGACAGGACTTATTTATAATAGGCGAGATTCTAAAATTGGCCACTTATCAACACAGAAAAGTAATTTCCATAATACTGCTGCAAATTCATGTCCTTTTTTTTAAAGATTTTATTTATTTATTTGACAGAGAGAGACAGCGAGAGAGCGAGCACAAGCAGGGGGAGTGGGAGAGGGAGAAGCAGGCTCCCCGCTGAGCAGGGAGCCTGATGTGGGGCTCGATCCCCTCAGCCACTCAGGCATCCCGGTTTTGTTTGTTTTTAAGAGGAAAAAGGCCAGAAATATATCACCCTAAGGTATAATTTGAAAAATATTTCAAAATGCTGAGATTTACTAACTGAAATAGGAAAACGAGGGCACCTGGGTGGCTCAGTTGGTTAAGCATCTGCCTTCAGTTCAAGTCATGATCCTGGAGTCCTGGGATCAAGCCCCACATGGGGCTCCCTGCTCATCAGGGAGTCTGCTTCTCCCTCTGCCCTCACCCCGCTCATGCTCTCTCTCGCTCTCTCTCAAATAAATAAAATCTTAAAAAAAAGAAATAAGAAAATGCCTCATATTCTAAATCCAGTATTTACTTCATGCTTATAATTCTGGCCTCATGAACAAAAAATAAAACCTGGGTGCCTCAGTCAGTTAAGCATCCAACTCTTGATTTCAGCTCAGGTCATGATTTCAGAGTGGTGAGATACCAGCCCCATATTGGGCTCCCACTCAGCGTGGAGTTGGCTTGAGATTCTCTCTCAAATAAATGAATGAATGAATGAATAAATAAATAAATAAATAACCTAAATGAGCACAGAGAGTAGAAAACAGGAAATACTCCACATGCCATGGGCTAAAGATTGTGTTTAAGAGTAAGGCAAAGCTCTCTTGCATGAAATTTATTTTTTAAATAGAGCCATCTGATTCTCATTTACACTGTGGAACAGCAAATTATAAAACTATTTGCCCACAAATTACCCTAAGCCATGCTTATTCATAACTTCATGCAATTTCATAAGCTAAAAACTTTCATGGATCACCCATCAGTATGTTGTGTGGCTGGTGATGTGAAATCCTCTAGCAAATATATTTTTCAACACTAACCAATTGCCCAAAGGACATTACTAACACCCCATTGTTTAAGGGTCATTTGATAGTGGCAGTTTGTGTTCTCTAATTGTCTAGAAATTGGTGGTGGTATGTCTGCGATAAAAGGATGTTTCTCAGGGTGGTCTTTAAAAAAAATGCTGGGGCACTTGGGGGCTCAGTGGGTTAAGCGTCTGCCTTCGGCTCAGGTCATGATCCCAGGGTCCTGGGATCGCACCCCCCCATTGGGCTCCCTGCTCAGTGGGGATCCTGCTTCTCCCTCTCCCTCTGCCTCACCTTCGCCCCCGCTCGTGCTCTCTCTCTCTCACTGGGCTCTCTTTCTCTCTCTCAAATAAATAAAATCTTTTAAAAATTCCCTTTAATAATCTTGCATTTTTGTCAGTCCCTTTACATGAGTTTTTAAGTGTCTGAGATCTATCGCCACCTAGTGTTTCGTGGCTTTCACTTTTTTTTTTTTTTTAAGATTTTATTTGTCAGAGAGAGAGAGAGGAGCACAAGCTGGGGAGAGGGAGAAGCAGACTTCGGGAGCGGGATTCGGGGCTCGGTCCCAGGACGCTGGGAATCGACCTGAGCCAAAGGCAGACGCTTAATGACTGAGCCACCCAGGCGCCCATTGTTGCTTTTATTTTATTTTATTTTATTTTTTTTTAAGATTTGTTTATATATTTTGAGAGAGTGAGAATGAGAGAGAGTACATGAGAGGGGGTAGGGTTAGAGGGAGAAGCAGGCTCACTCGCTGAGCGGGGAGCCCGATGTGGGACTCGATCCCGGGACTCCAGGATCATGACCTGACGCTTAACCAGCTGAGCCACCCAGGCGCCCCGTTGCTTTTACTTTAAAGCCGGCCACAGGACCGCCTTCGGCTCGGGTCATGATCCTGGAGTCCCGGAATCGAGTCCCGCATCGGGCTCCCTGCTCAGCGGGGAGTCTGCTTCTCCCTCTGACCTTCCTCCCTCTCATGCTCCCTCTCTACCATTCTCTCTCAATAAATAAATAAATAAATAAATCCTAAAGCCGGCCATAGAACAGAACCCCGATTTGCCTCCTCCCACAACGGCCCCAATGCCCCATTTCTGCCTCCCTTTCAAAAAGTCAGCAGGCCTCGTGGTGTTTGCCCCTCTCCATTTTTCCACTGCCGCTCACAATGTAGCATTCACGCTCAGCTTGTGGGAGGGGAACTTGAAGGGCTTGAGTCCACGTTGTTAATCTGCTCACCATATACAATCTTTGGACAAGTTATGTACACTCTCTGGGCTTTCATTTTCCTCTCTTTTAGACTGAAAAGAAATATCTACTTCATAGGTTTTTTTCTGATTAAATAGGCTAATATATTTAAAAGGCTTACCACAATCTGACACATGGAAATATTGAGGAAATATTAAGTATTATCACATGCCTCACATTATGTTGAAAATAGTCTATATTATAGTTTCCATTTTATGGTCAGAAGGGCAGAAGTTGGGTTGCCTAGGACAATTTGAGCTGATTGTTTTGACAGGTCTATTTTGGATAAAAAGTTCTTTGAAAATATTTTCACCCAGCCTGTACCTTGTCTTCTCATTTTTTTTTTAAAGATTTTTAAATTTTATTTGAGAGGCAGAGGGAGAAGCAGGCTCCGTGCTGAACAGGGAGCCTGATGTGGGGCTCGATCCCAGGACCCCTGGATCATGACCGGAACTGAAGGCAGATGCTTAACTGACTGAGCCACCCACGAACCCTCTCATTTTCTTAACACTAATTTAACTAAAGAGTAAATTCCAATTTTGATGAAGTCCAATTTATCAGTTTTTTTCTTTTATGGGTCATGCTTCTGGTGTCATGTCTAAGAACCCTGTGCCTAACACCAGGTCATAAAGCTTTTGTCCTATGTTTTCTTCTAAAAATTATTTAGTTTTATGTTGTACAAAGTTTAAGTTTATGCTCCATTTTGAATTTTTGCAGGAAGTGTGAATTTAGTTTCCTATCATCAAGGTCATTTATTTGCAAATGTTCATTTGTTAACGTTGATCTGGAATGAGATTTTATCTATTTCATTTTTCAAAAAAAGTTCATTTTTAAGTACTCTCTGACTCGCATTTTGCGTAAAGAAATTGGAAAACCTTCCTGGTTGGTCCTGGCCTGGTGCCTCCCACATGTGGGCTGTATCCCATACCCACTGAAACCGCACAGCTTGAACTTCATGGCTGCAGCAGCTGGGAAGAGGGAAGGGTCGTGAAGAGAAAAAAGCACAGCTAGAGCCTCACTGCAGAAGAGGAGCAATGCTGTGCTGTCTCATTTGATAAAATAACCTGCGCTCCACCATGAGCCGAAGTATGACAGAAGTCCACATTGCTTGTTTTGATACGATGGGTACGAACTGGTAATAAAAACACATAAAATTCGAGGCACCCCAAAAGCACGCGGCACTCAAAGTACGTCGAGCTGAGACTGCGTCACTGCAGTTTGTGGCGGTCCTGGGCCGTGCTGAGCAGAGGACCGCAGATGGTCTGCATCGTGCTAAACTCCGGCAGCACAAAAGCAGCCATATGCAACCTGTAAATAAATGTGACAGTGCCCCAATAAACCCGTATGTAGAAACACTAAGCTTTGCATTTCATAATTTTTCATTTGCTATGAATTTTGATTTTTCAAACGTTTAAACATGTTAAAATCACACCACGCAGAGCAGACTTGGTCCGCAGGACAGTGAGCCACTCTGTGGTCCACAGGATGCCCCATGACATAGTTCAGTTTGGGCCACGCGATTATTTCTGCCTATGTAGTGAAAAAAAAATCATATATACTCAAAACTATACACACACGCTTCTGGGTTAAAGGATAGCAGCCGCCTGCATCAGTCACTGCATGGGGGTCGACTGCTCTGGGTCACCTAACCTGGGTCAGTCCTGGAACAAGAGATGGCCTTTGTGGCAGGACAGCAAGGGTTTGGAATTCCTATGAACACAGCCCATCTGGATTTCCAGCTCATGCCACTGATCAGCCAGGGTTCCAGTTTCCAGTCACGGTGACCAGTTGCCTTGGACATGGTCACACTCTATCCCAAATACTGCCGGCAACAGAAAAGCTCCTTTCACTGGTTTGTCCACTTGCTCCCCTCTCTATGGCAAATATGCAGTCTGAAAGGTCAGACTCTAACCGAACCTTGGCTGTGCATTCATTCCTTTTTTCCTTTAGTTCTTTGCTGATTACGTATAATAGCAACACATACTTTTGCTTCCACATACTCAATTGTTTATCTTCCCATTAAAAAAATGCATTTTTTACAGTCATGGTCATACTTATTGTAGTTTTGAATTGTACCCTCTTTTTACCTTATTTGCTCCTATCACTACAAAATTTTAGCATTTTACTGGCAGAGACTTCCCACTCAATTCATCTGGTTTTACTACAAAATCTGAAAATCAAAATCACAATCAAAATCACACATTAATGAATTTTCTTGAAGACCCTAATCCACAGGAAGATACTCTTTTAACCACAGAATTTCAGCTCTATTTCTTACAAAAAATACCCATAGCCATGACATGCTAAAGATGGATTCATCCCCACCCCCTGCCCAGCTCCCGGGCACATTTAAAACATAATTTACACATTAAGTGATGAATGGTACCATGCCTAAATGGGGCGGACGGGCAGCAGGCTGGGAAGAGGGAAATATTCAACTCATCTTGCTACGTATACATGTGAGTTTGAGTGCATATGCCCTTTGGAGAGAGAAATGTGAAGCCGCAACGACATACTTCCCTGGTGCTTTCCCAGAAGGGGAAACTAGAGGGACATCCAGACCCAAAGTGGAGAAATGGTTCAAAAAGGTAAAGTTGTTATTCACTCAACAAACACACACTGAGCATATTTTTTTAAAGATTTTTTTTATTTGCCAGAGAGAGCGCCCAAGGGAGAGAGGCAGAGGGAGAGGGAGAAGCAGGCTCCCTGCTGGGCAGAGAGCCCGACATGGGACTCGATCCCAGCATCCTGGGATCATGACCTGAACCGAAGGCAGATGCTTCACCAACTGAGCCACCCAGGCGGCCCCATACTGGACATATTCTGTATCAGGTACCATTCTAGAGGTAAAATTTGCTTTCTGCACTTTCTGTTCTTACTACACTTGAAACAAATTCTCATTTACATTTTATATCAGGACACGTAGTCTAGTACCTCATTATTAAAGATTTAACAAATACTGGAGGAAAAAATGTTCCATGGCAATGGGCATTTTTAATAAATCTGGATTAGCTAAACGAAAACACATTTCAAGGGTATTAGAAATTTTAAAATAGCTGAGAAGCAAAAAAACCTATTTTACTTCAAGACACGAAAGTCCTTACAATGGAATATTACTGAGCCATAAAAAAGAACAAAATCCGGCCATCTGCAACATGGATGGAGTATTATGCTAAGCGAAATGTCAAAGAGACTGACAAAGACAAATCCTACATGATTTCACTCATGTGTGTAATTTAAGAAACAAATGAGCAAAGAAAGAAAAAAGAGGCAAACCAAGAAACAGACTCTTAACAAGAGAACAAACCAATGGTTACCAGGGGGAGGCAGTGAGGTGATGGGAGGAGTTAAGTGATGGGGATTAAGGAGGGCACTTGTGATAAGCACCAGGTGCTGTACGGAAGTGTTGAATTACTGCATTGTACACCTGAAACTAATATAACACTGTATGTTATACACTGGAATTTAAATAAAAACAAAAAAAAAAGACCTCCAAGTCCCACCTGCATATGAATGAATTACAGAAAAAGTTTATTTGCTGGTCACTGATTTCTTGAAATACAATTCCACATCCATGATACAGACACAAAATGACGGTTATTAAATCTTGCTAACCCACCAAAACCTAACTTAACATGGTGAAAGTGATCACATATACTTCTCTCCCTTCAGGTAATGTAACTTCGTTTCAAGCACACGACTGAAGTGCCCTTATGGGTTAAAGATGCACACCTAACAAACCATGTAGGTCGTCAAGCAAGATTTTATTTTATTTGATGGTAACAATGAAACCTGCAGTAAATGGTGACTTTCCTATCCAGGCAGAGTAACTAAAGACAGCTATGAAATCTGCACAGAAAACTAGAGACCAGGCCAAAGAGGCAGCGTTCGCCCGACTCCTGCAGGCCAGGCACCCACGCGTCTCAGCAAGGGCAGGTCAGCCAGCTGCAACCACTTTCCCTACTGACTTGAACTGACAGTTTGTCCTCCGAGAATCTCGTCAACAGTTGCACTCCACTGCATCTAGTTAAATACAAAGAATTACCCCTCACACTAAAATCGCATTTTTCAGAATCACTGATTGCTTTTTCTTCGTCTTTTTTTCCTCGAACGTGTAGGTGTTTGAGTCTCTTGTGTTTCTTCTTTCACACCAGGTACGGGTTGTTTGAAAACTATTTCGTTATCTTGATCATCAACGTTCATTTTAGCCACTTCAGATTTTCGTTTCTCCAAAAACGTTGGCGTGCAAACTGGTGTGGGGCCCTGGATTTAACAAATAAAAGATTGTAGTACAGAAATATAGGAAGGTTTCAGGAATGAGTTTACCTCTCCTCTCCCCCATACCACCTGCCCTGTATTTTTATAAGTTGCCCTGTATTATTTTAGGCTTGCTTACCCTTTTCGGTGATGCAGCTGCACATAATAGGCTCCATTATAGGCCATTAGGTAGAAAACTAGACTTACATTTATAAAGATAGTGGCTTCATTTCTCCCTACTGACTTAGTCACTGAAAGGTAAACAATGCAATAAACTCACAATAACTTTTGCTAACCTCACTGTATCTGCTAAATCACCAGTAAGGATTTACCAAAACAATCACAAGGTGAAATTTGAAATTTTAGTAAAGTGACAGCAGCACGAACTGCTTTTCCTTTTTTAAAAAATCTTTATTGGAGCACCTGGGTGGCTAAGTTAAGCGTCTGCCTTTGGCTCAGGTCGTGATCCCAGGATTCTGGGATCAAGCCCCACATTGGGCTTCCTGCTCAGTGTGGGGGTCTGCTTTTCCCTCTCCCTCTGCCCCTCCCCACAACTTGTGTTCTCTCTCTCAAATAAATAAAATCTTTTTAAAAAATTATTTACTCATTTATTTTAAAAGTAATCTCTATAACCAACATGGGGCTCAAACTCATGATCCTGAGATTAAGAGTCGCACACTCCACCGACTAAGCCAGCCAGGTGCCCCTGCTCTTCCTCCTTCAATCATTTCTAGAATACCTCATTTCCAGAATATTGAAGACAATTTTACCTGGCTCTCCACAGTCTTCTCAGGAGTGGTAGGAGTACGTGAAGCCTTTTTCTTCTTCTTTTTCTTTGATAAGACCTTCAATAAATTTTAAGGGACTTCATCAGTCTGCATATTTATCAGCAATAGTAGTCCCGAATATATTTCCCCATTTATCTTTCCCTACTACCTGGCATGTGATACGACAAATAGATACAAATAAATAAAATTTTACCTGGCTATTTGCAGATTTCTGAAGCCCAGTATTTGAAGCATTTCTTTTGTCCTTTTTATGTAAAATCTTAAATAAACAAAGAAATAAACTGGTAGTCTCACACATTTACATTTTTAACTTACCATTAGAGCCTTACACATATTATCAGTAAATCGTCCCCAAATGACACAGCATTTCAATTAGAGGGGCCTCCAACTAAGGAATGGCCACAGGCTGTAGAGGTTGAAGTGGGGCCAAAACCTGGAGCTGGCCACACAGAAAGCTGAATCAGATATGTGAACTAGAAGACTGTGAAAAGGCAGGCCCCAATCTGGCCAAATTCAGGATTAGATCATGAAGCAGGGCCGCTTTCGACAAAGCAGTGAATGGGCTACTGGAGAGGCATTTCTCACATGCCTGTTTTCTAGCCTCACTGTCCCAGCTCCCCTGTGGTTCCCAGAGGTACCAGGGCCTGTTCTTTTAACACCTACTGAGAAAGAGTGTGTTTGGGATTTGAGCAAAAAATTAACAACCAGGAACTGGGCCCAGGGAGGGTAACTCAGTCTTCCAGGTGCTGGAAAACCAACTGAGCCACCCAGGCACCCCGAGCTAATCCCTTTCAAGAGTTTCCTCTTCTGTATGATGGAGATAATAGGATCTGCTCTAACAAATTTTAGAAAGGACTTACAATGCAGAGGCGCCTGGGTAGCTCAGTTGGTTAAGTGTCTGCCTTCAGCTCAGGTCATGATCTTGGGGTCCTGAGACTGAGCCCCATGTCGGGCTCCCTGCTCAGCAGGGCGTCTGCTTCCCCCCCCACCCCACAACTTGTGTGCACTCTTTAATAATAAAGAAATAAATAAAATCTTTAGGGGGAAAAAAGAACCTACAATGCAATGTTTCAAAAACATGATAAAACTGGGCTGGACACTTTATGTATAAAACCCACGTTATAACTAATGAGGTATAAAGCCCACCCCCAAGAAAAAATACAAAAAACATTTTGTGAAGGCATATTTACCAGTGAAGGAAAATCATAATCAATTCCTTTTTTAGCTAATTTCTTCCTGAGTAATTTTTCCTTCTTTTTAAATCGCTCCTCCATCTGTAGCTTTTGAAGAAGGGTCCGATTCTGATTATACCGTTTCACTGCTGGGTATGATGGCTTTTTAAATGGAACATGCCACTCTCTAAAAAGTTCTTCGTGTACTTTTTCGGGTGGTATAAAATGACCTGTATTTAAAAGAAAGAAGTTTTCTACCAAGTGGGAGGGAGAAGATTTCAATGTTTCCACCAGTGTCATTCCCACATCATAATCAAGATGACGTCTCCCATTTTACATGGAGAAGACAAAACAATAAAGTAGGAACCTAAAGGAAAGGCATACAGCCAACAATTATTAAATAGCTATTGATTAAATGCTAAGAACTGTTCCAGGAGCTAGAAATATGTAAGTGAACAAGATGAGTCGTATAAAGGAATGTCTTGGTGGCGTCAAGTCTTTGGGGTTCCTGAAGCTACCAGAATCTCAGGCTGTGCGACCTGCTGTAGCACAAGGAAATCACTTTCCACCTCATCTCCTCTGCGTCTCTCTCCAGGACTCAGCCAGCTTACCGCTTATCTCCAGCTCTCTGCTTAAGGGCCCTTTTCAGGTTTGGAAGAACACTGGAACAATATGCAAGGCAAGCCAAAACTCTTGGCATCAGCCCTCAACCAATGAAGGATAGGGAGTTGATAGATAAATACCCTAGTTCCCCTGCCTGTCAGTCGGAATAATTCTGTCTTCCCGTGTTACCCAGCAGGATGGAGCCCAGCTGCCTGAGAAGTAATGTGCTTGCTAACACACCCTCAATGACTTCCTTCTCTCACTTCTCTACTCCCTACCAGTATTTTCCTGGGCTCACCTCCGATATACACTACTTCCATTCAAAAAAATAAAAAAAGACAATGTGGCTAATCTTCTATTTGAACTCGTTATCAGAGTTCAGAACTTTTTCTGTGATCTTTCAAAGTCAGGCACAGCACAGCACTGATCCTACCCATGTGGTCCCCTGACACATTTTATATTTGGCCCATTTCCTCTTGGAAAGAACCATGCTTTCTATGTGTGAAATGAACCCGTGACCTCATGAGGCCACTGGGATTCTCTCTCATGGCAACAGGAACTGAGAGAGAGAGAGAGAGAGAGAGAGAGAGAGAGAGAGAGAGAGAGGCAGGCTACTTGGGCAGCTCATCAGCTACATGAACAGATGTGTGTGGCTTGAGCACTTGGTATGGTCCACACTCTACCATCAGCACAGAAAAGCCAAAGTTAACTCTGCCTCCGGAGGCACAGAGCTCCAGACAGGGATGCTCTGGGAACGCAAAGTGGGCAGCTCCACTTTCTGCAGGATGAACTGATCTGGTGTTGTCTCCCCTCTACTCCTTACGGTTTCTCCCGTGAAAGAGTTGCAGCCAATGTCATTTAGATGGACTCTCAAACAGGATTTCCTGCCTTTAATGTTATCCTATCTAGAATCTATTTGTGGCTTCCCACTGCCCTCAGGATATATTCTAAACTCCCAGATTTTTAAGGCTTTCAGTAACCTGACCTCCTCTCATCTCTTGCTGTTCTCCTGACATTCCTTCACAGGCACGTAAGCACTGTTAGTCACCTCTCGGTTTGCACTTGCTGTCCCATCAAGCCAGGGATGGTAATTCCTTTCCCCTGGCTCACTCCTACCTAATCTTCAGGTTTCAACTTAAATGATACTTCCTCAGGGAAGCCTTCTGTAGCCCATTAGGGATGGGTCAGCTGCTCTTCCAATGTAGTAACTTGTCTCAATTCTTAGCATAAAAACAGCTCTCACTCTGGAAGATTTTAAAATTCCAGCCGGAATCGGCCTAGAAAATGCACTCATATCCTTGCACTTAAATACTTAAGAGAATCATCCCAGAGATGAAGTAGGACTCCAAGTAGCTAAGCACTTTGTATTTCACAGCACAGCCACCCACCAGCAGCAGGCATGCACCACGCAATCCCACCGGTAAGAGAAAAGCACTTACACTTTAAGAGTCTTTCACCAAAAAGGTAGTTGTTCATTGTATCAGCAACTATCTTGGCAACATCTTCAGATGCAAACTCCACAAAGGCATAGCCTTTACTATTACCAGTCTGTAACGGAAAACCCGACAAGAAAAAGTAGAATGATTAAATTCTAACTGGTCATGAAAGTCCTAAAATGCCATTAATTTAAATAATGTAAATTAGCCCAAGTAACATTACAACACCCTTAATTCTAACTTCAATGCACAGTGCAGGGACTCTTACGGGAAGAGAGAAGATCCGGGGTGCCTGGCTGTCAGTAGAGCGTGCAACTCTTGATCTCAGGATTGTGAGTTTGAGCTCCACACTGGGTGTAGAGATTACGTGAAAATGAAATATATTAGAAAGAAAAGATCCAAAATAGTCGGAACATGCCACTGATTTTGAGGTATTCCTAGAATTTTTATTACCTGACAAATACATTACTACTGCAGCTGGAATTTACCACATGAAGGAAATCTGGTAAGGCCCACAGTCCTTTACTCATTACCAATTTCATTGATAGTCACTTTATTCATGTATTAACAATGCCCAGCGGATAGGGTGATGTTTTGCAAAGAATGCAGATAAATCTAACTCTCACTTTATACATAAGAACTGGGAAGAAACTAACTCCTCACTATTGCCAAGCTAATCAATAAAATAGTGTGTTCATTTTCATGTTTACTAATGACTGATCATCTTCCTAACTGATGGTAAAGGGATGCTGCCAACATCTTATGAAATGCACGTCCCAGGTTCCTGCCCTCAGCACCACAATATAAAGTGAATTTTCTCACCTGTCTTAGTAACAAGAGCATGGGTTTTAGTGTAGAAAATGCCCAGGTTTGGATCCTAGCTGTGACAGGTAAGTAACATTATACCTCAGTTTTTCATTCTATTAAATGGGGACAAAATAACCACTCTCACAGGGTTGCTATGAAGAAATAATTCATAAGCACTCCACACAAAGTCTGTCAAGGATGCAAATGTTCCTGTAGGGTGGCAGAATATGCCATCCCCAAATATGCTGTGTTGGCATAAGGATTATGTTGAGCTGAAAGCAACTGGGAAGTAGTAGATAACAAAAAAAAGCCCTTCACCCCCCACCATTTGCCTAAAAGCAGGACATAAATTTACAGGGTCCCAGCCAGAGAACCTAGGAGGGTAGAAAAAAACAAATCTTTCTGCCCTTACAGTTCTAATTATTAGTAACAATAGGAATATTTCACAATTATGCATTAAGCATATCTTTGGATATGGATCAAAACTGGTGATACAATTATGGAAAGAGGAAACCACTCAATGACCAGGAGGCTCATTTCTAGCACCGGCAATGACACTAACTAGAAACTTGGACATGCCCTTTATTTAGTTATCTGCCACAAGAGAATTCTGGTAAAAATTTGTTATGTCCAAAAATTCTTTATAATCCTATCTCTTAATAGGGAGGGGAAAGACGGTGGAGTGGAAGAGACATGCTCCGATATTCAACTTACTGTACCACATTATCAACTGACATAAGCCTTCTGAAAAGGGATTTGAAAATACACATCAAGTGACTAAAACAAAGAAACAAAAAACCGAAACTAAAAAAGCCAGGACCGCCTGCTGGCTCAGTTGATAGAGCATGTGACTCTTGATCTCAGGAATTGTGAGTCTGAGCCCCACGTTGGGTATAGAGAGTAAAAAAAAAAAAAAGGAAAAAGAAAAAAAAGGAAGCCAAACACTTTTATCTATCTTACCTAGTAATCCCAGAATGTTGGATGGAAATACTGAGCAAACAGTCAAAATTGGGGTGAGTGGGGGGGAAACGGCACCTTTATTATGCAACAACAATGCTGGAAATGCTAAATTTTAGTGCATCTCCTTAAGGAGCAAGCTTTCTATAAGACAACTGACCTGAACTCTTCAAAAAAGCTAATGTCAAGAAAAGCAAAACATGGGGTGCCTGGGTGGCTCAGTCGGTTGAGCGTCTGCCTTCGGCTCAGGTCATGATCCCAGGGTCCTGGGATCGAGCCCCGCATCGGGCCCCCTGCTCTGCGGGAAGCCTGCTTCTCCTTCTCCCACTCCCCCGCTTGTGTTCCCTCTCTGGCTGTGTCTCTCTGTCAAATAAATAAATAAAATCTTTAACAAAAAAAAAAAGCAAAACAATTAAGCAAAAATGGCAAGAAGATTGTTCTAGATATGCTGAAGAGCCAGAACCAAATACAGTGCATGAACCTCGACTAGATTCCAGAATGGGTAGGGAAAAAATAACTAAAGACATTTTGGGACTACTGGGGATGTATGCAGATGAACAGTACATTATAGACTATTATATTGTGGTTATGTAGTAAAATGTCCTATTCTTAAATTTATGATGAAATATTTAAGTGTTAAAGTATTATGACTAACTTTCTTCAAAAGGCTCAGCAAAACAAAAAAGTGTATGTTCTAGAGGACAAGTAGAGAGATGAAGCTAATGTGTCAGGATATTAATAACAAGTAAATCCAGGTGACGGGCAGGGATGTTCATCACACTATTATTTCTACCTGCCTGTAGGCTTGAACATTTTCTAAATATAAAACTGAGGAAAACAATGACTATATTGCAATCTGGGAAAACATTTACATAGTAATATCTCAGAAAAAGCAGGAAAAAGTTCTCAGAAAAGACAACAATAAGGGCAAAACATATGAACAGGCAATTCATAGAAGATGGAGTTCTAATGGCCAACACACACATAATGATACTAAATGTCACAGATTAAGGTAAATACAAAAACCATGAGCATTCTATACTCAGTGACTCTGATGATATTCTGTAAAGCAGTAATTTTCAAACTGAGAATGTGACCCTTAAGAAGACAACAAAATCAATTTAGGGGGTCAGAAAAGCATTAAAAAAAAAACTGAATAGGAAGGTTAAGTATTGCCTCATATGACTTATTTCAATTATGTTTACGTACGTGCGTATGTGTGTGTGCGTGTGCAGGCTTGTACTGTAAAACTTATTTCTTATAGTGGGTCCAAAGTCTGAAAAATACTATTCTAGAAAAATATGCCTACACTCACACAAAGAATGCTCCTAGCGGTTGCTAGGAACAGAGAAAAATTGTAAAAGCAAAAACACAAAACCAAAACCCTAATGTTCAATAAGATGGATAAACTTATTAATATATTCAAGCAAAGGAACATAGTGACAATGAATGCACTAGAATTTCACAGATTAAGTTCTAAACAGATTGTTAATGAAAAAACGGAGTTAAAGAATGATAAAATATAGACTTAAATATACAATGTATATTCATTCATACATGAACACGTAGTAAAAATTTAAAAACACAGAGTAATGAAAAGCACTGGATTCATGAATAGTAATTTCCTGGACATGGGGAGGAAATGAAGATGATTGGGAAGGGTACAAAAGGGACCTCAAGTCTACCTATAATTTATTTCTTAAAGAACAAAGATCTGAAACAAATAATGAGATCAAGTTGATATCTGATAAAAGTGAATGGCGGATTACCAAATAGCCACTAAATACTCTAGCAGACTTTAGGATGTTTAATAATATCTCACCCACATAATTAGCAACCATTATAAATAGACAGATGAAAAAACAAGGGGAGGAATACAGACAAAATGTTATTTTGGTTAGGATGGAAGAGATACCAGGGCATTTTTAATTTAAAATCCTCTTTAATGCTAACATGTTGCTTTGACAACATAACTTAATATCTGATTTTATGACAACTAGCATATGATGGATGCATACCCTATCCCCACATACCAAATCAAATATAAAATTTAACTTTGATAAAATGTGGAAAAATTGTATCAAGAAAAACAGATTCCAACAGTGAGAGGTCTACCGTTACAACCAAAAGTGGATGTGTGCAGGCAAGAAAATAAAGTGGCCACTCCTCTATTTCAGAAACAAACCAGGGCGCCTGGGTGGCTCAGATGGTTGAGCGTCTGCCTTTGGCTCAGGTCATGATCCCAGGGTCCTGGGATCGAGTCCCGCATCGGGCTCCCTGCTCCTTAGGAGCCTGCTTCTCCCTCTGCCTCTCTGTCTCTCATGAATAAATAAATAAAAATCTTAAAAAACAAACAAACCAACCATACAAACTTTTTCTTTATGAGGAGGTAGGTACAATATAACATTTATAAAGGGTTTACTGTATCAGGTATTGTTCTAAGAACTCTACATTTGTTACATTGTTTAATCTTTGATTATATTCTCCTAGGAAGTGGATGGTATTTTATTCGTATTTTACAGACTAGAAAACTGAAACATAGGGAAATTACGTAAATTGTCCAAGGTCACACAACTAGAGACCCATACAGCTAGGGCTCAAACCTAGGTGGCCTGGCTTTAATGCCCTTATTCTTAACTACTCACTATACAAACCTCTGCTATTATAGGGATGCCTGTGACAGAGGCTGATACAAGATGTTCATACTTGCTCCTCAAACAGAAGTTCATGTATACCTACCTGGCTTAGTAGCCACAGAATAAGTATGAATCACTTATCAGGATTATCAATTTAATTTGAGGATTTGGGGCAATTTTAATAGTAAAACTAACATTTACAGTAACACTGACTTTGCTCTTTTCAGTTTCAGGTTCTAAATTTTACCCACCCCCCTTTCTAAAACGAACTGTGACAAACAATAATATATGAACACACTCTGTAAACTATCAAAACTTACATACTTGTAAGGAACAAAGCAATCTAATCTTACCCTTTTACTTCTAGACAGTCTGAATCTTGTAACAGTGCCAAACTGGGAGAAATATGCCCGGATCTGGGTTTCGTAAAGTGCTGGAGGTAAGTGGCCCACATAGATTACTCCAGGAGTCAGTTTTTCTTTCTCCTGTCGCTGAAGACATACAGACCAGGTAAACGCAAATTTTAATTAAAGGAAAAAAAAGAATCACACTGCAACAAAACCTGCAAAACCCTTATCTCTCAGTCCAAGACAAAAGATCAAAAACCTGCCCTGTATTTCCATTTACAGAATAGTAACTGAGAAATTAGCTGTTTAACCTCTGACCTCCCAGGAGGACAACGGTCAAGTGGTGGATTGTCTTAGCCTGTACTGCAGCACCCGGCACCCTGTAAACGCTCAATAACTACACGCTGAATCAGTGGACAGGCAGGTAAATCTCTGAACACATCGTTTTAAATCTTCCGGCCCAACTCCACATAAAAGTACCCTTCAACTTTGCTTGCAGATCACCGTTGACTCACACCCACCTAACCGAACAATTTCAAGACACTGTCCTTCACAATGCCCACCAACCAACCTTTCAGCACCCCACTCATCATACCCTTACCTTCCATAACAAGCACTTTTAACTTTTACAAACATGTATTTTATGCTAAAGAACAAGGCAAATATAAATTGATGACAGAGGCCCTAGTCAGTAAATGGAACTCGGCAAACCTTGCCTTTTAAGAACTCCAAAATCACCAACCAGGAGAACAAACCTCCCAAATTCGGGGGCAAAGCGGAGGAATGGCAGCTCTAACCTGAGGATGATTTGCGGTGTAAGAGTCCATTCCCAACAGCGGGCCCTCCTCTTGCATCACCCGGTTACCTCCCCCGTATTTCCATAGGAGGACCCTAAGGCCTACACGGCCAAACCCCATCTCCCAATCAGCATAACCCTCTCAGTCTCGGGAAGACCCTGGCCTTCAAGCTTGTGAGGTCTGCGGCCCACCCTGGGAGACGCTGGAAATAGCACAGGTGTGAGGAGGGCGAGGGAACAGCACGCGGACCCGTCTGCCCCCTCCTCTCTCAGTCCGACCCGCGGTGGCTGCTCACCTGGGTTGCGCGTCGGCGAGCCTGCGCCACCTCCTTCTGAAATTTGGCCTCTTCCTGCGGATTCAGCGACAGGAACGGCTTGGCCGGGCCAGCAAAGACCGCCATGGCGACGGCCTCCAAGCCGAAGAGCTCCACGCGGCGCCGCCGGAAACGGCCAGCTCTCAGCTCACCCAAAGCGGAAGTGGAGGCGGGAGACATGCGCGGTGAGGCGCGAGGACGGGGCATAGGGCGCCGGGGGCGGGGCGGAGTCAGGGAGGGGCTGGAGCGAGCTCAGGCGCCCCCTGCTGGCTGGGCACCGCTTGGCCTCGCTCTTGTTCCTGCCGACTGTCTAAACCCGCGAAAGGTTAACTTGCTCATGCTTACCTTGTGGCCAGCCAATTTCAGGGAGAGTTTTAAAAAATAAAGCCCCAGGGTGCCTGGGTGGCTCAGTTGGTTGGGCGACTGCCTTCGGCTCAGGTCATGATCCTGCAGTCCCGGGATCGAGTCCCGCATCGGGCTCCCTACTCAGCGGGGAGTCGGCTTCTCCCTCTGACCCTCTTCCCTCTTGTGCTCTCTCACTCTCTCTCTCTAAAATAAATAAATAAAATTAAAAAAAAATAAAGCCCCAAACAACATCTGTGCCCTTGAGGTCTTGCCAATCATTCTTTATTTATTTTTAATTTTCTTTCTTTCACACACTCATTTTTTGAGGCCTTACTGTGTTCTTGTGTTGCTGCCCTTAGGGAGCTTAGAGATTGGGGAGGTGGAAAATAATGTTTGTGGTGGGCTTGGTGCAATGAGAGATTTAAGAGCCCCGTGGGGTAGAGACATGCTGGGTGACCAAGGAGGGCCCCCCAGAGTGGGTGGTATTTGAGTAGAGGCCTGAAGGCTGTAAGGAGCCATGTGTGAAAACCTGGAAGCTCCCCATGTAGGTAGGGGGGACCCCATGTGCACTGTCCTTAGAGCTGGAAAGAAAGAACCAGCCAGTGTGGTTGGAGCTCAGCCAGTGAGGGGTGAGGGGTGAGGGGAGAGGGCCTGGCTGGAGCTCCAGGTTTGAAGCTTGGGTTTTATTGTAAACACAAGGCAATGTGAGGGTTTTTCTGTTTGTTTTCCTTAAGATTTTATTTATGTATTTGGGAGAGAGAGCACAAGCAGTGGGAGGAGCAAAGGGAGAGGGAAAGGCAGACTCCCTGCTGAGCAGGGAGCTGGACACAGGGTTCGATCCCAGGACCCTGGGATCATGACCTGAGTTGAAGGCAGAGGCTTAACCCACTGAGCCACCCAGGCGCCCCTGTTGTGAGGGTTTTAAGCAAAGAGGGTTTTAAGACCTAACCCTCTGAACTTAGGACTGACCTCCTGAACTCAAGAAACTCCTAGAAGCTTCTGGGTGTCGATCTTACTTTTCATCTTTTTTTTTTTTTTTTAAGATTTTATTTATGTATTTGACACAGAAAGAGAGATAACGAGAGCAGGAACACAAGCAGGGGGAGTGGGAGAGGAAGTAGCAGGCTTCCCTCTGAGCAGGGAGCCCGATGTGGGGCTCGATCCCAGCACCCTGGGATCATGACCTGAGCCGAAGGCAGACACCTAACGACTGAGCCACCCAGTCGCCCCCGGTCTTACTTTTCAGAAAGGAACTGACTGCTGGAACAGAAGAAACGTTTGAAGATGATGCCTGCACAGATGATTCAGAAAGTGCCTCAGCCTCATTATAATGGTAAAACCCCCCTCTGAATATTCATGCCAAGGCCTAATAAAAGGCACCTGCTTCTCCTTGTTCAGGGAGTCAAGGCTTTGGAAGTCATTCCCAGCAATTTCCTTGTTTGTACAAATAAAGTGACCTTGTGATGCAACCACCTGGTACATTTTCTGTCTATAGCTCACCAAGGAGTGGACTCCCAAAGTTGGTAATAACACTACTCTAGTAAGGGTGGAGGGTGATTGCTTGTCTCAATAGTGCGGCCTCAAGAAATGTCACCCAACAAACTACAAAGTTGGTCTGCACTCCATTCAGGACCACGTGATCTGAAGCTGTGAGGGAAATTTTCTTCCTCCGTCCTTGTGAGTGGCTGTCACTTCTGCCACATCCTGCCCTGTGCTAGATTTAACATCATGCACACCTCCAAATCCAGACCTTGGGTGTGGCGATGACCTGAGTGAAGCTGGGTGGATACCTGGGGGCTGGGGGCAGGAAAAGTGGGTTGTGGGAGTGGCCAGAAAGTCCGGGATCCCTGTGAAAGTCGCTGAGCTGTTGCACCAATCCCCTCCTCCATCCCAGGATCCTTTCTTGCCCTTCAGAATGGGGTGTGAGTCATGGTGTCCTGGGTCCTGCAGGGCCAGCAGTCCCCATCATGATGCCCTCTTTCCAGCCTGTATTCATCATGTTTCTTATTTTCTGTATTTTGTGATGTTTTGACATCTTTTTAAAAAATTTTATTTATTTGCCAGAGAGAGAGAGAGAGCGAGCGAGCACGCAAACACAAGGGGGTGGGGGGGTGAGAGGCAGAGGGAGAAGCAGTCTCCCCACTGAGCAGGAGTCCAATGCAGGACTCGAACTCAGGACCCTGGGATCATGACCTGAGCCAAAGGCAGACGCTTAACTGACCGAGCCACCCAGGCGTCCCTAATGTTTTGACATCTTAAAAAGCTTGCTGGCTAGGGAGAGACCATCTCTCCCAGAACTAGCCAATTCTTAGAGATTTCAAAAAGCTCAGCCTGGAGCACATCTTTCTTATGCTGCTTCTTTATCCAGCTCATATGCCAAGTCAAGATTTTAGCCTGACCCTAAATCATGCCATGGCCAGGTACCAGCCTAAAGTCCCTTAGGATTAATCAAGCTACCCAGTCCTAAGCTGGTTCCCCTGCCGTGCTTTGCCTTTCCTGCAGAAACCCCCATAAAGGCTCTGGCTCAGGCTTTCCCTCAGTCCTGCTTCTGCCTCCTGACTAAACCTGGTGCTTCCCCATGTGGTCCCCTTCAGGGCATGGTGTGCCCTGTCCTCTTGGAAAATATAAGTGCTAAATTCTTTCAATGACACTGACCTCTCCATGTTGTTGCTCTGTCATCTCTTATAAAATCCTGTGGGTACAAATGAGACAGAGCCTGAGGCCCGTCTCCTATTCTCCGTCTTTCTCTGATTCCCTAACCCCTTTTCCTTGCTCTTTTTTTTTTTTTAAGATTTTATTTATTTATTTGAGAGAGAGAGAATGAGAGATAGAGAGCGCGAGAGGGAAGAGGGACAGAGGGAGAAGCAGACTCCCTGCTGAGCGGGGAGCCCGATGTGGGACTCGATCCCAGGACCCTGGGATCATGACCTGAGCCGAAGGCAGTTGCTTAACCAACTGAGCCACCCAGGCGCCCCCTTTTCCTTGCTCTTGGACTGTGGCAATGACACCCAACCAGTCTTTGGTTTCCACCCCTTTTTGCCCTTCAAAGAACCTTGCAGGAGTGCATCACCCCTTACATAGTTTTCCATGCTATTAGCAGAGGTATAATTTCCCCCTGAAATTAGCCTAGAATGTTTGCAGTGTTAATATTCACATTGGGAAGATTGCAGCCAAGTTGGCTCCTTCAGGCTCTGGTGGGCAGGGGAGTGGAAATTAGTTTAATCTCTCCGGGTAGTGATTTGGCAAAATATATCAAGAACTTTAAAAATAGAACCTATTAAAATTGATTTTAAATCTTGATAAGGGCTTACAACGACGTTTATCACAATGCTATTTATAACAGAAAGAATTGGAACCAAACAAAATAGCCTTTGATAAGCAACTGACTGGGTTAATGAATATGGCATGCACATTCCACAAATAAAATCACATGAACAATGTCTACATTTTAGGGGCACCTGCATGGCTCAGTTAAATACCTGACTCTTGATTTCAGCTCAGGTCATGATCTCAGGGCCATGAGATCAGGCTCTGCACTGGGTGTGGAGCCTAAGATTCTCTCTCTCCCCACCACCCCAAAAACACATTTACACATTAAAACAGAGTGTGATGGTTACAACTGTACTGCAGGGCAATTTGGTAAAGGTGATTCATTCACCACATATCTGTTGAGTGTTTGACAGGCACTGAGAAAAGTTCTCAGTAGAGTGAGGTGATGGGTAATTCAGCCCACCTTAGGAGCATACTCTGCTTTCACTATGTAGAAATAAACAAGATGGAGACAATTTTCTAATAGAATGAACACTTCTATAATGTAAATCTATAAAGCACTTTTTTAAAAAAAAGATTTTATTTATTTATTTGACAGAGAGAGAAGGAACACAAGCAGGGGAGTGGGAGAGGGAGAAGCAGGCTTCCCGCTGAGCAGGAAGCCCGACGCGGGGCTCGATTCCAGGATACTGGGATCGTAACCCAAGCTGAAGGCAGATGCTTAATGACTGAGCCACCCAGGCGCCTCTCTATAAAGCACTATCTTTTTTTTTTTTTAAAGATTTTTTAATTTTATTCATTCGAGACAAAGATACAAAGAGAGAGAACATGAGTAGGGGGAGAAGCAGACCCCCCGCTGAGCAAGGAGTCCGATGCTGGGCTCGATCCCAGGACCCTGGGATCATGACCCGAGCCGAAGGCAGACGCTTAACCATCTGAGCCACTCAGGCGCCCCTATAAAGCACCATCTTAAGAATTATAATCTTACGATGTTTCAATTTGAGTTGTGGGGGGATGGGTGAAATAGGTGAAGGGGATTAAGAGGTACAAACTTCCAGTTATAAAAAAAATAAATTATGGGGGTATAAAGTACATCATAGGGAATATAGTTGATAATATTGTAATAACTATGGTGACCGATGGTAACTAGACTTACTGTACACCTGAAGTTAATATAATATTGTATGCCAACTATACTTCAATGAAAAAATGAGCTTATAGGGGCGCCTGGGTGGCTCAGTTGGTTAGACGACTGCCTTCAGCTCAGGTCATGATCCTGGAGTCCTGGGATCTTGAGTCCCGCATTGGGCTCCCTGCTCGGCGGGGAGTCTGCTTCTTCCTCTGACCCTTCCCCCTTTTATGTGTTCTTTCTCTCTCTCTCTCTCTCTCAAATACAATCTTTTTTTAAAGATTGTATTTATTTGACAGAGAGAGCACAAGCAGAGGGAGAGAGAGGGAGAAGCAGGCTCCCTGCTGAGCAAGAAGCCCGATGTAGGACTCGAGCCCAGGACCCTGGGATCATGACCCGGGCCGAAGGCAGCTGCTTAACCGACTGAGGCACCCAGGCGTCCCATCAAACAAATACATAAAATCTTAAAAAAAAAATGAGCTTATAGGGGCGCCTAACTCTTGGTTTTGGCTCAGGTCATGATCTCATGGGTGGTGAGACTGAGCCCCATGTTGGGCTCTGCACTCAGGGTAGAGTTGGCTTGGGATTCTGTCTTCTCCCCCCGCTGGCCCCTCCCCCACTGGCACTTGCACGCTCTCTCTCTCTCTCTCTCTCTCTAAAATAAATAAATAAATAAAATGTTTAAAAAAATTACACCACTTCGGGTTATTGTGAAAATTCATAAAGGGAAACCTCACTAAAATGGGATTGGGAGGTTTGAGAGGGAGAGCTCTCCTGCCCTACCACTGTAGTCAATTGCAAGTCCAATAGAAAGAGACTGATCTTACATGTAGATGCTATTTTACTACTCTAGTAGGAGGAAGAAAGGCTTTCCTCCCCTCCCAACTTCTCACTTTCCTCTACAAGAGCATTCCTCTCCTTTGTTCTTCAGATTTGCCTATAGTTTTGCCACAGCTTGTTTGTCCTGGATTGCAATTCTCTGTCATTCCCCAACAAACCCATCTTTTGTTGGTAAAATAATCGGCAGTTTTATTTTTAAGGTTAACATCATGTACTTAAAAGCACTGAAAGCAGGAAATATTTGCACAGCTATGTTCATAGCAGCATCATTCATAATAGCCAAAAGTAGGAAACAAACCAAATTTCCACTGAAGGATGAATGGATAAACAAAATGTGGTATATACATAAAGCAGAATATTATTCAGCCTTTAAAAGGAATGAAATTCTGATACATGGTACAACATAGATGAACTTTTTTTTTTGTGGTTGTTTTTAAGACTTTATTTATTTATTTGAAAGAGAGAGCGAGAGGGAGAGAGCAGAAGCAGTGGGAGCAGCAGAGGGAGAGGGAAAGGCAGACTCTCCACTGAGCAAGCAGTCCTGTCCAGGACTGGGTCCCAAGATGCTGGGAATCATGATCTGAGCTGAAGGCAGCCAGTTAACCGACTGAGCCACCCAGGTGCCCCAGAACTGATGAACTTTGAAGTCATTATAGTAAGTGCAATAAGCCAGTTACAAAGAGACAAATACCTTATGATTCCCCTTCTATGAGGTACCTAGAAGGGTCAAATTCATAGGGACAGAAAGTAGTCCTTTGCACACATTTATAATTCTCCAAACTTTTAGAGATAGGTGTTGTTAAGTCTAACATGACAAATGAGAAAAGACACTCAGGGGCTGCTTAAAACCACTTAGATTTCTTGAAAAAAGTGATTTGGTCGACTCTTTATAAGGTAACACGAATATCCACTTCACAGAAGTATAATGAAGATACAATGTCCTTCATGTAAAGTTTTTGAATAACCTCTCACACAAAGCAAACACATTTCATCTAGTTGAAATAAGTAATCATTTTAATTCGTTTGGAGAGTGCAGCCTACCGTGGATTGTATACACTTCTGGACATGAGAGACTCCCATTTCCAGAAAAGCTCCATTTTCCTTTCTACAACAAATGGCTAATGAACACTTGAATTGGAAAAAAAGGACCAGTCCAGGGGCTCCTGGGTGGCTCAGTAGGTTGAGCGACTGACTCTTGATTTCCCCTGGGGATATGGTCTGGGGGTCCTGGGACCCCAGGCTCTGCTTGAGGATTTTTTTTCCCTCTCCTTTTGCTCCTCCCCCCTGCTCGCTCCTGCTCTCTCTAAAATAAATAAATCTAAACAAATAAACAAAAAACTTGGACTGGTCCAGAAGCAATTGTTTCACAACCAATTGTTCCTAAAGTCAACGGAACCATGAGCTTCCCAATCATAAGACTCTTGGTTGTGGACTTTCCTTAGACGCAATAGTTAACGTAAACCAAGAATAGCATCGTTTGTCAAGAACAATAGAAGTAGTCATCACCGTGTAACCAAAAGCGGCCTAGCCCTTAGCCTGTTAGTATAAATTAACATTTTTTTTTCCTTTTATCAAAGTCATGTGGTGCCCCTCCCCAAACCAAACAATTCCTTGCTTTCACCCCGCAGGCGGGACACTTTTTTGGCTATTGCTGGAGTCTTTGCTCACCGAATTTCAATTCTTTGATCTCAAACGCTCATTTGGCTCTCATAGTATCTATTTAAAGGTTGACAGAACGCACACATACACATTTCTATTTGTAGGGTAGATGTACGGAGTAATACGACTGCAAGGACAAGAAATCATTACAGCGCTTGCCTCAAGGGGAATTGGGTTAAGGTTGTTAGTTGAGTGGAAGAGAAACTTCCCACCACACACGCTTAAAAAATTCATATAATTTAAATAGATTATAGTCATACAGGGAAAACGTTAAAAAAATTTCGCTCGCAATCCATCCCCTACTCTCACGGTCCTACACACTTTTATTTCCCGTGTGCTTTTTGCAAATATGAATGCAGTTTTTCCTGTTTCTTCACGAAAATTGCAATCTCGCTACAGTTTTCTGCACCTGGGTTTTCACGCACACTCTTCAGCATTGAACCATTTCTCGCCCTCACTTCCCAATCAGCATAACACAAATACGTAAGCTAAGAGCTGCGCTCGCTCGCACCACCTCCAAGCCCGCCCCGCCCCCGCAGGCCCACGTGCCCCGAGGGACCCTCCGCCCCACTTCGCGGGCTGTTCCCCGCAATGCCTGTCCGAAAAGTCCTCAGCTGGAAGCCCCACCCACTCCTTTCTGCCCCGCTCTCTGGGCACGTGCGTCGGCTCCGGGATAGCGCTCCGGAAACGGCGGGCGGCACATCAGGCAGCACGGCAGACAGCCCGGTATTCTGCGCGCCGCGGACCTCGGAGGGCCCCAGCGACGTCCGTAGCGCAGGGCCCGGTGGACGCGGCGGCGGCGGCGGCAGCGGCGGGCGTTGCGACTGACTGCGCTGGTTGTCTCTGAAACGCTCTTCCGCGGCCACACTCGCCGCACTGGCTGATTGTTGTGCAGCCGGCGCCATGTCTGTGAGCGAGATCTTCGTGGAGCTGCAGGGCTTTTTGGCTGCCGAGCAGGACATCCGAGAGGCGAGCCCCCTCTCTTCCCCTCCCCTTTCCCATTCCTTGCTTGCTGGGCCACATCGTTCGGCCCTCCTCTGTCGCTCTGTCTCGAGCGGTGGGGAAGCCTCCGGGGGTGGGTTGCTTCCCCACTTATTTCAGCTTAGGGCATGTTCCTCCCCCACCCGCGATTCTGCTACCTGGTCCTGATTCTGTGTTCAAGTCTCGGCTCCTCAGCATCGCCAATCTCGTTTGAGTGTCAGTCTTTCTCCTTTTTGGCGCTTGTTTCTACTGAAGGCTCTGCGCTTGGACTCAAGACAACACGCGTCTCACGTGTTTGTTGTTTTCTTAAGAGCACGTGTGGCCTCTTCTCTTTAAAACTCTCCTGTGGCTTCTTATTCCACATAGAATATTAATCTGGGCTCTGCTGTGGCCCACAGGTGTCTCCTCCCCTAACCTCATCTCATTTTACGCCATCTTCCGTTGTGTATTATGTTCAGTTAACTTCTCTTTTATTCCTCTAGTTCCGCAGATAGTTTCTTGCCTCAGGACTTATACACGTACTGTCTGCGTTTCCTGGAATTCGCATCTTTCCTTTCTTTTCCTGGTTATCTCGTATTCGTATCCTTGATCTCACAGTCTGAATGATCCTTTTCCTGTCGTGTTTTTTAGTAGCGCATTCACATTAAAAACATTTGTGCGATCCGTATTTTTTTAAACGCCTGTCTCCCCCCATTATGCTCTAAACTGCGAGATGGAAAGGACTGTCTAGTTGGGTACTCAGTATTTACACAATGCTTCGCACATAAGTATGCTCAGTGAATATTTGTAAAATGATTGAAAACTACCCAGTCTTTGTATTGCACTGCATTTTTCTTTTTACAAATTACATTCAGATACCTTATCTCTTTTAACATTTATAGTGTTTCAGTGGGATATTTGGATTGGGTGGCGATTATCCTTTGAAGGCTACGTGAGAGATTTCAGGCTTTTTAGTAACCTCTTGAAGCTCTCACAGAGGAAGGAAGTGGCAAAGTCAGGATTCAAACCTGGATATTTTCTGCACCGGTTCAGTCCTTGTAAAGATTGTCAGAGTTTTGAATGTGTGTGAAGGTGTCATAGATATTTAATCTATGCTATCTGGTTTATTTGGCTTGAGGTTCTGATAATAATTATGAGTTTATCTGTTACTTTGATTTTTAATCTCTCTAGGAAATCCGAAAAGTTGTACAGAGTTTAGAACAAACAGCTCGAGAGATCTTAACTCTACTGCAAGGGGTTCATCAGGGTGCTGGTTTTCAGGACAGTAAGTTCTTTTGATTTGAAGGTTTTTTTTAAGATCCAGTTTATCAGTCATTTAAAAGTTATTTAAAGAGTTAAATAATTTCCATTTAGAAAACATTTCAAGTCTGTGTCATTTTATTAAGAACAATGTCCCTCGTGTTCTGTGGTGAGTAAAAATTGGAGAAGTAGGTGAGTTGAGCATTTTATATGGTTACAGAATTCTGTGTGTTATGGTTGAGCTTCCACTTTCACAGAGTAACGTGATAACGTAATTATAATGTGGTAATTGTAATAGTTTTGTAGCTCTCTTGTGTATCTAGCTTTTATTTGGCTCTCTTCCTTTTAAACCCAATCTTTCATTCATTGAATATGGTTGAATATGCATTTGTAGGTAAATGGCCAGTGTAAAATGTTCCTAATGTGTTTACAGTCACCCCCTTGAATGGAGATCAGGTATGATAAGTTTAAACATGGAACCTTCATTGTAAGGTACAGCCAGCACAACTGAAAGAGCTGAAATATATTTTTAGTCAGAGAATGATACCATATTGTAATGTACAAGTGTCAGAGGCAAGTCATTTTTCTCAGTGGTATGGAATTGGTCACATTGAGAATATTTGATAAAGCTTCTTTTTGACCAAATATGGGAGCTAGAAGCTGTCCAAATAAGGCGTCCTGTAAGGACTGACTAGGAATAGCAGCTGGTACATGGTCCTTTAAGGATGACATAATTTAGGACAGCTTACTGACTTGTCTGCTAAAGTATTCCCTTGTAGCAAATTTTTGTCTGTTTTTCAGTGTTGGTAAATCAGTAGGGAAACTAAAGATGAAATTTTGAGAGCCAGGTTGAAAAGAAGAGATGCATACCCTGCATTTGGTCATGAGATTTTTTTTTTTTTAAAGTTGATTTATGTCCAGATAGACTGCATAGATTATTAAGGAAGAACTGTATTTGAAACTTGATAAATTTTTCATTATTATTATGTTTGATTATCTTTTTGTGATCAGTTCCAAAGAGGTGTTTGAAAGCTCGAGAACATTTTGGTACAGTAAAAACACATTTAACGTCTTTGAAGACCAAGTTCCCTGCTGAACAGTATTACAGGTTTGTAAGAAAAATAGCTTTGTTTTGTAATGTTAAGTAAAAGTAAAGGCAGGAGAAAAATTGTATATACTGAATGATTGCTTAGAACTAGGTAAAAACTTCTCTGTGTAAAAGAAACAATGAAAAAGAGTCGAACTATTAATAGTGGTGGTATTTTAATAGTGACAAACTTGGTGATTTCATTTTTTTCCTCCCTTTGAGAATTTTCCTAAGAAACATGTATAATTTTTGCAATGAAAAAGGGATGAAAACAAAAATATTCGTTGTATGAAGATCAATGAAAGATTATCTTTTTAGTATATTTAAGTTGTGAAATTGGGTGAACCATATCTATCTGTTAAAGTTATGGGATTAAGTGGCAGTATATACACGAATTGAGTATTATCTCAGAGTTTGAGTTTTATTGCCGAATAGTGTATTTAATGTTTTATGCTGTGTCTTGTTGACTCTATAGCATCATTAATTTTAAGAGTCACCATTATTTTATGTACCACTAGGGAAGAAAATTTGTTGCCAATCATAATTGTGAAATTTATAGATTGTAAAATGCATCCTAATTTCACAGATGTTAAACTAGACAAAGCTGCAGCTGGGTATTGATGAAATATGTGAATAAGAACCTAAAATCTTTACTTGTGTTTGTTTTCCTAGTGAAAAACATGTTTTCTAGTGAAAAAGATGTTCTACTAAGACATGTGGGCAAAAAACAACATGTATGTGGGAAGTGGATAATATAAATTTACAGGATAATTTAAGGCAGGGGTTGGCAAACTACCTGTGGCCTGCTGCTTCTGGAAGCTAAGAACTGCTTATATTTTAAAAGGTTGTTAAAACAAAAAACAAAGAACAAAAAACCCAAACCAAAAACACCCAAATAAAAATATGTGACGGAGACTGGAGGTGGTTCACAAAGCCTAAAATACTATCTGACCCTTCACAGAAAAGGTTTGCTGACCCCTGCTATAAGGTAATAATAGATGTATAGAGACGTTGAACAATAGAATTGACAGGATCTTGAGAGATCGTGTAGTTTGGAGGTCACACAGAGGCTGACCTCTGAGTGATTTGGCTCTTAGAAGGTTTTGTTTGACTTGAATTGTATTGAATATTTTTTTTGAATTTGCCATATTTGAAATTCAGGAGGCATAACACTTAATATTTGGGGTTATAAAATTTTCTATTCCTTTTTTTGTGTCTCTAGCTCAGTTTAATTGCAGTATCCTGAAAGTTATAAGTCTGTTGGTTTAGTGATTGCAAGTGGTAGTTACTTCATACATGTGTGAATCAGGATTTTCTTGATACGGCACACTCAAATCAAAATGTGAGAGTAAGTTAAGTGTTAGGCTGATGTACAGTTGCAGTTCTCATCAATCTGTACTTGCCAGTTTTAATTTTTCTGAGAGCAGTATCATTGTTCTTACTGATTAAACTTCTAAAATACAGTTGTTCTTGTCATCCCTAATCTTAAATTGTAAATATTTTTATATTCACTAAAGTTGGCTCATGTTTCTCATTTATTAAACTTCTCATAAGTAATTGTTATAAATTTGAACTTGTAAAACTTATACTGTCTCCATCTGATATATTTAAGTGTCATAGTCTTACACGTTTTATATGTTGGAGTTTCACATAGATTTGATTTGAAAAAGAGTTCTATTTCTAAAATGTTGGACTGCATTGTACTAAACTTATCTTTTTTAAGGCCCCTAATCCCTCAACCTAAATGAGCTTATATCCATGCAGATTTCATGAGCACTGGAGGTTTGTGTTGCAGCGTTTGGTCTTCTTGGCTGCATTTGTTGTGTACTTGGAATCAGAAACACTAGTGACTCGAGAAGCGGTTACAGAAATTCTTGGCAGTAAGTGTCTTCATTAGCATTGGTCTGCAGAATCAGGCATGGTAGCTTAATTTTTGGTTGGTGGGAGAGCTGCTGCGTGTACTTTCTATTTGTTAAATGAGAACTAAATGGGAAACTAATGACTTGGAAACACAAAACGTAAAAATATGTGGTGGCTTCGTTTTTGTACTCGAGTGTTTCTTTTAGTTTGTAAAATTTAGTTTTTAAGAAATCTAGGCCCACAGAAAGTTGAAAGAACAGTACAGTGAACACCTGTTTACACCGCACTTAGATTTTCTGCTTATTATTATTATTTTTAAAGATATTTTTTATTTATTTGACAGAGAGCACAAGTAGACAGAGCAGCAGGCAGAGGGAAAGGGAGAAGCAGGCTCTCTGCTGAGCAGGGAGCCTGATGTGGGGCTCGATCCCAGGACCCTGGGATCATGACCTGAGCCAAAGGCAGCCGCTTAAGCGACTGAACCACCCAGGCGCCCCTCTGCTTATTATTTTGCCGTATCTTTCGGTCTGTTCACTTTGTGTGCACGTGCGCGTATACCATTTGAAAACCACTTGTAGTATCACGGCTTCTTTAAATGCTGCAGCATGCATTGTCCAGAAACAAAGATATTCTCTGATACAGCTAGGTAATGTTCTTGGTGGTGTTACTTTTTTAGAGAAGAATGAAAGGAAAAATTGCAGGCTAAAGAGCTCAAAAATCCACAATGAGGCCTAGTTGCCAAAAGTTTGAATCCATTAAAAACACAATTGTAAAAGATTCTTTTTTTTCTTTTCTTTTTGTTGAGAGAAATTATATGTGTGCATTTATATATGTATATATAGTATTTTACATTTTTAGGTTCAGGTTCTGTTCACATCATGACTTTATTTTTACTTTGGTATATTTTTTAGTTGAGCCAGATCGGGAGAAAGGATTTCATCTGGATGTAGAAGATTATCTCTCAGGAGTTCTAATTCTTGCCAGTGAATTGGTAAGAAGTTTAGTGGTTTGCCATTTGCTTTTTTTTTTTTAATATTTTATTTTTAAGTAGGCTCCATGCCTGCCATGGGCTTGAACTCACGACCCCAAGACCAAGAGTCACATGCTCCACCAACTGAGCCAGCCAGGCGCCCCTGCCATTTGCTTTTTTGATCTTCCCACTTTGCTGTCAGTTTTTAAAATGGGTACAGTAATTCAGGAAGTCTTTTCTAAGCCCTCTGTTGACCACCAATTCGTCGTTGTACACTGTGTGTATGTTTTGCTAGTCATCAGAAAAAGGCCGGTTCAGACAGTGAGCTAGCTGTGCATACTTACCAATGTGTGAATTTTTAAAAGATGGTAATACTAATACCTCTTCCTTTTAAAGTATTGGCAAGAGGTGTATGTTCTCAGTAACTGTGTTAATACATATACTTGCTTTGGAGAACAATTTAACTGTATAACTATATATTATTTTTGCCCGTATTCTTTTAATGTCTCTCTGGAGAAATTGTCTTATGAAAATAATTCTAAAGAACAAAAAAGGCTGTTATAAAGGTGTCCACTGTAGTCTTTGTTCATATTGATGAAAGCTGTAGGCCAAACTCCCAACAGAAAGGGAATGATTTCTTGTCATGAAGTAATTTCGTAATATTAAACAGTTGTCAAAATGTAATTATTAAAGACCATGTAGAAAAGTTGAGTGGCCTTTGAGGGTCTTTTAGTTGTGATTGGGAGGAAGATGTGCTAAAGAGTCCTGTTGTGACATATCCGCGTTTGCCTTCCCTCGTGTAGTCGAGGCTGTCTGTCAACAGTGTGACTGCCGGAGACTATTCCCGGCCCCTCCACATCTCCACCTTCATCAATGAGCTGGATTCCGGCTTCCGCCTTCTCAACCTGAAAAACGACTCCCTGAGGAAGCGCTATGACGGCTTGAAGTACGATGTGAAGAAAGTAGAGGAGGTGGTCTATGATCTCTCCATCCGGGGCTTCAATAAGGAGACTGCGGCGGCTTGTGCAGAGAAATAGGAGGCTCTCCTGGTGCCTGGCCCTGCTGACCTCAGTGGTTGCCGGGGAGGGTGAGCCCAGCGCCTCTCAAGGTAGTTAGGATTGCCCCGCCCCGTTGCTAAACACCGCGCTTTATTTTCTTAACCAGTGTGTGGTGTAAGTATCAAAATTGAAACACTTTTTTGGGGGTAAAAAAGATAGCCTTTACAAGGACAGATTTTTCTTTGTTGTTTCAGTGAATTTGCTCTGTAATTCCGTGTATTTCAGTTCTGTCAAAAAGTGTAAATGTCAGTCTCTTGGTAAAGTCCTTTTTTTGCTTACCCTGATACTGTTGATGTACTGATTGAGAAGTTCATTGTCTTGTGTTTCTTCCAGAAGTGATCCTTGGTGTTTTCTATATCCAGATTAGCCATCCATACCCAGGTGTAGCCTGGATACGGTATAAAAGTAGGTAATTTAAAAGGATGGTTGCCAAGCAAATGACAACTTATTTTATATTTCCCTTCCTTATTTTAAGCCTCATGAGTAAATCAGATGTTGAAATTTTTGCAAGGGAGTTACAGCCCCAGGGTCTCTCTCACTGCCATCAAAATATAAAAGATGAAATTGCAAAGTCAAGTTCAATAGATTATTTTGGGACGTTTTTGTATTAGGGGATTGAGTAACATCTTATTGTTTAGCTCTGTTTACCAGATGGAGAGTAGGGCTTAGTGTTTTACAACACCTCTGTTTTCTGATGTTGCCTTAACATTCTGCTCTTGCAGCAACTTAAAAATCGTTTTCACACACATCTTGAACTAACACTTCATATGATATATTTTTAAGCTATGAAACCTTTTTCCTAGCAGCCAGCTAGACTGTCTGGTCTGAGACTGTAAAGCCACCCAGTCAAGTTAATTAGCAATACCCTGACTGGTATGTTCAGAGAGAAAAAAGCTGTGCTCTGTTTGGAAAAAAGAGAAAACCTTGGATTCAAAAAGAAGATCTGATTTGGTAATGTTTTTTAGAGTAAGCAATTTCAGGTTGTTGGCAGCTATCCCAACAGGTTTTAGATTTACAATTTTGGGCAAGTCACATGGACCTTGTTGGCACCCACCTCCCCCTCCTCCTTTTCAGGTAGTGCTAAGGATACTTGCCATGTAATTTTTGCTGTTGAAATGATTTAAAATGGTGACTTACCCCACAGGTTTTTGGAGCTCACTGAAAGGAAGGTGCTAGTGTTCCCAGAATAATAGGAAGTATTTGGAAGTACCATCCTCTCATGCTTGATTCCTGGTTAGGCTTTCTGTTTGTGCAGTAGAATATTTGGCATCGCTGTCAGAGCCATGATCAGGCCAAGTTAAGGACTGACCAAATTTTCCATCCTGAGGAAAAAAGTAGAAACGAAGCATAAATTGCTTTGCATTTTTGGGTTTTAGAACAATTTTCTTGACTGCTCTTTGTTCAGGAGAGTTTGTAGAAAGAAGAAAGGTGCTCAGGTGTTTGAAGCGCCTCGGGCGGTCATCTGAAATGTACAGTAATAGCGCTGCCTGGGTTGAGCACAAAAGACTTCTAACTACATGATCAAACCCTGTGATCAAACCCTTACCATTGCAGTAAGTTTGGTAATAGTTTTCTTCTATGTGGAGAATTTCAAGGTGTTTTGAGGCTGAAGATGACCAGGGGTGATAAGCACATACTGCTGTTTAATAGTTAAAATTATCAAAAGACACCAATCACTCAGAGTTAAATTAAAAGTATTGTAATTGAACGTATTGAAAAGCCTCGGCTCTGGTTTTTTTAGGACACCAGAATCTTTTCAATTTGAGAGAATTGAGCAGCTTAGAGAGAGTAGAGATGAAGTAGTGGATGTTTTCTTTATAAATTTATTTATAAGAAGAGAACCCATAAATACTTCATAAGATTTGCCCTGTCTTAAACTTGAATAATAATATTGGTAACGCTTAAGAGCATTTAATAAAGAACGAAAGCTTTGGCAGTGTCCTGAGTCCTTTACTTAAACAAGTGGCTGAAGAGATGAGGTGGATCTGCAGGATGCCGCCGGCATAGTTTGTACTGTGCACTCTGAAATCGTGGCTTTCTTGGTTCTTTTTTTAAGATTTTTATTTTATTTGAGAGAAAGAGACAGCATGAGCAGGGGAGAGGAGGCAGAGGGAGAGGGAGAAGCAGGCTCCCCACTGAGCAGGGAGCCCGACATGGGGCTCCATCCCAGAACCCTGGGATCATGACCTGAGCTGGAGGCAGCTGCTTAACTGAATGAGCCACCCAGGCGCCCGGCTTTCTTGGTTCTTGGTCTGGACGAGACTGTATTCCTCAGGTGGAGCGTCATTGTGTGCCTGACACCAAGCCTGAAATAATTTTTTTTTTTTTTTTAGTGTTCACCGTAATAAACATTAAACAAATAAAAGCGCCCCTCCCCTCCAAACAGCAGTAACAAACATTTAAGGGGGGGTTGAAATTGACTGGACTGGAGGTTTGAATGAGCAGGAGGTGAGGGAGAGTAGAGGAGGGCATCTAGCTTAACTGTCAGGTTTCTGGTCCGGAAGACGTAAGCCGAGTTAGGTGCTGTTAGCCCAGGTGGGGTGTGTAGGAGGACTCTTGGATGTATTGGGTTCAGGATGCTTGTAGAGCACGAGGTGGAGGTGGCCAGCAGGACTCTGGAGCCAGCCTGGGATAGCTTTGGATAGTGTTAGTGTGTACGTGGTAGACGGGTCAGGAGAGCAGGTAAGATTGCCCTGGAGAGCGTGTAGAATAAGAACAGTGACGAGGTGAGGACAAAACCCTGGTTCACAGCAGGGTTTAGTGAGTCAGGCAGGGGAAGAGACCATGAGGAAATGGAGAAAGGGTTACAGAGACAGAGCGAGAGTGGCTTGTCACAGAAGCCAAGGGAGTAAAGGGGCTAGAAGGCTTTTCGGGGGTAAGAGATTTAAAATACATTACTTTCACAGTCTGAGAGCCTTGTGACTGTCAGGCAAGGCTACGTTATGCTGTGCTAGCAACCCCCCAGACTCCTAGGCATAGTACAGAGTTTGTTTTTCCCTCGCACTGAATCCTTTGCAGGTTAGCTGGGGGATCTGTTCCATGTTGTCCTCATGTAGCTGACAGGAGCCACCCATTGGACCATTGCTAGTTACTGGGGGAGGAGGGAATCGATTGTGGAGGGTTGTACACAAACACATGTTCTGGTTTCCAAGTGACCTGTCACTTCCTCTCATTGTTTGTTGATTAGAACTGGATACCTTCCCCTGCTAAACACCTAGGGGGCCAGGAAGTGAAGACCCACCTTGCAGGATGGGAGTCGGCAGACGGAGGGTCAGACAAACTAAATGTTGAAAGTTGTGGGCAATGTGTAGTTCTTTCGGTTAAGTGAATAGTAGTATTTCTGGACCCACATAAACTTCACTGGGCTTGGGAGGGAGAGGAGCTGTCCCAGGGCCACTGTTACCTGTTGGATGACAAGAAGAGGGTGGAGCCATCCGTAGTTGTCCCCTCTGCTGTGGAACGCTGTTTCCGGTTTGAAAGAGATTTCTCTGGTGTGTGTGCATTTGCGTTGGTTCATGTGAGTGTTAAAGCCAACATTTGGTGAGCTCTTGGCATGTTCTAAGCACTGGGCAAAATCTTTTATCCCGACCCATCTGATTTCATCCCCATATAACTGTGAGGTGGCTGTCACTGTTTGCCCCATTTTAGACCGGAAGCAGGCTTAGAGAGGGTCCTGAGTTCACAGTTATGAAGTGGAGGAGCTGTGATTCGAATTCACTTACTCTGCCTCTGCATCCACATACACCATTTCTTCAGTGATGCTTTTGGTGGCCTCACTCTATAGCCTGACTTGACCAAACCCAAATCCACCAACAGTTATGAACACAGTGTATGTGTAGCTTTGGGTGAGGGGCAGTTTGTGTTAACAATTAGCATAAAAAATTGAGTGGGAAACTAGGTCTGTGTCCTCAAGATGTTTAGGGTCTAGTTGCAGGGGAGAGGGTGGTGAGAAGATACAGTTAAGAGATTATTCAACTGATGATTGAGTGCCTACTGTAATTTTTTGGAATTTTTTTTTCAGTTTCATTGAAGTACATTTTATAAAATAAAATTGACTCAAATCAAGTGATGTAATTTATAAAGTAGTGCAACAATCATCATCTATCAGTTTTAAAACATTTTTTTATCATCCAGAAAGATCCCAGTCCCAGGCTACTACTAGTCATAAATTTGCATTTTCAGGATATTTCATATAATGAAATCATATAAAATGTGGCCTTTTGTGTCTTACCACGTAGCATAATGTTTTTAAGGTTTATCCATGCCACAGCATGTGTTGGTAGTTTGTTCCTTATGCCTGAGTGGTAATCCTTTGTATGGGTATTCCATGTTTAACCACTCATCAGATGAGGAAGGTTTAAGTTTTATAATGTTGCCTTGAGCATCCTTGTGCAAGTCTGTGAGTGGGCTTTTCCATTTCTTTTGCATAGATACCTAGGAGTCTATGGTAAAAATGCTGATTTTGTGTTTAGTTTTTGATGAGACTGTCAACCTGTTTTCCCTTCAACAATCTATGAGTTCCTTACTACGAGTTAAAATTCAGGTCAGTACCAGGCAAGATCTTTTTTTTTTTTTTTAAGATTTTATTTATTTATTTGAGAGAGAAAGAGAAACAGCATGAGAGGGGAGAAGGTGAGAGGGAGAAGCAGGCTCCCCGCTGAGCCGGGAGCCTGACGTGGGACTCGATCCCAGGACTCCGGGATCATGACCCGAGCTGAAGGCAGTCGCTTAACCAGCTGAACCACCCAGGCGCCCAGCCAGGCAAGATCTTATACAACGTCATTGCTAAATAATTTGTGAACAATTGCTGTAGGAATTTAGGTATAATTTGAACTGGTTCATGAAAGAGGTAGGATTTAGATAAGCATGGAACTAAGAGGAGATCATTTCTGGGGGGACAGAATTGCAAACAGAGCAGAAATGGTAGAAGCATGCATACCTTGGAAATACCATGGATTCAATTGCAGACCACTGCAGTAAAGCAGATACCGCAATAAAGCAAGTTGAGTGAATTTTTTCCTGGTGCCTATAAGTTATGTTTATGCCCTACTGTAGTCTTACTAAGTCTGCAATGTCTAAAAAAAAATACATACCTTAATTAAAAAATACTTTGAGTTGTGATCATTGATCACAGATCACCATAACAAACATGTAAAAGTTTGAAATATTGTGAAAATTACCAAAACGTGACAGATGGGAAGTGAGCAAATGCTGTTGGGAAAATGGGGTCAACAGACTTGCTCGACACAGGGCTGCCACAAAACCTTCAGTCTGTAAAAGCAGTATCTGCGCAGTGCAGTTAAGACGAGGTATGCCTGTGTCAATTGAATGGGGATGGGGATGTCACACACTTAACTGAAGAACAGTCTGGTGATGTTGGACTGTTAGGTTTAGAAAAGCTTGAATTGAGAGGTTAAGGAGTTTGGACTTTGATAGGCATTGGGGGGCCATATGGTTTTTCCTTTTTTTCAAGTGGTGGGGGGAGCATCTTTGGAGTCGGGCAGACGCAGTTTTGAATCCTGGTTGTCATGTTACCATTAGAAGAGACCAAAGGCAGGGAGACCTGTGAGGAGGCCCTTGCTGTCTCTGAGGTTGTAAAGGTCAGCTTGGGTGGCTGGTGGTGGGCCTGACCGGATGCAGGTGCAGTGCACCGTAAAGGAAGAAGGAGTCAACTTGGGGTTGGGGGTGGAGAGCGGGGGATGCTGGGATTGAACATGTGTGTCCCTTCACATTTATACAGTGAAGCCTAATCCCCGATTGGATGGTATTGGGCGTTGGGCCTGTGGGAGGTGATTAGGTCATGAGGGTGGAGCTGTCATGAATGGGATTAGTGCCTGAATGAAAGGGACTCCTGGTGCCTCCACCACAGGAGGAGAGAACCAGGAGAATGTGGTCTGTGAGCCAGGAGGTGGGCCCTCACCAGACACCGAATCAGCTGACCCGTTGATCGACTTGATTACAGATTCGTTGTGTAAGCCACCCCCGTCGATGGTGGTTTTGTTACAGCAGCCTGAATGTATTAAAACAAGGGAAGAGCAATTGAGAATCAGAGATGACTGAGCTGGAAAAATACACGTAGGAAAGTGGGAGCTAGTTTCTGGGGGAAGATGAGAAGGTCAGTGTGGCAGGTATTGAGTTTACTGTGATGGGGAGATGTTGCACGGGTGTGTATACTTTTTGGGGTAGAATTTAGGGCCCCAAGTGGAGCTGAGGGAGTCTTAGAGATTGGGTAGAGTGGATCTCTGGCTCTGGTTGCAGGGGAGCTTCTGGAGGTGGGAGAGGTCTGGACAATAATCAGGCCAGGGAGCCCCTGGAGGCGGTTGAAGACAGGAGAAGGGAGAGGAGTGAGCCAGAGGCTCTTGTCATTCTCTCTAGGTCAGGTCTGTCCCAAGCAGGAGTGGGGACTGATAGGAAAGTGATATATGTACCGTGATCTCTCCCATTGCCATAGAAATCCTTTACTTACCATTAAGACTTAAAGGTTTTTGACTGAAGGAAAATAAACCTATGAAAATATGTGGAACCCCCAAAGAAAGTTCAGCTTATTTTGTGATTTTGTTTTTTCCCTTATTTACCCTGTTTCTTAAATCAGTTACTCACGATCATCTGGTGTCATTTAATATTAATTAACATTTACACACAGCCATCTGCTCTGGCTGGAGTGCTGCGTTCATCCGTTTTAGCTGTGTGTTTCAGTGACAGAATGCTGGCCTTGCTATCTGGATGTATCAGCTGGGCCTGCCAGCGAGACCAGTTCAGAAGTCAGGAGGGGACTTCAGCTTCCTTCGCCATGTCCTCGTTGTCAGACCTTCGACTGATGAACTTTTTGCTCACCCTGGCAATTGAAGTGAAGCCAGAGCATTTTTCTCAGTCGGGAGATACAAAGGGCAGGGTGTTTGTTTTACTTTCTGGGGGGAAGACTGCAAGATCGTTTTAATCATTAAGGGGTTGTTTGGGGAGCAGAGTACGCGGATTGGCCCTTCTACTTTGGTAAGACGCTAGTAAATTAGACCCAGAACTGACACAACTAAGATAAAGACCCATAATCAGTGTTAAAAAAAAAAAAAGACCAACATCAGTAAACTTTAAGGCTTTCTTTGCACCCGGAAGTTAATTTTTATTTCTTTTCTTTTAAAGATTTTATTTATTTGAGAGAAAGAATGAGAGAGCATGAGAGGGGGGAGGGTCAGAGGGAGAAGCAGACTCCCTTCTGATCAGGGAGCCCGATGCGGGACTTGATCCAGGGACTCCAGGATCATGACCTGAGCTGAAGGCAGTCGTTTAACCAACGGAGCCCCCCAGGTGCCCGAAAAGTTAATTTCTAAATCCGCAAGAGGAAGAACAAAGGGTCAAAGGGATGGCCCTAGGTTCTCTTCTTGAGAGAAGAAGAACCTGTGGCTAGCAGAACTTGGCTGTCAGTCTTCTGGGGACTAGTCTTGGGGGGTGGACGTTAGTAGGGAACAGCATGAGTCCAACAGGGTTGGATGGCTTAGTGAGCCTTCCCGTGCCTCACCTACCATCCCACCTGTCGCAGGATGGGACAGAACTTCATCTTTTTTTTTTTTTTTTTGAGGCGGGGGAGGGGCAGAAGGTGAGGGAGACAGAGAATCTTAAGCAGGCTCCATGCCCAGTGTGAAGCCCTATGTGAGGTTCAATCTCACAATCCTGAGATCATGAGCTGAAATCAAGAGTCACTTTATTGACTGAACCACCCAGACGCCCCATGACTTCATCTTGTCTAACAAAACCGGCCAAATGGGCGCCTGGGTTGGGCTGTGGCCTGCCTTGTGTCATCAAAACAGCTCAGTCTTTCCTTAAACTGAAAATAGCCTGGAAATATGAATATTTCCAAAATACCCTCACTGAGGAAGACAAAAGGAAATAAGAGCTGACTGCAGAAGAACTTTGACTTTGGTCCTCATGTATCTTGTACACATTGGAAAGGTGGAATAGGTGCTACCGCCTGGTGTTCAGTCAAAGGACGATAGGGGTCGTGGGGACACTTTGGGGGATATGTAAATGTGCATACCTTTGCTTTAGGACCCATTTTATACAGTTTTCTCTTTGGAGACTTGTGTTACTTTTGTGATTACAAGAGAATTAAGTAAACGTAAATTGGGAAATGACAGAAAACTCTTAAAGGGGCCTATGTATTTTCTGCATTGTTGTTTATCCTAAATATGCTATTGACTTTCAAAACTCTTTTAAGGTATTTGGATTCTGCTGTTAACTTTTGATCAGAAGTACTATCACTTAGCTAATGGCTGTGTGAGTGTCTGTTCATTGTCCTGGCTCCTTTCACAGAGAGGTACAGATGGGTATCTTCTCCCCAGGCTCCGTGGAAATGCTCACGTTTCACGGTCCAGCTTCTTCTGTCTTTCAGCAGCGCCTTTTTCATTGCTGGCATCGAAGCAAACATACTATAATTGGCTTTTATAATTTTATAATTGGATCTTAAAATTTCCTATGTAGTTAGAAAATAATTTTTGTCACCTTCTGCCTTGTCAGTATTTTTACATTTCATTACAGCTTCTGACTTTCGGAGCTGTCCTGACACATTCTGTGTGACAACCCAGGAGGCCAGGACAAATGGAGGAGGAGGTGTTCCCAGGGGCTTCCCTTCTTTCTTCCTTAGCCTGTCTTCTCTGGGCCGCCATCTTGCACTCAAGCTGACGCACTTGTGCTGTAGCCTTGAATTCTGATCACTGCTTGGTGCTCCTTTGGAAAGCAACCTGGAAGTTCCTCAAGAAATTAAACCTAGAGGTACCGTATGACCGAGCATTTCCATGACTAGATATATACTTGAGAGCTGAAAACTCTCCATACGAGTCTGTACAAAGATCTGTGCACTAATATTCATAGCAGCATTATTCATAATGGCCTCAGAGTGGAGACCATCTAATTGTCCCATCAACTAGTGAATGGATAACAGAATGAGGTATTTCCCCACAATGGAATGTTATTTGGCAATAAGGAATGAAGTATACAGATACGTGCCACAGCATGGATGAACCACGGAAACATGCTAAGTGAAAGAAGCCAGTCACAAAAGACCACATGCTGTATGATTCCACTTACATGAAAGTCCAGACTAGGGAAGTCTGTGGTGACAAAGTAGATTAGCGGTTGCTGTAGGACGGGGAGGGGAGAGCGGGAAGTGACTGCTAATGGGTATGGAGTTCCTCTCTGGGGAGAGGAACACATTCTGGAAGCGGTTAGTGGTGATGGTTATATAACCTTGTGAATATACTAAATAGCAGTGAACTGTGCTCAAATGGATGAGTTTTGTAGTATGCAAATTATATCTTAATAAAAAGCCAGAACTGAATTTGCCATTTATCTTCGCAAATTGCTGCTTGTGGTTTCTGTTGGTGGCACTGTGGGGGAGCACCAAATGCCAGGTGCCGTGCGGGGGGCTCACATGAAATCTTTCATTTAATCTGCCCAGCAGTGTGTGTGTGTTGGCCATTTGTCTCCACTTACAGAGAAGAAACTGCAGTTTGGAGCACAGGCGGGCCTGCTTGCTGTCCTCCAGCCCGTCTGTGGTTCCCCCCCAACTCAAGCCTGAGCGGCCCCAAGCCCCAAGTTCTGCCTCGGGGCCACTGAGGCCCAGCACATGGGAGCCAACTTTGGCTCTTCTCCCTCGTCTCTCCACCTGCTCCTGAGTAGAGTTTATTTCCTCCGTGCCTCTTGTGCCTTTTTTCTACTGTCTACACCACGTTCCTAGATCACAATGCCATCACTTGTTGCCAGGCCTGTTCCAAGAGCCCATGAGTCTCCTGTCTTCCAAACTGTCATTCCTCTAATCTACCCAGTACCCTGCTGCCACAGCATTGTGAAGTCTGATTCTTCAAGTCTAATCACGTGCCTGCTCTAAAACAATGGCTGCCTGTGTCCCGGTGGATTGAGGGCACACTCAGGCTGGCGTCTGTGGCTTTTGACAGTGGTGGTCCCTACCTGCTTGCCCACTCCTCCCTGCACATCCCAGAACACTGCTCACTGTGCTTCCGGGAGCATGGCCACAGTGGGTTGGAATTCACAAAGGCTCTACTGACCACTCAGGAGAGAAGCATACCTTGACAACTCAAAGGGGCAACATTCAGAGGCCCTTAGGATTCCTCAGCCTGTGTGAGGAACAGAAGAGCAGTGATTTTTCAACTGGGGGCAGTGTTGTCCGTTAGGGGACTTCTGCAATGTCTGGAAACATTAAAAAAATTTTTTTTTTTTAAATTACAACTTGGGGAAAGGACTACTGGCATCTAGTGGGTAGAAGCCAGGGATGCTGCCAAACATCCTGTCATGCACAGGACAGCCCACAGCAAAGAACTATCAAGTCCTAAATGTCAGTAGCGCCAAGGTTAAACTAATGAGCTAAAGCAAATAATTTGACTCTTGAAATGCAGTAAAGAATAAATGAAAATACTAAGTGATTTCAGATGTGTAATAAAGATTCTTGCATATTGGCACGTGCAACACAGGAAGGCCACGTGGAGATGTGGGGCTCAGAGGGTGAGTTTGGTCACAGCTAAGCACGTGATGCTCACTTCCAGGCCCCTGTCCCAGCACCATGGTGCCCAACACTTCACTGCGTCATAGCTTGTGGTGCATTGAGTTAGGATTGTGTTGTACTCGCCCGTTTACTTGTCCGCATTCTCCACTAGATCTGAGTTCTTTAGGGGCAGGCTTGCCGTCTTCCTGGTCATTGAATGCCAGCCTCTTGCGCCAGTGCCTGGCACGTAAAAAAGCTCAGCAGGTCTTGTGAGATTGAATGGAATAGATGAAGCACATAATTCAAATTTTATCTCAGCAAAGGGAGTGTTACTGTTTGCGGAATTTTTTTTAGCCTTTGGAGAATAGATAGAGCAGAATGCTAACCCCTCGTGTCCAGCACCTTTCTGTAAGCCTCTCCGTACGCACAAAGAACAGAGGATCACAGCAGTCTGGCATCTTGCCCCTCTCTGAGCCTCGCATATCATGCTGCAGTTGCAGTGGACTGTTGCCTCTGGAGGGAGATGGGTTAGAAGGGCTGCAGAGGAGACCCCAGGAAAGGCTGAAGGATCCAGTACCCTCAGGAAACAGGGGTGGCAGTTTCAGATCAGGGGATGTGTCTGTTTCAGTGTCTAGATCGGGGTCAACCATGGGCCCACACTGGAGACATTGGGAAAGACGTACGTACTGGGGAGAGTCTTGGAGACAAGAATTGGGGTGAGGATCAGCGTTCAGCTCTCTGCTTTTATATATTTATATATATTTACATATATATGTATACATGTCGGACTTTTTATATATATTGGACAGCTCGGAGCTGTCTTTGTTCCCACTAATTGGGGAACTGATAGGAAAGATCCACATAAATTCTATAATGCAAATTATTGCTATCTTTTGGCACATTGGGGTGGCTTTCTTCCTGGGTATATCCTGCAGGTTGTACATCTGAGCACTCCTATGATTCCTTATGATCTGTTGCTCCTTATGATTAGTTAGACACCTTTACTTGCAAGGATTATAAATGGAACAGTCTGCAGAAGCTATTCAAAATCTTACGGACTGCACTTTTTTTTTATTGTGGTTAAAAGATATAAAAAATTTTACCATTTTAACCACTTTTAAGTGTACAGTTCTGTGGGATTACATACATTTACATTGTTGTACAACCATAACTATCATCCATTTCCAGAACTTTGCCATCTTCCCCAACTGAAACTCTGTACCCATTAACTCCTCCATTCTCCTTCCCCCCGCCCAGCTTCTGGCACCCACCATTCTACTTTATGTCTCTATGAATTTGACTGCTCTAGGTCCCTCATATGAATGAAATCATACAACAGACAATGATTATTGGCTTATCTTTTGTTTTTAGAAAAATCCTTTCTCTTCCCAACATTAAAAAACAGTAGAGGGTCACTAGTAAGTTTAAAAAATACAGGAACCTGTAATAAATAAAAATCTTATTTCAACCAATGAAGAAACCATCGTTAATATTTTAGTTTATGGTCTTCTGATTTTGTTCTACATCTTTATAAAGAGTCATATTGGAACTCCACACAAAGATTCCAGTTATCCTTTGTTACCAATAAGTCTTATGAACATCTTAGTGTACAGTCTTTGATTGCATCTGTGAGATTTCCTGAGGATAGACTTCTAGGTCATACTTTTGGACTAAGGTTATAAATAGTTTTAAGACTCTGGATAAGAACATAATTTCAAATTGTTTTCCAGAAATGTTGTCCCAGTGTTATGCTGTCCCAGTGTATGTGAAAGTGGCTTTCCCCTCACATTGTCACTAGTGTAGCTTACTTTTTGTTTAAAAGTTTTGCCTAGGGGCGCCTGAGTGGCTCAGTCGGTTAAGCGTCTGCCTTCAGCTCAGGTCTTGATCTCAGGGTACTGGGATCCCTGCATCGGGCTCCCTGCTCAGCGGGGAGTCTGCTTCTCCCTCTCCCTCTGTCTCTCCTCCCGGTGGTGCTCTCTCTCTCATGCTCACTCTCCCTCTCTCTCTCAAATAAATAAATAATCCTTAAAAAAAATAAAAAATTTGCCTACTTTTACCACTTTAACTTGTTACCATTTTATCTTTTCCTTAATACCAACATCTAAAAATAACCACTTTTAATATTTGTGTGGATCTAAATTTTACAGAAAATAGCATCATACTCTATATTCTCTTTTGTAACTTGCTTCTTTTAAATTTAGAAATACAGAGTGAATCTTGGTTTCAGTATATTTTCTTTGTATCAACATTACTATTTTAAAAATTTCATTAGTTCAAAAAATTACATCAATAGTACGCTCATTATAAAAACCCCAAAAATTCATGAGTATGAAAATTAAAAATAATTATACTTAAATAACATTTTAAATGCAAATGTAAATATATAAGCATCGTATTTGTCAATTTCAACAACATCTGTTCATAGTATACGTTTTATTTGCAATTTGCTTTTTGTATCAACATTTTATCAGTCAACATGTCAGGACATATGGATTTGTCTCATTTTCTTCTTTTTTTTTACAATCTATTTATTTTAGAGATAGACTGTGTGAGCGCGTGAGTGGGGGGAGAGAGGGAGAGGGAAAGAAAATCCTCAAGCAGACTTCCCGCTGAGCGGGGAGCCTGATGCAGGGCTCGGTCCCAGGACCTTTGAGATCATGACCTGAGCCGAAATCAAGAGTCGGCTGCTTAACTGAACTGAGCCACCCAGGCACCCCCCCCTTTTTTTAATTGAATGATTGTTCATAGTGTAGCTATGCAATTTAATCATTATCCCTTTCATAGACATTAAGGTGTCTTAAGCTTTTTCTGTTACAAATAATGCTTTAATGATATACTATAATACATTAAAGAAAAATACATAGGAGGCACCTGGCTGGCTCAGTTGGTGGAGCACGCAGCTCTTGATTTCAGGGTTGTGAGTTCAAGCCTGATGGGAGTAGAGATTACTTAATAGTAAAATCTTAAAAAAAAATAAAAAATCATAGGATGGATGAGTAGTTTAATGCTATTGTTAAACATTTTGGTTATTTTCCTTTCTTGTTTTTTAAAAAAATATTTATTTATTTACATAATCTCTACACCCAACGTGGGGCTCAAACTCAACAATCCCGAGATCAAGAGTCACATCCTCTTACGACTGAGCCAGTCAGGTGTCCCCCTTTTTAGCTTTTCATTTTATTTTATTTTCTTAAAGATTTTATTTATTTATTTTGAGAGAGAGAGCATGAGCAAGGGGGAGGGGCTGAGGGAGAGGGAGATGCAGAGAGGGAGAAGCAGACTCCCTGCTGAGCAGGGAGCCCAACGAGGGGCTCGATTCCAGGACCCCGAGATCATGACCTGAGCTGAAGGCAGACGCTTAACCGGCTGAGCCACCCAGGCACCCCCCTTTTTTGCTTTTTAAACAAATCTCTGAGAATATCTAAATATTGTCCTAGGGTTCCTAGGGCGTATTCATTTTTAAGACTCTTGCTTGTATTACAAAAACTGTCTTCCAAAAAATACACCAGTCTGTACTCCTATCATCTGCTTGCCTAGACTCTCCCCATCTGTGGGTTTTACATTTGGAAACAACTGACCAGAGAGCAAATCACAAGCTTTGGTTCCATGCCAGTCACCTCAAGTAATGGTGGGGATTATGGTTGGAATGCTGAGGTCTCACTGAAAGGAAGTCAGGACTTGGAGCTGGGGCTGGGGACTTGGTAGTGACCCCTGATCCCTGACTCTCAGAGCCTTCCCACGACCCTCCTGAGGCTTCTAACCCTTCCTGTCCCATGCTCTGCCCTGCGGCTGGCTTCCTTGCCATAGCCCCTTGTCTTCTCTCTGTAGCTTGGGGCTGCCAGGGGCTCACTCTGGCGCTTACACTGCATGCGTTCTCAGATTCATGGGCTGTCTCATAGTTAAATGATTAATTTTTTTTAAGATTTAATGTACATATATTTAACAGAGATTAGATTAGACTTGACATAGATATTAAATTTAACAGAGTGTTACAGACTAATTTCTACACCTGATGATGCTGATATCAAGAGATATCAGAGAATGCTTCCAGCTCTCCAGAAAGCTCTCATGTACCCTCTCCGTCCAGACCCTTCCCTAAAGGCGACCGGGGCGTTCTGATTTCTATCACTGCAGATTTGTTCTGTTAAACTTCATATACATGGGCTCAAACAATATATATTCTTTTGTGTCTGGCTTCTTTCCATCATTATGTCTTCAGGATTCAGCCATGACTTTGTGTGGGGCAGCAATCCTCTGTCAGTCTCTCTTTCTCTTTTTTGCTCTGTCGTTCACAGCATGAATAAACTGATTTTAAAATCCATTCTCCTTGGGGCGCCTGGGTGGCTTAGTTAAGCGTCTGCCTCCATATGGGTCATGATCCCACGGTCCTGCGATTGAGCCCCATGTCAAGCTTCCCGCTCAGTGGGGATTCTGCTTGTCCCTCTCCCTCTGCCCCTCACCCCTGCTCATGTGCTCGCTCGCTCTCTCTCTCATATAAGTAAATAAAATATTAAAAATAAAATCCATTCTCCTTTTGGTGAGCATTTGACTTTCCAGTTTTGGTTACAATGAACAAAGCTACTGTTTATATTCTTGTTTATTTGTTGAGGGGTCTAGGCCTAGGAGGGGGGTTTCTGGGTCATAGCATAGAGGCCAGTTTGGCTTGAGTGGTTGCTGCCACGTTGTTTTATGAAGTGGTGGTACAATTTTACTATGTCCCCGGCAGCACCTTAGAGTCCCAGGAACTCCATGTCCTCACCATCTCTTGTTGCTGGTGGCCATCCTGGTGGGTGTGTCACAGTATCTTATTGGTTCCCCCCCCTTTTATCTATTCATATGTAGTAATGCTGAGCACGTTTTCATACCTGTATTGGCTATTTGGATATCCTATTTTGTGAAATTGTGCCTGTCTTTTTTCCTTTTTAAAATTGGGTTGTCTTAGTCTCTTCAACAAATGGTGTTGGGAAAATTGGACAGCCACATGCAGAAGAATGAAACTGGACCATTTCCTTACACCCCACACAAAAAGAGACTCCAAATGGTTGAAAGACCTAAACGTGAGACAGGAGTCCATCAAAATCCTAAAGGAGAACACAGGCAGCAACCTCTTCGACCTCAGCCGCAGCAACTTCTTCCTAGAAACATCGCCAAAGGCAAGGGAGGTGAGGGGAAAAATGAACTATTGGGATTTCATCAAGATAAAAAGCTTTTGCACAGCAAAAGAAACAGTCCACAAAACCAAAAGACAACTGACAGAATGGGAGAAAATATTTGCAAATGACATATCACATAAGGGCTAGTATCCAAAATCTATAAAGAACTTATCAAACTCAACACCCAAAGAACAAATAATCCAATCAAGAAATGGGCAGAAGACATGACCAGACATTTTTCCAAAGAAGACATCCAAATGGCCAACAGACACATGAAAAAGTGCTCAACATCGCTCGGCATCAGGGAAATCCAAATCAAAACCTCAATGAGATACCTCCTCACACCTGTCAGAATGGCTAAAATTAACAAGTCAGGAAATGACAGATGTTGGCGGGGATGCGGAGAAAGGGGAACCCTCCTACACTGTTGGTGGGAATGCAAGCTGGTGCAACCACTCTGGGAAACAGTATGGAGGTTCCTCAAACAGTTGAAAATACCATACGATCCAGCGATTGCACTACTGGGTATTTACCCCAAAGATACAAATGTAGGGATCCGAAGGGGTACGTGCACCCCAGTGTTTATAGCAGCAATGTCCACAATAGCCAAACTGTGGAAAGAGCCAAGATGTCCATTGACAGATGAATGGATAAAGAAGATGTAGTATATATACACAATGGAATATTATGCAGCCATAAAAAGGAATGAGATCTTGCCATTTGCAACGACGTGGATGGAACTGGAGGGTGTTATGCTGAGTGAAATAAGTCAATCAGAGAAAGACATGTATCATATGACCTCACTGATACGAGGAATTCTTAATCTCAGAAAACAAACTGAGGGTTGCTGGAGTGGTTGGGGGTGGGAGGGATGGGGTGGCTGGGTGATAGACATTGGGGAGGGTATGTGCTGTGGTGAGCGCTGTGAATTGTGCAAGACTGTTGAATCACAGATCTGTACCTCTGAAACAAATAATGCAATATATGTTAAGAAAAAAAAAGAAGAAGATAGCAGGTGGGGAAGAATGAAGGGGAGTAAGTTGGAGGGGGAGACGAACCATTAGAGACGATGGACTCTGAAAAACAAACTGAGGGTTCTAGAGGGGAGGGGGGTGGGGGGATGGGTTAGCCTGGTGATGGGTATTAAAGAGGGCGCATTCTGCGTGGAGCACTGGGTGTTATGCACAAACAATGAATCATGGAATACTACATCAAAAGCTAATGATGTAATGTATGGTGATTAACATAACAATAAAAAATAAAAAAAAAAACATCAAATCACAAAAAAAATTGGGTTGCCTTTTTCTTAGTAATTTATAAGGGTTCTTTGTATATTTTCAATATGAGTCCTTTCAGAGATAATTGTGTCACAAATATCTTTGTCTAATCTGCAACTTCACTTCTTACTCTCTTAATTGTGACTCTTAACAGAAATCCTTAATTTTACTGTAATCAAAGTTGTCAATCTTTCCTTTTGTGGTTAATGCCTTTTGTTTTCTGTTCAAAATGTATTTGCCCACCCTTAGAGGTTCATGACAGATTCACCTATGGTGTTTTCTAGAAGCTTTATTTTGCTTTTCACTAGAGGTCTTCAGTCCTTCTAGAATTAATTTTTGTGTGTGTATGGTCAGTGAGACCTTTCAGTCCTTCTAGAATTAATATTTGTGTGTGTAGGGTTAAATTGTGAGTGGGAGAGTGAATCTGGCTGGTTGCTGGTCAGCTGGCAGAATGGCTGGCCTTGGGCCAGGGGTCCACCATGGTCCTAATCAACCATGGAGATGTGGAAGGAGGAGCAGGTCCACTCAGAGGACTGTTACATCCCTCTTTGGAAAATGCCTTGGAAAATCAACCACAGAGTCCCTGAGTGCAGGGACTTCCATAAGAACCCTGGAAACTTGTCTATGAACTTGTTGCAGAGATATTGCTTCCTGTGGGGCACGAGGCTTCTACGCCAGCATGACTCCTGCACCGGCCCTAGGGAGATCTCCTTCCCCAGCACTGAGCTATTCTCTGGGGAGAGGACAGTTCCTGGGATGGCCCTTGGGCTGCTGCAGGGACTGCTGGGAGGACACGTCTGGTGCCACCTGGCTGGCCATCTGTGTTTCTGTGCTATGGCCCCCCAGAGGCCCGCTGTTGGCTCGTCAGTCTGATGTTTAGCAGAATCTAAAAGGACCATGATAGAGGTTGCACCCTGAAATATAGTCCGTATAGGAACTGAACTGCTTGATTCTGTCCCTTTAATTATCATTTTTCAGCATAGTGAACTGGTGCCCTAGCAACCTTAAAAAGTCACCTGTTAGAATACCCCTCCTTCTTTCTCCTTATTCTTTTTTTTTTTTTAAGATTTTATTTATTTATTTGACAGAGAGAGACACAGCGACAGAGGGAACACAAGCAGGAGGAGTGGAAGAGGGAGAAGCAGGCTTCCCGCCGAGCAGGGAGCCCGATGTGGGGCTCGACCCCAGGATCCTGGGATCATGACCTGAGCCGAAGGCAGACAATTAATGACTGAGCCACCCAGGTGCCCCTCTTTCTCCTTATTCTTAAGAAAAATTGGCCTTTCTTATTATTTTTTTGAAGATTAATTTAGAGCGAGTGAGAGAGAGAGAGCATGAGTGGGGGTGAGGGGCAGAGAGAGAGGGAGAAGCGGGCTCTCCGATGAGCAGGAAGCCTGACTCGGGGCCTGATCCCACGACCCTGCGATCATGGCCTGAGCTGAAGGCAGACGCTTAACCAACTGAGCCACCCAGGCGCCCCCAGAATTGGCCTTTGTTGAGGTATAATTTCAATAAAAGTCACAAATTTTAAACATACAATTTCAATGAGTTTTGAATTTAATCATGTAACAACCACCACTATCAAGATGTAGAACATTTCTACCAATCCTAAAAATTCCTTTGTGTCCCTTTGTTGTCAGGCCTCTCCCCCAACCCTGGCCCCTGGCAACCACTGGTCTGCTTTGTCCCTATAGTCTTGCCTTTTCCAGAATTTCATGTAAATGGAGTTGTATGGTAGGTAGCCTTTGTGTCTGGCTTCTTTCACTTCGCATGATGCCTTTGAGATTCATCCATATTTTGTGTATATCAGTCATTTGTTCCTTTTTGATTGCTGAGTGGATTCCGTTGTAAGGGTACCATAATTTAACCATTCACCAGGGGATGGATATTTATATTGTTTCCAGTTTTGGGATATTATGATTAGGGCTGCTGTGAACATTCCCATGCCGATCTTTTTGGGGATGCACTTTTATTTCTCTTGGGCAAATATCTGGGAGTGGAATTGCTGAGTGATATGACAGTGTATGTTTAATTGTTAATGGATATTTGTGTTTTTCAGTCTTTTGCTATTACAAGTAATGCTGTGATGAATAGTCCCGTGCAAAAATCTTTTTTTCTTTATTTTTGTCGATGTTTCTTTGGGATAGAAGTAGGATATCTGGTACAAAGGGCAAATGCATATGTAATTTTGTTAGATGTTGCCAAATTCCCTTTCACAGGGATTGTGCCCTTTTGCATTCCTATCAGTAGTGTTAAGAATTTCTGTTTCTCCCTAGCTTTATTGTCACTGTGTTTTGTGAAGTTTTTAGGTTTTTGTTTATTTGGTAAGGGACAGTTGGTATCTCTGTGCGGTTTTAACTTACATTTCCTTTATTGTGAGTCTGGTTGAGCATCTTTTCGTATGTTTAAGAGACTTTGATACTTTAAAAAATTAATTACTATGAGTCAGCCTTGAATACTGTTTCCCCTGGCCCCTTACCCCCATCACGGAGGCTTGTCAATTCTACCTAAAAAGTGATCTCAAATCATTCCCTTCTCTTCACCCTGCCTGCCACTACTTAATTCAACCTGTCATAATCTCTTTTCTAATCTCTTCTCCATACAGCCACTTAGTTTTAGTGCTCCACTGACGGTGGGATAAAATCATCGCCCAGACTATAAAGCCACTTACAAGCTGGCCCCTGCCTCTCTCGCTCCAGCTTCACTGTGGGCCACTGTCCCCTTGTTTATTGTGTTTCACAGTGGCTGTTCAGTTCCTAGAATGTGCTCAAGTTTTGCACACCTTGGAGCCTTTGTGTGTTTGCACTTCTGCTTGGAAGGCCCATTGCCTTATTTCCTCATATTCATCCTCTAGTCTCAGGGAAATGGCCCTTCCATTGTAAATTAGGCTTACCCTTATACCCCCCTTTTTTTAAGAAAAGGGGAGGTGGGGCAGAGGGAGAGGGTGAGAGAGAATCTTTTTTATTAAGATTTATGTATGTATTTGAGAGAGAGAGAAGAGCACGTGCACAAGTGGGGGGAGGAGCAGAGGGAGAGAGAGAATCTCAAGCAGACTCCCTGCTGAGCGCTGAGCTGAACATGGGGCTCCATCGCACGACCTCGAGATCACCTGAGCCGAAATCAAGTTGGACGCTTAACTGACTGAGCCACCCAGGCGCCCAGAGAATGTGCATTTTGAACAAGTTCCCAGGGATTGCTGCTGTTGGTCCTGGGAGCACACTTTGAGAACCATTGCCTTGGAAGTTTTAGGATGTGTGTGGGTTCTTTACTGATACGAATGAAAATGCTACTCAGTAAATAGAAACTTGCAGTTATTGAGCACTGATCAGGTGCCAGCACAGTGCTGGGTACTTTCTAGGTAAAGGGGAGACAGGCAAATGAAGGCAGAAAACGACAAGTCCAGGTGCTAAGTGGGACGGTGTGGCTGGCCCCTGGGTGCTCTCCTGCAGAGGGCTGCGTGAGACCCAAGTGCTCGGAAGGGCCTGGGCCAGGCAGCTGTCGTGCGCAGAACAGCGTCCCTCATGTCTTAACTGTGCCCGTAATGATCTCGCCATGTGCTCTTGGGAAATGCGCTGCTTTTCATACAATGACACTTTCTTCTAGGTTTATGATCCATTTTTTTTTTTTAGAGAGGGAAAGAGAGAGAGGGAGAGAGAGAATCCTAAGCAGGCTCTACGCCCAGTGCGGAACTTGACACAGGGCTGGATCTCACGACCCTGAGATCACAACCTGAGCCGAAATCAAGAGTCGGATGCTTAACTGACTAAGCCACCCAGACGCCCCATTACCCTGATACTTTTTTTTTTAGAACAACAGATTTTAATGCAATAAAACAAAAAGTTCTTTAATACTTTTTATAGTTGCCTGCATTTTCCCCGCAGAGAAGCTAACACAGTTTTAGTGTGATCATCTGTCTATGGTTTACCTCCGCAAGGGACCATGTCTGTTTTGTCCACATAGTAGAGGTTCAGTAAGTGCTTACTGAATGAGTGGTACAAGGTGTGAAGAGCTACTCAAAAACAGTACAGGGGACACTGTTCCCACACACGATGGAGGAAAAGAAAGAAATTGGGTCAGTGAGTCTTTCCTACCCCCAAAATCCAGAGGTCACCATGCAGAAGCAACTGTCCACTCTTGCCAGACATAAAGCCAACCACAGAAGAGAGCTAACAACAAAACTAAGGTTTTTCACATTTGTGGCCAATGTTTGCTCCTTGGCTTTGCTCCACTCCCCCCTGCCCCCCCAACCCCCCACCCGCTTTCTAATCACTGAGTGGTCAGCACCAGCATCAGCAAAACCGACTGCCAAGCCCCAAGCCCCAGTTGCCATGGAAACCTCTCTTTGTTACTGTTAGGTAAGAAGATGTACTGAACAAAGTTTGGCTTCACAGTATTTCAGCCTGTGGTCATGGTTAAATTTCCCATGGGGATAATGCTGATTGCTTTTTGGTTGCTTTCTCTTCATTACTAATTGCTTCTGTGATGATGGGTAGTGAAAAAAATAGACTATAAAAAGTGTAAGTGTAAGGACAGAAGATAGGAACCTTGTTTCGCATCTCCTCTGGACCTACATGCCACTGAACCCCAGCGTGCCCCACGGCAAGCAGGCCTGGGGGCTGAGGAGCAGGTTAGGGGAGAAATGGAGGGGTCAGGGGTAAAGGGGCCTGAAGGCAGCTGCAGTGCACAGGCTCCGTCTCTGGGTGGCTGTCGCCGTGCGCACCTGTGGGCACAGAGCTGCCCGGTCTCCCGATTTTCGAGAGCAGCTACCAAGTTTTAAATATCGGCACCTCATTCAGATTAAAGTGCTGTGCTAGCTAACACCGAAGGGTGGCGGGTAGCACGGGTGTGGGCCATCAGACGGAACCTGCAGGTCAGCAGGACCAGGTCCTTCCAGATGCCCCCTTCATTACGGAGACACAGTGCCCGGCCCCCGGCTTCCCTGGGTGCTCTGTCCCCAAGAACAAGTCCACAGTCGCTCTGGGCCTTTTTGAAGACAGGGTACAGCCTCTGAGGGGCCTATGGGCTTCCAGCTTGAAAAGGGGACTGAACATGGACTCTGCTTCCTGGGAACATGGAGGCCTCAGGCCAGGTCTGAGAGGCACAGGAGTGGGGCAAGGCCCACCTTCTGTCAGCATCCCTGAAGGCAGCTAGCAGTTCTCCACTCTTTCCATTGGCTGTCAAGGCCACCAGCAGCAGAAGCCCCCAGAGATTACCAATCTTCTTTTTGCGGGGAGGGGAAGAAGGTGGGCTTTCCTTGCATATGCGAAAGTGCAAAACTTAGGCACAGAGAGAAGGCTGGAGGAAAACCCTGAAGTGTTCACAATGGTGGTACTTAGATAATGAGGTTATAAGGAAGAATGCTCTTCCTTCTGTTTTCCTGCACTTTTCAGTTTTTCTATAATGAGCACTTACTGCTTTTATAATTGGAGAGAAGAAAGAACAAGGCCTCAGAGAGGTTTGTTAATCAGCCCAAGGTTGCACTTGCTGTATATTCACAGATAGGAAGCTGGGGATCAGGGCAAGGGTTGCCTCCCTGCGCCCACAGTGTGGGGAAGGGAGACTCTTAACCATGATTCTTATTGATCTCCTTGCTCATCCTCCTTGGAAGAGAAATATGGGGCGGGTCACTGTGGCTTTGTAATGTGTTCTGCCCACACTCAATACCTGAAGGAGAGTTTTGAGCTCTGTGTCTCTTGCAAGGCTGACTGTTTCATTGGTATGTACTGGGCATGGGACTAGCTGTGTAACTTTCAGGGCCCAGTGCAAAGTGTAAGTGTGGGGCCCTATGTCCAAACACTGCCAAGAATTTCAAGATGGTGGCAGCAGAACTTTAAACCCAGCAGGGCCCTGAGTGACTGCACAGGTCCCACACCCGTGAAGCTGGCCCTGCTTGTGGACACTTCCACTAGACACACGTGAGCCATGGTCAGGGAAGTGGGGCAGAGGGACACTTAGAAGGCAGGGACAGATGGAAGGCTTGGGCTTGGGACGTGAGCCAGAGACTTGAGAGATCTCCACTCGCTGCCAAGTCTCTGTGGCTGGTCTGGAATCCAAAGTAGGACCCATTTGAAATGTTCAGGAGTTAGGAGCCTCAAGTTCTAGTCTTTTCCCCTGTGCAAACACCAATGAATGACTTCTCTTCTCTGGGTCTCGGTTTCCTCATCTCTGCAACGAGAGGGATGGAGTTGGTGATCTTGAGTCGCTGGCAGCTCTAGGACAATTGTGATTGGACTTTGAGTACTTGTGTGGCCCATGTGACAGTGGCTATGAATGTGTCCGTGAGGGACTGAGCAGACAGCGAGAGAGGGCGAGAGAGGGCCCGATTTGGAAATCGCCTTTGATGAGCCAGCAAGAACGACAAAGCTCTCCCTTTCCTTCTCTGGAGTGTGGGCCAAACACAAAGCGGTTGTTCCCAGGGAAATGTAGACGCTGATAGCAGGTTGTACTGGAGGAAGCAGCCCTTAACATTATTGCAAGTGCATAAAACACTTGGTATGTAAGGTGACTTTTTGTATTACAGCTTTGGCAGAGATTTCCTGCAAGTAACAATATGGGTCCTGGCTTAAGGGAAGTGGTATCTTTGTGTAGAAGATGTGGGAAAAGAACAGTGTTGGGGGGAGCACCTGGGTGGCTCAGTCAGTTAAGTGTCTTGACTCTTGGTTTCTGCTCGGGTCATGATCTCAGTGTCGTGAGATCAAGCCCTGCATTGGGCTCCATGCTCAGCATGGAGTCTGCTGAGATTCTCCCTCTCCCTCTCTCTGCCCCTTCCCCTTGCTTGTGCTCTCTCGCTCTCAAATAAATAAATAAGTAAATAAATCTTAAAAAAAAAAAAAGGAAAGAACAGGATGGGGTTTTTACTGGTTTCTCAGGTGGAAGGACTGAAAATTACTATCAGGATCCTGCTATATATTTAGCATCAGTAAAAGACGCTCAGAGTCATGCAGTTTGTAGTGAGAGTCCAGCTAGCCATGACTTACTCTTTTGTTGTCTGCATGGGATCCTGCACGAAGAGTTCTTCCGGGTGTTCTAGAAGTGTCCACAGAGCAGCAGGTCAGATGCTGGTATGCAGATGGCCAATGTTAGGGGTGTGAGACACATGTACTTATAAATCAAATTTATTTGATGCTTTGATGACATTTAATGTGAAGATAAAGCAAAAGCAAAAACAAACAAGCAATGGTACAGAGGGGCATGAGGCTAGTGATTTATGTGAGTAAGTTTTGGAATTTTCAGGGACTTTTGGTCAGTTTCATGAATAAATTTATTCAACAATATTTGGAGTTGTGTATAAAAGAACTTGCGTTTATGATACTTTAAGATTTTTTCTTTTTTCGAAAAGGAAGATTTTTTTTGTTGCACACTTGAGCCAGTATAGGGCACTTTTCAAGGAAGAACCTTCTTACTGTTTGGGTGGGTAAGTTATTCCTCCATCATCTCACATAACTCTTGTTTGTTTGGTTCAAAAATCCTGCGCTAATACTACTCTTTTCCTACAGTCTGATGCAATTTCCCCTTTCATTTGTCAGTCGCGTGCTGTCCCACAGAAACGCCGAGAAAGGATCTCCTTATTTGACTCTTGATCCAAATCGTCTGCTTTCCTTTATGATAGAGAAATGCAGGCTGACAGAAATTTGAGGAACAAATTCAGCTGAGTCTGTTGGTTCTGACCTCACTTGGGGTAAAAGATCAGTAGCGTAGTTTAAAATTTAAGGCTTGGTGGCTGAAGGAAGATAGATTTTCACCCTTGTTTAATATCTTGAAGTTCAAAGAATAAGCTTTTTTCTTTTAATTTTTTTAAGATTTTATTTATTTGAGCGAGAGAATGAGATAGAGAGCATGAGAGGGGGGAGGGTCCGAGATTTTATTTATTTATCTGTCAGAGAGAGAGAGCGCGCACAGGCAGGGGGAGCGGCAGAGGCAGAGGGAGAAGCAGGCTCCCCGTGGAGCAGGGAGTCCGATGTGGGGCTCGATCCCAGGACCCTGGGATCATGACCTGAGCCAAAGGCAGACGCTTAACCGACTGAGCCACCGAGGCGTCCCAAATTAAAGCATTTTTAATGGAAAGCATTTGTGAGGTAGAGAAAGCCACAGACTCACAGCCTCAGAAGGGAATTTTATTTTTTTAAAAAGATTTTGTTTATTTATTTGAGAGAGAGATATCGAGAGAGAGCACAAGCTGTGGTGGGGGGCTAAGGTGGGGGAGTGGCAGGGGGAGAAGGAAAAGCAGACTCCCTCCTGAGCAGGGAGCCCCACGAGGGGCTTGAACCCAGGATCCTGGGATCATGACCTGAGCCAGAGGTGGACACTTAACCAACTGAGCCACCCAGGCGCCCCATCAGAAGGGAATTTTAGAGGGTTCTCCTACCCAGACTCCCTTTGGTCAGACCAGACACTGGATCTCCATTTTCCTATCAAGGCCCATGTAGGCTAGGTGGTGAGCTCACGGTCACCCAGGGAGAAAGTAGGTCTGCTTTGTTGAAGGGTATGTAGTTGTGGCCGATAGACAGCTAAGCAGTACACATGCCACCTCTCCCAGCGAGAGGGGGAGTCAGATTCCTCTCGCCTTGAACCCAGCCTGACCCTATGACTTTGACCAGTGGAGTGTGGTAGGACTGACACAGTGACTCCTTGGCCCAGACCTTTGGAGGCCTTGTAGCTTCTGCATGGGTCATCTTTTTTTTTTTTTTTTTTAAAGATTTTATTTATTTATTTGAGAGAGAGAGAATGAGAGACAGAGAGCATGAGAGGGGAGAGGGTCAGAGGGAGAAGCAGACTCCCTGCCAAGCAGGGAGCCCAATGTGCGGGACTCGATCCCGGGACTCCTGGATCATGACCTGAGCCGAAGGCAGTCGCCCAACCAACTGAGCCACCCAGGCGCCCTGCGTGGGTCATCTTAAGATCTAGTTGCTACGTCAGGAAGCTGAGCCACCCACAGAATCATGAGAAATAACAAATCATTGTGTTAAGACTCAACACATGTGGAATGTGAAATGTGGTGAAAACCACAAAAATAAATGACAAAAACAACATTTTTGTCAACTATAACCCCCACATGGACGTTATTTATTTCCTCAGCTCTGAGACAAGTCAAGGACATGGTCCCCCATTTTTCCTCAGGAAGCGTATATGTATTGGATAAGTGTTCTCCCTCCCTTCCCTGTCATAACCCAGAACCTCTCGTTCCAGGGTCACTGGGACCTGTGGGAGGCCAGGTGATTTCTGCAGTGCCTCCAGATTTTCCCTCTGTCTTTCCTTCCCCACCTCTCCGTCGCTGGAGAGTATCTGAATATGACGGGACCTAGTCGTAGACCTTCCTCCACAGGAGCAGGGTGTGGGGGACCAGGGTGGCACAGAGCTGATGACCTTGGGCTAGACTGTGCAGTTTAATGCTCGGTGAGCAGGCTCTCACAGAGGTTAGTTTCTCTGGTTGTCACCCCACTTTCTGATGGTACAGACCTCTACCCCCAGGGACATGAGGTGGTTGGATCCAGCACGATTTATTGCCTTTCTCCTCCTCTTTATGGGGCCAGTTTTAATGAGCACCCAAGCAGAAATGCCTTTGATTCCTGGGCTGTGAATAACTGTTCTTAATAAAGGGGCGAGGAGCTTGCTGCTGTACCGTGGCATATTTCCATATTAATCATGCCATAAACTCCCCCAGAACGACACTGTGGTCCCTCACGGGGCAGAGGCTCTGACTCCGGGCTTTGGGCTGCTTGAGAGCCCTGGGAAGACAAGCAGCCAGGTCCCTGCCCAGGGAAGCTGGACCCAGGTCCTGACCCCCTCTTCCAGCTCACTCAGCACCCTGCACACCTCTGCTGTGGGATTTACCCCTCAGAAGAAAACAGCGGATTCCAAGGGGCGACTGGAAGTGGGTCAGGAGGTTCTGTCCGCTTTCAAGTATCTCCCACACGAGTCTGTCAAGCCACTTTTCTAGCCATTGTCCTTCCCTTATGGAGCTTGGATGATGGTCGGGGCACACAGACTCCTTGGCTCAGCCCTTCGTCAACTCGGTCTGTGAAAGCCCAGCACATGTCCCTCATTTCTGTGGATTCCCAGGGATTCATAGTCTCCCTTTCCAAGCTCCCGGGTTTGACTGTGAGCAGTCTGTGTGCAGCTACCACCAATTCTGACTTGAAACTCAGTGTCCCTTCAGAGTGCCCCCTCCCCCCACCCAATAAAACATTAATGAACAAGGTGGACTTTGCAGAAGATCCATGAGTGGGAGGAGGAGGGCTTTACCTTGCACTCTCTACTGCACTCCCTTACTCTCTGGATGTTTTGTTCGCCCCAGATCACATCTTGGCCCTTCTACTGCCAGGCTTTTCCTTTTTTTATTTTATTTTTAAAAAGATTTATTTATTTATTTTGGAGAGAGATAGTGCACAGGGGAGAATCTCAAGCAGACTCCGCACTGAGCACAGAGCCCAATGCAGGGTTCGATCCCATGACTTTGAGATCAGGACTTAAGCCAAAACCAAAAGTTGGTTGCTCAGTTGACTGTGCCATCCAGGTGCCCCCAGGATTTACCTTTTTAAATTTTCAGTAGCCCAGGGCACCTGGCTGGCTCAGTTGGTGGCGTATGCAACTCTTGCTCTCAAGATTGTGAGTTTGAGTCCTATGTTGGGTACAAAGATTACTTAAAAATAAAAATCTTGGGGTGCCTGGGTGGCTCAGTTAAGCATCTGCCTTTGGCTCAAGTCATGACCCCAGGGTCCTGGGATTGAGCCCTGACTCAGTCTCCCTGCTCAGTGGGGAGCCTGCTTCTCCCTGTCCCTCCCCCACTTGTGCTCTCTCACTCTCTCTCAAATAAATAAATAAAATCTTTAAAAATAATAAAAAAAATAAAATTTCATTTGCCTGTCTTTCCCCCCCGGTTATCATTAACTTTCCTCTCCTTCTCTCTTGCTCCCCAAAGTCTATTTCTGGCTGCATCCCGTCTCTCTCTTATAGCCTCTGGAAACTCCAAGTACCTCCTCCTGATTATGAGGGCTGGCTCTCCCCTTCCTCTAATGGCTAGATACTAGTTGACGCCCAGAACATGGAGTTGGCTTCCTCCCCAAATGATAATCACAGTATTTCCCCAACAACCCAGAAACTTTTCCTCCGGGACTTCCAGTGCCCACCATTAGGGTGGTAGCACCTTCATCACCTTACTGGGGATTATTTAAAAAATAATTCTATTTTTTAAAAGATTTATTTATTTATTTGGGGGGGAGGGGCAGAGGGAGCAGGAGAGAGAGAAACCTAAGCAGACTTTGTGCTGAGCATGGAGCTGGGTGTGGGGCTTGATCTCACGACCCTGAGATCACTACCTGATCCCAAACCAAGAGTTGGACGTTTAACCGACTATGCCAGACTGCTAATTCTTATGCAATAGCCATTCTCCTTTTGTCCTTTGGCAGTGGAAACCTGATCTTATCAGGGAAACCATGACCACAGTGCACAATGCTCATTTTTCCATGACTCCTTTGCAGCTAGGGGTTGCTGTGTGACATTCAGGCCAATAAGGTGGGAGTGGAAATCACCCTGTGGTGCTTCTGGGAAAATACTGTAAAGAGACGTGCTCTGATTAGCATAACTTTTGGCCCTTTGCCATCTGCTTCTTCCTGCTTTGAGTAAAAGTGCAGCGGCCATCTGTGACCTTGAGGTTGAAAACCACATTAGGGATGGAAGTCAGGAAGATAGAAGAAGCAGGGTCCCTGATTATATCTTTGAGTAGTAGCCCTGAACAACTACTTCTAGATTTCTCGTTACATGTGACAGAGAACTCCTTAATTTAAGGCAGGTTTTTGGTGGCTGTTATGGGCTGAATTCTGTCCCCTCAAATTCATATGTTGAAATTCTAACCCCCACTACCTAAGAATGTGACTGTATTTGGAGACAGGACCTTTAGAGATGTAATTAAGGTTAAATGAGGTCGTACGGAGGCCCTAATCCTATCTTAGTGGTGTCCTTATAAGAAGAGGAACTTTGGACACACAGAGAGATACCAGGGGCTGATGCACATAGGAAATTTGCATATGAGTGCACATGGAGAAGACAAACATCAGAAGAAACCAAACCTGATGACACCTTGATATTGGACTTCCAGGCTCCAGAACTGGGAGGAAATAAATTTTTATTTTTAAACTTTTTTAATTGATTATTTAGTTTTAAAGATTTCATTTATTTATTTGAAAGAGAGTGAGCGAGAGAGAAAGAGGGAACATAAGTGGGGGGAGGGGGAGAGGGAGAAGCAGACTCCCTGATGAGCAGGGAATCTGACCTGGGGCTCGATCCCAGGACTGCGGGATCATGACCTGAGCCGAAGGCAGCCACTTAACTGACTGAGCTGCCCAGGCACCCCAAGAGAAAATAAATTAAAAAAAAAAAGATTTTATTTATTTATTTATTTATTTATTTATTTATTTATTTATTTATTTAGAGAGCAGGAGCAGTGGAAGGGCAGAGGAAGAGGGAGAGACAGAATCTCAAGCAGACTCTGTGCTGAGCCCAGAGCGTGACATGGGGCTCCATCTCAGGACCCTGAGATCATGACCTGAGCTGAAATCAAGAGTTGGATCCTTAATCGACTGAGTCACCTAGGTGCCCCAGAAAATAAATTTTTGTTGTGTACACCACCCTGTCTGTGATGTTGTTATGGCAGAAACAAACACAGTATGACTTTCAGCCAAATGCAGCCCTGACTAGTAGACCACGACTTTGGATCTGGCTATCTGGGTTCAGTGGGGCCAGGATCAGCTCAAGAGGCAATAAGGAAAGTTCTGCAATTAGGTTCTAAGTCAAGTATCCATCTGAGAATGGCTCCAGGATCTTAGGTGCCTGGCTCAGATGTCCCCTCTTCCTGGTCGGATGCTTTTCATTTCCCTCTTCCTTCCCCAGAGCTTGTGGTTGCAATGCACCTACTCCTCCGAACCTTGCTGGCCTTGAATGTTCACCTCTCAGCATCTAAGAGTGTCAAAATGTTCATTCAGTAACTGGTCTGGGCTAACGTGGCAAGCATAGTGCCTGGCGTATAGTTAACATTCAACAAATAGACATTAATTGAATTAATGAATAGGAAAGGACTATGGGAGCCATTACCAGGTAACATATACACATTCACCATACATTTGTTTATTCATCATTTGAAAATCTTATTTTTTCTCATTATAAAAACTAACAATAGCTGGTCTTCAACTATGTGCTAGACACTGTGGTAGGTGCTTTGCATTTTTTATTGTTTATCTTCACAAGAGATCTGCAAGATAGGTATTATGCCAATTTTATAGATGAGGAAAATGGAATTTAGAAACCAAAGGAACAAAGATAGTAAATGATGAAACGAGTATTTAAAATGCAGGTCTGTCTGATTCTGAAGGGCATGCCCATTCCACAATATTCAATACAGTATGTTGAATATACTATGTTGCTGCCCATAAAAGTAATACATGTATAAATACATACTAATTTATATGTATATATAAATTACATACATATTCTCTAATATATATAAAAATTACTCTATAGTCTAATATAAATTATATACATATACACCATATATTTATGTGTTATATATAGAATATATGTGTGTATATGTTGATATATAGATGTAGATACAGAGACCATATGTATATAGTATCTATAGAAAATATAAAAAAGTAGAAAGAAAAGGGAAAAAACTATGGGGAGTTTTGTTATTTTTTTAAGGATTTATTTATTTATTAGAGAGAGAGCACACAGAGGGATAGGGAGAAGCAGACTCCCCACTGAGCAGGGAGCCCATTGTGGGACTCGATCCCCGAACCTGAGATCATGAGATGCAGGCAGATGCTTAACTGACTGAGCCACCCAGGCAACCCTCTTTATGGAGTTTTAAAAAATTGTGGTGAAGTGTACATAACCTAAAATTGACCATTTTAACCATTTTTAAGTGTACAGTTCAGGGGCATTAAATATATTCACATTGTAGGACTATTGTAAATTTGGCTTTTGTTCATCTATTATATTACACCATCATTTTCCACTGGGCATGCAATTTTTTTTGAAAAAAATCGGTGTAATCAACATATAGCATTCCATTGCTCATGCATTTAAGTGACCTTTCATGAACCAAATCTTCTGCCTTTGTGTCCAACCATTAGTGACCCCAGGGAAATGCATTTTCAGCCTGATCCTGGAGAAATTTGGGGTGAAGGGCCTTTTGGACCCCATAACACATGCTTATTTTAATGGGAGATAAGGTTCTTGTTGGAAATGTTTTCACGCTTGGAAAAGGGACTTCAGGGACTGTTTCAGCTCTCACAGCTTGCTTTTCTGAGACTGGGAAAGTCATGCCAAGCTCCAGTTGATGTCTTGGGCTTTAGAGACAATGATTAGATTTGTCAACCTAGTGAAATGGTAGATTTTATTTACAAGAATTCCTGGGGTGCTGCCCGCAGTGAGAAGAGCAGTCAGAATGGGACACATGCCCCACTGCCCAGTGGCAGGGTGGGTCTATATGTTGGAATCATGGACTTCAGGAAGGAGGTGAGGTTGCATGAAGGGTTATGGGTCTGTGGAGGGTGGAGCGATGTGGTGGTGAGAGCCTGTGAGAGAGGGTGCCATGCTTAATGGGGCTGTAACAAAGGTCTACTGTGCATCTTTGTACAAATTCCATTGCTGCCTCACAAGAAAATCGATGGGAAAGTTATTCATTTAAAAAAAATGTTTGGAGTTAAACTGATATTTCTCGGACAGTGGTGTTCTCAATCTGGCCACAAGGCTGCTTGGTTGTACACGACTTAAAGGCTCTGCCCCTCTCAGAAGGTATTTGCGTGTTTGACAAGTGACCAAGCCAAGACTTGATATGGACCCCCAGCGGGACTTCTCCAAATGCGAAGGGCCTTGTGGGAAGTCTGCACACTAATTTTTGCAGGGCTAGAACCCCTTTTTAGTTGAGGTGACTAAGGGAGTTCCCTGTCTAGAAGGTGAGGCTATTTACTTCTCTGGGGGTAGTTCTGTTTAGTAATGATTAAGACGCTTACCACTGAAAGATGGGCGAAGGGAAGATGAGGGAAGATTATGGTAAGACTGATGATTTGCTCTCATCTGATGTCCTCAGGAGATCTAAAATGGCTATGGCCTCTGTCATTTTCCTTCTTTGTCCTCCTTTTCTTTTACATTCTGTGAGGATCACTTTTCTGCTGTCTTCAAACTGGCGGTGAAGCCTTTTGGGAGAACAAGGGCTTTCTGCTTCACATCCTAAAGCACAGCTCTTGATCTCAGCCCAAGACTTCACTCCTTTTGATGCTCCCATGTGAGTTCTTCCTGCTGTCTCTTCACTTAATCTGTTGTTCGTCTTTTTTTTTTTTTTTTTAGGATTTTGTTTATTTATTTGACGGAGAGAGACACAGCGAGAGAGGGAACACAAGCAGGGGGAGTGGGAGAGGGAGAAGCAAGCTTCCTGTAGAGCAGGGAGCCCGAAGCAGGGCTCGATCCCAGGACCCTGGGATCATGGCCTGAGCCGAAGGCAGACGCTTAACGACTGAGACACCCAGGCTCCCCCTGTCGTTCGTCTTTTAAGACACAAGTCAAACATCTCTAGGAAGCCTTTCTATTCCTGGTTTGGATTTTTCACTCCAACCAGGAAAAAAGTTGCTTGACATTGTGGGTAAATGGTCAACGGATTTCTGACAAGTGTGCAAAGAAAATTATATGGGGAAAGAATAATGTTTTTAACAAATGGTGCTGGGACACCTGGATAGCCACAAGCAAAATAATGAGGTTGGATCCTTACCTCACACCATATATGGAATTCAACTCAAAATGGATCAAAGATCTGAATGTAAGAGCTAGAACTGTGAGAAGAAAAACATAGAAGTAAATATTTGTGACCTTGAGTTAGGCTGTGGTTTCTTATGATATAAAAGCACAAGCAACAAAAGAAAAAATAAACTGGACACCATCAAAATGGAAGACTTTCATGCATCAAAGGACAGCATCAAGAAAGTGAAAAGACAACCCATGGAATGGGAGAAAATATTTGTAAATCATATATCTGAAAGGTTCTGGTATCCAGAATATATAAAAAAGCCTCTTACCACTCAATAATAAAAAGACGGTCCAATTAAAAATGTTCAAAATATCTGAATAGACATTCCTCCAAAGGAGATATACAAATGGCCAGTAAGCACATAAAAAGATGTTCAATATCATTAGCCATCAGGGAAGTGCGAATTGAAACCACAATGAGATACCACTTCATACCCACTAGGATGGATATAATAAAAAAGACAGATGATAACAAGTGTTGCAAAGGATGTGGAGAAATTGGAACCCTCATTCATTGCTGGCAGGAATGCAAAATAGCATAGCTATTTTGTAATATAGTTTAGCAGTTTCTCACATGGTTAAACATAGAGTTAGATATCCATCCATCAACTGATGAATGGATAAGCACAATGTAATATATTCATACAATGAAATATTGTTCTGCCATAAAAAGGAATGAAGTATTGACTCATGCTACAACATGGATGAATTTTGAAAACATTATGCTAAGGGAAAAGAAAGCAGCCATGAAAGGCCATATATTGTACGATTCCATTTATTTATTTATTTTTAAAGATTTTATTTATCTGAGAGAGAATGAAAGTGAGTGAGATCACAGAGGGAGAGGGAGAAGCAGACCCACCGCTGAGCGGAGAGCCTGATGCGGGGTTTGATCCCAGGACCCCTGGATCATGACCAGAGCCGAAGGCAGACGCCTAACTTACTGAGCCACCCAGGTGCCCCTGTATGATTCCATTTATATGAAATGTCCAGAGTGGGCAAATCAGAAAGTAGATTAGTGGTTTCCTGGGTTGGGGGTGGGGGGAAGAGTTGGGGGATAATAACTAAGGGTATGAGATTTTTTTGTGGGGTAACGAAAATATTCTAAAATTGATGGATGCACAACTCTATGAATATATGAAAAACCATTGAATTTTACACCTTATTTTTATTTATTTTTAAAGGATCTATTTATCTATTTTGAGAGAGAGAGAGAGAGAGCACAAGCAGGGGGAGGGACAGAGGGAGAAAATCTTTCAAGCAGACTCCCTGCTGAGCAAGGAGCCCGATGTGGGGCTTGATCCCACAACCCATGAGATCGTGACCTGAGCTGAAACCAAGAGTTGGACACTTACTGACTGAGCCACCCAGGGGCCCCAAATTTTACACTTTTTAAAACTTTTTATTTTTTTAAAGGTTTTATTTATTTGACAGAGAGAGACAGCGAGAGAGGGAACACAAGCAGGGGGAGTGGGAGAGGGAGAAGTAGGCTTCCCGCCGAGCAGGGAGCCCGATGCGGGGCTCGATCCCAGGACCCTGGGATCATGACCTGAGCTGAAGGCAGACATCTAACGATTGAGCTATCCAGGCGCCCCACCACCACCCAATTTTACACTTTAAATGAACAAACTGACATGTGAACAATATTTCAACACATCTGTTAAAAAAAGAAAAAAATGAAAATGTCAATAAGGAGTCTGTGATTTCCTCAGGAAAGACTGACTACACTTTGAGGTTCCACAGCCCTTCTTAGGGAGGTCTTTGACATGTTAGTGTCTGGATTTGTACCTCTGACTGTGTGTCGGGGGGGAGGCCCCCTTTCTCCTACAGGGTGCTAGCTTCCCTTTCTTGTGGTGTTCAGAGTGCTTTGCTGTCTGTTTACCTAAGTGTCTTCCTCCCTGGGCTGGCTAGGTGGGCTGGTTAGGGACCTTGAAGCTTGAGGGATAACTTGGCAGTGGGATCCCAACAACCTGCAAGCACCCACAGGCACGAATAGAGAAAGCCCCATGGAAAGCCTGCTCACTCTACTCAAAGGTCCGAGAAAAGGGCAGAACAGCGGACAGTGCCCACCTCATTCCACCAAACATCAAGGGAAGAACTCCCCCAAATTCCCTCAGCCCTACCCTGTGGTGCTGGTGGGCTTCTGTGCCCACCCAAGGACAGTGAGCTTCCCTCCAGACAATACCCCAAATGTCCCAGGGTACAATTAGAATCCTCATACCAAGAACCAGGAAAATTTCATTTGAATGAGAAAAGACAATCAACGGACACCGTCGCAGAAATGATACGGAATTTAGATTCTAAAGCAGGCACTATTAAAATGCTTCAACAAGCAAGTATGAACATGTTTGAAACAAATGAAAAAATAGAAAGTCTCCCAAGGAAATAGATATAAAGAAGAATCCAGGGGCGCCTGGGTGGCTCAGTCGTTAAGCGTCTGCCTTCGGCGCAGGTATGGTCCCAGGGTCCTGGGATCGAGCCCCGCACTGGGCTCCCGTTCCGCGGGAAGCCTGCTTCTCCCTCTCCCTCTCCCCCTGCTTGTGTTCCCTCTCTCGCTGTGTCTCCCTCTGTCAAATAAATAAATAAAAATCTTAAAAAAAAAAAAAAAGAATGACAGATGGTTTCTCAGGAGAAATCCTGGAGTCCACAAGGAAGAGGCACAACATTTTTCAAGGGAAAGGCCAACTAGCTCCAAAATTTCTTTTGCTCCTGCCTTAAATTCACATTATTCGTTCCTTTACTTAAGCATTCTTTTCTTGGAATGCAGCCTCATCTTCCTAATGGAAATGTTAAATTTTTTTTATTAAAAGTATGTCCAGATAATTTTTAAAAGTTATTATTGTAATTAAATATCTGAATTTTTCTAATTAGTTGTTGCGGAGCTATGGAAAATCCATTATTTTGAATATTTAGCTTTTATCCTAGCTACTTTGCTGAATTCTTACTAATTCTAATAGTTTTAGAGCTTATTCTTTTATAACTTGTAGATAAACAAAACAACTGCCAACAACATGATTTTTCTTTCTGTCGTTCTAAAAGTTCCAATTTTTATTTCTATTTCATGTGGTATAGTATTGGCTAAAAAAAAAATCTGGAAAATGTATACATAATAATTGTCATAGGAATTAGTCTTGTTTGGTCAGCAATTTTATCTGGAATGTAGTGTTTCCTAAAATGAGTTCCACAGGATTCTGGGTTTCCAAGATGTTTTGGGTAATGTATGGTTAAATAAAATAAAAATGTGTTCTGTTTTTTTACTGCACAGCTTCTGGGTTTTAGGTATGACAGTCCTCCCTATACATCTTCCAGGAAGCGGGTGTAGCAGTCAAGGACCCCCTTCCTATCCTTTCCTCTTTTTTCTTTTTTAAAGATTTTATTTATTTACTTGTCAGAGAGAGAGCACAAGCAGGGGGAGCGGCAGGCAGAGGGAGAAGCAGACTCCCCGCTGAGCAGGGAGCCCGATGTGGGACTCGATCCCAGGACCCTGGGATCATGACCTGAACCAAAGGCAGATGCTTAACCGACTGAGCCACCCAGGCGCCCCTCTTTCCTCCTTTGGACAGAGCCTCTCATGCACCAGTGGTCTAGGGGCACCCTTCTTCGGGGAAGTGCTGCTTTAGAATTTCACTGTAATGGATGCTGTGAACAGTGAGGTTGAAATAGTTATTCTTTGTAATGCTAAAGAAGTATCTTCCTAGTCCTGAAATATTTACTTCATTTCCCTTTGCTCATGGGATGGGGTTGGGGGAGGCAAGTGATTAAAATAAAATTATTCTTTTTAGTCTCATATTATCAAATGTGTATTGTAATAAACACATATGAACTTTAAAATTAAACAAAACCCTATAAAATGCAAATTTGCCCAGAGAGAGAACATGTTCAGTGTGGGTTTCCGCTCTGAGGAAGGGAGGTGCCCCATGAGAATCCCTGTGTGTTCGGGGGCAGAGGGAGAGTGGAGGGGGGCAGGGTGGGGGGTGGTGTTGGGGTGAGGTGCTGGGTGTGGGTGAGTGCTGAGACAGGTTACCCTGAGATCCATGACATCATTCTGCATCTTGATTGGCTGCCAGCTGGATGTCATCAGGGACTTTTTTTCCTCCCCATTTCAATTGTCGCCAAATTCACTGTCAGCACACTGAGTGAAAATCTTCTAGGCTGGTTGCTGACATACAGCAGGATGAAGTCAAATATTCTAATTACTTTTTCTGACATTAACAAACTCAATTTTCATGTAAAATTATCTCCTCACTCTCCAGAAAACTGTTTATTTTTCTCCTAAGGAGACACAAGTTCAAGGCTCCTTTTCAAATGGATATAATTTCTTGAAAGCCAAAAATTATAGCTTTTAATGGTATTTTTCTTCCCTTGTGATTAAATCCCTTTGGTCTTGGGCTATTTGGTGGCAGTATTTGATTATTTTTCCTCCCTCTGTCCCTCCTTCTCTTCCTTCTTGCTTTCCTTCTGTTTCTCCTGGAAGAGGAGCATTAGGCTGGGAGTCTTTGTGTTCTGAAATGGACCTTCCTCCCTCCCTCCCTCCCACCCTCCCTTTCTGAAAGAGACAGCGCACAGAGGGGAAAGGGGCAGAGGGAGAGGGAGACAGAATCTTAAGGAGGCTTCAGGCTCAGCGCAGAGCCTGAGGCGGGGCTTGATCTCAAGACCCTGGGATCATGACCTGAGCTGAAATCAAAAGTCAGACACTTAACCGGCTGAGCCACTCAGGCACCCCTGAAGAGGGCTTTTCAAAATTCCTTTTAAAAAGTCAAAAGATAGGATCTAGGAGATCTACCAAAGAAAAGGAATGTTAATAACATTATTATAATTATAATGGTTAATGCCAGTTTTTATTAAGCACTTGCTATGTGGGAGGCATTATTCTATGTCCCTTGCATGTATTTTATTTAAGTCTCATAACATTTTTGAGGAGCAGGAGTTACCTGTATGTTACAGTTGGGGAAACAGAGAGGTTAAGTAATTTGCTCAAGATCACATAGCTTGTAAATGACAGAGCTAGAACTTGAATTCATGTTTCTTCTGCTATTCAAGCCAGTTAAAATCATTGTGCAAATTAGAAATAATGAGTCTTTTCAAAATAAAGATCCTCCCTTGGGGATGGAAGAAAGAAAATGAAACTGTTTATGCTCTGGTAGAAACAGAGAGAGAGGGAGCCGGGGAAAGGGAAAGATCTTTCAGAAGAAATGACTCCACAAATGATCTCATGTCAGAACTTGGGGGGGACCTCATGTCCCTCATTTTACTGGTGAGCACTGGGACCCGCTCTTGATTGGGGAAACTAGTGCTTCAGAGCACGGACAGGAGTCCAGGCCTGGTGGCTTCCAACCCATTCTCCTCTCCTATTTCCCTAGGCTGCCTTCCAAATAGTATGTATTTTAAAGCACCAATTCATTTTTTTTTAGAATGTTAAAACCATCAGAAATGCTAAGTGATGGAGAGAAATTAATGGGGGCCTATTTACCCTTTCGAAGGTGGGAGAACCTTCCCCACTTGCTATTAAAGCTTGAGGACAGGGGCGCCTGGGTGGCTCAGTCAGTTAAGCGTCTGCCTTCGGCTCAGGTCATGATCCCAGGGTCCTGGAATCAAGCCCCGTATCGGGCTCCCGGCTCCGTGGTGGGCCTGCTTCTCTCTCTCCCATCCCCTCTGCTTGTGTTCCCTCTCTGTCAAAATAAAAAAAAAATAAATAAATAAAATTAAAAAAATAAAGCTCGAGGACATGATTTGTGATTCTGTTTATGTTTACAGCTCAGTTTCCTTTCTGCCTTGAGGAAATAGCTGGACCCCGATAAAAGCTGAGGAGCCCAGTTTCTTCTGTAATACAAAGATCATGTTTAACATTTTGTGTTATCTTCTTGGCTGAAGCCAAAACCAACGGACTTCTAAATTCTAGGCACTTCCTAACTAAGGACTCCAGACAGGGGCTGCTGGATTCTTTAAATAGAATCAAACAAGACACGGGCGCCTGGGTGGCTCAGTTGGTTGAGCGACTGCCTTCGGCTCAGGTCGTGATCCTGGAGTTCTGGGATCGAGTCCCACATCGGGCTCCCTGCTCAGTGGTGAGTCGGCTTCTCCCTCTGACCCTCTTCCCTCTCGTGCTCTCTGTTTCTCATTCTCTCTTTCTCAAGTAAATAAATAAAATCTTAAAAAAAAAAAAAGAATCAAAAAGACTTTTCCTTTTGTGAGATTTCCCCACTCCACTTTGGGATTTTGTGGTTCCTATGACATCCTGGGCTTCCCTTTGGCATGGGATCCAATCTTAGGCACACCACTTAGTGTGTGTGTGACTTTGATTAGTATCGGAAGCTATGTGCACTCATGGTGTCGGGTGTTCTCTAGCATCCGCCGTGTGTTAACTCACATATGCTGACAACAACCTTCCTAGGGTTCTTAGGCTGAATGATGGCCCCCTGAAGATGTCCCTGTACTAATCTCTGGAACCTGTGATGTGACCTCACGTGGCAAAAGAGACTTCACAGATGTGATTAAGTTCAGGACCTTGCTATGGGAAGATTATCCTGGGTTATCTGGGTGGGCTTGATGTAACCACAAAGGTCCTTTATGAGAGGGAGGCAGGAGGGCAGTGAGAAGAAAAGAGGCTGCAGAGCTGGCTTTGAAGATGGAGGAAGGGGCCAGAAGCAGTTTCTAGTAGATCAAGTAGGCAAGGCTTAGATTCTCCCCTGTAGCTTCCAGAAGGAACCAGCCCTGTAGATGCCTTGATCTTAGCCCCATAGTATTCCTTTTGGACATCTGATCTTCAGAACTATAAAAGAAAAAAATGGGTTCCCTTAAACCAGTGCATTTATGGTAATTTGTTACAGAAGCAGTAGGAAACTAATATAGGTAGGTACTATTATTGTCTCTGTTTTACACATTAAGAGACTAAAGCACAGAGAGATTAAGTTCTTTGCCCAAGGTCACACAATCAGAAAGCAGCAGAGCTGAGAATCAAGCAACTGTCTGTCTGGCTCCGGAGACTGTGTGTTGGATGACTATGGTATTTGACCTGAGGCAAGGCACTTACTTCCACGAGCTTCAGTTTTCTCATCTCTAAAATGGAGCTAATAATCCCTACACAGCTGCTTGTTAGGGGATTAAATGAGATAATGCATGACATTCTAGGTGTGGTGGTGGTGATGGTGATGATGAAAATGGTGATAATGATGATGGTGACGATGGTGATGATAATGGTGCTGGTGATGATGCTGGTGATGATGGTGATGGTGATGTGGTAATGGTGATAGTGAAGAGGGTGATGATGGTGATGATGATAGTGATCATAATGATGGTGATGATGGTGCTGGTGATGATAGTGATGATGATGATGGTGACGATGGTGAGGTGCTGGTGATGATAGTGATGATGATGATGGTGACGATGGTGGTGATGGTGATGATGATAATGGTGATAGTGAAGATGGTGATGATAATAGTGATCATAATGATGGTGATGATGATGGTGCTGGTGATGATGATGGTGATGATAGTGATGGTGATGATGATGGTGCTGGTGATGATAGTGATGATGATGGTGACGATGGTGGTGATGGTGATGATGATAATGGTGATAGTGAAGATGGTGATGATAGTGATGATGATAGTGATCATAATAATGGTGATGATGATGGTGCTGGTGATGATAGTGATGATGATGATGGTGACGATGGTGAGGTGCTGGTGATGATAGTGATGATGATGATGGTGGTGGTGATGTTAGTGATCATAATGAGGTGATGATGGTGATGATAATGGTGATAGTGAAGATGGTGATGATAATAGTGATCATAATGATGGTGATGATGATGGTGCTGGTGATGGTGATGGTGATGATGATGGTGCTGGTGATGACAGTGATGATGATGATGGTGATGATGGTGGTGATGGTGATGATGATAATGGTGATAGTGAAGATGGTGATGATAGTGATGATGGTAGTGATCATAATGATGGTAATGATGATGGTGCTGGTGGTGATAGTGATGATGATGATGATGATGATGGTGATGATGCTGATGGTGATAATTAGGCTGCTGCTGCTGATGACAATAACAGAATGCCATTGAAAGGTGCAGGAGGTTAGCACTGTACAAGCTTTGAGAGGGAGACTGTGGAGTAGAATGACATGCAAAGCTTCCTAAAGGATGCTTCTGCTATTTTAGCTGTTGTCTTCTGTTCTTCCCCTGGCCTTCTTCTTAGCAGGCAAATGTCTTTTGTTCAAATTCCCACCTTAACAGCTCTCCTCACCATGCCACCCCTTCAGCCCAGCCGCTCCCACAGGTTCATGAGAAGCTCACATTTTTATCCCCTTTATACAAATACCAAGAACTAGAGCAGAGTCTAAAATAGGGGACTGTTGTCAGTCTGGGGAGGCCTTCAGAACACCCCACTCGCTGTCCTAGCAGCTCTGGTCAAGCTGTCAGTTCAAACTGGAGTCCTTTGGGAAATTCTAGTGTGAGAATTAAGACAGGGGATTATGAGAGGAGAGATCAAAATAGACACATAGGCATATATGGAATTTTTTCCTAATTATAAAAGGACTGTATGTTCATTGTACAAAATATAGAACTGTATAAAGAATAAAAGTCTCCTGGGGTGTCTGGCTGGCTCAGTTAATAGAGCATGTGACTCTTGATCTCGGGGTTGTGAGCTCGAGCCCCGTGTTGGGTGTAGAGATTACTTAAAAATAAAATCTTAAAAAAAAATAAAAGTTTCCCATAGTCTTACCACTAGAGAGAATCCCTGTTAATGTTTTCAGTATATTTTCCACTAATCTTTTCCACCTGTGTTTATAAATAATGTGGATAGTTCTGTGTGTTCTTCTTTCTTCAGTTAAGAACATATTGTGATCACCTACTCATATAATTAAATCTGGTTCAAAAGATGTTATTTTAATTAATACTCTAAGAAGTTATCCTATTTATATTCTATTCTCTTTATACCATATATATCTGAATGAAGTCTAAGGATGACGCCCACTAGTATTTAAAGATTTCTTACAACTTCCTTGTTGATTATTTGGGTCCATTTCTGGACAGAGCAAGACCCCCACAGGGGACGGTGGTGGTGTTTCAGGGCAGTTGGGGTGGGGAGCAGGCTGAGAGAGTCATTCTCCTCCCAGAGGATGTGTGTATGTGTGGCTGTGCTCCGTGGAGAGAAGAGGGGGTGACTTTGCTACTCAGAAGCTCCCCCAACATGCCATCCAGGGGGCTTTCGGAATCCTCTTTAATATTCCAGAAGCTCCTCAGTTTTGACCTGGATAAAGTTGTTTCTGAGATGTGTTTTTTTTTTTTTTTGGCCAGGTGTCTTTCTCATATGGTAAGTGAGAAACAGGGTTTACAATCTTTCTGATTGGTTTCCTCATTTTTCTAGGCATGAAATTTGAAGTCCTGAATAATAACCCTCCAAAGAGCACCTTTTCCTAAAAGCGTGAAGACGCTCTAGTTTGCAATAAGCTCTGACTATCTCAGAGGGTCAAGTTCTGGGCTCCTATTGTGCCCTGGACTTGTCTTTATCTTATTTTGTGGTGGCCATTCTCCAAAGATGACCCCCTTATGAACCAGGCCTCCCATTATTCATGGCTTGTATAGTCCCCTCCTTTTGAATCTGGGCTGACCCCGTTACTCACTTTTGACCAATGCAGCAGAAGGCTCTGCATGACTTCTGAGTTATAAGAAGTCCTGCGGCTTCTGGGAGAAGCCATTTACCAGCTATGACATGCTGTGAGGAAGCCAAACTAGCCCTTTGGATGGGCCACATGGAGAGAGGTGTTGGGCCAGCACCCCGCTGTGGAGCCAGACATTCGAGTGAAGACATGATCATCAATGTCCAGCCCAAGGGAAGCTTTGAATGACTCCAATCCGGCCAGCTTCAGACTGCAACCACTAGATGATCCCAAGTAACCCTTGGAACATAGGGGGATAACAGTAAATTATTGTTTGAAGCCATTAAGTTTGGTGGTAGTTTATTGTATAGCAAGAGATAACTTGAAATTAAAAAAAATATTTTATTTATTTGAGAGAGAGCATGAGCAAAGGATGGGGCAGAGGGAGAAGCAGACTCCCTGCTGAGCAGGGAGTCCAACCTGGGGCTCGATCCCAGGACCCCGGGATCATTACCTGAGCTGGAGGCAGACGCTTAACTGACTGAGCCACCCAGGTGCCCTGATAACCTGAATTTTTAATTGCAAGGTGTTACATGTATTTCTTGACTTCAGGAAACTGGAAGCTCTTTGAAGGCAGGACCGCATTTTAGCATTTTTGGTATTGCTAGCTGAATACTGCAGTATGGCTGACACAAGCCTGGAATGTGCAAATAGTATATTACCAAAAGCCCTGGAATAAGAAAAGAAGCAAATATAGAGAAAGGCATGAAATTTGGCTAATCTACAAAATGTATTATTTATTTTCTGTGTATAGTCCATCATAGAATGCTTCCCTTCCAGCTCCTCGCCAGCCTCCATGTGAGAGAGGCTGCTTCTTTAAATACTTCTAAAAAAGTCAATACACTATTTTAAACAAATTGGTTTATAGGGCACCTGGTGGCATAGTTGCTTAAGCACCTGACTCTTGATTTCGGCTAAGGTTGTGATCTAATGGTTGTGATTTCAGGGTCGTGAGATCCAGCCCCGCGTCAGCTCCATGCTCGGCACAGAGGCTGCTTGAGATTTTCTCTCTCTCTCCCTCTGCCCCTCCTGCTCATGCGCTCTTTCTCAAATAAATAAATAAATCTTAAAAAAATAAAATGAATTGGCTTTAAGTTGAAAGGTACAAAAGTTTCCCTCTCATCCTCTCCATAGCCATTTAGATACCCTCTTCACAGGCTCCAACATTATTGGTTTTTTGGATATCATACACACACAGGCTCACAACTCTTGTATGTTAGTACACTATGTGCATCTTTTTCGTATGACACTATATCTTGGAGATCTTTCCACATCATTCTCTTTTTTTATGGCTACCTAGTATTCCATTGTATTGTACCACAGCTCATGTTTTCTCATGGTTAGCGTTTCATTCTTTGAAGAATGGCTCTGAAACATCACGTTATAGTCAGGCTGAGAGGTGAAGTTTAAAATAGTTTTGTAAGGATCTGTTATAACAGATGAGTAGCTGCCTCTGCTTTCTCTGAGAGGTAATCAGCTAACCTCTTTTCCCTTTCTCTTGCTAATTTCCTGGGATTTCTTCATGTTTTTCTGGGGAGCCAGTTCTCATTGATTTCCAGCGGGCATGCTGACCACTGGACGGAGCCGGGAAGAGCAAGGGCTCGCCCACCTGCGGATCCTGAAGGTGGAGCCTGCACAGGTCCTGTACCACAGTTCATTTTATATTCTCTTGCTGAGAAGCATTTAGATTATTGTCGATGTTTTGCTATTAAAAACACCACCATGAATAACTATATTCCAAAGACGTTTCACACTTGTGTATTTCTCTGGAGGGTGTATTCCTGGAAGGTGTATTCCTGGAAGTGACAAGTGTTGGGCCTGGCCATCCGAGTTCATGATTCGCATGGAAGGTGGGGCTTTTGCAGGAGAAACCCAACGTGTGCCCAGAGCCAACACCACCACACCGGCACACCTGCTGCCACAGTGGAATTAGACTGATAAGGAGTGCACAGCCGGGAGGAGAAGTGATTTTTGCTCTGACAGCCCAAGGCAGGAAGTGCTGGATGGTGAGGGCCTGTGCAGGGTGCTGGCCGGGAAAGGTGGACTCATTGTGCTCTTCTTAAGGGCAAACGCCAGAGTTGCTTTCATAGGTAAAAATGATTTTATCTAGGTGTTGGCTAAAATGAATTGAGCTACTCGCTGAATCCTACCCATCAAGAACTTCCGGTTTTCTAGAAGACTAGACCAGGTTCTAGCCCTGTTTTCCCTGTTTCCTGGCCCAGTAACTGTTACTGTACCCTCCTGAAAAGTTTAAATCATTGTTTCACTCAGAAATGATCTCGGGCGCCTGGGTGGCTCAGTTGGTTGGGCGACTGCCTTCGGCTTAGGTCATGATCCTGGAGTTCCGGGATCGAGTCCCGCGTTGGGCTCCCTGCTCAGCAGGGAGTCTGCTTCTCCCTCTGACCCTCCCCCCTTTCATGCTCTCTCTATCTCATTCCCTCTCTCAAATAAATAAATAAAATCTTAAAAAAAAAAAAAAAGATCTCCAGGGTGGTCTGGCTGGTTCAGTTGGTAAGGCACACAACTCTTGATCTCAAGGTCGTGAGTTCAAGCCCCACGTTGGGCATGAAAACTACTTAAAAAAAAAAAAGAAATGATGCCCGGCTCAGACTTTTTGCTCAATTAGACTGGCCTTTCCCCCAAAGTAGCAGTTAGTTGCAGTTCCAAGAAATGACCGAAAGATGGTGCTAGACACAAATGATTCTACCCGGCTGAACGGTGCTTTCAGAGCCGCCTAAAACCCCTTATCCTGCTCGAGCTTCCTGGCCCTTCCCTAAGCTTCTGAAGCACATAATCCTTAGTAGAACATGATGTTAATGAGGAAGCCAAAAACGGGAAAGGAAACAGAATGAAAGCAAGCCAACGAACAAGATAACACTGAGCAAAGGAATAAAATGCACTAGCATGTCAGAGGGCTGGCCGGCTGCATTGCCCAATGAGCTGGCACCAGCTCGCTTACCTGCCCCCAGCTCAGTCCAGATGGTTCTTCGTTCAGGGATCTTGGGCAGAGGGGGAGTAGCGGAGGCCTACGGTTTCATTCTGGATCCCCTAACCGACACTTTGCACAGTGTTCAGCCCTGGAGGCATCTTTGTTGGGACCTTCCTTCCCACCTTCTGTGGTTCTGCCCAGGACCTGGCCTTCGGGTTCTGTCCCTGCAACCCCATTTGCCCAGCTGTTTGCTGCCCTCACACTCAGGCCCAGCCTCCTCTCCCATCTTCCCGAAGGGCCTCCAGCCACCTGGCCACGTCTTGCTCTGGATCTGTCTGGCCATTCTCGGGGCGTGGTTGCCAAAGATCAGAGCTGGGGAGCCCTCCAGTGCGCCAACTTCCACCACCGGCACAAAGGGGACGGGACTGTCCTGGGGCTGGCACCTCAAAAATGTCTGTGGGATAGACCAAACACCAGTGGGGCTCCTGATGGGGCCCACGAGTTGTGGAAGGTGATCTGGAGGGCTGCATATGTGAGTAGAGGCCAGGGTCAGCCACCGGCCTTCCCATCTGACCACTGGGGCTTGCGGAGAATCCCACGGACACGCATTCCTGCAGATTTTGACACTTAGCTGCCAGGAGCCTCTCTTCAGTTCTCTCTTTGCTTCCTGCCCTCCTTCCCCTCCCTTCCTCTCTCCTGAGCGGGTCTACTACATGGCCTCGAAGAGGTTGGAAAGCCCGTCACTGCTGGGCACAGGGCAGACCTTCCTTCTCCTAAGTGTTAGGCGTCAGGCAGGGCTGCATCTGGACGGGTCTCCTTGGGACCTGTGAGCCTGATGGCTGCCTTCACAGAGACCTGAGTGGTGATGGTGGTGGTGGGTGGTAGGGAGTGCCTCCTGGCTAAGCAGAAAGGACTGAGGGCACAGGCTCAGTCTGAAGATGCTGCCCACGGCAGACGCTGTCCTATTCCTGTAGGTGTGGCATTAGCCCCAAAGAGAGGGAACACTTCCTTCCCCCAAGGAAGGGGTGCTTATGGAGAGATCTGGGTCCAGACCGAGGCCGGGGCTGGCGGGACTGGCTGGAGCTCAGGGTGGCAGTTGCCCCCTGCACCTCTACAAGACGGGTCCTCCTCACCTTGCAAACCACTGGGTCACGTTCCCTCTCCCTGGTCATGACTCAGGTCCCTGGTGCTGTGTGCGTGACGCCTGATGCACGGAGAAGGTTTGAGTGATGCCCGGGTTATGATATTCTGACACCCAGGTGCTCTGTGGAGGTGGAGGGCCAGCAATGTTAATAAGGCTCAGATCTTCACTTTAGCTAGACACGAAAAGAGGCGAGGAATATGAAAACCAGAGGAGGATGAGGCGAAGCAATAAAGGAAATGGAAATCTTCAGATGTTTGGTGAGACTACTCTGCAGAACTGGGCGAAGCACGAAGGAAATGAATTGGAGAATGACATAAAGCCTGGCGTTCAAAGACCAGAAGTTTCCTTGGGGCAAAGGAAGGGGCAGAAAAGGGCAGCGCTGTCCTATAAAGCAATCCTTTTCTTACTTCTTGCAGACGAGTGGAATATTAACCAAAGGGATGAGAAAAGAGTCCAGCTTCACACACAGCTTCTCCAGCTGGCCAGCCCCGTTCCCGGAATACTACAGGGTGGTTCAGGCATGGGGCAGGTTGTCAAGAGGTGGGGAAAATGATGGGGCTCTTTGTCCTCTCTCCGACAAAGTGGATGACGGTCGTCACCTACTGTCCACTTAGTAAATGCCAGTTTCTTTCTTTCCTTCCTTCCTTTCTTTCTTTTTGTTTGTTTGTTTGTTTGTTTCTTTCTTTCTCTTTCTTTTTCTTTCTTTCCTTCTTTCTTTCAAGATTTTATTTATATTTGAGAGAGAGAGAGACACACACACAGAGCATGCGCATGAGCAGGGAAAGGAGCAGGGAGAGGGAGAAGCAGACTCCCCACTGAGCAGGGAGCCTGACATGGGGCTCGATCCTGGAACTCCAGGATCATGACCTGAGCTGAAGGCAGCCACCCAACCGACTGAGCCACGCAGGTGCCCCGGTAAATGCCAGTTTCTGTGCTTATTTTTGTACATACATCTCTTCATTTAGAGACTGCATCAACTCTATGAGCTAGGTTCTACTTATCCCCATTTTACAGGTGAGGACATGGAGGTTCCACAGTTATGCAACTTGCTGGAGCATTCCACACTGGTATGTGGGTCTGATTAGAAGCCAGGATTCAGCTGCAGAAGCTCCACACAATACTGCTCTCATTACGAGTGAGGTGGTGTCTTCTTGCTTATGCCCAAATCCATAGGTGTCTGGGTCCAGACAAAACCAAGCTCTTAAATTTTGGGGAAGTAAGGACTGCCTCCACTCCCTGTCCCCACCCCAACCCTTCGGTATCCCTCCATTCTTTCTGCTATCATCTGACCCTCCTTGGCCACCTGGCCACCATCCAGAGAAGGGGCAAACATTCCAGTTTGCTCAGAAAAATTCTCCAGCATGAGAGAGGTTTTGGGGAGAGATGGGGACAGAAAGGGGAAACCATTAGCCCCCTTCACCCTCTCTGCAGCTGGGGGAGGCTCGGCTTTCAGGGCTCAGCGCTGGGCAAGTTGCAAAGCTAGCAGGGTTTGGCAGCTGTATCTTCCTTCTGTTCGCCTCCTTTCTTCTCTACAAGCCTCCATCCATCCACCCTTCCCCGGTGAGAGGATGTGGCTGTCCACACACGGCCAGCTTGGCCACTAACTGGCTCTACTGGGGGTAGCAAGTGCTGCTGAGCAGTGGAGGCTGCAAGGAGGCCCAGGGCGAAGGTGGGAAGTGGTGGGGGCGTTAGGGACGGGAGGATGTTCAGGGAGGATGAGGACGACTACCCGAGCTCTGAGAGGCAGACTGTGAGCTCGTTATCGCCGAGCATAACCATATCTGTCTGTGATCGCATTTACCCGAAGTTGCAAGGCTGTAGCCACAAGCGGATCAGAAGGGCCAAAGACACATCTATTTGGGAAGACCAAGCTCTCTTCCCGCAGCTAACCCCTCTATTACTATGGAGGGGCTGGGTCCTTAGAAGGCAAAGTTTCCACCAGTCAGAATAAACAGAGAAGTTTCAGGGTTGCCCAGAGCTGAACTGAGGCTGCTCAGTATGCACCCATTTTATTTGGGAGTCTTGTCAGGAATCCCTAAAAAACTAGGGAAGTCACTGTGTGCCCTGTAGGCTGCGCTTGCTACCCCAGATGGCAACTTGAGAGTCTGGCCATTGTGACGCTGGAGCAGGGGCCTGGGAGGGAAAAGGGTGCTGGGGCAGATACTGGGGAGTCACCAGGAGGCAGGGAAGTGGGGACAATCAAAGTTATCAAAGGGCCCTCCTCAGGCTTGAGATATTTTAAGGTCTGGATTTCTTCTCAAAGAAGAGAGGAAAGTCAGGCTACATATACAGTGACCTGAGCCAGAGAGAGCATGTTTGGAGGAATGGCTGGGTCTCCAGATGGTGCCGGAAAGAGGATGTTAGTGTGGAAGCCAAGGCCCAGTGGAGTGGGTGTGGAGAGGGGTCATACTGTCTCCTGACATGGCCAGCCTAGAACAGTCAGGAATCTGATTCTGGGGAATGGGGGGTTGAGGCTGGGTCCCACTTCTTTTAAGCAGAAACACCTGCTCTCCACCGGCCTTCCTGCCTTATGATGCGAGACCCACCAGGGGCTATTCCCTAGGGCTGGGGACATTTTGCCTGGCCACCTGGCCAAGTTTCCTGGTTGGGGTTGGGTGGTGTTGACAGAGACCAGTGGGCCGAACCAAGGTTGTGGGGAATGAATCTCTGGTGTTAGGAGGTGGGAACCTCACCTTGTATCCAGAGGTACCCAGCCAACCCCGGCACATACTGTCTGGTCAGGCTCCACTCCCATTTTCTTGGACGCCAAAGGCATCTAAGAAAGCATAAATGTCCTTTGTGGGCTACACAGTTTACTATGGGAAAATGTGACGGGGTTGTATCCAGTAGTTTCTTTTCTATGGCTTCATATTTAGAGCCCAGCGCCGTGGCCTCAGAGCAAAGCGTTTCCTCTTGGGTGAAGAGAGAATGCCTTTCCCATCTAGCATGGTTGGCACTGAGGCTTGCTGTCCTGGCGAGGGTGGAGGATTTGCTAGAAGGTCTTCAGCCAGGCAGGCAGACACGGACAGCCTTTTCCTCCCACCTGGGGGAAGAGTGGGGGTGACAGGAGAGTCAGACGCAGGCAAGCAAGCTGTCAGATTGGAGCCTGGTTTCTCCCCTCTGAGCAGAGTCTTGGGGACCCTGGAGATGCTGGGGAACAGGAGAGCGCGGGGGTTTGGTAGTTTGAGGAAGCACGAAAGCAGAGGGGCTTTACCCTTCTCCCCAGCATGGACCCACTTGTGGGGCAACCTGTCCCCATATCAACATGGGTGCCTGCATCAGAGGACGAACAGTGTAGGGGTTAGGGAGAGCTTCTGGGCATGGCACAGCGGTGACCTCAGGCTCCTGCACGGCTCTGGGCGGGGTGGCTGAGCTGGGAGCAGGGGGAGTGCCTGGGACAGGTGAGCGGCAGCACGTCTGTCTGTCACGTCTGTCCTCTGCCTCCCGGGCTGTGGCCCCTTGCCGATCACAAGTGTGAGAGGACCGGTGTCCTGGCTTTGCCCCACCATTTCAGCGCCCTGTTTCCTCCAGCCGCAGCAAGTGCTGCTGGCCCTGCAGGAAGTTTTGGAACATCCCCTCACCCTTCATTCTGGACCCCCAATTACGAATTAATGAGAAAATCCCCCCTTCTGGTATCTGCAGCTCAGGCCAGGAATTCAGCCCCTGGCAGAGCTCCCAGAGCTCCCGGCAAGGAGGATGAGGGTGTTTTCCGCAACATCAAGCTCCAAGAGTCAGGGATGCTCCTTAACAACCTCTATGGATTGACTGCGAATTTATTTAAGCCCTCCCTGAACCTGTTTATGTTTCATTAAACTCTTTTATTGATCCTCTTAATTTTCTCTTTGCTGATTTACTCTGGGCCTTGACTTCACATGCCTCTCCCTGGCTCTCAGCCTCAAGGGTTTTCAAAGTGTGTCTGCAGCCGCTGGCCCCAGTCAAGCGGTCAAGCCCGCAGAATCGGCACCCAGCGGCCCCCCTGCCTGGCCCGGCTCACGACCCTCCCCTCCCTCCCTCTCCTAGAGAACCCAGAGGCTGTGAGGACCTTCCCCTCCCTGCTCCCCGGTCTCCATTTGCCTTTGAAATGCTTAACTCCAAACAATGAATCTTTGTCGGTGAAATTTCAGGCTGCTGTGGGCTAGTGGTAGAGACATTTTTTGGGGGGGTGGGGGGGTGAGGTGGGGCAGGGAGGTCTTTAAGCTTCACTCTGGATGTGGCCGCCTATTTTGCTTTTGGTAGAAATAATGCTTGTTAAAGCCACATTCCATGGCAGGGCGAGGTGGGCAGTCTGTTGAATGAGAGCTGGACCAGCTTGGGAAATTTGCAGATGATCTGTGTCAATCCGTTCTCCCTTGCTCACCCAGACTGAGTTCTATTTATAAGCTGGCCACAGAGAAAAGGGAAAGAGGCCTCGTTATGTGGGTGTAGCGGACAGGAAGGAAATGGGTGCCAGCCACCTACCTCTGCCCACGTGGTGGATGTTCTTCCCATGGTGTTTATCAGCTCAGGGGACAGCTCTCCTGTCCTGCTCCTCTGGGCTTGTTACTTCTCTCTCATCCCTGTATTTCCTCCCAAGTGCCAAGGGGAGAGGGCTTCCTAATTACTGTTTTATTTGACTTACAGGAAAAACTAAAAAATAGTTGATTAAAAATGTATTTTGAGTATCAGTTTATCCAGAATCTCTATGTATTTGTGGCAGAAGGGTTTTTGTATTGGCTTATTTCACCATTTTCCCAGAAGCAGAAATTCTCTGCTTCTGCTTGTCTAAGGAGATTTGAAATGCATAAAATACCAGGTAAGAAAATTCTGTGTACACAGAGTGACACCTGCATTTCCTTTTTTTTTTTTACTCCCTTAAGTTACATAATCCAAATAGAACAATGAAAAATCTTCTACAGAGAGGTGGACTGATCCTTTGTTGAGGCACTTCTTTTTTTTTTTAAGATTTTATTTATTTACTTGTCAGAGAGAGAGAGAGAGAGAGCGCGCGCGCACGAGCAGGAGGAACTGCAGAGGGAGAGGGAGAAGCAGGCTCCCCGCTGAGCAGGGAGTGCGGTGCGGGGCTCGATCCCAGGACCCTGGGATCATGACCTGAGCGGAAAGCAGATGCTTAACCAACTGAGCCACCCAGGCGTCCCTGTTAAGGCACTCCTTGATATCTCGCTCCCTCTCTCCGCGCCCCCCACCCCTGCTCTGCTCGGTGCTTCTCGTCAGTGCGGGCAGCCTGGCTAGAGCACCACCCCCAGAGACTCCGACCTTGGTCTCCTGATTGTCGCCCCCCAGAGCGGCCACCTCCAGTGTGCAGAGGGAGGCACATCTGCTGCTGGAAATCCAAGAATTGCAGATCTGGGGAGTTCCTATAACAATCTTTTTGGCAGATGGCCATGACATGTCTTGGGGGACACTTTTTCTAATTTGTATCAAGTCCCCATTTGGTATCGTGCTGAGGCTGCTGTGATCTTTATTGATTCCTGTGGAAGTTTGCTTCTTCAGATATATTCTGTAATTTGCTCCTATCCAGTAGCAGCAGCAACAGTAACAAACATTTACTGAACTCCTAATAACTCCTATTAATAATTGCTAACATTTATTGAGTGCTTGCTACAGATCAGGCATTGTGCTAGGTGCTTTTAAAATACAATTTTGGGGGGCCCCTGGGTGGCTCAGTAGGTTAAGCGTCGGCCTTCAGCTCCGGTCATGATCCTGGGGTCCTGGGCTCGAGCCCCACGTTGGGAATCCCTGCTCAGCGGGGGGTCGGCTTCTCCCTCTCCCCGCCCCCCGCTCGTGCTCTCTCTCGCTCTCAAATGAATCAATAAAATCTTAAAAAAAATACAATTTTAGGGGCGCCTGGCTGCTCAGTCAGAGGAGCATACAACTCCTGAGCTCAGGGTTGTAAGTTCGAGCCCCATGTTGGGTGTAGAGATTACTTAAAAATAAAATCTTAAAAAAAAATACAATTTTGTTGAACTTACTTCAGCCTATGAGGCAAGACCACAGTGAATCCCATTCTACCCCTGAGGATCTGAGGGTAGCAGGGTGAAGTACCTTGATAGTTGTCACAGAGCGCAAGTGATGGGGCTGGGATCTGTTCGACTTCATCTCCTCTTCCAGCTCTACTGGGTCCCTGGGGTTTATCGATGGGGATGCCCACAGTCTATGGGGGACACATTCAAGCCGACTATCCCCACGGAACCAGCTAACAACTGATGAGGAGAAGGTGGGACCATAACTGTGTCCAGGAGATACCCCAGCCTGGATCCCTATGGCTCTATTAGTGCTGACTCAGACCTCACTGTCTAGAAGCTTACAAGCTTTTTTGGGAGGTGAGACTCACTCATAAAGCAGGAAAACAGGAAAAGATACTGGATAACCCACTGTGAGATTGGGTGAGGCAGAAGGAAGATTGTGTCTCTGACAAGTTCTCAGGTAATGCTGATGCGGCCGGGTTGGGACCACAATTTAGGAACCAGGCCTAGCGTTTTGTAATCTCTGTCTGTTATCTGAGGCTCTTAGAAGTCTAATCCTGCTTTTTTGGGCATTTCTTTGGCATTTTCTGACTCTTACTCATGGCAAATCCTTTCCTTGTATGTGTTGGAACTATGGATTCTCAAATGATCTTTACTAGAGTTTTGTTTATGACAATCCCACGTGGGATGGGTCAAGGGCATATCTCTCCAAAAAGATTTAAACAATTTTGTTAAGTACTTTTTGTGGAAGTATAACATCATACCAAAAAGTACATATGTTTTAAGTATACACCTTAAAAAACTTCCAAAAAATAAACTCTTGATCTATGTGTAATCACCACATAAATCAAGAAATAAAAACATTATTAGCTTTCCAGAATCGCCTCCATAACCTCTTGTAGTCACTACCTCCCAAAGGTGAGCAATATTCTGACTTCTAACAACATAGATTCATTTTGCTTGTTTTTGAACTTCAGATACACGGACTCATACAGTGGGTACCCTTTGGTGCCTGGCTTTTTCCACTCAGTATTATCTTGAGAGCTTCATCTATGCCACTTCATGTAGTGATAGAAGTCATTTTCACTACTGGGGAGAATTCCACTGTAGGACTAGATCACAATGGATCTGTCTGCTCCATGGATGGTGGACATGTCATGCTTGTTTTGTGTGTGTGTGTGTGTGTGTGTGTTTAAGATTTTATTCATTTATTTGAGACAGAGAGAGCACGAGAGAGAGAGAGAGAGAGAGAGAGAGAGAGAGGGAGAGTGAACATGAGTGGGGCTGGAAGAGGGGCAGAGGGAGAGAGAGAAGCGGACTCCTTGCTGAGCAGGGAGCCCTAGGCTGGGTTCGATGCCAGGACCCTGAGATCATGACTTGAGCCGAAGGCAGATACTTAACCGACTGAGCCACCCAGGTGCCCCTTTGTTTTGTGTTCTTGGTTGTGGCTGCCACAGTACTACCGCTATGTACGTTTTTGTACATATCTTTGTGACACTTCTGCTGGGGGCATATACCTGAGAGTGGCATTCCTGGGGCATGTGTGTGGGGGTAACTATGTTCAGCCTTAGCAGACACCGTCAGCCTTCCAAAGTGGCTGCACCATTTCACACTCCCACCAGTGACTCCTAAGAGTTCCATCTGCTCCCCATCCTACCAATACGTGGTATTGTCTGTCTTTCTCATTTTAGCCATCTTATGGGTGATTAGCAGAATCACACTGTGGTTTTAATTTGTATTTCCCTCAATACTAATGACTTTAGCACCTTTTCATGTGTTTCTTGGCATTTAAATATCCTCTTTTGTGAAGTAGTTGTTCATGTCTTATGTATTCTGGACATGAATACTTTGAGCGATCAATGTATTACAAATATTTTCTATTCTATGGCTTACTTTTTCTCTTTTTAACAGCAATTCTTAATATAATACAGTCCAATTTATTAATTTCCCCCTTAATGGTTGTTAGGGCTTTTGTGTCCTGCTTATAAAATCTTTGCCTACCCCAAAGTCATGAAGGCATTCTCCTATATTATTAACTAGAAATATTGTTTGACCTTTTACAAAGAAGATCTACAATCCATTTGGAATTGCTTTTTTGGTATGGTGTGAGGTAGGGGTCAAGCTTTATTTTTGTGCTGCTGTGCCAACTTTGCCATAAATTGTGTGACTGTATATGTGGAGGTCTATTTCTGGGCCTTCTATTCTTCCCTATTGGTCTATCCTTGTGCCAAGACAGCACTATCTTAAGTGCTATGGCTTTATAAAGGGTCTTGATATCTACAGTGTAAGACCTCCAGCTTTGCTCTTCTTTTTCAAAAGTGTTTTGGTTCTTTGCATTCCATATGAATTTTTTTATTTATTTAAATTCAATTAGCCAACATATAGCACATCATTAGTTTCAGATGTAGAGTTCAGTAATTCATCAATTGCATAAAACAACCCAGTGCTCATTCCATCACGTGCCCTCCTTAAAGCCCATCACCCAGTTACCCCATCCCCCCACTCATCTCCCCTCCAGCAACCCTCAGTGTGTTTGCTATAGATAAGAGTCTCTAATGGTTTGTCTCCATGTGAATTTTAGAATCAGCTCATCAATTTTCACAAAAACACCTGCTAGGGTTTTGATTAGTATTGCATTGAATCTATGAATCCACTTGGAGAGAATGGACATGTTTATAATATTAGATTTTCCAATAATATACCCAACTCTAGAGCATTTGCATCTCCCAAGTCCCCCAGGGTATTGTTAGCTTAGAACAAACTTTTGAGTTATTATTTTTTTTACCTTGGGGGTTCCTGAGCCAACTTAGATTGTATAAATTTGAGCCCCACATCTGTGTGAAAGCAAGTTTGTGATTATGAATTCCCAGGGAAATGTTTTATCTATCCATCCATCCATCCATCCAGCTAAGATTTCTTTATTTGTTAAGCTGAGTTGGTGACAAATTTTTTTCTAGTTTGTATTTTCTTGCTTTTTTTTTTTTCACATTTCCATTCCATACAGACACCAGACTCCAATCCACCCCCCTCCCCGCCCTGCCACATCCTCTTGACCAGGCTTCACAGCAGAAGCTCAAGTCTTTTTTGGCCTCTCTGAATTTCCAGTCTTTCTTTACTGGCTTTGTGATGGTTTAGAAGGGTGCTTATTATATTTATCCAGCATTTTTTGGGTGTTTTATGCTAGGAGGTACTGTTCTTTGATCAAAATTTTGGAAAGGGTGTTGTTGCTTTTGAGTAGTCCTAATATAAGCATGGATATGGTCCCCTTTTCTTGGTTTGGAATATTCTTTTTCCTCTTCTTTGCCTTTCAGAACTTTGTCCTTGGTTCTGACCTTGAGGGGTGGGGCATGGGGCAGGCAACTTTAACAAACCCTTTCAGATGGGTCCATGTGTGAAGCCATTAGGTGTGGCATAGCCAAGGACCATTCATGGTAAGTTGGCCCACCACTTGCTGGCTACTCACCCTGCCCATCCTCCTCCCTGTCTCATAGCCTATAGCTCGAGATGGCTTTAGTTATAGATGAAACAGGTAGACACTCACATAGCATTGAGGAATTAACTTAATCCATAGGTATAAGGAGGCACTATGCTGGATGAGTAAGACAGACACATGGGGTCCCTGACCTCATGGAAGTATGAACCAATGGAATACACAGTAGAAGTCTCTGAGTCCTGGCACCATCTTGAAATCCCTGCCATAGCTTTCATCACTTATGCTCTGACACTAGGTCCCGGGGTTGTTACTAGTCCTTTTGCCTTATTTCCATTGTCTCCTTCCCAGGGATATCACCCCTACCAGGGAGCTCTATACTTCTCATTCATAATTTCTTGTAATGAGAGTAGAGAGAGAGAGGGGGTCAATTATTAAAAAAACCACCCCAAATATAAACCACTACATCTGTTGATTGTTCACCACTTGAACCTACTTCTCACAGAAAATCCTTCAAACATGTCCTGCCAATTCACCAGTCACTCAAGGGCAAGCCTCACATTTTCTTGAATCTTCCATAGGCTCTTAGAAGGAGCATTCAACATTCATCATTTGACAGTTGCTGACTTAGTCTCCAAACACTCCCAAATTCTCAGAAAAAAACACCGGCTATTAGCATTTGCCCAGATCCTGTCTGCTTGGGGAAGCAGCTTCACTCCCTGTAATAGGGCAGGAAATAGCAAACCACAGCCAGTCAGCCCTTGCCTTCAGTCCAGAGAATGCCACATTTCACATACACCTCGGGCACCTCTGGGTGAAGGTGCTCAGGAGGCTCCAGGAGGATGTCTCTCTTACCTGGGGTGAGAACATGTGCGCTGCTAGCCATTCACACCTCAGGCAGAAAGAGTCACTTACATTGGCCCTGCGGGAGAACCCCCCCATCCCCACCCCCAGCCCCCCCAAAGAGTAGGAAATCTGGATGCAGCAGAAGCTGGGAGAAGCCACACACACACACACGCACACGCACACGCACACGCACACGCCCAGCTCTGGTTGAGCTGGGGCCAGGCCCTTCCAGTTTCCCTGTGGAGTCAGGGAGGCACAGTGAGGTGGGGCGGTTTCATCCGTTCCGCAGACACGTGAGCACCTACCTGTTCTGGAGCCTGCGCTCCGCAGGGTCCTGCGGTCAGGAGGAGGAGGAAGCCCTGGCGCCCGCCCCCAGAGGGCAGTCCGCCCCAGAGAAGATGGTGAACGAGGAGGGGCTTCTCAGGGAGTGTCGGGAAGGGACAATTTTGCCTGAGGGGCGGGGCCAAGAGAGGCCGGGCCTCCGGATGAGTCTTTCGGCCAGTGTTTGCCAGACAGGTAGAGGGCGGTCAGGCGGAGGAGCAGTGCCGGCAGAGTATGGCGGCCTGGGTCGCTCCGGGAGCTGTACGTGGTATTTGTAGCTGGGGAGAGCTTTGGGTGTGACGGGTTGAGACGAGAGTTAGGGCTGGAGGCTGGGGGGCCCCGGAGTCGCAAACCCGGGATTCAAACCGAATTCCTCGGGTCACCTGGCCCCAGAATCCTTGCAGCTTGATTCAGGACTCTGCAGAAATCAAGATGGGCTGGCTCGGGACGCCTGGGTGGCTCAGTCGGTGAAGCGTCTGCTTTCGACTTAGGTCATGATCCCGGGGTCCTGGGATCCAGCTCCGCATTGGGTTGGCGGGGAGCCTGCTTCTCCTTCTGCTTGCAGCTTCCTCTGCTTGTGCTCTGTCTCTGTCTCTCTCTCAAATAAATAAATAAAATCTTCAAAAACAACAACAACAAAAAAGATGAGCTGGCTCATCTGGAGGCCTCTGTCCCCTCTCCTGCTGCCAGCACAGGGCCACTCACTTCTTTCCCAATGCTTGGCTGACTGTGCCCCGATAGGAAATGCCAAAGGACCCCTAGTGGCCCCAGGAGAGATGGAGATGAGCCCCTGAAAGAATGAGCCTGTTTCTCCTTACAGAGAGCTTTCTGAAGGCTGTGCCACTGCCCAGCACCGTTACCATCCTTACTCAGAGAGCACAAAGCTGCTGGGGGCACCTGGACAGCACCTTTCACCTCAGTTCTGGCCCCCACACTGCAATTCTCTGGCAGGTCTCCAAACAGCTGTTTTTCTGAAATGGAGCTGTTTGCAGGTTCGCAGGCGGTTGATGTGGTGGGAGGAGGACAGAGAGGAAGCTGTGGTCTGGGAGTCCCAGTACCTTGGCCTGTCTTGACTTCTGTGCCTGTCCTCGATATGCATGACTCAGTCAATTTCCCTGACCTGGTAAATACACCCGGAGCGGTGGGTACTGCTGCTCACCTGGGCTGTGAGCTGCTCAGAAAGCAATGTATGTGTGGCCATTGAAGGGGATATCAGTTCTACTTTTCTACAGCATCCCTTCTGCCCAAATTTCTATGCCAGTGTCAGCAGGAATAATGTTTGGAGCAGTGATTCTCAACCTGGGATGATTTTGTCCTCTAGGGGACATTTGGCAATGTCTGAGGACATTCGTGGTTGTTACAATTTGTGGGTCAGTGTGATTGGCATCTAGTGAGTAGAGGCCAAGGATGCTGCTAAATATCCTATAATGCATAGCACAGCCTGACTCCCCTTCGGCAACCCAGAATTATCCAGTCTAAAATGTTAACTGTGCTGAGGTTGAGAGGCCCTGCTCTATTTATTTTTTAAGAAGATTTATTTATTTGACAGAGAGAGACACAGTGAGAGAGGGAACACAAGCAGGGGGAGCAGGAGAGGGAGAAGCGGCCTTCCCTCTGAGCAGGGAGCCTGATGCGGGGCCCGATCCCAACACCCTGGGATCATGACCTGAGCTGAAGGCAGACGCTTAACGACTGAGCCACCCAGGCACCCAAGAGAGGCCTTGCTTTAAAGCACCTGGGGATACCTCCTCTCTGGAGGCTTGTTGAAAGTTCTTTCAATGGCCTTCTGAGTCATCTCTCTAGTGCTTGTTATTCTCTTTACTTGTAATGGCCTGTCAATCTCAGCTCAGCTGGAAAACTCCTGTGCATCCTTCAAAACCCCGCTCAAGTATCACCTCTCTAGGAAGACATCCCTGGCCTCTCAGGAACCTGATCATGAGGGTAAATTCCTCCCTTCTCTGTCCTACTTCTCTACCTGCAAATATTTTTGGATGTTGCTGCTTTTCAGCTGCATAGCAATTCATTTCTATGTCTGTCTCCCCTCTTGTCTTTGAAAAGAGGAAAACTCAGGTCCAAGCCCTTGGGAGAATGGCCCAGGTTGCTCACCACTTTCAGTAGCCAAAGTTTAAAAAAAAAAGTTAATGAAAAGCTTTCTAAATTGAATTTTACAGCTTCCTATCTCTTTAAACAGAATCTCTTCCCTGGATTTCCAGTTTCCTACACAGGGCTGGGCACAGTAATTATTCAACCAATATTTGTTAAATTGAGTTGGTAATGAGGAGAGAGGGTTTTACAAAATGGAAATGGTCAACAACTGGAAAAAACCCCGAAGAACATTGGGGATTTTTATTACTTCTTAAGGATTTGAAGTTTGGGTCTTTTTGTTTTGATTTTATGACTTTTCTCGGTCAGGTGAAGAACTGTAGCTTTGGAAGGGTTGTGTAAGTGTGTGTGGGGGGGTCTGAAATGGTAAATGGTACTGAGTGGCCTCTTGGAAACGAATGACTCATTTCTCTTTCTTTATGCCAAGCAGGTGCAGAGAAAGTGTTTACCCTGAAGAAATGTGCAGTCCTAAATATAGGTTTGGTTAATGAGGGATGAATCTTGCTAAGTAAAGAAGGCTGTGTTGTAGATTCCATAATTCTGAAGCCCCAGCCCTCCCCCAGTGTGGGGCTCTGTAGGAATTATGGGCTTTTGAGGAGGGGAATGGTTTTTATTCTGATGAATTCCTTCCTTCCTCCCTTCCTTCCTTCCTTCCTTCCTTCCTTCCTTCCTTCCTTCCTTCCTTCCTTCCTTCCTTCCTTCCTTCTTTTTAAAATAAGCTCCATGCCCAATGTGGAGCTTGACCTCATGACCCTGAGATGAAGAGTCGCATGTTCTACCATCTGAGCCAGCCAGGCGCCCCTGATTAACTATTTCTTTTTTTTTTTTAAAGATTTTATTTATTTTTTGACAGGGATAGACACAGCGAGAGAGGGAACACAAGCAAGAGGAGTGGGAGAGGGAGAAGCAGGCTTCCTGCTGAGCAAGGAGCCCGATGCGGGGCTCAATCCCAGGATTCTGGGATCATGACCTGAGCCAAAGGCAGACGTTTAACGACTGAGCCGCCCAGGCGCCCTGATTAATTATTTCTAAGCCATCACTGAAGCAAGCTCTGCTTCAGCAACTATTTCTGTGATATGAGTTAGTCACAGGAACTTGGTAAATAGGGGAATGATGTCAGTAAAATGTGTGGGCTCGTACTTGATCTTTTTTGGTACGTTAAGGGTTGAAGACGCGTGGAGGTGGATGGGGCAAGCTTTCTTACAATGAAAGAGAGCCTCCACCAGGTGAGAGACCTTGAGAAGAAAAGCTGAAAATCCCACAGAAGGGCTTCTTTTAGTGCAAGGAGTGGCTGGTTTGGTGGCTTGAAGATCCTCCACTTCCCACAAGTTAAGCTGCCCGTGGAGCTGAGTGCCATGCAAAACTGGAAAGACATTTCCCACTATGTGAAAAAATGATTACACCCTGGATCAGACTTTTAATTCTGATGCAGTCTTTACTGGAAGAAAATGCTAGCAATCTCCAAGGACGAAGCTCGAGCCCCAGGGCTTAAGAGTTGCATGGGCACCAATCCTGGGTGCTCACGCAGCTGGGGCTTTAACTCTGTGGGTAACTTTATTAGGCTGTTATTGTTTTTATTAGTGCTCTGGTTACAACGACGCCTAGGTTTGGAGTGGTCTGTCTGCTCTGGATCCTATTTTTCTCATAAACTGTGTTTTAAAAAAGACATTTTAGTGTGCATTTTCGCAGAACCTGTGATTTTTTAGGAACGCATGATAGCAGAAGTGCTGGTCTCTGCCTAGCTCCCGGGTGTTACTCTGGCTGCTTCTTCACATGGCCCTGGAAGGCGGTGGGGCACCCATGGGCTGCAGATGAGGGGCTAAGGATGCATGGAGGGAAGTCACCCAGGTGCCCAGGTGGCAGATGGCCTCTGCTGATGCTACTCCTCAGGCTGGCTCAGATCGGGAGGCTGAGGTGCTGAATTTGGATGACTTAGTTCAAATGAACTCAGCTCCGGCCAATTCCACCGCAAAGTGTTCGGTTTGTTCCTGGGGGCTGGAGCAGGCTTGGACCTTGAGAGCCGATTGTTACATTTACAGGAATGTTGCAAGCAAGCTGTTGTTAAATTTAGCCAGTGTTAAAAATTAAATTATGGAAACGTTAATGACATAAAGTGTATTTTTAAAAGGTAAAACATACTTAAAACTCATCGCTTTCTAATTATTTTACTACATTTTGCTATTAGTGTGTTCTTGAGATGATTTCCAACTGTTGTAACTGTGTGGTAGAAATCCTGCCAAGGCGCCGCTGTGCCCCTCTCCCTAGTTTTTTTTTTTTTTTTTTAAGATTTCATTTATTTATTTGACAGAGAGAGACACAGCAAGAGAGGGAACACAAGCAGGGGGAGCGGGAGAGGGAGAAGCAGGCTTCCCGTGGAGCAGGGAGCCCGATGCGGGGCTTGATCCCAGGACCCTGGGATCATGACCCGAGCCAAAGGCAGACGCTTAATGACTGAGCCACCCAGGCACCCCAGCCCTCTCCCTAGTTTTTTGATCGGGGACATCACATTGGTACCTTGATATGAATGGGAGTATCTCCACCATGGAGACTGGCAAACGTGCACACCAGAGTTTTTTCTCTTTCTAGAGAGCCGGTTTATAAAACTTTTCCAGACTCCACTGGGCAGAACCATGGGGTATGCCGGGGAGGGGACGACATGGAGGGAGGCCCGAGGGCTCAGCGCTGGCAGAATGACCCCACTCTCAGTAGTTGAAGTTAAAGAAACGAAAAATGATGTCATGGATATCTTCCCGGAGTGGTAATACACGCTCCTATCTTTTTACATGGGAGATTCCAGGCATAACTAAACTCTTTCTTTTTTTTTTTTAAGATTTTATTTATTTATTTGAGAAAGAGAGAGAGTGCACAAGCAGGGGGACGGCAGGCAGAGGGAGAAGCAGACTCTCCAGTGAGCAGGGAGTCTGATGTGGGGCTCGATCCCAGGACCCTGGGATCCTGACCTGAGCCGAAGGCAGACGCTTAACCAACTGAGCCTCCCAGGCGCCCCCCGCTGTGTGGTCTTTGATGAAGGCCTGGGCTGAAAGTCTGGTTGCTGGGATGAGGGAGAGGGACACATTTGGGAGTCATGTAGAGAGTAAAATAGCCAGCACTTGGTCAATGGCTTAGATACGGAAGGTGAAACAGAGGAAGAGGTATATTAACTTCATAAGTTTTAATTTTAAAAATTTCAAACCTATAGTAATGAGAACGGTGTAATGACATCCATCACCTGGACTTAACAATCATTAACATTTTACTGTATGTGACTCATTTGCTTTACTAAAGTATTTAAAGCAAATGACAATCTTCAGAATATTTCAACCCTAAATAATTAAGCATACATCTCTAACAAATTTTCTAATATCACTTAACACCAGTTTGTAATAAAAATTTCCTAATTATCCCCTAAAAGCATTTCACAGACAGTTTGTCAAACCAGGATCCAATCAAAGACTACGTACTATCCAGGAATCAGCAAACTTTTTCCATAAAAGGCTAGATAGTACCGATTTTATGCTTTACAGGTCAAGAGACAATCTATTAAGGTTGAAGATTTTTGCATTTTACATAAAAAAAACCTGTTCTTAGCTCATAGACCACATAATATGGGTGGTGGGCCGGCCTTGGCTGCCAAAGCCATAATTTGCTGGCCCTAGAGTTTCTACAAGATGAAATCAGACCCTTTCTTGGCTGTTCCTCTTCCTTGTCTGTCTTCCCCTCTGCTCTGTAACAGGTTCCTCCTAGGAGCATTTCTTAATAATACACTTGTTCACAAATGCTCATTTCAGAGTCTGCTTCTGGGGAACCTGATTGGTGGTAGTGTCTGATGCTGCAGAATATTGACACGGGAGCTTGGTGAGGGCAGACCGTGGGCATGGGGCAAAGACCACCCCCTTCCAGTACCCGGGAGAAACAGGAGCTGTGTCCACAGTTCCCACAGATAGCAGATGGAACGGCTTGGCTGGCCAGGACCTCTGCAGCACAAGCCAGAAGCACTGTCAGAGGGGAATGTGAAGGGAGGCCCATAGTTGGGGTTCAGCTGGACGATGGGGTGCCTCTCACAAGGGGCTCCACGCCTCCTAAATGGCATGGCATCAGTCTCTGGGAGAAGACCTCAGCCTCCTGGGGCAGTCCTTCAGGGGATACCTGTTTCCCTTTTTTCTCCTATCCCAAACCCGGAGGGGCAAACATTGGGAAGTAGGGGGTGAGGCAGCACCTCCACCCTGCCCCTCTGCTTCCCAGCTTCAAGGCCCATGAACTTGGCCTGTGGTGGAGGGGCAGGAAGTGCTTTGAAATGAAAATGAGCCTCAAGTTCTAAAATGAATAGGATTGAGCCTTCACAGCCAGAATGAGATTGCTTTAATTAACTGAAAATGACCACAGAATTATGGAGTCCAACTGTGATGTCATTATGGGAGCTGCTCCCCAGCGGGAATGTGGGTATGGTTGTGAGTGGGCCCAGCAAGTGGCAGGTGCTGGGAAAATGAAAGCTTCTTGTTTACACTCTAATGCATTTTGATTCCTCCCTATACCAGTTATAAGAGTTGGGAAATCTCTCACCATAGCTTCAGAATGCTCTTGTCATGGAGAACAGGTCAGAGCCTTCAAAATAAGGTACAGTTGGCCTGGCGAAGATCAGATCCAATCAAATGAGAGCTTCACCAGGATTGATAGATAAAATATCAGGTGCCCAGTTAGTTGTGAGTATCAGATAAACAATAAAAACTTTTTTAGTATAAGTATGTTCCATGCAACAATTGGGATATACTTAGGCTAAAAATGTACTCACCATTTATCTGACATGCAAAGGTAACTGGGTATCCTGTGTTTTTATTTGATGAATCTGGAAACTCTAAGCTTCACGAACCTCCAGAGGATCTGAAAAGGTCCAATTTTTCTTTCAAGTAACTGGTCAGAGGGATGAGGGTGGAATTGTACACTGCGCGTTGGATGATGGAATAGGACTTTGCAGGCTGTATGTTCCAGGATGGAATTAAAGTGACAACAACGAATGCCACTCATTGAGAATATGCCACCTGCCAGGCAAGGGGCTTGGTGTTCTCACCCCCTGCTAGGAACGCTGGCAGTCATCATATTACCTCTACTTTACTGCTGAGAAAGTGGAGGCTCAAAGGGTCAGCAACTCATCTCAGGAATGAACCAGCTCTGTTCTCAGAGCCTGAGTTGCCTTTGCCAGTGCGCAGCTCCCCCCACCCCCGCCCCTGCTGCTGGATCCGTGGGAGAAGGAGCACCCAGCTCTGCTGGGGTGGCAGGCCGCCTGGCAGGGAAACGCATGTTGTGCTTCTGCGGGGAGAAGACATTCAAGGGGCTGAGAGGCACTGCGAGTCCCCACTGTGACTCCTGCGAGTCACCTTGGCAGTGTTCAGGACTCCCATTTGGAGCTGGGCCGTGTGGAAGGCTGAGATCCAGGTGTGAACGTTACACAGCTCTGCCCTCCAGGGGCTGGCAGCAGCTGGGGTGAGGAATGTGGGGGTGAGGGGGATGTTGGACGAGTGAACAATTAATACCATGGGAGTGCAGAGGAAGTCTCCTAACCCAGCCTCTGTGTGTGCGTGTGTGTGTGTGTGTGTGTGTGTGTGTGTGTGTGTATGAGCGCGCACATGCGTACGTTTCCATGTGTGTGCCTGCGTTCCTGGAGGCCCAGTCCTTGAACACAGGCTGTCCCCTCTCCTGTCCTCCGGATTATTAGGTCATTGTGCTCGGACTCCCCTAGGCCCTCAAATTCAGCAGATTACAGATTGTGCAAACCCAAGTTGCCATGTGGCTGGGCATGTGTGGTACCTAGTCATTACCTTATAATCTGTGCCACCGGTGGAGCTGGTGGTAAGTGGGTCTAAGCAGAAAGGGTGGGGGGGGGTCCCCAGAAAAAGCAAGACAAGACACAGCGTTTGTGACACAAGAGAAGTCATTTCAGGCCCCTAGCTATTTTCCATGATCTGTGCCCTGCCGGTTCTACTTCCCTAAACACACCTCTTGCAGAACTTCCTGAGGAGGTGTTAGAATTACAAAGAAATGCAAAAAACCTCAGTAGTTAAGGATTTTAAGGGAACAAAGGGAATGCAAAAATGAACAGTCTCTACGAGGCTGGGAAATAGCCTAACCACATGGGAGAAAAAAATCAATGTTAAAAACTTCTGGTGTTGTTTCAAAAGTAAGCAAGACCCTGCATTCCTTACTGCAGATAACAAGCCCAAGGCCCCATCTGGTTTATAGGGGGAGCAAGTTCATAGCCCCTTCCCTTTGTCAGTTTCTTTGACAGTCACCTCTGCTTCATTATAATGTTAAAGTCTCCGCCCTAGGAAGAGCACCAGCTACATTAACATAACATTCAAAGCGTTCTAAGTACGTCTACCTAACTGTCTGCCCGTCTTTATATGCAGTGACAAAGCTCCCCTTTCTGAATATTCATCCTAAACCCTAAATTAAGATGCTGCTCTCTGTCACAACTCTGGAAGTGATTCCCCTTTATTTCCTTATTTGCGGCAAATAAAGTTTCCTTTGTGTGACAACTCCATCTGGTGTAGTCTCTACCTGTAACTCATCAAGGAGCCAGCCCACGTTGGTTGGGGTATGTAGGGGATGGCTCCCAGAACCTGGATCTTAGATCCGGGGAGGTGCCTCCCTGTCGACAACCACCTAAGGTGAATATGCTGGAGTTTCAGGATGACAACACTGGGTTGTGAGAGTCTTGTTAAGCCTCCCCCAAACCTTGAAGGGCTTCTGCAAGTGGGCAGAAGCTCACTTTGGGCAGGTGAATGTTTTGGCCACAACCTGCGCATGCCTCCCGTAGGGAGTCCAGGCAGACCTGAGAAGTCCTCTCTGAAAACCCCAGCCTGGTTATCCTCTGCTGGCCTCTCCCGCACTACTCTTTGAGCTGTGGCATGAAAATGTGACAGATTTGAGTCTCTTGCGCTGGTTATTATCATGCCCGGCCTCACACTTAGTCCTGTGTCCCTCCCCACCTGTGGGGATGCAGGAGCTGCTGTCTCTGGTCCATGCTACTGCAGGAGACACTTTGAAAGGATGGGAGACCCAGAGCTCCAGGGGGGCTCCTGAGTGCGGGTTTTACCAACAGACGAAGGAGGGAGAGAATACAATGGGTGTCAGTACAAAATGGCACCCGGATTTCTCCAAATTGGCCAGTTACCACCTGCATTTACATCATCAGAAGTTAGAGGGAAGAACAGAGGGATGTCGCGGGGGAAAAGGAGGTGAATGATGGAAGCTCCTGTGAGCACAGATGTGGAGAAAACATGCGGCTGGGAAGGAGAGCCTGAAAAATGATGGCTTCGTTGGCTCCGGTAGGAGGATGCTCGTGTGGGTGAGAAATTTAGAGAGGCGGCAGCAAAGGGTGAGGATCAGCAGTCATCCATCACATGGGGGAGGGGCAGCCGCGGATCCCTGCTTGCCTGAGCCTCTTTATTAATGATCCAGGAGAGAGGGACCAACGGTTCCTTCGTTAAAGTCACAAATGATTCTGGGCTCGGAAGCCTTGGGAACCACAGTGGGGAGGAATGACAAATTTAGAAGGTTGAATTTATAGATGGGCAGCAAATAAGGGAACTTGTCCTGGAAAAAAGAAAACCCAGTAGGGATTTAACTGAGTCTGTGCCTATTTAGAAGAAAAAAATTCCCCTCAGTTCTCTAAAAAGTTTGTGTGGTTTTAAAAACTGTTACTGATATTTTTTTTTTTCAAAAATCGCTTTTCGCCAACAATTGATCAAGTGTTAGTAACAATGACCTGGGTTCGGAGGCTTTATCAAATCACAGACTGGCACTAAGCTGGTTTAGCTATGAAGGGGCCTCGGAGATTATGGGTCTCAATTCTTCATTTCACAGGGGAGGCCCAGAGAGGCCAAGAGCCTGGTCTGGTGTTACAGCGCCCCCCAGGGCCAGACCAGGCTGAGTGCCCCAGCATAGTGCTTTCTTTGCCATGTCACTTCCTTGGCTGTAAGCCAGGCCCTGGGATCATTCCTGGGGACATTCCCTCGGGTAACACCACTTCTGACACCAGATATGTTTTATTCCCACACCTATTCTGCAGTCCTCTAGTACCAACCGGGTGTCTAACGATTCGATTCAATCCTGACACCAACTTCCAGAGTTGGCGCAGACCCCACAGGGTGAGGGCTCAGTCCAACAAGACTGTCCCCATTTCAGATGCCAGTTGCAAGACTCAGGGGCCACCATACTTCTGACTGCCTAGAATTTGGGGGTTCTTACCACCCTCTCCTCAGGTTTGATGATTTGCTAGAATGACTCACAGAACTCAGGAAAACACTTTGTTTAAAACTTACTGGTTTATTATAAAGGAGCAACCACTCAGGAACAACCAAATGGAAGAGGTACATAAGGCAAGGAACGGGGGTGCACGTGGAGCTTCGTGCCTTCTCCAGGGGCCTCACCCTCCCAGCACTTCCGTGAGTTCACCAGCCTGCAAGCTGCTGGACCCCACTGTTTAGGGGATATTATCTAGGTTTCATTAGGCAGGCACGGCTGATCAAATCATGGGCATTGGTGACTGAACTCAATCTCCAGCTCTCTTCTCTTCCACAGAAATTGGGTTGGGGCTGCTGGTTCCAATCCTCTAATCACTGGTTGACTGTTCTGGCTACCGGTCCCATCTTGAAGCTATCTAGCCCTGCCCCCGCCGCCATCCATTTCATGAGCATACAAAAGACAGTAAATCCCAAAGGTTTTAGGAGCTTTGTGCCAGGAACTGGGGACAAAGAACACATATTTATCTTTTGTTATACCACAGGCCTTCAAGGGAGCTGTGACCTAGTAAGGACAATAAAGCAGAGCTGAATTAAGTGTCCCACGAGGGAATGGGAGAGGGCCAGGCTACTCATGGCCAGTGGGGAAGGAGGAGGGTAATGCCTCCCGGTGGAAGTGGCCAGCAAGGGAGGAAGGAAGAGCAGGTGTCCTGGCAAGAGCACAGACCCGTTCTCTGTGGCTGGAGTGTGGGGTCTGGAAAGAGCGACAAGGGGTTTGATATTGGGGGGGTCTGTATTGGGGTCAGACTGTGGTCAGTCTTGACTATCAGGACTTCGGTATTGAGCAGTGGCCGTTCAGGTGTTTGATGAGGGAGTGACGTGGCTCACCCGAACTCTCAGATGGCTTAGGTGGCAGTGCCCAGTGGGGTTGCCCAAGGCTGGTGGAGGCTGGACGGGCCGTGGGGAAACTGGAGCAGAAGGCCCCATGGGTCTCAGTGAGCAGGATGATTGAAATGCTCTGCATGTTTCAGGGTGTTTACAGATTACAGGACTCCCTCTCTGAGAAGCACTTTTTTCACCCGCAGGGCCAAAACCAAGGGCCAGTGGGGTGGTTTCTCTGGGCATCCTTTCCTGTCTTGTACATCGAATAGAAGTAGAGATCGAGGGGCTGCAGGGAGACAGGGTGCGGAGGTTAAGTTGCAAAGAGAAATAGAGACCAGAACCTCTGACCCCTGAAAGGGAGAAACCCAAGACAAGGCTGCCGGGGGTCCTGAGCACTTTTCATTTCCAAAGTCCAGGTTTTGTGCCTCTAGGGGCCACTGCCATTGTGTCCTGTGACAAAACCTTGTGTCCTTATTAAGAACTTCTGTTCTGTGCTTCGTTCATTTAGGACAGTGGCTCTCAAAGAGTTTTGGTTTCAGAACTCCTTTACACTTTAAAAAATTGTTGAGGACTCCAAAGAGATTTTGTTTCTGTGGATATATTTGTGGATGTTTACCGAAATCAGAATTTAAAACTGAGCTGTTGAAAAATATTAATTCACTGAAGAATGCCAACAATAAACCCATTTGCAAATCTCTTTAATGTCGGGCTTCCTGTAGGTCAGTTGAATTCTTACCCCTGCTTCTACATTCAGCCTGTTCATGCAGCCTCTGGAAAACTCCACTGTGTGCTCATGACAGAATATGCATGAGAAGGCAAATGATGTTTTAATATTATGATGAAAATGGTTTTGTCCTCATAGCCCCTCAGGGGTCTGTGGAACACACTTTCACCAGACTCAGGTTCTTCTGAGGTTGGTTTATGGGACAGACCAAAGGGTCTTAACTAAGAGAGGGATTGATCTGTCAGTCTCAGGAATATGGCTTTAATTTGTTAACAGTTCCTAAAGAGATTATTTATGAACAAATGAATAATCCGTCAGATTAGGAATGTAGTTGTCACCCAAACACCATCTATTGCTTTTATTAAGTAGATACAGAGTCTTAAAAGACACACGCACTCTCAGAGTCTGAAAAGACACACGCACTCTCAGACACACTCACACTTACCACCATATACTCACACACACACTAACATACATTCATACATAGAGGCTGATGAAATTGTCAAGGTGGCTTTGAATGCAGGTGTAATGCCTTCTTCCAAAAAATATTTTTCACTAGGGCACCTGGGTGGCTCAGTCGGTTGGGTGCCCCACTCTTGGTTTCTTTGGCTCAGGTCATGATCTCAGCATCCTGGGATGGAGCCCTGTGTCAGGCTCCATGCTCAGCGGGGAGTCTGCTTCTCTGTCTCTTTCTCCCTCTGCCCCTCCCCCTGCGCTCTCTCTCTCTCTCTCTCTCTAAAATGAATAAATAAATCTTTAAACAACAACAACAACAACAAACCAACAGTATTTTTCATCAAACAAGTGATTCATGCTCAGGGTAGAACAATTAGGAAATGCCAGTAGACAAAGGAAAAATTACCCTTTATCCCACTACCCAAAGGTGATCTGGTAACGTTTTTGGTGACAGCCTTCTATAGAGATATGTTTGTTTTTTTAAACAAAAATAGAAACACACTGCACATAATTTTAATAGGCTTGCTTTTTAATATTTTACAATATATTATAAATATCTATCCCTGTAAGTAACATACACTCAACAAAATTATTTTAAAAGGCTGCTTTGTGTATTCTGTAATATAAATGTATCATAACTTATTTAACAAGCCTTTATTATCATACATTTAGTTCATGTTTTATTTTGCTATGAATATATATCTCTACATCCATTCCCATATCTGTTTTTATTTTTTATTTTTTTAATAATTTTTTATTGTTATGTTAATCACCATACATTACATCATTAGTTTTTGATGTAGTGTTCCATGATTCATTGTTTGTGCATAACACCCAGTGCTCCATGCAGAACGTGCCCTCTTTAATACCCATCACCAGGCTAACCCATCCCCCTACACTCCTCCCCTCTAGAACCCTCAGTTTGTTTTTCAGAGTCCATCGTCTCTCATGGTTCGTCTCCCCCTCCGACGTACTCCCCTTCATTCTTCCCCTCCTGTTATCTTCTTCTTCTTTTTTTTTTCTTAACATATATTGCATTATTTGTTTCAGAAGTACAGACCTGTGATTCAACAGTCTTGCACAATTCACAGCGCTCACCATAGCACATACCCTCCCCAATGTCTATCACCCAGCCACCCCCTCCCTCCCACCCCCCACTACTCCAGCAACCCTCAGTTTGTTTCCTGAGGTTAAAAATTCCTCATATCAGCAAGGTCATATGATACATGTCTTTCTCTGATTGACTTATTTCGCTCAGCATAACATCCTCCAGTTCCATCCATGTCGTTGCAAATGGCAAGATCTCATTCCTTTTTATGGCTGCATAATATTCCATTGTGTATATATACCACCTCTTCTTTATCCATTCATCTGTCGATGGACATCTTGGCTCCTTCCACAGTTTGGCTATTGTGGACATTGCTGCTATAAACATTGGGGTGCATGTACCCCTTCGGATCCCTACATTTGTATCTTTGGGGTAAATACCCAGTAGTGCAATTGCTGGATCGTATGGTAGCTCTATTTTCAACTGTTTGAGGAACCTCCATACTGTTTTCCAGAGGGGTTGCACCAGCTTGCATTCCCACCAACAGTGCAGGAGGGTTCCCCTTTCTCTGCATCCCCGCCAACATCTGTCGTTTCCTGACTTGTTAATTTTAGCCATTCTGACGGCTGTGAGGTGGTATCTCATTGAGGTTTTGATTTGGATTTCCCTGATGCCGAGCGATGTTGAGCACTTTTTCATGTGCCTGCTGGCCATTTGGATGTCTTCTTTGGAAAAATGTCTGTTCACATCTTCTGCCCATTTCTTGATTGGATTATTTGTTCTTTGGGTGTTGAGTTTGATAAGTTCTTTATAGATTTTGGATACCAGCCCTTTATCTGATATGTCATTTGCAAATATTTTCTCCCATTCTGTCGGTTGTCTTTTGGTTTTGTGGACTGTTTCTTTTGCTGTGCAAAAGCTTTTTATCTTGAGGAAATCCCAATAGTTCATTTTTGCCCTTGCTTCCCTTGCCTTTGGCGATGTTTCTAGGAAGAAGTTGCTGCGGCTGAGGTTGAAGAAGTTGCTACCTGTGTTCTCCTTTAGGATTTTGATGGACTCCTGTCTCACGTTTAGGTCTTTCAACCATTTGGAGTCTATTTTTGTATGTGGTGTAAGGGAATGGTCCAGTTTCATTCTTCTGCATGTGGCTGTCCAATTTTCCCAACACCATTTGTTGAAGAGACTGTCTTTATTCCATTGGACATTCTTTCCTGCTTTGTCAAAGATGAGTTGACCATAGAGTTGAGGGTCCATTTCTGGGCTCTCGATTCTGTTCCATTGATCCCATATCTGTTTTTAAACTTTTTTTTTTAATGAAAAATTACCAGCAAACACAAAAGTAGAGAGTAGGGTGGCAAACTCCCAGCTACCCATTATACAATTTCAATAATTATCAAAATGTCCTATTTTGTTTCAGCTCTCCCCTCTCCCACTCCTGCTGGATTTAATGCAAATCTAAGCTCTCATATCATTTTGTAACTGAACTCAAGGGGTTCCCAGCTTGGGGTGCACCAAAATGAACACAAGCCAAGGAAGTGTTGAAAGCAAAGAATTTTTGATTACTTGTTAAAGGAGACAGGGAGATAGCTCTCAAAGCACTGTCTCCTTTGTCACCGGAAACTTCTATTCATTGTCCAAGGGGGCAGGGGGCAGGGAGCTCACCTAGGCACTTTTGGTTCAGTTGCACATGGGTGCTATGTCAGCATGCTAGTGCATACGTCATAAAATGTTGGAAAGCTCCGTCCATAGGAGATCTTAGTATTATAATGAGCTAAAGGTAACTTCAAATCCCCTGGTGGCAGGGGGCTTCTGTGCAAGTCCTCAGCTCCAATCTGGCTCAAACTGGCTCACCTAAGGGGCTCTCAGGCAAGACAGGTTTAGCAAGGGGATGTCAGGTGGAACCCTTCGTTGGGAGTTTCCTTGGCTGGAACTTCTGGCTTTGCAAAACAAAACACATTCCTTCCCGGCTTTGTCTGCCCACCCCTCCTTCTGCCAGTAGCTTTGGGCCCTCTTCTATTTGAGTACTGCCCACTGCATCCTAGCTAACAATTTCTTCCGTGAATACTTGAGAATGTGTCTCTAAGAGATCAGGGCTTTGTTTTAGCAACGTGACCACAATTCCATTATCAAGCTATAAAAATTAATAATTTTACTCAAAAGAATTGAAAATAGCATCTTGAAAGGATATTTACACACCCATGTCCACAGCAGCACTATTCACAACAGCCCAGAGGTGGAAACGACTCAAGAGTGCATTGACGGATGAATAAACATGATGTGGTATGTACTGTTAAAAAACAAAATTTATTCGACTGAATAAATTTGAAGATCTAATTGGCTCATGAATCGAGGAGCATCCTATCCAGGAAGTGGAGGAGTCGCACAAAATGGAAGGCTTTTACAGGAAGGAGGGTGGGGCAGGGAGTTATTAGCAAAAGGGAAGAAAAGATTGTTACAGGCCTGGGCATGTTGTTTTTGGGAGGGAAGGGATTGGAAGAGCTTTTACCACACAGATCACCTCACTGGTGCTGATCAGGAAATTGTAGACTGACTGTTAAAAGGTCACGTTCCTGGTGATGTAAGAAAGATGTTAGGGTTCGAAGCTGATGGCCAAGAAAGAATTCTTGAGATGTCTTTGGTGCAAAAGGTGGTTTTATTAAAGCACAGGGATAGGACCTGTGGGCAGAAAGAGTTGCACTGGGGTCATGGAGTGGTCCATTATATTCTTTCAAGATGGGGGAGGGAGGGTCAGGGATAGTGTAAGCCTCCCAGGTATTTTGGAAATAAGGTTTCCAGGATCCTGAGGGGGCTAGCTCTTGTTAGGAAAGGTCATTTATTACTGTTTAGTAAAAACTCAGTGATGAGACCCGTCAGATGTATATCAGGGGCCATATACTTGGGAGATGATTGCCAACATGTATCTTGGGGGGTAGGGTTTCCAAAGGAAGTTTCCAAAGGAATTTTTATGTTAGAGTAGATGTGCAGGGTCCTGGGGGTTGGGCTGATTGTCTTTTGCCCTTAGCAAAGTGCCAACACCAAGGCAGGTGAGTGCTTAGAAGAATATTACTCTGCCTATTTCAAGGACTTGTCAGTGGGCTGTAGATAGTAAGGAAATTTAATAATTCTTCTGCCTTTGTTTCCCACATCACTGGGATTGGTTGAAACTGTAATTAAGTCTTGGTTTGCTGTCATGGGGAGCAAATGACTTCATTTTGGGCTTATTTTAATTTTTTTCACAGTACATACAATGGAATATATAATATTGTGACTTATAACAAGACATATATATTTGGTTTTTGTCCCCGTTTCTGGTGGAGTTCCTAAAACCCTTGGAATTTCCTAGGTGATAAAGGTATCTTTTTTTTTTTAAAGATTTTATTTATTTATTCATGAGAGACAGTGAGAGAGAAGCAGAGGCAGAGGCAGAGGGAGAAGCGGGCTCCCCGCTGAGCAGGGAGCCCGACATGGGGCTAGACCCCAGGACCCCGAGATCATGACCTGAGCTGAAGGCAGACTCTTAACCATCTGAGCCACCCAGGTGCCCCAAGTCTTTTGTTAGATTATTGAGTGACTTTGGAATGCACCTAAGGATGGGGCCTGGTTGCCAGAGAACCAATCTTTTGATTGCAGGGTTGGAACTTTCAGTCCCACCCCACCCAGCCTCCGGGGAAGGGAGAGGGGCTGGAGGTTGAACCAGTCACCAAAGGCCAGTGATTTGATTTAATAATCATGCCTATGTAATGGAGCCTCCATAAAACCCCAAAAGGACAGAATTGGAGAGCTTGTGGGTTGGTGAATCCGTGGAGATGCGGGGAGGGTGGAGTTCCTGGAGCGGGCTTGGAAACTCAGCACCTTCTCCCCACACCTCACCCTATGCATCTTTTCCATCTGCTCTTCCTGAGTTATATCTTTTTATATCTTTTTCTGCTCTAGCAAATTAATAGCATCCAAAGGAGGAGGTGGTTACGGAAACCTGTGATTTATAGCCAGTTGGTTAGAAGCCCAGGTGACAACCTGGGCTTGTGATTGGCATCGGACATGGGTGGGGCTTGGGGAAGAGTCTTCCAGGACTGAGTCCCATAACCTGTGGAATCTGGTGCTATCTCCAGGTTGATGATGTCAGAACTGAGTTGAATTGTAGGACACTCAGCTGGCTTCTAGATTATTGCTTGTCATTGGCGTGGGAGGAGGTCCTTCTCCCACACACTGGAATTAGGTCCAAGAACCTTAAATAGAATAATATTCCAGCCTTAAAGAGGAAGGAAATTCTGGTACATACTACAACATGGATGAAACTCGAGGATATTGCAATGTTAAGAGGAGGAAGCCAGTCACAAAGAGACAAATACTGGATAATTCCACTTGTATGAGGTACCTAGAATAGTCCAATTCATAGAGACAGAAAGTAGGATGGTGGTTGCCAGAGGCTGGGGCAATGGGAAGTTAGTTTTTAATGGGGACAAGAGTTTCAGTTTTGCAAGACGAAAAGAGTTCTGGAGGAGAATGGTCGTGCTGATTGTGCACCAGTGTGAATGTATTTGAGGCCACTGAACTACATGCTTAACAATGGTGAAGAGAACAAATTTTATATTATGTCTATTTTACTGCAATTAACAATACAATAAATATAATAATTAAAAAAAGATAAGGCAATCTGAATAAAGTATGGACTTCCTGTCAATAAAAAATTAATAACGATTTCTATTCAGATTGGATATGACTCACTATCAAATATCCAGTTGGAATTCAGACTCTCTCCATGGTCTTGCAAGTATCTTTTTATCTGTTTGGAGCAGAAGTCAAACAAGGTCCGCACGTCGCATTTGGTGTCACTAAATCTTTGGGATAAATTTGTGGAAGTGAAACTGCTGGGTCAAAGTATATACATATTTTAAAGGATTTTGCTTACAGCCTGCAAAAATTGCCCTTCATAAATCATGTATCATTAAGCTCCGATGTTCAATTTTTTTTTTTTAAGCTGAATTTTGAAATCATTTCTGGAGAGAGCGCCTCTGTGATGAACATTTGTTCTCAAGGCTCCTCTCCTTGCAGGCATCCCTGTGCACCTCGTGCTGCCTCCTCGGCTGTGACTTTTAAGCCTTCACTGTTATGTTAGAACTCACACCGGAACGTGTGAGAATGTTCCCAGCTCACCCAAATCCCACAGTCTTCCCTTTGCTCTCCAAGGCTTGCTCACTGCCAGGCACCCTCCAGCACAAACACATCTGTCCCCTTCCAGCCACCCCACCCCCGGCTCCTCTTTCATGACGGCAGCTCGGGGTCCTTGGTGTGGCCTCTTGGGGCTCACGACCTCTGCAGTCAGGCAGCAGGGTGGGTAAGGGATGGAGGGTGGGGGTTGTAGGAGGAGCAGAAACAACTTTGGGGTGACAGTCACCTGCTCAAATAGACATTTCTGCACCCTTAATGCCTCTACTTCCGTTTTGTGGCTTTAGCTTCATAGTTGAAGTCTTCTTAGGATTCCAGGTTTGGAGTCCTATAAAAATGGTTGGGGGTGGGGTGGGGCATGAGAGGGTGAGGAAGATAACTTTCATTGCACATTTGTTAGGCCCTTGTCATCTTACTCAATCCACTCCAAGCCCTGTGAGATCGACATCACTTTCTGGTGAGGAAACTGAGGCCCAGAGAGTTCGAGCACACCGGCTGGTCTAGTGAATCCAGGCCTGTCCTGAAACCCTCACAGGCCCCTGCCCCAAGGGGGTGGCCCATCTCCACTCTGGGTGGAGGCAGACCGGCCAGTCAGGGTGAAGAGTGAATACCATTTCCCCGGGAGAACAAAGCCAGCCAATGACTCCGTCTGCAAATGAAAAAGAAAAGAAAAAGAAGTCTAATACTGATTACAGGCGTACCCCGTTTTATTGCATTTCGCTTTATTGTGCTTTGCAGATACTGCGTTTTGTTTTGTTTTGTTTTTTTACAAATTAAATGTTTGTGGCAACTCTGTGTTGAGCAAGTTCTGTTGGCACCATTTTTCCAACAGTACTTGCTCACTTTGTGTCTTTGGGTCACATTTCGGTAATTCAAGCAATATTTCAAACTCTTTTATTATTATATTTGTCATGGTGCTCGGTGATCAGTGATTATGACTCACTGAGAGCTCAGAGGATGGTTAGAATTTTTTAGCAATAAAGTACTTTTATTTTTATTATTCATTTATTTATTTTAAAGATTTTATTTATTTACTTGAGAGAGAGAGTCAGAGATAGTGACAGAGAGCACAAGCAGGGAGGAGAGGGAGAAGCAGGTCCCCTTAGGGAGCCCGATGTGAGACTCGATCCCAGCACCCTGGGCTCATGACCTGAGCCGAAGGCAGACGCTTAACCGACTGAGCCACCCAGGTGCCCCAGCAATAAAATATTTTTAAATTAATGTATGTACTTCTTTTTTTCAGACATAATGTTATTGCACACTTAATAGATTATAGTACAGTGTAAACATAATATTTACACGCACTGGGAATCAAAACAATTCATCGAACTTGCTGTTTTGTGATATCGGCTTTACTGCCATGGTCTGGAACCAAACCCGCGATATCTCTGAGGCATGGCTGTATAAAATTCATAAGCCCTTGAACTTTTCCTGAATTTCCCCAATTTTCCATTTAAAAATTCTTTAAGGAGAGAAATTAAAAATTTTTTTTGAATAGGGAAAAAAAATTAAAAAACCTTCAGCAAAACAAGAAAGGCAGACTTTTCTCTCCGGAACCAGGAGTAAGGAGGGAGTGCTCTGGGGGAGGAAATATCTGCGGCTCCCTGCTTTCTCCCTCGGAGCGCAGGGCGGGGGGGGGGCTGATTCAGGGATTAGGAAGGCAAACAGGAGCGGGAGAGCTGCAGCTGGGGAGGGAGCGCAGGCTGGAATAAATCTCTTTTTCATAGGCTAAGTCTCCAATGATCTAATTATAGCAGGAAGATGTACTGAACGGGAGACCAAAGGCAGAGTGGCAGCCTCCTTACTTTCGGTGCTGGGGTCTGCAGAGGACCTGGCAAGGACTGACTCCAGATCCTTCTATGGCAGGGGCTGATGTGGGACAGGACTGGGATCACAAATTCCGAAATTCGAGTTTGGGCAGGACTCGACAGAGAGGATCCCCTTGAAGTTTGAAGCTATTGGGATTTTAGAATGGGAGCAAAAAAACTTCTTTACCCAACTGGGGGGTGCCAGGAGGGCACAGTCAGTTAAGTGACTCAGGTTGTGATCTCAGGGTCTTGAGATCGAGCCCTGCATCCGTCTCAGAGCTCAGTGCAGAGTCTGCTTAAGACTCTCTCCCTCTGCCCGCCCTCTCCTCTCTTGCTCTCTCTCTCTCTCAAATAAACAAATAAATCTTAAAAAAAACTTTACACAATTGGTAAGAAATGTATGGATTTGTTATATCTAAAAACATAAATGAGAGATAAACTCATGATTTTGCAGCTCTGTTCTCTGAACTTGGTGTAAACAAGCGCCAGTTAATTTTAGTACTACCTATGTCCAGGTGGGTCTGTCTATTACTCCAGGTCCCCAAGCCCTAAGGAGGATGAAGTAGGGCTCAGGGAGTAGCCTGTAGTGGGTCAGTGACAGTGAGCTCAGAGCAGGTGAGTGACAGGTTGCTCCTGGGAGGGAGCACCCATTCTACATGTTTAATTTCCCCTCTGAGCACCTTTCCAATGGCCTAGGTCTCTTTTAGCAGTGACATAATCCGTAGTTTGCTCTGAATCTTGGTTGGACCTGTGTTGAAGAGGTTATCATTTGGCAATTCAATTCAATCACTCAGTACATCTTTATCAAGTGCCTTCTGGGAATAACTAAGTGAGCAAAGGAGACCCAATTTCTTAAGGAGTTTATAGTCCAGTGGGGAAGGTGGACATTATCATTATTATCATTATTATTACTAAAGATTTTATTTGAGAGAGAGAAAGCACACAAGCAGAAGGAGCGGCAGGAAGCAGTCCCCCCTGCTGAGCAAGGAGCCCGACGTGGGACTTGATCCCAGGTCCCTAGGATTATGACCTGAGCCGAAAGCAGATGCTTAACTGACTGAGCCACCCAGGTACCTGGGAAGGTGGACATTAAAATATTAAAAATTAGGTAAATAATTAGATGATTTGTATGTCCTTTCCAGTAGACTGTGAGCTCGTCAAAGGTGAGGATCACCACTTATATGTCTGTCTGTCCTAGTGCCTGGTACACAGTAGTGGTTGTTAGGCAATGATGACCCAGAGGCCCCCTATTGTGTGGTTGAGTTGACCTTTCATTCTGGTTGCAGCCAAAGAAGACCTAAGTAGGGAAAGAAGTGGAGATGTTCATTGGCTTACAGGGGTGGCCCATGTCTTTGAGGGTTTACAAATATTTGGGTGGCAGGTACACAAAGAACTGCTTCAGAGAAGAGGCTGAAGCACCTGCAGCAGGAGCTGCGGAGCAGAGTTTTGCCTGAGGCTGTCCTTGATAAGATTCAGATGTCCTGAGTCAGTATCAGCTTCAAGGGCTCCAGTCAACCCTCCCTGCACCCTGCTGTTGCTACTCTATAAACAGCCATAAGCCACAAACAAGAGCATACAAATTGCAGGGCAGGAATTCTCAGGGGACATGGAAGGACATACCGTCTCTGCTGCATGATGTCTTGGACTTCAGCTAGGAAGACTTGAATGACTGGGGTCTGGAATCATCTGGAGGTTTCTTCACTTCCAGGTGGTGGTGGGGTGGGGGATGACTTGAACTCAGCTGGGATTATTGCCTGGACTCCCTACTCAGGGACCTCTCCCTCTCCCTCTGTCTCTTCCCCTACTCCTACTCTCTCTCTGGAATAAATAAATCAATAAAGTCTTCGAAGGGAAGGGACGTAGGTCCCACCTCTCAATGGGAGAAGGCTCAAAGAATTTTCAGCCATGTTTGAAAGCTCCCATCTCTTTCCCCCTCCAATCTTGCTTTTTCAACTCATGCAAACTTTTGAAAAATAATTTACATACCTTAAAACTCACTCATTTTTTTTAGTAAATTTACTGAGTCTTGCAACCATTACCATAATCCAGTTACATAACTTTTTTTATTCCTTCCAATGAGATCCCTTGTGCCTGTTTATAGTTAATCCTTGTTCTCAGCCTCAGGCAACCACTAATCTACTTTCTGTCTGCCCAGATTTGCCTTTTCTTCCTACACAAACCTTTGAGGTAGGAGAAAAAGCCCTTGCTCTGCTGTACTTCTCCAGTAACTACCAGCACGGAGCCCTCGTTGCTCCCATCCCTTTCCTCAGGACCCCGTAATACGGACTCTGCTGAGCCGTAGGAGAGGCGTCCCCATCCGTAAGATGGGGTGTCTCAGAGGGCTGGCAGAGGGACTGTGTGAATCAATCAACGCCAAATGCTTTGGGTGGCGTCTTGCTCACAGCAGCCCCTACATAAAGGGGGCCCCTTCCCCAAGTCTTAGCTATTCCTCTGTACCTTCTCAAGAGTGCTATGGGTGGGAATGGAGTCCTCACTTTACAGAGGAGGAAAACCGGCACCCGGAAGACTCACAGCTTGAAAATACTGGAGCCAGAGAGAAATTCAGCTCCGGACTCATAAGCACACCAGCCCGCCTCTTATCGACACACAGGGCTTGGAAATGAAACCTTCCCACAGCCTGGGACTCTCAGGTTCTTCATAGGTTTCCAGATTTGCACCTGGAGTAGCTGCATGGAAATTGATTTGTTTGTGATAAAATAAATTCTAAGGGGAAATTTTTATGAAATAGCCTATTGCCTGCGAATCCGTTCTGCGAAACAGGGAATCTTTAAACAATTTTAGTCATCTGTTGATTTCCTTGTGCTAGAATTCCTAACATCGTCCGGACACTCATGTGTTATCGAGCACCCAGACAAGGGTGGGCAGTCGGGGCCCTGAGGCTCAGCTGGGGGCGCTCGCTCTCACCTCACTTTAAATCGGGGCTTTTCGTTTGTGTTTTTGTCATCAGATGCCCTGAAAAAGGACCAGCCACAAACCAAATCTCACACTGTCCTCCACAGACAGATGTCCTCTGGGAAACCTGTTTCCTTTCTTAGCAGGGTTAATGAATGGACACTTCTTGGAGGAATGGAAGCCGTCTGAAGAAAGAGAGAGGGAAGGAAAGAAGGCTGTTCGGTCTGGGTTTGGGCAACTGAATTCCCACCCCGCTGCCCCTCAACCCCCAGCTGGTCACTGGGTTCAGGTATCAGATTGGCGACTGGATAGGCAGATGATTTAACCTCTGTTCACCGGACATCTTGCCTCCAAAATGAGGAAAACGAAGACGAGAGCAGCGCACTCCCACTTGCCATTCCTTCTGCTGCAATTTCTCTTTCCTTAACCTCCTGCCTGGGCTGCCCTCTTCAGGCTTCTGCTCAAATGCCATCTTGTCTGCCAACATCCCCTGACCACTGAGAATTAGCAATGCCGCGCCGCTCCTGTCCCGCCTCGCTTGGCCTGATTTCTTTTCCTTCCTTCCTTTTTCCTTCCTTCCTTCCTTCCTTCCTTCCTTCCTTCCTTCTTTCCTCCCTTCCTTCCTTCCTTCTTTCCTCCCTTCCTTCCTTCCCTCTTTCTTTTTTTTTTTAAATTTTTTTTTAAGATTTTATTTATTTATTTGAGAGAGAGAATGAGAGATAGAAAGCACGAGAAGGAAGAGGGTCAGAGGGAGAAGCAGACTCCCTGCTGAGCAGGGAGCCCGATGCGGGACTCGATCCCGGGACTCCAGGATCATGACCTGAGCCGAAGGCAGTCGCTTAACCAACTGAGCCACCCAGGCGCCCTCCTTCCCTCTTTCTTAAAGATTTTTTTTTATTTATTTGAGCGAGAGAGTGTGTGAGCGGGAGGTGGGGGAGGAGGGGGGAGAAGGGCAGAGGGAGACGGAGAAGCCGACTCTCCACTGAGCAGGGAGTCCGAATGAGGGGCTCGAACCCAGGACCCTGAGATCATGCCCTGAGTCAAAGGCAGATGCTTAACCCACCTAGCCGCCCAGGTACCTGATTTATTTTTCTTCACATGACTTACCACCATCTGTCAGTGACCTTTTTTGTTCATGACACCTGCCTCCCCTTCCGGGGTGGAAGCTCCCCGTGCCAGTCATTCTATCTGTCCCGCTCACTGCCGTGTCCTCAGGGACACAACAGTGCCTGGCACGTAGGTGGGGACCTCCTGCAGAATGACTGAATGAACAAAGGAATGACAAAACTCTAGGGTTTCATCCCCGCTGATATCTAAGACAGATTATCCTGAGACCAGAGTGTAGGTGAGTGAGCTGGATCTGCCCTAAAGATCTTTCTCTCACTCTCTTTTTTAGAAACAGTTTTTTTTTGAGATATAATTAGCATATCATACCATTCACCTATTTAAAATTTACAATTCAGTGTTTTTTAGTATGTTTACAGAGTTGTGCAACCATGATTACAGTCAGTTTTAGAACAATTTTTTAAAGATTTTCTTTATTTGAGAGAGAGAGCGAGCAGGTGGGGGGAGGAGTAGAGGAAGAGGGAAAGAGAATCTCAAGCAGACTCCACGCTGAGCTCGGAGCCCGATCTCATGACCCTGAGATCATGACCTGAGTCAAAATCAAGAGTTGGACGCCTAACCAACTGAGCCACCCAGGTGCCCCAATTTTAGAACATTTTTATCACCCAAAAAAGAAACTCCTCAGACTTCAACCATCACCCCCAGTCCACCTCCTTCCCCCATCCCCTGGCAACCACAGTGTTTCTGTGTCTTTGAATTTGGCCATTATTAGCACTTCATATACATGGAATCATATGATATGTGGCCTTTTGAGCCTGGCTTCATCATTTAGCGTGATGTTATTTCCTTTCTTTCTTTCTTTCTTTCTTTCTTTCTTTCTTTCTTTCTTTCTTTCTTTCTTTCTTTCTTTCTTTCTTTCTTTCTTTCTTCTTTCTTTCTTTCTTTCTTCTTTCTCTTTCTTTCTTCTTTCGTCTTTCTTCTCTCTTTCAAGTACTCTCTACCCCCAGTGTGGGGCTCGAACTCATGACCCTGAGATAAAGAGTTGCATGCTACATGGACTGAACCAGCCAGGCGCCTCTCACTTACATAAGGTTTTCAGGGTTTAGCCATGCTGTAGCATGCATCAGGATGCCAACCCCTTCAATGGCTGAGTAATATTCCACGTGTGGATGTGCTACATTCTGTTCATGCATTCATCGTTTGTTGGGCATTTGGGTTGTTTTCACTTTTTGACTAATATGAATAATGCTGTTGTGAACACTGGGTTTTACGTTTTTGTGTGGATGTATGTTTTGATTTCCTTCAGGTACATAGTCTGGGATGGAGTTGCTAGGTCACATGACAATGTTATATTTGACTGTCACTGAAACTGTCAGACTGTTTCCCAAAGGGACTGCACCATTCTAACGATCTCTTATGACTTGAATAGTCTTTAAATTCTACCCGTTACTAACCACATGATTTTCTAAGATTAATATACCTTTAGAACAGTCTTGATCGTTCCTCTGAGATACAGGACTTTTTGAATGGACTTTAATCAAAGATTGAATAGCCTGCCATTCAGTGCTGGTGCTCAGTGCTGTGGAATTAATTCAGCAGCCAAATGTCTTGAACCCACTAAGGAATTCCTTGGTGCTCATCACAGTAAGTGTACTCTTAATCCCCATCACCTATTTCTCCCATCCCTCACCCACCTCCCCTCTGGTAACCATCAGTTTGTTCTCTATAGCTAAGAGTCTACTGGTTTGTCTCTTTCTCTCCCTTTTTCTCCTTTGTTGGTTTTGTTTCTTAAATTCCACATATGAGTGAATCCTATGGTATTTGTCTTTCTCTCTCTGACTTATTTCACTTAGCATTATTCCCTCTAGATCCAACCATATTGTTGTAAATCGCAAGATTTCATTTTTTTTTTTACGGCTGAGTAATATTCCACTGTATATGTACCACATCTTCTGTATCCATTCATCTGTTGTTAGACACTGGGCTGCTTCCATGATTTGGCTATTGTAGATAATGCTACAATACACATAAGGGGGCATATATCTTTTCGAGTTAGTGTTTTCATTTCCTTTGGGTAAAATATCCAGTACTGGGATTACTGGATCATATGGTGATTCTATTTTTAATTTTTTTGGGGAACTGCCATACTGTTTTCCACAGTGGCTGCATCAATTTGCATTCCCACCAACAGTGCACGAGAGTTGCCTTTTCTCCCCATCCTCACTGATGCTAGTTATTTCTTGTGTTTTTGATTTGGGCCATTCTGACAGGTGTAAAGTGATATATCATTATGGTTTTAATTTGCATTTCCCTGATGATTAGTGATGTGATTCATGTGTCTGTTGGCCATCTGTATGTCTTCTTTGGAGAAATGTCTATTCAAATCATCTGCCCATTTTTAAATTGGACTATTTGATTTTTGGTGTTAAGTTGTGTAAGTTCTTTATATATTTTGAATATTAACCCCTTGTTGGTTATATCATTTACAAATGTCTTCTCCAATTCAGTATCTTGACCTTTCGTTGGTTGATGGTTTCCTTTGCTGTGCAGAAGCTTTTTATTTTAGCGTAGTCCCAATAGTTTAATTTTGCTTTTGTTTTCCTTGCCTGAGGAGACATACTTAGAAAAATGTTTCTAGGGCGCCTGGGTGGCTCAGTCAGTTAACTGCCTGCCTTCAACTCCGGTCATAATCCCAGCGTCCTGGGATTGAGCCCCTCATCAGGCAGCCTGCTTCTCCCTCCGCCCCCCAACCCCTGCTCATGCTTTCCCTTGATCTCTCTCTCTTTCAAATAAATAAAATCTTTTTTAAAAAAGAAAAATGTTTCTATGGCCAATGTCAAAGAAATTGCTGCTGATGTTTTCTTCTAGGATTTTTATGGTTTCAGATCTCACATTTAGTTCTTTAATCCATTTTGAGTTTACTTTTGTGTATGGTGTAAGAAAGTGGTCCAGTTTCATTCTTTTGCACGCGGCTGTCCAGTTTTCCCAACATCATTTGTTGAAGGGACTGTCTTTTCCCCATTGCATGGTTTGGCCTCCTTATTGAAGATTAATTGGCCATATAACCGTGGATTAATTTCTGGGCTCTCTATTCAGGTCCATTGATCTATATGTTTGTTTTCTTGTTAGTACCATACTGTTTTGATTACTATAGCTTTGTAGTAGGTCTTGAAATCTGGGATGGTGACACCTCCTGTTTTTTTTTATAATTTTTTATTGTTATGTTAATCACCATACATTACATCATTAGTTCTTGATGTAGTGTTCCATGATTCATTGTTTGTGCATAACACCCAGTGCTCCACGCAGAATGTGCCCTCTCTAATACCCATCACCAGGCTAGCCCATCCCCCCCAGGCCCCTCCCCTCTAGAACCCTCAGTTTGTTTTTCAGAGTCCATCGGCTCTCATGGTTCGTCTCCCCCTCCAACTTACTCCCCTTCATTCTTCCCCTCCTGCTATCTTCTTCTTCTTTTTTTTTTCTTAACATATATTGCATTATTTGTTTCAGAGGTACAGATCTGTGATTCATCAGTCTTGTACAATTCACAGTGCTCAGCGCTCACCATAGCACATACCCTCCCCAATGTCTGTCACCCAGCCACCCCATCCCTCCAACCCCCCACTACTCCAGCAACCCTCAGTTTGTTTCCTGAGATTAAGAATTCCTCATATCAGTGAGGTCATATGATACATGTCTTTCTCTGATTGACTTATTTCATTCAGCATAACACCCTCTAGTTCCATCCACGTTGTTGCAAATGGCAAGATCTCTTTCCTTTTGATGGCTGCATAATATTCCATTGTGTATATATACCACATCTTCTTTATCCATTCATCTGTCGATGGACATCTTGGCTCTTTCCACAGTTTGGCTATTGTGGACATTGCTGCTATAAACATTGGGGTGCACATACCCCTTTGGATCCCTACATTTGTATCTTTGGGGTAAATACCCAGTAGTGCAATTGCTGGATCGTATGGTAACTCTATTTTCAACTGTTTGAGGAACCTCCATACTGTTTTCCAGAGGGGTTGCACCAGCTTGCATTCCCACCAACAGTGTAGGAGGGTTCCCCTTTCTCCGCATCCCCGCCGACATCTGTCGTTTCCTGATTTGTTAATTTTAGCCATTCTGACTAGTGTGAGGTGGTATCTCATTGAGGTTTTGATTTGGATTTCCATGATGCCGAGCGATGTTGAGCACTTTTTCATGTGTCTGTTGGCCATTTGGATGTCTTCTCTGGAAAAATGTCTGGTCATGTCTTCTGCCCATTTCTTGATTGGATTATTTGTTCTTTGGGACACCTCCTGTTTGCTGTAAATCTTTTTTGTTTGTTTGTTTGTTTGCTGTAAATCTTAAAACAACAAGTTTCATTCTTAAATACCACATCCTGTGGCCCTTCTGTGCCCACTATTGGCAGGGGAATACCATCCTGCCATACCCCTTCCCGAACACCCATCTGAAGCTCATTTTGTATCCCCAGTGCCTGGAGGGATGTTACCTGTGCCCTAACATCCAAGTCCAGAGGATGATATAAAATATTTCCTTGCCCTTCCCATTGGGATGTCTCTCAGCCCAGTCAGCTAGGAGGAGTGCCCGAATGTCCCCTTCACCTGCTCTCCTTTCTTTCCTACTCCTCAGTGAGGACATTCCGTCTGCTACGGACTCTCTAACCAAGCCTGGGGGGCCCATTCCTGCCTCTGTCCTTGGGCTATAATAGTGGGTTACATCCTCATCCTTTAGAGACAAGCACCTACACGCCAGGCAAACCTCTCCTGCCTTATGGATCACTTTTCACACACAACTCTGGTGTGCTGTTAAACCAAATGACCCCTTTCCCATTTGGAGTGAGGACGGATTGAACAAGGTGAATGGAGGGAACGAGAACCCTGCTCCCTCTCACAAAGACAAACCACACAAAGATACATGTACACACACACATTGCATGTTTTTTTTTTTAATATAAACATAATTATGCTTTAGGAATCGTCTTGCAACTAGGTTTTCCCCCACATAATAATATGTCTTGGACATCTTTCCTGTTAGTACTCATTCTTTTTAAGCACTGCTTAGTCGTCCATAGTATGGGTGCTGATAATTTATGTAACCGGTGTGTTGAACAAGCATGACCAGAAGGATGTAATCAGATGCAACTTCATTTTATTTTTCACTGTCTCTTACAATGTTCTCAGTGGAGAGTTTCTCTCCATGGTTTAGATACAAACTCAGGTGGTCCCATGACTTGTCTGATCCTTTGTAGGTCACTTGAATCAGTAAAACAGTCTCTATGCAGAAATGAGAATGCGTGGTCTGATGTGTTATCTCTTTAATGCTTTCTGACTCCCGACTCCTCGAGGCTCTGGCATTGGGTGTAGGGTGCCACCAGCCTTTGGAGAAGGGAGGGTGTGGGGGAGTGACCACTTTCTTCTTTCCTTTTTAACCCCCTCATCCAGGGTTGCACAGGGGAGGGGAAGAGCAGAAAGTTCCACACTAACTGGTACTGTCTCAAGATGCCTCTGAACTCATTTGCCGGGGCTCCTGCACCCAAATAGAACACCTCTGACAGGCAGGGTGTTGGGTTGCTCCGGCTGTTACTCTCCCCTGAGCCCCCAAGTTTCCAGCAGACCCCTCCACCTGGATTGTTAAACACCCGCACCCTTTCATGAGATCTCCAGGCTGGCTTTGTCTCCTGGATGGCCCACATCTGGGCCACATGAAGTCATTGTGCATCTCTTACCTGCCACATTCTGGAAGTACTGGCCAGGCCAAAGCAGCCACCTCCTTTGAGCCTCAACTCCTAAGCTGCTAGCCTGTCTCTTTTGCCCTCTTGATTTCCTGGGCTAGATCAGAATATGCTTCTCAAACTCTAGGGACACATATTGGGCATATTTATTCTGAAGCCCCTCTGTCTGGACTAAGTCTAGGGTAGTGAGGTGGTATTCTCCTCCCTTGGTGTAGGGTCAGCCTCATGACTTCAGTGGCCTACTCCAAAAGTCGTCCTCATAAAATTCTTCTTTCCATTTATACACCCTCAGTGTTTGGGGAAGGGTCTAATGGTCTTGTGATCGGTGTCCAGATACCTACTTTGATGATTCCTCCAGAATCCTGGTTATGTGAGATCAATTTTCTCTTGGCATCTCAGTCAAAACCTCTGATTTAGTATTGACCACATGAGTCCATTTTTCTATTAAGAAACCTTTTGGTTGTTTCCTCCCGCCCCAACCCACGTTGCTATATAAACACCACTGCTGTGAATGTCCTTAAAAAATATCTTGGTACATAAGTGCAGACATTTCTTTTGACTGAATTACAGACCTTGGTCATTTGCTTGCTCACCTCACTTGGAGATTTAGGAAGAGCTTAGCAGAAATGCGTGTGTATGTATGTATGTGCAGACTGGGTAGTGTATTGATAGTTCAGAGAACCGAGGATCTGGAGGGACAGAAGTAGGATGTCTCAAAGCAGCAGCTGAATCTACAGAGCCACCCCAGCACCTCAGGATAGGGGCGAACAGTTTGCCACTAGCTATTAGCTGGGGCAGGCTAAGTGGGCAACACTGGGCAGCCAGAATTATGCTCTGAACGGTCAGTTGACACAGGACAGTGAAACAAGACACACTTTAACAAGGCAGTGAAACTTCCAAAATGATTTCTAGAGGATTAGCAATGCTACTAGATTTCTGATATGATCAGAAATAGGTAATATTTTAAAAGGATTTAAAGGTAGAAGATTGAAACGGTAAGTTTTAGCTTTTGGAAAATTTACTTACATGGATTCACTTATTCCTTGATGATGCAAGTAAACATTATTATAACAACTAATGACATTCAGAGCCACATAGTTATTTATTTACTTTTGGTGCCTATTTGTTTCTTGTTGACCGTGTAATGCAAATAAAACTGGGCATCTTTGGAGCCCATCTCTTCTTGGTGTGTCACTGAAAAGAGCCATGTATCCGATAATCAGATCATACGAGAAAGGAAAGACTTCATGTATCTCCTATATAATCCAGGCATTCTACTTCTAGATATTTACCAGAAAGAAATGAAAACATGTTTCCACACAAAGACTTGGACGTGAATGTTCACAGCAGCTTTATTTGCAATAGCTAAAAATTGGAAATAGTCCAAACATCCATCAGTAGAGGAAGGGGTATACAAAATGTGGTCTCCCCATATAATGGAAATCCACTCAGCAGTAAATAAGAATGAACTCGTGATACATGCAACAACATGGACGAATCTCAGAATCATTATGCTGAATGAAAGAAACCAGAAACAAAGAGTTTATTTTGTGTGAGTCCATTTATATAAAATACAACGTAATTTATAGCGACAAAAAGCAGATCAGTGATGGCTTGGAGATGAAGGGTGGGGGGTGGAATACAAAAGGAATCTTCTGGAGGTGATAGAAATGCCCTGCGTCTTGATTTTGGTGGGGGTTTCAGGGGTGAATACAACTGTCAAAATCCATAGAATTGTACTCTGTAAATGGATGCAGTTTATTGCATGTCAATTATTTCTCAATACACTTGATAAGGAAAAAATAAGTAAAAGCTTTACTGAAGTCTCTTAGAGTGATTATTTATCTACCCTTGAAATCTAGTTTAATTGCCTTTTAACTTGATAGGGAAATGAATGGAGACATATACAAAATGCCCTAGACGGTGGCTGGTACGCAACAAGTGGTCAGAGAATGAGACATGGGGCTACTATTACCATGACGATGGGCATGTACATCCACAAACATGTCTTATGTCTACTTGTATTCCAGAACCTCTCTGAAGACCTGGCTCATTGTTTTTCTTCAGTAAATGCTTTCTGATGAATTAAAGAGATTTTAGGTCACATCAACCAATACTTCAATTTACACCTTGGCTGGGGCCTGAGGTCGGAGAGAGGATGATGTTCTGGTTGAAGAGTAGTATGAATAGCTGAGGGAAGGTGCTGAGGGCACTTGAAATGCTGTCCCGATCTCCCTCTGTGGAAGTACATCTGTGCAAGTGCATCCCAGCCCCTGCCATGTGGTGTTCAGATTCTGCGGCTCACGGGGTAAGCTGGAGTCACCTGAGGGTATTGCCTGTCAAGTGCTTCTGTAGTTGCCTAGAGGAACGATGAGCTTTTTTTGTGTGTGTTACTTAGGCAGAGATAATGTGCCTGGGTAACAACTTCATCTCCCAACCATAAAATATTGATAGTCCTGGTGCTGGACAGAGACCAGGAGACACCCCCTGGAAGGTGCTGTTTGCCGGCAGGTGGTGAATGATTGATGAATGGGAAGTAAAATATTGATGTTCTGAGTCTCACATCAGGCCTCTTCCCACCCAAAGGGGCTTGCGTCTTGTATTATTAAAGGCAAAAATTCAGAGAGTGGGTTACTTTGCCTCTGTTTGGAACATGACAGCTTTAGCCAGCTATGGCTTGGAGATCACTATTGGATGTTAAGATTGAGTGCCCTTGGAAACTTGGTTGATGGATATTTGAAACCAACAAAAGGAAATCCTACTTTCCCTGTTATGAAAAACTTGTAATAACAGCTTTGTCAATCTATTTTTTTAAAGATTTTATTTATTTATTTGAGAGAGCGAGAGTGAGAGAGCACGAGTCGGGGGGAAGGGCAGAGGGAGAGGGAGAAGAAGACTCCCCTCTGAGCAGGGAGCCCAGATGTGGGACTCAATCCCAGGACCCTGGGATCATGACCTGAGCTGAAGGCAGACACTTAACTAAGCCATCCAGGTGCCCTGTCAATGTACTCTTCTTAAAAAATTATGTTTGTCAAAGTTGTACATGCACATAACTTAAAGAGAAAAAGAGATCTATTAGAAAAACAGCACTCTCAGGGTGCCTGGGTGGCTAAGTAAGTTAAACGTCTGACTTAGGCTCAGATCTTGGGTCCTGGGATTGAGCCCCCTGTAGCTTGAGTCTGCTTGAGATTCTCTCTCTCCCTCTCCCTCCACCCCTCCCCCCTCATGCTCTTTCTCTCTCTCTCTCTCTCAAATAAATAAAATCTTAAAAAAAGAAAAGTAGCACTCTCCTATGACACCCTGAGTGCCTTCCATTTTACCCTATGCACATGTAAGCATTTATAACCTCTTTTAGCCAGCTCTTTTTGTATTACTTCCATATGACCAAATAAAATGCTTCATATGCTATTTCTTGAAAAAATTTCAGAGTGTCTATTCTGATTCTTCCTTGCAGAAGATAAGTGTTTGACTCTTTCACCCCCCCCCACTTAAACACATAGATCCTTCTCAAGTCCTCTATCTTTCCAATATAATTATATTAGAACATTGGTTACCTCATTATTCAGTATTTCCATTATTATGAACATATACAGAGATCTACAGCTGGTCAAGTCATACACTAAGATTACATTTACTTTCCTCTGTTCCCTTTGTTGGGGAGAAAAAATTTTACTCTACATTTCCAGATTCTTCTGGCTGGTCGAAGAATTAAATTGATATGGAGCAGATTAACAGAAAGAAAAAACAAAGTTTAGTAATATGTTCATGGAGGTCCAATAATAAAATTGAGACCCAAAGAAATCACAAAGGCATACAGCTTTAATACATTTAGACAAAGAAACATAAATCTGTGAAGAATTGACAAGACGAGGAAACTTATATTTCAGAGCATCAGTTAACTTAATAAGGAACTCTAAAGAGAATTACTGGGGTAGTAAATGAATAAAAGTAACAAAACTTGTTTGTATTGGCTTCTTCCCTATATAGGCCCTGAATTCCCTGTCTGACAATAAGGATGTCTCCCTACTTCTTGGTACAGGGAAGGTACCTTTCACATGGGGGATATATTTCCTGCTATCTGGAGACAACGAAGGGTCAGAGTGTTCTTCTTGCTCTGGCTTTAAAAAAAAAGTAACTTTAATTCAAAATAATCAATATGCCACATTAGGGCAGGCTTCCCTGAGCTCCAATACTTTTATTTTCTTTTAGAGTTAAGGATGGTCTTTTTTTGGTTTATTTGCCCAGTTTTCTATTTATCATTTATTCAACCTCAAAACTGCCAATTATCTAAATTTCTTCTCAAAAGGTTCAGATGCATTAGCCATCCTATCAGTTTTATTTTCTGGAAGGACTGTCTCCTGGGGACTGTTCACCTGCTCCTATGGGCACTGCTTGCTTGAAGCACCTGGTGCCCAGCATCATCATGCACCATCATTCAAGGGGTGACCCTCACCTCTTTCCTGTGCTGAGTCCCAAACCTTTTCTCTATATGTACTGTCTTAATTTGGTGGAACAAAGCCTCCATTCACTTCCCAAGAAATGATACAAGGGAGATAGTTTTTTGGGGGACTTTTCATATATGTATGATAGCTGAGTACAGAACTTCAAATTGGAAATAGCTTTCTTTCATAATTTTGAAGGCTTTAGTTATTGTCTAACCTTTTTTTTAAAAAAATATTTTATTTATTTATTTGACAGAGACACAGCGAGAGAGGGAACACAAGCAGGGGGAGTGGGAGAGGGAGAAGCAGGCTTCCCGCTGAGCAGGGAGCCCAATGTGGGGCTCGATCCCAGAAGCCTGGGATCATGACCTGAGCTGAAGGCAGACGCTTAACGACTGAGCCACCCAGGTGCCCTATTGTCTACCTTTTGAAAATTTTGAAATCATTTGACTTTTTAAAATCCTTTTATTTTAATGTGAGATTTTTATTCTAGAAAAGTTTATAGAATCTTCTCTTTGTATCCAGAGATTTACAGTTTCCTGATAAATGTCTTTGTGTGAGTCTTAGTTCATCCATTCTGATAGGGACTAGTTGAGACCCCTTTTAAAAACACATCACTTTTTATTGAAGTTTACTTTGCATATAACAAATGCAAACATTTTAAGCAAACAGTTTCATGAGTTTTGATAAATGTATAAAAGATGGACTCTTTTTGGGGTGCCTGGATGACTCGGTTGGTTAAGCACCTGACTTGATCTTCTAATTTTCATATCTTTTCTTTATCAGGAAAAAGTTACTTAGTGCACTCTTCTGGGTTATCTGATTCTGGAAAGGGCCTCTACCTTTCATTGATAACAATGCAAATGATTTTTTTCATAGAGATGCAAATAAATTTTATCTGGTGCACGTGCAAACTGAGTCTCCTCTTTCCCCAAGAAGCCAGTTTTGCATCTATTAACACATTCATTTCAGTCTTCTTGTCCTTCATGTCCACATGTCCAGTATGTCTGTTCTTTGATTTCTCCATTGAACCATTTGCAACAGCTTAAGGATTCCTCATTAATGGGTGAGTTAAATAAAATCTTTGACATGTTGTCATTTTAACATTCTAATATCTTATATCTCTTACTCTCTTATCTTTTAATTTAATCTGGGGAATTTCCTTCACTTTATAATCCAGACCTTCTATTGAGTTTCTCGTATCTCTTTTCATATATTTTAAAAAATATTTATTCGAGAGAGTGCGTGCACCCAAGTGGGGGGAGGGGCAGAGGGAGGAGGAGAGAATCCCCAGCAGACTCCCTGTTGAGCACAGAGCCTGACATAGGGCTTGATCCCACGACCCATGAGATCATGACTTGAGCCGAAATCACCAGACACTTAACCAACTGGGCCACTCCTGTTTTCATATTTTTAATTTCCAAGAGTTCTTTTTTTTCTGTTTTCTGAATGATAACTTAAAAAAAGCTCTTCTTATTTCCTAGATACAATATCTTATTTATTTGAGGATATTAATGATAGTTCGTTTTGATGTCATTTTCTTTTGCATGGCCTTTTTTTCTTCCAGTTTGTTTTTCTTTGTTTTGGTGGCTGCCACTCATGTTGGATGCTTTCCTCAGATGTCTGGTAATCTTGCATTATTCACCCACAATCAATAGTGGGGCTGTAAGACCGGTAAGCAGTTTGGACCGTGGGAGTGGTATTCAACATAGGTTGATCTGGCTGGGGTATTCCACTGGGAAACATGTCAGCATCTTTGGGAATTTTCCCCAGAGAAGACCTTACCAGTCTTGGGCTTATAGTATCTGCACATAGTGGACAGTTCTCTGTGAGCCTTAGAATTCTGTCTGCAAATGTGCACTTAAACCATTTATTTTAAAAATAGTTTCCACCCGGGACTATGTCTGGTGCCCCTGGTCTAGAGACTCTGCTTTATCCTTTCCAGAGAATAAGGCTTGGTTTTTGCTTGGTGAGCAGGGAGCAGTCCCAGGCTCTGTGGAGTTTGTGAGGGCATTTGCTCATTTGTTTTTTACAGACTCTCTGTTAATCCTGTTTTTAGTCCTACTTTTACCCCACTTCTAGCAGTACTAGACCCCTCCAATTCTTTTATCTTTTAGGGGTCATGCAGGGGGTAATTTGGGGGCTTCTTGACTTTACCTACTGCCAGCTAAGGATTTAGTGTTCTTGAACCTTCTAAATCAGTTCCCACTCATCCATCTATTTTCCACTTCCCAAAATTTTGATCCAGTGATTTCATCCTCTGTTTTCTCTGTCTTCATGGGTTTATTTCTTCACAAATTTACTTATATTTTAGGGGAGTTTCAAATGGAGCAAAAGCATATGTTGTTTTCTATCTTGGCTTGGAATTTCAGTGCATTTTTTAAATTTAATATTCCTTTCTTCCATTTACCTGAGTGTGAAGAGGCAGGATTATGTTGTGAAAAGGCACAGACACCAGCCGGTGGTAAGTTAGAATTCTCTATTCCCCATTCTGAGCTCTATGCTACTGTTCAAGTCACTCCATGTTCCTCACCTCAGTATAGTTATTGGTGAAGTAGTCATTGGAAAGTAATAATATCTACCATTTGGGGTTGTGATGTGGATTAAAGATAATAATATAACTTGCTTGCCCCTCCAACTATATTTCCACTGACAAATTCTTTCCTCATATTCCTGAGATCATTAGATTTAGGGCCAGCACTCCCCACAGAGTTGTATTAATATGTTTCACTGAGAATGGGCAACATGTATTTGATGGCTTGTGAAGGAAAACTGCAAGGCTCCCTAAAGCAGATCTGTTTGTAATCTGGTGGCCATCAGTCAGCTAGCTACATATTTGAATATGGGAAGATTTTGGACTTTGGCTCCAATTTTCCTGGTACTTCTGCTCAGTCCTCCTGGGGGCAACTTTACTTCTGCCCATTTAGACTCTGCAGTCTCCAAAGAAGCTGGCTGCCGTATTGTTTTGCCTCTCATTCCAAATTGAGTCTCTCTATACAGCTAGACTCATCCCGATTCCATCAAAGAAAGATGAAATTATTGACATTTGTTTGAGGTTTCCATTGTTTTCTTTCTTCCCTGATGTCTTTTTGCCAAAAGTCTCCTTTTCTGGTGGAAGTGGCTCCTTCTGCCCTCAGAAGAGGTTTCCTAACCTCCGATCACCCCATGTTCTCTCTGTTCTCAAGGCCCTTCAGAGTTCCAGTCAGAGCTCCTGATATGCCATTTATTTTGTGAAACGGTTCTTAAAGTGTTTTTTTTTTTTTTTCTCTCTCTACTCTCTCACGCTATATCCTCTTTGGGTGGACCCGAGAAGATTTCTATCAGGTGTGAGTACTGGAAATATCTGAGTCTTCTCTGACTATTTGACTGAATTTTATCTTATGGGTCTTTATGAACTATGCAGTATCTGTTTGACTCTTTCATTGGCTGCCTGGAAGCTCGGAAGGCATGTTTGACTCATCCCAAGCAAGTGCATCGAATCCAACAATAAGCACTTTGGATAATATCATTATCCTTAACTTCATGTTATTTTTCTCATCTTAATTTTTCTCACCTCTGATTTTCTCACATATTTATTTTTGAAAACTTATTTTCTGTGCATTTTTTGTTATGCTGCAGCAAATCTTTGTAGAAGGTGGTGATATGTAAACATATGAATGAAGAGACAGGCAGCATAAAACTTTTTGCCTACAGAGACAACACAGGCCAGAAATAAATGCAATTCCACAGAGGCTGGGATAAATCTGCAAAGGAGAGAGAGAGCATCACGCTGGAATGTTGGAGAAATCAGTACAAAAGTCTGTGATTGAAGTCAGTAAGGACATTTATAGTCTCCTGCAACCCTGGGTATTCCTTCTAGACACTAAATCCTAAACCGGATGGACCACAGGACTGACACAGCGAGTCTGATGGATTTAGAGCACTTCCTTCTCTGGATTCCACAATGAGTCAGGAACCTTGGAGAGACATAGGCCAGCGTCAAGCCTCAGCTCCGGGGTTTAGCACAGTATTTGTAATCTAATTGAGACTTGTGGTAGTGACATTTATTGCTCAACAAATATACACGTCTCCTGCACACATCCCAGTCCACTTCCTTGCATTTTGGTGGGAATTCGGTCTGTGTGGAACATAGAAGAACAGGTGGGAGTTCACCTTGCTTAACTTTTGCTGCCTCAGTGATGAGGAAGCCAGTGTTTATGCTGAATCTACAAGATGGTGAAGCTTCTGTTGACTTGGGTCCTTGAGTGAGTGGGTAGAGCAGAGCCCCGATTGACCCATGTTGGGCATCAACATGAGTGAGGAGTAAATATTGATTTTGTGAAGTCAGTGAGATTTGGGGGTTATATGTTATGGCAAACGGAACCTAGCCCAACCTCACAAATATAGCCCTCAGCTTCCATGTCAGTAAAATGGGAGTAAGGATCACTCCCTGACAGATTTCTTTTTTTTTTAAAGATTTTATTTATTTATTTATTTGAGAGAGAGAGAGCGAGAGCGTGCACATGCATGAGCAGGGGGGAGGGGCAGAGGGAGAGGGAGAAGCAGGCTCCCAGCTGGGCAGGGAGCCCCATGAGGGGCTCAGTCCCAGGACCCTGGGATCATGACCTGAGCCGAAGGCAAACACTTAACCGACTGAGCCACCAGGCACCCCACCCTGACAGATTTCTTTTTTGAAGTTTAATAACGATACAAGTGGAGTTAGTGGCCCAGAGAACAAAATCACTGGTATTATAATAATGATCATTCCTACTGATTTCTTGAGCAGTCAGAAGATGAGGTCTGATGGCTGTGGCTTGATGCAGGGCATGTAGTAAAAAGGACAGAACAAAGTTCAGGGTATCAGACAGACCTGCAGTCATGACCTAACTCAACAAACCCACCGTGTGAATGAGTGCAAATGATTTAATCACTTTAAATCTGTGTCTACAACTGTAAAACATGGATAATTTCATTTCACTTATGGCTTATCGTGAATATTAAAAGAGCCTCTAAAGCTCCTAGCAAGTAGCTTGGCACACAGGTAATAACTTTCCTTTTGCTTCCCTGCATACTTCCCCGGTAGGCTGCCTCAAAGATGAAGCCACAAGCTCCTTGTCATGGAAGATGCCTTCCTCTAGGGACTTTGATGCTGGCCATTTGGTCAAGGACTGAGCAGTGCTGTCTTCCCAAGACCACTGAATGATTCTCCCTGCATTTCCCAGCGGGAATCACACAAGGAAGCTAGGTCTTACTGATATCATAAAGACTGATAGTATCAGGAGTTGTTCTGACTCAAGTCACTAGGAAGTTTGGGGAGAGCGGTGGGAAGTCAAAGGGATGTTAGTCAGCTGTCTTAGCAGGGGGGTGATGAACGGTGATGGGGAGGCAGCGGTAAGGTGTGGCGGGGACATGTGCTGCAAATGAATACAAGCCTCTTTCCTCCGCACCTGTCTCCCTCCCGGTTCACAGATGTCTGGCGCACAGAGGACGAGGCTGCAAAATAGACTCCAGGGTCCACCGAAAGGAGCTAAACTTGCAATGGGAAAGGGAGGTTTAATTGAAAAGTATCCAAGGGCAAAACGTTTCTAGGCCTGTCTTCAAGTGTCTTGTATTTGTCTTGTTTGAATGGCCTCTCCTCCCCGTGCAGTCTTCCTCCTGTCCTGTGCTAACCTCTCCTGCCCTCTGAAGTCCTCCAGCTGTAGCCAGACATGTGATTCATGTAGCAATTGATTATGCCCGGCCTTGTGGCTCGTCTTCTACTGCTTTTTTGAAGTCCTGTTTCTCTCTTGAATTTATATTTGAATTTTCAAGTGTTTGGGTGTGATGTTACAGCTTAGGTTTCAAGTGCCTGGATGGCAGGGTGGCTTGGATTTCTACGGGTCGCACCATGCCTAGGATGGTGTCCCGAGCAGGGCCTGGGCTTGGGGAGGACCCAGGGCACCTGATTTTCTTGTTTAATTGCCGTTTTGTTATGTATCTGTGCTCCTTCCTGGCCTCCCAGTTTCTGCTTCTGTCCGTTTATCTGTTTCCATCAAAGCAGATCCTTGTCATGTTGGAGATGTATGTCCAAGGTATTTACTAGTCCTTATAGGAAGAGCTACTGGTAAGGCATAGACTTCTTTATTAGACTTTTCACATGCTCTTCTCTGCCTTCAGCAGCACTTGAAGTTGGCTTTCCACAAAGAAACAAAATGCTCATCACTTATAAAAATGATTGGGTGCTGGGAGCCTGGGTGGCTCAGTTGGTTAAGCAACTGCCTTCGGCTCAGGTCATGATCCTGGAGTCCCGGGATCGAGTCCCGCATCGGGCTCCCTGCTCAGCAGGGAGTCTGCTCCTCCCTCTGACTCCCCCCTCTCGTGCTCTCTCTATCTATCTCATTCTCTCTCAAAATAAATAAATAAAATCTTTAAAAAAAAAAGATTGGTTGCTACAATGAAGGTAGAAGAACAGGTTCATTTTAGGGGGGCAAATGTTGTCGGTCTATTGTGCTCACAAGCTTAGCAACTTCCTTCCTCAAGACCATGTTCCAATTTGTGATTTAGGGAAAGGACAAATCCTACTATGTCCCGGACCTGTTGATTGCAAAACTATTCAGGGCAGAAGCCATGAATGCCCAGTCTCGTATCTGCTTTTTGAGGCTTGCCCTAGCCACTTTGCTCCCCAAACAGCCTCAAAACAATCTGCTTCTTCAGGCTATCTTTCCCATACTTCTTTTTCTACTTTCAACTACAGCTGACCTTGAACAATACAGGAGGGTTAGGGGCACTGACCCCCACACAGTCGAAACTCTGCATATAACTTTCTTTCTTTCTTTTTTTTTTTAAGATTTTATTTATTTATTTGTCAGAGAGAGAGAGAGAGAGAGCGCACAAGCAGGGGAAGCAACAGGCACAGGGAGATGCAGGTTCCCCGCTGAGCAGGGAGCCCGTTGTGGGACTCGATCCCAGGACTCTGGGATCATGACCTGAGCTGAAGCAGATGCTTAACTGACTGAGCACCCAGGCGTCCGCACATATAACTTTCGACTCCCCAGAACTTTACTAAGAACCTTACCAATGACATAAACGGATGATTGACACATATTATATATGTTACATGTAATATATGCAGTATTCTTACAATAAAGGAGGGTAGAGAAAAGAAAATGTTATTAATAAAATCATAAGGAAAAGAATACATTTACAGTGTTGTACTGTATTTATCGAAAAAAATCTGCATCTAAGTAATGGACCTGCGGGGGTCAATCCTGTGGTGTTCTAGGGCCAACTGTACTTTGCTGAGACATAATTCACCCGCTTACAGTGTATAATTCAATGACTTAGTATATTTATGGAGTTCGGCAGCCATCACTGCAATCAACTCTAGAGAACATTCTCAGGACTCCGGAAGAAACACTACCCATTCGTGTTCACTCTCCCTTTCTCTCTAATCCCCTCAGCTCTAGGCAACCACAGCCTACTTTCTGTCTCCACAGATTTGCCTGCTCTAGCCCTTCATGACAACGGAATCCTAGAATCTGTGGCCTTTTGTGTCTGGCTTCTTTCCCTCGGCGTGTCTTCAAGAGACAGCCATGTTGTAGCACTCATCAGTACTTCATTCCTTTGTGTGGTCAAATAGCACTCCCCTGTACGGACAACTCACATTTTATTTATTCATTTATTAGTGGATGCACATTTGGGTGGTTTCCTTTCTTTGTCTGTTATGAATATTCATGTATAAGTTTTTCGATGGACCCATGTTTTCACTTGTCTTGGGTAAATACCTTGAACTGGAACATCAGGTCGGTGGCAACCCCATGTTCGCGATTTGAGAAACGGCCAAATGACTTTCCACAGCAGCTGCACCACTTTACAATCCCATCAGCAGTGTAGGAGGGCTCCCATTTCCCCACCTCCTCGCAACACTTGTTACTATTTGTCTCTTTGTTCAGTCTCTTTGATACAATTGCCTGAGTCCCAGGAATCTGTAGTTTTCTGCTTCCTTCCTGGCTCCTCCCCAAGATGCGCATGGAGTGGGCGGAGCTCGGAGGAGGCGTCCATCCTGGGGACCAGGAAGGTTGGGATCTTGGACAGGGTGTTCTCTGGCTCCTGAGGCCTCCTCTGACTGTTACGAGACAGCTTATGCTCAGGCTTCCTTCCAGAGCTCCACCTGGGGAGTCAACTCATACATTTGGGGCTGCCCTTGCTGGCTGAGCACCCTGGCCTGGAAGGAGGAGTTGGGGAAGAATCCCCTCACTTGGACCTTCCTTCCTGCTTCTTAACCATCTTCCAGGCTGGACAGGGGGTGCAATTCAATTCTGCTCCTTCTCCCACACAGCATCGACCCCCATGACCTAGCTGTCACGTGTACAAGGACCATCTTCTTTTGTCCGTGGGGACTTTGAAGGGGAACTCCACGAGACGCACCCTTCAGGCCTTGCCTTTGATAAACCAAGGCGGAGCTAAAGGAATTGGAGATCTCCACTCTGACAAATCCCATCTTTCAAGAGTATTGCCTTGCTGCAAAATCATACTTTGCATCCCAGGAGCAGATTATTCATTTCCTCATTCTTTTCCTTTGCATTCTGTCTGTAACAAATAGGAGTCCCAAATAAATGAATGCATCTGAGTGAGTAGGACAAAGATTATCTAGTCAGGAAGGCAAAAGAGAAAATTAATAATTTTCAAAATATTATTCCTGTTACATTGCTATCATTTCAGTGTGTGGTCAGGTTTTTTTTTCAGCCCAAGAGCCATTGCCTAAAAAGATTTTTGTCTAGCTTTAATATTGTAGTTTGTATTGTGATTATAAACAGTTCTTTTTCCAAATGCAGAGCCTACTAAAAATATTTTTAATTAGGCACGTATTTCCTGAATGCATTATCATTATAAATAAAATTCAGATAGAGCTAAAGTCCCTCGTAAATACCACCTCTGATTCCAAGACCTTTAAAGACATAACCATGCCTATCTCTGATTTGTATCTTTCCAGATCTTTTCCTTATCCGTTTATACACTGACACAGCTATCTTTAGAAATAATAGGTTTGCTTTCTTCCTACATGAATGCTATTATTTTTTGTGCATTGTTCTGCAGCTTGCTTCTTCCTTTCGCTTTTGAAAGAATCCTGAAGGTTTTTCTAGGTTGTTGGTACAGATAGCTTTACTTCATTTCTTTTAACTGCTGCATAATATTCCATAGTACAGAGATATCTCAGGTTATTAAGCCAGATCCCTATTAATGGATATGTAAATGGATTATTATTATTTTTTTATTGCTCAAACTGTGATTCAGGGAACATTCTGGTACGTATTTCTTTCTGTACATACACAATGGTTTCTCTGGGGACTCAGAACAGAAATGGTTAGGTCAAAGGGCATTCATATTCAGCATATTAATAGATGCTCCCAGACTGCCCAACTGAAGGCCTGAGCTTAGATTATGCTATTGAATGTGCCTTTTAAGAACTGCAAGTGTCTTAAATCCTCTACCTGGAGAGATTGTGATACACTCCTCCATTCCCTTGAGAATCACTGATTTATACTTCAGTATGAATGCAATCATTGTGTTTTCTCGACCAGAGAAATCTACATTTAAAGGCTTACTTCTAATTGTGGAATAAAGCATGTTGTTTTCTGTTGAAGTAATTTCAGGCATCAGTGAGCAAGTAAGGGAGGCATTTCGGGGCCTGTAGGCTTTTCTGTGCCCCTGAAAACTACTCTATCCTGGTGGCTGGCTTTACCCTGTGAGGCACGCAGCAGACCCTGGACAACTCTGGTTCTTCACATGCTTAGGGAAGCTGGGTCCATGCCCAAGACTTGGTCCAGAGACAAGATCTTATGTCTTGGTATCTGGCTCCTCTTTGCGGAGCACAGGTTCCCAAGACCAGAGGGGAGAAGCCCAGAGCTGCCGGCCGCAGAGGCCATCCCAGGAGCACGTAAAGCCCCACAGAGGATGAAGAGCAGGGTCAGTCACACACAAGCTGGCTTAAGGGGCACAGGCAGAGGCCCTCCTGAGAAGAGTTGAGAAAGCAGAGCCGATGGCTGGTCAAGGAAGAAGTGGGCCAGGACCAAAAACAGCATTGTCCTTGTGGGGTCCTGGCCACATGGTTCAGGGAGGGCTGGCTGGCTGAGAGTGGTCCAGACTTGTGCGTGTGCGGTGGATGGCAGAGGTGGATCAGAGCTGGGGAATAAACTAGAATGCATGGAAATCTCACAGCAACGCTGAGAGCGGGTCTTAACATTGGCCCATTTAGCAGACGAGAAGACATGCTCAGAGACGGTTCCAGAGTCCTAGTGGGCAGAGTTATGATGTGCACTCAAATCTGTCAGTCCTGGAGAGGCATGCTCAGCCCCAAGGGGAGGAAAGGTACTGCGATGTCTGTCTACTGTCTGTCTGTCCTGGATGACTGTGTGCCTGGTGCCTGGGGGTCCACAGTGGATACTCAGCATGTGTTTAACGAGTGGCTGAATGAGTGAATGAATGAATGAATGAATGAAGGGAGGCTCCCAACCTCCAGGAGGTGCCACCTGTGAGGATGACTAGGGATCCCTTTCATCCCTAAAAAGCTCGTCTTGCAGTTCTTCCCACAGGGGGAGGGCTAGTCCCGTGAAGCCTACTCACGAAGTGTCTGTGTGTTCTGACAGGGTGACTGGTGTCAGGTGTGTGAGGAAAGGAGGGGTGTGGAGCCCGTCCTCCAATAGCAGAGCTGGGGAGGGGTTCCCTGGGGTGCGGGTGGGAGGTAGGGGGTGAGGTTCTGAGAACGGAGGGCCCAATCTCTCCACTTCTCCAGTTTTGGTACACATCAGTTCCCAGATGATGTCAGGGCTCCGTGTCTTCCCTCTTCTTCCGTGCCTGCCGTCACCACTGCTGCCTGTCCCTTGCCCCCTTGTGCTTCACACACTGTCGCCACACCTTGAGCATTAATCACAAGGTGGTGAGGAAGCCGAGGCTCTGAGGGGGAAGTAACTTTCTCACCCAGGGAATAGTAGATGGCATGACCCTTCTCCCTCCCCGGCACCCAACCGTGGAAGTCTAGAATTCGCTGAAGGTCCGATATTGACTGCCTGGGTCTGAGATAAAAGCGGACCCTTCTGTGGAGCAGACATCACCGCCTGGCCATGATGATGAACCATACTACCTGTGAGGATCTCAGCCAGACCTTGGCTCTAAATCAAATTTATGGCCTCATGCCCAGTGACCCTATGAACAAAGGACGATGTCAAATTTTCCACTATAAATCCCTAGTGTTTGCATTTGCTTCCAGAAAGGAAAGCTTGGTTTTGGCTCAGGATGGTGTCCCAAAGGTCAGAAATAGGAGAATTCCCCTCAAGAGAACGAGAGCATAGCGATGATTCAGAGCTCACCAGAACTTCCCATCTTGGGAGGGCAGGACACCGGTTAGAGCTGGCCCCTTGCTCCATCCTGCTCAGGTGCTAAGAAGTAACAAGAGCTCTCATTTATGGGTGGCTTCCTCTGGGCTGGGTCTGATGCACACCTAATTTACCTCATCTTTTTTTTTTTTATGATTTATTTATTTATTTGAGAGAGCGAGAAAGAGAGAGTACATGAGAAAGGGGAGGGCCAGAGGGAGAGGCAGGCTCCTCGCCGAGCAGGGAGCCCGATGCGGGACTCGATTCCGGGACTCTGGGATCATGACCTGAGCCGAAGGCAGTCGCTTAACCAACTGAGCCACCCAGGCGCCCCATAATTTACCTCATCTTGACCAAACTCCTCTTCCCCTCATTTTACGTATGAGAAAACTCAGGTTTGGAAAGGTATGGTACTTGGCCTAAAGTCATATAGCTACTCAGAGTAGAAACCAAGATCTTTAACCAGGTTTGTTTGGCTCTAAAGTCTGAGGTTTACCCACCAATCCTTGAAGTTCCCCAGAGTCCTGTTGGCGCTTTATGCCCTGAGAATCATTTCAAAATTTCCAGACAGGTCAGGGGTACACGGAACAAAGAGAACTGACATTTATTGAGTGTCATATTTTTCACACATTCTTCATTTTTCCTTACAATAACTCTGTGAAATAGATTATGGACTCACTTTGCTGTACATCTGATTGCTTCAGTGGGAAAAGGGTTAGAAGTCAGAGAGTTTCCGATTTGCAATTACACACTTGTTTTTTAAAATGTTTATTTCAACTATGAAGGTGATTTGTAATCACGGCAAGTATAAAGTAGGAGTTGAAAGTAATAGAAACATTGCTGCTGAAATCCTGAGTGGTACATTAAAACCAAAGCTAAATGAAAGGGTTACAAGACCATCAAATTGCAGTGAGATTCACAACCTCTACTGGGAACAAAAGTCCTCTCTCTCTGTCAGAGGGCAGATGGCCACGTGGTAAACAATCTATGAGCTCCTCAGTTGCCCACACAACTGATTTTCCCTGTGCCCGGTAGAGAAATGATAACAGCCACAGTCTTCATGAGGTAGACCATGCTCCCCAGGCAATAAATTTCCTATTATCCAGTTTATGTGGTAAAAACTGGAACGGCCATGTTGCTCTCTGGGCTTACCGAGGGCTTTCCTGCTGGAGCTTTCCAAATAGATTCTGTCTCCCTGCGAGCATTAGACCCTAGGCCACGGTGGGGCAGAGGGGCGAAGAAGCTCCGAGGGCAGCTCGCCATTTCTTTCTCTTCCTTAGACATTTGGTTAATTCCATTCCATTACCCTGTGTCTATGTGAGTTCCAGCTGAAAACAAAACAAAACCCCCAAACCCCCTTGCCCTCTCTGCCCTCAAGATAATGTGATTAAATGGGGCAGAACTGGCCAGCAGCTACACCAATAATGTCTGGAAATTTTGCTCTTAACCCATTAGGAAATACAATGTCTCCGCAGAGAATGGACTCATTTATCACGTCTCCCCAGGACGTTTGCGCCTGACTGGGCTGGTGAGCAAACCTCACTGCACAGGAAGGATGCAATGAAGGAAAAGCCAGCACACCTGGGGAAGCCCAGATTCTGTTTTTCCACTCTGAGCAGTCTCCTTTGGCTCTGCTAAGTTACAGCAGAGGCAGGAGAACTGTAAGTGGAAATATGAGGTGGACAGTGGCCCCCACAATGGAACACAGAGCAACCCTGCAGATACCACTTAAACCCCAATGGGTGGCAGTAGTAGTGCGCGTGGAGTACTTGAGGGACAGGGAGGGGATCCTATTTTCTGCCAACCGTTTTTTCTGCTTCCTTCCATTGTTCTCTACACTTTGGGGTAAAGAACACACACCGTTAACTTCCGTGTGCTCTCTTTGTCTTGATCTTCTGCCCTGACTCCCCACATTTACTAAGCTCCGCCACATTGACTTTCTGCACACCAAGCTGGTTCCAGCCTCAGGGCCTTTGCCCCTGCTGTTTCCTCTGCCTGAGCTGCTCTGTCCCCAGATCTCACATGCTTGGCTCCTTGTCGTTCAGGACGCAACTCAAATCACCTGTGCAGAGAGGTTTCCTAGTCTTTTTTTCTCTTCAACTTTACTGAGGTGTAATCGACAAATACAAATGGTGTGTATTTAAGGTATACAACTCAATTTGTAGAGTGTGAAATAATCACCACGATTAAACTAATTAACATATCTGTCGATCTACTCTCTTAGGAAATTCCAAGTATACAGTATAGTATTGTTAACTATAGTCACATCGCTGGCAATTCGATCTCCAGAAGTTATGCATCTTGCTTAACTGGCATTTTGTACCCTTTGTCCAACATCGCCGTTTTGCCACACCCCAGCCCTTGGCAACCACCATTCTACGTTCTGCCTCTATAAGTGTGACTATTCTACATTCCACATACAAGTGAGATCACACAGCATCTGTCTTTCTGTGTCTGGCTTATTTCACTTAGCGCAATGTCCTCCAGGTTCATCCATGTTGCAAATGACAGGATTTCCTTCTTTTTAAAAGTGGCATGCCTATATATATATATAGGCATATATGTATTTATATATAGCCATATAAATGGTTGAAAGAAAATAGGATCCCCTGCGTGCCACATTTTCTTTATCCATTCATCCACTGATGAACATTTAGGTTGTTTCCATATCTTGGCTACTGTGAATGATGCTGCAATGAACATTGGAATGCACATATCTCTTTGAGATCCTGATTTCATTTTTGGGGAGTATATACCCAGAACTGGAATTGATGGATCATGTAGTATTTCTACTTTTCATATTTTGAGGGCCCTCCATGCTGTTTTCCATAATGACTGTACCAATTCACATTCCCACCTGTGAGAACACAATGGTCCCCTTTCCCCTACATCCTAGCCAGCACTTATCTATTGTCTTTTTGATGAAAGTCTTCCTGATCTTGACCGCTTGACATAAGCTACAGATGCCAACCCTAACCCCAGGCTCTATCATGTCTTTTTTAAAATCTTTTTTTTTTTCTAGCACTTACCACTATCTCAGTTTTTCTTGCTTAATTTCTTGGCCGTTAGTCTCATCCTTCAATAGAACACAAACAACAACTTCTTCTTCTTCTTCTTCTTCTTCTTCTTCTTCTTCTTCTTCTTCTTTTCTTCTTCTTCAAAGATTTTATTTTTAAGTAATCTCTGCACCCAGCATGGGGCTCGAACTTACAACCCTGAGATCAAGAGTCTCATGCTCTACCAACTGAGCCAGCTGCGTGCCCCTAGAACACAAGCTTCTTGAGCGCAGAAGTTGTGACTGGTGTGTTCAATGTGTACACTCAGCTTCTAGAACAGTGCCCGGCACATGGTTTAAGTGCAACAAATATCTGTTGAATAAATACATTCTATGTACAAGGCTAGATGATGTGGTTCCAAGTCAAGGAAGAAATGGGACTAAGAGCTAGACTGATTTGAACCTTGAGCACTTCCCCCTTCATCCTCACACAAGACCTTAGGTGTTCCATAAGACCTTCTCCTTGTATATATCCATGGATTCTTTTTCTGACTCTGTATCCTCCTCTTGTATTTGGCCATAGGTTCCCTTTTGCCCCCGTTCACTTACATCTAGTTCTCATCTCTGCTTCTCGATTCACAGCATTTGTGGGCCTGTTTTGCTTAGGAAATTGCCTGCATTTCCCTTCTGATCCCACTAATGCACTGTCGACTCTCCTGCCCAGCCTGGTCACAGCCAGTGGTCTCCTGCTTGCCTGGGAGGGGAGTTAAGATTTCCGCTCCTTGGAAGCTCATCATCTATTGGGGAGGGTAGAGAAGAAAATGTAAAATTACCACTTAGAGGGCCAATTGTGATGACAGATGTAAGCTTAGAGTATTGGTAGGGCAGAGCAGAGGAGCCTCTAACCTGAGTCACATGAGGGAGATTCAGGAGGGCTGCCTGGAGGAAGTGGTATGGGAGTAGAGTTTTGAGGGTAAAGAGACATTTCAAGGCAAAGAAAGTAGGTGATACGTGTTCTAGGCAAAGGAAATTGCATATGGGAAGGAACGGAAGTGAGGCGAAATGGAACCCTAGAGATATTCTTCAACATGGCTGGAATTAAGGGAAAGAAGGAAGCTAAGAGGGGCAGGATTTTCCTCTTAACTAATTATAAAACACAATGTTCCCGCCAAAATTTAACTCAGTTATTACAATTATCAAAGAATATTTAGGGAATGTGTTGGTGAGCGAAGCTAGAGCGCTTGGCAGGGTATGATCATGGAGGATTTTGAGCCCCATGTTAAGAAGCACATGGCTTATCCTGAAGGCCTGGAGAGCCCCCAAAATGTTATTACCAGAAGAGTGGTACAGGAAAATGTTCATCCACCAGTAGCAACCCACAGAAGCGACCCCATCTGCTTCTACAGAAGCTAGCGGGTTTCAAGGTTATACAGTTTTGTAAAAGGTAGGCTAAAGAAAGTGAAATTCCACCCCCCCCCAGAATTTTTAGAGTTTTTAATATGCGGTTAATGAGTCTTGAGAATCTCTAAGAAGGGGGAATAATGTATATAGTTTCTCAGCTTTACCATGTGACCTTTATTTCCCTATACTCTCCAGGACATAATTTGGGCCTAGAAATTCTAACTCATTTAAGGGGGTTGTTGGCTTTCTTCTTATTTGCATATTCATTGTTTTTGTTTTCTTTTAATGTGGTAAAAAAATTACCACAGATGTAGAGGTATAAACCAACACAGATGTATTACCTCCAGTTCTGTAAGTCGGAAGTCTGACACAGGTCTCACTGGACTAAAATCAAGGTATCTGCAGGGCTCCGCTCCTTTCCAGAGGCTCTAGGGGAGGATCTGTTTCCTTGCTCATTTGTGTTGTTGGCAGAATGTAGTTCCCTGAGGATGTGGGAATGAGATCCTCACTTCTTGGCTGGCCATCAGCTGAGGGCTGTCCCTGGCTTCAGGAGGCTCCTGCATTCCAGGTCCCCTTCCTCCATCTTCAAAACTAGCAATGGCAGGTGACATACCTCTCACACCTGGATTCTCTTTTTCCTCTTTCCTCTCTGACCACAGCCAGGGAAGGCTCTCCATTTTAAAAGACAAAGGTGATTATACTGGGCCCACCAGAGAATGCAGGACAATGTCCCCATCTCAAGGTCGTGCCCTTCAATACATCTGCAAAGTCCCTTTTACCACGAAGTAATGTATTCACAGATCCTGGAGATCAGGGAGTGGGCATCTTTGGGGGGCTCTTCACTGCCTTCCTTTCCCAACCTTGCATTTCATTTTCAGTATGATCAAGTTGCAAGATTGATGACCATTTTCCCCAGGATAGTTCTGCTTCCTTTCATTTTATAAATCTTACAAGCACTCCTAAGCACTGAAACTTTCCTTTCATCATCCATCTTTCTGCTCCAAATGTGTGTTAGTGGGCCACCCTTGTCTTCTCCTGGGTCATCCAGCCCAGATGTCACCTGGGTTCCCTGCATCTCACAGATGTAGTTGTACTTGATTGATTCCAACTTGCTAGACCTGTGATGATCCACAGCTTTCTCCAGGGCATCTTCAGGTTCCCATGATTTCTCCTTGTCTTGGCAATCCTGCACCTGCAGGACACTGCTCTACAAACTCCCCAAGTCCCAGGATGTAGGACTCCGTTTCTCCCAAAAAAGTGACTCATGGGTCCTTACAAGTCACAGTGTTGCAGCCTTCCCCATCTCACTGCTTCGTGTGATTTCTCCCTACCCTCTTTGCTCTTTTCCCTTGTCTCTTTGCAACCAAGAAATCTCCCTATTAGTCTTGTGCAAGACTTTCTTTGGGCCACTATGAGAGGTCCCCCCTTTGGATGTAAGCTAATTCTCCAAACTCACTTCCTGGATGATCCCAGCTCAGAATCATAAAGGGGACCTGCCATGGTTTTGCATGGCGTACGTGCAGGTAGGATGGATGTGAATGTTGCCTGTTTCACCTTCCAGAGGCTGACCCCGAGTCCAGTGACCAATAGGTCAGCTGCAAGTGGGGTGGCTTACCCTCCAGGCAGGTCACCGCCTCCTCTCCTTCTGCATCCTTCTCTCTAAATCAGCCTAGGTGGACTCTATGCCTACGGTTTTGCAGCGCCTCCTTACTTCTGAGCGGTAGGTTGAAAACAGTCTATAAAATAGAGAAAACCTGAACCGGTCTAAAATGGTGAAAGATTCAGGGCTTCTTTTGTGTCTGGAGTAACCAACCCTGTGACCTGTGATGTGAACCGAACCTGGAATATTCATTTGTTGTAGCTACTTAACGCTACATCTTCGAGGGAAGTGATGTGGAAGAGGCGGGGCCATGACTGAAAATATGCAGAAGACAGAAATCCTGTCCAGTGGACACAGCAGGCATGGCACAATGCCTGAATTTGGAACACATGGAGTAGTCCCATCCCCAAAGCCCATGAACCCCAACCATGGAAACAGCCAGAGGACACTTACCTTGGGTAGGATGTGGCAGAGTGGGGGACTGGTAGGGACAGTTTCACGGCAGGGGTCTGACGGTGTTTGGCAAATTGGATGGTCAGTGAATTAAACATTCAACACGATGTGTTTTGGAGAATTAGCTCTCTCTGAATCGGCGTTTGGCACATTTGCTACAGCCCACAGCTTCCATCCCGAGTGGCTTATTAAGGAATTTCTTCTGAACAAGTACAGTGCAATCGCGTAAAGAAATCCTCCTCTGAAAGCAATTTTTATCTCTTTCCTTAGAAAGCCAACTCATTTTCTCTGGCAGTTTTCAGATTATCCTGGGCTCTATAGCCTTTCCTGATGAAATTTCTTGGGCGTCAGCCCCTGGGGACATTGACCTGACCTCTGGGGCCCTCCCTGTGGTGAACCTTTTGTGTTTCTCAGGTGGCATCCCCCTTCCTCGGAGGGAGTCTTGGAATTTTATGATGAGAATTTAGTTGCTTTTAGCTCCCCATTTGTCCTGAGCCACTGGATCATATTTATCTTTTATAGAATAAAAACATCTCTTTCTCCAAAGTCTGGGACAGATGCTGCTTTGACTGGCTCTCCTGTCCTCCCCCTATCAGGGACTCCAGTGTGACATTGTCACTCCTTCTCAAGGCTGTCATCACTTGGACATTGCAGCCTGCTCTTTCATGTCAGTGGGAAGTAAGCTGCTTTGCCCCTCGTGGTTTTCTCTGTCCTCATCAAACCCATTTTTATGGTATTACATACAACCACCAAGGGCTGCTACAGTGCCCGGTTTCTTGGCAGCAGGAGACTGCCAGATTGTCCGGGTCCCCTCCCTGCCCTGGCTGACCCTCAGGGGTGCAGAAGACTGTGTTGGGGAAGCCTTTGTTGGAGGGTTCAGCCTGGGGGACCTTCCCACAAGGAGGCTGCTTTGTGTCTCTGCTTTTGTCCTCACCCAGGGGCTTGGCCCTGCATTTCCCTACAGCTGCCTGCCTTTGGAGCATCATGTCACTCCCTTGCCCTCTCTTAGACCCGCTTCTTTACAACAACATCCAGACCTCCGCTGCGGCCCTCCCATTGTAAACACCATCCCACTGAGTTTTGCTGATGAATAGAACGTCTTTAAAAAAAAAATTCTCCCTATAAATTCCCTCCACTTCATTCAGTATTTATTGACTGTTTATTGTGTGCCCAGCCCTGTGCTCCATACTGTGAGGGACACAAAAAGGATAAGCTTGGATTCAGCTCGAGGACAAATGGTGACCTCGGTGGTGACCTGAGATTAATGCGCAGGGGACTCTGAGGCGCATAGAACAAGAATTGATTACGAGCCACAGGCAAAGGTGTGGTAAATGTTGAGGGGTTCAGAGAAAATATAGCCGGGCAGGTTGAAGAAGGGATGGAGGCCGGTCTGGGGGAGGGGTGTGGCTTTAAACTGGTCCTTGAACAACAAAAAGATGTAGTTAAACTGACCAGGAGGAGGGGCATGGGGGCGGGTAGGGGAGGGCAGGAGGGCGTGGAAGTCTTGCAGAGGCTGGAGTGAGCCTGTCAGTCCCCAAGAAGGACGGTGGCAGGTGGGAGGGTCCCGCTGCACAGAAAGCAATTTGGCCCAGCTGGCAAAGTTGCTCCTCACAGTGATTTTGCAGTTAACGACAATTTCATTGGGAATGTACGTCGTTCGTGTTTGCAAATCGTGGATTCGGACAGAATTAGAGTCCCTTTACAACACATTGTGTCTCCCTGAGAATTATTTTTTTTAAAAATTTTAAAAAGATTTTATTTAGGGGCGCCTGGGTGGCTCGGTCGGTTAAGCGGCTGCCTTCGGCTCAGGTCATGATCCCAGGGTCCTGGGATCGAGCCCCATGTCCGGCTCCCTGCTCAGCAGAGAGCCTGCTTCTCCCTCTCCCTCTGCCTGCCACTCTGCCTACTTGTGCTCTCTATCTCTCTGTCAAATAAATAAAAAAAAGATTTTATTTATTTATTTGACAGAGAGAGACACAGCGAGAGAGGGAACACAAGCAGGGGGAGTGGGAGAGGGGAGAAGCAGGCCTCCCGCGGAGCAGGGAGCCCGATGCGTGGCTAGATCCCAGGACCCTGGGATCATGTCCTGAGCCGAAGGCAGACGCTTAACGACTGAGCCACCCAGGCGCCCCTCCCTGAGAATTTTTTTTTAAAATTTTTTATTGTTATGTTAATCACCATATATCACATCATTAGTTTTTGGTGCAGTGTTCCATGATTCATTGTTTGTTCATAACACCCAGTGCTCCATGCAGAACGTGCCCTCCTCAATACCCATCACCAGGCTAACCCATCCCCCTACCCCCCTCCCCTCTAGAACCCTCAGTTTGTTTTTCAGAGTCCATCATCTCTCATGGTTCGTCTCCCCCCTGACATACTCCCCTTTTCTTCCTCGAGAATTTTTTTTTAAGATTTTATTTATTTATTTGAGAGAGAGAGAATGAGAAAGAGAGAGAGAGCACGAGAGGGGGGAGGGTCAGAGGGAGAAGCAGACTCCCCACTGAGCAGGGAGCGGATGCCGGGCTCCATCCCGGGACTTCAGGATGGTGACCTGAGCCGAAGGCAGTCGCTTAACCAATTGAGCCACCGAGGCGCCCCCTCCCTGAGAATTTTTGATAGTTTTTCAGAACTTCATTTTTTTCTTACATTATTTTTTCTTTTGTATTTGAAGTTATTCTTAGCCGTGACTCCTTCTTCTATGCTTTTTAGAACAAGGACAGGGTGGATCACTGTAAATGCCTAATGGGATTAGTTTGAAAAATAGTATTAGACATGGTGAGTGCTGTGAATTGTGCAAGACTGTTGAATCACAAATCTGTACCTCTGAAGCAAATTATACATTATATGTTTAAAAAAAAGAAGAAGATAGCAAGAGGGGAAGAATGAAGGGGGGGAAATTGGAGGGGGAGACGAACCATGAGAGACGATGGACTCTGAAAAACTAACCGAGGGTTCTAGACGGGAGAGAGGTGGGGGGATGGGTTAACCTGGTGATGGGTATTAAAGAGGACACGTACTGCATGGAGCACTGGGTGTTATACGCAAACAATGAATCATGGAACACTACAGCCAAAACTAATGATGTAATGTACGGTGATTAACATAACATAATAAAAAAAGAAAAAAATGTATTTGAATGTACAGACTACCATATAAAGATATTTTATAAATGAAAAAAATAGTATTAGACAAAAATGGGTGCACGTATCTGCATAAGAAAAGGTCTAGAAGGAGACTCTGAGGCACTTCATTGATTATCATGGAATGGAGTTACGGGTATTCTTCACCTTTCCCTTTTCCTTGTGTGTATTTTCACATTTCTTTCACAGGAATGGATTGCTCTTATAAAAGGAAATCAACAACAATGGAAACTCATCAGCAAAAGAAATTGCAGAAGAAAATTTTCTGGCATTTTTCAGGGGCTGGAGTTCCTTGTTTTCAAGTTTTGAATTCATTTAAAGCCAATTATGTCTGCTCTGCTGCTTCGGCCACGCTTTCCGTTTTCTCTACTGTTTCAAGGATTTAAGACTTGCATTCTGGCCAGCTTGCTTTCAGCCAAATTTTTTCCTGCCCCGTCGCCAGGGTTTGTGATGGACAGCCTGAGCAGGCAGCCAGGCATGGACGGAGCAGGTGTTCACCTCTGTGATGCGACTTGAAAGGTTCCAGCCTTTATGTCGGAGCGATCTTTAGCCTGTCCTACATCAGAATCTCTGGGGAGCTTTCCAGATCTGCAGGTGCCTGGGGATTCTGATCCATCAGTATTTTCGGGCATTAGTACTTAAAAAAACAAAACAAAACAACAACAACAACAAAACAACAACCATTCAGAGGATTCCCATCTGCCCCCAGGGATGAGAGGATGAGACCCAGTGAGCTAAAATATCCCTGTGTGGCTCCCTCTTTCGGCCTCTGCACTGGGTGGAACTATTCTGCTTTCTCTGGGGCCTGGCTCTCAAGGTGTGGTGCAGGGACCTCCACACAGAACCGGCTGGGAAGCCTGCTCACCCTGCACAGCCCTGGGCCCCTCTGCAGACACTGAACCATAATCTCTGGGTATTGGATCCAAGGATCCAAATTTTCCTAAGCTCCTCCTAATTCTTTTGTCCTGTATTTGAAAATTTGAGAACTACTGTTGTCATGTGTCTCTAAGTGGCTCTTCTTTTTCTATTTTCACCTGTCTCTCCTAGCACACTGATTTTGTTAATCCTTCATGGGACTGGCATTTCTTTCTTTTCTTTTAATTTAAATTTTATTTTTTTAAAGGTTTGTTTATTTTAGAGAGAGAGAGAGTGAGAGAAAGAGCCATGAGGAGGGACAGAGCGAGAGGGAGAGAGAATCTCAAGCATATGCCACACTGAGCCTGGAACAGGACGCCGGGCTTGATCTCATGACCCCAAGACCGTGACCTGAGCTGAAACCAAGAGTTGGATGCTTAACTGACTGTGCCACCCAGGTGCCCCTTTAAAAATTTTTTTAATTTTTAATTGAAGTATAACTGACATATAATATTAAATTAGTTTCAAGGGTACAATATAGTGATTCAACAATTATGTACATTACAAAATGCTCACCATGGTAAGTATATTACAGTATTATTGACTACATTCCCTATGCTGTACTTTTCATCCCTGGGACTTGTTTATTTTCTAAGTGAAAGTTTGTACCTTTTAATCCCCTTCATCTATTTCATCCATCCTCTCATCTCCCTCCTGTCGGGACACCAGCCCTTTGTTCTTTATATTTGTGAGTCTGCCTTGTTTTTTTTTTTTTTTTTTTTTTTTTTTTTGGTGCTCTTTGTTTGTTCATTTGTATGGGATTGGCATTTCTAAAGCCCACCTTTACTTCTGGTGACCACTTTTCTTCTAGACACAGATTATAACCTAATCCAAAACTGTGTACTTTGGGTGGAAAGATACATATTTTAGATTAATACATCCATTTCATAATTGAGCCTATGACAGGTATTATTTCCCTGTTATAAAAATAACATGTACTTATTATAAAGATTTGGAAATACAAAAAAGGAGAAATTGGTACCATAAAATTGCTCACATTCTCATCACTCAAAGACAACAGCTGCCTACAATTTCATGCCTTTATTTTTGTCTTTTTTGTTTTTTTTAATATATAGGACTTCTTTTTTTTTTAAGATTTTATTTGTTTACTTGACAGAGAGAGACACAGCGAGAGAGGGAACACAAGCAGTGGGAGTGGGAGAGGGAGAAGCAGGCTTCCCTCTGAGCAGGGAGCCCGATGCAGGGCTGGATCCTAGGACCCAGGGATCACGTCCTGAGCTGAAGGCAGATGCTTAACGACTGAGCCACCCAGGTGCCCCAGGACTACTACTACTACTCCTTCTTCTTCTTCTTCTTCTTCTTCTTCTTCTTCTTCTTCTTCTTCTTCTTCTTCCTTCTTCTTCTCCTTCTCCTTCTCCTTCTTCTTCTTCTTCTTTCTCCTTCTTCTTCTTCTTCTTCTTCTTCTTCTTCTTCTTCTTCTTCTTCTTCTTCTTCTTCTTCTTCTTCTTCTTCTTCTTCTTCTTCTTCTTCTTCTTCTTCTTCTTCTTCTTCTTCTTCTTCTTCTTCTTCTTCTTCTTCTTCTTCTTCTTCTTCTTCTTCTTTTTAAAATGTTTATTTATTTGAGAGAGAGAGAGAGAGAACACAGAGTGAGAGTGAGAGGGAGAAGCAGACTTCCCACTGAACAGAGAGCCTGACCTGAGCGGAGGCAGAGGCTTAACCGACTGAGCTACCCAGGCGCCCCAGTATATAGGACTTCTTTTAAAAAAAGATCATGATTGTACTACTGGGGAAATCGGGCATTGCCGCCTTTCTTTTCATAGATTGACTTAAGTTATAGAAGCAAAGCTGTAATGATCTTGAATAAGAGCCCCGTGGACTTTCACTGCTGTGTTGTAATTGATAAGTAAGGGGACGTTCACTTCCGAACCCATCAGAGCTTGAGAAATGAAGGGCTAGGTGGGCCCCAGGCTTTTCAGCAATAAGCTCCTCCCCCACGTAACTAGCCCTTAATGAGAAGAAGGGGCTGGTAAGTTTAAGGGTTTAGTCACATAGACTTGGGAAACAGATTTCTTATAAGAAATGCATTTATCCATTTAAGTTATAAAATATGTTGGCTTGGAGAAATTAAATTTGCTAACTAAGCTGTAAGATGACCTTTACTAGCTGTGTGTGAATTTAAACTGGTGTGTATACCCCCTGGGTTCTATTGGATAAATATTCTCAGAGGCTTGGCGATTGAGTCACAGGAGTGAGGGAACTGAAAAAAAAAATCCCTGGAGCTGTAAACAACAAAGTTTTATTTCTTGTTCATGCTTCACGTTCATAGTGGCTTAGCAAGGGGATCTGGGTCAGTTCTTCTTCACTCAGGGTCCATGGTTCACCATTTGCAACATCTTCAATTACCAAAGGGGGAGGGGAGAAGATGGAGACATATTGGCTCTTACATACCGATATTTTATTGGCCATAGCAAGACATGTGCCCCTGCTGACCATTCAGGGGCTGGGTCGTAGTCCCCTGATGCTCAGAAGTGGAGGGAACCAAATGTTGGTGACTGGTCTTTTGTCTGCTATACTTGGTTCTCACGCTGTACACAGAGGCAACTAGAGAGTGCCTCTAACAGGTTCCAACACAGTCATCTGTAGGTCAGATACCAGTTTCCTGCCTTTTCAATTTATTTAATTTCTTCAAAGGGACTTGTTGCAGTGTGTTAAACATTGTCTTCTCTCTCTGATCATCTTTTGTAAAATGTCAGTACCCTTCCATGGAAAATACTTCATCAGACAGTGCATAGAGGCTCTGGGCAGGTGTCCCCGAAAGAGAAGGAGGCCCAAGGAAGGGGAATGTTGGGCTTTGGTAGCTGGGTGTGGCTTCTCCTCTTTAACTCACAAAAGCCATGAATATTCTACTTTCCCTCCAGTTTTTTTTTGGTTCTCCTGATAGTTTTCAGCCCTTTCTATGGTCATCAAGCCCACCCCTTCCATTGGGAAGATAATCAGATTCCAGAAAAAAGAATCATGTAGCCAATCCACCCCCTGTATATTATGCCCATAGGACCAGCGACCAGATTCATCCTAGTCAGAGGGCATCTTGCCCGGGGTCAGAAGGGAACAACCCAACTTCTGTAGTCAAGTTCAGGTATTCACTGGGCATCACTGTGTCACCATTTGGCTAGGGGTCTTCGAAGGGGAAGAGCCACTGTGGCTCTTGGGAAATTTAAAATTTACAATAACACCTTAGTTATCTTGAACCTCTAAAAAAATGGAAAGCTTTAAACACTCCAGTGAAAGAGTGTGGCATGTTTATGTACAATTTTAATCGAGCATTTTATATGATTCTATTTTCTCTCCTTTCTTACGTTGAAATTATACCGCTTCAACACATTTTTAAAATGGTTGCCCTAGAGTTTGTGATATGCATTTGCAGCTAATCTAAATATATTTTCTTATAATACTGTATTATTTTATGAGTAGTACAGGTACTTTATAACAGAGTACTCTCAATTCCTTCCACCCATCCCTTAAAATATCATTTCATAAGCTATAATCACTAATATATTGTTACTATTATTATTCTGAACAATAATTTATTAGATGAATTAAGAATAAGGCTTTTATTTTACTTTCATTTATTCCCTCTCATAATGCTCTTCCTTTCTTTGTGTAGATCCGAGTTTCGCTGCCATTTTCTCTCTGAAGAATTTTTTTTAACATTTTTTGCAGGGTATATCTGCTGGTGATGCATTTTGTTTGTTTTAGAAAACATTTCTCTTTAACTTTTGAAGGATAGCCTTGCTGGATTCAGAATTCTAGGTTGGTGGTGCTTTTCTTTCAACACTTTAAATATTTCATTCCACTCTCTTCTTGTTTGCATTGTTTCTGATGGGAAGTATGTGGAAATTCTTATACTTGTTCCCATATGGGTAAGATGTCCATTCTCCCCTTCTCCTACCTCTTTCATGTTTTCTTGTCTTTAGTTTTCCGAAGTTTGACTATGATATACTTTGTGTATGTTGTTTTAATATTTATCCTGCTTGGTCTTCTCTGTGTGTTCACAATCTGTGGTTTGATATCTATTGTTAATTTTGGAAAATTCTCTGCCATTATTACTTCAGATATTTTTCTCTGGCCCATTTTCTCTTTCTTCTTCATCTGGTATTCCAATCACACCTTTTGAAATCATTCCAGAGCTCTTGGATATTCTTTGGTGTTTTTTAAATTCTTTTATTCTTTTTGCATTTGGGTTTAGGAAGTCTCTATTGACTTATCTTCAGGCTCATCGATTCTTTCCTCAGCCATGTCTAGTTTGGTGATGAACCTCTCTCAAGGATATTTTTATTACGGTGGTTTTGATTTCTAGCATCTCATTTTGATTCTTTCTCAGAGTTTCCATCTCTCTGTTTACACAAGCCTTCTCTTCTCACGTGTTATCTGCTTTTTCCATTAGAACACAACACATTAATCACAGTTATTTAAAATTCCCTGTCCGATAATTCTAAAGTCTGTTTCATATCTGAGTCTGTTTCTGATGCTTGTTTTGTCTCTTCAGACTTTATTTTTTCTTGCCTTTTAGCATGCCTTGTGATTTTTGTTTAAAAGCCAGACATGAGGGGCGCCTGGGTGGCTCAGTCAGTAAGTGTCTGCCTTCGGCTCAGGTCATGATCCCAGGGTCCTGGGATCGAGCCCTGCATCAGGCTCCCTGTTTGGCGGGAAGTCTGCTTCTCCCTTTCCCACTCCCCCTGCTTGTGTTCCCTCTCTCGCTGTGTCTCTCTCTGTCAAATAACTAAATAAAATCTTAAAAAAAAAAAAAAGCCAGACATGATATGTTAAGCAATAGGAACTGATCTAAACAGGCCCTTAGTGTGAAGCTTTATGTTGATCTTGTTAGGAATTAGGTTGTTTAATGCTTGCTGTAGCTGTAAATCAAGAGGCTTAAAATTCCTCTTTCAATTTCCTTAATTTGTCTCCCCTGTTGTCTTTGGATCTTCCTAGAGGCTCATCCCAGTAGAATCTATGCCTTGAGCTCTTTCACTTATAATTCACCATTACTGGGTAATACTGGAGCCCTGTTGGTGTGATAGGATGGAGTGGGGAAGGGAAGGGTTCTACAGGGTTATGAATGAATTTCAGTCCTTTGGTTGGCCTGTGACCTTCACAAATGTTTCTTAGCTTTTCACCCTCCTTAGGTGAGACAGTGAGGCCAGAGGGCCTGGAGATGGGCCAGGCTCTGGGCTTCTCTCCTGGAGAGTAGGCTCTTGTTATAGAGGCTCCTCTGGGTTATTTAAAAACGGTGACCTTTCCCTTCCTCTGCTGCCAAAATAATAGGATCCTTCTCAGCTCTTCACTGTGATAATGTAAAGCCCACAAGAGGATAGGACCCCCAAGCCTATGGCCCCTAGGAGCTTCTCACTCTCCCCTTTGTCCACACTCAAAGTTCAGCAGTTCATCAGAGTTTTCACTGAGGTGCTCCTACCAGTTTATGGCTGCAGCAGCTTTGGCTCAAGGTTAGCTGACTTACCTTGTCACTGGCTGTGACCCTCTGGATTTGTCTGTCTCTCCAGATGTTGGGGTGATGGCTTGCCCTGTGACCTCAATTCTCTAATGAGTCTCAGAAATGTCATTGGTTTTCAGTTGGTTCACTCTTTTTTCTGTTGTGAGCATGGGAGTGACAACTTCCAAGCTCTTCACATGTTGGAATGGAAACTGGAAGTCCCTTGAATGCAATTTTCAGCATAAAAAGGGACAACAAAAAGTTGGAAAATATGTGGCCCTACCTCATTCTTGCAGACATATAAATATATAGAACAGATATATGTATTTATATGTTGGTGTATTTGTAGGTAAAGGATGTGAAGGGTGCACACTCAAGTGTTAGCAGTAGTTACCTCAGAGGACTGGGATAGAGAGGGATGGGGAATTGCCCCTTTTATACTTCCCAATGGATGCCTTAGAACAATAAGCAGCTATTCACTAAAACCGTCAAAAAACAAAAGCATTTCGGAGTACGGAAGAAGCAAAGGGACCTAGTTCAAAGGAAAACCAACAGGATAGATTGGGTTAGTAACTAGAAAAACTGAAGGTTGCAGGTGAGATTGGGAGTGAATGACAATGAGAATGAGCTGCTTGGGCTGAGGGCTAATTACAAAGCAAGCCCTCAACGAGGGGTCTTGTGTTCGTTCCTATTTTAATCGTTGCAGCGGTGTTCCTGTGCGCATTAGCTGATGAAGATCCTGAAGCTTATGCTGGTGAAGGAATGCATCCCAGGTGTTGGAGCTAGAAAGTGGCAGAGCTGGGATGTGAACAGAGTTGAGAGCCCTCTAGAGGGCGCTCCAAGGACCGCTTCCCGGCAACACGCTGCAGCAGGGGAGAAGACTGAAGGGATCAAGGCATCCAGTTGGCTCGGGCAACTGGCTGAGAGTTTCTTACTTAAAGAAAAGGCGTGCGTGCTGAGAGGATACAAGGCAGTTTCTGTCTGAACGCTAGCTGTATAGCACTGGACCCTGGGATCAGATGAAAGTCCTCACTCCTCCGTCCCTGATGAGGAGTTGTACAGCAATGCTCGGTCAGCTGGCGAGGAGTGAGGAAGTCCCTCAGGTGGGGCTCCGGGATGGGACCTGGATTGCAGGTCAGTGCTTCCCAAGTATGGTCTGGGAACGGGTGAGAAATGCAGATTCTAGAATTACCCCCCTCCTCCAGGCCTGTCAAAGCAGAAGCTCTGGGGGTAGAGCCCAGTGATCGGTGTTTTGATTGGTCCTCCAGGTGATTCTGATGCTGGCTCCCATCTGAGAACCACTGGGAAGGCGACTGTCCAATTTTTATAGGAGAGAACTAGCCTGAAGCCATCTTCAGCCTCCTCGAGAGACACAGATGGAGGAAAAGCCAGACTGCTCTTGGTAGAAGACACAAGTGTCAATTTATGTGGTATCAAGGAACAGCCTTTGGTCCTCCTCTTTTCTCCGTTTTAACTTCCCTTTTTAGCTTTGGCAAGATGTGAATCTTTTATGATACATTATATATATAAAACGCTACATGTTATATATATGTATATATATATAGTATAGCACATCATATCTAGAAGTACAATATATACACACTACATATTAATATATTATAGTACATGATATATGTATGTAGAATCACAAAAGAGTCACATTCTTCCAAAACTAAAACTGCATTCTTAGTGCTTTTTATCAGTCTGTATCAGTTTTAGCTACTAAAGATTATATGTATTTTGTTTTTACTAGATATATTTTTGCTGGGACATATCCACCTTTTTTCCTTTGTGAGTTCTATTCCTTTGAGCTTAGAAATTTCTTCTCTTGTTATGTTTAACTCATGTTCAGTTCTGTTTTTTTTTTCAGTTTATTGCTGTTATATTTTTAAATATTTAATGTTTCAGTCTATTAATTTAGTTTTCAGTTTCTCTACCTTTGTGTCTTTTATTTTGACAAGTAAGTAATATCTTGGAAACATGCAACTAAAAAGCATACAAAGTGTTTCTTATTTAAGAAAATCCTTTGAAAAAATAAATATTTTTGCAATGCAAATAATCTCCCCTCATTTGTGTGATTTCCAAGGTTGGGTATTTCTTACAGCTTTTTCACACTTAGAATAGGTAGAGATGAAGAGGCAAACCTGATGTTAGAATTGGCCCTGCCTCAGCTGCCTGGGCTCCAATGTAGATCCTGGTGCTTTTTCCCTTGACCTCGTAGAGCTAAGATCTTGAATGTGATGGCATCTTGGCCGCATAAATGGGCCCTAAAAAAATGCAAGGTGTGCATCTGCTTTCCCAGCCAGGTGCCAGCTACTGTAGGGTAAATAAAGTCACCCCACCAGATCAGGAAGACTGAGGACATGACAGTTATTCTCTCTGGGCCCCAATCCCCAACCTATACACTGGCCAAGAAGCAGTAAAAATTTGGAGGGCATTTGGTTCATGACAGTGCTACATTGAACATAATTGAGAATTCAGAGAACAGATGCTGTGGGAGTGGGGGATACTGGAGGCTGAAGTCCCCACACACAGACCAGGGAAATGGAGTCCCCAGAAGTTTCCCCTTTCCTAGACCCATCTGCCTGAACACACACCCACAAAGCCAGCTTGCGTTTACAGGCAGAGGTCATGGCATTTCTCATTTGAATCTGGGGGCGCCTGGGTGGCTCAGTCAGTTAAGCAGCTGACTCTTGATTTCTGCTCAGGTCATGATCTCAGGGTTGTGAGGTTGAGCCCCGTGTTGGGCTCCACACTCAGTGTGGAGTCCGCTTGAAATTCTCTCTCTCCCTCTGCCCCTCAGCTCCGCAAATAAATAAAATCTTTGAACCAGCTGTTCTGAATGGAGCTGATGAAAGAACATTTTATTCCATGGGCACATCCTCAGATGCTCAGAGACCACGAAGCCCCCACTTAGCCCCGGGTGGAGCGGAGACCTCAGTTGGCATTTCCTGCTTGGCTTCCCTCCCTTCCTGGGAGGAAAGGGAAAGCCCCACACTGTTAAATGGAGGCTGTCCCCTGCACCCCTTTCTTACCTAGGGTTAGCTGGGCAAAGCTCAGACGTTGAAATTCCTTCTGGATCCATCGCTGGGGTCTGTGGAAGAGAAGTTCAGTGAAGACAGTAAGTGCTTCAAATGGGTGTGACCCCGACTGGGGTGAGCCAAATGGGACGATGGGAGGCCAGATGGGGCTGGCTTGGGAGGCAGTGACCAGAGCAGTGGGGCGCAGTCCCTCTCCTCGGGGGCTCATGGTATAGTTGGGGGGACCAAAATAAGATGGGATGTCATTTTGCCTCTCAGGGTCTTACAATTGAGTTGTGAGGGCCAAAATAACATAGGGGAGACATCCTTGAAACAGTACGAAGGTGATGATGTGCAACGTGGAATGCACAGATTTGAAGCGTTTGGTAATTGAGAGACATATGAGGAATTAACAAGGGAGATTTTGTGTTTATTAATCAGTTTACAAAAAGTACAGTCTGGTCATCCTAGTTCTTCTTCCCTCTACTTGTCTTCCTGACACAGGGTGCAGCTGGTCATGCAATCCAAGGTGTAGGGAGAGACAGACTGTTCTAGCAAAAGGAAGCTAAAGGATCTGCTGGGATGAAGTTGAACTCAGCAGCACTGAGGGTCTGATGGTTTTGGAGCTACGCCGGGCTCATGAGGTCTGCTTTCTCCTTCCTCCCCTCCTGCAGTTTGCATCCTCCTTCCCTGCCGCTCCAACAGACCCATCTTGAGTGGACCCCACAGTGGAACCAAAGAACTGATAACTGAAAAGAAGCTGGGGTGGAGGTTAGGAAAGCACGGATTAAAGGAAGCTCAGAGCTGGGGGGCAGCAAGAGCAGCGAGAACTTGCAAAATGGAGAGATTTTCCTTGACAGCTGTGGACAGGGCAGCCACCAGGGCTGTGGAGAGCCAAGAACGAGGCTCCCCACCATCGGAGGCAGAGAGGCAGGGAGGAAACGAAGCCACTTGCGCTCTCAGCCCCAGGAATTCTGGGTGGGAATCTAGGGCTCGAATGGGAAGCAGAGAACTGGGCTAAAGCCTCCGGCCCCTATGGCTGTGCTAGGCCCCATGGTTGCAGGATTGTTGGCAGAAGGCCTAGAGAGAGAAGAGCAGCCCCTGATGTCTGGGCACTGGCCTGGCACCCACAGCTCCTGTTGAACACAAACCATGTCACAGGGCCCTGACAGCAGACCCAGTGAGGGGTCAAGGCCCAAACAAGACTCCTCTGTAATGTCTGACCTTGGAAACAAGAACGTTGTCGAGCTACAAGATTGGCCAACTTCCCACGTCCTGGCCAATGCAAGAAACTGCTGCTTCTCTCCCAACTGCGCACTTAGCCCTCGCTTCCTTCCCCTCATCTTTCAAGTAAGATTTAGTAAAACAGTCATAGAATTACCCCTGCTTCCTCCCAGCTTCTGGCCCAAAGCAAAGCCTGCTTCGCTGAGCCCTCCCCCCAAACAGGTAACAGTCCAAATCCTCCAAGTGTTTTTAACACGCTCTCCGTGAGACGCCTCATGGTTCCCCATGGTGTTTGCCTTTGTTGCAATGACTTACTGAACTCAACTTAGTTCAACCGCAGGGGTAGGGGTTGGGGGGGGGGGTGCGGCTGCTGGTCTCTGGCCGGAGGGTGCTGACAGGCCACCTTCCACAATTGAGGGATCAGCACTGGGGGTGTCCGATCATTGGTTCTGCCTGAAATCCGCCAGGCTCTGTCAGGGGCTGGATGCCATGGTCAATAAGACGCAGGCCCTGCCCTCAGTGACCTGGGTGTTAGCAGAAACAGAGAAGGACAGGGGTAAGGCCTGTGCATACATTAAGTGCTCTGACAGATGTGTGAGGGAGACAGTGTTGCACAGAGGAGGGCCCTTTGGCTCAGTCTGGGTGAGTCAGGAAAGGCTTGAGTAGTTAGCTCAGGATAGGAGGGGAGGAAGAAGCTGGCTCGGGCAGGGGTCACGAGAGCTTTACCATCACAGCGTCTGTGGGTGAATGGTGGGAACTGAGCGGGGCGTGGGGGTGACGGGGCAGGCCTGGGAGGCCTTTGCTTTACCGCTCCCCTGAGAGCCAGGAGAAGTCAGTGAGGCCACGGAAGGGAAGTGACGGCATGTTCTGCGTGAGCGGTGAAGTCATCAGAGACCTGGGTGGGATTCGGGGCCTGGGGCTTCGCGACACACCAGATGTAGCAGGTGAGAGGGAGGGAGAGGCCCAGGACCAGACCTGGCTTCTGGCTCCACTGGGTGGACGGAGGCAGCTTTCACAGAGGAGGCTTTTCTCTGGGAGCGCAGCCAACCAGAACCGGGGACTGCTGATCTCAAGGACAAGGAGCCTGATCAGGCAGGAGCAAAGGTGTCCAGGGGAAAGCCTATAGCAGCAGTTGGCTGCATGCAATGGGACTGAGATGTCCTCCAGCCTCGGTTTTCTCATCTGCAAAGTGGGAGTAATGATTCTTACCTTGCGGGGCACTGTATTAAACAAGACCGTGTATAGAAATCATTTAGCACAAGGCACAGCACACAGGAGGTGTTTATACACAGACATTATTATCTTCCCATTCCATGCTTACACAGAGGTAGGGCCATCATTATGTTATTTATTGTTGATCTCTTTCTTTTGGACATATGGCGGCTTCCTTCCACATCCCCCCCCCACCCCTTCTCTTCTCATCATTTCTGGTATGAGAACCAAAGCTCATACTTCCTTCACTCACAAGATACCCCCTTTCTCTCTCCCTGGTTGATCTGTGCAGCATTACCTGGGGACAAGGAGAGCCCCGCCCACTAGTCCGCGGATTCAGAGCTTCTGCAGCTTCCCTGGGCAGGTTTTCAGCGGCCTGAGCCTCCATCACTTGGAGGAGGTCCAGTGAGCTTCAACATTTCTATACAGAAGCTCTCCCAGAGCTGAAGCAGCTCATGATATGGACCATCCCAGTAAACCCCACTCTGGCTCAGTTTTGAATCTGCTTGCTTTTGAGTCACTCCCTGGGAGGAGGTGGCTTGGAAAATCTCTCTCAGGAGAAGCCCTGCAGACCTGGTATTTGTCATTCTGGTTTTTTTCCCCCCGCAAGACCCCTGGCCCTGTCTGCTCAGGTGCCTGGGCCCAGGCTCTGCCAGGTGGGTTTCCTGGCCGGGATAAGGGTGATGGCCAGAAGCAGACAGTCTGTAAGCAAGGGAGACACTACTGTCAGGGGGATCCTGCTGGGTAGTGCTGGGGATGTTGAAAAGGGACTGGAGCTTGTCTACACCCTCTCCCCCCGACCCGCGGGGGTGCAGTCTTTTTCCCACCTGCTCAGATTCTCAGCGTCCTCCTCTCTCCCTGCTTCTGTCCTCCATGGGTCTCGGTAGGGGGCACTGTCAACAAGGCCAGGCTTCAGGGAAGGAGCACACCCTTCCTCGTTTTCTCTCATCTCCTGGTCAGCATGGCACCTGTGGATGGTGCCGGCTGTATCATCCTACGGGGAGTTTCCTACTGAATCTCAAGTCTATCATTCAGGAGGAGGAATAAATGACTGCTTCCTGCTTCCAAATGAACTCCTTCAAGGAAGCTGCTTGGCTGCCACAATTCAACGATATGTAGATACAACTTGCTTTATTGGGAAAGGACATCCAGCTGTATGGCTCGTCTGCAGATGTGGAACTCACAGTTTCACAATTTCAATTTAAGACTAAAATTATAGGTGAGCTAGAAAAACACAGTTAGAAAACCATGTGCTAGGACACCCCCTGAAGGTAGGGGAAGGATCAAAGGTAAAGAAGACAATCTCTGTCTTTATAGAACAACCTCCCTCCTCCCCCCCCCCCCGAAAAAAAATTAAAAGGAAAAAAAAAGCACTTGAATGCCAGGGGAATAATGAGTGGGCCCAGGAAAGCATCCCCTGAGGCTGACAGGAAAGTCTGGATTCAATGGCAGCAGAAAGACAACACCTGTGGGCCTGGGGAGCACCCAGAAGGTGGTGCTCCCGGGGTGTGTGGAAGTAGGGAGGCACGAGGGAGAGCTAAATGGCAGAGCAGAAGGGACCACAAACCGTCCTGTGTGCGTGAGGCCCACTGGCCTCTTCCGGTCACATGACTTACGGCGAGGCAGCTCCCTGAGCTTCTGCTTCCTCTGGGGCGGAACCAGAAGAGTAGTTATTCACATGGGCGTGTTGAGTTGCTGCGGGGCTGATGTATGTGAAGGCACTTGGTAACTGGTGAACTTGAGGGTCGCGACTTTCTTGTGCATCAGAATCACCTGGGCTGGAATTTGTGTCTCTAACAAGTGCTCGGGCGCCGCTGATGCTGATGCTGCTGGCCCTGGGACCAGGTTTTGAGGAGCGCTGCTGTGCACGGTTGTGGCGGGGGGCGGGGGAGGGAAACTAGTACTCATTTAACTTTTTTTGTGTGTGTGTGCTATTAACCAAATTAGGTTTAAATGCGTGGATACGGAATCAATGCACAGAGCTCCGTTGCTTTCTTATACACTAACAATGCAACTGTAGAAAGAGAAAATAGAGAAACGATTCCATTTACAATAGCACCAAAAACCATAAGATACCTCGGAATAAACCTAACCAAAGAGGTAAAGGATCTATACTCTGGGAACTATAGAACACTCATGAAAGAAATTGAAGAAGACACAAAAAGATGGAAAAACATCCCATGCTCATGGATCGGAAGAATAAACATTGTTAAAATGTCTATGCTGCCCAGAGCAATCTATACCTTCAACGCCATCCTGATCAAAATTCCATTGACATTCTTCAAAGTGCTGGAACAAACAATCTTAAAATTTGTATGGAATCAGAAAAGACCCCGAATCACCAAGGCAATGTTGAAAAAGAAAAACAAAGCTGGGGGCATCACGTTGCCCGATTTCAAGCTATATTACAAAGCAGTGATCACCAAGACAGCATGGTACTGGCACAAAAACAGACATATAGACAAATGGAACAGAATAGAGAGCCCAGATATGGACCCTCAACTCTAGGGTCAAATAGTCTTCGACAAAGCAGGAAAAAATATGTAATGGAAAAAAGTCTCTTCAATAAATGGTGCAGGGAACATTGGACAGCCACATGCAGAAGAATGAAACTCGACCATTCTCTAACACCATACACAAAGATAACCTCAAAATGGATGGAAGATCTCAATGTGAGACAGGAATCCATCAAAATCCTAGAGGAGAACATAGGCAATAACCTCTTTGACATCGGCCACAGCAACTTTTTTTTTTATGTTATGTTAATCACCATACATTACATCATTAGTTTTTTTAAATTTTATTTTATTATGTTATGTTAATCACTATACATTAGATCATTAACTTTTTTAAATTTTATTTTATTATGTTAATCACCATACATCATTAGTTTTTGATGTAGTGTTCCATGATTCATTATTTGCGTATAACACCCAGTGCTCCATTCAATACGTGCCCTCTTTAATACCCATCACCAGGCTAACCCATCCCCCCACAACCCTCCCCTCTAGAGCCCTCAGTTTGTTTCTCAGAGTCCATAGTCTCTCATGGTTCATCTCCCCCTCCGATTTCTCCCCCTTCAGTTTTCCCTTCCTATTCTCTCTCTCTCTCTTTCTTTTTTTAACATATAATGTATTGTTTCAGAGGTACAGGTCTGTGATTCATCAGTCTTACACAATTCACAGTGCTCTCCATAGCACATACCCTCCCCAATGTCTATCAGCCAGCCACCCCATCCCTCCCACCCCCGACCACTCCAGCAACCCTTGGCTTGTTTCCTGAGTTTAAGAATTGCTCATATCAGTGAGATCATATGATACATGTCTTTCTCTGATTGACTTATTTCGCTTAGCATAATACCCTCTAGTTCTATCCACGTCGTTGCAAATGGCAAGATTTTGGGTTTTTTTTGATGGCTGCATAATATTCCATTGTGTGTATATATATATATATATATATATATATATATATATATATACCACATCTTCTTTATCCATTCATCCATTGATGGACATCTTGGCTCTTTCCATAGTTTTGCCATTGTGCACATTGCTGCTATAAACATTGGGTGCATGTACCCCTTCGGATCACTACATTTGTATCTTTGGGGTAAATACCCAGTAGTGCAATTGCTGGGTCATACAGTAGCTCTATTTTCAACTTTTTGAGGAACCTCCATACGGTTTTCCAGAGTGGCTGCACCAGCTTGCATTCCCACCAACAGTGTAGGAGGGTTCCCCTTTCTCTGCATCCTCGTCAACATCTGTTGTTTCCTGACTTGTTGATTTTAGCCATTCTGACTGGTGTGAGGTGGTATCTCATTGAGGTTTTGCTTTGGATTTCCCTGATGCCGAGCAATGTTGAGCACTTTTTCATGTGTCTGTTGGCCACAGCAACTTCTTTCAAGATACATCTCCAAAAGCTAGTGAAACAAAAGCAAAAATGAACTTTTGGGACTTTATCAAGATAAAAAGCTTCTGCACAGCAAAGGAAATGGTCAACAAAACAAAGAGACAACCCACGGAATGGGAGAAGATATTTGCAAATGACACTACAGACAAAGGGCTGGTATCCAAGATCTATAAAGAACTTCTCAAACTCAACACCCAAAAAACAAATAATCAAGTCAAAAAATGGGCAGAAGACATGAACAGACACTTCTCTGAAGAAGACATACAAATGGCTAACAGACACATGAAAAAATGTTCATCATTAGCCATCAGGGAAATTCAAATCAAAACCACAATGAGATACCACTTTACACCAGTTAGAATGGCAAAAATTGATAGGGCAAGAAACAACAAATGTTGGAGAGGTTGTGGAGAAAGGGGAACCCTCTTACACTATGGTGGGAATGTAAGTTGGTACAGCCACTTTGGAAAACAGTGTGGAGGTGCCTCAAAAAATTAAAAATAGAGCTACCCTATGACCCAGCAATTGCACTCCTGGGTATTGACCCCAAAGACACAGATGTAGTGAAAAGAAGGGCCATATGCACCCCAATGTTCATAGCAGCAATGTCCACAATAGCCAAACTGTGGAAAGAGCCGAGATGCCCTTCAACAGACGAATGGATAAAGAAGATGTGGTCCATACATACAATGGAATATTACTCAGCCATCAGAAAAGATGAATACCCAACTTGTACATCAACATGGATGGGACTGGAGGAGATGATGCTAAGTGAAATAAGTCAAGCAGAGAAAGTCAATTATCATATGGTTTCACTTATTTGTGGAACATAAAGAATAGCATGGAGGACATTAGGAGAAGGAAGGGAAAAATGAAGGGGGCGGAAATCGGAGGGAGAGACGAAGCATGAGAGACGATGGACTCTGAGAAACAACCTGAGGGTTCTAGAGGGGAGGGGCGTGGGGGGATAGGTTAGTCTGGTGATGGGTATTAAGGAGGGCACGTACTGCATGGAGCACTGGGTGTTACATGAAAACAATGAATCGTGGAACACTACATCAAAAACTAATGATGTATTGTATGGTGACTAACATAACATAATAAAATAAAATAAAATAAATGCATGGAAAGGAGTGAAGAAAGCATCAGACACACTCTCTTTTCCTCCCTCTGCTTATTGTACCTGATAATGACAGCCTTAGGAATTAAACAAATATGGAATTTTCTGATTAATTATCCTAACGTTTTTGCACCAAGTGGAGACAAACCCTTGTTTGGTGGCTGGTACTTAAATCTGCCGGAGCTTGTTTAAGCATAAAAGGAGAATGTTTTCTGAGCTAGAGGGGAAGGTTTTGGAGGCTGCTGGGAGTGCAGCGGCCCCATCCTGGCCTCCAGAATAGGGGACTCCCACCCTGTCAGGCTCTCTGTCCATCTTTCTTCCTGCCCTGTAGAACAACTTTCTCTGCCTGCTTCCCAGGCCACATCATGGCTCACGGCTCCCCTCAGCGGTCTGCTTTCTGTCCTTCCAGGGTGCCCCAAGTCTATTAGCATCCCTGGTGGAAGCAGGCCTTCTGGAAACGCTGGTCACCACGGAAACAACATACTCCTGACCTGACCTGCAATGTGCCTGTTCATGACCTCCACCTGGAGCTTCAGTGCCACGCCCCAGGTGACCCGGGGAAGTTATCCTTCCCTTCCTTCCTGCTGTCCTTCAGGTGTTTGAAGATCACTCTTTCCATGTCTTGCTGAAAGGCCAAATTGCTGCTTTTCTCTCTCACTGCATGGTGTGTGAGGCTGAATTTGGCCCTCTGGATGTGGTCAAAGTGGATGATTATTTCAGGACTCACTCCGATATGGGAACACAGAAATGAATGTGAGAAATGGTCCTCGACCTGCAGGCTGGGGTGGCAGGGAGACCTGGGTGTGCAGGCAGGGATGGAGTGTGAACAGGGCCCTGGGAGGACTGTGGGTAGGGTGTGGAGGAGGGTGAGGAGGACGGGTATATAGAGGCAGAGCCCTCCAGGCAGCGGACGTGGGGAAGAAACGCAGAGCTAGGCGGGCATGGGGTGTGATTGAAGCAGTGGGGTGGGATGTGGGGGCACTGGGCTGTGTGAGCTGGGAGAGGCTAGGCAGAGTGCCCAGACCAGGCTGTGGAAACAACCTTCCCCCCCCACCCCGAGCCGGCTGCACACTGGCATCACCAGGAGAGCGTCCACAATTTTCCAGTGCTCATGCCCTAGCCCAGCACTGAGATCAGAATGTCTGGGGTATGCCAGGGATGGGAGGTTTGGAAAGCTCCCCAGGTGCCTCTAATATACGGCTAAGGTGAGAATCCCTGGAGTAGGGCAGGGGTTCTCAAAGTGTGGCCCCTGGACCAGCAGCATCAACATCCCCTGGGCACTTGTTAGAAATGAAAGTTCTCAGACTCCACCTCAGACCTGGGGATCAGAGACTGTGGGGGCAGGGCCCAGTAAGCTGTGTTTCAACAGCTCTCGAGGTGATTCTGATACCCTACCGGGTGTGAGGACCACTGTCTTAAGAGCTTGGACTTTCGGGACCTGCAATCCAGGAAGACTGGCTTCCCTGTTTTCTGCCATGTAGTATATCTTTCCTGAGGCAATGAAGGATAGACTCAGCTACTTGCTCTGGGGTGGGGGTGGGGGGGTTGGGAAGGGGCAGGTAGGGAGAAAAAACATCCATACACAACCATCTCACAATGTTATCCAACCGTAGACAAGTCTCAGGAGCTGGCAAAGGTGGGCAAAGGTGCACCTGCAGAGAAGGGGTTGGGGTTCCTGCCTGACCCTGGCTGGAGTGTGAGGCCCTAATGGAGGCTTGCACTCTTGTTCCACTAGGGACTAGGTGGAGGTGAGGTGCTTTCCCTCAGGCCTATCCAAACCAGCGGACTTCACCTCTTGGTGATTTACCTGAACCTTCTGAGAGCTGCTGGGCCCAGGCCCTACCAGGGCAACAGACCCTCCTTCATCCCCACCCCCAGCAATGTCTGTGGATAGGTGTTGATAGGCATGCAGCCTCTGTGTCCATGGAGGCTGGCCTGTGAGGGCATGACACACCTCTCAAAGGTTCTGGGGCCACAGAAAGGGAAGGGTATCATCCCTGAGATCATGAGGGTGTGGGGACACTTGATTGAGAACCGGTGACCCCTAATGCCCTTCACCTGATCTCGTCTAACTCCTATTGGTGCTGCTGAGAGCTTGGCTGCGAACACCCAAGGTCTTGGGCAAGTTACTCAGTGTTCCCAAGCCTCAGTGTCCCCATCCATAAATGGGATCTGTAACAGGGCCTGTCCTTCAGAGTCGTGAAGAGAATGTGGGAGAGTGCTCCATAAATCCAGGTGATACATCCAGGAACATCAGCTCTTCTGGAAGCCCTTGCTGACCCCACATGCTGGGCCAGGGGCCACCTCTGGACTCCCACAGCCCTGGGTGCCCTCTATGACGGCAGTGGCCACACGCACAGCTGCTCTGTTTGTGTGCTGGTTTTCTCCCCTGGATCCAGAGTTCCTGATGACAGAGACAGTCTTTTCTCTCTGTTTCTCTGTGTCTAGTGCACGATGTGGCCAGAGCAGGTGGTGCTTTGATCACCGAGTAACTGCAATGACCAGATCCGGGTGCCAGATCTCATGCTGCGTGGGGCCACAGGGAGGTTCCTTTGTCCTCGAACCCCATCCCGTTTGTCCAGGCCTTATGTCCCCCCCCTTAACAGCTAAATGGTCCCTTTTATGGTGCAGGAAAGATCACAGGGGTGGGAGTGGGGTGGGGGAAGATCAGGCACAGTAATACCTTTTTTTTTTTAGATTTTTTAATTTATTCATTTTACACACACAAAGAGAGAGAGCACAAGCAAGGGGGGGTGGTAGGAAGAGGGAGAGGGAGAAGCAGACTCCCCAATGAACAGGGAGCCCAATGCGGGGCTCCATCCCAGGACCCTGGGATCATGACCTGAGCCGAAGGCAGACGCTTAACTGACAGAGCCACCCAGGCGCCCTGGGCAGGCACAGTAATTCCTGTGCAAAGGGACAAGGGCCCAGAACACAGCAGCAGGGATGATGGTGGTGGTGGTGGAGATGGCCAGCCAGGGGGATTGTTAGCAGGTGTGGGTGAGCAGCAGGGTAGGATGGGCAGTGAGCAACATGATGTAGTAAGTGACCTCTGGGGCTGGGGCTTAGGCTTTGGTTAAAAAACAAAGCAAAACAAAAAACTTCCCAAGGGACTCTGATATACAACCAAGGCAGAAAATACTTAATGTTGGACTTGCCCGCGTTAGCTGCAGATGGAGGACCTGTCTCTGTGGCTTTGGGGTCCAGAGTCTGGGACTTCCTTTCCCCCGCCTGAACAAACAGCCTGTAATGGCGGCACCCACGCCCATGCTCTCGCAGGAATAGAGTGTTTTCGGTGACTGCGAAAATGAATATTACTATCTGTAGTTAAAATAGCAGCATCTTGACGTTATTTTCATGCTTATGAATAATTTATTTTTTATCTTAATGTTGCATTAACACTGCTGTGCATGTCATCGCCTTTCCTTTTGCTTCAAGAGAAAATATTGCAAAATGCTTGAGTTGTCCAGAGGGCCTGTGATTTTCACACCTGGGGCTTCAGACAGGGAAGTTCGGAGAGGGGAGCAAGTCCACTTCTAGGGCCTTTATCTGGGAGGAGCTTGGGTGCTGGTGGGGGAGGGGAGAGGGGTTAGTTAATTTAGACAAGACCAGCTGATGAAAATAATCCTTGAAACAAGAGTTGAATAGAGTTTGCAGGGTTTTATGTGCTTTTGAAATCCATGATGACCAATCCAAGACATTTCATTCTCAAAATCTGGGCTTGATTGCACCTTCAAGTTCCACCTTCAAGTTCTGGAAGGCCCTCAGTTTATATTCTTTCCCTGTTCCTTCTAGACTTGTGTTTGGGATCCCTTTGTCTACAGTTGGCTTCCTAGACTGGGAAAAAAAGCCCAAGATAAGAAAGCTCTGTTTTAGGACTTTATGAGTAAGACACAGCTCTTAAGAAGCCACGAATCCTTTGTGGAGGAACGGACATCAACTACAAGCAGTGTTAAAAGTAGGAGGGTAGAGAAAATGTTAGAAACAGAGGAGGGATATCTAATCTAGCCTAAGGAGTGGGGCCATCTGTAAAGTTTTCTCAAAGGAGGTCACGTTTTATTTGGGTTTTGAAGGATGAATAGGAATGTTCTGGAACTGGTGGGGGATCGTGGTGGTAAAGAAAAGCAGAGAAAAGAAACTGAGCTGCATTTTTTCCAGTTTCCAGAGAATGGATGGGGCTGACAGAGTGGAGTGAGAAGCAGCTAAGAACACAGCCGAGTCTTACTTCACAGTGTTGGAGGTATAACACTGAGTGAGACGAACTGGGTAGTATTTACTCTTTCCTTTTGGGGTGAGAGCATGGCCACTTAGTAGGAAGAATTTAGACTTTGGGGTTAGAGAGAACTGGCACTGAATCCTGGCTCTGCATTTGCCAGCCACGAGGACCTGGGCATGTTATTTTTCTTCTCGGAGCCTCACTTTTTTCATCCTGCTTATTATAGTTGATAATGACCTTGGTGCCAGAACCTGAGGAGTTATTTCAGAAACCAGGCTCACCCTGGTGGGACGGTGCAGGTGAATGTACTAAGCAAAGACAGTGATGGAGGATGATGGGCAAAGGCAACTTTGTGAACTGAGCCATCAGTCAGACAGAGGAGAGGGCTCAAGACCTGAGATTCTTTCTCTAGAAAAAATTTTTAAAATATTTTATTTATTTATTTGTCAGAGAGAGAGAAAGAATACACAAGCAGGGGGAGCAGCAGGCAGAAGGAGAAGCAGGCTCTCCACTGAGCAAGGAGCCCAACGTGGGACTCGATCCCAGGACCCTGGGATCATGACCCGAGCTGAAGGCAGCCACTTAACCAACTGAACCACCAAGGTGTCCCTCTTTAGAAAAATTTTTAATTGGAGTATAGTTGGCATACAGTGCTATATTAGTTTAAGGTGTACAACATAGTGCTTTGACAAGGCTATCCATCATGCAATTCTCACCATGATAAGTCTAGTTACCATCTGTCACCATACAAAGTCATTACAATATTATTGACTCTATTTCCTATGCTGTACTTTTTATCCCTGTGACTTATTTATTTTATAACTGGAAGTTTGTATCTCTTAATCCCCTTCTCCTATTTTGCCAATCCCCGCCCACCTCCCCTCTGGCAACCACATTTGTTCTCTGTATTTATGAATCTGTTTCTATTTTTGTTGTTGTTGTTTTGTTTTGTTTTTTAAGATTCTGAATATAAGTGAAATCATATGGTATTTGTCTTTCTCTGCCTGATTTATTTCACTTAGCATAATACCTTCTAGGTCCATTCATGTTGTTGCAAATGGCAAGATTTCATTCTTCTTTTATGGCCGAGTACTATTCCATTGTGTATATATACCACATCTTCTGTAACCATCCCTCCATGGATGGACACTTAGATTGCTTTCATATCTTGGTTATTGTAAGTAACACTGCAATAAGCATAAGGGTGCAGATATCTTTTCAAATTAGTGTTTTTTTTTTTTTTTTTTTTTTTTTGGATAAATACCAGGAAGTGGAATTGCTGGATTCTATGGTGATTCTATTTTTAGTTTTTTTGGGACATCTTCATACTGTTTTCCATAGTGGCTGCACCAGTTAGCATTCCCACTAACAGAGCACCAAGTCTCCCTTTTCTCCCCATCCTCGCCAACACTTGTTATTTCTTGTCTTTTTGATATTAGTCATTCCGACAGGTGTGGGGGGGGGGTATCTCATTGTGGTTTTGATTTGTGTTTCCCTGATGATGAGTGATGCCGAGCATCTTTTCATGTGAGACCTGAGACTCTTAGAAGCTTTCCTATGAGGCGAGGCCATGGTCAGGAAAACAAGTCAAGGGGCAGAACACCAGGATCAAGGAAGGAGAGGGTTACCATTGGGATGGCTGGGATGTGGTCAGCACTGTGGTAGTACCTGGCAAGGTTCTAAACCCTACATCGATGTTGTCATTGAACCCTCACATCCATCCTACCAGATTGAAGCTATGTATATTTTTTATTGTGATAAAATACATATAACATTAGATTTACCATTTTAACCATTTTCAAGTGGTTAGTTCTAGTATATCTACATTGTTGTGCAATCACCACCATGCGCCTCCAGAACTTTTTCATCTTCTCAACTGAAACTCTGCGTCCATTAAACAAGCCCCCAGCCCTCCCCAACCCCCTGGTCACCACCCTTCCACTTTCTGCCTCTATAAATTTGACTACTCTGGGCAGAAATGGAATCATACAATATTTCCCCTTTGTAACTGGCTTATTTTATGTAGCCTAATACCTTTAAGTTTCATCCATGTGGGAGCTATTTTAGTCTTTATTATAAAGGGTGAGAAATTGGGGGCGCCTGGGTGGCTTAGTTGGTTAAGCATCTGCCTTCGGCTCCGGTTATGATCCCGGGGTCCTGGGATCAAGCCCTGCATCGGGCTCCCTGCTCAGTGGGGAGCCTGCTTCTCCCTCTTCCTCTGCCCCTCCCCGTGCTCTCTCTCTCACTCTTGTTCTTGCTCTCTCTCTCTCAAATAAATAAAATCTTAAAAAAAGAAAGGTTGAGAAATTGGTTCTTGGAGAGGGGCAGAGGAAAAGGTAGGATTTGAACTGAGGCAGCCCAACTCCTGAATCTAAGCTCACACCTGCTAGCAGGCAGACACCAAGGCACACCTATTCCCTGACAGTCTTCCTCATGCCTCTCCAAGGGTGGCCTTGCTGGCACTGTGTGTTCTGAGCTGAGGCTGGGGAAGACCAGGCCCCTCTGCTGTCTGCTCATGGAGATCCATCAGGAACTGATGTGTTTTCTGGCCTTGGCTGCTGCTTGTGACTTTTCTCAGCAGACTCTGTGAAAACACAGGAGCTTTGCTCCTGCCCATAGTCTTGTATGGATGTATGTTCTAGAGCCTGCTGGTTTCATGAGAAACTGTCGTCAGAGGCCTTCAGAGCAGAGTTAACAGGTAGGGTCATCGAGGCTGGGGGTGAGGGGCCAGGGGAGGCTTCCTGTAGGAGGAGGTGAGGCCAGAGAGTGACTTTGAAGGGTGGGAGGATTTGCAGGCAAGCTCAGGATGTAATTACGCCAGAGAAAGGCATAAATTCCCCAAGTAAAGGAAAGCTAATTGAAATGTCAGCCCTGTTACCTGTGCTCTCTCCCAAAGTCAGGATCCTCTACGCCTCATAAGAGCCCTGCCGGAAACTATTGCCGAGAAGTGTTTTCTTTAATTGGACAAGGCACTGATTTAGACAATGCCTCTCCAGTGTGGATTAAAGAAAAAAAGTAAATTACTTAATCGTGGTTGGCTTGATGAAGCAAATGCTTCTGGAAGGGGGCTGCTGGAGGAATTGGAATTTCTCCTCACCCCATTGGACTCATCTAATGAAAACTTAAACCTCATCAACACCTTAACCTACTGGGGCTGAGCTGTGATAAGGGACTCTCTAGCAAGCTCCCAGGAACCCCACGAGGCCAGAAAACCTCACTGATCTTCTAGAAGCAGAGAGGAGAGGAGGGGCGGGGGCAGGGGCTGGATTGGAGGAATTGTCAGTTCTTGAGGGGAAGTAGGGGACTGACACTGAGCCCCAGGTCCCTGATGCCCATTTCTAGGACTTAGGAGATGCCCTGGAGTCTCTGGACCTGGCCTATCCCCAAAAAGGACACGATCCTGTGCCCATGCTCCATTGGGTCTGGTGCTGGCCAGCTTCCTCACCTGGAAAATAATAGCCAGCACTCCTTGAGCATCCGGTCTACGAGAGACACATTCTTACCACCATCCCACGGAGTAGTGAGGAATTAGTCCCATTAATTGATGAGAAACTTGAGATCAGGAAAGGGAAGTAACCTGACCAAGATTATGGAGCCAGTAAGTGGTACAGCCAACGTGCACTCTGGGCCCATCCGTCTTCCCAACAGGAGGCTCCCTGTTCTTTGTGGACTGAACTGGATGATATCTAAGGGTCCCTGGCAGACCACCATCTGCATAATGCTCTTGGTTTTATAGATCAGGCATTTAAATTGACTTTGGGGGCTCATGGGTACCCAGCCACCCATGATAACACCATGCCAAATAGAATATGTTGTTTCTCTCCAGTGTTGCTCATCAGCTAGCAGGTAATGAGGTTCCTGCCATGTACCCAGGAAGGGTGCCAAGGTTGTTCACCTCAGTTACCAGCAAACTTTAAATAAAACCTCAGAGACGTAGAGATTGGACATTTAAGATCTGCTGAAACATTAAGATCCTAGACCTAAAGAGTATGGCTTATATGGCAGGAATTGTTTACAAGGTTTGATTTCAATAGTTAGATAAAATTATAGACCAAGCCCCCATTTCTTACACTTTTTTGGTACCCTCAGGTTTGACAGAGAAACAGGTAGGAGCTGTAATTTGCCTCTAAAACATATACAAATCATCTCAAAGTCAAGCCCTACTAGACCTGAGTAGCTTAGTGGGGTATGGACTAGAACGAGGCAGGGGCCAGACATTATGGCACCCATGCTGTGGATGTGCACTGGGCCAGGCCTTGCAGAGCTCACAAAGGGAGAAGACAAGGCGTCGTTCATGAGCAGTTTGCCACAGGTTCACTGGCCAGTGCCAATGAGTCATCGTGTCCCAGACTGGGAATGCTTCTCGGAGGGGATGCTTCCAACCACTGTTGACTTAGCACCCCAGAGCTGGGGCCCTCTGCCTGGCAGATGGTGTTCCATGTGTTCTTTTGAGGGTGAGCTCATTGTGTGCATGGGTCACCCACCCACTCATTCAGGTATCGCTGAGTATTTACTGTTTGCTAGTCGCTGTTCCAAGCTGGGGATAGAGTGACAACTAAGACCAAGACAGTCCCTTCTCTCATGGAGCTGACATATTTTTAAAGATTTTATTTATTTATTTGAGAGAGAGAGAGCGGGGGAGGGGTGGGGGAGAGGCAGAGGGAGAGGGAGAAGCAGGCCCCCTGCTAAGCAGGAAGCTTGACCCCGGGGCTCGATCTCAGGACCCTGAGATCATGACCTGAGCCAAAGGTAAATGCTTAACTGACTGAGCTACCCAGGCACCCCCGGAGCTGACATCTTTAGAGTCCCGTTAGAAAGTTCTGATTTCTGGAATGTTTTTTCTTATGACAAGCAAATCAGCCTCCCTGGGACTTCCCCCATAGTCCTGATTTGGTTCCCAGGGTAGCCCAAGGCCATCTTGTCTCTTCTGGTGGTTGAACATTACCTGTCTTGCAGCCTGATGGAGAGGCAGACACAGCCCCTGTTGTTGTTCCATTGCACAGTCCCAGCCAGTCCCTTTCTCTTAGCTCAGGGTCCTCCTGACACCCTTCCCAGGGGTCCTCACTGGGCAAAAGCAACCCCCAGTGGATACCACAACTCCTGCAGGTCTAACATGCTGCCCTGGGAAATGGTTCTTCCTATACCAGTCAGAGTTTGGACTCACCAGAAAGATATCATCCAGAAATGCCATTTTAGGATGGGGGAGAATTGAGGAGGTGGTGGCTGGGGTTCGGGGAGACAAAGAGATGGGAAGGGGGGCAGCTGCTGGTGTCCACCACCTTTTCTTCCGTTCCTTTCAGTTGCCTTCCTGGCCTGGCATGCTAAGGCTTTCCACACCCAGATCCAAAGTGTGAGGCTGTGTTTCTTTGGTATGTGGATGCCAGCCCTCGTACCAGGAGCAGGAGATGCTGAAACCATATGCCGTACCGTCTAAGAGCCCCAGTCCTGTGAGAAGGCAGAGCTGGAGCAGGTGTATATGCAGGGTCTGAGGGAGACTGCAGGTGAGTGTTAGAGCATTGAGGACATGGACCAGGGGCAGTTTGTGCCACCTCACGGTTCGGGGATGGCTTCCTGGGTGTGGAGATGCATGAGGCATTGAAGCCAAGTGGGCAGAGGTCCTGGGCAGAGGCAGGGTAGGAATAGAGGTCATGGCAAGTGTGTGGGAGCTCTGAGTGGCTTGCCTTGTCTCTAGGTTGCAGTGCCTGGAAGAGCATACCGCAAGCATTCTGGGTTTTATTCTGCAGGGTTTAAGGACAGGAGGATCTGTTGGGCATCAGTCAATCGTACTTTGAGTCCTAACTGGACTTCTATGTAATTCTGAGGCTTTGGGCAAATCAGAAGCAGTCCTTCCAACCTCAGTTTCCTTATGTCACCCTTTGAGCTTTCCTCTGGCCCTCCCTCCGCTCAGTGCCTGCCCCTTCTGGGAGATGGATGGGGTGACTGCCCTCATCTTGAATGTCCTCCGTGGGAATGGAGACTTGGGTGGCGGGAGTGGGATAGGGTGGCCACGCCTTCTCTGCCCCTGGGGGATGAACACACCCTGCTGTTGGGCGTGTCTGGCAGGAGACCTGGCAAGCTGGCCTGGGGCTTTCCCCACCCATTCCCCCCGAGTGGTCCAAGGTGCCAGGGCTCTCTGGAGGGCACACAGCCGAAGGTCATCCCTGCCTTGAGCTGACCCCAGGGTGGATACAGTTAGCTCTCTGGCTGGGATGCTTTGATTCTTGGACCTTGGGGAAATGATCAGATGGGCTCTTGGGATGCTCACCTCTCTTTGTAGGACCCAGCAGGCGGGTAGGGCTGGAGATGGCAGAGCCTGGGGCAAATACCCCAAAGTGTCAGACACGAATCAGAACCATCTACTAATGTGACCGGCATTAGACCACTGCGCTGAAGAGCATGGTGTCCAGATCCCGACTCTGTGTGGCTCTGGGCAGATTGCTTCAGCTCTCTGTCTCATTGATGGGACTCACTTCTAGGATGAGCAGATTAAAGACAGGCACGCCAGGGCTCAACTCAGGGGTGCACAGTACAAGGGCAGTGTGGCTGGCCCTGACCTCGAGCAGTAAGAGCGCTCTGTGCAATGGTGAGAATTATTACCTTCTGTAGGGAGGCTAGGGGGAAAAACGCAGAGACCCACACCCAGCCCTGAGGCCAGGCCAGAGCACGGCTTGAGGCCAGAGAGTAGAGAAGTGAGGTAGGCCAGTGGAATACTATCTGACAGTGGTTGGATGCTCTGGTATGAGTTTGGAGCTGGGCCCGGCCAGCCACTTGGACCCATGTGAGCATGTAACATTTGGAGACGATCAGGCTTTTGTTGGGGTAGTGCGGATGTAAAGTTCTCCACTAAATTTTCTATAAATGCTTTTTATTAGCTGGTGCTTTACGATGTGAGAGCTATTGAATTAGGCATCCATTACTTCTACTCCCTGGGGAAGGAAGGATGCCTTCCTGCATCCTCTGTGCAGGTGAAGCCAAGAGGAATATGAAAATCAGGCAACAGGGAGGCCTGGTTATCAGGAGGGCACTGATGGCCCTCTGAAGACCTTTTTCTCGGGAAGCAGGATAATATAAGACACAAGCAGTATCCTTTGCCCTGAAAGCAAAGCAGCTTCCTTCTTAAACATTGCTAATGTTTAAAGTGGTCTCCAGAGCCATGTCTTTTGGCTCACCCTCCTCCTCTGGGTTTGAGGACGAGAGCTTGCCCTTTGTATCCTGCTTCCCTAGCCCTGAGCTCACTGTGCATGACACCAAGAACATGCAGAATGACATAAGCTTTGTCGTTGTTGGGCAAGGCATCCATCCTATGGCCAGCACTGTAGGGCTCGGTGTAATCCTGAAGCCATGAGGATGAAGGGAAGAAAGGCCCATCTTTAAGGAGACCACTTTCTGTGGAGTGTAACAAACTGAAACAAGAAATTGAGGCACCAGTGGGTAAATGAAGCAGTGGAGGTGTGTGGGAGCCGTGGGACCCAGGAAAGGGAACCAGTCACTAGCCTGGGGCGTCAGGTACACAACTGAAGGAGGGAGCTTTGAGCAGAGCACTGAGGGATGCTGGGGGCTTATATTCTTCCAGAGAGACTTACATTTGTCCTGGGGGAGGAAGGCTGGACAGATGATGGGGGTGGGGGGACATCGGCCTCCAGGGGTTTCCCTGTGGACGGGATGTGGACTCTCTGATGTGCAAGGTGGATCAGGATACCTCCAGTGCTGGTTTGGCTTCACAAAGAAGACATCCAAGTAGCAGGCGGTTCTGGAACCCAGGTGGGCAGTCAGCTCATATATCTGTGTGTGTGTGTTTGTGTGTATGTAGGGGTGGTTCTGTGAACAACTAGATGGAGAGGGAAGGGCCCAGCCTTCAGGGTACGACTCTAGCACTAGCAGGGCTAGTGCTGGGCTGGGCAGGGCCTCTGTGTACAGCTGTGCAGGCTGTGCATTGCTCAGGGATGCCGCATCAAAGGGAGTACTGTTCACATAATAGAAACCATAGATTTATACATCTAATGTGACAATTCTGGAAAGTGGAAATAAAATGTCTCATTTTAATAAATATCAGAAAATGATAACAGTTTTACAATACATGGAAATGAAGTGTCTGAAGAAAGAGAATCTTTTTTTGATTTGTGCAAAGGTCCACATAGGCTCCCAGCATCCCTGAGGCTGGGCATATGAACTGGGCCAATCCGTGGTGCAGAGGGGCAGGAGGGGGTCTGTGGGCCCCTCCCTCGCATACTCTATACCACTGTCTCTTTCAGGAATATTGCTGCTGAATTTTTCATTGGGTGGTGGGGTGCCTCCCTCATGAGGACCTTGCAGGTGAGCAGGTGAGAGAAACAGGGGAGGCTGGGGGCAGGAACACCTTGTCAGTGGTCCTGAACGTTGCCTAGGGAAGGGGGAGTGGGGGACAAGGCGAGAGGGCAGGTGCACCTCATAGGGCATCCGACAGCGCCTGAGCAGAACCCAGAACCCCTTGAAGGCAGGAGCCCGGCCGTGTGACTCGGTTGAATGGAGGGGGTTCTAAAGCTGGGATGGCTCTAGAATGCCTGCCATTCCTTACTTTGAGGGGTTTTGCAATTTCCAAATGGCTTTCCTGGAACACTGGTGTTGAGACAGACGTGGAGGAGCAGGCCTGACCATGAGAGTGCTCAGAGGAGGAACCGGAGGGGACAGCACAGGGTCTGCTGCGCTCAGGCTCCCGTGTCGCATGCCGGTGCCCAGAGGCTCCGTCCAAAGGACCAGGTTCCTATTATTGCAGCCAGCATCGCCTCAACACCTGTCTAACCTTTTCTAAGGAACCAACCCCTATTCATCGCTCCAGGCCCTAGTATTCCGGGGTCCTCTGCATACCGTGTGGGCTCAGCAGAGGCATCTCTCCCCCGCCCAGGAGTGTGTAGAGCCCTGGGGAGCATCGGAGCTTCCCGCCAAGGCACCCCCAGACGCCCTTCTCCCCCAGCCCTTCCGGCCCCTGGCAGCCGCGGGCGGTTCTCTGTCCCTCCTCTCTCGCTCCTCCATGGTGCCTTGTCCTGCCAGGAGCTAGCAGGGAAAGGCGGACGGGGGGGGGGGGGGGCGTAGGCATGCATGGGCCGTGTGGGGGAGGTGGGGCGGGATGGTGGCTTTACCGTCCTTCCAGACTCGCCCACATCACACCTGAGTCTGGGATGTCTCTCTGGAGAATAGCCCCAGCCTCCTAGAGAAGCAGATTTGACTCAGCTATTTCTTGTCAATTCATCAAATGTCCCTAGGCCATTGGAGCCCCCTACGGCCACAACTCAGGCCCAGGGTGAGTGTTCTGCTTTGGGGGCTGAGAGAAAAGGTCACTCAGGGGACACCTTTCTCTCCCAAGTTTGGGCCCCACCCGATCAGTGTCCCCTCATACACAGACTCTAGATCCTGCCCACAGTCATCTCTGAATGCGTCAAGCAAGACATAGACAGAACTCCTGCTTCCCTCTGTGCTTATTTGTAGCCCCCGAATCCCAGAATAGATATTTCCCTATCAAGGAGCACAAATAATGGAAGAAGAAAGAAGGTGCCCCTTATTGGAGTAGATTGCCTTGCCTGAAATAGCCCTATAACAAACGTGCTTCTCAAGTACCTCTTGATGGAATCTATGAACATTTGTAGTATTTTACATTGAGCTTAATAATTTATTAATGTTTAATATTTCACAAGAGTAAAGCAGAAAAGCTGATGAAATTTTCATATCTGCTATTATAAGCTCAATGGAAGCTGGGTGGTGCTGAGGGCCTGAAGCCCGGTACGTGACCCTGTCCGCAGGCCCAGTCCGCCTATGTAACCCTCCTCTGCCTGCCCTGGGGGGGTGCCCAGACCCCAGAGGTCCTGTGCACAGAGCCAGATGCTTGGGGGTGTTGTCAGTTTGGATGAATAGCAAGACTCGCTTGTGGCATGATTTGCCTAGGGCCAAGCATCTCCTCTATTCCCCGGATTTTCCTCACTGGGCTGTTGTGAAGCCTCCGTTGTCCATCATTAAGATAGATTGTATTCCCTGTGAGAGCATCAGCACCCTTGGGAAGCGTAGCTTGTAGCTAATGATAGCAGATCTGATTCACTGTTGTAAATGTTTTATATCAACAATTCATTAATTTCTCACAACAATCCTAAGAGACAGGAGCTCTTGTCCTCATTTTATAGATGAGAAAACTGAGGCCCAGCAAGGGGAAGCAGTTTGTTCAGGGTTGTGCAGGAGTCCTGAGCTGAGATTTGGGTCTAGGCAGTCTGGCTGCAGAGTTTGTTGTCGTCGTCTTCTTCTTCGAGAAAGAGAGAGTGAGGGGGGAGAGGGAGAGGCAGAGGGAAAGGGAGAGAGAGAATCTCAAGCAGGCTCCACGCCCAGTGTGGAGCCCAGTGTAGGGCTTGATTCCAGGACCCTGAGATCATGACATGAGCCAAAATCAAAAGTCGGACACTCAACCGACTGAGCCACTCAGGCGTCCCCTGAGTCAGTCTTCTTAATTCTCACACTGTGTGTTTTCTCTAAACACAAACCAAACCAACCAACAGTTTATTGCATCCTTAAAAAGCGCATGGCTCTGGGCATATATACTTGACCCCTGAACAACATGGGTTTGAACTATGAGGATCCACTTACATGTGGATTCTTTATGATAAATATATACAGAACTGTAAATGTATTTCCTCTTCCTTATGATTTTTAAAATAACATTCTCCTTTCTCCAGCTTACTTTATTGCAAGACTATGGCATATAACACACAGAACATACAAAACATGTGTGAATCAGCCATTTATATTACCCGTGAGGCTTCCGGTCAACAGTAGGCTATTAGTAGTTAAGTTTTTTGGGGGAGTCAAAAATTATATGCAGATTTTTGAGGTTGGCACCCCTAACCTTTGTGTTGTTCAAGGGTCAGTTGCACTCTGGAGGAGATAAAAAAGTGAGCCCTTTTGTCTGAGTGACATGCTACATGGTGTGCCCTCGGAAGTCAGCAGGCACTCTGGTGTTCCACTTGTCGGCTGAGTGACGCTGGGCAAGTTACCCAGTCATTCTGAGCCTTCGAAATCATACCTGCCTCACAAGGTTGCTGTGAAGATGAAAGGAGATCAATTTTTATTAAAGTGCATACAGGAGCAGGCTTGGCAAACTATGGCCCACGGGCCAAATCCGGTCTGCCAACTGTTTTTTTTAAACAGGTTTATTGAGATACAATTTATATAAATGCAATTCACCAACTTCAAGTGTACAATTCAGTGGTGTTTAGTATATTCACAGATATGTGCCTTCATTACCACAATTTTAGAAAATTCTCCTCATGTCAAAAAGATACCAGTACCCTTTAGCTATCACTGTCCCCCCAACATCTCCCCACTTTCCTCCTCTCCCCTAAGCAACCATTAATCTATTTTCTGTCCCTATAGATTTCTCTGTTCCGGATATTCCATTCATATGAATAGAATCATGTAGTTTATGGTCTTTTGTGACTGGCTTCTTTCATTTAGCAATTCTTATGGCTGGATAATATTCTAATCCAGGAATATGCAGTATTTTTTCCCTCTATTCCTCAGGTGACAGACATTTAGGTTGTTTCTACCTTTTGGCTCTGGGATGCCTGCTGTTTTTGTAAGTAAAATTTCATTGCAACATAGCCACGCCCAGGACTGGGATTAGGTAAGAGAAGCAAGGTTCCCAGGGAGCCAGAATTCAGAAGATGCTCACTCTCTGGGTCCTGCAAGTGCAGGGTCAACCCTGGCCATGCCTAGTCGTTTACCGATGGCCCATCACTGCTTTTGCCCCAGGATGGTAGAGTTGAATAATTGTGACATAGACTGACCCACAAAGTCTAAAATGTTTACTACCTGGCCCTTCACAGAAAAAGTGTGCTCACACTTCTTCAGCAACAGATTTTTGGCCCCTTACTCTCAGGTTTGGAAGAGAAGATAAAAACAAGAATTTAATGAGTCATCTAAGTCTCCTGGCTTAGCCTCCTATCAACCTTATCCTTGGTTGTGTCTGGATGGGCCATTGAAAATGATGAAGTGGCTTTAGGCTCTACAATGCTTCTGGGATGGAAACTTGTCTTCTAGAAGTCATAATATTCCAGAGCTCCATGCCAGAGCCTGCATGCGTTAGGACCAAAACTGTATGGCTTCCCCTTCAACTTAAACTGCCCCTTCCCAAATGTTTCACCTATTGTTCTAAAAACCTTTTTTTAATTGAGGAGTAATTAACATACAATGTTATATTAGCTTCAGGGGTACAACATAGTGATTTGACAATTCTATACATTACACACAGTGCTCGCTCGCCACGATAAGTGTACTTACCATCTGTCATCACACAACGTTATTACCATATTATTGGCTTTATTCCCTATGCTGTACTTTTCATCCCTGTGACTTATTTATTTTATAACTGGAAGTTGGTGCCTCTTAATGCCCCTTATTGTATTTCACCCCCCCATCTCTCCCCTGGCAACTACCAGTTTGTTCTCTGTATTTAAGAGTCTGTTTTTTGTTTGTTCATTCATTTGTTTCCATCTAATCAAAGCTTCAGTGTTCGAGATTGGATTAAAAAATCCTCAATACCTACAAAGCTGTTTGCCTTCCCCTCAAGGAGGGATTTGCTTTACTTGTGCTCTCAGTGTCACAAGGAGTGATGCTGTCCTTGTCACGAATGAGTCTTCCCTTAGTGATCATTCTGGAAAACACCCTCTGTTACCCCGACCCGCTTCAACTTTGCCACTCCCCCTTTCTTAGACCAGAAGATATTGCAGTAGAAAGAGCATTGGTATTAGAATCCACATCCTTTGCTTGTAATTCTGACCCTGCTGCAAAGTAGCAAAATAGCTGTGTGACCTTGGGCAAGTCACTTCACCTCCTCTATTAAATAGTGGAAATGATATCTACTTTACTAGGTCATCGTAAGAATAAAGTGTCAGGTGAGGCAGGCATTATACTAAGTACAATATGATTGTTTGTTGAAGACTCAAAATTGTAGGCAGAATGATGAAGAAAATGAAGGATGGCTTTCATTTACCTCTTCTCAATGTTTCTTCTCTTCCCTTGGTTGGAATCACCATGTCATGATCATCCCTAGAGATCTTCCCACTATTCTTTCCTACTTTTCTTTCACAGTCAAAATATATTCTACAAATGCTCTGAGCCACCAAATCTATTCCAAGGTCCTAATGACTGAGAAAACTTTCCCGTGTTAATAGACTCAGAGGTGTTTGCCTTAAGTCAAGAACTTTATGCTCAAAGAACACTTTCCCGTGCATTGGAATGCACAAAGTGTGAAAAAAAGGGAGGGAAAGCCTGGGAGCTGGGGGTAGAGGCTTCCTCAGTCCCAGGAGGCAGATTTTCTTTGTGTCTGTTGCATCACACCATGTGGGCACTGTCTAGCTGCACACACAAATGGCCAGACCTACACAAATGCCCACAGAAACAAAACAAGAATGAGATGGAGAACTTCTTAGATTGCACTACGACCTATTAGGTTATTTTTTCAGGGTCTATTTTGGTTTCCTTAATCTTTGGGTACTTACTTTACCCAGATCCTTGTCATGGACATTTGCTGTTTTATTGTCTATACAGAGACCATCCTGATTTGAGAATATACCTGACCCAGCTAAGGAAGTTGTGCTAGAATTTCCCCAATACCAGCCCCCTGATATTTACATCCCAGTGTAATCCACTCCCCCTTGTGTTGGGCTGGACCTGGTGAAGTCCTTCTAGTGAATAGACTATAGCAGACACAATATCACTTTTGAGATTAGGTTCATAAAAACACTGCGGCTTCTATCTTGGGGCTCTCTCTCTCACTTTCTCAGATCCCTAGGAGAATCAAGTTGACATATTGTGTCACTCTATAGGCCCATATCATAAAGGGTTGAAGCCTGTCAATAACAATGTAAGTGAGCTGGGAAGCAGATCCACCCTCCCCCAACCCCCCACCCAGTTGAAACTTCAGATGAAACCACAGCTGTTGATTACTGTAACCTTACGAGAGACCTCACCCCGTGGGGAGGGGCACAGCCAGAGGAGGACTGGAGTGGAACCCACCCAGGGACCTGGTTTCTTGGGATTAGGGGCAGCACTGCATATGCTCCTCAAGAGGGAGATCATAGATTTTGAGCTAGATAGAGTAACACACAATATGGATGCCTCACCTTGCTGTGAATTGAAAGTACTTTCAGTATTTTTATTTATTTTTTTTTATTTTTAAAGATTTTATTTATTTATTTGACAGAGAGAGAGAGATAGTACAAGCAGGGGGAGTGGCAGGCAGAGGGAGGAGCAGACTCCCCGCTGAGCAGGGAGCCCGATGTGGGACTCCATCCCAGGACTCTGGGATCATGACCTGAGCAGAAGGCAGATGCTTAATGACTGAGCCACCCAGGCGCCCCTGTACTTTCAGTATTTTAAAGGATAGTTGTATTACGTTCCTAGTGTGAGGAATTGTGGGGAGACAAAGTGATGGACTGCAATGGACATATTTTTTTTTTTTAAGATTTATTTATTTACTTTAGAGAGAGAAAGCAAAAGCACGTGAAAGTGGGGGGAGGGGCAGAGAGAGAGAGAGAGAATCTCCAGCAGACTCCCCAGTTGAGCATGGAGCCTAATGTGGGATTCGATCCCACAACCCTGAGATCATGATCTGAGCCGAAATCAAGAGTCAGATACTTAACTCACCGAGCCACCCAGGAACCCCTGGACATGTTATTTTTGACATATTCGTCTCCAGACAACCCACTTGAAAAAATGAAGGGGCACAGTTACCACCTGTCTCAGCTTCCTGGCAGCTAGGGTGCAGACATGTGACACAGCCTGAGTCAATTGGATGTTCCTGTCATAAGACTTTGAAACTTGGGTGACAGTTGCACAGGATGTGCAGAGATGATTCTCAGTGGCTGATATGACAAGAGTCCAGGGACAGTGACGTGAGTGATGGTGTGTTAAGAAGATTGTTCTCAGGGTGTGATCTTCTCAATGCCTTATTTCTCTTAGTTCTTTCTCTTCTGACCCTGATTCTCCAAACTTCCATTGATTCTGTGATTCTAGCCACTGCACTGCAAATAAATTCCTTTTCTGCTTAATTTAGCTGGAGTTGTTTTCTGTTGTTTGCCTCTCAGAGAAGTGATTTTTAGAGTGTTCAATACTATCTATCCCACTCTGTGTGTGTATGTGTTTTAGGACTTCATTGAGGGTACTAGAGATTAACAATGGGGACTTTGGGGAAAAGCCTTAATTAGAGGAAGAAGCAAGTTAATTCACCTGTTAATGTCATCCTAAGGACGCTCACAGCAGAAATTGTCAGGCGGATGAATGGGTTGCTTCATATCTGGGCCGATCATTAACTATGATGGAGAGTTTTGTCTGAGTTGGTTTCCACTTTGCACACCCTACCCACCGCCCCCCCAAACCCATTTATAGAGAAAGGAGGCTGGGGGAATCTTGCTTGCGTAGAAGCCACTTAGGAGATATTTTAACTGATTGAGAAGATAAATGGTTTTGAATGGTATCTCATTTATTATTCAACAGACATTTACTGATATAAACCAGGTTCCTAGAATAGTCTTTGGCACAAAGGAAATGTACCATATGACAGACACGAGGGGCAGGAGACTAACAGGTAAAATATATACCATCAATAACCTTCCTCACTTTACCTCACATTATCAGCTGGTCTAAATCTGAGTTTGGATATTCCAAAATTACTGACATGAACGCATTAGCACGTGTAAGGATTTCGGAGAGCTTTCTTTTGGAGTTTGATTTCCAAGTATGTGGAGAAGCTCAGGGATAAACTGCATCTTATTTGGAATGGTGTTTAGGCCTGGTGAAAGTCAAATAAAAACCAAAATAAAAATTTAAAACAACCCATCACTCAGTTTCTTCTGACAAAACAACTCCTGTTTGGAGCATTAGATTCCTGTTCCTTCTGCTCGTCAGGTGACCCCATGTGACTTAATTGGAGGGGTTGCTGTCTGGGAATTTCATTTTAAAGATTTTATTTATTTGAGAGAGTGATAGTGAGTGAGAGCAGGAATGGGGGGAGGGGCAGAGGGCAGAGAGAGAGAGAGGGAGGAGCAGACTGCCCGCTGAGCAGGGAGCCCAAATGTGGGGCTCAATCCCAGGACCCCGGGATCATGACCTGAGCCAAAGGCAGATAGATGCTTAGCTGACTGAGCCACCCAGGCGCCTCTGTCTGGGAATTCTTGACCACAGCATGAGTGCATGTTTCTCCTTCCCCTAAAGGGCCCATCACCCTCGTTCCCCACAGTCCCCTCTGTGAGAGACTTTTCTCCGCTAATATCCCTCCCTTGAAGTCCATACAAAGTAACCACCGTACAAACCACCCTCAAATCACCATCATAGCCCATTCTGAGTCAGGTGGTTCTCTTCTGAAGGTGACTCTGGGACCCAAGCTACTTCCATCTGATGGTTTTGCCACCTGTGCTACCATAAGGCAAGACTGGTATCACCTAGCTGGCAGATGGAGGGAACAGTGTGGAGAATCACACACATAATGCTTAACCCTGTCAGTCGGGAAGTGACCTATATCACTTCCACCTACGTTCCTTTGGCAAGACATGGAGATCCATCCAAATGCAAAGGGAGCTGGGAACTGTAGTTGAGGGCTGGCTCCTTGGTAAGAACTTGATTCTGTGGAGGGGGAGCATAAGCCTTTGTTGTTCTGGGGCCATCTCTGATGTCCCACCCAATACCAAATCCCTCCTCCAGCAACCAGGTTTTGGCTCTCCCCAAAGGGAGATGAAACTACATAAACCAATTCAGCCTCTGCCATTAATATCTGATAATATTTTTATTTCATTATCACTCCAGAATATTTATAAAGTTTAAAAGAATAGGAAGGTAGCCTGCCTGTAAATAACTCAAAGCAACGACTCTACTGGTAGAGGAGGTATTTCGGAATTGGGGAGGGGGAGGGGACCTCCTGTTACCTTCAAGTAATTTGCGGAGCAACACCCACTCACTTGTATACTAGGGAGATTCAGATCTCGAAGGCTGACCATATCAGAGAGGGGAGAGAATAAATCCCTCTCATAGATTTTCATCCAAATTCTAGCCCAGCTGTGCCCTTACTAGCTCTGGAAGTCTGGGAGCTGAGCTGGTGCTCATCTGGTGCACAGATTGACGGGTGGTGCCGCCCAGCTCCACTTCAGTGGGATAGAGATTGATTGGCGCCTCATGCATTTTCCAATGCTGATGGATTCCCTGATTCACGCACTTGGGCCAGACATGCGTCTCCTACCAGGCAGTAAAAATGTCAATAACCGCTCTCTTTTTACTCTTCTTCTTTCCAAGCTGGAGACGGGCTTCCATTAAATCCTTAACCCATGCTTTTTTGATTAAATCAAATTTACAGCCACTGGAGAGGGACAGGATTTCAGCCATGTTCACCTTGCCCTCAGCAAAGTGCCTTGGACTTGGTTTTTAAACAACCCTCAGTAGTTTCTGCCTTCGGTAGCAGGTTCCAGTCAAAGCCAAAGGCAGGCCCTTGGCTAAACTTTGCACCAGGCAAAGCTGCTTCACCTTATGTGTGGGAGGGACCTGGGCCCCTAAGGAATAGGAGGGAAGTGATGGCATTGCAGTGAGGATGGCTGATCTTGCAGGGAGGGAAAGTGACATCAGCCTGAGAGAGGGTGACAGTAGACAAAAGGCAAGGTGACAACTGGGAGATGCTGGAATCACTGACTCTTTGGTCAGTTAATTTAAAACCAGCCATGTTTCAATTTCTGTCATCCCCTAAGAAACAAAACTGATGGACCAGTTTATACTTGAGCATTAAAGACTAATGATGACAACATTTGTCGATTGCTTTCTCCACGTCAGTCACTATGCTGACCAGTTTAAATATCACTTCAGTTAATAATTCCAGCAAGCCTGTGAGGAAAGTACTATGATGACCTTCATTCCACAAATGAGAAAATGGACTCAAGAGAAGGATAAATGACCTTTCCAAGGTCACACACCAGTGAGTGGCAGAGCCAGGGTCTGAATCCCTAAGCCTGGCTCCAGAGCCCATTCCCTGAAGCTCTGCCCTGTACTGTGTAATACCAAGAGCTCCTTACATCCCTGCTCCCAGAAATGGTGGCATTTTTAAAAAGGGCTAAGAAGTAGGCCAAAGGAATAAAGCAATAATGGTGGCCCTGTGAAGGCATGGGAGGAAGGTGTGTTTAGCTGGAAGGTCTTTCCAAACCTGTCTTTGAAATCACCCCAAACTTCTGGTGGAGTTTGTTGTCTTTTGATAAGTCTGGTTCCCAATCATGTCCAAGATGAAGTGCATTACCCTCATCCTTCTTCTTTTTTTTAATATTCATTTATTTTTAGAGAAAGAGAGAGAGAGTTTGTGCAAACAGGTGAGGAGCAGAGTGAGAGAGAGAGAGAATTTTAAGCAGGCTCCACTCACAGCATGGACCCCAGTGCGGGGCTCCATCTCATCACCCTGAGATCATGACCTGGGCTGAAATCAAGAGTTGGATGCTTCACTGACTGAACCACCCAGGCCCAGCACATTGCCCTCATCCTTGATCCTCAGATGTGGTATCAGTGGAGTGGAGGTCAACCATGAGCTGTTCATGAACAGAATGAAAGGAATTAGAGGAGACAAAGAGGAAACCGGTCATTACTTTTCCCTCTCTGAATCTGCATTTTTCCCAGAATGGTGTTGGTACACTTTCATTCTCTTAAAAAAATCAGTATTGAGCCAGGTTCTTCAATCTGAGCTCACATGGACATACTACTGAATGGGAGTTACCACTTGGGTAGCTGTGGGATGTTAGTTTTGCACAGATAGCCCTTACTGGAAATGCTTCTACAGCTCCCACTGGGGCAGAGAGCCTCGGGAGTGGGGACCACTAGAGAGCTGAGGGACAATGGCCCCTGCTCTTCTTGATTGCCCCAGCAGTCTCTCTGGGGGATTTTCTACAGCAACAGTTAGGATGCAGGTAACTAAGAAGTTCTGTCCTGAGTGCCTCTGGGGACATAAAAATCATTTGCCTGGTTAGCCTTGTGAGGGATGACAAAGCCATGCGGGATAAAGTGCCAAAGGAGGTGCCATCTGCAGGTCCCAGAAATCCCCAAACTTAGGTTGGGCTGAGGTTCTGAGCCCGTTGTGAGTGGGGAATGTGGCCTCCTGTTGCTGGTGGAACCAGGGCTGGAGCTCGTGGTGGGGGAATGAGGAGGAAGAACTTCAGGGGTCGACTAGTCACCATGTCTACTTCTACTGCCATCTTCCACTGTCAAAGCAGCCCTGGACTGAGGTGAGAAGCTGGCCACAGAACAGGTGGTCAGGGGTTTGGACTGGAGCTTTGCATATGGTTGTGCACAAGGACATCTGCCAAGCAGCACAGTGGGGCTCTGCTTGCCTGGCTCTGCACGCTGGCATGGGACTGAGCCTGCATAGAGGAGGAGGTGCCATTTTCTGATTATCCTACAGGTATTGTCTACTCACCCAGGGCTGTATTGACTCAGAGAAGGGACCTTATTCTAATTCACTTGAAGGCTCTTCCTGGGCTGGCTCTGCTTGTGGGTTTGGGTATCCGAGACATCGTATATTTGGAAGGGGATTCCAAGAAGTGGTGGTGGGGGGGCAGCAAGGGGAGTTTCCATGGCTACCATTGGTTCCTAGTTGGAGTGGTCATTCCTGAAGAGTAAAGTAGATGTGTATGGAAGTGAAGAATGTAAGTAAGCATTTCTCTGAGTTCTGTGAGCTGCTCTAACAAGTTAATCCAACCTGAGGATGGGGTTGTTGGACCCTCTGATCTATAGTCTGCTTAGTCAGAAGCACAGATGATGGCCTGGGCTTACAGCTGGCATCTGAAATGAGGGGGGCAGTGTTGTGGGATTCAGTCCTTCACCTCTGGGATTTGACATTATCTCCCAGTAGACAGAGTTACAATTGAGTTAAATTGTGATCCCAAGGGGCACCTGCACCCCAGTGTTTATAGCAGCAATGTCCACAATAGCCAAACTATGGAAAGAGCCCAGATGTCCATTGACAGATGAATGGATAAGGAAGATGTGTTATATATATATATATATATATATATATACACACACACACACAATGGAATACTTACTAAGCCATCAAAAAAGAGAAATCTTACCATTTACAACCATGTGGATAGAACTAGAGGGTGTTATGCTAAGTGAAATAAGTCAATCAGAGAAAGACAATTATCATATGATTTCATTCATATGCAGACGGAATTTAAGAAACAAAATAGAGGGTCATAGGGGAAGAGAGGGAAAATAAAATAAAACGAAATCAGAGAGGGAGACAAACCATAAGAGACTCTTAATTATAAGAAACAAATTGAAGGTTGCTGGAGGGGTGGTGGGTGGCGGGATATGGGGTAACTGGGTGATGGCATTAAGGAGGGCAAATGATGTGATGATACCCCAAAGAGAAACACAGGATGTAGAGTGAACTGAGTTTTTCTAATACAGTGAACTGACCCCTCAGTGAAGCTTCCTGACACACATGGGCAGGGGGCAGTGGATGGGGAGGTGTTGCCAAGGCCGTCTTCCCTGCCCACCCATGATTCATCAGCTGGGCTAGGAGAGGGCTGGGCTGGAGAGAATGCTCCAGTCAGTTCACTCTGTGAAGAAAGGGATGGAATTTTTGGAAGGGAAATGGACTCTAATTTCAGTCAATTCACATTCCAATTTCACTTTGTTAAATAACATTATTTATTCAGTAACCCTTGGAATTCACATGCATCATATTTAATGGGTCCAATTATACTCTTTATGGCATGCCTATGAAACATGCCATTTTCACCATTCGAACGTGGGTTTGACAGGATCTCAGATGTTATATTACCCCATAGGGTAATGCACCTTAATAGCCTGCAAACTCCGGTAACAAGAAGGATTAGTCGAGCGATAGGCTTTCATTCATCAGCTTAACTCTAGAATTGCTGCCCACAGGAGGGACTTAAGGCAACAGACCTTTTATTTATTCAAAGATATAAAAAAATGAAAGTAGCTTGTTTTTCCTGATGGTAAAAGTAATAAATACGCGTTAAAAATTGTACACAATGAATTGTGTAAGACTGATGAGTCACAGACTGTACCTCTGAAACAAATAATACATTATATGTTAAAAAAAAAGAGAAGATAATAGGAAGGGGAAAATGAAGGGGGGGGAATCAGAGGGGGAGACGAACCATGAGAGACTACGGACTCTGAGAAACAAACAGGGTTTTAGAGGGGAGGAGGGTGGGAGATGGGCTAGCCTGGTGATGGGTATTTAGGAGGGCATGTATCGCATGCAGCACTGGGTGTTATACGTAAACAATGAATCATGGAACACTACATCAAAAACTAATGATGTAATGTATGGTAACTAACATAACATAATAAAATAAAATAAAAAATTTGTACACAATAAAGAAGGGAGTAAAAACAATAAAATCACTTACAATTCTGCCTCCCAGGGAGTGCCTCTAGAAGGTTCAGTGTGTTACTGTTCTTCTTCCTAAGCTTATGCACACATATGTAGTGTGTCCTCTCTACAGTTTCCATGATGGAATTGTACTATATGTGCTCTAACCTATTTATTTCCCTCCCCCCACTTAAAAAAATCTTTTTATTATGAAACATTTCAAATATATACTAAAATGGACTGGATAATAGGCTGAATTTACATTCATGGCTAATCTTGTTTTATCTGCACTTCGATTTATTCCCACCCCAGATGATTCTGAAGCCAATCCTAGCCATCAAAACATTTAATCAGTAAATACTCGAGTACATATCTTTATAAGATATTGACCTTTAAGAAGTGACCATACCCTTATCATACCTCAATAATTAACAATATCTTAAAATCCTCAACTATCCGGTCTCTGTTAAAATTTTTCTGGTAGTCTTATAATGATGATCTTGAATCAAGATCAAGGTGGACTTGCAATTGCTTCCTTTGGTTGATATGCTTCTTAAATCTTTAAAATCCATAGATTTCTCCTCTTTTTTTTTTTTTCCTCCTTGCCTTTCATTTGCTGAAGAAATTTGGTCATCTATTCTACGGAGTTTCTCAGTCTCGATTTTGCTGAATTTTTTCCATGGTGTCATTTATAATGTTCCTCTAAATTGCTATTTAGGTCTCAAAGCTTGATCAGATTCAGATTCCAACCATATTAGTCAACTCTGCTTCGTAAATGGTACTGCGCCCATCAGTCAGGAGGCATATAATCTTTGGTGTCTCTCTTTTTATAATGTTTTCTAGATCTATTGTTATGGGCTGAATTGTGTCTCCCCCACCACCCCCTACCACCAGTATATACAGTGAAGTTCTAATCCCTCTAATCCCTCAGAATGTGACTAAATGTAGAGATAAGGTATTTATTTTTATTTTTATTTATTTATTTTTTTGAGATAAGGCATTTAAAGAGGTGGTTAAGTTGAAATGAGGTCATTAGGGAACATTATAATTAGAAGAGACACAGAAACACATGTAGGGATGACCATGTGAAGACACAAGGAAAAGATGGCTGACATCTTTATCTTACTTCCAGCCTCCAGGACCACGAGAAAATAAATTCCTGTTCTTTTTTTTTCTTTAAATTTTTTTACTATTATGTTAATCACCATACATTACATCATTAGTTTTTGATGTAGTGTTCCATGATTCATTGTTTGTGCATAACACCCAGTGCTCCATGCAGAACGTGCCCTCTTTAATACCCATCACTAGGCTAACCCATACCCCTACCCCCCTCCCCTCTAGAACACTCAGTTTGTTTTTCAGAGTCCATCGTCTCTCATGGATTTTCTCCCCCTCTGATTTACTCCCCTTCATTCTTCCCCTCCTGCTATCTTCTTTTTTTTTTTCTTAACATATATTGCATTATTAGTTTCAGAGGTACAGATCTGTGATTCATCAGTCTTGCAAAATTCACAGTGCTCACCATAGCACATACCCTCCCCCATGTCTATCACCCAGCCACCCCATCCCTCCCACCCCCCACCACTCCAGCAACCCTCAGTTTGTTTCCTGAGATTAAGAATTCCTCATATCAGTGAGGTCATATGATACATGTCTTTCTCTGATTGACTTATTTCGCTCAGCATAACACCCTCCAGTTCCATCCACGTCGTTGCAAATGGCAAGATCTCATTCCTTTTGATGGCTGCATAATATTCCATTGTGTATATATACCACCTCTTCTTTATCCATTCATCTGTCGATGGACATCTTGGCTCTTTCCACAGTTTGACTATTGTGGACATTGCTGCTATAAACATTGGGGTGCACGTACCCCTTCGGGTTCCTACATTACACTCTTTGGGGTAAATATCCAGTAGTGCAATTGCTGGATCGTATGGTAACTCTATTTTCAACTGTTTGAGGAACCTCCATACTGTTTTCCAGAGGGGTTGCACCAGCTTGCATTCCCACCAACAGTGTAGGAGGGTTCCCCTTTCTCCACATCCCCACCAACATCTGTCATTTCCTGACTTGTTAATTTTAGCCATTCTGACTGGTGTGAGGTGGTATCTCATTGAGGTTTTGATTTGGATTTCCCTGATGCCGAGTGATGTTGAGCACTTTTTCATGTGTCTATTGGCCATTTGGATGTCTTCTTTGGAAAGATGTCTGTTCATGTCTTCTGCCCATTTCTTGATTGGATTATTTGTTCTTTGGGTGTTGAGTTTGATAAGTTGTTTCTAGATTTTGGATACTAGCCCTTTATCTGATATGTCATTTGCAAATATTTTCTCCCATTCTGTCGGTTGTCTTTTGGTTTTGTGGACTGTTTCTTTTGCTGTGCAAAAGCTTTTTATCTTGAGGAAATCCCAATAGTTCATTTTTGCCCTTGCTTCCCTTGCCTTTGGCAATGTTTCTAGGAAGAAGGTGCTGCGGCTGAGGTCGAAGAGGTTGCTGCCTGTGTTCTCCTTTAGGATTTTGATGGACTCCTGTCTCACGTTTAGGTCTTTCAACCATTTGGAGTCTATTTTTTTGTGTGGTGTAAGGAAATGGTCCAGTTTCATTCTTCTGCATGTGGCTGTCCAATTTTCCCAACACCATTTGTTGAAGAGACTGTCTTTTTTCCACTGGACATTCTTTCCTGCTTTGTCAAAGATTAGTTGACCATAGAGTTGAGGGTCCATTTCTGGGCTCTCGATTCTGTTCCATTGATCTATGTGTCTGTTTTTGTGCCAGTACCATACTGTCTTGATGATGACAGCTTTGTAATAGAGCTGGAAGTCCGGAATTGTGATGCCGCCAGCTTTGCTTTTCTTTTTCAACACTCCTCTGGCTATTCGGGGTCTTTTCTGGTTCCATACAAATTTTAGGATTATTTGTTCCATTTCTTTGAAAAAAGTGGATGGTATTTTGATGGGGATTGCATTGAATGTGTAGATTGCTCTAGGTAGCATTGCCATCTTCACAATGTTTGTTCTTCCGACCCATGAGCATGGAACGTTTTTCCATTTCTTTGTGTCTTCCTCAATTTCTTTCATGAGTATTTTATAGTTTTCTGAGTACAGATCCTTTGCCTCTTTGGTTAGATTTACTCCTAGGTATCTTATGGTTTTGGGTGCATTTGTAAATGGGATCGACTCCTTCATTTCTCTCTCTTCTGTCTTGTTGTTGGTGTCTAGGAGTGCCACTGATTTCTGTGCATTGATTTTATATCCTGCCACTTACTGAATTCCTGTATGAGTTCTAGCAGTTTTGGGGTGGAGTCTTTTGGGTTTTCCACATAAAGTATCATCTCATCTGCCAAGAGTGAGAGTTTGACTTTCTCTTTCCCGATTTGGATGCTTTTGGTTTCTTTTTGTTTTCTGATTGCTGTGGCTAGGACTTCTAATACTATGTTGAATAGCAGTGGTGATAGTGGACATCCCTGCCGCGTTCCTGACCTTAGGGGGAAAGCTCTCAGGTTTTCCCCATTGAGAATGATATTTGCTGTAGGTTTTACATGGATGGCTCTTATGATATTGAGGTAGGTACCCTCTATCCCTATACTCTGAAGAGTTTTGGTCAAGAAAGGATGCTGTACTTTGTCAAATGCTTTTTCTGCGTTTATTGAGAGGATCATATGATTCTTGTTCTTTCTTTTGTTAATATGTTGTATCACGTTGATTTATTTGTGGATGTTGAACCAGCCTTGCAGCCCAGGGATAAATCCCACTTGGTCATGGTGAATAATCCTTTTAATGTACTGTTGGATCCTATTGGCTAGTATTTTGGTGAGAATTTTTGCATCCATGTTCATCAAGGATATTGGTCTGTAATTCTCCTTTTTGATGGGGTCTTTGTCTGGTTTGGGGATCAAGTTAATCGTGGCCTCGCAAAATGACTTTGGAAGTTTTCCTTCCATTTCTATTTTTTGGAACAGTTTCAGGAGAATAGGTATTAATTCTTCTTTAAATGTTTGATAGAATTCCCCTGGGAAGCCATCTGGCCCTGGGCTTTTGTTTGTTAGGAGATTTTTGATGATTGCTTCAATTTCCTTAGTGGTTATAGGTCTGTTCAGGTTTTCTATTTCTTCCTGGTTCAATTTTGGTAGTTGCTACATCTCTAGGAATGCATCCATTTCTTCCAGGTTATCTAATTTGCTGGCATAGAGTTGCTCATAATATGTTCTTGTAATTGTTTGTATTTCTTTGGTGTTGGTTGTGATCTCTCCTCTTTCATTCATGATTTTGTTGATTTGGGTCATTTCTCTTTTCTTTTGGATAAGTCTGGCCAGGGGTTTATCAATCTTGTTAATTCTTTCAAAGAACCAGCTCCTAGTTTTGTTGATCTGTTCTACTGTTCTTTTGGTTTGTAGTTCATTGATTTCTGCTCTGATTTTTATTATTTCTCTTCTCCTGCTGGGTTTAGGCTTTATTTGCTGTTTTTTCTCTAGCTCTGTTAGGTGTAGGGTTAGGTTGTGTATTTGAGACCTTTCTTGTTTCTTGAGAAAAGCTTCTATTGTTATATACTCTCCTCTTAGGACTGCCTTGGCTGCATCCCAAAGAGTTTGAACAGGTGTGTTTTCATTTTCATTTGTTTCCATGAATTTTTTAAGTTCCTCTTTAATTTCCTGGTTGACCCATTCATTCTTTAGTAGGATGCTCTTTAGCCTCCATGTATTTGAGTTCTTTCCGACTTTCCTCTTGTGATTGAGTTCTAGTTTCAAAGCATTGTGGTCTGAAAATATGCAGGGAATAATCCTAATCTTTTGGTACTGGTTGAGACCTGATTTGTGACCTAGGATGTGATCTATTCTGGAGAATGATCCATGGGCACTAGAGAATGTGTATTCCGTTGCTTTGGGATGGGATGTTCTGAGTATGTCTGTGAAGTCCATTTGGTCCAGTGTGTCATTTAAAGTCTTTATTTCCTTGTTGATCTTTTGCTTAGATGATCTGTCCATTTCAATGAGGGGATATTAAAGTCCCCCACTATTATTGTATTGTTGTCAATGTGTTTCCTTGCTTTTGTTATTAATTGCCTTATATAATTGGCTGCTCTCATGTTAGGGGCATAAATATTTACAATTGTTAGATCTTCTTGTTGGATATAGTGTCCTTCCTCATCTCTTATTACAGTCTTTGGTTTAAAATCTAATTTGTCTGATATAAGGATTGCCTCCCCAGCTTTCTTTTGGTGTCCACTAGCATGGTAAATGGTTTTCCACCCCCTCACTTTCAATGTGGGTGTGTCTTTGGGTCCAAAATGAGTCTCTTGCAGACAGCATATGGATGGGTCTTGTTTTTTAATGCAATCTGATAGCCTGTGTCTTTTGATTGGGGCATTTAGCCCATTTACATTCAGGGTAACTATTGAAAGATATGAATTTAGTGTCATTGTATTGCCTGTAAGGTGACTGTTACTGTATATTGTCTGTGTTCCTTTCTGATCTATTTTGCTTTCAGGCTCTTTGTTTGCTTAGAGGACCCCTTTCAATATTTCTTGGAGGGCTGTTTTTGTGTTTGCTAATTTCTTTAGTTTCTGTTTGTCCTGGAAGCTTTTTACCTCTCCTTCAATTTTCAATGAGAGCCTAGCTGGTTATAGTATTTTTGGCTGCAGATTTTTCTCGTTTAGTGCTCTGAAGATAGCATGCCAGTCCTTTCTGACCTGCCAGGTCTCTGTGGATAGGTCTGTTGCCAATCTAATGTTTCTACCTTTATAGGTTACATATCTCTTCTCCTGAGCTGCCTTCAAGATTTTCTCTTTGTCTCTGAGACTCGTAAGTTTTACTATTAGATGTCGGGGTGTTGACCTATTTTTATTGATTTTGAGAGGTGTTCTCTGTGCCTCCTGGATTTTGATGCCTGTTTCCTTCCCCACATTAGGGAAGTTCTCTGCTATAATTTGCTCCAATATACCTTCTGCCCCTCTCTCTCTTTCTTCTTCTTCTGGGATCCCAATTATTCTAATGTTTCGTCTTATCGTATCGCTTATCTCTCGAATTCTGCCCTCGTGATCCAGTAGTTGTTTCTCTTTTTCTCAGCCTCTTTATTTTCCATCATTTGGTCTTCTACATCGCTGATTCTCTCTTCTGCCTCATTGATCCTAGCAGTTAGTACCCCCATTTTTGATTGCACTTCATTAATAGCCTTTTTGATTTCAACTTGGTTAGATTTTAGTTCTTTTATTTCTCCAGGAAGGGTTTCTCTAATAACTTCCATGCTTTTTTGAAGCCCAGCTAGTATCTTTAAAATCATGATTCTGAACTCTGGGTCTGACATCGCACTAATGTCCGTATTGAGTCGGTCCCTGGCAGACGGTACTACCTCTTGTTCTTTTTGTTGAGGTGATTTTTTTTGTCTTGTCATTTTGTCTAGAGGAGAATAGATGAATGAGGGAACAAAATGCTAACAGGTTAACAATGTCCCCAGAAAATATACTCTAAACAAATCAGAAAAGACCTGAAACCAGAGGAAAAGAAAGGGAAAGAAAGAAAAAAGAAAGAGGAAAAAAAAAAGAGAAAAAGATAAAAACAAACAAAAACAGAACAAAACCAAAGAAACAGCATATGATCAAATATGATCAGGCTGGTGCATAGATCAGTGCCACACAGTAGATTTTGGGTGTATTTTGGTCTGTTAGAAGAAAATGCCTCCTAAAATTTTAAAGAAAGAAAGACTTATATATGGATAAATTAAGGGTTGATACGATGACGGGATGGCATATGACTGTAAAGATGAAAATTATAAAAAATTTTAAAAAAGGAATTGATAAGAAGATGTTTGAAAAAAGAAAGAAGAGGATTAAAAAAAAGAAAGAATGAAAGAAAAAAAAGGAGAGAATGTGATCAGGCAGGAGACTAGAACAAAGCCATACACTAGAGATTTATGGGGTATTTTGATCTGTTAGACGAAACTGTATCTCAAAATTTTAAAGAGAGAACAAGTTATATATATATATATGCCAAAAATAAGGGTAAGTACCATGAAGGGATAGAATATGACTCTAAAAATGAAAATAAAATGTTTTTTAAAAAATGTATTGATAAGATGGTTGAAAAAGGGAAAAAGAAAATTAAAAAAAAAAAGTTAAAAAATTAGCTTTGAAAGACTGATGAATCATGGTAAAAAAGCCATGAATTCTATGTGCAGTATTCCCCTAGCGCTGGAGTTCTCCCATTCTCATTGATCGGTAAACTTGGTCTTGGCTGGCTGTTCGTGCTGATCTTCTGGGGGAGGGGCCTGTTGCCGTGGTTCCCAAATGTCTTTGCCGGAGGTGGAATTGCCCCGCCCTTGTCGGTCTGGGTTAAGCAATCTCGGTTTGCTCTTGGGAGCTTTTGTTCTCTGCAAGCTTTCTGTACAGCTTTGGAAGATGAGAGTGAAAATGGCGGCCTCCCAATCTCTGCCTGGGAGGAGCCGAGAACCTGGGGCCCCGCTCCTCAGTGCGCCCCCAGAGAAAAGCAGTCAGTTACTCCTGTCTCCCCGGTCTCCGGCCACACTCCGTGCTCAACTGGCCTGTGACCGAGCGTTTCTATCTCTGGAACCCGACTCGGTGTGGAGTCTCCAAACCCTGCAGATCCCTGTGGTGCGGTACCACGCCGCTCCTCCCAGGGGAGGGAGGGGAGTCTCCCCAGATCTGCCGCTTGTTGGGTCCCTGCTGGAGGAGCAGTGGCCCGACTGGGCCGTGGATCACAGTTTATGGCAACCCCGAGCTGAGCCCGCGCCTCGGCTCTGTCTCTGCAGCCAGCTTCCCCGCTCCGATACCCGGGAGCTCTGCCGCACTCAGGCACCCCCGGTCTTTCTGTGACCCCGAGGGTCCTGAGACCACACTGTCCCGCGAGGTTTCCATCCCTGCTTAGCCACTGGATTGACGTCCCTTAGCGGAGACGACTTCTAAAAGTTCTGATTTTGTGCTCCGCGGCTCTATCACTTGCCAGAAGCGGCCGACGGAGGCCCCCTTTCCCACTGTCTATCCTCCCAAATATCGCCTCGGATTCACTTCTCTGCATGTCCTACCTTCCAGAAAGTGGTCGCTTTTGTGTTCAAAGTTGTTGCTATTCTTTTCTTCGATCTCCTGTTGAGTTCGTAGGTGTTCAGAATGGTTTGATCCCTATTCAGCTGAATTCCTGAGACCAGATGAAATCCAGGTCTCCTACTCCTCCGCCATCTTGCTCCACCCACTAAATTCCTATTCTTTAAGACAGCAAGTCTGTGGTCCTTTTTCGGGGCAGCCCCAGCAAACTAATACATTTATAACTTCATTAGATGATATAAATGGTGATACTCTAATATTAACATATCTTTATTTGTTTATCAGCTAAAATACTTCTGTAAAGATAAATTCCCCTCACCAACCATTTGGTTACCCATAGGCATCGTTAGCACAGGAAGGGCAAGATAAATGCTTGATTCTTTTCCTTGGGAGTACCAGTTTTCAAAATAATAAGTTGTTTCCTTCTCATTCCCTCAAAGTGAACCATGAGGTTTGTTTTTTCTTTTTTGTTTTAATATCATTATGAACTCATAGATTTAAAAGTATTTCAAGTGGGGCGCCTGGGTGGCTCAGATAGTTGGGCGTCTGCCTTTGGCTCAGGTCATGATCCCAGGGTCCTGGGATCGAGTCCCGCATCAGGCTCCTTGCTCAGCAGGGAGTCTGCTTCTCCCTCTCCCGCTGCCTCTCCCCCTGCTTGTTCTCTCTCTGTCTCTCTCGCAAGTGAATAAATAAAATCTTAAAAAAAAATAGTAAAATAAAAGTGTTTCATGTGTTTCAATATACCTTTTTTGAATGCAATTCATCATAAACATCTTTTTTCGTCAATATAATTCTAAATTATTAGTTTTAATGGTTGCACAATTTTCCCTTACATGAATGCATTAAAGTTTATTTAATAATATCTTATTGTTGGACATTTATATTATACCCCTTTTGATTTCCACTTTAGTTCAGTCTTGCTCTCACAAATATTTTTTTCCTAAAGCAAGGTAGTACTTTTCCTAATTTATTTGAAAGGGTGAAATTAGTAGATTAATTTTTAATGATGACCATGATATGAAAGGGAGTCTGGTTAGTTGAGTAGTCTTTTTATTGAAGCCTGAAAGATATTTTCTAGTCTGCCTATTTAAAATATTTATACCATTGGTGAGGGGAAATATCTTTTTTTTCCCCTCAAGGGTTGAAGATTTTCATCAAGGACAAAAGACAAAATAAGACCGTCAATTAAGCTAAGACAGTAATTAAGAGTAAAAAAATAATGACAGTGGCAAGTTACCTTTGGTATTTGCATGCTTGCTTGAGTGTTTTCATTTTTTTAAAGTAAATGTTCTAATTTTGAAAGACACAATTGTTACCTTTGTTAATCCTTCCTAGTGGTAGGAACCAGCAAGTGCATAACTCACTTTTGCGTATCAGTGTGCAGGTAAGGGCCAGCTTTGAGTCAGGTGACCATCCATCCCAATGTACTGGGCATAGTTTATGTCTCTTCTGAAGTAATTCTTCATAATGTCCCCTATCACTGTCAGAAGAGTCCAGGTTTGGACAATAGATGATATAATTGCCCTAGATATTAATAATTTTGTTTCCTTCTACTTACTCAGATTTCCTCATGTTCCTTATTTCAACTTCCTCAAAGACAAGAGAGAGAAATTGAAGAATAAGCCTCTTCCCTGTGAATCCAGACCTTCCCTCTCTCCACAATCACATGCCATAGTTCTTTTCCTCCTTTTCTTGCTCCTTTTTCATTTAAGCAAATTGCTACTGTCCCCTCCCCTATTTTTATGATCGTTCCCTTCCGGGAGGCTGTCACAACACCGAGAAAAATCACTGTGCGACAGAGCTTTGAGTAGGATTTAACCCAGATGAGGAACTGAGACCAGAAGAGGCATTGTCTGGGCCCAGGTGACACAGCTAGGTAGTGGTAGAGCAGGACAAGGACAGGGGTCTCCAAATTTCTCTCCCAGTTGATCTTAGTCTTTGGCATGATCTTTGGCAAATTTGATGTTTTGTGGAAGGTAGGACACCACTTCCCTTCCCCCGCTTTTGCCATCAGGTGATGAATTAGAATGAAAGCAAGTCTCACATCTAGTCCTACCACACGTTTTACATTTATGACCAAGCCATGTTTATGAGAAGCAGGCAAAAAAGAGCTCTACAACCTCTTTCTCTAAGCTCAGGTCAACCCACACCTGATCCTTAGCTCGGGTCAACCCTACCTAATCTTCTCTGATGAGAATCGGTTTTTTTTTTTTTTCTTTTTTTAAGTAGGCTCCACATCCAATGTGGGGCTTGAACTCATGACCTTGAGATCAAGAGTTGCCTGCTCCACTGACTGAGACAGCCAGGTGCCCCTCTTTGACAAGCATCTTGCATGAAATGCCCACTTGGGGGCAGAAGCAACAGTACTCTGACTGTAGGCTTAGATGACTTTCTAGTTGGGTCCGGTGACAGAATCCTAGGTTAAGTTGAGGACAGAGGGAGAGCAATACTCTTGACCTGGAAGCCCTTGGGTTTGACAGATTATTGCTTACACTTCATTTTTGCAAGCATAGTAATACCTTTTAGTCTTCCTAGCCAACCATGTTTCTTGAACACCATTCATTTAACCAATGAAAAAGTATTTCTAACATTGAGGAAAGGTTGATTAACACTAGGCCTGAAATCTAGTCCTTTCTTTTGGGCGGGGAGGCTGGGATGCCTCTGAGAAAGAAGAAGGAAGGTAAATTTCTTGTAAACATGCTAATTACAGACCTCTTGGCATATCACTAATAATAGCAGTAGTGGGAACAGGAGAGTCCTTACGTGTGGAATGTTTTTAGCAGGATGTACCTGGTCTGTGTAGGACTGCTTATGGTAAGGAGACTTGGAATCTATGGATCTATGGTGCAAGACTCCCCAGAAAGTGTCATGTAGGCTACGTGATTAAGTGTAAAAATAGAGATGTTTCATAACTCAAACATTTCCCTTTAATGTAAGTGATGCAGCCACACGTGATACGTAGAGACCTCAAACTGCATGCTCATTACAAGGAAAGGCCGGGGGATCTAAGGTGGGGGTCACAGACCTCTCTTTTCTTTACCTGCGCCTCACAGTTACTCGTATCCTTGATATTATTAAGTCTTGATACTGGGTAAGATTTCTGAGTTTGATTTGACAATCTGACAACTGTGCTCTCTCTCATCCCTGATGTTAACTAATGCATGTTCTGGTATAGACACAGCAAAAACATCTTAAAGGCAAGACCTTATTTTTGGAGTGTGGATTTCTGATCAGAGAATTCGGATGTTATTCAACCACCCACAGTGCAAATTACAGTTAACTTGTGTCTGTATATACATCGTGCTGTTCGTACTGAGGTGTTTTAACATACTTTATAGACACAATAACATTACTAAAGCATAATATGTCTCTTATGATCACTAGTGATGGTTATTGACAATAACAATGGTATTAGCATTAACAGTAAAGCACCATTTGTTTTGTGATTGTTCTGTGCTAAACACTTCACGTATATTAACTGTAGTTTAATAAACTTCTAAGGTCTCTGTTCTCATTTTACAGATGAGGAAACTAAGTTTCAGAGAGGTTAGGTAACTTGCCCAAGGTGACATTAGTATGTGACCTCAAGTATTTTGTACCCAAAGTCTTTGGATCTGCTTCACCACTGAGCTGTCCCTAATGTTGACACAGAGGATGAGGGTGAAGGAGAACGTAGGTTTTCCGTAGTGTTAATATTACCGTGGCTGTAAGGGAGTCATCTGTGCACATCACGCTCAGTTTACCATTTGTCCAGGAGAGGCAGTATGACTAACAATGGCTTCAAATCTGTGATTCATAAGTTCAAAGTGATGGTCATATGCTAAGCAACACCATCCTGCCAAACTCAGTGGACTTACTTAGCTACATGGAAATTTCACGCAGAATTTTGAGAATTGAGATCAGAGCTGTTACTAGATTTACTACTAGAATGGTTGGAATGACAGGTGAGACAATCCACCAAAAGTTTTCTTTTTCAGCCTGACTAATTCTGGGTACAGTGAGGGGGGGAAAAGGAGGTGACAAAGGAATAGAAGTGAAACACTGCACAGTGCCTTCCCGGGAATGGTGTCCAACACTGTGATTCTGGGGGATTTGCTTGAGTCCATGAACACATTGGCAGGTAAGTCCATGTAAGTCCATGAACACATTGGCAGCTGCATCATCTGCTACTGGCTGGTTTCCAGCCCCTTCTTCTGGAATGTACATTCTATGGGGACGGATGTTTATAGTTGGTGCATAGTATCTCCAGTGCTCAGGACGCAGTCTGTCATGGGGCTGGTGCACAATAAATCTTTGTTGAGTGACCCATCTTCTCATACAGGCATTTTGTTATGGGCTGAATATTTCCTTCCCAAGTTCATATGTTGGAGCTCTTACCCCCAACATGATGGCAGGTGGGGTCTTTGAGAATTAATTGGGTTTAGATGAGGTCATGAGGATGGGACTCTCATGATGGGATTGGTGCCCTTGAAAGAAGAAGGAGCAGCAGGAGAGTTCTGTCTCTTGTTCTGTGTGCTTACACACCAGGGAAAAGCCATGTGAGGACAGAGTGAAAAGATGAACATCTGCAACTGGGAAGCAGGCTCTCAGCAAACACAGAATCTGCCAGCACCTTGATCTTGGACTCCCAGCCTCCTGAATTGAAAGAAATGTTTGTTGCTTAAGTCACTCAGTCTATGGGATTTTTTTTTTTTAAATAGTAGCCCATGCTAAGATATATCTTGCATATCAGAATGTTTCCATTCAACCCAGTAAAAGCCCATGGGAACTGGATTTTGCTCTAGCTGTTTCATGTATATGTTAATCTTATCATCCAACTAGACTGTAGACATCTTTTTTTTTTTATTAGTTTCAGAGGTAGAATTTAGTGATTCACCAACTGCATATAACATCAAGTGCCCTCCTTAATGCCCATCACCCAGTTCCCCATCCCCCACCCACCTTCCCTCCAGCAGCCCTCAGTTTGTTTCCTAGAGTTCAGTGTCTCTTACAGTTTGCCTCCCTCTCAATTTTCACCTTATTTTGCTTTTCCTTTCCTTCCCCTAGGTTCACTGGTTTTGTTTCTTAAATTCCACATATGAGCGAGGCATATGATAATTGTCTTTCTCTGATTGACTTATTTAGTTTAGCATAATATACTCTAGTTCCATCCCCCTCATTGCAAATGTCAAGATTTCATTCTTTTCTTTTTCATGGCTGAGTAGTAGTCCATCGTATATACATATCACCTCTTCTTTATCTAGTCATCTGTCCATGGACATCTGGGCTCTTTCCCTAGTTTGGCTGTTGTGGACTGCTATAAATATCGGGGAGTATGTGCCCCATTTGAATCATTATGTTTGTCAAGTGCAGGCTGTAGACTTCTCCAGTATTCTCCCAGCTTCCCCCCCATTTTGGGTACACCACCTGGGCCCTCGGGCAATGTGCTGGCCATCAGCAAAATCTAGGCAGGCTGGCAGAGCTGAGCTGCCGGTGTGGCTCCCACGGTCTCTGCTGTCTCCACAGCTCCCCTGGAACAAGGCCTGGTCAGGGTGGGGATGGGGTGACCTTGTTCCAAGTAAATAGCAGTTTTGCTTCCCTTTCTCTGCTCCCTCCCATCCTTTAATTTATAGCCAGTGACCGCTAACATCAATACCAGCCATGAAAGCATCAGGCCATCTCCCTACTTCCAGAACTTTCCATCAGCCAATACAGGAAAGAAGAAAATCTCTCCTATAGGCTCATCTGGGGACTTTGTTTTTTTGACAGATAACTAAATGATGATCTACTCGAGGGATACAGTGTCATGGTCCTTGCTCTTGTACTTATAGTCTAACGTGTGTGTGTGTGTGTGTGTGTGTGTGTGTGTGGTGTGGTGTCTGACGGACAAATGATGACTATGCAGTGTGTTAAGTGCTTTGACAAATACAGGTGCACCTGGAAACCAAGGAGGGGCAGTTCTTTGGGGGACAGCGTGGAGTGGGGAAATGCAAGAAGGCCTCCTTGCTCCAAGACTATCAAGGGACTTATATGTTAGCTTTTGTGTCAAGGGAATGGATATAGAAGCAATATAAAACACAGTTCCCTTCCCAGGGGACTTACAGTTGCTTGGAGAATAAGATGCATGTGGAAACAATACTAGTTGATTTGCACCATTTTGAACGATGAGGGCCATTTTGTGGTATGTCCTTAAGTGCATCAGGACTTAGGGAGTGAGAGGTCGGGGGTAAGAGAGTTCAGGAAGACCTCAAGAGGAATGGAGCCACGCTTTGGAGACACGCTAGGGCTTTGGCTGTCATGCTGGACTCAGTGCAGCCCAGCGAAGTGGCTGGCCTCTCCAACAGCAGGACATCCTATGAGTGCCTGCTGTGTGGGTCCTAATTTGCCCCATTTGCACACATGATTGCTGATCCTCCGAGCAACCCTGCAAAGCAGATGCTATTATCTTCATTTTAGAGTTGAAGTTCAGGGAGACTCAGTACCCTGACAATGAGCATACTGCAGGTAGTAAGTAGGGCTTATATTTGAACCCAAGCCTATGTCACACCTCAGCTCATACATATTCCACTATTCCAGTGGTCTTCTGAACCAGGACCAGCAACATCAGCCTCACTTCCTGTTGGAAATACAAATTCTTGATCTCACCCCAGACCCCAAACCGACTGCATTAGAAACTCTGAGTTGGACCCAGCAATCTATGTTTTAATAAGCCTTCCAAGTGATTCTGATGGACCTTGCATCTGAGAATCACCACACCACACCAACGGTCTCAGTTTCTGACCTGCAGAATGGGAGTATTATTCCCACCTGAGGATGTGTGGTAAGGATTACAGAAGAGAACATACAGAAAGCATCCAGCACGAACATACAGAAAGCATCCAGCTCAGTGCCTGGCTCCTAGGGGGAAGAAAGAAAAAGTAGTATCTCTCTTCCTGCTGTGCCCTCTGAGGACATGGAAGTGTCCTGATTTTTAGCTAGCTCAGTATCTGGAACATAGTGGATGAAAGTTTGAGAGAATGAGGGGGGCCATTTGCATGGGATGAGGGTATTTTGCATGACAAGGCACCACACAACCAGCAGGGCACGAAGCTGTCCTTCCATTGTCTTTAAACTCCATCCTTCTGTCTTGTCTGTAGGAGATTATAATGATCATTATTATTGGTGAGACACCTGTTCAGCATAATGAGCAAGCCGTTTGCAGCAATCAGCAATGAGCAGTGCCTTGTAATTGGCTCATAAGAATGACAAGGTGTAGAAAGTGCAGTTAAAGCCTTTTCAATTCACATGTGCCATTAGCAGGAGCTCATTAATGACATGAACGAAGAGAAAGTGTAAATAAAGAACCTGCTCTCTGTAATTACAACTGTGCATCGAGCCGCTTCCTTCCAGAGTTCAGCTGCAAATGTGTCCCTGTGCTGGGGGCCTCCTGGCCTCCCTGCTCTCTGCACTCTTATTTATGTTGTTTCTCGGGGTGTCTGTTCTCCACCAAGCTGCAGACAGGCTGCAGACGCAGCGTACAAAGAGCTGTGATGGGCAGCCCCTTACACATCCAGGGGCCCCGGCAGGGGGTCCCAGCAGTACCCTGGTCCTGGTGCCTCCTGAGCGTGTCCTGAGCAAGTGGGCGGGCCACAGGGAGTTGTCTCAGCTTGTTTCCCCTGTTGTAAAGTTAAAGGTAAGTGATAGCCAAGGTAAAAAACAAAAACAAAAACCAAAACATGCTCAGCATACAGTCAATAAATGTTGTTGAGAGATTCATCTAAGCCACGCTCCGTTTTGGGACATTCTTCTTTGATTTTAGCTCTTTCCTAACCAAAGGGTATTACTGAGGCCAGGTCTATACACACACAACTCAGTTACTTAGCTGTATGGTGCGATTTCAGGCACTAAGAATCATCTCTCCTATCAAAACAAAACAAAACAAAAGCCTCCCCTAAGCACAAAACATTGTAAAACGACATTAACCAACACACCAAACAAAACCTCACTGGTGGCAGATGCCCAAAGTCCCACCATTTTGCAGCCTACCTGTGGGGTTAGGTACAATTATCTTCTGTTCAAATTTGGGGCAGTCCTCTGCGTGTGTATTTCAGTTCACTATCTGGGCAGTAACCCTTAGGGTGGCGGACCCTAGGTGGTTTGGGTTGGGGGTTTGCAGAGTTGGGGCCTGACTTCCGAAGCACTGTTGGGGGCTGCAGGAGAGGAGGTGGCCCTGGTGCCTCCCTTTGTCTGCTAGCATTTTCCTCAGACCTGGCACGATGGGGCCTCCAGGCGCCGCGAGCTGTGGGTGGATGGGGGCCCCTGCAGCTCCCACTGACCAGTCACTGATAAACTGCATCTCAAGGAGTCACCCTGCACGTGCTCTTTCTTGCCCCTGACAGTGTATTCCATGGAATCCGGAGACCACAGATGCACGGATGTCTCAGTGCATCCTGAGAGGAGATCACCTGAGACTGAGTTTATTTACGGACTCCATACATTCTGTGGGAGCCCTGGCCAGCACATCTGCTCTCAGTTCCCAAAGTTTAGGGCAGTGCTTCCCAAGCTTTTCTTCATGGTCTCCTCGAGGAGACTTCTTTTGTTTGCTTTTTTTTTTTTAATTGTCCCTCCCCCCAAAAATACTTTATGTCTGTTGATGTACTGTGTGTATATTTGTGCTTTATCCACAAGAAGAGTAAGATCCTTTTCACCACCCCCTCCAAGCTTCCCCATTGAAATGTGGCCATGTAGGTGGAAAAATGATCTCGGAGACGATGGAGAGTCACAGAGGGGGTTAGAAAGCCCATAGCTGTCACTTATGCAGTGCGCATCCTGTGTCAGAAGCCACTCCAAGTACTTACACGGATTATTTAATCCTCACGGCAGTGCTGTGAAGTACTGAGCAGATGGGGAAACTGAGGCAAAGGGGCTGTAAATAACTTGTCCACAGGGGTGTCCAGGCTTGCAGTTTATCATCAAAAAAGTCCAGGACTTCTCACACTGTTGACTTCACTTATACAGTTGACCTTTGAACAATGTGGGGTTAGGGACAACTCCCGCCCTGTAGAAGATCTGACCCCCCCAAAAAAACTTAACTACCGATAGCCAGCCTACTGTTGGCTAGAAGCCTTACTGATAACCTAAACAGCTTATCAACACCTATTTGTATGTTGTATATATTCTACACTATATTCTCACAAAAGCAAGCTAGAGCAAAGAAAATGTTATTAAGAAAATCCTAAGTGGGGTACCTGGGGGGGCTCAGTCATTTAAGCATCTGACTCTTGGTTTCGGCTCAGTTGTGATCTCAGGGTCATGAGATGGAGCCCCACGTCAGGCTCCGTGCTCAGTGGAGAGTCTGCTTGAGATTCTCTCTCTCCTTCTGCCCCTCCCCTCGTTCACACGTGCTCTCTCTCGCACGCACGTGCTAAAATAAATAAATAAATAAATAAATAAATAAAATCTTAAAAAAAGAAAATCATAAGAAAAAAAGAAAATCACAAAGAAGAGAAAATACATTTATAGTCCTGGTCTGTATTTATTGAAAAAATCCATACATTTAGTGGCCCCGTGCAGTTCAAACCTGCATTGGTCAAGTGTTAACTATAATAAGTCCTTTGTTATTACATACATGTGACTGTTTTGCCAGCCAGTAACATCCCTATAAAGTAAAAAACTTTTGTACGGTTAGTTCAGTAAACATAGCAGTCATTTCCTCTCGTCTTGGTCCTTCCTTATGAAGGGGGATAATAGTGTCCCTCACAAGGTTGGAGCTAATGTGAGTGCTTAGCACACAGGCTGGCCCATAATAAAGGCTCAGCAAATGTTAGCTGACATTAATAATAAATTCATATTAGATGACTGACATGATTAGCATATCACACACTAGCCTGAGCATCACACCCTCCTTTAGCTGAAATCACATTTTGTAGGCAAAATTGCTCTTCTGAGATGTTCAATAGTTTTAGTCTCTTAAGTAGGTAAATATTTCTCTCATAATTTGATTTATTCTATAAAGATGAGCACAGTAAATTTTTTTTTTTGTCCCTAGATGGAGGCATCAATTTTGTACACCTAAGTTCATTTGGATTCAACACTAGTGAAGAAAATCTGAATTGACTGGAGCTCCAGTATGTGGCTGCCTGAAAATTACTCAGAAGCATTGATAAAGCGTCATGTTTTTATGTTGTCCATAAATATAATTTTCCTCTGCATTAACTTTTAAGTCCTTCAAGGTTTAAAAGGGTTTGACCTGATTAATTCAGTAGGGAAGGTGTTCAAGTCTTTCAGGAAAAAAATGCTGACTTTTTACCCCCACATCCCTCCCCCGCTCACCTCCTCTCCCAAGTGGCATCTGGTCTCCTGGGGTGAAGGAAGAAGGGGGACCGTTGGCAGGCATGTGAGGTGGCTCTCTCGGGAGTGTCTCATGAACAGGGCTCAGGCACTTCCTGGCCCTCATTTAACACCTGTTCCCCCCCACTTGCATCTTCACCCGGAGCCTCCTCTTATCCTACTTCCTTGGGCTCGAAGGGATGGCTTTCCCTTCCTCGTCTGATCGGATGTCCTTCCCTTGAAGAAAAGTGCTAGAGTCTGAAGTCTCAGGGGCCTGGCCCCGGAGGTGTCAAATAGATTCTACCGAAACAGAGAATCCTCTCTCTTTTTCTGGCGATGCCTGATTTTAAGCCTATTGCCTGGTTAAAGGGGTCCTGGCCTGGCCAGCTATTGCCCTGGAGCAATGAGCCACGGTCTGGGAGGTGGGAGGTGACAAATGGAAAAGGAGGAGTTGGGGTTAAGACGCCTTGGTTTAATTTTGACAACATATTATCCTCGTATCTGTGTTGGACATGAGGCAAAACCTGGTGGTCTAAATGGCCACGCTAGCTCGGGCAAGTGCCGTGTGTGGGTAACGCGCGCGCGGTTACATCGGATGGCTGATGACCCCACGCCCGTGGAGTGCTCGGAACTTAATGGGGACTAACGATCAGAATGCTGACTGGCGTTACTGCTCACACCCAGAGCTGCGGTGAACAAACCCGCGAACAATCGGAAAAGAAAGAACAACAAGAGGGTACATCAAAGTTTGTGTGAGCGCAAGTTCCTATATGGATCCAAGACTGCGGCACTGATGACGTCTGCCCCGGGAGAAGCATCTGCTTCCTCACACTGGTGTCATTTCGCAGCAGAAGGACCAGGCCTTGGCCTTCAATTCTGAAAAACGTGAGTAGCCAAAACTAAGTCGAAGGACAATGTAGGTCTTAATCTATTCCTTTCCGTTGTCCTGTTCTTGAACTAGACCCATATGTACTCTACCTTCCCTAACTCACCTTTGTCCATCCAACTTGTCCCTTCTTTCTTCCTCCTCCCTCCCTTCCTCCTTCCCATCCCCTTTTTCCTTCGTTCCTTCCTTTTCCCCTTTCTCCTTCCCGCTGTTCTTCTGTCATTCAGTTACCATCCTTCCGGTCTTCACCAACTGATCCCCTTTCCTTCAGGGATCCTATTACATTGTATAGTGCTGACTTCCTTCCTTCCTTCCTTCCTTCCTTCCTTCCTTCCTTCCTCCCTTCCTTCCTTCCTTCCTTCCTTCCTTCCTTCCTTCCTTCCTTCCTCCCTTCCTCCCTCCCTCCCTTCCTCTTTCCCTTTCTCCTTCCTGCCTTTCTTCTATCATTCTGTTACAACCCCTGCCCTCCCGACCAACTGCTCCAGCCCCACCGATCACTTTTCCTTTGGGGATCTTATCACAGGCAGTCAGCACTATACAATATAGCATTTGACTTAGTGATGCTATATGCTGTCTTATGTAATTTTAAAAACGATTTCTTGTATTTCAAGGTCATCATCTCAATGGGACAATATCCACTTCCGTGGCAAAGAATCTAGAGTTTTTCTTCTCCGTGCCTGTATTCTTGCATTAGTGAATGTTAACTCAGTATTTCAGGACTAATAACTATGAAAACAACAATAATAGTCATTTTAAATAATAGTTATTTAACTATTTAAAATAATAGTTATTTTAAGGTATTGGTGGGAATGCAAGTTGGTACAGCCACTTTGGAAAACAGTGTGGAGGGCACCTGGGTGGCGCAGGTGGTTAAGTGACTGCCTTAGGCTCAGGTCATGATTCCAGGGTCCCGGGATCGAGTCCTGCATTGGGCTCCTGGCTCAGCGGGGAGCCTGCTTTTCCCTCTGACCCTCTCCCCTCTCATGCTCTTTCTCACTCTCTCTCTCTCTCTCTCTCTCAAATAAATAAATAAATAAATAAAATCTTTAAAAAAAGGAAAAAAAGAAAACAGTGTGGAGGTTCCTCAAAAAATTAAAAATAGAGCTACCTATGACCTAACAATTGCACTACTGGGTATTTACCCCAAAGACACAGATGTAGTGAAAAGAAGGGCCACAGGCACCCCAATGTTCATAGCAGCAATGTCCACAATAGCCAAACTGTGGGAAGAGCCGAGATGTCCTTCAACAGACGAATGGATAAAGAAGATGTCCATATATACAATGGAATATTACTCAGCCATCAGAAAGGATGAATACCCAACTTTTACATCAACGTGGATGGGACTGGAGGAGATGATGCTAAGTGAAATAAGTCAAGCAGAGAAAGTCAATTATCATATGGTTTCACTTATTTGTGGAACATAAGGCATAGCATGGAGGACATTAGGAGAAGGAAGGGAAAAATGAAGGGGGGGAAATCAGAGGGGGAGACGAACCATGAGAGACGATGGACTCTGAGAAACAAACTGAGGGTTTTAGAGGGGAGCGGGGGAGGGGGGATGGGTTAGCCTGGTGATGGGTATCAAGGAGGGCACGTACTGCATGGAGCACTGGGTGTTATAGGAAAACAGTGAATCATGGATCACTACATCAAAAACTAATGAAGTATTGTATGGTGACTAACATAACATAATTAAATTAAATTAAATTAAAAAAATAAAGTATTGTGGTCTTGAGGGCAGAGCTTTGATTTTTGCCCTTTCTCAGGGCTTCATGGTCTTGTGAAGTGAGTGAAATGAGGTGTGTTCAATATTAAACTTGTTGTCACGATCGTCATCTGATTGTCAACACTGCTCCCACTCAGTTATGGGTCCCTTACTATGTGCCATATATGCCATCTTATTTAATTCTCAAAATATGCTTAGTGACATTGGCATCACTTCTTCTACTTTGTAAAGAAGAAAACAGGCCTCTAGAGAGTTTCCAAACTTTCCTTATTATAATTAATTCATCAAATAATTAATAGAGTCCCTATTGTGTGTCAGAGAGTATTCTGAAGTTCTATAAATATTATCACATGTAATTCTCAAAATAATCTGCATGACGTAAGGTATCATTATCCCTGTTTTGCAGATGTGGAAAAGAAGGGTCTCAGCAAGCTTAGTAACTTGGTTGACTAACTAGTTGCTGAGCTCATGTTTTGTGCCAAATTCCAGTGCTAGATGCTGAGGGACGGTGGTGGAAAAGTCAGATACAGTTGTCGGCTATCTGGGATTTAGAGTCTAGTAGGGGAACCTACAGTCTAGTGATGTGTGCTAAGCGTCCTGTTTCATCCAGGAGGACACACTGAAAAATGGCGGAGTTCACTGAATGAACTCAGGCCCAGGATGACTGACCTTGCATCCCAAGGCTACCCTAAGACACTGGTCAGAATTCCCCTTCCCCGGGCCCCAAGATTTAGCGAGTCTTGCATATCAGAGACACACAAAATAAGTATATTTGAGAACACATGGCATCCTCTGTGTCTTGGAGCTCATCACTAGCATAGGGTGGCTTGTATCCTTAAACGTCACTCTTGGGACTTAACACCAGCAGGCCCCAGGGAAGCACCTCTCCACAAGTCTTGCCTTCCATCCACAAAGTAGCAGATGACTATGCTGGAGGATAGCTCAGGTTTTTAAGCCGTGCTGGTGCAGACTTTGTTGGTGATCCTTGCTTGGGAGACAAGGAAGATTTGAATTGCAGAAGCACTTCGGTGAAGGAAAAGATAGGCTAATTAGGTTGTCAAAATGTCCCTTGAAGACAGACTAATTAAATTGTCAAACTCTCTCTCAACTCGTAAATACAGTGGAGTCTTGCAAAACAAAGTGTCATTTTTCTACTGATGCCAACAGCTGTTTTCTTCGTTCTCTTCTTCCTGTTCCATTTGAAAGTGCTCACCAGTGAGGCTGGTGCTCACAGACACACACATAATGCCTGGAGAACATTTTGTGAAAATGTTTGTAGGGACGTGTAGACGTGACACCATAGTATATACCTAGCCTTTACACTGGCATTTAGATAGACAGTGAATGTCAGAGTCATAAATGATTTTATTTTCAGATAAATAATTTTCTAAAAATTTTAATTAAAAAAGAGTTTTATTTAACCACACTTGATTTTAGAAGTTGATATTCATTACTTATAATTTTATAGCGCCTTAACTTTAATAGGTAATTTTGCCTATCTTGGAAGAAAAATAACTTTTTAGAAAAATTAGGAACAATTTTGATTTTTCTCTGGCACTTTTGAAGAAGAAAAGAGATTGAAATTTTATACACATTAAATGCAATTCCATTTTGTTTTTAAATTCCTCATATTATAGCTGATAATGGAACACACGTTCTGTGCAGACTTTTAACATAATGGTTTTAAGGAAATCAAGTAAAGAGGGTTAGGGCAGTAGGAAGGGTCAGTCTTGGGGTGGGGACTGAGCAGTGGGGACTTTGCATGTTTAACTAAACAGTGAGATCTGGAGAGATGGAAACCACACATGGGTTTGTTGAGGTCTTAATAGTCCCAGGATCCTTTTTTGGTTTGAGCGTGTAAAGCAGAGATGTCCAAAAGAGATACAATTCGAGCCACATATGTCGTTTTAAATTTTCCAGTAACTGCATTAAGAAAGTAAAGAGAAACTAATGAAATTGATTCAAATAATATATTTTATTTACTCTATCAAGTAATTACTAAACAATTATGAATGAAGTATTTCCTTTTTTATCTTTAGATTAGAAATGTGGTGAGTCGTTGACACTGGTGAGTATTTACATCTCCGCGTGGACTAGCCACCTTGTGAGTGCTCAGTAGCCGCGTTGTATGGTGCAGGTCCAGGTCTTCATTTGGAATTCTGTGTCCGAGTCACCTGAGAGAGTTGTAACCCTCCAGGGGCCAGGATTCCATAAACAGATACTCCCTGGCTCTACTCCTAGGCTGCATGGTCAGTTAGCTCTTTTTTACTGCTGGCAGGAAGTCAAGTTCACAGGATGTACGTGGCCACCCTGAGCTTATTTTTCAGAGGATTTGCAACTCCCTTCAGACCAGGGGCGCTGAAGCTCCAACCAAGGAGGAGGTAAACGTGTATAAGAGAGCCTTGGCCCACAGATTTCTGCCAACAAAAATTTCTCTAAATCTCAATGACGGCTGTATGATGCCGAAAATTTGGAAACACCTTAATTTTCACAATTAGGTTGGTTCTCTTAAAAAGGTAATGTCCTGAATGAGGATCAATTAACATCTTCTTGAATTGAAGTAAATAAAGCTTTTTTTAAAAGATTTTATTTATTTATTTGACAGAAAGAGCGAGAGAGCACAAGCAGGGGGAGGGGCAAGCAGAGGCAGAGGGAGAAGCAGGCTCCCCGCTGAGCAGGGAGCCCGACGCGGGGCTCGATCCCAGGACCCTGGGATCATGACCTGAGCTGAAGGCAGACGCTTAACCAACTGAGCCACCCAGGCGCCCCAGAAATAAAGCTTTTGAAGGGACATTCCAGAACAAATTTCTTCTGGTTCTGGAGAGTAAATATTTTCACAAAGAAGATGTCAAGAATTTGGTTTTTGAACTTCTCTTTCACTGAGGATGAATGGGCTGGAGACAGCAGGCAAAGTGAGCAAAGGCCCCAGCACTGAGGGGTCCAGCCTGATCTGCAGTCCTGACAATATACAGTATCTGATAATATAGCTGAATATATGTATCTATGTATTTATATAGAATATAGTAATATACAATATAGATACATGTATATGTGCACACACACATCCATACATGCTTATTTTCTGTCTTCCCCTCCAGCCTGATTTTGAAAAAAGATTTATTAACTCATTTTAGAGAGAGAGTGGGGGGGCAGAGGGAGAGGGAGAGAGATTCCTAAGCAGACTCCACACTGAGCATGGAGCCTGACACAGGGCTTGATCTCATGACCCTGAGATCATGACCTGAGCCAAAACCAAGAGTCAGACACTCAACTGACGGAGCCAACCAAGCACTCCTTCCCCTCCAGACTGATTTTATCTGCTTTGTTCACCATTGCCTCCTGCCTCTGGGATAGGCAGCGGTACTTAGTAAGTACTCAGTAAATATTAAATAAACAAAGAGCAGCAAGGGATGACTGGCCCTTTGGAAACATTTACTGAATGTTGGGCAATGCCTACCTGGCTCCAGGTGGTGTTTCTGGCCAGGCCAGCTGTGGTGCTCACATGAACTTCCCCATCAGAAGGCCTCTGGTCTGGCTCAGGGGAGCATATTGTCCCCAGACTAGGCCTCCTATGGGAGGTAGAATCTGGCTTATGGCAACAGAACTAGAGGTCTGTTACCTCTTTTTTTTTTTTTAATAATTTTTTTTATTATGTTATGTTAGTCACCATACATCATTAGTTTTTGATGTAGTGTTCCGTGATTCATTGTTTGCGTAGAACACCAAGTGCTCATTACAACATGTGCCCTCCTTAATACCCATCACTGGGCTAACCCACTCCCACCCCCCTCCCCTCTAGAACCCTCGGTTTGTTTCTCAGAGTCCATCGTCTCTCATGGTTCGTCTCCCTCTCCGATTTCCCCCCCTTCATTTTTCCCTTCCTTCTCCTGATGTCCTCCATGCTATTCCTTATGTGCCACAAGTAAGTCAAACCACTTAGTATAATCTCCTCCAGTTCCATCCAAGGGCTGGTATCCAAGATCTATAAAGAACTTCTCAAACTCAACACCCCAAAAATGAATAATCAAGTCAAAAAATGGGCAGAAAGCATGAACAGACACTTCTCCAAAGAAGACATACAAATGGCTAACAGACACGTGAAAAAATGTTCAACATCATTAGCCATCAGGGAAATTCAAATCAAAACCACATTGAGATACGACCTTACACCAGTTAGAATGGCAAACATTGACAAGGTCTGTTGCCTCTGAAAGAGGAGCTGGCCAACTTAGTATTCTAAGAGCTGGTGCTCTCCCTCCCTGGTTGCCCCCCTGAAGCTCTGGGATGGGGGCAGTGCTGTGAGAATGCCTGCGTACACACAAGTGGGGCCTAGTTCCTCTCCTCCCTGGAGACTGAGCAGATTCCTTGGTCTGGAATGTCCGTGCCTAGCCATGGGGTCCAGGCTGCCCTGGGATTCTCCTGTTTGTCTTTCCAGTCCACCCTTTGCTGCTTCTGTTCCTGGTCCTGTGGGTGACGATGCGGCATAGTTGGTTTATTGTGTGATTATGGGGGACCAGCCACTGCTCTAAGCACACTACCTGTATCAGCACACTTCATCCTTGCATTCACTCATGAGCTAGCTCCTGTTACCACCAGCTTTCCTCCCAGGGGAAGCCTGGGACAGAGGTTGAGCACCCGGGAGCGGTCATGCAGTCATGCCCTTGGGACAGACAGGCTGGAGAAGCAGCAGAGCCCTCGGGCTCCTGTTGTTCGGCTTCTCCTGCCCCTTCTTATCCCTGCTTTGTGCTCTGCCTCACTTTATGGGCACCAGGGATCTGCCTTTTGACTAAGTGGGCTCCAGTGGGATGATGAAGGGCTGCAGAAATCATCAAATGGTCCCTTGGCTCTGTAGGGAAAGAGAGAGCAGGGCTCTAGCGAATCCTTAATTTCTGTGTAGGAAACCCTCACAGTCACAAATAAGAGTCATGGGGGAGGCGTCATTTTATGGCTCGAATTAAAATCACCATTTGCTGACTGTGTGTGTGTGTGTGCCCGTGCGTGTGTGCGCTTGTGTGTGCGTGCGTGGCAATGCTTTCCATTAGCAGACACAGTGGATGAGCTGCTTTGGGCTGAGATAGCCGGACTCGGCCAGAAGCTGTGGTGTGGCTCAGAGGCGCCAGCACCACTGAGGAGCTGTTGTCCAGTTTGGGTATGAATCCTGCCTGACCTTGTACTTGCTGTGGGAACGTGGACAAGTGGCTCAAGCACTCTAAGCTTAGTTTTCTTATCTGTAAAATGGTGATGAATACAGCCTAGGGACACTTTGAAGACTGGTTGATTTGTGATGTAAAGCTCAAATCACAGTCCTGGGTGGTCACCCGTGGACCTCTGCTGTATCTGCCTGCCCAGCCTCCGTTCCCCCCTTCTTACACACCATCCCCTTCTGGAATGCCCACTCTCCCACCCCCTGCTGCAGGTGGCCACGTGACCTTGGCCTGGCCCATCAGAGTCGCAGAATCTGGTCCAGGGCGGGCCATGTGACCCAGTCCAGGGCAAATAGAACTCAATTCTGGGACTTTTGCTGGAAAAACTTGGACAGGGAAGACTGGGCCTGGAGCTGCTCGTGTCCATGGTGGACCCACATGGGTAGAGCTCAGCTGAGAATAAAGCTGATGCACAGCGGGAAAGAGAAGAGCCAGGGGCCCCGATGGCGTCCTTGGGCCCAGGATCCAGCTGTGCTGCATTTCCCAGGGGCACGCACCAACACGCTTTCGTTGACTAGGTCAGCCATTTGCAGCGGAAAGTGTCCTGATCCAGTTCGTGCACAGTACCCACTGTTGAAAGATGGAATGTGTTGAAGTGCTTTCAGTTACTATTATTAGCAACAGTAACACTGACAGTATTTACCATTTATCGAGCATGTACACCACCAGGCCCTCTCCGAAGGGTTTCACATGCTTGGCATAGTTAATCCTCCAAATCTCCCTAGAGCCAGATGCTACCACTATCTTCATTTAGCAGACGAGAAAATGGAAGAGCAGAGAGGGATCTCAGGTGGTGGAGCTGGTGTAGGAACAGTCTGGATCCAGAGCCACACTCATGACCACTAGGCATACTAGCTATGTAGTAAAGGATATTATGCAGAAATTGTACAGGATAATGTTTTTATTCATTGATGTGAAGGAATCCATTTCTTCTCCCTGGAGAACTCCCTCTCAGAAAACTAGCAAGAGGCTCAGAGTCCATGTATTAGTCAGGAGAGGGAGGCGGAGATAGAGAGATGGATGAGAGAGAAAGAGAGAGAGAGAGAGAGAGAGAGAGAAATTTTACTTTAAGGAATTGGCCTACATGATTGTGGGGGGCTGGTAAGTGTGCCGCCCACGGGGTAGGCCAGCAAGCTGAAAACTCAGGCAGAGCTTCCATGTTGTAGTCTTCAGCCTGAATTCTTTTTTCTTTGGAAAACCTCAGCCCTTGCTCTCAAGGCCTTCAACTGGTTCGATGAAGTCCATCCACATTATAGAGAGTAATCTGCTTTACTCAGAGTCTACTGACTTAAATGTTAATCACATCTTACAAATACTTTCACAGCGCGTCTATACTGGTGTTTGTCCTAACAACTGGGCGCCATGGTCTAGCCAAGTTGACAATCATACGAACCATCACAGTCCAATCTTGGGTAGCTCTGGTCAATTGTTTCCCTGTCTGGGATGTGTTCCCATCTGTAAGAGAAGTGGTATACTGGGGAAATTTCTAGGGCCTTCCAGATAAAATATTCTTGCCTCACCCAAGGGGCCTTATGGCTCCAGTCACAGGCAGTGGGAAGGATTCGGGCTGCTCCTCGCCAAATTTCTTCTCTTAGGCTGATCGGCTCCCATCCCTCTCTCCATCAGTTGTCTGCCTCTTTGCCTCCCACCATGCACCTAGCCAAAGGGACCAGCAGCCCTGAGTGGGCATGACCCGAGAGTCCCATTGCCCATCCCCGATGAGCATAGCTGCCTCCCTTAATTCCAGTTCTAGGGAGAGTGTGCTTGATTCCGGGTCAGCCAGCAGGTTGGTTGGTTTATGTCAGGTACTGACTCCGGGTTTAATCAGCTGTGGCCAGGGAGTGGAATCCTTTGGCTTGTGGCCCGCTCAGCAAGTGATGTGGGAGCAGATTCCTGTGGGGACGGGAGGAGGGTGGGGGGTGGGGGCCACCGTGCAGGGCAGACAGATACCATATCCACAACAGTTCGAGCCTTTCAGGCTGGAATGACCTGAATCTTGATGTTGCCACTGTTTATTTGTTTGGTCTGTGGAGACTGTGTGGACCAAATGGCATCACACCCATGTCAAGGGTGCTCATGCTGATCATGAGAGCAATGGAAAGAACCGGAGAGAAAAATATTGTGAGGACAAACAGATCGAGAATGAAAAGGGCTGTTTTTCCCTTCACTAATGACCCTAAAGTGTACTCAATGATCCCAAAACTCGAAAAGTAAAGCCATTAGTCACAATGTTGTCAGGATGAAAGAGAGTGAAAGAGAAAGCCATGTGTATCATTTTGGAACCCATTTCACACAAGTGCCCATTCTGCACGCCTGAGTGCCCGGGCCAAGCTGACTGGTTTAATTATTGTTTGCCTTGCCTCACATTAAGTCAGGCACACGACCATGGCACCCGAGCATCAGTGGAGGGCCTGTGCCCAGGCGAAAGGAGGTTGGCTTTCATTTCCACTGTGGGTAGGTGCTGGGCTTTCTTCTAGTGGGTTGGCACCTGCCTGTAAGAACCATCATGATGTCAGCTTTGCGGGCAGTGCTGCGAAATGGCCAGGGGTGATGCAGAAAGCCCGGACATTACTTCTGGGACATCTCTAGACCAGGAGTGAGATAGAGAAGGAAAATACTGGCACCGGAAGGGTGGGCTCAAGAACATGTCCCCTGCTGGCATGGGGGGTAGGCGAGAGCCTGCTTCTGTTTCCTTGCTGTCGCCCCTACGAGACTGTACATTCTCAGAGGGCGGGACCTTTGTCTGACTTGGCAATTCCAGTCACGATAATAAGAACAATAATGACGATTCATTGCTCACCTCCCAGCAGCCATGTGCTATGCTGTTTCTTTACATATATGAACTCTAATCTGCATGGTAGATCGCTACTCTTTGAAGACAGGGAAACAGTGTCCAAAGTGAGACAGTGGTAGAAGGGAGAAATGGGTACTCAGACTCAGGCACTTTTCATTCTTGCAAGTGCCTCCCACATTCCCGACCCCGACGTTAAAACGAAGTACTAAACACATATATATGGCACCAATGACCGGGTTGGCAGGCCATCTTCTTTCTTTCTAAGGCTAAAAGGTGAGTTATCTTCCTTCTGTTTCATACTGGCTGGCGGGGTCGGCCATTGGCAAGATGTGAAACCCCTTCCTCTCCTTTCCCAGTGTCTTACCCCTTCTTTGAGCTGTCATTCCAGACTTAGAAGCAGCACAGGGGAATGGGAAGAATGGAAAGAAAGAGATGGATTTGAATCTTGATGTCACCAAAAGCTCTGTCAAATTATTTAACCTCGTTGAGCCTCAGTGTACGCATCTAATTAATAAAAATAGCTGCCGAGACCCTCGGCGAGCATGTGGTGGTATGGCATATTAGGTGGTACCTGGGTCCTAGGCTCAGAGCAGGCATCCAAAGCGTGGAACTTTCTACATTCTTTCCCTCAGACACCACCCACTCTTGCGCATGCTGGGGTCCTGGTTCCTGAAATGATGACATGCCACAAAAATGAAATTCTAGAAAAGCTTACATGAAACTGTAAAACTCAGTTCTCTGATCTTTGGTCATTTAAAATTTCACACACAAGGCTTGGGAGATTTTAATTCAATTCAATCCAGTTCGGTTCCACGAACACTGACCCCCCTCAACCCCTGCACCTGGCATTGCACTGACCCCAGGGATGCAGAACTCGGGTCTCAAGGTGTTCACACGCAGATCCTGGGAGAGGGGACAGATATTTAAGGGAACAATTTGAAGCCCTAGTACCTTTAAGTGCAGCACAATGCTGTGTATGAGGCCCCATAGTGGGAATAGTATGAAGCATTGGCAAGAAGCTAGGTGTGGCTTCTTGGACGCAGCAATGAATAAGTTGAATCTGGGGGAAAGAATAGGTGTGTGCCCGTTGGGGAAGAAAGTAGGAAAGGCTTTTTTTGGCACAGGAACCACACTGTGCAAGAGGTGAGAGCTAGAGCCGTTTGGGGGAGGGACTGGAGAAGAATTTCATGCAGAGCACTACACGCAGAATCGTTGGGTTGTTCTCTGAAATACACCCAACTTTAGGACAGTTTGAGAACACTGTGGGCCAGAGTTTTTGGGGGAAACCTTCTTGGATAATATGGGTCTCTGCTAAACCAGAGATCACCGCCCCTCCCAACCCCCCATCTCTAATGATGATGTTGGGGGTGGTTTGCCTGTTTGGTAAGTCTTTCTCCCCCACCCCTTTTTTCCACAGGTAGTATCATAGAATGATTCATTCTTTCGTTGAAAAACGAGTTTTTGAGAGCTCCTGGGGTGTGCCAGGCCCTGTGTGTGTGTGTTGGCTCTGCAGAACGGAAACCCATAAATATTTTTCTCAGTGGGAAAGTAGATGTGTAAGCAGGTAATTGCAATGCCAGTGGTACCCTCTAGAACAGAGGGGCCGGAGGGCCGAACACGAGCCAGCTTCTAGTGGTAACTCACAAGACTGAGTAGAGTCTTCACAATGCTTTACTTGATTAAATTCAATTTATATGTTAATTGCCTTATCTGCTCGAGGAATAGGTTTTTGTAAAAAGGAGGTGGGGAGGTTTTGATGGGTGAGTGCAAGGTAGCGTTTATTAAGTACCTAAGGCAGGGGTCCTCTTACAGCTAGGATCTCATGTAACAGCCCTATGAGGTAGGCATTACTAGCTCCGATTTCTAGAAGAGGAACAGGCGACTCAGAGAGGTTAAGTGATTTGCCCGAGGTCACACAGCTAGTAAATATGCCAGCCAGGATTTCAATCTAGGTTCAACTGACTTGGCAGCCCAACTCTTTAGATACATTGTAAAGGCCCCCTCTCTAAACCTGCACTGCCTGAGACTGTGGCCACCAGCCCCACGTGGCCACTGAGCACTTGAAATGTGGCTAGCGTGAACGAACTAATTTGTACTTTTTTAAAATTTTAATTAATTTAAATTTAAAATAAAAGTTGGAGTCTCCATTCAGTTATTGGGGAGCTTTTATGTGTGCTTGAAACTACTTGGGTAAGTGAATCCAGCCTTTCGATTGCAAATTTGACAAACTCTAAATACAGATGAAGTATTTCGGATGTGGATTTAGTGTCCTTACTAAGCTGTGCTGTGCATGTTAAAATACACCCCACATTTTGGAGACATATTGATTCTATGTTGAAGTGATAATGTTTTGGATACATCAGATTAAATATAAGTACTTTAAAGATTATTTTCAACGGTTTCTTTTCAGTTTTTAAATGCAGCTATTAGAAAATTGAATGTGTCGGGGAGCCTGGCTGGCTCAGACAGTGTGGAGCGTGTGGCTCTTGATCTCAGGGCTGAGAGTTCAAACCCCGCCTTGGGCATAGAATTTACTTAAAAAAAAAAAAATTTAAATATGTGGCTCGAATTTTATTTCTGTTGGAAGAGTGCTGTTTTAAGTTTTAAATAAATGAATGGATTTTGTTAACTTGCGAGGGTTGCTGTATGCAGAACAAGATAGTAATAAACCATATTCCAAAAACATATTTATTTTTCCATCTCTCAGCTGGTCTTGCTAGCCCTCAAGTTGTCAGAATTGGGGGGCCTTTACTGTAAGCAGGGTAACACCATTGTGCGTGATACTTTCAGAGCAGGCTGGTACAAGGCTGGAGGTCTGGTACCAGGGCACAACAAATTAGGGGGGTGATCAGACCAGCACTGACTGGGAGGTGTGCAGGGAGAAAGGGAAATTGATGATGGTTCTGGTTGTGGTCTGGGAGAGAGATGTTGGCAGTAGCTTTGAAAGACCAGAGGATCCATGCCCGGGCGTGCACACACAGACGGACAGACAGACGGACAGACAGACAGACAGACACACACACACACACACACACACACACACACGAGCCCAAATCAAAATCCACAAGGCCCCACAGCTCCAAGAGCATAACGGATTCCATAAACAATTTAGACTTTGCTATTCCAGCTGATTTCAGGGCTTTATTTTTGTCTGAGTCTATTATTACAAAGGTTTTCTGTCTGACTTTTCCATTACCACTCTATTTGTGAAGCTCAGATTCAATATTGGAAGTCTGAATTTTCCCTTCATACCTAACTTTACTGACAGAATAATATAGATATATTTGAGGGGAGAAAGGGAAATGAGATGAGGTAAACTTCAGAGTTAATGAAGAAAACACAAATGATGTTGAGTGAGAGTTGAGTTATTTCGATAATTTGGAAAAAAAGCATTGTGATTGGTATTCTGATTTCTTCCTGATGCTGCTTTTAGTACTTTTCTGAGGTGCTTGCCTCTCCAGGATTATTAAAGCTGTTGCTCAGGATTTTTATGTCTGTTCTTCAACAGTTTTTCTTCTGAGGCTGGAGAGCGAGAGCGAACGAGAGAACAAGAGAGAAGGGAAAGAGAGAGAGAGGAAGAGTGTGGTAAATTCATTTTGGAGGGGCGTCTGGGGAGAAGCAGAGTCCCCGCTGAGCAGGGAGCCCGATGTGGGACTCGATCCCGGGACTCCAGGATCATGACCTGAGCCGAAGGCAGTCGCTCAACCAACTGAGCTTGGTTTTGGCTCGGGTCATGATCTCAGGTCATGATCTCAGGGTCCTGGGATGGAGCCCCTCAGTGGGCTCCCTGCTCATCGGGGAGTCTGCTTGAGATTCTTTCCCTCTCCTGTTCCTCCTCCTGCTCGTGCATGCGTGCGCTCTCTCTCAAACAAATAAAGAAATCTTTAAAAAAATTCATTTTGGAATAAGGATGATGTTAGACCTATAGCATTGGCTGGTTTCATATTTGTAGCTTTAACTATTTATTTGTAAAGGACCGGAAAAGCACCCTTCATGCACAGTGGAAGTCATTTGCAGAGGCAAAGCGCCAGCATGGGGTGGCATGAAGCGGCTGCAGGAGCTGGTGAGTGAACCCAGCCATGCCTGCAACACCAGAGCTCTCTCTGGGCTTGGAGTTTTGCTCATTTCGGAGTACATAATAATCTTCACTAAGGGTTGAAAAACCTAGTTAAATGTTTTAGCTATATTTTGTGCATTAAATGGGGACATTGCACACTGTGCATGTTCAGAACTTTGGGGATTATCAAATGTCTCAAGAGACCCTTGTGAACATCAATATCAGTTGGAATCGGAAGCATTTGGGAAGCTCTGGACCAGATAGCATTGCTGTAACAACATCTGCATTGCTTCTCTAGGAAATTCCAGAGGAATTGTCGGCCAAATCCAGGGATAGCAGTTCTGTAGGGTGAAAACCAAACTGGGCAGGGTGTAAGGAAATGATCAAGTGTTGAGGTTGCACTTGAGTGGTCAAGGCTGTGGTCAAAACTTCTGCGGCTCTGGTTCTGCCACCATCCTTCCTGTGTTTGGCTGGGTTTTGTGCTGGGTGTTGCCTTTCCTGGGCTGGTCTTTATATACTTATTTTTTTAAATTTTTATTTATTTTTAATTTTTTATTGTTAGGTTAATCACCATACATTACATCATTAGTTTTTGATGTAGTGTTCCATGATTTATTGTTTGTGCATAACACCCAGCGCTCCACGCAGAATGTGCCCTCTTTAATACCCATCACCAGGCTAAACCATCCCCCCACCCCCCTCCCCTCTAGAGCCCTCAGTTTGTTTTTCAGAGTCCATCGTCTCTCATGGTTCGTCTCCCCCTCAGATTTAACCCCCTTCATTCTTCCCCTCCTGCTATCTTCTTTTTTTTCTTAACATATGTTGCATTATTAGTTTCAGAGGTACAGATCCGTGATTCACAGTCTTGCACAATTCACAGCGCTCACCATAGCACATACCCTCCCCAATGTCTATCACCCAGCCACCCCCTCCCTCCCACCCCACCCCTACTCCAGCAACCTTCAGTTTGTTTCCTGAGATTAAGAATTCCTCATACTAGCGAGGTCATATGATACATGTCTTTCTCTGATTGACTTATTTCACTCAGCATAACACCCTCCAGTTCCATCCACGTCATTGCAAATGGCAAGCTCTCATTCCTTTTGAAGGATGCAGAGTATTCTATTGTGTATATATACCACATCTTCTTTATCCATTCATCTGTCAATGGACATCTTGACTCTTTCCACAGTTTGGCTATTGTGGACATTGCTGCTATAAACATTGGGGTGCACATACCCTTTCGGATCCCTACATTAGTATCTTTGGGGTAAATACCCAGTAGTGCAATTGCTGGATCGTATGGTAGCTCTATTTTCAACTTTTTGAGGAACTTCCATACTGTTTTCCAGAGTGGTTGCACCAGCTTGCATTCCCACCAACAGTGTAGGAGGGTTCCGCTTTCTCCGCATCCCTGCCAACATCTGTCATTTCCTGACTTGTTAATTTTAGCCATTCTGATTGGTGTGAGGTGGTATCTCATTGAGGTTTTGATTTGGATTTCCCTGATGCCGAGCGATGTTGAGCACTTTTTCATGTGTCTGTTGGCCATTTGGACATCTTCTTTGGAAAAATGTCTGTTCACGTCTTCTGCCCGTTTCTTGATTGGATTTTTTGTTCTTTGGGTGTTGAGTTTGATAGTTCTTTATAGATTTTGGATACTAGCCCTTTATCTGATATGTCATTTGCAAATATTTTCTCCCATTCTGTCAGTTGTCTTTTGGTTTTGTGGACTGTTTCTTTTGCTGTGCAAAAGCTTTTTATCTTGAGGAAATCCCAATAGTTCATTTTTGCCCTCCCTTCCCTTGCCTTTGGCGATGTTTCTAGGAAGAAGGTGCTGCGGCTGAGGTCAAAGAGGTTGCTACCTGTGTTCTCCTTTAGGATTTTGATGGACTCCTGTCTCACGTTTAGGTCTTTCAACCATTTGGAGTCTATTTTTGTATGTGGTGTAAGGGAATGGTCCAGTTTCATTCTTCTGCATGTGGCTGTCCAATTTTCCCAACACTCTTTGTTGAAGAGACTGTCTTTTTTCCACTGGACATTCTTTCCTGCTTTGTCAAAGATTAGTTGACCATAGAGTTGAGGGTCCATTTCTGGGCTCCCTATTCTGTTCCATTGATCTATGTGTCTGTTTTTGTGCCAGTACCATAGTGTCTTGATGATGACAGCTTTGTAATAGAGCTGGAAGTCTGGAATTGTGATGCCGGCAGCTTTGCTTTTCTTTTTCAACATTTCTCTGGCTATTTGGGGTCTCTTCTGGTTCCATACAAATTTTAGGATTATTTGTTCCATTTCTTTGAAAAATGTGGATGCTATTTTGATGGGGATTGCATTGCATGTGTAGACTGCTCTAGGTAGCATTGCCATCTTCACAATGTTTGTTCTTCCGACCCATGAGCATGGAACGTTTTTCCATTTCTTTGTGTCTTCCTCAATTTCTTTCATGAGTATTTTATAGTTTTCTGAGTACAGACCCCTTGCCTCTTTGGTTAGATTTATTCCTAGGTATCTTATGGTTTTGGGTGCAATTGTAAATGGGATCGACTCCTTCAATTCTCTCTCTTCTGTCTTGTTGTTGGTGTCTAGGAATGCCACTGATTTCTGTGCATTGATTTTATATCCTACCACTTTACTGAATTCCTGTATGAGTTCTAGCAGTTTTGGGGTGGAGTCTTTTGGGTTTTCCACATAAAGAATCCTATCATCTACAAAGAGTGAGAGTTTGACTTCCTCTTTGCCGATTTGGATGCCTTTGATTTCTTTTTGTTTTCTGATTGCTGTGGCTAGGAATTCTAGTACTATGTTGAAAAGGAGTGCTGATAGTGGACATCCCTGCCGTGTTCCTGACCTTAGGGAGAAAGCTGTCAGCTTTTCCGCATTGAGAATGATATTCGCTGTAGGTTTTTCATAGATGGCTTTTATGATATTGAGGTATGTACCCTCTGTCCCTATACTCTGAAGAGGTTTGATCAAGAATGGATGCTGTACTTTGTCAAATGCTTTTTCTGCATCTATTGAGAGGATTGTATAATTCTTGTTCTTTCTTTTGTTAATGTATTGTATCACGTTGATTGATTTGCAGATGTTGAACCAATCTTGCAGCCCAGGGATAAATCTCACTTGGTCATGGTGAATAATCCATTTAATGTACTGTTGGATCCTATTGGCTAGTATTTTGGTGAGAATTTTTGCATCCATGTTCATCAAGGATATTGGTCTGTAATTCTCCTTTTTGATGGGGTCTTTGTCTGGCTTTGGGATCAAGTTAATGGTGGCCTCATAAAAAGAGTTTGGAAGTTTTCCTTCCATTTCTATTTTTTGGAACAGTTTCAGGAGAATAGGTATTAATTCTTCTTTAAATGTTTGGTAGAATTCCCCTAGGAAGCCATCTGGCCCTGGGCTTTTTTTTGTTGGGAGATTTTTGATGATTGCTTCAATTTCCTTAGTGGTTATAGGTCTGCTCAGGTTTTCTAAGTCTTCCTGGTTCAATTTTGGTAGTTGATACATCTCTAGGAATGCATCCATTTCTTCCAGGTTATCTAATTTGCTGGCATAGAGTTGCTCATAATATGTTCTTAAATTGTTTGTATTTCTTTGGTGTTGGTTGTGATCTCTCCTCTTTCAGTCATGATTTTGTTGATTTGGGTCATTTCTCTTTTCTTTTGGATAAGTCTGGCCAGGGGTTTATCAGTCTTGTTAATTCTTTCAAAGAACCAGCTCCTAGTTTTGTTGATCTGTTCTACTATTCTTTTGGTTTCCATTTCATTGATTTCTGCTCTGATCTTTATTATTTCTCTTCTCCTGCTGGGTTTAGGCTTTATTTGCTGTTCTTTCTCCAGCTCCTTTAGGTGTAGGGTTAGGTTGTGTATTTGAGACCTTTCTTGTTTCTTGAGAAAGGCTTCTATTGCTATATACTTTCCTCTTAGGACTGCCTTTGCTGCATCCCAAAGATTTTGAACAGGTGCGTTTTCATTTTCATTGGTTTCCATGAATTTTTTTAAATTCTTCTTTAATTTCCTGGTTGACCCGTTCATTCTTTAGTAGGATGCTCTTTAGCCTCCATGTATTTGAGTTCTTTTCGACTTTCCTCTTGTGATTGAGTTCTAGTTTCAAAGCACTGTGGTCTGAAAATATGCAGGGAATAATCCCAATCTTTTGGTACTGCTTGAGACCTGATTTGTGACCTGGGATGTGATCTATTCTGGAGAATGTTCCATGGGCACTAGAGAAGAATGTGTATTCCGTTGCTTTGGGATGGAATGTTCTGAATATGTCTGTGAAGTCCATTTGGTCCAGTGTGTCATTTAAAGTCTTTATTTCCTTGTTGATCTTTTGCTAGATGATCTGTCCATTTCAGTGAGGGGGTGTTAAAGTCCCCCACTATTATTGTATTGTTGTCAATGTGTTCCTTTGCTTTTGTTATTAATTGCCTTATAAAAGTGGCTGCTCCCATGTTAGGGGCATAGATATTTACAGTTGTTAGGTCTTCTTGTAGGATAGACCCTTAAGTAGGATATAGTGTCCTTCCTCATCTCTTATTACAGTCTTTGGTTTAAAATCTTATTTGTCTGATATAAGGATTGCCACCCCAGCTTTCTTTTGGTGTCCATTAGCATGGGAAATATTTTCCACCCCCTCACTTTCAATGTGGGGGTGTCTTTGGGTCTAAAATGAGTCTCTTGCAGACAGCATATGGATGGGTCTTGTTTTTTAATCCAATCTGATAGCCTGTGTCTTTTGATTGGGGCGTTTAGCCCATTTACATTCAGGGTAACTCTTGAAAGATATGAATTTAGTGCCATTGTATTGCCTGTAAGGTGACTGTTACTGTATATTGTCTGTGTTCCTTTCTGATCTATGCTGCTTTTAGGCTCTCTCTTTGCTTAGAGGACCCCTTTCAATATTTCTTGTAGGGCTAAAAAAAAAAAAAAAAAAAAAAAATTTCTTGTAGGGCTGGTTTCGTGTTTGCAAATTCCTTTAGTTTTTGTTTGTCCTGGAAGCTTTTTACCTCTCTTTCAATTTTCAATGAGAGCCCTAGCTGGATGTCGTATTCTTGGCTGCATATTCTTCTCGTTTAGTGCTCTGAAGATATCATGCCAGTCCTTTCTGGCCTGCCAGGTCTCTGTGGATAGGTCTGTTGCCAATCTAATGTTTCTACCTTTATAGGTTACATATCTTTTCTCCTGAGCTGCTTTCAAGATTTTCTCTTTGTCTCTGAGACTCGTAAGTTTTACTATTAGATGTCGGGGTGTTGACCTATTTTTATTGATTTTGAGAGGTGTTCTCTGTGCCTCCTGGATTTTGATGCCTGTTTCCTTCCCCACATTAGGGAAGTTCTCTGCTATAATTTGCTCCAATATACCTTCTGCCCCTCTCTCTCTTTCTTCTTCTTCTGGGATCCCAATTATTCTAATGTTTTGTCTTATCGTATCACTTATCTCTCGAATTCTGACCTCGTGATCCAGTAGTTGTTTCTCCTTTTCTCAGCCTCTTTATTTTCCATCATTTGGTCTTCTATATCACTGATTCTCTCTTCTGCCTCATTGATCCTAGCAGTTAGTGCCCCCATTTTCGATTGCACTTCATTAATTGCCTTTTGGTTAGATTTTAGTTCTTTTATTTCTCCAGAAAGGGTTTCTCGAATCACTTCCATGCTTTTTTTAAGCCCAGCTAGTATCTTTAAAATCATGATTCTGAACTCTAGGTCTGACATCGCACTAATGTCCGTATTGAGTAGGTCTCTGGCTGACGGTACTACCTCTTGTTCTTTTTCTTGAGGTGATTTTTTTCATCTTGTCATTTTGAAATAGACAAATAGATGAATGAGAGGAGAATAGATGAATGAGAGAACAAAATGCTAACAGGTTAACAATGTCCCCAGAAAATATACTCTAAACAAATCAGAAAAGACCTGAAACCAGGGGAAAAGAAAGGCAAAGAAAGAGAAAAGTAAGAGCACTCAGGCACCCCCGGTCTTTCTGTGACCCCAAGGATCCTGAGACCACACGGTCCCGCGAGGTTTCCACCCCCCGCTTAGCCACTGGAGTGACGTCCCTCAGCGAAGCTGGCGTCTAAAAGTTCCGAGTTTGTGCTCCGCGGCTCTATCACTTGCCAGAAGCGGCTGATTGAGGCCCCCTCCCCCGCCGTCTATCCTCCCGAATATCGCCTCGGATTCACTTCTCCGCACGTCCTACCTTCCAGTAAGTGGTCGCTTTTCTGTTCAGAGAGTTGTTGTTATTCTATTCTTCGATCTCCTGTGGAGTTCATAGGTGTGCAGAATGGTTTGATCCCCATCCAGCTGAATTCCTGAGACCAGACGAAATCCAGATCTCCTACCTCTCTGCCATCTTGTTCCTATATACTTAGTTTTAAAAAAAAGATTTTACTTATTTATTTGAGAGAGAGAGAGTGAAAGAGAGCACGAGAGTAGGGTGAGGGGCAGAGGGAGAAGCAGACTCCCAGATGAGCAAGGAGCCCACTGCCAGACTTGATCCCAGGACTCTGGGATCATGACCTGAGGCAAAGGCCGACACTTAACTTACTGAGCCACCCAGGTGCCCTCCCGTGCTGGTCTTAACAGAAGGTGCATGAAGCTCTCTTCTGTCCCCTGGCCATATCACCGATGAGCTTTCCTTTGTCCCAGAGATGCTCGTGCTACTTCCTGCTCTATAAGTCTGCAGAGTTTGGCTGTTCCAGACCTTCACCACCCTGCTTATTCCTTTGTTCAATATATTTACTCATTCATTTTATTTATTCAACAAACATTTATTGATTTCCTACCATATGCCAGATCACTCTGAGCACATAGGGGGATCTAAAACATTTCTTGCTGTGTCTAGTTCTAAGGTTCTCATTTAATAAATAATTTAAAGGGCACCTGGGTGGCTCAGTTGGTTGGGTGACTGCTTTCAGCTCAGGTCATGATCCTGGAGGTCCAGGATGGAGTCCTGCATCGGGCTCCCTGCTCAGCAGGGAGTCTGCTTCTCCCTCTGATTCTCCCGCTTCTCATGCTCTCTCTCTCTCACTCTCTCTCTCGAATAAATAATAAAATCTTAAAAAATAATAAATAATTTAAAATGCTCCGTAGATATATGCTGAGCCCCTTCTGTGCTGCTGAGCCCTGAGTAAGGCTTTGGGTTCTCCACTAGGTCTAGAGTGGGTTTTGCTTGTCTTTTCCTACGTCTCCATCTAATGTTTCCTTTTGATAACTCCCAAGACACCAGTTAGTTGACTAGTCTTTAGTATCATTGTTTTTGACTTACATTTTTTAAAAAAAGCCTGATTAGAAAGATACGTTGCAGTTCAAATACATAAAAAGAAAAAAAATAGAAGTGAAAACCAATGGAAAGGAGCAAAACCAGAGGAATGGTTCTTGCCTAAAATACAACCATGGAGCTCAGTTTCCTGGAGATTGACCAGAACTGTATGTAGCTGTGTGTTTTTCTGAGTGCCAGCTAGAGAGAAAACACGATCATTGACATTGTCAGCATTATAGGATTTATGGAATTCCATGAGAACAGCCATAAACCAGGAGCTCAGGAGAGGAGCAGATATTCCCATCACAAACGCGAGTTCTGCTCTAAGTTCATAGGGTCCTCATTCGAAGGACCACACCATTAAAACCACTCTCACTAGAATACAGAGATCAGGGTCTTTTATAGGATTATTCGTCTTGCATTCCTCATGTTGGCTGAAAGTATACCATCTAAGCTCTGTTGAGAGAGGGCAAATTGACCTGGTTCCCAAACAGTGATGCTCAGGCATGAAGCCTCTGGTCTTGAACTTACTCTGAAGGTAATGTACAAGCGTATCTGAAGCGGGAGGGATCTAACCCCAAATATCTTCAGAGTGGGGCAGGTAGTAACTGTCTGTGTCTAGTGTGTGACAAGAGGGAGTGGTGGGAAGTACCAGATGTGGTAAGGACAGTTCAATAATACTTAAAAAATACTGTAAAGACCACACTAAATACTGGACCAACCTGAGCCTTGGGTAGTTTGTGAGTTCCTTCCTTCTTTCTTTCTTTCCTTCCTTCCTTCCTTCCTTCCTTCCTTCCTTCCTTCCTTCCTTCTTTCTTTCTTTCTTTCTTTCTTTCTTTCTTTCTTTCTTTCTTTCTTTCTTTCTTTCTTTCTTTCTTTCTTTCTTTCTAAAAAAGATTTTATTTATTTGAGAGAGAGAGAGAGGGAGCATGAGCAGGGGGAGGGGCAGAGGGACAAGCAGACTCCTCGCTGAGTGCAGAGCCCCATGTGGGGCTCCTCCCCAGGATGCTGAGATCATGACCTGAGCCAAAGTCAGACAGACACTTAACTGACTGAGCCACCCAGGTGTCCCTTGTGAGTTCTAATCTAGAAAAATAAATGGGCTGAAACACTTAAGTGAGTGCGTCTAAATATTGTTTTCTGCAGCTGAGTCATCAGTAAATACGGGCAGAGAGAATTCAAGTCCTTGCTCTTTAACTGAGAAATCAGTGGGCCCATATAACCTTCTGATGGATAAGTGCTTGAAGTGAATGTCACATACTGGGATCACATATGTCCTTGGCATGATGTTATGCCCTGGAGTTATGCCACTCGAGATAAACTATCATTTCTGCTTTCATGAAGCTTCACGACAGATACAGCATGAATGCATAATATGGAGTGGGATACGTGCATACGTTATGTCAGGGATGCACGGAGGATGGTGAGAGTAGCACCCGACTCCTGTGTCTGGAGATCAGGGCGTCAGGAGCCCAGAGGTCAGAGGGTCAGCAATCACAGAAGTTTTCATTCAGGACGAAGGGGGAAGGTAAAAGGGTCATGGCAAAATAAACCACCACAACTCTATAATTTGATTCTAGTTGGCCCACATACTTTCTCTTTTTTCCAAATGGGTTGCAAAATTCATTCAAAAAGTTCACCAAAGTGCTACAGTTTGGAAAGGTGTTTCCAATAGAACAAGTGAGAAACAACAAACTCCTAATTGGGAGATATGTGAAGAATATGGCCCTTTGTTAAGTCTAAGTTTATTTATTTAAAAAAGGAGAGAAAATTCAGATAAAACAATAGTGAGTATAAATACATAATAAAGATGAGCTGTAAAAAAATAAAAAATATATAAAAATATATATTTACAAAAATATAAATATATAATAAAGAAAATAAATCTATAATAAAGATATAATATAAAAATATAAACTAAAATAAAAATATATATGAAAGCAACAGATTTTTTTTTTCTGCCGCCAAGAAGCCGTTTGCATCCAAACCCAGTTACTTTTAATAAATATGCTCTCTCAAGCGGTGAGGGTTAGTTTCTGTCACTTACAAGGAAGAACCATGGATGATAGAGTGTCCTTCTTGGTGTAGAGGTTATGGTCTACTGGAAAGGAGCTCTGTTTTCTCATTGTTAAATGGGGATGACAATAATAGTGCCTGCCTCATAACACGATCAGGAAGACACAATGAGATTACATATGGAAAGCTTGGAATGTGATTTTCATATAGCCAAGAACGCATGTTAACCATTATAAGCAATCACTTTAGTTTTAAATTCAATCCACAAATACTCAAGCAAGACATTTCACCTCTCTGGCCTCACTTTGCCTTTCTGTAAAATGGAAACGACACCTGCTGTTTTTATTTCATGATGCATGTGAATGCTAAACAAATTCGGGTGTGAGAAGATGCTTTGCAAAAGTGTAAAATTCCCTGTGAATAGAATACAGTTCTATTATTTTGATTAAGCTAATCACCTGATTCTCACTAGGTCACCCTGAACCCCAAAGTCCCCCAGCTTGGGGGCCAAGGCTCAAATTCATTTTATGTGCTTCATTAGTTGTGCTGGGAGGGGCAGAAGGGAAGTCGATCGGGAAAAAAATAATAGAAAAATCTTCAATTTTATGAACTCCAAAGTTTTATAATGCTTTATCGTTCCTGTGGGTCCAAACGGAAATCTAATATCCCGTTCTGAAATCTAGACTTGTCTTGTTCTATTTGTCAAAAATGTTTAGAACACTTAAATCTGCCAACGTCCCAAGGGTGCCAGGAGCAAAATTCTGGAGGTTGTCCATGTACCTCCCCCCTTTCTTCTCACTCTCTTTTCTTGCCAGTCGTGTGCCCAGCCTGAGAAAGCAGCTGTTAGCGTTTTTCGGTTTGGTTCGTTTCATGGTGTGCACATGTGAGAAAGGTACCTCCCAGGAGCACAGAGAGCCCATTGGAAAGGCAATCCGGGCACCAGCAGGGAGGTGGTGTCTGAGCTGGTGACTGGCCAGGCCAAGAAGGGGAGAGACTGTTCCAGGGAGAGAAGATAAATATGGAGGTGCGAAGCCAGCGGCATGTCCTGGGACCAGCAATTAGTGATTTAGAATTGCCCAGATTTAAGTTGTGAGGAGGAGTGGGGTTAGGGGGGGCTGAAGATGGGGATGGAAGCAGGGTTCAGATAGTGCAAAGGGCTCACTCTTGAGGGTGATGGGGACCTGGGAAAGTGCTGTGATCACTTTCATGATCTAGAAAGAGTGATCCGCAGCATGGAGGATGTGCTGGAGGGAAGGTTGTGGGAGGCAGGAGGACTGGTAGGAGCCTGGCTCTCTCCTCCAGATTACACATGGTGGAGACTGGCACGGGGCGTGGCTGGGGAATGGAGAAGGGGTTAAAGGCATGTGGAGCATGCACTAGGATAGTAGGCAAAGGGATCAGACTGGGAGGAGCCCAGCATGGCTTTGTTGACTTGGAGAATGGTGTGCCACTGACTGAAATGGGATGTATCGGAAGAGAAGCAGTTTTGGGGGTGCATGAAGAGGGATGATTCATACCAAAGGGAAACACCGCTAATGTTGAAATTGTCTTAATAATACTTTTGGTGAGTTCTTCTCACTGTTCCTTGGAATACACGCTAGCTGTGATAGCCCACCAGACTCGTGGGGACTGGCTCTATGTTTTACCTAGTCTTCTTACCCACCTACCAGCCTGGCTTCACAGATCAGATTCTCAGGATCCGATAACCACTTGTTACATGGAGTTCCCAGAACAGATATTGGAGCTCTTTTAGTCCAGCATTTCCCAAAGAATGTTCTGAGGAACCCCAGATCTGTATGGTGAGAGGCTAAAAAGCAATTCCATGTTTCACCTGGGGAATGCTGAGATCCGCTCATTATAATACTAGTTCACTGGAAATACTCTGGAGAAAGCTAAGACTAACCCCTCATTAAAAATATAATCATAAAATGTTTTAAAGAAGTCAAGAAAATAGAGATGAGATGATTATGTACCCATCTCCCAGCTTTGATAAATTATACCATTATGCCCTAGTTTGATTTGATTCGAGTGTCTTAAGAACTATCATACGCCAGATGCAGTTAATTCCCCCATGTAGCCCTTCCTGATCCCATCCTTTTCTGTCTCCCTCCTGATGTAAATCACACACTGAACATGGTGTCCACGCATGTCTCACACACTTACTAGGCATCTGTGTATCACAGGCAGCATCACCCCTGCTGTGAAACGTTGATGTTTAATGTTTGAGGTGTTGCAGAATTGTATCCTTCCACGCCTTGTTTTTTTCCCCTTGACTATGTTGGGGGGATTCTCAGCATATGAATATACCACAAGCTACGTATCCATTCTTCTGTAGATAGACCTCTAGTGTGTTTTCAATTTGTTGGTTACTATAAAACAAACAGCTGGCAACATTCTTGCCCACGTGTCTCCTTGGACACATAAGTGAGTTTCTCTAGTGATCCTTCCCAGAAGGAGAATTACGGCAACAGATTCCCAGGAGGCAACACCTACTTGATAGTGGAGTTCCTGGTCTTCTGCATCCTCACTAACACTTGGTATTACCAGAATTCCCCTCGTGCTCCTTATAGTGAAATGGCAGTTTTGTTGTTTGAATGTGCATTTTCCTGATTACTTGTAATCCTGATTACATCTTTTCATACGTTTACTGGTCCTTTGGTTTCTTCTGTGACTTGCCAGTGTTTCTCTTTTTTGCCTGCCTTTTTTTTTTTAAATGATTTTTCCTCCAGTCTGTGTCTTGGTTTTTGATTTTGTTTATGACGTTCTTTGTTGTACAGAAGTTTAAAGAGTTTGATGTGGCCAAGTTTACCAGTGTTCCCCCATGTGGTTTGTGTTTGCGACTTCTTTATAAAGTTCTCCCTACCTAGGAGTTGAAAGATACCCTATATTATTTTTTTCTACAAGTTTACAGTTTTGCTTTTCACATTTAGGTCTTCGATTCTTCTGGGTTTAGTTTTGGGCAGTTTGAGACAGGAATCTGATTCTTCTGTTTTCCATTTAAATTATCAACTGTTCCGGCACCGTGTACTGAACGAGCTGTCCCTTCCTTGTTGATTTGCAAAGCCATGTCCATCATAGGTCGGGCTTACCCACGATGGCCTTCCCTGTCCACAGGGATTACAGCTGAAAGAATGAAGTCCCTCAAGGAGGCGAGCAGGCTGCGCAGTGCAAGGAGGAGATGACTGCGGGACAGGAACCCCAGGGAAACCGGGTGAGGGTCAGGGATTTCCCTGTCACACCAAGGAGAAGAGCAAGTGTGCTTGGCTGGTGTATTCTTCTCATGCTTCCCTTCTTCCCTTTCTTCCCCCTTCCTCTCAATCTTCCTTCCCTTCCTTGTCTTCTTTATCCCAGGCGGTCTTGTGTTCCAGCCTCCAGACCTACTTTTTAAAAAAATTAATTAGTTATTTAAAAAAATTAATTATTTTATTCATGTATAACTAACATACAGTGTTATATTATATTTCAGGTGTGCAATAGAGTGATCCAACAACTCTACACGTTTCTCAGTGCTCATCATGCTAAGTGTACTCTTATTTCCCTTCACCTATTTCATCCACCAGCCCACCTACCTCCTCTTTGGCAATCACCAGTTTGTTCTCTGTATTTAAGAGTCTGTTTTGTTTTTGTTTTTGTTTTTGTTTAAGTCGGCTTCATGCCGGTGGGGCTCGAACTCATGACCCTGAGATCAAGACCTGAGCTGAGATCAAGAGTCAGACGCTTGGCTGACTGAGCCACCCAGGCGCCCCAAGAGTCTGTTTTTTTGTTTGTCTTTTTTTCTTTGTTTGTTTGCTTTGTTTCTTAAGATTCTACATTCAAGACCTGTTTTTATGCATGACATAGCCATCAAAACAGCGAGTCTTCAGGCGAATGATTTGTCAAAAATATGGCTGGGGAGATAACATTTCCTTTTCAGGAGCAGGAGCTGGTTGGGCTGACCACTTTTCCATTCTGGAGAGATGGGTGGTTGGGGCTATTACAACCTACAGCACTTTGCCTTGGCTCCTGGTGATTCGTGGCTACTAATCCCTGTGGATATATTTTTATTTTCTTGGATATATTGGATGTGCAGGTGGTATATATTGGAAAAGCCTGTTGTTTATTGACACGAGCCAAATAAAGACTCTGATTAATCTCAAAAGTAAATAGAGAGAAGTGGAAGGTCACACTCCGGATCAGGAGCTCAGTTAGATCCCTGATCCCTGAGTTATTTATTTCCAGTTGAGAAAAATCTTCCCAGCAGAGGTGTCAGGAGACAGATGAAGATGAGAGTGTGTGCAGGGCCCCTCTTGTTCTCTCTTTACTATCGGTCCTGGTCAAACGTGCTTCTCTGACTCACTGTTGGGGAAAGAAATTCAGCATCTTCTCTTAGGATCCCACTGTCTTATAGATGGCTGCTTGGAGATATTCTGTGCCTTCCCCTATGCCCTTGAGGGACCTGGAGGTAAACTTTTTGGGTTTCCCTGTGACCTCAGAGGATTGGAGGTACCTGGTGAGGTTCCCTTGGTAAATTCAGGACAGTCTCCTGAGGGATGTTCAGAGGCACGTCCCACGTGTCTTGTGGCTTCTGGCATTAGCAGGAGAGCAGGGCTGGCTGTGGGGGTGCTGCCCCCCATGGGGCTGAGCCTGGGCTGGAGAAGCTGGAATGGTGGAGGGACTGCGAGCTAGGAAGTTATTTTGAGATATGAGGTCAGTCACCCAAGTCGGATTGGTATTCTTCCCTCCTCTCAGCCTGGCATTCTAGTTCTCTCGTTTTGCCTCCTGCACGCCGGATGCCCCAGCACTCCATTCTCTTCCTCCACTAGTGGAGTAGAGCATGAACATCACCTTTGGTGCCGAGAATGGGAGGAAACTTCTTGCAAATTTCCCTGGCTCCCAACTCTCTTTCTGACAGTTCACCCTTCACAATGGCTGCCAAAGGGAATTTCCAAACACACCAAATGCATTGTATTATTTTTTTGGTTAAACTCCTCCAGAAAAGGGGTCGGGCTTTTAATCTGGAGATGGCCCAGAAGTTGCACACATCATTCCCGTTCACATCCTTCCACCCAAACTTAGGTCAGAGGGAGGCTGGGAAGTGAGGTGTTTACCTGTGCAGACATATGCCCAGCAACAACATGGCAACTAGAAGAACAGAATGGATTTGCTGGTCAACTATCTGTCTCTGCGCCAGCACTGGGATATTTGATGCTTTGGTGATGTCATTGTGTGGGGAGTCCCCTCCCCTTCCCATCTAGCTCCCTCTTGAGACCGTCTCCATATCACCCCCTCCAGGAAGCCTTCCCTGGTTCCCCCAGTTGTTTAAACCACCCTCCCTTCAGTACTCTGACAGCACCCCTCATATGAGCATAAGCCCATGGAACTCAAATTCTCTTTCCTGTTTTTTGCCCCCTAGTACCCTGTGAGCTCTTCTTGGGCAGCAACTATGTCTTCTTCATCTTTATATCTCCTGTGCAGAGTATAGGGCAAGGCACAAAATAGGAGATCAATGAATGAATTATGGATAGATCGAATCTGTAATGTTGGGAGCCCCTTAGTGGTCCTGGGGACAAAATGTATAAAGCTTTTTTTAAAATGTTGAAGAAAGTCTCCAAAATGGCAGTCTTTATTATGACTGTTTGCCTTTCCCTGGTGCAGGGCTTCTGAAACCTGGCTGTGCATTTGAATGACTCAGGGAGAATATGAGAAATACAGTTTATGGGGCCTTGCCAGGCCAGAAGTTCTGTTGAGTCGTTGTGAGGTGAGGGCTGGGGGAAGTGTGTTAAAAGCAGAGATCCCTGGGGATCATGCTGCAGCCAGTCCTCGGGGGGAGGGTATGAGGTTGCAGGAACCTGGTGGAAAATGAATTATGGAGACATCCCGAGCTCCTTGCTTTAGAGATGGGGTGGGACTAAACTATTGCTCACCTGCCTGACTTTCTCCCTCCCTCCCTCCCTCCTCCCTTCCTCCCTTCCTTTTCTTCTCCTAGTGATGACTTTCATTCTGCTCAGTAGCTAAGGGCTGAGAAATTCTAATCAGAAATGTATCCACTTATCCTGCAGCTTCTTAACTCCATCGGGTCCCTGTGGATACAATCTGAGGTGATTACATTTGATGAATTGCTAATGCCTTTGTGATCCCGGGTTCCACATCCCCTGTGGGATTTGAGCCAGCACCAGGCTGCCCTGGCTTGCTGCCCCAAAGTGCTGTGTTCTGAGAAAGCTGGAAGCTCTCGAGCTGAGACCCACCTGGGGGCCTTTTGGAGGAGCTGCGAGGACCCCGAAGTTGGGACTCCTCTTTTTACTGCCCTTCAGAGTGACTGGCCACTGTGTGTACCTGCAAAGGAAGATACAAAGGGGGTAAGCCCCTTGAGTTTCCCCACGACCTCCCTTAAAACCATTACTGGAGTCTCCAGGGGAAATGGATCACTTTAGTGATAAAATACATTCAGGAACGTGTGGTAGAAAGCCAGATTGCCAGAATATAGAGTCATTGTTTTCCTGAACTCTAACCAACTAGCAGGGATCCTCAACTCTAAGGCTGCAGTGACCAGACAGGTAACATACTTGAGTGATTTAAGGTATTAGGGAGGAGTGGGGACTGTGGCAAACTAGAAAGTATCTAAGAGCATTCATGTTCAAAGTCTAAGGACATACTGTGTCAGCCAAACCAAACAAACATGCTGTGGGTTATTCCTATAGCCAACACTCGGTGATGCCCACAGTACCAGGGTGCCAGTGCTGAGACTTGCACGCAGGACATCTTGGTCTGTTTTTCCTTGTGTCCCTTATCCTCGCTGGTGTGAGCTAAAACCCAAGATTCAATATTGCCTCCTCGGGAAAGGATCAAAGATCCTCTATTTTGGGCCAGTGGGTGGTAATTAACTGTCACAGGATTTAGAAAGGAGCTAGTCCCTGCCCTAGCTTCAGGAAAGGTGCACGACACTGTGATGGCCTTCGAGGAACTTAACTAATGGGACAGATGCACACATGGGAGAGTTGGAGACGGGGGGTGGGGAAGGAGACAGGAAACTTACAGTGATGATGGGAAGTGCTAATGGTTGTTCAAAGAGAGAGAGGCCAGAAGGTGCTAGAGAAGTGAGGCGGTCTTCAGAGATGGACTCGGGCTGGTCCTTGCAGGAAGGCCAGATTTGGATGGATGATAGTGATAAGGACAATAGCCAGTATTTCTTGGGCTGTGTACTTGATCTGACCTGTGACATTTCATCCTCACAACACCCCAAAACAGTTCTATTTGTTTTGTCTGCTTTACAATTGGGGCATATGACTCTTTAAAAGTTTGGATAATCATAGCTAGCACTTCCTGCCAGGTATTGCTTTTAGCACTGCCTGTGTATTTACCTATTTAACCCCATGAAGTGGGTATTATTATTATTATTTTAAAGTTTTTATTTATTTATTTATTTGAGGGGGGAGGGATAGAGGGAGAGAATCTCAAGCAGACTCCCCACCGAGGGCAGAGCCAGACATGGGGCTCAATCCCACAACCTTGAGACCAGGACCTGAGCTGAAATCAAGAGTTGGACGCCTAACCAACGGAGCCACCCAGGTGCCCCAGGTTTCATTATTACTATACCCATCTTACAGATGAGGAAACTGAGACCCAGGGAAAGTGAGAAACTTGCTTACCCTGCTGGTAAGGGGAAGATGTAGGATTTAAACCCAGACAGGCTGGCTCCCAAGTTTTTGTTCTTAAGTCCCATATTCCCTCCCTAACTTGCCTGATACCACGTGAGTACTGAATGGTGGAATAAATTCCAGATCCTGAACTGGGAGCTCTAGGTACCTTTCGTTGCCCGCCCCCCCAACCCCCACCCCAAGAAGATGAACTTAGTTAGAATGTGAGAAAGTGTCTTTTTTAAAATATGAGATTTAGTTTCAAATGTTTGTTCCATGCTAACCAGGCAGAGAGTGTAGCTAATGCCCAGAAGGAAATAAGACCAGGCCACAGTAAGTAAGTCACAAAGGGAGGGGTGTGCAGCTCCTGGACCAGTCAGGAGTCAGGTGGGTCCAGGTGGGGCAGGTGGTAGGAGCCCTACTAGGATTTGGAGAGGGGCCAGAGCTAAGACAGTTGAATAATATGTTCATCTTGAAAACAGGCATCTGCTTAATATGTTGATTACAGGTTGTTGTAAAATGTAGTGTATTAATAGAAAATTTGAGATCTATCCAAAAGATCAGAAGATGACTGCCGTTGAAAAGCTAGTTTGTTACTCCTTCTTCCCAAGAGGAGGGGTTTGCTGCACCCACGGGGCTACATGGGGAAGCACTAGGGTGGGCTGGGGGCGGGGGCACAGGGAGCAAGGGAAATCATGGGCAAGAACCTTTACTGTGATTTCTGAGGAATGGGTGAGCCAGAGTCAGCATGTTTAGAATTGGCTTGTTTGCTTCATCTCAGGGGGCTCGGGGGCAAAGGGGCTGTCCCAGGTTGTCTAGTACCTGTGCCTAGGGTGTTTTAGGGCAAAAGGATAGTGGCTCAGAGTGTGAAAGCCATGTGAGGACCTAGTGGAGGAGGTGGGGGCTGTGGGCTCTGGATTGGTGGGTTTGTGTGTGCAAAGTGTACTCACAGGTAAGTTCATTACCTCAAGGAATGGGCCATTCCCTGGAGAGGTCGTCCCTCCGGAGCTGGCATGGCCCCAGGTGGCAAAGCATCAGAATACAGAAAATAAAAGCCACAGTTAAGACACGGACTCTGGTCTGACTTTTCTCCAGGGTACAGTTTCATTGCAGTTTTATGATCTCAGTCTATGGAAGTTAATTTTTCCAGGACATTTTTTTTCACAGGCTGAGTATGTCAAGAGGACCTCCCCCCCGCCCCCCATTTTCTTATTTTTGGACTCAGCAAGGGTCTGGGCACACAGTGAAGGAGATGTGGCTTTGCTGTGCCAGTGGTCAGATGCTGTACTGTACACACGGATCCTCCTGGCGTCTGCCGTGCCCATCACTAGAGCCTGTCCTTTGGGATAAGGAGAGGTTGTTACACCATTGTTCAGGATGACGACTGCACAAGAGCTCCACACCAAAGGAGGTGCCATTCACTTGGTAGGTCTGTATGTTTATTAGACATTTCCAGCAGATGGCAGTCAAGCATCTTAATCTAACAAAGTCTACTAGGATGACTTTTCTGACAAATAGAAATAAAATGCCTCTAAGTGGCACATAGATCCTGAGAGGGTCCACTGCCCAACGGTCCTGGTCTCACAGACCACCCTGCTATTGTCCAGCTCTGCAGGGGTTGCAATTATGTCCCATCACCCAGCAATAGTTGGGCTTCTCAGCTAAGCCCCTGTGGAAGTTCCTTGGAGTTCCAAAGCAGCCTAACTTTTGACTCTGCTACCAGAGCCCCAAGGAGAGAGCAGAGAGGTTCCCAGAAGGTCAGAAGGGTAGCGCACAAGTCGAGGGGGTGGTACGTGATGTCAGGGGTTCTGACAGCCTGAGAAAGGGGGAGGGCTCTGGGCCCCTTAGGGTGGGGGGGGTGGAGGGCATCTGTGGTCAGAGAGAAGGGTAGGATGTGGGAGGATGAAGGCATTCAAGGTGTAGGTCAGTTGTTTAAGGAGTCCTGTACTAGGGAGTAACCAGGAAACTGAAGGATTAGATCCAACTACTTGGACACATAAAGTGAGGTGAGGCAAAGAAGTGCAGCCTTGGACTTGGGTTCTTTTGTGTGGGGGAGTGGCCGGAATAGGGTGGCGGTGACAGACGTAGGCCAGGGCGCCTTCCTGGCTCTTGCCGTGCTCGGTGCAGGACCAGCAGTTAGCTGATCATCTGACCCTCCATCTCTCCTGGGGAGGAACTTTGTTTGGGGAAAGATTGCAAAGCCCCCGAGGAAGAAGGTGAGACCCTAAGGGCGTGGTGATACAGGGATCCCAAGTCACACGGACGGGTTTTGAGCTGCTCTGAGTGGGGTGCCCCAGAAAGATTTGTTTTATGTCCTTTGAGAAAGGAGGAGAGAACAGGGGTGCGGAAGGAGGAGGGAGGGATGGCGAGCAGGATGGTGAAAACCTGAGTTCCCAGTGAGTGGGGGCTGTCAGGCAAGGTGCAGTCACTGAGGGGGTACACGAATGTCTGACACACAATTTGAGTGTGTAGTGCAGTGTGCTGTGGGAGCTGGCTCCACGGACCCCCTCCGCCAGGCGTCAGTGAACTCTGCTGCACTCACTGATGTTTGGTCTAGAAGTTTCTGTGGGGCGTGTGTGAGAGAGAGAGAACAGGGAAAAAAAGCTCACGTTCAGGCCTGGCCAGGCTGATGTGGTGCAGAATAGCGAAGGCATGAGTGGAGGAAAACCCAGAGGAGTAATGGCCATTTTCCCCTCAGGATCTGCAGAATCATGGTGAAAGTTTTCCACCTCATGAACTGTGGAGTTAGGGCTTTCATTCACTTAACACTAGATGTCAGAGCTTGGGAAGCTTAGCAGACATCTGAGTCCCATAAACGACCTTGTGTATAGCAGGGCTTTCGGAAGCCTTCCTGATCCACAGAGGTATGCGTTCCTACAGAATGTTCTTGAGTCGACTAAACTGTTAAAGGTGTCTCCTCAGGAGAACCTCGTCTTCCTCGTCCTATCAGGAGAATTTATCTTTCTTTTTAAAAAATTTTTTTTTAGATTTTATTTACTCATTTATTGGAGAGAGAGAGAGAGAGAGAGAGAGAGCACAAGTGGAGAGAGCAGTAGGAGAGGAAGAGAGAGAAGCAGAATCTCCACTGAGCAGGCAGCCCGACGCCGGGCTCGATCCCAGGACCCTGAAATCATGACCTGAGCTGAAGGTAGACGCGAAACCGACTGAGCCACCCAGGCGCCCCCACGTTTATTTTTCTCTTGGTCTCCTCAGATACAATGACTCCAGGGAGAAGCATTCAACCAATACATTCTTTTCTTCAGTAGATATATCTTTTAAGAAATAAATTTTGAATGGCTTTATATTTATTAATTCATCCATTTGGTGATTTAACATCTGTTTATTAGCAGCCTAATATATGCTGGGGTATGCTCTTGGCCCTGGGGAGCCATGGAGAAGGTGGCTGCCCTTAGCAGATTTCAGGATGCAAGTGGGATTGATCAGAGTAACAAGTATATAGCAGCTCAGGGTCACATTTTTAGCAGGTACTTTGAATTTGCTTGACAAACGAATTTGCTTGCCAAACTGTGGCAGAAAGATCCCTGGGTAGAAATTACTTTATGCTGGAGAAAACCCAGGCCTAATTTTCTAGCACTGTCTGATATGCTTGTGAAGTTTTTGCTGAGAGCGGGAAGGTGGGCAATAGGCTCAGGGTGGACCTGACCCACAGTAATCCTCCACGAGGAGTCTTGGGGATTTGGCCTCACCCACTCTGCTTTTCCATTACTGAGACTGTGTGCATTCGTAGTCTCACGCTGGCTCTATAAAGGGATTGCAAAGTTGTTCTGAAAACCAAAGATAAAATTGCTTTGGAGAGCTCTCATTTTGGTCTCCTGGTGGGTTGTAAGCAAACACGTTCTTGGAAGCTGAGCGGTGAAACCCTACTATTTCAGACCAGGAGGACTACACAGATGCCAAGCCTGTGTGCTTTGGGAGTCCCGGCTGCCTGTGGCCTATCAGGAGGGGCCATCTTTGGTGCTAGGGACAGAGCTGGGAGAAATCCCGGCCCTGGGGCACAGTAGGGCTCCATGCATGCTTGGTAAAGAGATAGAAAAGGAACTGATATCCCGTGCCAGGTCCTCCAACCCTACTCCTCCTTTTCCCAGAGAGGTGTGTGTTTTCCCATTTTAAAACTGAAATAAAATTCACTCCTTTTAGTGTCTACTTCTGAGACTTTGGAAGAAAGTATATAGTTGTGTAACCACACTCAGGAGGTGAAATGATCCCGCAACCCCTTAAATCTCCTCCGAGTCCCAGCTCCTGACAAACACTAATCGATTTGATGTCCCTAGAGTCTTGTCTTGGCAAAATGTCACATCAACGAACTGAGAAGTGTGAAACCTTTTGAGCCGGCCTTCTTTCACTCAGCACGATGTGGTTGCCATTTGGCCATGTCATTGTATATCAGCAGTTCGTTCTTTCTCTATTGCTGTGTAGTGTTCCTTCATGTGGGTGCAGCACAGTTTGTTCATTCATTCACCATTTGAGGGACTTTTGAGTCGTCTTTGGCAGTTAGGAAAAGTCACAATAAACCTTTGTGTACAGGTTTCTGTGTGAACATAGGTTATCCTTTCACTTGGGTAAATCCTGAGAAGTGGGATTTCTGGTTTGGATGCTAAGTGTATGTTTGACTTGAAGAGAAATGTCAAACTGACCCCCAAAGTCTACCATTTTGCATTCCCATCAGCTCTGTAGGAGAGGTTTGGTTGCTCTGCATCCTCCTCAGCACTGGGTATTGTCAGCTGACCACCACCTCCAATTAGCGACTCTAATAGGTGTGTAGTGGTATTTCAGTGTGGTTTTAATTTACATTTCTCTAATGACGAATGATACTGAGCCTCTTCTCATGTGCTTATTTGCTAGAGGTACATGGTTGGTAATGTGTCTGTAAATAGCTCCCCCCCCCCTTTTGGGTGGTTTGTTTTCTTGTTACTCAGTTTGGAGAGTTCTTTATATGTTGGATACAAGTCCTTTTTCAGATGTATACTTTGCAAATGTTTTCTCCCAGTTTTTGGCTTATCTTTTAATTCTCTTAACAGTGTCTTTTAAATTATAAAAGTTCTTAAACTGTTGGTTACCAGAAGGGAGGCGGGTGGGGGGATGGGTGAAACAGGCAATGGGGATTAAGGAGTGTACTTATTGAATCACTGTTTTGTACACCTGAAACTAATATAACACTGTATGTTAACTATACTGGAATTAAAATAAAATAATAAAAAAATAAATTATAGAAGTTTTTAATTTTGATGAAGTCCAATTTATCAATTTATTTTTTATAAACTGTGCTTTTGGTGTCATGTCTACAAATTCTTTGCCTAACTTGTGATCATGCCAATTTTCTCCTATTTTTTCTTTTAAAGTTTTATAGTTTAAGTTTATATTTATGATCCATTTTGATTAATTTTTACATATGATGTCAAGTTTAGGTCAAGTTTCTTTCTTTTTCCTTTCTTTCTTTGTTTCTTCTTCTTCTTCTTCTTCTTCTTCTTCTTCTTCTTCTTCTTCTTCTTCATATGAACATCCAGTTGTTCCAACATTATTTGTTGAAAAAACTATTTTTTCTCCAGTGAATCTTCTTTGAATCTTTGTCAAAAATCAATTTGCCATATTCATTGAGTCTATTTCTGGAGTGTCTCTTATGTTCTATTGACCCATCTGTCTATTCCTTCCCCAATATCACACTTTCTTGATTACTGTACCTTTATACTAGGTCTTAAAATTGAGGAGTTTGAATCTCATGACCTTATTCTTCTTTTTCAAAATACTTTTGGCTATTTTAGTTTCTTTGCCTTTTCATATACATTTAGAGTAGTCTTGTCTGTATCTATGAAAAATTAGGCTTGGACTTCTGTAGAAATTGCATTAAACCTATAAATAATTTGGGAAGAATTGACATCTTTAATATGTTGAGTCTTCCAATCCATGGATATAGTATGTATCTCCATTTATTTAGGTCCTCTTCAGTTTCTGTCATCAATGGTTTGTAATTTTCAGGATACAGATGCTATGAAGTTTTGTTAAAGATATATTTAGTTTAATTTTCTTGGAGTTGTTGTAAATGGTTTTTTTTTTTATGTTTTGTTTCCAAAGAATATAACTGATTTTTTAAAACTTTGACCTTGTATCCTGTAACTTGGCAAAAACTCACTGAAGAGCTCTAGGCTGACATTTGCTTATTAACGTTATTTATAAACCCTAGGTCCTAGTCTTTTGTTGTTGTTGTTCTTTGAAATTTTCTATGTATATAATTATGTTGTCTGTGAATATGAATAGTTTTCTCTCTTTCTTTTTAATATGTATACTTTTTCCCACTCTTATTAATGTTCTGGCTAGGACTTCCAGTACAATTTTTAATAAGAGTGGAGAGCGTAGACATTCTTGCCTTGTTCCCAATTTTAGGATAAAAATATTTAGCTTTACACCACTACATATGACGTTAGCTGTAGGTTTTTGTAGATATCCTTTATTAGACTGAGAAGGTCTCTTCTATTCCTAGTGCATGGAGACATTTTATCATGAATGAGTACTAAATTTTGTCAAATGCTTTTTTTGCATCGATTGAGTTGATCATGAGAGTTTTCTTTTTTAGACTAGTAATACGGTGTATTACAATAAATGATTCTTGAATATTGAACCAGCCTCATGTTCTAGGATAAACTCCATTTGGTCATGGTATATTATTATTTTTATATATTGCTGGCTTCAGTTTGCTAAAATTTTGTTATAGATATTTGCATGTATGTTTATGAGGCATTCTGTTCTGTTTTTTTATTTTCTTGTATTATATTTGGTTCTGTGATAAGGTTAATGCTGGGCTCTTAAAATAAGTCAAATTCTGTTCTGGAAGAGATTGATGTTATTTCATCTTAAAGATTTGGTAGAATTTCCTATGAAAGCATCTGGCCTGGAGATTTCTTTTTCAGGAATTTTTAAAGTATGAATTCACTTTCTTTCTTTTTTTTTAAATTTGTTTGACAGAGAGAGAGAGACAGAGGTTGAGAGAGAGAGAGAGTGTGCACAAGCAGGGGGAGAGGTGGGCAGAGGGAGAAGCAGGCAGAGGGAGAAGCAGCCTCCCTGCTCAGCAAGGAGTCGGTTGCAGGACCCTGAGGATTCCAGGACCCTGGGATCATGACCTGAGCCGAAGGCAGATGCTTAACTGACTGAGCCACCCAGGCACTCATGAATTCACTTTCTTGTATAGTTATAGGAGAGTTCAGATTATTTATTTCATTTTGGATGAATTTAGTAGTTTTGATTTTCAAGACATTGGTTGATTTCTACTGTCGAATTTATGTCCGTGGAACTGTTTGTGGTATTCCCTTAGCATATATTTTTTTCCCTTATCATATTTTTAACTTATGTGGGATCTGTAGTGATACCCCATTTTTCAAGCCTTATATTGGTAATTTCTATTTTTTCTCTCTTTTTCTATCTCACTAAACGTTTACCCATTTTTGGGGAATCTTTTCAAAGAGTCAGGTTTTGATTCTATGGATTTTTTTTCCTATCATTTTTCTCAATTTTATTGATTTTATTGGAAGCTTAGACTGCTGTTTTGAGACATTTCTTTTTTTATATAAGCTAATTAATAACTCTAAATTTCCCTTAAGTACTACTTTAGCTGCATTTAACCACATTTGAAAATGCAGATCTGCATTTTCATTTAGTTCAAAATATTTTCTAATTTGCCTTAGGACTTCCTCTTTAATCCATAGATTATTCAGAAGTATGTTGTTCAATTTCCAAATGTTTAAATATTTTTCAGTTATCAATGTAAATTCAATTTTAGTTTCATTCCTTTATTGTCAGATAGTATTTTATGTATGATTTCAATTCTTTGTTAAAATTTGTTTTATGACCCAGAATATTGTTTATATTGGTGAATATTTCATGTGTACTTGGGAAGAATATATATTCTGGTGTTTTTGTTATTTTTTAAAAATTTTTTATTGTTATGTTGATCACCATACATTACATCATTAGCTTTTGATGTAGTGTTCCATGATTCATTGTTTGTGCATAACACCCAGTGCTCCATGCAGAATGTGCCCTCTCTAATACCCATCACCAGGCTAACCCATCCCCCTCCCCCCCTCCCCTCTAGAACCCTCAGTTTGTTTTTTAGAGTCCATCGGCTCTCATGGTTCCTCTCCCCCTCCAACTTACTCCCCTTCATTCTTCCCCTCCTGCTATCTTCGTCTTCTTTTTTTTTTCTTAACATATATTGCATTATTTGTTTCAGAGGTACAGATCTGTGATTCAACAGTCTTGCACAATTCACAGTGCTCACCATAGCACATACCCTCCCCAATGTCTATCACCCAGCCACCCCATCCCTCCCACCCCCAACCACTCCAGCAACCCTCAGTTTGTTTCCTGAGATTAAGAATTCCTCATATCAGTGAGGTCATATGATACATGTCTTTCTCTGATTGACTTATTTCACTCAGCATAACACCCTCCAGTTCCATCCACGTCGTTCAAATGGCAAGATCTCATTCCTTTTGATGGCTACATAATATTCCATTGTGTATATATACCACCTCTTCTTTATCCATTCATCTGTCGATGGACCTCTTGGCTCCTTCCACAGTTTGGCTATTGTGGACATTGCTGCTATAAACATTGGGGTGCATGTACCCCTTCGGATCCCTACATTTGTATCTTTGGGGTAAATACCCAGGAGTGCAATTGCTGGATCGTATGAAAGCTCTATTTTCAACTGTTTGAGGAACGTCCATACTGTTTTCCAGAGTGGTTGCACCAGCTTCCATTCCCACCAACAGTGTAGGAGGGTTCCCCTTTATCCGCATCCCTGCCAACATCTATCGTTCCCTGACTTGTTAATTTTCGCCATTCTGACTGGTGTGAGGTGGTATCTCATTGAGGTTTTGATTTGGATTTCCCTGATGCCGAGCGATGTTGAGCACTTTTTCATGTGTCTATTGGCCATTTGGATGTCTTCTTTGGAAAAATGTCTGTTCACGTCTTCTGCCCATTTCTTGATTGGATTTTTTGTTCTTTGGGTGTTGAGTTTGATAAGGTGTTTCTAGATTTTGGATACTAGCCCTTTATCTGATATGTCATTTGCAAATATTTTCTCCCATTCTGTCGGTTGTCTTTTGGTTTTGTGGACTGTTTCTTTTGCTGTGCAAAAGCTTTTTATCTTGAGGAAATCCCAATAGTTCATTTTTGCCCTTGCTTCCCTTGCCTTTGGCGATGTTTCTAGGAAGAAGGTGCTGAGACTGAGGTCAAAGAGGTTGCTACCTGTGTTCTCCTTTAGGATTTTGATGGACTCCTGTCTCACGTTTAGGTCTTTTAACCGTTTGGAGTCTATTTTTGTGTGTGGTGTAAGGAAATGGTCCAGTTTCATTCTTCTGCATGTGGCTGTCCAATTTTCCCAACACCATTTGTTGAAGAGACTGTCTTTTTGCCATTGGACATTCCTTCCTGCTTTGTCAAAGATGAGTTGACCATAGAGTTGAGGGTCCATTTCTGGGCTCTCGATTCTGTTCCATTGATCTGTGTGTCTGTTTTTGTGCCAGTACCATAGTGTCTTGATGATGACAGCTTTGTAATAGAGCTGGAAGTCTGGAATTGTGATGCCACCAGCTTTGCTTTTCTTTCTCAGTATTCCTCTGGCTATTCGGGGTCTCTTCTGGTTCCAAAGAAATTTTAGGATTATTTGTTCCATTTCTTTGAAAAAAGTGGATGCTATGTTGATGGGGATTGCATTGCATGTGTAGATTGCTCTAGGTAGCATTGCCATCTTCACAATGTTGGTTCTTCCAATCCATGAGCATGGAACTTTTTTCCATTTCTTTGTGTCTTCCTCAATTTCTTTCATGAGTATTTTATAGTTTTCTGAGTACAGATCCTTTGCCTCTTTGGTTAGATTTATTCCTAGGTATCTTATGGTTTTGGGTGCAATTGTAAATGGGATCGACTCCTTCAATTCTCTCTCTTCTGTCTTGTTGGTGTCTAGGAATGCCACTGATTTCTGTGCATTGATTTTACATCCTGCCACTTGACTCAATTCCTGTATGAGTTCTAGCAGTTTTGGGGTGGAGTCTTTTGGGTTTTCCACATAAAGTATCCTATCATCTACAAAGAGTGAGAGTTTGACTTCCTCTTTGCCGATTTGGATGCCTTTGATTTCTTTTTGTTGTCTGATTGCTGTGGCTAGGACTTCTAGTACTATGTTGAATAGGAGTGGTGATAGTGGACATCCCTGCCGTGTTCCTGACCTTAGGGAGAAAGCTGTCAGCTTTTCCCCATTGAGAATGATATTCGCTGTAGGTTTTTCATAGATGGCTTTTATGATATTGAGGTATGTACCCTCTATGCCTATACTCTGAAGAGGTTTGATCAAGAAAGGATGCTGTACTTTGTCAAATGCTTTTTCTGCAGATGCAGAAAAAGGAGATCCATTGAGAGGATCATATGATTCTTTTTCTTTCTTTTGTTAATGTATTGTATCACGTTGATTGATTTGTGGATGTTGAACCAACCTTGCAGCCCAGGGATAAATCCCACTTGGTCGTGGTGAATAATCCTTTTAATGTACTGTTGGATCCTATTGGCTAGTATTTTGGTGAGAATGTTTGCATCCATGTTCATCAAGGACATTGGTCTGTAATTCTCCTTTTTGATGGGGTCTTTGTCTGGTTTTGGGATCAAGGTAATGGTGGGCCCATAAAAGGAGTTTGGAAGTTTTCCTTCCATTTCTATTTTTTGGAACAGTTTCAGGAGAGTAGGTATTAATTCTTCTTGAAGTGTTTGGTAGAATTCCCCTGGGAAGCCATCTGGCCCCGGGCTTTTGTTTGTTGGGAGATTTTTGTTGATTGCTTCAATTTCCTTAGTGGTTATAGGTCTGTTCAGGTTTTCTATTTCTTCCTGGTTCAATTTTGGTAGTTGATACATCTCTAGGAATGCATCCATTTCTTCCAGGTTATCTAATTTGCTGGCATAGAGTTGCTCATAATATGTTCTTATAATTGTTTGTATTTCTTTGGTGTTGGTTGTGATCTCTCCTCTTTCATTCATGATTTTGTTGACTTGGGTCATTTCTCTTTTCTTTTTGATAAGTCTGGCCAGGGATTTATCAATCTTGTTAATTCTTTTAAAGAACCAGCTCCTAGGTTTGTTGATCTGTTCTACTGTTCTTTTGGTTTCTAGTTCATTGATTTCTGCTCTGATCTTTATTATTTCTCTTCTCCTGCTGGGTTTAGGCTTTATTTGCTGTTCTTTCTGCAGCTCCTTTAGGTGTAAGGTTAGGTTGTGTATTTGAGACCTTTCTTGTTTCTTGAGAAAGGCTTGTATTGCTGTATACTTTCCTCTTAGGACTGCCTTTGCTGTATCCCAAAGATTTTGAACAGTTGTGTTTTCATTTTCATTGGATTCCATGAATTTTTTTAATTCTTCTTTAATTTCGTGGTTGACCCATTCATTCTTTAGTAGGATGCTCTTTAGCCTCCATGTATTTGAATTCTTTCCAACTTTCCTCTTGTGATTGAGTTCTAGTTTCAAAGCATTGTGCTCTGAAAATATGCAGGGAATAATCCCAATATTTTGGTACTGCTTGAGACCTGATTTGTGAGCTAAGATGTGGTCAATTCTGGAGAATGTTCCATGGGCACAAGAGAAGAATGTGTATTCTGTTGCTTTGGGATGGAATGTTCTGAATATGTCTGTGAAGTCCATTTGGTTCATTGTGTCATTTAAAGTCTGTATTTCCTTGTTGATCTTTTGCTTTGATGATCCATCCATTTCAGTGAGGGGGGTGTTAAAGTCCCCCACTATTATTGTATTGTTGTCAATGTGTTCCTTTGCTTTTGTTATTAATTTCCTTATAAAATTGGCTGCTCCCATGTTAGGGGCATAGATATTTACAGTTGTTAGGTCTTCTTGTTGGATGGACCCTTTAAGTAGGATATAGTGTCCTTCTTCATCTCTTATTACAGTCCTTGTTTTAAAATCTAATTTGTCTGATATAAGGATTGCCACCCCAGGTTTCTTTTGGTGTCCATTAGCATGGTAAATGGTTTTCCACCCCCTCACTTTCAATCTGGGGGTGTCTTTGGATCTAAAATGAGTCTCTTGCAGACAGCATATGGATGGGTCTTGTTTTTTAATGCAATCTGATAGCCTGTGTCTTTTGATTGTGGCATTTAGCCCATTTACATTCAGGGTAACTCTTGAAAGATATGAATTTAGTGCCATTGTATTGCCTGTAAGGTGACTGTTACTGTATATTGTCTGTGTTCCTTTCTGATCTACGCTGCTTTTAGGCTCTCTCTTTGCTTAGAGGACCCCTTTCAATATTTCTTGTAGGGCTGGTTTTGTGTTTGCAAATTCCTTTAGTTTTTGTTTGTCCTGGAAGCTTTTTATCTCTCCTTCTATTTTCAATGACAGCCTAGCTGGATATAGTATTCTTGGCTGCATATTCTTCTCATTTAGTGCTCTGAATATATCATGCCAGTCCTTTCTGGCCTGCCAGGTCTCTGTGGATAGGTCCGTTGCCAGTGTAATATTTCTACCATTGTAGGTTACATATCTTTTCTCCCAAGCTGCTTTCAGGATTTTCTCTTTGTCTCTGAGACTCGTAAGTTTTACTATTAGATGTCGGGGTGTTGACCTATTTTTATTGATTTTGAGAGGTGTTCTCTGTGCCTCCTGGATGTTGATGCCTGTTTCCTTCCCCACATTAGGGAAGTTCTCTGCTATTATTTGCTCCAATATACCTTCTGCCCCTCTCCCTCTTTCTTCTTCTTCTGGAATCCCAATTATTCTAATGTTGTTTTTTCTTATCGTATCGCTTATCTCTCGAATTCTGCCCTCGTGATCCTGTAGTTGTTTCTCTCTCTTTTTCTCAGCCTCTTTATATTCCATCATTTGGTTTTCTATATCACTGATTCTCTCTTCTGCCTCATTGATCCTAGCAGTTAGTGCCCCCTTTTTTGATTGCACCTCAGTAATAGCCTTTTTGATTTCGACTTGGTTAGATTTTAGTTCTTTTATTTCTCCAGAAAGGGTTTCTCTAATAACTTCCACGCTTTTTTCAAGCTCAGCTAGTATCTTTAACGTCATGATTCTGAACTCTAGGTTTGACATTGTACTAATATCCGTATTGAGTAGGTCTCTGGCAGACGGTACTACCTCTTGTTCTTTTTGTTGAGGTGATTTTTTTCATCTTGTCATTTTGTCCAGAGGAGAATAGATGAATGAGAGAACAAAATGATAACAGGTTAACAACGTCCCCAGCAAATGTACTCTATACAAATCAGAAGGGACCTGAAACCAGGGGAAAAGAAAGAGAAAGAAAGAAAAAAGAAAGAGGAAAAAAAAAGAGAAAAAGATAAAAACAAACAAAAACAGAACAAAACAAACAAAAAAAACAGAATATGATCAAATATGATCAGGCTGGTGCATAGATCAGTGCCACACACTAGATTTCGGGCATATTTTGGTCTGTTAGAAGAAAGTGCCTCCTAAAATTTTAAAGGAAGAAAGATTTATATATGTACAAAATAAGGGTTGATACAATGAAGGGATGGAAGATGACTGTAAAGATGAAAATTATAAAAGATTTTATAAAAGGAATTGATAAGTTGTTTGAAAAAAGAAAGAAGTTTTAAAAAAAGAGAAAAGAAAAAAAAGGGGGAGAGAATATGATCAGGCAGGAGACTAGAACAAAGCCATACACTAGTGATTTAGGGTATATTTTGATCTGTTAGAAGAAACTGTATCTCAAAATTTTAAAGAGAGAAAAACATATATATATGCCAAAAAGAAGGGTAACTACTATGAAGGTATAAAATATGATTCTAAAAATGAAAAATATAAAATGTTTTTTTTAAAAAGGCATTGATAAGATGTTGGTTGAAAAAGGGAAAAAGGAAAATTAAAAAAAAAAAACAGTTAAAAAAGTTAACTTTGAAAAACTAATGAATCATGGTAAAAAAGCCATGAATTCTATGTGAAGTATTCCCCTAGCGTTGGAGTTCTCCCGTTCTCCTTGATCGGTAAACTTGGTCTTGGCTTGCTGGCTGTTCGTGCTGATCTTCCTTCTGATCGGAGGCGGAATTGCCCCGCCCTTGTCGGTCCAGGCTAAGCAATCTGCTCGGGTTTGCTCTCGGGAGATTTTGTTCTCTGCAAGCTCTCGGTACAGCTCTGGAGGACCAGAGTGAAAATGGTGGCCTCCCCATCTCTGCCCAGAGGAGCCAAGAACTCGGGGCCCCACTCCTCAGTGCGCCCCCAGAGAAAAGCAGTCACTTCCGTGTCCCCGGTCTCCGGCCGCACTCCGTGCTCACCCGGCCTGTGACCGAGTGTTTCTATCTCTGGCTCCCGACCCCGTGTGGAGTCTCCAAACCTAGCAGATCCCTGTGGTGTGCTCCCGCACCACTCCTCCCGGGGGAGGAAGGGGAGTCTCCCCGGCTCTGCCGCTTGTTGGGTCCCTGCTGGAGGAGCAGTGGCCCGACTGGGCCGCGGATCACAGTTTATGGCAACCCCGAGCTGAGAGCCCGCGCCTCGGCTCCGTCTCTGCAGCCGGCTTCCCTGCTCTGATACCTGGGAGCTCTGCCTCACTCAGGCACCCCCGGTCTTTCTTGACCCCGAGGATCCTGAGACCACACCGTCCCGTGAGGGTTCCACCCCCAGCTTAGGCACTGGAGCGACGTCCCTCAGCGGAGCCGACTTCTAAAAGTTCCGATTTTGTGCTCCGCGGCTCTATCACTTGCCAGAATCGGCCGATGGAGGCCCCCTCCCCCGCTGTCTATCCTCCCGAATATCGCCTCGGATTCACTTCTCTGCACGTCCTACCTTCCAGTAAGTGCTCGCTTCTCTGTTCAGAGAGTTGTTGCTACTCTCCTCTTTCATCTCCTGTTGAGTTCGTAGGTGTTCAGAATGGTTTGATCCCTATTCAGCTGAATTCCTGAGACCAGACGAAATCCAGGTCTCCTACTCCTCCGCCATCTTGCTTCACCCCCCTATATATTCTGGTGTTGTTGAATGAAATGTTCTCTTTATATCAATTAGAGCCTGTTGGTTGATGCTGTTCAATTCTTCTATATATTTGATGATTATCTGTGTACTCATTCTGTTGATTATTGAGAAAGGAGTATTGAAGACTCTATGAAGGACGGATTCTAGGATGGTGGTCAGTAATCCCTGCTTCCTGGTGTCCCCCTTTTTGTATAATCCACTCCCTTTGAGTATGAGTGGGGCCTCTGATTTGCTTTTAATCAGTAGAATATCGCAAGGATGAATGATGTTACTTCCATGATTGTATTACATTGTATAAGACTCCATCTTGAAGGGTGCCAAGAATACACAATTGGGAAAGGGTAGTTTCTTCAATAAGTCATTTTGGGAAAACTGGATATCTACATACAAGGGCATGGAATTGGACCTTATATCACACACAAAAATCAACTCAAAATGGATTAAAGACTTAAATATATGACCTGAAACTCTAAAACTCCTACAAGTTCTGAAAACGGGAATACTTCATGATGTTGGCCTCAGCAGTGATTTCTTGCATATGACACCAAAAGCCCAAGAAACCAAAGCAAAAATTGGGACAAGTGGGACTATATAAAATAAAAAATTTCTGCCGAACAAAGAAACAATCAACAGAGTGAAAAGGCAACTGATGGAATGGGAAAAGATATTTGCAAACCGTACATCTGCTAAGGAGTTAATCGCCAAGATTTAAGGAATTCCTGCAATTCAACAACAGAAAACCCAAAACAATTCAATCAAAAATGGGCAAAGGCTCTGAAGAGATATTTCTCCAAAGAAGACATAGAGATGGACAACAGGTATGTGAGAAGGTGCTCCATATCACTCATCATCAGGGAAATGCAAATTAAAACCTAAATGTGGTACTGCCGTATACCTGTTAGGATAGTCATTATAAAAGTAAAATTAAGCAATGTTGGTGAGGATGTGGAAAACATGAAAAACTGTTGGTGGGAATATAAAACAATGCACCTGCTGTGGAGAACAGTATGGAAAGTAGTCATTTGAGACCAATTCATTTATGAAAAAATATGAAAAAAATGCTCACTTTTGTGTTTGGATCCCTGAAGACACGAGACAACTCAAAGAACTGGAGTTTTACTGGGTAGATCTAAGTGGGAAGCAAATGATTATTTAATCATAACTCCTGTTTAAGCCATTCTGCAGTGTTTCCGTTGAGCAAGCCTGCATCCTAAAAGGACTTTTGCATGTTAATAGACCATGTACTTTGGTTATCAGATGCTTCAATTTAGATTCAAAAATTCCTTTCTGGTGCTCTGGAGGATGTATATTCAATAAATAAACCCTGTATTACCCAAAGAATCCTCTATAAATTCTCCAGTAATGCACTTTAAAAAAAAAAAGAATCAAATGATGTTGTGTAGTTAAGTATATCTGCTTACATGATGCTCTTTACCTCTCAAAGTTTCTTCACCCACATCACAGAATGTCCCAATGAAAAGTACCTTTGACTCCATGACTCTCATCCCCTGAGACAGGCAGGGACACAGGCCCACAGACAGGAAGTGTGTTTCCAGCATACACGGTTACTTATTGGCAGCCTTAGACTAGAATTCAAGAGGAATGATTCTCAACTTTACCACTTTGCCAAGCGGCTTTGAGAATCTTGTGTCCCTGAAGGGTGACTGTTCGTTTTCGCCACTTAGCAGAGTTATCAGGGCACACTCATTAATTAAGCAAGAATGTAAAACAGAGGATCAACATGTATATCTCTCACTGACAATGACTAGATGCTTTCTGGAAAAGATGTTAGACATTGATGTTGGTGGACACCGGAGGACATGCCAAGAGGATAAAGGCACTGGTACGAGGATTGCCAAAGCTTGGAAGGAAAATATCAGTTACCACAGCATGTGCATAAGCCAGATGTTGCCAGCGGGCACCGTTCCCTGTATTATCTAGATAAGATTGGCTCCGTCTTCCATCTCATGCCCTGTGGGAAGTCCAGTGCCTTCACCAAGGTTTTTGTGAATTCCTATTTACACTTGTTTCTAGTTATTTCTCACGAGCATTCTGACTTTGCCAAATTATCATTTTCTGCTGTGCTTTTTGAAACTGCTCCATTATTTCTGCCCTGGCCTTGACCCAAACGTGTGAAACCGATCTGTCTTATTTATTCCCTTGCATGCAAACAAACTCTCCAAGACTATTGGGTCCTGTCAGAAGGGCTCCTACTGGTTAATGTGGGGCAATTTGACCATCGATAAAAATAATAACTGTATTATATTGAACACATTAAATTGATTTAAATATAGGAGTACATAATAATTATGATAATAATAATAATAATAATAAAAAGACCTCATTTATAACCTTTGGATTTAGCTTTTTTCTAAACTATTCGTTATTTCAAAAGTTGGCAAATAAAGGGAAAGTAACACTCTTAATCCTGCCCGTACCTTACTGACCAAACCACAGAGTAACCAAGTAGTTGACAAAGGGAAGTTTCTCCTTATAGAAGCTAATAGATGCAGAAGGAACAACCAAATTAGAATACCGCTATTTTGCAACCACTAATGAAATAATGGTGTAGGCAGTGATCATCAATGGTATTGGTATCATAAAATGAGAAACAGCTGGATATTACATGTCTCCCAATGAAAGTTTTCAACACCATTTAGGAAATGGTCTTGCCAAAAAGAAATCAAATCATCGAAAGAGTTGACTGGATTACAGCTTTAGCCAAGACCACCTCATAAGTGGTGTTGAGTACTTCTATCAAGAAAGATTTGCTTCAAAATAGCCTGAGGAGGGAAAAAATGGGTGAGGATAGAGGTGAAACAAGATCGTCCAAGGGCCGATAGTTGTGGAAGCTGAGTGATGGCTAGCTGGAGCTTCGTTATTTTCCTTCATATATATTTGAAAACTTCCATAATTCCTATATTTCCTTATTGTCCTAATGTAGCATAAGCAAAACAAACCACACACACACAAAGCAGCTCTGTGTGGTAGATTTTTATTGGAAATTCAGGGGTAATATCGAGGGAGGTTACGTCAAGCTTCACATAATAGTTAATTTAACACTGAATATTAGACTTCTTTTTCTTAAAAAAGGCTCCTCAGCTTTTTCAACCACTCAAAATCCAACTGACCTCTGTGTTTGGTTTTCCCTGTGTCTACTGCCGCTTCCCATCATCGGCCATGCCAGAAAGCACTCCGACTTCATTGTGTAGAGCAATTTAGTAGTCCCGACCCCAGAAGTCAACTCTGGATCTTTCTTTGCAAATCCGATATTTCATTGATGGGCTAGACAACACGTGCTTTCTCTGGATTTGACAGCTTCCCCTTGTATTCATAACGGTAAAGACAAAGCTGCTATAACAAAGTAAGCCACGGTGCAAAGTCTCAAAAAGAGAAACATATTCCTCTCTTCCGTAATGGCTCTGGGGATGGGGAGTCCAGCTCCACTCTATGCACTGATTTAGGGACCCAAGTTCCCCGCCTCTGGTGCCCCAGCCCTGGGTGCATGGAATTGTTGGTGAGAAGGGGACGGAGTGTGGGAGAGTCCACGCTCAGTGTCCACAGGAGCAGACGGGGAAGGTGAACACATCCTTCCTGCTCACTTGCACCTGGTAGCAAGGCTCCCTAGCTACACAGAGCCAGGGATGCAGCTTCTCTGCAACCTTGTGTTCAGCAATGGTTTTGCATCCGTGGCAGTGGGGACTCCAGTGGATTTTGGAGCCCATGTCTCTGCTCTCAGTCTCTGCAAGGGGAGCGGAGAATTAGTCCCCATTAATACTGTCACCAGCATGTGGTATGCATGGCTGGTGGGCAAACGCAGCTGTGTCTTTGCCTCCTGCTTGCCTCTAAAGGTTGTGAAGTGGTGGTAATTTTGCCTGGCCCCAGGGTGCGACTGTGCCAGGCCCACCCCTTCTCTGTCCAGGCTGGGGTAACAGACTGTCGCGTGGATGCTTATGTTTCAGTTCTGTAATTAGAATGCCCAGTCCAAGTGAGCAGCTCAATTTGGAGGTGCCTATTCTCTTCCCTCCCAGCTTGGCCCTGTTTCAGGGGATGCAAGTGGATTTTTCTTCACTTCTCTGTCCAGTCTGTTTCAGACGCTCCAGAGCAGGAAGGTGGAGGTGCAGGTGGAGAGAGGGACGCATCTCATCCCAGCTGGCTCTGCTGGGAGCTCTCTGCCCTCGGGGTCTGGCAGATGCATGGAGCTGACTTGTGTTGGGATTGGCAAGGCTCTTCAGAGCTTCCCCAGTGGGTCTCTTGACTGGTTTCTTTGAGTAGGACTTCACTTTCTTATTTTGGATGGTGGCTTGAGACACCTCCTATGGTCTTAACCTCCAACTTCTTGCTGCAGAGATGTCTCTAGCACCCTGGGTGGTCCTAACAGCCCCAAGACATCCCGGCTAGCTTCCTCTCCCATAGGGCCCACATCCATTCTTGGGAAGAGCTCACACCTCCTTTGCTCTGGGGGAGGGTGGGCCGATCCTGTTAGCACAACTTGGACCTCTAGATTTGCCTTGTGGGAGTCGGAGCCTAACCCCCCCCGCCGTAGCTGTTGGGGCCACATACCGAACTCTCCACAAAACCCTGTCCCCCACCCCCTGTGAAGTCCTTCCTCCCCACCCCTGCACCTCACTCTTTGGGAGGGAGGTGGGGTTCGCATCACAGCTGCCCTAAAGAGATGCCTGTTTGTACTCATGGAGATAAGGAAGTTCTCAAGCTGAGAATGGGGTTCTCATCTGACCTTTGCAAATTCTGCATTTGGTGATCCATTTCATGGGCAGTTTGATGTTGGACATCTATTGTCTTGGTGCTCAGCAGAAATTGAAGCAGGAGGAGCTCCATCCTCTCATCCTACCATCGAAATGAATCATGTTGCCTGCAGAAGGCAAAAGCAGCCTTGGTCCGCTTTGGATTTAAAGAACACTTTTTATCTCCCCACTACAGTGGGTCACCTGATCTGTGCTACAGCCCTGTCTGTGGAAAACAGACCTGATAGGGAAGCCAGCATGTCTCCTGCCGGTGTGTCCTGTTTTCCACTCCTGCCCGGGGCCTGAGAGATACCATAATGACTGGGTGGGACAGTCTCTTTGAAAAGGATTTTTATCCTTAGCTTTTTGCCATGTAGCTCATTGGGAAAAATAACACTTTCATATTGGTATGACCTGTGGGTGTTTTCTTTAAATTCAGCAAAACAAATCCTTCGGATACTGTGCACTTTCCCTGCCACATAAATTGCAATTATTAGGTCAGTGGAAAGTAGCAGGAAGGGGGAGCCCAAGGCTGTGTTTATTAGATCCAATTCGTGTAGACCTTGGATTAATATGTTTCCACCTCCATATGTCCGAGCCCTTCTCAAGGCTGTGAGGCCAATAGAAATTTACGGCTAAGTGGGCAGAGGGCTGTCATAGCCCAGTCCCCTGGAGAAGGTGGCCTGTCATTATGCCAATGCGTCTTTGAGTCTCAGAGCCTGGAGCTAAAGGAATCCATACCGCACGCCCTGGCTGAATGCCTGCTGGGTTCGGGGAGCTGAGGGTCTATGTTTGGGATGGAGAAGACAGCCCCTGCTGCCAAGGAGCTTGGAACCAAGGCATGGAGAGGAGGTGAGCGGAAACACACCCCTGGTCAGCTGCCCCAAAGGCCAGTCCTTCCGGGGCCCAATGGTGAGCACCTTCTTTGTGGGGTGCTCCGCAAGCCTAGCCTCACCCAGGACAGCTGCATTTCACCTCCATCCAAGTATGCTCCTCTGCTTCACCTGGTCCTGGGCTTCCTTCCCCCTTGGCCTCTAAATTCATGCTAACCACGCTTCTCTGGCCCACCCACTGCCTGTCCATCTCTGGATACCCACCTTCTCTCCTGTGAGTTCAGTCTTCGCCTCTCATTATTCATGAAGGTCCCTGGCCTGGATCCAATAACTTTGATCTCTATTTCATCCAGGGTTTGACCACCCATGGCTGGCCCTGCTGTTACTGTGGCAACCCATCACCCCACCACAGATTCTCACCCAGCCCCAGGCTTCCCCCATGATCTTGGTCCAGCTATGTTCTCTGGGGAAGAGGATGCAAACCTGGGATGTTGACCCCTGGAGGGGATGGCCTGTCATGTAATACCAACTTCTGTGGGCTTAATTAAAAAGAAACCTCCTGCTTAATACCTGATTATTTCATGTACTCTCTTGCTTGAGTTTGGGATGCTTGTTCTTGGAGATTTGTGATTTTTCTCCAGGGAACTATGATGGCATCCAGCTCAGCTCTTCCCACCAAATTCGGGGCTCATCAATGGCCAAAAGCTCAGAGTGCATCTCACTTGGGACCTACTTTCTGCTCACTGTGCCTGCAGTTCCCCAAACATGCTGTGCTTTGCTCCACCTCCAACCTTTGCCCCTGCTACTCCCTCAGTCAGTAATAATGCTCTCCCTTGTATATCGGAGAGCTCTTAATGGTCTTCTGATGCCTAGCTCTGGGTTCTTCCCAGACTGTTCAGGTTGATCTGATTCTGTTTTCCTTTAGGCAAATGGCATCTTCCATATATTCTATTTTTATCAGTCATACTGTGATTTTTAAAAAAAATTTTTTTAAGCTTTCACTTTTATTTTTAAATTTTATTATGTTATGTTAATCACCATACATTACATCATTAGTTTTTGATGTAGTGTTCCATGACTCATTGTTTGCCTATAATGCCCAGTGCTCCATGCAGAACCTGCCCTCCTTAATACCCATCACCAGGCTAACCCATCCCCCCGCCCCCTCCCCTCTACAACCTTCAGTTTGTTTTTCAGAGTCCATCGTCTCTAATGGTGTCTCTCCCCCTCCGATTTTCCCCCCTTCATTCTTCCCTTCCTGCTATCTTCTTCTTCTATTTAACATATAATGTATTATTTGTTTCAGAGGTACAGGTCTGTGATTCAACGTCTTACACAATTCAAAGCACTCATCATTGCACATACCCTCCCCAATGTCTATCACCCAGCCACACCATCCCTCCCACCCCCCACCACTCCAGCAACCCTCAATTTGTTTCCTGAGATTAAGAATTCCTCATATCAGTGAGGTCATATGATACATGTCTTTCTCTGGTTGGCTTATTTGGCTCAGCATAATACCCTCCAGTTCTATCCATGTTGTTGCAAATGGCAAGATTTCATTCCTTTTGATGGCTGCATAATATTCCATTGTATATACCGCATCTTCTTTATCCATTCATCTGTCGATGGACATCTTGGCTCTTTCCACAGTTTGGCTATTGTGGACATTGCTGCTATAAACATTGCGGTGCACATACCCCTTTGATCCCTACATTTATATCTTTGGGGTAAATACCCAGTAGTGCAATTGCTGGGTTGTATGGTAGCTCTATTTTCAACTTTTTGAAGAACCTCCATACTGTTTTCCAGAGTGGTTGCACCAGCTTGCATTCCCACCAACAGTGTAGGAGGGTTCCCCTTTCTTTGCATCCTCGCCAACATCTGTCATTTCCTAACTAGATTTTGGATACTAGCCCTTTATCTGATATGTCATTTGCAAATATATTCTCCCATTCTTTCGGTTGTCTTTTGGTTTTGTGGACTGTTTCTTTCGTTGTGTAAAAGCTTTTTAGCTTGATGAAGTCCCAATAGTTCATTTTTGCCCTTGCTTCCCTTGCCTTTGGCAATGTTTCTAGGAAGAAGTTGCTGCGGCTGAGGTTGAAGAGGTTGCTGCCTGTGTTCTCCTTTAGGAGAACAGGTCCAGTTTCATTCTTCTGCATGTGGCTGTCCAATTTTCCCAACACCATTTGTTGAAGAGACTGTCTTTTTTCCACTGGACATTCTTTCCTGCTTTGTCTAAGATTAGTTGACCATAAAGTTGAGGGTCCATTTCTGGGCTCTCGACTCTGTTCCATTGATCTATGTGTCTGTTTTTGTGCCAGTACCATGCTGTCTTGAGGATGACAGCTTTGTAATAGAGCTCGAAGTCTGGAATTGTGATGCCACCAGCTTTGCTTTTCTTTTTCAACATTCCTCTGGCTATTCGGGGTCTTTTCCTGTTCCATACAAATTTTAGTATTGTTACATTTCTTTGAAAAAAGTAGATGGTATTTTGATAAGAATTGCACTGAATGTGTAGATTGCTCTAGGTAGCATTGACACCTTCACAATATTTGTTCTTGTAATCCATGAGCATGGAACGTTTTTCCATTTCTTTGTGTCTTCCTCAATTTCTTTCATGAGTATTTTATAGTTTTCTGAGTACAGATCCTTTGCCTCTTTGGTGAGATTTATTCCTAGGTATCTTATGGTTTTGGGTGCAATTGTAATGGGATCGACTCCTTCACTTGTCTCTCTTCTGTCTTGTTGTTGGTGTATAGGAGTGCCACTGATTTCTGTGCATTGATTTTATATCCTGCCACTTTACTGAATTCCTGTATGTGTTCAAGCAGTTTTAGGGTGGAGTCTTTTGGGTTTTCCACATAAAGTACCCTATCATCTGCAAAGAGTGAGAGTTTGACTTCTTTGCCGATTTGGATGCCTTTGATTTCTTTTTGTTGTCTGATTGCTGTGGCTAGGACTTTTAGTACTATGTTGAATAGCAGTGGTGAGAGTGGACATCGCTACCGTGTTCCTGACCTTAGGGGGAACGCTCTCAGTTTTTCCCCATTGAGAATGATATTCGCTGTGGGTTTTTCATATATGGTTTTTATGATATTGAGGTATGTACCCTCTATGCCTATACTCTGAAGAGTTTTGATCAAGAAAGGATGCTGTACTTTGTCAAATGCTTTTTCTGCATCTATTGAGAGGATCATATGGTTCTTGTTCTTTCTTTTATTAATGTATTGTATCATATTGATTGGTTTGCAGTTGTTGAACCAACCTTGCAGCCCGGGGATAAATCCCACTTGGTCGTGGTGAATAATCCTTTTAATGTACTGTTGGATCCTATTGGCTAGTATTTTGGTAAGAATTTTTGCATCTGTGTTTATCAAGGATATTGGTTTGTAATTTTCCTTTTTGATGGGGTCTTTGTCTGGTTTTGGGATCAAGGTAACAGTGGCCTCATAAAATGAGTTTGGAAGTTTTCCTTCCATTTCTATTTTTTGGAACAGTTTCAGAAGAATAGGTATTAATTCTTCTTGAAGTGTTTGGTAGAATTCCCCTGGGAAGCCATCTGGCCCCGGGCTTTTGTTTGTTGGGAGATTTTTGATGATTGCTTCAATTTCCTTAGTGGTTATAGGTCTGTTCAGGTTTTCTATTTCTTCCTGGTTCAGTTTGGTAGTTGAAACATCTCTAGGAATGCACCCATTTCTTCCAGATTATCTAATTTGCTGGCATATAGTTGCTCATAATATGTTCTTAGAATTGTTTGTATTTCTTTGGTGTTGGTTGTGATCTCTCCTCTTTCATTCATGATTTTATTTATTTGGGTCATTTCTCTTTTCTTTTGGATAAGTCTGGCCAGGGGTTTATCAATCTGGTTAATTCTTTCAAAGAACCAGCTCCTAGTTTCATTGATCTGTTCTACTGTTCTTTTGGTTTCTATTTCATTGATTTCTGCTCTGATCTTTATTATTTCTCTTCTCCTGCTGGATTTAGGCTTTATTTGCTGTTCTTTCTCCAGCTCCTTTAGGTGTAGGGCTAGGTTGTGTATTTGAGACTTTTCTTGTTTCTTGAGAAAGGCTTGTATTGCTATATACTTTCCTCTTAGGACTGCCTTTGCTGCATCCCAAAGATTTTGAACAGGTGTGTTTTCATTTTCATTGGTTTCCATGATTTTTTTTAATTCTTCTTTAATTTCGTGGTTGACCCATTCATTCTTTAGTAGGATGCTCTTTAGCCTCCATGTACTTGAGTTCTTTCCGACTTTCCTCTTGTGATTGGGTTCTAGTTTCAAAGCATTGTGGTCCGAAAATATGCAGGGAATGATCCCAATCTTTTGGCAGTGGTTGAGACCTGATTTGTGACCTGGGATGTGAACTATTCTGGAGAATGTTCCATGGGCACTAGAGAAGAATGTGTATTCCGTTGCTTTGGGATGGAATGTTCTGAATATATCTGTGAAGTCCATTTGGTCCAGTGTGTCTTTTAAAGTCTTTATTTCCTTGTTGATCCTTTGCTAGATGATCTGTCCTTTTCAATGAGGGGGGGTTTTAAAGTCCCCCACTATTATTGTATTGTTGTCGATGTGTTTCTTTGCTTGTGTTCTTAATTGCCTTATATAATTGGCTGCTCCCATGTTAGGGGCATAGATATTTACAGTTGTTAGGTCTTCTTGTTGGATAGACCCTTTAAGTAGGATATAGTGTCCCTCCTCATCTCTTATTACAGTCTTTGGTTTAAAATCTAATTTGTCTGATACAAGGATTGCCACCCCAGCTTTCTTTTGGTGTCCACTAGCATGGTAAATGGTTTTCCACCCGCTCACTTTCAATGTGGGGGTGTCTTTGGGTCTAAAATGAGTCTCTTGCAGATAGCATATGGATGGGTCTTGTTTTTTTATCCAATCTGATAGCCTGTGTCTTTTGATTGGGGCATTTAGCCCATTTACATTCAGGGTAACTATTGGAAGATATGAATTTAGTGCCATTGTATTGCCTGTAAGGTGACTGTTACTGTATATTGTCTCTGTTCCTTTTTGGTCTATGTTACTTTTAGGCTCTCTCTTTGCTTAGAGGACCCCTTTCAATATTTCTTGTAGGGCTGGTTTCGTGTTTGCAAATTCCTTTATAACTGTGATTGTATATTTCAATTTTTCCTTGTAGATCTTTCTTTCCCTGGAAATGAAAAGGTCCACCCCGTGCAGGCACCATCATGAAGGAGGATGGATGTGGGTGTAGAGATGTTGCCAGGTCAGGGCTCTTTCTGAGTGGAGGGTCTGTATGCTGAATCCCTTCAAGCAACAGAGCCGTCCAAGGTCATGGTGGGACAGAGTCCCAAACTCAGCTCCTCTGGCCCAGACTGCAGAGAGAAGCCTGGCTGGTGAGTGTGTGGGAGCCTAGGCTGCTGACAGTGCACAGGTGGGGACATTGAAGGGAAGGGGTGATACACCAGGGGGCCCAGAGTCTGGCCAGCAGGTGTCCTGTGAGCCACTCTGCAGAGAGAATAAGGCTCGGCAAACCTGCCCAGTGATGTCACTGGGTTGGGCTCCTGGGCATTAACCAAGCAGAGCTCTGTGGTTTTGCCTCAAGAACAAAAGCATTCTCTCCTATAATCCCACCACTGTGGAAAGGCAGCCAAGGCTGAATTACAGTTACCTCCCCCACGAGGGGCCCAGGGACGCGTTCCCTGACTTACTCCATCTAAGTCAGTTGCCACTAGAAAGCACTGAATGAACTGAACATTGAGGGACACAGTGAAAGGAGTCACCAAGTCAACAGCTAATAGGCAGTGGTTGAGCACTGTCCCTTTCCCAGTGTATATTCTTGGCTCCTTTGACACAGATCAATTGACTATCTATGTTTGAGTTTATTTCTGGGCTCTGTACTCTGTCCCATTGATCTACGTGTCTGTTTCTATGCCAATACCATACTGTTTTGATTACTGTAGCTTTGTAATATAGTTTGAAATCTGGAAGCATGATGCCTCTACCTTTATTCTTCTTTCTCAGGATTGCCTTGGCTAACTGGGGTCTTTTGTGCTTCCATATAAATTTTAAGATGATGGTTCTATTTCTGTGAACAATTCTGTTTTTTTTTTTAAGTTTGTATTTAAATTCCAGTTAATTAACATACAGTGTAATATTAGTTTCAGGTGTACAGTATAGTGACTCCACACTTCTATACAACACCCATTGTACATCACAAGTATCCTCCTTAATTCCTATCACCTATTTCCCCCATCCCCCCACCCACCTCCTCTCTTGTAACCATCAGTTTATTCTCTGTGGGTAAGAGCCTGTTTTTTGGTTTGCCTCTCTCTCCCCCATCTTTGCTCATTTGTTTTGTTTCTTAAATTCCACATATGAGTGAAACCAAATGGTATTTGTCTTTCTCTGACCGACTCAGTTCACTTAGCATAATACTCTCTAGCTCCATCCATGTTGTTGCAAATGACAAGATTTCATTCTTTCTGATGGCTGAATAATATTCCATTGTATTTATATACACTGCCTCTTCTTTATCCAATCATCAACTGACGGACACTTGGGCTGCTTCGATAGTTTGGCTATGGTAGACAATGTTGCCATAAACATAGGGGTGCATGTGCCCCTTTGAATTAGTATCTGGTTGTTTCTTATATTAAATTTTTATATCATCCTTTCTTATGGTTTGAGTTCCTTCAGCATTAGAGAGAGGATTCAAAGGCAAATAGCTTATTCAGGAGGGCAGGAAAATGATACAAAAGAGAAGCTTCATGATCTCACCCCGGGTATGGAGGAGCTGGTGTGTTTACACACCATCTCTTGTGCATGTTTGGATGAGGATTGCTCCCAGGGATATTAATTCCCAGGTATTTCTGATCTGCCATGCAGGTAAACAGAGCGGACTTCCATGGTTCCAGAAAAGCCTTTAGGTAGAGAGGTGCTCATGCCAGCAGTTGATAGCTATTTGGAGCACCTAAAAGGGTGGGGTTTGAGGGAAGTAAGTGGAGTAGTGACAGTATCTTCTACACCCCAAATGGCCACTGGCCCTGGATTCTAGTCCTGATTCTGTCACTAACAAGATATTTGACTTGGGATAAATAATGTGACCCCTGTGCCTCAATTTCCTCAAAAGCAAAATGGAAGATTAGTAATTTCATCTCTCCAGGTAGAAGAATATAAACTCCTTGAGACCAGAAACAATGCTCTGGACACCCTTTCCTCCAGGTAAGGGCTTGGTTCAGTTTTATGCCTCATCTTGCTGTTTCTTTTGACAGTCACTTTAATTAAGACCTTCAGGAGACTTGGAACATGCAGAACGTTTGTCTTTCACAATATTGTCATGGGTGTGCCTAGTTCTCTGACACTAAACATCCCTTGATGTTTAACACAACTCTGGAAGCAGGTAGAGCCGATGGTACTTGAGTCATCTGACAGAAAGAAAAGTAGGGGCACAGAGCTCTATGTGAACTGGGTGCTCAGAAATGGTTGGCATGGCCAAGGACTGAAACATTCCCTCTAGTTTTGGCTGCATGGCAGGTGCTGGATCGCAGATTCCTGTGTACATGTAACTTTGAATGGACACAGATTCTCAAATGTCACCCACAGCCATTAGGTATGCAGAGGCTCTCCTTGGTATGGGCCATTAACTACCATTTATGAACTGGTTTAAATCTTGCGAACGGTGCACCCAGGGATGACCTTGGCTCAGGTGTCAGTAAATTATGCTGCACAGCGTTTTGCTTCATGCCACAGTCCCTGGTCTGAAGGTGGTTAATTATTACACAGTCAGTAGGCATGTCCTTTCTATATTCATGGGGTTTCCACTTCTTGGTTGTCTGCTCATTTCCAAGTACTTTCAGAATTAGTCTCTGAATCTTTTCTGACTTCTCTGAAAGGTATGGTTTAATTTCCATCAAGAATCACCCATGTTTATAAATAACCTCCAGCGTGACTCTTTCGCTGTTCAAACTATATAAAGTTATTTTTGAGTTGCTTGGGACTTTTGAACAGGAAGCCTAGTGAGATTGTTGCAGAGTGTGAGGCTTTAGTCCTTCTTTAGTTTCCATTTTGTGTAAAATGTGTCATAAGATACATGATTTAAAAGGTTTGTTCCTTTTGATATTCTCGCTCCCCACTCTCTGCAGCCCCCTTCTAAGAAGAGTGTGAGGCAGTCTCTCTATGTATGTATATGTGTGTATGTATATTCATCTAGATAAAAAAAAAAGATGAAGACATTGAAGTCATGGCAAAATGAGGGTGCACAAATGAGATAAATTCAGGGCCAGGCTGGTATACAAATGCTCGTTCTAGGGTTTGGGGCAGGTATTAGAGCTCATTACAAATTCGGCTCTGAACTTCTTAGTAGCCAGAGCAAAGGAACACTATCCACAAAACTCTCAGTGTCATTAGAAAAATAAAATCCAATTACTTAGCAAAAACTCAGAGTTTCTTATTACTGAGGCTGATGATTTTCACGAAATGGCAGAGTATCCCACCAACCTTGACATAGCTATGAGGAAACTGAAATAGGTTTGTGCTCATGAGCTGTGCTTGGGTGTGTAGCCACCATGTCTGTATATTGGCATGGGGCAGCCCTGGCTGTTCTTTAGGGAGCTGAGGCTCCATGGGAATGGGGTGGCTTCCTAGGCTGGGCTCTCCTGTGTAGTTGATATTGGAAGAGGGCCTTGGAAACCACCTCCCTGTCCAGGCCAGCTTGGACATCTGAGCAGATTCAGAAGAGGGCTCCTTGTCCACAAGGACCCCTTTAAGGGCACATTTGCTGAGGCTGAGTGTGAGCCCTTTCTTGACTACCATAGGTCCTGCTGGTCTTCCTTGCCTTCTATGGCCTGGAGGAATTTCAGAGCTTCCCTTGCACTTGAAGGACTAAACCAAGGGGTCCTAGAATGAGGAGGGTGGGCAACCAGGGCTGTCTTTACTGCTGTGCTGCCTCTGGCCCTCTGGGGTAAGGAGAGAAGCAGGTACCAGGCAGCTCAGGGAGGTGATCTAATACTGGGATGCATTGTCTCAGAATCAAATGTGTTGATGTGCTGATAACATTTGTTTGGAGATGGATCCAGAACATGAAATAAAAATACTGATGGGATCATCTCTTCAGCCAGAGGGGCAGATCAGATCCTGTGTTCTGACAATCACTCATGGAGTAGATTGGCTTCAAGATCTTTGACTCTCTGAGTGTGTGTGCATGAAAGTCTGTCCCCCTAAGGTTAAAGTGTCTTGTTTCCTCTCTACTTGGAATCCCTCCACCAACTGTTTCTCCCTTGCTCTGATCACTTACCTTGGATTTTTTTCAGTTTCCAGGGAAGGTTTCTTGAGATTGTTGCTCAGCTCTTGGCACTGTGGATAAGCATCTCCTTTCCATCTGGGGCTGGAGAATCCTCACTGTTGTGTGCTTTGTGGACTATGACTTGCATGATTGTTGTAGTCTCCAGGAACTTTCAAAAACAGCAGTTACAGAAACTTCTGGTTCAGGGAGACACCTCAGACTCAGAGATAATATTTCTGTAGGAGTCATCAGGCATTAAGATATAAGGAGTCTTTATTGGACAGCTGCTGGGTACTCTCTGCTACATAACACAACCTGGGAATGTGGAGACTTTCTGCACATTTCAGAGTGCTTTTCCTCACTTAATTCTCAACCCACCTCTGTGAAGGAGTACATCAGTTAGAGTGTGTCTGCTTCCAAGTGACCTAAAAATACTCCAACTGGCTTGATCTATAAAGGAGATTTACTGGCTCATTCATGTAACTGATATGCTCAGAAATAGTCTGTATTCAGGTGAAGCTTGATCTAGGGCTCCAAATATATCCCCAGGGCCAGGTACTCCTCTTGTCCCTACTCTACCTTCCTGGCATAGGCTTCATCCCAAGTTTATACTGAAGGCTCCTGGCCACTTGGGAAATCTTGCAGTTTCAAAACAGTTGCTGGAATTCTAATTCTTTCAACCCCACATTGTGTCATCCAGATACATCCAGAGAGGGTCTCTTCTAGGAGACTCAAAGAACAAGGAGATATTGTCCTCTTCCCACAAGCCCCAGGAGGGTCTTTGCCTCTCCTTGGCTCTGACTAGTTTGTGTGCCCATCCTTAAACTAATTCTTGATGGCCAGATGCGTGGGATTCCAGGACTGACTCAGGGAGCCTCCCCTGGAGGGTTTCAACCTCATCAAATCATATGGCTAAGAATAGGTATATGGAAACAAAGGGTCTGCTCATGAAATCAGGGGGTTTGTATGCAGGGGGGTAAGAACAAGTCGTACATCCAGTTAACAAATGAGAACCTGGGGCTTCTCAAGGATCATGTAACAAGATGACACACATGGGGGCTGTTTTTCCTCTCCACCCATTAACTGCAAGTTTATTAAGGATTGGGGGCCACTGGTTTTTTTTCTCTGTTTCTCTAAGACTTAGGGCAATGCAGAGGGTGCTTACTAAGTATTTGCGGAGGGTCGTTAAGGGTAATGGAACTAGTTGGATGCAAGTGATGGATTAAAATGGAGATGTAGGAAGCAAATCAGAACAGATTTTGAAAATTTGTAAAGCAGCTGAGAATCTGGGCTTGATCAGTAGGGAGAGACATTCTCCAGCAGAAGATGGGGGTGACTTGGTGATGGGGAGACTGCTGCCTAGAAGGTCAGCGAGGAGGGCGTGCCAGCAAGCCCATGCTGTGGAACTGTGAGAGCCTGGAGAACACCCTGCCCCACACTGCTTCCCCCACCAGCACTGCCACACCACCCGCCAGTCCCAACCACTGGGGAGAAAGAAGTCACTGTTTCAGAATTTGGGGCACAACAGACGGGAGCAATTCACAGCAGGGCAACGTGATTTATTTTCTGGTCCCGTAAGGGTTTGATGTCCTTGGAGGTTAACTGGGAAACTAGGGGACACCTGGGTGGCTCAGTCAGTTAAGTGTTTGCCTTCGGCTCAGGTCGTGATTTCAGGGTCCTGGGATGCAGCCCCGCATCAGGCTCCCTACTCAGTGGGGAGCCTGCTTCTCCTTCTGCCTGCCACTCCCCCTGCTTGTGTGTGCTCTCTCTGACAAATAAACAAAATCTTAAAAAAAAATTGGGAAACTGGGGTGGGACTTTGGGTCCCCTTTGAACCAAGAATGTCTCCTGGCATCATCTTGTTTATGCAGACACAGATACGGAGACTCAGCCGAGGATGAACCGTGGCAGTAGTCTCGGGCTTCCCACCGGCACTGAATAGGTGGCCCCAGGCACAGAGTCTGGCATGGAGTATGTGTTCTAGAAGGGTGAACTCCCTCAATATATTTTGTGCCCTGGCCCGGATGCGGGGCCCTTGCCACCTTGCTTTCTCAGGGTGTGGTGGACTTCCCTGCTTTAGCAAATGGAATGCCGGCTCCTGGGTCCCCAGACCTTCGCGGGAGGGCACTCCCACTGACGGCCGCCTTGTCAGGGCTTCACGCTGGTATTTGTTCTTCCCCTAACAGGAGGCCAAACCAGGAACCCCCTCCTTTCTGTGCTGATCAGACCTGTCTACAACTCTGGTAGAGCCAGAAAACCCCCAGGTGCTCCCAGGCCCCTGGTGCCATGTCTTCCAGGCTCCGGGCAGGATGTCCTCTCAGGACACACTGGCAACTTGGGCAGGCTGTGTCTTCTGGCTAATCCTGCCTTTTCTATGCACCACGTTGTTGCTGGGGGGCCTTTATCAAGCTTAACTCTACAGAGAGTCACCGAGAGTTAATAAAAGCCAGATGTGACTTCCCGGCAGAGTGGCCAATGCCCACCCTGCCCTGGGAGTACAGAAGAACACTTGGGATAACTATTCAGCCCTAGACTGGGACATGTTAGGGACAAAACCCTGGTTTTCTTTTTCTACCCGTCAGGGATTCCAAATGATTTTGCAGGTGACATACCTTCCGTGGTTTAGGATAATAAAGGTCACTTTAAACCTAGAATTCTATCAGAACTAAAAGACTATTCATCGTCTTTGAGTTGAAGTTGGTCATCTCCCGGGGTGCCCACAGAGCAAAGGTGCAGCCTGGCAGGAAGGCGGGCAAGTGTCCACTTTCGGCTTCATAAGGCTATTTATTTCTTCTACAGAGGCTCAGAGGCAATTTAAAACAGGAACACATAAAGTAAAATAATATAAATATAGCAGCAACGATTTAGGCCCAAGGAAAGTAAGAATAAGCAATATAGATTCAGCTTAGAGAGAAGGGAGGAAGAGTGCTGTTGCTTTTAATTTGACTCTGAGCTCCCTGGCAGCCAAAGTGAAAAAGGGCAGGATAGCTTGTATTTTTCAGAAAGGAAAGGACAGCTAGGTGCTGCACTATGTACTTTAAACACATGAATCTTGTTTGATCTTTATAACAGTCCAGCAAAGTAGATTTGCTTATATACGGTTTCTGGATGAGGAAACAGAGTCTTAGCGAGTTTAAGGGACCTTGGGATTACATAGCTGTCACGTGGCAGAGAGAGGATTGACGCTATGTCTGTCTGGTTCTGTGTTCTATACTGATGACCACTAGGCTCCACGTTTCTGAGGTAAAGGGGGGCAAGCAGATAGTGATGTTGGGGCTATTTTATGCTTTTTATGTGGCCTGGATGAATGTTCCTCACGCCTGGATTTTCAGAGGGTGCCACCAGGCCAAACCCACGCCTCAGCACAGTGCTGGCCCATTGCAGCTCTGGGTGATCTGTACCACAGAGAAATTGGTGGTACTGATGTGTCCACAGCGTCCACAGAGAAAGGCTAGTAGAGATCCTTCCCAACCCCCCCAATCCCAGATTCTCATCCCACACTTCACGGGGCTCTTCTGAGGCGACTAGCCCTGCTTTTCTTAATCCCAATTCTCCAGAGAGGATTTTGATTTTTTTTTTTTTTTTCTTTTGAGAGGGGTGGATGGTATCATTATGGACGGCCCACAGAGCAAGGGACAAATAACAAGCGGGTAAAACCCACTTGCTCAACAAATGAACTAGTAAAAATAAACCCAAAGCAGAGTCTAGATCAGTCTCCTACCGTTCTTTGGTTGTGCAGCACAAAGCTGACCTTTTCTTTGAGCAGGAGAAAGGCTTGGCCAAGTAAGGATGAGGTTGTGGGACAGGATGCTCCCAAAGGGAGCATCCAGGGTTTTTGGAGAGGAAAGGGACGATGGGGGCAGGAGGGGGTCCGGAGGAGAGAGCGGCCACGGGGGCAGCAGGCACCTCCTCCGCTGTGGCTGGACAGGTAGGGTCCCCTCGCTCCAGGCCTCAGGATCTCCCACCAGAGGAGACCAGAGAACAGTGACACCTGGCGGGAGTTCCGATGGCCTTTGCTTCCCTCTTCCGGTGGGAGCCGTAAGGACTGTGGAGGGGAGGGCAAAGGTGCCAAGGGAGGAGGGGCAGGGAGGCAGCGGGAGGGAAGCAGGGTCCCGGAGTCATTCTAAATACCCATAGCCAAATCACTCCCCCAACAGTGTACACGTTTTGAAGAGCACGCCGGGAAAGATATAACCTGAAGGAGGCTTTTACTTGTGTTAACGCTCCCTTTAGTGGTGTTATCAGCCCAACAGATGGTAGATGACCAACAGAACTGGAGGAAATCAAGTATCCTTCATAGCTCACTTACGGCAGCGTCTGGGGTGGTTTTATTATTTATGGAGTCATGGAAACAAGCTCTACTGCACCACGGTGTGTTGTTACATAATTCCTTCCTCCTCCTGAACGCGGTGTTGGTGTACTCCATATGGTTATTACAGGTAGATTTGTCTTACCTCAGGTATATGTTTATTTTTGGAGTAACTAGCTTTTGGCAGCTCGACCGGAAAATTAATTCAAAGCACTAAACAGAGGTATCGGGAAGAACCAGCTCCACTCAGACCTGGGAAAGATTCGTTCTATTTCCATAGACACTTCTTACGCGGCCCATTCCAAGGGGTGTGAAATTGGGGGAAGGACTTCCGCGGAGTACCCGGATCCAGGCGAGCCTTGGTGTATGAAGACCCGGGCACCCTTGAAACCCTGGCTTGAAATTTAAAGGCATTTTTACTTTATGAAAACACGCCTCTAAACTGGAGCTCCATTAGTGCTGAAAAGTCCCCGATGCCGTTGAAAACGGGTGACGTCAGCAGAGAAAAATGAAGGTCCAGGGTTAAGAACCTCTGAATTCAAGATAACTGAACAAGAAAGGAAGATAATTGGAAAAAATGGGGGCTCTGTATCATGATGCTAATGAACTTGTTTTGGAATTCCTTATAAAACAATGATTTTTTTGAAAAGAACCGGTTTGTACTATTAAACACGTAATTGATATTTATGGCTAAATTCATATTGTCCATAAAAAGGTGTAACGTGCAAAGCCTGACTTCCTCTAACCCCTCCCCCTGGAGTTACCATGATTAATGGCTTTGTTCATCTGCTCAGAAATTTCCTATGCATATGAAAGGATATATATCATATCATTTAAAAAATCACACATGGGATCACATTGCTTGGCTCATTCTGAAACTTGCTTTGCTGCATCATATTCTACCTTGAGGATCTTCCCACATCTGTATAAGGATCAGCAGGGGTCTCTGAAAGTATTCATTCTGTAAATGTATCATTATTTTTCTAACTTTTTCTCCGATGAAGAATATGTGTATTGTTTCTTGGCCTCTGCCGTTACTAACCATGCTGCACGCAGCATCTTTATTCACATATCTTTGTATACATCTACAAGTAGAGCTAATAGATAAATTCATTCTATTTGGCACAGCTTACACTGGCCTCCAATAATTTTTTTTGACAGTAGTCTATGAAAATGCCTGATTTTCTCTGTAGCTTTTTAATATTTGCCAAGATCACAGGAGACAATAATTCTTTCATTGATTCAGTCACTTAAAATATTTATTAAGCACCTACTATATGCCAAGCATGTACGTTAGGTTCTGGGAGTACGGTGGAGAGAAAAAAGTAAATGGTAGAGCCCTTTCTCGGTGGAGTTTACAGTTCAGAAGGGGAGACAAACAGTTAAATAATCACATAAATAAATGTAAATTACCACTTTTATAAGTGCTGTAAAAGAGAAGCACACGATGGTTAAGAAAGCATATAAAAGAGAGGGCTGATCTAATTAAGGGATGGACTGGGTGGCCCGGACAAATTTCCCCTGCAGGAAGGGACAACTGAGCTGCAACCTGCGGAAGGAGTAGAAACTCACTAGGTGAAGGAATAAAGGAAAAGAGAGAAAGAGCATTACAGAGAAAGGGACTATATCATGTGCAAAGATCCTGGAAGAGAACCCAGGTGGGGAGAAGTGAGAAAGGAGTGATGGGTTCAGAGCCAGACCTCACAGGACCCACTTCAGATTCTTTCCTAAGAGGAAGGGGAAACCTTTGAAGAAGTTTAAACAATGGGGAGACATAGTCAGATTTTGGTTTTGAAAAGATCGTTGTATTTGCTCTTAGAGACAAAAGTGGTTGCTGTATTTTGTTTGCTGTAATTTAACATGTAAAATTACATGTTGCTGTAATTTGCATTTATTTAATTTTGAGAGTTAGTCATTTGTTATATGTGATGTTCAATTCGATTTCATTTTCTTTTGAATTGCCTGATAGTTGGTTTTGGCAACTTTTTTTTTCTATTGGGTTCACCTTGTTCTTATTGGTATATAAGAGCTTTTATATATTAAGGAAACCGGCCTTTCATCTGCCAAGAATTATAAATATTGTTCCAGTTTTGTCTTTGGCTATATTTGGATGCTTTTTAAATATTTATTTGGTCAGATTTATCAATTTTGTCTTTATGGTTTCTCCATTTTGTGTCATGCTACTAAAGGCTTTCTCTCCTCTAAGATTATAAATATATTTCTTCATTTCCCTAGTGATTATATGTTTTTATTTCTTACATTTTAACTGATTTGTCTGGAACTTATTTTTGATAGGAATTGGGGTAGGTTTGCTTACTTATTTCTACCAATTGCTGGCCAGGTGTACATCACCATTTTATAAATTCATTAATTTTTCTTGACAATTTGAAATGCTACCTTTATCACCTGCTAAATTTCCATCTGTAAAATATGCATTTATTTTTTATTTTATTTTTTTTAGAGCGGGAGGGAGGGGCAGAGGGAGAAGGAGAGAAAGAATCCCGTGTCGGGCTCCATCTCATGACTCTGAGATCATGACCCGAGCCGAAATCCAGAGTTGGACGCTTGACCAACTGAGCCACCCAGGCGTCCCTGTAAAATATGCATTTAGATGTAACTTCATTCTTTATTCTGTTTCATTTTATTTATTCTTATCTATTCCTGCACAAGTACAAATTAAAAAAATAAAGTAGCTTTGGAATGTATTTTAATATCTGGTAGGGTTTAACTTCATCCCCCCCCCCCCACCTCATAATCTTCTTGGCAAGGCTGGCATGTTTATTTGCAGGGCTTACTGGGAGAAATGAGGCAGCCAATGTGACCTTGGTCACCAGTATTGTCACCTGTGGTCTCACCGCATGTGGGACATTCAGCACCCATTCTAGAGCATCCAACTGTTTGATCTGGTGCTCCCCATTTCTTGGCATTAAGACGCCATTGGGGTTCACATGTGTGCTCTCCTATGCTCGGCATCGAAAGAACAGGCAGATGAAGCAGCATCTAAAGGGGAATGGAAAAGTAGACAATCCTTAGCTTACTCTTACCTAAGGGTAGGAGAAGCAAATACTTTCGGTAGCAACAGAAATTCAGCTATAGAACAAAGAGGAGAAGAATATCACCTAGGTAAGCTGGAATGCAGGCCTCTCCTCTGTTTTTTAAAAGATTTTATTTATTTATTTGAGAGAGTGAGAGAACACAAGCGGGGTGGGGGTGCAGAGGGAGAGGGAGAAGCAGATTCCCTGCTGAGCAGGGAGCCCAATGCGGGGCTTGATCCCAGGACCCCGAGATCATGATCTGAGCTGAATGCAGACACTTAACTGACTGAACCACCCAGGTGCCCCTCTCCTCTTATGCCAGAGACTAGTTTTACCCAGCCAGGTCCAGAGTAGCTACTGAACGGTACCCATTGTTACTAAGCACACGACACTTTTGTTTCATAAAAAGCTGTGGTTCTAAAAATATCTATTCCCTTCTGGAACTTCTGAATGTCGATTTAAATCACACACCACATCGGAGTGTTCAAGGTTCCTCCAGTCATTGCTGGGTCATTTGTTGGCAGTATTAAGTAAAAAGATGGTGTGTGTGGGGGGGTGCTATTCCAAAATATGAAAGCAAGCAATGAAGTGTCATGTTCCAAATTTGAGATTTTCCCCTGGTCGATTTAATAGTGCGGGCCCCTCACCACCCTCCCCAGGCTGTGCTCAGGAGGTGATGTGGGGTACACTGCAGTCAGCCTGCCGCGTACCTCCTTTGTGGGGGCACGGGCTCAATTAGCATGCAGAATCGCAGGAGCCTGTACCTCTGGAATGAACTTTTATCCACTTCCTCGTTTCATAAGTTTAATTAGCTAAAAACGAGCCAGTGGTCTGATATAGATGGAAATGCTCTCAGAATAAAAGTATCAGTTACCCTGAAAGCTTTTATGAAAAGCCAGGCAATGAAGTGAACTCACAAAACTAAACCTGAAACTCTCTTGCCCCCCCTCCTTCTTAAAAAAAAAAAAAAAAAAATCAGTCCTGGTTGAAAAGGCAATTCTCCCAAGTGACGGAGTTTTCCAGGTAGTTTATGAAGTGTGTTCTCTAAAAAAGCCCCTGATACTTTCAAATACCAAGCCTGATGGAGGTTTTAATCACCGTGGTATTTCATTAACAGAGAGGGTCACCAGGCGCTCTGGTCAAGAGTAGATAATGTGACTTTGACGGGAATATGGAAATGCAGTGAGTAGGCTTTAGTCAGACGGTCGCCCTTGGATTTGAAAGCCTGCAGACCTTCATTAGGTGATAAATACCAAGTGACGAGCATTCGTGATGGGTGAACTTACAAGAGCAGGCGGTGTGATGTGGGCAACGCAGAGCAGACTCAGAGGGTGGTCCCGTCAGAACAGGCTGCCGCTGGAGGTCAGCCGGGCCAGATCTCCTCACTGTCCCACAGCCCAGCAGGGGGAGGAGGACACAGAGGCGCCCAGGTTCAAGGCCTCCCCCCCCCCCCCCCCGCAAGGAAGGGGCAGGGCGGGGACTGGACTGTGCAGTGGGCTGTGCAGCCTGATGCGTTCTCTGATCTTACAGGAGATGCGGGGCTCTGGGGTTCCGGACACCTCTCACCTTCAGCCATTCAGCTCTCCCCCCAACTCCTCCTATTTCCTTGGGTCCTCACCCCCTGTGTCTCCCTGCGCGGTCCCTGCTCGCCTTCCAGGCTTTGCGTCCCTGCATCCACGCACTCGTGTCCTGCTCTCAGTGGTCCTCCGGACTCACTCTGGTCCTCAGAACTGAACTGAAGCAGCGTTTTCTTTGGGAAGTTTCTCTGGTGGCTCTGTCTGGCCCAGTAGCTCAGGGCTGGGTTAGAGCCCCCCCCCCGCCCCCATGCCCCAGAAGGCCGCGTGTCTTCTGTCATCCTAGCCACCCTAACTCCGCACTGGACCCGCTGGCTGATTTGTCCAGCTCTCTCGCTGGGCATGAGTGCCTGGTCTCCGCACCTGGCGTGGTGCCGAGCAGGAGAAGGAGCTTGTCAGAGGTGGGGCTTCCCTGGAGTTAGAGTGTGAGATGGAGTTTAGTGGTGGGAGGTTTCCTGGGGGTGCCCTTGGGAGCCGCACCTGTGGATGGGAGGGGACGGGAGCAGGAGTGGGCAGAGGAGCGGCGAGCAGGGGGGCAGGCATGACGGCACCTGAGCACAGCCTTACGGGGAGGGCTGGAGCTGGAACAGCCCATCGGAGATGGGCCTCCTTGAGCGCGCGGGGCTGGGTCTTCCCCTGTTACCGCAGTCGGTCCTGGAATGCGGGCAGCCCCGAGAAGGATGTGACCTTTGGCAAGGCTCTCAGTGGCCGAGGTGAGCCCTGACAGCACCCTAGCAGCTGGAACCACAAGTCCCCACTGAGGGGGGGTCTGGTTGCCACATCCCCTCATCCACATGGAACCCAAGGATGTCAGGATGAGTTATTGCCTGATGGGCCCAGCAGTCCTGGCCTGTTTTGAGATTCCCAGCCAGACCTGCCCTCCTCAGGCACCCTCCACACTCATTCATTTTCACTGAGCACCAGCTACAGGTCCGGGGCCCTGTTCTAGGCACTGGGATGCAGGGGAACTGGAGGGACCCCTTCTCGGCCGTCCTGGAGCCTGTGTTCTGATGGGGGAGGCAGACAGTAATCATGGCAAATACGTAAGTATGTGATTTTGCTGCCTTGCTGGGACTCTGCAGAATAGAAAGAGGGTGGTATCAATGAGAGACGATGGACTCTGAAAAACCACCTGAGGGTTCTAGAGGGGAGGGAGGTGGGGGATGGGTTAGCCTGGTGATGGGTATTAAAGAGGGCACGTTCTGCATGGAGCACTGGGTGTTATGCACAAACAATGAATCATGCAACACCACGTCAAAAACTAACGATGTAATGTATGGTGATTAACATAACATAATAAAAAAAGTAATAATAAAAAAAGAAAGAGGGTGGTATCAGAATGTCAGAGACAGAATGGAGGAGGAGGCTATTGTATTTATTTATTTGTTTGCTTGTTCATTTATTTGTTTATTTATGTATGGTTGACACTCACTGTTACATTAGTTTCAGGTGTACGACAGAGTGATTCTGCAAGTCCACACCTTACGCTGTGCTCACCACAAGAGGAGCTACCATCTGTCACCATTCAACGCTATTACAATACCATCGACTGTACTCCCCAGGCTGTGCCTTGTATTCCTGTGACTTATTCATTCTGTAATTGGAAACTTGTATGTCCCCTTCCCCTTCACCCATTTTGCCCACCCTCCCATCCCCTTCCCTTTGGCAACCAGCCCTTTGTTTTCTCCACAGCCTCAAGGAAACGGCTATTTTAGACAGGGTGTTTGGAAAGTCATCAACGAGGAAGTGACATTTGGCCTGCAACCTCAGGGTGAAGAGGAGTCCGCTCTGAGCATTTTCAGCAGAGGCAGGAACAAGTGCATAGGCCCTGAGGCAGGATCAAGCTTGGTTGGCCTGTGTGAGGAAAGACAAGGGAGAACAGTGTTGGAGGGGTGGAAGAGCAGATCAGACGGAAAGGCAGGGATCAGGTCATTGGTCTGAAAATCAAAATAGGGCTTTGATTTTATTGTGGGTACAATGAGAAACTTTTAGAGTGTTGAAAGCGGGACGTGTGAATTGACCTGATTTCTATCTTGAATAGATCACTTTTCCTGCTATTAGAACATGAGCTGTAGGGGACAAGATGGGAAGCAAGGGGATTGATTGGGGGCGATGGCAATGCTAGGCAAGCGGTGACCAGGGCCGAGGCGGGGGGAGATGAAGAGAATGGACTCAGAGAGGGGATGGGAGAAGGGCCTCGGTTGAACTGTTGAGGACCAAATGCATCCTGTGGAGGGCGGGTGGGTTTGAGGCACTGCCCTTCCCTGAAATGTCTCTCTCCCTTCCTCCTTTTCCCCATTGCAAGTTTCCTGCTTTGTGTCCCATTCTCTTGCACTTAGAGCTTGTTACAGAGAAGATAAGATAAACCAGGTCATGCTAATGTTTCCAATGACTGACAAGTGATTTATCCAGAAAGTACATCTACGATGGGGAAACTGGTGGAGAATAGTGGTTATCTGGCCTCTTTTTACATACGAGTTTGTGTTTTCACTACATTTTATCTCCTGGCCTGGCTGGAAATAAAAGTGAAGCAGATAAACGCCAAAGAAATGGGAATCTAAAGTCAATTTCACGGACCTTTCTTAATGGGTGAGCTGTAAAAAGGAAGGCTAAATATTCAGGCACAGCATTGTAAGCGTTTCACGGCCTCTCCGGGGACTGGGATACGGGTAAGTTGCTGTTTTCAAGCTTTCTGGTCTCAGGGTCTATGTCAAAAAAGGGTTAGCTGGGGAGCTGGTCTGGACCAGCGTGGGAGGGCCTGTCATCTGTGGAATTGCTGGGGGTCACTGTTGGGGGACCAATGGATGTGTCAGCGCCCTGCCCCCACAGCTGCACAATAAGTAGCTTGACCAGGCGGGTGATGCATACAGTGGGGAGGTCTCGGGGCAACCCGTGCTTCACGAGGCTGTTCTCTAGAGCATCTTGAGGCTGGGCCTGGGGGCCAGACACACCATGTGGAAGATCCAAGGTCAGAACTCCAGTAAATGATGCTGAGAAAGTACATCTGAAGAGTGATCTGTGGGCAACTAGGGGAGCACAACTGACAGGCTCAGTAGCTGGGATGGTGCAGGACCAGATGGACTGAGTCCCAGGAAGGCCGGGAGCCCTGGAGCCAAATGCATGCTGCGGAGTGTGGGGCGGCGGGCCTGTCACACTGCCGTGGGAGGGGCGGGCTTGGGACTGCAAGGGAATGCAGGCAGGACAACAGAGAAGGCCCTATGCCTTTCAGAAAATCAAGACGTGGGACCAAATCGCCTGCTGCCCAGGCTTGGGGAGTCTGGGTGGAGCCCACTGGTGGAGGCAAGAGGCTTGTGTGCAACCTTTGTTCTCAGGGTCCTGAAGCTGCCCCAGCCTGCGGCCACCCAGTCCTGCAGTGGAATGACCTTCCTGCATGGTAACTATAAAGAGGCCAGTATTGGGCAGTGGTCAGGGCCTGGAGTCTGGCGTCTGGAGCCCCACTGACCTGTAAGAGCTGCATGAACTTGGTCAGGACACGGAACCTCGCAGGGTCTCTATTTCCTCATTGGAAACATGGAGGATAATAATGACACTTCCCTTGTCCGGTTGTCGCAGTGATTAAAGGAGCCAATATTTGCAAAGCCCTCAAACAGTTGCCAGCACATAGTAAACACTCAATGCTAGTTCTGATCCGTGTCCCCGTTTCCTGAGGGCTGACTCTGTGTCAGGAGCAATGCTAGATGATACACACGTACAGAATTATTTCAGCCTCACAATCTCCTCCCCATTTACGGATCTTCTCCCCATTTACGGATGAGGAACTGGGGTGATCTTCTCTCCATTTATGGATGAGGAACTGGGGTGAGATTATGTAATGTCTTGAGGTCAGGCTGCTGGGAAGCAACAGAGCAGCTTACCCGGCTACCCAATACACCTGCTGGAAGGGCATGCCCGAAACTTGGCAGGTGTCACCTGGAATTCATAAGGATTATTCTTTTAGGGTCTCATAGGAGGTTCAGAAAGTATCTTTGGTGCCTGTGACATGAGCAGGTGCTAACCCTAGGGGTGGCTTATTTTGCTCTTCAGGTGTGAGCAGGTGGGCCTCCTGCTACTGGCAGTGAGGGAGTCTCAGGGGCTGTTGGGAACGGCGGGGGGTTGGAGGCAAAGGCAGGTCTCGATCTCACCGGGGAAAGTGCGGGTTCGAGGCAACTTAGAAAAATAAGACTGCTGTTTTTCCATCAAAGGATCTTTTAATTCAAAGCACCATGGCAGCACCGAGCACTGTGGACACGCTAAATTTGTCCTGCAAAGGTTAGACGGTGGAGCTCGGCCGGCTGCCAGGGTCCACCATGTGCTTCTTCCCGCGTCTGGGAGCCTTGGCAGGTGCATGCAGGCTCAGCGTGGCTTGGCCCTGGCCCTTGGCTGTCTCCCTGCTAACCAGGCTGGGCAGCTGCTGCACATGAGGTTTTAGTTAAAGAGTAACTGGCGAGAAACAGGAGGACTCAGCTCGTAAACTTTTATTTAAGGGAGATTGAAGACTGCTCAGATCACTGTTTTGTAGCCCAGAAATCTGCATGTAACCATCAGAATGGTGTTGGAAGTTAGGCTTCTGCCAACATTGCCATTTATGGGGTGTCCACTGCATGGTGCGTTATGCTAGGCGCTCTGCAGATACCACCCTGGCTCCTTACCCTGGTCAGCAAAGTCGGTTTCACATGTGAGGACACTAAGGCTCAGAGAGGTGATGGGATTTGCCAAGACCCCACAGTGAGGAGCTGGAGGGGATGGGGAATGTCATCATCGGCACCCCCACTTGCCTAGACCCTAACAGTTTCCAAACCCTAGTGATGGTTCATCTCTCATTTTGATCAGACTTGGTTCAAATGGGACCAAAATGTTCCTTTCAAAAACTTTCTGAGCATGAAATGAGCTCCTCCAAACTGCAGCACAGATGGATACTTCTTGAAGAATTGCCACTGATTTATAGGTATAATGGACATTTATAAATTGGGAGATGGGTGGACTGGCCTTGCAAAAGCTTCTATAGCATCTTTCCATTGAACAGGATGCTCTTCTCATACATTACGGCATGGATTTGAGGAGTCAAGTTCTCGTCTGAGATGGATTCACACAATTTAGTCAGCATGCTCCCTTCCTCTGCTTACGGCTTCACGGTGCTGCGGTGGGCTGAGTATTTGTGTCCTCCCCCCGCCCCCCCGCCATCAAATTCAGGTTGAAATCCTAACCCCCAAGGTGATGGCATTAGGAGGTGGGGACTCTGGGAGGTGCTCGGGTCAAGGGCGGAGTCTTCGTGAATGAAATTAGTGCCCTCATAAAAGTAGCCTGGGAAAGCTGGCTTGTCTTCTCCCACCGTGTGAGGTTACGGAGAGGAGATGGCTGTCAACGAACCGGAAGGCAGTTCCTCGCCAGACACCAAATCTGCTGGTGCCTTGATCTTGGACTTGCCCGGCCTCCAGAACTGTAAGGAATAAATGCCTGGTGTACATGACTCACCTGGTCTGTGATACTCTGTTAAAGCAGTCTGAACAGACGGAGACAGGTGGGCCGGCCAAGCCCACCAGCTGGACCATCCTAAACTTTCTTCCCATGAACCTTCCCTGTGAATCCCTGTACCATCCTTCCACTGTTTAATGTACTGGTTCACTGACATCCCCTCTCCTCTGAGAAGCCTGGCTTTGTCTCTCTGACCAGATGAAATACAGGATGCCCAGTTATATTTGAATTTCAGATAAACAATGAATAATTATTTAGTATAAGTATGTCCCAGATATTTGTGCATCCTGCATTTTTATTTGCTAAATCGGGCAATCCTATTACGGGCTCTTTTCCCCTGACTCTTAGAGCATTGACTTGTCTGAATGACTCTGTTTTGCACTGGACTGTTGTGCTTGACTTCTCTCCCTTGCGAGGGTGTCAGCACTCAGGGACCGGTGACTGGGTTCTGTGTGGGACCCCACACAATACCTTACACACAGTGTACCCTCAAAAATATTTTAAAGCAGTAAACTGGTCTCCTTGTCATTTCGTATGTGTTAGGACGGTAGCCTTAGCGGGACCGGGGGCTTCTTGAGTGTACATCCGTATCCTAAGGTTTGGCTGGTTGGAGTGGGCACAGAGTGGAGCTCAAAAATGCTCTATTTAATTGTATTTTCAGGAGCTCTCCATACATCCGATATACATTCTGGAAATGTTGGTCTTTCTGAGTGGTTTTTGGACCACTCCACTTTGCCCCTACTCCTGAAAAAAACAGCAAAGCAAAGCAAAGCAAAATGAAATGAAATGAAACTAAACTAACCCAAACTAGACTGAACTAAACAACTAGAGGCAGGTAGCCTTGGTGGGGAAAATACTTGGGCAGGTCTTGGCCTGTCCTTGACCTGCGTTTAGGGCAGTGTGGCCCAAAGAACATACCCTTCCTCTCCCCTTTCCTTCAGTAGATTGGGTAGGATGAAGACAACCACATGATGTGGATTTGCAGAGGCAGGGAAGGCTTCTTTATGTCAAAATTTCAAATTCAGAACTGATCACGATTCCCCAAACAGGCAGGACCAGAGCGTATCTTTGTGTTCTCTTGAAGAAAGCGTGTGTTAAACAAATTAAGAATATTAACAGATTTTCGTGGTGTTCTCAACCGATTTAAAAGACTAAATTGTTTTCAGTTTTAATCAGAACAATGCTGCTAATAGGAGATGTGTTTTTTCTCCTTAAAGCTGGACCAGCAAACATCTCCGTGGTAAGACGTTGTGGACAGCAAGTCGGGAGGGGCGATCGTGTACACTGTGACATTATCGACATTCTGGCCTTTCCTCCCTGCTGAAGACTGAGCATGAGAATGTAGAGTCTGAGACTTCTTGTGGACAAGTTGGAAGTTCACCCGATCCCACTTTTGCCCAAGGTGAGACCATGCCATATGGTCATGGGGGTCCCTGCCAACACCTCCAAGTAAGGTGGGGTGCAGCACTGTGCAGGTGCCCGGTCACGGGGGGACAGCTCCCGCAATGACAGAGACCTGTCCTCTCTTGAGGTACAATGCCCATCCTTGCACCCTTTGCTCCCATATGCCACACCCAGCACGTCCGTCCCCTCTGGCACACACTGCCTCGTGGAGGGTTGTAGGTGGCTCCCAGGGGCCATCTGGGCCCTGCATCTGTGGCCAAAGCTGAAATGATCCTTAGGGAACAAGGTTTAAAGGAGAGAAGGGGTGTATCATTCCCATTCCTTGGTCTCCCCGTCCCCACAGATGCTCAAAAAGGGAATATGGACTAAGGTGGGTACAACCCCCTTCCCCTGAGTCTTCCTGGAAGAGCACCATTTGTGTTTGAGAGAGATGCCTTGGTGGGTTGTTTAATGTAGGGATGGAGAGTGAGATGGGATTAGTAAGAAGAGATGGTTAACAAGCAGTTTGCCATAAAGTGGGTCTTGTCCGGCTGTATACAGTGAGCAAAGGCAGAGGCAGGAGGAGGGAAGGGTAGAATTTCTCTGGACCAAAGGGGGGAAGAGGAGTTTGAACTCGGGGGTAGAGAGATTCAGGAGGGAGGAGCCAGGAATGCTGGGACTCACACAGGAGCGGACAAGTAGGCCCGTGGCGGGGAGAAGTGGCCTAGAGGGACTTTGAGAACCAAAACAGCAAATGAACTTAGAGCTGCCCACTATGGAAGATGTGGTGTAAACCCGTTCCTCTGTCTCCCCTCAGTGTCTTCAGTAAAGTCTACGTAAACTAGCTCATTTGTTGCTTTCGAATGAGGAGATTCCTGGTGGCGAACGTCTGGGCTGTACATGAAGGCAGGGAGAGAAAATTTGGTGTAGGAATAGAAGATGACGATGGGGCAAGAGAGCCCTCCACCTGGTAAGTCCCAGTTTTGGGGTGCCTGGGTGATTCAGCCGGTTAAGCGTCTGCGTTCGGCTCAGGTAATGATCCTGGGGTGCTGGGATCAAGCCCCATATCGGGCTCCTTGCTCAGGGACGTGCCTGCTTCTCCCCTCCAGCTCGTTCTCCTTTTCAAATAAATAAATAAATAAAATCTTTAGAAAAAAAAAAAAAAAGGAAAGCAACAGTTTTGACAAACTGGTCTGAAGTGGTGGCTGTCAGCACTGACAGTTGAAGCCCAAGGTCCACCTCTGCCACTATGTTAGGCTACTGTTAACGACCAGTACATGTTGGGATCCTCAGTGACTCTGTCATAGACCAGAATGTACCGGAGTCCTAGCGGAGGAAGTTACTTAGATGCCGAGACTGGGGCTCAGAGGCGTTTTAGCCACCACACTGTCATGAGAGTTGGTGTCCGTCCTGCATCCCTGGCCTTGGGGGTCTGCATGGCAGCCCCCACCTGTGGAATTATCAGGTGAGGTTCCTCTTCTGGGCCCTGTCTTAGGAGCTGCATAAGTGAAATAAATGATCATGCCCTTGATTACATTGCAGGGCGTCAGCAGGTGTAATTGTTAAAGTTGCTATTTGTCAGTATTATTACTTCTCTTTCCTTCTCTTCCTTTTCCCTTCAGTTACATGACCCTGGACCAAATCCCTTACCTTTTCTGCTTCCTTCCTCCCCCATCGATTCCTATCTCTTGGGGTTGTAGGGGATATTAAGTAAAATTGGGACCCAGATGTCAAGATGCTTTGCTCAGCCTCTGGTGCAAAGTAGGTACTTGAAAAGTACTTTTCCTCTTTCTTTGAAGATGATGACAGGTCCACCCCCTCCCACCCAGGAGCTTCATGTTTGTACACAGCTTCCTTCCCTCCCTCGACTCAAGAAGAAAAGGGTCAGAAGCCAGTCTGGGGGCCGCAGAGGCGGCAAGATCTGCGTTGAGGTGATGAGATCTTCCCTGGTCACTTGGCTTCCCTTCCTGTAGGTGGTGAGCTCCACCCCCTTAGGGGAGCCAGCTGGAGGCTGAGCCTTAGTGGAGTGTTGCTCTACAACCCCGTCCCTCCCTCATCATCCCCAAGGAGAATCCCTCTCCCTGAAGGATTTTGCTACCTCGCTTGGCATTCACTGCCCCACCTCCAACCTTTCCTGATTATTTTCAAGTCAAGCAATTGTTCATCTGTGAGTATGTATGCAGATCATTCTAAACAGAAGCTCATCATATGGTTTACTATTTGAGGGAACTTCAGAGCAAACATTTAAAAACCAAGCAATCTTAGAGTCATTTGCATTTTAATTAATACTTCAAATGAATTACTCTTTTTCAAAAGAACTCTTGTTTTTTTTTTTTTTTTGGCTTTTGGCTTTTGGCTTTTGGGATTCTTTCAAAGCGAAAACCAGGTATGAAAGTCCCCTGCTCCAGCAGGCCTGCAGTCGCCTTTGGCCCAGTTTGGCTGGCTTGGGCCATTATGCTGGGAGAGCCCCAGATCTGCTTGCTTGCCAGTTGCTCTTTTTTGAGGGGCTGACAATTCTTTTTTTTTAATCTTTTTGTCTTCTTTCTTTCTTTTTTTAAATTTTATTTTATTATGTTATGTTAGTCACCATACAATACATCATTAGCTTTTGATGTAGTGATCCATGATCCATTGTTTGCGTATAACACCCAGTGTTCCATTCAATATGCGACCTCCTTAATACCCATCACCGGGCTAACTCATCCCCCCTCCCCACTCCCCTCTAAAACCCTGTTTGTTTCTCAGAGTCCATAGTCTCTCATGGTTCATCTCTCCCTCCGATTCCCCCCTTTCATTTTTCCCTTCCTTCTCCTAATGTCCTCTATGCTATACCTTATGTTCCACAAATTAGTGAAACCATATGATAATTGACTTTCTCTGCTTGACTTATTTCACTTCTTACTTAACCCTTTCTTCGGAGAATAATGTGTTAGGGTTGCTGTCTAAATGCAGGCTGCTGGGGAATAGAGGTCATGTGTAAAAGGAACTGTTGTCAGAATTCCTCAAGCTGTTATTGGAAGGTGGCCTAATGATTTTATTACTTTTTATAATTGCTCAAGACTTTAAATGCGTGTATATGCATAATTATGTATAGGTATAGATCTACATTGTTTTTACATAAATGGGGTAACAGTCTTTCGATTTGCACATATTAATCTGGAATTGTCTTTTTTTTTTTTTTTTAGGCTTAAGGGTTGGTAAATTATGGCCCGTGGGCCAGATCCAGCCCCACGCCTGTTTTTGTAAAAAAAAGTATGAATTGGAGCACAGCCAGCTTTGTCATTTATTTATTTTCTATAGCTTTTGTCCTGCGGTGGTGGAATTGAATAGTTGTAGCAGAGACTGTGGCTCACAAAGATTAAAATGTGTACAGTCTGGTCCTTTATAGAAAAAGTGTGCTGATCCCTGTTCTAACTTAATTTGCATTAAGATCTTTCTGTCAGTACATCCAGATCAACACCCTTTTCTTTAACTTCGGCGTAGTGTGCGGGAATAATTTGGTCGTTCTCCTCTGGATGGATTTTGGGTGGCTTCCAACTTTTTGCTATTATAAACAAGGAATGGCATGAGTGTTTCTAAATCTGACTTTTTGTGTATACACGCAAGGGTTTCCCGAGACAAATACCTGGAAGGGGAGCTGCTGGGTACAAGGATACACCTATTTTATTTTTTTAATTTTTTATTGTTATATTAATCACCATACATTACATCATTAGTTTTTGACATAGTGTTCCATGAGTCATTGTTTGTGCATAACACCCAGTGCTCCACGCAGAACGCGCCCTCCTTAATACCCATCACCAGGCTAACCCATCCCCCCACCCCCTCCCCTCTCGAACCCCCAGTTTGTTTTTCAGAGTCCATCGTCTCTCATGGTTCGTCTCCCCCTCTGATTTCCCGCCCTTCATTCTTCCTCTGTGGCTATCTTCTCCTTTTTTTTTTTCTTAACATATATTGCCTTATTTGTTTCAGAGTACAGATCTGTGATTCTTGCACAGTTCACAGCGCTCACCATAGCACATACCCTCCCAATGTCTATCACCCAGCCACCCCCTCCCTCCCCCCCCCAACTCCAGCAACCCTCAGTTTGTTTCCTGAGATTAAGAATTCCTCATATCAGTGAGGTCATATGATACATGTCTTTCTCTGATTGACTTATTTCGCTCAGCATAACACCCTCTAGTTCCGTCCACGTTGTTGCAAATGGCAAGATCTCATTCCTTTTGATGGCTGCATAATATTCCATTGTGTATATATACCACTTCTTCTTTATCCATTCATCTGTCGATGGACATCTTGGCTCTTTCCACAGTTTGGCTATTGTGGACATAGCTGCTATAAACATCGGGGTGCATGTACCCCTTTGGATCCCTACATTTATATCTTTGGGGTAAATACCCAGTAGTGCAATTGCTGGATCGTATGGTAGCTCTATTTTCAACTGTTTGAGGAACCTCCATACTGTTTTCCAGAGTGGTTGCACCAGCTTGCATTCCCACCAACAGTGCAGGAGGGTTCCCCTTTCTCCGCATCCCCGCCAACATCTGTCGTTTCCTGACTTGTTAATTTTAGCCATTCTGACTGGTGTGAGGTGGTATCTCATTGAGGTTTTGATTTGGATTTCCCTGATGCCGAGCGATGTTGAGCACTTTTTCATGTGTCTGTTGGCCATTTGGACATCTTCTTTGGAAAAATGTCTGTTCACGTCTTCTGCCCGTTTCTTGATTGGATTTTTTGTTCTTTGGGTGTTGAGTTTGATAAGTTCTTTATAGATTTTGGATACTAGCCCTTTACCTGATATGTCATTTGCAAATATCTTCTCCCATTCTGCCGGTTGTCTTTTGGTTTTGTGGACTGTTTCTTTTGTTGTGCAAAAGCTTTTTATCTTGATGAAGTCCCAGTAGTTCAGTTTTGCCCTTGCTTCCCTTGCCTTTGGCGATGTTTGTAGGAAGAAGTTGCTGTGGCTGAGGTCGAAAAGGTTCCTGCCTGTGTTCCCCTTTAGGAATTTGATGGACTCCTATCTCACATTTAGGTCTTTCAACCATTTTGAGTCTATTTTTGTATGTGGTGTAAGGAAATGGTCCAGTTTCATTCTTCTGCATGTGGCTGTCCAATTTTCCCAAGAGGATATACTTATTTTAGATTTGGATAGAGATAAATTGCCTTCCAAGAAGGCTGTACCAATTTACATATTTGTCAGCAGTGGAGAAAAGCACCAATTTGCCTGAATTAAAAAAAATATTACCCTCAACGTCTGGATTTTGGAAATCCTTTCCAGGAAGGCACACTCAATTCTCATAAGGAGTTCTGACACGAAGCCTCTTTTTTAGAAACATGCAGTGCAGTGGGGGTGAGGACAGGCTAATGCTGTGAAGGTTCAACTGATGTTGCAGGTGGGGTGGGGGGTGGGCAGGATGTTCAGTGGACTTGGAGAGGAAGGGCCACAGCAGCTGTATGTCTGTGCAATGGAAGAAAATCCATTATTATTATTATTTTTTAGGATTTGTTTATTTATTTGAGTTTTAGTGCACGTGAATGGGGGGAGGGCCAGAGGGAGGGGAAGAGAGAGCATTTCAAGCAGGCTCCCCGCTGAGTGCAGAGCCCAACAACGTGGGGCTCTATCCCAGGACCCTGAGATCATGACCTGGGCCGAAACCAAGATTCGGATGCTTCACCGACTGAGCCACCCAGGCACCCCAAGAAAATCCATTCTGGGGGAAGGCTGCCAGCAAAGAAGTGCTCTTCCCACCAGGTGAGCAGGATATGCCCTCTTCCTGCTGTCCCTGGGTGGGCAAAATGCACCACAAAGGGAAGACGATGGGACACGGTCACTGACCAGGGAGCTCAGGGCACTTGGGCTCGGGCATGGTACAGGAGCCCTGAGCGCCATGGGAAGGGGCACCGCTCCTTGGGATGGGGGACGGAAGATCATTTGCACAGACATGTAGCAGAGAGCACGGGGGCAGGTGAACTCCTTTGGAATGCTATACAGCAACAAAAAAAAGCAACGTTTATCAAATTCCCCATTGTGTCCTGCAAATGTTCTCAGCATTTTGTGAGAATGTATCTAGCCCCACACAATTCTATTATTATCATTCTCCTTTCCTAGATGAAGAAAATAAGATTTAGAGCAGTAAAGTAAAATAGAGCAGTTAAGTAAAATATTCGACATGCGCTAAGAGGCAGAGCCAGGATGTGGACCCTAGACACACGGACTCCCAGCAGGGGCTCCAAAGTAAACTACTTTGTGATATTAGCCATGACCAGCTCTGTGTTCTTGGTCAGTTTCTTAACCTCTCTGTGCCTCCATTTGTTCATTACAAAATAGATACAGCAGTAGTTCTCACTAAGATGTTGTGCAGATTAAGAGAAATGTGCATGCAAAGCCCTTGCTTGGGGCCAGAATCTCAGTTAGAACTGTGATTCCTTCTACTTCATCTACTTCAGTCTGAGAATCACAGAGGTGGAGAATGAGGATTTTTTTATATGCAGGGGGACAGATGGGACAGGGAAAAGAGCTTAGCATAACCTGATGGTCACCAGAAGACTTCAGTCAGGAACGAGGGTAGAGACCATGCTCTTCGCAGCCCGTGCTAATGGGCTTCACTATTTTCTGGAGAGGAAGAACCAGCAGGTCAACCAAGAGCCGCAAAGGTGGCCATTTATAGGATGCTCTATCATTACGGTTAAGTTAACTCTCCAGTTGCTCCTCATTCCAGATGATTGTGTGTTCAGCCACTTTCAGCAAATCCATTTATTGTCCTCATAAAGTTGTGGATTGAATACTGCCTCCTCTGGGGAGGTTACACAGAACTCGCTGGATGGGAGGGACCTGCCTCACTGTTGCAGACAAGGTGCAGGCGCCCAGCATGAGCCGCCAGGGAAGCAGCAGCTCCCGACCTGCATCAGAATGTCCTGGGCAATCGTCAACATGCTAGCCTGGTCCCACCCAGGGAATCTGGTTCTGCGGGCCTGGGGGGGTGGGAGTGAGTGCGCTTGGTCTCCGAGCTTACAGGTGATGTGGGCTTGTGGTCCTCATGCCCAACCCTGAGGGGTACTGGTGGGCAGGATGGCGCCTCAGGAAGGCGGATCCTCCTCGGTGTACGACCAGGCACTCAGCGGCTGAAGTGTACCTGTGAATACACACATCATTAAGTGCCATCAATTACATTCCCTCGCAGAAACAGATGTATTACCGGGCCCAACTTCCTGTTGCTTTAATTCCTAGCCTTGAAAAGAGGTGCAATTTGAACGTTAAGACATAAATATTTGCCATATATTGTTCTTCATCAGTTGAATTGTCCCTGCAAATGGCTCTCATTTAGAGCCCCCTCAAGGTCCTTGAAAAGAGGGAGTCAGTTCTGGCTTGCTCGTTCTTTAGAATTCTCTGAGAGTGAATAAATGGGTGGGCTGGAGTGGATTCAGTTATGACATGTCATGGGCGAGTCATCTGAGGAATGTGGGGACATCATTTTCACATTTTAAGCACTGATAACATTTAGAATCAAGGCAGGATAACGACTTTTATTAATTACCCACGTCTCCTCCCGCCCTTCTGTCCTCCGCCCCCCACCAGCTGTTAAGCATTTGAGAAAGTGGTAAATGAACACGATTATAAGCAATTATGAGTTTTTCTTTTTTCAGAGACAGATGGAATCAAGGTTTCTATTTTAAGAGGTTTTCAAATTTAGGTTATGTCTACACAATGCCACATTATTACAAGGGGGCCATATGTTTTCTTTCAGTGCCACTGGAATTGCATGACAGGATGGGCCTGGATCAGTGGTCGGTGGGATGCACGGAGGCAAGTTCACGATGTTTCTACTGAGGCAGACTACTTCAAACCCATCATTCCACTTTCTGCCCCTATTATTATTATTTTTTTCATTTATCCACACTTTCTCCCTTCTGCAAGCATGGATTCTGGACCAGTTTGGTGCTGGCCTGTCAGGATACGGAGATGAAAATGGTATGGTGTTACACTCTCAGTGAGCTCATTGTTGACTTCCCGTGCTGATTTGGGCGCATTAGGCTTTAATAGAATGACACTTCCAAGTGTCTCACATTTCTCAGTCCCTCTAAAACCCTGGGAGGAATTAATTAGCTTTTAGTGTTACTCTTTAAGCTTGTAGTGAATCATGGGGCGATCAACATCTTTGAGAGGTTACCACAGTCGGCCAGTTAAGTCAGAGGACTCGGGTCCCTGTTCCTCGGGCATTTGATTTGAGCTCTGGTAGTTGAATATCTAAGGTCCCTAGGGGAATTCTGGACTGAATACCTTCTGATTCCTTAAAGCAGGGGTTCTCAAGCATTACTGTGCATCAGCATTACCTGGCGGGCTATGAAATGAATTGCTCGTTCCCTACCCCAGACTCTCGGATTCAGTAGGTCTGGGATGAAGGATGAGACCTGAGAACGTGCATTTCTTTCTTTTTTTAGGGAGAGGGGGAGTGTGTGGGTGCGCGCATACGTGAGCAAGTCGGGGAGGAGGGGAGGGGCAGAGGCAGAGGGAGAGAGGGAATCTTAGGCAGGCTCCATGTCCAGCGTGGAGCCTGATGTGGGGCTCAATCTCACGACCCTGATCATGCCCTGAGCCGAAATCAAGAGTTCGATGCTTAACCGACTGAGCCACCCAGGCACCCAGAGAATGTGCATTTCGAACAAGTTCCCAGAGATTGCTGCTGTTGGTCCTGGGAGCACACTTTGAGAACCACTGCCTTGGAAGTTTTAGGATGTGTGTGGGTTCTTTACTGATACGAATGAAAATGCTACTCAGTAAATAGAAACTTGCAGTTATTGAGCACTGATCAGGTGCCAGCACGGTGCTGGGTACTTTCTAGGTAAAGGGGAGACAGGCAGACGAAGGCAGAAAACGACAAGTCCAGGTGCTAAGTGGGACGGTGTGGCTGGCCCCTGGGTGCTCTCCTGCAGAGGGCTGCGTGAGACCCAAGTGCTCGGAAGGGCCTGGGCCAGGCAGCTGTCGCGCGCAGAACAGCATCCCTCACGTCCTAACTGTGCCCGTAATGATCTTGCCATGTGCTCTTGGGAAATGCGCTGCTTTTCATACCATGAGAATGATTTATCACCCCAAGTATGCCGCATACATTAAGAACTGGTTTTTTGGTGTTGCAGTGCGGGCAGATGTACACTCAACAACTGACCTGACATCAGAGTTTCTAGCCAGAGAATATCATGTGGAACAGTTTAAATTTGTGCCCTTGTGGGTGAACCCAAACTGCTTTGTGAGTATGTACACGGCTGGCAAGAGGGATGAAGAGGCAAGATTTCTGCCTCTCTTTAGTTTCTGGAAGCTTCCTGTCCCCTTTATAAACCTACAGACCCCATGGCTTCTACAGACATGCCTTGCACTTGACGTCAGCCAACCGAGTTTCTACCACCTTCTGAAGGGTGACTCCTCCCGGCCCTCCCCCATACCCTCCCCACCACAAGCTTCACTTCCTCCTTCCTTGCATCGTGTTCTATGCACAAACTTTCAAACTGCCGTTTGTTACTTTAACTTATTTCCAGGGTTCCATTGATAGATTACAGTAAAAAAAAATTTCCCCTTCAAATTGATTAATATATTTTCCCTACTGATGATTTTTCACTTAGCATCAGGGGTTTCAGGAATGAATGAGGTGGCTAAGGAGGGAGGGGGTCATTGCCACCGAGAAGGCAGGGAGGCAGGTGAAGAAGAACTCTGTCAAATTCACCATTTGCCACAGATTGTTGCAGCTAGATAGGCTGCCCTTCAACCAGAGGACAGGATAAAATAGGAACTAGGAAAAGACATAGGCAAGTCAGCTTGCTTCCTTCATCTTCTTGCTTTGGGAGGCTGTGTAAAGTGCTGCTGGAGGACACTGGAGCAGTCAGGAGGGAGCGCCTTCTTGGCGAAGACCAGGGATCTTCGGCTGAGTATTAGTGCTGTGCACTTCATGCCAGGCACCGCTTAGGCAAACTGGCAACCTCATCTGCTAGTGGTCTTGGAAAATCTGGTCCCATTCATCTTCATTCAAGGAAGGCTCACTGCAATAGGTCCTCAAGGGGATTTGGCTCGTGGTGGAACAGTACAGATGACACACTCGTTCAACTTTGAACCAGAGTGGCAGCCCGGGATCGATGGCCCTTGGGACAGCAGTCACCTGGCGTGAGCTGGACCTCCTCCATGGCCGGCGCGTGACTCTGGTCTTTTTCACACGGGCAGCTCTGTCTTCCAACCTGGCAGATGTCTAATGTCTTCGAATAAGCCTTAATGAAGTGCCCAGCAGGTGCCACTAATGATTTTGACCCCAAGAAAGACACGTGGTAGTTAGATGGTGGGAATTTAAAAACAATAATCATAAAGCAAATATTTCTAGACTTTTCTTCGAATGCCAGTTTGGGGCCCAAGGTTCTTGTTGGCTGGGAGGCGGCTTGGCTGGGAGAGGAGAGGTGCATGCAGAACAGGTTGCAATAGCAGTTCTGAGGGGTCTCTGCTCTACCAGCTGCTGCTTTTTGCCCCATCCCCATCTGCTCGGCGCCTGGAAAGGTAATGTCATTATTGCACAGAGCTTTGGTGTACGTGGCTGTAATGTTGTGGTTGTGTAACATACTCATGTAGGAAGATGCTTCGATGTCGTATTATTTTCTTAAGGGCTTGGAGTTTTAAAATTTCCTTTTTTTTTTGTAGCAAAGGTAGCATGGCATTTTAAGCTAATGAGCTTGTTCCCTTTGTCTTGTCCTCCTCTACGTTAAATTGGATCTGCTTATAAAATGTAGACTCTTTTTTTTAAAGATTTTATTTATTTATTCATGAGAGACAGAGAGAGAGAGAGAGAGAGAGAAGCAGAGGGAGAAGCAGGCTCCCCGCTGAGCAGGGAGCCCGATGTGGGACTCGATCTCAGGACCCTGGGATCATGACCTGAGCCGAAGGCAGATGCTTAACCATCTGAGCCACCCAGGAGCCCTAAAATGTAGACTCTTAATTGATATTCTTAAAAGGCCTTTTTGCTAAGAAGGGCCTAGTTAAGTAACAGCTTTTTTTTTTTTTTAATTAATAGGAAGCAAAGCAGCTACTTGACTCCCTCCAAGGAGGCAGGGAGAAGCCTGACCTCTTTAGGGGCCCAAGCCAACTCTCAGTGCTTTAAGAGCAGAGGGAGGGCGCCTGGGTGGCTCAGTTGGTTAAGCGACTGCCTTCGGCTCAGGTCATGATCCTGGAGTCCCGGGATCGAGTCCCACATCGGGCTTCCTGCTCAGCAGGGAGTCTGCTTCTCCCTCTGACCCTCTTCCCTCTCGTGCTTTCTATCTCTCATTCTCTCTCTCTCAAATAAATAAATAAAATCTTTAAAAAAAAAAAAAGAGCAGAGGGAAAGCACAGGTTTTGTAGTTAGACTGACCTGGCAAGGGATCCTGCCTCCACCACTTATAACGATGAGCAAGATAATCTCCGCCAGGTCATAATTTCTGCATCTTTTTAATTAATTAATTAATTAATTAATTAGAGAGAGACACAGCGAGAGAGGGAACACAAACAGGGGGAGTGGGAGAGGGAGAAGCAGGCTTCCCACTGAGCAGGGAGCCTGATCCGGGGCTCGATCCCAGGACCCTGGGACCATGACCCGAGCCGAAGGCAGACGCTTAATGACTGAGTCACCCAGGCGCCCCAATTTCCACATCTTTAAAGCGGGAACAACAACTCACCCCTGCCTTACTGGGGGCTGCAGGGGTGGGAAGTAATGTTTGTAAAGTACCTGAGATGGTGCATAGCACACAGCGAGTGTTAGGTAGGTGGTGACCATTACTAATTAGTATGTCTTCGTGGCGGCCAGCCTTTGGGGAGGATGATATGGGTCCCAGAATAAGGAGCCGTGCACCAGACCACCACTGGGAACACCCCTGGGGACAAGGATGGGAAAGACGCATGACTTGGCATTGAGAGGCAGTTCTCCATGCATTCCTGAGACTATTGTTCAAGCCTGCTTGAATAGCGACCAGCCTTGGAAGCCAGGGATGATGAGGCTTAGAGATGCCTCCTTCTCTGCAGACTTTCCAGGACAGTAAATTCCCACTGCTCTCCCTGGAGAGATTTGCTTACATTCCAAGTTAAAAAGAAAAGTCTCCCTGAAGGGGAGGATGGACAGTTACCAGCAGCACTGAGATTAGAACTTCCTCATTTTGGGGTCCCTCTCCTGTGATACACCCCACTGCAGGTGTAGACACCATCTAGCACTCACCATGTCACCGGGGAGGGCAGGGGTTTAGTCAATTGGTTCAAGATATTGCTCTGGTTGCTGCTTTTGCCGTGAGAAATAATTGGTCTTTTTCTCTGCCCCGGAGGTCTTGCGTCTTTTGTTAGTGTCTGTACATAAAACGGGGGGCAGCTCCCTTGTTAGCTTGTAAGGAGGGAGAAATCTCAGTTCCTTCACTATCTCTGATTTAACACTTGAACATTTGATGCTGGGTGTTTGAAAAACACATACTTCTCCCTCCCCACAAGAGTTATGTATATATAGATATATAGATATCGAGTATTTATTATCTATCTATCATCTGTCTATCTAGATGGATGGGTAGTTGGGTGGATGGACAGACAGATACGTAGATCCTCATCTAACATGATGCCTGGTATATACTTGGCTCTCAAAGAATGATGACAAATTGATAGTCAGTTATTGCAACCACTGAAACTTCTGTGTGGTATTTCTATGGGCAAATGGGGATGAGATGACCCTGAGAAAGGAGAACGATGCTTTGGAGGCACCGAGGGATGGGAGATGGGCCTGACAGTCCACCTCGGGGGACGCACTGCGTAGGCACGCGGGACAGTGGGGAAAAGTGCGATGCAGCCTTGTTCACATGCCAGCTGGGTGATCGTGACAATGCGCGGTGGAGAAATGAGAGAGCAGGGTGGGTGGAGGTGGGTAGGGATGGCTTTCTGAAGGAGTTCTTTGTCTTGGAGGGGGAGGAAGAGGAGAGGGCATTTCAGGCTGAGGAACCCCTGGACAAAAGATCAGAGACAGGAATAAGCGTGGATGTACTTGCCTTTCTTTCAAATAGGGATTCGGTCAGTTGCCAAATGTTGCATGTCTATTTCTCGAGTGCTGCTCATTTCTTACACACAGCTCCCCTTCCTAAAGGTGGGCTCCCCACCCCCCTTGCTGGCATCGACACCTTCACCAGGACCATTGTGATTGTCCTGGAGCTGTCCCCCTGTCTGCATCCCGTTCCTCATCCAGTGTCCCCAGAGCTGAAGTTGCAAATCACCCTTTGGTAACCTATATACTTGGCTCAGCAGATTCTTCATGGGCAGATTCTTCTGGTAGGGGACTGAAACTTCATCTTTTCCTAGCCCACCCTTAGGACGGATGCTCCTGCTACTTAGAAGGGGCCATGGCTCTTCCAGTGTCCCATGTGGTTTCTTGCTTCTGTGACTTCACTCTCTTTGCTTGCATGCTGCAGTCTTCCTATTCGATGAGACAGTCTCCCCCCCCCCCCCCCGCAGGGGGTTACTGACTCTGTACTTCCTGTATGTGCAAGTCCTGGTTCTCCTGTTCTCTCACTCTCTACTTATTTTTATTTTTATTTTTATTTTATTATTTTATTTTTTAAAAGATTTTATTTATTGGGGCGCCTGGGTGGCTCAGATGGTTAAGCGTCTGCCTTCGGCTCAAGCCATGGTCCCAGGGTCCTGGGATCGAGTCCCGCATCGGGCTCCCTGCTCAGCGGGAAGCCTGCTTCTCCCTCCCCCACTCCCCCTGCTTGTGTTCCCTCTCTCGCTGTGTCTCTCTCTGTCAAATAAATAAATAAAATCTTTTTTTAAAAAGATTTTATTTATTTATACATTTTATTTATTTACTTATATGATTTATCTATTTATTTATTTAATAAAAGGAGGGTAAGCTGTCTGAAGAAAGGGGTCATGTCTAACTTGACTTTGCTTCCTGTGTTGGGGACAGGTGCAGATACATCATTGTTTATGAGATCAGCCTGGCTGCAGAAGGAAGAGGCTTTTGGGAGCTGTTGGGTCCAGAGTGGATGTGGTAGAGGGGCAGGAGGGGAAGCTACCAGAGGTTTAGAGAACCAGAGAGAGGAATCTAAAGTGGATCTGAAGAAGAGGGGCCAAGAGATGGTATTTTTCCATCTTGAAAGATGGCAAAATGGCAGCATATCCTTCTCTTTAGTTTGCATTGGTGGCTTAGAAGGACACTGTCCTGGTTCCACATAGGTGTTGAATAAAAATGAATTGCCCACCTTGCCCACACCTGCTCACCTCCAGCTCTGTGTGTCTGTTTCTCCACTTCAACATTGGCTGTTGTATTGTGTGTAGGTATGGTTATTTGCTGGAGCTACGACTTGTGACCGTGTGGGCAGGTAGGACTTCTTCCAGTGGGTGGTCATTTGGGGTCGTCCAAAGTAGCTCCTTGGAAAAAAAGCCAGAACTGAGCGATAAGCAGGAAACCCCCTTCTCCAAAAGCATCTCTCCCTCTGATTTAGGTTTGGTGGAGAGGAGGGTGCTGGTATGGGCTTCTCCATGGTGATGCTAACATGGTGCCCGCCGCAAGGCTCTAACACACGTCCTGGAGGACAGAGGGAAGGCTACAAGTGAAGACGAGGTGGTCACATTTGGCAATCTGCACTATCTATTTTCAAAGAGTTCATTTTCTTCCTCTTTACCCTTGACACTTGAATTGAGTCTTGTCTGAATCCACTGGCACCCGAGGAAAAGGTTGCGCATCATGTTTGGGTCTGATTAATAAAAGCATTTGTCCCTGTCTTTGAGTCCAGGTTAGGGTAACCCTAGAGGGACAAAGCTGGGCTGAGGGCTCCAAACCTCTCCGTGTGGGACAGGCCTCTCCCCAGAGCTGTCTCTGGAGTACTGGTTTTCTCTTACTAGGGAGAGCTGCTGTGGAGTTTTGAAGCTCTTGAAGTAGAAGCAGGTCTCAGTTGCTCTTTTTCTGGTCTTCAACCATACACTGCTCGTAAGAGTTGCTTCATTCCCCTTTCTGTTATGAATATCTGAGTATAAGCCTGCCTCTTTGGCTAGATTGTAACTCCTTGAAGACAGGGACTATGTCTTTATTTTTTTCTGTCCAACTGTCTTTACTTATTTTTATTATTTTTTTAAGATTTTATTTATTGGAAGAGAGAGTGAGTGAGTGTGAGTGGAGGGTGGGGATGGGAAAGAGAGCGAGGGAGCCTGACGCGGGGCTCGATCCCAGGACCCTGGCATCATGACTTGAGCTGCAGGCAGACGCTTGACTGACTGGACCACCCGGGTGCCCCTCTTTCCTTATTTTTAAAGATTGAAGTATAGTTGACACATAGTATTATATTAGTGTCAGGTGGACTACATCCTTTTATCTTTCCTAAGTCCAATAAAAACTGGACTACATGTAAGAATGAATGCTCGGTGACCCAGGGCCGCCCAATTCCCTTGAAGCACCTCATTCCCCCTCTTTTCTGCACCCCCACGTTGAAACATTTCACCTACGTCTTGACTGCAGCCAAGTGGCACATTCTGTTGACAGAATGGGATTGCCTGTGGCAATTTCCTCAGTGCACCATTCAGGATCACTTCCAGTTTTCACATGTTATGAGGCCCCCCTCTTTCAAAATTGCTTTCCTCTGGCTTTTGCTAAGGCATATCCCATACCTTGATGCCAGACAGAGAACCTTCATAGATGAAAATGGAAGTTCAGCATAAGTTGCCTCTAAGTGATCTCTGAAATTGGCTGCGGGAGGATAGCATGGCAGGAACATCTTCCCTTAGTTTGGTATGGGCGTCAAAATATCACGGAGGCTGATTGGACGTTGGGGACGGTATGTGCTATGGTGAGCGCTGTGAGTTGTATAAGACTGTACCCCTGAAACAAATAATACATTATACGTTAATAAAAAAAAAATTACACAAGCTTCTTGCCACTTAAGTGGAACATATTCATTGTGCCCCCAACATGAAATAAGATCTTTTAAAGGTCTCTGCCAGATGAAAGATTCACAAGCCAGTTGGCTATTAATTTACTCAACGAACATGAGTGTCTGTCTCCTCTAGTCTAAGAACAAATTAAGGACAGGGTTTGATGTCCCATTCATCTCCACCTTTCTGGCACCTTCCCAAGAATTTTTATTATCGCCAAGTAGTAGGTGCTCAATAAAGGTTCACCTGCTGTTGAATGATGGGTCTTTTCCATCTGGGATTTCTTCTCTTGTGCCGCATCAGGACCCTGGCAACAACCGCATCTCCATGGCAACGACTCTAGGTAATGAGGATGGATAATACAATACTTGCAAATCCCAGGCCTCTGAAGACAGAATGTGACTGTTTGGAACTACAGCAATGGAACGGCAGATAAAAGAGGTATTATGGGAGGCAGAATTAGAGGAGACCTCAGGTTGGTGCTTAATCCCTAAACAGCCCACTGCCCGTTATCTCTGTAAATCAAGAACACTGAATGTCAAGGGCTTTATTTACCCACTCCCAGAGGCCCACACCAGCGGTTTCACTGAAGACAGCTTCTAAAATACTGGGAGCTATTATTAGAGTCATTCAAGCCTTTCTGTGGTCATTTTGTCCTGGCATTTCACAGGAGCTGTGCCGTTTGATTTCCAAACCTTCTTTGTCTCTCGGTGTGAAGTCAGGATTTAAATATAAGGGAGGAGAGGGGGGCCCACAAAACAGATGGCGGCCTGGCTGCTGGGATCTGTAGAGACAGCATGCCTCTGACAACTTCCTTTTTCCCCAGAGCTCCACTCTGGGGTAGTGCAGAGCTGAGAATTCTCTTATTGATCTTGAAACTGAAAGAGTTAGCTCCCAGTCACTGCAACTGACAAAGGCTTTTGCAGCTCATTAACCGCCAGATTATGTGGCACAATTCATTAAAATTCTGTTTCATTGACTGCATTTGTAAATAGGCTTGGGGAAGTTTATCACTTTTTGCCTCTTGCAGAGCTTTCCTTCAACGAGTGCATTTTTCTTCTTCTTTTTCCTGATAGAAAAAGTCTGAAATAATTTGCCATAAGATGCGTTATCATTTAAATGCAAACTCAAATGAAATACTGACTAGGAATCACAGGTTTTTCGATTTTTTCCCCCTCTTCCATTTGCTGCTATCTGATTATGTGGGTTACTTTAATAAATACATTTGCTTTGGGCTCTTGTTATATTAATTTTGTATAAATTGTCATACTTCTTAGCAGGCCTCTGCCCTGTAATTGCTTTCATTTGAATACAAGCGGAAAGGGAAAGATTAAAGGTAATTTCAAAAAAACCCTTTTCCTTTTATTAATACCTAAGCACTAAAGAAGTTATTCTCTGTAAAGCACCCATCTTAAGATGAACCCAGAGCACTGGACAAGGGACAGGAAACCAGACTCTGGGCATCACTCTTCCCCCTCAGGTGTCGGTGAGGCCATTTGCTTACCCTACAGGAAGGCTTTTCTTAAAGGGACCACGTGGTAAATTGTTGTGGGCTCTCTGGAATCTGTTTGCAAATACTCAGCTCTGTGTAAATGAGCATGGCTGTGTTTCAAGAAACCTTCACCCATGGACATTGAAAGGAGAATTTCATCTGATTGTCAAGTGTCGTGAAATATTCCTCTCCCTCCCAACCAGATAAAAATGTGAAAACCATTCATAGTTCATGGGTTATATAGACACAGGTGGCAGGTCTTTTTCAGCCACTGATGGGCTGGTGTTTGCTAACCCTTGCCCTAGAGCAGTGGTACTTTTTTTTTTTTTTAAGATTTTATTTATTTATTTGACAGAGAGAGAGAGAGGGAGAGAGAGCACAACCAGGGGAGCGGCAGGCAGGGGGAAGAGGGAGAAGCAGGCTCCCAGCTGAGCAGGGAGCCTGATACCAGCACCCTGGGATCATGACCTGAGCCAAAGGCAGACGCTTAACAGACTGAGCCACCCAGACGCCCCTAGAGCAGTGGTTCTTAACTGTGGTCCCTGGATGGGCAGCTTCGGCATCTCCTAGGAATTGGTGAGCCGGGCTGAAGGCCGGTCTTGATCCAGGGAGGAGGGCATGTAATGCCATAAACGGCCTATAGTGAGAATTTCTCCGAGTACCATGTGTTCCTCTTCTGTCTGGATCATCCTGGCCACTGCAAGGGCGTTGGTGGGCAAGGGCATGGAGATTTATTGCCATGGACATTGTTGTGATCAGGAATGACACTTAGATATCACATGGCATCTACTATTTGCCCACTTTCATCAGAGGCAGACCATGTGAGGTCCTTACATCTCGCATTTCTTGAGCATAACATAGGGTCGATGTGACTTTTATGCAGAGTATCTGGGGTGTTCCTTGCATGCTGGATAGAACTTCATACAAGAGCTGTCCTATCTTGTAATTTAACCCTCATGTGTTCCCTTTCTGTCAATCCCCGGTGAATTTTAGGATTAGTAGCTTGCATTGTTTAATCCAACTTCTTCACAGTTGAGCCCAGCCACACCAAGTTTCAATAAGGATATAATCCTGCTTCGACATGTTGCAGTGACAATAACCACCTGATTGCATTGAGATCTGCTAATGTGCCTGCAGCTTCACATATATAAACTCAGAGTCTGAAAGTGGGACTCTGGGAATGGAAGGTGATGTTCATATCCTAATTCCGGAAATGCAGACTCCAAAGCTCACAGCTGAAATTGTTTTGCTAAACTCTCACAGTTGGAAAGTGACTGAGCCAATTTGCACATTCAGATTCATCTGATTTAAAAGTTTCTGTTTTTTTTTTTTTTCTTCTTCTAGGGCCACTCCAGGTTTAGAAGCTACTCATTTATTACATTTTCTAAGAAGCAGGCATCGGGAAAAAAGAAATAAACTGCTCAAGGTATGAGTCATGAAAGCTCTACTTCCCCCCGGGGGGGGGGTTCCAATCAGGGTCTCGTTAGCCAAAAGGGCTGCAGCCCAGGTGTCTACTCCCTGTCCTGACTGGTAATGAGCCAGCCCCATGACTTTCAAAGTAATGCCGGCCTGTGACTGTGGGCGACGGCCCCTTGTGATGGGTGCCATTCTGCTGTAGTTCTTTTTCTTTCTTTCTTTCTTTCTTTCTTTCTTTCTTTCTTTCTTTCTTTCTTTCTTTCTTTCTTTCTTTCTTTCTTTCTCTCTCTCTCTCTCTCTCTTTCTTTCTTCCTTCCTTCCTTCCTTCCTTCCTTCCTTTCTTTCTTTCTTTTTCTTTCTTTCTTTTCTTTCTTTCTTTCTTTTTCTTTCTTTCTTTCTTTCTTTCTTTTTCTTTTTTTAAAAAAGATTTTTATTTATTTATTTGATAGAGAGAGCTCACACATGAGTGTGGGGAAGGGCAGAGGGAGAAGGAGGAGGCAGAGAATCTCAAACAGACTCTGGGCTGAGTGTGGAGCCTGATGTGGGGCTTGATCTCACAATTCTGAGATTGTGACCTGAGCCGAAACCAAGAGTCGATGCTCAACCGACTGAGCCACCAGGCATCCCCCGCTGTAGTTCTTTAGCATGCCTGAAACCCACTGTGACTTTCATTTCTGTGACATCTGTATGCTGGAGGGGTTCTAATTGCTTGACCTTATTGGATGTAAGTTTTCCTTTCTTGTGAAAGAAGAAAAAAACACTTGCTCCTTTTAGGCGTTGCATCTGGAATTATATTTTCAGTGCTTGAGACCAAATACTTGCACGGAAGATGGCCTTGCAGTATTTCTTCCTTTTCTCTTAGACAATCGTATGGAACACTGTGAGTCAGACACTTCTAGACGGCGGTGGGGGGAGGGGCACACTGGGAGACAACGGTCCCTCCTGAATCTTCTGCATTCAGACTTGGTACGAGAATTACCTTACCCCCTAAATTCACCTCCTCTCCTTTAACTTTTTTGGCAGGAAGTCTAGGACTGGGGGTTGAAACTGATTGCCCCAGGAAAGGGAGAAGTCACCACTGCCTGGAAGAACAAGGTGAGTTTTTAGCTTGAGTTTCAAACTAAAAATTTTAAAATCTTGAAAACCAAGCTTATAAGAGAGAAAAGAAGTTTGACTGGCTTTCCTCAAATTATGTGTTTACTTGTCTCCAGCTAACCACCCTCCCCCTCTCCCTTATTTTTCACCCAGAGTAAAGCTACCTTACCCAGCCTCTTTTGTGGGTAGGTGAAGATGTGACAGAGTCACAAAGTCAGACCAATGCGACCAAGGCAGAAGTGTCATGTGGCAGCTGCTGGGAACCTTCCAGGTTTTAACCTGGTCGGAGTGAACCTTGCGCGCATTTGCCTTGACATGTGGATGGTGCCTCCTGGACCCCGGGGCACCAGGGGTGGTGGGGAGATGCAGAAAGGAGCCTGGTCCCCAGAGCTCCACAGGGCAGAGCTGCCTTACTAGCCGTGGAAGACAGAGCATTGGCCCCATGACCGTTGCCCTTGGTGTTATCCGATGAGTATGTTACATTACATTGCAAAACGGCCTTTGCAGATATAATTCAGGTTGACCTTAAGCTGGGGAGAGTATCCTGGATTAACCAAGTGTGCCACATCTCAATTGTGGGAGCCCTTGAAAAGAAAGGTCTTTCTCCAGCTGGCAGGAGAGGGGAAGTCAGGGATTCGAAGCATGAGAAGAATTTGATTTGTGGCCGTTGGCTTGGAGAGGAAGCTCCACGTGCCAGGGCAACAAGGATTTCAGTCCTACGACGGCAATGAACTGAGTTCTGCCAACGGCCTGGATAAACTTAGAAGTGGATTCTTCTTCCCCAGGGCTTCCAGGTGGGAGCCCAGCTCAGCCAGCACTGGATTTCCGCTCTGAGAGTGTCTGAGCAGAGAGCACCGCCGTGCCGCTCTGTGCCCAGATGCCTGATCCACGGATACTGTGAGATGTGACTTCATGTTGTTTAAGGCTGCTACATTTGTGCTGGTTTGTTATGCAGCAACAGAAAATTGACATGCTAACCTTTATGTGTGTGACAAAAATCTCGTGACTTGGATCTTTTATCCATGGCAGCCAAATCTAATCATAACGAAAGCACGTATCAAGAATCCAAAGGTGAGATGTTGACCCCAGAGACACTGGTGGAGCAGCGAAGAATGTTCCTGTACAAGGGAATGAGCTGTGGAAGAGAGAGCAGAGGGCAAGAATGCAGTGTCAAGCGTTCTTTATGTGCCCCATCCTTTGGTGGGAGGAGGCAGATGAACAGAGGCTTCCGGAAGGGTTTGAGTGAGTCCCAGAGCAGAAGATTTGTCCTTGCTTCTTCAGGTATGGCCTGGAAAGACTATTCGCCTCTCAGAAGAAAACTGGTGGTGTGGGGTGGGGGAGGTTGCCACTTCTCACGTGGCGCTGGAAAGCCAAGAAAAAAATACTCAGATGTGGGTGTGAGGTGTGACTCCCAGGTCCTCAGGGTTTGGGTAAGCAGTCCCTTGATGGAGGGAATCCAACAAGAGAGATGCTAGGCTCGGGTTCTCAGGAATGGCGGCTCCAGCAAGAGGGTTGAGTCAGTGGGAAGAGCCACAGCCGTAGGCACCCACCTTCACAGTGGGTCCAGCAGGAAACCAGCCCCCCTACCACAGTAGCAGGTCCCTAGCTTTCCCGGCACCCACAGCCACATGGGCAAGTTGGAAGGAGAGGGGGATATTCTTGAAGAGAGTAGACATGCAGGAAGGCTAATTGCCTAAATATTTTTGATTGACAAGATTGAGTGTTTACAGGTATTTAGCAGTCAGTGAGTTCAAGAGGAAGACGGGCTGAGACATAGATGACAATGATGGTGAGAATTTTTTTTTAACCTTTCATTAAAAAAACATTTATTATATATATATATATATATAGAGAGAGAGAGAGAGAGAGCACGTGCATGCAAACAGGGGGAGTGGCAGAGGGAGAGCAAGAGAGAGAGAGAATCCCAAGCAGACTCCCCACTGAGCATGGAGCCCGACTTGGGGCTCAATCCCACGACCCTGAGATCATGACCTGAACTGAAATCAAGAGTCGGACACTTAAATGACTCAGCCACACAGGTGCCCCTGTTTTTTAACCTTTGGCTCATATTGCATAGTTTTCCAGCCTGTCATTTGCACATTTATTTTTTTCACATTTTGCTCCCCCCCATTTTCATCCTTTCTCTTCAAAGACTTTCTTCTTATTAGAAACAAAACATAATTCTGTTACCACTCTGCTGAGGGCTGCTGAGTTAATTTTTTTTTCCTTTTAAATTGAGTTAATTTCTTTTAATTTTTTTTCTTTTTAAATTGTGCACCACATTAGTCATAGAAAATAACATATAAAGTCACAAAACAACATAATGGTATTTGCAATGAGTGTAAGGATTCATAATAGAACAAACATCCTTCCTGAATTTTGTGTTATTTCCTTGTTTTTCTCTATTATTTCCTCCCATTTGTATGCACTCCTCACTGATGTAATATGTAGTGTTAGCTGCTTCTGACTTTATATTGACTGAATCCTAGGTTTCACGTGGCTGTCTTTCATTCAACCCCTGCTTTGCTCCGTGTTGGTGTGCGCGCCTGTGTTGATTTGTATTGCTCGACTGTATTCTACTGAACGAAGAGGGCCAATTAGGTTGTTTCTCGTGTTTTTGCTCTTGAGAAAAGCATTGCTACGAACACTCGTACTGTTTCTTGGTGTACGTGGGCAAACGTTTCTCTAGGGTGAAACTAGGTCCAGTATTGCTGGGTCGTGGGATATGGTCATGCCCATCTTGGCCAGGTCATGCCACGTGTTTTCCAACATAGGGTATGTTTAACCCGATGTGTCACACGTTCCTTCCTTTACAGGACTCACTGAACAGCTGCGGGAGACAATGCCAACCCTCAGGAAAAGGAGTCCATCCTGGGTAATTAGGAACTACTGGATGTAGTCAAGGTATTAAACAGAGAGCCCTGTGAAGGTTTCTGCCAAGAAATCAGCCCACGGATTGACTGGGCAGGAAGGCTTCTGCTGGGGGCTGGAGGTGACTGCTTTCTGCCATGGAAGGAACCTGGAAATAACACAGGGAAGCTGGGGAAGAAAAGATGACAGTACAAGTGAAGGGCATTATTATGACCTTCCCTCCGCCAAGATGGTGGAAGGTGTGGGGAGGAGTGAGCTTGGCGCATCATCCCATGTTGACCTGCGGCAAAGTACCGGCTGCACCCAAGCAAATCCGGACCTTAGGGAGAACAGTGATGGCCTCTCTTTGGGGAATTTGTTTGGGCTCGTCACATCTTTTAGCTTCTCTGCTCCTCTGTGCTCTGTGGCTTGGTTCTCATGTGATTGGGCACCCCCTTTCAAGTTGGCTGACTCTGTCATTGATTGTCTTCTTCATTCCCAAGATGTGGAGCCCACTCCCCTACTGAAGCCAGTGAGAGTCACTTTCCCCTGATTTTGGCTCTTAGCAGTCAGTCCTGCTGTCTGGGGAACATGTCCACAGGTACCCCCAGCAGGCAACTCAGAACCTGTCACCAAGCAGGTATTCAGAGTACATTTACAGATGAAGAAACCGTGGTAATGGTAATATTCTACCAGTGTAACGAAGAGCCAGAAGGAAGAAAGCTTTGGGGGCAGATAGTCAACTGAGCCTCAGAGCATCCTGAAAGCTCAACCCTGAGTCAATCCTATGCTATACAGGTGTGGGGGAGGAAGACCCTTCCCTGGCTTCACGTGACAGACAAGGACAGCCCGGTGGTAAGACTCACAGTCAAAATCCCATTTTTAAGTAGACTTAAAAGTCTACTTAAGTAGACTTCTTAGAGAAGACTAAGTGAGTTAAGGAACTGACATTAAGGGGCACAGTTTCTCACAGGATTGGAGCTCTTGATGGTGTGGCCCCAAATCCCATGTTCTTTCCTCTGCTCTGGGGGTGGCAAACCCTGATGCACTCAGAGGCCAGGAAGATGGTGTGAAGTCACTATGGTGAAGAGAAAGGGAGAAAGAAAAGATCTCTGGTCCCTGATTGGAGAGGTCGACTCCTGCCTAAAGGCCTTCAAAGTCACAAATGCAAAGAAAAAAGAACTGTACTGGCCAGATGATACACTCCTGTCCAGGCTGAGCCGGCAGACAGCCACTGTGTGATCTCTGCTCAGCAGTAGATGTGCTCTGTCTTCCTGAGACTGCCATCTACCTGCTCTAGAACTTTCCAGTCCTCTCAACTGTGTGTGTCTGGGTTATTGAGTCAGACTTATGCTCTTAGAGCCTCGTACAGTGCCTGATACATACAAGGCACTCCCTAAGTGATGGTTGAAATTGCAAGATGGGTCAAGAGTTCTAAAGAAATTTGAATGGACAGCTCTATTTGAAGGCTGAAACCTTCACCCTTTTTCACATTCACTTGGCCTTCTGTCCCTGTTCCAAACATGGCCAGGGTTAGAGGAGCCCTAATCTCCCTGGTTTCCTCTTTGCCCACCCTGCACAAGCTTCTCTCTCTCACACGCACAATCAGTCCATAACAGACACAGCGTTTTGTAATATTTTTCTGTCCTTAATATATTATGACCATCTTTCCATATTAATAGAAGTATTTCTGTAGCATCATGTTTTCAGTGTGTGTGTAAAAGTCTGTTGTATACAGAGTTTACTGAACTAACTCCCTCTCTTTTGACATTTAGGTAATTTCCAATTTTTTAAAATGATTATTTATTTATTTGTCAGAGAGAGAGAGAGAGAGAGAGAGAGAGAGAGAGAAAGCACAAGCTGGGGAGTGGGAGGCAGAGGGAGAAGAAGACTCCCTGCTGAGCAAGGATCCTGATGTGAGACTTGATCCCAGGACCCTGGGATCATGACCCAAGCCAAAGGCAGATGCTTAACCAACTGAGCCACCCAGGCATCCTGTGATTTCCAAACTTGTATTAAAAAAAAACCCCGGTACTGTAATGAGCATCCTTAAGGTTAAATATTTATACCTATCCTTAATTAACTTCTTAGGACATGTTCCCAGAGGAGTACTTACAGTCTGTATTTTAACTGTTGAAGCACAGTGCCCAAGGTCTTCCAGAGAGGGGGTACCAATGGTCATTTCCTTAGTGGTGCAAATGAGCGCCCATTGCCCTATACTCCTTGCAATGCAGGATATTGCTATTTTAAATATTTTTGCACTTTTAAAGCACTGTATCCTAGTGCTTTAATCTGCCTTTCTTTGATAGCTAGTAAAGTTGGCTATATTTCATGTTTGTATGTATTTTTATTTCTTCCTTTAGAAATTCCTTGTCCAGTTCTACTCCCTTTCTATTGGAGCTTTGTCTTTTTCTCCTTGAGGTGAATCACACCCATCTTTCATGGCCCAGCTCATGTTCCCTCCTGCGTGACATCTCTAACTACCCAGCCCGGGACAATCTTACACTTATATTGCTTCTAGCTTCCCGTATTCTTTTGGACTTGATGTTACATTAACTACTATTTTCTTCCTGATAGTCACTCTTTCTCCACTTGATAGAAAGCTCCCAGAGGGTGGGGTCATGAGTTAAGCAGTAAACAGAGTAACTCAGAGTAACAGATGTTGAAGCTTAACACATCAACATCAACATCACCCAAGAACTTACCATTTGGGGTCACTGAAGTTTTGCCTTTCCAGTGCAAGGGTTCTGTGAGCTACTGAGATGTTGACTCTCCTCACTCCCCCACACCTGTATAGCATAGGATTGACTCAGGGTTGAGCTTTCAGGATGCTCTGAGGCTCAGTTGACTATCTGCCCCCAAAGCTTTCTTCCTTCTGGCTCTTCGTTACACTGGTAGAATATTACCATTACCACGGTTTCTTCATCTGTAAATGTACTCTGAATACCTGCTTGGTGACAGGTTCTGAGTTGCCTGCTGGGGGTACCTGTGGACATGTTCCTTGCCTCAAGGGGATTGTGGTCTAATGGGGGAGACTGACATTAAATCAGCAATCACAAATGTAAGTGCATCTCCACACATTGGGATAGGAGCTTTGCAAGAAAACCTCAGGGTATTATAAGTGGTTATAACAGAATGCTTTCATCATATATGGGTATTGGATCAGACTTTGCTAAAGAAGGAACATTTTATTTGAGAAATGCAGAATAAGCAGGAGATGGCCAGATGAAGAGGTGGCAGAGGTATGGTAAGGTAAAGAACCTTCTAGACATACAGAGTAGCCTGTGCAAGGGCCCTGGGGCAGAAGAGTTTAGCCAATGTGACCAGAGCATGTCAGTGAAGGGCAGAGTGGCTGAAGATGAAGCTGAAATGGGGGTGTGATGAGGAAGAGCCAGACCATGGGTGTTCCCATTGGGATTTTATCCTAAATGCAGTGGGGAGACGCTGAGGACCCTGAGCAGGGAGTGAGGCAGTCTGGCTGCCGGGGGTAGCGTAGCAGGACGGTGAGAGTGGAGCCTGCTCTGCTGCTTGGGAAGCTTTTGCAGGGTGTGATCCGGGGCAGAGGCAAAGGGGGTTTCATGCCCTCGAATCTGCTGCTCAATTCAGTGTCGCACCAACAGCCTCTGCTCTTTCTCCTCTTTTTTAAAAAAAATTTTTGTTTCTCTTCCATTTCTTATTTCTCATTATTTTCCCTGAGTGTCTTAGCTTTTTCCACAATCTCCTGACAGCCAGAATGCATCTTCTGGTTGAGAAAACAACTACCGTGTGGGAGAAACACAGAAGTCTTTGGTAATTCACTCTTTTTTACGCATAACTACAAGTTTGGTTTTCCTTGTGGCAAGATCTCGAACTCCTTCTTTCATCTTTTATTTTGAACTAGTATGTCCTTCTCTTAACCCTGATCTCTTCATCCCCAGCATCTCGAGGAGTTTGGCTGGAGAACTGCTCTTTAGAAAACAAGTAGGACTTTGGTTGTCCTTTGTATCACTTGGTGTCGATGGCCGTGTGTAGTATATAGTGTATGTACATAAATATTACACGTTATAATACCAGTCTTTGATATGCCCTCTTCCCCAAATTTGCCAATATCCATATTTTCAAGTGGAGGTGATTACTGTAAGTTGACCCTAATGTGAATGAAGAGAAATGCTAAATTCTCTGTCCCCACTGCTGAGAAGCAAGGACATATAAGGAAATGGGACCTCCAGGGTATGGTCGGAGGGTATGGTCTTCCCTCCTGGAGAGAGTCGGGGGTGGCTTTCTAGAAGAGACAACGCCTCTCTGATTAGCTTTCCAGTCTCAGTCCTCAGAAGCTCATTAAAGCTTGCAGAACTTCCATTTCTTGGTAGTAGTTGGAAGAAAACATTGCTCCTGCCCTACTCCACAGAGTTTTTGTGAAGGTCAAATCAGATAAAGTAAGCAATTTGTTGCAATTATGTTGATATTAGGGTTTCATGGAGGTGATTGGACACACCTCTGGCCACTCTGCCCTTTTCGTAGAAGATTTGGCCTGCAGCTCCTGTCTGACCTCTTGACTTCCAAGCCTGCCAAGATCCTGGGTGAGTCCCCATCTATGCAGATGGCCCTTCCAATAAACCCGTCTTTTAGTTCCATTACTCTTTTCTCACCTCCTGTGATTATTCCCGCCACTCTACCTCCACTCCTCATTGGCTGGTGACACGTTAGAACTCACGAGAAACTGTGCCGCAGCCAGAGTGGCACGTTCCAGCGTCTTGCCGCCTGATCCCAACTTTCTGTCCTTCTGGTTGCTCATTCAGTGATTCCCTCCATGCTGGTTCTGCAGTTTTATCAGGGCCTGTTGGCCACCGGCCATTCACCCTCTGCCAAGCCATCAGCTTTCTTCTTGCGGAGCTTGGAGTCCATGGCCCATTTTCTGCTACTCTAACCTGACCTGGCATATCTCATGCCTGCATGAATTGTTGCCATCTGTTTTCATCCCATCTGCAACCGAGTAGTCATGTGTTTCCAAAAGAGCAAAATTGATATTGCTATCACTTCTTGATTACTGATCGAGTTATCACCAAGTTTCTCAGAATGGCACGCTCGGCCACAAACACCCCTGCTCCTTTTTAACAGGATTTTGGCCTCTTCACATAGAATAGTTATCAGACTTTCCCACCACCTAACATCCACACTTACTCAAGCCTCCTTTGTTTCTCTTATAACTGTTGCTTCTGGTGGATGCTGCGTTGCCCTGTCCATTCCCCCTCTAGCAATGGAGGACTTATTCGCCAGCTCCTTGGAGGGCTCCCTGCAGAAAGCTCTCTGCTGTCAGCCCCATGCGGGGTTACTTTAGTTGAAGACAGTTCCCTTGGCAATGGTCTAGGAATGGTCCATACCAAGGAATGGAGGCAGGTGTGGTCCCTCTTGGCCTGTGACCTAATCTAGAGATTTGTGCTTCTTGTGTCTGCAAATCTGGGCTCTGTGGGTTTCGGTGTCTCTTGGTGTTCTTTGGCCTAATTTTAGCAATGAATGGACAGAACAAAGGCATCAACCCTGCTTGAGTAGGGCATGGTGATCAGGGGTTTGTGCCCCTCAGGATTGCCATGACGATCAGACCCAGGTAGAGTACCAGGACCAGCAGAGGGGTTGACTGGGATAAGGAAAATCGAGAACGGTTAGTAAGGAGGGGATGATACATTTCAAGGTGGGGCCCACGAGCAGCTGCTATGGCAGGAGTTGTGGTTTGTCCCACTAACCTCATCCTTCTGAATTTCCCCCTGGCAAAGCGACCTACCAGGATCCTGGAGGAATTGCCTCTGGACTTATAAAAGCAGTGGCTCTGAGGGACATAGGAGGTGGACATGGTGGGTGATGGGACGTGCTGTCTGGATCCACCGCAGGAGAGCAGAGTCCCACCCCAGCTGCTGTGTGTCCCTGGCAGAGAGCCCAGCTCTTCCTGGGGTGACTCACATTTAATAACCCATCAATTTGGGGGTTTCTCTTCCAGAGCTTTGTAGCAGACAAGCCATTGACCTCCTGGGTCTGCAGAGAACTCAGAGGAAGAGTAGCAGAGAATGGCCCTCCTTTGAGGAGCAGTGACTTGGGTTGAGGGACACAACCAGCTCAAGGGATCTTGTAGGGATGGGGCTGATGGAATATTTGAAGGGCCATCGGGCCTCCTTCTCCTCCCTTCCTCTCTTGAGTTCCTGCCAGGGCTCCTGATTGGTCAAATCCAAACAGGACCCAGGGCTGGGCTGAAGCAGTCCGTGCAGATCAGCCATTCTGGGGGAGGGCGGGGTGAGAAGGGAGGGGTGAGTGGGGGGGGGTCCTCAAGGGCAAACCGACATCCACGTAGATGCCACAGCCCTAAAGTCAATGCATTTCCTTGCAGCGTTTGACACACCTCAGGGATCTCCCACCTTCTGGCTCGCCCCTTGCCTTGTGCAGTATGATGCTCTTCCATCCCCTTCCTGACTTCTCCAGCACTGTTTCCCTTGCAGCACCATCTGCAAGGCTGCTGGTGAACTCAGGCTCTTGTAGGAGAGCCCCTTCCCTCTTCTCTCCTCTCCCCTCTCATCCTCTTCTCCCGTTCCTCTGCCCTTTCTCCTTTTCTAATTTCTTTTCTCTCCTGCCCTCCCCCTCACACCCCAACTTCCCTCCCTCTTTCCCGGCAAATGCATGCCTTCCATGTCTCTAGCTTTAATCACCCAAGTTTATATCGAGTCCGGAGACCTGGCCCCTAAGCTACAAACCCATAAATCGGACTTGATGTCTTACTTGGTATCTCACCTTCTTACCTCAGGCTCCACAAGGCCAAGGATGAACGCACGAGTCCTTCCCAGCCTCCTCCTGCATTCTCTAACACCCACCGGGTTGTGCAAACCAGCTGTCTGGGACTTACCGTCTACCTCCCTCTCTTCCACCTTCACATCCTTTGCACCGCCAAGTCAACTCAGTGTTTCTGGAACACAGCATCCCCTCCCTCTCCACCATCCTGCCCTCATCCCTCTCATGGACATCTACCGTGGCTCCTGGGCGGTCTCCTGGCCCCATGTGGGGGCTCTCCAGTCACAGCCACAAAGCAGATTTGATACTACTTTTAATGCAGATCGAACCTGGCACCAGACCCTGCTGAAAACCCCTCATTGGCTCCCTGCTGCTCTCAGCATCATGATCTATGTCCTTCGGTTTGTCTGCAAGGCCTGGTCTGGTTTTCACCTTCCCTCACTCTCTGTGCTTCTAAACACTGTTGGTGTGTCATGCTTTGTCCTGACATGGGACCTCCTCACACATGTCCCTTGGTCCCTCAGCAGCCTGGATCCATGAGCTCCTGGCCAGTCTCCAGATCACAGAGCAGAAGAATTTGTTTCCCAGAAGCATTTCAGACCCCAGTCCATGATGTTTTATTTTTTAAATATGTTCTCATGACACCATATTCCTTCTTCTCAGGGAACTCAATCTATTCATAATGATGCATTTAGTCATGTCACTCTTTAGTTAAAGCCTCCTTTTAATTGGACCATGATGGGGACCAGATCTATTTTTTGCTCAGCATTTTGTCCCTACCTCCTAGCACAAGGCTGGGTGCAGGAAATCTTGGTGGGATAACTGACTGGCTGATGTGTGCCAGCCTGCTTCACTCTCCCCTCCCTCTATATACTCCGTCTAGAAAACATGGTGCATGGGCTAATGGGAGCCTAGACAATGTGAGGGAGAAATCATTAGTGGACCATTTACTAGCTGGAGACAAAAGACTATATTCACACTGATTTCTAAAGAGTTGGGTTGTTTGGGGTTTTTTTTGGAAATTAATTTATCTGCTGAGAGTTTTTAGTAGCACACACCCTAAGGGACAGTGATTATCTGCTAATTAATTCTGTTGATTAATGGCAAATGGGCATTTGGTTGTGCTTGGAAATTTACAAGCTTATCACGCTTGCTTTTGGGTAGTCAGATGTGCTTTCAGCAAGGTTCCCCTGACGTCCGCCTGTTTTTGATTTTACTCTACCCTGCAGAGCCAAATTTGGAGAAGGTGTCCCTTCTTCAGAGCGCTCTTGCTTGCATGTTTCATTCTTTGGGGAGTGACAGCCATGAAGCACCCCCCCCACCACCAGCCCCACCTACCTTTCTACCTCTCCCCTGTTCCCAGTTCCTGCCAAATGATCTCTATTTTTGTCAAAGTCAGAAGTGTTACAAAAACTTATCTAAAACTTGCAAACAAGGTAAAAAGATGACAGCTTATCTTTTCAGTGTCATGCTGGAGAAGTCCTTCTCAAAGTATGGGCCAGGGACCCCCAGGAGCCCCCAAGCATTCTCAGGGCGACTATGAGGTCAAAACTATTTTCATGATAACACGAAGACATAATCTGTATTTTTCACTGGGTTGACCATTGTAATTGGTGCAAAACCAGCTGTGGCTAAAACTGCTTGTGCCTCGGCACGGATCAAGGCAGTGAGCCTGTGCACGAGGTCACCATTGCACACTTCCCTGCCACAGACTCAGTGAGAAAACCCTGCTTCATTGACAAAACCAGTGGTGATATTAATGAACGTTTTGAAATGTCTCAACTTTTGGAAGATCTGCAGGATTCAGTGAAGCAATATGTATTTTTATTTTTTAAAATTAATTAATTAATTAATTTATGAGAGAGAGAAAGAGAGAGCATGTGGAGGAGGGGGCAGAGGAAGAGAATGAGACTCTTAAGCAGACTCCATGCCCAGCTCGGAGCCCAATGCAGGGCTCGATCTTATGACCTGAGCCGAAATCAAGAGTCAGATGCTTAACCTACTGAGCCACCCAGGTGCCCCACAGTGCATCAATATTTTTGAAATGGCCCATCATGAGAAAATTGTGCATGGGTAAACTATCCATTGAAAATAAGGTAGACCCATGGATTTTACTGTAACAGAGAACCAAGAGTTCTTGATATGGTTCAGAACAAAATTTATTAATTAATATTGCACATTGAGATTTACTATAGAAACTACCACTTGTTTAGTTTTAGTGAAGAGTCAGAGAAAATGGTCCACAGTGATCTAAAAGGGTGTGGCTTGATTTCCTTCATATCCTTGCCCCAAAAGACATACCATAACAGGTTGAATGCAGAAGCAGATATGAGAATCCAGCTGTCTTCCATGAAGCCAGACATTAAAGAGATTTACAAAGAGGTAAAACAGTCCCACTTTTCTCAGTAAAAATTTTTCTGTTGGGAAACAGTTATTTTTTTCCATTCAAGTATGTTATTTATGTTGTCACAAAATGGGTCTGTTATTCTTATTTTAAAATGACTCCTGTTTAAAAAGTTTCTTTGTGTTAATTTTTATTATTGCAAATATTGATAGCTATCACTCAGATCAGATCAGCCCTTTGGGTGTCCTTAATAACTTTTAAGAGTTATGTAAAAGGGTAAAGAACCCAGAGACCAAAGAGCTTGAGAATCACTATGTTGGAGCATTTTCTTTAAAAAAAAGTTTTGTTTTTTTTTTTTAAAGATTTTATTTATTTACTTGAGAGAGCAAACAGAAGGAGAGGGAGAGGGAGAAGCAGACTCCCTGCTAAGCAGAGACCTGACGTGGAGCTTGATCCCAGGACCCTGAGTTCATGACCTGAGCTGAAGGCAGATGCTTAACCGACTGAACCACCCAGGTGCCCCTGTTGAAGCATTTTCTAAGTCCACACAAATGATCAGAACTCAGACAGCTTCCAGTTCTGTGAAACTGGTAAGATATGATGATATTTTTTCTGTCAGTTTGAAAAGATAATCCTGAAAATTAGGGTTTTATTATCCTGCAAGGAATTAGCCAGTTTTGTTTTGTTTTGTTTTGTTCTGTTTTGGTCACATTTAGCAATCTTATCTAGACATGCCTTTTCATAATTTTCAGTGAATATAAAAGTCCAGGTTCAACATAATATCTTTCAAATCAGATTTGCCTTTCTGCTAGTTTCTTCATTAATCAGTTAAGAAAATTTTGACATGTGCTCACTATTATGTGAAAGTTATGTTTTTTTAAAAAAAAACATGAAGATTTCATTTGGACAAAGGACAAGGGACAAGGGACAAGGGTAAAAATAATGGTGGAACTGTCTACTCCCCCACTCCCTCACTTCCTGATTCTATACATTGGAGCCTTGGAGACCCCCTCTGGTTGCGGGCCACCTCGCCATTGTCTGACTTCCCGGACTGAGCTGTCTCACCCATACTTGGGGTTCTGAGGCCACTCACACATAGCTGTTAGAGCACTTGAGGAGGGACAGGTGGAGTGCTTGCATCCTGTCTGAGCCTCAGAGTGTATTAGTCAGCTTGGGCTGCCATGATGAACTACCACAGATTAGGAGCTTTAAACAACAAAAATTCATTTTCTCACAGATCTGGAGGCTGGGAGTCCAAAATCCAGCTGCCGGCAGTGTTGGTTTTCTCTACAGGACATAAGGGAAGCATTTGTTCTGGGTCTTTCTCCTTGGATTGCAGGTGGCCACCTTCTCACTGTGTCCTCGCATGGTCTTTTCTCTGGGCCTGTGCACCCCTGGTGTCTCTTTGTGGGTTCAGATCTTACCCTGCTATAAGGACCCCTGTCATACTGGATTAGGGTCCACCCTAATGACCTCATTTTAGCTTAGTTACCTCTCTAAAGTCTCTATCTTCAAATACAGTTGCATTCTGAGGTACTGGGGGTTAGGGCTTCAATATGTGAATTTGGAAGGAACACCAATTCAGCTCATCACCCTGGGTCAGCTCTTACCACAATACTCGTGTGTAGCAAACACCTGGAACAGCCTGATGGAACTCAACAAGGAACTGTTACTTAGCTCACTGGTTGGGCTTGGTTTTGTCTCGGGGGTCAGCTGCAAGTGAGCCTGACGTGGCTAGCCCACATTTGTAGGGCTGGCGGGCTATTGGAGCATCTGCAATGGCTCTTACTCCCCTTGTGTTTTCTTTTTCAGCAGGCTAGCGTGACCCTGTCCTTCTCAAAGTGATGGAAAAGGCAGAACAGAGGAGGCTGGGAGAGCAAGCACCTGTGCAAAGCCTCTGCTTGTGTCACCTTCCCTTACATCCCATTATCTAAAGCCAGTGGCTACAGGTTGAAGGTTTGTGGCCCCCTCAAAATTCATATGTTAAAACCTCATTCCCAGTGTGATGGTATTTGGAAGCAGGGCCTTTGGGAGTTGCTCAGGTCTTGAGGGTGGAGCCCCCATGAATGGGATTAGCATCCTTATAAAAGAGACACCAGAGATTTCCCTTGCCCCTTTGGCCATGTAAGGACATAGCCAGGAGATGGCTTCTGGGAGCAAGGAAGTGGGTCCTCACCAGACAGAGAATCTGCTAGTGCCTCAACTTCCCATCCTCGAGAAGTGTGAGGCATAAATTTCTATTGTTTAGAAATTTGCAAAGTCACACAGCAAAGGGGGGAGGGGGCGGATGTGGGTGTGGAGGGGAAAACTGAGGCCACCACTGACCCTTAGCTCTCAGAGCTAGCATTGTCCATCTACTTAAGCCATTCTTGAATCTATTTGGATTTCCGTTTGCTTTCATCTTATAAACATGAGGAAGTAGGTTAAAATAAAAAACACAAGAAACAAAAAGTATTGGTGAGGATGTGGAGAAAGAGGAAGCCTCATGCCTGCAAACTGGTGCAGCCACTGTGGAAAACAGTGTGGAGGTTCCTCAAAAAATTAAAGATAGAATCACCATATGATCCAGTAATCATCCTACTGGGTATTTATCCAAAGAATATTGAAAGGATGCATGCACCCCTATGTTTATAGTAACATTATTTACAATAGTGAAATTATAGAAGCAGCTCAAGTGTCCATGGATAGATGCATGGCTAAAGAAGAGATGGTATATTATATATACACAATGGAATATCACTCAGCCATCACAAAGAATGAAATCTTGCCATTTGCAACAACATAGATGAAGCTAGAGAATTTAATGCTAAGTGAAATAAGTCCATCAGAGAAAGACAAATACCATATGATTTCACTCGTATGTGGAATTTAAGAAACAAAACAAATAACAAAGGAAAGAAAAAGAGAGAGGGAGACAAACCAAGAAACAGACTTTTAGCTATAGAGAACACACTGATGGTTACCAGAGGGGAGGTGGGTGGGGTGGGTGGGGGAAATGGGTGATGGGGATTAAGGAGAGCACTTGTTGTGATGAGCACCGATTAATGCATAGAACTGTTGAATCATTATATCGTACACCTGAAACTCATATAACACTGTATGTTAACTATACCGGAATTCAAGTAAAAAACTTAAAAAAAATAAATTTATTAACAACAAAAAGGAGATTTGAAGCCGCGCTGATTGTCATGAAGGTCCTTTAAGGTGATGGGTCTTAGGATTGATCAGGAGAGAGAAAGAGGCCATGAGGAGAGTGAAAACCGGGACAGACATTGCAGGTGGGGGGAGCGGGGGGGTGCGGCAGGAACAGAAGCACCATCTTCCCAGGACAACAGGGACAGATACTAGTGATGAAGATGAGGATAATGTTGACATTGATTAAGTCCTTACTTATGTGTCACCTCTCACGTTATTCTTAACAACATATCAGGGAATTTACATTATTCTCATTTCATAGATGAAAAACTGAAGATTAGCTAATTTCAGTATCAGGCCAGACTGCAAGGAATGGAAGTGGGAAGCTAAGCAGTTCATGACTGGGTCCTTTAGGATAGACATTTTTGTGAACTTTGGGGGAATGCAATATATTCTGAGCTTTTGGAAGAGTGATACCAAGTCTTAAGTGCCTGCCTTACAGGCATTTTTCATGTGGCAGAAAAAATTAATATAAGAGTATTTTGTTGGGAAGCTATAGTCTAATTCAGAAGGAGATGAGACAAGGTTTTGAAGAAGGTGACGTGTGAGGTCGGAAGAGAAAAGAAAAAGTAAACCGTGTTTATCACATGCCCACTCTATTTGGGACATTTTCTTCTTTTTAAAAAAGATTTATTTACTTACTGGGGGGAGGGGGAGACAGAGAGGAGAGAGAGAATCCCAAGCAGACTCCCCGCTGATCAAGGAGCGCGACGCGGGGCTCCATCTCAGAACCTGACACATGAGATCACGACGTGAGCCAAAACCAAGAGCTGGACGCTTAACCAACTGAGCCACCTAGGCGCCCATCGGGGATATTTTCATAATATCCCATTTCATTTCCGAACAACCCAAAGAAGTAGGCATTATTATCCACCTTGTAACAGACAAGGAAATAGAGTCTCACAAAAGTGAAATAACTCATCCCAGAAGGATCCTGCTAGGAAGAATTTTTTTGAATCCAGCACTGACTCCGGAGAGCTTTTCCCCTTACCAGTCCTTTCTAAACGTTTCCATCGGAAATTACTCCATGGGCAGAGGAGAGTCAATTCATTCCCCTAAGGGCGCCGGGGGGCGATTGCTCAAATTGCTCATAACAGCATGAAAGTTCTTCAAAGTTACACTTTTATCTTAAAAATTAATATCAGCTTGGCATTCGACTATATAATATACGTTTTAAAATAGAAAACCACCTGATATCTTTAAGTAGAATTGATGCCACTGGAATAGAGGCATGTTTACAGGGCATTTGGTATACCTCTGGCATACAGCTGCGGTCCCTGGGAGCTCGCCCAGCTCGGTTGGTGAGGCATTCACTGCACCGGGCAGCCTTCCTAGAACAATGAAATTGAACTGAAATTGAACAAACGGTGTTTTGGTTGTTCGCATGCACCTTTGCAAATGGATAGGACAGATTTTTGGCATCTCCTGTCACTCTTTGACATTCCTGGACACTTCACTTGTCTTACACTTAATCTGTCAACTGAGTTTCCGTTAAGAACGTCAGGAACAGCCTAGCAAGGAGAGGGTAGCATTGACTCTGGGCTTTTGAGGTCTGCTGCTTAAATGTTCCTTTAGAATTGACTCATTTTCTTTCAAATCTTTATTACATACTGACTTTGAAGCTGGCTGTAGGGGTACTTTAGAGGTGAGATTTCTATCTCAACATACTGTTAGGACACAGTATTATCTGTGCCTTCAAGGAGCTCAGAGTTTCCTGTTAACACTAGTGTTCAAGATCACCTTGTAACCCTGAGGTAGACGTGGAATTGTACAATTCTGGCCTTCAAGGCAATACGTACATGGTTAGACCCTCGAGTATCTGGTTAGATGCTGGTGGTAGGAGCACGGGCTCCTTGCGTCTTTCAGGAACTGTCTAGATCACGTCATGCCCCTGTGACCCGCAGAATGTGCTTTAGAATCAGGGCATGGGCTCAAAATCTGCTTTTTGTAGCAGACACCTCTGGTCTCCCACCTTGCATTCCTCTGACCCAACCTCCGAGTTTAGCCACGGTGGGCAGTTCAATGCCGGATTTCATTCTCTCTCTGCTGATGGCATCTGAACCGGTGTCCCTTGTCTTGGCTCTCTGCCCTAGGGCTCTTTCAACAGTGAAATGAGCAGGAGCTTGCTCAGCCAATGTGTGTGCAGAGATGGGGGGAGTTAAAACCTCCAGGGACAATCTACCTCTTAGAGGCAGGACCTGCCTGACAGATGCTTCCTGCCTCTTGTCCCGATAACCCTGAGGGGCCTTCTGTGCACTGTTCAGGGGCTTCTATTGGAGTCTGAGCTCCTGTTGCCCATAACAGTGACCTTGGCAATGTCCTCTTTGGTTGGATTTTCCTCTTCTTGCTCTGTCTCCCTGTTTCCTGGGACCACCTCTTGCATAAACCACCTGCACCCAAACCTTTCTCTTTGTCCCAGGCTCTGTGCTCTGGGGAACCCAAGCTGAGACACTGCTCTCTCTGGCTGGGCTCCTTTGGCGAGTTGCTTCACTTTTCTGACCTCTCCCAGCTGCCTCAGCTCTTTGAGGACTATTGTTTGCTGAGGTCCCTCCCTGCTCTGAAAGTCTATAGTTCTTTTTGAATGTTTCTTCCCTCTTGAGATCATCTTTCCCTTCCCCTCTCACTCATAAGCCAAACTTTTGACATCCAGTTGGCTGGCTCTCAAATTTCAGATGAGCCACTTAATACTCCTGGGTGCTCAGGAACGATGGCAAGCATCATCCCTCCTCGGAGACCTTGTCTCCTCCTCTGTGTAGGACGTCTGTTGCATCCTGTTTTTGAAACAAAAGACAGGCATGCTTTTTCAATCTGGGCTTCAGCACCACGACCCTGATGCTCACTATGAGGCTCATAGTCAGTTTTTCTTCTTAAAAAAAAAATCCTGACTCTCCTTCATTTGGTTTTACTAATTAAAGGCTGCCCATCTAGAAAGGGCTAATGGCTGCGTGACACAGGGCCTTCGCTCTTACCGATAGCACCAAATCGTTCCGGATGGGAAATGGCTAAGAGGAGCAGGCAGCTTTGTGTCTCTGTCTGCTGCTTACTGGGTCAGCTCCCATTCTGTCCTTGACTATCATTTTCAATAAGATTGCGACCTGCATAAATGATGGAGATGGCACTGGGGGGATGGTAAGGTGATGGGGAGAGACGCGGTTCATTTCGGTTTTGTTTTTACTGAACATTTTCTGAGTTGTAGGAATCCACCCTAACCCCTGACAATGAATTCTTACCTAAGGCTCCAATCTACGGTTCCAGCCTGCAGGAACCGGTACCATTTATCGAGCAGGTGTGTTGGGCCCAATGCGAGGCACTTTTTACCTAAATTCCCACAGTAACCCTGCAGGTGACTGGTAGGTATTATTGGTACCTGGTAGGTAGTATTGACTTCACTCTGATTAGTGGGGAAACGGAGGCAATTCCATAGACTCTAGTACTCTAGTACTTATTTTTACTCATAGCAGGTGCTTGACAATTATTTGCTGGAGATGTCGATGAATAAATGGATAACTCAACCGTTAAGAATTAATTTTAGGTGGCATGGCTGCATGGGATTTAAACCCACATCTGGCTGCATCCTAACCCTGCCCTTACCCCAGGGTACCGCTTCGCTTCATTGGGGTCTCTACATTAGTCAATCATTTTTGTGGTTGCACTTTGTGTATCAGGTTCATGTCTGCTCCAGGACGTTGCTTCACGTGTCTCTCAGATGTACAAAATTCCTCTCCCTTCTGTTTATCTAATTTTTTGCCTTCCTTCAAAATCATAAGTTGAAAAAAAATCCTGTGTTGATTCAACACACACACATACAGTAGCTGAGATTATATTATACTACGCACATAATTTTATAACATTTCTCACTTAGCACAAGTTGTTGACAACTCTGTAAATATCACACTTTCAGACTGCATTTGGGGGAAGGCAGGGCTTGAGGAGGTAGGTTTCTGGTTCACTCGTAAGTTAACTCATAACGCTGGAAAGTTAGCAAATAGCAAACAGGCTCAGAATTTAGAAAGCCGATTTAAATCTAGTTTTATTCTTATTCCAGGAAGTCGACCTCTGCAAACCCTGATTTTTTTTTCACTTGCCAGCTAAGGGTGTTCGGTCCCAGGATTTCAGTTCTCTTGCATTCTAAACCATTTGATTTTGTGAAGTCAAGAGGAGCAAAATGAATAGTAACAATATTCGCTTGTAGAACAAACTTTGCCCCTAAGATGTTTCCACCTCAGTGTGCCATGTTTATCTTTGCAGCTTCTGTGGAGGAAGGCAGGGTCATGCTGACCTCTGAGCTGCACCTGTTCTTCCCCTTCTGGGCATGTATTGACCCTTCTCTGTGCTGTTACAACCCCTTCACGATGTCTACCAAGTAGTGTGAAAGTAACAGTTTCACCCCTGCCTATCCTACTGGGTGGGGTTCCTGAGGGGCAGGTGCCATTTCCAACCCTGCTCCCCCCTCCGCACGCCCCCGGGGCTCACCCAGCCAAGGGCTGGTTACCGCGGGAGAGAGTGCCTGATCCCAGAGCCTGAGTCCAGTTCTTCTGTCTCCCGACCTTGCATTTTTTCCACTGCAGAAATATGTTACCAACTCCTTATAAACCAGAGATTCTGTAGGAGTAAAAATCTAGCCCGCCATCCACTGCCACTTTGAGTGTCCCCTGGTGCTTCCACTAATGGTGTGCTGAGGAATAGCATGTGTTTTAAGTCCAAGAATTACAGCCTCCGACAGTGACATCCTTCCAACATTTGATCCACTGTCACCAGGTTGGTCCCTTGCGGGACATTCTAATAAGGAGTACCTCTCTCTCCCAAATGAAACATTCCTATACCACAATTGTCTTTTAATTAAACTATCATTGCCTCTAGAACTTAATGATCCTAGTCTCCGTGAAAAGGAGGAAAAAGACTATAGTTTTCACCAGGTGGTGTTCCTGGGTTTACACAACCCTGTTAATTTAAATGGGCTTCAATAGCTTTGAATAAGTAATGGATGTCAATTAAGGTGGATCATATCCATAGGTAGGTCTTAGGGTGGTTTTCTCCTTTTGTGAGCAGTTTAAAGTGGTGGTTACACTCATAGACTCTGGATCCGGACTGCCTGGGTCCAAATCTTACTTCTGCCACTTACTTGCTGTGTTTTATAGGCAAAGTAGTTAACCTCCCTGTGCCTCAGGTTTCTTATCTGGAAAATGGTAGTAATAATAGTACCTACTTCAGGAGGTTGTTGAAAGAAGTATACTAGTTAAAGCTGTACATGTGTAGAACAGTTCCTGGCATTTAGTACTATATACGTACTACATATACGTCATTTATCATCATCATCACATCATTATCATTGGCATGGCGATCCCGGTTCCAGGCTGCCTGTATCACGGCTTGTCAAAGACCAAACACAGGCAAGTGTCTTTACTGCTAAAGGTTATTGTTAAGGGTGTTGTAGGGTTATTACTTCTTTAAAAATTTATTTTATTTTTAATAAAAAAATTGTAAGATTTTTATTTATTTATTTGTCAGAGAGAGAGCGTGAGCGAGCACAAGCAGGGGGAGCTGCAGACAGAGGGAAAAGCTGAGCAAGGAGCCTGACGTGGGGCTCAATCCCGGAACTCAGGCATTATGACCTGAGCCAAAGGCAGACGCTTAACCGACTGAACCACCCAGGTGCTCCAGGTTATTACTTTTTAATGGAAAGAATCCTTGGGGGAGGTACAACTCTGCTTTCTGAACACTCCTATTTCCCATGCATTATTTCAGGGTTGGGAAATCATTGTTTGAATCTATAGAATTCTTATTAAGATTTCTTGGAATCATGGATGATTTTGGGTAGAACATGTTAGTAATTGAAGGGGAAAGACATAATTCCTATTTCATCCTCTAGCAAGAGGACTTGAGAGCTGACTTTTCCTAGTGAGATTCCACAGGGCTCAGGGAGATTTCACAGTGACCAGAGCATCTGCTCCAAGCAACTCCAGCTTCTTCCTATTCTCTATCTGTGGTATATTAAATCGTTAGCCCCAGCTCCTCACCAATCACTATCCATGTCATTTGCCCTGTAATCTTTGTTTCTTCCAACTCAGTGCACCATGTACTTTCCTGGTTCTTGACGCTGGACTCAGTCATGGGACTAACTTGGGCCAATGGAATGTGGACAGAAGTGACAGTATGCTAGTTCCAAGCCCAGGCCTTAAGAAGCTTTGTGTGTTCTGTTTGCCCTGCTCTGCCTCTGCCTCTGCCATGAGAAGAACATGCCCTGGCTAGCCAGCTGATCCAAGGTGTATGAGAGCTCTGTGTAGTAGATCTGGACCCAGCTTGAGCACAGTAAAGATACTGGAATCACCCCAGCTGACCACATGAGAAATAGTTGCTTATTGTGTGCCAAGACATTTTGTGGCTGTTTGTTGTGAAGCAGTAGCTTGTGATAGATTATCTTTTATTAATATCATGACCCCATTCTACCCCATCCTGTTGGTAGCCGTATTTTCTTGAAGATCTGTGTGTATCGGCTAGGAATGAATTCAATTGATGTAATGCATTCAGTTAGAAAAGTCTAAGTGTGGAGGAAGTCAGTCCATGGCTCGCCTGGTTGCTAAATGATGCACCAGAGATTGGACATTTTCTGGATTGTTCTCTGCTATCCTTCGCATGTAGCCTCCATTCTTATTTATGTTGACTCATGTACACAAGATGCCTGTTCCAGATCCACCTGAGTTCCTGAGGCTGCTCCTCTTAAAAAGCTTTTCTACAAGCCCCATCAGGAGCTATCCACTTATATCTCACTGGCCATCACTGAGTCTCATGGTCAACCTTAGTTTCAGGGATCTGGGATGGTGATAAGTTTCACTTGAGCATATTGTTACCCTGAACAAATGTGGAACTCTCTTGTTAAAGATGAGGCAAAAGAGAGAGTGGAGTAGGCAGCTAGCCGTGTTTGCCATAGGATCTTAGGTCAGGGGTTGGCAAACTACAGCCCACCAGCTGTAAGTAAACACAACTGTAGTAAGGTTGTAAATAAAATCTACTGGAACACAGCCACGCTCATTTGTTTACATGGAGTCTGTGACTGTTTTTGTGCTTGCAGGTGACAGAGACTGTGGCCTGCAAAGACTAAAATATTTACTGTCTGGCCCTTTACAAAACGTTGGCCAACCCCTGTCACAAGCCATCAGATCATGTTATTCCTCTGTTTAAACTGTTCAAAGGGCTTACAGTTCTGCTTAGAATGGAATCCAACTCCTCACGGTGCATAAGGTACTACATGATATGGCTGCTGCCGCCTTCTCTCCAACTTGGGCTCCATGCTCTAACTTTGCTAGCTTTCTCTCTCAAACAAGGCTGGCTCCGACTGCGCATGTTTTGGCACATGCTCTCCCCTTGTTGGAATGCTTTGCTTCCAGATCTGAAAGCCACTTGCCACAGGTGGTATTGAAATTTAAATAGATTAAAATGAAATAAATTAAAAATTCGGTTCCTGAATTGCGCTAACCACATTTCAAGTGCTCTATAGACACATGTTGCCAGGGTGTTGGACAACACAGATAACACACATTTTTATTTTCACAGAGACTTCTATTGGACAGTGCTGCTCTAGGTCTTCTCTGGGCTGACATTGTCTTATTTCTCAAATATCACCTTTTGGGAATAGCTAACCTTCTCCCCAGCTCACCTTTCTCCACCTCTCTGTGCCAAGCCACCCGATTTATTTTCTTCATAGAACTTATCTCTACCTCAAGTTATTCTGTGCATTTATTTGTGTGCTCATGTATTGCTTTTCTTCCCTTCTAGAATGCAAGTTCCATGAAAACAGGGAGACTGTCTAGTTTATAGCTGAAACCTCTGTACCCAGAGCAATGCCTGCCACATGATACATGATCTGAGTTTCATAATTCTTTGTTGAATGAATAACTATTATAGAAAAGAAAGAGTCTGCTTTGGCTTGCAAATTTCAGGAGATTTTGTTCATGCAATGATGTCTGTTGGTCATGGAAGCAAGTGATGGCATTCTCCAAACTTGGCTCAAAGAGGTACACTTTTTATACTGGTTTATATACAGGTTAAACTTTTCTCCATAGGAACCAATATTCCATGAAAGCTGGGGACAGGGAAGCAAAAAGTGTGCCTTTGCCCCTAATTCAGGGAAGCTAGAAGGACATCCAAAATACAATCATTAGCCAAAGCATCACTTCATGCTTGAAGCATCATAGGCCCCCTTTCTCTCTTTTATCCTGTCTTTATTAGAAGTTTCTGGTGGTCCTCTATTGCTTCAGCAAAAGCATGGTACACAAGCCATTTCTGATTTTGTTTCTGCCTTATTTCTAATCACTCGATGGACAACATGATATTCTCAGACTGACAGGAATGTATGCTTTCATTGGTGACTCTGGTTAATTGTTAAAGATCTTGGTGGACAGAGTCCATATCCTATTCTGGGGGAAAATAGTATAAGGTTATTATGAACAACTTTATACCAAAAGATAGGAATTTTAGATCTTTGGGGCAGGTGTGACTCCATATTCTCAACCCCCTAAATTTGGATATTTGTATAGCTTCCTAAATTCAAAATTGAAGCACCTCTCCACATTAGCCATTTCTAGGCTGTATCACCAATACAGAAGTGAAATATTTTACTATGTCTCTCTTTCTCAGAATTCTTGCTTCAGATTTCCATTTGACATGGATGGTTCTGCCATTCAATCTCCCAACTTCAGTTTATATTATAAGAAAACATAATAAAGAGAGAACCATTAATCAATCAATCAGTTAAACAAATTTTACAAAGTGAGCCTCAGGGCAAATATGACAATTATACCTCTTGACTTCACAGAATATATTTCTAGGTGGGAAGGCAGACAAAACACATATTAGTAAAGAATAATTTGGTTAGTAAAAAGTAAAAAAAAAATTTCATATGGTATAAATGTTATAGAGAAAACTAAAAAAGGACCGAGAATTACAAATAAAGAAGCTTCTGGCTATGTGTGGTTACTGACCACCTGAAGTGTGGTTAGTGTAACTAAGGAAATGAATTTTAAATTTAGTTTTAATTAACTTAATTTTAAATAGCCATTAGGTGTCTAGTGAGTGACATATTGGACAGTGCAGCTCTGTGTGATTACAATCTTTTGAAATTTGTTAAGACTTGCTTTATGGCTCACAATATGGTCCTTTAAAATAATGGTAATTATTTTTCAGTTGTTATGTTTTGTATTTTAGTTTCCATCATGTTAAGTTGTTCTATTCTTCTGAAGCTTTCCTTAAAATAAATTGTCTGCTTGTTTTATCAATTATTGAAGGAGTGTGTTAGCATCTGTCATTATATTATAAATGTCTCTTTTTTCTTATAGTTCTGTAAATATTTGCTTTATATATTTTGAGGCCATGTTATTAGGTGCATCCAAATTTAGAGTTGTTACAATTCTTAGTGAATTGATCCCATTTTAACTGAGAAATAATCCTCTTTATTCCCAATAATGCTTTTTGCCATTGGGTTCTATTTAGGCTTTATTATCAATATAGCTGCACTAGTTTCTTTTAGTTAGTGTTTGCCTGGATATACTTTATCATTCTTTTACTTTCAATCTTCTCATATGTTTACATTTTAGATGCAGCTCTTCTAAATAAAATATAATACATACTTTTTGAAAACTTACATCCACAAAAAAATATAATACATACTTTTTAAATCTAGTATGATAACCTTTGTCTTTTAACTGGAGCATTTGTTTTATTGACATTTATTGAAATCTTTGATATATTTTTCTTTAAGTGTACCATCTCATAATGTGTTGTTTATTTGCCTATCCTGTTCTATTTTTCTCTGTTTATTTTTTCTCAAGTTATTTTGGATTAAAAAATCATTCTATTTTCTTCTCTCACTCTCTCTCTCTCTCTTTCTCTCTGTCTGTTTCCTTTGACATAGCATTTCACTCTGGAAGGTCTTTTCTCACCCATATCAAATCTGCTATAAATTCCTCCACTGAATTCTTAACTTATTATGTATTTCAGGTCTATAACTTCTAGCCGATTCTTTAAAAAAGGCTACGATGTCACTTTCTAGATTTTCTGATTTTTTGTGAAACTTTAAAACTTCAGGGCCATCTTAATCTAAATTTATTTTAATCTAAATTGAGGTGTTCTGGGCTATCAGATGATGTGACCCAGACTTTTGTCAGTGAAAGAGGTGGTTAACATCAGTTTACTCTCAATGCTAGGGTTTGGCCCTTTATTATCCCTCCCAGCCCAATGTGAAGGATGGTTTACTGAGATTTCCTCCCTCAGAAGGCACTGGATTGTAATTTTAACTCCCTAGTTCAACAAGGCTTCCGAAGTACAGCTTCACCTTTTGGCTATCTCAGCTTGACCAACACCTATCCCACGGTTAAGGGAACCTTGAACGCTGGCTTGAACTCTCAGGGTTCCAGTCCTTTACTAGATCTCAACTAAGTAATCCTCACTATCTTATTAGTGGATTGATGCTTTTAAGAATATTTTTTCTTTCTTTGTCTTTTGTCCAGCTTTTTAAATGGCCTTTAATGGAAAGGTTGGTCTGAGTTATCCAGTTCACTTTCATTGGAAATAAAAAGTCACTGAGTCTCTGTAGACAGATTAATCTTTCTGAGCTTAGTTTTCTCTGAGCTGTAGTTTTCTATTATTATTATGTAAACTATTATTATTTTTTAAATTTTGGATGACAATTATCACTGATACAGCTCTGTGGCACCTTGTTCTTTGATCCCTACTGTAACATGTTCCCAGAAATAAATTAAAGTTCCCTCCTTGAATGGCAATTTTGGCATTAGTGACAAGTCATGGGGCCAATGCTAATGTGATGCTGCACTGGAAATTTTACGGAATATTCATGTGTTTTTATGCAACCAAGCAATGTGAATAAACATGCCTTTATTTATTTATTTTCCATTCTGCTGCCAAAGACTCGCACATGGGAATTTGTATAATGAGCATGTGTGGGAGATGTCAGCCATTGCTCAGCCACTGAGTTGGGAATTGTTAGCAAATTACATCTGGCTGTTCCTCACAGATGAGATGGGAACGACAACCTGAGTAGATGTCTATTTGTACAGTGCATTTTGGGACTGATTCATGGGCACAAGTTAAAAGTTTAAATGGTGGTAAACAGTTTTGAAATATAAGAAATCGGATCAAGCTTGTGAATAATTTTCTTCAACTTTGATAATGAAAAAAATCACAACCATCTTTTTCTTTTCCTTGCACAGAAAATTTAGAACGACAAATAGAAATATGCAGTATTTATTGAGCACTAACTATGTGAAAGGAACTTGTAAAAAACTTCGTAAGTGTTATGCCTTATTAAACCCACTTTCCAGATGAGAAAAGTGAGGTACAGACAAGTCATTCTTGTTTGTATAGTTAGTGCACATCTGAAACAGGACTCAGAGGCAGGCAGCTTGGGCTCTTGTCCATTCTGCCAGAGTGTTAGTTTCCTGTTGATTTACATTGTAATTCTGTTAGCCCAAGGATTACATCTCCAGGTAGCTGTACCTTTTATGGGATCGATGAAGTAACACAAATATGACATAGTTAAAGGCATATCTTGTCAGTTGTATTTACAGCTTGGCCTGGTAGATGGATGAATCTGATGGCACAAGGCTGTGCTGTGTACCCAGAGGCCACAGGGGGCCATATATGGCCCATAGCCCCCTCCTATAAACCACTAACACTTTATACTTGCATACTGCATTTCCTCTCAGTGTGCTCAGCTCCTGGAAACACAGACGTGTGGACATGTGTAACAGCGGCCCCCCGCTGCTTGTCATCTCCTCCTCCCTGCTCCCCACCCTTCACTGCCTGAGTTCAGAGATGTCAAAACCTACCTGGAGAAGTGAAACACTGGGACATTAGTCCAAGAAAGCAAATTATTACCTGCACTCTTGATTATTACGGTCAATTGGTGTTCAAGGTTTGAAAGCCAGATCCTTGTGGATGGTAGTCCTGAGTGCTCCGGGAGCGGTGGCTCATGGGGACAGAGGGGGCATGGTTACTGGTGGGATGGTAAGTGGCAGGAGCAGCAAGAGCTGTGATGTGGGAGGGACCTAGAGGGTTTGGGAATCGGGGGGTCACTCGGCCACGTGGCTGGACTGGAGGGTCTGCTTGGGGAGGGCTGAGAAGTTCCAGTTGGCAGGAGCAGCTGGATGCACAGAGGAGGGCTGATCTGTGGAGCTGGCCTGACCTCTGGCAAAGGGAATGGAGCATGGCTTTGGACTCTAAGAAGCTGGACTTCGGGTCTTTAATAGGCTACTTATCCGCTCTGTGGCCCAAGGGACATAGGTCAACATTCGTGAAATGGAGATGAAACATACTTAATGTAGTTGTTATAAGACGGAATGATCAGAAAAGCTCTTAAGTTGCTCCTGGCCCATTTTGGGGGCTCAGTCCATGCTTGCTATGATAGAACCAGGTTTGGATTCCTCTGCTCAGGGCAGTTGCCCTTATGTAGCTTTGTTCTATTGCCGTGAAGGTCAGGGACCAGAATTGCATACGTTCCTCCAGGTTTGAGTGAACTGCAGCAGTTTTATAGGAGGGAGGCCCAGTGTCTCCCCTCTGGTGCCCGGGCTGCCCTCCCTGACATGGCCAGCAGTTTGTCGGCAGAGTTGGGCAGCTGTAGCACGTTGGTCCGGTATTGCCTGGGTACAGCCTGTTCATTTTCAGTCTGAGTGGTAACTGACAGCTCAGAGCCCGACACTTCAGAAGTGCTGTTTGGGTTATTGGTCCCCACATGCAGCTTCCCGTGAACAATAAACACCTGGAACTCTCTCGTCCCTTCCTTTAGCATTGAGGGTGGCCACCATTTGTTTTCCCATTGGATTTCACTACTGGGAAGACCTTGGTGACAGCTGTCAACTTGGTTTCACAGGGGCACCGTCACTTTCACAGTTCTGGAGGTTTTTGGCAGGGTAAATACCCTGGCTCCCAGAATAGATTCCCAAAATTTTCTCATTTATTCTTCTGGCTCAAGGCTTCAGTCCGGCTGTCTTGCGTGGACAAAACATTCCCCCCTACCCCCCAACCCTGTCCTGTGATAACACAGTGTGTGTTTTTCTTCCAGCACTGGAGGGGAGATGGATGGTGCAAGGGAGATGGATGGTGCAAGGGAGATGGATGGTGCAGGGGAGAGTCTTTGGGGGCAAGAACGAGATCTGAGTCCCTAGTGTGGAACCCTGGGCATATCACTTAAACATGCTGAGCCTCAGTTTCTTCATCTGTGAAATGGTGATGATAATATCTGCTTCAGAGGGATGTTATAGGACTAAGGTTTCATAACTTAATTAATGCTAATAAGTATACTCTTTACTTAGTTGAGCTTCAGCAAAGTATTTTTAAAGAGATGAATGAATAAATAAGCAAGCAAAAGACTTCTTTCGGTTTATATATTCACTCAAGGATTTCTGGATGAGTGGGTTATCACTTCTCTGTGTTTGGAAGGCAGCTCTCTGCCTCCTGCAGCCCAGCAGGTTACACTGGATTTCCTGCATTAAATCCCAGCCTAACTGCTTACTGGCTGCATGATTCCGTTTTTTTTTTTTTTTTTTTTAAGATTTATTTATTTATTTGAGAGAGAGAGAAAGAGAGAGAGCTCACGCACAGAAATGGGGTAAGGGGCAGAGGAAGAGGAGAGAGAGAATCTCAAGCAGACTCCCCCCTGAGCACAGAGCCTCTTGCGAGGCTTGATCTCAGGACTCCGAGATCATGACCTGAGCCAAATGCTCAGCCAGCTGAGCCACCCAGGAGCCCCTAGATGGCCTGCTTTAAATCCCGGCTCAACTGCTTACTGGCTGTGTGATTCTGAGCTAGTCACCTGACCTCTCTGTGCCTAAATTTTTTTCTCACTTATAAAATGAGGATGACAACAGCTCCCTTATAGTATTGTTGCAAGGATTAAATAAATGAATACATTCATGTTCTGATAACCGTTCTTGGCAATAGCTTATTAAAATTTGTTGACCATAGAGTTGAGGGTCCATTTCTGGGTTCTCTATTCTGTTCCATTGATCTATGTGTCTGTTTTAAATTAAAAACAGACTTCTTTCTTCACCTTCCTCAAAATAGCAGACAGAAGGGACCGATCAAAACTTCTAGGTAGATGGGTTCCTTTCCTCTAGTCGAGCCCTACAGGAGCTGTCATCACTGAGGAAGAAATCCAGCGTCCTTGCATGTTGGGGAGGCCCTGCCTGAGGCCCTCTGGTACCTCCTTGCTGCTACCCAGTCTCTTGCGCCCCGATCCTGCTTCCACTGGCCCCTCGCTGCCTGCAGGAAATTCAAGCATTCCCGTCCAGATCCTCTCTGGAAACACTGCCCCCAGGTGTATCCCCCCAGCTGGCTGCCTCACCGTGCTCAAGCCTCTCTTCCAGCACCACTTCATTGGCGATGCCTTGGCTAACCACTCCGTGGATAGGAGCTCGGCCAATTTGTCACTTCCTGTCTCCGTAACCTGCATTCTTTTTAAATGGCACTTACTAGTATCCAACACATTTTAAATAATTTTTTTTAAATTTTTATTATTTTATTGTTATGTTAATCACCATATATTACATCATTAGTTTTTGATGAAGTGTTCCATGATTCATTGTTTGTGCATAACACCCAGTGCTCCATGCAGAACGTGCCCCCTTGAATACCCATCACCAGGCTAACCCATCCCCCCAACCTCCTCCCCTCTAGAACCCTCAGTTTGTTGTTCAGAGTCCATCGTCTCTCATGGTTCGTTTCCCCCTCTGACTTACTCCCCCTCATTCTTCCCCTCCTGCTATTTTCTTCTTTTTCTTTTTTCTTAACATATGTTGCATTATTTGTCGCAGAAGTACAGATCTGCGACTCAACAGTCTTGCACAATTCACAGCGCTCACCATAGCACATACCCTCCCCAATGTCTATCACCCAGCCACCCCATCCCTCCCACCCCCAACCACTCCAGTAACACTCAGTTTGTTTCCTGAGATTAAGAATTCCTCATATCAGTGAGGTCATATGATACATGTCTTTCTCTGATTGACTTATTTCACTCAGCATAACACCCTCCAGTTCCAGCCACGTCGTTGCAAATGGCAAGATCTCATTCCTTTTGACGGCTGCATAATATTCCATTGTGTATATATACCACCTCTTCTTTAGCCATTCATCTGTCGATGGACATCTTGGCTCTTTCCACAGTTTGGCTATTGTGGACATTGCTGCTATAAACATTGGGGTGCATGTACCCCTTTGGATCCCTACATTTGTATCTTGGTGGTAAATACCCAGTAGTGCAATTGCTGGATCGTATGGTAGCTCTATTTTCAACTGTTTGAGGAACCTCCATACTGTTTTCCAGAGTGGCCGCACCAGCTTGCATTCCCACCAACAGTGTAGGAGGGTTCCCCTTTCTCCACATCCCCGCCAACATCTGTCATTTCCTGACTTGTTAATTTTAGCCATTCTGACGGGTGTGAGGTGGTGTCTCATGGAGGTTTTGATTTGGATTTCCCTGATGCCGAGCGATGTTGAGCACTTTTTCATGTGTCTGTTGGCCATTTGGATGTCTTCTTTGGAAAAATGTCTGTTCATGTCTTCTGCCGATTTCTTGTTGGGATTATTTGTTCTTTGGGTGTTGAGTTTGATAAGTTCTTTATAGATTTTGGATACTAGCCCTTTATCTGATATGTCATTTGCAAATATCTTCTCCCATTCTGTCGGTTGTCTTTTGGTTTTGTGGACTGTTTCTTTTGTTGTGCAAAAGCTTTTTATCTTGATGAAATCCCAATAGTTCATTTTTGCCCTCGCTTCCCTTGCCTTTGGCGATGTTTCTAGGAAGAAGTTGCTGCGGCTGAGGTCGAAGAGGTTGCTGCCTGTGTTCTCCTTTAGGATTTTGATGGACTCCTGTCTCATGTTTAGGTCTTTCAACCATTTGGAGTCTATTATTGTGTGTGGTGTAAGGAAATGGTCCAGTTTCATTCTTCTGCATGTGGCTGTCCAATTTTCCCAACACCATTTGTTGAAGAGACTGTCTTTTTTCCACTGGACATTCTTTCCTGCTTTGTCAAAGATAAGTTGACCATAGAGTTGAGGGTCCATTTCTGGGCTCTCGATTCTGTTCCATTGATCTATGTGTCTGTTTTTGTGCCAGTACCATACTGTCTTGAGGATGACAGCTTTGTAATAGAGCTGGAAGTCCGGAATTGTGATGCCACCAGCTTTGCTTTTCTTTTTCAATATTCCTCTGGCTATTCGGTGTCTCTTCTGGTTCCATACAAATTTTAGGATTATTTGTTCCATTTCTTTGAAAAAAGTGGATGGTATTTTGATGGGGATTGCATTGAATGTGTAGATTGCTCTAGGTAGCATTGACATCTTCACTATGTTGGTTCTCCCAATCCATGAGCATGGAACATTTTTCCATTTCTTTGTGTCTTCTTCAATTTCTTTCATGAGTATTTTATAGTTTTCTGAGTACAGATCCTTTGCCTCTTTGGTTAAATTTATTCCTAGGTATCTTATGGTTTTGGGTGCAATTGTAAATGGGATCGACTCCTTGATTTGTCTCTCTTCTGTCTTGTTGTTGGTGTATAGGAATGCCACTGATTTCTGTGCATTGATTTTAAATCCTGCTACCTTACTGAATTCCTGTATGAGTTCTAGCAGTTTTGGGGTGAAGTCTTTTGGGTTTTCCACATACAGTATCATATCATCTGCAAAGAGTGAGAGTTTGACTTCCTCTTTGCCGATTTGGATGCCTTTGATTTCTTTTTGTTGTCTGATTGCTGTGGCTAGGACTTCTAATACTATGTTGAATAGCAGTGGTGATAGTGGACATCCCTGCCGCGTTCCTGACCTTAGGGGAAAAGCTGTCAGCTTTTCCGCATTGAGAATGATATTCGCTGTAGGTTTTTCATAGTGGCTTTTATGATATTGAGGTATGTACCCTCTATCCCTATACTCTGAAGAGTTTTGATCAAGAAAGGATGCTGTACTTGTCAAATGCTTTTTCTGCATCTATTGAGAGGATCATATGATTCTTGTTCTTTCTTTTGTTAATATATTGTATCACGTTGATTGATTTGCAGATGTTGAACCAGCCTTGCAGCCCAGGGATAAATCCCACTTGGTTGTGGTGAATAATCCTTTTAATGTACTGTTGGATCCTATTGGCTAGTATTTTGGTGAGAATTTTTGCATCCATGTTCATCAAGGATATTGGTCTGTAATTCTCCTTTTTGATGGGGTCTTTGTCTGGTTTTGGGATCAAGGTAATGGTGGCCTCATAAAATGAGTTTGGAAGTTTTCCTTCCATTTCTATTTTTTGGAACAGTTTCAGGAGAATAGGTATTAATTCTTCTTTAAATGTCTGATAGAACTCCCCTGGGAAGCCATCTGGCCCCGGGCTTTTGTTTGTTGGGAGATTTTTGATGACTGCTTCAATTTCCTTAGTGGCTATAGGTCTGTTCAGGTTTTCTATTTCTTCCTGCTTCAGTTTTGGTAGTTGATACATCTCTAGGAATGCACCCATTTCTTCCAGGTTATCTAATTTGCTGGCATAGAGTTGCTCATAATATGTTCTTAGAATTGTTTGTATTTCTTTGGTGTTGGTTGTGATCTCTCCTCTTTCATTCATGATTTTGTTGATTTGGGTCATTTCTCTTTTCTTTTGGATAAGTCTGGCCAGGGGTTTTTCAATCTTATTAATTCTTTCAAAGAACCAGCTCCTAGTTTCGTTGATCAGTTCTACTGTTCTTTTGGTTTCTAGTTCATTGATTTCTGCTCTGATCTTTATTATTTCTCTTCTCCTGCTGGGTTTAGGCTGTATTTGCTGTTCTTTCTCCAGCTCCTTTAAGTGTAGGGTTAGGTTGTGTATTTGAGACCTTTCTTGTTTCTTGAGAAAGGCTTGTATTGCTATATACTTTCCTCTCAGGACTGCCTTTGCTGTATCCCAAAGATTTTGAACAGTTGTGTTTTCATTTTCATTGGTTTCCATGAATTTTTTTAAATCTTCTTTAATTTCCTGGTTGACCCATTCATTCCTTAGTAGGATGGTCTTTAGCCTCCATGTATTTGAGTTCTTTCCGACTTTCCTCTTGTGATTGAGTTCTAGTTTCAAAGCATTGTGCTCTGAAAAAATGCAGGGAAATATCCCAATCTTTTGGTACTGCTTGAGACCTGATTTGTGACCTAGGATATGATCAATTCTGGAGAATGTTCCATGGGCACTAGAGAAGAACGTATATTCCGTTGCTTTGGGATGGAATGTTCTGAATATGTCTGTGAAGTCCATTTGGTCCAGTGTGTCATTTAAAGTCTTTATTTCCTTGTTGATCTTTTGCTTAGATGATCTGTCCATTTCAGTCAGGGGGGTGTTAAAGTCCCCCACTATTATTGTATTGTTGTCAATGTGTTTCTTCGCTTTTGTTATTAATTGCCTTATATAATTGGCTGCTCCCATGTTAGGGGCATAGATATTTACAATTGTTATATCTTCTTGTTGGATAGACCCTTTAAGTAGGATATAGTGTCCTTCCTCATCTCTTATTACAGTCTTTGTTTTAAAATCTAATTTGTCTGATACAAGGATTGCCACCCCAGCTTTCTTTTGGTGTCCATTTAACATGGTAAATGGTTTTCCACCCGCTCACTTTCAATGTGGGGGTGTCTTTGGGTCTAAAATGAGTCTCTTGCAGACAGCATATGGATGGGTCTTGTTTTTTAATCCAATCTGATAGCCTGTGTCTTTTGATTGGGGCATTGAGCCCATTTACATTCAGGGTAACTCTTGAAAGGTATGAATTTAGTGCCAGTGTATTGCCTTTAAGGTGACTGTTACTGTATATTGTCTGTGTTCCTTTCTGATCTATGCTGCTTTTAGGCTCTCTCTTTGCTTAGAGGACCCCTTTCAATATTTCTTGGAGGGCTGGTTTCGTGTTTGCAAATTCCTTTAGTTTTTGTTTGTTCTGGAGCTTTTTATCTCTCCTTCTATTTTCAATGACAGCCTAGCTGGATATAGTGTTCTTGGCTGCATATTTTTCTCGTTTAGTGCTCTGAAGATATCTTGCCAGTCCTTTCTGGCCTGCCAGGTCTCTGTGGATAGGTCAGTTGCCAATCTAATGTTTGTACCATTGTAGGTTACATATCTCTTCTCCCGAGCTGCTTTCAGGATTTTCTCTTTGTCTCTGAGACTCGTAAGTTTTACTATTAGATGTCGGGGTGTTGACCTATTATTATTGATTTTGAGAGGGGTTCTCTGTGCCTCCTGGATTTTGATGCCTGTTTCCTTCCCCACGTTAGGGAAGTTCTCTGCTATTACTTGCTCCAATATACCTTCTGCCCCTCTCTCTCTTTCTTCTTTTTCTGGGATCCCAATTATTCTAATGTTGTTTCATTTTATCTTATCGCTTATCTCTCGAATTCTGCCTTCGTGATCCTGTAGTTGTTTCTCTCTCTTTTTCTCAGCCTCTTTATTTTCCATCATTTGGTCTTCTGTATCGCTGATTCTCTCTTCTGCCTCATTTATCCTAGCAGTTAGTACCCCCATTTTTGATTGCACTTCATCAATAGCCTTTTTGATTTTGACTTGCTTAGATTTTAGTTCTTTTATTTCTCCAGAAAGGGTTTTTCTAATAACTTCCACGGTTTTTTCAAGCCCAGCTAGTATCTTTAAAGTCATGATTCTGAACTCTAGGTCCGACATCGTACTAATGTCCGTATTGAGTAGGTCCCTGGCTGACGGTACTACCTCTTGTTCTTTTTGCTGAGGTGATTTTTTTCGTCTTGTCATTTTGTCCAGAGGAGAATATATGAATGAGAGAACAAAATGCTAACAGGTTAACAACGTCCCCAGCAAATATACTGTATACAAATCAGAAAAGACCTGAAACCAGGGGAAAAGAAAGGGAAAGAAAGAAAAAAGAAAGAGAAAAAAAAAGATAAAAACAAAAACAGAACAATACAAAAAAAGCAGAACATGATCAAATATGATCAGGCTAGTGCATAGATCAGTGCCACACACTAGGTTTTGGGTGTATTTTGGCCTGTTAGAAAAAAGTGCCTCCTAAAATTTTAAAGGAAGAAAGACATATGTACAAAATAAGGGTCGATACAATGAAGGGATGGAAGATGACCGTAAAGATGAAAATTATAAAAGAGTTTATAAAAGGAATTGATAAGTTGTTTGAAAAAAGAAAGAAGATTTAAAAAAAAAAGAAAAAAGGGAGAGAATGCAGTCAGGCAGGAGACTAGAACAAAGCCATACACTAGTGATTTAGGGTATATTTCGATCTGTTAGAAGAAACTGTATCTTAAAATTTTAAAGAGAGAACAACTTATAAATATATGCCAAAAATAAGGGTAACTACTATGAAGGGATAAAATATGACTCTAAAAATGAAAAATAAAAAATGTTTTTTTTAAAAGGATTGATAAGATGTTGGTTGAAAAAGGGAAAAAGAAAAATTAAAAGAAAACAGTTAAAAAATTAAGTTTGATGAACTAACGAATCATGGTAAAAAAAAGCCATGAATTCTATGTGCAGTATTCCCCTAGCGCTGGAGTTCTCCCGTTCTCCTTGATCGGTAAACTTGGTCTTGGCTTGCCGGCTGTTCGTGATGATCTTCTGGGGGAGGGGTCTGTTGCCGTGGTTCCCAAATGTCTTTGCCGGAGGCTGAATTGCCCCGCCCTTGTCCGACCGGGCTAAGCAAGCTGCTCGGGTTTGCTCTCAGGAGCTTTTGTTCCCTGCAAGCTCTCGGTACAGCTTTGGAGGCCCAGGGCGAAAATGGTGGCCTCCCAATCTCCACCCGGAGGAGCTGAGAACTCGGGGCCCCGCTCCTCAGTGCGCCCCCAGAGAAAAGCAGTCACTCCCGTGTCCCCAGTCTCGGGCCGCACTCCGTGCTCACCCGGACTGTGACTGAGCGTTTCTATCTCTGGCACCCGACCCCGTGTGGAGTCTCCAAACCCAGCAGATCCCTGCGGTGCGCTCCCGCGCCACTCCTCCCGGGGGAGGAAGGGGAGTCTCCCTGGGTCTGCCGCTTGTTGGGTCCCTGCTGGATGAGCCGTGGCCCGACTGGGCCGCAGATCACAGTTTATGGCAACCCCGAGCTGAGAGCCTGCGCCTTGGCTCCGTCTCTGCAGCCGGCTTCCCCGCTCCGATACCTGGGAGCTCTGCCGCACTCAGGCACCCCTGGTCTTTCTGTGACCCCAAGGGTCCTGGGACCACACTGTCCCACGAGGGTTCCACCCCCTGCTTAGCCACTGGAGCGACGTCCCTCAGCGGAGCCAACTTCTCAAAGTTCCGATTTTGTGCTCCGTGGCTCTAGCACTTGCCAGAAGCGGCCGACGGAGGCCCCCTCCCCCGCCGTCTATCCTCCCGAATATAGCCTCGGATTCACTTCTCCGCAGGTCCTACCTTCCAGTAAGTGGTCGCCTCTCTGTTCAGAGAGTTGTTGCTACTCTCCTCTTCGATCTCCCGTTGAGTTCATAGGTGTTCAGAATGGTTTGATCCCTATTCAGCTGAATTCCTGAGACCAGAGGAAATCTAGGTCTCCTACTCCTCCACCATCTTGCTCCGCCCCTAGTATCCAACACATTTTAGACTTATTTATTTGCCTGTTATCTTTCTCCTTCCATAACAGTGTAAACTCCATGAAGACAGGCAGTTGATCTGTTCTGTAAATGGCTGTATCTACAGCATAGAAAATAGTGCCTGGCGAGCACTGTGAATTGTACAAGACTGTTGAATCACAGATCTGTACCTCTGAAACAAATAATGCAATATATGTTAAGAAAAAAGAAAAAGAAGAAGAAGATAGCAGGAGGGGAAGAATGAAGGGGAGTAAGTTGGAGGGGGAGACGAACCATGAGAGACGATGGACTCTGAAAAACAAACTGAGGGTTCTAGAGGGGAGGAGGGTGGGGGGATGGGTTAGCCTGGTGATGGGTATTAAAGAGGTCACATTCTGTGTGGAGCACTGGGTGTTATGCACAAACAATGAATCATGGAACATTACATCAAAAACTAATGATGTAATGTATGGTGATTAACATAACAATAAAAAAATAGTACCTGGCGTACAGTATGTCTAAAAAGTATTTGTGATTGTGAATAAATGAACACATTATCTGTAACCCACCCAGTTGGCTACCGGCTGATGTTGAGGCCCCCAGGAGGCCCTCATTAGGTAATGAAACCTGTGTCACATGATGCATGTGTGTGTGTGTGTGTGTGTGTGTGTGTGTGTGTGTGTGTGTATATTGCCTGTCAGGTAAGCCAGGCCTCAGGGTATTGATGGGGGTATAGCTTTGGTTTCTCCATCTGACGGACTGATAAACGGTATCTACCATGTGGACTATTGAGTACCAAAGGGGTGTGTGGCTTTCCAGGCCTCAGGGACAGTCGTTGCTTAGTAAATGACAGCTATGGTTATTTTGAAATTCTGGATTTTGACCTCTGTTCACAAACTGGGTTAAGGGCATTTGCTCTTTCCTAGAAGAGTTGTTTCCCTGTAAAGCTCCTTCTTATGATTCATCCATATATTGATTCACTTATATCACAAGTATGTAGCGAGTAGGCACTGAGCCCAGAGCTTCTCGGGGTGATGACAACGGCTATTGCTTATCAGGCACCTGCTGCGCACTAGGCTACGTCCTTTGCCACCTTCTTTCTCATTATCACAGCGATGCTGCGAGGTAGGTATTCTCAGGTCCCTCGTATAAAGGAATGCACAGGGGAGCAGAGGAGGTCATTTGTCCAAGGTCATGGCCAGCAGTCAGCAGTGCTGCAGTCTGACTTAGGCCTGTGACCAGGTGTTCTTTCCCTGTCCCTAATGTAACCTCTGTAGCACCGTGCACATTTTACCTCACCGTGTACCATGACAGCCCCGCCTGGGGACCTGTTCTTCCTGACCTGACCCACCTGCAGCTGGCAGTGACTGGGCCCCAAACATCCCCAATGGTGCCAACGCTCAGCGGCTCCTCATTCAGGAGGACGGGATGACCCCGAGGACAGCACACCCAGCTCATCAGTTATCCATCTCCATTCACAAGCTTTCCCCACCTCTCCAAGAGAGGCCTGGAAGAGAGAGAACCCGACTTTCCAAAGAATTCGGGAAACCCAGCTCACACCGTCAGCATGAGCCTCCAGGGCCCAGGTGGGCCGTTAGCCATCTGCACTGCGTTAAGCCTCCACCCTGAGGTTGGGCGGGTCCAGGATTTTCGTGTCGCCTCCTGGCAGGTGGTGGGCCAGGCATTTGGCATGGAGCTGTCCCCGTGTGGCGTGCTGGGCAGATGCTGGCTGTGAGGATGGGTCAGCCCGACCTTCAAGCAGAGCTCCACGTAAGCTCGTGGCATCACGGTGCTTTCAGAAGCAGAGTCCGCTCAGATGGGACTGTCTGCAGGAGCTAGTGTTCCCCAGCAGCCCCGGGGAGCTGACTTTGCTTTATGGCAATGCTCCCCTTAGGCTTGTGATGGAATGTCTGCAGCGGATGGCGGTGCTTTAGAACAATTAGCGGTGTGAGCTTGGGGCGAGGTTTTGGGGCACCGAGATGCGTGCACCATGCTTCCTGGCTTCCAGGCTTCCCAGGCCGGAGTCGGCTCATTTCTCTTCAGAGATGCAGACAACAGCATCTGCTGATAAACACTGGATTTACTGCATGGCTGAGGTTCAATCACTGCTGACGACTCTTCCTGGGGAGCAGACAGCATTTCTTCTCTTTCTCAGGGACACGGATGGTCCAGAGGAAAGAGTGCAGGCTTGGGTCTTGGCTCTTAGAAATCCCCACACTCAGGATCCTCTGGAGATTCTGACTGGACTTGTCAGGCAAGGCGTTGTCTTTGGCATTTTTAAATCTCCCTAAGTGATTCTGACATGCCCACCTTTAGCAGCATCAGTATTGCCTGGGCAGTTTTCTAAACATCACAGATGCCCTGGACTCCCTTCAGACCTACCACATCGGTGCCTTTGGGGAAATGGGACTTGAGCACCTGCGTTTATAAACCACCCCCTCCATCCTTAGGCTACAGCCATTTCAGTGGGACTGTGCACGTTATGTACTTCACGTGCATTCCTGAGCATGGGCGTTCAATAAACTGTCTTCTCTTGGTATTTTCAGCGCTTTTAAAATTAATTTTATTTATTTGAGAGAGAGAGAGTGAGCACGAGCCCTGCGGGTAGGGGAAGAGGGAGAAGCAGACTCCCCGCTGATCAGGGAGCCCAATGCGGGGCTCGATCCCAGGACCCTGGGATCATGACCTGAGCCGAAGGCAGACGCTTAACGACAGAGCCACCCAGGTGCCCCTATTTTCAGCCTTTAAGTGGTGAACTGATGTTGGCTGGTTTAAGCAATGGATTTGATTCACCTGAACATCTCCTTGTTCTATATGTGTGCTCTAAGTGGTATGGGGCTCTTGTCCTGCTGCTTGTCGAGCCAATCTAGAATTGTAAATGTTCTATTTTGGAAGGAAATTTGGGTCTCTTCACTTTTCTGTGAGCTTTCTGGGGCTCTTTGTTCTCACCTGTTCACTCAGGAAGCACAGGTCAATGTTTCTTAGGTGTCAGACGTGGCTCTCAGATGGAGACCGTCCAACTCCTCTAGGGGCTCATACCCGAACAAGCAACGATGCTGATTATCACGCAAGGCCGCTGTGATCCTGTACGGGGAGCACATAGCAAGGACTTACATTTCCCCTCTTTGAGCAAATTTTTCAATTGCAAACCTGCAAAGCATCTTGAAACAACGAGGAAGCGATTCAGTGCCTCAAAATCAAGTGTTGGCCCTCCCCACTGTTTCCAAATCAAGACATCTACATCATGTTCCAGAGAATCCTAGCTGACAAATGCAAACTACTCTGTGTTCTGAACACATGGGGGATCCCAGTGTGGGGGAGACACTGGGTCTGATGGGTGGGTGGTGCTAATGGTCTCTGCTCTCTTCTGGATGGCCTGACAAGAAAAAAAAATGGCAGTAAGAGATAAATGTAGACCTGGAAAGGCGTTCTGAAGGGAAGTCTATTGACTAGGCAGGCCAGAGAGACAGAGCTACTTGCTTTTTCAACAGTTAAATGGATCTCTATTCTATGGCTATTCACGGAGTATACAGCATCGCTGGTCACGGACGCAGAAGCATCTACCTAGTCTGTACCTGGGCTGAGGAAGGCCACTGCAGATCCTTCTTTTTCTACACTCGGTGTTTTGAATACAAATATTTGAATAAGAATTACACTGGCGCTGAGGAATATTCACTGAAAATGTATTTTTCAGAGTAAACTCTATTACCCAATTTAATTTCTTGGTCAATTTTCTATGAAGCGCAGTTAAACTACCTCCGATTGTTTCCACTTTTATTTCTCTGAAATTATTTTTTTTATCGAAATCAGTTCTTTTCATATAATTTTTTTTTTTTTTTGCTCTGGAGATTTAGTTTGTTGGGCAGCTTTATTATGAATAAGAAATCTTACTGATGGTGGTTTCTGCCATTGTGAGTTTTGTTTTGTCATCGTAAATTCCACGAAGTCCAATTTTCTGGGTCAAATTTTGCCACGTGCAATGTTAGCCCCTGCCAGTTTTATTTTGAGTTGATTATTTCTACCACTATTACTTGCTATGAGTTGGATAAGAGACTGATTATATTTATTCCTTCACTAATCCACAAGGCAATAAGAGCAATTCCAAGTGTGCTCTACTGTCCAGGAAGGTCTATTATTGACTAATCCATATTTTCCACATATTTCTATCCCTTTGCATCCTATGAACTTATGTGTCCACATTATTCTTAGATCAACCAGTAGATGCCAGGGCCCAAACAACAGATTTTAAAGCAATCTTTGCATATTGATGAGCCAGCCTCATTTAACCGGGTGATATCACTTGATCCTGGGAGAGAGCCTTGGGCCCATGGCCCTTCCCACAGGTCCACTGCTATGGATTTACTCAGACACCACTGCCCAGGTGAGGACTGGACTGAAAGCCCTCTGGGCTTCTTTCAACAGGAAGTAACATGATTTATCTAATGAGATGTCAGGAAGCAGAGACAAGTATATGCACCAGAACTCCATTCAGAGAGAGCACTGTATTCATTTGGAAGAATTGCTTCGAAAAGTCTCTTGGAATGGACAGCAAGAACTCATGCTCAACTTCCAGAAGGAAGTGGCTGAATGGGGAAGAAAAAATAAAGCAGGAGACCAGGAGAGGAGATCCTGGATGGAAGATAGAAGGAAGAGAATTGATGGAGCCTATCCCGGTCAGCTCAGGCTGCCATAACAAAATACCATAGATTGGTATTCATTTCTTTTCTCACAGTCTGGAGGCTGGCAATTCCAAGGCCAAGGTGCTGGCAAATTCATTTTCTGGTGAGGGTCTACTTCCTGGCTTGTAGGCAGCCACCATCTCTCATGTGCCCACAAGTCATCTTTGTGTGTGGGGTGGGAGAGGGAGAGAAAGAGAGCTCTCTGGTATCTCTTCTTGTTTATTTTATTTTTTTGATTTAAATTCAATTAGCCAACATATAGCACATCATTGGTTTTAGATGTAGTGTTCAATGATTCATTAGTTGCATATAACACCCAGTACTCATCACATTACATGCCCTCCTTAATGTCCATCACTCAGTTACCCATCCCCCCACCCACTTCCCCTGGTGTCTCTTCTTGTAAGGACACTAATCCTATCAGATCAGGGCCCCACCCTTACAATTTTATTTAACCTGTAGAAGCCTGATCTCCAAATACAGCCACACCAGAGGTTAGGGCTTCAACATACTAATTCCAGGGGGTGGCAGACACAAACACTCAGTCCATAACAGAGCCTGTTGGGGGGGGGCGGTTATCAGTTCCATATGAGAATTCATTCCTGAATCCTGGATCTTTGATAAAGTTGACTAAGCTCACCCAAGCTGGGGGTTGAACTTCCATGGATGGACATTAGTGAAGGAGCTTATTGGCAGTCTTCTTGGGAATTGGTGGAAATTATAGGGAGAGCTTTGGATTTCTTTCTTTTTCCTTCCTTCCTTCTTCCTTCCTTCCTTCCTTCCTCTCTCCCCTCCCCCTCCCCTCCTCTTTCTTTTTTCCTCCCTTCCTCCCTCCCTCCCTTCCTTCCTTCCTTTTTTCTTTGTTTGTTTGTTTCTTTCTTCTTTCTTTCTTTTTCTTCCTTCCTTCCTTCTTCCTTCCTTCCTTCCTCTCTCCCCTCCCCCTCCTCTTTCTTTCTTTCTTTCTTTCTTTCTTTCTTTCTTTCTTTCTTTCTTTCTTTCTTTTTCTTTCTTTCTTTCTTTCTTTTTCTTTCTTTCTTTCTTTTCTTTCTTTCTTTCTTTCCTCTCCTTTCCTTCAGCTCTGTGTAATGACTAGATCCAACCTTGTCTCTCCCTGGGACCACAGATGATGGCAGTGATTATGTGACACTCACTGCTTACCAGTATATCACACTTACACACCTCATGGGACCTCAAGAAGTCCCTAGGAGATAGGTGCCTGTTATCTTCATTACAGGGAGGGGAAACTGAGGCATGGGTAAGCAGCAGGCTGAGATTTGCATAGTCTGGCTCTGGAGTCAGTGCTCTTCCCCACTACGCTGTGCTGCCTCTCAGATAGCTGAGGCATGGGAGGGCCTCCGCTGTCAGCTGATGGACCAAAGGAGACCTTACAGCATGGTTTCTGGGCACTTTAGACGGCCTAGGACTTACAGTGTCCATCAGGTGTGGATTGTTGATACAGTCTGTTCACAAAGACCAGCTAAGACAGTACCCGGAGCCAACATGTATGCAGTGAGATTCCTGTTGGCCAGTTGGACATTTTATAGGTTGGCCTGATCAAAGCATTCACAGCCTTGAATATCTGAGGGTGTACATTTATTAAAACTCACAGAACTATGTAAAAAATGGATGCCTTTTATTGGGTATTATAAACTCAATGAAGTTGGTTTAAAAGGTAAAGAAGTAAAAATGTACCTCAAACCCTAAGCCTCTAGAGGCCTATTCCATCCGCTGCTCGGGTTGGCTGTTCCCGCACTCTGGTGCCTCTTTGTTTCTATTGATGGATGCTGCTCCGTGGCCCACAACCTTCCATGATAATTGGAAGCTGGTGTGTGATGGCTGAGGGAGAGTTATGTGTGTTTAGTGATGAGAGCAGAGCTGGAGTCCCTTGACAAGCTCTGACCCAGGCTATTTTATTACCTAAAGCTGCCTCTGCTGACAACAGAACAGCCACCTGGGCCAACTTAGACCTGGCGGGAGGGAGGCTGCCAGCAGAGCCAGACAGAAGACAGTGGGGCTCCCAGGGCTGGGGCTGCAAGTTTTACGGAGATTTCACTTTTCCAGGAGAATGCCTCCTGCCCTACCTTCCATCTGAAACATGGAGAGATCATGCTTGGGACATTGTTCTCAAATATTTGGATGCGGAGGGCTCATCTGAGGCCTGAGGACACCAGATTTTCACGTGGCAAAGTATGAACTTTGGGTAGCCAAGACTTGGCATCATCATGTATAGCAACAAAATCTTGGGCAAGTCACTTAATTTTTCTGAGCCTCAGTTTCCTCATCTATGAAATGGGTGTGGTAATGCCTGGCTCATGAAAGGCTCTTGGTTTTGGCGACTCTCCATGTTACTCATGTTTCAAGACGGGTGCCTGGGACTCCTCCTCCGTGACGCCTCTTCTCTCTCTCCCATCTCTTCCCCTGAAGTTCGCTGCCCTGATGGTCTCAACCACATGAGGCTATATTGCTCTGGCCTGTCCCTGTTGTTGAGTCAGGTGCTTTCCTCAGCTAAAATGTAAACACCCCATGGGTAAAGGCCGACTTTTTTACTTACTACCTTCTTATCATACTCCTCTTGTCACCACATCATTAGCTGATTGTATGTTTCCCATGGCACTTACCACTATCTGAAATGATCTCTTTATTTATTGTTCACTCATTTATCACTTATCTCTCCCACTAGATTGTAACATTTTGGTTGCATTCACTGTCCTACCCCTTAGAATCTAGAATGGTGGTTGCAGGAGAAATCATGGGTCCTCTGTAAATATTAGGGAATGGATGAGTACACCTCTTCATCATCCCGCCACTCCCCTGGGCATCTGAGCATTCCTCGGGCTCAGCATGTGCTTTCTGGGCTGTCAGGTGGTTGAGTGAATGATACACAGGGCCAGCCCCTGTCAATAGATGGTCAGAGATGAGATTAGGAAGGTCCCCAGGTGTCTGGCCTGAACGGGGCGCAAGGGACATGGCTGATTTTATGGGCCCACTTGTGGTTGCTGATAGTAGTAACATCAATTGAAATGGCTTCAGCTACAAAGAACAACACCATCTATCACCAGGGTCTCTCTTGTCGATCTGCTCTGAAAACTGATTTTTATGAAAGAGTCTTGTAACGAGAATGCCAGGTTTGTGAAATGGAAGGCAAAGATAAAGATGGAGGGATGCTTTTGAAGCTTCCAAGTAATTTTTTTTTTTTATTATTTAGGAGGTAAATTCTAAAGGGGAATTGGCAGGTTTTGTCCCCCCTCAACTTCAAATAAGATATATATTATTTCCTTAATAGGATTCTAGGTTATGCCATCAATTTCCTTTTAAGCAGAAATCCATTTTGTGGGAATGACATTTGTCCCAACCTATGTGCTAAGAATAGGCTATTGGTGTAATGTCATTGAAGGTCAACATGACCAATGTGTAATTCTTCCTTCAGGGCTCTGTGTTGTTCCAGCTTCCGGTGCCAAGGGTATTCTGGAATCAGGAAGCTTGACTCTGGAGCATCTTCTTCTCAAGGTATGCAGGACTTCCACTGCCTGACGTCCAATTCTGCCAGTTTACAGGCTTGGAACTCAATTGAAACTTACCTGAGATCATACAGGCTGTAAGTGGTGGAGCAGTCTGATGCCAGGCAGACAGAGGACCCCTGCAAGCAACTAGAGTATTACATAGTCCTCCTTCTCAGGGACCACCCTCTCTTGGACCCAGGCTGGACCCTCTCAGCCCAGAAGGTCCCTTCCATAGAAGCTGCCATTTATCTGCACATTGCTTCTACGAGAAACCACGTGAGATCCAGCAGGTCCCAGAAATTCCTAGGACATGGTTCCTGATTCCACTTGACCATGCAGGCAGGGCGGCCACAGGAGCAAATGAACCCACTGAACAGAACCTGGCACCCACAGATGAAGCTCTGCAAGTTGTAGAGGGGAGCTGTAGGCTTCCTGGAGGAGGCAGATAATGGATTTCAAAGGATGGTGGGACTTCACTGTCCAAGAGGAGGGTACAAGTGTTCCACCTGTGGGAACCATGAGCCCAGGTGGCTCATGTTAAGAACCGGATTTAAGAGAGATCTAAGCATTCTGTCTGTCACTGGTAATAATACTATGGAGACACTAACATGCTAGACGTTGTGTAAGCCTTCTTAGTCCTTATAATTTATGAGCTATTACCATCCTTATTTTGCAAAAAACATCACTGAGGTTCAGAGAGAGGGAGTAAAGTGCTCAAGGTTACCCTGGTGGGAAATGTCAGCTGACATTCAAACCCAGGTTCACCTGGCTCCAAGGTTATGAGTTTTGGCATTACACTGCCGGTCATGGTCAAGTGAAATGACCACTGCTTTCAGCAAGGAAGAATTCCCTGTCTCTCTCCGATCTGGTGATTCTTAAAGAACATGGTATCAGTACCAATTAATTAATAAGGTCACCAATCTCCTTCAGAAAACCCACTGATCAAGAGTGATAACCTTATAAGTGACACATTTTTATTTAATTACAAAAGCTCTGGAGATGGAATCTAATTTCATGTTACGTCTCCTTGGCTTACTTATTACTTTAAAGCAACTGTATCACTGAAAGTATGTAAAAGAGAAATTGCTCCAGGGACTATAAAAATCCTTAGATGTTTGCATCTAAATAAACTGGCTGTGCCATTAAAGGACAGAAAAATAAATATTATTAAGCAATCTGTAATTAAAGTATTGATTCTTTCTGCATGAATAAAAAGCAAAAGAAGTATTGATTAGCAATTAATATAATCTAAAATTAGGCTAGGAAGATACCAAGGGAAGCACTCAGACCAACATTGAACACTGCATTGTTTTCCAATCAGAAGGTTTCTATTTGAGGACGAATTCTAAAATGACAAATTAATGTTTCTACTCAACTGAAAGCCGGAATTATTTTTTTTTGGAGAATTCAGGACTTCCTCCCTCCCTCCCTCCCTCCCTCCCTCCCTCCTTCCTTCCTTCCTCCCTCCCTTCTTTCCTCCCTCCCTTCCCCCTTCCTTCCTTCCTTCTTTCCTTCCTTCCTTCCTTCCTTCCTTCCTTCCTTCCTTCCTTCCTTCCCTCCTTTTCTCCTTCTCCTCCTCCTCCTCCTTCTTGGCATTTCTATGACTTTCTGGAGCTGCAGGGGCAGCAGGGGCAGGAGCACATGGCCACTTTGTGTTGGAGCAGCTGGAGGGATCATGAGGCAGTTGGCCTACAGTATTAGACTCTGAGTTCCTTCCACTACAGGCCAAGGAAGCAGTCACTCCATGGAGCAGCCCATCAAATCATGCATCTGCCTCTTCCCTGGTGAGGGAAATTTCTTTCACAGAGAACAAAACATTTCATTCCACCATGAGAATTTTTCGGAGAGTGTGAGTGGCCATATCAGTGACTTCTAGCAGATCATTTCCTGTTTTTCTTTTTCTTTTTTTTTTTAAAGATTTTATTTATTTATTTGACAGAGAGAGACACAGCGAGAGCAGGAACACGAGCAGGGGGAGTGGGAGAGGGAGAAGCAGGCTTCCCGTGGAGCAGGGAGCCCGATGTGGGGCTTGATCCCAGGACCCTGGGATCATGACCTGGGCTGAAGGCAGACGCTTAACGACTGAGCCACCCAGGCGCCCTCATTTCCTGTTTTTCTCCTGGGGGGGGGACGTGCTCAGGGTGGGGAGGGTGGGGAAGCCTTGGAGGGGACAGGAAAGGAAGCGGTGAGTTGCAGGATTTGAATCCCAGATCTGCCCCTTAACAGCCAGGTGCTCTGGATAAGCACCAGCCTTTCAGGGCTTTGACTTCCTCATTGAAAAATCAGGACTGGCCTCTCTCCCTCCGCGGGTTCTTGTGAGCATGATATGGAACATCCACCAGCACCCGAGGAAGACAGGACGACCAGTTGTTCATTCAGTGTCAGTCTCCTCTGTCTCTTGTGGACAGGCCAGCTCCCTGGCCTGTGTTCTGCACAGTCGCTCAGAGTGCTGTGCTGGTGTGGCGCTCTGCTGATGTTCTCTTGAAAATTTGGACAAGGAGCCCTGCTTTTGGATTTTGCGCTCAGCCCCGCTAATTGTGCAGCAAGTTCTGCCTGTAGATATCCTTCTTCCTTCTCACAGTGCTGCCAGAGGCTTGTCTGTCCTTACCAGGAATCTGTGCCCAGGGAATTCTTTTCTTCCTTTGAGGATGTCTGGCTGACCTCTTGGTCTGTTGGCCTTCAAAATTGTCATGTCTACGTTCAAATTGGTATGAGTGAATTCAGCAGCGTAAACCACCAAATGGCCATACAACCTGAACCAACTGAACTCCATAAAACAAACTGTTTTCTTTTACCTGTTATGGTGGTTGTCCAAGGGGCTTCACTGGGTTTTTCAAGTTCCCACTGGTCGTGTTGAGAACTGAATGTCATGCTTACGTGGAATTCACGTGGCACAAACATTTAATTGATGGTATGAGCGAGGATTTCATACGCTGCAGCTTATGCAGTCCATTTGCAAACTCTCAACTTGAGGTCATGGAAAGATGCTTACATAATCAGAAAGAAAAAGAAATTAAAAAACGCAGAAGGTGAGGCCGAGTGGGGGTGGTCGCACTGAGGGCATCCTGCATCTTTAGTGTGCTGATACAACTGGGAACAAATGGTGTTTCCAGTGGACTCAAGTGTCGGCCTCACGTGTTAGGGAGCTGGGGAGAGTTCCCAGATGGCGCTAGTGGGGGAAGGACCTTCCGGCAGAAAGATGCCTGAGGGATCTCCAGGAACTGCAGAAAGGTGCAATTTCCTATCAAGGGAACTTGGGGTATGAGATTTCTCTGAGGGACACGAATCTCTGAAGGATTTATGCACCATCCCTGCCAAACCCAGGGAGTTCTGATGCTAGGCCATTGAGAGAGGGTGAGTCAAGTGAGAACTTCCTTGTCACCTCATGTCTCCTTCCTTCCCCAAGCTCTGACACTGACGTCATTAGCTAACTTGGGGAGCAAGGCAGACAGAATCATACCAGGGAAAGATGGAGAACCAGGGAAGAACCCCCTCCCCCAACTCTTCCCCCTCCTTTGCCACCTCTAGCTACCAGCCAGCAACATGCCTGAGCTGGAAGAGGGAAGTTCCATTTTAATAAATAATGAAGCTGTTGAATATTACAGGGAGGTGGACATATTTATTACCAAACCGAGAGTGTATTTGTGACTTAAAGTCACTCGGGACTCTGTGTGCCCACAGAGCACATTGTGGTACATTGGGGGATGCCCAGTGGGGCATGTGGGTATAGAATCTTTCAGGGGGTTTGAATAAGTGGGGGGCAGGGGGAAGCAGGCTTATGATCATATCCCAGAATCTTGCTTCATCAGCACTGGTCACACAAACAGATCTTCAGCCCCCACCGTGTGTCGGGAGTTAGGCTGAGGACGTCACATGCCTCTTGGTAATCCTCCTCACAACAGACCTGTGAGGCACATAATCAGTCAACCCAAACTTACTGGCTCTACTAGATGCAAGGCCCTCCACTTGCCCGAATTGTAAGGCTCAGTTTGCTCCAACCTTGAAACACAGCTGTCTTGTTGGATGCCACCACCTACAAACAGAATGCATGACCTTCTCCGGAAGTCTTTGGAAATGGAACGTCCTTATTTTGCGACGTCTTTCATAAAGCACAAAGAGGATGGCTGAATGTCCTCAGGGATGCCCAGCTTCTTTGTCATGAGGCTCAGCTGGGTTCAGGGCCACTGGAGCAATCAGTTTCCATGGCAGGGGCCGTACTTTCTGTCTCTTTCTATTAAGTCCAGATTTAACTGGCAGGATCAAGCTGGAGCCTTTCTGACCATCATACCAGGCAGCATGCCATCCCAGCAGGTGGGCACCATGGGGTGTGTGCCAGGGAAGCATGAGGTCTGAGGAGTATGGTCTAGACACCTGTCACAGAGCATCAGCTGATGGGGCTGAGCCCCTCCCATGTGATGGCGGGGGGGGGGGGGGGGAGGGGGCGGGGGCTGAGCTGTGAAGGGCTCTGGCCCTGAGGCATTACCAGCTCCCACCCACCCAGGCAGCTGCTGCTTCTTGCTCCCAGGGACACTTTGTGGTTGGAATTTTTTTTTTTTTTTTGACTCTTTGCTCATCTCCTCTTGAGGGGGCTGCCAGGACCAAACACTGGCAAGTCACTAGCTGCGCCCTTCATGGCTGAGCAATCGTAGGCTTGTTTCTGCATTACGGAGCCATCCATTTTCATTCACTCACCAGTGAGAAATCTCTCCCAACCCAAACTGTTGCCAGGCCTGTTCTCAGACACACATCCTCAGATGAGCTCCGTCATGATTGGTGGATGAGCTCAGCTCAGTTTGGGCCTTTCCTCAATATCAGGAACTCTTGTCTTTGCTGGGCCTGTTTGAAGCCATTAATATGATATTCTCAGTACTGAGGCATGGTACCTGGTACCTTGTACCCCATTTTACGGGGCCCCCTGACAATTGCTCTCACAGAGATGAGGTTTGTATTACTTGTCAAGGGGCTGTCCCCGACATTTTCCATTTCTTGCTCGGTGTCCAGTATAAGATCTGGGAGGGGCATTCCTTTTGATCCAAGAATCTGAAGAACAAAAACCAAAAACCAAAAAACACCCAAACACTTTGCTTTATTTTATCTTCAAGTGGCTGCTAAGTTTTTCTCTCATGAAAATGTAAATTGAATAATTTTTTTATTATTTATTTATTTATTTTATTATGTTATGTTAGTCACCATTCAGTACATCATCATTAGTTTTTGATGTACTGCTCCATGATTCATTGTTTGCGTATAACACCCAGTGCTCCATGCAACACGTGCCCTCCTTAAGTTACCCATCACCAGGCTCACCCATCCCCCCACCCGCCTCCCCTCTGAAACCCTCAGTCTGATTCCTGGAGTCCATAGTCTCTCATGGTTCATCTCTCCTTCCGATTCCCCACCCCGCCGCTTCACTTTTCCCTTCCCTCTCCTAATGTCCTCCACTCTATTCCTTATGTTCCACAAATAAGTGAAACCATATGGTAATTGACTTTCTCTGCTTGACTTATTTCACTTAGCATAATCTCCTCCAGTCCCATCCATGTCGATGAAAATGGTGGGTATTCATCCTTTCTGATGACTGAGTAATATCCCATTGTATATATGAACCACATCTTCTTTACCCATTCTTCTGTTGAAGGGCATCTCGGCTCCTTCCACAGTTTGGCTATTGTGGATTGAATAATTTTTTAAAAAGATTTTATTTATTTACTAGAGAGAGAGAGCATGGACAGGGGAGAGGGGCAGAGGGAGAGGGAGAAGCAGATTCTCCGCTGAGCAGGGAGCACAACAAGGGGCTTGATCCCAGGACTCCGAGATCATGACCTGGGCCAAAGGCAGACGCTTAACCAACTGAGCCACCCAGGCACCTCTGTAAATTGAGTAATTCACGTACTATTTCTTCTTGCTTTGACTGCCAGGAAGCTCAACCCCAAATTTCAGACTACTTTTAATGACAAATTGTCATAGAAAAATTTCTTTTTCTATGCTAGTCTACTGAGTTTGTATATACAGTAAGTTGCCACAAGTCCTTTACGGAAGTGGTGGGGGGAAATATATAACCATAAATAGCAGGAAGTAAAGAAGGATCTCTTTCAAGCTCTCTTTTTAAGCGATACATTCTATAAAGAACACCTTGCAAAAAATTTAAAGCAGCTGGTGAAGGGCTGGCTATCTGGTTCTTGAACTCTGCCCCCAAATTAAAGATGTGAAAGTGTTCAGGGAGACACGGCAGAGGTAGCGAGAAGGTTAGGGAAAGGGATTTCTCTGCAGACGGTTCCACCTCTTTTTGCCCACATTTGGCAGGTAGTTGTTCTCTCCCATGTCAGGTCAAGTCAGGGGAGGGCCTCAGTAGGACACTTGGCGAGTCTGACCTATATCCTCTGCAGCGGGGGGGGGGTGCTGTGACTTCCTCCTCATCCCTGAGGACATGGCCGCTGGTCAACTGGTCAGCTGCTACAGGGGATCTAAAGAGGGCGGCAGCCGTCAGGCAGTCTTGCTTTCCAGAATATTCAGCATTTGGTTATGAGATTGTTTCTCATAAACGAGGAGAAAGTGGGCTTCCTGAACACAGGGCTGGCCCAGAGCTATTTTGTATCCTGCCCCGCAGGACCACCTGAGGGAGTGATGAATCCCACGAGAGAGAGTCAGTGTGGGGGTCCACAGACATCCAGAAACCAGCGCAGCCTTGGCCAGGTAGAGGACAAGATATTGGCAAGCCCATAGGACCTGCGAGCAAAGAAGTCATGAAAGCCCTCTTGAGAGGGGAGGCAGCTCTACAGCTTGACTGGCCAGAGAGGGCAAAGCCATCCTGTGACAACACAGCAGCAAATCCTTCCTGTCCTTTTTCCATCTCTTTCCCTTCCACTGTGAGGGCAAGGAGGGGGCTCCCAACCTGGCTCCAATGGGAGAGCAGCAGGGGATTTCAAGGAGGGACAGAAAAGAAGACTTCCTTCACCCACTCCCCACCCCCATCACATCCTTTCTGGGACCCTGGAAGAGTTAACATTCACCCAGATTCCAAATTTTGCTTCTTATATGGGACTGGGCTTTCTAATTTCTGCATTGTGATGTGTTCAAGACTTCACTCTCCTGGAATATTTTATCACCAAAGAGAGCTCAGAAAATTCTTTAGACAGCCTATACTTTTAGTCCAGGGGCAGGGAAGGGACTCCTCAAGTGCATGAATTTGACAAGAAGCAGTAGGAGGCAAAAATAACGTTTGGTTTTTGATGTTATCTCAGGAGGCCTGTGCGATCAACGTGCTAGTTTTATAGATGACTCCCACCCCCATATTTGCCATATAAAATCTGGATCAGGAATTGAGCCAGAGCTATCTTCCTGGCCTCACATTAGTGAATTTGCTTTTAGAGTTTGTGACATCAAGGCTCAGCCTTACGCAAAAAGTACTTTTTGATTCTTTCCTGCTTTGCTTCTTCTGACCCTTCTAATTTCCTCTCCCGCCTTTCCTTCCCTCTCCCCGGGCATCTCCATGGTGGCCAAGGCAGCTGGAGGCCCCAGCCTGTCTGGACCACTCTCACCTTCTCTGGGTGACGGCTGGTCCGGCTAACGCTAAGTCTCAGGGCTGTGGCAGATACTCAGGAGGGGCCAAAGCCGACTATTCATTCCACAATCTTGCCACAGGTTCTGGTTACTGTCCCTTCATCTCAGCAGCCAGCAGGTTTTGGGATATTGTCTGTCATCCCAGCCTGAAGGACAGGCCTTGTGGGACAGCCTTGGCTTTAGCTGACTCCTGGGTGCTCATGCTCAAGGGGAGAGAGCATGAGAGCTGCCATCACAGGGAGGGTCGCTCAGAGGTGTGGTTCAGCTCCTGGCTTGGCTGCCATTTCTGCATGGCCCTGCTGTGCCCAGTGCCTCAGCTAAGAAGTAGGCATGGGATGCTTCGGGCACAAGGTTTGGATTCGGCTTCCTTTGGCCCTGACTTCCTTACGCTTCTGTGATCTTTCCCCCCTTCTCCCCTGCCAAGAGGGTCAGTGGTCAGCAAAGTTGGACAGTCAGTGTGACATTTGCCTGTGAGTTCCCCCCCTCTAGTTCTGGCTTCTTCTCTGCCTTTTAGCAGTTTCTCCCGCGCCCAGCTCACGTCTTAGTGTTGCTACATCCCATCCAGCCGAGAAAGGACAACTCTGGCAAACCCAACCACACGAAAGCCCCTGACAAAGTTGAACCATGTGTGGCTTCTCAGTACGCTCTGCAGTCTTCACATGTGAGCACAACAACCAGGGCTCCCTTCCTCCAAGGGGCTTCTCACCTTGTCTGCCTGGCCAACTTCTGGCATTCTAACAATATCCTAGGTGGTCTTCATTCTACCTTGAAGCTCCTCCCTCACTAGTGGCTGTCCGCTCTGAACTCTGCACATTAGCATATTGCCCTGGCTTTTTTTTTTTAAATATATTTTATTTATTTACTTGAGAGAGAGAGAGCATGAACAGAGGGGGAGGGGCAGAGAGAGAGGGAGAAGCAGGCTTCCCGTGGAGCAGGGAGCCTGATGCAGGACTCGATCCTGACCTGAGCGGAAGGCAGATGCTTCACCAACTGAGCCAGCCAGGAGCCCCAATATTACACTGTTTTGTATCCACTGATGTGCCTGCCTGGTCCCCCCTGGAATGCCAGCTTCGGAGAGAGGCGCATTTCTTGTTCATTTCATCCCTTCACTGAGCACAGGGCGGGCACTAGTACATGTTTCTTACTCTACACTTAGGTGTTAGGGAACGCTCTGTAGGCTTCCTAAGATTATTTCATTTTAAGAAGGGCAGGGAAAGACAATGCTGAACCTGAAGGAATGCTTTACTGAGGACTGGATTTTGGCAACTTCAGGGGACCTCTATTTGAGAGGTGTGGGGAATTCCTGGTGCTTTTCTAATTATGGAGCCTAGGACAATATATAAAGAGCTCTTTGTTTATTGGATCATTGAAAATTAAGATATTCAGTCACATCTCTAGGAAAAAGATTCATACAAATGGGCATCCATCCTCTTAGGATTTATAAGCAAAATATACCTTTGTTCGAGGAAAGAACTAAAGAGGAGTTGGTTTTCTAATACTTTACACATCCTTGGGAGTAAACTCGCTCAGGGAATTGGACAATGGTAGCATTCTTAGGGGCAATGTTTCTATAAATAGGAGCTCTCTTGGAATTCTAGAAAGTGCAGGGACAGACTTCAAATCATTGTGAAATGGACGAGGTGACATCATCGGATTAATGGAAGGATTTTCACAATCACATCCCAATCGCGAATCGTAGGTCAATCTCTTATTCCAAGAATGGGCCGCTCTTCTGTTTCACACAATGATCACGCAATGATTTTCCATTTCCTGCCGAAGTTGGACCGACTATTGGGGGAAGCAAAACCTGAGAACTCTCTGACTCCTAGAAAGTGACCAGCATTTCGTGTAACTCACAAGGTGCATGTGATTGTTGCTGCCCGGCAAGAGGCGAGAAGTGTGTATTGATTGGTTATCTTTCAAGACGGCTTCCTTCAGCTTGAAATAAGCCCCCTCCGCACAGAGTTATTGATGCAATGGTAGTTTTCCCCCCACCTCAGATGGTGTTTTTGGTTATGTGAGTGCCCAAAGAAATTCAACAGGAGAGAGACAGAGAAAGGGAACTAGTGTCAGAAAATGCCCACCGTGATGAAGAGACAGACGCAGCTTGAAATTCAGCGCAATGTGGATGGAGGAAGCAGGGACGGGGGAAGAAGGCAGGTCTGGGTATCCAGCCTTGCTCTGTCTCAACTTACTTGCAGTTTCCTTCCTTCCCTCCTGTGCTTCCTCAGCACACCTGGGCAAAGGGACTCGGGGCTGCCTTCAGATACAGCCTCCCGGGATCCCAGCCTGTAGGGGGTTGGGGGTTTGGGGGGGTGGGGGAGTGGGTTTGGGTTCTTGTTGCCATAGGAACAATGACCTGAACCTTGTAGTTCCTCTCCTGTGGACTCAGTAAGCTTCAGTGTAGCCACACTTCCCAGACGGGGGGTGGGTGGGGGAGTGGGGGGAGCCCGGATTCTTGAATGACACACTGATGTTCCTTCCGCACCACAGAAAGTATTCACTCCAGCTGAATAAACCCATTAGATGGGTCACCTCATTGTTTGAGCCAAGTGGATAATTCTCTAGCCCTGAAAGAACAACCACTTTGGGTTTATGTTCTATTTCACACAACGTGCAGGGTTTATAAGTTAGAGTGTTAATTAAAATTTTATTACTTGATATAAATCGATGTTTCTAAGTGCCTTCTATAAATGTAAGGCAGCCTTTGGGAAAAAAAAAGTTTCCACACCAGCTTAGAAGCTGCTTTGCTTGGCATTCAGAGGCATTTGACCACCACTAAGTTGAAATTTCCTTTTGAGGGGATTGGATGAGTCACATCCTGATATTTGACTGGCAGCTTCTCTCCTGAGGAAAATCAGTGGTGGCCTGTGTAGGGATCGATTAGCGGGGCTGGGGTTTTGAGCCGGCCTCTCTCCTGCCAAAATAGCTACGTATTTCCAAGGGAATGAGTGGTTAGAAATGTTGCAGTGGCCTGAGCAGCACCTGTCTGGCCCGGCACCCCTCAGGGGCTGTGCAGCTGTCTCCAACTCTCCCTTTTGGGGGGAGACTGCTGTCTCCATCTTCAGAGACGCCTGCACCAATTCCTCCATTGGATGCATGCGGTTTCCTGGCCTGGGAGCAGGCCTGGGGGGGCGGGGGGGGGCGCTGCTCACCTGAGGTTTCCATATTTAGCCGCTCTTGAAGCCATTCAGAAACGAGGACAATGCTGTTGCTGACAAAGAGTATATTTTAATCTTCAGAGTAAAAAAAAAAAAAAGATATCCCAGGCCTCTATATTTATTAAAAGCACATGTTTTTGAGGTAGGGGAAGAATTGCAACTAGCTCATCAGGAACCAAACTGGTGGTTCAACAGCTCCAGTAAATTTCCCAGCATTTATTTGTTACGAGGTCTTTCAGATCGATCTTCTGAATACCCAAACTGTGTTAGGTCTTGAAGTGTTAACACCCCCCCCCCACCCCGTGCCATGATTTCATTGTCAGCCTCTTTTTGGGGGTCTTATGATCGCTTAAAAGAGGACAATGTCCTACTGGTTCACAAATCTTAGGGATTTCACTGATATCTGTATGGCTATCTGGGCACCAGGGTAGCAGGCATGGCTCTCTCTTGTCTAGCTCCACAGTGGAATTTTAGATATTTCTCAGACACTGTTCCACACTCCCCCCGCCCCTGCGTATCCCCAGTTTCAGGTCCCTTCTAACATTACCACAACAGGGAATCGGCCAGTGGAGGTCAGCCCGTCTGTGACTGTCACTTGTCACATACTTATCCTGGGGACTCCCATCCCCTCCCCTCTTCTTATGAGCTCCTGGCATCTTGAGGTGTTCACTCTGACATCTGGGACTTGAGAACCCCAATGCACTATCAGGTGAATAATCTGAATTGCACAGATTACAGACAATTAAATGAAAAACAAAATATTCTGAGACATAAGGGCTTGTTATCATATGTGGCTCTATTTATTTATTTATTTATTTATTTATTTATTAAGATTTTATTTATTTAATTGACAGAGAGAGACACAGCGAGAGAGGGAACACAAGCCTGGGGAGTGGCAGAGGGAGAAGCAGGCTCCCCGCGGAGCAGGGAGCCCGATGCGGGGCTCGATCCCAGGATCCTGGAATCATGACCTGAGCCTAAGGCAGACGCTTAAGGACTGAGACACCCAGTCACCCCTGTGGCTCTATTTAATGGTAAGAGTTTGTGGAGTGACATTTGGTAAACTTGCTTCATCCCCAGAGCAACTTTGACTCCTCATTCCTGGTTCTGGACTAGGTCTCCCTGGGTCTGATGGAGCTGCACTCAGCACTGGTACCATATTGTGGCTCTGCAGTCCATGGGTTCTCACAAGACCACTCCCTGGGAGTGACTCGTGCACATGACTGCGCACCAATGACCATTCTCCCTTCCTTCTTGGGCCCACAGACATCACACTTCTCTGCCCCTTGCAGTTAGGTTGTGACTCTTTCTGCACAAAGCAATGAAGGTGGACACAATGTATGTTGATCTGGGCTGAGGCCCTGACAAGCCTACGTTTGATTCTTTGAGTGTCTTCTTCCCCTGCTGCAGTGAGTTTTCAAGACTCCTGTGGATGTGTGGAGCCCTACAACCAAAGGACCCTGGATTGTCAGAGTCCTAGAGGACCATTCAGATCCACACGGAACTGAGCAAGAAACAAATTCTGCCGTGTGAAACCATTGAGATTTGGGGGTTCTTTGTTACTATAGCTTATGCTTGTCTTATCCTGACAGCTCTCTTTAAAATGTTCCCTGGTATGGTGCAGTGCCTGTGGGTGGGAGTGAGCAGGTGGATGAATGACAGTAGGGACCCATGGGAATGAGTCCTCAAAGGACGTTCCATCTTTGGATGAAGTTGATGACCCATGCTCAGAAGGGCTTGATTTCTCACTAGGACTCAAGGGAACCCATCACCAAGAAGTGAGTGTCTTGGAGCAGAAATCCAAAGGAGTAGGAGGGCTGCAGATGGAAGTTCAAAGCAGAAAAATGTGTGACATATATAGATATTTGGACTGATCTGTGATATTTGGCTTGTAAGAAATGGAATAATTCTTTGTTTCAAAGTCACATTAAGTCCAGTTTGGGCCACCACTTGGAACCATCCTTGGATGGTTCTTCAGGCCCATGTTCACATTGTCTTGGGTCTTCTCATTTAATGCGGCTGGGTTTGGCTTCAAATCGCCACTGCCTTTACCTGAAGGTTTTCTTGGGTGACCAGAGCCAGCTCTATCTGCTGTAAATGTCCGAATTACCCCCCCCCCCCCCGCTGAGAGTGACTCTTAGCGAGTGAGTGAGGGGTGTGGGTGCATGAGTACACTCAGAGTCCCTCCCCTGGGCTGTGTTTCAGTTGCCCACAGGGGCGGCTGGGGTGGTGATGCACTCTTTATTGGCTGTCTTCCCTGGTTTGTCTTACTTCTCCAATTCCCTCCTGGGGTGTCCTGGGGCCACTTCCAAAATCAACTCCTTACACTCAAATGCTTATTTCAGGCTCCACTTCTGTAGGAACCCGAGCAAAGACAATTCTGTTTTTTTTTTTTTTTAAGATTTTATTTATTTGGAAGAGAGTGAGTGCGAGAGAGTGCATAAGCAGGGGGAGGAGCAGAGGGAGAAGGAGAAGCAGGCTCCCTGCTGAGCAGGGAGTCCAATGCAGGGCTCTATCCCAGGACCCTGGGATCATGACCTGAGCCAAAGGCAGACCCTTAACTGACTGAGCCACCCAGGTGCTCCGAAGAAAGACAATTCTTTTTGAGGACTGTTCATGTCACTTGAGTTGGAGAGAAATAAGGAAAAGAGCTCTTGCATATTTTTGCATCAGAAAGGAATGATCATTGTAAATATTGGCTTACATTGGCATTGTGCTTCATAATTTGTAAAGTCCTTTTTAAAAAAAGATTTTACTTTATTTATTTTAGAGAGAGAGTGCTTGCATGAGTGTGCATGAGCAGAAAGAGGGGCAGAGGGAGAAGGAGGGGGAAAGAACCTCAAGCAGACTCCGTGCTGAGTGTAGAGCCCGACTTGGGCCTTGATACCATGACCCTGAGATCACGACCTGAGCCAAAACCAAGAGGCAGTTGCTTAACTGACTGAGCCACCCAGGCGCCCCTGTAAAGTTCTTTTAAATATAATTGACCTAATTTTTTCAAGGCAGATTTTATTTTCCCAACTTTACAGAACTGTTAGAAGTTCAGAGAGAAGGTAAATGACTTCACGCAAACTAAAAAATAGTGAGTTAGCAACCTGCGTTGCTTTGGGGCTAGTCCATGGGACGTGGGGAATGTGAAACAGAAGAGGAATTCCAAGCACTGGGGACTTTGTCACAGGCCATGTGTCTGACTGCTCCTTCCCCACTGGACAGCGTTCAGCTGCTCTTTTCCATTCAGCCTTGGGGACGGAGTTTTGGGGAGAGTTGGTTCAGCTTAAAGTAGGTCTGGCTCATACCCCATTCAGCACGTGGGGTTTTTATGGTGTTCTGAAGGACCTTTCTCTAGATGGCTTCACTTCAAGCCTACCCAGCATTTTAATCTAATTTTATAACAAATGCTCTTACACTTGGGTCCTGGATTTTAATTTCGAATATATGGTCTTTTTATTTGGTTTGCTAGGGCTGCCACAACAAAATATTACAGACTGGGTGGTTTCAGTGATAGACGTATATTTTCTCCCAGTTCTGGAGTCTGGAAGTCCGAGATCAAGGTGTCAGAGGGGTTGGTTCCTTCTGAGGCCTCTCCCCTGGGCTTGTAGACGGCTGCCTTCTCCCTGTGTGCTCATGGGGTCTTCCCTCTGTGTGTGGCTGTGTCACCAGTCATTTTGGATTAGGACTCACTCATATGACCTCAGATTACCTAATTACCTCTTTAAAGGCCCAAATACAGTCACATCCTGTGAGCCAAGGTAAAGATTTAAACATAGGAGTTTTGAGAGAACACAATTCAGCCCACAGTTTCTAATACCTTTGATCAGGGACTGGAAAATTTAATTCTGAATTGAAGTTTGACCTCACCTTTTCTATCAATCTTACTGGGTTGGAAGCTCCTTGACAGCATTTCTTCATTTGCCCTTTATTTTTTTTAATGTAGTAGATGCCAATTTGCCCCTTCCAGGTGTCAGTTTCAGCGAATGAAAGAGGACCCGTGGCTGAATACGGGCTGTGCTCTAATGGGAGGAGGAGACTCTATGATACAGTGTGCCAACAGTCATGCTGGCGGGTGTGGAAGGACAAGCACATTTTCCTCTTCCCGCTCTCCCCAGGTCTGGATGATGTCCTATGAACAACAGTCCTTTAAGTGTGCCTGGTTGCGGGCCTGCCCATATGCCTTCCTGCCAAACAGGATACTTTAGCTCCCTTCCACCAGTGAGCCAAGGTCAGTAGAAGGAGGTTCTTGAGCTGCCAAGAGAAGTTAGACTTCGGAGGAACTGCTCCTGGGAGCTCTAGGCGAGGCCTGAGGCTAGCAGCTTAAATGGGGCTGCGATAAGGACTGCGCTGCAGGCCTGGGTGCCTTAAGCCTCCAGGGCCTGTGAAGATTCACTGACGGAGAGAAAAAAAGCCACAGCACCACTCTGGAAGGGCATGTTGGGCATCAGAAAAATGAAGCGGGATTTTCTCCGGGGGAGTCTGCAGCTCTGACTGCACATTTAGGGTCAGCAGGAGTTGAGTCCTTTATGAGGTCAGGAAAACGGAAATGCTAGGTACTTCACAAAGGGATTTTAATATGGGGACTTGGCTGTTCAGGTCTTTGGAGGGCTGCAAAAGAGTGAAAAGGGAACCTTGAGGTAGGGCGGAGGTGAGTATGTAGCAAGCACTGGCGGCTGCTAAGGATGTGGGAGTAAAGGGAGAGAATGGGGTTATCAGCATCTGGTAAGTCAGATAAGGCGTCTGCAGATAAGCGATGCTGCCCCGCTGGGGCTGCTATCCCAGGAGTAAGGACTGGGGCTTGCAGAACTGAGTGCTGCCCATTGGAGCTGATGCTTTGGTGCCTTAGGAGCTCAGAGGAGAGCCCCGAGAAGCTCAGAACTCTAAGAAGACGGCGCTGCCTGGCTGGCACCTGGAGGGGCCCCACCGTGGCTGGTTTTATACGTGCCAACAGGAGCTGGGGACGTGGAGCCAACTTCTGCTGCTGGAACCAGGGCCATTCCTGGGGCAGTCCTGGCAGGACCAGCAAGCAAACGGACGGAGCACATTTCTGCTCCTCAGCTCCTGTCTTCCAGTCACTTCCTCCAGTGATTCCTATGGCAGAAGCCAGCGGACAGGGAGACAGACAAGCAGCTTGCTGAGTCCCAGGGCCAGCGGCGAAAGGCAGAGAATAGAAGGTAGATTTCGAAGCGAAAGTTGGTTCCTTAGTAAGTGGCGTTGACTTGTTGCCTTGGAGGACGGAGTCTCTGTCACTCAAGGTCAAGGCCCCTGGATAGCAGAATCTCTATGTGAATGTCAGAATATGAAGGAGTTTTCTGGTGTCCTGAGAAGAGTATGGGTTTAGGAATTATGTTGGTGTGGGTTTCCATCCTACCTACTGCTCCCCCACGGCGTGAAGCTGTGCATGGCACTCAGTGCCTGGAAGTTCTCTCATCTTCATCTACATCATGTGATCCTAATGCTCCGTGTAAGAGAGGAGGTGGCTTAGAGACATTTGTGCAGTGCTTGGCAGAGTGCCCTTCTGGATGCTCCGTGGTGGGTCCTTTCCTTCACTTGTTTTCACCCTTGCCACACTGTACAATTCAAACTCAGGCTGACTTGAGGGTCACAGCCATGGATTGCTATCCTTGTGGACCCAAAGCCGACTTCTTGAGCTGCTTTCTTGGTTTCCTTTGTCAGGCAGAGGTTTTTTCCCTCAGAAGCAACATAAGGGAGGTGTAGAGAGACCTCGAGGGCAGGCCTGTTCTGTTGGGTGGCATCAACTCTCCTTATCATAGTCAAATGTCATAATCCTCAAACAGAATAAGGCCAGGCCTCACAATCTCTGTAGAGTGAACAGCGCGATTCTTTTTCCTAGATAACTTGGCTTTTATCTGCCCCTAAGCTCATTAGCTGTAAGGGAAAAGAAAATACCCCTGAGGTACTTCATTTTAATTCTAACTTTTAAAAAATATTTTATTTATTTATTTGAGAGAGAGAGAGAGAGAGTGAGCGCGAGAGAGCATGGCGGGGGGGTGAGGAGGGGCAGAGGGAGAGGGAGAAGCCCCAGACTCCCTGCTAGCAGGGAGTCCGACGCGGGGCTCGATCCCAGGACTCTGGGATCATGACCCAAGCCGAAAGCAGACGCTTAACTGACTGAACCACCAAGGCGCCCCTAATTCTAATTTTTAACGTATGGTTTGAAAGCCCAGTTGGCAGCATTTTCAGTCCTGGTGACCTGTGGAAGGAGCTGTGGTTCTCTTTGAGGGAGTTTATATGCAGCTTTGTTTTCCTTTGTTGAGGGGAACCCTTCATGCCTGGGAACCCCCTCACACACAATGTATACTCGTGTATACATTACATAGCAGTTAGCGTGTACGAAGTTCGCACAAAAGTTTGCCAAAGGCTTAAAAACAAGATCACAAAGAGAAATGAGATTCGCTAGCCAGGGCCACGGTGAGTATTTAAACTGCCTGGGCTGCATTTTTTTCCCCTCTCTGCTGTCTGTCTTTTTTGAGTTTTCCTTAAACGATTCCTTTGTGAGACATAATTCCTTGACAGAAGCAGCCTGCATTTCCTTTTAACTTAGGACAACATTTCCCCCAAACTGCTTAGGGGAAACTTAGTTCCACAGGAGTCTAAGTAAAGGCACACGGAAAAGATAGTTCTGTGGTCAAATAAACTTGGGTTCAACGGTTGGAGGTTCCTTTCTACTGCAGGACTTCTCAGAGCCTTTGTATGCTGATGTGCTCTGTGAGCCACCAGAGGGGGCTACTGTCTGCAGAATTTTCTTCCCAAGTTTATTTGACCCCTGACTTCCCCAACCCCCCTTTTTTTTTCCTTCACACAGCATCTCTCAGCCCCATTGTTCCAGGGATAGCAATGTGAGATCTTAGCCTCAGTGTGCTATCTTCTTTTGTGATTAGTGGGAATGTTCAGGGTTTGTGATCTTGCTCTTTGCCTGGGGTCGGAACCTTGACTCTGGTCATGGGAAATCAGAAGGGTGTATCCCGGTGTCAGGTGCTGGTTTGCCAGTGCAGATGGATGTTCTCGAGAAGAGTTCCCTTTTCTCCACATCCCTGCCAATACTTGTCATCCCTTGTCTTTTCAATCACAACCCTTCTGACAGGTGTGTGGGATTCTCCCTGTGTGTTTCTTTTTCTTTAAATTTTTTTATTGTTATGTTAATCACCATACATTACATCATTAGTTTTTGATGTAGTGTTCCATGATTCATTGTTTGTGCATAACACCCAGTGCTCCACGCAGAACGTGCCCTCTTTAATACCCATCACCAGGCACCCATCCCCCCACCCCCTCCCCTCTAGAACTCTCTGTTTCTCAGAGTCCATCATCTCTCATGGTTCGTCTCCCCCTCCGATTTCCCCCTCTTCATTCTTTCCCTCCTGCTATCTTCTTCTTCTTCTTCTTCTTCTTCTTTTTTTTCTTAACATATGTTGCATTATTTGTTTCAGAAGTACAGATCTGTGATTCAACAGTCTTGCACAATTCACAGCGCTCACCATAGCACATACCCTCCCCAGTGTCTATCACCCAGCCACCCCATCCCTCCCACCCCCCACCACTCCGGCAACCCTCAATTTGTTTCCTGAGATTAAGAATTCCTCATATCAATGAGGTCATATGATACCTGTCTTTCTCTGATTGACTTATTTCACTCAGCATAACACCCTCCAGTTCCATCCACGTCGTTGCAAATGGCAAGATCTCATTCCTTTTGATGGCTGCATAATATTCCGTGTGTGTATATGTGTGTGTGTGTGTGTGTGTGTGTGTGTGTGTGTGTGTGTGTGTGTACACCACATCTCTCACTGTGGTTTTGATTTGCATTTCCCTGATGGTGGGGGACGTTGAGTACCTTTTCATATATCTGTTAGCCATCTGTATGTCTTTTGGGATCTATTCTATTCAGATCCTCTGCCCATTTAAAAAATCAGAATTTTTTTTTTTGGTTATTAAGTTGTATGAATCATTATTATATTTTGGATATTAACCCCTTATCAGATATAGGATTTGCAACTATTTTCTACTATTTTAATTTAGTTGATAGTTTTTCTTGTTTCTGTTTTTGTACAGAAGCGTTTTATTTTGATGTAGTCCCACTTGTTTATTTCTTCTTTTGTTGCTTGTACTTTTGGCGTCATAGCCAAGATCAAAGTTAAGATGCTTTTTCCCTGTGGAAAATTCCTTCTGGAAGTTTTATGGTTTCAAGTCTTACGTTTAAGTCTCTAATTCATTTTGAGTTAATTTTTGTGAGAGGTGTAAGATAAGGGGTTCAGTGTCTTTTGTATGTGAATATTCAGTTTTCCCAACACCATTTATTGAAGAGACTATTTCTCCTTCATTGAATATTGTTGCGACCTTGTCAAATATTAGTTAACCACATATGCATGGATTTATTTCTGTACGCTTGATTCTGTTCCATGTCAGTACCATTCTGTTTTGATTACTATAGGTTTGTAGTATCATTTGAAATCAGGAAGTGTGATACCTACAGTTTTGTTTTTTCTCAAGATTGTTTTGGGTGTTTGGGGTCTTTTGTGGTTCCATATGCACTTTAGAATTGTTTTTCCTATTTCTGTGAAAAATGCCATTGGAATTTTGATAGGGATTGCATTAAATTTGTAGATTACTTTGGGTGGTATGGACATTTTAACAATATTAATTCTCTGATCCATGCACATGGGATATCTTTTTATACATCTATGTCTTCTTCGGTTTCTTCCATCTATGTCTTATAGTTTTCAGTGTAAAGATCTTATACATCCTTAGGTAAAGTTTTTCTCAGTACATTTTCTTGTTTTTGATAGTATTATACATTGGATTTTTTTTCTTTATCTCTTTTTCAGATAGTTTGTTGTAAGTGTATAGAAATGCAACTGATTTTTGTATATTGATTTTGTATCCTGCAACTTCACTGAATCTGCTTATTATTTCTAAGAGTTTTTTTAGTAGAGTCTTCAGGGTTTTCTAAATATAAGATCATGTAACCTGTGACCAGAGACAATCTTACTTCTCTTCCTTTCCAATTTGAATGGATTCTTTTTCTTGCTTGACTTCTCTGGGCATGTTGAATACCAGTGGTGAGAGGATGCATACTTGTTTTGTCCCTGATCTTAGAGAAAAATCTTTCAACCTTTTACTGTTAAGTATGATGTTACCTGTGGGCTTGTCATATATGGTCTGTATTATATATTGAAATACATTCCTTCTGTACCCAATTTATTGAGCGTTTTCGTCATATAAGATGCTGAATTTTGTGAAATGCTTTTTCTACATCTATTGAGATGATCCAGTGATTTTTATCCTTTATTCTATTAATGTAATGTGTCACATTTATTGTTTTGTATATGTTGAACCATCCTTGCATCCTAGGAATGAATCCCACTTGATCATGGTGTATAGTCCTTTTAGTGTATTGTTGAATTTGGTTTGCTTGTATCTTGTTAACAGCTTTTGCATCTTTATTCATCAGGAATATTTACCCGCAGTTTTCTTTTCTTATAATATCTTTGTCTGGCTTTGGTATCAGGGTAATGCTGGCCTCGTAAAATGAGACCAAGAGTGTTCCCTCCTCTTCAATATTTTTATAAGAGTGTGAGAAGGATTGGCATTGATTCTTGTTTAAGTATTTGGTAGAATTCACCAGCAAAGCCATCTCATCTTGGCTTTCCTGGGTTGGGAGGTTTTTAATTACTGATTCAATTTCCTTACTCATTGTTGGTCTGTTCAGATTTTCTATATCTTTATGATTCAGTTTTGGTAAGTTGTATGTTTCTAGGAATTTATCCATTTGTTCTAAGTTGTCCACTTTTTGGTTTAATGGTTCATGGTAGTCTTTTAGGATTCTTGGTATTTCTGTGGTATCAGTTATAATGTCTCCTTTTTCATTTATAATTTTAGTGATCTGGGTTCTACATTTTTTTCTTGGTTAGTCTAGTTAAAGATTTGTAGATTTTGTTTGTCTTTTCTAAGAACCAACTCTTGGTTTTGTTAAATTTTTCTGTTGTTTTCCTATTCCCTGTTTCATCTATTTCTGCTCTAATCTTTATTATTTACTTCCTTCTGCTAACTTTGGCTTAGTTTCTTCTTCTTTTTATGGCTTTTTATAGCTATAAAATTTCCTCTTAGAAATGTGTTGGCTGCATCCCATAAATTCAGGTATGTGTGTTTCCATTTCTTATTGTCTTAAGATATTTTTTGATTTTCCTTTTGATTTCTTCTTTGATCCATTGGCTGTCCAGGAGCATGTTGCTTAATTTTTGCATATTTGTGAATTTACCACTTCTCTTCCTGTTATTGAGTTCTACTTTTAGACCTCTTTGTTCAGAAGAGATACTTAATATGATTTCTATCTTCTCTAATTGTTGAGACTTTATGGGGGGACTAATACATGATATATTCTTGAAAGTGTTCCATATGCATTTGAGAAGAATATGTATTCTGCTGCTGTTGGATGGAATGCTCTGTGTATGTCTATGAGGTCCGTTTGGTCTGTAGTATTGTCTAAATCCTTTCTGTATGTCTCTCTGATTGTCTGTGTGATCTAGTTATTGTTCAGAGTGAGATATTAAAGTTCCCGACTATTACTGTATTGCTGTTTTCTTTTCCTTTTTGTTCTGTTAGTATCTGCTTTATATATCTAGGTGGTGCAAAGTTGGGTGCCTAAATATTTATAAAAGTTAGGTCTTCTTAATGAATTGACTCTTTTGTCATTATATAATGATCTTCTTTTTCTCCTGTGACCATTTTTAGCTTTAAGTCTCATTTGTCTGGTGTAAGTATACCTACCCCTGGTTTTTTATGGCTACCACTTGCTTGGAATATCTTTTCCACCTTTTCACTATCAGCCTATGTGTGTCCTTAAAGCTAACATGAGTCTCTTATAAGAAGCATATTGTTGGATATTGTTCATTTATTCATTAGGCCATTATACCTTTTGATTAACCCATTTACATTTAAAGTAATTATTGATAAGTAAGGACTTATTATTAGCATTTTGTTAATTGTTTTCTGACCGTTTTATAGATCTTCCGTTTCTTGCTTTCTCTCTTCCTTTGTAAACTGATGACTTTTTATGGCCGTATGCTTTCACTCCTTTCTCATAATCTTTTGTGTATATATTTTTGTGGTCACCGTGAGGCTTACACAAAACATTACAATTACAATATCCTATTCTAAGATGATAGCTTAACTTCAATAGCATATAGAAACTTTATACTTTTCTCTCTCTTTCACATTTTCGATTATGATATTACAATTTACATCTTTTTTATATTGTGTATCCAATAACAAATTATTGTAGTTAGTTATTTCTAGTATTTTTATTTTCAACTTCTATTTTAATTTTTATTTTTTAAAGATTTTATTTATTTATTTGAGAGAGAGTAAGAGCAAGAGAAATCACAGAGGGAGAGGGAGAAGGAGAAGCAGACTCCCTGCTGAGCAGAGAGCCCAATGCGGGGCTCGATCCCAGAACCCTAAGATCATGACTTGAGCCAAAGGCATACGCTTAAGTGACTGAGCCACCCAGGCACCCCTATTTTCAACTTTTAAGCTAGAGTTGTGAGTGATTTATGCACCACCATTACAATATTAGAGCATCAGATTTTGACTATATATTTACCTTTACTGGTGAGTTTTACACACTCGTATGTTTTCATGATGTTAATTAAATCCTTTCATTTCAACTTGAAGAACATCTTTAGCATTTCTTGTAAGGCACATCTGGTGATGAATTTCTTCAGCTTTTGTTTGTTTGGGGAAGTGTTTATCTTGCCCTCATTTCTGAAGAACAGTTTTACCAGCTATAGCATCATTGGTTGACAGGTTTTTCTTTCAATACTTTGAATATAACATCCGTTCTGTTTCGGCCAGCAAAATTTCTGCTGAGAAATCTGTTTGAGAGTCTAATGGGGGCTCCCTTGTATGTGACGAGTTGCTTTTCTCTTTCTGCTTTCAAAATTCTCTTTTTGTCTCTAACTTTTGACAGGTCAATTATAATGTGTCTTGGTGTAACTTTTGAGTTTAACCAGTTTGGGGTCTTTTGGGCCTCGTGGATCTGGATGTCCCTTTCTTTCTCAAGTTTGGGAAGTTTTTAGCCATTATTGCTTTATATATATTTTTTGTCCCTTTCTTTTTCTCCTCTTCCTCTGGGAGTCCCATATGAATATGTATATTCATATGGAAATACATATTATTACATATAAATTATTGTATATACATAAAATTCAGGCAAGGACTTTTGGGCAGGCTTCCTGATTGGGTGGGGCTACTGGCTATGCTCTGTGGTTATGTGGGGCCACTGGCTGGGGTCTACAATAATCTCTGGTTTGGGGGGATCACAGGTTGTGTTCCTGGCAGGGTGGTGCTACTGGTTGGATATTGCTAGTGGCCAGGGATACAGGTTGGGCTCCACCATAATTCCTGGTTGGTTGGAATTCAGCCTGTGCTCCCCAACCAGATGGTGCTGCTGGTTGGATTCTGCATCCAGGTGAAGTCTTGGGCAGGGCTTTATGGTCAGGTGGGCCTGCAGGCTGTGGCTGTGCCCTGAAGTTGGATGGGGCTAGAGGGTGGGCTTGGTGATTGGGTTGGCTGGCTATTACTCTGCTGTTGGGTGAGGTTACTGGATAGGCCCTCTGGTTGGGTGGGACCTCTATCTGTACCCTGTACTTGGATGAGGCCTAAGACTGTGCTTTATGGTTGAGTGGGGTCACTGTCCAGGCTCCTTGGTCTGGTGTGGCTACAGGCTGTGTTCTGCAGTTGGGTAGGGTCACTGGCTGGGATCCTTACCTGGGCAAGGTCACATGCTGTGTTCAATAATCAGGCAGAGCTGTGGATGGGGCTCCACTGCTGGGCAGGGCTATTGGTTGGGCAGTAAGGTAGGCTGGGCTCTGAGGCTGCTCAGGGTCACTGTTCAAATCCCTGGTTATATAGGGCCAGGGATTATACTCAACAGTGGGGCAGAGCTACTGGCTTAGCTTCTTTCCTGAGTGGAATTATAGGATGGGCTCTGTGGCTGCCCAGCTTTTTGGTTGGGTGGGACTAGAAGCTTTTTTCAGCAGTCGGGCAGGACTGTGAATTTGTTTCCCCGTCCATGTGTGCCATAGAGCCTCCATGGCCAGTATGGCCCATGAGTTGGGGACCCAAATCAAGCAGAATTGCCTACCAAGCTCTCTGGCCAGATATGGCCACCAGATCAACTCTGCAGATACACAAAGCTGCTGGCTGGGATCTCTGCTTGGGTGCCACTGCAAGCAGAAATGCTGTCCATCAAGATCTGAGCCTTGGGTGCTATAAATTCCACTCCCTTTTTCATCTCTATTTGATCCCCAGGGGTCAAGCTTCAAAGATTTCTCCAGTGATCCCTGTCAAGTGAGACCTGAGTGAGCCTTCCCGGAAGTGTCCTATAATGCTGAAGAAGCAGGATGTCCGCTTGGATGTCCACTTGGGGTTCTCTTTTTCCTACGGGAGAAATCATAGGGTGGGATGGAGGGGTCTTCTTGGTGTGGCAGCCTGCGTGAGAGGCTATGTGGTCAAAGTAGACCAATCCTCTTACCCTTCTAATGTGGTCCTTCTCAGTCTCAGTGGCCCATGGGGTGCTTCAGCCTCAGCCCAAGATTCTGGGATTTTCACAATGGTGTCTTGTCTATTGATGGTTACTAGTTGGTATTCTTGTAAGGGAGACTGAAATTGGAAACAATCTATGTCATCATCTTGATGATGTCACTCTTGAGACATTTAAACAAAGGAAATATGGTATGGGAGCCACATCTCTGTAGTCTGCAGTGTTGTGAATAAGAGATGTGTCTCCCTCCCTTTTAGCTGAATCTAATCTTTAGTTTAAACAACTCTGGTTCTCCACATTTTCCTGAGATCTCAGGGAGGCCAAGTCTACTAAGAGTAGGTTTTGAGTAACACCATTTACTCACATGCTCCTTCTACATGCCTACAGAATACATCTCAACACGCACACATGTAAATAGATGCACAAATACACTCATATCCATGGCTAGTTTCAGGGAAATCTTCTAAGTTAGAAAATTGCAGCATTTGCCTATTTACTGTGTTACCCTGTTAGGACTCAGGAGAATGAATGGTGACAGGAGAGTTTGAAATGCTAGAATGCTGATATCTGGGGATAATAAGACTTCTGAATAAAGTCCTTCTGAACCTTTCCCCTCTGCAGTAAACCAGATATTTTCAACTTCCATGTGCTTTTGTCCTAGATGCCCAGGGAGAGTTAATTTCTCCAAGGATAATGAGAGAAAACACACAGAGTGAGCAAAAAGATTTACCTAATTTGTTTTTGAACAACTGATTGGAATTGTAGGCTCCAAGGACAGGCTAGAGATAGTTAGCAAAGCACTGAAGGAATAGTCTCTGAGAAGGGAAGAGAATGATAATATCTCTTATGTAAATGGAGGAAATGCTCAGCTGTAGGTTTAAGAGGTTGTAAGCATGCTTTCTATGTGGTCATTAGAAAGTCCAGTGGGTCACTTCTTTATCAAATTAAGGTTGTGGACTGCTCACATCAGGAACCATCAAACCAGAATGATGTACACTCTCAGGAGAGGCATGGCTAATATGACAGTGACCAAGTTTGGGAGAGAGAGAGTATACTAAAAGACTACTGCTGATTAGGGCCAGAGAGATGGTTGAAAGACTTCATGGAAACTGAGTTAACATGAATTTTGGAATCACAATTTGGGTTCAAATTGTGGCTCAACCACTTACCAGCTGGATAAGGTACATTACTTCTTTGAGTCTCAGTTTCTTCATCTATACAATAGGGAAAATGGTGCTCCCTTATTGGAGTTGTTATGAAGTTTAGAAATAACATATATAAAGTATGTATCTCAGTGCTCAATACGTGGTAGATGATGGAAAAATAGAAACGATTGTGAAGATGATGGGGTGTATCTATTCCTGTGTTGACTCTTGGCTGGGAATGAATGGTATCCAATGTGAGCTGGCAGAGATGACTTCAGAAGAGAATTCATTTCTTCCTGGAGAGAAAGGACACTGAGATGAGGCCACGTACATTTTCCATGAAAGAGTTTCATGTTAGAGGCTAGGATATGAAGCCTTTCTTTTCATTGCAGAATATAAATATGCTCGCTGAAGGATAGAAAGTAGGTGGACAAAATCAAATAGCTTCAAGCTAGCATAAAAGAAAGATAGAGTACAAAATCAGATTAAAAAAAAGGACACTCTGTCATATCAAGTGAATCCATGCAGCATCTCATCCACCATTTTTCTGATTACATTTCAGTTTATTGGGGCCTAGAATATGAGTGAATGAGATGACAAGCTTTAAGGATGGGAAGAAGGGGGCTGCCTCCCTCGTCTTGTCTTGCTATGATGGCTGAGGGCACTAGCCAAGCCTTTTAAAAATGAAAGAACGGCTGGGGTCTGCATTCTTCAGCCTCCTTCAGAGCTGCTCCCTATCTCCCGTACCTCTTTTCCCCGTCTCGTCTTGCTTTAGGGTGATCACTTGCTGTGTCTGCCCCTGCTGGCCCTCCCAGGCTGTTGCCAGTCTGTCATCTTCTCTGAACAGAGTCTGCTCTGCTCCCTGTGTTACAATTTCCTGCCTGTTCCCTGACATGCCCCTGGACAGGTTGTGTCCTGATGTGTGACCACTCTAGGGCAGCCCTATTAGAGGGCTCCCCTTCTTTAGGCTCTGGTCTGGAAGGTGGCCTCTGCACTCTGAACAGAGGAGGGTCTCAGTAACAGTGAGACTAAAAAGAGAGGAAGGAAGGGAAATGAGGTTTGGGTCACTAAGTTCAGGCTGATAATATATAAGGTTGTGGTTTATATGAATTATTTAAATGAAATAAGGACATCATCTAGATTGATGGTTCTCAAACTCTTGTCCGAGGACAACTGGCAGGTCCCCAGATCCTTCAAGGGGATCCTTGAGGATCAAAGCTATTTTCATAATACTAAGATGGTAGTAGCCTTTTTCCTCATGAATATATGGTGGATTTTCCCAGAATCTCCGTGACACATGATGACATCATCTTTCTGTGTGCTGAGTATTTTGTGTTTTAAAATTTTTTCAGTTTGAATTTCTAATTTGGCAAATGTTGACAAATATAACTTAGATAAACAAAAGCTCTTCGGAGATTCTCAGTAAATTTTGAGAGTAAAGTACTGAGAGCAAAATGTTTGAGAACCACTGTTCTGAATTATGGTTGTACCTTCAACTAAGGTGAATGTGGGGCATGGTCAGGAGAAAAATTCACAGGGATGGGGATTATAGGATAATGAATATTCTCTAGGCTTTATCAGTACAAGGGCTTGAGCAGAAGAGACATAAATCATTGCATTAATTAATTACATTGCTCATTCCTTTGTTTATTCCGTGAAGCATTTTAGTGTTTCAGAGAATCTGGTATCCATCTGCATTCAGACCCTGGCTCAGTCACTTTTTAACTCTGGAACCTTGGCAAGTTAAGGAATCTCCCTGTGACTCAGTTTCTTCATTTTGTAAATGAGGATCAAAATCTTTTCTTCACGGGATTATTATGATGGCTTAAAAGAGATGACGCAGGTCAATTGTTTAGGCAATGCCTCTGTGCTGGTTATTTATTCTTCATTTGTCTCTCTTTGCCTCCGCTCCCTCCCCCGCCATACATTCTAGACCTTTTCCTACTTTGCTCTGCATCCTGGGGAGGTGAGGGCAGGGCTAACCCCTGCAGACTCCATCATTCAGATTTCTTTGCCTTCTGACTTCTCACTGAGTTTGGCCAGTGGGAGACATCAGCAGGAGATGAGAAGTGGGAGGAGTGAGAGGTAAGGGTATTTCTTCCCCTGCTTCTTTCCTGCTTTGGTGGAGTTTTGCACTGATGGGTCTTCTTCAGTTGCACCTACAGCTACAGCTTCTCTGGCTGGGTCCTTTTCCATGGTTCAAGGTCTCGCTGCCTCCTCCCCTTCCCCTCAGTCTAGGCTGCTGCTATCCTCGGGCACCTCACCATCCTTTCTGGTTCCTTCACCTTGTATATGCAATTGATTCTTTAAGTTCCTTGAAGATTCCAGTGAGCTCCCCGTGTTCCTTGCTGGGATCCTGGCTAACACCCTGGCAAGTAGCAAGTTCTGAGAACACGTTAGTGGCACTGACTTGGATTCTTATATTTGTGGCTGCTGGTGTTGATGGCTGGCTGCTACTACTGCTTGCAAGATTCTCCCCGGTGCTCCTACCCAAGATAGACACGGACGGAACAGTTTTTGCTTGCAAGGAGCCAGCCTAGGTAAAGGGATTGGACATTTAGTGACCAAGGAGTTAACCGGAAGCCTGAAGCATATATGCTAAGTGCCAGCATGGCTAGGGCCCAAAATAAGTTCTCCTGGAGCTTAGAGGAGGAAGACCCGGCTCTTGAGAAATGGGTCACTTTTCAATAGGGCGAGAAAAGCGCAAGTGCCTTGGTGGGATAAGCGTAGACTCGACACTGCAAATACAGCGTTGATTTTCACTTCCTCTGATAGTACTTCAACTCCAGGAGAGGTTTTATTTTCAAAGAAGAGAATGAGAAGAGGAAGGACTAATAATACCGAGCTCCTGCTGCTTTCTAGATTCTGTGCTATGCAATGTCCATATATTATCTTATTGAATTATCTTAGCAAACTTCCCTCAGCACTGAAAACCTGACTCACTATGGTTTAAAGCAACAGTGTGTATTTTTTTCATAAAACAAGACACCTGGAGCCAGCTTCTTGCTGGCCTTGATTCAGTGGCTCTGATATATCAGGACACACAGATATGTGCTTGTCTTGGCCTTTCCCTCATGGTCATAGCGGGGCTACTGCTGCTCCAGCCATCACCTTTGTGAAGGTAGGATGCGGGGGAAAGGGCAGCGCCAGGTGTATCTGTCAGTCCTTTTATATCAATAAAGAAAAGTGTTGCTAGTCTCCCTCATTTACAGAAGAGGATACTGAGGCCTAGAGAGGTTGGGTTCCTTTCTGACACTATCACCATGGCTCTTCCCAGCCCCCTCTCCTTTCATGTCTTGGACTAGCAAAACCTGCTTGGTGCTTGCAGATGCCTTACCCCACCAGGAGGCAGTGGAATCCAGTATCAGGGAAAGATAATGGCTGGCAGGAATCCACACCAGGGGATGGCCTCTTGGTTTCTTTAAAATGCTGTGAAGCTGAGCGTGTGCATGGAAACTAGGCCTCCCTGCTTCTTGCGGGTGGCCTTCATCCCCTATAGTTTTGCTGCAGTTGGCTTGGTGACATCCCACTCCTCCTTGTTGGCCTACTCCATCCCAACCCCATTCCCCCTCTCCGAGTCTCCTTCACAGCCTCCCTGATGTCCAGGGCATGTTCCCATGCAGGCTAAAGCATGCTGCCTGCTAAGCCGGCTCTGCCCCTCCGTCCTTGACCTTGAGCAGTGCCCCGCTCCGCACCCGGGCATGCACTGACCACAGTCCTGGACTGTGAGTGTCAGCAAATGGCACTAGGGCACAGGGCGAACATATTTTGTTTTGATTTTTTTCCTCCACTGGAAAATGCCAGATAATTATTATTATTTTTTTTTTTTTTTGCAGATTTAATTTAAATGGAAGCAGAGGCCTTGAAAGAAGTGGCAAATTAGAGCTAAGTGTGGAGAATTGGAAACATGAAGACCAAACTTTCTGCTCTTTTGCATTTCTCTACTGTGGGGCAAGGGGTAGGCCAAGGGCAAGTCGGAGGTGTCAGCCTAGGGTGATATCCTCATTCCCCTGCTACCAATGGTTTGTTCCAGGACTCTTCGATTTCAAATATGGAAAGGCATTCTACTCATAAACAGGCCACCTGGGGATGGGTTGCAATGGGTGTACAGTGATATGAGGAAGGGTCAAGGGCATGTCCCTGGATGTATTTTCTTGGTCCCCAGATTTCCAGCTGATGGAGGGGCTGTTTCCTGAGTTTCAAGTGAAATCTGAGCACATAACTGCCCAGCTTAAAGCTCGTTCTGGCCCCTGTACACCTTCAGAGCCCACCCCTGCCTCCTTCCCACTATTGGGCTCTTGCAGAGGTGGGCACTGCAGGCTCCCTATACATCACATGCTGATTCTCGGGGCCTTTGTCAAGTTCCTTATACATCTGGCTAATACCCGCCTGTCAGGGCCCAGGGAGTTCCTCAGCAATATGGAAATTAGCCCTTTGTCTTTCCTCTCTTCATGGATCTGTGAGATCTGTGAGAACATGGTCTGTGCCTCATCCCTTCTGGATCCCCAGCCCTGGCACAGAGCCTGGCCTGGAACAACATGCAGTAACCCAGCGCTGAATGGATAGCACGACTGTGTCATCCACTGTTGGAGGAAGACTAGCCAAGGTTCCTTTCAGCACAGTTGAACCTTCGGGAGCTCCGGGGGCTGCTGTGGGTCTCCAGCCTCCTGTCTGATCATCTCTTAAAACAGAACTGGTGTTTGAACCGGTGCAGCATGTACACCCCTCTGTATTCCTTTCTGGCGGTTGCTCCCATTTAATATTTGCGCCTAGATGCACCCGTTCCTGCTAGAGGCCTTTAATGGCCCACTTGACATTTTCCATTTTTTTGGATGGTTATTCCTATTAAATTGTTGTAATGAAACCAATGAACATTACTTGTTTTTCTTCTTCTTCTTCCTCAAAATCTGTTTCTAAATGGACTGTGTATCAAGCTTGCAACAACAGTAGATGTTCTCTGCGTAGCTGAGCGGGCGGTTTGAAGAGATAGTAGCCAGGTGGGTATTAGAGCCGGGCCTCTGGAAGCCTTCCTCCAGCTCTTTCCACTTGGGAGACAAGGAGGTGAGACCAGAGGAGGGAAGTCACTGCTGGGTTTACATTGTTAGAGGCAGAGTTGGCATTGCAAGCTAGGAGCCCTTATTGTTTGCAAGTTTATTTATCAATGAGACTGTCACCGGAGACTTTCTAATCTGCTGGAATAAGACTAAAACGTGTTAGCTCATATTTTCAGCACCTGAGACAGTGAAAATATTTAATATTTTTGTTGGTTGGTTTTTCCATGTGTGTATATTTTATACTTGTTTTAATAAATATGCAAATACAAATATTCAGTATGAAGAAGAAACTGACAAATCACTCATGACTCAAGTCCCCTGAGTTAAGTACTGTTAGCAACTTGGCATGTAGTCTTCCAAAATGCTTTTCTTTCTTTAAATAAATAAAAAATGAGATCACACATTTGTCTTGTTTGGCACCTTGTTTTTTTGTCACTTATTAATATACCACGAACATCTTTTGGGACCGAGAAGTACCCACAGCCTCATTTTTAATGACTGAATAACAGCCCATTGTATAGATTGTACTGCACTTTGCTTATCAAAATTGTTATTAGAGGGACACCTGGGTGGCTCAGTCAGTTAAGCGTCTGCTTCGGCTCAGGTCATGATCTCAGGGTCCTGGGATCGAGCCCCGCATGGGACTCCCTTCTCAGCGGACAGCCTGCTTCTCCTTCTCCCTCTGTGTGCTCTCTCTCTCTCAAATAAATAAATAAAATTAAAAAAATTGTTATTAGACATGTAAGCTGTTCCCAGTTTTTGCTATTACATGTCACACTTTGCTAAATAACAATGATTATGGAAGAATACACTTTTGCACTCTATTATTTTGTTAGAAGAAATTTGCAAAGGGTAATTTATAGGTCACTGTGCTTGCACATCTTAGAGGTATTTGATGTTATTTCTTACAGAAGCACAGGAGAGAGCTCATTTCCTCACGCCCTTATTTTGCTCCATTCAACCTTTCCTCTTATTTTATCAGTTCTGGTCATTTTGTGTCTTTGAAAATCAACCATTTCTCTGAGATTTAAAAATTCATTATCATGGAGTTGTGCAGAGTTTTCTTTTATAATAAACAAACACTTCATGCCTGTGCTTGTAAGCCCTTTCCCACTGTTACTATTTTGCTAAGAAGAACAGATTCTCTGGGCTTATTTCAAAATGACTCCTTCTCCCTCCCTGCGTTGCAAGGAGATTTGTCTTCAGTCTTCACTGTGAGAACCCGGGAGCGCTGGAGGGAAAGCTCACAAAAGTGGGAAGTCCTCCTAAGACTAGACCCCTCTGGAGTCGTACACTCTCAAACGTGTCCGCACTGAGCCTCTAGCATTTTGTCAGTTGCTGTCTGTTCTCCTGCCCAGCACTGGCTCCCATGGAGGTTTCTGCTCCTGGGCGTCCGCTCTGGTGACTTGTGATTCCCTGTTTGCACCTACCTTGGGGTCGCATCTTGTCCAGTGATGCCGATCCCCTGACGGAATTAAGAATTGTTGGTTTGCAATTTGTTCAGCCCTGTTTGTGCTGTGAGGATGGGAATGGCAACTTCCAATCTCCTTACCTGCTGGACTGGGAACCAGAAGTCTTCCATTCTTAACATTTTGGATTTGTGTTTTTCTCTTTTTTATTGATTAGTATTATGAGATGTTTGTCTTTATTATCAGTGTTTTCACAAAACAAGTTCTTTTTATTGATTCTGCTTTTTAGGCTTTGAATGAATTACTTCCAGCTTTTACATTTAATAATTCCTTCCTCTTTCTTTAGGGATTATTTGGATGCTATTCTTCTAGCTTTTTGAGTTGGCTTATCTTTATTCTACTATATCTTAATTTTACTTTGATTAGTTTGTTCTGCTAACTTCCTTAGGGAAATGGATTATCTGTATGTTACTAGGTCCCAAGCTTCTTTAGGACAAGAATTATGCGTGTTTTCTTCACCATTGTACCTGAGTTCAGAGCACAGCATGAAGCACAGAGAAAGTACATAAACCACAAAGGTTGAATAAATGACTGAATGCTAGACTTAGGGTGTCTGTCTTCCTTATTCCATATATACTCCCTGTTGGAACTTATTTGCCTGCTTCTTCAACATTCTAATTTTTCTGCACAAAGGAAGTGTTGCTTCTTTGATCCAGTCACAATTTTATTTCTTGCCTTGTAAAATGTAATCTGGTTATCATATTCTTATAAAGTTTTTAAGAGTGTTATTATGGATTCATTCCCATTCACTGGATGTATCATATTTTACAGAACTATTAACCTATTGATGTAAATTTGAGATATTGCCAATTATTTTTGCTATTAAAAGAATTTATGTGAATATTTTAATGCCTGGCATTTTAAAAGTACTGTAGAAACTTTCTTTACAATAAAAACACTGTAGTCGAGTCTATGGGTCAAAGGCATGAATATTTAATTTTTATATTTTGACAAACGGCTTTCCAAAAGGTAGTACAAAATTTGGCAGCCGCAGAAATGCATGAAGGTAATTGCTTCCCTGAAGTTTTGCTAATTTGGGGTGCCGTCCATCCCTGTCTTCCATCTCTGGCCCCATGCTCCTTGCGCTGTACTGTAATTCCTCTCTCTGTCTCTTTAGGTCTTTAGAAACTTTTCCCAGTTTCTCAAACGCAAAGAAGCTGAGAGAGGGGGAAAGTTCACGAATTACGATGGTACACTTAATTATTTACTTCACTTATTCTTTATTAAAAAAATTAAGATCGATTAAGTCTTTTTAAAGCAAAAGAAGTACAAAGGAGAAAATAAGCCCCAAATGGCTCATTTATTATTGAATACATTTCGCAGGTTGAGAAAGTCAAACCGTGTAGGGTGGAAGATAATGGAAAATGAAAGCCTCATTTCCCATTTTCTGTTTCTCTCCCTGGAGGTAACTGCTTCTAAATGTGTCTTTGATTCTTTCCAGAAAGAATTTATACACACTTACCAGCAGATTTATTATATTTTATAGAACATAAGATGCTTAGCGGCCATTTTTTGGTGTTACCTTAAAGTGTCAGTGGGCATTCTTCACCCCAACCTTGCAGCTGTCACTTGGCTGGTGGTGATGGCGACAGGTTCCGGATTCTAAGAGGCAGCCTTTTTTAAAAAACAGAAATGTTACATAGGCATCTCAGAGTCAGTGAAACAAGGTGTGTCTATTTCCATATTTTTTATCTACATAAAAGGCTCATATCATTCAGAGTATTCTGTGTTTTGCAGGGGAGTGAAAAACATGACATCAGCTCACACAACTAGTAATGAGGAAGAGCCTGGTTTTGAAGCAGGTACTACTGCTACGGAAGTACGTATCTTTTCCCGCAGTTTTGTTGAGAAACAATCAACATACATCACTGTATAAGTTTAAGGCATCCGGCGTGATGGTGTGATTTACATATATTGTGAAATAACTACTACAATGGGTTCAGCTAACATCCATCTTATCATATAGATACAATAAAGAGAAAAGAAAAAAAAGGAGAAAAATGTTTCCTTATGATAAGAACTCCTAGGACTTACCTTCTTACCAAATTCCCTGTATATCCTAGAGCACTGTACTTATACTCCCCATCATGTGCATTCCACCCCTAGGACTTATTTATTTTATAATTGGAAGTTTGTACCTTTAACCGCTTTCCCCCAATTCTGCCTCCCCTGCACCCCATCTCTGGTAACCACAAATCTGATCTCTCTTTTTATAAGTTGGGGTTTTTTTTTTTTTTTGATTCCACATGAAACATGTAAGTGAGATCATACAGTATTTGCCTTTTCATGTCTGACTTCTTTCACTTAGCATAATGCCTTCAAGGTCCATTCATGTTGTCACAAGTACAGGATTGGAAGCACATATTTTTAACCACTGTGATATCTGCCTCCAGGATGGCACACTTGGGGCCAACAGATGGAAGTCCCAGGGAATCAGAGCCAGATTTTACATAAGTGACAACTCCTGTAGTGGACCTTGTTCAAGGAGTTGGCTGCTTTGTGAAGGAGTGAGCTGGAGGTGTCACGTTTTGCCTAAATGAAGTTCAATCTTAGGTGGTGTGGGAATATTTTATTCGAGATGATGAACTTGCAAGTTATCTCCCATTTAAGGTAGGGGAGCTTTCCCTGGGCAAGCCCAGAGGTAGGTTAAGCAGTTGGCAGTCAAGTGTACTTTGGGTGGAAGGCATGAATCATGGTGATCATGTCAACTTTGCTCCTGACCAGCAATGGAATGAGCCAATCATTCCTTTGTGCCTCAGTTTCCTCATCTGTGAAACGGAAGAAGCTGGACTTAATGAATATGAATGCACCTTCTTTCTCAATGATTCCAAGACAGTTATTTTGAACCTATAGCTTTGTTGCGTAGGAAGAAAAATCTTATTAAATACTGACGTTCAGGGATGAAGTCTTTGAGCTTGGGCTAGGTAGCATTGGACACGCTTCCTATTTAAAACAGTCAAAAGGGGGGTTGCCTGGGTGGCTTAGTCTGTTAGGTGTCTGCCTCTTGATTTCGGCTCAGGTCATGATCTCAGGGTCGTGGGATCGAGCCCCATGTTGGGCTCCACACTGGGTGTGGAGCCTGCTTGGGATTCTCTCTCTCTCTCTCTCTCTCTCTCTCACTGCCCCCCCAACTCCGCCTCGCTTGTGTGTACACGAGCTCTCTCTCTCTAAAAAAAAACCCCACCCCCACCCCCAAAACTCTCAAAAGGAAATATGCAGCCATTTTGCCTCAGCTTTTCAAGACTTCGGGGTAGGCTGACAGCAAAAATGTGAGCAAAGGTGGACAGGTCTGAGATCAAAGTGAGCTGCATTTATAATAGAAGTAATGATGTGACACTTCCCCTGAACTCCAATGCTGAAGCCTCTTACTTGGGGATCAACCCCTGGCCTTACTTCCGGGGTGTCGTAGTGAGGATCTTCACCCCACAGCAGTAGCCTAATTTGGGCGCCTGGGTGGCTCAGTTGGTTAAGCGACTGCCTTCAACTCAGGTCAGGATCCTGGAGTCCCGGGATCGAGTCCCACATCAGGCTCCCTGCTCAGCAAGGAGTCTGCTTCTCCCTCTGATCCTCTTCTCTCTCGTGCTCTCTATCTCTCATTCTCTCTCTCTCAAATAAATAAATAAAATCTTTAAAAAACAAAAAACAAAAAACAGTAGCCTAATTTGCCAGTGGGATGAACGAGGGTTTTTAACCCATTCCATGGAAGACTACAGATTTGGGGGATAAGGTTGCTGACAGCAAGAACACATCGGCTGCACTTTTATTTGCATGTGGGTTACACAGTCTTTTTCTGGCTATCTGCCTCATTCATTCATTCATTCCGCTGATATTTACGTTTGTTAGAAGGGAGGGTGTTTCCTAAAACCAGTAACTTCAGAAGAATTGCTCATGATTCCGTTTGACAAAATTCAATTGTTTAACAAATGTTTATTGATTGCCTATGCGCTCAGTGCTCTTCTTGGCACTGGGGATACAATAATAGATTAAGACAAGTCCTTACCCTCCCAGATTTCACATCCTGGTGAAGGCAGATAGATGATAAATAAAGTAGCAAATGACATATAATATGAAATTGGGTAGTTGTAAATGCTAGGAATAAAAATAAAGCAGAACAAGGGAATAGGGTACTGTGCAATTTTGGAAGGGGTGGTGTAGGAAGGCCCTCTGAGGAGGTGACTTTAGGGTTGAGCACTGAATGAAGTGAAGGAGACGGTCATGAGAAGGTCTGAGGTAGAGCTAGTCAGAAGGCACTGCAGTGCAAAGGCCCTGAGGTGGGAACGAGATGGCAACCAGCAAGGAGGTCACCGTAGCTGTTGCTATGCGGGAGCTGCTGGGGGGCCTGCGGGCCGTGGAGAGAGTTTAGATACTATTCTACTGGAGCTGGAGGGCCAGTGGCTTTTGAATAGAGGAGGGACATGATCTGGTTTAGATTTTCAGCGCTCAGTCTCACTGTTATGGGGGTAGTGATTGTAGAGGACAAGAGCAGGGGTGAGGAGACCAGGGGGAAAGTCTGTGGAGTCAGGTGAGACGCGGAGCTCGATGAGGATGGTAGCAGGGAAGGAGACTAGATGTATTCTGAGCCCACAGGATCTGCTGGGGGATTGGTCGTGGGATGAGGGAGTAGGAGATGAGTCAAGGGTGCCTCTGAGATTTTTAGCCGGAGTAACTACGTGACTGGGAGGAGAAGGAAACACAGCTAGGAACAGAGGGAGTGTGGTGAGGGTGGGCTGGGGGCTGGAGCTGTGTCCTGGGAACGCCCTATGTATGTAGATAGTACTCAAAGCCCTGGTCTGGCTGAGTTCATCAAGGAAAGGGATTAGCAGGGGCGGGGCGTGGGGGGGCGCGGGGAGAGCAGGGGCCACGCATGCAGCGGGGCTTGGGAATGACAGTTTTTCTTTTTCGTTTTTCTCTTGTTTTTATGAGGGAAATAACTCGCCTGGCATTCCTTTTTGATTGCGGCTAACTTGTCACATGGCAAAGCCACTCTCCCCTTCAAAGAGGGTAAGGTGCCTTTATCTCTGCAGACCAGATCGGGGGCGTTCAAAGAGCTGTGTGTGACTCACGTGTTTATCAGCAGCTTTTCTCACGTAAAACCCCTCCTGCCTGTCTTTTCGTCCTTTCTTTTCCCCTTTTGCCTTTTTAACCTGTGTTGGCAAAATATACAGGAAGGCCCGAATCAAAGCACATAATATTTTTATTCTCCCAGTAAGACCGCCTGTCCTGTAGATCTGCTTTTGGAGGAGGCTGAAGAAGAAAACGTCAGCATGCTCCCTGGCCTCTACCTAAGTCACATCATCGTTATCTCTGCCGCCCAAGAAGAAAGGCAGCACATCAATACCTCAGAAGGCTCTGAGCGACGGGGGGTGGTTTTGGACTGGCTGTTTTTCTAACAGCCGAGGTGGGAGATTTGAAGACCTCCTCACCAAGAGCTTGGTTATGGAAACCAGGCGTTCACGGCGTGCTTCCTGTAATTCAAAGGAAAGCAACAAGGGTCCTAAATGCATGATGTGCCCACTATGTACTACATGCTCCTATGCGGGTCCCAGAGAGGTAGGGGCAGGTTGAAGTGTTCTCATGGCGGTGGGTCATGAACAGATTTTTGTTCCCTTGAGGAAATGGCTCCAGAGACCCACTGAGTGCTTCTTTGGAGACATCAGCTCTTTTTCTTTTTTTATTTAAATTCGATTAGCCAACATAGAGTACATCATTAGTTTCAGATGTAGAATTCAATAATTTATCAGTTGTGTATAACACCAGTGCTCATCCCATCAAGTGCCCTCCTTAATGCCCATCACCCGGTTACCCACCTCCCTCCCTTCCAGCAACCCTCAATTTGTTTCCTAGAGTTAAGAGCCTCTCATGGTACTTCTCCCTCTCTGGACGTCAGCTCTATCTTGGGAACACTAAATACAAGACAAGGTCCACAGGGCCTCTAGTGCTTACAAGTAGCCCATGCCTCAAAGCCCCCTACCCCACTGGTGGACGTCTCAGGTGGGACAGAGACAGAGACGCAAAGAGTTCTCTCGAGATCCCTTCAGTATTATTTCCACCTTGTTTTATTTCCCGGAGAGAATGTCATTTTGTCTTGACTGCAGGTAAGGCGGATGGCAAATCAAAGAAAGATTCTTAAAGTTCTAGGAAGGTGAGCTAGGGTTTATCTATAAAATATGCTAGTTCGTCTTTCTCTCACCCAGTTTCCCCATAATGATTTTTCAGTGCTTTTTCCATCCAGTGGAGGCTCTCTCCAAAAGTACTCACTTAAATCTACGTCTCCAGAGGATAGTCTTTCGTGCTTTAAAATTGCACCGTCCAATATGGTAGCTACTAGCTAGCTACTCACTTGAAGTGCGGCCGGTCACAACTGAAATGTTTTGTAAGTATAAGATACACACCAGATTTCAAAGGCTTAGTATGGTTAAAAAAAAAAAAGTAAAATATCTCAGTCATTATTTTTTATATTGACCATATGTTAAATGATTATATTTGGGATATATTAGGTTAAAGAAAAGGTATTTTTTAAAATATTTTTTTATTATGTTATGTTAGTCACCATACAGTACATCATTAGTTTTTGATGTAGTGTCCCATGACTCATTGTTTGCATATAACACCCAGTGTTCCCTTCCACTCCCCATGCTGTGCTTTCTCTGAGAGAGAGAGAGAGAGAGAGAGAGAGAGAGAGAGAGAAAGCACAGCATGGGCAGTGGGAGAGGGAGAGGGAGAAGCAGGCTCCCCGCTAAGCAAGGAGCCTGATGTGGGACTCTATCCCGGGACCCTGGTATCATGATCTGAGCCGAAGACAGATACTTAATCAACTGAGCCACCTAGGCATCCCTAAAGAAAATGTATTCTTAAAATTAATTTTACGTGTGTCTTTTTACTCTTCTGTAATGTGACTCCTGGAAAATTTAAAATTACGTGGCTTGCATTACATTTCTTATTGGATAAGGCTGCTTGAAAGAGCAAAAGATGCTGCCTCCACGAACCCACAGATGACTTGTCCTAAGGAGTGATGTTTCTCAAGTGAAAATGTGACCCATGGAAAAGCTCAGTCTCCATAGCATGACTTCCAAGGCCGATTGTGATCTGGCATTTCCTGCCTTCCAGTTGCTGTAGACTCAATGTTTGTGATTCCCTAAAATTCATGGGTGGGAGCCTAATTCTTAGTGTGATGGTATTTGGAGGGGGGAGCTGTGGGAGGTAGTTAGATTTAGATGAAGTCATGAGAGTGGGGCCCTCATGATGGGATTAGTGTCCTTGTAAAAGAGACCTCGTAGAACTACTTTGCTCCTTCTGTCATGCGAGAACATAGTGAAAAGACAGCCATCAATGAAACAGGAAGCTTCCACAAGACACACAATCTGCCAGTCATGACTTCCCAGCCTCCAGAACTGTGAGAAATACATTTCTATTGCTTATAAGCCACTCAGTCTATGGGATTTTTGTTTAGCCCAAGTGGACTAAGAAATCAGCCTTGTCTTCTGCACTGTCTTCCTCAAACCCCAGCCCTGAAGAACTACCCTGTGAGTCCTTAACTGCCATGCAGGGTCACAGGTCTATGCCTTGCCACCTCCTGTTGCTTCTCGCCCTGTTGCAGTGGACATGAGGGTGTACATATCTCTCCGAGATCCTGATTTCAATTCTTTTGGATACATACCCAAAAGTAGGATTGCTGGATCATATGGTAATTGTATTTTTAACTTTTTGAGGAACCTCCATACTGTTTTCCATAGCAGATGTACTAATTTACATTCCCACCAACAGTGCACAAAGGTCCTGGTTTTTCTACATCTTCACTGATGACACTTGTTATCTTATGTTTTTCTTGACAATAGCCAACCTAATAGGTGTGAGGCGGTATCTTACTGTGCTTTGATTTTGCATTTCCCTGATGATGATTTCCCTGATGACCTTTGGCTTTCTGTGATGATGATATTGAGCATCTTTCATACACCTATTGGCCATTTGTATGTCTTTGGAGGAATGAACTTTTGATTTGGTAATATGTGCCTCCTTTTCTTTGGCTTACTCTTCTCTCTTTACCTACATCCAGAGCTTAGAAGAAGTGAGCGTTTTGCTGTCCCTGCCCTCTTCCCTGCCAAGGCACCCCGGTCTCCTAGGCAGTGGACTAGATCTTTGGCCTTCCAGGCACATGTGGGGCAAATAGGCAGTGTATACTAGAGTTTATTGTCTTGGCCACTCAAGGGCCAGGTTCTTTTGCCTCCTAACTATAGCTGAATTCTAGAGACTTAGAGTTGTCTGAAGTTTGAGGCATTACTGTATATAATTGTGGCTAGTTCTGGGAATGCAAATATATGCACAGTTGGTAGAACAATATAAGTATATTTGATGTTTCAAAGGTGGGTGCCCATGTGGGTTTATGTGTGTGTATATCATTGTTGCTGTTCTTATTTTTTAATAACTCATGATTCCAAGGAATAAACAGTTACTGTATGCCTTGGTTGTTGGTATGGAATTTAGAAAGGAATAGATTCTGCAACTTGTGCTGAAACCTTTGGACTAAAATGTCCAGGAAAGCCATAGTAATGAAGATGGATCCAAGTTCCACAATGGTGGAGGGGCACCAGGGATGGGGTTCCCTAGCTTTAAGGATAAATTTAAGCCCTGTGGCCAAGCCTACTTGCTTAGCCCAGATCTTGCAGTGGGGGATCAGTATAGGAAAGTCAAGTCAGTATAGCAGTCATGGCACTCCAGTTCTCTCTCTGGGAAATTTCAGGATCTCCCTGCTTCTATTTTGACCTGGTCTTTTTCCTCCATGTCCCATTATGGGCCGGCCTGTCTTCTGTTTCTGGCTTTTCTTATGATTTTTGTCCTGATCTTGCCCATGCATGGGATGAGGGAAATCAGGAGCCTTAGCTGAACCTTTGGCTTTCTGTAACTTGTGTCCTACCTGGATAGCAGGGGAGACTAGAGGAGAGGGAAAGAGATGCACTGTGGAGGCCATAGAAAGGGAGGCTGAGAACATCTGAACTCTTGTTTTGTGCACTTCTCCATTTTGCCCTGTGCACAGGTAAAAATCATACCATCTAGCATAATTCCTTTGCCAGGTGGAACAAGGATAAATGGATTTAACTTCTATTTTTGGATGTTGCTCTGTCTTTGTAGTCCTTTTATCTGAATCCCTTGATCATCTAGAATAGCTTGGCAGTGCTGCATTTCAGAGCAAAGTGAGGAACAGATAAATAATTTATCAATAATAAGATTCTAGTCTGAAGAAAATAGGAAGCTGTTTTTCAGTTCTAAGTCGAGAGGGGGACTGCAGACAAATATTAACATTAGCTGATGCAAATAGGAGGATTTGTTTTCATCCCAAGCTTTCTCCTTGAGCCACTGTCAGTAATGGATAAAAGGGACCACGGAGCCGACCAGCTCAGGAGTGATGAGGCTCTCTTGAGTTGCTGCAAAGCCCAAAAAGCATGTGCATAACCATTTAATTTTTGCTTTCCCTTTTCTGGGAAGAGAAAGAGAAAGGGGGCAAGACAAAGTCTCTTCAAAATCCAATTTGGCTTTTTTTCAACGGGATCATCTATCTTCTCTATCTGGTTTTGCCTGTTAAACACTGATGATGCACATTTTAAGGCATGATCTGTGAGTGCAATTTATTTCTGAATACAGCCTTTCTTCTTAAGAGTATTTGCTATAATGGATATACTGGACTAATATCGGGGATTAAATAAAAAAGGCACTTCAGAGAAAACACATACACCGGTGGAACAATTTTTACTTATCTCCTCACACCCAAATTCAACAGATATCTTCTAGGGGATTTCAGCTTCCAGAAATAAAAGGAACCAATGGGCTAGTAACTGCCCAGTTAGTAGTAGCTACTGTTTATTGGATGTACCAGACACTAGGCATGTTATACTGATGATCATACTTAATCTTCAAAACATCACTGCTGACTGGCTATTATCATACCCATTGTAAGGATGGTGGGCTCAGTCCCTAAGACCTCTGAGCTCATTTCTTCTTTAAAAGACTTAGCTAAGAAACGCCAATGTCAATGGTTGTTTTTCTTCCTTTCCTATAATGCTTGATATCCCTCCTCATAGTCCAATGACCACCACCTTATATCAGTGGTGTCTCCATGACAACTGATCAATTGATAATGATTTCCTTTTTTCTCAGCCTAGGATTTCCCTGGAAGGCAGCTCACCAGCAGATAGACCAGACTACTGGGTAGCGGGAGGGACATTTCACAAAGGGTATTCAGGTCAATAAAAGATGAGGATGCACCTTTGCTGAGGAATGCTGGGTGCTTTCTTGCAGCCCTGCTTGATACCGTCCACTCCTCACACACTGATTCATTTGGCATTTCTACATGATGTTTGTACCATCCATTTATTACCATGGAATCATTTTCCATCTGTTTTGGGCTTACACTATTCCTCTCAGCTGCGATTTTTTTTTTTTTTTGCTTCTTTTGCATTTCTTGGGGTGCGTAACTCTTGGTGGGAACACAGTGGCAATTCTTTGTTCAAAATATTTTTGAGCTTGTATTATGTGTGAGCCATGGTGGCAGATGATGAGGACAAAAGGGCGAATTAGGATATGCTCTTGTCCAGGGCACCTAGGTGGCTCAGTGGGTTAAGCGGTTGCCTTCAGCTCAGGTTATGGTCTCAGGGTTCTGGGATCAAGCCCTGCATCCTGTTCCCTGCTCAGTGGGGAGCCTGCTTCTCCCTCTGCCACTCCCCCTGCTTGTGCTCTTTGTCAAATTAAAAAAAAAAAAAGATATACTCTCGTCCTCAAAGACCTCACGCTCAGATGCAGAAGATAAATCTCTAAGTAGATAATTATAAAATAATATGGCGATTGTAGGGCTAGAGACAGAAATTCAGAGGTTAAAAAGGGAGCTAAACTTAGTTTACTGGTCAGGGAAGACTTGCTGGTGGAAGAGATGTTTGATTTGAATCTCAGTTCAGGGTAGGTAGGACTAGCCAGATAAAGGAAGTGAGAGCGGAAGGGATGGCAAACCATAGTCTGGTATATTTGGAGATCTGCAGCCTTGGTGTAGGTAAAGTATAAATTAAGAGGTAGGGAGTGTCAGGAGATGAGACCCAGTGAATGAAATAACACTGCAAAGAGCTTGGACTTTAGTTGTGGGGAGCCCTTGAAGTGCTTTTAGGCTGTGGACTTAAATATTCATATGTGCATTTAGATACAACTCCAGTGGGGGGGGGGGGGCCGTGGAGCACGATGGTGGAGGAGTAGGAGACCTGGATTTCATCTGGTCTCAGGAATTCAGCTGGCTAGGAATCAAACCATTCTGAACACCTACGAACTCAACAGGAGATCGAAGAAAAGAATAGCAACAACTCTCTGAACAGAAAAGCGACGACTTTCTGGAAGGTAGGACGTGTGGAGAAGTGAATCCGAGGCGATATTCGGGAGGATAAACGGTGGGGGAGGGGGCCTCCGTCGGCCGCTTCTGGAAAGTGATAGAACCGCGGAGCACAAAATCGGAACTTTTAGAAGTCAGCTCCGCTGAGGGACGTCACTCCAGTGGCTAAGTGGGGGGTGGAACCCTCGCGGGACAGTGTGGTCTCAGGACCCTCGGGGTCACAGAAAGACCGGGGGTGCCTGAGTGCGGCAGAGCTCCCAGGTATCGGAGCGGGGAAGCCGGCTGCAGAGACGGAGCCGAGGCGTGGGCTCAGCTCGGGGTTGCCATAAAACTGTGATCCACGGCACAGTCGGGCCACTGCTCCTCCAGCAGGGACCCAACAAGCGGCAGATCCGGGGAGACTCCCCTTCCTCCCCCGGGAGGAGCGGCACGGGAGCGCACCGCAGGGATCTGCAGGGTTTGGAGATTCCACATCGAGTCGGGTTCCAGAGATAGAAACGCTAGGTCACAGGCCGGGTGAGCACGGAGTGCGGCCGGAGACCGGGGACACGGGAGTGACTGACTGCTTTTCTCTGGGGGCGCACTGAGGAGTGGGGCCCCGAGTTCTTGGCTCCTCTGGGCGGAGATTGGGAGGCTGCCTTTTTCACTCTCATCCTCCAAAGCTGTACCGAGAGCTTGAGGGGAACAAAAAGCTCCTGAGAGCAAACCCGAGCAGCTTGCTTAGCCTGGACTGACAAGGGCGGGGCATTTCCGCCTCTGGCAAAGACATTTGGGAACCACGGCAACAGGCCCCTCCCCCAGAAGATCAGCACGAACAGCCAGCCAAGACCAAGTTTACTGATCAATGAGAATGGCAGAACTCCAGCGCTAGGGGACTACTGCACATAGAATTCATGGCTTTTTTTTACCATAATTCATTAGTCTTTCAAAGTAAATTTTTTTAACTTTTTTTTTCAAATTTTTCTTTTTCCCTTTTTCAACCAACATCTTATCAATCCCTTTTTTTAAAAAAACATTTTTATTTTTCATTTTTAGAGTCATATTCTATCCCTTCATAGTAGTTACCCTTATTTTTGGCATATATATATATATATAAGTTGTTCTCTCTTTGAAATTTTGAGATACAGTTTCTTCTAACAGATCAAAATATATCCTAAATCTCTAGTGTATGGCTTTGTTCTAGTCTCCTGCCTGATCACATTCCCTTCACCCTTTTTTTTCTTTCTTTCTTTCCTTTTTTTTAATCCTCTTCTTTCTTTTTTCAAACATCTTCTTAACAATTCCTTTTTAAAAATTTTTTTATAATTTTCATCTTTATAGTCGTCTTCCATCCCTTCATTGTATCAACCCTTATTTTGTCCCTATATAAGTCTTCCTTGCTTTAAAATTTTAGGAGGTACTTTCTTCTAAGAGACCAAAATGCACCCAAAATCTAGTGTGTGGCACTGATCTATGCACCAGCCTGATCATATTTGATCATATACTTTTTTTTTTGTTTTGTTCTTTTTTTTTGTCTATTTCTTTTTTTTCTCTTTCTTTTTTCTTTCTTTTCCCCTGGTTTCAGGTCTTTTCTGATTTGATTAGAGTATATTTTCTGGGGATTTTGTTAACCTGTTAACATTTTTGTTCTCTCATTCATCTATTCTCCTCTGAACAAAATGACAAGCAAAAAAATCACCTCAGCAAAAAGAACAAGAGGTAGTACAGTCTGCCAGGGACCTACTTAAAATGGACATTAGTGTGATGTTGGACCTAGAGTTCAGAATCATGACTTTAAAGATACTAGCTGGGCTTGAAAAAAACCGTGGAAGTGATTAGAGAAACCCTTTCTGGAGAAAGAAAAGAACTAAAATCTAACCAAATCGAAAATCAAAAAGGCTATTAATGAGTTGCATTAAAAAATGGGGGCACTAACTGCTAGGATAAATGAGGCAGAAGAGAGAATCAGTGGTATAGAAGACCAAATGATGGAAAGTAAAGAAGCTGAGAAAAAGAGAGAAACAACTACTGGATCAGGAGGACAGAATTCAAGAGATAAGCAATACCATAAGATGAAACAACATTAGAATAATTGGGATCCCAGAAGAAGAAGAAAGAGAGAAAGGGGCAGAAGGTATACTGGAGCAAATTATAGCAGAGAACTTCCCTAATGTGGGGAAGGAAACAGGCATCAAAATCCAGAAGGCACAGAGAACAGCTCTCAAAATGAATAAAAATAGGTCAACACCCCGACATCTAATAGTAAAACCTACGCGTCTCAGAGACAAAGAGAAAATCCTGAAAGCAGCTCGGGAGAAGAGATATGTAACCTATAATGGTAGAAACATTAGATTGGCAACAGACCTATCCACAGAGACCTGGCAGGCCAGAAAGTACTCGCATGATATCTTCAGAGCACTAAATGAGAAAAATATGCAGCCAAAAATACTATATCCAGCTAGGCTCTCATTGAAAATTGAAGGAGAGATAAAAAGCTTCCAGGACAAACAAAAACTAAAGGAATTTGCAAACATGAAACCAGCCCTACAAGAAAGAGTGAAAGGGGTCCTCTAAGCAAAGAGAGAGCCTAAAAGCAGCATAGACCAGAAAGGAACAGAGAAAATATACAGTAACAGTCACCTTACAGGCAATACAATGGCACTAAATTCATATCTTTCAATAGTTACCCTGAATGAAAATGGGCTAAATGCCCCAATCAAAAGACACAGACTATCAGATTGGATTAAAAAACAAGACCCATCGGTATGCTGTCTGCAAGAGACTCATTTTAGACCCAGAGACACCCCCTCACTGAAAGTGAAGTGGTGGAAAACCATTTACCATGCTAATGGACACCAAAAGAAAGCTGGGGTGCCAATCCTTATATCAGACAAATTAGATTTTAAACCAAAGACTGTAATAAGAGATGAGGAGGGACACTATATCCTACTTAAAGGGTCTATCCAACAAGAAGATCTAACAACTGTAAATATCTATGCCCCTAACATGGGAGCAGCTAATTATATAAGGCAGTTAATAACAAAAGCAAAGAAACACTTTGACAACAATACAATAATAGTGGGGGACTTTAACACCCCCCTGACTGAAATGGACAGATCATCTAAGCAAAAGATCAACAAGGAAATAAGGACTTTATTTTTTTAATAAAGATTTTTTTATTTTTATTTATTTGAGAGAGAGAGAATGAGAGATAGAGAGCACGAGAGTGAAGAGGGTCAGAGGGAGAAGGAAATAAAGACTTTAAATGACACACTGGACCAAATGGACTTCACAGACATATTCAGAACATCCCATCCCAAAGCAACAGAATACACATTCTTCCCTAGTGCCCGTGGAGCATTCTCCAGAATAGATCACATCCTAGGTCACAAATCAGGTCTCAACCGGTACCAAAAGATTGGGATCATTCCCTGCATATTTTCAGACCACCTGCTTTGAAACTAGAACTCAATCACAAGAGAAAAGTCAGAAAGGACTCAAATACATGGAGGCTAAAGAGCATCCTGCTAAAGAATGAATGGGTCAACCAGGAAATTAAAGAAGAATTAAAAAAATTCATGGAAACCAATCAAAATGAAAACACAACTGTTCAAAATCTTTGGGATGTAGCAAAGGCAGTCCTGAGAGGAAAGTATATAGCAATACAAGTCTTTCTTAAGAAACAAGAAAGTTCTCAAATACACAACCTAACCCTACATCTAAAGGAGCTAGAGAAAAAAACAGCAAATAAAGCCTAAACCCAACAGGAGAAGAGAAATAATAAAGATCAGAGCAGAAATCTATGAAATAGAAACCAAAAGAACAGTAGAACAGATCAACGAAACTAGGAGCTGGTTCCTTGAAAGAATTAACAAGATTGATAAACCCCTGGCCAGATTTATCAAAAAGAAAAATGACCCAAATCAACAAAATCATGAATGAAAGAGGAGAGATCACAACCAACACCAAGGAAATACAAAAAAATATAAGAACATATTATGAGCAACTCTATGCCAGCCAATTAGATAACCTGGAAGAAATGGATGCATTCCTAGAAATGTGTAACTTCTAAAATTGAACCAGGAAGAAATAGAAAACCTGAACAGACCTATAACCACTAAGGAAATTGAAGCAGTCGTCCAAAATCTCCCAACAAACAAAAGCCCAGGGCCAGATGGCTTCCCAGGGGAATTCTACCAAACATTTAAAGAGGAATTAATAACTATTCTCCTGAAACTGCTCCAAAAAATAGAAATGGAAGGAAAACTTCCAAATTCATTTTATGACGCATCCATTACCTTGATCCCCAAACCAGACAAAGACCCCATCAAAAAGGAGAATTACAGACCAATATCCTTGATGAATATGGATGCAAAAATTCTCACCAAAATACTAGCCAATAGGATCCACCAGTACATTAAAAGGATTATTCACCATGACCAAGTGGGATTTATCCCTGGGCTGCAAGGTTGGTTCAACATCCGCAAATCAATCAACGTGATACAATATATTAACAAAAGAAAGAACAAGAATCATATGATCCCCTCAATAGATGCAGAAAAAGCATTTGACAAAGTCCAGCATCCTTTCTTGATCAAAACTCTTCAGAGTATAGGCATAGATGGTACATACCTCAATATCATAAAAGCCATCTATGAAAAACCTACAGCGAATATCATTCTCAATGGGGAAAAACTGAGAGCTTTCCCCCTACGGTCAGGAACACGGCAGGGATGTCCATTATCACCACTGCTATTCAACATAGTGTTAGAAGTCCTAGCCACAGCAATCAGACAACAAAAAGAAATCAAAGGCATCCAAATCAGCAAGGAGGAAGTCAAGCTCTCACTCTTTGCAGATGATGGGATACTTTATGTGGAAAACCCAAAAGACTCCACCCCAAAACTGCTAGAACTCATACAGAAATTCAGTAAAGTGACAGGATATAAAAGCAATGCACAGATATCAGTGGCATTCCTATACACCAACAACAAGACAGAAGAGAGAGAAATGAAGGAGTCGATCCCATCTACAATTGCACCCAAAACCATAAGATACCTAGGAATAAATCTAACCAAAGAGGCAAAGGATCTGTACTCAGAAAACTATAAAATACTCATGAAAGAAATTGAGGAAGACACAAAGAAATGGAAAAACGTTCCATGCTCATGGATTGGAAGAACAAACATTGTGAAGATGTCAATGCTACCTAGAGCAATCTACACATTCAATGCAAACCCCATCAAAATACTATCCACTTTTTTCAAAGAAATGGAACAAATAATCCTAAAATTTGTATGGAACCAGAAAAGACTCCGAATAGCCAGAGGAATGTTGAAAAAGAAAAGCAAAGCCGGCGGCATCACAATTCTGGACCTCCAGCTCTATTACAAAGCTGTCATCATCAAGACAGTATGGTCCTGGCACAAAAACAGACACATAGATCAATGGGACAGAATAGAGAGCCCAAGAAACAGACCCTCAACTCTATGGTCAACTCATCTTTGACAAAACGGAAAGAATGTCCAATGAAAAAAAGATAGTCTCTTCAACAATTGGTGTTGGGAAAATTGGACAGCCACATGCAGAAGAATGAAACTGGACCATTTTCTTATACCACACACAAAAATAGACTCAAAATGGTTGAAAGACCTCAATGTGAGACAGGAGTCCAACAAAATCCTAAAGGAGAACACAGGCAGCAACCTGTGTTCTCCTTTAGAGAGCACACCTTCTTCCTCGAAGAAGCCGCAGCACCTTCTTCCTAGAAACATCGCCAAAGGCAAGGGAAGAAAGGGCAAAAATGAGCTATTGGAATTTCATCAAGATAAAAAGGTTTTGCACAGCAAAAGAAACAGTCCACAAAACCAAAAGACAACCGACAGAATGGGAGGAGATATTTGCAAATGACATATCAGATAAAGGGCTAGTATCCAAAATCTATAAAGAACTTATCAAACTCAATACCCAAAGAACAAATAATCCAGTCAAGAAATGGGCAGAAGACATGAACAGACACTTTTCCAAAGAAGACATCCAAATGGCCGACAGACATATGAAAAAGTGCTCAACATCGCTCGGCATCAGGGAAATCCAAATCAAAACCTCAATGAGATACCTCCTCACACCTGTCAGAATGGCTAAAATTAACAAGTCAGGAAACGACAGATGTTGGCGGGAATGTGGAGAAATGGGAACCCTCCTACAGCGTTGGTGGGAATGCAAGCTGGTGCAACCCCTCTGGAAAACAGTATGGAGGTTCCTCAAAAAGTTGAAAATAGAGCTACCATACGATCCAGCAATTGTACTACTGGGTATTTACCCCAAAGATACAAATGTAGGGATCCGAAGGGCTATGTGCACCCCAATGTTTATAGCAGCAATGTCCACAATAGCCAAACTGTGGAAAGAACCAAGATGTCCATCGACAGATGAATGGATAAAGAAGAGGTGGTATATATACACAATGGAATATCATGCAGCCATCAAAAGGAATGAGATCTTGCCATTTGCAACGACGTGGATGGAACTGGAGGATGTTATGCTGAGTGAAATAAGTCAATCAGAAAAAGACATGTATCATATGACCTCACTGATATGAGGAATTCTTAATCTCAGGAAACAAACTGAGTGTTGCTGGAGTGATGAGGGGTGGGAGGGAAGAAAAAGATAGCAGGAGGGGAAGAATGAAGGGGGGGAAATCAGAGGGGGAGACGAACCGTGAGAGACGATGGACTCTGAAAAACACACTGAGGGTTCTAGAGGGGAGGAGGGTAGGGGGATGGGTTAGCCTGGTGATGGGTATTAAAGAGGGCACGTTCTGCGTGGAGCACTGGGTGTTAAGTACAAACAATGTCTCATGGAACACTACATCAAAAACTAATGATGTAATATATGGTTATATACATAACAATACAAAAATTTAAAGATGGAATGAACTCCAGTGGATGATGATAGGTAATTTTTTCCTCTTCCTTGTTTTCCTTTTGTAAACATTTTACAAAAGTTCAAGGAGAAGTGGAGTGTCAACTGCGCCGTTGCACCCCTTATCCTATTGCAGGGTTCCTTGTGCATGTCTTCCATGGGCTAATGCCAGGTAAGCTGTCCCAGCCACCCTTCCTCTGGCATTGGCCTTGGGGATTGGTGACTTCTTTACTCTTGTTCACATTTATTTTTGTGATATAAAAAAAAAGCACTGATCCCCTACAGTCACAAAGATCAAGGGTCATATTCCAGCTATGACTTTAACTAACTGTTTGGTCTTGGGCAAGACATACCAACCTCTCTAAGCCTCAATTTATTCCTCTGTAATGTGGGATAATAATGTCCAACCTCCAGGGCTATGGTGAAGAATGCTCCTGGCAGAGTACCTGGTACATAGTAGATGTTCAATGAGTGTTGATTCTCTCCCTCCATATATATCAAATACATCATTGATCTCTGAACTAAAGCATTCTTATTTCCTTCCAGTATTTCAAGTAGGGTGGGGCAGGGAGTAGCCCCTGAGAGTGATGCAGTTAAATTAATGCTAGCTTCTAATATGTGTCAGGCATTGTTCCAGGAGCTTTAGGCACTCTAAACTAAGTTTGATTTGTGTATTTATTCTGAATGCAGGTGTACAGTTTTACAAATGAGGGAACTGGATCCACAGAGGTTGGATGCCTTGCCTATGATCATGTGGATGGAAATGTTAAAATCTTGGATCTTATTAAAGCTGTCTTTTTCATTATGCCAAACTTTTTACTAAATACCAGGCATTTTGTGGGACACTGGAGAATTGAAGAGTTGAATAATAGTGTTTCTCCCTGAGAAACTCATGGATTAATGGGAGGAGAGGGACAGATATTTGTAGGGCCCTTAGAAAACAGCGTGGAGGGCACCTGAGTGGCTCAGATGGTTAAGCCTCTGCCTTCAGCTCAGGTCATGATCCCACGGTCCTGGGATTGAGTCCTGCATTGGGCTCCCTGCTCAGTGCAGAGGCTGCTTCTCCCTCTCCCTCTGCCATTTCCTCTGCTTGTGCTCTCTGGTTCTATCTCTCTGTCAAATAAATAAATAAAATCTTAAAAAAACAAAACAAAACAGCATGGAAGTGCAGAGAGAGGTGAGCTTAGGATGCTATCAGAGCCAAGTGAAGAGGTGCCACCAAGGGCTGGGGGGACCCTCTGTGGGCCCTTTTTTTTCCCCTCGGTGTCCATCATCTGCTGGGGATTAGATGCTAATTATTGGATAGAACCTCAAAGCCAGTTCCATGGAAATGCTTCAGTGGTAGAAACATTGGCCAGCTCTACAAAGACTTCCTCTCTGTGTCCTCCTGGTCTTTGGTAAAGTCATATTGGGAGTCACTTTGGAAGATTGGTGATGGGTTCCATCCATTTGTTTGGTCTCTATGATGAGTTTTCTTTTTAATGGGCAAAGGAGCCCATTTCCCTGCCACCTGTCAGTGTTTAGCTCTCCACTGGGGCTTATTACTGCTGCTATCTGCTGCAAAGGAGAAGTTTGCATGTTTTGAGTAGGGGCTCACAGAAGTCATTAGAGGAGAAGAGGCTGAGCTGAGAATCCAGGTGGAAGCATTTACTATCAGTACAATAACAAAACTGTTTTCCTGCCTCCTTCCCTGATATCCAGCAAGATCACCATTCCCCACGCACCCCCCTCTCAGACCCTTACAGCCATCCAGCCATATTCTCCATCCTCTTCTTCATGCCACCTTACTGGGCATGAATCCTGTCTCATTTCATCACTCAATGTTATAGATGAGCAGATTTAGCCACTATTTAGCAACGATCAAGCAGCTTGACAACACGTTGTCAACTTTTATTTCATGTATTGACTAGGTAGTAAGTGGGGCAAATTGATGTTTAAGGAGACAAAAGATCCTCTGAATTTTCCGCTGTGAAAAATGAATGGCTACAGAATTGAAGAAGACATGGTTCCTGCCTCAAGGAGCTTGCAAGTGGTTGTGTTACATGTGTTTGTGCATGTGTGTATGATGGAGTGAACAATTACAAGTGAGGTGTGATGGATCCAATGATGGGCAGGAGTGTAGGGTACTGTAGTAGCCCAGAAGAGGGACATAAATGCCTTGCTATAAGCTTGGGGCTGGGGAGGGGCATTGGGAGGGGTGGGGAGGCATGAGATTTACATTTAGGAAAAAAGTCACTCTGATTGCAGTGTGGAGGACTAGTTAGGGCAGTTCCAGTGTAGAAGGCTAGTGTAGTAGTCCAGGAGAGAGATGGATTAGGATGTTGGTGGAGATAGAAAAAAGTATGTTTCAAGGACTATAAAGAGATTAAAAGGGGCTTGGTGAGACATTTACTATGATGGGTGAGTGAGAGGCAGGTGTCAGGATGACACCGATGATTCTGGCTTGAGCAACAGGATGGTTAATAGTGTGACTTACTGAGATAATGATTCTTGGAAGAGATCAGAATGGGGGCCTGGAGAGGAAGAGCAAAATTTGGTTTTAGATCCTTTGAGTGTGAGATGCTTTGGGAATGCTCAAAGGGTGGTGTTAAATAAGAAGTTTTACATAAAGACCTGGAGCTGAGAAGAGGGTTCTGGACTGTTTCTATAAATGTGTAAGTCGTCTTTGTTGTGGTGTAACTGAAGCTGAGGGCAGAGAAGACAGTGTTACTTCGGAAGAGAAGGAATGCTTGGAGTTAGATTTGGATGGATCCCTACTCCTTATGGACAGGGCAAGGGAGACCAATCTACAAAGAAGATGGAGATGATATGGCTAGAGAGGAAGAAATAGAGCTAGCATGTTGTTGGGTCATGAAAGCCCACGGACAAGTATTTCAGAAAAGAGGAAGGGGCAACAGTGTTTAATTCTATTGAGAGGCCAACGAAGATGAGGCCTAGAAAGCGTCCACTGAACATGGTGGCATGGACTTCAGTGGGATATTAGCAAGTGCTATTTCAGCGGAATGATGCCTTGGATCCAGATCAGAGTGGCTTGTGGGGTGTGTGAGAAGTGGAGAAATGGCAGCGATGAGTGAAGACAACTCTTCTTTCAAGTTTGACAGTAAAGGGAGGAGGAAGATGGGCAGCAGGACTCTAGTGCTGACGGTGGGCAAATGCTTAAGAACAGAGACAAACCAATCAGAAAGGGGTTGTGAATTTGGGATGGAAAAGGATAAATAATAGTAAAAGATTCAGAAGGGGGTAGGTGGCAGTGGGATGCAAAGATCAAATGGGGGGATAGTTGTGTTAACTCCTCTCCTGTTGTCAGAGTGAAGCAGGATGGGATGGGTGCCCTTGCAGGCGTGTCTGTGTGTCTGGTTGTGGGGGTTTCCTATCTGATAGCATCTGTTTTCTCTGTAAAGTAGGAGACGAGATCGTCTGATGAGGAAGAAGAATGTTGGTCTGTAGCAGGGGCAGAAGCTTGAGAAGGGTAGATAAAGTTCGTAAAAAATTACTATGCAAAGTGACAGAGATGGTGTGGTAATTTTGTTTGGCAGAGTTGTGGGTTCATCTGAGGTTGGGGGTGAAGAATGTGTAGTGGATCCGAGAGGGCCTGGTTGGCTTTTCCTGCTTGGACAATGTCTCGGAAATGGCACCCAGTTGGGTTTTCCCAGGCTTGTGTTTTATCTGGGTGGTGCAAACAAAAAGCAGCAGATGGGCCAGGGAGCTTGTGATATGGGTAAAGATGTTACTAACATCATGGGTCATGGAGACCAAGTTAAAATCAGTAAGTAAAGAGAGGAGAGGGCTGAGGACCTGGGAGAAACAAGAGGTCAAGAGTGGTCACAGTGAGAGCAGTTGAATAAGCAAGGTAGAATAAGCTGGAAGGGCTTGCATTAGTGATTCTAGGAGTAGAACACTTATAGGTAATGCAAATTCGGAGTGAGAGGTGGAGGGAGAAGACCACTGGCAATGAATAGGTCAGGAGACTAAATAAGAGGTCATCTATCTACTGCGTCATCCATGTGGGTGCTGCCATCACCCAGGATGATGGCAAAGCCTGGGGTGGAAAACCAAAATAACATAGACCAGCCTTCACTGAATGATTGCTAGTGACAGGCAGATTGGCAGATTAGAGCAGCTCAGAGGAAGAGGAGGATTAGGTTCTATGGTATTTCACCCAGAAAAGCTTGTAACAAATGGCTCTCAACCTTCTTTCAGAGGGCATCAGTAAATCATTATAGCTATCCTTAATGCATTTATTCACACATTTGTTTAACACCTATTGGCTGTTGAATATTAACATTATTGAGCATTCTCTGTTTGTCAGGCACATGGTTAGAAACTGGTGTGACAAATAAGTGAGACACATTTCCCAGGGACTACCTATTTAGTAGAAGACATAGATACAAAGACATGGACCTACAATGCAATGCATTGTGTTATTTCTGAAGTAGACGAACAATTTTCATGATGGCGCAGAGGAGTGAGTAATTACTTCTTATTGGAGAAGGTGAACAAAGTGTCCCAGAAGAGATGCTTATTTAGGCTGGAAGTTGGAAAGTGAGTAATTTTACCATATGGTGAAGGGTGGTGGCGGAAATAAGATTTTTGGTAGAAGAATGAGCAAGTGGAAAGGCTCAGAGGTGTGAGAGTATACTGGGAATATAATGTCTCTCATCAGCATCTTTTCCATTTTGCTTGGTGGGTGATGGTTTGCTGCTCTGAGAGTGAGCTTCTCAGAAGATAAAGTAAAAATAAAAAAGGAGTTCTCGGGTGCTGGGTCCAGGGAGATGGTAAGACAGGGCAGTGCTGCCTTGAAGGGTGAAAGATGAAAGAGGAATGTATAGTGTCATAACTCATACAGGATGACAGTGATGTGGTTACAGAAGAGGAGGCCATATGCAACTCTACATCCAGGGATCCAAGAGGGCTGTTTTTCATTCACTGGGAAATAAACTTTCCCGTTACCCTGGAAATTGGCATAGGCTTAGCTCATAATTATACAAGGATACTCCAATGTTTGATGACAACTTTACCTTTGAGGGTTTAAAAAAAAAACTATATTTATTTACAGCAAAGGCCACACATGAAGTCTTAATTGTCCACCATTGAATTTGACATCAAGTAGAATGTCTGGCATGCTCTGCTTGCCATGCATGTTATTTTTGTGACCTTTTTTTCCCGACAACTCTATTCTGTTGAAGCTATTGTGATTAATCTTAACCTTAATCAGAAGGAAGGTCAAGTAAATTTCACTGTTAGTATTGCTCAGACTGAGTTCTGGTGCTAGACTGTAAGGTTTTTGAGAGCACACATCATGTGTTATTGATCTCTTTACTTTTTATACTGAGCACTGTGCCGACGTTGGGCTTGGTAGGGCAATCACATGACACTGTACTGCCATGTGCATTCTGTGCCCACAGCAGGCATCACCAATCAATCATCACACATTTCCTGTGGAGTCGGAATGGCCTCAGTGTTCTCAACACAGTGATCTGGACGGTCACTACTAATTGATGGAGTTGACCCATGAGATGAATCAACTGCCAACTGACTGGGCTTCATAGGACTGCCATAGTACCAAAAACCAGGTGGCTTAAAACAACAGAAATGCATTCTCTCAGAGCTGTGGAGGCCAGAAGTCCAAGATTAAAGTATCTACGGGGGTGGTTCCTTCTGGAGGCTCTGAGTGAGCACCCATTCCATGTCTCCTAGTTCCCGGTGGCTGCTGGCAGTCCATGGCTTTTCTTGTTTTCTAGCTGTATAGTTCCAGTCTCTGCATCCATCTTCACATGGCCTACTCACCTCTGTGTTGCTGGGGTGTCAAATCTCCCTCCCTTTTCTCTTGTAAGAACACCAGTCATTGGATTTAGGGCCCACCTTAAATCCAGGATGATCTTATCTGGAGAGTCTTAATTCTATCTGCAAAAACTATTTCCAAAAAGATCAAAATCACAGGTACTGAGGGTTAGTACTTGGATCTATCTTTTGGGACCACCGTTCAACCCACTGAACCATCCCTGTAACTGGTATTAGTTCATGCCCAGGCACCTGGGTAAGAGGCACCTGCTTGTCTTTCCTGTTCCTGAGTGTCTGAGTCCTTCAGCAAGACCTTCCCAGTTTCAGTCTCTGAAGTCCTAGGGTCTACCTTATGTCTTATTAGTCTTATCTCTTACCATAGGCCAAAGACCCACCCCTGAGCCATGAGCTCAAAGCCCTGTGTCATACCACTATGCTGCCTTGGTGCTGACTGCTGGCTGTTGAAGGGTTTCTACTGTGAGACTTCCCATGGCCTGTCATTACCTCTCTCCAAATGCATGCAGGCTTACAGGCACTCTGTTGGTTTCCAGCAGCTTATTCCCATACATCAGAGGTTCCCTCCGGACTCCTTTTCCTCTCACCATCCAGAACCTGCTTGTTGGGTTCTAGGCTTATATTTCTCATCCTGGATCTAGGTACCTGGCCTCTGTCTCTCTGACCAATCACTTCTAACTCATCCTTTTTTTGGATGGTGTGGTTTTTGATTCTGGCCATGACATTCGCAGCCTCACAAGTCAACTCTGACTTAACCCCATGCCCAGCCCTGGATCCTAGAATTTTTCTGACCTGGCTGTTATCATGGATGAATATCTGTGTATAGGCCTTTACTTGTGAGAAAGAACTCATTCCCTACCTGCTGTATCTTCTGCGCATGACTGATCCTATTTTTGTTGTAAGAGATGACTAGAGGGAAGATTATAATTGTGCATTTTATAAGGATGCCCCAAGGACAGTGACCTATCCACCAGAGGGGTCTCCTTAATGTGGACTCAAAGGAGAAATTTCTCTCAGATCATATTACTGGACAAAGCTGGGATTCACCTGTGAAAGTGCTTTTTTTAAAAAATTACTTTATTATTTTTAGTCACATCAGGAAGCTGCTTTTGCTGTACTTTTGCTGCTAGGAAGCTCAGAGCTAAATTTGTACTCTCTAGCAAGTGAGTGGGACATTGTTGTGTGTTTCTGTGCACTAACTCAATCTTTGGCTGCATTACTTTAATTTTTCTAATGGATATATTTGGAATTGCAGCCCAGCTCAAATTAGCTGTTCCCCCTCACCTCTGGTGGGGGACCCCAACTTGCTACTTTGAATAATGTTATCCACTGCTATGGACTAAATTATGTTCCTCCCAAATTCCTGTTGAAGCCCTAACCCCACCCAGTGTGATGGTGTTTGGACATGGGGACTTAGAGAGGCAATTAGGTTCAGATGAGGTCATGATATGATGTTGGGGACCTCATGATGGGATTAATGCTCTTATAAGAACAGACACTGGAGAGCTTGCTTCCTCTCTGTATCTCTAACTATTTGCACCAAGGAAAAGCCACATGGGACACAGTGAGTAGGTGACTGTCTGCAACCCAAGGAGAGCTCTTGCCGGGCACTGACCGCACTGATGCCTTGGTATTGGACTTCCAGTCTCTGGAACTGTAAGAAAACAAAATCCTGTTGTTTAAGCCACACAGTCTATGGTATTTTGTTATGGCAGCCTGAGCTAAGACACCCACTCCCAGCCTCAACTAATGATTGGATAAGTGGCAGCCATCTGTGACAAGCTGCACATAAGACCAGCTCTTCCTGGGAATTTGGGGTTGGACCAAGGGAGAGTCAGCATCTCTCCAGGTGGTTTGAGCCCAAGGAAGTAGGCTTTGGAGCTGCAGGTTACTTTATGGCTGGGCAGGAGGAGAGCCAGTCTTCCGAGAAAGGAGAGAGAAGCAGGTGCACCAAGATAAATATTGTTGAAGGACAGGCAGCTGATACTTCCTGGGACCCAGAAAGAGCCTTGTTACTGGTACTGTCCTTCCTGGGACCTGGTAACTTTCTCACTCTTGGGTTCTACAGATTCAATCTTAAGTTTTTTTTTTTTTTAATTCTTATAAAGCTAGCTTGAAATTATTTCTGTTAGTTGAAAACAAACAAAAATTCTCAAGTAAGCCCTTTGCTCCAATGCTTTGCCTTTTCAATACTGATGTTTTGGTCCTGCACGATCTTTTCTAAGGTGCCTCAGAATCCTTTGTAGGAATGGGTAGATTATGAATAACTGAAACTAATTCAGATATTTTCTTCTGAAGCTATGTGGGGGAGCTGCTGAGACAGGTCATGAAGTCTCTTGGATGTCACAGATAACGAGACAGCATCCGGGGAGACGTTGAGACCATGGAGAGGTTGGTGGTTGACCTGGGGTTCCTTCAGCTGGACAGTCTGTCTTTTGCCCCAAAGGAAAATTATGTTAGCCTGACATGACTTGTTTTCAAAGCACGTTGTTAACTTTTCCCCTAGTTCGCTCTTGCTTTGCCAGCAGTAGCTGATTGGTGAGTTATTTGTGCTTATTTTTCAGAACACACCATGAATAGTCTCAATTATGGCTCCAAACAATTGCGATTTCTGTTATTGAGGATTTATAGAAGCACTTACATTTCTAAACAACCTTTTATGACACTCTATTTCTATGGTAACCTAGATAGGCCACTCAGTACACATGGGCACTTCTTTGGGAAAACCTGATAGAAGAAAATCTGAATTTACAGAAGAGATAAATAAGAGGTTGGCTATTCACATGGTTTTATAGAGGATTCACAGATAGCAGGCTCCTCTAGTGCATTAGGTACATTCCCTATTCTCTTTACAGATCATGAACAATGTCTTACACATAATAGGTTCTGAATGAAAATTTTGTTGATTGATTGATGAGCCACTTGGGAAGGAGAGAAATGCGAAGCTGGGGTTATAGTTTGCGGCTGCCAACTTGAGATAAATCAGAAAGAACAGAAAGCATCCTGAGCAGATAGCCAGAGTCAGTGGGGAAATGGGACTCAATTTTTAAAAATGTGATTCACATACAGTTTTTCAGAAGCTACTTTCTGCATCAACCAAGATATACATGAATTTTTCACATCAGTGTGCTTCAAGGCCCAAGAGATTGGACCTCGCCCAGGATCACAGCACTAAGCAGTCAGAGGAGAAGGTAGGCACCTTGGGCCTCACCTGGCCCAGTGTTTTTGCAGAGAGGAGTTGCTTTTCATTTTCTAAGGCTCAGGTCGCTCTGAGAAGGATTGCATTTTGCAAACCTGAGACCTTGACTAGCACACGGAGCAGGGGCTGCTTTGACTATCTTTTTGTCAAAGGCCTGCATTTGTAAGGACTCTTGGTTGTAAAGAGCAGAGCAAAGAGCCCTTGTCCACTGGAGCTGGTTTGAACAAGAAAGGGGAATTTATTATAAGGAAACAGAGTTGCTTTCTAGACTCCAAGGTCAGGAATGTGGCTGGGCCTTGGACAGGGTTGACCTAGGAGGTGAAAAGGTGTGAGGAATGAAGGCAGCTCCTGTCTGCATGCTTGTTCCATCCTTTTCTGTCAGGGTCTGGCTTTATCTGCCCCTGCATGGGGGCACACTGTGGAGAAGGAGGTCATTGACAGCCCACAAACAACATGCACAGTGTTGACTCTGACCTCTGGGGCAAGCCTGAGAAAGTGTGCCCTATAGCAACTGATGAGCTCTGAGAAATAAAGTTGAATCAAGAGCTACCAGTAGATAATTTTGATTCTATAAGAATTCACCAAACACCCCTTGTGTATCTGTCCCTGTGATAGGTGCTAAGAGATAAAATAAATAAGAACATACCCTAGCCTTGTCAGTTCATTGTCTAGCAGGCACAATGTTAGATAAGTAAAGAAATATATCATGGAAGTTGCTGGGATGGAGATAGTCACAGATTTTGGGGGGGATTCAAAGGAGGGGTGTGTGGCATTTCTGTGTGCATTTATTCATTCAATAAACATTCTTGGGCCAGAAACTTCTCCAGGGCCCGGGAATACAACAATGTACCTGGTAGACAAAGACACTGCCCTCAGGGGAGGAATGGGTCACAAATGTAAGCAAATACATCACCAACACAACTTTGTGGGTGATATAGTGTGAAGGGGAGGGAGAAAGAAAGACCACTGGAAATGAGTAGGCCACAAAAGTGAGGAAAAGGCCATTGTGTGGGCATGCATGTGGGAGCTGACATAAACCAGGCTGGTGGTAGAGCCTGGGGTAGAAACAATAATCTGTGCCAGCCTTCAGTGAACAATGAAGAATCAAGAATGATAATGCTAAACAAGGTAACTTCAAAGAGTGATAGGTGCTAGGAACGTAGAAACAAGGGGTGTGTTAGGGAGTCTAGGGCAGGGGCTATTTTAGTTGAAAGGTCCAGTAGGCCTCTGTGAGGAGGCATCATACCCTATTGAAGAGACATTTCAGGCATGGAGAGCGGCAAATGCAAAAGACATGAGGAGAAATGAGCTGGATGTGTGCATGAGAACTAGCAAGGGGTTAACAAGGGGTAGGGCATCAAGGTCAAAGAGGGGGGCAGGGGCCAGATCACAACTTTGTGATCCTTGTGGGCTGTGATGAGGACTTGGACTTTATTTTAAGCGCCACTGGAAGCTAGTGAATGAAGGTTTTTGTCAGGGTTGGCTTTCTTAGTATTGGGAAAAGACCATTGTGACTGCTGGGTAGAGGAGGGGCAGCGAAGGGCATGGGAGGAAGTGGGGAGCACAGTGAGGAGGCTCCTGTCATGCCCAGTGGGGAGGAGAGGTCAGGTCATGGAGCCTGAGATTAGTGGTCATGGTAGAAGGGAAAAGAAGTTACAGGTATCCCCTGCTTGTGAGAAATTCATGTTATGCCACTTGGCTTGTACAGAAGACCTACCTGCCTTAATCCCTGTGTTCATTAACTGAAAGAAATATGAAGAAGGATTTTGCTTTTATGAAAAAAAGGTAGAAAGTGAAAATAGCATTCAGCGTTTGCTTTGTAGGGAGCCACTATAGAGGCGGTGAGCACCCTGGGCAGTGAGAGTGGTGCCTCCAAGCCCCTTCCTTGGGAATGACACTCAGCATCTCAGCATCAAGCTGCCAGAGGTTAAGAACTGTATCTGAACATCTGTGCTTTACCTCCATTTATTTTGCGCATCTGTTAGCAAGATGTGTCTTAAGGTATCAGTAGAGCCTGAGAGGTTATTTTTTGGGTCTGGGAATGTTAAAAATTTTATTCATATAAATTAATAGTAATTGCTTTTTTGCTTTATGCCATTTTGGCTTACAAAAGTTGTCATGGGAATGCTCTACTTTGAGAGAGTGGGGGAAACCCGTACCCAGACCGGGGACATATTTTGAAGGTAGACTCATGAGGACTTGCAAATAGGTTGGATGTAGGGAGTGAAAGAGAGGACTCAAGGATGAATTCTTAGGTTTGTTTGTTTTTTTTTTTTAAAGATTAATTTATTTATTTTGGAGAGAGAGAGAGAGCTCGAGCAGGGGGAAGGGCAGAGGGAGCGGTAGAGGGAGAGAGAATCTCAAGCAGACTCCCTGCTGAGTGCTGAGTCCGATGCTGGGCTCAATCCCAAGATCCTGAGATCATGACCTGAGCCGAAATCAAGAGTTGGAAGCTCAACTGACTGAGCCATCAGGTGCCCCACTAATTCTTAGGTTTTTAATCAAGCAAATGGGGAAATGGTGGTGCCATTTATGGAGAAGCAGAAAAGTAAGGGAGGAAAAAACATGTGTCGGAGGTCTGGTGAGCGGGGAAGCAAAGAGTTCTATCTCATCCTATCAAATGGGAGGTTTCTCTTGGATGTCCAAGTGGAGATGTGGGGTGGACAGAGGAAGGTAAGAGTCTGGTATTCTAAGCAGCACTGTCCAATGGAAATACAGCATGAACCACAAATGGGAGCCACATAGGTGGTTTTTTAAAAAAAGATGTTTTTATTTGAATAGAGTTGACACACAATATTACATTTGCATGGGTTGTTTTTAAATTCACTAGAAGCTTTAAAAAAAAAAAAAAGGAGGGGGGTGGCGCCTGGGTGGCTCAGTCAGTTAGGCGTCAGGCTTCAGCTCAGGTCATGATCCTGGAGTCCTGGAATCGAGCTCTGAGTTGGGCGCCCTGCTCAGCGGGGAGTCTGTTTCTTCTTCTGCCCCTGACCTCACTCGTGCTCTTTCTCTCACTCTCTCTCTCAAATAAGTAAAATCTTTAAAAAAATAAATTCACTAGAAGCCACATTAAAAAAGTAAAAAAGAAACATGAAATTAATTTTGATATATTTTTTGTAATCCAACATATCTCAAATATTGTAATCTCAGTGTGTGGTTAATATAAAACAGTGAGGCATCTCATTATTAACTTGTTAAAATCTAGTGCATATCTCCCATCTCAGCCTAGTCACAACCTAGTCACAACCTGGCCCCATGTGGGTAGTGGTTACCGGATTGGAAGGTGGACCTCTAGAGAAAGTTGAGGTTATAGAGTTACATTTGGGGGTATCATCATAGAAGGGGCATGGGATTACCTAGGAACACCTAGGGAGTGCAGATGGAGAAGGTGACTGAAGAACCAGCCTGGGACGCTCCAAAATTGACAGCTTGGATAGAGAAGGGACAGCAGGGAGTCTGGGAAAGAATGAGAAGACATGGTAGAGAAGAATTTGGAGTGTGGACAGTCTAAGAAGCTGAGACCAAGTGATTCCAGGATTCTAGAAGGCTCCATGGCTAAGTCCTGAAGCATGAGCCATGAAGAAGAGGGAAAGGGCCTTGGTGAATGTCAGGGACAGCAGGAGCAAAGCAGTGGGATTGCTGGTGGGCATGTGAAAGGGACCAGGAGAGTGGATTTTTCTAGAGTGGCCAGGGAGGAGGATGGAGGGATGAGGGTGTTGGACCTGAGAGTCTTGTGTTTATGCCAAGGACTCAGAGCTTCATTTGTTTGGGTCAGTGGTTTAGGCCACATTTAAACCACACCAGGAGAGCTGTGCGTGCGTGTGTGCGCACATGCACGCGCGCGCACACACACACACACACACACACACACTTCCCCTGGTCACTCTGAGGTCAGGTATACTGGGCTGTCTGCTAGGGCTAGTCCTGCTTTCCCTCCTATTCAAGAATAAAGAATGAGAGTCACGGTCTCTTAGGATTAATTGTTTGACTTTATAAACAAAAATTGCATTTCTAAATTTTAGTTTCTATTAATAATGAATCACTCACAACACGCCTTGCAGGGGATTGCAACATATTGGTGTGTCCCCAGGCAGCAGCTGAGAACTTCTGCCCTGGGTCATGGGGAGCCTCTGGAGCGCTTTCCGTAGGAAAGAGGCAGCTCCACACCTGCATTGGAGAGACACAGCCTGCAGCACTATGAAGGGTGAGTGCCCGTTGGTTGTGGACCCCTTGTCCTAGCCGCCTTCTCTGTCCCCAAAGTCCCTCTGCATGTTTTCATCTCTCAGTTTCACCTTCCATAATGAGCAGATCAAAAGCTGTACCCTGCTTGGTGGCTTGGGATCCCTGTGCAGTCTTCCTGGCGGACAGACTTTTAAACAGCACCGAATATGCCAAACACAGGCATCACAGATCACACGCAGAGCCGTGGAAGGGTGTGAACTGAACGAGGCAGGTGGGCACTTGGGAGCCCTCTGCTGCACTCATGCACGGCTGCCTAATCAACCCCAAAGAAGAGACCCCACGGGCAGCCACCAGCACCAGTGCCCAGGTGAGATTTGGACTCTTTGGGGATTCAGGGCCTGGGAGAGGTGCTGGGGAGGTGCCAGGAGAAAGCCAGACGTGGTTGTGGTTCGCAGGCGTGGTCTTCTCGGCATAGGTCCCGATGGCACTGCTGCTCCGGGATCCGTGGCTGTATGATTGTCAGGCAAAACCTGAGATGTTGAGGCCAAGGTCCTGGGTTCATCTCCAAGCTTTATTCATTTCTTTACTCAATAATATAGAAATATATTATTGAAAGCTTACTCTATGGCAGGCATTGTTTCTGGTGGTTAAAAAAAAAAAAAAAAAAGACAAGAGTCCCTGCTCTTACAAAGCATCTGTATAGTCTAACAGAGGAGGCAGATGTTACACAAACATCCTAATATCTAGATTATTTTAAATTGTAAGTGCCATAAAAAAAAAGTGCTAGATTCTCTTAGAGAGAACTGCAGAGGTATCTATGGCCATTTGGAGGAAGTGACATTTAAGTTAAGGCCACTTACTCCTCCTTGGCCCCAGAGCTCATAGCTGGCCCTGCTGCTTTAGGTGACAGGTTGTAGGTGGGCCAGGCAGGGAAGGATAAGCCAGCATGGTAGTCAGGGGGTCACTGCACTGGGACTCAGAAGACCTGGGTGAGCCCGTGGGTGGGGCAGTTAAACTCTCAAGGTTTCATTTCCAAGCAGTGAGAAAAGTCTCCAGTAGAATTACCTCTAGGAGATCAGGCAAGGACTCGCTGATGAACTTGCTTTGAAAATCATGTAACACTGCACAAATAGAAGATGTTATTGCTTATGCAGACGACATTGTTGTGCCAGCTCGAGCTGGGGCTGATTCAGTGGTTTGTAAGATGTAGCCCTTATTCACAAAGCCTCATAATCCAGTGAGAGAGCCTGAGCTGCAGATACAAGGCAAGAACATGTATGTTACATGTTTTCTCCCAGAATTGGCTATTGACTGCCGAGTGATGCTCTGAGAACACCAACCAGATTGCGACTCCTATAGATTTAAACCTTTCAGTGTTCCTTTGGCCCCATTACCTGCTTTGCTACAATGCCTCAGATCTTTCTTCCCATGGAGCTTTTCTTATTTCCCTGTTACCCAGTTCTTGTACTCCGTGTGCTGTTACTTACTCTCTTCTCCATGCTCATTCACTTCTCACATGAGCATCTGCCTTTTTGCCTGTAGCAGGCACTACTCTTGAGTATTTCTTTCTGTCTGTAAAAAGGACTCATAGTTGCAAGTAACTGAAATCTGATCAAACCAGATTAAATTTTTAAAAAAGTGATTTTAGGTTGTTGTGGTTGTTCTTCTAGGTAGTTAACGAAACTAGGAAATTCAAGAAGTGAAGCTGGCTTCAGGGGCAGCTGGATCCAAGGGTGTGTTATTAAGATGGTATTCCCTTTTCCCATTGATGGCTAAAGATTTTCTCCACTGAACGTTGCTCAGGCAGACTCCGCCTGGTGAACGTGGCTGCTAGCAGCTCCAGGCTGTGCTGAAGAGGAGAGAGCTCTTCTTTTCCAGTAGTTTCAGTGAAAGTTACAGGCTGACTCAGGCACATGCCCATCCTTGAGCCAGCTGTATAGTTGGCATATGAACACTCTGATTGGCCAGGTGTGGGTCACGTGCCACAGACGTTAGAGACAGCCAGCTCCAACTGGAACTACGTGGGCTCAGAAGTGTGGTTCTTCAGAGGAAAACAGGCACTATTGTTGGAAGAAGGGATTCTGGACAAGCAAACACCATAAATGCCCTTTGGTCTTACCTTCAAACTTCTTACTTAGACAGTGTAACCTTTGAGGACCAAAGTCATGTCTTTCTGCCCCTCTGTGACTATCCTGGGGCTGGGACATAATGTTCAGTAAATATTTGACAAACAAATATATTCAGAGGAGAAGATTCTGTGTCAGAACTGGGGAAGCCATGCCCAGCTGTGTGGGTGGGGTGGGTAGGATATAAGGTGGAATTTAACCAGTGGGTGGAAATGGGTGTTTATAAATCGGGGTCTGGAGCTCAAGAGGGAGGTCATCACTAGCCCTAAAAATCTGAGCATTTTAAAGGAGAAACCGTGAGAGCAAAGGTGCCCTCTCAGAAACAGAGTGCAAGGTAAGAAGGGCCTAGGCCCCTATCTCGGGAAAGGCCCTCAGGTGGAGCTGGAGAAGGAAGACAAGCCAGTGACCATGGCAGGGCCCAATCAAAGGAAAAGAGACGGAGGCATGAGACTCACAGAAGCAGGGGGAAAGCTTCCTGGAAGAGGAAGTTCAAAATGGAAGTTGATTCCAATGGTCAAAGGGCTTTAGCTCCAAAAAGACCTCCATGTGTAGCATTTAAAGGGCCTGGGTGATTGTCAAGAAAGCAGTGTGGGGTGTCATAGGAGGGTAAGAGGCAGACCCCAGGCAGCTGAGAGTTAAGAGGAGAGACCTAGAATAGCCTCAGAGCCTTCTGAACATTGACCACCAGAGTGAGCCCAGCCCTGCAGGCCCAGAGCACCATTGTTCCTTGATGGTGTACCATCATATGGATAAATTGAGTCTCAATTTATCCACTTCTAAAGTTTGGATTGAAATACCAGCTGCTCCTAAACTTAATATTAAATTTTTAAGTGGCTTTCGGATTCAGAGCGAAGGGTGGGGAAATACGATTTTTTTTTCTGACACACTTCTCCTTTTGAAGGTAATGAGTGAGGATGGGAATTCACATTTGAAATCAATATTTTTAGAAGACTTAATGACAGCACGACAATTGCACATTTGTGGCTCTCAAAAGGGCAGATCTGTGCAAATCAGAGAAGATAGAGCAAAAATCGGTAATTTCATGTCTTGCTCGAGAAGGAACACTCGCAGAGAATTTTAACATGGACTCAGTTGCTAGGAGGGGCCCCTCTAGTGTTAGTTCTTCTAAGACTCTTGGTAACAGATTCAAGGTGCAACTGTTGAAGAAAGGATTCATTAATTTAAAAGCTGCAGTGATTTCCTTTTGTCTATAGACATTAATTCTTATTATATTTTCAGGCCAACCTGCATTTCACATTTTTTTTTTTTTTTTGCATTTCACATTCTTTTTGCTGCAAAAATCCATCGCCCTTTGGACATTACTGGCCCTCATTGCTGGCCTTTCCCCCATTTATTCATTCCACAGATGTTGGTGGGTACCTGCTATGTGCCAGGCCCTGATTTAGGCACAGGGCATTAAAATCAAACCCTTGTCCTCTGTCCATTGCCTGTATGCCATAATGGGAAGAGCACGATGCAACAGCAAGACCACGGCTCAGACTGCTGGGTTAGAATCTAGGCCCAGTCATGTGCCAACCATGTGATTCTGGGGGAAATCTTCTCTCCAAGCATCAGTTTTCTCTCAGAACACCAATGGGAGAATACAAACTTTGGTACAGGGATTAATGAGAAAATGTATGTAATAGGCTTGACACATAGTTGGTCCCAGTTTACTGTTGGCTTCATTATTACTATTGAAATCTCTGCCCGGAATGTCCTTCTGCATCAGCCTTGTAGGTTGGCCTGGAAACAGAACCACTAAACTTAACATTGTCCCTGTGAGAATGCATTCTCGAATTGTCTTCTCCGACAAGTGAGGAGCTCTGGCTTTATTAATCCAGGGGAGCATAAGACTCTGAGGAAAGTGAGAGGGATGGTGTGATTGGAGCCAGGGTTCCAGTTAGGTACCATAGGAATAATCACATGACGCATGATGGGGAAGAATGGAGTAACATAGATATGAGTCATCTAGAAGCAGGGGAAGGAGAGCTTTTGAACCTTAGAGAGAAGTGGGCTCATGATTGGAAATTGGGAAGCAAAGAGAGAGGAGCTGGTTCTAGGGGAGAAGAGGTGGAGTTCAGTTTTATCCAAGAGTTCTAGAGTGGTCTCATAGTTCCTTGGAAACATCAAGGTAGGGGCTGGCAAGGGAGGTTATTTCAATCCTTCCTAGCTCATGACCCAATCAAATTGAATACTTAGCACCAGAAACTTAAAATTTAGAACTTACTGATCTGGGTGAAGTGGCTGAAGAAGGGTGCAAGGCATGGATTGCTTAGTGCCCTGACCACCCCTCTTGGGCAGGAGGCAGAATATTCTCATGGCCTGTGTTGTCCCCCAGGATGGATCTTGCGGCATGGGTGGGAGGCCATGTTGCATATGGCGAACCATGGCTTGGCTGTTATCTGGGTCCTAGCTCTGCCTGGCTTTGAAAAGAAAGAGGCTTAGGTATTGAGACTGTGAACCAGCAGTGCTCTCACCTCCCAGCTGGGCTCTATCTCTGCCAGGCTTTCCCGGCTGCTTCAGCCAGGAGCTAGCTTTCTTGTCCCCTTCCTCCCTTGCTTGCCATATGGGGACTGGGACTTACTTCTCACTGACGTATTTACTCAGAGTCTCTGTTCTTACCAGCAGGGGCTGACCTTCTGTTGCTCATGTACTTCCTCTTGCTGTGTGAGACACATTTTAATAATACCTGGCATCACAACACTGGTGTGGTCAGCAAGACCACACCAAGAGTCTAGGGTCTAGTTTTACCCTCTTGTCAACACTCCTTTTTTTTTTTTTTTAAAGATTTTATTTATTTATTTGAGAGAGAGAATGAGAGATAGAGAGCACAAGAGGGAAGAGGGTCAGAGGGAGAAGCAGACTCCCTGCTGAGCAGGGAGCCCGATGTGGGACTCGATCCCGGGACTCCAGGATCATGACCTGAGCCGAAGGCAGTCGCTTGACCAACTGAGCCACCCAGGCGCCCCCCTCTTGTCAACACTCCTGATGCCCATAAATACCTGAATGCTGCCTTCTCTAGTCTTCCTGGCACCATGCAAGGTGGTCACAAAAGGACTTTAAGACAGTGTCCATATGGCAAAATAGACAGAGGTGCTGGTGTTGTAATAGGGAAAATATTCAGCAGGCAGCCAAGAATGTGGACCTGGAGTGTGGGATTGAGTGCAGCTCTGGAAGTTGTCACTCTAGCTGAAGCTGGGGAGAGAATGAGCTTTTGGGGGAGCACATAAAGGGTAGAGGAGGCAGAGGAGGCAGCAGAACTGAGAAGGGAGGGAAAAAGAGAGGCAGGATCCATAAGGAACACTTACTCTAACCCTAACCCTGCTCTAGACTGCTATGGAACCAGGGAAGAGAGGGTTCTATGGATGTGAAAGTCAAGGTTGTTGAAAGCCATTGGAACTTGGGGAGTTGTGACCAAGGAGAAGGGCTCAGAGGCAGATGGCAGGAGGTTGAGTTGAAAGCTGGGGATGAGGAAGCAGAGGTGGCAAGAGTGGCAAAATGGCATCTTGCCACTCAGCCTGAGAATCAGGTGTTTGCATGGAGCAGGGAAGGACCAAGAGAACCTCAGAGAAGCAGAGCTGCATTCCTGGAACTCACAGCAGGAGTCGCCATACTTCTGGACTTCTTGGTTGTGAAGAAACACATTTGTAACTGGTTAAGCCCTTTTGAGTCAGGGTTTTCTGTTTCCTGCAGCCAGATACATCCAGTGGGGTTCCATAACCTACCAGAATGTCAACTCCAGGAAGGCAGGAATCCCACCATCTTGAATACCTAGGGCCTCGAATAGTGGCTGGCATGTATGGATAGATATTTTTGAATGAAATACCTTTAACAAGGTAGCTCTAATATATATTATTAGTAAAGAGTGATGGAATTGGTTAGATAAGAAAGTAGGTGCATGCCTCCGGGAGCTTCTCCAAAATCCCAATTTCCCTGTAAAAGACTCAGGATTTGTGGGCAGAGGGTCTGGCTCCAGCTGATTGGAAACCAGCATTATCTATAAAATACCACCCAGTGCCATTACAGGCTCATTTTTCTTGACCCAAAGGCTCAGAGCAATGGTTCTTAACCAGAGGTGTATATAAAAATCACTTGGTAGTTTTTTTTCTAAGCTACATATGCCTGCTTAACCTGCTTAACTACAAAAAAGACATTTTTGAGACAACTGAGGAAATTTGATTATGGGTTAGTTCTGCAGCATCCAATAGAAATATAACATAAACCATGTAAATAATTTTAAGTTTTCTAGTAGTCACATTTTAAAAAAGAAGAAAAAAGAAACAGGTGAAATTAAATTGAATATATATATATATTTTAAGATTTTATTTATTTATTCGACAGAGAGAGTGAGAAAGTACAAGCAGGGAGGAGTAGTAGAGAGAGAGAGAGAAGCAGGCTTCCCACTGAGCAGGGAGCCTGACACGGGGCTTGATCCCAAGACCCTGAGATCGTGTCCTGAGCTGAAGGCAGACACTTAACCATCTGAGCCCCCCAGGTGCCCCTGAATATATATTTTTTTACTTCAGTTTATACAAATGTTATCATTTCAATAGGTAATCCGTATAAGAAACTATTAATGCAGAAATTTACATCATTTTTATGGGTGAATGTGCGAACCATGAAAGTTGAGTTGCCCAGGGAAGGGGGTGCCATGGGAAGACTCCACCTTAAGAGGTGCCTCCGATCCTGGAGAAACCAGTGGCTTGCTGTGTGTGCTCTGAAAACTGGTTTCCTTCTCTGGACTTTTGTTGCTTTTTCTATAAAAAGGCTCAATGCATATGGCAACCTGAAGCTTCAAAATGAGTATTTGGAGTATTACTCACCCAGTCCACCCGTGAAGGTGCTGAGGCTCAGAAAGGTTGAGTACTTTGCTTGGGTTTTGTGGCTTGCGAAGGTGGGATCCATAGGCAACTCAGGTTTGCCTGACCCTGTACAGTACTCTTTCCACATTGCTGCCCTTTCAAACCCTCTCCTTTTTGGACCAGAAACCTCACAGAAAGTGAACAACATCTTTCCTTCTCACTCTAGCATCCTGGTAAGAGCTGCAAGATTCTCCCCTCTCCTTTCCAATCTCCCAGGCAGAAACCAATGGACACTGGGGAGAGGGTGTGCATAGTGGGCATAGCAGCTGCCCATAGTTTTTGTCTAAAAATACATGGAATAATGCAATGTCTGAATGGCCCTGCCTTAGAATACAAAGGCATGATTTATTCTCCAAAACAAAGCGGGTCAGGGCGCTGCTTGATATTTATAGGGAAGACTTCTGCTTGCTGGTAATGAGACTGACCCCCGCCCCCCGCCCGGAATCCCACTGCGGCTGGGCACCAGGAGGAATACACTGATGGAAAAGCACTTTCTGCTATGCTTAGCAGCCAGACGAAGGGGAATTTGAAGGTAAAATTAGCTTGAGCGTTGCTGGTGCAAATATATTCTCAGTGGAGTGACTGAAGCACGACAATTTAGCAACTGACAGCCATTTTCCCAATAATAACCAAAATAATAATTCGTAATTAGAAGAGGTCTAATAAAGAATTGCTTCAAAACCAGATGCAAAACATTCATTCCCTATTTCCATCCTTTACTTCTTTTATTTCCGCTGACTCATTTAAATAATTCTCATTTCCTTTTCTCCTGCCAAAGCATGAAAGTGGCTATTTTGCCCTTAAGTAAAAATAAGTATAATTTTCTTCCAGCGGGCTTACCAGCAATTCACCGTTGACTTACCACAAAGGCCAATTAATAGACAATCACCATCATTTGCTAATATCACATGCCTTATGAGAGGCTGTGAATTGAAATTGAGTTGATCTGAGAGGGGCTGGCCCTGGTCTGGGCTTTTCACGAGAAGCACAATGCCCACCTGGGGGGGATTCTCGAGAACTGGGTACAGGTCCCTCATTAACCCACTGTGCCCCTGGCTCTGCCTTCTTTGCTTTGATGGAGGCTTGAGAGGTGTGGCAGCCCAAGCTTTGAAGGTGACTAATTAAGCTCCTGCCACCTATGCCCTGAGCTTCCCAGGCTGAGCGTGAGGATGAAGGGACCTCTTGTGGAAGGTGCGGCTGTGAAATAGCAGGAGAATATGTAGGAGCAGTTAATGTTGCTTCTAATTTCCAAGACAGGTTAGAGGCACTGAAGGCGTGGTGTCCTGGGAATTCATTCTCAATGTTAATGGAGATAATTTGAGAATACCACTTTCAGCTGTCCATGTGCATGGCCCCTTCTGTTTTGCACTGCCTACACACAATTAACTAATCATTTTTATAGTGGGAGCAACTTAACCTTGAAAGAGAACAAGCTATGTGGAATGCAGGAAGAAGCAAGGACTCTGGGTTTCTCAGCTGTTCTAGTGAGAGAGTCTGAGAGCAAGAACAGGCCTGAGGGATTGCCCGGCTGACACTCTCACTTACAGATTTACCTTCTTTAAGGGAGAAACTGGCATGGCAAGGGGCAGTGAACCTCTCAGTGCTGCATCGGTCCAGGGCAGAGATGTGAGGGACAGAACCAATTGGATGTGGGGTTGAAGAGGAGGTGACAGAGGGACGGAAGTGAGATTCCCGGCCTGTGTCCCCAGTATGCATTGCTGATGTCCATGGAGGAGCACCAATGGATAGGGTATACACTTCTATTTCCTTCTGGTAATGAAGCTAAGAGATCACAGATCCAGGAAAGAACTTGTGTGCAACCTCTTGGTCTTCCTTCTATAAGTTACTGTGGTTGAAATCACCAGTGACCTGAAAAGTAGGCAATTTTGAACCCCATGTTTCCCCACCAGGGGTTACAGATACAAATACTTGTAACTCTACCATTTGGAGTTCCAAGCAGAATGCAAGTGCTTCCGGGAGGAGCCAGTACCTTATTTATTTATAAAATCTTTTATTGTTATGTTAATCACCATACATTACATCATTAGTTTTTTTCTCTCTCTCTCTTTTTCTTTAAATTTTTTATTGTTATGTTAATCACCATATATTACATCATTAGTTTTTGATGTAGTGTTCCATGATTCATTATTTGTGCATAACACCCAGTGCTCCATGCAGAACATGCCCTCTTTAATACCCATCACCCGGCTAACCCATCCCCCCACCCCGTCCCCTCTAGAACCCTCAGTTTGTTTCTCAGGGTCCATCATCTCTCATGGTTCATCTCCCCCTCCGATTTCCCCCCTTCATTCTTCCCCTCCTGCTATCTTCTTTTTTTTTTCCTTAACATATATTGCATTATTTGTTTCAGAGGTACAGATCTGTGATTCAACAGTCTTGCACAATTCACAGCACTCACCATAGCACATACCCTCCCCAATGTCTATCACCCAGCCACCCCATCCCTCCCACCCCTCCCACCACTCCAGCAACCCTCAGTTTGTTTCCTGAGATTAAGAATTCCTCATATCAGTGAGGTCATATGATACATGTCTTTCTCTGATTGACTTATTTCACTCAGCATAACACCCTCCAGTTCCATCCACGTTGTTGCAAATGGCAAGATCTCATTCCTTTTGATGGCTGCATAATATTCCATTGTGTATATATACCACATCTTCTTTAGCCATTCATCTGTCGATGGACATCTTGGCTCTTTCCACAGTTTGGCTATTGTGGACATTGCTGCTATAAACATTGGGGTGCACGTACCCCTTCGGATCCCTACATTTGTATCTTTGGGGTAAATACCCAGTAGTGCAGTTGCTGGATCGTATGGTAGCTCTATTTTCAACTGTTTGAGGAACCTCCATACTGTTTTCCAGAGTGGTTGCACCAGCTTGCATTCCCACCAACAGTGTAGGAGGGTTCCCCTTTCTCTGCATCCTCACCAACATATGTTGTTTCCTGACTTGTTAATTTTAGCCATTCTGATTGGTGTGAGGTGATACATCATTGAGGTTTTGATTTGGATTTCCCTGATGCCGAGCAATGTTGAGCACTTTTTCATGTGTCTGTTGGCCATTTAGGAGCCAGTGCCTTTAATCAGGATCCTGAGCATACAGCAAGCTATGATCATGGCACAGTAGAATGGGACTTGGAATAGGTTTCAGGAGAGAGAGACAACAAAGGAATAGACAAAGAGATATGTAGTACACTCCTGATATATAAGTACGTGCAAATATTATAGAGGAAAAATAAAGCCAAGCAAGAGGTCAGGGAGAGCGGGGGGCGGGGGATGTTGCTTTGTATTGCAGGATTAGGAAAGGCCTTTCTGAAAAGGTGGCAGGGAAAGGGTGGAGTCTTCTTCACTCCTTTCGTTGGTGGTTAGGAACTGGGGTGCAATTATTGGGAACCCAAAGTAAGAAATGACTAGAAGGAAGTGAGAGAGTGAGCTATGTGGTATCAGGAAAGAGAATCCTAGGTGGGAGGAATAGCAAATGAAATAGCCCAAAGGCAGGAAGATACTTTGCATGTTTGAGAAATAACCTGAAGGTCAACATAATCAAAACAGAAGATGGGGGTATGTGTGTGGCAGTTGAGATGGTCAGAGAGTTAGTCAGTGGCCCATGGGCTGCTACAAAGTGTTGGCTTATGTTATCACTGTTGTGGGAGAGACTAAGAATGGACAGACAGGAATGATGTGATCCCTCTGGTGATTGTGGTGAATAGACCTTATGGGACAAAGGAGATGAAATGTGAGTTAGTTTCTTGCATCAATTGAGGCAAGAGATAATATAAGCGTAGCGCCAGATAGCAGTGAAAGAGATGATGGGTGGGTTCCACACGATTTCCAAGGTGGCTCCAACAGAAATTGCTGGCAGATAAGACACAGGATGCTCATGAAAGTGTTCATGAAGGGATTATACCTCTGATGTCTTTGGCTGCAGCAATTGGTCTGATGGAAATGCTATTTACCAAGATGGGCAGGACTGAAGGAAGGACAGGTGGGAGGGAGTAAGCATTCAGTTTTGGGTTGAACACCTGTTCGACTACCCAGACTGAGAAGTCTAATGGCCACTTAGATATATAAATTTGGAGCTCAATGGTGAGATCAAGCTGGTGATATAAATTCAGGAGATAATCACTTTATAAGAGGTATTTAAAATGGTGAGACTGGGGGTGATCACTTGGAGCAGGCAAGGATAGATAGAAAAGAAGGGTCTGAGGGCAGAGAGGCAGTGGAGTCAGTGAGGGTGAGGAGAACCAATACAAAACACTTTCCTGGAAGTGGGGAAGGAAGTGTGTTAAGAAGCACAGAGAAATGACTCGAGTACAAGAAAAATGAGGACCTTGAATTGATCATTGGGTTCAACAATGTGGGGGTTACTGGTGCCCTTGACAAGAGCAGTTTTGAGGGCATGCTGGGGCAAAAGCCTACCTGGAATGTGTTTCAGAGAGTAGAAAGAGGGAAATGGGGACAAGTTTTAAAAAACTCAGAGTTTTGCTATAAAAGGAAGCAGAATAGTTTAAGGTAGCTAGAGGCAGAGATGGGGTCAAAAGAAGTGTTTCTTTTTTTTTCAAAGCGAGAGAAATATCGTGTTTGTATACTGGTAGAAATGATCCAGGAGAGGATGAAACAACTGATGATGTTGGAAGGAAAGGAGAGAATTGCGGGATCAAAATCCCACAGTAGCGTAGATGAGAGGGGCTGTGATCTGGTGCAGCCGCAGAGGACGGACCGGAGCAGGAGCCCAGACTCCTTGGAACAGGAGGAAGGCAGAGGGCGCAAGTGCTGAGTAGATGATGGGTGGGAGCTTGTGATTGTCTCCTGCTGACTTCTCTCTTCCAGGGAAATGGGAAACAGAAGAGAAGAAGGATACTGTGAGGAGGAGTTGCAAGTTTGAAGGGAAAGGAGAGGTTGTGTTCTCAAAGTCAGTGCGGAGTGAATGAACTAGAGACCATAGCAGCCTTGTTGTGGGGCGGTAGCAATCATCAACAGAGTGAGACTAGTAGGTGTGTTTTTGGCCAGCCGTATTCAGCTGGCTAGTAGGATGTGGATGCAGAGACGGAAAGAAAGGATTTAATGAGGGTCAGGTTTTGCCAGGCAAAAAACAATGAAGGGAAACCTGGGTGAGGAATTTGAGGACATATGCATAGGAGTGATTATAGGAAGGCATGAAGTGGCTGAGCGATAGGGACTAGATGATTGGATCAGATGCTTGAATTGTAAGTCCCACAGGGATTGAAGAATTGGAACAAAAGAGAGGAGGAAGCATTCAGAAAAATCTTGAGAACCTAGGGGGTTTTGCTGAATACTGGCCCACAGAATGTAGAGGGTTCTGCTTGAATGCTCAAGAGAGTGTGGGGGGAATTGTAGAGGGTGGGAGGTGATCCCAGCTGAGAGGACATAGCGGCTGGATGGCATGAGAGTCTGGGAGGTAAGTCTGGCATCGTGGTGTCGTTGGGAGATCTAGGATACCCAGGAGAGTGTGGTGGGGCGCGTGCTGGTGGGTTTGAGTCAGATGGTGATGGTGACACTGAGTGTTGGATGGAACGAGGGGGCAGGGGACTCTCTTCATGCCACAAAGAGCTGGGGTGGAGTCCTCTTCACTCCTTTCATTGGTGGTTAGGAACTGGGGTGCAATTATCGGGAACCCAGAGTTCTGAGGATCCTTCTTGACTCATTGATCAGAGAATGTCCAACTACACACTGAGCATCTCCTTTGGGACATTCCATTAATTTTAAATTCAGTATTATCCAATCAAAATCTCTTATTGCTCCCTATAATGTCTTTTCATACTGTGATTTTTTAGGGTAGATCCCCCACCATCAACCTGTTCCCAATAGGAAACCCCAAGTCCTTCCTTGCTTGCTCTCTCCCCCGCTGTGCATTAAGTCAAGCCCTTCTGGTGATACCCCACCCAGTAATCTGAATCTGCCCACTTGTGGCCCCAGTACCCACACTGCTGTGTTCCAGACTGTCCCGTCTCTAACCTGGATGACTGCAACGGCTGTCCACTGGTTATCTCCCTTCCACCCTTGCTCTGCCGTGAACGTCTCTTCCAGCTGGCTGCCACGAGGGCCTCCTAACCCACCCATGTGACTGAGCCAGTCCTTCACTTACACCCTCCAATGGCTGCCCACTGCCTTGAGGACCACATCCAAATTATTTATTGTGACTTATTTACTGACTTATTTATTTAATCACCATTCCTCTTCCGTTCTTTTTTTCTAAATATTTTTAAAAAGATTTTATTTATTTATTTGAGGGAGAGCGAGTGAGTGAGTGAGAGAGTGCACACGAGTGGGGGAGGGTCAGAGGCAGAGGGAGAAGCAGGCTTCCTGCGGAACAGAGAGCCCGAAGCAGGACTCCATCCCAGGACCCTGGGACCACGACCTGAGCTGAAGACAGACGCTTAATGGACTGAGCCACCCAGGCTTTCCTCCTCTCCTAATCCTAATTAACGCCACACCACACTTTCTCTGCAAGTCCACAACCGTCTCCTTCCACATCTCTGAGGAAATCTGAAGCACAGAAGCCTTGTGGCTTCTTATCCCACATCTTTATCCCCAAGGAAATCTGAAGCATGGAAGCCTTGTGGCTTCTTATCCCACATCTTTATCCCCTTATGCTGTTTTCTTTTCCCCCAGGGCACTTACCATCACTGGCCATAGTATATATTTATTTGTTCATTTTCTGCTTCTGCATGTGAACACATAACTTGAGAAGAGTCCAGTGTGTCTGTTTTGACCCTTGCTGTATTCCCAGAATTTAGCACAGTGTTAGGCCCATGGAAGGCACTCCATAATAGCTGCTGTTGGATCCATTTCTAGCTGCTGACACCACGCACTCCTTCGTTCACTGAAAGTGACAAACCCACCTCAAGCTAACGAGCAAATCAGATAATTTATTGGCTTCTATGACTGAAAAGTGTAAAAGTGAAATTTAAATGTGTTTCTATAGCTACAGCAGGTTCTTTCCCTGAGTAAGCAGGGTTGACTCTGGCCAGCCACAGCTTATCGGCTTAGGGATTCCAAGAGAAAAGCAAAGACTTTGCTGGTGGCTCTAGGGGGAACGTTCCAGGGAGGATTCTGGCCAGCCAGACTTGCCCACCTGTGGGAGTGGGGGTGGGCTAGCGTAGGGGCATTGGCCACTGGCAGGGAAGAGGGGTCCTAGAGGGTTCTGGCTTGTTCTTCCATGCCCCTCTGTTTTGGCATTTGTAAAGCAAGAAGGGAGCTAATACGTGCAAAGGCACTATCTGGAAATTCTGTTTTCTGTGGATTGCTGGGTCCCTGCAGGGAGGCCCACATCTTGGTGGAGGAGGTAAGAGAACCCTTGTCAGAAGGTATTTGATAAATGTGCAAAGACAAGTGTAGGAGGTTGTGGTATTTTGATGGATGGCAGCATATTCATATTGGTGTCAAAAATGTATTAAAAAGATATAAAATGCCAACATCTCTTAATAATGGAAATCAATTAAGTTCAATTAAAATACTTGCTGTTGTTTTTCAAGCACAGGGCCAAATTACAGAAACTAAAGGTTCTTACAAGTCTCAGAAAAAGAACAAGTCTGTTAGAAAAACAATTTGCAAAACACTCATTAGTCCAAAAGTGTCCCTGAGAATTCTGCCTCCAGGCCTCTAATGGGCCATGAAACTTGAATTCAATAAAAAATGATTTAACCATCAAGCGGGTGAACTGGGTAGACTTCTGCTTCCTTGCTCTCTCATTATGGAGTTTATTTTTTGAAAGCTGTTTGTGTAAATACTATTTGTTTTGCTGAAGTTCAAAGAAGCTTTGCATGAAAATGGTATTTTGCTCCACTGAAGGAGCTGGTGCGGGCTGACCTCCTGTCTGTTTTTCCTGCTGCTCTTCTGGCCCACTCCCTCCTCTGATGGTGTCACGGCCACCTCAGACCTAAGCGCTGTGATTGCACAGTGAGTCAGCTAGTCTGGGGAATTTTGAGAGCTTGTACATTAGATTCTTGCTTTCCAATCCATTAATTTTGTTGTTCGAGGCCTGTTGGGAGCCCTCTTGCTGCTTGTAAGAATAACATCATTGCTGATGCTTTAGGCTTCTGTTACCCAGACAGCTGTTTTCCAGAAGCTTTGCCTCTGTGGGGTCACTGGTCATCGTGTGCGTGTGCCTCATGGTCACAGTTTCATGCAGGTGGGTCTTCTCCTCAAGGGCAGGGTGCGTCTTCACTGTACCTTTCTGGAACGAGTACTCAGCCTTTCTTCTCAGATGGAGGAACATAGAAAATCCTTCCACGGAGTTTACAAATAATCAGAGGAATCTGTCCATGACACAGTGGTTGGTTTTTTTCTTCTGAGGGTTTACATCGCTGGCCATCAAGAAGTGCATCCAGGAACCTGGCCCTGGGTGGCAGCTTGCTGTCTGCTGGAGGGATTTGAGACTCTTGGTGGAGAGCACTGTGTTTGGTAGAGGTGGTCAGCAGCAGGCCAGTCAGAGTGGGAGGTGGACATGTGGTAGGTATGGATGAGCAGGCTGGATGGGTCTTTTCTGCTCATCTTTTGTTGCACGGGTTTTGGGTGTTTGATCAACCTTGAGGCCTAGTGGCCATCTAATTCAGTGAGGGGGACTCTTCTCCCCTTCCAGCTCTGATGCAGATTTCTGCAGTGAGCTGGCACCTCAGTGGGAGTTGGGGGCCCACATGATATGATAGAGAAGGTAAGGGCTTTGGAGCATAGTCGTCCTATTTACCAGCTGCGTGACATTTGAAAATTTACTCAACCTCTCCAATTCTCCATTTCCTCATTTTAAAATGGGGATGGGGTGCCTGGGTGGCTCAGTCGGTTGAGCGTCTGACTCTTGGTTTCAGCTCAGGTCACGATCTCAGGGTTGTGAGATCCAGCCCTGCGTCAGGACGTGGGGTCTGCTTGAGATTCTCTCTCTCTCCCTCTCTCTGCTCTTCCCCTCTGCTTGTGCGTGCGCACAAACACACACACACTCTCTCTAAAAATAAATAAGTAAATCTTAGAAAAAATAAAATGGGGTTAAGACCTACCTCTTTGATTCACTGTAAAGACTCAGTTAGGAAGGGTGGATTTGAGACTCAGACAAAGCTAAGAACCTTGAACCTGCAGGCCCCTGCGCCTCCTTTGTGGGTCCGAGGATGCTAGCTTCCCTTTGCATCAAGACCTGGAAGACTTTCTCCAGGGGGAGGCCCCATTCCCCTCAAGTGGCACATCAACATCAACTTACCGCCCCCGAGGTGGCCTATACTGTGACAGGCAGGACAATGGCCACCAAGATGTCCACATCCTAATCTCTGTAATCTTTGAATATGTTCATTTATATGGCAAAAAAAAAAAAAAAAACCTTTGTGAACGGAATTAGTTAAGGACCTTGAGATGGGGAGATTCTCCTGGATTATCTGGGTGGGCCCAGTGTAATCATTAGGGTCCTTGAAAGTGGAAGATAAGGTAGAAGGAAATCAGAGAGATGTGATTATGGAGGCATGGTCAGAGAAATGCAGTGCTGCTGGCTCTGAGGATGAACGGGGTAGTCGTGAGCCAAGGAACAGAGGCACAGTTTCTAGAAGCCTGAACAGGCAGGGAGATGCATTTCCCCTAGAGTGTCCAGAAAGGGGTGCAGCCCCTCTGACACCTTGATTTTAGCTCAGTGAGACCTGTGTCAGCTATTTGACCTAGTGAACTGTAGGGTAATGGAGCTGTTTTGTGGGAAGCCACTAAGTTAGTGGCAATTTGTTGTGGCAGATAGAGAAAACTAATACATACACCCGTCACCAGTGTCAGATCTCAGCGTACTGTAGGGAACGGGCATCTGGATCTGGGCAAGGAGGAGATGCATTATACTCCAGAGTCCGTGCACAGTTTGGCTAATTTATATCGGTGGAAACCCAAGAATATGTGGAAATGGATTCTAAAGATTTTAGAAGAAGGAGGATGAAATCGAGCCATATCAAGAGGAATTTATTGATACAGGTTCACTTTTAGAGATTTTAGATTTAATGCATTGGCTTGTGCAGCTAGAAGTAGATCTAATAGTTTGCTTGATCGGTTGACTAAAATTACACCTGGTGTGGCCTCCTTAAACGAGGTTGAGAAGCTAGAACTTTCCTGGTATGATGTGGGGAAGGAATCCAGAGCTTAGGGAGATTGAGATGCTGAAGAGGCTTTGTCATGTGCTGTCTGCAGCCCCTTCCCCCTCTCCATCCTCTGAGGGGGCTCAGTGCACACCCCCTTCACTAAGGTCTTGGGAAGCACATTAGTAGCCTTAAAAAGCTTGGTGGTGGCTGGTCTCTGGAGGCCTGGGATGATGGTGAAAAGTGCTGCCATTTAGACAGGGACCCTGATTTCAGTGGATTTTAGAATGGCGGGAGCCAAGTGGCAAGGTTCACGTGCCTGAATCTGGGCAAGTGCATCTGTCATAATGGACAGCAGAGATGAGCTGGTAACCAGAATATTCTGACCTGCAGTTATCTTTAGCAGTGAGGTTGTCCCTAGGAAAGCAGTAGATGGGCAGTTAACTGAAGTATTACTTGACCTATGTAACAGGGAAAAGTCTAGGTCTGTTGGTTAAAAACCTTACTTGAGTCACCATCACATAGAGTCATGGAGTTTCGCCCGATTTTCAGACCTAAGTTGACTCACAGACACAGAACCCCTTGTTTGAAGGGGAGCCCGTGTGTCTTGAGGAAGGACCTCCCAGCACTGCCACAAATACATCCTGTAAATCTTCCTCCGGGCCATCCCCAAAGGGTCCTGGGTCCCTTTACTAGAGTAACCGTTCAGATAAATGGAAAAGGGAGATACCCAGTCCTCTCAGGAATTAGTGCTGGCTGTTATGAATGCAAATTCTGGGGGAACTCAAAAAGCTGTGGTCCACCTGTCAGCTCATGGACCCACCTGTGGTTACTTCCCTACCCTCTGAATGTTTGATCTGAATGGATATTGTCAGCAATGACTAGAACTCCACACAGGCTTCAGGCCCATGGAATGAGGGCTATGATGGCAGAAAGGCTGAGTGGAATTCCCTGGAACGTCCCCTTCTTACCTGGATAGAAACCCAAAGCAGTGTTCTACCCTGGGGGAGCTGCTGGTCTCGTGGACCAGCTACCAAGAGAAGTGCAACATGGCCGTGTGTCCACATGAGGATATCCTTTAGATGCCTTTTGGCTGGACTAGATCTGTCAAGCACAGGTGCTCAAGGAAAGATGAGAGCTGAGTGTGAAGAGGGTAGGGTTGGACCCGGCAGTCCTGTGTTTGAATTCCAACTCTACCACTTAACGACAGTGTGACTTGCGATGTGGTACGAGGTAGACCAAGCATCAGTCTCTTCACTGGAAAAGCAGAGAGCCTGCTAGGTAAGAGATTTCTGGAATCAGACTGGACTCCTCTACTTACTTGGTAGCTGTGTGAACTTGGGCAAGTTACTTAACCCCTCTGTGCCTGAGTTTCTCTCTCTCTAAAGAGCTGTTAAAATCTCTACTCACTGGCTTCTTGTGACAGTTAAGTGATATAATGGATACAAAGTGCTTGGTGCATAACAAGCACTCCAAATGAAGTGATATCATCATTATATTAGTTATTTAGAAGAAGGAGCGGTTTGGCAAGTGACAGCTAAAGCAGATGTGAATGAACAGAAAGAAGTGAGGCAGTTGCGTATGAGGCCTGGCCAATTAGGCTTTACTCCCTAAACCAACAAACAGATCAACAGCAAAAATGCCCATCCTACTGATGGAAATCGTTGTTATGCCAATCCAGTCTTGCATGGCGTGGGGTGAGGGGGCACAGGGGTTAGGGGTGGCTGGGGACGGAGGGTTGGTGCTGAGAGGGGGATTTATCCCAGTGGGGTCTGAGGAGGCCCTACAGGTCTCTAAACAGGGCAGGGACCAGTGGGAAATCCTTCAGCTCCAGGGCCTCTGTTGGATTAAATTGCATTTCATGCCCATCTCAGCGTCTTCCCTCAGACACAGCCTGCCGCTGGGCTGATAGGCTCATTTGCACGCCTGTACTGATCCTGAGGTTTGCTACCATGTTTACATACAAAGAGTGGGGATTCTATAGGCCCTGTTTGAAGTAGCATCGACTCCGCCCACAGTAGGTGCCAAGTACTGTGTGAGCGACCTCACCCATTGCTGGTTTCTCACAAAGCGGAGCTACTCAGGGGCACCTGGGTGGGGCAGTTGGTTAAAGTGTCTGACTCTTGGTTTCTGCTCAGATCATGATCTCAGGGTCGTGAGATCGGGCCCTGCGTCGGGCTCCAAGCTCAGCATGGAGCCTGCTTGGGAGTCTCTCCCTCTCCCTCTGCCCCTGCTTGCTCTCTCTCTCTCCAATAAATAAATAAATCTTTAAAAACAAAGCAAAGTGGAGCCACTCATTTCATTGGAAAGAGAGAAAGCTAATGAAAGCAATGGCCAACATGTACTGAGTGCTGCCACAGGCCAAACACTGGGTTAAGGATTGCGCATGTATTAAGTTGCTTCATCCCTGCAGTGAACCTATGAGAGTGGCATTGTCTTTATTCCCATTTCACAGAGGAGAAAGCTGAGGCACAGAAAGGTTACGTAGATGGGTCAAGTAAGTGCTCTGGCCGGGACTTTCAGCAGAGGACAGTGTGATTATAAAGCCTGTGCTTTGCCACAGTCACTGGATTTTCCCCAACAGCGAAGAGTCAGATGAGTTCTGCCTGTGCTGAGAAGTGGGGCTGGGCTGTGGTGGGGAGGTGGGGAGGTGGAAAGGTGTGATGACAGGTGGGCCTGCTGTCTTTCAGAAGAAGGGAGTGGAGGGAATTTGTATTCTCCCTGACAGTCCAGTTTATTTTAAACAAAGGAGCAAAAAAACCAGTTGGAACCTGCCGCAAGCGGGGCCTTCGCCGGATGCTTGTGGCCATGGTCTTGGTCCTCCGAGTCTCCCAGACGGACACCCAGAGGCATCTGATGCTTCAGGCCTTCCCTGCTATCATTCTGTGCCTCATGGAGCAAGGCACTGCTGTTGGCGGCTGGCTGGGCAGCTAGAATGTGCCAGAAACTGAGTTCACCACCAGCATATGCGAGCTAGCTTCCTTCATCCCCTGCACCGACTTCAAAATTGCTCTTCTTATCCCTGTTTATCAGTGAAGATACTGCAACGTATGTGAATTGGCTGAGCTCTCTTAGCTGGTAGGGGGGCACTTATTTCCAGGCCTTTGGACTTTTAACACAAGTGCCCTTTCCACTCTGCTGCTGGCCTCTGTATGGAATAATTTGAGGGCCTCTTTCAAAATACTCTCTGTCTCCAACTGACCCTGAAGTTCTCCCATGAAAGCTGACAGGGGCACGTTGGGGTGACATGGGGTGACTGCTTTGTGGGCAGAAACTGCCTGTCGTACTCACCGTTTAATTCCCAGCCCAGTGTTGGGCACAGAGGAAGCTCTCGGGAATGCTTGACTAGAGAGTAAACATCACCCCTTCTCATATCCTTTTACCCAGGAAGAGAGAAAGCAAGATATGTGTGCCTCTTAATGTGGGTGGGTTAGAAGGTGCAGGCGAGCTGAGGGTGTGGAGAACGCAGGAGGACAGTGACGTGGCAAAGGTGTTATGCCTGGTAATTAATTATGAAACAATTCCACGGTGGCCCCGTCCCCACACTGCATTCCCGAGTCCAAACCCCTTCTGTGCCCCTGGGGCCCCATGATTGAATCCAGAATGCTCTGTCTTGTTTTTTCGGAGGAACACTAAAGTTGCCAACCCACTGATGGTGACCACACACCACCTGTCACGATGCCACCTTCGAGAACATCTTGCCCTCCCCCCCACCTGTGCCCAACTCATTCTGTTACAATTTCAGTTTACAAAGCTCATTTTTTCACTGTCAGCCTGAAAGAGTCAAATACAGTCTCTGTCTGAGTGCATTTTTTAACTGGCCCTGGTGTTAGCTTATTTATTCTCTTCCTTAACACACAAAAGGCTTCTAAAAAGAGGAGTTTAATTTTGCAGCCCACTGGTCCATCATGTGCACCAGGCACTCTGGTGGTTACATCATGCTGTCTCTCGTCAGTGCCGTCCCTGTCAGGAGTCCAGGGCTGCCGTTTGGTATCTGGGAGTGGGGACGGACTTTGTGAGGAGAGACCCCAGGAGAGGCAGGATTTAGCCCTGAGTCTGCTGGCGGCCATTTCGACATTGGGCCTTTGTTTTCTTATTTGTGAAATGAGAGAATTTGATGGGGTAGTATCTAAGATTTCTTCCCTTTCCAATCGACTTCCACATCATTTTCCCCACGTCAAGGGACTCTGCTAAGGCACGATGATGATGAACCAAACACAGCTCTGTTCCCCAAGGTTATACATGATACATAAATATTGTATAATGTACATAAATATTGTAAAAGTAACTGTATAATCAATATAACCAGGTAGGTGCTGTCCCAGAATGAGGTGTGCTTCGAGGATACACCTAAAGGAGAGATTCGTTCTGTCTGGTAGGACTGTGTGTGGGGTGGAGCGGTGGGCGGGGGAGAGCAGGCGAGGGAAGGTGGGGAAGGCTGCAGGGAGGTGAGGATGGGTGGGCTGGACCTGTACGTGTGGGTGAGCAGTACCCAGGCAGTGGGGTTGGGGAAGAGGGCAAGAAGTACCAGGAAGAACATGGGCCTGTGGCAGGCAGCTAAGTTCCTCCCGCCAAATAGCTAAGTATCCTATCAAGCTGAAGCCCTGTGATTTAGGGAAAGTTGAAGATTTGGTCAGAATTCATAGAAAAAAGAAGGCTTTAGACAACAGCACATGCCCTTCTCTTATTAGAAAATGTGCTACTTTAGGATCATGCTAGGGCCTATCCCAGGGGTTTTGTTAAAAAAGGGCAGGTAGGAAGGGGAAACTCCTACACTGTTGGTGGGAATGCAAGCTGGTGCAGCCGCTCTGGAAAACAGTATGGAGTTTCCTCAAAAAGTTGAAAATAGAGCTACCCTACGACCCCAGCAATTGCACCACTGGGTATTTACCCCAAAGACACAAATGTAGTTATCTGAGCGGGTATGCGCACCCCAGTGTTTATAGCAGCAATGTCCACAATAGCCAAACTGTGGAAAGAGCCAAGATGTCCATCGACAGATGAATGGCTAAAGAAGATGTGGTAAATATACAATGGAATATTATGCAGCCATCAAAAAACATGAAATCTTGCCATTTGCAATGATGTGGATGGAACTGGAGGGTATTACGCTAAGCAAAATAAGTCAATCAGAGAAAGACGTGTATCATATGACCTCACTGATATGAGGAATTCTTAATCTCAAGAAACAAAACAGGGTTGCTGGAGTGGTGAGGGGTGGGAGGGATGGGGTGGCTGGGTGATAGACATTGGGGAGGGTATGTGCTATGGTGAGCGCTGTGAATTGTGTAAGACTGTTGAATCACTGATCTGTACCTCTGAAACAAATAATACATTATATGTTTAAAAAAAAAAAGAGAGTAGGAAGGGAAAAATGAAGGGGGGGAATCGGGGGGGGAGACGAACCATGAGAGACTATGGACTCTGAGAAACAAACTGAGGGTTCTAGAGGGGAGGGGTGGGGGATGGGTTAGCCTGGTGATGGGTATTAAGGAGGGCACGTACTGCATGGAGCACTGGGTGTTATACGCAAACAATGAATCATGGAACACTAACATCAAAAACTAATGATGTAATGTATGGTGACTAACATAACATAATAAAATAAAATTCCAAAAAAAAGAAAAGAAAAAAAAGAAAAATGGTAGAAAAGTATTAAAAAAAAGGGCAGGTAAGAAATATTTTCGGCTTTACAGGCCCTGTGGTCTCTGTTGGGACTACTCAGCTCTGCTGCTGGAGTGCTAAAGGAGTCATGGACAATATGTACATGATTGCATATGGTTGTGTTCTGATAAAACTTTATTTACAGAAACAGGTAGTGGGCTGCATTTGGCCCTCGGGCGGTAGCTTGCTGACTCCTGTAGTATACCAACAGGTAGAACTGAGATATAATCTTTAAAATTTGAGATGTCTATTATTGTTGGTGCTATTTTATGACACTTTTATTTTTAAGATTTTATTTATTTGACAGAGAGATAGCTAGAGAGGGAACACAAGCAGGGGGAGTGGGAGAGGGGGAAGCAGGTTTCCTGCTGAGTAGGTAGCCCGATGCAGGGCTTGATCCCAGGACCCCGGGATCATGACCTGAGCCGAAGGCAGACGCTTAATGACTGAGCCACCCAGGTGTCTTGACAATTTTTTTCTTTTTAAAGATTCCACCTATTTATTTGAGAGACAGCGAGCAGGAGCAGGGGGAAGGAGCAGAGGGAGAGGGAGTTTATATGTAATTCTAACTGTAACCCTGGGCAGTTTGTATTGTTACCTCCATTTCAGAGATGAGTAAACTGAGTCCTTACCTAAGGTCCCCCGGGTAGTAGGTGGCACTGTCTGACTACAATGCTTCTACTTTCATGTGTCAAATTCGACTTGGAGCTTCCTGGAAATCAGGGTGACAAACTTGATGGGTTGCAGAGATTTTTGTTATGAGGATCTGTCCTAGAAGAATCTGTCTTTAGGATAAAAAGCTATATGAATAACAGAAACATCCTCAACAACACTTTTACAATCTAACAAGGAACAAATTTGGATGTGGTATTTCTATAAAGACTCTTGATTGATGTTCCCAAATTTCATTTTTTAGAAGAGTGATACTCCACCCTGGTTGCACATTTAGAACCTGCTTTATATATATAAAAAAACAATGCCCAGGCTGATCCTAGGCCAAGTAAATGAGATCTCTGGGGTCTGAGCATGGATTTATTTTTAAAAGGCAGTTAAGAACATTTGTAGCAAGCATAGCTGGGTGGGGAGGATTCGCATGCTCCTTCACATATACAGTTCAGGAATATAATTCCTGGCAGTCTAACTTGTTATAAAGGCCACACTCTGGCTGCTTTGAAGAGGGAGAGGAGAACATGACCCCTAGGCCTTCTTCCTCAAATGTGATTTATCTTAGAAGCATTTTTGATAGAATCTGGATGGGAGAGAATGCCAAGTAGCACTTGCTCCTGGAGCTGCAGGTGTGGGTGCCCTGAGTGTCTGATTGAAGGTCAAGTGTACAGTTGGTTGCTATCTTTCTTTTCAGTGACCTCTGTGATCTTTGCCCTCAGCAGCTGCACACACAAATGGTGACCATGGTTAGAACAGCATCTTCAGAGAAGAGCAATGACCGGGGACAATAGAGGAACCAAAGCTAGGGACCCATTAATTTATTGCATTTGAGGAGTGTTTGAAATTTTCAAATCTTTTCCATGTTGTCTATCTTATTTAACTCTGATAATATTCTTTTTCTTTTTTTTTTTTTTTAGAGATAGAATATGTGTGTGTGTGCATGCACACACATGCCAGAGGGAGAGAGACACTCTTAAGCAGGCTGTGCGCCCAGCATGGAGCCTGACGTGGCGCTTGATCTCACAACCCTGAGATCATGACCTGAGCCGAAATTGAGTTGGATGCTTAACCGACTGAGCCACTCAGGTGCCCCTCTGATAACATTCTCTTTAGCTTCCTGCAGAAGGCTCCTCATGATAGGGCCCTGGGAAACTTTTCTAGCCACTTCTCCTGCCTCCTTCCCCAAGCACCTGTGCACCCCCCCCCCCCATTCAGAGCCATTGGCGGTCTTTCCTACCTGCACATGATTACTTGGACTGACTTCTCTCCCTCTGGATCTTTTCACCTATGTCCACTCAGTAAGTCCCTGCCATCCTTCAGGATCAAGTGGACTGATTCCTTCTCCATCGGACCTTCCTCATGGTCCCTCACAACTCCCTGGCTGTGATTCATCAAGGTCATCCTCTCTACTAGGCAGTGAAAACTTCAAGGGCAAGTCGCTGGTTCAGTTCATTGTTTGCTTGTCTAGTGCTGTCCCAGTGTCTGGAAAATAGTATGTGTTTGATTAATGTTCGTTGAGTTAGTGAAAGAGATTTTGGAAGAGCAGGAGAAGAGTAAGCTATTTGCCAGGTTGTAAGTCACTGGCTGTTTCTCCCAATGCCATCCTTTTAAATGGATTTGTTCCATCCACACAGGGCAAAGCCCAGTGTCATGAATAAAAGATCCTGGGAAAAATGGGAATGATGTGGTCTCTGGAAGGGAGGAGGGTGACGGGGGTGGGGTGGGGGAAGGCAAGCCTGGGAGTGGGAGGGAGCCTTGTTTTTCACTGAGTGCCCTTCTGACACTTTTTTTCTTTTTCTTTTATTGGAGTATAATTGACATACAGTGTTATATTAGCTTCAGGTGTACAATATAATGATTCTGCAATTCTATACGTTACTCAGCGCTCATCATGATCAGTGTGCTCTTAACCCCCTTCACCTAATCCACCCATTCCCCCGACCCCCACCTCTCCTCTGGCAACCGCCAGTTTGTTCTCCGTGTTTAAGAGTATACTTTTGTTGTTGTTCTTTGTCTCTTTATTTCTTTCTTTGTTTTGTTTCTTAAATTCCACATATGAGTGAAACCATATGGTATTTGTCTTTCTCTGACTGACTTATTTCAGTTAGTGTAAACACCTCTAGTTCCATCCATGTTGTTGCAAATGACAAAAATCTCATTCGTTTTTATGGCTGAATAACATTCCATTGTACATATATATACCACAACTTCTTTATTCACTCATCAATCGTTGGGCACTTGAGTAGCTTCCATATCTTGGCTATTGTAAGTAATGTTGCAATAAACATTGGGGTGCATATACCTTTTTCAAATTAGTGCTTTCATGTTCTTTGGGTAAATAACCAGTAATGAACTTACTGGATCATATGGTGATTCCATTTTCAATTTTTTTTTAGAGATACACATTTTCTTTTCTTTTTTTTTTAAAGATTTTATTTATTTATTTGACAGAGAGAGAGACACAGCGAGAGGGGGAACACAAGCAGGAGGAATGGGAGAGGGAGAAGCAGGCCTCCTGTGGAGCAGGGAGCCCAATGCGGGACTCGATCCCAGGACCCTGGGATCATGACCTGAGCTGAAGGCAGATGCTTAATGGCTTAGCCACCCAGGCACCCCATCTATTTTCAATTTTTGAGGAAGTTCCATACTGTTTTCCACAGTGGCTGCACCAGTTCGCATTCCCACCAATAGTGTATGAGTGTTCCTGTTTCTCCCCATCTTCACCAACAATTGTCATTTCTTGTGTTTTTGATTTTAGCTATTCTGACTAGTGTGAGATGACATCTCATTGTTTTTTTAAACATTTTTTAAATTTAAATTCAATTAGCCAACTGATAGTCCATCATTAGTTTCAGGTGTAATGTTCAATAAATTATCAGTTGCATATAACACCCAGCGCTCATCACATCATTGTGGTTCTGATTTGCATTTCCCTTGTGATTAGTAATGTTAAGACCTTTTCATGTGTCTGTTGGCCATCTGTATGTCTTCTCTGGAAAAATGTCTCTTCAGGTCCTTTGCCCATTTTGAATTGGGTTGTTTGTCTTTTTGGTGTCGAGTTGTATAAGTTCTTTATATAATTTCGATACTAACCCCTTATATGGATATACCATCTGAAAATATTTTCTCCCACTCAGTAGGTTGCTTTACATTTTGAATTCTGTATATAATCTGACACTACATGTATGTAATGTGCTACCTATTCAAATAGTTTAATTTACATGTATTACCTATTCAAAAGTAAAATATAACATGGAAATAATCACTGCATGGGGACTGAGTTTAGTGTGAGTGCTGAGCACATTGGGCTTTGGAGTCAGATCTGGGTTTGATTCCTAACCTGAGCAAATTTCTTAGCCCACTGAAGCCTCAGTTTCTCTATTTTAATGTAAATATAATAACAGCAACTCTTTAATAAGTTAATAAAGGAAAAAAAGGAGCCCCTGCAAGCCAGGAGCTGGCCTAGCATGCATGGCCAATTGTGGGTGTTCTCCTGTGAACATAACATTACCAGACCCCAACAGCAGACAAGGCCGCTCTGTGACTGCAACTGAGCAGAAAGAAAACCAAATCACTTCATAACCATGTCTGAATACAGATAAAAGCAGAACATGGTCCAAATCACAGAAATGATAAAATGTCCCCCATGCTGGCTTTTATAAACTGCGACTTGTTTACCAATAAGCTTCAATTTGTTCTTTCCACCTTATGGATAAGAATTGTCAAGGTAATGAAATACTGGATTCCTTCTCCCTCCTGAAAGTTTCCAATCCAGAGCCAAGCCCCTCTGTCTCAGACCCATCCCCAGACCTCCTAACAAAAGCTCAAAACCTATTATATTTCTTTCACCATCCTCTTACTGAGACGCCATTTGGTATGCATTTTCTTTCATTGCAATGAGTCAGTAAGCCTTGCTTTGTTCAATTGCAGATATATTCCTGGTCCTTTTGGCTGGAAGACATTGGCAGGTTTTCATTGCCATCGTCATCATCATCATTACCATCATCATCATCATCATCACCTCTTTCTCTCTGTTGCCTCTCCTGTTTGGATTTAACTGAGATCAGACAACAGCAAGATCTTTCAGCTGCATCGTGGGAAATAATAATAATACTTTAGCACAAGTGGAAAAAAAAAAGACTCTTATTTCCCAGAGAATCCCAGCTGAGCAGTCCTTGTCAATGTCAGCTTTTGCTGAAGGTGTCCTGGGCAGACCTGAAGTATACTCTGAGCATATTATGGGTTCTTTGGGAGTCTCTGCAGTCCAAGGAAGCCAAGCAAGCTCAAAGACTCACAACAAATCGACACAACTGCTTAAAGAACTAGTACCTAAGCTCTGGAACCTATGAGAAAAGTAGATGGAACATTCATTCTACCCTTCAGGAATGGCCAGGGGTGACCTTCAGGGGATGAAGGTCATCTCAGTGCAAAGATAACCCATGCCAGGAAACGCTTCCTGGAGGCAGAGAAAGGGACTCATTGTAGGGAATTCTTTTCTAGGTTTCTTTGGCTGCCATGAAAAAGAGTTTGAGCATCTTAGTACTTGGGAGTACTTAGTACTACTTTTTGCTCACTCTCATTTTGGGCTTAGAAATGAGAAAGGAATTATTGTTTGTGTTCAGGAATAATAAGGAGTTTTTACCACAGGAAGATGCTAATACTCTAAAGTGGCACTAAAGGGGGGCATATAAAATATACCTACCTTATGATTAAAGCTTAATAAAAGTTATATAGAAAAGAAAATCTGGGGGAAAAGGCCCGAATATTAATTGTCCCTGTGTGGTGGGACAGCTAGTGATTGTCGGACTCTTTCGTATTTTTTAAATGTCCTACAATGAGCATGTATTGCTTTTATAATGGAAAAAGTGAATGATAATACAAAATGTTCATTTTTGCACTGATAGGGCTTGAATGTAAGCATCTAGAAGACTTGCAGGATGCAGATGATGGTGACTGAGGGTCACATCGGAGGGGCCCAGGCAGCAAGTGCAGGCTGACCCCTGGTGGCAGGGGATTAGAAGCTTCCAGAGGCCCCTACTTCTTCCTCAGAGAAGGCACAAAGCCACTGGGAGTCTGCTCTTGATATGCAAACAGAAGATTAAGTATGATGATGGCACCATTCAGACGAGGAGGGGACTTCTGGCCGGGATGAGCTGTAAATAACGTCTGAGTTCAGCCCTGTGGCCAGCACCCCCTACCCAGTTCTGTGGAGTATTCTTGGCGGCCAGCCTCCAGAAGCAGGTGTTCAGGGAGGTATGAGAAACTTAACTGAGTTCAACTGTGGTACAGAAAGCTTGCAGGGATGAGAGATGAGGTTGGGTGGGGAGAATTGAGAGCGTGGTGGGAGGTGGGAACATGTGTGGGAGGTGGGTGTGGTTCCCTAGGTGGGTGCTACTTACATTTGGGTACCACATCCTTCTGGGGTAGTGTGATATAAGGCATAATAGCATAAACATGTCTTCTTGGAGATTCAATTTGATTTGATTTTTCCCAGGGTGAGGGCAGAGAAAGTCAAGTAATTTAACTGCTAAGTATTTTATATCATTATTTTTATATTGAACAAACAGATACATTGGGCACTGAAATGTGAAATCTGCATGAATTATTAAAAGATAAAACAGTAGAGCATAAAGAAATTCTGGGCTTGCAGCAGGCTGCTTTGTGGCTCATCTTCAAACCCATAGGCATTCACTCCTGGCCAGTTTGGCATTTTTTTTTTTTTTTCACCAGAAACTGATTTATGGAGCAGAGAATGGAAAACTCTCTGGAAGAGTGAATTTGGGGACCAGTTTCCCAATTCTTTCTTTTTTGAAGGAGCTGTGCAAAGTTTAAAAGTAGCTCATGATAAATTTTTTTAAAAGATTTTATTTATTTATTTGAGAGAGAAAGAGAGAGAGAGAGAGAGAGAATAAACAGGGAGGAGGAGCAGAGGGAGAGAGAGAGAAGCAGACTCCCCACTGAGTAGGGAGCCCAGTGCGGGGCTCAGTCTCCTAGGACCCTAGAGATCATGACCTGAGTGGAAGGCAGACACTTAACCGACTGAGCCACCGAGGCGCCCCCATGATAAGTTTTTAAAAGCAAATAACATGCATATAAAATTCTGAAAAAAAAAACCACATTAGATCCAGGGAATGGTCTTTTTATCACATTAAACGGATGTGAAATGGGTCTTTGTAGGCTACACAGGTGGGGGAATGAGGCATTTGTTACATCATCAAAGCTTAATTTTGGGTGGATCACTCCCCACTCTGAAAGCATCATGCATGAATGCACACATTCATTCATTCATTCATTCATTCATTCATTTGACAAAGACTTATTGAGTCCCTACCATGTGGAAATCCCTATACACAGAACAATTTCCTGCTCTCCTGGGGCTCGAGCCTCTGGATCCTGCAGTGGTACAGCCTGGAACTAAAGCATCCTTGTGGTTACCGGGAAGCGTACCTTGGACTCTGTGCTGCTGAACCTAGATTCTTGTCCAGCTCAGCTAGTGTGACTGATTGGCTTTGGGGAGGTCAGGTGACTTTAAGGATCCGAATGTATGTATGTGTATTTCCTCCTCTATAAACTAAGGACATGGCCCGTCTATCTCAGCTAGTCCTCTCGATTTCTCAGTGTGGTTGTGGGATTTGCTAATACATATGCAAGGGCTTCATTGTCTGCAACATGTTCTACTGGGTTAAGCTGATAATACAAATAACAAAATAATAATTTCAAAGTGTTATTATTATAATTATTATACCATTATAATGAGGGTTTTTTTTTTCAGCTGTGAAGTTCATAAAATCAAGGTTAAGAGGTGTTTTTGAGAGAAAGTCTAAAGCAAAACTTCACAGTGAAGCTGAGGGAGAATGGAACATTGCCTTCAGCCTCCCTCCAGCAGGTCTGGGGACCTGCAGACCCTCCTGGGGATGTGGGCTCCCAGCACTGCCTTGTCTCCTGCCCTCCCACGAAGAAGCAGAATGGCCTAAGCATTGGGCTTGATTTCCATGTCGTCTGGAGGTTGAGGCACAGAATTATCTCATTCAAAACAAGCTCAGTTCACGAGGAGAGCAGAGCCGCCTTTCATACATGAGATGGTGTCCACACCATCCATCCTTTCTCCAAGGAATAGGGCCTTTGGGGGAGTCCTGAGGGGAGGAAGTGGACTGCCTGCCACTTAGGAACGATGGGCAGAGGATATCGTGTGCAGTGGTGGCCCGCATTCCATGCTGCTCTTCACAACCCACGTACAGGCAACAGAAGGGAAAGTCTTAGAGGGTTTGCTGTGTGCTAGACCTTTGTTTTAAGCCCTGGACCTGTACCAGCTTGCTTAATCCTCACAGAAGCCTAGTGAAGCAGGCACTATTTTATTACCATTTTACAGTTAGGGAAACAGAGGCATAGCAAGGCAAAGTAACTTACCAAAGTCACATAAATCATGAGTGGGAGTGAACCTGGATTTTAAAAGCAGAGCCTGCCCCTCAAAACTACAGCACTGTGGTATCTCTCAGTGTGCTTCCATTTTAATCTCTTGTTTTTTGAGAATTGTATCTTTTTCCTGCATGATTCCCCACTTTTTTTGGGGGGGACTTGGGCTTTACTACTGATGGGGAACCATGGTTAATAAAAGATTCTATCTATCTATCTATCTATCTATCTATCTATCTATCTATCTATCTATTTATCTATCTATCCATCATCTATTATCCATCATCCATCCATCCATCCATCCATCCATCCATCCATCCATCTGTCTAGGAATCACTTATTCAGGAATATTGAGTGGGCAAACTCATTTCACATAGCAGAAAACTTTTCCACTGTGGAATCAGAGATGTCTGGATTTATAGCCAAACTTCCATGTGTGACCTTGAATAAACCAGTCTCCATGAACCATAGTTTCCTGATATGTGAAAGGGGATTAGAATACCTATTTTGATTGTAGGAATGTTGGAATTAGAAATAATACTCTTAACATATCTAGCGCAGAGTAAATGCTTGATAAATGTTAACTCTGCCTCGAGAAAAAAAAGTATGCAGTTTATTCTCTGCTTTCCCTATTTATATTTGACTGTAACTTGCTAACTCTACCAAAGCATAATAAACCTGTGGCACCTACTGTCTTATTGATATTACTGGTGTCCATATAGGTCCCATGATCGTGAACATGGAATGGCAACATGGGAACATCCCTGAGCTCTGCTGCACCTGGGGAGAAAGTGTCTCACACCGAGAATGTATTGGTTAAGCTAGGCTAGGCTAAGACACAGTAACAAACAATCCCACATCTCAGTGTTTAAGCTTAACATAATAAACTTTTATTTATCGCTCACTCTACATGTGCACTGTGCCCGTGAGAAGGCCCTGCTCCCCACAGTCTCTCATGGGTCCAGAATGATGGAGGCTCCAGCACAATTGAGCTGCACTGTCTGAGACTCATGGGCTGTTGTAGGTGAAGAGAATGCTAAAGAATCTGTACTGGGAATTCAAGCTTCAGGCTGGAAGCGGCACACATCCCTTCAGCCCACAGCCTGCAGGTCTATCATGACCCTGCCTGACTGCACAGGGCAGGGAAATCATGCCCCACATTGGAGGGAGAAGAGAAACGGATATGGACTGTCACTCTGAGACCCTCCTCAGGTAGGATCTTGTTTCTGTTTGGTCATTTCTTTGCAGCTCGGATCCCAATCAGAAAGGGATGCCTTTCTGCTAAGACATGGAAAACCTCCTTCCTTTTTCTTATAGACAGGCAGGAGGCCCCCAATAAGGGTAAGACAGGGATCCCTCAACCCCAACCAGAGAAAGAAGTCCTTGGGTTTGTGTCTCTGGGTTGAGATGTTGAGACGGGGTTGAGGCAAGGGAGAAGCATTATGCTATCCCACCACTGAGTGTTCCAATATAAGAATGTCAGTTTGTACAGTGATTGCAAATCAGAAGTTAGTGCTTTAGAGGTTAAAACACCTGGACTGTCCAGTCCCAGTGCTGAGATGAGCTTGGCCTGTGACAGGGCTCTGGAGATGTGAACATCGTCATTAGTATCAACTTCAGAAGTAAAGATGGTCAACATTTTCTCTGCTAACTCATCAGAACTGTATCATTCATATAATAATTAGTAATTTTGAAGCCCTTGGAGGATATGATTTTGTTTGGAGCTCTTCCTCCTCTAGGGCCCAAATGCATGGTGTTGTGATGGGAGAAGATCGATATGGGGTCCCTGAGCTATCACTCATCAGCTGTTTGACTTTGGGCTTCCTTTTTCAGCCTCAGTTTCCTTATCAGTAAAATGGGGATGGTGATAACTCCGATCGTGCAGGGCAGTCATGACCATCAAATGAAATATGAACCCTCAAATGAAAGAGCCTGGTGCTACACTCAGTCGTGGCTGGTTAAATGCGGGGCATTATTTTGTGTTTCCTACATTTGCTCATTGCTGCTTAGATGGGGGCTTCAGCGTATGCTCCTATACACCCTTGGCAACCTGTCAGCGATGCTGGGGTCTGAATCACAAAATAATGCTCTTTCCTCTCATCCACTCACTCGGGCTTCTTTCTGTACTAATGAGACCCAACATTCCAAGCTGGTGTTCATCTAATAACTCCCCTCTTGTCCCCAAATGAAGCTTGATGATTTTGTCCTGCCACTGTTAGCAGGACCTCTCAAGCCACCTGTCTCCCACCCCTACCATCAGTGAGGGGGTTGGTGAGTCCTGTTTTGGGTGGGGGTGATAGGGGGAGAACATATCAGAAGATGATAGTCACTGCCTACAGAGCAAGTGACGCTGGGGGACAAAAGCAAGAAAAGAGACAGGACGGGGGGACAGAAAATAAATCTCCCTCAGTAAATGGCTTTATTCTGGAGTGATCCATTTAAGAAATGGATATGGTTGAATTGCAAAAGCAGAGCAGTGCTTTGCTGTTGACCAGGCTCTGTGATAACACAGGTGTTTATCTGAAGACCTTCTTACACGTGCATACATGATGACTTTTTCTAGTTAATTAGAAAAAGAGTTTTATTGCTGGCACGTCCCATCTCCCATCAATCTCTGGGGCAGACAACTGCTTGATTGAAGTAAACTTTCCAGTTTTGATGGCATTTGTGATTGGGGTAAGAAGGACCTTGATGAGTCATTGCATTAGCAGCCTCTGCCCACAGGCTGTCCCGTGTGGGGACACATATATGTCACATTGCAGCAATGGTGCCACTCTTTCCACTGATTCTCCTCGTCAATGACAATATGGTGAGTTATAATTAAAAATAAATAGCTAACATTTATTAAGTTGTTGCCTACATGCTAAGTGCTTTGCACTAATTCTCTCATTTTATGATAATAACTCCCGGAGGGATAGACTATTGCTATCCTGTTACATAGATAAGTTTTGGAAGGTTGAGTTATGGGCACAAAAGACAGAGTTGTGACCAGGTGGGGGTCACAGCCCTGCCTTCCAGGAGCTTATAGTCCAGCAAGGACACATGTGCCAAGGGAATGCCATGTGTTAAGCATGGGCAGCAATGACACTGTGCTCTGGAACTACATGGAAGCCAAGTTAGCCCAACATTGGGATGTCAAGGCAGGCTTCCTGGAGGAGGTGATACTTGGACTGAGACCTGAATAGTCAGGCAGGCAAAAGATGGGGTGGAGGGGCCTTACGCTGTAGACCTTATCGGGTGTGGCTTTCAGTAGCCTCCTCTGGCTTGTTTCAGTCTACCAGTTATGGTCAATGCAAAAATGGCAGCTTGGAGGTTAAGGCTTTTGAGGTTGAAAAACAAAGAATACCAGGACTGTCTCACGTCTCAAAGAACAGCTGCCCAGTCTCTGCGGCTGAATAGCTCTTGAATTTGGCTTCTGAGTACAAGAGCAAGTACCAGGAAGAGAAGGCAGCATAAATCGTTCGTGTGGTGGATGGGCCATGTGGTTCCATGCAAGGGTGGGGGGAGTAGTGGAGTGAAGAAAGGCTGGAGAGGGGGTTGGGCCTGTGCCCCAAAATCTCATAAGCCAGTTAAAGTGTTTGAAAGCAGTACGGGTCCACGGAAGGCTGTTCAACATAAAAAGACAGGCTGGCCTCGTATTTCAGAAATGTGGCTTTGACTGAAGTAAGACAAGTGGATTGAATAGGGAAAGCTGAGAGTTGGGGAGACCAAACAGGGAGGTGAGTCAGTGATCTGGGCAGATGACAGGTGAAAGAGCTGGACTAGAGTCATGGTGATGGAGACAGAGGGGAGTGGACACCTGTGCAGGAAGGAAGGGATGCAGCGCACAGGTCCTGGTGATGGACAGCTATGCTGGGGGCAGGGAGCAGAGGATCCCGCCTGGTTACTGGATACTTGGGTTACTGGAGAGATGGTGGTGGCATCTGTCAGGGTAAGAAATAGCACATCGCAAAGGACATTGTAAGTAAGCAGAAATAATGAGGCATCACGACGCAAGCAACTTTATTTTTTTATTCTCTTACGATTCCTTTAAGTCTTTTGAGTTGGGTGAAAACTCGGACAGGTCTCAGGGCTCTTGTGGTCTCTTAGGTGACACCAGGTCCTCAGTTACTTTAAGTCACAGACACAACCTCAGTAAACAAGCAAAGGGTCCAGTCCAATATATTAGGGAGCCCCCCAATCCTCATTTAAGTGTTGGGTCCCCGCCTCCGCCCCACTGAGGCCCTCTGTTCTCAGCGGCTCTCATCTTCCCCCACTTTCCGGCTGCCGAGTCTGATCCCACCAGTGTGGGACTGGGGTAGAGGAGGGGCATAGGGTTGGGGAAGTGAGCTAGCTCTGCCCTCTCTCAGCCCGGCAGGTGCTCAAGGAACTCTCTCAGGCACTTTTATGGATTCTCTGCTGACTCCCTACTGGGCCCTCTTTCATGGGAAATGCTTCTCTTTCAAGAGGATGGCCCATTCACTCTTCAGCTTCCCTTTTCCACCCATTTGTCCTTCTGTGTCTGCAGGCTGAGGCCCCCACCCTGGCAGGATCGATTTAGAGCAACTCGGGGTCAACATTTGTTTCTTCTTCTTTTTTTTTTTTTTTTTGTTATGTTATGTTAGTTACTATACGGTACACCATTAGTTTTTGATGTAGTGTTCTATGATTCCTTGTTTGTGCATAGCACCCAGTGCTCATCACAACTCGTGCCCTCCTTAATACCCATCACCCGGTTACCCCATCCCCTCACCCACCTCCCTTCTGAAACCCTCAGATTGTTTCCCGGAGTCCATAGTCTCTCATGGTTCGTCGTCTCCCCCACTGAAGGGAGGTGAATCAGAGGGGTCAACATTTCTATCATGGGTTCATCTCTAGCCTGCAGGCTTCCCTTGCTTTGATCTGCTTTTTGATCTGTGCTTACTTCCCAGACAGGACTGAATTCTGCTGCCACAGCTTTGGCTTTCTCGTGCAGGAGTCAGGGTGAATTTGCTGTGTTCCCCATCTGTGGGGAGTGCATATCAAAGCCTCTCACCAGCTGGTGTCTGTGGGTAGCACCCCTCCATCTCTCCCCAGTGGGGGTGGTTGATACTCCCAGCTCCCAGTGACCATCTCTAAAGGAATCTTTCTTCAAAAAATAGATTTCTTTCTTTCTTTAAAAAAATTGAAATATAATTGACACACAATGGTACATTAGTTTCAGGTGTACAACAAAGTGTTGAGATAAGTCTATATGTTATGCTGTGCTCACCACACATGTAGTTCCCATCTATCACCATACAGTGATATTATAATATCATTGACTATATTCCCCATGCTATATCTTTAACAGCTATGACTTATTCGTTCCATAACTGGAAGCCTGGATCTCTGACTCTCTTTCACCCATTTTGCCCATCCCCCACCCCCTCCCTTCTGGCAATTATCAGTTTGTGTATTCATCTGTTTTGATTTTTAGATTCCATATACCAGTGAAGTCATATGGTATTTTTCTTTCTCTGTTTGACTTTTTTCACTTAGCATAATACCCTCTAGGTCCATCTGTGTTGTTGCAAATGGCAAGATCTACTTTTTTATGGCTGAGTAATATTCCATTGTGTTTGTCTGTGTGTGTGTGTGTGTGTGTGTGAGAGAGAGAGAGAGAGCGTACACATGTGTGTATCTATATGTACATATATATTTACCTACCGTAACTTCTTTACCCGTTCATCTATCAGTGGACACGTGGGCTGCTTCCATAATTTGGCTATTGTAGATAATGCTACTGTAAACATAGGGGTGCATATATCTTATCAATATATGTGTTCACTGTTTTTTTGCCTTCTCTGAATCAATACCCAGGAGTGGAATTACTGGATCATATGGTATTTCTATAAAAAATAAATTTCTTAATATTTATTATATTTTAAAGTATGTTTATGGACAATTGATCATTTAGCTGGTTCTCATCATCATGTTTGAAATGTCACACCGATGTCCGTACTATGTCTGATTTTGGAGTTTGGCGTCTATTGCATGTTGCAATCTCCTTTGAAACCTCCACTTTAATAGCCTGTTGCATTACACTTTCAATCTTTTCCACCTTCTCTGTTAGAGCCTTATAGCTGTGCTGTGAAGTGGGTAGAGAAAGCATCTTGTCTCTATATTTCAGCTCAGGAGCTAGAGAAACTGGGACAATAAATGAATGAACATTGTTAGCCCAGATTAATTGACTAAAAGCCTATGGAAGTGGCTGAGTCAGGAGGGGTGGGCTCAGCAGCCTTGGCTACCTCTGGACCAGGCTGTAGCAATGACCCCACAAAGCTGTGCCTGAAGTCAGCATTCCTGTGTGGGAGAGCCTCAGTAGCATGGATGCCACCCAAGCTGGGGCTGCCTGAGAAATACACTTGAGCCAAGAGCTCACCCAGGGCCCCGGCCTGTGTCCTCAGGCAGGAAGAGGCAGAGCAGAGCATCAAGCTGAACTGTGTTCGACTCCTGTGATCTGGAGCAAGTCCCTTAAGCTCTCTGGGCCTCAGTTTCCTTATTTGTTAAATAGAAGTAATAATAGCTTCTTCCCAATGTTCTCACAAGGACTAGATGAGATAACATCTACAAAATTCCAGCATACTGCTTGCCTTGCCCATAGGGTAGATGATAAATAGTAGACACTGTCCTTAAGCTTAGATCATGGCTACTGAGAAGACTCTATGGCCCTCTACGAAGGTGGGGTCTGAAGAATGGAAAGATTAATAGGACCTTCCCTCAGAATTGGAAGCAGAAGGCAGAAGTCCCAAGTGTTCATTTTTCTTGGTGATTTATATAATCTGCTTTCTCTTAGTATTGAGCATTCTGGCTTGTTTTTTTGGAACAGCAAGGGAGCCACGAGCTGGGAGATTTTCAGGCTGTTCTCAGCAGGTTGGGGGATGGCAACCTCAGTGGGCAGAGTGAAGGCTGTGAAGTCTTCTCTATTCTAATTCTAGCAATTATGACCAAGAGGAGATAGTAGGCTGTTTCTAGGTCCAAAGGAAGAGAAGGCAGGAGTGTTCGGGATGCTGGCCTTGAGAAGAGGGGAGCCCTGAAGGCCCCAGAGAGGGAGGCCTGTGAGTAAGGTGGCATTGCCCAGAAGGAGGGCACTAACAGCAAAGACTCAAGGGCCAGTCCGAACCCACTAGGGCCCTTGAACCACTTGTTAGCTTTGCTGGAGTTGAATCTCAATGGATGCAAATATAGGAAATCCATCTGTAGGTACTGCCCCTGTTATCTTCAGGCCTTATAAGGCTACCTGCTTGGATTCATACATACTTTAAAACGGAATACAGTGAACTATGGAGATAGTAACAAGATCGGTGGTTGCCGGGGTTTTTTGGGGGGAGTAAGAGTGGGATGGGGAGATGACTAGGTGAAGCACAGAAGACTTTGAGGGCAGTGAAAATACTCCATAGGACACCATAATGATGGATATGTGTTATAATACATCTGTCCAAAGCCATAGGATGTACAGCATCAAGAATAAACCCTAATGTAATCTACGGACTTTGAGTGATAATGATGTGTCCATGCAGACTCATCAGTTGTAACAAATGTATCATCTGGCAGGGGATGTTGATAATGGGGGAGCCTAGCCTTGCATGGGGGCAGGGGGCTATAGGAAACCCTCTCAATTTTGCCGTGAACTGCTCTAAAGAATAACGTCTTTGTAAAAACTAGAGTATGTTTTGTGTTTAGTCTCACTGTCGCTCTTGTTCATCACGACATGAGTAATGATTCTGAAGAGCATGGAGGTCCTGCTCTGTTGCAACCCAGGGATCCCGCTACTGCTGGGTTTACCTTAACTGATCTCAGAGGATTAAGATGTGACTGGCATCTTGCCCCCACAGAGTGTTTGTAGGTGTGCGCATGCTTGCGTGTGCATGTGCATTTAGGAGGAGACAACAGGTGGCAGATGGTGAAGAAGACAAAATGTGATGAGCCCTTACTTTAGCCGTAAAGCTTCCAGCTTCTACCTGCTATTCTACAACGATGTTTCTGTTAAGCATAAGTGATGGAGCAATCCTTAGTAGTGGGAAAATGTCATCAGGGCATTTTTTCCCATGGACATTTGCTGAGATGGTTACCACGTAGGAATTAGGTATCTTGCAAATATGTACTTCCTGTATAAGGAGATTTATCTGTGTGCTGGGGTGTGGATGGGGGTTCATCTTATGGCAACCGGTACCCTGAAAAGTGTGTCGAGGCTTTGTTTGTAGTACATAGAGGGCCTGGTGAAACTGATCGATTGGGTGAGATTGATGGTTTCTGTGATTTGGGGTCTCAAACTTGATCATGCCTCAGAATCACCTGCAGGGCTTGTTCAAACACAGACTGTCTCTTGCCCCATGCCCGGGCTGTCTGATTCAGTACACCAGGTAATTTTCCAGGTGACTGATGTTACTGGTCGAAGGACCATGGTTTGAGGACCACAGGGCCTGTAAGCAACTATAATAAAATTTCATGTCATCCATTTTAGGCACCTAAAGTAATTGTTTACTCTTAGGGGTTTAGAGTGTTCCATGGTCAAAAGGAAAATGACATGCAGCTTTTTTGAACCTGGGCCATTCCCAGGAATCCGAAAGCAAAGCTTCAGGTCAAACATACGTGGAGAACAGACTCTAGGCCTCAGGCAAGATGTGGTTTCCACACCCCGACCCGGATCCAGCCCTTGGTGATGAGTGAGTGACAGAGACTGAGTTTAACCGCTGGGCCGTGTTGTCTGCCAGTGAGTCCAGGCTCCCCAGAGGCCATGCCCACGTACTGGGACAGAACTGGCCAAACAAAGGCAGGGTTCCCACCTCAGCCTCCTCATTCACATCTGCGGGGTCCTTCTTGTGCCCCTTGTTGCCACGTGCGGGCACACCTGGGCTTGTTTTGTAGACATGACCCTCATGTCACTCAGCTCGCCTGCTGGGCCCGTAGCTGGGGGAGAAGGCGGGCCTGCCCCTTCCTCTTGGCTCCATTTCCTTGCCACTGGCTGGCTGGAGAAGTTTTCTCAAAAGTCCATGTTTTCACTGTTACTTTTCTAAAGGAGAAGAGCAAATTGGAGCGAGGACAGAGCAGGTGGAAAGCCTTTCCCAGAACTTCACTATGTAGGAAGAGGGGGTACAAATGGCCTTTGTGGACCAAGGTTAAAAGATGAAGTGGGCAGAGAAAGGTTTCCTCCCTCTCTCGTGATAGTGTGATATTGATAATTATGTCTCCACAACACATTTACTTACTCTTACTACAGTATCTTTCATGAAACAACACCAGAGACAGTGTGTGGGATAAATGAGATACTCAAAATGTCTTCACATCTGTTCTGTCATGGGAGCCTCGTAACAACACATCATGGCTGACACGTTGGACAGATAGGATGAAGCTTCTCCCTGTGTAACTCATAAATGAGCTAGATGGGAAGGAGGAGGCGAAGTAGCCATCTACTACACAGGCGTCACTGTGCTACTCACGGATTTTTAATCCTCACCTTGTCATTCCGTGGATATTGCCGATCTCATTTTATGGACGATGACATGGAGTCTCAGAGGATTAAGTGACTGGCTTATACTCACACAGCTGGTGAGGTGTTCAAATGCTGTTGACAATTTTGTCCTTGGAATAACTGAACCACGTTCTCAGGTTACATCTTTGAGTGGGATAGCCCTTATTCTGACGCATGATTTCTGGTCGAGGGTCTCAAAAATTCTTTCACGTGATTTTGGATTTCATCTTCCACATACACTCAAATGTCTGTTATGAAGAGAGACATAAAGCAAATGTTTGATTTGCTTCAAGATTACCAAACTGGCTAGTGGTGGGTCTGGACTTCAAATCAGCCTCCCCGGCTCCAGGCCAGGCATTCTTTGTGCCCAATGATAACTACGGGAAGTGCTCAGGGCATCTGTTTCTCCTTTTCCATATTCCCAAATTGGGGGCGGGGTGAAGCGTGTGGATGCAGGGATGATATTTTCATGCTGTTTCGGCTAAAGGTCAAAGTGGCAATGCTGCTCTGGCCATATCTGGTGTCTCCGGTGAGTTATTTATGCCTGTGTACACAGCTCATGCATCATTTACACATGCACAGACCCCATCTATGCATCTGAAGGATGGTTATGACCACAGCCTCTCTATTATTTTATAAAAAGCACCAGGAAATATGGTGTTTTTCACAGAACGCCGATATAAAAGTTGATATAAAGATTGACGGTGTGTAAGCTTTGACATTACATAAATATATATAGGCATTGTAAAAGTTAACAACCGTTTTATTTATAATTATATTGCAGATTGATATTTTTATATCCACATTGTCAACAGTAACCTTTCCGCCTTCACTTCAGTCTTGGCCTCGAATGTTTATACTAGATTTTTATGTCTGGTTTTCCTTCTGTGACATCAGGGGCGCACACGGTCTCTCCTGAGTCACAGTGGTATTGGTGTCACTCATCCATTTCTCCAGAAAAAAAAAAAATCCTGTCCCACTGGATTCATAATTCCTGGTATCCTTGCGTCCAGTCAGGTATCTGCTCATTGCCGTTTAAGTACAAACTGAAATTTTCCTGTTCTCTACATCCCGTAATAGTACTTCTGGGTGCCACCTCTGTCTTGCACCATAGAAAAGTTATATTTGGTTGAAATTTGAGCCCCTGGATTAGAGAAGTGTCAGTTATCTGACTCTTCCAGGTTTACAAGAACGTAGATCCAAACTTTCCTCCTCGCATACGAACGAGGAAGATTATAACACGTCTTTATCCCCTGCTTAGCTCTGCTTGAAGGGAAAAAAAATACCCCATCTTAAATATTTGTTCTTTTCTACAGAAGATTCCCTATTGAACAGGGAGCTAGTACTTTCAGCTGGCAGAAGACCATCTTGGCGTGGATTTTAAAGGGGAAAGGGAAAAGCGATATCTACATGATATGCAGAACTACTGGCCCTAGAAAATGCTATTTTTTTCTTGGTGGGCTCAAATTAAACATTTTCTTTAATTTATGTATTTTTAAGATTTTATTTGTTTATTTGAGAGAGAGAGAGAAAGCATGAGCAGGGGGAGGGGCAGAGGGAGAAGCAGGCTCTCCACTGAGCAGGGAGCCTGCTGTGGAACTCGATCCCAGGACCCCTGGGATCAGGAACTGCGCTGAAGGCAAAACGCCTAACCCACTGAGCCACCCAGGCATCCCATTGCTGGGCTCAAATTAAACAATGCCTAGATTATGGAAGGGCTGTAGAAGGGACAGCTCAGTGCCCATGGAAGAAAGAGCAACCTCTGGGAGCAGGAGGTGTGGATTCTGTGCCAGGCTCTACTGCTTATTACTTACGTGACCTGCCTGAGCCTCAGTTTCCATGTCAGTCAAAGACGGCATTGAAAGGTACTCCGTTGTCTACCTTGGGGGATAATGTGTGCAAAGTTTTGGGATGAGTGCGATGCATGATTTTTTTTTCTCATGGTTTCCCTGGCTAAATTTAATCACTTGTTCACTCAGCCAACATGTTTTAATCTAATTGCAAAACGAAGACTTAAAATTTTGTCTGAAGGATGCAGCTGGATGTGAGCACGGGGTCCACCCCTGCGGTGGACGTGGGTTTGTTGTTTCTGGTGTGTGCGCTTCATCTGCCTGCCACACCTAGGACTAGTTAAAGGTTTTTCTGTTAGAGAAGTTGGGTGGGCCTTTTGCAAAGAGGCATCTCACCATCTCCTGGCTTGGATGAGAAAAATGTGGTCTTGGGAGGAGGATCCAAGTCAGAGCATCCTCTCTGCTCTGTCAGGCACTTGGCATACAATTGTTCAGTTATTCCTAAATATTTCATGATTTTTCTCCATCTGCCAGATAATCATTAGTGGCTAGAACTATGGCAGTTCTAGTTCAGAACTAGTGGCAGAAAGGAGGACAAAGTCCTGTTCCCAGGAGTTTGCAGGGTGGTGGCATTTCCCAACGTGCCCTCCAGGAAAATACTAATATCCCCACTTTACGTAGTAGGAAAATGAGGTTTGGATTTGCAAAGAGCCCTGCCTAGCTTCACATTGACATCACCTGGACAGTGCATGGGAAAGCTAGACTCTGTCCCCAGAGCCCCTGTACTTTTCCCTACATTCTGCTCCTCCCCGAAGCTGTGCTGGGTTTGCACTGAGGAGTCAAAAAGTTGGTAATGAAAATCCAGGTGACAGCCAGACCAACAAACAAGGTGCTAGCTTCCTCTGAGCCCAGAGTGGCAACACCAGGAGAGTGATCCAGGACCGGATGTTAGCTGTGGGTTGGCGGGAGTAATGGTGACCACTGTGTTCTGGGAAGGAGCTGGTATAGGTAGATGATCCCTGGGGAGGCCACAGATGACATGGGCATTAAACATTTCTTGGATTCAAGCTGAGTTCCTTAGGTAGACCATAGCCCCCTGCCCTACACTGCAGGGTGGGTCCCAAGTGTGTAGGTAAGGATTCAACCAAGAATCTAGGGCTCACCCACTAGAGTCATCCAGGTCTTTTATTCCTGGGCCATCTGCTGAAAAGAATGACATAGATTTTTCCTTGTTTTAATTACTGTTTACATAGGGGCATGCATTTGGGCTGTCTAGAGGAAATAAGTGATCTCACTTATGTCTACTTCTCCTCATTACCCTTTGCCACACCTCTACATTCAGTCTTTGGAGCAGCCAGAGGGCATCATCCCAAAGTCTTGCCCTGTTTCATCCCTCTTGGCTTATACACTTGAGGATCCTTTCATCTTTCACTGTGGTCTGTATCCCAGACTTGGCTCACCTCACTGAGGTCACGATGCATCTTCTGATGGCCCCCATTGGGTGTGGGGATCCCTCCCCTGTGCCCTCCTGCTCCCCACCACAGGGTCCAAGGCATTGTCCCATCTACCTCTGTGTCTTACCTATGTCCCTGCCCCATAAGACTGTGAGATCCTCAGGCACAGGGACCATCCGTCTCTTTTCTGTCTTCACAGCACCTGCCATTGTGTCTGGCACTTAGTAGGTCCTCAAGAGATGCCTGTTGACTGGGGAATAAATGAACGAGTCACTCAGCAGGAGACGAAAAGGAAACACTTTTGGGTCTCTGCCAACACCCCACAGTAACCCTGCTCCGTGGCTGTGGATGTGCCATGTTGAAAACCTGTGCACCACACATGGTCCAGAAACACCTTCGATTTAGTTGTCAGTTTGGTGAAAAAGCATTCATCACTCTGCAGGTTCAATGACTGCATTTGAATCCTTGAACGTGGCCCTGTCTCATGGCCCAGAAGCCAGCTACCGGACAACACTAATAGTTACAAGTCCAGGGATAGCAGGTCCCCAAGTGGCTCTTATGACAATAACGAAGTGATGCAAATTTTCTGTTTGGCCTAGATAAAGTTGTGGCATGGACTTCTTGAGGGCAGGACATATGTCTTATTTATCTCTAGAGCCACAGCATGAGTCATGGGCGTGGCACGTCTTTGGTTCTGATTAATGTTAATCGTTAATTGCTGGACGTTTGCTGAATGTTTGCTGAATGAATAAATGAGCCCACAGTTATCAACCATAACACTTCATAGATGCCAAGTCCCACTGAAGAAAGGCCAGTACTTGGGGGAAACACAATAGACCTTTGGATTTCAAATTATCAATGATTTTAGGGTTCAATGGTGGATAAAAAAATATTTTTGTGAGAGCCTGCTAGTATTTTTGTGAGAGCCTATTCTGTGTTCATAACTTTACACACATTATCTCACTTAATCTTTGCATCAACTCTGCCGAAATGTACTGCTGTCCCTGTTTCATGAATGAAGAATGAAAGCTCAGAGACGTTGAGCAATTTGCCTAAGTCCACACAGCTGGAAAGCAGTACAATTGGGATTGAAACCCAGAGCTGGCCTGAAACCAGAACCTCTGCCAGGATCACCTCTCCTTTCAGGGCTTACAATTAATGGCTCGAAATCCAGAGACCTGGTTAGCTCAAAGAAAGTAAGAGCGCCGTTAGGCATTTAAACTCTGGCTCTGCTGGAGGGTTCATTCAGCAGGACACCTTTGAATTCCAAATCTGAATGCAATTTGTAGAAGGGTTTCCAGCATGAGGCAGGGAGTTGTCACTTCCACTGCTGTTCTTCAGCCTCAGGGGTTGGTGCAGGGCTGGGATTATCTTTGAAAAAGAAAGATCAGAGGTGCAAACTCTGAATTTCAGATACCCTTTCAACCTCCAGCGTCCTCATCTCCCTCCAGTTTGTGCACTTGTCTTCCTCTTAAAAGGATAATTTAGAAACAACTTTACTTGTGGCGGCATGGTGGCCTATTTGGGGCGTGTGTGAGAAGCCAACTAGATGAAATTAGCATTGCAGGCACTTGACAGTTGCTTTATTAATTAGACTGCTTTATTTAGCAGACACTCTTCCTCTCGACCCCCTCCTGCATGTGCAGAGTAAGCATCTGCTTCTGTGTGGTGAATTGAGGAGTGTGGGGATGGGTCCCTTGCCCCAGAATAGCTGCCCTCCTAGCTGGCAGCATATCTGAAGTTTTCCTGCAGGTAAGCCTCTGTGTCGTGGCCAGTTGTAAACATCACATTGACCCCAGGAGGGGAGAAAGCAACCTGGAAGTTGTCTGGAATGGGTTTGAGAATTTTTGTCTAGCTCTCAGCCAGACCAAGAATCCTTTTTATAGGATTTTCCCGATCTGGCCATCTAGCCGCTGCACAGATGATTCTCGTGGACAGAGACTCCCACTATCATGGTTGATTGTCTCTACTGGCTGAAAAGTTCTTTCTTTTATGGAGCCCAAATCTGTTTCCCTACGTTTTCATGTCAACACTGAGAATGCATCTAAAATAGTGATGCTGTATTAAATGTCAGTAGACGTATCTCTCCCCAAACCCCAAGTCTCTGTTCTGCCTTTCCCTGTGGAGCCCACATTTTCCCATGTAGTCTGAGAATTTACATTAATAGTGATCACCATCCTCTCTAGCACATTTGAATTTCTCCTCTTTGTGGATTTCTCTTTTGAGTTGAAATGTTCTTTTAACTTTAGATGCTCTCTCATTTATAGCTAAAACCAAAAGCATCAATTGATGCATCTATGCTGATTTTTATTCAAATTTTCCTTCTAACATAAAATTTCTTGAATATATGGTATATTTTCTGCCTCAACTTCCTTTCATGAATCCATCCTTCCATCCATCCATCCGTCCATCCATCCATTATATAACCATTTGGTTATTTATTTATTCATCCATCTAATCAAGAAAGTATTTTCTAAGTTCTCATTAAAGCCAGAGATAAGGAAGTCATGTTCTGTGCTCAGGGTTATTAGGGAGCTGATGACAAAACCTGTTTGCCAATAACCATATCCCTTGCCTTCCCTCCATCACTATTTTGCCTTCCCAGTCTTGGGAGTGTGCCTCTCCTTGGCAGTCTTAAGGGGAAGAGTATTTGAAGAGAGTTTGAGAAGTGTGGTTCTCAGACATTGAGGCCTTGCATTGCAGGGTAGAGGTGAAGAGGACAGGGACAGTGCTGAGCGCCTCTGTTGCCATCCAGCACAGACCATCTCTTTGCCTCCTCAGCATCCATGAACATACCTCTGCTCTGGTTAAAACTTCCAAAGAACAAGGGCAACAGACACATCGTGCTTCTATGTAATAATGACACAACTCTCTTACAATGAAGGTGATCTCATTCTTTCCACGAAATAGGAGAAACTAAGCCATGGATGCCACAGTATACCTGGCTGAGGGATGCTCATGGCCCATCCAACCAATCACAATTGTCTTTTAATATCTTATCATTTAAAGACTAAATTATAAAGTTAAATGAACATCACAACACATATAAAATAATAAGGGAATGGTAGGTGGGAAAGAAAATTGGTTAATATATACAAATATATAAATAATAATAGAGGGATATACATAGTTGTTGCAGCCACTGTTGATGCGGCAGGTTATGAGACCATTGTTGGTATTTGTAATTTATTTTTTTCCACCAGCCTTTCCAAATACCTTTTGCCCCTTTTGCCTTCCGTTTATCCAGCCTTTTAACTGATCATCATTCTTTGCCGAGTGGGATGACTTGAATGTCTCCTCTTGAAGCGTCTGTACCCTTGGTGGTACTCACTGCATTGGGTTGTTGTGGGTTTTCAGTAACTTTTGCCATTGAGTGTAGAATCACCAGATGGCTCCCCAGAGAATACTCTGGATTCTTGGCATATTCTTCTTGCTCTCCATTGTTTAACAGCAGCTCTATCTCTCCTTGATAATCAGGAGATATCATTAAATTTGGTGTGGTAACCCTCTCCTTAGCCTGTTGGATTAGTGGAAGGAGGCGCTCAGAATGACCAGGTAGCCATCTCAAGTACAAGTTCAATGGCACAATTGTTGTTTCCCTCCAGTGAACACATGATTGCCTTGGGAACAAACACTTTGAAACAAGCACACTTCAAAGTTACAGAGGTGTGAAGAAAAGTTTTGCAAGTTGAGGGGCTCCTGGGTGGCTCAGTCAGTTAAGTGTCTGCCTTCAGCTCAGGTCATGATCTCAGGGTCCTGGGACTGAGTCCTGCATTGGGCTCCCTGCTCAGTGGGGAGCCTGCTTCTCCCTCTCTCTCTGTCCCTCCCCTTTGCTTATGTACTCTCTCTCTCAAATAAATAAATAAAATCTTAAAAAACCTTTGCCAGTTGGTTATAGGAATAACAGTGAGGGTGGCCACTCCTGCTTTCATTGCTTAGATCTTCCACATTTGCATTTTGGCTGTCAGAGAAAGAATCCTGTATTGGTTGCTGGTTCACAGCATATGCTGCATTTTATTGTATTGCTTCCTGACTCTGCATGGCAGTGTCTTTGAGGTGGTGCCATAACTGAGTTTTTAACAGGCCACTGCAATTTTCTAGAAGGTCAGCTGTTTCTACATAACAGGGAAATAGTAAGAACAGTGAATGCCGAGGGCACAAGTCCATTGCCTTACTCATTCTGCCGAAATGAGTTTCTTTGTGAGAAGCAATGTTATGTGGAAGCAACATTATGATAATAACAAAGGCATTCAGTAAGTTCAGGGATGACAGTCCAGCAGAGACATCAGGGACAAAGAAGGAAAATCCAAATCCAGAGCAAGTCTATTCTAGTGAGGACAAATTGCTGACCCTTCATTAGAAGAGGCCCAATATAATCTAACTGCCACCAGGTGTCTGGCTAGTTCTTTAGGGAATGATGCCATATTGTGAACATGGTTTCCATCTCTGGTTTTGGCAGGTGGGGTATTTGGCAATCGTAATAGCCAGCAGAGATCTGTGCTGTTGAACTGAGGCATAATTTCAATCTATGTCCTAGCCACATAGCTCAGGAGCTGGGGGAGCTGGGAAAGAGGCTGACTTGTCGAGGCTGGATTCCCTTCTCTGCTCGGTTATAGAGACAGTGTCTGTAGTAGGTGCCCTTTGGCAAATAGTTGAATGGAATACAGGTATCTTCAGACTCTGCTCATTCTGACAGGTTCATCTCTCTACCTGCTCCTCAGAGCTCATTGCCACTGCTTCCCTGATCCCACTCCTTCCAAAAGCCTTCATTCATGTAGCCAGACCGCTGGTTATGGCTCAGGAAGCAATGCAGATCTGTACCTTTGACCCCTCTCTCTTTCCAGGCATGGTTTGAACCTGCCGGTTGAGCTTTCCTTCTCAGCAGAAGAGGTCCCTCCTCTCCTGTCTGGACATTCAGTCTTCCCTGTATGGACTCTCTGCAATGTCCTCACCCAGGCACTTCACTTATGAGAGAATGAGGGGTCCTCAAGTTCTATTTCCACAACCTTGTATTGCACCCCCACCCCCCGAATCATAACCTCAGGCAGAGCTCAGTGCATTCCGGGAATGTGAGCACAAGAAATAGTTGCTGATAATCTCAGCTGCTCCACATGAAAGGGCATGATTCACAGGAGAGTTTCTAGAAGATGCCCCAGAGACTCATGCTTGGTGTCTGCCACAGCCTCGTGCCTCCCTGCTTGCTGGAGTGGTGATAGCTTCTGCTTCTTCCCACCTTCCAAATCGTTCAGGATTGTTGCTCGCTGGAAGATGTGAAAAGTGAACAATGCTGGCAAGCGAGGCTGGGACATATGGTTTGTGACCTTCTGCCCTTGTGCCATATGGGAGAACTTAGCAGAGTAGAGGTAGTGACAATTCCCGACAGACACTATCCAGCTCGAAGCACCTGGCAAGCAGCACATGTGCAGGTTTGTGACAAGAAGGCGAAGTGGGGACAGAGGAAGGTAGGAGGGTTTCTGTGAGCTAGCTATGAGGGAATTGAGAAAGGAGATAAAGAAGACACCCTGAATTGGAGGACAGGCTTACCATCCCTAGAAATGGTTTCATGATTGTTCTTGCTTGAATAGGCAGTTTCTAGGTAGAGGACAATGATATAACTGGTCCTTTGTAAATGGCTTATGTCCTGCTGGAAACTAGTTCCTAAAAATTAATAAATTTCCAGAGATTCCTTGAAAGCTGTCAAGGGAAAAAACTCTCCATGGGATATGTTAGAGTTGTTTGGTTTATAGAAATGTCAGAGTCTTTCTCTTGCTGATATGTTTTCTCTTAGGCATGAAATGCATTCCAGTGAGAGCCAGAAAAGTGATAGAGCCAAGGAGTGAGCAGGACACATGTGTTTGTTAAGAGATTTGACAAAGCACCCAGAAGGGGGCATCTGTTATTAACAGTGGGAGCTAAATTGCACTCTTTTGTTTCTCTTGGCACAAGCTTAGAAATGAGCCCAAATGTCCCCTTTGGTATGATCACTGAAATGTGAGCTCGCTGGAAAAGAAGAGGGATTTACCATTTGAAATATGTGTATTTTCTTGATATAATACTCAGAATGTCTGAATTATAAATAATGGCTACGTGATTATTCCTGATTCATATTTTAACCCTCAATATTGCATAACAAGGAGAATGTTGGCAGCGTTATGGCTTCTATAATAAGAGGAACAAAGATTCAGAAGCAAACTCACCTATATCCGCAAGATAGCCTTGATATGCAGCGAAACCCTAATCTGCCTTCATCTGCAGGCTGAATGAATTAGAAAGTATGGACTTGTGTCAAGATCCTTTCTCGGGAACTAGGTCAGCTCAGTGGGGACTTTTCACCACTGAAGGGGATACTAAACCCTGCATTTGTAGCGTCAGAGGGAGAGGGCGAATTATGGATACTGGCGAGACCCAGCGGTGCAGGAAGATGGTACTGAAGGTTGATATAGAGGGAAAAATGGAAGGTGCATGGAAGGGCAGACCTGGGGATTTCCAGAGGAGAGCGAAGTATGGTTCAAGCAGTGGGCTGGGGAGAGGAGTTCACAGGTCCTGGGCTTGCTTTTCCAACTTGTGTCTGTGGAGGCTGAGTTGGCAAATCAAAGCCCCAGGGCCAGGCCTGCTAGTGCCTGGAGACCTGGTTGTACCCAGGAATGGCACCACAGGGCAGCTCTGAGCCACCTTTAGTGAGTGTCCTCCATCTAAATCTCTTCTTTGTTAACTTCAGTTTTATGCCTACTTCCTCCAGGGGCAGCGTGTGTCAGCTGGGCTCCAACTTTCTGGATGTGGTGAGTACATGGTGTTGGCCTCTTCTAAATGTGCCTTGACTCACCTCATCTGGGGTAGGTCCTGCCAATTTCATATTATCTGACTTCCGCTGGAGGCCATTACTAGCCGAGACAAGCATCTGTTGAAGTAGGTGTTTACGTCCATGGGGGTTGCTTTGGTTCCAAGCGACAGAAACGCAACTCAAGCCAGCTTGCATCTCATTGCTTCATATAATTGAATAGATCTAGGTTCAAACAGATCAGGAGATGTTTTTCGAAAGCAAGGTGGGTGGGGCGGAGCATAGTGAAATGAGTGAAGGTGGTTGAAAGGTATGAACTTTCGGTTATAAAATATATAAGTCCTGGGGATGTAATGTACAGCCTGGTGACTGTAGTTAATAATACTGCATTGTATATTTGAAAGTGGCAAACAAAATAAAGCAAGAACGTCAGAAGACAGAGAAACAGATGTTGTTATGATTCACAGGGACTCACAGGGACTCAAATGCCCTCTCTCACTCATTTGTAAGGATCTCCAACTTGGTATTTCTTTGGGGCAGATTTTCTCCCTGTAGCTGAGGGCTTACAGTTTCATGAGCTCAGGTCTATAAGTAAAAAAAAAAAAAAATGTTCCCTTTTCCTGGCGGTTCTGGTCTAAGTCCTGAGACTGAGTCTCTTTGAACCAGGTTAGAATCTGTGGGCATCCCTGGTATCATCTCTGTGTCTCAGTGTTCTGACTAGGCAGGCCTAACCCATGTACCTGCTTCCAGAGATAGGGGTGGAATTATTAATCTGCAAGTGGGGAGGGTGGATGGTTCCCTGAAGTAAATTAAGGTTCTGTTAGTGGAAGAAAGGGCGGGAAAAAAATGTCAGCTGCATATGGGGAGCAGCAGGATATTAGGCCAATGAGGTTGGCTCCTGGAGCATCTAGAATAGCAGTGGCAGATCTCAATCATGAATATCACTTGATTGAAATGACTGCCTGAAACGTGGTGTTGAGAAGGATTCTGAGGCTGTCTCAGTATGCAGTAACTGGTAAGCAGTGTCTATCCTGGATGCCAAAGGGAGCGCTGGTGATTTAAGGGCCATGTATTAGCCAACCCTGATGTGGAAGATGCCTCTATTTGGCCACACACATCACTAAGGCCTTGAAAACAAGAAAGCTTTTTTTTTTTTTTGTCTCCGAGAAAGATAATATGAAACTGGAAATACCTTTTCTTGTTGATGGTGAACAATGTATTTAAGTATCTCCTGCTTTGTTGAAGGCCCCAGGGTATCCTGCTAGCCTTTTCCTTTTGTGGAAATCAAGGTAATGCAGAGACCCTGGCAACTATTGTCAAGATCTGTTCGTTGCAGCAATGTCCGCAATAGCCAAACTGTGGAAAGAGCCGAGATGCCCTTCAACAGACGAATGGATAAAGAAGATGTGGTCCATATATACAATGGAATATTACTCAGCCATCAGAAAGGATGAATACCCAGCTTTTACATCAACATGGATGGGACCGGAGGAGATTATGCTAAGTGAAATAAGTCAAGCAGAGAAAGTCAATTATCATATGGTTTCACTTATTTGTGGAACATAAGGTATAGCATGGAGGACATTAGGAGAAGGAAGGGAAAAATGAAGGGGGACGGAAATCGGAGGGAGAGACGAACCATGAGAGACTATGGACTCTGAGAAACAAATAGGGTTTTAGAGGGGAGTGGGGAGGGGGGATTGGTTAGCCCGGTGATGGGCATTAGGGAGGGCACGTACTGCACGGAGCACTGGGTGTTATACAAAAACAATGGATCGTGGATCACCACATCAAAAACTAATGATGTATTGTATGGTGACTAACATAACATAATATAATTAAAAAAAAAACAGTGCTCTCTGAGTGATACTGCAGAAAACAATTCCTATTCTAGAGATTTCAATCTACCAGATTAATATAGTAATCTATATTACTATTCAATATAGTAATCTTGGTAACAGCATACTAACCAGAAGCTGTGATTGATCATTAACTCTGTTTTAATTTTTTAAAAAATGAATTGTTTCTTTATATTAATCTTTTGAAATTTACTTTTTTTCAAAATACAAGTTCTCTCAGTGAAAATACAAAATTAGCCTTTGGTTGTAAAAAATTTGAAGAAGGATTTATTGTTTAAGTATTCATACTGTATAAACATAAAGTTCTTCAATAAAGAATCAGAAGGTAACACAACTTAAAAAAAAAAAATCTGGGTAGAAACTGCCTCCCGATGCCTGGGGAGTACTTGCATGCTTCTGCTTCTGGCACGATTACATTGTGAATGAGCCAATTGTGTGGAAGATATAAAAAGTTTCCGAGAGGATTTCTCATCTTGACAAACTCCTCTGCTAACTGCCAGGGAGCAGGGATCTCTTTAGCGGTTGAAGGAGATAGGCATTAACGATGCTGAGAAGTTGGGCGCTAACAGCCCAAACTCCTCCTACCCCTGCCCAGTACAACCAGCTTAATCTTCCCTGGCACTGCCACTGCCCCCCACCTCCAACTTTGGGACCTCATTATACATGCTCCTTGGGCCCACATTTTCTCCTTCGTGTACCCAACATTTCCTAATGAAGACAACTCAATTTTTTACCACTGCTGCCCAGAGGCAAGTCAGTTTCCACTGATGCCCTAGTAGCTGAGGGGCCCAAGAACTGACCACCAAGCTTGGGGCTCAGAGAGATGTTTTCAGGGGTGCACTCTCAGCAACACCCCTGAGCATTTGTACCTGGCATGAGGACACCGAGGTAGGCATCACCAGTCCCTGCCCTCCAAGAAGTTGAGTCCGTGAGCCAAGATGGACTCCATCAATGCGTATGTTGTCATACAGAACACTGAATTCAAAATGAAGGGGTTGCCCAGAAGATGCAATAATGAATGTAGGCTTATCCTCCTTGCCGATGCTCATGGTCATCTGGTGAGGTTGACAGGACCTTTATCATCCCCATTTAGTTGACATATCCATTCATTCATTCATTTACTTTCTTCTAGTACCTACCATGGGTTAGGTACATGGCCACATGCTGGGGATACAGAGGTGAGTAAGCTGTCCCTGCCATCTCTGATCTAGATGCTAACACGTACCCCTGGAGAGAGAAGGCTACTCAGTAAATGGACCTGGGGTGCTGGCTGAGTACTCCTTCCTCTATGTCAAGCTCTCTCCCCCAAAGACCCTGGATTGTGTATTTCACTGCAGGGCAGCCTCAAAGATAAAGCATTCTTAAAATGATCTACTTTTGAAAAGAGCGCAGGATATTTTACTGTCAGATTTTTCTCTGACAGTTTTCGGAGGCTTTGTCATGAATGGAGGAGGGGACCCTGAGTATACAAATACAAATGCAGATCAAAGCTAACAGTGAGAAGATAACTTGGTGAACAAAGCAAGTTGACTCTTTCAAATTGTCTCTGCTCAAATGGTTGTTGATATATCCTTGAAGAATTTTTAAAGAAAGTCCTATGAACACCATCCTTCAGAGTTATGTTTACAAAGCCATCTATTATGTGTACAAAGAAGACCGTGAGGAAGAAATCTTTGAGTTCTGCAGGCACCGCATGAAACCCCGTGGTGCCATCAGCAGGCTCTGCGCAGGGCAGCTGGAACCCACCCCCCAAGACCCTGGGGATTCCTGGGCCACTGCCACCTCTCCTTCCCTGGACAGAACATGGTGGAGGGGCCTCTAAGCCTTTCTCCCAACTTGTGCAAGGCCATTAGAAATGACATTACAGTTATTTTTCTGAAATCCCCTAATACATCTGTTATGCCAATGATTTGTTCAGACTCATTTTTACCACTTCCCTGAAAAGTCGTTTGTAAGGATAATTCTCAGCTGATATAGAGAATTCTTATTTTGCTCCTCCAAGGTTAGGCTGTCCTAGCTAGAGGCAGGAGAGGGTGATGGTTAGCCCCGAACAGCACCCTCTTGTATGGATTTTGACAGTTCTACAGGACAACATAATGGCTCCACCTTACAGTGTGGAGGAGACTGCCTGTCTGGGCCCACAGAGGGCTTTCTGGACAGCCCTCGATCCTGCGACCAACACATACCCTGTGTGGGAAGGGTGGGACCGTGTGGTCCCAGACATGGCTGGCATGTTGCTTTGCCCTTTTTATGTACTTCTTTCTCCCCTTGGGGGCTTGGAGGATCTTTGGGAGGCAGAACAATACAGCATGAGGCTGGGTAGAGTTGAAATGGGACCCACGGTTCTATTGTGTCCCTCTGTGTCTGATAAATCTACCTCAGGACTCAAGGAAAGCAAAGAACCCTTTCCACAAAGCCAGGTAACTTTTGCTCTTTCCTCCAGAGCATACCGTTTGGGATTATTTAGGGTCAGTTTTGCTAAGTCCATTTCAATTAAAAAAATTTTTTTTCTTAAACCTCTCCACTTGACTCCATACTGCCTTCATAAAAGTTGAAGTGGGATTTGCTAACTTTATCCTATCATCTTCAACTAATATCTAGTACCATAGGATTTTAGATGAAAACTTGCCATCCTCTGGAGTCCATGCCTGCTGTGGAGCCATCACTGGGTTATCATGAGCTCCTCCCTCAGGAAGAAGCTCCCTGTTTCCAGAGTACTCTGCAGTGAAGAGCCACATGTACGAGCAAGTTTAAGATCAAAGGAGAGCAAGCCGTCCCTGCCCCTTCCTCTGGGAAAGAAGATAGGGAAGCCGCTGGAAGGCTGTGATTGCCCATGGCCACGGTGAATGACCTGGTTCTTGCCAACCCCTGGCCTTGTCCCTGGTGTCCACACTTTCTTCCTGGTGGCTGTTAGCTATCACCTAGAACATTCTTTCCTCAGCCCCTTATGTGAAGAGGCCATGTGTGCTTGGCGACCTGCACTACAAGTTGAACATTTCTGTGTTCAGATGAACCCCTTTTGGGGCACGAGCTAGTCTGAACAAAGAGAGACGAGGACCAGAGAGATACTTGGGCTTTCTCTTACCTCCTGGGGGACACGGAGCCAGGCACTCAGCTTTACCGAAATCTCCATGCCCCCCAGCAAACCTGGAGAGGTGAGGAGCTGCCAGGAGTACATTCTGTCTTGGAGGATGAGCTACCGGCAAAGAGCAGGATCTTTTGGGCTGTCAGGACTTTCCCACGGCGAACTGAATTGACTGTGGTTCTCTGTTTTGTAACCATTTGTTTGATGTCATTTTTACAGAAGCTCTACTTTTTTTTTTTTAAAGGATGCTCTTTCGCGTTGCAGTTTGTCTTGTGATTCCTTCCTTATTATTTCCTGCTCCTGCTCTTCAGAGCTGGCTTTCCACAGGTGCTCCTGGAGCCCACTGCCATCCATCAGAGTGATTTCCTCTGACTCTGTCTCCAACGGGAGCTCCCAGGATGTCCCCCTTTTGTTAAGATATGATAAGATGACATTAACAGAAAAATTCCCACTGTTAATCCACGTGGAGATGGAGACTTCCAACTGTTTCTCTTTGCCTCTCTCCCATGCCATTATTCTCTCCGCTTGATATGATCTGATGCTACGCATGCCACATCCTTATAAATGTGAAAAGATCACAATGCCTCTTCCTCTGGAGAGTTAATCAAGCTCCTTCCAATTTCGGATGTTGCTTTCCTTCCACAAAAATTACGCAGAGAGTGGGAGAGTGGTTGATCGTCTTCTCTTGAGGCAGCTCTAAAAGGAGAAGGGAGATCAAATTGTGTTATTGAGTGCTACTTGGCCGTATTCCAGTGACGGGAGGAACACCTTGCCTTGCGAACTCTCAGCATTAAAGGAGCTGGATCAGATAGCTCAAGAGGAACTTGGAGAAGCGTCTGCGGCCACCTGCAGTGTTTATGTAACCAAACACTTTCTAAGTTGCCCGTTTTAGTCATTCAAAGGCTCCTGACATTTCTTTTCTTTCTTCCCATTCATTTCTTGGAAGTGAAACGTCATCAGTGCTCATAAAATATTAGTTTTGATAACAGTGAAATTAATGACAATAGCAGCCGCCCTTTGTTGGTATCGAGTCTACATTAGAGATGCTACCCCTGTGTCGCACTCACCGGGGTCCTACAGGATAGAAAGTATTATCTGCATTGTATAGAGAGGGAAAGTGGACCTTGGAGAAACTGAACTATTTGTCTAAGATCACTGAGTTAGCAAGAAAGACGAGGCAGGATTCAAACCCGGGGCTTCCCGACTTCACAAGTTGTGCTGTTTCCTGCATTTTAAGCCTCATCCTAATTCCCTTTTATTGTAGGTCTTTTCTCTGTCTTTGGTCTCTCTTGTCAGGGAAGATAGTGTTGCTCTGATTTTGGTTAAGAAACTTAAGAAGAAATGGGTGAGAATTTTGAGCAGCAAGATCTTGGAATAGATGGAACAGCATGGGGTATTCGAGATCTCGAATACACACACACACACACTCACACACACGTGCGTGTGGCACTGTTATTTGTTTATTTTATTATGGAAAGACCAGTTGATTTCATTTTCACTGTGAAAGATGCAAATAATGCAAAATTATACAGGAAAAGAAAAATCACCCAAAGCCCTGGGGAGATTGTAAAAGAGGACAGATGCCTATGGCCTACGGTGGAATGACTGATCAAGGGTGTGTGTGTGTGGTGCAGCCTTGGGGTCTATATTTTAAACAGTGATTCTGATTCCCAGCCCAAGCTAAACACTCATGGCCTCTTCTAGGCTAAGACAAAGGATTGCAATAATGGTCAGGCTCCTGGCCTTCTGTGGGAGTCCAGTTGGCTTATGCCCCTTTTTCTGATTCCTTCTGGCTTGAGCACTCTCTTTCTGAGTGGGAAAGGGGCCTCTCAGTGGCATGGAAAGAGAAGTACTGGAAGGGAGGCATAGAGTGGTGGGTGTGGAAGGCTCCATGTGCCTTGCAGGTCCATTCAATGCCTTGAGATCGGAATCTGGAATTTGCATGGCAAAATTTGATAATCTCCATTTCCAGGCAACCGCATCATCTTCATTCTGAGATGTAGCGTGATACACTGGAAAGAATGTGACTGTAAGGTCAGACCCACACGCAGGGAACTGGGCTCTTCCCTTAACTGTTTGTGTGGGGACCCAGCAGGAGCCTGTGGTCCTAGCATCAGTTTTCCCCATTTGAATCCAGTCCTTCCACATATTTGGGCAAGTCACTTAATCTGTCTGAACCTCAAAGTCTTCTTTTATGAAATAGGAATGGGAATGAGTGAAGTAATTATTGATTAGCATTTGTATAAGAGTTAGCTGAGATAATCTATGAAAAGTTCTTGATGTGGTTGGTGCCTAAAAATTCTAGGCATTAATTATCTTGTGCAAGAAGTTAACTCTCTTTTGAAAATTACCCACAAAAGCATATACCAAATGTGCCTGGTTCATTGTAGGCATGCAATAAATTCTAGTTCCCTCTTCCTTTCCCCTGAATATACCAGACTACAGGTAAGATTTCTAAGGCTAAGTCAAGGTCCTCTGGCTTAAGCCTAAAGAGAGGGCACTTGAAATTTGCAACCTTTGCACACAGAACACCTTCCCTTTGACTCTGCAATGTGCCAAAGTGATCCTCAGGCAAACAAACAGTCAACACTCTGCCTGGACCCAAGGAAGGAGGAAGTCTTTCAAAAAATGTAAATAGCGGGAGGAAAGCGTCACCTTGGTAAAGTGGAGATGCCAACTTTCCCCCCTTAAAGGGAAGGATTTATTCTGTAGCCGTTTCAAGGAGACTTGCCGAGGGTTATAATTGGTGCAAGATATAGAAGTGATTCATGGATACTTAGGTTATTTAATTTGATGGCTGTCCGGGAAAGATACCTCGGCTGACTGAAGTGTAATAGGTACAGGTAGAAGAGGTCTGAGGAAGTTCCTTGACCTTGTCCTCATGTCTCTTGATGTGCATAAAAAAACAAAGAAAGACCAACTTCTCTCCCCTCCACCCCGCCCCCCCCCCCCCCCCCCCGCCGCCCAGGCAACTTGTGGTTATAGAACAGTTCCCTGCCTCTGATCACATTTGAAATGAAGCTTTTCAAGCTTTTCTCTGTAAGCTCACTCCTTTCTCATCAATCAGCGACTGCTAGTGTGGGGGCCTTTTTGGTCACCCCATTCATCCTTGTGGCTGTCGACAGGCCTGTTGGCCTGCAAAAATCTCAGACAGATGTGCGACTGTCCTTTTCGGAGCTTTCCTGAGAAATAGATCATCGGCATTCTCTGTAACCCATGCCGGTGTGGAGTGGTAAGAATGTCTCAAATTAGCATAGCCTTCAAAAGGAGAGGAGTCAAACGTCCAGCTCTGTGTTTGGTAACATGGATTATGCATTGTAGAATAAAGGAGGCATGTGACTCTAATATGTAAGTGTCAGGAACAACTGACTCAACTCATCACCCTGTGACTTGGCCATTATTCCTGACTAACGGCTAATGTTCCTGTGGAAAAGCACCACCACTTCCGGTAGCTACTTTTCAATTCTGTCCAATGTCGCATGATGACATTCAAGGTGTAAGTCAATGGAAAAATGCTGGGAAATGGAACGATAGTTTTTCTCTAATGCAGAGCTGGCCCTTAGTGTAGGTCCACATGGCAGTCCTTTCCTGGGGGTGTGAGGGACTCCAAAGTCCTCAGTGGTTAGCATTGTTGTTGCCTATGCATTTTGAGTATCCCTGTCCAATTTCCATCCCACCCCAACCCACATGGGCCCTAATATTATGCCAGTATGTTTTCCCTAAATAAACTGCATATAATCACCTGAGAGTTTTCTAGGTGTTGTTGGATGATGCTAGGCTAGCGGGTTGGTACCAATGAGTGCCACCAGAGATGCCTGGCTTGATAGGATTGAGAACCATTACCTGTATTGATGGCTGCCTCCTCTCTGCTCTCTTTCCCCCGCCATTGGTAGGAGTCGTTGTTGACCTGTGGTGACTTTCTGTTCCTGGTGCCTCCTCCATTCCATATCCCAGACCAGATTAGCCCATGATGATGGACTGATAGTCCTGGTCCTGTATGGTCTGTTTCTCTGCCAGGTACCCTCTTGGGGTCTGGGGAAGACATTACCTCCCAGCGCCAGCACTTACTGATCCCATGAGTTAGGACGCCCTTGGCTGTACAGAAGAGAAGACAGTGACCCACATTTGTTGGAATGCTAAGGGAATCTATTTCTGCATATAACAAGAAGCTTAGTTGTAGGGCAACTCCAGGCCTCCTGTGTTGAGAAGCTCAATGATGACCTCAAGAGGAGTCTCCCTCCACATTGTGCCATCCTCAGCATGCCACCTTTGCCCTTAGGATAGCTCCCTCATGCTCCCAAGATGGCACTGTCTTCTAGGTATCACATTCAGACCTAGTGATGCCCAGGGGCAGAGAGATGCCATCTCTTCTAAGGTCTCTTCCTGAAAGAGAAATGACTGCTTTCCCAGATGCCCCTAAGGACCTCTCCTCCTGTGTCATTGGCCAGTAGGGGGAGGAGACCACCGTGATGGAACTGAGCAGGCTCCACCTTCCCCTATGGCACCAACGGGAAGAATCCTGTTAGAGAAGAGGATGAGGCAATCAAGAGTATTTACAATGAACTGTGTGATCTTCGACAAGGGATTTTCCCATTTTGAGGACTAGTTAGGATCTCACAGCTCTCTCTGCCTGACTAGCAGCAATGGCCTGGGTTCGCACCAACTGTGGAACTCAGGAGACTCCATAGGCTTCACCCAGACCAAGTTTAAGTTGAAGAAAGGATATGAGACAGGCAAAAGCACAGTATGCTCACCAATAGTGCAACAGAGATCTTGGGGGTCCTCAGGTTTCCAACGATCCCCAAATTGCTGTATACTTGACACATTCATGGTCACAAGACAAGGCTGCATGGGCGCAGGCAGCAATCAGCTCTGGGAACTGTGACTTTTACCTCTTGCTACACCTCACTCAGGGACCAGTGCCCATTTCTAACAGACTACCTTGATGCCAGTTTGCCTAAGTGGACTTCCACTGGAGTGGATTTTAATGAATGAATGAGAGTCAGGTTTTCTTGAGCTATTCTGGATAATATGCTGGAGCAGAAATAAGAATGGTCCCTGTTCTCAAAGGCACACAGTCTTAAGGGGTGTGGAAGATTAGATTATTGCTCAGCAAGTACTCACTCCCCTGCCCACTGACCTCGGGCTTGGCTATGTACTTGCTTCAGCATGGAGAAAGCAGATAGAAGAGTCCAATACCCCAATTTGAGCTGAGTGTTTCTGCCTGTCCTCACACTCTGTGCCATTACCAGGGAAGGACTGCACCCTGGGAAGCCTGCTGGTCCCAGGAAGTTGAGAGATGCGTGGAGCAGACCTGGACTGAGTCTGTGGACCAGCCAACCCAGGAGGACCCCTGCCCCTTCCTCCCAATGAGTGAGAAATAATACTTACTGTTACACCAATGAGATTTTGTGTTGTCTTGCTGCAAACATTGGTATCTGGGGAGACAGGATGATGATTGAGTATAACCATAGCATAATGGATGGGAGGGGTCTTTACTTAGGTTCCGCTGCAGCTGTGCTCGTCCTTACATGCACACCCCACCCTGGGCTCCCTGCTGTAGTTAACTGGGTTATTCGCTGAGAGACATGACTGTCTCTTCCACATCCTATTGTTTAATTCTCCTCACTTATCCTGCACAGTTACTGCTTCCCTAGCAACCTCCAGGCAAGTCAATTATCAGCCCCCAGTTCAGCTAGGAACACTGCAATTATTTGGGAAGTTTTATCGGGCAGTGCGCATTTAACCTTAAATGTTATAGTTATGTCAAAATTTAAATGACAACCTTTTGTCCTTTATGTGGCATTGTGGGAGATCTGGAGATCTATTTTCTTTTCAAACACAGTCCAGTAGGTAATGACTCCTTTGTTGGATCTCAATGCTGAGGTAAGTGTGTTAGTAAAGCCATCCTAGTAATTATAGGCAGAGCAAGATGTCATTAGGGCAGTGCAGCCAGGGTCTAGAAGGCCATCACTAGGGGCTCCTGGAATGGTGACGTCCCGAGAAGCCATGGAGACAACATGGTCCAAACAGTATTTGTGCATTTGGAGTTCAGAAAAGTGAAGGGACATGTCTACAGTCGCAGAGCTGTTTGGCTGGAGCTGGGAAGTAAGGTTTATGGAGTACCTACCATGTGGCTTCTACTCTGCCCGTTTTGTGTGTGTGTGTGTGTGTGTGTGTGTGTGTGTGTGTGTGTGTTATCACATTTTAATTCCAACAACAATCTGCAAGCATTATGGTACTTTCTATTGTTCCACAGTTGGATAAACTGAAGCTCAGAAAAGTTACTGTCAAGCCTGCATCCCCATCCCTACCACCGTTCTGCAGAGAGGAAAGAGGAATATTCTTCTTTTTCCACTAGCTGCATACATTGAAGACTTCTAAGATTATTTCATTAATTTAAGGGTTTCAAATATCGTGAGCACTCAAACATTGTTATGCCCTTGATTTCAGTCCATGCTCATATGTCATCATGAATCACTTGCTGGGCTGAATGTCTTTGCAGTTCAGCAGATGCCCAGAGGAGGTCCTACTGCTTATGTGACCAGAAAATGGTTTTGCTGGTCTGCCAGGTATATTAAGTCAAAATAGTTAACAAATTTGAAAATTGGGATATTTCATATAAAAATCTCAATTTCCTGCTTTCTTTTGAAAGAAAAAATAAATGTCTGAGTTTGGCAATACTCAGGCTGCGTGTAGAGAGGGCTTACCAATGTCCCTACCATGTGCCATGGCCACAGGTGCTCGTTCATTTGGGTCTCACCAGTTTGTCACCTGCTTGGCCCCCATAGACAGTTGAATCTGCAATTTCTGCCTTTTAAAAAAATATTTTTATTTATTTATTAGAGGGAGAGAGTGCCGAGAGAGAGAGAGAGAGAGAGAGAGAGAGAGGGAGCATGAACAAGGGGGAGCAGCAGAGGGAGAGGGAAAAGCAGGCTTCCCTCTGAGCAGGAAGCCCGAAGTGGGGCTTGATCCCAGGACCCAGGATCACGACCTGAGCAGAAGGCAGACGCTTAGCTGACTGAGCCACCCAGGTGTTCTCAACTTCTGCCCTTTATCGTGGCGAGGGTGGGCTATTCCTGAGGGGATAAGTGGCTGTTTTCTCACAGGCGGGGCTTTCGTTGACTTGCTGGGTGTTTCCCCAGTTTACTTCAATTGCTTCCTCCACGTGCTAGGGGCTTTATCGGGGATGAGAGAAGAGGAGGCACCATCTTGGTGACCCTCCTCCTTCTGCAGGTGAAACAGGTTTAATCACGTCATGAAATGGCCACCATAACTGAGTGGTATGTATTTTGGCCAAGAAAAGTGGTTACCCGATGTCTCTATTCTCTCAGAAATCTGGGGCAGCAGATTACTTCCAGAGGGCATTTTATCACTCTGATACCAGGGCACAACCAAGGAAAATGATGAGGACAAGAGCCATCCCAATAGTAGTCATTCGTGGGCCCATGGGAGCCTGGCTGGGCTCCCAACAGTCTCTGGCTCTAGAGGGAGTGGCCTTATTCTCCTTGGAGAAACTGCGAACCTGACCTAGGGCAGGAAGTCAGGAAGGCTTTGCTCCTACCTGGAGAATACCACTTTTTCTAACTTTGTATGCATTTTTGTCAGGTAGGTCTTCGTGCAGCAACTTCTTTTAACTGTGCACAATCTTTCTGCTATATTGAGTGTATCTTTTGTGAGATGATTATTATGACCCCCATTTTCCTCCAAAACGCCCATGACACAAGGAGTACATTCCCAAGTGTGAGATTCCTCTGAAGTGTTCAAAGAAATGAAATCAAATTCCAAAAACCACCATGAAACTAAATTAAAAGGCATATGAAGTAATTTCTCCTCACATTAGGTTTTAGAGTACGAGAGATCAGGCTCTAAACTCAGGTCTGTCATTTCGCCACTGTGGGATTTTGTTCTTTTCTTAGCATCTCTTTCCTTCCTCTTTCCCTCTATCCGTCCCTTCCTCCTCCCTCCCTCTTTCCTTCAAGTTGGTTACTACTTATCTAAATCGTTGAGACCAAAAAGGTATACTTTCAAGAAGAATTTGAGGTGGAAAAGATAATGATTTAGAAAAACTGGATCTTCAATTTATAGATCACAATTTTCTGCTCTTTTGACTCCCTACCAACATTCTGAGGGGAGGTAGGACTCCTGCTCTCATCTTTGCTTATAGGAAAACGATTTAAATGCCTCCCTTAAGGCTCAATCCACTGTGTGATTTGGTAAAAATCTGGGCCTAGGACCCCTATCTTGAACTTGCTCCATTCAGAGAAAGTCTATGGAAGTCTAGAGCTGATGACATTATGACACCCCTCCTCCCATCACCCAGCACAGGCATGTTCTTCAGTCACCCAGAGGTGGTGGGGAGTCGGGGCTATGAACAGGGCTGAGGAGCCACCTGCTTGGGTCAGCCTCCTCTCCTGCTGCTTACTAGCTCCATGAACTGGGGCAAACTTAGTAGCCATCCTAGCCTCAGAGTCTGTATCTGTGAAATGCATAGGGTAAGGACTGAGTTGGTCATATGAGTGAAAACCTTAACATAGAGCCTGGTATAAAAGGTCTCAAACATGGCGTTGGTACTATTACTTACTACAATTGACATCATTGTTGCCTTGCTATGGAAACCATTGTTCAGAGGCCCGAAGGAAGACTCGTGTTGGAGCCTAGAGTGGCAATATCAACATTTGGAATGCTACCATTATTGGGAATATGATTGATTTTTTCAGAAAGTTCTGACTATATGATGGTCTAATGATTTTATTTATACTAATTTGTCTTGCTAGTAGAATTACAAATCCTAAAACAATGAACAAACAAACAAAAACCCCCAAACCAAAACACAACCTGTTTTCTTGTTGAAGGTAGTAAACGGGCCTAAAATCCAGAAGGGAATAATTTTGCCATGATTTACAAGGTAGATGAGTGAAGATTCCTCTCACTCTAGAATGAAATAGAAAATACTCATGCTTTATGTTAGCTCTTTCTTCCTGGCTCAAAGCTTCCCTCACCTGTAATTTCCTCTGGCTTTAGGAGTAAGCACCAGCGTCCACCAGGTTGATGGGTCAGAAATCTTTAGTTAAGCAGGGTAGTGAGTATATATGCTGTGTTATTATTTTTGCTGCAAATAATTTACACCTAGGTTGATGTTTCTGGTGCACATATTTTTTTGGACTGGGGTCGGAAAGGAATTTGAATGCTTGTAAGTAAAAGAACTGGTCTCCATAGTCAAGGATCACCCATAGAAGAGTCTTCTGGATTCTGAGCTCAGGTCCGTATCTGCACATAATGATTACTCTATCATCACTAAAAACAGACAAACAAACCCAGGAGAAGGTAGAGGAAAGCTAAGTTCTATAGAGTTTCTATATTTCATTTTCTTCTGGGTGAGACAAGGATACCTCTGTTTGTAGAAGGAGGGATGACCTCAGTGAGCCCACTTGGCAGACACATACAAACACACACACACAATCTCTACAGTCGAATTGTTTTTAGTACTCCCCGCAGGGAGGAGTCGTAAATGATATTCCGAACACATCTCGATCTTCTAAATACTTAGCTCATCTGCTCTCCTAATGGGCTCTCCAAGCTGAGAAGTGATTGCTCCCATTAGTCCTGAACGGAATATCAAATATATTTGATCTTCTGAGCACTTCGTCCCAGAGTAGGCCTCTGAAAATCACAGCAAATTACATTTGGCTTAGGGATGGGGAGGATTGTTTTCTAAACACCTAAAGTGATGTTTGAAAAGTGTGATTCACAGACCACCTGTCTCAGAACCACTGGTGGCGCCTGCTCGTTAAAAATGGGTTTTCTGGGCCCCTCCCCAGACACGCTGAATTAGAAAGTCTGGGGGCGACTCTAAGAAAGCTTTCTGAAAAATCATGATGGGATTCTGTGCCCATCAAATTTGAGATGAAGTGGTGACAAAGCTCATCTCACAACTCAGGATGAGGGAACCCACTTCACGCACTGGGTGCTTTGCATTGAGTTCTTTCTCCCCAGGTGCATCTGAACATTTCAATTAAAGTTTTGCAGCTAAGAAATACAAGAGAGGAAAATGCGCCATTTAGAAAGACTCCTCTCCTCCAACCTGCCAGGGTCAGCGTGGCCAGAGGCCTGATTTAACTTGCGTAGCAAGGAAGTGCCTGGAAGTTTTGGCAGCTGTGAGAATGAAGAGGAAAATAGCAATCTTGCTATCTGCACATTTCTTTCAGGAATTTTGACCTCAGTGGAGTTTTTTTTTTTAAGATTTATTTATTGATTATTTTAGAGAGAGAGAGCCAGGGGGAGGGGCCGAGGGAGAAGGAGAGAGAGAATCTCAAGCAGATTCCCCGCTGAGCATGAAGCAGGATGTGGGGCTTGATCTCAGGACCCTGAGTCTGCCGCTCAACTGACTGAGCCACTTAGGTGCTCCAACCTCCGTGGAGTTTTGAGATGCTTCCAGGATTCATTCATTCATTCATTCATTCACTCATCCTTTCGTGCACTCAGCAAACATGTATTCATTCGCTCTGAGCCGGGAAATGTGATGATCAGCAGGAATACAAAGATGAACCAAATGGAACCCTCGTATTGTGTGTGTGGGTGTGTGGGTGTAAGCAGATGACAGGAAGGTGCAATGTGTTCTGTGACAGAGGGAACCCATGATTATGGGAACTAAGGGTGAGCCTTCCAAATCAGACTGGTGCCATTCAAGCCTTTTCAGAAGAGGCCACCCTTAAGCTGAGTTTTGAAGAATGAGTAGGGGTTGGCCAAATGCAGGGCAGGGGCAGGGCGAGAGAGAAGTCTGAGGCAGAGAAAGCTATGTGTGCAGTGACACAGAGCATGAAGCATTGGGGACTGAGGACTGCGAATCATGCTGTAACAGGGGGAGTCAAAGGGAACAGGCTGGATGGGCAGGGAGTAGTCAGATCTAAGGAGTTTGAGTCTTACTCTGCAAGATGTGGAGAGATGCTGGTGAGGTTGTGTAGGAGCATCCAAAATCAGATGTGCATTTCAGAAAGATGACCTCATGTCAGTGTGACTAATAAATGGAGGTGATGAAACTGAAGGCAGTCCTCAGTTACGGCAGTGGTTCTGGGATAGAGGGAAGGTGACTGAAAACTCGTAAACTAAACTGCAAAATGGTAACCCATTGAATATGGATGAGGAGGGAGGTGAGGGGTCGAGGATGACTCCTCGGTTTATGCTCCTTGGGCAGTACAGTGGGTGTTACCCTATAAGAGAAAGAAGCAGGAAAATGAAGTATTTATTGAAGGGGAAAGAAGAATTACCAATATTGCTTTTGGACTTGTTGAATTTTAGGTGCCCTGGGCATTTTGGGGAGGAGATACTCTGTAGCAGTGGAAATCCTGGATTTGGAGCGAAGGAGGTCTAAGTGTGGGAGCCCTCAGCAGGAGCCGGTAGCCTTGGGAAGAGAGAGTAAGCATGGGGCAGACTTGGAGTGAAGGGGCCAGAAGGGCAGGACACAACTGTGAGGAGTGGGGAAGGAGGACCCATGAAGGAGGCTTTGCATGGCTGGCCAGAGAGCCTCATTTGGTGACTGAAATGTGCCTGTTCTGTTCTCCACTTACTTCCCTGTCAGACACTGCCATGTACTGGAGCCTTGGTGACTTCTGTGTTCACCAGAACCGTCGTCCCCTCTTATCTGTGGTTTCGCTTTTTACAGTTTCGGTTACCCATGGTCAACTGCTGTCCAGAAGTAGATGATCCTCCTTGTGATGCATTGTCAGAAGGTCAATAGTGGCCTGATGCCATGTCACTGTGCCCATGTCATTCACCTCATCACGTAGGCATTTTATCATCTCAGGCATCCTGCTTAAGGGTGAGGACAATAAGATATTGTGAGGGAGACAGAGAGACCACACTCACATAACTTTTATTATGGTATGTTGTATAATTGTTCTATTTTATGATTAGTTATAGTGTTAACATCTGGCTGTTCCAAATTTATAAACTATACTTTATCGTAGGTAGGTATGCATAGGAAAAATCATAGTATATATAGGGCTTGGTTACTATTCATGGTTTCAGGCACCCACTGGGTTATTTTCCCACTTTTGCTCTCACCAAAGAACACAGGCAGATGCTCTTGGCGACGGAGGGTCCTAGATAACCCCTCTTGTGAGCTCAATGACTTGAGTAAATTCCAGTGTCCTCGGGACTGGTTGACATCGGTGGCCAAGGGAGGGAAAAGCAAGGATGAGCGGAGTCACTCTTCTGGGTGGCTGCTGGGCAGAGGTGTAAGTGAGTGTGGAAGCTAGAGCCCAGAGCCAGAGGTGGCCATGAGACCACAAGCTGCAATTGTCCATCCCAGACATTTGAAACAATTAACCCATGGGGGAAGGGTGGTGTGATGTAGTGGGCAGGTAAGTGCCATGGTTTTGGGGTCAGATCTCCCTGTTACACTTTCTAACAGCATGGCTTTGGGCAACATGTAACATTAACCTCTTACATCTCAGTTCTCTGTCCTACCTAATTGAGAGAATACATAGTTCCCAGGGTTGTTCTGAAGATCAAAGCGAGAGAAGAGTCTCTGTATGAATCCCTCAGCATGGTGCTTGGAATGCAGTAACAGGTGTTTAGGAAATGACAATCACCTTCTCCTTTCCCTGCCTTTCCTTGTCCCTGGCCAGAGGCATGTGCTGCCTGCAAGGGATTCTGAGACTTGGGGCTGGGACCTACGCTCAAGTTCAGGGGATAGGCAAGCAGAAGGAGGGTGTTTCAGGAAGAGGAGCTGCCCGAGCGTAAGCAAAGAGCTGTGGAAGGTCATGGCAGGCCTGGGAGATGACAGCCGGGCAAGTATGTTGTAGTAGCTGTAATGGTGTCATGAAAACCTGTGAGAGCTGAGTCCGGAAACATTCATGGGGGCCAGATTTTAAACAGCATCAAAGCTCCATCAAGGAGTTTCACTGTATCCTGTAGACAATGGGGAGTCATGATAGGTTGGGAAATGTGGTGATGCCACTACATCAGTGCCTTAGAATCATTGTTTCTTGACCTCTTCCAACAGGCAGTCATGCTTTGACTCTGCCAGTGAAGCTCTTATGGAGGAGTTTTAGCACCTTGGTGGCTTAGGGGGACATAAGCACTGATGGGGGGCTGGGCTTCCCAGGATTCTCACCCACAGGAATTAATAAACTGCTTACAGCTGAGATTCCACTGCCAGAAAGCCGGCTGACCACCATTGTGTCAGGGCCTGAGAACTTTGATAACAGATTCTTGACATCCACTGATCTAAAGCTGAGTGGATATCTATGCCTTCATCACCTTCATCATTTTTCTCAAGATGGCTCTTTGTGACTAGGGAGGAAAGGTAACTCACTATGTGCTTATTATGTGCCAGGCTCTGTGCTAGGCCTTTTTTTCCTGGATTCTGGGCTTTAATGCTCACAAACACATTCTGGGAGTGATATTGTCTCCCATTTTACAACTGGAACACTAAGACTCAGAGAGAGATGGATGAAGCCATCTGTTCTCAGTCACTCACACTATCCATGAAATCAGAATTAAGCTCAGGGCTTTCTGATTGTGAAGGCCTTGTTCTCTTTCCACTTCTATTTCACCCACTCCTCCTTCCTTCCTTCCTTCCTTCCTTCCTTCCTTCCTTCCTTCCTTCCTTCCTTCCTTCCTTCCTTCCTTCTTTCCTTCCTTCCTTTATTATGCAGGGATAAAATTAATTAATTAAATTCTAATATAGTTAACATACAGTGTTTCATCATAGTTTCAGGTGTACAATATAGTGATTCAACAATTCTGTACATTACTCGGTACTCATCAAGATGAGTGTACTCTTAATCCCTTTACCTATTTCACTTATCTCCCCACCTATTGGTCTCAATTTTCTTATCTTTTAATTTTTTTGGGGGGAGAGAGAGAGAGCGAGAGCGAGGAGGAAGGGTGACAGAGGGAGAAGGAGAGAGAGAATCTTAAGCAGGCTCCATGCCCAGCCTGTAGCCCAACATGGGGCTGGATCTCACACCCCTGAGATCATAACCTGAGCTGAAATCAAGAGTTGGACGCTTAACCAACTGAGCCACCCAGGAGCCCCAATTTTCTTATCTTTTAAAGGGGATTAGAGGAATGGACAGTTATACTCATAGGGTTGTGCTGAGGTTCAGAGCAAATAGTGTATGCAGTGCAACTAGGGCTGTTCCTTCCACTTAGTACATTCCAGTAAGCAGCAATACTAAGTGTCTGGCAATTTTTCTGCACATCAGTTCAGTGTGATTCACATCCAGGGGCACCCGAGGGCTGAGATATACAGATGTTACATTCTGTAGTGTAACAAGCATTAGATCGAAGTCTGAGCAGTCCGGTGCATTCCTGCATCAGCCACCTGCCAGATTCAGAAACATGGATGAGACACTGAATCATTATGTCTCAGTTTCTTCATCTGTACAGTGGGAGCTTAATCCTGACCCTTGTTCCTCATGCCCACCTCATAGGACTGTTTTGAGGATCAGTGAGCCAATGTCTGTGCAACAGCTGTGTGCATGGAAGTGGTCAATAGTTATACAAAAGAGGCACAAAGGAGGAAATTTTGGTGTGGTTGGTGGCATTACACACTCAGCTATGAAACTCTTGGGCACAACATTGGTAGCACGTGAGGACCAGAATGGTGCTACGGACCACCCTTGAGAGTACGGCTGATGGCCTCCTGCTGGTGTGGAGCTTATTTGGATTTGTTGCATCCTCATTGCACACGGAGGTGATCAGCTAAACTCTAGAGGAGATTTTTGCTTTCAGGAAACAAATTTAATTCCCATATTGGAATTCTCAGGGTCTGTCTGAAGTCTTGGCTGTCATTTGAGGATATTTCTGTGCATGGAGATCTTTTCGAAGAGCCTGCCCACTGGTTCTCATCTTTTCCAACTGCTCAACATTTTAAGGGAGAGGGGAGAGTAGATTCCCCATTGCTGAGTACTACGTGTGAGGGTGGGGTTAGGCTGGTTGCATCTATTTTTCTACTTCATCTTGACCGTGACTTTACCTGTGGCCATTACTGTCATTTTGCAGATGAAGAAATGAGGCTCAGAGAGGTTGCATAACCTGCTCACGTGTTCAAGGGAACAAGTGCGGAGCTGGTTAGCAGAGTTGCTGGGATTTAAGCCAAGTATATGATCTTGCTTCTGTGTTCAACTCCATATTTCCTTGCAGAAGACTCTCCATTCCTGCCCCTTGAGAGACCTTACACTGCTGTTGCCTCGCATGGCTTCCGGTTTGTACCTTCTCCGAGCACAACCCACTAGACGGCTTATGACACGTCCTGTGTGGTTGGTTTATGTGTGGTATTTGTAAGGTTGGTTGTTTCCTGGATGGAGGAGGGGGAGAGTTTAGTTTACTTTTCTAACAGGTAAGATCCCTGAGGGTAGGATGTTTATTCAATCAAAAGATATGAGTTGTGTACCTACTATGTTCCAGACACCATCTTAGGCACTAGAAAAATAGTTATGGACAAAATAGACACTCTGCTGTTTTCCCGAGACTTATATTTTGGTCGGAAGATAGACAATTTAACTAACCAACCAACTAATCAGCTAATGAGCATGTACCATTTGTTAGAAGATGGAAACTGCCATGGAGAAAACAAACAACTATGTGAACAAACAAGAAAGGGGATGGAAGTATCCTTGGGGAAGGGGTTTACAATTTACAAGGGATGTTCAGAGGCAGCCTAGCTGTAAGGTGCCATTGGAACAAAATGTGAAGGTGATAAGGGATAAGAAACAGAAATAATGGGAGGAGCAGTCTAGGAAGAGTGTTCCAGGTGGAGGGAATGACAAGTGCAAAGGCCCTGAAGTAAGAGGTGCGGGTCTATTTACGGAGCAGTGACTTGGACCGAATGGGGCAGTGGTAAGAGGTGATAGGGCGAGGCAGGTGATGGGGAGCTCTGGGAAGACATGAGTCATTCTGTTGAATTTGTCTTTTATTATGAATGAGATTGAGTTATAGAAGGGTTCTGAGCCCAAGAAAGACATGACTCCAGTTATATCTTAACAGGGCTGCTTTGCAGGGAAAAGCCAGAAGTCAGGAAGGAATTGCAATAATCAAGGCAAGCGGTTAGTGTCTAGGATCGGATCTGCCCATGTTCTTTGGAATGCACTCTCCTTCTACAGCTCATAGAAGAGTGCTTGGCAGATTGTAGGTGCTTGGTAAATGCTTGCTAAAACCAGAACGCAAGGAGGGCAGTGTAGTGTCGTGTCTGAAGAGGGTGGGCATTACTGTGGGAGTTCAAACCTCAGCCTTGCTGCTGCCAGGTGCCCTGCTATGTGTGACCTTCTATCTCTGTGCCTCAGGTTCCCGAGCTGAAAATGGGAATGATGACAGTGTCAGGCTTACAAGCTTTGTGTGAGGATCGCACGTATGTCATGTGCTTAGAAGAGGCCCCGGCCCACAGTCAGTGGTCAATTAATACCAGCAATCACCGAGGCAAGAGCAGAGGCTTTATGTTCTGTGCATTTGTTGAAAAGCGAAGGGAAATTTGAGAGGAAAATACTAGAAATATTTGTGCAGTATTTGGAAATGTGGGACATCCAGAGTATTTCTTTTGCTATGTTTTCATTCAAGCAATTGCAATTTTTGTTTACCATCATTTTTCTTTCTTGTGATGCCGTCAGATTTTCTTTTTGGTGACATAAGTTGCAAATATACTGGTGGTCCAATCAGGTGGGAATGGGGATATGGGTTCTGTCCTCTGCCTCTGCTCCTCCATGCGGAACAGCCTGCTGTCTTTCCCTTTTGATCAGGCTTCATGGCAACCATAGAATAAAGTTTATTGCTAATTTATTAGTTTCTAATCAGAGCCTACTGTGATTATTACCTAATAGTTATTGCTTTGCACTTCCAACCAGATGTCAAAAATAATAAGCCAATAAAACTGCTATTAATTTAGTCTGCATGACAATTTTAGGCCCTCAGAGCTCGAGATTCAGGGCCTCATAAAAGCAGGGCACACATAATTTGAGTGCTCAAAAGTAGTAACCAAAATGGTGAGAATACGAATTAATATGTTAAGTGTTTCTAATTTAAAAATGAAACGTGTGGCTCTGAATATCAACATTTCTCAGGTGCTTTTCTAGGCTGAATGGAGCCGTTCTCCCAGATTCCGTCCTGCAGGATTTGGGCAACATGGCTGAGGGAGTTGGCTTTTTATAGGAAGAAGATATGGTGCTACCGTAGATCTGTTTGGTTCTCATGAGAGAAGAGGACCAGGTCTGCAGGTGCCTGGAAGAGGGGTCTCCTGGAATCATGGAGAACTCAGTGAAGCCTGTTGGGGCTGCTGCTAGGCTCTGGGATGTTTGGATGGACCCCTGCCTGCCCTGACACACACCCCATTTTAGAGAACCATCCTCTTTCTACTCATGTCCTCTGTTGTCCTGTGTACTGTGGGGTGTGGGAGGCTTGTGTTCAAACCCTAATTGCCTCTTTACCTGAGGGAATGATCTGGAGCATCATCTCTGAATCTGAGTTCCTGAGTCTCAGAAAACAGCAATGTTAATAGCACTTACCTCATAGGATTACAGTTGAGTGTTCGAAGAAACAACAGGGAGGCACCTGGGTGGCTCAGTCTGTTAGGTGTCTGCCTTCAGCTTGCATCATGATCTCAGGGTCCTGGAATCAAGCCCCATATTGGGTTCTCTGCTCAGCAGGGAGCCTGCTTCTCCCTCTCCCTCTGCTCCTCTGTCAAATAGACAAACAAAATCTTGAAAAAAAAAAAAAAGAAACAACAGATAAAAGGAGCTTAGCGCAGTGCCTGGTGCACAAATTAATTGGGTAAGAAATCAGCATTCCTTAAATGATGCAGATGCTCTCTTTCCCCTTCACTTTGTTCATTCATTCCTTCTATTCGTTGGTGGTACTTGAAAAAGTCTGCTTTTCCTCTTCCCCCATCCTCTTGTGCATAAGCCCTGCCCTGTTTCCTTTCACTTTGCTGCAGTATTTTAAAGACAAACATGCATTTTGCAAACACATATGGTGGCTCATTTTGGTGGTAGGGGGGTCGGCACAGGGGCTGAGGCTTAGTCAGTGTTTCAGGCTCCTGATATCTGGGGGCTGTAACAGAGGAGACCCCGAGCACACCAGGGGGAATGGGGTGATGTGGGGCCTGACCCTGAGAAGATGTTGCCACAGAGACACAAGCTGATTGTTCTCCAATGGCTACTTTTTCAGATACGCTCCATTTCCTAGCCAGTGGACTGTGGGAAGAAATGGGGTACAGTAGCTGCCCTTCCCCGTGGGCCCAACCCTTAAACCCTCCCTCCCAGTCCTCCAGGGGTTTCTTGCTTTGCCTACTGGCTGGCTACAAAGTATGTAGTGAGTACTTTGGAACCTGGGGATGTCAAGCCACTGGATGAGAGGTGCCTTATCCCTGAATGACCTCCTCAGTCACCTGCACTGAATGGTGAAGGCATTGAGGTTTGGGGCTGTTTGTTACAGCAGCTGGGCTTCCCTGACTCATTCACATGGACGGGACCTTGCCAGGCAGGTGAGCAGAAGGAGGGCACTGCAGGCCAAGTGGGCAGCATGAGTCCAGGCGTGGAACAATGTGCTTTGGGAGCTGAAATTGGTCAGCGTTCTAAGATGATCTGCGGGAAGGCTGAGGGCAGAGGAGGGTGGCCACAGAAGTGATGGAAGGGCTGTGCTTATCATTTAGGATTACACAGTAGGCAGTGGGGACAACTGGGGAGTGCTAAGCAAGAGCTTGGACCATCCTTTTGCTTTAGGGATGCTGTTTTGGGGGAAGTCCTCCAGGGAGGGTGGCTGAGAGTGGCACAGGTACTTGTTCCAGGCTGGTGGATAAGGAGACTTGCCAGATGACCCGGGGGGAGAGAGCGTGGAAGCCTGGATCAGGAAAATGGTGGTAGCGGCACAGATGGAGCTGGCCAAGTAGCTGTTTAAGAGGGTGAATCTACAGGACTTGGCCACTGAGTTGAGCTGGAGGTATGTGGGGGGGAAACACCTACTGTTTGCTTTCCCTTTTATATCATCTCCCCCCACTCCCCTTTCATAATGACACTGGCTGTCAGAGTGTGAAATTTGATTCTTGTTTTCTGGGTGTTTTCTTGCTTGTCACAGAATGTGCTGATCCATGCTGATACCTGAGCAAACACCACCTTGCCCATCAACAAAATCACTCGTGTCCTGGCCCGGCTCTGCTGTCACCGGGGTGCATCATGCGTGGATGGAGAGGGCGTCCACATGCATGTTCTCTCACTTCTGCCTCCCTTACTGGGGCCCCCTCCATGCTTCGATTCTTCCATTAGTGGACCTGGGGTATTAGGCTTGTCACCCACTCTCTCACAGGTGGGTGGTGGGCATTGAGTCATTCCTTCAATTGAATCTGTTAGTAAATTCATCACAAAACAAGAAGAGGGGAAATTATTTCAAACTGATTCGAGTAGAATTTTAACATGTTCGGCACAGCCAACTTTATGCTCAGGTTTAACACTTGGTGTGTTAATTTAGTTGCCAGTTTGGCTGGATTATCCTGTTAAAGTAGAAATCAATATTAATATTTCCTCCTTGCTGTTACTTGTCTTTTTAGAATTGGGATTTTTCTTCCCTTCTTCTCCCTCTATGACTTTGTTACCTTTGTGTTTCTAATTGTGTCTGGAATTGATGGAGTTTTTTGTTTTTTTGTGTTTTTTTTTTTCAAAAACACAGGTGGTTTGTGATGCTGCTGCATTTCCCTTCACGTCTGGGATCAGTGTTTGTAATAGATTCGCTTTTATGCCCAGCTCCTGAAGAGCATTCTCATTATCTGATAAGAGAAGCTGATCTCTAGTAGCCTTACAAGGTAATGAATCCTTTTCATTTGTTTGCTTGCACGTCCAGGCTGGTGGGAGGTTGGGGGGAGCTTGTCTGACATACATCTTGGAGGAGAGCTTTACTGGCCACTGGCAAGGTCCCTATGCTGCCCACACCATCCACTTGGGACCACCGACCTGTGTTGTCAGCCCTCTCTTTCGGTGCCACATGTTCATCATCTAACAAGGTATGTGTGCTCATCTGTGTCCCCTGGAATGTTCACTCATGTGTGTTCCCCCCTACGTGGGGCACTGGGGTGCTTCAGTCTGGGTGTATCACTGGTGCTTATGCCAACAAGGACTCTTGTTCCTTTTCTCATGCTCCTTATTGAGTGTTGTCAGGGATTTTATTATTCTCTCTAGGAATGGCTCTTGATTGGTTAGATGTAAAGTCCTCAGCATGCCATATAAAGTTCCCTGTAATCTATCCCTGCTTATCTCCTTGGCCTCATCTCTAGCCCCTATAATGGGGGCCCAAGTTGGAGTTATGCAGAGCTGCTCGCAATTTCCCTTAGACACCTTGCAGAGCTGCCTTGCAGTGCTGTTCCACCTCCCCAGAAAGCCCTTCCCCTCTAGCCAGCCCTCCAGGCTGAGTCTGAATGGCTCTTCTGCTCAGAAACACCCCCTGCCTTAGAGGACTTGGTTCATTTCTCCCTTTAGAGCCCTTGTTTGTCTTTCCCTCCTCCCTCACCAGACACGGAGTTCCCTGGGAGTTAGGGCTCTGTCTTGCCCATCTCTATTGTTCCCCGCTAGCATGCAGCCTGGCGTGGAGACGCGCTCGGTCACGGCTAGCTGCGGGACATCTTTTCGCGTGTATTATGATAACCGGCCCCCATGGTAAGTATTTCCGGTGCCTCGCTTCCCTCCATCGCAGCACACCTCTGTGAGGTAGGTGGTGTTCTTTACCTCTGTTCCACAGATGAGTCATTCGAGGTGCAGAAAGGTGAAGACACCTGTCTGAGGTTGCTCAGCTTGTAAGCGGAGGAGACCGGAACCAACTGCTGGCTTCTCGTGCTTCAAACCCTACAGACTGAGCCACGTTGATATGTGGCTCTTTCTCTGCTCTCCGTTGCTCCTGCCCCTGCTTCGTGACAGGCTTACGTTCTCCCCTGTGACCTTCCCGCCTCTCTCAGAGGATAGACAGTGTTGTAAGAGAAGGCGGTGGTGTTGTAAAGTCTAAAAATGGAGCTTAAGTGTGCTGCACGCAGGCTGTTCTCGGCCACCCTCCCCACTCCCTCTCTGTATACTCTCTGGCTCTTTCTGCCCTGCTCTGTGTCCCAGGAGCTCAGCTCTGGGGGCTCTTCCCCCTGCTTTCTGACTTCCCACACAGTTGGCCAATGGAGGCACTGGGATGGGGGGACAGGGGGCAAGGTGGCTCTTTGCCCTGCTCCCTCCCTGTGTCCTCCCAGAGCAGCGGTTGTCAAACTCTTTCTGTAAAGTGCCAGATGGTAAATATTTTAAGCTTTGTGGCCCAAGAGACAAAATTAAGGTTGTGATTTAAGTACTTATATAACCATTTGAAATGTAACCATTTGAAAATGTAAAATCGTTCTGAGCTCATGAGCTATAACAAAGCAGGCAGCAGGCCAGATTTGGCCCATTGGCCATAGTTTGCCAACTGATGGTCTGGACGCTAGAGCCAAGCTTCTTCTGGAAGGCTGTTCCAATGCAGATCACAGACCCCCACCCTCAGATGTTCTGATCGTGTGGATCTGCAGTGGAGACGGAGGGCTTGCCTGTCTAACAAGTTTCCAGCTGGTGTTGATGCCACTGGCCTGGGCCCTGCCCTCCGGGAACCATCAGGGTAGGGAGGGCACCTGCCAAGTGTTCCCTTGGGCTCAGGGACTCCGTTCCCTCCCTTTGCTTCTTTAGGCCTGAGTGCTTTCCCATCGTTCATTGGTCCCCTTAAATGCTGCCTAAATCTCTGCAAATTGTCCTTCCCTCTGGCTCTCTTCACTTAAGCCCTTTGCGCGTGCTGCCTTTGTTTGTTGGAATCTTAAGGATACTACAAGCTTTTTCGTTTTGCAGAAATGGTCTGGGAATAGTGTGCCTGTGTACTTTTCATGGATAACTCTTGGAGGAGAATGTTGCATCACTGAATTATTCTTGTATTGTCTGCCTCAACATTACTTAGGGGTCTCCTCTGTGTGTGGTTCTGCAGGAGCTGGGAACAGGTTACACGACGAATAGGATAGGGCCGAGTCCGTGTTTTGAAACAGGCTTCTGTAGAGTGCTGTTGGGTGTGTGAAGGCTGCCCCCCTCGGGGGAAGTGGCTCAGAGTGGGCTCTCCAGAGGAGGTGACATTTGAGATGAGTTCAAAGAAAAAGCAGGCATTGGCTCACCGGGAACTAAAAAAGGGTCTTGGGAAGTTGACCGTGCAGAGCATCCATGTGTGGAGGTATTTAGGGAGCCATGGGACTTTGTTTTGGCCTAAGAATGATTGTGTGTGTGTGTGTATGTGTGTGTGTGTGTGTGTGTGTGCACGCGCGCATGTGTGCACAAGGGAGGGGCAGAGTCTGAGAGTGGCCAATACAGCTAGAACAGCGAATAGAGGCAAATCACAAGGACTTCACTGCACCCCAAGTAAACATGAGGACACTGGGGATTTTTATCAGGGAATGACATAGTGAGATTTCCAAGTAGGAAGATCACCTCAGTGGTGATTGCGTGAATGGAGAGGCTTGGTGGCAGGGAAGGATGGGCCCCTAACAGGCTGCTGGGCTGGATCCCCGCCGATCCAGGTTGGGACTAGCTGAACCTGGAGGTGGTGATGGCAAATGAGCTTTAGGATAATCTCAAATCAGTTTCTGCCATCAGGCATGGGCCCCCCCAGTGGGTCTAATTAGGCCTAGCCTAATCGAAGCCTTTGCCCCCTTCCTCTGGGAGGTGGTATTCTCGCTCTGCCAGAGGCTGAACACCCCATGACTCCACTCGATGGCTTCATTTCACAAATTAAAAATATCAACTAAGCGAATCATTTCAAAGACTTACAGTGTAAGGAAACCATTGCAGCTCAAAGTCTGTGTTTCCTGTGAAGCATGCGCTTTCTGAAACATTTACCCAACACCTCAGAGAGCTCCCACCAACACATCTACCTTTTTGGAAAGGTCAGGCTTTTTAAAGGTTAATTGTTACCCTTAAGAAAAACATAAAAACAAACTGCACGGCTGCATATTTAATAAGTGTTGGGTATAGCATTTCCCAGAAGCACAATTCCTGATGATTTGATTTAAACAAATAAAGCAGGGTCTGGAAATAAAGCGCCATTGGCAACTTCGGACTTGGAGAAAGCGTGCATGCTGTCTGTGGTTTAAGGAGTATCCTTATACTTCTGAAATGTCCTCTGGCCAAAGAACCCCAGCCGGCCAGGAATGTGAGCAGTGCTAAATCCTTGGATGTGTGTGTGTGGAGTATGGTGGCTGAACAGCTGAGCTCAGAGAGGCCTCAAGATTTCACTCCTGGCCCTCTTGTCAGACCTCTTTCTCCCTTAGCAATGTCCTCCCCTCCCAGGTTGACCAGCAACCTCTCTGAGAGGGGCTGCTCCATCTGTCTCCTTCCCTCTCTCTCCTTGTGGTCTGCTGGAGAGCTCTCCCTGAGTGCCCTGCAGGTGCCTCTAGCCATTTGGCCAAACCAGACTGGTGTCTCTGTTTCCCTTTGGGCTGGCTCTGCCGTTCACCCCTCCCTATACAAGCTCTCCCCCCTCCTCCTTGTACAAACTCTTCCCTCCTCCTCTCTGTGCTCACTGCCCCCAGCTTGAACCCAAGCTTGTCTCTTTTCATTGCTGTGGCCACCCCTCTGGTCAGAACCTCTCTCCTAGATTACCACCATAACTTCCCACCTGTCTTTGTTGCGGGGCATCTGTGTTGCCCACTGACACAGACAAATTTTCCTGAAGATCCCCTGTGATTCTGTAAATCCCTTGATCAAAATTCTTGCTGTTTTCTTTTTACCTCTGAAATGGAACTCAGAATTTCAGTATTCACTACCTTTGTCCTAATCTCTTGGCTTTTCACCCCCCTCCCCCAATTTAAATTGTAGAACATTCAAGAGATCTCCCCTCCTAGCCAATTGGTTAAGTGTACAATATGGTATTGACTAGAGGCACCTTGTGGTACAGATCTGTGGAACTTATTCATCTTATATAACTTTTCCACATCAAAGTGAATGGTCTCTATTCCCCAAACTCACAGCTCACCTTTCTCCCCTGTTCCTTTCCTGTTGCCCTTCATGCCTGGAGGCCTGGAATGCCCTCTATGCTCCCCTCCTTCAGGGGTCCACTGGGGTGCCCCATATGCTCACCCCCTTTCCTGGTCACTCCATGTGTGTTCTTTTGGTGTCATTTCTCACAGGTTGCTGGGTCTTATGGCTATTTTGTCCATGGGTTGTTCATCCTGGTGGAATGTAACTTATTTACCTTGTAGCCTCACAGGCAAACTTTCTGAAGCTTTCTTTAAAAATCTGTTGAATAAGGATAGCCATTCTTCCAAAATAGATGTTTGGGGAATATTAAATGACTTACCTATATAAGTTCCTAACAGAATGTCTGGGATACTATAGTAAACACATAATTATTGTCCATAGTATGTACAGTCATTTTCGAAGGAAGGAAGGAAGGAAGGAAGGAAGGAAGGATGGATGGAAGTGAAGGAAGGAAGAAAGTGAAGGAAAGAAAGGAAGGAAGTGAAGGAAAGAAAAAGGGAAGGAAGGAAGGAAGAGAAGGAAGGAAGGAGGCAGGAAAGGGAGGAAGGGGCAAAGTAAAGCTAACTACTAGAACATCCTTAACTGTATTTCCCTCTGCAGTCAGACCGTATCCTTCCTGCCCCTCTGGCATAGCAGACTCCATCCCACCTCTGTGCCTTTATTTTTCCTGAAAGTACTGGCATGTGCCAAATACCTTAAGTATTGAGGTAAGATTTAGGAGGGATATGTTTTCCCCTCCAGATCCCTCATTGGGTTGGCTTCCTTGGAGGAAGTCTCCAGCTCTTCTACCCTCTCACTTATAGTTGTGCTGGCTCAGTGGTGCACATCAGGAGGAGAGGGAGACATAGGTATTTATTCCTGGTTTTTTTTTTGCTTGGTTTCCCAGGCTGGCTGTGTCCCTGAGTGAAGGCCACCCCACCTAACATTGCCATCTTGTTCTCCAGGTCAGGTGACCACTCCTCCCCCTTCCCCTCAGCTGTTGCTCCTGGTTGTTACTCACTCCAGGTGACTGTGTATTCCTCCATCTCTGCCCACAACTTAAATAGCCTCTTTATTAAACTCCCCTAACATTTTCCAGAACTTCCTTCCAAGATGCTAATGTTTTGACTGATACACTCCATGAATGCCCAGTGGATCAAATCTCAGACACATTGTGTCCAGCAAAAAAAGTCCCACACTAAAGAATGCATGTGAAGTTCAACAACGGATAAAAATAATCCACAGTGATAGAAGTCAGAGCTGTGGTTGTTTGGTTTTGAGTTGGGGTTTGGCAGGAGGGAACTTTCTGAGGTTTTCAAAATTTCTTTCTTAATCATGATTGGGAGGGATGATGGCTATGCGACTATATACCATTGTCAAAACTCAGTGAACTCATACACCCATTTCCTTGTATGTAAATTATACCCCAATAAAAAGTAAATATATGGGATTACATAGAAAAGTCCTTACACTGGAATATATTTGACAAAACATTAAACACAAGTTTGTGGTATGGCATAAAAAACACCTGCCTTGCTCATCAACACACATCAAAATCCCATACAACTGATGTCTTGAACTCGCAACCTTGGTGGGGGGCCTGTGGGTGCCATCCCTTTCTTCCAGCTCAGCACTGTCTCCACTGTCCTCCACAGGGCACTACTACAGACTGTGGTAACCACTGGATGGTCAGGTGTCATTGAGTACAGGCAGTGTCTTTTCACAAGGAACGTACAGTGTTTAGAAACTGGGGCACAGTCCCTGGCACAATCCTATACACAGAGTAGATGCATAAAGCTTAAAACCAAAAGTCAGCCTTCATTTCATAAACATTCAAAGAATTCTTGTATTGAGCCAGGCAGTGAGTTAGCTACTGGGAGAACCTATTCTTCACTTTCAAAATTGAGTCTTGTGTACTCAGAAGTCTCTTTGGCCCTTGGAGATTTGGCAAGCCTGGCTCAACCCTTCAAGGTCATGGGCTTGTGAATGAGCGGGACCCTCCCACATTCTGTGATTTTTTTTTTTTCCAGCTTATTTTTCTCAGCAGAGGCCCTCATCTCTACTTCTGTGGTCATTCCTGTCACGTCAATGACACTCCCATGACAACCTGGGCTCTGAGGTGTGCTGTTTAAGGGATTTCCATAAAAAGAGAAAATCTACTCTAGCCAAGCATCATGTGCTGAGTGACTTTATGAAGGATGTTGGGGTGTCATGGTGGAAGGTCACCCCTAAATAAGGCCAGCCTCCTAAGTGTTCTCTGCTTGCCGGCTTGTGGTCCACTGACTTCCTTCACTTGGATCCCTGCCAGTGACCTTCCCTACCCTGAGCAGCCCCTTGGGAAGTGGAATCTATTTCTTCCACTTTTCCTTGAACCACTATGTCCCTTTCCCCACTTTTTCTGAGTTTTTTTTTTTTTTTTCAGGGACCAATCCAGCCGGGTTATTTTGCCTTTCATACAATTTTCTGAAATTCTTGTAAATATATTTTTTCCATCTTGTTACATCTGCTAGAAAAGTATTTCAATTTCCTGTGATAGTTCTAATGCAGATTGTTTCTGCAGGGGATGGATGAGGAAAAGAATAAATTGTGCCCAACTGTGGCCTCTGGCCACCCCCACCCAACACTGCTTCCCCCTTAGGTGATGGGTAGTGCTTGCCTCTGAGACCCTGCCTGGGTCTGTTGCCATGGCACAGCCTGGATATGGGACATATGTTGTCCCTTCTCCACAGGGCTTCTTAGCCAGGGTGGGACACTCATGGTCAGTGGTAGTTGTCAGGTAGCCTGGGGGTATCCAGCTGTCATGGATGCAGACAGAACTGCATGAACATTTGAAGGCAGCTGGATATTAACAGCTGGAACTCCCCAGCTGGATCTTCTACATCTACTCCACTCTCAGAGCCATATGTGTCTACAGCCATATCCTTTGGGAGCTAAGATTGTGAAGGGACAGCTACACTGACTCTTCTTCATTCTCTGACCTTCATTTCTGGAGTTCCCACAAGAATTCATCTTTTTGGTGCAATTTGTCCCAGGATGTCATCAAGAGTTGAATGCAAAACAAATGGAGTGCCGTTCCACTTCACAAAGTGTTAAGCACCATTTTGTATTTTCCTGAATCTGTTCCATGTAGTTGGGCTCTGAAGAATGCTACGGGCAGTTGCCTGGGAGATCACACATGTGCCTGGAAGGGAATGGGTATAGTATTTCTCCACAGCCTCTAAGTTGTTCGGAAGATCCTTTCTGACCAGAATTGAGGAACCTAATATGACCTCTTCTGAGAATCCTGCCTGGTTGGGGGTTTAGCCTTTTGAACAAGCTTTAGTTTGGGGAATCTGAATGTGAGCTTCTGGATTTCTGTGAGGATTGTCTCCTGAAGGTAGCAGGTTCCCTGAAGGTAGCAGTCTACCATTTCCCCAAAGTCACAAGAATTGGGAGCCTTTGTCTCAGCCTTTTGTGTGGGCTCCGTTTCTCTAGCTGTGTCTCACAGTCAATCACTTCCTTGCCACCCTGCTCCAGTTGGGTCTGATCTTCCAAATTGCAGTCATGAGGGGTTGGTATATAGTTTACTGCCAAAATCTGGAGAGGTTTTACACCTTGATGTCTTTTCTCCTTCCTATTGGTGCAAGTTCAGAAATGTGCCTTGTGGGTCATGGTACCATCACTTTGCTGCATGCCAGTGTGAGAGCTTTTGTATATTCTGCCCTGGAGACAGATTTATGACTTTTGACCTTGTAAAATTTCTAATTCTGAACCATGCATTTTTTTTTTTTTCTATTAGTCACTGTTTCTCCACATCCAAGGCCTGCCTTCCTTAGGGCATTTCACTGGCACATTGCCATTGCAGCTCAAAATCCTCCTCTTCAATTTGGCATTACCTTCCCACAGATGCTTTACCTAGGCTGACATCCATGTATCTGTGACCAGGGATTCCAGGATTGCTTGAATTTACCCCTTGGCAGAAGACCAGACTCTGGGGAAGTCTGTGCTGGCAGGAGAAGCAGAAAGCCCTTCTCAATGATCTCAAGCTGGGTGATCAAGGACTGACCTTTTGTAGGATTGAGCATCACTAGAAGCTGCATTAACCACCAATTTCCAGGATTACCTCTGGTTGATCAACTGATAAGTTTATTTCTTGTTCTTCATTACCCTGGCCAGGACACCAGTGCATGTTCTGTATGCATTGCTCTCTACCTGCTTTGACAGGGATATCATTCCCTCACATTGTCATGTAGATCTCAGGGTTCTGTCACTGATGTCATCTGACCCAAACATCAACATGGCCCATGTGGGACTGATCACCTTTCTCTCCTTACCTGTACATCCACTGGTTTGGCAGTCAGGATAAGGGTGCCCTTTGGCTCATCCCTAGGGTGGTCATTTCCTCTTCATTCCATTGGGGTTCAGTTTCTCAGCTTTAAGATCCTAGGCTAGCACCCTAGGATCACTCAGGGCTGCTTTTCCTCCTGATGTTTAGGTAAATAGGACTCAAATATTCAATTTCATGGACTGTGTGTGAGCTCAGAGCTTTTCTGCACAATTCCTGTGGATTCTCAACTTGAGTCCCCAGGGTGTCCCCACGAAGATCTCTTGGCTGACTTGGGTGCAAATCTGGGCCCATTCATAGTTTTCCTTCCAAATTTGACTCAAACCAAGCTCATATTCTGCCACTTTTGTGTTCTGTTTGTTTTTGTTTTTGGTAGGAAATAAGCTGCTACAGTCCAGTCAGTTTTCTTTATTCTCCTTCCCTCAATTATGATGAATATAGTTTTCTCTCTTTCCTTAGCTAAGCATTCCAGAGTTGGACCTTGCAGTAGTCACCAATATTATTCCAGGCTCAATTGTGGGCCATATTGCCAGCATGAAATAGGTTTGTGTTTACAAACAAGGAGGTTGGCGATGATTATTAAACAGTATTTGGCTGAAGAGATGTGATCTAAATGTAGATACACTGAGAAAAATGAGAGTTAAACCACTTATTTCCCCATTCAGATATGTTTCCATAAAAAGCACATTAGCCTTTTTCCTTACTCCTTGAGCTTACTTTTTATTAAAATAATTGCATTCCTATTATTAAGTATTCACTGTATCCATATTGTAAATAAGACTTATAATATGCCTTAAATAAATGATACATACTAAGTTACAATTGGTACTTGGCTTAGTTCAACTTCCCAGCTACTTTTAATCACCACTTAATGCAATTTTTAAACATAAGATGTTCATACCATTTTCTCTTCTTTTTTACTCACACATTTCAACATTTTTCCAGAGGCTTCAGAAATGTAATTCTTTTTTCCTTTTTTTTAAATTTTTTATTTTTTTAAAGATTTTATTTATTTATTTGAGAGAGAGAGAATGAGAGATAGAGAGCACGAGTGGGAGGAGGGTCAGAGGGAGAAGCAGACTCCCCGCCGAGCAGGGAGCCCGATGTGGGACTCGATCTCGGGACTCCAGGATCACGACCTGAGCCGAAGGCAGTCGCTTAACCAACTGAGCCACCCAGGCGCCCCCTCTTTTTTCTTTTGCTTTTCCTTCTTCCTCTTCTTCTTCTCTTCCTCTGCCTCTTTCGCTTTCTTCTGGTTTAGACTGATAACTTATTTACTTATGAGGTATAGTTGACACAGAAATATAATTCTTTTTTTTTTTAAATTTCTATTATTAATGTTAAGCACCATACATTACATCTTAGTTCTTGATGTAGTGTTCCATGATTCATTGTTTGTGCATAACACCTAGTGCTCCACGCAGAACGTGCCCTCTTTAATACCCATCACCAGGCTAACCCATCCTCCCACCCCCTTCCCCTCTAGAACCCTGTTTGTTTTTCGGAGTCCATCATCTCTCATGGTTTGTCTCCCCCTCCGATTTACTCCCCTTCATTCTTCCCCTCCTGCTATCTTCTCCTTCTTTTTTTTTTTCTTAACATATATTGCATTATTTGTTTCAGAGGTACAGATCTGTGATTCAACAGTCTTGCACAATTCACAGCGCTCACCATAGCACATACCCTCCCCAATGTCTATCAACCAGCCACCCCATCCCTCCCACACCCCCACCACTCCAGCAACCCTCAGTTTGTTTCCTGAGATTAAGAATTCCTCATATCAGTGAGGTCATATGATACATGTCTTTCTCTGATTGACTTATTTCACTCAGCATAACACCCTCCAGTTCCATCCACATTGTTGCAAATGGCAAGATCTCATTCCTTTTGATGGCTGCATAATATTCCATTGTGTTGATTGGATTATTTGTTCTTTGGGTGTTGAGTTTGATAAGTTCTTTATACATTTTGGATACTAGCCCTTTACCTGATATGTCATTTGCAAATATTTTCTCCCATTCTGTCGGTTGTCTTTTGGTTTTGTGGACTGTTTCTTTTGCTGTGCAAAAGCTTTTTATCTTGAAGAAATCCCAATAGTTCATTTTTGCCCTTGCTTCCCTTGCCTTTGGGGATGTTTCTGGGAAGAAGTTGCTGCGGCTGAGGTCAAAGAGGTTGCTGCCTGTGTTCTCCTTTAGGATGTTGATGGACTCCTGTCTCACGTTTAGGTCTTTCAAGCATTTGGAGTCTATTTATGTGTGTGGTGTAAGGAAATGGTCCAGTTTCATTCTTCTGCATGTGGCTGTCCAATTTTCCCAACACCATTTGTTGGAGACTGTCTTTTTGCCATTGGACATTCTTTCCTGCTTTGCCAAAGATTAGTTGACCATAGAGTTGAGGGTCCACTTCTGGGCTCTCTATTCTGTTCGATTGATCTATGTGTCTGTTTTTGTGCCAGTACCATACTGTCTTGAGGATGACAGCTTTGTAATAGAGCTGGAAGTCCGGAATTGTGATGCTGCCAGCTTTGCTTTTCTTTTTCAACATTCCTCTGGCGATTCGGGGTCTTTTCTGGTTCCATACAAATTTTAGGATTATTTGTTCCATTTCTTTGAAAAAAGCAGATGATATTTTGATGGGGATTGCATTGCATGTGTAGATTGCTCTAGGTAGCATTGACATCTTCACAATGTTTGTTTTTCCAATCCATGAGCATGGAACGTTTTTCCATTTCTTTGTGTCTTCCTCAATTTCTTTCATGAGTATTTTATAGTTTTCTGAGTACAGATCCTTTGCCTGTTTGGTGAGATTTACTCCTAGCTATCTTATCGTTTTGGGTGCAATTGTAAATGGGATCGACTCCTTCATTTCTCTCTCTTCTGTCTTGTTGTTGGTGTATAGGAATGCCACTGATTTCTGTGCACTGATTTTCTATCCTGCCACTTTACTGAATTCCTGTACGAGTTCTAGCAGTTTTGGGGTGGAGTCTTTTGGGTTTTCCACAAAGAGTATCATATCATCTGCAAAGAGTGAGAGTTTGACTTCCTCTTTGCCGATTTGGATGCCTTTGATTTCTTTTTGTTGTCTGATTGCTGTGGCTAGGACTTCTAATACTATGTTGAATAGCAGTGGTGATAGTGGACATCCCTGCAGTGTTCCTGACCTTAGGGAGAAAGCTCTCAGCTTTTCCTCATTGAGAATGATATTTGCTGTAGGTTTTTCATAGATGGCTTTTATGATATTGAGGTATGTACCCTCTATTCCTATACTCTGAAGAGTTTTGATCAAGAAAGGATGCTGTACTTTGTCAAATGCTTTTTCTGCATCTATTGAGAGGATCATATGATTCTTGTTCTTTCTTTTGTTAATGTATTGTATCACGTTGATTGATTTGCGGATGTTGAACCAACCTTGCAGCCCAGGGATAAATCCCACTTGGTCGTGGTGAATAATCCTTTTAATGTACTGGTGTATCCTATTGGCTAGTATTTTGGTGAGAATTTTTGCATCCGTGTTCATCAAGGATATTGGTCTGTAATTCTCCTTTTTGATGTGGTCTTTTGTTTTGGGATCAAGGTAATGGTGGCCTCATAAAATGAGTTTGGAAGTTATCCTTCCATTTCTATTTTTTGGAACCGTTTCAGGAGAACAGGTATTAATTCTTCTTAAAATGTTTGGTAGAATTCCCCTGGGAAGCCATCTGGCCCTGGACTTTTGTATGTTGGGAGATTTTTGATGACTGCTTCAATTTCCTTAGTGGTTATAGGTCTGTTCAGGTTTTCTATTTCTTCCTGGTTCAATTTTGGTAGTTGATACATCTTTAGGAATGCATCCATTTTTTCCATGTTATCTAATTTGCTGGCATAGAGTTGCTCATAATATGTTCCTATAATTGTTTGTATTTCTTTGGTGTTGGTTGTGATCTCTCCTCTTTCAGTCATGATTTTGTTGATTTGGGTCATTTCTCTTTTCTTTTGGATAAGTCTGGCCAGGGGTTTATCAATCTTGTTAATTCTTTCAAAGAACCAGCTCCTAGTTTCGTTGATCTGTTCTACTGTTCTTTTGGTTTCCATGTCATTGATTTCTGCTCTGATCTTTATGATTTCTCTTCTCCTGCTGGGTTTAGGCTTTATTTGCTGTTTTTTCTCTAGCTCCTTTAGGTGTAGGATTAGGTTGTGTATTTGAGACGTTCCTTGTTTCTTGAGAGAGGCTTGTATTGCTATATACTTTCCTCTTAGACTCCTTATCCCAAAGATTTTGAACAGTTGTGTTTTCATTTTCATTGGTTTCCATGAATTTTTTAAATTCTTCTTTAATTTCCCGGTTGACCCATTCATTCTTTAGTAGGATGCTCTTTAGCCTCCATGTATTTGAGTTCTTTCCGACTTTCCTCTTGTGATTGAGTTCTAGGTTCAAAGCATTGTGGTCTGAAAATATGCAGGTAATGATCCCAATCTCTTGGTACCGGATGAGACCTGATTTGTGACCTAGGATGTGATCAATTCTGGGGAATGTTCCATGGGCACTAGAGAAGAATGTGTATTCCGTTGCTTTGGGATGGGATGTTCTGAATATGTCTGTGAAGTCCATTTGGTCCAGTGTGTCATTTAAAGTCTTTATTTCCTTGTTGATCTTTTGCTTAGATGATCTGTCCATTTCAGTCAGGGGGCTGTTAAAGTCCCCCACTATTATTGTATTGTTGTCAATGTGTTTCTTCGCTTTTGTTATTAGTTGCCTTATATAATTGGCTGCTCCCATGTTCGGGGCATAGATATTTACAATTGTTAGATCTTCTTGTTGGATAGACCCTTTAAGTAGGATATAGTGTCCTTCCTCATCTCTTATTACAGTCTTTGTTTTAAAATCTAATTTGTCTATATAAGGATTGCCACCCCAGCTTTCTTTTGGTGTCCATTAGCATGGTAAATAGTTTTCCACCCCCTCACTTTCAACCTGGGGGTGTCTTTGGGTCTAAAATGAGTCTCTTGCAGACAGCATATGGATGGGTCTTGTTTTATAATCCAATCTGATAGCCTGTGTCTTTTGATTGGGGCATTTAGTCCATTTTCATTCAGCGTAACTATTGAAAGATATGAATTTAGTGCCATTGTATTGCCTATAAGGTGACTGTTACTGTATATTATCTGTGTTCCTTTCTGATCTATGCTGCTTTTAGGCTCTCTCTTTGCTTAGAGGACCCCTTTCAATATTTCTTGGAGGGCTGGTTTCGTGTTTGCAAATTCCTTTAGTTTTTGTTTGTCCTGGAAGCTTTTTATCTCCCCTTCAATTTTCAATGAGAGCCTAGCTGGATATAGTAGTCTTGGCTGCATATTTTTCTCGTTTAGTGCTCTGAAGATATCATGCCAGTCCTTTCTGGCCTGCCAGGTCTCTGTGGATAGGTCTGTTGCCAATCTAATGTTCCTACCTTTATAGGTTACATATCTCTTCTCCCGAGCTGCTTTCAAAATTTTCTCTTTGTCTCTGAGACTTGTAAGTTTTACTATTAGATGTCGGGGTGTTGACCTATTTTTATTCATTTTGAGAGGGGTTCTCTGTGCCTCCTGGATTTTGATGCCTGTTTCCTTCCCCACATTAGGGAAGTTCTCTGGTATTATTTGCTCCAATATACCTTCTGCCCCTCTCTCTCTTTCTTCTTCTTCTGGGATCCCAATTATTCTCATGTTGTTTCATCTTATTGTATCGCTTATCTCTCGAATTCTGCCCTCATGATCCAGTAGTTGTTTCTCCCTTTTTCTCAGCTTCTTTACTTTCCATCATTTGGTCTTCTATACCACTGATTCTCTCTTCTGCCTCATTTATCCTAGCAGTTAGTGCCCCCATTTTTGATTGCACCTCATTATTAGCCTTTTTGATTTCGATTTGGTTAGATTTTAGTTCTTTTATTTCTCCAGGAAGGGTGTCTCTAATAACTTCCATGCTTTTTTCAAGCCCAGCTAGTATCTTTAAAGTCATGATTCTGAACTCTAGGTCCGACATTGTAGTAATGTCCGTATTGAGTAGGTCCCTGGCAGACGGTACTACCTCTTTTTCTTTTTGCTGAGGTGATTTCTTTTGTCTTGTCATTTTGTCCAGAGGAGAATAGATGAATGAGAGAACAAAATGCTAACAGGTTAACAATGTCCCCAGAAAATATACTCTAAACAAATCAGAAAAGACCTGAAACCAGGGGAAAAGAAAGGGAAATAAAGAAAAAAGAAAGAGAAAAAAAAAAAGAAAAAGAAAAAGATAAAAACAAACAAAAACAGAACAAAACAAAACAACCAGAATATGATCAAATATGATCAGGCTAGTGCATAGATCAGTGCCACACACTGGATTTTGGGTGTATTTTGGTCTGTTAGAAGATAGTGCCTCCTAAAATTGTAAAGAAAGAAAGACTTATATATGTACCAAATAAGGGTTGATACAATGAAGGGATGGAAGATGACTGTAAAGATGAAAATTATAAAAGATTTTATAAAAGGAATTGATAAGTTGTTTGAAGAAAGAAAGAAGAAGATTTAAAAAAAAAGGGAGAGAATGTGATCAGGCAGGAGACTAGAACAGAGGCATACACTAGAACTATAGGGTATATTTTGATCTGTTAGAAGAAACTGTATCTCAAAATTTTAAAGAGTGAACAAGTTATATATATATATGCCAAAAATCAGGGTAACTACTATGAAAGGATAGAATATGACTCTCAAAATGAAAAATAAAAATTCTTTTAAAGGGATTGATAAGATGTTGTTTGAAAAAGGGAAAAAGAAAAATTAAAAAAAAGTTAAAAAATTAACTTTGAAAAACTAATGAATCATGGTAAAAAAAGCCATGAATTCTATGTGCAGTATTCCACTAGCGCTGGAGTTCTCCCTTTCTCCTTCATCGGTAAACTTGGTCTTGGCTGGCTGTTTGTGCTGATCTTCCGGGGGTGGGGCCTGTTGCCCTGGTTCCCAAATGTCTTTGCCGGAGGCGGAATTGCCCCGCCCTTGTGAGTCTGGGCTAAGCAATCTGCTTGGGTTTGCTCTTGGGAGCTTTTGTTCCCTGCAAGCCCTCGGTACAGCTTTGGAGGATGAGAGTGAAAATGGTGGCCTCCCAATCTCCGCCCGGAGGAGCCAAGAACTCGGGGCCCCGCTCCTCAGTGTGCCCCCAGAGAAAAGCAGTCACTCCCGTCTCCCCGGTCTCTGGCCGCACTCTGTTTTCACCCGGCCTGTGATCGAGCGTTTCTATGTCTGGCACCCGACCCCGTGTGGAGTCTCCAAACCCAGCAGATCCCTGCGGTCCGCTCCCGCGCCGCTCCTCCCTGGGGAGGAAGGGGAATCTCCCCGGCTTTGCTGCTTGTTGGGTCCCTGCTGGAGGAGCAGTGGCCTGACTGTGCCGCGGATCACAGTTTATGGCAACTTCGAGCTGAGAGCCCGCGCCTCGGCTCCGTCTCTGCAGCCGGCTTCCCGGCTCTGATACCTGGGAGCTCTGCTGCACTCAGGCACCCCTGGTCTTTCTGTGACCCCGAGGGTCCTGAGACCACACTGTCCCGTGAGGGTTCCACCCCCTGCTTAGCCCCTGGAGCGACGTCCCTCAGCGGAGCCGACTTCTAAAAGTTCCGATTTTGTGCTCTGCGGCTCTATCACTTGCCAGAAGCGGCGGACACCCCCTCCCCCGCCATCTATCCTCCCGAATATCGCCTCGGATTCACTTCCCGCACGTCCTACTTTCCAGAAAGTGGTCGCATTTCTGTTTAGAGAGTTGCTGCTATTCTTCTCTTCGATCTCCTGTTGAGTTCGTAGGTGTTCAGAATGGTTTGATCCCCATTCAGCTGAATTCCTGAGACCAGACGAAATCCAGGTCTGCTACTCCTCCGCCATCTTGCTCCCGAAGCCAGAAATATAATTCTTAACGCCCATACAATCTGTCATACTACCTGCATCTGAAAAAATCAAAATTTTTATTTCATTTCTGACATCTACAAATGCATTTGCACAGAAACCTCCTTTTAGCCTAGGGCTTTAGGTCAGACTGCCTGCTGACTGTGGAGTTGGCTCGGCAGGGGCTCTGTGACTTCGGCTAGGTCCTCCTTGCCCCACTGTTCTCATCCACACAGGTCTGATAACGAGAGTACCCATGCCAGAGGATTGCTGTAAGTACCAAATGTGAATTACATGAAAAGCCTTTGGGTCAGTGTCCAGCACAGAGTAAGCCCTTGATAAAAGTTGCCTCTTAGTCTTTTCTCATTCTTATTCTTAGTTTTTGCCAACATCTCCATTAGAAATTACCATCTTGTTCCCCAGGCTGCCTGCATTTCTGCACAGGTTGTGCGTTGCATATCCTTAATTCTCTTCATTCTTCACAGTTTATGGAGAATCCCTTGAAAATTCTCTACTCCTTGATTTAAGTGGCTTTCCGGGGAGAGTAAAATAAAGTAGTTTTGTGTGGGGGCCAGCTGGAGGCCTTGCATTAATTAGAGGAGTAATAATAGTGCTCCCTAGGAAGGCAATTGTTGCTTTTGGAAATCTCAGGTGAACAGTGCTTTCTAGAATAAATACGCTTGGTCGGGGCGCCTGGGTGGCTCGGTTGTTAAACGTCTGCCTTTGGCTCAGGTCATGATCCCAGAGTCCTGGGACCGAGCCCCTCATCGGGCTCCCTGCTCGGTGGGAAGCCCGCTTCTCCCTCTCCCACTCCCCCTGCTTGTGTTCCCTCTCTCGCTGTGTCTCTCTCTGTCAAATAAATAAATAAAATCTTTAAAAAAATAAAATAAAATACACTCTGTTCAACAACAAGCAATTTTATTTCTTCACAGGTAGATGCAAACCAAGAGTCAACTAAGAACTTAGGAAGTTGTGTAAGGAGCTGTGTGGAATCAGAATGACTGCATTGTCTAGAAACCAACCTAGCTGACTTTCTGAATGAATTTATTTTCAACTAATTTACTGTTAACCTGTATAGCTAACTGTATAACCCCTATAGCTAACTATATTGCTTACAAGTCCCAGTTAGATCACATGAAGTCTGCCAAGTTGAATTTCATTTCTCTGTCTCAATTTTTCACTTATCATTTCAAGAGAAACTTCACAGGGATGTAAAGTCTTTGAAATGTAAATACAACTATATATATTTTAATTTTATATATATATAATAAACTACAAAATGCTATGCAAATATCTTATTAAAATTGTATGTTTTCGGGGCACCTGGGTGGCTCAGTCATTAAGCATCTGCCTTTGGCTCAGATCATGAACCCAGGGTCCTGGGATCCAGCCCCGTATCGGGCTCCCTGCTCGGCAGGAGGCCTGCTTCTCCCTCTCCCACTCCCCTTGCTTGTGTTCCCTCTCTCGCTGTGTCTCTCTCTGTCAAATAAATAAATAAAATCTTTAAAAAAAATTGTATGTTTTCTCTGAAAGAAGATAAAGGTCCAGAGATTGTTTTAATTCACATTTTTTAGGAAGACTATCTTTCAGTTAAAATTAGGAATAGTGGTCTTTGTGAATAAGGAAAAGTCTATTTAGATATTGGTTTCATTCATATGGTGAGGGACTCCAGTTCAGATCTCTGTATAATATAGTGCTGTTTTTTTTCTTTTCAGAAATGCCTTTAGTTTTCAAAGGTCATCTCTGTAAGCAGGTAAGACCAAGGTCATAGACCTTCCCTCACTGTGTCCTGATGAGGTTGTACTTTGGGTGAATTTTATTTTGGATCAGCAAAGACAAAGGGTGTAATATGGTAGAAAGCACAGTGGATTTAAAATTAGCAGACCTGCATTTGCCTTTGATTCTCCTGAGTAATCTCAGATAAATTAATGAATCTCTCCCTACTACCTTGCTTTTCTATCCTCTTGCTGATCCCTCTGAAATGTATTGCATGTCTTAATTGTTCAGACACCCACCTACTGAGTATCAGTGGACTCAAATATAGCCATTTGTTGTTATCTCCATAAAAACAATAAACATAACCTTTTTAGCTAGCTAAATTATTTTCTAGCACTTCCTTGGAATCTCAGAGATAAATTTTGGTTCAGATCTCAGAGATTATCAGATGTCTGGTTTTTTAATTGCATATTAATTTGATACTAAGCTTTAATTAGAAAATATATGATATTTATTAAAGTAAAAATGTTCTTTCATGTCCTGATATTCTATTAAAGACTTAAGAAATTATATACTTCCAAAGGAAGAAAGATATATTTAAAAAGTAAAAAACATATATGAAAAAAATTTGTTGCAGTTAGAAATGTGCTCCCCAAATTCATATGTGGAAGTTCTAACTACTAGAATGTTATCTTACTTGGAAATAGGGTCATTGCAAATATAATTAGTTAAGATGAGGTTGTCCTAGAGTAGGGCAGGTTCCTAATGTGATATGACTGGTGTCCTTATAAAAAGGGGAAATTTGGACATAGGCACACCCTGGGAGAATGCCCAATGAAGACGAAGGCAGAGATCCAGGTGCTGCTTCTACAAGCCAGGGAATGCCAAAGATTGCCAGCAAGCCCCCAGAAACTAGAAGAGAAGCCCCCAAAGGCTTTTAGGAGATTGTTGGTAGAAATACAATTGTTAAAGATGCTTCTGGTGAGGTCTCAGGTGGAAATGAGGAACATGTCTTTGGAAACTGTAGAGAAGGAGATCCTTGTTAAAACGTGGCAGAGGATTTGGCTGAATTGTATTCTATTTTTGGAAAATAGAACCCATAAACAACAGACTTGGATATTTAGCTGAGGAGATTTCTAAGCCAAGTGTTGAAGGGGTGGCCTGATTTCTTCCTGTTGCTCATAGTAAAATGGAAGGTTAAAAAAAAGTTTAGAAAAGTTAAGTCTTCTAAAAGCCACATCTGAAACATTTCCAATAGAAATTGATTGGACCATAATTTAATCATGAAAAGCAGAGAAAACATGCAACTATAGGAGATTTTAAGGAAAGACAAGAAAACACTTTCCAACAATATTCAGGAGTTTTAAAGAAGGCACCAGTGTAACAGTGGCCATTTAACTTCATTTTGTCAATGAAATTAAATCTGAAATTGGAGAACTAATTCAAAAACAGAAAATAGAATGGGAAATAGCCCCTTTATTTGAACTACAATAACTGGAAAGCCATTTCGAAGGAGCTTTAGAATAAAAATGAAATAGGACCCCAAATAAACTTATGCCCTGTAGATCAAGTAGCTAGGTATCACACTTCCCAGTTGATCACCTTCTGACAAGGACATTTACAGTTATTGTAAATAGAAGGGAACCTGGAAAAAAAGATGGTCTCATCTTGCCAAGTAAAGACAAGACAAGGAAAACTCCTTCAAGGGGGCGTCTGGGTGGCTCAGTTGTTAAGTGTCTGTGTTGGGCTTGGGTCATGATCCCTGGGTCCTGGGATCAAGCCCCGCATCAGGCTCCCCGCTCAGCGAGGAGCATGCTTCTCCCTCTGCCTCTGCTGCTCCCCCTGCTTGTGCTCTCTCTCTGTGAGATAAATAAATAAAATCTTCTTTAAAAAAAGAAAGAAAATAAAACCTTCAAGTCAGATCAGTGAGCATGCTTCAAGGAAAGCAAAAGCACCCAACACCCTGCCTTACCTTAAAATACTCATGGTGAATTAGCTATATAGATAGAGGGCCAACCTCATCAATTCCTGGTGGGTATGGTTGCTACTCTTTCTATGTTAAACTCTGACATCTTTGCTCAAACTCTTCCAGATAAACATGCCAACAGGTGGTAGATGTTTCAGATAACACACAGCTTTTCCCAATCTCCCAGCTTTTATTGGTAACCTTTTGGCCCTTTGGCTGGAACATTCCTTACTTCTGTGATACCACCCTTGCACATTTAATAGAGAGAGACTTATTTTGCAAATGGAATTGTAATATGATATGCACAGCAGAAGAACTGTTTCTTGAGGTTCTAGTGGATACTTCTACTTATAATCGGATGTTTTCTGCTCTGGATATACCTTTGCCTTCTCCATTATGTTTGATGTATACCCCAAGTCAAGGTCTTGACCCCATACTTGAAATTCTATGGGCTTAAAAATTCCACTGAAATATGAAAAAAAAAAATGAAGCAGAACCCATTAATTCAAAAGGATCCACCAAACTGTTAGATAAATTTCCCTAGTATTCCTTAAAACCAGAAGCAAAGGAAGGGCTCAAATCCCTAGTTAAAATGTTTCTATCCAAAGCCCTTGTAATACTCTGTACTAGCCTTTATGACTCTGGTCTTGCCAGGAAAGAAACCAAATGGGCAAGGATATTGATTTGTTCAAGACATCAAGGCTGTCAACAAAATTATCTCTTACTTTGTAGCAGTACCCAACCCAAATACCAATGATGTTCTTCAATTCCATCTGAAGCCACTTGCTTTACTGTAGTATGACTTTGCTCTTTCTTTATTAGTGTGCCTTTAGACTAGGACAGTCAATACCTTTTTGCCCTCACTTGGGGAGGACAACAATACACCTGGACAGTCATGCCCCAGAGGCTCACTGAAGGCTCCTCCTATTTTTCCCAGGTCCTTAATACTTTAATCTAAATTTTCCTTGTGATTCGCATCACTATTCATTGTTACAACACCTGACTTTTGCCAATCGCCTGCCCCTGTAAGAAGGGGAACTTCACTATTTTCTTACCTTTCTTACCTATATTAGGAGATATTTTGTACTACACTCAGATTTATTAGAGATCCCCACTGAGAACTCAGACCTAACACTATATGTTTATGGATCATTCCTCAAAGCTGAGACTAGAGAATATGCTACTACCAGTTTAAGCTGTGCTCTAGAATATAGTCCTTACCATAGGTAAAATCAACCCAGATGGCAAAGTTTATTGCACTTACTAGAACTTGTCAACTAGCCAAAGAAGAGAGTGTGAACATGCATACAGATATTGGTAATGCTTTCGGAGTAGTGCTTGACTTTGGAATGCTTTTGAAACAAAGAAGGGTTCTTATCTCTATTGGAATCCTTATCAGAAATGGGCAACGAGTTAGGGGACTTATAGATGCACTCCTACATCCAAAAGAGGTGGTTATTATAAAGGTCAAGGCCCATGAAAAGAAAGATACTACGGATGCTAAAGGAAATACTCTAGCACATCATTATGACAAATAAGCGGGCTTAACCAAGGTTATGATCTTAATTAAACCCTCAAAGGATTTAACCAGGTCATTATAAAATATCAGTGATTACCCCTGATTTTGAAAAGGAAGAATGGAAAAAAAATCTGGTTGCACGACTCACTCTATTTCTGGCACTACCAAGGTGGCCACTTGGTGGTACCAGATTATTTCAAATAGGTATTAGTTAAATTTCTCTATGAACTACTCATTATAGTACAAATTGGTTACCCTCTTAAATCAACATTTGCGGGGAAACTTTCAAAGAATGGTTGGTTATTTTGAGGTCATATGTCACCTGTCAAGAACATAATCCTGAATTATGTTATCCTGAATGAAAAAAACTATAAAGAGGCAGAGCCAGAAGACAAAGTCTCAGGGACCCTTTTGAACACCTTCAGTTGGATTTTATCCAATTTCTAGCCTCCATGGGATTTGAATATATTTTAGTTATTGTATGTCTATTTTCAGGACAGGTTGAAGCCCTTACTTGTCAAAAACAGTAGTACAGTAGTAAAACACTTGCTTGATTCTCTGTTTCCAATCTGGGCATACCAACTTTTATATCATGTTACTGAAGTGCATACTTCATGGGAACCTTTATAGAAAAACTCTGTAAGATATTATCTATTACTCAAGAGCTACATTACTTTTACTACGCATTATCTGGAATGATCCAAAGAACCAACGGTATTCTTACTTTAAAACTAGCAAAATTTTCAGAAACCCTATAGCTCCTTTGGCCAAAGCTATTCTGAAATAGCCCTTATGGCCATTAAGTTTATTCCCTCTAAAACACATTAATTATGTCCCTATTAATTGGTAGGTTGAAGTCCGATGAATTTAAGGTTTTACTTCCAATAGAAGAGTCTGCCATGCTGCATGGAGACCTAGTAAAATATTGCAAGTAACTCATGTACTATACCCAGGCTATCACCAGCAGATTAACTCAACATCCCACAATATCTTCCTGAACAGCTTCTTCATGAGACTTCAGCTGTGAGATTTTGTGTATTAGAAGAGACATCAGAGAAAAACTGTTCTTGAGTCATTTCGGAAGGGATCATATGTTCTGTTAACAACAAACATAGCAGTGCAACTCCAGGGAGTCAAGTTTTGGGTTCACATTTCACAACCAAAGAAGGAATTCAGAGGAGCACACAGTTGGCCAAAAGGGGACCTCAAACTGTGGATTCTTAGAAATCTAGTAAGAGCTGGTCTTCAGAAGTATACAATTGACCCAAGACCTTTGGAACAAATATATGCCTTCAGATAGTGGAAGCTCTGCCCAAGAATGTGGACAAAGACCTCTGGTCTAATTCTTGTTTTGTGTTCATCTGTTCCTTTAGCATCATTCTTCTTATTTCCTCTAGACCCCTGGTTGTTGTCAATCCATATTGGATCTTTTAATGGCTTCTTTTGTCTTTTTTATAACTTAAGTATGAACCTACTCATGTTCTAACACCATTCTTAGATTATCCCAAACAGTACCCACTGCCTTCACCCTACTGATTGCTGGATATGCCATCCATCATCAACCCCCCATGACACAAACCTCTGGGCCATTCTGGTTTCATCCAATGAGACAGTCATAGACAATGGCATTGCCATTTGCACCATAGACAACTGACCCTAAACAGGTCACCTTAATTACACCTTAACACTTTGACTTTGCTCATGTTTCTCTCTCCCAGAAAAAGAATTATTTATTACAATCTGTTGATCAGACCCTAGGAAAGTCTAAATTTGAATTCAACAAACATTGTAGGGTGATAAGCCAAATAGACTCTAATAGAGATCCAAATGTAACCCAGTTAGTGTAAGGCCTTGGTTTCAATTTCATGTCACAAAGAGCTGCTTTTTTTCCTGATCTTCATGTGCCCCTATAGGTATTATTTCCTTTACAGCCGGGATGCCTTGTTCTGTTTGCCTTTAACACCTCATGTACTTTAAAAATAGTATTATGAGACTTGTTGATACAAAGAGGCCATATTTCTATAAGTCATGAAGGCTGGAAATTCTGACTCTCATGTAGGCTCCAAAACAAAGCCACCCTTGATTGTTCAGGCACTCTACTGGGAGGAATTATTGACCCACTGTTTATGTGACTGATCAGAGCAGTGTTACCAATGGGCACTAGCTCTTGTACAGGTTATTAATGATACCACCTCTGCCCTCACTGGAATACAATTTGGTCTCAACTCATTGGCATGAGGAGTAATGGACATTGCTCTAGATGTTTTCGTTGGTTAGTTATGGTGGAGTCTGGGCCATTGCTAATAATTTTTGCTGAGCTCAGGTCAATATTACAGACAGGGTGGAGCAGGTTTTACATTGCCTTAGGGAAAAAGCTACTTGATTCTCTTAAGGTTGATCCTCATGGCCTGTATGGGATTTGTTCTTGGCTTGCGTTGGGCAGTTGGGATTTCCAGGTCTGAAGCATTTTACAGGGACTATAAACTGTTCTTGTTTTTGTCAGGATGCTGGTCTGTTGGCATTCTACCCAGAGTCTTAAATGCTTCTCCGCAGTGTTCTCTTATTGCCAAGATGCTACAATAATAAAAAGATTAAGAAGATCCCACAATGCAGTTGACCATGGAGAAAACTCTACAGTCCAGAAATGGTGACAATCTGGATCCCTAGCCTTCTCTGTATTGGTCAACCTCTCACGAGCAAGAGGTTGACCAAAAGGCGGGGTTGAGAGACTGAATAGACAAACGGACAGTGGCCGGACCATCTATGACAATAGAATTCTGACCCACACCAGCAGCAACCAATCCAGGGAGCCAAACCAGAACCTCTTCAGTAACTGCCCCAGAGTGGTCAGCTTGAACAATGACAGTTTCCCTAATTTTTGTTCCCACCCCCAACCTGTTTCTGGGTCAGGACCAACCAGAGAAAGCCAGATATGCTCTGCAAACCAATTCAGTCAGATGCCTCACCTCTAGTTAGCCCACCCCTACCTACTACCCTGGGGCAATACCCTCCAGGCAGGGCAATCCTGAAGCCTTGCTTTTCTTCCCTGTGCCACTCTCCTGCTCCCCTGCCTGCCTTTGGGTCTCCGCCAAGCTCACGGTGGTGGCTCACTCCCTGGCCACAGCAAGTGCCGAATAAACAGGTTGTTTGTTCTCACTTGCAGAGTCTTCATTTATTTCCACACTTGCCAGCAATAAAGAATAAAGGGCATTCTCTCTAATTAAGAATAATGTGCATATGGGTATGGGGGAGGAGGGAAGTCTGGATAGGAGAGGGAAGAAAAGGGCAGTCTGATTTAGTACAAGGATGAAATAGAGAATATTTTCCGAGTTGCAATTTTCTTTACTTCCAGATAATAACCTTTTTCTAGTCATCATCTTGCACATGGGGGACAACTAATACATGTTTGTCAGATGAATGGGTGGATGGAAGCTTGTTCTCCCCCTCCTGCATCCCCCACAGTAACTCTCGGAGCTCCTATTGTCTGCAAGATATTATTGAGCTGGACAGCTGGCCCTCGACAGAACTGCATAAGCTGGTTTCATGCTCATCCTTCTGATCTTTCTTTTGGTGCTAAGGTTAGGTTCTATTGTTCTAGGACCCGTAAGTTCAAAAAGGTTGCTATTTAATATTAGATTCCTGAGGCGCCTAGGTGGCTCAGTCAGTTAAGCCTCTGCCTTTGGCTAGGGTTGTGATCTCGGGGTCCTAAAATCGGCTAGGGTTGTGATCTCGGGGTCTTAGGATGAGCCCCAGGGTCGGGCTCCCTGCTCAGCAGTGGGGGTCTGCTTCTCCCTCTCCCTCCTCCCCCCTGCTCATGGTCTGTCTCTGTCTCTCTTTCTCAAATAAATAAATAAAATAAAAAAAAAAAACATTAGATTCCTTTAATTCAAGAGAAAGACCCTGTATGTTTTCAAGGGCAGCAATGATTTAGGAGTATTTTGTTCTGAAGAAATTATACAAGGGGTATTTTTAAATTGTTGAAGTCCTAGGATTGTGGTTTTATAGGATGCATGATTTATTCCTGCAGCAAATGATTATAAGCATTTAAGCAAGTTTCAGGAGATTAAGCTAAAGTAAAACACTGGTGAAAGGTATGACTTTATATTAAAATCTCCATGGAGACAGTGCATCTGGTTGGACTAAGTGAGTCACGGTTCCGGGTAGGCATGATGTACACAAGTTCACCCTGCACTTGCTCTAGTCTTCTGCTCCTCCTGATAGTCTCCTTCTAATCATGCCTCCCTTATTTTTTTTTTCTTGTGACAGTTTACTCACCAACTGTAAACATGCTTTTTTTTTTTAAATAAGTGGGGGACACCTGCCTCAACTTTCCTGACTTTGGTCGCCTTCTGCAGCTAACTTCCCTGACGCTGTGCATCTCTCTTTCCTATCTCTTACCCTGGGTGCTATTTTATACTCATTTTATGATCATTTGATCAGTAGGCTAGGACAACCATTTTTTTTAAGGTTTTATTTATTTATTTGAGAGAGAATGAAAGCACAAGCAGGAGACAGAGGAAGAGGGAGAAGCAGACTCCTCATCGAGCAGGGAGAAGGACGTGGGGCTATCCAGGGACTCTGGGATCATGACTTGAGCTGAAGGCAGATGCTTAACCGACTAAGCCACCCAGGTGCCTGAAACTATGTCTGTTTTGCTCATGCTTGGCTCAGTAAATACTTACGGAATTAGTGGAACAGAAGCATTAAAATCATCTAATTACCTGTTTTCATATCTCTCTCCTCAATAGGCAAAGCTGCTTTCTGAGAACCCAGTGGTGAGCTGTTTCATCACGTTGCACTTTGGACACGTAATAAATGTCTGTTGTTGAAACGAACTGGTTCTGTCTATCCAGTGTCATTATACCATCCCTGTGGGAAGCCTGAACCAAATAAAGTACCAACATGCCTGACCGAGGAGAAGCCAATAATAAATTACAAAGGAAAGATGTGGCTATATCAGGGAAACCTCTATTTCTTGCAGAAAATGCGTGATCAAATCAAGGGTTAATTTACCTTGAGTGGCACTGGATTTATTGTCCTTTTGGTTTCTAGGCTGTTTGATAATTGGGTTAGTAAGTTGGTGAAGGAACTAGGAAATTTTTATTAGAATGTCATGGAAAACTTGGTCTGAGAATCAGACCTGGCTTCTTTCTATTGTGTGTTTGGCTAACGATGGGCAAAAATATTGTACTCTCCGTGCTGCAATTTTCTCAGCTTAAATGAAGATTCAGGAAGAAACATCTCTTAAATTTTTAACCTCAAAATCCTCCGTGTCTTGTAAAATAAGACAGGGTGTTATGTTTGAATTTTCTTTGATTTTATTTATTTCAGCCACGCATTCTGGCAAGTTTTGTTTCCTATAACATTCATATAACAGAATAACATTCTCTCTCTATTTTCATACCCACCTGGTCTTTCCAGGCTGTCTTCACGATGATTTCTTACTCCTCATGAACATATATGTCGATTAATCGTGCTCTGGCCCAGTTCCCTAATTATCTATGTATGGTGCATTTTACATGTGTAGTAATAATTCTTTTCTCTAACTCATTATGGAGACATGGTGTAGTGCATGGACTTGTATGTCAGACACAACTGGGTTCCAGTCCCAGATCTGGCACTCAGTAGCTGTGTTATGATGACAATCTATACTACTGGCTTTAATTCCCATTCCTTCCCCTAATAAAGGATGATGGGGATATGATAGCTGTACCATGTTGTAGGGTTTGTAAGGATAAGATGCAATAATGCGGAGCCTCTGGGAGTGGCTTTGATTGAGTTCCCACTGTGTTCCCAGGGCTGTAGTTCATAGTAGGTTCTCAGGCGACGGGCTCTTCACCTTCTACACATTCAGGAAGCTTCTTGAATCAAGCAACTCTTTCCTCTTTGTAACTGCTACCTCCCTGTAACTAGAAATTGTCAGAGTAGGAGCTTAATATTGGTGGATGTGAAAGACAGCTTAATACCTAGAAGGAATACAGAGTTGAAGAATGTTTTCTTCAGGTCAGGGAATTAGAAGGGGGATCAAACCAATAAAATGTAAATGTCATGGGGAACAAGGGAGACAGGAGACTTCCCATGAAGGGTGAGGTACAATAGTGGCTGAGCTCTCAGGGTAGACTGAAAAACAATTCTCCCATTAAAATGTTTCTCCTCTGGTTCATCTCAGCAAGGTGGCAGAATTGTAAAACTATTGTGCATTATTTCCCAGTAAATCATGATGGAAATGCTATGAGTTTGTGCAGGAGAACTTAAAGGATTCATCATGGTTTATTCCATTACAATAAACACCAAAGAAAGTAATAATGGTATGCCATTTATTATGTAGTATTGTCAACCTTTTTATATGTTAGACAGGATCTCTACAGGCTTGCTAATGGTATATAGGCCATAAAACCTTTACACAATAATGTTTAACTGTATCTGAAATAGTGCAATCTTCTGGTGGTTGCATAACTGGTCTGGTTCTAGAATCTTTTCTAGGAGAATAGCAGAGGCGCAACCAAAGGCCTCTGGGATTTTTTTTTTTTTCCAGAACAGATGACAATCGATTAACAAATACTTGTTGCTTGTGTATGATTTCCAAGGCTTCATCCTGGTCATGTATGATAGCATGTGTCTGTGAGCAGTCATGATTACAGCAGGTACTTCAAATTAACAAGTCAACAAAAAGTAAAATTGAGGCTTAACATTTGGGGATGCAAACTCCCAAAATCTGAACTGGACTTCCTTGTTAGGCTTTATTCTGTTTTGCTTTAACTAGATCTCTAATCAAATGTTCTTTTCACTTAACTCCTAGAAAGCAAGTATCAATGCATTGAGAACGAACAGATAGGAACTGTTAAAATATTTCCAATAGTGAATCTGAAATGAACCATGTTTTGTTCCGTGGAAGTGCCTGCCACTGGTTTTCTCCCCCACTTCTCCTCCCCACGCCCTGGTTTCATGCTTCCTCCTTCTCTCCACTTCTTTGTCTTCATCCTTATCTTTCTCCAAGCTGGAGAGATCCTTTCTCCTCGTCAAATGAATGGCTATATCGTAAAACACAGCAGTCCTTCGGCAGAAAGGATTTGCAGGATGTCACAAGATCCAAGCCCATAGTTTCAGATTCAATCACCCTGAAAAACCCATTGTTGATGGGTTGTTGATGATTGTTGATCTGGTTCTTATACCTGATTGCCTCATTCTCAGCTGAAGTGGTCATAAGGAACAGTAAATTTCTATGGGGGAGAATGTCTCCAAAAATTACCCTGCTTTATATAGTAGGGTCTATTCCTAGAATTCCAGAGAAAGGTTCAGTGCCAACTACCCATGCATATATGAGGCAAACGGCACATAGAACAGTCTCACGATGCCACAGGTTAGGGTGTAATACATGGAGTGATTTATCTCATTATAAACCAAGATTTACCCTTTGTCTGTACTTCTTCCCAACTGAGTGAATACTGATCAGTGGGAAAAATCGAATGTTTTCTCCCATTTTAGCAGAGCGCTGCAATGTAGACTATGATTCAGAGTGCTTAGTTTCCATGTAAAAATGAAACATGTCCTACTAATCCCATGCCTACCAAATACATTAGACTTTTCCTGTATCAAATGAAAAATTCTCTTGTGAGTAATGAACAAGAATTTACAAAGAACTTGGCTGAGGCTATGGACAAAGAAAGACCCTAAATACAGAGCTGAAGGTTTCCTTTTGGCCTGTGATCTCTTGCAGTAATCAATCAAAATGAGCCCAACTGGAACCTAGAAGAGTTGAAATGGATCATTTAAATCAGGAGTATGGTAGAGTAGTTGTGAATGTCTAGTGGGTTTTAAGCACCGGAAACAGGAATTCCTTTTGCTGTGCAATGGCAGAGCAATCTGTTATTTCTGTAAACGCGTTGCTCAGCTCCATCAGAATAGAAGGACATTGTCTGAAGATGGGTCAAGGTTATTCCAATTAGAGGAATTCCAGAAGGTGGTTTCTGTCGCAGGTGTTGCAGGGAAATTTCTGGTGACCCAATCCAGTGTGGCCTGGGTCCCTGCCAGTCCCACTATTTTGGTAGGCCTCACAGGTGCCAGAGATGGAACCGAAGCAAAGTCAGCCCTGAAATTAATATTGACCTCCTTTTTAAAAAAGGCATAACTGAGTGTTAATGTTCGTATAATTATTCTTTATTTTTTAGATGATAGGTCTATTTTATAACTTAAAAAGAATGTGTTATATTCCTGTGATACTAGACTTTTGTGATGGAGAATGACAGATTGGTCAGGGGAAAGGGAGATCTTCATTTTCCAAGGGAGGAATGCATGGGCAGTCAAATGAGCTCAGGCTTTGAAGCTGGCAGGGCAAGCTGAAAGCCTCACTGTCTCTGGGCAGAGAGGCAAATCACTTACCCTCTCTGATTGGCAGTGTCCCTATCTGTTAAGGGAGCAATGATAAACCCTGCTGGTAGAGATAATGTAGCAGCGCGTGGGACATAGTAGACGGGCAATACATTTCCGCTATTATAATTAAGAAAATGTTTGTCTGGTAAATGCAGAATGTCAATTAAATCCCAGGGGAAAGTTAGAACTACATAAGAAATCTCTGTGACACTGTTTACGTGCAATTGATTTGACCGTGTAAATAATACTTACCAATAAATGGAGCCTTTTCCCCCAACAAATAACTTCCTAAGGCAAAGCTTAACCAGACTCCATCAGCGTGTATTTGAAAACATTTTGTAATTCTGAGCACTCTTACACGTGATTAGGACAGAGAGGTGGTGCAGTGCGGTGCCCAGCTGCCTGGATTTAAATCCCACCCCTGCCGCTGTACGGTATAGCAGAGTATACTCTGAGAGTATAGCAGAGGCTGTGAGGACCTAGCTCCCCGATCTGGACCGAAGTTCTTCATCTGAGAAATGAGGAAAATCGTAGTACCCATTTCGAAGATGGCAATTAGGATTAAACACAAACCATGCAGAGCATGTAAAGCGAGCAAGTGCTCAACATATGCTTATTATTTTAAGTGTTTGTAGTTTGAGTCAGAGATTGGGGCAATACAAAACTTAGAAGAGTCTACCCTGATAATGTAGCGCCATCTTGTGTCTTGGGGGTATTTCAGGAGGTAACTGGTCAACAAAAGAGATGGACAGCTATTAAATTTAACACTCTGTCAAAGGTGATTGAGACTTTTTCCCTCCATATTCCATGTCTTTAACATTAGATACGATATTTTGGATGCCTTATCAGATAATGAATATAAAGACTGGTTTGGCAATGATTGGGATCTAGGAACTGATTGATTAGAAGCATGAGACCTTTAGAAGCATACTGTTAGAAGCATAATACCTAAAAACTTTATACCCATAAAACCATTAGAAGCATAATACCTAAAAAATTAAATTGGCTTCTTGTCAAAAGGGGCACTTAAATGAGCCAAGGCTGAGGTCCGAGACGGATTCTTCATGCACAGAACAGATGGGAAACAATAAGGTCAAAGACGTTGAATGTCTTGCTAGCATTCTTGACTTCTATTATTCCGCCAGAATTGTCAGTCGCTCAGGCATACAAGTCAACACCCCCTTGAGACTTCAGACAGGATGTGTTCTCATTAAAATTAAAGATAAAAAGATTAGCACTCACTGGAGGAGACGTTTTGTGGTTATCTTCAATTAAATCTCTGTAGTTTATAGCTGTATATTTAATTTCCTCACACAGAACCTAGTAAAGAGCTACAATACCTTCGAGGACCACAAACATTTCGTGACAAAAGGAGCCCATGAGATAAATAAAAAATGGGAAAAACCTACAGAATAGATGAAAACTTCACTAACATCTTTAATTTTTTAAAAATTGGCTCTGTGCCCATGTTTTAATGATCTAGAATTTTCAGTAACTCCCTGAGAAATGGAGAATTCTATAAGAGCAAAAATATTGAAGAAGAGAGACATTTCACATAAAGGTAAAGATGCACATATGGCCTGTTTGGTACTGTGAGTCTTTGGTTCCACCTCCCACTGCCACCAGATGTGTTCTGTGTATTCCCGACATTGACCTTTGTCTCTGATTCTTTTATCTCAGCTGTAGGTGTATTCTACAGCTCTGTATCTTCCATCAAGCCTTTTACGAGCCATTCACCAGGAAAATACTGGCTCCCAGACAATTTTTAGGCTTCAGTCCTCTCCTTTTTCAGGTTAGACTCATGTACCTTAAATTTAACTGTTTTCTGCACCTGCACATGCTCTCTGTTTTACAGGCTCAGCTGATGCTAAAGGGGTGTATGTAGCTTACAAGGATTTTTCATTCTGGAGTGGTAAATACAGATTTATATAGATATATAAAATTGGAGTTTCTTCTGTGTCAATTATGGAAAGATAACTTGATTTTTTCCCCATAATGGGATTTATCCCGATAACTTTCAAACCGAAGACCATACCCACAAAATTTGTAATGCGTATTCATGACTTCCAAAAAAAAAAAATAGCTATTAGTGGACACCGCATACTCTTTTCTATTGTATTTGCCTCCCTTTTTACTTTATTTTCAAAACTCCTTATGGAAATACCAAACAGTAATTGAAAAAAATGGTATTTTTTCAAGATAATGAAATTTTAATTTGCTGTTATAAATAAAGGAGAAAATAAGTGCATGAAACAAAGAGCCATTAGCATCCCATTTTCAAAGTGTTTTTCTCACTGTTTGTTATGTGGTGGGTAAGTTTGCTCACACATATACAAAAAATGCTGTTATCTTAGTGATTGTTGTTTTGTTACCATTTTCAAAGGGGAGAAATGATCATCTTTAGGAAGTTTGATACTGGTAGATACATCTCTATATATGATCAAACTGGCCAGATGTCACTCTAAGGCTTAGAACTGTTATATGTGAAAATAATTCCGGCATGATAAAAATTTAGCCTCTCACCAAGCTCAGATCCTAGCTCCACTCATGTGACCCCTTGCATTTGGGTCTTGTGAATACTTCCAGAAATGTTCATTGCATGGTCACTCACAAACAGGCACATGAATATTTTATATATCCTCTTTTTGAGGATACAATTATTGTTCTAGGTAGATTGATTGTTCTCCCTTAGATTTTCTTAAGCTATTAGTAAACATAGATGTACTTCTTGCTTTTTGAAAAGTAATTATTTAGGATAATCTATTATATACATGTTTATCCTATATACTGCATAACAGAGGTTGGCAAATTCTGGCTACTGACCACTGCCTGTTTTTATAAAGTTTTGTTGGAACACAACCACATTCATGTATTTACATGTTGTCCGTGGCTGCTTTTCCACTACCGGGCTTGTTTGAGTAGTTGTGACAGAGACCACATGGCCCACAAACCTTGATTATTTACCAGCTGGCCCTTTAAGAAACTGTTTTTCGACCCCTGCAATATGATATGATATGTATGACGTATAGGAACATGCACGTATGTGTACAGCTTGATGAATTCTAACAAAATGAACACACTCATGTCACCTGCATCCAGATCAAGAGACAGAATATTGCTAGAGCCCCCTCACGCTGACTTCCTTTCAATATTGACAGCCCCTTTTTAAAATTGCCTTGTAATATTCCATCGTTTGGATGGAATAATTTGTTAAAACATTTTCCTATTCATGGGCATGTATGTGCTTTTGTTTTTGGTTACAAACAATGCTTCATTTAACATCTTTGTACATATTTCTTTGCACCCTGGAAGCTATATATGTAGGATAATTTACTAGAAGCAGAATTTCGGAGTCAAAGGAAATGAGCATTTTAAATTATGATTCTTGCCATGTAACACTCTAAAGATGTTATACCATTTTGTACCCTATACCACGAATCAGAATGCCTTCCACATTGTAAGCTAGCTAATGGGTTAATCTTTGCCTTCTGGTATTTGACAATTGTATGTCATTTGAAACTTCCTTTTTATTATTTTAATTTGGAGTGAGATTGCACATCCCTTCATTTGTCATAAAAATGCTATTTCTTTTGGAGGGGATTGTTTTATGACAAGTTGTTCTAAATTTTCTGTAGCAATTGATCTGTTAAATATTTTGTCTTTTGTCAGTGAGAATTAGCTATTTACAATTACTTAGATTAACGTCCTTTTCATCCAATTCTGCAAATATTTTTATACAGGAACAAACAAAATCTTCCTTGTGATTCTTTTAATTTCTCTCTGTGTTGGAGACTATGTCTCAATTTTCACTTTTAAATGCTATAAGCTTATGCTTTCTGGTTTTCTTTATACACTTTTTTTTTCCCTAAGAAAAAACTCTTAGGCCTATTGTTCAATAGTTTTCTTTTGTTCTCTTATTTCATTGCTTTAATTTTTCTGCATTACTTTTTATATTTTGCTTTTTTGTATTATTTTTTTGTCCATTTCTTCAGCTTTTTAATTTTAGTGAATAACTCAATTATTTTAATTACTTTTTATTTAGCAACTTAGTATTTAAAGGTGTAAGTGTTCCTCCAAATACTGTTCAAATGATGAATGGGTAAACAAAATGTGGTATATCCAGACAATGGCGTATTATTCAGCCATAAAGGGAAATGAAGTATAGATACAAAAGTTAAAACGTGCATAAACCTTGAAAAACACTATTATGATATTTATTGTGTTATTACATATTACTTGCATTAAATAATGATATATTTATTACATTAAAATTCTGATAGTACTATCAATATTAATATTTTTTAGATATTGTACAACTTGACTTTTTATTTTCCCTTTGAGCCAGGGAGTATTTAAAGGAGAGTTTTCAGAAATTATTGGTGGCTTGACATTCTTATTGTCCATTTGCACTATTAATTTCCAAATTTTTATATTGTTATCAGAGAGCTCAGAGATTATAGGCTAATTTGTTGAGTATATTGAAGACTTCTTTGTGGCAAAAAGTATGGCCATTTAAAAATAATGCTTTTTGGGTGTCTAAAAAGGAGATACAGGTTCTGGTTTCATGATGTAGAATCTGATATGTCTATCAGATAGAACATGTTAGTCAGGTAGTTTAGATTTGTAATTGTCTAATTTATTTTTTTACTTTATTTTTTAAAGATTTATTTATTTATCTGAGAGAGAGAAAGAGAGAGTGAGAGCTCGTGAGTGGGAGGAGGGGCGGAGGGAGAGGGAGAAGCAGAATCCTGGCTGAATGGGGAACCCAACGCGGGGCTCGATTCCATGACCCTGAGATCACAACCTGACCTGAAACCAAGAGTCGGACACTCAACCGACTGAGCCACCCAGGTGCCCCTCTACTTTATTTTTGATGGCCAGAAAACAAGGAGTAAAAACATCATACTGGCTCCATATTCCGTTTGTCTCTGTCTGTTCTTGCTTCATAAATGTTTCTTGCTTTCTTGTGTGAAGATTTGTGACAGGGCCTCATGTGGCTTGTGACTTCTGTCATCACGAAGTTCACTTCTTGGTTTCACTGACTGCTTCACGCTTTGCATTCAACCAGGACTGGTCTTCATCGTTGCCTCCTGATTTCTTTTTGTTTCCATTTGCTTGTATATTGTTAACCATTGCTTTTCTGTCAACATTTCCACATCTTTGATTTGGGTCTCTTGTTTACAGCATGTGGATGGATTTTATGTTTTATGCAATCTGAGAAATATTTTCTCCTAAAAGATGAGTTAATCATATTAGCATTTATTGATGTGACAGTTTATTTGATGTGTTCATTTTTGTTTAACCTATGTTTTCAGTTCGTTGTCTACATCTTGGTACATAATTTGTGTTTTCATGCCTGGCTCCGTGCTGTGTTCTTTCTGGGAGGCTGCTCTGTTTTCAGTTTTTGTCATTAATATTGTTGTTGTTTGTTTTTATTTTGTTGTGATTGTTTTACCTGATAGCTTTTAATAATAGACTTAACCTGATGTTCTTTGATTTATGAACCTCCGACAGTGCCTATTGATGTCGCATTCTGAAAGAGGAAATAATTAGTGCAGATTTAATGGCTTTTACTGCCTTTTGTGTCTTTGACCTCTGGTTTTTGGCTTGCTTCTCTTTTATCTTTTGAAGGGAATCTCACCTCTGCCGTTCACCTTCCTACCTCTGCCCCTCCTCATGAACCGGGGGTATTCTAACCTGACCGTAATGCCGTATGTGATTAAAAATTTTTTTAATTTAAATTTAAATTTTTTTAGAGAGAGAGAGAGCATGTGCAAGGCTGGGGGAGGGGTAGAGGGAGAGAGAGAGAGAGAATCTCAAGCAAGTTCCACGCTGAGCGTGGAGTCCTGAGGGGGGCTTGATCTTACCAGTTGGATGCTTAAGCAACTGAGCCATGCAGGTGCCCTGTGATTATCTCTATAGTTTGTTTTTTTTAAAGATTTATTTATTATTAATTAATTAATTAATTAATTTGACAGAGAGAAGGAGAAGGAGAGAGCACAAGCAGGGGGAACAGCAGAGGGAAAAGCAGGCTCCCTGCTGAACAGGGAGACCAATGTGAGGTTTGATCTCAGGTCCCTGGGATCATGACCTAAGCTGAAGGCAGATGCTTCACCAACTGAGCCATCCAGGTGTCCCTCTATAGTTTATATAACGCACTCAAACTTCCATTTCTTGCTTTTCAGTATTAAACAGTACCCATCGCGTCTCTGGTATGAGAAATGAGCTAATCAACAACTAACTGTCCTTTACTTTCTTCAAGAAGCTGTATTTGTAGGAGTGTCTTTCTGTAAGTTCATCCATATGTCACTGAATTCTTACACCTAGTTTTCACACACTGTGGGTTGGGGTTATAGCAGTTTTGGGGTGGCTATTTTTGTGCATATATACATTATATACATGCATTATATCAGTATAAGAATAATAAATTTATATAAGTCTTGGTATTGTTTTATATTACATAAATACATTATACATTTTGTTATATAATATATTTTATATCATATATATTATATAAGCTACTATCTTTCTATATTTTAGACTATGGTAAAATACACATAACATAAAAATGCACCATTTTAAAGTGTACAGTTTCGTGGTATTTAGTACTTTCATAGTGTTGTGTAATCCTTACCGCTATCTAGATCCAGAACATTCATCATCCTAAAAGGAAATTTCTCATCTATTAAGCAGTTACTCCTATTCTTCCCTGTCCCCACACCTGGCAACTAATCTCTTCATTTCTTTGTTCTGTTCTTCTTCCTTGCCTCCTTCCTTCCTCCCTCTCTCTCTCTTTTTCTTTTCTTTCTTTCTTTCTTTCTTTCTTTCTTTCTTTCTTTCTTTCTTTCTTTCTTTCTTTTTCTTTCTTTCTCTCTTTCTTTCTTTCTTTCTTTCTTTCTTTCTTTCTTTCTTCTTTCTTTCTTTCTTTCTTTCTTTCTTTCTTTCTTTCTTTCTTTCTTTTTTTCTTTCTCTCTATTGGTTTGCCTATTCTGGATATTTCATATAAATGGAATCATACAATATGTGGCCTGTGTGTCTGCTTCTTTCACTTGTATAAGACCCAGCAACTGTACTTCTAGGTATACAAAAATATACACAAAATAATTGAAAACAGGGAATACTCTTAAACTCATTTTATAAAGCCAACATTATCCTGATACCAAGGCCAGAAGAAAACTGGAAAAGAATACTGGAAAAGAAAACGCAAGCCAATACCCCTGATGAATGTAGATGTAAAAATCCTTAGCAAAATACTAGCAAACTGAATTCAGCAACACATTAAAAGAATCATTTACCATGATCGAGTGGAATTTATCTCTGGGATTCAAGGATGGCTCAATGTGCACAAATCAATCCATACGATACATCACATTAACAGAATGAAAGAAAAAACTCATACAATCATCTCAATAGATGCCGAAAAAGCATTTGACAAAATTAAATGTCCATTCATGATAAAAACTCTTAACAAAAAATTAGGCATAGAAGAAACATATCTCAACAGAATAGAGACTATATATGACAAGACTGCAGCTAACATCACACTCAGTGGTGAAAAGTTGAAAGCTATTCCTCTAAGATCAGGAGCAAGACAAGGGCACCAACTGTCACCACTCCTATTAACATAGCACTAGAAATCTTAGCTAGAGAAAGCAGGCAAGAAAAAGAATAATACATATTAAAACTGGAAAGGAAGAAGTGGAATTGTCTCTATTTGCCAAAGACACAATTTTATATATAGAAAAGCCTAAAGACTCAACCAAAAAATTGTTTGATTTAGTCAACAAATTCAGTCAAGTTGCAGGATACAAAATTCACATGCAAAAACCACTAGTGTTTCTGTATACTAACAATAAATTTTCTGAAAAAGAGGTCAAGAAATCAGTTCCATTTACAATAGCATCAAAAACAATAAAATACTTGGGAAAATTTAACTAAGGAGGTGACAATCTGTACTCAGAAAACTGCAACACTGATGACAGAAATGGAAACCGTGAAGCTCCTAGAAGAAAACACAGGAACAGAGCTTCTTGACACGGACCTTAGGAGTGACTTTTGGATATGACACCTAAAAGAGATGCAACAAAATAAAAAATAAACAAGTGGAACTACACCAAACAAAAAAGCTTCTGCACAGCAAAAAAATGAAAATCAGACAGAGAAAGACAATTACCATATGATCTCACTTACATGTGGAATCTAAACAGAACAAAACAAAACAAAAAACCCCCAACCTCTTAGAAAAAGAGATCAGACTTGTGGTCAGCAGGGGTGAGGGGTGGGAACAGGTGAATTTGGAGGAAGGTGGTGCAAAGGTACAAACTTCCAGTTATAAGATAAGTAAGTACCAGGGATGTAATGTACAGCATGGTGACTATTGCTAACGGTACTGTATGATATATAGAAAAGTTGTATGAGAGCAAGTCCTATGAGTTCTCGTCACACATACATTTTTCCCTTTTTCTATTTTTTTCTTTCTATTTTATCTATAGGAGAAGATGCATTCTAGCTGAACTTATTGTGATAATCATTTCACAACACATGTAAATCAAACCGTCATGCTGTATGCCTTAAATTTATACAGTGACCTATGTCAGTTATTTCTCAAAAAAACTGGGGGACGAAAACTTGTACACAGATGTTCACAACAGCTTTATTCACAATAGGCGAATTGTGAAAACAACGCAAATTTCCATCAGCGGAGAAATAGACAAAGAAAACGTGGTATACCCACCCAATGGAATATCAGTCAGCTGTAAAAGGAACTTAAAGGCAGATACATCTTACAGATAGACAAACCTTGAAAAACATATTATTTATTGTGTTTTACAAATTATTTGCTTATTCATAGAAATTGTGTATCTCTATTTGGGAGACTGTGGCTTTTGTGCTCCAAAAGACTAGAGCATTACAGAAAGTTATTAAGGAAGGCAGACTAGGGGTGCCTGGGTTGTCCAGTCAATTAAGCGACTGACTCTTGATTTCAGCTCAGGTAGCGATCTCAGGGTCGTGGGTTCGAGACCCCCTCCTCCCCACACCCAACTGGGAGCCTGCTTAAGATTCTTTCCCCGTCTCTCTCCTTCTGCTCCCCGTCCTTTCTTAAAAAAAAAAAAAAAAAGGCAGACAAGGTGCCCCTCCCTCTCCCACCCTCTCTCCAGACTAGACACCAATACCCTAATAGTTGGGAATGGAGGCTGAGAGGGGTTTGACTGAGGATGACAAAGAGTTTGTTCAACCCAGAAGAAGGGATTCAGTGCCCTGCTCCCTGTCTTGCTGCTTGTTCTGGGCACAGGGCAAGACCCGGAGAGCTCTAGACGGATCGAGGGGGGAAGGGGATGTGCAGGCATTTCATGTACTGGGAGGGGAAGAGTGGTGCCTGCCCTGAGGGCATGCTGTATGGTACAGCTCTGCAGGGGCCAGCCAGTGTGGCCTGGAAGCCACAAGAGGGCGGCCACACCCTTAAGTCTCACCTGGAGTATCAGGGAAGGGCAGAGGTGTGTGCAAATGGGAAAACGGGCCCAGCGGCCAATCCTGCAGCCGCAACCTATGTGTACCCATGCCTGAGCATCTCTGAGGCATGGGCAGAACATTTCTTTCTGAGGACTTGTAAACTTGATTCTAGATAGCTCCCCTCTGCCTTCCCTGCCTCCCCCATGGACAACAAAGTACAAAGTCTTACCTCCTTGTTGTTACACAAACCTCTGGAATTTGGACATGGCCTTAGGGGAAGTCTAAGGGAAAGCAGAATCAACTGAGATTAATTTTCCAGCACTTCACTGGGTGGGTTTTAATTGTTAGAGAAAAAGAGAGAGAATGATAATTTCTTTTTAACAGCTGGGTTTGTATACTTTACTTAACCTCTTCATATATGTGTAAATGGGGATTAGAGTTCTTTCTTCAATTTTCATTTTTATTCTTTTTGTTATTCTGTTGCTTTTGGAGAGGAAAGCGGAGCAGAAATGTTTTATTTCAGCACCTGTAATCGGAAGCTCCACATTATCTATTTTAGTATAGGTGCCGTGGAAGCGAGCACTCCACATTATCTATTTAAACACTCAGATTAAAAATAAGACTGATGTAAAAGCTTTTTGGTAAAAATAAAAAAGCCTAATATTACCATGGTCAAGTTCTGGGATGGTCTAAAGGGTTGTCTTTGAATTTTCTAAACTTTGCCAGCAGACAAATTTCATTTGGGAAGAAACGAGTAGCTGCATAGATAAGGAATCATCACCTATCATTTGCACATGGAAGAGAATGAAGCCAACCCCAGGATGGGTGTCCTGCTCCCCTGCCTCATGTCTAGCTGTCTTTGGGTGTCTTGAGGTCATGCCTGAAGGACTGTATCAGGCTAGGCCATACACTGTTTGCAAGAAGAGAGTAAACCTCTCCAAAACGTCTTAATTAAAACTCAACATACAAACTCGAGGGAGATACAAGCAGGGATTACAAAAGCTGAACTAGATAAACCTGAAGGAGAATAAACACTTTGGCTTCAAAGAAGCAACCGAGAGGAAGCTGAATTATTTTTGAAGACAAGATGCCCATCTCTGGCCCACGCTTGGCAAACCTGCATCATCTGGAAGGGGAGAGTTTGGGTGGCGGTGAATTGGTGAGGCCTTTATCATCAATTCTGAACAAAATGAAACAAATAAAGAAAATCATTCAGTTGGGCACACCAGCAGCTCTTCGAGCTGAGTCCGCAATCTGTTTTGGAGATTGGCTTCATCATCAGGATGTTACACAGTGGAGTGACATGACCATTTTTCTCCTTTCCAGCTGTTATTATTTAGACACCCTCTTTGTGTTAGATATAAAATTACCTGACAAGGTAAAATGAAATGATGTTATCTTTTTAATAAACGTGTAATGGCCAGGCTGGTTTCAGCAACATGATTGAGAAGCCCATCTCTGCGATCCAGAAGAATCATTAGAAGTGCAATTAGCAGTTCTCTTCTTGATGCTTTTGGGAGGGGAGTGTGGTGAGATGTCACAAGGAGCTTGCATTACTATGCTCTTTTTCTTTCTTCCAATGGTTCCTTAGCTATGCTGTGAGCATTTCCCAAGCATTTGCTTCTTTGCGAGGTTATTCTCAGATGCCCCAGGGAAGGATTTGCACTCAGTAGTCAGTTGTTCTGCCAAAGAGAAGCAGCAGCAAGTTGGATGGCTCTTTTGACTCACCTGCATGAGCGGTGCTCCTAGAGGCATCCTGATGATTCCATGACATCGGCACAGACTCTGATGATGCCCAGGAGCTCCCCAAGTCTCACACTGGAGGCGGCTGATGGAGTGCAGTGTGAGAAAGCTTGGAGCCAGGCAGGCCATGTTCACATCAAGTGCTCCAGGACTTTACTACTACTTCTTCTTCCTTTTGTCAAAGATTTTATTTATTTATTTGAGAGAAAGAGTGCCCATGTGCGAGACAGCACGAAAGAGAGAGAGAGAGAGGGCATGGGCATATGAGCTGGGGGGAGGGCCAGAGGAAGAGAGAGAGGGAGAAGCAGACTCCTTGCTGAGCAGGGAGCCCAAGGTGAGGCTAAAATCCCAGGACCCTGGGATCATGACCTGAGCCCAAGGCAGATGCTTAATGACTGAGCCACCCAGGTGCCCTAGCACTTTACTACTCCTATGGCCTGGAATGAATTTTGGAATCATTCAGAGCTCTAGATTTCTTAAATGGAATCTAAATGAAAACTTTATCCCAAATCTTTCAATGGAGTCAATACATGTATTGAATACCTACTGTGTACCAGGGTCCATTTGGAGAGACACATTTGTTTTTATTCATTCAACAAATATTTATTGAGAATTTATTACGTGCCAGGCACCAAAGTGAATGCAAAAAAAAAAAAAAGTTTCCAGGAAAATGTGTAAATACAAAGATAGAAATCATTAAGGTTTAGTGAGAGCATATAAAAGAGTCCACAGGACTGGTGGGAATAGGGAAGGCTCACAGAAGTGAGCAGCCAATGCTTAGCTTTGAATGAGGCAGAGAACATTCCAAGCAGGGAACGGTCCAGGCTCCCCTAGTCAGCGATGGAGAGAGACCCAGACTTTGGGCTTTAGGACTCTTAATCTAGTGCTCTTTTCCACTGCTGTGTTCTGCATCTTGGTTTAAGCTTTAAATGATTAAATGCTAAATGTGATAGTAAGGGTATTTTAGGAAAGAATGGGTAAAACCACAAATGAATCAGATGAGAAGAATCATTTAAAATGCAGGCTTCCATCAGACTCTCATAGCCAGGCTTGACATTTTGATGCTCTCCTGAAAGGATAATGTCCAACATAGAAAAAAAAACCAATATTAAGGCCTAAACTGTGGGGGGTGGGAGATGGGGTGGAGAGAATGCATTACATGATAAGAATTATTTAAGTCATTGAAATAATAAAACCTTCATTCTTATAACAAGAATGAGATAATGAGATGTTAATCCTTCCAAGATTTAATAGATTTATTATTCTAATGAACTTATAGCTGACAGCTTTGAACTGTATATAAAAACTTATTAATCTTTTGACAGACAGTAAGGGTTTTCTTTCTTTCAGTATGATGAAAGAGTTATGGGTGAAATTGCTTACTGAAATTTTCCTCATGGCATGGTGGAATATTGAGAATCTCTCTCTCTGCCATCCTGACTTTATTGAATTAAACTGTGGAAATAAAACTCTGCAAAGTAGAAATGAGAGGAGGAGTGATGTGTGTGGGTCCAGTGATAAACAAAATTAAATACAAACAGCGGAGGCTTCCGTTAGCTTGCTCAGCAGGACTCCGTCTCGTTAGTTTAACAGCCTTGTAAATTTAACAAAGATGTTCCAAACACCTATTTTGTGCCAGGCACAGTGTTGGTGCCCAGAACGCAAATTTCACCAGGATATGGGTTATCTTTTTAAGAAGCTTGGCATCCCATCCAGGGAGAAGCTGGGATGGGTGACCACAAAACTGCTTCTTAACCAATGCTCTGAGTGAGCACTGAGATGGGGGAGGGGTAGGAAAAGGGGCGGAGTTAAGGCCCAGGAAGGCTTGGTGTGGTTGAAGAATTGTCAGAGCCAGGATCCTGGAGAGAGTGGATGGGACCACAGAAGGTGGTGACGACAGCTTGAAGATGCTTGAACTAGGAATCTAGGAAGGGGTGTGATTACTGGTCATGTTAAGAGCGGTGTTTTTCAAACTTTTTTGACCATGACTTAACAGAAGAAAAATACATTTTATAACTCTGCCCAGGACACATGTATATAATTGAAACAAAGTTCTATGAAACAATTCCCACCCGGACTACAGAAAATGTACTCTGATGTTTCCATTCTACTTTATTCTATTTTGTGTAATTTAAAAATTGATGTCATTACCTCCCGATAAACTGTCTCTCTGGCTTGTAAATCACTAGAAATGAGTGGCTGATAAGGGGCAGAAGGCAAAGTCATTGGCAGTGAGAAGGTAAAGGGTCTAGGTGTTGGATGGATTGTGCAAGTGTTTGAAGTCACCAAGCATCAGGATAGGAGTCGTGGGGAGAGAAAGACAGTGGTCCAGGGGATAGACTCTTCAGTAGTGAGGGGAAGTGACCAGGAGGTGAGGAGACAGGCCCAGCAAGGAGCAGGGGTGGTGGCTCATAGTCTGGAAGAATGTGCTTCAGAGGAGCCAAGAGGAACATGGTGTGAAGCAGCTATGAGGAGCAAGAGGGTACTTGACTCATGTCTGTGAGATAAACATAGCTGTCCATTGAAACGATTGCGGGAGAAACAGAGTCATCAGGGAGAGACTTCCAGTTAGCTTCCAGGGAAGCTTCTAGTTAAAAGGAGGTATAAGATAGAGAGGACTTTGCCTTCTGGAAGTTGCGGTCTGTCATCAGGTTTGGAGGATTGAGGGAAGATGGGAGTTTGGGTCAGTTTAGGGGATGTGTCAAGCTTTGAGGGGATGAGCCTCAGGCATGAGTCTCAGGCTTGTCTATAGTGACTGAGGTAAAGGGAGAGTATTGCCCCATGGGCTTCAACGTGACACTCTCTGGGCAAAAGTTTGATCATTCTTTATGAAAAGAGTTATGGGTTGCGGTACTTCGTTTTTTTAACAGGATGGGGGCACATTTATATATCTGTGATTGGAATCAAGTTTTTAATGCAAAGCTACAAAGAACTGTACTTGTTCTAGACTTTGGAAGATCATAGAAGTAATAAAAAATAATGCAGAAAATAGAAATCTCCAACAGTGTACAGTATTGAGTCAGGGTGCATTTTGGGGTTCATGTCTGATGTCTCACAAAGAGGAAGGGAGATAAGACACCCTTGTTATCCTCTATGTGAAAATTTAGGAGTTTGCTCAAATGAGAGCCCACCATGAAATCATAATGCAGTTTGCAGGTGCCAATCGCCATGGGAGAGAAAGAAGAATGAATTTCTCAGAGGAACTGGGGAGGCTTCACAGAGAGGGTGAAATCTCAGTTGAGTCTTGAATAATGATGAAGACTTTGTCTGATTGCAAGAGAACAAACTAGTCCAGGCAGCGAGAACAGTGGGTCAGAAAGGACAGAGGTATGAAATCGATCAGCAAGTGGAGGGAATAGGGGCGCATCCAGGCCTGTGGAGGACGTTAGTTCAGATGAGCACGCCATTTTAAGGGCTTTGGTCATCTTCTACCAACCTGTGGGATGGTCCAGTCATCTTCTACCAACCTGTGGGCCCCCCTGCTCACATGGATGCACATGGTTTATGCTCACGGGCTTCACCCAGTAGGGTCTGCTGCCTCCCATGGGAGTGGACCCTGGTCACTTGTTCAGAGCCGTGTCCCTAGCCGGTGACAATGGCAGGCTCAGAGAAGGCGAAGAACCATAGACCTGGAATTCTTAAATTCCCAGATTAGGAAGATTGTGCAGGATTGGATTCTCTTTGGTAGTTTTTTCCAGGCCATTCATTCACTTGTCATTTTTTTCCCCTCTTTTCAACAGCATGCACTGAATAACAACTAATAAGGAGGAAAAGCATGTGGTTAGGAAAAAATCCTCCTGGAGGGAGTAAGACCTGAGCTGCATCTTGTCTCTGGTTTAGCACAAACTGTGGATTTTAATCCATTAATGCATTAAATTAGGTAAACTAGGGGGTCTGCATTATCATCAAAAAAGCATATAACACTAGATTAAGAAATATAATACAGTAAGGGAAAATATAAATTTCCTGAAGCTTTTGCGTGATAAACAGCTAGAGTAAATGTTCTTTGTGGAGGGCCGTAACCCTTGGCGTTAAGAAGTAGAAAGGATGGTGTTCAACTAGAGCCCCCAAAAGGGATAACTCTGACACCATGCTTTGAGGGACTTGGGGTACCATGGTCCCTCCCCGTACCCTCAGCATCGTTATCTGCAAAGCAAGAGTTGGGTGATCTTTTTATTTTCTCTCAGCTCTAACATTCTCTAATTCCCTGAGTCTCATCTAGGAATATAGCTGCAAAGCTCGCAGTAGGCAGAATGCTGATGTTTATTATTTGACAATGTATTTTATCTGAAGTTTTCTGTCTCATGGGGTCAGAGAATTAAACTCATTATCCTTATTGCTAATACGATAAAATGTCTTTGAAGCCAGAGATTTCATTTCTATAGTCATCCTGATCACTGAGTGATAATTATGTGGTCAAATAATGAATTATATTATCAGCTGCATAAATAATGAATCACATAATCAGTTATTTAAAAGCTATATTAAAGTGAAAGAAACTGACTTAATCTCCTAAACCAAGGAGGTATTTCTCAGAGCTAAGTTAATTCTTTTTTTTTTTTTTAATTGATAACATTTAGAGTCTAGCTAAAAGATAACTGTGGAAGTAGGAAACGGTCTGTCTGAGAGGTTTTCAAGCTTTTGTATTAAGTTGCAGTCCTGTATAGAAGCAGGAAACTTAGGTGATACAATATAGTTGTTTTTCCCTAGATCCATCTTTCTCTTTCTTCCTGACAGTACATTTATCCATGTGCCTTTCATGCTGATCTTTCTAAATGACCAGCTTCATTTGCAATTTGCTGGGAAGAGGCAGAATACAACTTCTGAGTTTTGAAAGGAAATATTTTCGTATAATAGAATGATTGAATGCAAGGTACTACTGATACAGTTTCTAATAACTTTCTGGAGATTAGAGAGAAAGCCGTGAATAGAAAACATGATTATCTCTGAGTTTTCAATGTGTATGGTTAAAATGAAAGATTTAAAAAAAAACAAGGCTTGATGTAGGCTTAGAAGTTGGAGACAACAGAAGGGAAAAATAATAGCCTCGCTCTACTGTTATCTATTGTGGCTTATCATTGAGGATCAGCTAATGGGTTGCAGTACTTTTTTTTAACAGGATGGGGGCACATTTACATATCTTTGATTGGAATCAAGTTTTTAATGCAAAGTTACAAAGAACTGTACTTGTTCTAGACTTTGGAAGATCATAGAAGTAATAAAAAATAATGCAGAAAATAGAAATCTGCATTACATGGTTGCTATGAATATGAAAGAAAATATGTGTAAAATTCCTAGTTCAGAGCCCGGCACAAAGTAGGTGCACAGAAGGTGCCAGCTAGTATTATTCTTAGAGTATTTATTAGAAAGTAAGTTTTGTGACCAAGATTATCTATCTATCTATCTATCTATCTATCTATCTATCTATCTATCTACCTATCTATCTATCCATTTATCTATCTTTCCGCAGATTCCTCTCTGTTTTTCTTTTAACTTATCTGGAAATAACAAACTTTAGAAGAGCGGCAGGAATAAGAATACATAAAGAATGCCTATGTGCCCTTTACCTAGATAATAACTTGCATACACCAGGGCCCTCGACACATACATACTTTAAGTATTTCCTAAAAATATGGCCATTCTCGGTAAACAAACACAACGTAGTTATCAGCTTTAACAAATTTAACAGGGATGCAATGCTTTTTATCTGATCTGCTCTTCGTATTCTGAGTCTGTCAGTTGGCCTGATAATTGTTTTATGGCGTTTTTCACCCAGGGCCCAGACAGGATCACGTATTGCATTTAGTTGGCATGTCTGGGACATTTCCACAGGGATTTTGTTTGTTTGTTTGTTTGTTTTGGTCTTTTATGACATGGATATTTCTGAAGAACATAGCCTCCTCTATTCTTTTAAGTAGAATGCTCCTCATTTGGTGTGTGCATGTATTTCCTTATAATTAGAATCTGGTTGAGCATTCTCAGCCAGAATCCTGCAAATACTGTGTTATGTCCTTCTCAGGTATCATATCCAGAGGCACATGATGTGCACCTGTTCCTCACTGGTGATCACTGGACTCAAGACCAATACCTGGGGGCTATGTGTACTCATTACTACCAGGCAGGGGTGGGTCTTTGCTTTCGGAGGGCCAAGCTAGTGATGTATGCATCTATGTACACATATGCACCCACACACATGCAAAAACACACATGCACACATATCAACATGCACATAAACATGCAAACATACACACATACCTATACACATTTTAGAAATTGTACATTCAATTTTGTTACTGGTTACAGTGATCAAAAACCTCCCAAAAAACGAAAGAGTCCAGGGCCTGATGGATTCCCTGGGGAATTCTACCAAACATTCAAAGAAGAAATAATACCTATTGTCCTGAAGCTGTTTCAAAAAATAGAAACAGAAGGAAAGCTTCCAGACTCATTCAATGAGGCCAGCATTACCTTAATCCCCAAACCAGGCAAAGACCCCATCAAAAAGGAGAATTTCAGACCAATATCCCTGATGAATATGGATTCCAAAATCCTCAACAAAATCCTAGCTAATAGGATCCAACAATACATTAAAAAGATCATCCACCACGACCAAGTGGGATTTATCTCCAGGATCAAGGATGGTTCAACATTTGCAAATCAATCAATGTGATAGAACACATTAATAAGAGGAGAGAGAAGAACCATATGGTCCCCTCAATGGATGCAGAAAAAGTATTTGACAAAATACAGCATCCTTTCCTGATTAAAACTCTTCAGAGTATAGGGATAGAGGGAATATTCCTCAAGTTCATAAAATCCATCTATGAAAAACCCACAGCAAATATCATCCTCAGTGGGGAAAAGCTGAGAGCCTTTCCCTTAAGATCAGGAACACATCAAGGATGCCCACTCTCACCACTATTGTTCAACATAGTACTAGAAGTCCTAGCAACAGCAATCAGACAACAAAAAGAAATAAAAAGTATTCAAATTGGCAAAAAAGAAGTTAAACTCTCTCTTTTCGCAGATGACATGATACTTTATGTGGAAAACCCAAAAGACTCCACCCCCAAATTACTAGAACTCATACAGCAATTCAGTAATGTGGCAGGATACAAAATCAATGCACAGAAATCAGTTGCTTTCTTGTACACTAACAATGCAACTGTAGAAAGAGAAATTAGAGAAACAATTCCATTTACAATAGCACCAAAAATCATAAGATACCTCAGAATAAACCTAACCAAAGAGGGAAAGGATCTATACTCTAGGAACTACAGAACATTCATGAAAGAAATTGAAGAAGACACAAAAAGATGGAAAAATATTCCATGCTCATGGATCAGAAGAATAAACATTGTTAAAATGTTTATGCTACCCAGAGCAATCTATACCTTCAATGCTATCCCGATCGAAATTCCAATGACATTTTTCTAAGTACTGGAACAAAAAATCCTAAAATTTGTATGGAATCAGAAAAGACCCTGAATCACCAAGGAAATGTTGAAAAAGAAAAACAAAGTTAGGGGCATCATGTTGCCCGATTTCAAGCTATATTACAAAGCAGTGATCACCAAGACAGCATGGTACTGACACAAAAACAGACATATAGACCAATGGAACAGAATAGAGAGCCCAGATATGGACCCTCAACTCTATGGTCAAATAATCTTTGACAAAGCAGGAAAAATATGCAATGGAAAAAAGACAGTCTCTTCAATAGATGGTGCTGGGAAAATTGTACAGCCACATTCAGAAGAATGAAACTCGACCATTCTCTAACACCATACACAAAGATAAACTCAAAATGGATGAAAGATCTCAATGTGAGACAGGAATCCATCAAAATCCTAGAGGAGAACATAGGCAGTAACCTTTTTGACATCGTCCACAGCAACTTCTTTCAAGATACATCTCCAAAAGCTAGTGAAACCAAAGCAGAAATGAACTTTTGGGACTTCATCAAGATAAAAAGGTTCTGCACAGCAAAGGAAACAGTCAACAAAACAAAGAGGCAACCCACAGAATGGGAGAAGATATTTGCAAATGACACTACAGATGAAGGGCTGGTATCCAAGATCTATAAAAAACTTCCCAAACTCAACACCCAAAAAACAAATAATCAAGTCAAAAAATGTGCAGAAGACATGAACAGACACTTCTCTGAAGAAGACATACAAATGGCTAACAGACACATGAAGAAATGTTCATCATCATTAGCCATCAGGGAAAATCAAATCAAAACCACAATGAGATACCACCTTACACCTGTTAGAATGGCAAAAATTGACAGGACAAGAAACAACAAATGTTGGAGAGGTTGTGGAGAAAGGGGAGCCCTCTTACACTGTTGGTGGGAATGCAAGTTGGTACAGCCACTTTGGACAACAGTGTGGAGGTGCCTCAAAAAATTAAAAATAGAGCTACTCTATGACCCAGCAATTGCACACCTGGGTATTGACCCCAAAGACACAGATGTAGTGAAAAGAAGGGCCATATGCACCCCAATGTTCATAGCAGCAATGTCCACAATAACCAAACTGTGAAATGAGCCGAGATGCCCTTCAACAGATGGATGGATAAAGAAGATGTGGTCCATATATACAATGGAATATTACTCAGCCATCAGAAAAGATGAATACCCAACTTGTACATCAACATGGATGGGACTGGAGGAGATTATGCTAAGTGAAATAAGTCAAGCAGAGAAAGTCAATTATCATATGGTTTCACTTATTTGTGGCACATGAGGAACAGCATGGAGGACATTAGGAGAAGGAAGGGAAAAATGAAGGGGGGGAAATCGGAGGGAGAGATGGACCATGAGAGACTATGGACTCCGGGAATCAGACTGAGGGCTTCAGAGGGGAGGGGGGTGGGGGGATGGGTTAGCCCAGTGATGGGTATTAAGGAGGGCACTGGGTGTTATATGAAAACAACGAATCGTGGATCACCACATCAAAAACTAATGATGCATTGTATGGTGACTAACATAACATAATAAAATAAAATTAAAAAAAAAAGAAATTATACATTCATACCCAAACCTCGAAATCCAAACTGTCCCTAAAGGATTTTTTTCTTATTTCCCCAACCCATCCCATATTTACATGTCTCTTCTTCTCAACTACATCAACACTTTCTCTAATTAGCTCAATTCCATGGAACATCTACAGTTATTTCAGAAATGCTTTGCCTTTACCATATAAAAACCCAAATCTACTGAAAAGGAATTTAGCTGTTTGCAGTTTTTCTTTTCCATCTTATTCAAGACTGAGGGTCTATGGCCACATTTATAAGTTACTTGGATAACTTCTTTCTTTCTCTCCCTTATTTATTTGAGAGAGAGAGAGAGAGTGAGAGAGGGAGAGGGTAGGGGCAGACAGAGAGGGAGAGAGAGTATCTTATGAAGACTCCCCGCTGAGCACAGAGCCAGAGGCAGGGCTTTATATTAAGACCCTGACATCAAGACCTGAGTGGAAATCAAGTCAGACACTTAACCGATTGAGGCACCAGGGTGGTTCTGTTTTTTCTTCCTCTTCGTTGTGGTTATGGTATTTATTTGAACTACAACAGGCTTTCTTTGTTTCAGTTGGCTTTCAGTTTTAGGTCTACACCCCCAACATCCTTTGCTGATTTAGTTCTATTTTTTGAATATGAAGTCCACTAACAAGCTCCTAAAAGTAAAGATAATTCAAAAAGATGCACTCACTGGGGCGACTGGGAGGCTCAGTTGTTAAGCATCTGCCTTTGGCTCAGGTCATGATCCCAGGGTCCTGGGATTGAGCCCCACATAGGGCTCCCTGATCAGTGGGAAGCCTGCTTCTCCCTCTCCCACTACCCCTGCTTGTGTTCCCTCTCTCGGTGTCTCTCTCTCTCTCTCTGTCAAATAAATAAATAAATAAAATCTTAGAAAAGATGCACTCAGAAGAGGTCACTCCCACCCACCCTGCTGCCTCATTCGTAAGAACCCCTTGCAGGTAACTAACATCACTGTCTTCCAGTGTATCTTTCTTGTGTTCCTGTTGGTGAAGATGAGGAGATACAAGTATGTTTTCTTATTTCTCTTTATTTTTTTTTACCAAAAAGTAGCATATATAGATGGTCTTTTCACTTTGCTGTACAAAACCCCACATATTAGTTCATAGAAATCTTCTTATTCTTTTCCATGTTTGCATAATACTCCAACACAGGTAGGTAACAGTTTATTCCACTAGTCTGCCTATACTTGGACTCTTAGCTGGTTTCCAAATTAACATTTTGAAAAATCAAGTGATGCTACAACGAATAACATAGCACAATTAGCTTTTGTATTGTTTGAAATGGATATACAGGCAAGTGGGATGTTGAAGTTCAGGGTGAATGCATGTACGTATTTGTTAGAGATTGCCAAATTCTGTAGGGGTTGGACAGTTTGGCATTCTCACATGTCCTGGGATTTCTTGAGCTGGGAAGGCAATTTTGGTCCACAGTGATGTGCAGTATTGGCCGGTGCCTCTAGGGTGCCTCTAAATCTGGTTTTTTGTCAGAAGTGTTTACCGTTCTTTCTCTCCTGTATAGCCCCAAATCTTACCTCGGTAACCAAACCTGCTACAGCTTTTCACTTCTCACCTGGAGGGAAAGTAGTGCTGACTGCATTTAATCTTCACCCGGATTTTGCTTCTCACTGTGCAGTAGAACCTCCCTCTTTTCTGGTGGTCAGGATTTACTCTTTCGAGAACCCCACCTTAGGGCTGGGACCTCCTGCTGAAATCAGAAGACAGAACAGAGTCAAGAACTGAACATGGGAAGAAAGGAGTAAGTCAGAGAGGAGAATCAGAATGTGTGGGCAGAAATGAGCATTTGGAAGGGGCACATCTGGGATGACTTGTGCCCCAGGAATTCAGGTAGACTGGGAAGAACTGTGGGTCGGGAGAAGGGAGCTGTGAACTCAACCATAATCTGGAACACACGATGATGTGTGGGAGGACAGTTCCTATTTACCTGAAGAGGAAGGTAAGTGAGTGACCACAATTCTCAAGCATCTTCTATGTGTTTGGCATTGGGTTGGTGTTTTAAGCCTGCTGGTATTTTTGCTTCATTCATGTGAATAGAATTAGTTGGGGGACACCTCCAATAGCTAAGTTTCGGTAAATCTTAGAGTGAGTAAGAGGAAGCTAATCCAGAGTAGTCCATTCTTCTTTAGATTTCTATTCCTTTTCCAGCTTAATTTGGCTCAGTAAATAAGCACGGAGTGCTTTTTGTAACTCAGGACCTTGTGGACCACAGGTAGATCCTAGCCAGCCTTTGCCTTCACTGCTCTCTTGGTCACCACGCCCTCATGAGGGTGACACGGCTCAGTCAGGCAGTGTCAATCCAATGTGGAAGGTGTGAGAATAAAGTGATGTCTTGGGAGCCTTGGGGAGCCCCCAAAGATTTCTAGAGGAGGTAGTGCCTGTCTGAGCTAAGTGTGGGAAAGAGAAGGAGAGGGAACTGGAAGAAGGGGATGGAATTTCAGGCAGGGAGAGGATCCTCTAGTCTGCACACCTGGCCCAAAGAATGAAACACCAGGACAGATGTGGGGGAAACTGGGGATACTGGATATTAAACAGGAGGAGGAAGGTGTGATGGGATGGGCTGTCTTTGGGAGTCCCTTGTTACCTTCTGTCACGGGGAGGTGCACATACTTCTTGTAATCCATAACCCAACTATCTGTGCATTGTTTTTAGTTGTTAAAAATCAGGAATAACATAGCACTAGTACAATATTAGTAATAGTAAATGGTCTTTTCTTGAGAAGGTAATTGGGCAGTGGGGAACCTAGAAATTTGTCATGTCTAGGATAACCCAGTGGCTGCATGATATTTGGCCAGAGGTCCTGGGTGAGTGCTGCTGGACTGTAAGCTTACTTGGATTCATGGTATTCATTATCCTCTTCCAGAAACTGTCCCATGGAGAATAGGGAGTCAAAACAAGCCTGAGCTCTCTACTAAGATGGGTCTTGTCTGTAGTCTTCTACAGTGGGGCAAGACTTAGCATCCTGGCCTTGTTCCAGAAATATTAGAGTGATGGGTGTGCTCAAAAATGTTACTGCACCCAGAAAGCTGCGAAGAACATTTTTGTAGGTGATATGTTGGACTCACCAAGAACTATATTACTTAATTATATTTATTTTCATGTTATTATTTAATAATATTGCTTCTAGTAACCTTTGGGACAAAATCAGTGCTTCCCACAGTTACAGTGTTCCTTCCAGGTCTAAAAGAAAAAGAGTGACTTCCAACCCGCTGAAGTTATAGGATCTGAGTTATCAGCAGACTGATTTTCTTAGTACGAGCATCGGACTTGGGGGTTTCCCTGAAGAATGTAACCTGAGTTACTCATCAACTACCTCAGAGCTTCCTTTTTAAAGATAAACATTTCTTCTTCCAGCAACAAAGATGTTTTACGTATACTCTTTGCACATTTTTTTCTCTTTCCTTTCCTATCTTCCCTGCAATCTGTTGTATCTTTCCCAAATTATGTGCTTTTAAATCTCAGTTGGCCTTTGTTACCTAATGCATCCTTCCAGTGTGATAATGGATTGACCTGGTCTAGTAACATTCTTAAAACTTGTGTGTTCCTTATTATTCTTTTGTTGCAATTGATAGAGCCATCTAGAACTTTCATCTCCTAGCTGGAGGGGGATTGTGTCTCCTTAGGTTTGTTCTCTTCATTAGGAAACTTTTTTTTTTTAAAGATTTTGTTTATTTATTTGAGAGAGTGAGAGAAAGAGCATGCGCACGAGTTGGGGGAGGGGCAGAGGAAGAGGGAGAAGCAGACTCCCTGCTGAGGCTTTATTCCCAGGACCCTGAGATCATGACCAGAGCAGAAGGGCAGACGCTTAACCTACTGAGCCACGCAGGCACCCCTTCATTAGGAAATATTTTAACATTGCAGAAAGCACCCTTGAGCCATCTCTTCTTTTGGTTATTAAATGCTGTCACTATATTAGTGAGCTATTTGAGCCAATTCTGCTTTATTTTGTGAGAGTGACCCTGTTGGCCAGTCTTTGCTGCTCTTTCTCTGAGTTCCTACTTTTTCTGGGATTGCTTGGCATATTCAGTTCCTTGGGTTTATTCCTTTGGGCTCACGAGAAAAAAATGAAGTGCCACTCTATAGTCTAGGAGCAAGTATATACAGATGAAAGGAAATAAAATATTCACATTAGATGAACATTTATGAAACTCAGTAGCAAATGTATCCTATTAGAATAGAATCATTGTGTGTTATAGACAATGTTGTATATTTCATGCTAATTTTCACCTGAAACCTGAGGTCAGGGTGTAGAGGAGAGTTCCTTGATTTTTATCAGTTGATGTCAATTCTAAGTGCCTTGTTGAACTCAATTTTTATAATAAGTCAAGTGATTCTCTTGTATTTCCTAGCTAGATGAGCATATTGCATACTAAGAATGACAAAAATACTATTTCCTTCCTTATAGCACTGGCTAGGACCATGGTTAAAGGTACAATTTTGAATTGTATGACTGATAGTGGTTGCTTTTAATTTTCAAATCAAGTTTAAAGTTGGCTATGGGTTTTTGAGAGAGGAAATTTTCAATTTAAAGAAGTTTTCGTTTCAATCTAGATAGCTGTCTCTTTTAAAAAACCAGGAATGAGGGTTGAATTTTATCACATGTTTTTTTCAGATTCTATTGAAATGATAACATGATTTTTATCCCTTACGCCATCTCAAATATAATGCAATTTCATGTAGTATAATGTATCAGCCTGAGAAATAATCTGATGATGCATGATCACACTCCTGAGAGATCCTATGGTTACGAGGTTGCCTCCGTAGTTACTGTTTTGTGTTTTTTTCTTTAACTCTGCTGTATTCAATTTTTTAATAGTTTTCTATTGTCCATTTGTTCTTCATCCAGTTTAGTATAATTATGTTCGATGGATAAGATGAGATAGGCTTTTCCTCTTCGTGTTCTGGAAGAAATCACAGAATTGCCTCTTGAAGATTTCTTAGAACTCAGAAAAATGATCCGCTCCTGTTCCTAACTTATCAGTTACAATTTTGGTTATTGGATTATTATTTCTATTGGGTCAGTTTGAATAATTTAAATTGACCTAGCAATGTTTCATTCTAGGTTTTCAGATATTATTGAAAGGTTATACATACTATGCTCCTATCACTTTAACATTTTTCTCTTCTTCTGCATGTAGAAACTGCTCCCCAATAGTGTTCCAACGACGTGGATGGAACTGGAGGGTGTTATGCTGAGTGAAATAAGTCAATCACAGAAAGACATGTATCATATGACCTCACTGATATGAGGAATTCTTAATCTCAGGAAACAAACTGAGGGTTGCTGGAGTGGTGGGGGGTGGGAGGGATGGGGTGGCTAGGTGATAGACATTGGGGAGGGTATGTGCTATGGTGAGCGCTGTGAAGTGTGCAAGACTGTTGAATCACAGATCTGTACTTCTGAAACAAATAATGCAATATATGTTAAGAAAAGAAAAAGAAGAAGAAGATAGCAGGAGGGGAAGAATGAAGGGGAGTAACTCGGAGGGGGAGACGAACCATGAGAGACGATGGACTCTGAAAAACAAACAGGGTTCTAGAGGAGAGGGGGTGGGGGGATGGGTTAGCCTGGTGATGGGTATTAAAGAGGGCACATTTTGCATGGAGCACCGGGTGTTATGCACAAAGAATGAATCATGGAACACTACATCAAAAACTAATGATGTAATGTGTGGTGATTAACATAACAATAAAAAATAAAAAAAATCTATTTTTCATCATTGGTCCTCTAATTTTCATCTATTTCAATAATTTTTCCAAATTATCTTTTTATTAATCAACTAAAGTTGAAGACTTTTTTTTAATTTGTTTTAATCTTTATCAATCCTATTCTGCTCATTGAGTGTATTTTTCTAAGCTTTGGACAAAGGAAATGGGTTGTTTTTTGTTTTTTAAATTTTTCAATAAAGCCTTTTATATTTTTCTCTTATTACTGTCTTAGATCTCTCATTTTATATGTACACTGTCATTAAAGTTTCTGTTAAGATTGTAATTTTAACATTGATTTATTCTTTAACCTGCAAATTAATTAGGAGTATGTTTTAATATCCAGGCATATGGGTTTTCTTTGGATGGCTGTGTGTTGTTTTGATTGCATTAGTATTCAGAGAAGGCAGCCTCTTTGATTTTTATTTTTTAGAATTTGGTGGGATTTTCTCTGTGCTCCAACACATGGTGGATGTTGTCAATGTTACTTGTATGTTTGAAGAGAAAGTGCTGATTTGTTAGAGTTGCATTTTTATGTATGAATAGACACTAGGTCAGGCTTTAAAAAGCTTATGTTATTGAAACATCATTTAGTTTTTCCTTTTTAACTAATTGATCTCTGAGAAAGGTGTATTTAAATCTCCTTCCATGATTTTAGATGTCAGATTTTCTTTTTTTATTTCAGTTTTTTATTTCAATTCTAGTTAGCTAACATATAGTAAAATTGGTTTTAGGTGTAGAATTTATTGATTCATCACTTACATATAACACCCAGTGCTCATCACAAGTGTTCTCCTTAATACCCATCACCCATCACCCCAACCCACCTCCTTCCATCAACCCTCAGTTTGTTCTCTATTGCTAAGAGTCTCTTATGGTTTGCTTCCCTCTCTCTCTCTTCTTTTCTTCCTTTCCCTTATGTTCATCTATTTTGTTTCTTAAATTCCACATATGAGTGAAGTCATATGGTATTAGTCTTTCTCTGACTGGGATGTCAAATTTTCTTATATTTCCAATAGATTTTGCTTTATATATTTCTAATCTATGTGGCCAGGTACATAAATAAATGTTAGTCCCTATTTTCATTGTCAAGTGAATTATTTCTTTAATCAACAGGAAATATCTTCCTTTGTCTCTCTTAATGTTTTCCAATTTGAATTTGAATTCTGTTAACATTTATTGTTAGTATTTTTTTTAAAACAGATTTTATTTATTTGTTTTTTAGAAATAGATAGACAGCACATAAGAGTTGGGAGAGGGGTGGAGGGAGAGAGAGATAATCTCAAGCAGGTTCTGTGCTGACTGTGGAGCCTGATGGGGTTCTTGATCTCAGGACCCTGAGATCATGACCCTAGCAGATATCAAGAGTCTGACACCTAACTGACTGAGCCACCCAGGTGCCCCTATTTTTAGTATTCTAACATTACTTTCTTATTTCTTTGGTTAACATTTGCATCTCATGTATTTTTCCATTTGTTTCAACTTTCTTGTGATGTTTTTGTTAGAGGTACATCTCCTTTAAACAACATGTAATTGGCTTTTGTTTATTATTTAATATGAGTTTATTTAATTTTTTTTAAAATGAATTACTCTTTTGTGGTAAAATAAGAAACATAAAATTTGCAATTTTAGTTATTTGTAATTGCACAGTTCTGGATATTAATTACATTCATAATGTTGTGCAACAATTTATTTATTTCCACAACTTCTTCATCACCCTGAATAGAAACCATAACCATGTAACAGTAATTCCCCCTTCTTTCCTCTCCCTGTCCCTGGGAAACTCTAATCTGCTTTCTGCCTCTATGAATTTGCCTATTCTAGAAATTTCATACAGGTGGAATTGTATAAGATGTGTCTTTTTGTGTCTGAATTGTTTCTCTTAGCATAATGTTTCTCTTAGCATTATTGAATCATATGGTCATTCTATGTTTAGCTTTCTGGGGAGCTGCCAAACTGTTTCCATAGTGGCTGCACCATTTTACATTCCTACTGGCAATGTGCAAGTGTCCCAGTTTCTCCACATCTTAGCTAACATTTATTTTCTGGATATTATTATTTTTTATTATAGCATCCATTAGGTGTATACTGGTATCTTCCTGTGATTTTGATTTCATCTCCCTGATGATTAGTGATTTGAGCAGCTTTTTATGTGCTATTGGCCATCTGTTTATCTTTGGAGAAAGGTCTATTCGAGACCTATGTTCATTTAAAAATTGGTTCCTTTGTCTTTTTCTTGTTGAGCTGTCATGCTTTATATATTCTGCATATCAAATATTTATCAGATACATGATTTGCAAATATTTCCTACCATTCCGTAGGTTGTCTTTTCACTTTCTTGATAATGTTCTTTGATGCATAAAAGTTTTTAATTTCAAGGGAGTCCAATTTAATCTTTTTTTCCTTTTTTTGCTCATGCTTTTGGTATTATAACTAAGACTTGCCAAATGGAGGGCGTCATGGACATTGACCCTTATGTTTTCTTCTAAGCATTTTCTGGTTTTAGTTCTGAAATTATGTTGTTTATCCATTTTGAGTTAATTTTTATATATGGTGTGTCGTAGGGGTCCAATTTTATTCTTTTGCCTGTGGTAATCCAGTTGTTCCAGCACCATTTGTCAAAGAGATGAGTCTTTCCCCATGCCATGAACTTGGCATGCTTGTCAAAAATTAATTTGCCATAGAGATAGGGGTTTATTTGTGGATTCTCAATTCTGTTCCAATGGTTTATATATCTATCTGTTTTGGTTACTGTAGCTTTGTAGTAAGGTTGAATTTGGCAAGTGTGAATTCTCTAACTCTGTTCTTTTATGAAGTTGTTTGGACTATTTGGGGTCCCTTGCAATTCCATATGAATTTGAGGATTGCTTTTTCTATTTTTGCCAAAAAGGATGTTGTAATTTTGATACAAATTGCATTGAATCTATAGATTGTTTTGGGTAGAATCAAGTTCTTACCAGTATTGAGTCTTCCTACTCACAAACATGGAATGTCTTTATTTTAATTTAGGTTTTCTTTCATTTCTTTTAGCCATGTTTTATAATTTTCAGTGTACAGATCTTCCTTGACTTATGATAGACTTACATCCCAATAAACCCATTGTAAGTTGAAAATATTATAAGTCCAAAATACATTGAATACATCTAACTTACTCACCATCACAGCTTAGCCTCACCTACCTTAAATGCACATAGAACAGTTACATTAGCCTACAACTGGACAAAATCATCTAACACAAAGCCTAATTTATAATAAAGCATTGAATATCTTATGCAATTCATTGATTACTGTATTGAAGGTGAGAAACCGAGTGGTTGTATGAGTACAGAATGGTTATAAGTGTATTTGTTGTTTGCAGTCGTGATCCCATGGTTGACTGGGAGCTGCAGCTTCCAGCATCATGAGAGCATTGTCCTGAATATTGCTAGCCCAGGAAAAGATCACAATTCAAAAATCAAAGTACATTTTCTACTGAATACGTATTGCTTTTGCCTTGTAAAGTCGAAAAATTGTAAGCTGAACCACCATAAATTGGGGACCATCTGTACAAGTCTCTCCTCCTTGGTTGAATTTATTTTTAGGTATTTTATTTTTTTTAGATGCTATTGTGAATGGAATTGCCTTCTTAATTTCCTTTTCAGATTGTTCATTGCAGGTGTATAGAAACACAACTAATTCTTTCAATCTGAGTGTCTTTTTATTTCAATTCATGTTTTAATTCATGGTGAATTAAAAATATATTTGATCTTATTTAATTTTTTTGGTAGTTTCTATTTAATGTGTTTTACTTCTTTTTTCCCTTTTCTTGCCTTTTATTGAATTACTTTCAATGGCTTTGAAGAATAAATCTGGAAATGGATTTAAAGAATGTCTGTTCTTGGGGGTGCGTTGGTGGCTCTGTTGGGTAAGTGTACAACTCTTGATTTTGGCTCAGGTCATGATCTCAGGGTTGTGAGATTGGGCCTTGTGTTGGGCTCCGCTCTGGATGTAGAGCCTGCTTGAGATTCTCTCTCCCTCTGCTCCTCTCCCCACTCTCTCCCTCTCTTAAAAAAAAAAGTCTGTTTTTTCAGTGGTTTCTCTTAAATTAAGAGATATGATAAATATTAATACATATATATTTATTTTAAATTAGTTTCTAGAATTAATCAGAAAACACATATTTAATTAGAATAATAAAAAATCATATCTTGTTATTTCCTTTCCTTTCCCCCCACCTGCTGCCCTTTTTGATATAATGTAGGATTTTATTTATATTATTATTTCTTTTTATTTTTGTCCTTTATTGCACTTAGTATTAAGTTATAATCCTTTTAACTTTTTTTTAATCCTTATTTGTCCTCATATTGACTTTTAAAAATCACTCTTGGATGCACTTTTGTTTTTGTTTTGCCAGAGTGTACCCTTTAGTAGCTGTTCTGTAAAGAGTTAAGTTATTATCATCTCCAATTCTAAATTAAAAAAAAATTTTCTATTTTACTGTTTTACTTGAATAATAAGTAGATTCAGTAGAGAAGTCTTGATCAAAATATTTTCCCTCAGAATCTTGAAGAAATTATTTTATTGTCTTTCTGCATTCAATGCTGTCAACAGGGAGTTTTATATCAATTTAATTGGGAGTAGTCTATCTCTCTTTAGAAGGTTTTGAGTACTGTCTTTTTCTCTGACATGGCATTGTTTGGCCCCTGTCTGAGATTTCATATGCCTTTTTTTTTTAATTTGAAGAAGTTTCTTGTGATATTGATTTATGTATATTTCTCCCGTCTAGTTTCTGCTTTGAGAATTGCTCTTAAAGGGTTATTAGGATATGCGTGTCTTACCTCTCTCTTTACTTTCTATTTTTTAAATCTTTTTCTGGGGTTTTGCTTGAACTATTTGTCAGATCAACCTTGCAGCTCACTTTTTTATTCCTTTAAAAATATATTTATCATAGAACATATAACTCAACACCAAAAAAACACAAATAATTCAATTAAAAAATGGGCAGAAGACAGGAACGGACATCTCTCCAAAGAAAACATCCAGATGGCCAAGGGACACAGGAAACGATGTTCAACATCTCTCATCATCAGGGAAATGCAAATCAAAACCACAATGAAATATCACCTCACATCTGTCAGAATGGCTAAAATTAACAGTATAAGAAATGAGTGTTGGCGAGGATGTGGGGAAAAAGGAACCCCTGTGCACTATTGGCGGGAATGCAAACTGGTGCAGCCACTGTGGAAAACAGTATGGAGGTTCCTCAAAAAGTTAAAAATAGAATTACCATATGATCCAGTAAATCCACTATTGGCTATTTACCCAAAGAAAACAAGAGCACTAATTCAGAAAGACATATGAACCTTTATGTTTATTGCAGCATTATTTCTAATAGCCAAATTATGGAAGCAGCCCAAGTATCCATTGATAGATGAACAGATAAAGAAGAGGTGCAATATTAGTCATATAAAAGAATGAAATCTTGCCATTTGCAACAACATGGGTGGAGCTAGAGGGTATAAGGCTGAGTGAAATAAGTCATTCAGAAAAAGTCAAATACCATATGATTTCACTCATCTGTGGAATTTAGGAAATAAAATAAATGAACAAAGAAAAAAAGAAATAAACCAAAAAAACAGACTCTTAACTATAGAGAACACACTGATGGTTACCAGAGGGGAGGTGGGTGGGGAGATGGGTGAAATAGGTGATGGGGATTAAGGAGGACACTTGTGATGAGCACCGGGTGATGTATGGAGGTGTACACCTGAAATTAATATAACACTGAATGTTAACTGTACTGGAATAAAAATTTTAAAAATATATTTATCATTAAAATTTCAATATATTAAAGTTAGAATAATAAAATAAGAATTTATGTACATAAAATCTTATTTAAGGAATAAAATAACACCACGATATTGAAGCCTCTGGTGTTACTCTCCCCAATCAGAACCTTTTTCTTTAACCAGAGGAATCATAATTTTGCATTTGGTGTTTTAATATTTACTACATGTATGACATCACATTCCCTTTTTAATATTACACAAACAGTATTATATATATATCTTTTGCAACCTTGTTTTTTAAAAACTTCAGCATTATGTTTATGATATTCACTCATGTTTATAGTTATAGTTTCAGTTCATTCTTTCAAACTCTTGGTTAGTGTTGAAATGTGTGGCAGACCTCAGTTTACTTACCCACTGTCCTTTTGGGTATGCATTCAGGCTGTTTCCAGATTCTTGTAATTAAAAGTGGCCATACTGTGAATATCCTTGTCCAGGTCTTTTTCTTACTGAGCTGTTGATTGCCTAACATATCTTAGATAGTTATATTTTGGGGGATTACATATATTTCAAATATTGTCATCCCAGTTGATTATACCTGCACTCCCCAAATGGCTTCTTTGAATAGAAGAAAAGAGAAATTCGAATATTAGTATGTGGTTGAATTTATTACTTTCTTTAAGATTTGTCTTTGTTACGTAATATTAAGAAATTTTTCCTTATGTGAGGTCATAAAATATTTTTCACTGTTTTCTACTAATTGTTTTCAAGATTTGATTTTTTTCATATTGACATTTATGATATGCCTGCAATTGGTTATTGCTTATGGACCAATTAAGGTATCCAATTCTATTTTAATTTCCATAAAGATAAGGAAATATCCCAGAATAATTGAAGCATTATGCAAATAAGAGCAAGGCAAGATGATAAATGCCTAGTGAAGCTGACCATTTGCAATATGTCCATGAGTAATTTAGACTTGATTGCCATCTTCAAGACTTTGGGAAATTTCGTCTCGTAGAATTTACTCTTGTCAGATGGGGAAGACCTGAGCTAGGAATGGGAGGGACTCCTGTTGTCTTGGCCCAGAATGTGAGAGCCAGAAGAAGGTTCAGGAGACTCGTGTTAAAGACATCACTGAGTGGCAACCACAGAGGACATTTCTACTTCACTGAAATGTGCCAGAAGATAGTGGGTCAAATGGCAAACTGATTCAGTAAACTTGTGCCTGGGAACTGCTGATTTATTTTTGTTATTTAAGTTATAGTCATGACCTTGATATCTCTAGGCTTTCTATCTTGTGGAATGTCATTCGAATCTCGTGTGCCTGCTGCTTTGTATTAACTCTCTCGTAGAAAGTAGAGGAAGCCCACCTCTCAGGACCTGAAATAAGAAAAATAAATATATAATTGGCTGTCATCACTGTCAATCATCTGAGGCATAAGAGAGGAGGCAGTGACTAGGTTGAGCCCACGAAGCATAGTGTGGATTAATTTGTTTTTGCTTTATTAGCAGGAGCCTGCCAAATTATTACATTATAAACATTATTTTATGGTATATCCTTTGTAAAGAAATGAAGGGATCTTTAAATAAACCTATCTAACTGATGAGGCTATCTTTTAAAGCTCAGAACCTTAAAAAATAATGATTTAGTAATTATCTTTGTATCTCGTAAGAGAAGGAGTCTTCCTGATTATTAACCCAAAATTCTCCTTAAATGAAATGCTATCTAGGACATAGTTCTATGACTGTGGTCCAGGTATCATCTCTACCTGGCAGTGTATCCACCTTCTTCCAGCAAATAAGCTCCTCTTCACCCTCTAAGAGCTGTGGTGTCAACCCTGCCAAGGATTGCCTTCTGAGCTAAGTAAGAGTGACTCTCAGCCAGTGTCCCCATCACAGCACTCAGCAGATGTACCAGGGTGACCTCTTCATGTGTCTTTCTTTCTCCTGGACTGTGAGCTTCTGGAGGACTTGGACTTGTCCTCTTCAACTCTATATTCTCTCTTCTTTGTTTTTGTACACACACACACACACACACACACACACACACACGATCTCTCTCTTTCTTGCTACATTTCTGTCGAATTGAACTGAAATGAAAGTTTCATTGCCCGATAACCAGAGAAGCAGAAATAATGGAAAGCCCAAATGCTGGAGGGTCAGAAAGAACTGGATTCAAAACCTGCTGTGGGCATTTATTGCTCAGATGCCTTTAGAAAGTTAGTATCTAAGTCTTTGTTGTATAAAGTGAGAATCATAACTAGTGTTAGATGAGAGCACTTTACATACTGACTGTCACACAGCAGGACTTATATTTAAATCTACTTTCTCTCTTCCAAAAGGGGTCACTCTTAGGTTATTTTCATTTTAAAAGAGGCCTATTAATGACAGTCCCTTATATAAGCAAAGGGTCAAATCATGCCTGCTCCTTAGTTCTTGGTTATTTGCAGGAAAGAATGAGTCAATGAAGATTGGGCATCAGATTCCAGGGATCAGAAACACCTGAGCGAGCCACTTGGGAGCTTGTGAGAAATGCAGAATCCCCAGTGTATTGAGTTGGAAATGTGCATTTCCAGATGATCCCTGGGAGATTCAAATGCCCATTCAAATTTGAGGAGAGCTGAGCCAGAGCAGGTGCTGACCCCTGATTTGAATAATTCTAGGGATTTTATTCTGGCTTTTGTGCTAAGGGAAGGGCATTTGTGGGGTAAATAGGGCCAGTTGAATAAAATTTCACTGTGATGAGATGAGGGATGGACTTTAATGGCTATGAATGATGATTTCCCTGTTGCATTTTATTTCATGGGGTGTACCGGCCTGGAGCAGCTGGAGGTTATGTGACAGCTACTGTCCCCAGAAAAACCAGCCTGAATGGCCACCCTGATGAGCAAACAATGGCCTGATTTCATTTCTTTGCTGATAGTTCTTTCCTCTGCCAGCAGAATGTAAAGGCTTCCATCTCCCCAGGGATTTAGAAGACAAACAATACTTTCCTCTTTTGATGTTTTATTAAAAAACCCCTCCAAAAGCAAGGCTTTAATACAATATATATTGATCTGAAGTGTTCCATGTCTCATGGAAAACCCATTATTACTTCTTGAAGGTACAACATTTGCTGCCATTTTAAGTCAAGGATATTGGCGTGGTTGAGTATCTTTTTCTCTTAAGCATCTGTAATTTGAGATTTGAAGGTGTTCTCATATCAATTAGATGTCTATACTCTGAAGATAACCATTCATGAGTGACTCCAGAGTTTCATCAGTGGCATATGAATGTAGACTTGCACATTCCTCTAGGTGGTGCTTTGTGTCCTGTCTTGCATGATAACTGACCAAATCCCACTTCTGAGGGTTGCATGGCAGCTTACGAAGTGCTTTTCAAAAGGAAAGATGGCTTCCCTGTTTTCCCAAAAATCAATGTGTTGATTTTATGTGTTGATCAACAAATATTTCAAACACACCTACAATACAACGTGGCTACACCCATGGACAGTACGATGGCTGCTTGTATATAACAGTGCCTAAATTTCTCAATAGATCCATGTATACTTAACTGCTTATGTATTTACAGAAGTGATCTACACAGTTTAAGTCTTGACTTTCCACAGGGACAATTCCATCCCCCTCAAATTTTCACAGGCTCTACTGAGTTTCAGCGGCAAAAGCCCAGATATGCCCCACCCTCAAGATGGAATCAAGATCTTAGCAATCACATTTAGCCAGGGAGAAGTGATCCCTTTGGATCGTTTTTAAATCCTAGTTGAGGAGGTAGCGCCTTGCTATGGCAGATTTCTCAAGGAAACTTTTGTTCACTCATTCCACAAATATTTATTGACCAACAAACAAATAACAGGATCCGGCCAGATAAGTATGGAGGTGGAGAATAAGTTTAGATTCACCTACCCTGGTTCCCCAAGAGGTTTCTTAGTGATAGCTACCATCACCTAGATGAGGCATTATGGGGCCGTGAAGTACTTATCAAGTACACTGGCTTTGCCAAAATTAGAGGCAGATATAACAAGCCTGCAGTTTCTAGCAACTTCTGGGAGAGCAGACTCAATCCAGCTCTTCAGGTCCTCTCTTTATTTATTTATTAAGATTTTATTTATTTATTTGACAGAGAAAGGCACAGCGAGAGATGGAATACAATCAGGGGGCGTGGGAGAAGGAGAAGCCATCTTCCCACTGAGCAAGGAGCCCATCGCAGGGCTCAATCTCAGGACCCTGGGATCATGAGCTGAGCCAAAGGCAGACACTTAATGACTGAGCCACCCAGGCACCCCAGGTCTTCTCTTTATTATCTCATTCTTTGATTTGGAACAGCCCTGGCCTAGATCCTCCCTGGACCTTACAGCAAAATGCAGCCTGTCTATGCCATGTGTTGCTTTGCTCTGATTATTATTTAGTTAATTTGCATATGCATTTCTGTATAATAATATCTTTGTCATTAGGAGGGAGTCCCATTGCCAAGGCAACTAAGAGTGGTACAAATACAGTTTGTCCTTTACCCCAAATTTAACTCTCTTCAATCAAATACCAATAATGTTCCTGGCTCCTCTGTTTTGTGTTAAAATTATAAATCATTCTATAGGTCTTCTGGTTTCTCCTTCTTGTTTTGTCTGTCTGTCTGAAAGATCTCATTGCCTTTACACCATTATATAGTTTTTAAATTTAATTTTCACAGTAATAGGTGTATGTTCTTGAAAAGTTAAATAGTACCAGGAGATCTATGACAAAAAAACCCCATAATTTTCCCTACTACTTCAAGCCCCACCATTATCATCCCTAATTCTTGCTCCCATTAGATAATCATTTTCAGTAATTTTTAGCTGATTATTTAGTATTTTCCCTTGTGTTGCTAAATAATGGCTTCAAATGTTACATCCAGGTTTTTCAGTTTTAGTTATGATCTATGAAATTTCTACCATGGAAGATATGGATTTAGTTTTAGTTTTCTCTTATGCTTCCTATTTCTCTCCCTGATCTTCCTGATAGCATTTAGCTCAGGTTTTCCTCACAGCCACTGTTCCTGAAATTCAGTAAAGACATGGAAGATGTGGCCAGAGAGGTAGGCGTGTAGGGCCTGTGGATGCTGTGGACGAGTTTCGGTTTTATTCTAAGTGTGATGGGAAGCCATTGGAGAAATTTAACCAGAGGACTCACATGATTTGCCTTATTGAAAAACCACTTTGACAACTGTGGAGAATGGATTGTAGGAGAAAAGATAAATCAGAGACTGGGAGGAAACTGACAGTAGTCTTGGGAGACATAATGGCAGCTTCAACCCATGTGGTTGCTACATCAATTTGGAGAGAAATGGTCAGATATGGGCCATGTTTTCAAGAGAGAGCCAGTCTTGTGTCATGACTATGTGTTAGGAGCTTGGAAAGGGAGAAGAGATGAATCAAGAATGACTCCTAGGTTTTGGCTTGAACAACTGGATAGATGGCAGAATCATTTGTTAAGATTGGGGGTGGGCTTATGTGTATTACTGTGCAGGTTGAAGGGATGGTAATCAGGGATTCTATTTGAGATAAATTTGAGATAACTATTGTTATCAAGGGGGAGATGTCAATTTGATAGTTGAATAGATCAGTAAGGGGCTCAGTGAAGACGTCTGAGCCTCATTGCATAAATGTGAGTGCCACTGGCAGGTGGGTGGCATCCAAAACCATGGGACTGACTGAGATCACACAAGGATAGAATGCAAATAGAGAAAAATACAGGGTCTAGTTTTTAGCTCAGTGTGCTCCAAAATTAAGGTATCTGGCTGAGGAAGAGAAAACAAAAGCTAAGATTGGGAGCTGGTGGCTAATGCAATAGAAGGTAGACTTGGTGGTTGTGATGGTCCTTAAAAGGCCATCAGGGATGAGTGTTTTCAGAAGGAAAGTTTCAATTATTTCAAATGCAGAAGAGATGTCAAGGGGCAGGGAAGAAGTCATTGCATTTTACAACACGGATAATCGTGGTGGTGTTGGAAAGAGTAATTTTGGTAGAGGAATGGCTTTGGGAGAGAGTCTGGAAGGGCTCGAAAGCTGAGGATATGGAGATTGTGACAAGTGCTATACCAGAACCCAGGAGGCGGTGAGAACACACTCTAGAGGGACATGGACCTGGTTAGGGAAGTCAGGAAGGTGTTCCTGGGGAAGTGAAGCTCTGAGATCTGACTCAAGGTGTGAAGGAGGAGGAGAAGTGAACTAGGTGAGAAGCTGGGGAGCGAAAAGAATGTTTCAGGAAGAGGGAACAGCATGTGGTAAGACTCAGAGATAACATGGCATGGCATATGCCAAGAAATGAGAAAAGGCCAGAGAAGATGGGAAAGTGGTATGGCAGGTAGTCCGAGGGCTACTCAGGGTTCTTTGCTTTGTGAGACATGCTAATCTTACTTGTGCATTCCAAGTGCAATGGAATGTTGTTGATAGGTTTTCAAAAGGAGAGTTTTGTGGTCTTGAAATATGTGGATATATATGAAGAGCAGACACGAAGTTGTGAGAGTGGCTAACAAGAGACAAATTAGGAGGCTTTTGCAGTGGTCCAGGTGAGAAATGGTGGCAGCTCCTTCTGAGCATTTGGGTCAGTAAAGGAATTATGCCACAGAAACCCTTCATAGAACAAAGAAGCAAGTTCAACAATAGCAGTAAAAGTGTTTTATCTTTGGAAATGAGCACGAGCTTGCATTTGACAATATCTCATGTTAATTTATTCCGTGACTAATTGTTCTTTGGAGAAATTGAACTCATTCACCATTAGGTTTGACATGTTAAATTAATCAGATCTCTTAAAAGGCTTCCAAATTCTGAAGGCATCAGACAGTTCAAAATTGCATCCACATTTATCAACACTGTTTTTGACATGATATGCAAAGAAAAATAGCCTCATTCATTCCTATCTATACACCAACACACTTCTTGCAGCATGGGGCATTTACTGGGTTACAAATTATTTCCCTGTTTTTCAAGATGAACTGATTGCCTTAAACTTGACTCTATTGTCCAATCTATTATTGGTTAATAGAAGCCTTCAAGTAGTGTCTTAAAAATTGTAACTTGCCATAAATCACGTTCCAATTCCTTTAATTTCTCATCACTCCTTTTCTGATTTTGATATTGCTTTCAAAAAAGATTTTCTCATCTCTATAATGAGATCCAGTGTCTATAACACATTGTCTATTACACTGCCATTTCTCTTTAATGGAACTCCACTCGAAGTATCCATTCTTTGCTTGGAGCAAAATGATTCTTCTGCTGAGTGAGTGCATTAACGATCCCTGTTGTGTTGGCTCTCGCTCTTCAAAACCCTAAGTGATGTACTTGATGGGTCTTCTCACACCTCACCCATCTTTCTACATTTCTGTCAGATGTTAAATATTTTCTGCCCCAAACCGGACTTCATGCCATTCTACTAAGCTCTCCCCTTACATTTTAATGCCTCACTCAGATATAGTTTATCACTGTTGTACTTAAAGATGCGCTCCTTGTTTTAAGAGGTGCTTGTACCTAAAACTAACTTTTGCAAAACTTTCAGATAGACTAAATTTTTCAGGGGCACTTTTCAATCTTGAACAAAGATTTAACTACATCTCTGTCTGCAATTTGTAAAGTCTCAACATGAACAAATACTCTAGTGGTCTTAAGAATGTTCAAAAAGTGTTTCACTTTCTTGGAGTGGGATTGCATTTGTGCTGTCTCTCTCTCTCTCTCTCTGTACCTTTCTAGAGTCTCCTGGCCTGTCTTTCTTTGCTCTTCTCTCACATGCCTCATGCCACTCTTCCCCTAGCTCCTAATAAAAGGTTTGTAGTTGTACCTTTTTCCTCTACCACCCATTTTAATCCAGAGATTATATTCATCCTTCTCACCAACCCTCTTTCTTTTTACTACAGCTCTGAAAGTTTACACTTGATCTTTTTTTAAAAAAGATTTATCTATTCTTGGGGCAGGGCAGAGGGAGAGAGAATCCCAAGCAGACTCTGTGCTGAGCAGGGAGCCCCAGGCAGGGTTCCATCTCACGATTCTGAGATCATGACCTGAGCTGAAATCAAGAGTCGGACACTTAACCAGCTGAGCCACCCAAGTGCACTGCACTTGATCTTTTTATCCACTTGTACATTGGCCATGCTTTAAAGGTACTAGAACAGCAAGCATCATTCATTCCTTTGTTCAGGAATGAATGTCTACCTCACTAGATAGTTGGCATGGTGTTATATACCAGGAATACAGACATGAATGGACTGGATTCTTGTCCTAAAGAACAGCCATGAGGGAAGGACATGTTTAAGCCTGGATTCAGAAGGAGGACCATTGGAAGACTTGCTGAGTGGAATCTGCCCACTTGGAAAGACTAGTATCAACAAGATGTTAAGGATTTTCTTTGGATTTTCTATAGTATCTACAAAGCATTTTTTGCATTATTAAGTACTTACTGGGAGCCTGGCATTATACAGGCCTATTATAATTATTAATCTCCAAAGCAATCATGGGAGGGAAAACATTATCCCTGTTTCATTGATGAGAAAAGCAGAACTCAGAAAATTTAAAACTTGTCCAATATCACACAGCTAATAATTAATTTGCAAAGGTGTATTTTTTTTTTGCCAAACAAAAATGCCCTGAGCAGACAAAACCATTAAAGCCACATAAACAAAACTAAATCTAGCTTATTTCATTAGCAGAAATGAAGCTTAACTAGGTCATTTCTTATAAATGCCTTTGATAATCATGAAAGAAATGCAAGTTATCTTCCTAAAATCGTGTGAAATAATCACTTTTAGCCAATACCCTGTCATCTGGAAATCCTCACTGTAATCACTGATCACTGTCAAGGTCAAACAAGTTCTGCATTTCCACTTTGTAAGCCATCCTGTGGCGCCATGCCCCTGAGCTTAGATCAGTCCTGAATTCAAAAGCTTCCAGTTTGTGAACTTTTCTTAGAGTCACAATAAACTCTTACTAAATGTTATTTTACTGATCTGGTGGTTTTAATCTTGCTGTTTCTGGATTTTGGACACCTTTTATTAGAACTTTTTAAACATGCATTACTTTAGCACCTATAACCCGCCTTCATCAATTATCAACATCTTGCAATTCTTCTTTCATCCATCATGGTCACCCCCCATTTCTTTTTATTTTTGGCAGAGGAGTGTTTTAAGCAAATCCAAGATGTCGTATCACTTCCTCTGCACATGTTCAATGTGTGTCCATAATAGAAATGAACTTAAAAGTGTACAAACACAATATTATTATCACAACAAAAAAATTAGCCATATTCCTTAATAATTGCTTACTATCATCGAATACTCAACTCAGGCTCACTTTCTCCTGATTGTCTCAAAATGTCTTTCTGGTTGTTTATTCTGTACAATTTCCCACATTCTGGATTGGTCTGATTGCTTTTATTTGATTATGCTTCATGTTCCTCTATCGCCCACACTTTCAACAAATTGGCAGGTCAATGTAGTGGGATCATTAGATTCAGATTAATGTGGGCTTTTTTGGGCAAAATTTTGTCCTCATAGGTGGTACAGGTGACTTCCTATTGCATCACTTCCGGAAACACATCATGTCTGGGGTCTCCAGTTCCAGTTGGTAACTGGATTCAGGTGTTGTCATTCGGAGCCACGCTTTGTAAAAATCCCCAGGAATCTTTCACTCACAGGTTTGAAACCATGATGATTTTGTCAAAGCTGATTATTTCAGAGGGTGTTGTAAAATCGTGATTTCTATAATTCTATCACTCTTATTACATTCATTAGTTAGTATTCTTCTGGAATAAGAATTTTTCCTTCATCAATTACTTAGTTATCCTGAAATACAATTCCTTTCCTAAAGGCAGGTTAGATGCTTGATTCTGACCCTGTTTTTGCCAAGTGTCAGAACAATGAGTTGGTGCATTACAATACAAAGCTGGAAACAAGGATCATGTGACTCTAAGGCTTTTTAATTTCCACGTAACTGCAGAGTTTAAAAAGCTGTAAGAATAAAAACAAAGTCTGAAAGCCCCAGTGCTCTTTGGCAGGCAAGAAATTAAGGAGCCGGGATCCCTGAGACGTCCTCACTCTGCTGTTTCAGGAGAAATGTCAGGGGTCACCAGGTGTCACCCAGTCGCATTTCATAGCAGTTAGTGCCCTTTGCAGGCTGATTAACCATTGTAATCAGCCCAGGCTCTCAGCACTCAGGGGGTCAACAGTTACATGTAATTAACAGCTTGTGCCTGTGCAGTATCCATTCATCTCCTCCTTCTCCTCTCCTGGCTCTGCGCTGGAAGAAGAGCAGAGAGGGCGCTCCATGCTCACTGGGGCATTTCCCTCTATCTCACTTTCTGCAGTGGTCATACACCTTTGAAAGAAGAGCGGAATTATGTGAGTAAATATAGTATTTCCTCTCCAGCCCCAAGGGGGCTGCCTTTGTCAGCATCAGCAGAAAATCGTGGATTGGAGGTGACTCCGTATTCCTCCTGAGCTCTGCAGGGACAGCAGCTGGAACCAAACATGTTTCTGCATGCCCATGTGAATACTTGAAAATAATGTGTTTATCCTTGTGTTTTAAATGAAAATGATGTTTTAAAAACCCTCCAAGAGGCACCAAGTCCATCCTGGGAGCTTTGATGAACTGCTCTTGTTGCACCTGCTGCTCTCCCAGGCTGGGGACTGGGAAGGGGTCATCTCCAGCCACCACTGTCCTAGGAAAGGTTGGGTCCTTCTCTAGACCTCGCCCCCTCATCTTTGCAAAGTTCTCACTAATCTTACATGGGCAGATGAAGCCCCACCCTTAGTCTTTTTAAAGGGCTGCTGTTGGATAACAGAGATATTTAGAATTGTAACAGATGAATTTCTCCCTTCCTTCCATTCTTACTGGCAACCTTAAAAGGATGAGAAGATGCCTGCGCACAAGTGTCTTGGAGAGGCGGGAGAAGGAAGGGTCAGAGGGTAGAAGGTTGGGCAGGCAGGAAGGGCAAGGGGGCCCAAGGAGAGGGGAGAAGTGCAGCGGGGCCTAGGAGTCAGATGCATCCCCAGGGGAGAGTGCTGGCTTCTTTGCTTGCTCCCAAGTGCCCCAGTCCTCCTCCTTACTCTCCAATGCCCCAACTGGGTAGCTCTCCACAGATGGTCCAGTGCAGAGTCTTTGGAAGAGCCTGAGGCCACAGAGTGGCTGTGTTGGGCAGGCACAGGGTGAACCCTCAGCTTGTCCCCATGCTCATATCCATGTGGGCTTAAGGCATAGACATCAGGTGCAGAAAGATGGGAAACGGTGTCATGATGGCACTCTCTGAGGCTAACTGTGTTGCCAGCATGGTCCCACGGTCTGAGCCAGCAGCTTCATATTTTCTGTTAAGGGATAATCTGTCTTCCCATTGGTGATGGGTGGAGTGATAATGTTGGGACCAACATTATCCAGGCCAGGTGCTCAGAGTACCCCACACCCGCAAACACACACAGTGAACACAGATGCCCTTTCTTTGGCTAATTCCAGCTACCCCTGCCCTTTGAAGCTTTTATTTATTTATTTATTTATTTTGAGAGAGAGAGTGAGAGAGAGAAAGCAAGTGGAGAGAGGGGCAGAGGGGGAAGGAGAGGGAGAGCACCTCAAGCAGACCCAATGCTAAGTGCAGAGCCTGATGGGGGACTCCATCTCACAACCCTGAGATCATGTCCTGAGCCAAAACCAAGAGTTGGACGCTTCATTGACTAAGGCCCCAGGCACTCCACAAATTACCCCCACCCTTTGAATGTGGATCCTTCTTTAGAAATTTTATTCTCTAGTAGTGAATCTTCTGTTCCAGGAACATTTATTTTGTTAGTAACTGTTACATAAGATAGCATAGTTTAAAAAATATCTGTCTCTTTGGAAGATAGGGAGAATTTATTTAAATGAGGTTTGTCGAGTGAGTAAGTGAAAGAAGCAATGACAACACCACCAACAGGAAGCTGTCCCATATGAGGCACTTCAGAAATCAATAAGATTAAATCTCAATACTTCTCTTCCAGGGCTTTACTAGTTTTAGACCTGCTGGCTTAGATACCAGCAAAAGCTTGCATTTGTGAGCCATTCTGGCACGTCCACTGGCTCTAAGTCTCACCCTAGTCTTGAAGGCTGGTGTTACCATGATTTCACAAATGAGAACCTAGAAGCTCAGGGAGCCAAGCCCAGCAAACCAAGTGGGAATGCTCCCAGGGCTGCGGACCTGATCTGTGTCTGTTCTCCCGTGTCACACCTCTTTTTTCCAGGGTGACTCTGGTCTGTGCTGCTCTGTGGGGCTGTGCTCACCCAGGAGCAGGTGGATGGAAGCCTCAACCAGGGCAGGGATGCACAGGGAAGGAGGCCCACTGCTCAGGGTGTGCAGGTTCACCAGACCAGACCAGTAAGAAGCAGAGCTAGTTCTCACTGGTGGGCACCTACAGAGCTGTGTGTATGGTGCGGGGTGGGGACCAGGGGCGGGGAGAGGAGCGGTGGTGGTTGCAGATTCTTATTCATAAAGACTTGGGATCCCCTTTACATCCACCCAGAGAGAGGGCATTTTTCTAATTTATAAAAGTTGTGCATGGGGGAAGCTCTGTCTCCCTCCGAATTTGTTTTAGAACCAAGAATTTCATGAATACTTAGTGTCTCCATCTAAATGGTAGACTGAAACTCACCTGGCAAATCAAATCATGTCCCTTCTTTGTTTCAAACCCTCCAGGGCCCCATCACAATCCCAATCAAATCTGAGTGCCTGACAAGGGCCTCCACGCCTCACAAAACCCAACTCTTGCCTGCCCCCCTCCCCACCTCCTGGAACCTCTTTTCCCTGGCTTACTTCCTCCTGGTCCCAGTGGCCAGCGCAGTTCTGTGTCCGGCTCTGTTCTCTGAGTCTCTCTGTCTCCCCATCTTGGTGCATTAGGATCAGTTCCGCATACAGCCCTTTACAGAATACACTAAGCAAAAGACACAGCAGAAGCCTGCAGGTTTTTATCTGTTCCATCCAGCAAGTTCTTCTGCAAAAATTGGTCAGAAACTACCTATTGGTGGATACTCTGCTGCCATCCCTGTCTGAGCCACTGAGGGACACAGGGTCAGAGATGGACACAGCCCTGTTCCAAAGAGTTTGCAAAGACATTAGGGGTAAGAGGCATGTGAGAAGCAACACTGAATGATTCAAGGCAGTGCACACGTGACTGCTAAGCCGGTGCTGTTGGAGCGCAGCCCCAGGCCCTGCCTCAGTGCCACCTGGAAGCTAGTTAAGCGGCGCCTGGGTGGCTCAGTTGGTTGAGCGTCTGACTCTTGGTTTCTGTTCATGTCATGATCTCAGGGTCATGGGATCGAGTCCTGGGTCAGTCTCCATGCTCAGCAAGGAATCTGCTTGAGATTCTCTCTCTCTTCCTCTGGCCCTCCCCCACTCGTGTGAGCTCTCTCTCTCTCAAATAAATAAATAAATCTTCAAAAAAAAAAAAAAGGAAAACTACAGACCCCATCTGAGCTGTATTGAGTTTTGCAAGATAGAACCCAGGCATGTGTATTTTAAAAATGATTGTTACTTGGGGTGCCTGGGTGGCTCAGTTGTTAGGCATCTGCCTTTGGCTCAGGTCATGATCCTAGGGTCCTGGGATCGAGCCCTGCATCGGGCTCCCTGCTCAGCTGGGAAGCCTGCTTCTCCCTCTCCCACTCCTCCTGCTTGTGTTCTCTATCTCACTATGTCTCTCTCTGTCATATAGATAAAATCTTTAAAAAAAATGATTGTTACTTTTTTAAAGGGATAGATGTAATTTTCTTTCTTTTTTTTTTAAAGATTTTATTTATTTATTTGAAAGAGAGAGAGAGAGCACAAGCGGGGGTGGCACAAGGGGAGGAGAGAGACAAGCAGACTCCCTGCTGAGCAGGGAGCCCAACGTAGGGCGCAATTCCAGGACCCTGAGATCATGACCTGAGCTGAAGTCAGATGCCTTATCAACAGAGCCACCCAGGCACGCCAAGACTTAAAATTTTTAGAGCAGTTTTAATTTTAAAGAAAAATGGAGCAGATAGCACAGATCCCATATAACCAACTTCACCCTTCCCCTGCCCTTGGTTTCCCCCATTATTCACATCCTACATTGGTGTGGTGCTTTTGTTTCAATTGATGAACTCATATTGACACATTATTATTTACTGAAGTCTACACTTTACAAAGAATGAGTTCATCCTTTGTGTTGTGCAGTTCCCCTGGGTCTTACCAAGTGCATAATGTCATGTATCCACCATTGTATTATCAAACAATATAGTTTCACTGCCCTAAAAATCCCCTGTGTTTCATCTGTGCCTGCCCTTTACTTCCTCCTTTCTCCGTCCCAACCCCTGACAACAACTGATCTTGTCACTGTCTCCATAGTTTGCCTTTTCCAGACTGTCACAGAGTTGGAATCATACAGTAGGGAGGCTTTTCAAATTGTCTTCCTTCACTTAGCATTTAAGGTTTCCTTTTTTTCATTGTGTGTTAGCTCATTTCTTTTTAGTGCTAAACGATATTCCATTGTCTGGATGTCTCAAAGTTTACTTATCTATTCACTTAGTGAAGGGCATCTTGTTGTTTCTCGTTTTTGGCAATTATGAATAAAGTTGCTATAAACATTTAGGTACAGGTTTTTGTGTGGATGTAAGTTTTCAGCTCACTTGAGTAAATATCTAGAAGCACAATTGCTGGGTCCTATGATAAGACTATGTTTAGCCTTGTAAGAAGCTGCGAAGCTGTTTTCTAAAGTGGCTATACCAGTTTGCATTCACACCACCAGCAATGAATGAGAGTGCCTGTTGCCCCATGGCCTTGCTAGCATTTTGAATTAGTATTTTGGATTTTAGCTTTTCTGATAGTCATGTAATGACATCTCATTTTGTTTTAATTTGCATTGTCCTACTGATATTTGATATTGAACATCTTTTCATATGCTTATTTGTCATCCAGATACCTTCTTATGGCGAGGTATCTGCCCACTTTTTTGTTTGTTTGTTGGTCTCAATCCATTTTATTGCATATTTCTTTTTTTAAGCTTTTAATCCCAGTTAGTTAATGTACAGTGTAATATGAGTTTCAGGTGTACAATATAGTGATTCAACACTTCCATACATCACCCGGTGCTCATCCCATAAGTGCCCTTCTTAATCCCCATCACCTCCCTGCCTTATCCCCTACCCGCCTTCCACTGGTAACCATCAGTTTGTTCTCTATAGTTAAGAGTCTATTTCTTGGTTTGCCTCTTTCTCTTTTTTTTCCCTTTGCTCATTTGTTCTGTTTCTTAAATTCCACATATGAATGAAATCATACGTTATTTGTCTTTCTCTGACTGACTTATTTCACTTAGCATAATACACTCTAGCTCCATCCATGTCATTGCAAATGGCAAGATTTCAGTCCTTTTATGGCTGAGTAATATTCCATTGTGTACATATGCCACAGCAACCTACAGAATGAGAGAAGATGTTTGCAAATGACATATCTGATAAAGGGTTAGTATCCAAAATATATAAAGAACTCATAAAACTCAACATCCCAAGAAACAAATGATCTAATTAAAAATGGGCAAAAGACATGAACAGACATTTCTCCAAAGAAGACACCCTGATGGCCAACAGACACATGAAAAGATGCTCATTATCACTTACCATCAGGGAAATGCAAATCAAAACCACAGTCAGCTATCTCCCCACACCTGTCGGAATGGCTAAAATCAACAATACAACATACTTGCCCACTTTTTAATTGGCTTGCTTGTTTTCTTATTGTAAAATTTTAAGAGTTCTTTGTATAGTTTTAATGCAAGTTCTTTATCAGATGTGTGTTTTGCAAATATTTTCTGAGTCTGTGTTTATCTTTTCATTCTCCTATAGGCCTTTAAGAGATGCTCCAGGTGTTTGAGAAGCACTAGCTACACTACTGGGTGTTATGGGGCTTCCAAATAGAGGACAGAGTCATCTAAGGTAACTTCATAGAGTTGGTATTCACAGCCACTTAAAACAGTCCTGGAATTTTGTGAGGCCTAAAAGTGTTTGTAAGATAAAATAAAATGGAACAAAATTCAAAGAACTAAATCAAGGATGTTGTAGGTAGGTGGTACTTTATATGAGCAGTAAAGATAGAGAAGATATTAGGGAGGATGATACAGAATTCAACCAATTAAGACAATGTGAGCAAAAGTCACAGCATGAACATAATCAGTGATGTTCTTAGGACAGGAAGGAAGCTATAGGGTAGAATAGAGGATGATGTTCTTCAAAAGAGAGAAAGAGCTGTGGTTGATAATAGAATAGCAATCAAGTTGAGGGCCCATTGTATATAGGATAGCATTTTAAAAGTTCAGATGGCTGTTAAACATGAAAATATTCTTTCACTTTGCTGTGTATTTTGCTAATTGTCCTAGTAGTCTCATTCAGATCATTTCCTCCTCCCCCTAAGCCACGAGAGTCATGGACTCCTGGAATCACCAGGGTGACACAGAGACAACAAAGACTGGAGTGGCTTTCAAAAGTGTCACTAGTATCATGGGACCAAACGATGTGTTGTTTCAAGTCTCGCTGAAGAAACAAACATTCAGAGTTCTAAAGTCATTACCTCCCACACAGTATCATTTGTTAGACACATTCAGCCACTTCTATTCTTATAATAAGCCACATTTCGCTCTACAAAGGGCCATTGTCCAAAGTACCTGAGAGATATTTCTTTTTTTAAAAATTTTTTTATTGTTATGTTAATCACCATATATTACATCGTTAGTTTTTGATGTAGTGTTCCATGATTCATTGTTTGTGCATAACACCCAGTGCTCCATGCAGAATGTGCCCTCTTTAATACCCATCACCGGGCTAACCCATCCCCCCACCCCCCTCCCCTCTAGAGCCCTCAGTTTGTTTTTCAGAGTCCATCGTCTCTCATGGTTCGTCTCCCCGTCTGACTTACTCCCCTTCATTCTTCCCCTCCTGCTATCTTCTTCTTTCTCTTTTTTCTTAACATATGTTGCATTATTTGTTTCAGAAGTACAGATCTGTGATTCAACAGACTTGCACAATTCACAGTGCTCACCATAGCACATACCTTCCCCAATGTCTATCACCCAGCCACCCCATCCCTCCCACTCCCCACCACTCCAGCAACTCTCAGTTTGTTTCCTGAGATTAAGAATTCCTCATATCAGTGAGGTCATATGATACATGTCTTTCTCTGATTGACTTATTTCGCTCAGCATAACATTCTCCAGTTCCATCCACGTCATTGCAAATGGCAAGAACTCATTCCTTTTGATGGCTGCATAATATTCCATTGTGTATATATACCACCTCTTCTTTATCCATTCATCTCTTGATGGACATCTTGGCTCTTTCTACAGTTTGGCTATTGTGGACATTGCTGCTATAAACATTGGGGTGCACGTATCCCTTCAGATCCCTACATTTGTATTTTTGGGGTAAATACCCGGTAGTGCAGTTGCTGGATCGTATGGTAGCTCTATTTGCAACTGTCTGAGGAACCTCCATACTGTTTTCCAAGGTGGCTGCACCAGCTTGCATTCCCACCAACAGTGTAGGAGGGTTCCCCTTTCTCCGCATCCCCGCCAGCATCTGTCGTTTCCTGACTTGTTAATTTTAGCCATTCTGACAGGTGTGAGGTGGTATCTCATTGAGGTTTTGATTTGGATTTCCCTGATGCCGAGCGATGTTGAGCACCTTTTCATGTGTCTGTTGGCCATTTCGATGTCCTCTTTGTGCAAAAGCTTTTTATCTTAATGAAATCCCAAAAGTTCATTTTTGCCCTTGCTTCCTTTGCCTTTGGCGATGTTTCTAGGAAGAAGTTGCTGCGGCTGAGGTCAAAGAGGTTGCTGCCTGTGTTCTCCTTTAGGATTTTGATGGACTCCTGTCTCACATTTAGGTCTTTCAACCATTTTGAGTTTATTTTTGTGTGTGGTGTAAGGAAATGGTCCAGTTTCATTCTTCTCCTTGTGGCTGTCCAGTTTTCCAAACACCATTTGTTGAAGAGCCTGTCTTTTTTCCATTGGACATTCTTTCCTGCTTTGTCAAAGATGAGTTGACCATAAAGTTGAGGGTCCATTTCTGGGCTCTCTATTCTGTTCCATTGATCTATGTGTCTGCTTTTGTGCCAATACCATACTGTCTTGAGGATGACAGCTTTGTAATAGAGCTTGAAGTCCGGAATTGTGATGCCGCCAGCTTTGCTTTTCTTTTTCAACATTCCTCTGGCTATTCGGGGTCTTTTCTGGTTCCATACAAATTTTAGGATTATTCCATTTCTTTGAAAAAAGTGGTTGGTATTTTGATAGGGATTGCATTGAATGTGTAGATTGCTCTAGATAGCATTGACATCTTCACGATATTTGTTCTTCTAATCCATGAGCATGGAACATTTTTCCATTTCTTTGTGTCTTCCTCAATTTCTTTCATGAGTATTTTATAGTTTTCTGAGTACAGATCCTTTGCCTCTTTGGTGAGATTTATTCCTAGGTATCTTATGGTTTTGGGTGCAATTGTAAATGGGATCGACTCCTTCATTTCTCTCTCTTCTGTCTTGTGTTTGGTGCATAGGAATGCCACTGATTTCTGTGCATTGATTTTCTATCCTGCCACTTGACTGAATTCCTGTATGAGTTCTAGCAGTTTTGGGGTGGAATCTTTTGGGTTTTCCACATACAGTATCATATCATCTGCAAAGAGTGAGAGTTTGACTTCCTCTTTGTCAATTTGGATGCCTTTTATTTCTTCTTGTTGTCTGATTGCTGTGGCTAGGACTTCTAGTACTATGTTGAATAGCAGTGGTGATAGTGGACATCCCTGCTATATTCCTGACCTTAGGGGGAAAGCTCTCAGTTTTTCCCCATTGAGAATGATATTGGCTTTGGGTTTTTCATAGATGGCTTTTATGATATTGAGGTATGTACCCTCTATCCCTATACTCTGAAGAGTTTTGATCAAGAAAGGATGCTGTACTTTGTCAAATGCTTTTTCTGCATCTATTGAGAGGATCATATGATTCTTGTTCTTTCTTTTGTTAATGTATTGTATCACATTGATTGATTTGCAGATGTTGAACCAATCTTGCAGCCCAGGGATAAATCCTACTTGGTCGTGGTGAATAATCTTTTCAATGTACTGTTGGATCCTATTGGCTAGTATTTTGGTGAAAATTTTTGCATCCATATTCATCAAGGATGTTGGTCTGTAATTCTCCTTTTTGATGGGGTCTTTGTCTGTTTTTGGGATCAAGGTAATGGTGGCCTCATAAAACGAGTTTGGAAGTTTTCCTTCCATTTCTATTTTTTTGGAACAGTTTCAGAAGAATACGTATTTATTCTTCTTTAAATATTTGGTAGAATTCCCCTGGGAAGCCACCCAGAGGGATCTTTGCACTTTAAAGATTTTGTTGCCACTTAAATTGGCATGTGTTTGTCCCAACATCCAACATCCTTACATCAAAATAAGGTATGTGCTGAAGTTCCTTGAATAGCACTGTGAAAATGTAAGAAAGGTGAAAGATCATCCCTAATGATAGTACCTAGAGTTACACGACCCTCCAAAAAACAGGCAAGGCATTCAGATGCCATCAGATCCTGGAAAGCAAAAGACAGGAAGACAAAGAAATAACAGTTTTTGACCTGGATGCAAGGGGGAAGGAGATTACAAACCCAGGCAGGCTGAATGTGGACTCTGCACTTGGTGCCTTGTAGAGACCAGTCCAATTTCATATGAATATTTTCCCCATTACATCCTCTTTGCTATAGAAAACTGAGAAGCAAGGGTGCCTTTCCTGTACTCTGGCAAGGTACACACCACCGTGGGGACATTCATCACAATATCAAGAACTAAGTTTAAAGAGAAGTGAGTGCCTTGTTCAAGAAATAAAATGCCTGCTGATTATAGTTCTGTCCCCATTAATACCAAATGAACATTTTCCATTTCACACAGCTGTTTGAATCCCAAGCTGGGTGTTCTTTTTAAGATCCACAATTAATCACCTGACAAGGAAGGCAGGGGATGTGGGTGGGAAATGAGCAAACCAAGTTGGTAGGAGAACCGTGGCAACGGAATTTGCAAGAAAACACACAATTATAGCTGCCTAAGGGGCTTACACCATGGGTGGTAATTTCCATTTACCCACAGGCTTCCATTCTGCTGAATGGAAACAGCAGGAAAACAAGCAGATGGACCTATGTGATCGTACACATTTTAAGCACTCTTGGCTGCCCCCTTTCCTTGGTCTCTGTGGGCCACATAATTTGGGAGGCTGGGGACGGAAGAAGCACAGTTATTAGTTTTCAAATTCTGAAAAATTTTCTCTGGTTCTTGAAAGAGAAACACATGTGCCTGGAAGAAGATGAGCACACCTGGGCACAGCCCAGCGACATTCCTCCGTCTTACCATTTAATATCTCATCAACATGTGTCAGTAGGGAATGTGAGCACCTGGAATAATCCCACCAGTCCCCAAACATAAGAACTCCATTTGCTTCTCTCTCTTACTACTTTCTTCTTTTGCCTCTCCCTCTGAAGAATGCTTAGATGGGCATGCGTTCAAATGGCCTATTTAGGATTCCACTTTTGGAAAAGGCCACTTTTGGATTCTAAGTTCAGCATTTACTAATACAGCTATGTATCTTGCAGAAATTTTTTTTTTAATTTAGAATTTTTGTTCTTTCTCCTTTTGTAACCAGCGTCAAGTTAGATGTGTAATCATTTTTATTTTAAGTTCCTTTTACTTGATTTCAATCTATTGGAATATTAGTTGTTCATCTTCTGCTCATTCCATAATATTTTATTAGGCATCTATTGTATGTGAGTAACTCTGGGCTATAAGGATGAATAAAGCATAGTGGCTGTCCTCAACGGGCTCCAAGTGTAGAAGGATCCCTGACATTCACAAGAGAAGCCACGTTGAAGCTTTTAAGTTTGATTCCATGGCCTATTATTGACCCCTTCCCCCATAACATGCAATAAATGAAAATTAAAAAATTAATCTCATCCAGGTCCTTTATGATGCTCAAAGAGTCATTAATTAATTAAGCTATTAGTTAATTCAGCAAATAATTAGGGAGCATGTACGTGTCAGGATGCTCATGAAACTTACATTTGTGTCGGGTAGTCATGAAAGCAGTGAAGTGTAAAGTCAAATAAGGGGTTAGAAAGAAGTAGTAGCGGTCAGGGAAGGCCTCTTGGGCATGATGACATTTGAACAACGAAGTGAATCTTACAGGTATCAGTTCCCTGCGAGTGCAGAGGGGCTGGGGCAGGAATGACCCAGGCATGCCAGCTTGGCTGTGGCAGAGAAAGGAGAAGTGAATGATAAGGAAGAGAGGAAGTGAAGGCTCTCATGTAAGGATGCTTGGTGGCAGAGGCTTTGGTAAGCCTCTTTTGGATTTTACAGAGTGGCTAAGAAGCCCTGACACAGATGAATATACAATACATGTTATTTAATATAATGTTACAGTGCAATAAAATAATACTATTTCTTTTTCCAGACTTTATGGCCACCTTGTATAAGGAAAGAGGTGGGTAACTTGTGGTGGGTTTTGAACAGAAGAGGTATATGATCTGGCTTTTGAAGGGGTTCAGAGTATGCCACCCAAAATATGCCATGCAGACCTAGGATTGTTTTGAGTTAGAGACATTGAGAACAGAGAGACACAAAAAACTCTCTGCCCTCTCCCTCTATACTAGAAGGGACAGATTTAGTTCTTTTTTTTTTTTTTTAAGATTTATTTATTTTGAGAGAGTGAGAATGAGAGAGAGAGAGAGAGCACATGAGAGGGGGGAGGGCCAGAGGGAGAAGCAGGTTCCTCGCCGAGCAGGGAGCCCGATGTGGGACTCGACCCCGGGACCCCAGGACCATGACCCGAGCCGAAGTCAGTCGCCTAACCAACTGAGCCACCCAGGCGCCCGGGACAGATTTAGTTCTTAATCACCCCAGAGACAATTTCAGATGCTTATCAGCCCACAGATGGAACCAGAAGAATCTACATAGCAAATCTTGCTAAAACTGTCCTTTTCTTCCTTAGTTTCTTCTATATAATTACTTTCTCATGATTTGCCACCCCTTCAAGCTCAAAGTCCCCTTCCTTTCTCTTGTCACTTCTCTACAGAGTTATTACTCTTTCGTTAAGATGCTACACGAGCCCAAATTCTAATCAACCCTTTGAATTACTCACTGCTGAGTGCTCACATGTATAAGCGCAAGGCACACATTAATGCATTTCTGTTTGTTCATCCCTTGTTAATCTGTCTTTTGTCAGTCTCATTTGCAGCGTCCTACCTAGCTGGAGACCCTGGGAGGGTAGAGAGGGAAAAAAGGTAAGTTTTTCCTTCCATATACTTTTCATTTTACCAAATCATTCCACCTGCTACATTGGGAATAACCGGGGAGGTGACAAGGGTGAAGCAGGGAAAGCAGGTGAGGGACTATGGAAAGAGTTTTGGTGTAATATGCTGACGGTCAGATTATAATGGAGGTGGTAAGAAGGGCAGATTCAAGACATATGTCCAAGGGAGAGCCAACAGGATTTGATGTTGGGTTGGGATGTGGTATGAGACTTAAAAAGAACAAGGACTATTCTAGGCTTTTGTCCTAAGTGACTGGTAGCCAGGAGTGGATGCTTACCAAGATGGGGAAGACTAAGGGAGGAACATGTTTGGGGTATGTGCTGGGGAGAAATGAGGAGTGGGTGGGCTTGGGCTTGTTGCCTAGTAGGAAACAAGTGGAAATGATGATTGAGCACTGGGGTATGGGTCTGGAGTTTGGGCTGGGGTGAGGGAGAAGTCTGGGCTGGCGGTCGAGATTTGAGGTCTCCAGTGTATGGCATTATCAGCAGCCCTCGGTGAGGCTGAGGTCTCCTGGGGAGTAAGTTTATTGAGAGGAGAGAAGTGAGGGCTGAGCTCTGGGCCGTGTTAGATGTTGGGAAGACAAAGAGGAATCTGGAAAGGGGACTGGGAAGGAGTGGATGGTAGGATACAGGAGTGCTGAGAGAAGGAGGGCTCCCGAGTGCCAAGTGAAGAAGATGTTTCAAGGTGCTAACGTTCAAATTGACATATGGCTGAGAGTTTGACTTAAGGAGGAGACCCCATTTTTCTTTTCTCATTTTTTACCAGCCCTGAAAGTTGACTTTTATGTCTGCAGGTATTAAGAGCTAGTGGTAGCTTTTTTTCTTTAAAGGATATTTTCAACTCTTCATTATATATATAATTATATATTATATATAATGTATATATACATAATTATATATATATATATAATTAGAGAATAAAGTAAAGTGGGTTTGTGTTGAGATGAACTGCCTCACTGAAGGTTTGGCTGTCTCCCTAGGTATGTTGATCTTAAACATTTGTATTTCATATTTATACCTCAGCAAAGAGACAATTTTCTGTATATTGCTGACCTTTGGGTCTCATAACACATAATTGAAATTGCAAAAGTTAAACTCACAAACACCAAGAACCAACAATGAAGAGTTACAGGGGTTGTGATAGAGGAACATGTACAATTTGGGCACAAAAAATAGGAATAGTCAATTTTCCTTGCTCAGTGGTTTGTTTATTTGTAACTGGCTTTGTTCCAAACTGTAATCTTCCAGTAGGTAAAATCTGTGTCTAAAAATACACATTGTTCACAGAAGTTTAGACTAAGTGCCTGGGGGTGTAACAAAGAATTAAAAAAAACAAAAAAAGAAAGGCAGGAATCTTCTTGGTGACCTATGTTGGTCAATGTGTAGTTGCTACAGACCTCTCAAATTTTCAGTTTTTCACCCATATGGTCGTTTAGATTCTAGGCCGTCAGATCAAATCCAGGCAATAGGCAAGTTTTTTTTGATGTACACAATGTTGGCTTATATTTTAAAACTGAAAGATTTTACATTGTTTTGTTTAAACTGGCCCAATAATAGGCAGGAGCTGAGTTGCAACCACCCCATCTTCACAGGGTATGCGTCCAATCTTCAGCTTGTCAAAATCCACACCGAACCTAATTTATTGATTTGAATTACTTGAGTAAGACTTATAGACAACTGAGTTTGCAATCATTGACCTACATGATTTATTTATCGTGTAAATTATTACAACCTGAGCCTTCTTTTAATACAGCCCCATGTAGCTCCCCCATATACACTTTTCAAGATGAGAAAATTAAGTCTTCATCTATGTGTTACATTGTTTTGGATGCTAATTTGGATGGTGTACAATTTCATTTAAGAATTATTTTTGATATGTCAAAATAAAATACATATGGTTCTGATCCAGTTAATAAATATATGTTGCCATATTTTCCAATGTCAAAGTATTGTAGAGAACTGACAAGCTGACTCACTTTGGTAGTCCCTACCCCTCACATTAGATCAACCCTCAGAGCCCACTGTGCTATGATCTCTGAAATGGCTTTCATTAGCTGGTCCATTTGATCATTCATTCAGGTATTTTGTATTGATGCCTTTTATGTGCCAGAAACTGCGAAGAGACTGAGATTAGAAAGGAGTAAACTTGTTTCCCTGACATCATGATTCAATGGGAAGAGAAATACAAAAGCAGACAATTGAGATCCAGTGGGATAAATTCTAGGAAAATGTCCGCCCCAGGTGCTATGGAAACAGAGCAGAGGAACCACTGACCTCATTAAATGAGGAGACCCAGAGCGGGTAACTTCCAAGATTTTTTTGTTCTTATCCATTGAATGAATGTTAAGCACCTTATTTAACACTGCTACCCTTATGTGTTGGTGTGTGATGGGCACATCAGCTCTCATTCAAGGATATTCTCTCTCTCAATTCATTGCTAGACAGATGGGGGGAGGGAGGGAAAAAAAGAAGTGGGGAAGAAAGGGAGAAAAGGAGAAAGAGGTGGAAGGAAAGGGAGAGGGGGGAGAAGTTAACATAACATTAGGGTTTCTATAACACGAGGGGCTATTTAGCAAGGAACTTTGCTGTCTTTAGCTTTGCCATATGCCATGGATCAAGCAAGTCATCATACTCTCTGCCTTCACTTTGAATATCTATTAATGAAACATTAATTTAAATAAGCCCTCCTCAACGAGGGCCCCCCATATGAACTATAGAACACAGAAAATGATTTGAGTGACTAATACCTCGATTCTTCCAAGGATAATATATAAACGCTGCCATTCTAAATGCATAGCAGAGAATTAATTCATTCCATACAATGGATGCCTTAAGGCATTTGGCCTTATTTCTCTCAAGAACCTGGCTGGGTTCTGCTGCTGCTTTTAATTGGATCATTGCTGCTCTGTCCCCCAGCACCCTGCAAGTCAGAAGTTCACATTATGAATGAGGAGTCTAGGTCACCAGGTGTCAGTGCAAATCTCACCTCTCCGTGTGATATGAGTCTCAGCTGGAGTTATGGGGTTTGATCTGTATGGCTTATTACTGCTGAGGCCTAGGTTGACATGGTTATTGTAGGCTCCTCTTCCTCGAAAATGGAAAACTCAGTAGTTTGAGAAAAGTAAGGGAGGAGAACTCTGGTGATCTAATGTGATTTTATGTCTAGTCTTCTGATAGAGTGGCCAGCAGTCCCACTTAGCTTACCAAAGAGAATTCTAAATTCCAAAGAGAATTCTAAATTTAAACTCAATCCAGTCCACCATTGATACCCCAGGAAGTCATGGTCCCAAGAGAGATAATTAAAATAGCAATAACAGTGAAAAAGGCAGCTACCATGATCAGGTGGTTGTTTTATACATCACCACATTAGATTCTCACAAGATCTCCTGACTTTTAGTCTTCTTGCTCTCCACTGAACAGCTGATGAAACTCAGAGGGGAGTTGGGTTACTTACCCAAGATTCAGGGCTGGTAAGGGGCAGAAGCAGGTTGCAAGCCAATGTCTTGATAACCTTCACAACCTTATACTATGCAGCTCTCTGTCATGGCTTGGAGGAGTTAGGTTATGCTTCTCAAAAGAGAGGAAATGGCAAGATTCAAACAGACTCCAGATGTGCCAAAGTACTAGAAAGACTGGGCAAACATGGTGATAAATAGCCTGAGGCTTGGAGGTACAGGGGTAACTGGGGGACATACTCCAGGTCCCCTGAGCAGATACCTGAAACTTAAGAAAAGATCCCCAGGTCTACAGTTGGGGTTGGTGGCACCAAGTTCAAGGCCACTGCTGCCCTGGTCAGATGCAGTGACTAGGGGAGAGAGGGACAGATACGGGGGGAATCCAGGCCCTTGTTTCCAGGTTAGTTAGGCAGGGACTGGTACTGGTGCTGTTTGTGGGTCTAACTGTTGGAGAATGAAGATGTGCCCAAATTTTTGGCTGCGGGCATTTGCTTTGATCTCCTTTGAGATCTGTTTCAATGTTTCCATGTAATACTCCCCCAAATTTGGTGAGTTCTTACCTTATTTCAAGTACCATCTTCAGGCAAATGGAGTGATTTCTGGGAGAGCCAGGGTGTCTACGTTGACATTATTCCAGGGTGGCCCTTCCCAGTCACCTACAGGTGCAAGATATTGGAGGCCCGGCTCCTTACCTGGGCAAGATGGCTCTGGATGTAACTTACACCCCTGGTTTCCCTGCAGGATTGGCTGAAGCTGCTTCTGCAGGATGTTCTTTGTTTGAAACGGCACCTTTACTTGGCTTCTTCTCCTTTTCTGTCTGTCTGTCTCTCACCAGTTTCTCCTTAATAAATAATTTGCTCATTGTCCTTGTCTCAGGATTGGCTTCCGGGGAAACTCACCTAAGACATCCAGTCTCCGTGTTGGTATGTTACGTATTTAGATACTCAGTCATGTCCCAAGCTCACGGAGAGTGGGCTTTCTTCATGGAAGAAATAGCACAGTGTTTGGATCCAGACGAGTCTTGTTTAAATACAAACTGCACCAGTGCTACTGAGCCCCTTGGGCAAGGTAGCTCCCCAACCTTGCTTGTTCCATAATGTGAGAAATGTCAATAATGATACTTAAATTGGAGGAGTCAGAATTTAATGGGATAAAGTATTTAGAGCAGCTGGTACTATATGGTACTACTTATTATAACCCCGACAAAATAAGGTTTGAGGCCTCTACTCCCAGAACAGTCATGAAGAAACTGCATTTAAAATATAAATAATTTTCCTTTTATTATGTTTTTGCATAGTTGCTCTCTTATGAAGAAAAGAAAAAAAATGTCTTATGGCGCTGGCCTTCATAGAGACAGTCAATGTCTGCTTGGAGTACTGTATTGTTTTTGCCAATTTGTTCTCTCCCTCAGGAGGCACTGTGGTCTGTGGACAGAGAAATAAATATTTTTGTTTGTTTCTTCATTCAGTATACGTCACTCCTGCATTGATCTTGGCTATTTCCCTCAAAGGGATGCATGTAGAAGAAGTTTTCACAGCACAGATAAATATTAAAGGCATATTTAACTCCCCATAGTGAGCCAGGCTGGAGAGAAAAATGGGCCCATCAGTGAAGGATGTGTTTGAAGGTATTTTAAGGGCTGGCCATCAAAGTGACCCACATGTAAGCCCTAAAAAGTGTGCCTTTCAGAAAATTTGATGACCTGTCATCTTCCTTTGGGCTTTGGTAGTGTAGGTTGAACTGAGCCCTGCATCATTTCTGTCCCTCAAGCCCCCAAGTGCTTCTTGCCTGACTCAGCGCTAACTATTCTATTCACAGAAGCATGTGCGGGCTTGATCTTTTCTGTCTTTTATAAAGAACTGGAACTTCTTTCTTGGAAGTGGTATAGGCTTTGGGTTGGGACTCATCTGCCCCAAGAAGGGGCTGAGAAAGCCTTGAAGTTTATTCCATAGGACGCCATCTCTGGTTTAGGATAAGGGACCATGTATTATCTTCTGGCCATTCCAAACCCACCAGGTTGCTTTTTTCTCTCTTTGTCTTGGTTCATCCTATTTTCTCTGCCCGGAGGGTCCATCCCTCCATCACCGCTACGCTTGGCTCCATTTACCTGGGCATCAGCTACTTCATACTCCAAGATTCAGCTCTAGCAGCACCTCCTCTATAAAACCCTTCTTGCCTCTCTAGTTCTCTTGTCCCCATCTCCTGCTGCTCCCCTGGCCCTGTGTGGAATTCTGCTGCAGCTGCTCTACCAGGCTGGTGCCAGGGACTGTGACATCCCATGAGCAAGGACCAAAAATTATTCATTCTGGATCCTTCAGTTTGAAGCACGTAATATGCACTCAATGCACATTGGCTATTAAAGGAAGAGTCATAAAGCCGGTGCTGTGTCAGATACCAGACAAGATATTGAGGAAATAAAAATATAATCCTACATTCCAGAATTAGAAGCTCCCACAGATGTGCAATTCCCGGAGGACAGGGATTTCAGTCTGTTTTGTTAGCTCTGATGTGTCCAGTCCCCTGGAACAGTGTGGAACAGTACCTGACAGGTAGGAGACCTTTAATAAGCATGTTATAAATGAAAGAATGCTTTCCACTTGGTAATAGTTACGGCTCTCTCAATGACGGGCCTTGTTTTACATTATAGCATGAGAAACGTATTGCTTTGGATTGTCAAATCAGGCATCTCTGTTTAAAAGGCAACCTTCTCTGGGAAAATGGGATGGAGGTATTTTGAATCTTGACTTAACCAAAGAGAAATAAATTAAACCCTTGTTTAAATTTGCTTTTCAAAGATTCTGGTTCATTAGAATCGTTAATGGTACCTGGAGGCCAAGAGAATCTGGTTGCTTTGGAGCTCAAGCTCTTGCCATTCGAGGTGCTATTGTGTCCATGTTCTCATACATCTAGCCATCAGCAGCCACCGAAAAAATATGTGTGGAGCTGTAGATTGTTTTATCCGATTTAGGGAGTTAAGTAGAAAATGTCTTCCTGATTGGAAGTCATTTCTGCTCTCCCTGGGTTGTTAGGTACTTCATCACGAGGGTAGATTTTGTCTCCTCTTTCTTTATACAATCTGGAAGGTTTAATAGAGGGCACTAAAACCTTTAGGAAACGGCTTCAATAACAGGCTCTGTCACTGGAGTCATTTCTGAACGACCCATGGCGGGCATCTCCGTAGGGAGTTTTGACGACAAAGTGGAATAGTGTCTTGATGTCCTAGGATAGTTTTGACTCAAAGAAGAGGGGTTTAAGGAATAACAAAGCATAACTCCGTTCCCAGACTAGAGAACCTAATGAGATTCAAGATGGCTGTGATTGATAGCAATTAAAGAAGGGGGAAAAACAATAACAAAATCTGGAAACATTGACCCTAGAGGTTTTGTCTTTGAGCACACTGTTATTATCCTCTGTTTGGTGTTATAGAGGTATCTGTTTAGAATGACATACTCTTGATTTTAGAAAAGATTAAGCTTTCCAGTTCAAACTAGATAATTAAGATATCATTGCTCCCTAGTGGCAATTTTCTGGAAGAAAGAAAGGGGGAAGGAATTTAAGAGAGGCAGTCGCTTGGCGTATGGAGCCCCAGAGGAGGTGGGAAAGGCACCATTGGAGAATTGGGGCAGAAAGGAGAATTCTGGAGTCCCTGAAGAAGAGAAGACAATAAGCTTTAGCTGAGTAACTTCTTGTGAGTGCCTGTCACATAAATTGTAGGATGTATACCAGAACTCTTCTTGGCTCTTCTTTCCTTCAGGATGTCATAAAGGGTCAGTGTTTGGGGGTGGGGGGGAGGTAAGGAGGACATGACCAGAATGGAAATGACGATTTAGGGAGTCCCGTGGAGGGTCTCCTATTGCCTAAATGGTTGGTGGAATAAAACAGTCCTGTATCTGCCTTCCTGAGTGTCTTTCCTTCCTGACTATCCCTCCAGCTATCTCTGCCTGCCGCTGAGGTGTGGAGCTGCATCCATTAGGATTTCTACCCAGGGGTCTTTGTAGATTTAGTGATTCACCCTCCTGGAAAGTGTGACTTTATTAATATTGATGCCCCTGGGAGAAGGGTTATTGTAAAAATGGACTCGTGGAACAGTCATATTTACTGCCTCAACCCATTTGCATCCGTGCTCTAGAGGGATGCATAGGTATTTTATGTTTTTTAGCATTGCTTCTTTGTGAGCAAAAGAAAAGAAGTTATGTTCCCTGAAATAAGATCTTGATTTTTCAAAGCAGAATCATAGGCTGCCTCATTTCAGGGAAGAGAAGATGCTGCAATTGGTCTGGAATCTGCTAATCGAGCAGCACAGGGGATTCACATTTATCTCACCTGTTCTGTCCTGTGGAGGAAAGCCCAATGTCCTCTCTCACATCGAAACCCTCCTTCATCCATGTCCTCACTCAAGCCACAGAGTGCTTGACCTTCCAGCCCCTTGACAGGGGCTTTCGTGACTGCTTAAGAGAACTCTTAAGAAGTGGTGCTTGCTATCCCCATCTAACTTGATGCCACGGGACTCTGGAATTACAGAGCTGGTGAACAATGAAGCTAGGACTCTAACCTGGCTTTTCCATCCTCAGGAGCCTGCACATTGAGCAAGTAAGCTTTCTTCCCTGTTTATTAATTGTTAATTAATAACTGAGTAATCCAGCCCACATTTCTGCTTTTGTATTTTACAGAGAAGCAGTTAGGACACTGCTGTATTAGTTAGGGTTCTCCAGAGAAACAGACCAACAAGAGATATATATATACCATATGTGTATATGAGATATGAGATATATATATATGGCATATATATGAAATTATATTTTTAATTAATATTAACATTATATTAACATATAAACTATATTTTATATTATTTTTATAATAAATCTCTCTTGATATATATATATATATATAATATATGTACATCGTATAGCCATCATCAGCCACCGTACCTACATATATTGTGTGATTATGAGAAGTCCCACCATTTGTCATCTGCAAACTGGAGAACCAAGAGAGCTGATGGTATAATTCTGTCCAAGTCTGAGGACCTGAGAATCTGAGATCAGGAGGCTGATGGTTTAGTCCCAATCTGAATCTGAAGGCCCAAGAACCAGTGCAGACCCCAAAGTGGAGAGTTATCCAGTCCAAATGCCAACACTGCTGAGGGTGGAGCCCTGCCTTACAGAATGCTGGCAGCTCTAGGCACGTGACAGGTGTGCAGTATGCTCTGGTGCTTTTCTTTTTTTCATCCTCCTCAACCTGGACCATTGTCCATCACCTTTTTTTCTTCACTGGTGTGCATTTATAGTCAACAGGTTCTACTTGATGCTTTATCTTTCTCTATTCCTTCCTTCAGGAAGACACCAGCTATTGGGCTTTTGTGGGGATGTTGGAATAATGAGTTACCTCATCAAGTGACATTTTTTAGTGGTCCACCTTGAGAGCTGCCAGCAGACAATGGATGAAAGAAAACCAGCTCTGGTTTGGAGTTCAGAGTCCTGGAATCTACAATCGTTTGGGAATCATTGTTTCCATTCCTAAAATTCTGAGTTGACCAGGGCATGCTGTCTGTCAGTAAGTTTCCTGAGGAGTCAGAGTGAAATCTCTGAGAAGAACAGAGTTTTTGGTCAATTGTAGGGAGGGTTGTTCAAACCACTCTCCTTGATGAAGATCCTAGCAATTGGGAGTGGTTGGTGTCATGGGTGGGAAGAAGGAAATAATGGGCATGCAAAGGATCATTTTAAAAACCTGGGAGAGCTGGGCTGCCTGGGTGGCTCAGTCAGTTAAGTGTCCGACTCTTGGTTTCAGCTCAGGTCATGATCTCAGGGTTCTGAGATCAAGCTCTGGGTCGGGCTCTGCACTCAGCATGGGGGTCTTCTTGAGATTCTCCCCCAACTTCCTCCTCATCTGCTCATGCTTTCTCTCTCCTCAAATAAATAAAAATTAAAATAAATAAGTAAATACATACATACATACCCGGGAGAGCTTCCATAGTTACAAGTTAATTTATTGTTTGAAGATATAAAATTTATCTAAATTATTATGACAATAGTTTTGGCTCCCTATAAACATTCCCTACAGCAAGAGGGTTGTGTGCTCTACCTATTTTATGTTGACAAATGAAAAGAGAAATATCTTGAGCATTATGGTGCTATCCAAAATCTTCTTGGTAAATGTTCTAGTAATTAGATGTGTGTTCGGAGGAAACTTCATTGGAATCAAATAAGCCATTATTAATTGCTGATCTCAAACAATGCCTTGCATTTGTGTGGAATGTAGTAGAGTATTAATCCTTACTTCTATGTTTCACTGACCATTTTTCCATTTTCTGAAAGCTCTTTAACTGTCTTTCCTATTTAGAAACTGCCACATTCTTCTCATAGATGACTTATGGTTTTAGAATAAGAAATATAAACAGGAAGGAATTTTCCTGATACATAAGCCAGTATTTTATTTTCAGGATTATAGAGTGTTATTGAATATGAATGCAATGTGCCTGTAACCTCTTGGCACCTACATTATATTAAAAAATACGCATCTGATAAAGCCTCAGATATGAACCATGAGTCAGGGCAATTTTTCAAAGCCATTGTGCAGAGTTCTTATGACAGCAATAAATACCTAGATATCAGTTTAATAATTGGATCCTGACAAGTTTGCAATCATGGCCACACATCACCAAAACTGTTTATTCAGCACCTCTCAGAAAAAAAAAATCAGAGGATGTTTTGTGCAAGACATTTTTAAGTATTAAAAATAAAAGCAGAAAACAAACAGAGAGGAAGTGCTAAAAAGCCCAGTTCTGAGTCTATTGCTAAGTATTTTGCATTAGTCCCATTTGAAGAGCAGGATGAGAGGGTGTCTTATATTGGATAGGTAGTCAGACCCATGCTGATATTTTGATTCCTCCTCTTAATCCCATGATGACCTTGGATACTTCATTTAACCTCTGGTTTTAAAACTTTTTTTTTAAATATAGGGATATTGTAAAAATGAAATGAGCTAGAGAATATAGATATCCTTGCATAGGTGACTGGGGCATAGTGGGCAGTGCTTAAGAAATCGTACCAAAGCTCCTTGGCTGAAGGTAACATGTAATTCACAAATCCCATTTTGAAATTTTAATCCTCTTATTTCTTTTTTTAGAAATCTTTGAAATTGGGGGAGATGGAAAGAAATTGGATGTATGGTCAATTTCTAGTCGTATCCAGCTCAGAAGAACACAGGACACAGGTACAGTACTGTAGGGATTGAGACTGTCTGGAAACATTAAGGATGCCATAGTCAGATTTTTAGGAACATTATGAGTAGGTAAGACTTTGTTGGATTTCTTAAAATGCTGAAAGAATGAGTCTAGTGGAAAGATCATTTGCTCACATGCATGACCATTACACTTTTCTCTTCTTAATTCAAGTTCAAAGATGAAGAAGGAGAATCATATAGGGCATTTCAGCTTTTTTGGTGTGTGTTTCTATTGCTCTCCAAATCCAGTTGAAAGTCAGCTCTTTTCTAGTTGTATATCACTTAAAACAGTATGATTTGGGTCAAGTTCCTTAATCTTTCCAAGCCTCAGTCCCTTCATCTATAAAGTGGTACTAATCTGGGTACCTGTCTCTAAATGGACTCATGAAGAATAAAAGGATATAGTGCATATGACATACTTATTGATCATTGACTCTTTTTAAAATGTATATATTTTTGTACTTAATGATCATTAGCTCTTTTTAAAAAGTATATATTTTTTAAAGATTTATTTATTTATTTGAGAGAGAAAGAGAGAGAGAGAGCAGGAGGGAGGGGCAGAAGGAGAAGGAGAAAGAGAATCTTAAGCAGGCTCCACAGGCAGTGGAGTCCCACACGGGGCTCCGTCTCACGACCCTGAGATCATGACCTGAGCCGAAACCAAGAGCTAGATGCTCAGCCGACTGAGCCACCCCGATGCCCCAGTAATCATTAGCTTTTATTATTATTCATCTCCCAGAATTCTTTTCCGTTTGCCCTGGCTCTTCCAGTCAGGTTTCTCCAAGGAGGAGATGAGGGTTTGAATGGCAGGTGAGTTTGTGGGCCTCCGCTAGCTGCTGCTACGACATCTTAGGTTCAGGAATGCTGCCAGTTGTAGTGATGACCTTGGAGTCTGGTAAGAAGATGAAAGTGTGACACTGACAGGAGCTGAGGCATCTGTAATTAAGAACCTTGTCTTTGAGCACTTGATTGCATCTATCTATAGATGTATATATGCGTATATATTTATTTATAAAGTATAATTAAGTTAAATGTTTCTGGTGAGATTTTTAACCCGTCCATGACGTTTCCTATGGCCATTTTCACTGCAGTTGCTTCTAGAACAAAACTTTGTTGCGAGACATTCTAAGGAATTTCAAAACTATGCATATTTTAGCTTTTGCTTTACATTAAAAAAAAGTCTTACAACGAAAATATTCACTGTGATTTACAACAAAGTGAAAACTTCAGGAATTATAGTTGCTTTCATCCCGGGATAACATTTGCTGTTTGCTGGGAATGAATATCAGCCATAAAAAATAGATGGGAGCTGCTTATTTAGTGTTTTCATTTGTTATAGCAAATCTATCTGTCAGGTGAATTTGACAACAAGATGAGCATCCCCAGTTTGATTCATACAGGTGGAGCAGGGGAGCTCTGCAGAGATTGGACTTAGGCCTGGTATATGAGGGAAATGCAGTTTCATAATGAAATCCGAATAAACGCCACAGCCAGCATACTTGACGGGATAGCACTTTAAGCCCACCTAATAGTGACATGCATTTTAGAATGTTTCCAGCTTTCAATTTATACCACCAGGGTACCTCTCTTCCAACGTGGATTTTTGGTTACAAATTACTGTTACATTACTCTGAAAGCTTAGTTTTTTTCATAGAGTTCCTTATAGGCAAAGGCCAGTGTGCTGCACAGTCATTCCTTTGTTCCACAGGACTTCTTAAATCCCTACTATGTTCTAAGTAAATGCCAGTGGCTGGGGGAGGAATGAGATATGGTTGCTTGTTCCAGGGGATGAGAGCCTGGAGGCAGAGTCAACTCACCTACAAACAAGCAAATGCAATGAAATGTTGGGAGCATTCCAGAAGTAATAGCTTATGGGGCAAGAAAGAGTTGTCATTTCCACTTGTGGGTAAAGATGTCCATATTGGAAAAGGATTCAGAGAAGAGATGAGGCTCAGGTGAAACTTGAAGTATTAGCAGGTGCTTTCAGAGAAAAGATGGGAAAAGCATTTCAGGAAAAGATATCATTTGAGCAAAGGTACAGGGATGTGCAATCCATGAGCCAAATGGGAGGATCCCATTTGACTTCAAGTGGGGACTCTGATCATGCCCACCAGCTAAAAAAATGTAGGAGTTATGTGAGATGCCCAATTTTAAAATGCACTGAAAATAGGTTAGGAGTGGCTTGCCTTGCCTTGTGTAGATATATCTTATTTACCCCTTCCCAAAATTCCACTGATTGGAAACTGCTCCATTAGCTTTATAATAGCATCCTGGAGTGGGGGTATGGTGGGGAGCTACAATATTTAACTGATTATAGATTAGTTGTAAGATGTATACAGACTTCAGATACATTAACATGCGAATAGAAATGTATGTTCTAGAACTGAGGAAGTACAGTCTCTGGAGCCGCTCTGTACCACCTACTCCAAGTAGGACACTACCATAGACACTTTATCAGTAGGGCTGGTTTAGAGTTCACTGAGTCACCCAGATAACTGGGTCTCATCAGCATCTCTGGCTTTATACTTTACCAAGGTGGAGCAAAAATAGGCATCTGCATCTTGTTTCAGACCTCCAGGTTCACCAGCACCACTATTCCTTACTGAATACATTGCTGGTCTTCACTGCCCAAGTTTTCCATTAGTAGACTTGGAGAGGTTAACCACTGTATCCAAGGCCACACAGCTGGGAATGAGTGGACCCACAGTTTGTCTCCAGGCTGGGGAATCTGTGCTTTTTCTGTCATACAACGCTTGCTCTTTTGTTTTGCCCCTACTCTCCTTGATGACGTAGTGCTGAGTAAGGCTGCACTAACTTAATATCTCATTTGTATTGGGTGATGAAGACATGGGCCAGGTTGAGGGTGGTCTACTTTTCTAAAGAGAAGACTTTCATCTGTAGAGCAGGAGCAAACTAATGAAACAAACCTGACAAAGACTAGATTCACCAAATATGTCTATTTTAACTCGAATATGTCTATTTTAACTCTTTAATTATGCATACTCTAAAATACTGCAAGGTACAGAAACAATCACCAAGGGGATAAATGCTTGTGTTCAATTTTGTATTTGGGTCAAGCAAACTAAGAAACTGCTGATGATGAAATAATCCTGGAAAATCTTTAGCTTTCAATAAGTTAATAAATAGACTCTCCAGTAAGCCAGAAGATGATTGCCATTCTTTATTTGTATGTAAGATCATGTGCATTTTCTTCGACTGTCTTGCTCTCTTGTTCCAGCTCTCAATGGCAGGTGAATAGTATCTTAACTAAAGGTGATGCAGGGTTCAGCTTTCTCTAGTGTGCACTGGTCCAGTCTGGAATTTTATTTTGATTTGCTCTTTTCCTTAAATCCTTTCTCCGTAGGGTCAGGAGTCTGCTTGCCTGCTAGGCTGAAATCTTGGGCTTTCACTCAAGAGTCAAAGAACACAATAGTCAAGAACAAAACCCTGTGGGAATCTAGCCTGCTGAAACTTGTTCCCAGTTCACCATTCGAATAGGAATGGTGGAGATGACCCTTTGTTTGTACGGTTGGAGACAGTGTGGACTCTAACAATAATCACTGAGGGCAATGAGGATCGTCACTCCTCCTGGCCTGCAATCCCTGTCTCTCCATCTCAACAGTTCTGACATCTCAACTCTCCTCTCCATTCCGCAGCCTCTGCCTCATCCATGTCCTTGTCACTGCTTGCCTGAAATGGTCACTATCCCTCCGGGTTCATTCTATGAGCCCTGCCTTTCACTCTTCTTCATCCTCCTCACCGAAGTTGGAGGTTTCTTCAAAGCACAACTGTGATTCGATCACTTCCCTGCTTAATGTTTTTAGAGATTCCCCATTCCTTGTAGGGCTAAACTTCCAAGCAAAGCCAATTAGACCTTTATCTGGAACATAATTGTCTTTCCAGTGTTAGTTCTTGAGACTGTCCCCTGGGCTGCCCTGCTCTGGCTTTGTCAAAATACCTGCAGTCCCTCTAACCTGCTGGGTGTGCCCCGTAACCAGCTGTTATTTTTTCTTTCTCCTGTTTCATCTACTTGGTAAACAACAGGACTATTTCAAGATTAAACTCAAACCTTACCTCTTCTGTGAAGTCTTCCCTGAACTTATCAAGGAACTGACCACTGCCCATTTTTGGTTCCTCCTACGTCACTCAAGTACATGGACTTTGGGGTCATGAAGTATAGAAGTAAGTGTGCTATGGACTGAAACATTCTCTAAAAATCATATGCTGAAGCCCTAATTCCCAGTGTGATGGTGTTTGGGGGTAGAGCCTTTGGGAGTGTCATGAATTTGTCAAATTAACGCTTGTTAAATGAAGCACCGGGTGCTGGATGGTTGAGCTGTGGTTCAACAACACACCACAAAGGAAATGTAAATAACAAAGTTTATTACTCACGGGTCCTGGAAGAGTCCCTGGAATGCCTCGAGGAGTCACAGGGTGAGGTCAAGGCAGAATGCAGAGAGAGAGAGAGAGAGAGAGAGACAGGACCTGGGGCACACGCCTTCATGAGGGTCTGTGGGTGAAATGCTTTGGGGTTCCCAAGCCAATGCTGGATTGGTCAATTCAAAGCAAAAGCATGGGGTTCTGGTAAGCCTCACCAGGGTCTTAGCTAAGGGGTGCAGAAGGTGAAGGCCCTGGGAGACAGAAGAGACTGTTGACCACAGGGGCTCTTGGGAAAGTCATATCAGGAACTTATATCTGCCTGCAACTCTGCAGGCTGCTGTCAAAGGCATGAGCTTTCAAGAGGGGAAGGAGTTAGTGTCAATTTGAGGTCCCCACAAGCCACTCAGCTAAACAAAATGGATGCCCAGGGAGCAATACCATGGGGTAGCTTAACTAAACTCTCCACAAGGAGGTAATTAAATTGTGAAGGTGGAGCCCTCATAATGGGATTAGTGCCCTTCTATGGGGAAACAGGGGAGGGGGGGATGATCTTTATCATGTGAGGCCACAGTAAGAAGGCATCCACTTGCAAATCAAGAAGAGGGCTCTCACCAGGAACCAAGTCAGCTGGCCACCTGCTCTTAGATTTTCCAGCCACCAGGGCTGTGAGGAATAAATGTTGGTTGTTTAAGCCATGCAGTCTAGAAACTAAAAAAAAAAAAAAAAGTTCACAGACACAGGGAACAGAATTGGTGGGTTGAAGACAAAATGGGTGAAGGGAGTCAAGGTACAAATTTCCAGTTATAAAATGAATAAGTCATGCACAGCATGGGGACTATAATTAATAACACTGTATTGCATATTTGAGAGTTGCTATGAGAATGAATCTTAGAGGTTCTCATCACAAGAAAAAAATTCTGTAACCAGGTATGGTTAACTAGACTTGTGATGATCATTTCACAATATATACAAATATTGAATCATTATGTTGCACACCTGAAACTAATGTAATGTATGTCATTATACCTTGGTAAAAAAAACTAAACACAAAGGAATTAAAAATGCAAAAAAAAAAAAGAGAGAGAGAGAGTAAGACTATCTTAGAAAGAACTTTGGGTATTACTAGAGCTACATAGGTCAACTGGAATCAGAAGACATCAGAATTTAAATGCATTTTTGAAGACTTACTGCCAACAAAACTTCAATCCTGGAAAATACACAAACAGAACAAAACGGGCTTTCAATTTTGGAATAAATAAGTCACAGGGATTCAAGGTACAGCACAGGGAATATGTCCCTATATTGGTTTTGATATAGCACTGTCTGGGGACAGATGGTAGCTACCTTTGTGGTGAGCACAGCATAGCATGTAGACTTGTCAAATCTCTATGTTGTACACCTGAAACTAATGTAACATTGTGTGTCAACCCTACCTCAACTTAAAAAATACAAATCTTTTTCCCTCAATTAAAAACCCTGTACTTGTTTGATCTTGAGTTTGATCTACGTTTGCTGCAGCAAGAAGGCTGGGGAAGCAGTGACTTTCCCAAGGAAGACCCTGCCCACATCCCCTTCAGCTATGACAGAGAGAATGGCGGAGAGTGGACCGAGGCATTCCTCCTGGAAAACGGAATCAAAGCTTAATCATGGAGCTTCCCTCACCCCGAATCAGCTGGATCTCATAACTAGGCCAGAGACTTCTGTGTGTCCTCCTTTCTTTCATGGTCAGGCTGGGAATTTTTATTTTCCTGGCCCTGGCTCACTGTTGCTTATTGAGTGTGCATATGCATATGGTGAGCAGGAGACTCTCACTGGACCATGAGCAACCACACAGGTATCTATGTGGTCTCCTGGGGGAGGGGCTGACTGCTCCATGGCAACCAGTAGCCTGGACCACGAGGGATACAATGCTTGATGCTCACCAAACCCATTTCCTTTTCCTCCTGGTCATCCAGAAGGCATTTCCCAGATCCTTTAAAAAAAATCTGTACTTGCTGAAGTTAGATGGGACTCTGGGTTGGAATTCTGGCCCCTGGAATGTGGATGGAATTGGCTAGCCCTTCAGGGCTGGCCCTACAACCTCCTCTTACAGAAGCCTCCACAGTTTCTCTCATCTCCATCTTCCAGCTAGATTTTGAAACCCAGGGCCACTTGGGGGACTATACATGGAAGACAGTGAAGCCTCTACACTGAGACAGAGAGCCCCCCCACCCCAGCTCAGGACTGTGCCATAAGTGAGCAATGAGCTCTGGTTGTTTTAGGCTTCTGAGATTTGGGGTTTATTTCTTATATCAATTAGCTATTCTGACAACTCCTATCAAACTTCTGCCTTTAACCTCAGTAGTTAGCAGGGTTTCTGGAAAATAGTAGGTACTCAGTGCATATTTGTTGAGTTAGTGTATAAAGTTATCTACCGAATTTAAGGTAAGCATTTAATAGTAACTGCTATGTGACAAGAATTCAGAAAAGTGCCATAGGACAATAATAACTAAGAGAGTGTTTTCGTCCTCAAATAGTTAAAAATCAATTTTTTTAAAAAGTTGTATTTTACTTTATTCAATTATTTTTTTCTTATTGGCTTTGGAGCATCTTAGAGTAAATGCAGATGCAATAGAATGAAATTCAATATCAGTAAGAATGAAGAATCAGGATCAGGGAAATAGAAGTTTTAATGGGCAGTCAAGATCAAGATGAAGACATGAGACTGATAATAGCAAGCTGTAACACTCCCACCTCCTGGCTCCTGGAGTTGAGCATCTTAGCTTCTTGGAAGCTAAACTGGAAAGTAGACATGGCTAGAAACGTAATTTTTATGCAAGAGAGGGAAACCCAGGAGAAACAAAGCAATGGACATTGTGAGGTGTAAGTAGCCACTTTTTTTCTATTCCAAAAATTCCCTTTGAACTTGGAATTGAGAACATTTCACTTTCCTTTAACAACCTAGTTATTTATTAGCATTGGGAAGGCCATTAGCATTCAAAAAAATTTTTTTAAGGTAAAGTTTTATTTACAGTGTGACAGAAATAGTTCTTTAAAGTGCTAGTGACAATACTATACATTTAGGTGTACTTGGATCTAATGCAAAATTTTGAGCTAGTTACTCCATGCTGCATACCTAAAGGGAAGGAAAAATGACTGTTGAAAAATACTTCCTAAGTGCCTATTACATAGTAAGCACTCGATAAATATGTGTTGAATGAACACTGTAGCTACTATCAGATTAAATTTCAGTTGAATTAGAGTTGGTTACTTTTTATAGATTGAACTTTATTAAAGTTCCTTTCAATAGGCCTTACATAATAGACCACATTGATTTTAATAAAATGTGCATTGATTAAGGCAAAATGTCAGTTTTCTACTCAGAACACAATCTCCCACAGTCATTAAACAACAATATAATTTTATGAAATCAATTCCATCCATTCATTTTAATTAAGGACAACTTTTTTGTTTGACCTTCCTTTTATTTTGGAGGACACTTGATTAAGATTTAGTAAAGAGTTAATCATGTCACTCAAAGCACTCTTAAGATCTTAAAAAAAAAAAAACAACTCAAAACAGAAACTGCAATTATGTTGTCTTGATGGCCTTACCTAAAGACATAAATAAAATACATCCATCACATCACTTTAAATTTCAGGTTGAGGTGAGAAGGCCGAGTATTTGAAAAGTTACTTTTTTTGGAGCCAAATTCCTCTTATCTACTAATCTAGAGTCAGATTCTGAAGGCAAATGATAAAGCAGAAGAGTTTGGCCTTTGGAACCCCCCCTCTTCCAACACTTTTCTTCCCTTTCTCTTTTATCACTATTCAACTCACTTTCATTTCACATTAGAGAATATATGTCCACAAGTGTCCCCCAAGGTGCTAATGGCAGATTAAGGTTCATATGCCTTAACATCCAAGGGTTTTTGCATCAGAACAGAAGAAAATGCCTTGGTTCTTGAACTGCAACCTTATTTCTGACTCCAGACTGAATATGACTGCCTGACCCACAGCGACAGCAGACTGGAGATGCTGTTTAAAAAAAAAAATTTAATGAGCTTTGTACCTATGTCAAGGAGACCAGTGGGGACTGACCCCTGCCTCTTGTCACTGCTGTGTACCTAATAATAACAAGAGCCAACAGCCATGCCCGCAGGATATCTCAAAGACTAATTATAATCAAGTATCGGATTATAACTAATTATCCAATTTTGATGAGCTGTTTATATTTAATTTTTTGAATATTTCATTATTAAAAGGATGACCTTATAAAATGTTCCAGGTGAAAGAGAGACATGTATAAATTTTCTGGGTACAATTTATTTATCTTTAATCCCATCTAATTCTCTTACTCTATGTGTGAATTTATCATTATTAAAAAAAAGATAAGCAATGTGTCCTGTACATTCATGAATTTCAGGGAACATGGCCACCTACAGAGGGTGAAAAACAAAACTAAAGTGGATAAATTGTGTTTTAATATCAAACAATAAAAATCTAATGAGTTCCAGTCATTTCTCTCCTTCCGCCTCTCCTCCCTCCCCTTCTCTCACTTTGGCTTTTCTGTACTATCTGTTTGGTTTCTGATTCTTCCTCTTCCAAGTAGAAGACGAGCATTTTGAGAATAAGGCCTGTCTTCTATCTTCATCCCACTTGTGTTCATTATGGCATCTAATTCATGGTAAGTCCTCAATCCATGCTTATTGAATGAATGAATAAACGAATGAATGAAAATCACTCTTCTCTGTGAAAATTTCAATAACCTTTTACCCCTGCACTCTGCAAAACAAAAACATCCTTGGAGAAAGTCAATGTAGTATAATAAAAACTTATTCAGGATTAAGCTCTTTGAAAAAAAAATCTTACATGAATAAGTGTAATTTTCTTAATGATGAAGTAAGGCTTCCTACTCCTTCCTGTGGTCATTTCCCAGCTGTTCACTGAGGACTTGTTAGACAGACAGCGTTGAGCTAAGCAATGTGGAGAACTGATAAAAATACTACAGCATTCCTGTCCACAAGCTGTAATTTGGGAAAACAAGCAAGTGTAGGTAACAATCTCTGAAAACACCAAAGATTCCTAAAACTGAAAGAACTATCACAAGAAAGGCTCTGCTATGAGGCAGATGCAAACCAAAGATGGGCTGGATGAAGCTTCATGAAGGGGTGAGGCATTCACTTGTGTTGAAGCATGGGTGGTTCATGGATTCAACAAAGCAACACTGTATCATGAGTTTCGGAGATCCCCATGACACCTGGTTGATCCCGTGTGGAGAGCAGAGTGTCAGGAGCACCCTGAAAAGGAAAGATGGCATCAGTGTTCATACGGACCCAAGTCTAGGCAAGGGGCAACTTCAGATGGCACCACCCACCCCAGCCAACCCCAGGAACCTTTGGGTACTTAGGAACTCTTGAGAAAAATGGCCATGCAAAGCATGGGGTCCTTGTGGAGCCAGGTCTGGGCCAGGAGCCCAATTTCTTTGCTTGTGACTAAAGGTGATACAGGACAGGTCTTGGTCCCAAGTTTGCTTCTTACTAGATGTGAACACCAAGCAAGTTTCAACCTCTCTGGGTCTTATTTTCCTCTTCTCTAAGATAAAGATAATAATCTCAGAGGGTTGTTTGGAGGGAAGAATGAATGAAATATTTATTGAATTCCTGTAATATGCTCTGGAAAAACAGCAGTGAACAAGACACCTAGAAACTCCTCTCCTATAATTTACAATTTATTCTATGAAGTCAGAACTGTGCTGAGCAAATCATATGTTCTCCATAAATGTAACATAGCTATTATTATTGGTCCAAATGGTAGATCTTCTCCCCAGGGCATGTTTCAGGCCTGCCTAGTTTCTTTTTTGATGCTTCAGTGCGAAGCCATGACTTCTCTTGGGCTTTACAGGGTTGGGGAAGAAAGGATAGTGTCCAGGGGAGGAGCGGTTTTGCTTGTCTGACAAAACCCAAGGATTATTGTAAGAGTATCTAGAGGAGAGGAACACAAAGACCACAAGGCCCTCTCTGTGTCTTTCTTCCAACAGAGATTTTTCTGGTGATTGGGTAGCAAAGAGTTAAGGTTCTACATGCTGGTGAGGCAGCTCTCCCCTGGTTAGATAAGTGAAGCTTTCTCTGCGTGAACGGTGTGGAGACCCTAAATCACAGCTAAACGTGTACGTAGTCACAATATATGTGGTAGGTTTACGTTCAGGGATGATTCCTCCTGATGCCTTCAACATAAATTCTATTAATAGAAAAATGCACTCGATAATTTTTCTAGAATGCAGACATTTCTAAAAGGAGTGCAAAGTTCCATTTTTCTTTCCATTCTGTTTTCTGGCTTTCAAACATTTTTGGACCTGAAAAATATATTTAAAAAATTCCCTTCCTGGATTTGCTTCTAAAAAAGGCTGTGTGAACCCTGGAGACACTGTTTGTCCTTTGAACAAGTGCCTCCCATATACCCAAGTGTGATTTAACACAGTAATTAAAGGATACCTTAGTCATAATTGGGTTTAGCTTTATTTTCTGCTCAGGAGGAATTCTGTCTGAAGTTCACTTCCTTTCATGTTTAAATGAATACGTCACATGCACTGTAGTTGAATAACAGGAACACCAATTATATTTGCTACAGTTATTTTTTCCCTTTGTCCCGCAATAAAGCATTATCTCCATGTAGAGAGTAAAATTGACATTTGTGGAGTAAGTTTATGTAGAGGTGTTAACTTATTTGTGATCAACACTCTAGCAAGAGTGTAAGGCTACTATCTGGGACCATTTTCTTTATTTGATCTCTTTAGAAGATAGTCATAGTTTGGTGATTGTTAATCACCTAATTAAGGTAATTAAGTTAAAATAAAATCATTAGGGTGGGCCATAATTGAGTATGACTTGTATCTTTATAAGAAGAGGAGATTTGGACACACACACACACAGAGGGAAGCCCCTGTGAGAAGACAGCCATTGATAAGGCAAGGCGAAACGTCTCAGAAGGAACCAATCATGCCAAAAACTTTGACCTTGGACTTCCAGCCTCCAGAACTTCGAGAAAACAAATTTCTATTGTTTAACCCCCCAGTTGGTGGTATTTTGATATGGCGGCCCAAGCTGACTACTCTAGTGAATCAATACTTTACAGTCACACAAAACAGCAGGAGAAATCAGTCCACTTGGGAATTTTACTTCCTTGATATTTTAGCTGAATCATAAGAACTGAGTGTAGACCCAAGAGAAAGGTGAGCAAAATTGGGGAACAGCAAGCCTTCCTCTGCCACAATTTTTGAAAGTTTCCTTTCTCTCCAGGTCTTATGCTATAATAATGACTTGTAAAAAGTGCAATGAACATGAGATTAGAGAGGGTATGTGATGTGTCTGAGGTCATAAAACCGATATGTGATGCAACTGAGAGTGAAATCTGAGCCCAAATGTTTCCAAAACCTCTGATATTTTTACTATACTGGTCTAACAAAGCGAATTTAGAAGAGATGTTTTAAAAGAGGGAAAGCTCTATGGTCACATATATTTAGAATACCACATACACACAGCCCTCTCTTGAATATTTAAAATGGACTTTGACTATGGACCCTGAGAAACAAACTGAGGGTTCTAGAGGGGAAGGGGGTGGGGGGATGGGTTAGCCTGGTGATGGGTATTAAAGAGGGCACGTTCTGCGTGGAGCACTGGGTGTTATGCACAGACAATGGATCATGGAACACTACATCAAAAACTAATGGTGTAATGTGTGGTGATTAACATAACATAATAAAAAAAATAGACTTTGATATATTAAAGGACATGAAAACACTGGAACCCTGCCCAGAGCCACCTCAGATCCTCCTTTGGAGTCATCCCCATGATATGGTAACTCAAGGTTGCTGAGAGCACAGGTGTGGGCCACCAGCACCCTTCCTTCTCTAGCACTAAGACTAGTGTCTGTTCTGATTATTCACTGACGATGTCATTTAGCTTCCAGAAGTCCCCACTTCCTGGGTATCCTGATGTGCTGCTTCAAACCCTGACCACATTGTTATCCAGATTAATGGAGCCATAGGAGGGCACCACAAAAGGATAGTCCTGGCCTCTGTTGACCTTCTGTCTGCCAGCAAATGGGGCCCCTGATTAGAGTAGCCATTCTCTGGTGATAGACGAGGCACCCTCGGTAGCATCACTGGCACCTCAATGCTAAGTGTCTATTGTCTATCTGGTTGCCCGCATCTGCGGATACTCCCCATTGTTTAGTGTTTTCCCAAAGTTCGCTCCACATGGCCATTTTTGAAGCAAACACTTCAGCTCTGAGAAAGCCAACGTTGGACAAGAAAGCAAATCATGGGACAGTCATGGAGGCCAATGTAGACACCAGCTGTGTATCTTGCAATCTACTAGCACAGAGAAGGCGTTACTCCTGGGATAGGACTTAAAGAATGGCTGTGCCTGTGGGGTGGTTTGGGATAAGGGGGTGCCAAGGCATTGGGTCCCTCTTTTAAGCAATGCTATTGAAGTTCATCTCCAATTCATTAAAACATAAATGCTGGCTTATCATAGATATTGAAAATATCAGGCTTATTAATAAAATGCATAATACTTACATAGCACTTGCTCTATGCCAGGCAATACTGTCTAAATGTATAATCAAATCAGTAGTGTATTATAACTATCATCATCATCATCATCCCCTTTCCAGGTGAAGAAATTGAGGTAGAGAAAGGTTATTTAATTATAGAGCCAGAATTTGAGCCCAGGCCCATAGAATCTCTGCTGTTAATTATCAAACAACTACACTACTTTCTGGTCAGGAAGGCAAGATTTGACCTAATTATCTATGGCATTCCAATACATGACTTTTGTGGCAGTCAACATAAAGGTAGTGAAAATGTAAATAATTGGACATTTTTTTATTTTAAATTTTAAACTTTTTTGGGCTGGTTCAGCAGAAACTGAGAGGATCAGCAATAGAATGAATATTGTCAGTTTTAGGAGAAAATTCTGACTTCTTAGGACTAAAAGTGGCCTAATAACTATTGATTCAATGGAAAGTCATCAAGATAGGTTGATGTGGTTTCCTATGTCAAGTGGCATCAGTCATGTCACCAAAGATCATACTAGCGATCATTTGGACATTTTTGGAATGATTTGATGAATAATTTATGCTATAACATGTAAAAATTGATAATTAGTTTCACAGTTTGGTTTGTTTAGAAAAAACCCTAAATGTAATATTTTAATATGTAAATGTATAGATTTCTATATTAATATTACTGTACAACTGGTTAAATAATTTGAATATACACCTGTGAATGCCAAATTTCACAAAAGTTGTTCTCATAGTCCACACATTAAGAGTTATATTATATAATCTGATGCATTCATTTGAATTATGTTCTCCCCAAATTTATGTCACTCGGAACCTCAGAATGTAAGGCAATGGAGTCTTTGCAGATGTAATTAGTTAAGATGATGTCATAGTAGATTAAGGTGGATCCCAAATCCAATGCCTGGGGTTTTTATAATAAGGATTCAGATAGGAGTAGAGGAGACCTGGATTTCGTCTGGTCTCAGGAATTCAGCTGAATAGGGATCAAACCATTCTGAACACCTACGAACTCAACAGGAGACCAAAGAAGAGCGTAGCAACAACTCTCTGAACAGAGAAGCGACCACTTACTGGAAGGTAGGACGTGCGGAGAAGTGAATCCAAGGTGATAGTCGGGAGGATAGACGGTGGGGGAGGGGGCCTCCATCGGCAGCTTCTGGCAAGTGATAGAGCCGCGGAGCACAAAATCAGAACTTTTAGAAGCCGGCTTCGCTGAGGGACGTCACTCCAGTGGCTAAGCGGGGGGTGGAACCCTCGCAGGACAGTGTGGTCTCAGGACCCTTGGGGTCACAGAAAGACCAGGGGTGCCTGAGTGCGGCAGAGCTCCCAGGTATCGGAGCAGGGAAGCCGGCTGCAGGGACGGAGCCGAGGCGCGGGCTCTCAGCTCGGGGTTGCCATAAACTGTGATCTGCGGCCCAGTCGGGCCACTGCTCCTCCAGCAGGGACCCAACAAGCGGCAGATCTGGGGAGACTCCCCTTCCTCCCCTGGGAGGAGCGGCGCGGGAGCGCACCGCAGGGATCTGCTGGGTTTGGAGACTCCACACGGGGTCGGGTGCCAGAGATAGAAACGCTCAGTCACAGGCCGGGTGAGCACGGAGTGCGGCCAGAGACCAGGGAGATGGGAGTGACTGCTTTTCTCTGGGGGCGCACTGAGGAGCAGGACCCTGAGTTCTCAGCTCCTCCAGGTGGAGATTGGGATGCCACCATTTTCACTCTGGTCCTCCAAAGCTGTACCGAGCGCTTGCAGGGAACAAAAGCTCCCGAGAGCAAACCCCTGCAGATTGCTTAGGCCGGACCGACAAGGGCGGGGCAATTCCGCCTCCGGCAAAGACATTTGGGAACCACAGCAACAGGACCCTCCCCCAGAAGATCAGCACGAACAGCCAGCAAGCCAAGACCAAATTTACCCATCAAGGAGAACGGGAGAACTCCAGCGCTAGGGGAATCCTGCACATAGAATTCATGGCTTTTTTTTTTAACCATGATTAATTAGTTTTTCAAAGTTAATTTTTTTAAACTGTTTTTATTTTAATTTTTCTTTTTCCCTTTTCCAACGAACATCTTATCAATCCCTTTTTTTAAAACAACATTTTTTATTTTTCATTTTTAGAGTCATATTTTATCACTTCATAGTAGTTACCCTTATTTTTGGCATATATATATAAGTTGTTCTCTCTTTAAAATTTTGAGATACAGTTTCTTCTAACAGATCAAAATATACCCTAAATCACTAGTGTATGGCTTTGTTCTAGTCTCCTGCCTGATCACATTCTCTCCCTTTTTTTTTTAAAATCTTCTGCTTTCTTTTTTCAAACAACTTCTTATCGTATCAATTCCTTTTATAAAATCTTTTATAATTTTCATCTTTACAGTCATCTTCCATCCCTTCATTGTATCAACCCTTATTTTGTACATATATAAGTCTTTCTTCCTTTAAAATTTCAGGAGACACTTTCTTCTAACAGACCAAAATACGCACAAAATCTAGTGTGTGGCACTGATCTATGCACTAACCTGATCATATTTGATCATATTCAGTTTTTTTGTATTGTTCTGTTTTTGTTTTTATCTTTTTCTTTTTGTTTTTTTTTTTTTTCTTTCTTTTCTCTTTCTTTTGTCTTTCTTTCCCTTTCTTTTCCCCTGGTTTCAGGTGTTTTCTAATTTGTATAGAGTATATTTGCTGGGGACGTTGTTAACCTGTTAGCATTTTGTTCTCTCATTCATCTATTCTCCTCCGGACAAAATGACAAGATAAAAAAAATCACCTAAGCAAAAAGAACAAGAGATAGTACCGTCAGCCAGGGACCTACTCAATACGGACATTAGTACGATGTCAGACCTAGAGTTCAGAATCATGACTTTAAAGATACTAGCTGAGCTTGAAAAAAGCTTGGAAGTTTTAAGAGAAACCCTTTCTGGAGAAATAAAAGAACTAAAATCTAACCAAGTCGAAATCAAAAAGGCTATTGATGAGGTGCAATCAAAAATGGGGGCAGAAATGAGGCAGAAGAGAGGATCAGCGATATAGAAGACCAAATGATGGAAAATAAAGAGGCTGAGAAAAAGAGAGATAAACAACTACAGGATCACGAGGGCACAATTTGAGAGATAAGTGATACGATAAGACAAAACAACATGAGAATAATTGGGATCCCAGAAGAAGAAGAAAGAGAGAGGGGGCAGAAGGTATATTGGAGCAAATTATAGCAGAGAATTTCCCTAATGTGGGAAAGGAAACAGGCATCAAAATCCAGGAGGCACAGAGAACCCCTCTCAAAATGAATATAAATAGGTCAACACCCCGACATCTAATAGTAAAACTTACGAGTCTCAGAGACAAAGAGAAAATCCTGAAAGCAGCTCAGGAGAAAAGATATGTAACCTACAAGGGTAGAAATATTAGATAGGCAAAGGGCTATCCACAGAGACCTGGCAGGCCAGAAAGGACTGGCATGATATCTTCAGAGCACTAAATGAGAAAAATAGGCAGCCAAGAATACTATATCCAGCTAGGCTGTCATTGAAAATAGAAGGAGAGATAAAACGCTTCCAGGACAAACAAAAACTAAAGGAATTTGCAAACACGAAACCAGCCCTCCAAGAAATATTGAAAGGGGTCTTCTAAGCAAAGAGAGAGCCTAAAAGCAGCATAGATCAGAAAGGAACACAAAAAATATACAGTAACAGTCACCTTACAGGCAATACAATGGCACTAAATTCATACCTTTCAATAGTTACCCTGAATGTAAATGCCCCAATCAAAAGACACAGGCTATCAGATTGGATTAAAAAACAAGACCCATCCATATGCTGTCTGCAAGAGACTCATTTTAGACCCAAAGACACCCCCAGGTTGAAAGTGAGGGGGTGGAAAACCATTTACCATGCTAATGGACACCAAAAGAAAGCTGGGGTGGTAATCCTTCTATCAGACAAATTAGATTTTAAACCAAAGACTGTAATAAGAGATGAGGAAAGACAGTATATCCTACTTAACGGGTCTATCCAACAAGAAAATCTAACAATTGTAAATATCTATGCCCTGAACATGGGAGCAGCCAGTTATATAAGGCAAACAAAAGCAAAGAAACACATTGACAACAATATAATAATAGTGGGGGACTTTAACACCCCCCTGACTGAAATGGACGGATCATCTAAGCCAAAGAACCACAAGGAAATAAAGACTTTAAATGACACACTGGACCAAATGGACTTCACAGACATATTCGGAACATTCCATCCCAAAGCAACGGAATACACATTCTTCTCTAGTGCCCATGGAACATTCTCCAGAATTGATCACATCCTAGGTCACAAATCAGGTCTCAACCAGTACCAAAAGACTGGGATCATTCCCTGTATATTTTCAGACCACAATGCTTCGAAACTAGAACTCAGTCACAAGAGGAAAGTCAGAAAGAACTCAAATACATGGAGGCTAAAGAGCATCCTACTAAAGAATGAATGGGTCAACCAGGAAATTAAAGAAGAATTAAAAAAATTCATGGAAACCAATGAAAATGAAGACACAACTGTTCAAAATCTTTGGGATACAGCAAAGGCAGTCCTGAGAGGAAAGTATAGAGCAATACAAGCCTCTCTCAAGAAACAAGAAAGGTCTCAAATACACAACCTAACCCTACACCTAAAGGAGCTGGAGAAAGAACAGCAAATAAAGCCTAAACCGAGCAGGAGAAAAGAAATCGTAAAGATCAGAGCAGAAATCAATGAACTAGAAACCAAAAGAACAGTAGAACAGATCAACGAAACTAGGAGCTGGTTCTTTGAAAGAATTAACAAGATTGATAAACCCTTGGCCTTACTTATCAAAAAGAAAAGAGAAAGGACCCAAATCAACAAAATCATGAAGGAAAGAGGAGAGATCACAACCAACACCAAAGAAATACAAACAATTCTAAGAACATATTATGAGCAACTCTATGCCAGCAAATTAGATAACCTGGAAGAAATGGGTGCATTCCTAGAGATGTATCAACTACCAAAACTGAACCAGGAAGAAATAGAAAACCTGAGCAGACCTATAACCACTAAGGAAATTGAAGCAGTCATCAAAAATCTCCCAACAAACAAAAGTCCAGGGCCAAATGGCTTCCCAGGGGAATTCTACCAACATTTAAAGAAGAATTAATACCTATTCTCCTGAAACTGTTCCAAAAAATAGAAATGGAAGGAAAACTTCCAAACTAATTTTATGAGGCCACCATTACCTTGATCCCAAAACCAGACAAAGACCCCATCAAAAAGGAGAATTACAGACCAATATCCTTGATGAACATGGATGCAAAAATTCTCACCAAAATACTAGCCAATAGGATCCAACAGTACATTAAAAGGATTATTCACGATGACCAAGTGGGATTTATCCCTGGGCTGCAAGGCTGGTTCAACATCCGCAAATCAATCAACATGATACAATACATTAACAAAAGAAAGAACAAGAATGAGTGCTTTTCCCCTAAGGTCAGGAACGCGGCAGGGATGTCCACTCTCACCACTGCTATTCAACATAGTATTAGAAGTCCTAGCCACAGCAATCAGACAACAAAAAGAAATCAAAGGCATCCAAATCAGGAAAGAGGAAGTCAAACTCTCACTCTTTGCAGATGATATGATACTGTATGTGGAAAACCCAAAAGACTCCACCCCAAAACTGCTAGAACTTATACAGGAATTCAGTCAAGTAGCAGGCTATAAAATCAATGCACAGAAATCAGTGGCATTCCTATGCACCAACAACAAGACAGAAGAGAGACACATCAAGGAGTCGATCCCATTTACAACTGCACCCAAAACCATAAGATACCCAGGAATAAATTTAACCAAAGAGGCAAGGGATCTATACTCAGAAAACTATAAAATACTCATGAAAGAAATTGAAGAAGTCACAAAGAAATGGAAAAACGTTCCATGCTCATGGATTGGGAGAACAAACTTTGTGAAGATGTCAATGCTACCTAGAGCAATCTACACATTCAATGCAATCCCCATCAAAATACCATCCACTTTTTTCAAAGAAATGGAACAAATAATCCTAAAATTTGTATGGAACCAGAAGAGACCCCGAATAGCCAGGGGAATGTTGAAAACGAAAAGCAAAGCTGGCGGCATCACAATTCCAGACTTCCAGCTCTATTACAAAGCTGTCATCCTCAAGACAGTATGGTACTGGCACAAAAACAGACACATAGATCAATGGAACAGAATCGAGAGCCCAGACATGGACCCTCAACTCTATGGTCAACTCATCTTCGACAAAGCAGGAAAGAATGTCCGATGGAAAAAAAGACAGTCTCTTCAACAAATGGTGTTGGGAAAATTGGACAGCCCCATGCAGAAGAATGAAACTGGACCATTTCCTTACACCACACACAAAAATAGACTCCAAACGGTTGAAAGACCTAAACGTGAGACAGGAGTCCATCAAAATCCTAAAGGAGAACACAGGCAGCAACCTCTTCGACCTCAGCTGCAGCAACTTCTTCCTAGAAACATCGCCAAAGGCAAGGGAAGCAAGGGCAAAAATGAACTGTTGGGATTTCATCAAGACAAAAAGCTCTTGCACAGCAAAAGAAACAGTCCACAAAACCAAAAGACAACCGACAGAATGGGAGAAAATATTTGCAAATGACATATCAGATAAAGGGCTAGTATCCAAAATCTATAAAGAACATATCAAACTCAACACCAAAAGAACAAATAATCCAATCAAGAAGTGGGTAGAAGACATGAACAGACACTTTTCCAAAGAAGACTTCCAAATGGCCAGCAGACACGTGAAAAAGTGCTCAACATCGCTCGGCATCAGGGAAAACCAAATCAAAACCTCCATGAGATACCACCTCACACCAGTCAGAATGGCTAAAATTAACAAGTTAGGAAAGACAGATGTTGGCAGGAATGCGGAGAAAGGGGATCCCTCCTACACTGTTGGTGGGAATACAAGCTGGTGCAGGCACTCTGGAAAACAGTATGGAGGTCCTCAAACAGTTGAAAATAGAGCTTTCATATGATCCAGCAATTGCACTATTGGGTATTTACCACAAAGATACAAATGTAGGGATCCGAAGGGGTACGTGCACCCCAATGTTTATAGCAGCAATGTCCACAATAGCCAAACTGTGGAAAGAGCCAAGATGTCCATCGACAGATGAATGGATAAAGAAGAAGTGGTATATATACACAGTGGAATATTATGCAGCCATCCAAAGGAATGAGATCTTGCCATTTGCAATGACGTGGATGGAACTGGAGGGTGTTATGCTGAGTGAACTAAGTCAATCAGAGAAAGACATGTATCATATGACCTCACTGATATGAGGAATTCTTAATCTCAGGAAACAAACTGAATGTTGCTGGAGTGGTGGGGGGTGGGAGGGACGGGGTGGCTGGGTGATAGACATTGGGTAGGGTATGTGCTATGGTGACCGCTGTGAATTGTGCAAGACTTTTGAATCACAGATCTGTACTTCTGAAACAAATAATGCAACATATGTTAAGAAAAAAGAAAAAGAAGAAGATAGCAGGAGGTGAAGAATGAAGAGGAGTAAGTCGGAGGGGGAGACGAACCATGAGAGACGATGGACTCTGAAAAACAAACTGAGGGTTCTAGAGGGGAGGAGGGGGGGGTAGGGTTAACCTGGTGATGGGTATTAAAGAGGGCACATTCTGCGTGGGACACTGGGTGTTATGCACAAACAATGAGTCATGGGACACTACATCAAGAACTAATGATGTAATGTATGGTGATTAACATAACAATAAAAAAGAAGGATTCAGATACAGAGACACACAGAGAGGCGAAGGCTATATGAAGAGACAGAGGTTTGTAGTCATGTTGTCACTAACCAAGGAATGCCAAGGACTGAAGGTAACCACCAGAAGGTAGAAGAGGCAAGGAAGGGGTCTTCACTAGAGCTTTTGGAAGAAGCTTGGCCCAGATGACCCTTTGATTTTGGACTTAGGCTCCAGAATTGTGACAGAATGCATTTCTCTTTTAAGCTATCTGGTCATGGTTATTTCTTATGGCAGCCCTAGGAAATGAATACATCTGTCTCTGCACATCCTACTCATTCTTCAATTCAGATTCAATCTTTGTCTCTTTTGAGAAGCCTTCCTACTTAAGGCACGGAGATACTGCATTTCTCTAAACTCTACAAGGTCTTAATGTTTTAACCACTCCTACTCATCCTTCAAGATCCAGCACAGACTTTACCTTTCCAAGAAAGACTTCCTTGAATACCACCAACTCCTGCATAAGCAAGGGGCTTTTGATCTACACTCTCATGGCTCTCAGATTTTTACCTTTATCATTGTACTCATTATGCTATTTTTGTTGTTCATTTATCTGTGAACAACTTGAGTGTAGGGATTGTGTCTTTCATTTGTGCGTAATGTCCTTCCTTCAGGGGTGTGTTTATTGAATGATATGCATGAAGGAAGGCTGGAAGTCAAGGAGTTTAGTTCAATTGCATTTGGCAATGTTCTCATGATTTTTACTCTAGACTCCCTTAGCCCTTTGCCGTTATTTTTCTCAGGGCCTGTGGGCTTATAAGATGTATATACTTAATGTAATAACACATCATAACCCTGGGTCTTTTAATAGCTGCAGCATCTTCAGAGAAGTTGAAAATATATCAGAGATGATTACAACATTGCTTTGCATTTTCCAATATGTTAATACCCATAATTTTTATCAGCTTCCTTTGTTAGTTTTTCCCTATGAATTTTTAGTTCTTGCCTTATTATTTTAAATTGAGAAATCATTAGTAAAATGGCATAAATGGTTAAAAATTTTTATTTTTCTTTATGCTATTTCATAAGACAAATTCATTCCTATTCTATGTTCTTTACTATTCTTTATTCCATTATGCTGAAACCTCATGATTTTATTTTCATCAATTCTGGTTGCTGCACATCTGTACTTCATCTTTGTAAACTTTACTCGCCATGTTACTATAATCTTGTGTTTATAGTGAATGTCTGTTGCTATATTTGATTCTTAACTGGTAGAGCATCCTGAATCTGCTTTGTCACTCCGTGTCTGTTCCATTCTCAGTCTTTGTGGCTCTGATGGGATGACTCCAACCCTAGCTCTAGGAGTAGGTATATGGCCCATACTTTCTGGAATTTCGAGCAAGGAAACACAGACAGAATAAGGCTGGGATACATTTATCTTGATATTGGTTTCCAAATGACCAATCTATTTATTCCTGTTACTTAGAGTTAGTCATTCATTTATATAACAAATGCCAGTCGAGCACCTACTATGTGCTGGTTTTGGCCTTGGGGATGCAAGCTGAGCAAAACAGAAAATCTACTTTCTCATGAAACTTGCAATAGTTGGGTTGTGGGGAGGGGAGAGAAAAAATTAATTAAACCTATAAATGGGCAGATTATTTCAGATGGTGATGAAGTATTATGAATGCAATACAAGATGATGTTCTATGAAGAAAATAGAACACAGAAGTGTGGTCAATAGTATCTGGTGTGTGTGTTGGGGGGGAAGGGGGGTTAATTTAGGTGATAAGGAAAGGCATTTCTTAGGGACAACATTAAATCTGAGACTAAATGATGAGACGGGAAGACAAGCAAAGACAGAGGGATCTTTATTATAGTCAACTGATTTTTGACAAAGGTGCTGAAAGAATTCAATGGGGGAAAATAGTCCTTTTCTTTTTGCAAGTGATGCTGGGACACTGGGATAACAGTGGACTGCTGCCTCACACCATATATAAAACTTAAAATAGGTCAAAGACCTAAATATGTCATAACTTTTTTTTATATATCATATGTATGTGCGTGTCATAACTTTTTGATGGTGTTATTTCTTATAAAACTCTTATAACACCAAAAGTACAGAAACCAAAGAAAAATAGATACATTGGGCTTCATCAGAATTTAAAAAGTTGTACAGGAAAGGAAACTAAAAAGTCAAAAGACAACCAACAGAATGGGAGAACATGTTTGCAAATCATACATTTGATCAGGTTCTAGTGACCAGAATATATAAAGAACTCCTACAACTCATGGTAAGCAGAATAATGGTCATCTAAAGATGTCTATGTTCTAAGCCTTGGAAACTGACCCAGTGTGATTGAGCTAAAGGCCTTGCATTACCTAGACAAGCTCAATGTAATCACTCGGGCCTTTTTAAGAGGAAAGCAAGAAGGTGAGAGTCAGAGGTGGGACAATGAAAGCAGAGGTCAGCATGCTGCAGTCATGGGCTAAGGAATAGGAGCAGCTCCGAGAAGCAGAAAAAGGCTAAGGATGAATTCTTCCTTCATGCCTTCAGGAGGAATACTGCTCTGTCGACGTCTTGAGTTTAGCCTAGCAAAACCCATTTTGAACTTCTGGTCTGCAGAACTGTAAGATAATACATTGGCATTGGTTTAGGCCACTGTGTTTTTGGTAATTTGTCACATCAATGGTAGGAAACTGGTATGGATTTTGGCACATGGAAATAGAGTGCTGCTGTGACAAATACCTAAAGATGTGGAAGTGGTTTTGGAATTGGGCAGTGGGCAGAGGTTGGAAAAATTTGAGAAGTGTGACAGAAAAAAACATAGATGCCTTGAGCAGATTGTTAGTAGGAACTTAGATGTTTAAGACTCTGCAGGTGAAGGTTCAGAAGGAAGTGAGGAGCACAGTAGAAGAAACCTACTTAGTTCTACTGAACACCAAAATTGTCATAGACAGACTGTTGGCAGAAATCTGGACACCGAGTGCTGTTGATGGGTCTCAGAAGGAAATGGGAAACATTATTTTTTTAATTAAAAAACTTTTTTAATTTAAATTCATTAACTAACATAGTGTATTATTAGTTTCAGAGGTAGAGGTCAGTGATTCATCAGTCTTATATAACACCCAGTGCTCATTACATCACATGCCCTCCTTAATGCCCATCACTCAGTTACCCCATCCCTCCCATCCCTCTCCCCTCCAGCAACTGTCAGTTTATTTCCTATGATTAAGAGTCCTCTTATGGTTTGTCTCCTTTAGAAGTGAGAAACATTTTATTGGAAAATGGAAGACAAGGGATCCTTGTCATACAGTGGCAGGAGCAGAAAACCCTGTAGAATTTTATCTTACAGTTATGTGCAAGTCAGAACTTATAAGTGATGTACTCAAATGTTTCATTGAGATTTCCAAGCTGAGTGCCAAGGTGTGGCCTGGTTTCATCTTGTGGCTTAAGAGAGGAGATAAACATGAGAGGAGAAAGATAAATTGGTAGAAGAATTATTTAAAAAAAAAGGATCAGGGGCCTGGTGATTTGGGAAATTCTCAACCTATCTATATTGCAAGAAACACTACAATTTGGAGATTTAGACAAGGGTATGACAGGACAATCCTTTGCTGGTACCTGGGAAGGATCTAGAGGTCATAGTATTCAAATCCCACAGAGGACTCTTTGAAAAGATTAAGTGTGTGACCCAGCCATCTCAGGAGAAGCCACGGATGGAGATGGCATTCTCCTTTGTGGAGGGGCTGTGGTTTATGGGATTGAACACACAGACAGACACAGGAGACCCACAGGAGACCTAATTTCTTGAGAATATTATACCAGCAGAGATTTTGTGCATTTAAGTACAAGAAGACAAAGAGAGAATGAAGTGAAAGAGGGCTAAAAGACCCCCCAAATTCTATTGGCAGGAGGCTGACAAAAAATTCAGTTGCAAACACTCCATTAAAAGGGAAAGATGCCTCGAATGGAGGGTGAAGCCATGAGCCCAGAGGGACAATAGCAGCTCTCAAACAATGTCAGGAAAGGGTCTATGATTTTCTTTGGAGAGGTGCAATGTAATACATATTCTATATACCAGTAATATAGATCTACAGTGGCATCAAGAAGGCTCATTTACCGAGTGCTCTTCCCTTTTCAGACAATATTGTAAATGCATTTCAGTTTGATTCTTCTACCAGTCTTATGAAGTAGGTATTCATATGCCTCTTTTAGAAACATGTACAACTTATGGTTTGGCGAGACCAAGAAACTTGCCCATGATCACAGAGCGGGGGTGGAGCAGGCTGCTTTCAGAGTGGGTACCACTCGGCTGCATTTCCTCTTCCTCCTCTGGTGGGTTAGGGTGACATAGTAAAAGTCACCTTAAAAATACTAACTCGTGGGCCAAAAAGATATTTTTCAGGAACCTAAAATAGTTTATGGCATTAAAATATGAGAAGAGAGAAAAAAAAGACCGACTGGAAGACAGCTATCAGCAGTTCCTCCTGTAAGTACTCCACACAGAAAAAATTTGTCTAAGAATTCTGAATATTTCCATCCTCTGGCCCTGCTAACCATTTAATAAGATAAGAGTACTTCAAGGGACTTTAGCCTTTGAATACTCTACCTTAGAGAATTCAAATACAAGACACAAAATATCAAATTCTGTGCTTATGACAGAACCTATGGTTTTAACATAGCTCCAAATAGAAAATGTGGAGAGCACATATGCCTAAGGAAACTGGTCCACAGGAGAAACACATTTCTCACTGGAGTCACTAAAAATGACAATCTTGGAGATGTGCAGTTAGGTGATGTAATGTGGTTAAAGCATAGATTTCAGAGGAGGATAGACTAAGTGTGAATTACAGTTTCATCACCAGCTAGCTTTGTAACAATAGATACAGCTGCCTCATAGGACAATAGTGAGGACAAAATAGGATTTCATGGGACATGCTTAGCACAATGTCTAGAACATAGTATGCATGCAGTATAGGTTAGCTATTGTTATTATGATTATACCCTGATCCCCGAGACCTGGTTAATGTGATTGAGAAGACACATCAGGTTCCTTAGTCTATAGGATGAAGGAGAAGACCTGCCACTACAGCAAAACTCTTGCGGGGGTAATCTATTCTGTCTGAATATGGAATTTCATGAAACAGAGTAATTTCAGAGAATAAAAGGAGGAGGAAGAGACAAAAAAAAAAGATTGTAAACATGTTATCAAGTAAGACTGTTAAGTTCCAATCATACAAAACACAGCAAGTCACAAATAGAACAAACACACCCCACTGTCACCATGATTTCATAAAATAAAGAACATTTCAACATCAAAATATAATAAAGAAATAATCTGGGAATTAAGAATGGCTCTTTGAATGAATTTAGCTTTCTGAAAACACATTTAATACCTTGGTTTTTCTGTCTGATGCAGGTCAATGAAAAATGCCATTCTTTTTGGTGCCTGTATGTGGACTGGCATTTAGCAAAAGATCGATAGAGATCATTTTGACAGGTCTGTTGTCCACCAACTAGCTGATGTTGCTGGGGGATAACCAAACTTACTCCTCTATTTATAGGCAAGGTTGCACTAAAATTTCTGTTTGCCCTCATATTTTTGTGAACAAATACCGAGCACATGATCTGGCTATGCCAGAATGCACAGAGGTAGGCTGACAAAAATTCAGTTGCAAACACTCCATTAAAAGGGAAAGGTGCCTCGGAGGGAGGGTGAAGCCGTGAGCACAGAGGTAGGCTGACAAAAATTCAGTTGCAAACACTCCATTAAAAGGGAAAGGTGCCTCGGAGGGAGGGTGAAGCCGTGAGCCCAGAGGGACAATAGCAGCTCTCAAACAATGTCAGGAAAGGGTCTATGATTTTCTTTGGAGAGGTGCAATGTAATACATAGTCTATATACCAGTAATATAGATCTACAGTGGCATCAAGAAGGCTCATTTACCGAGTGCTCTTCCCTTTTCAGACAATATTGTAAATGCATTTCAGTTTGATTCTTCTACCAGTCTTATGAAGTAGGTATTCATATGCCTCTTTTAGAAACATGTACAACTTATGGTTTGGCGAGACCAAGAAACTTGCCCATGATCACAGAGCAGGGGTGGAGCAGGCTGCTTTCAGGCTGCCCCTGAGCTGGGAGCGGAACAGATCACAGGGAGAGAATAACCTCGTGGTTGCTAGAAGGAAGGAGGGGCTGGGTGGGTGGGTGGAGGGAGAATAGGTGTAGAGGAGTAAGGGGTACACACTTCAAGCTGTAAAATAAATAAGGCACAGGAATGAAAACTACAGCACAGGGAATATAGTTAATAATACTGTAAGAATTTTGTACGATGACAGGCGGTGAGCATTTCAGAATCTATAGAATTGTTGAATCGCTATGTTGTACACCTGAAACAAATATACTATTATGTGTTCATGATACTTTGATTAAAAAATTTTAAAAATTAAAAAAAAAGAATATTAGTTTCTCCTTAGACACACCTAACACATTTTCAGCATATATTATTATATTCTAGGTGCTTTTTGTGAGTTTTAAATTTACACTGTTTTGACTGAGCATCACAGCAACAACATTCTCCTTAGAGAATTATAGGTCAAATTACTATTTAGTAGGTCAAATTATTATTCCCATTTACAGACAAAGTGTCTAAGGCCTATGGAGGTTAAATGTCACAGTCTAAACAAGCACTGGAGCTAGGATTCCACCCTGATTGTCTTACTCCATAACCACACCCAAGTACTTATCTCTTTATCAGCCAAGCTTGTCATCTATGAGGGAGAGGGACACATAAACAGATTAGTTCAGCAAAATAACATTATTAAAACCTAGACGGGAATGTATAGAATTAATCACTGGCTCATCCTGAAGTTCAAAAAAAGCTTCTTTAAGAAGATGATAAGCCAAGATGTCCATCGACAGATGAATGGATAAAGAAGATGCGGTATATATATACACAATGGAATATTATGCAGCCATTAAAAGGAATGAAATCTTGCCATTTGCAATGACATGGATGGAACTGGAGGGTATTATGCTGAGCGAAATAAGTCAATCAGAGGAAGACATGTACCATATGACCTCACTGATATGAGGAATTCTTAATCTCAGGAAACAAACTGAGGGTTGCTGGAGTGGTGGGGGGTGGGAGGGATGGGGTGGCTGGGTGATAGACATTAGGGAAGTTATGGGCTATGGTGAGCGCTATGAATTGTGTAAGACTGTTGAATCACAGACCTGTACCTCTGAAACAAATAATACATTATATGTTAAAAAAAAAAAGATGAAGTTAGTAGGAAGGGAAAAATGAAGGGGGGGAATTGAAGGGAGAGATGAACCATGAGAGACTATGGACTCTGAGAAACAATCTGAAGGTTCTAGACGGCAGGGGGGTGGGGGGATGGGTTAGCCTGGTGATGGGTATTAAAGAGGGCATGTATTGAATGGAGCACTGGGTGTTATACGCAAACAATGAATCATGGAACACTACATCAAAAACTAATGATGTAATGTATGGTGATTAACATAACATAATAAAAAAAAAAAGAAGATGATGCTTAGGGCACCTGGGTGGCTCAGTCGGTTAAGCGTCTGCCTTTGGCTCAGGTCATGATCCCAGGATCCTGGGATTGAGTCCTGCATTGGCCTCCCTGCTCAGCAGGGAGTCTGCTTCTCCCTCTCCCTCTTTCTCTGTGTTCTCCCTCCCTCCCTCTCTGTCTCAAATAAATAAGATTAAAAAAAAAAAAGGAAAAGGAGGTGATGCTTGAATACAGTCTTTAAGGAGAAGATGATAAGGAGAGAATTCCTGAGAGAGAAAACAAGGAATGTCTGGCTATATTAAAGGGATGTAGAAACCATGCAGCTTGTGGGGATTCCCATATAGTTCAAGATTAACAAGTATAAACAACTTGAAGGAAGTTTTCAAAAAAATAACATTAATATTCATATGGAAACCTACTGTTATAATGGAAGTTTAGGGGGCAGAACATTTTGCTTCCTCCACTCTTTCCTGCAGGGGAATATCTATAAGCAGGACCATGGCCTTAAATGGCCAGACATCTATATCAGAGATTTTCTTTGCTTCTTTTCTGCTTGGTTAATTAAATCAAACTTTCAACAAGCCTAACCCCAGACCAAAACATGTCTCTCCACGGGGAAGGTGAAGAATATACGCTTCCTCGTATCTAGAGCATTTATATTTAGGATTTTTCAGGTTGGACATGGAACTTCTTGGAGTGAAATTGTTTCCTTGTGGAATATTTAAGAATGAGATGGTCAGTGGGAAAGTTGGGCTCAGCAATGTGTCAGCACAAAGGGCTAAAGTCTTTCCTGACAGAGCACCACTTCTTCCCACGGTATAGTGATGAAGGTGTTTACACTGCTTGCTTGGGAAGCATTTTGGAAGTATTAAAGGGAAGATCTTGTGAAAATCTATTAATATGGAAACAAGTTTAAGATTTTGTGAAGATTTGTTAATAAGGAAGCATATAATCAGGCTTGGTTGGGATTATTACTCTACTCTTATGGCATATGGGAGGCCACGTGGTCAGTAACATCTCTTAAAATCCTGCTAAGCAGTAGGCATCTATTTTAATTTAACGATCTTAGTGCCCAGGGGCCACAACTCTAAGAGAGTAGCGGTCTGGTTTGTCATCACTGGCAGGAAATGATGTGATGGAACAAAAGAGAGCTAATTTATGCACAGCTCTGTATGCTCTCTGAAGGAGCACACAAATGGCTGGGAATCACGGGTGGATTTTAAGAAATGGAGTCTCAGGTGGTTCAATATGAAATAGTATTTTTCTATGACAGTGTAGAAGATGGAACAGTGGATCAAAGACAGGAGGAGAGCACCTGGAAGCAGGAGGAGGAGCATGGGTTATGGAGTGAGATGCAGCAAGGTTCAAATCCTGGATCTCTGACTCCTGGATTTGACTACTGGAAGGTTACTTCAATCTTTTCCAAGGCTCAGTTTCCTCCACTGTATGGAGGAAGGTGGGAGGATCTAACTCGCGGTGTTGTGAGATTTAAAAGATCATCTGCATAGAGTGCCCCACAAAGCACCTGTCATAATAAATGACATTATCACATTATGTAATTTTTAGGTACCTGTCACATTTTCCCAATCATATGCAATGCTAATGCTGGAAATTTCTTGGAAAGCTAATGATATAAGAATGATATCTTTCTTTGTGCAATTAAGTATAAAACTTAGAATGAAAATCTCTCATGAAGAGAGCTCATTGATTAAAATTAAGCCTGATCAAGATATAGATGTTTGACATGACACCTTAACCTGAAACCATGGGGAGTGAGTCTCTGGCGAGATAGATGCGAGGGAATGAACACATTGCAGAAATGAGAGGGTGGTTGGCAGTGGACGTGTTGTGAGAACAAAAGCCGAACATTTTACAAAATGGCCAGCGCTGCTAATTGGGTCCATCTGTAGTTTGCTCAATCTAAAAATTCTAGTTTTCTTTCTTCTGAGTTTTCAGGTTTTATTCCTCCATCCAATAGCACTTTGTATCGGAATGAAATTCTCTGAATGCAATTTAAGAGTAGGTCATGTTACGACTGAATGACCATCTGGCTCCATTTTTTTTCCTACTAGTAGTTTCAAAGTAGGGTCTTCAGTCTTGCAGGTGGTTTGAAGTGGCTATTTGGAGCCAGTCATATCCTTGTAGTTGAGTTTATGTTTTCAGTGGTGAAGCAATAAGGTCATCGTCATCCTCTAAAATAATGGATTTATTTGACAGCCTCAGATGTCTATACTTGAACAGAAACCCTGCTTTTGCTGCATTCAGTAGTGGATTTCATAGGCTACTTTTTGGTTAAAAAACTCTAGAAGGATGACTTTGAGAGACAGAGTGAAGCTATTGCATAAGATAAACGGAGCTGCTGTGGCGTGAGTTCTTTGACCTCTTTTGTGATCAAAACTAAAATTGATTTTTCTCCATAGTTTTGGACTGGGAATCTCTCCTTTCTAAGCCATCATTTTTTTCTTCCCTTTTTTCCAAACGAAGTTGAGCACAGAAAGATTTGCAGTAACAACCACCCACTGATAGTAGATGTAATTGAGATAAATATATTTAATGCATTATTATTTTTTTTTACGAATTAAAACTGGTTTTTTCTCATATTACATTTTTATGAAATGGTGCTGCCATGATTTATAATGATCTGAAAACAAAAAGAAAATTAGTTTGAGCAAAGAGTCAAATGAAAGAGCCATGTGGTTATTTAAATATGGTCTATTTTTCCACATCAGCTCAATAGTTCTAAGATTGGATGGTGTGGATTAAGAAATAGTTTATTACCAAAAATATTTAAATGGGCATTGATAGGGTAAGCACTATTATTTCCCTTACAGAATATGTCCTGAGCATAGCTGCAATTGGCATCAACCTAATTCACAGTAAGATTTGAATGGTTGAGGAAATAGACATGATATTGAATACAGGAGGAGGACATTGGTAAAGATAGAGGAGTTGGGGTGGATATGTAGAGAAGCTGAGATTTGGTAAATCTTTAAATTACCAAACTCAGGCTCTTCCCTCATTTGTTTTTGTTCACTCTGCTCCTTCTGCCTGGAACAACTTTACCCTCTGCCATCCCTACCCCATGGAAGAATAAGTACACTTTCTTTGAGATGTACCCCGGGCACCACCTTCTGGAAGCCTTGCTACTAGCTTCAGACCAGGTGCCCCATCCCCTTTCTCTGGACTGCACTCATCATGCTGCCCTGAGATCATCTGATACATGTCTATCTCTCTCCCTAAACTGTTAGTTCCTTGAGGACAGGAACTGCTTTGTGTGGCAAGTAGTAGGTATTTTATAAATGTTCAGTGAATGAATGGATGAAACACTTTATGGAATGCAATAGAAAACACACAGAACTTAATAAATGACATCTCAGTTGAAAAATAGCTTCTCCTTTTTTTTTAAAGATTTTATTTATTTATTAGAGAGAGAGAGAGAGAGAGTGTGCACGAAGTGGGGGGAGGGGCAGAGGGAGACGCAGACTCCCCACTGAGCAGAAAGCCCAATGTGGAGCTCAATCCCAGGACCCTGGGATCATGACCTGAGCCCAAGGCAGATGCTTAACCAACTGAACCATCCAGGCCCCTGAAGAACAGCTTCTTGTAAAGAATAATAGTTGATAACGACAAAGTGCTCACTGTGTGTCAGGGGTATTGGTGCATTTTTTATATATTAACTAATTTAATTGTGCCTCCCCCAAATAGGTTGTGAGTACTCTTAATACCGTTGTTACAAATGAGGAAACGAAAGCCCAGAGAAGTTAAGAGACCTGGCCAAGTTTACACAGCTAGTGGCAGAGGAGGAAACAGAATGCAAGTGGCCTACCCCTAGAGCCTGCACACTAATTTGCTCCACTGCACTACCTCTGTGTCATCGTGTACAGATTTGGGCACCAATATTTTTTATGTAAATATTTTTATTTTACTTTTACAAATTGATATATAACTGGCATATAGCATTATATTAGTTTCAGGTGTACACCAGTGACTCAATATGCAAAATGATCACCACAATAAGTCTAGTTAACATCCATCACCAAAATTGTTAGAATATTTCTTTCTTGTGATGAGAACTCTTAAGATTTACTCTCTTAGCAACTTTCAAATATATAATACAGCATTGTTGATTATGGTCACTATGCCATATGTTACATTCCTGGGACTTATTTGTTTTATAACTGAAAGTTTGTACATTTTGACCACCTTCACCCATTTTGACCACCTCTCCATCCCCTGCCTTTGTCAACCACCAATTCTTTTCTGAGTCTATGAATTTTTTTTTTTTTTCCAATGTAAGAGAGATGGTTTGGTATTTGTCTTTCTATCTAACTTAGCATAATGCCTGCAAGATCCATCCATGTTGTTGCAAATGATAAAATTTCCTTCTTTTTTATTTTTAAAAAATTTTTTATTGTTATGTTAATCACCATACATCATTAGTTTTTAATAAATTTCCTTCTTTTTTAATGGCTGAATAATATGCCATTGTGTGTGTGTATATATATCTATATCTATATATTTCTTTATCTATTTTCTTTATCCATTTATCCATCGATGGGCACTTACATTGTTTCTTTATCTTAGCTATTATAAATGATGCTGCAATGAACATGGGAATGCAGTTATCTTTTTTTATTATTATGTTATGTTAATCACCATACATTAATTACATCATTAGTTTTTGATGTAGTGTTCCATGATTCATTGTTTGCATATAACACCCAGTGCTCCATTCAATACGTGCTCTCCTTAATACCCATCACCAGGCTAACCCATCCCCCCACCATATGTTCTTATAATTGTTTGTATTTCTTTGGTGTTGGTTGTTTCCATGAATTTTTTTAGTTCTTCTATAATTTCCTGGTTGACCCATTCATTCTTTAGTAGGATTCTCTTTAGCCTCCATGTATTTGAGTTCTTTCCGACTTTTCTCTTGTGATTGAGTTCTAGTTTCAAAGCATTGTGGTCTGAAAATATGCAGGGAATGATCCCAATTTTTTTTGTACCAGTTGCGGGGAATGCAGTTATCTTTTCAAGTTAGTGTTTTCATTGTCTTTGTATCCAGAAGTGGATGATATTTCTATTTTTAATTTTTTTAAGACACCTCCATACAAATGGTAAGTTGGTACAAATGGTTGTACCAATTTACATTCCCACCAACAGTGCACAAGGTTCGTTTTTCTCCACATCCTTAACAACACTTCTTATATCGTCTTTTTCGTTTTAGCCAACCTGATAAGTATGAAGTGATATCTCATTGTGGTTTTGAGTTGCATTTCCCTGATGATTAGTGATGTTGAGCATCTTTTCGTGTACCTGTGGACCATTTGTATGTCTTCTTTGGAAAAATGTCTATTGAGATCCTCTGTACACTTTTTTTTTCTTTAAATTTTTTTATTGTTATGTTAATCACCATACATTACACCATTAGTTTTTGATGTAGTGTTCCATGATTCATTGTTTGTGCATAACACCCAGTGCTCCATGCAGAACGTGCCCTCCTTAATACCCATCACCAGGCTAACCCATCCCCCCACCCCTCCCCTCTAGAACCCTCAGATTGTTTTTCAGAGTCCATCGTGTCTCATGGTTCGTCTCCCCCCTCCAATTTACTCCCCTTCATTCTTCCCCTCCTGCTAGCTGCTTCTTCTTTTTTTCTCTTAACATATATTGCATTATTTGTTTCATAGGTACAGATCTGTGGTTCAACAGTTTTGCACAATTCACAGTGCTCACCATAGTCTATCACTCAGCCACCCCATCCCTCCCATGCCCCCACCACTCCAGCAACCCTCAGTTTGTTTCCTGAGATTAAGAATTCCTCATATCAGTGAGGTCATATGATACATGTCTTTCTCTGATTGACTTATTTCACTCAGCATAACACCCTCCAGTTCTATCCACGTCGTTGCAAATGGCAAGATCTCATTCCTTTTGATGGCTACATAATATTCCATTGTGTATATATACCACTTCTTCTTTATCCATTCATCTGTCGATGGACATCTTGGCTCTTTCCACAGTTTGGCTATTGTGGACATTGCTGCTATAAACATTGGGGTGCACGTATCCCTTCGGATCCCTACATTTGTATCTTTGGGGTAAATACCCAGTAGTGCAATTGCTGGATCGTATGGTAGCTCTAGTTTCAAGTTTTTGAGGAACCTCCATACTGTTTTCCAGAGGGGTTGCACCAGCTTGCATTCCCACCAACAGTGTAGGAAGTTTCCCCTTTCTCCTCAGCCCTGCCAACATCTGTCGTTTCCTGACTTGTTAACAGGAGTCCATCAACATCCTAAAGGAGAACTCAGGCAGCAACCTCTTCGACCTCAGCCGCAGCAACTTCCTCCTAGAAACATCACCAAAGGCAAGGGAAGTAAGGGCAAAAATGAACTATTGGGATTTCATCAAGATAAAAAGCTTTTGCATAGCAAAAGAAACAGCCCACAAAACCAAAAGAGAACCGACAGAATGGGAGAAAATATTTGGAAATGACATACCAGATAAAGGGCTAGTATCCAAAATCTATAAAGAACTTATCAAACTCAACACCCAAAGAACAAATAAACCAATCAAGAAATGGGCAGAAGACATGAACAGACATTTTTCCAAAGAAGACAACCAAATGGCCAACAGACACATGAAAAAGTGCTCAACATCGCTCGGCATCAGGGAAATCCAAATCAAAACCTCAATGAGATACCACCTCCCACCAGTCAGAATGGCTAAAATGTACACTTTTTAAATCAGATTCTTTGTGGGTTTTAAAAAAAATTTTTAATTTTATTGTTTTTGCTATTGAGTTGTATGAGTTCTAATACATTTTGGATATTAATTCTTTATCAAATATATGATTTGCAAATATTTTCTCACATTCCATAGATTCTATTCATTTTATTGACGGTTTCCTCTGCTGTGCAGAAGCACCAATTTTGATTGCTGTTCCAGGAGATTAAATCCATATTTGGATTTGTGTTTTAGTCAATAAGCATTCCCATTCTCCTCATATCATGCTGTGTGTGTGTGTGTATGTGTGTGTGTGTGTGTGTGTGTATATATATATATATATATATATATATAGGCATTCACACTGATGGGTTCAGAGGCCCTCCTTCTCTCTTTTACTCCTTTGATATTGTAATTGAGTCATTAGATGCAAACAAAACATATGTAAATAACGTAGGACAATTCCTAACACATATTAGGTAACTGATATGTGGAAGCTTTTAGTCTTGTTATTATTCTTATTTCCAGTTATATTCTTGGTTACTTACCTTTTCTTTAGTGGAAGCATTTTTGTTTTACTCAAACATAGTTGGTGCTTATAAATGTTAACTTGGATTGTCTAGTTTCTGACAGATTAGGGGATAGCAAGCTTATATATGTGAGGCCACAGATAAGGTGGTTCTGTTCATTCATCCAATCAAAAAATATTTATTCAGCACCTACTATAGCCCAGGATCTATTCTTGTCTGTGGAAGATCCAACAGTGAAAACACAGATGGAAAGTTCTGTTTCATGGCATCTGCATTATAATGGAAAGAATATAAAGAATGAAAATATTTAATATGTGAGACATGTTATGGACCGAGCTAAGTGGGGCCCAAAATGAGAGAGTGCTGGAAGGATTCCAGAAAGAGTGGTAGAAGAAAGACTCATGGAGAAGATGATATTTGAGTAAGGTGTAGAGGAGTTGAGAGAGGGAGTGATGTGGAGTGGAAATCAGCAGGGACGAGTGGTCCAGGAGAGAAAACACACAAGTGTAAGAGCTCTGAGGAAGGAGTGGGACTCTCAGGCTTGAAGAACAGTGGGCTAGCCAGTGTGGACCAATGGAGCATTTGAGGTGGGAAGATATATGACATAATGTGGGTGGGAGTAAAACTGTGTAGGACCATCCAGGCCACTGTAATTATTTTGGCTTTCACTTGAAATGACATAAGAACCTATGGAAGTGGTGTAAGAAGGAGTGAGATGATATATAACTTGTATTTTAACAGGATTAGTCCAATTGTGGTGTCAAGAATAAATCAAAAGACTGGATGTAGACACAACATAGATGACAAGGACAGAAGCAAGAAGACAAATACTGGTATTTCAACATCCATGCCAGGGATGCTGCTGGTTTGTCACAGGATGGTAGCAGTGCAGGTTGTGAGGAATCTTTGTGAATATACTTTGATGGCAGCATAGGCATGCTGATAGATCTGATGTCACATGTGAGACAGAGAGAAATGTCAGAGGCAGCTGGGCCAGAGCAGCAGGAACAATGGGGTTACCAATACTGGGATGGAGAAGACTGGGAAAACTCATGTTGGGGTACAATAACTTTCAGGTATTCACTAGATATCGGGGTTGGGATGTTAAGCAGACAGTTGGAGACAGGAGCTCAGGTGAAAGGCCCAAGGAGGAGAGTCGCCTCTGGGGGAACCTCAGCCTACAGATGGATTTTAATGTCTCTGAGAATGGTGAGATCATGAAAGAGTGAGCGTATTCAGAAGACACAGATGCCCAAGACCAACTCAAGGAAATGAGATGGGTCAGCAAAGGAGATGCAGAGGTAATGGCCAGTGTGCTGGGAGGACAATTTAGAGAGGATGGTATTCTGTGATTTAAATAAGCAAAGACCACTGAAGAGGAGGAGGTGATCCACTCTCAAACATGAACTGAGGATGGAGAGTCAACAGTTATATTTATTCCAGCAACATAGCCTCAAGAATGACCTTGATTAGAATAGTTTCTCCCTGAAGCAACAGGAAAAGTTCAAAGCCAAAGAAGATGGGGGCAAAGCTGATTAGAAGAAAGAGGATGGCTAAATATCAGGAGAGAGGGGGTCAATACCATATCTAGAGGGGGCAGGTCAAGACCAGAGCTCCTAATCCTGGATTTTGAGTAAGTGAAAACAGAGTCTTAGTTCAAACAGGTTTACAGCAGGCTTACAGGCAAGTAAGAATTTCCTGAAAAATTACTTTGAGTACAAGCTGGTGTTTTTAGCTACTTTTTATAGAAGATGGGTATGTGGTGTGTGAAAGTTTGGGGCTGGCTCATAGGGTTAGTGAAAGAAGGAACATAGATTCTTTCCATTTGGGATGTATAAGTAAATGCAAAAATAATACAATTGTGGATATATGATCCAAATATATGTGGAAAAATATTTTCAAAAAAAATGATCAGCTTAATTATATTGTATTTTACCAGTGTTTTGAATTGCTGTCATTTTATCTTTTTTTAAAAGTGTACTTTTTAAATTTAACCCCTACAATTTAGATTAATCCCCTTATTTTTGCAGAAAGTAAATTTTATTTTTGGACACAAAAATTTCATTTCCCAACATAATGAAATTCAACTGAACAATTGCACTAGCCCTGAAAAGCAATTTGGTCATTTTGGGTCAGAAAATTAACATTAGGCTGAAATACAACAAATCTCCCATTACTTTGTCTTGGGGAAAAAAAAAGGTAAAAGAGTTTTCTGGTTTTACTGCATCTAGTGATCATTTGGGTGAGAAAAAGCTTCTGTTCCATCCCTTGTGGTGCCAAATTTTATTGCATTTCCTTCACTGCACAGCTTGTTAAATGTGAACAAGTGCCTTGGATTTCACAGCAGTGCTAAGATTCTCACTTAAATTGCCTTGGAACTTGGTGGCCCCTAATTAATCCAGTGACTGCTAGACATTTTGTGTGATATTGTTTAAATGGTTGATAGGAAAAACACATCTGTGCTGTAAGGGCTGGAAGCATAGTGAAGTAGGAGATACAGACTTTTAAATGTGGCCATTAAAATGTCCCAACAGTATGCACAGAATATAGTTGTTACTCTTGTCATTAATGCTATTTTTAAAGAGCTTACAAAAGGCAGTAAGGAGAGTTACATACCAGGCTGGTTTTAGACGTTCTCTAAGGGAGTTGTTGGAAGAATTTGACCATGAAAATAGCATGTTCCCTTCACTCTGGTGGACCTTTGGAGACATACAGGAGGAATATGAGATTGTTGACAGGGAACTGAGCTAAGAGGTTATTAAAATTGTCCGGATGAGACAAGGGACCTAGACCTAGGGTAGAAGAAATGAGGGCAATTTCACCCATGTGGCAGATGTTACCGTGTAATTTTGCATTTTGCTGTTGTCTTTGACTCTAGACAATATAAAGATAACCCATTTTTTTCCTGCTCCAGAGTTTCCGATTCTAACATTTGCTTCCTTACTTCATTGGTTAAGTGCTCTGATATCGAGTGCATGATCTATTTCCTTGAGTTCAGTAAATTGGTGCTACTCCTTCCCTTTCTAAAGAAAAGAGGCTTATCCACCATAGCAACTGGCCATTTACTTTATTTTATTTATTTTATTTTATCTTATTTTATATTATATTTTATTTTTTGATAGAGAGATAGTGAGCAAGTGAGTGTGTGCATGGCAAGGGGATGGGAGGGGCAGATGGAGAGGGAGAGAGAGAATCCCAAGCATGTTCCATGCTCAGTGCAGAGCCCAATGAGGGGTTCAATCCCTCCACCCTGAGATCATGACCTGGACCAATATCAAGAGTCAGATGCTTAAGCAAGTGAGCCACCCAGGCACCCTGCAACTGACCATTTCTTTATGCAATTCAATCTTTGGAGAGTTCTCTTGGGCAATATTTATTCATCATTTAAATCAATTTTTCTTTTACCCAATTTCAGAAATAAGAGGAGCCATCTAATTCTTTCCTCAGTGGTAACTATATGTGCTTTACTCTATCTGGCTCATGTTATGGTAAAATTGAAATGTTACAACTTTTATTTTGGTAGTTTATATGTTCCTAGGAATTTATTCATTTCTTCCAGGTTGTAACAGCCACAGAACTTAAAGGCAACCTAAGGAATGGGAGAAGATATTTGCAAATAACATATCTGATAAAGAGTTAGTATCCAAAATTTATAAAGAATTTAAAAATAAAGAAAAGGTAATATTAGAGGTTAAAAGGACAAATCTGAAAATAAATTTAGCATGACTTTATTTTTTTATTCTTAAAAAAAAAGAACTTATCAAATTCAGCACCCCAAAACCAAATAACCCAATTAAAAAATAGGCAGAAGATGTGAATAGACATTTTTCCAGAGAAGACATCCAGCGGCCAACAGATACATGAAAAGATGCTCAACATCACTCATCATCAGGGAAATACAAATCAAAACCACAATGAGATACCACTTCACACCAGTCAAATGGCTAAAATCAACAACACAAGAAACAACAGGTGTTGGAGGAGGTGGAGAAAGGGGAACACTCTTGCACTGTTGGTGAGAATGCAAGCTGGGGCAGCCACTCTGGAAAACAGCATGGAGTTTCCTCAAAAAGTTGATAATAGAACCACCTTACAATCCAGCAATTGCACTACTAGGTATTTACTTAAAGAATACAAAAATACTAATTCAAAGGGATATATGCACCTTCATGTTTATAGCAGCATTATCTACAATGCTACATTATCTACAGCACAAGTGTCCATTGACTGATGAATGGATAAAGAAGAGGTGGTACACACACACACACACACACACACACGAATATTATTCAACCATAAACAAGAATAAAATCTTGTCATTTGCAATGACATGACTGGAGCTAGAGAGTATTATGCTGAGTGAAAAAAGTCAATCCGAGAAAGACAAATACCATATGATTTCACTCATGTGTGGAATTTCATAAACAAAATAAACGAGCAAAGGAAAAAAGAGAGAGAGAGGGACAAACCAAGAAACAGACTCTTAACTATAAAGAACACACTGATGGTTGCCAGAGAGGAGGTGGGTGGGGGAATGATTGAAATAGGTGATAGGGATTAAGGAGGGCACTGGTCATGATGAGCACCAGGTGATGTATGGAAGTGTGGAATCACTATATTGTACACCTAAAACTAATATTATGCTATATGTTAATTAACTGGAATTTAAATAAAAACTTTAAACCTAACTTTTGTTTTGGAACCTGCTCTAGCATAATTGAATATGGCAGAATGTGGTATGCAACAACTCCTGACATACTATTAGCTTGTGGCTCAAAAGTAGATATGGAAAATAGTCTTTCTTAGAAAGTTTAGGCCAGAGGGTATTATCTAGTGATGGAGCTTACCCATAATTGTTTATTTTAAGTAGAAAAGAGACTTTTTTTGGATGAAATTTTTGTTACTATTATGTTAACCTAAAAGAGCTCGTAACTAGATTCCAATTTATGGAAGCCCATTTCCTGTGATGTTTTGCTGAATGGGCAAATAGGCAACAGAGGCCCATTATTTCTCTGTAAGTGCTTTCATTTTTGCATCTTTTGGCCCTTCTCCATGCTTGGTTCTTAGGAGGCAGCCAATAAATTAATGCTGCAACTGTATAAACTCAATAGAAGTCTAATTTGGCATATTAATATGTCATTAAAAACACTCTTACTGATAATTTACATGTTAAGCAAATCATTCATTTAGGAGCAAAAAGTCCCACATGTCCCCATTGATCAATTTCTGAGCCTCTGCTGTGTGTGGCAAGCAATAATTACTGCTGGGATCTTCTTACATCAGGACTGCATTGCTTTCATCCTCTGGGTACCCACAGTCAGACAGAAGTGACAATTCTATAAATTATGACAAAACAGTATGAAATGTTGCAATAAACATGTACAGACACTTATTATGGTATGCCTGAAAAGGGCCTTATCAAGGCCATTTTAAGCTAGAAACACAAAATCATAGAATGTTTTTTTCCCTGGAGTTGGGGGCAATCATGATGCAAACTTTTAGCCTCTCTTCTCAGACAAGTTAAATAAAACCATCTTTAAAATGAATCACAAACAGATAGTTTTGAACAAAGACACTCTATCATTTACTAACTTAAATAAATGATCATTGTTTCAATAAATAATTATTGAACACCTATGATGGATGGGCTAGAAACTGCTTAAGAATTCAAATCTGATTACCTGCATTTGATATACTGAATACCTATTTATATATTCTAGTGCTCCCACATTAACCAATTCTACTTTTCAACCCTTATTTGCACCTTCTTTCTAAAAATATTTCTTGCATGATAGGTTTCAACTTTGGATTAGATTAGAACTGACCAGAATTGAGAAAAGTATGCCTTTAGGAGCAGGCACACTGGTGAATTATATTCTCAAGGGTTTTCCAATCCAGAAATGATTTTTTTTTTCAAATGGAAAATAGCTGAGCATTTATGAAGACAATGGAAATTCTAGATATTCAGGAGTAGTCTCTGGGTTCAACAGAAAGGACAGGACCTGGACTGTAGTCTGAATTGGGAACAGAAAATGGAAGGGACTACTGAACTGTTGTAACAGGTGGCTATGAAGAGGGCAGCATTGATGGAAAAAAACAGAAACATTCTTTTTCACTGTTTTCCATACTACTCACTAATTGGTAGATATGAAGAATAAAATCTGGTTACTTTCTGACATTTTGGAGGGTAAGTGGGTTAAACTCAGTAAATTTAGCTATTATTATTATTATTAGATCCACATTCTAATATTTTGCTTGGAGACTCTAGTAGGAAAGAAAACCTCATACACCATTGAGGGAAGAACAATTCTTCCATTTAAGGAAAGCATAGAAGGGTGGAGCTCAAGCATAGAGCAGTGGAAAAAAGAAAAAACTCAAAAGTCACATAAGAAATCTGAGTTCTAAGTAATGACAGAATAGCTTGGTTAGACTAACCCTCCCATAGACAGTAAGTATTGAATGTAGGCAAACATTTGACAAATACAACCATCTGAAGGCCCTAGAGAGCAAATATGGACAAAGAGGAGTGAGACTAATCAGTTGGCAACATTAGGCTTGAAGACTCCCTCACTGCCCCATACTTGATTAGCATGCAGCTCCAACTGCAGAAAGGATGCTGCCTGGTTAGCATGAGATGTGAAAGGGTAGAGTTCAGGCTGGTAGAACAATGGCAAGTTGTGGGAGAGTTCTTGGAATGGAGGGAGCCACAAAGAGAGTGTGAATGCCCTGCTGTACACAAAAAATGCACCCAAATCTTTGGCTGGATGCTTAACTTTGTCCACATAGGGGGAACCTGGGGAGGGCGTGAAGAGAGGAGGTTCTATAAAAAGCAAAACAAAACAGAGCAGCTGGAAATTAAAAAAAAAAAAAAAAAAAACTAGGTAGATATTTTAGCTGTTTCCCATCACAGGGGAACCAGAGTTTGGATTTTAAGTCCAGCCAGATTAAGTATCTTCTAATCAAATCTCATCATCCAGAAGAATAGAAAATAATCCAGAGTCTTCACAAATGTATCACTGATAGTATTCAGATTCAATAAAAAAATCACTTTATATGCTAAAAACCAGGAAAATGTTATCAATACTCAAGAAAGAAAAGATAAAAACTGGCCCGGAGATTATCCAGATGTTGGACTCTGAAAAACAAACTGAGGGTTCTAGAGGGGAGGGGGATAGGGGGATGGGTTAGCCTGGTGATGGGTATTGAGGAGGGCACGTTCTGCATGGAGCACTGGGTGTTATGAACAAACAATGAATCATGGAACACTGCACCAAAAACTAATGATGTAATATATGGTGATTAACATAACAATAAAAAAATTAAAAAACAAAAAACAAAAAAACAAAAAAAAAAAGAAAATGATTGCTGAAGTTGCTATTATTATTATGTGTTCAAGAACTTAAAAAAACTCATACATATAATAAACAAGCAGATGGTTAATCCTGGCAGAGAAATAGAAACTACAGAGAAAAGTTACCAAATGGAAATGCTAAACCTGAAAAATTAAGTAGCTGAAATGAAAATTTTACTGGAAGCATTTAACAGCAGAAGAAACTAGTGAACTTGAAGGCAGAGCAAAAGAAATTATATAATGTAAAATATTAAAAGAAAAATAAAAAGTGAAGAAATATGAGCAGACCCTGTGGGATTACCAAGCAATATAATTTGTGGGTAATTGAATTCCAGAAAGAGCAGAGGAAATTTTTTTTTAAGTTGGAAACTTTTCAAATTAGGTGAAAGATATCAATTTACAAATCAAGTGAGTTTCATGAAACTTTTTTTTTTTGAGAGAGAGAGAGCATGACCACGGGGGGTGGGGAAGGAGGGGCAGAGGGAGAGGAGAGAGAACATCTTAAGCAGGTGCCACACCCAGTATGGTGCCCAATGAGGAGAACAGATCTCAGGACCCTGAGATCATGACCTGAGCCTAAATCAAGAGTGGGGTGCTCAACCAACTGAGCAGCCCAGTTGCCCCTGTATTTAATTAACCTTAAGCAAGATAAATACAAAGAAAAACACACTAGGAACATCATCAAACTTGCTGAAATTAAAAAAAAAAAGATAATATTGAAAGCAGTTAGAGAAAACTATCACATTATACACAGGGAGCAAATGATACAGATGGTGGTTGACTTCTCCTCAGAAGCACTGAAGGACAGAGGTAAATGGAACACTTCAAAGTGCTTAAAGACAAATATGGTCAGGACAGAGTTCTATATTCAGCAAAACTTCCTTTAAAAACAAAGATGAAATAAGACATTTGCAGAGAAACAAAAGCTGAAGACATTTGCTGCCAGCAGATCTATTGTGTAAGAAATGCCAGAGGAAGTTCTTTTCTTCAGGGTGAAGAAAGATTGTGCAGAATGGTAAATTGGATCTACATGAGGAAACAAAATCACTGGAAAGGATAAATATTGAAGTAAATATAAAAAACTAGGAGTTTTTTCTTTTCTTTGTTTTTCATAAAACATATGGCTATTTAAAGCAATAATCCTTATCACTGCAATATGGAGTTTATAATGTTTATAGGTGTAGTATGTATATGATAATTATAGGACAAAGAATGATGGTGGTGAATTGAACCATGATATTAGGTTTCTGCATTTTTACATGAAGTAGTAAAATATTAAGTCCATGTAGATTGTCTTATGTTTAAGAGGTACATGTAATTTTCAGTGAAACCAGTAAAAAATAGTACAAAGAGTTTATAGCTAAGCTACCAATAGAAGAATAAAAATAGAACACCTAAAATATTTGATTAACAAAAAAGAATATAACATAACATGTAATATATAACACGGCATAAAAAAAAACATTGTAAATCAATAAGAAGTATACTAAAACCCCAACAAATGAATGGACCAAGAAGCATAAGGAAATAATCCACAACAAAAGAAAAGAAAATGGTCAATAAAGATGAGATAGAAGCAATTTACGAAGGAAAAATTCAGAAGAAATTTCTGAAATTATTAAAAAGCAAAGGTGTGCTGTTATTTGAAAAGTTAACCAGTAAGAAATCTCTTTGGGAAACATTTTTTAAAAACTGAGCAAGGGTGATGTCTGACATTGAATTCTAATCTTTTCTTGACTTATGCTGCAATTATCCTCTCCCATCTTTAAGCCTTTAATTAAGTCCATTATATTCAAGAATCTTGTGTCAATAGTGTTTGAAGAAATGTGATCCTAACTACCACTAGCAATGTAATGTCTCCTTTTTCTTTCCAACATCCACTAATGCTATAAGCTGATGAAAACCAATGGTCTACTCCGTGCCAAGCACTGTGCTATACACTCCAAGTGTTTTAACTTTTACTCTAGATCCATTCTCATTTCATAGCTGAAAAAATATGGGGACCCAGGGAGCTTAAGGAATTAACCCAAATCACACAGCTAGTAAGTGGTGAAGGAGCCAGTTGATCCTTGGCTCTCTGACTTGAGTGTCAACATGTGTGATCATGGGTTATGTTGAAGGACAACAGGTGATGTGAGTATGACACAAAATGGGATAAAAAGAGAGCAGCTGCCTAAAGACTCAAGAGTTTTGAGTGGAAGCAAGTGTTAGATGTCAACGGGAAAGATCACGGCATACTGGTGGATGTCTGAGTATACCCCAGCAGCTGTTGTCTGGATTACAAAAAGATTATGATTAATATGGGATATTGATAACTGAAAAAAAAACCCCAAGTGGGATACAAAATTGAAGTAGTATAAGAATGAAATTCGTGTGCATTTATTTGATTTTAATTATATAAAAATAATGTTAGAATTTGAGTGTAGAGAGTAATAAACTCCTAATATTCAGTTACCTTCTGCGTTTGGACAGGATGAATGCAAGAATGAATCCCACCTTGATCTCTCTTGTTCTTTATACTTTTTGATTTTCAAGTTTTCTACTATAAATGTATATTATTTTTATAAGGAGAAAACATATTTCTAAAAAATTGAAAGCACCACCATTGTGACTGCTTCGGGAAAAATGTAAAAGAATAAACATAATTTCATCTGGCTTTAAAGAGTATCTCTCATAGCAACTGCTTCTGAGAATCTGAGGTCTTCTCTGAGGGAAACAGCTCATTAAACAGTTTTCAATAATGTGGTGAAGAAACACAGCAAAGTTATTAAAGAGATGATGGCTTTCCCAGGGTACACATATCACAGGGGCCAGAACCACTCTTTAAATATATTTTCATTTGACTACCGCTCCTACGGACGGAAGCTGTATTACTATACCTAATTTTTAAAACTCCTTTTAATGGGGGTCATTCTTCTTGCCTTGAAACTGGCTCATTTTATTACTTTGGAGTCTCGGTGGAGCCCAGTGATTTTGCATTCCTTTGATACTTGCATATGGTTTGTTTTTTGCTAAATCAAAGGAAACAGTCTGCTTCTGATGACTTTAGGGGACTTCTGACACCTCACCTGCTCAGTGGCTGCTGAAATTACCTAAAAGTGTACACTTGTCAATTGAACAAATTACAGAAAAATTTTAAAATACAAAGAACCTAGAAGTGGTCATGCATGGCAGTAAAATCACACTAAAGTAGAAATGTCTAATTACTATCATGCATCTATCATCTATCATCTTTATCTAGCTATCATCTATCTATCTGTCATCTATCATCTACCTATCATCTACCTATCTAATTTTGAGGAGCTGAAATTGATGGGGATTTCAAGAAACTCGAGGTTCCTGAAATGAAGATATATTATGGGCAGGGAGATGAGAGATAACCAGGCCATATAGTTTTACTATGGGCAGTGTTTTCTTGCCTCATGAAGTACCTACATTGTCTATTGAACAGTTCTGCCTCAGCTTAACCCTTGCCAAAGGAGCCTGTATGGCTTAACTGAAAGACTGTCAAGTTAAGGAACAGACATACCTGGGTTAAAATTCCCTTTCCATGTCCTCCAGCTGTGTAACTGAAGGCAAGGTATTCAGTCTCCCTCAAGATCAGTTTCTTTACCTGTAAAAGCAAGGTGATGTGAGCCAACAATTTACTCTATGCCAAGTACTGTGCTATGTATGCAACCGGTGTGTTTTATCTTTTAATCTGAATTTGTCCCCATTTCATGGATGAAAAAATAGTGAGGCTTATTGGTTTGTTATGGGGGTTAAATGAGAAAAGGCTAATAAAGTACAAGGCATAAGGTTTAATACCTCATAAGCACTCAATAAAGATTTGGTCAACCCTCCAATGTCCTTTGACAAGGGCAGTGCATCCCAAAAGAACCAACGCAAACCATACATTAATGACTTTAATTTCTTAAGCAGCTATTTATTCTGCCTATAAAGATGTGTTCCTTCTCTCCCTGGTGAATTTCTATCTTATATTTCAGTTTCATGATTTACCAATCACATGGGTCTTATATATTCACTCTGTGAACACTGATTTCTCCTTCCTTCAAATTTCTGTATCTTAGCATTTATGCCCCTTGGTCTGGTTCCATACATCTCTCAACTGGAATTTGGTCTATCTTGTAAACTTTGGAGACCATGACTTATAACCTAATTTTATAATTTACTATGTAAAGACCCAAGGCAAAATATTAAACATCTCTTTGTCCCCATTTGTCCTTCCAAACAGGGAGGGACTTAAATGTACTTTGAGGACTATGGTAGGGACAAAATTAAATAACACATGTGAAAGCACCAAATGCATATATGCATACTACTGGAATATCCATAAGTGCTAGATCCTGTCCTCAGTTGTCCCAAAGAACTTTAATATTTTGAAGCATGGATCATTTATTTTTTGTTTATATCTATCGCATGTTCATTGTTAAGAATTGCTCTGGACATCTGAACTCCTTGCAGTTTCCTACATGTGCCACACTTTCTAAGATATGAATTTTGAATTTTTTGACCTAACTAACTCCTATTCATCCTTCAAAACCCAGCTCAGGCATCACTTCCTCCTAGTCCCTTGGGGTCCTTTAGGCTGGGGTTTCTCTCCACTCTCAAGGTACTATGTGTTTCTGTTAATGTCCTAATGATACTTTATTGCTTATGTACATATTTTCCTCTTTCAGTGGACCAAGAACCTCTTGAGAAGTGATTTATTTGTCTTTTTATCCTTCCAGGTCAGTTCAGGCTACGAAACAGGGGTGATCAGTGAGTATTTGTGAAGAAACTCTCATGAAATGAGTGCTGCCATTGGGTAAAGCCTCATGTCACATCTTGGGGATGCCTGATTGCCAGTGAATATATTCAGCATTGTTACCCATTATGCTATTGGCATTTTCAGTGATCCTTTTCTTTGTCAGTCTCTGCTATGTCTCAGACTCTCGGATAGGGCAAAAGGCATGTGAACAGTTGGCTCAGTGGTCAGCCATCAAGATGACCTATGGAAATTTAACCACAAGGGACAGGTTGCCTTTTTCTGGCCACTAGTTTATGTAACTTACAAGAACTGTAATGGTTCAAATATTACTTATTTGTATGCATGCAGTAGTTGATCTATAAAACATATGGTATTTTGAAATATTGATCTCTTCAGTGCCAGCAGGTAAGAGATATTAGTGTAGCCTGGGATTCCATCTGTAACCGTGGGATTAGAGTCAGAGAAGTGGAAAATTGGAATAGACCAAAATTCATGCGAAGTGGAAAGTACAGCTGGCAGTGGTGCTAAAGAAGGAGAATAACAAATAAGGGAAGCATTATTTTAAAAGCTGACTCAACCATCAAGTGGGAAAGGAGCAGTCAAATGAATAGGCTTTCACTGCCTTAGCTTCCTGTGCCTCCAGGTTGGTTTTGCAGACTTAAATTCAGCACAACAGCTGGAGAAGGAAAAACCAAATTATTTGGAAGCAGGAAAAGGTGGCATCCCTATGAGTTCCTGTCACATCTGTCAAGCAAGTCAATGGGAAGTTAAATTCCAAAGGAAGTCAGTTGCTATAAGGAAAGATTGGAGAAACAATAGCACATTTTCCTAAGGCTTGGAATTATACCCAAATTGGACCCTTCAAGTTTCTTTCAATGTCACTTGTGCTCTGAAGTCTTTCTGAACCCATACTGTCACATCCACCTACAGAACTGATCCTTTCCTTTCATCACTAAACTCAAAGATTCTTTAATAATGCCCGGGAATTTTGACTCCATGTGTTTTTCTGTTGCATCTGCTTTGGGCAGGGACCAGGTTTTACTTGACCTTGTGCATCTACAGACACATTGTCTAGCACATTATTTGGTACATAGGAGGTGCTCCCTAATAGTTTTTTTTTTTCACAATATCCCTGATAGTTTTTGATTGACTCGCTGGACAAATGCATTTAGAAGGGTTTTAGAAATATTTTGTTCATATTCTATCCACCCGACCTTTAAGAAATCTTTTTTTTTTAAAGATTTTATTTATTTATTTGAGAGAAAGACAGAGAGAGAGATAAAGAGCACAAATTGGGGGTAGGGATAAAGGGAGAGGGAGAGGCTGAGCAGGGAGCCTGATGTGGGTTTCAATCCCAGGACTCTGGGATTAAGCTGAAGGCAGACATTTAACTGACTGAGCCACCCAGGCACCCCAACCTTTCAGGAATCTTTATCCAAAAAGGTATTCCCATTCTTAGATGGGACTGACTCCTCTTTGATTGTAAGGAAAAAGTTAAACCTAATATCTTTGTCTTTAAGGTAGAGGAGATGTACCAGATAAAATAGGAAAGGAAATGGACTGAAAAGAGATACTTTAGGTAATATACATAAAATTGAAGAATGGGCCCTTGTTAGCAATTCTCATCTCTTTGGTTCTTCTTTCTCTAGTAGCCTCTTATAGGTTATGGTCTACCATGTTCCTGAAATCAAGCCACACAGTATCATCAAGAAGATTCTAAAGAAAGATTTTTACAGTAAGTGGCAGAGACAGTAATATTCAGAAACTATTTTATTTACTCTTGTACATTTCTTAGTCACCTTTGTTTGAGACAGCCATGTGGCTACTGCTGGTCAATGAACTCTTGGGGAGGCAGTGAAAAGTCCATGGAAATTTATACTTTTCTCTCTCCCTGTTATACCAACTGAGGAGGAGGCATATTTCAGATGATGTGCTAAAAGATAGTGGAACCTCCCTCAGCCTGGTCCTTGAGTGACTATGTGTAACAGGACCCCTACCAACCCACTGAGTACCATAAGGGAGAATTAACTTGTGTGATAAATAACTGCACTTTTGTAGTTGTTTGCCATGCCATTATAACCTAGGCTCTCCTGACTAATACCCACCACTTATGCATTTTCAGTAATTCCCTTTTGCACATAATTTGAGCCATCCATTGCTCTGTCAATCTGATCTTGTCTTTCTTATTCTTATATTCTATAATGTTGTGGATTTATTATTTTTAAAATATTATTTATCATTTTTAAAATATTATTTATCATCTATAGGGACTTGCAGGGGGCCAGGCGGCAGTTGTTTTTGCTTAGCCAGCAATCTTGAAGTGCTCTCAGAATATACATATTGGGGATACGTGTATGAATGGGAGGTTCATAAGAGAAATGAAGATTCTCAAAACACATTCCTATGATTTGAAGGAGACTTCATGATACAAAGAGATAACTTTTCATTTAATGTTATTTTGATTGAGCAAAATTAGCACATACCTAGTATTTGCCTAACACTGGGTTTGCTAGATGCCACAACGGGGGCTGGGAATAGAAGAATAAAGAATTCTAAATCATAGTTTCTGTTTTCCAAAGAATATAAGCTTTACAGTTTTGAGGGTGAAAAATATGCAGTTGAAATATTAATGCAACAAAACATAAAAGTATTGAGTAATTTTTCACTGAGACCCAAACAAATAGGTAAAAGTGAATCTGCTTTAGAGTGATCGAAGTCTATCATCTTTTCTTGTTTTTACCACCATGGCGATCTCTTAGACCACTGTGCTTAGAGACCTCCTCTTTCTCTCTGCTGAGCAATAAATTCATGTGAGTCATAGTAGGTAAGAGGGAATTTTTCAGGACTGTAATTGCAACTTGGCATTGAAAGATATGATACAAGGAATGGGGTGGAGGAAATATTCAAGGCTTTGAAAAGTAAGATTAGAATGGAAGAAATATGGAAACTACCAGCTGGGTAGACGGGATATATCTTAGAAAACAGTAGAAGTGGTCCACGTTTTTGTGGGCCTTCTTATTCTTTCATCAGAAATATGAATCTTTACTATTAACTTTTTTTAGTCACTGAATCTTGTGGATACCTTATTGCCAATTTTGTAGTTTCAGTACAGTGATTAAAACGTGGGGACATTTCCAGTTTTACTAAGATAATCTGGTTTTTAGTCATTTCTGTACTCATACAAAGGCTCAAACTTATCTCCTAGACAATCTATCTTTATCATCATCTGTCCTTTTTTCTTTCCTCCGTTGCTCTTCCTCCAGCTCTTAACACTGGATAGACATGCAGTCTGAGGTGTAGTAAAAAAATCTCTCTAAGAACCACTCATAATCTGGATAGAACTCTCTCAGGATGTTTATCCTCTCATGTCTTCATGTCTTCATTCAATTCTGTTTATTCCACAAGTGGTACTGAGTGTCAGAGATTGTGCTGGTTATTAAAGATATAAAGAAGAACAGGGTATTCTCTGCTCTCAAAGCACTCATAATGTTAGAAGGGAAACAGACTTATAAAATTCTTTAACTCCGTGGGATAATTATGTTAGATTTATGATTGAGAAACAACAGAAGATAGCTCATGAGAGATGAAGTTCAAGACTGGCTAGAATTTCTTGTGTCAACTCCTCTGTTTTTGACTTACCTGACTTGGCTGCAAATGAAGTATATTCTTTTGGGTCAGTCTAATCCTGATACCTAAAAATGGACTCAATGTCTGTCACTAGGCATGTTTAAACCAGCCACATACCACATGAAACAGGAGTTGGATTGCAGTGACTCCCCAAAAGAATTTTGAGAGTATTATTACCAAAAGAAGAGCAAAGTAATACAAAAAGAGAAAAACAGCAAATAGCTAGTACTTGTGGTCAGCCTATCTGAAAAGAATTTTAGGAAGCCATAGAATAGACTAGAATGAAAAAAAAAGAATAGACTAGAATGTAAAGTAGACATATTTTGAGGGAAAGAGCAAGTACATGGGCAGATGTGACAGACTCTTCCTTCTCCCCCTCCAGATCAAATCTGCCCCCTTCTTTCTACCCTGTTTTGTGTCCTAGCAAAAGAATTATATGGGCTACCCCAGCCCAGCTCCCTTGCCCTATGACTTCCACAATCTAAAGATGGCAAGGTGGAAATAGAGAGCGACTAGGGTGTTTATTCCCTTTGTTTCTTCCCTTCTGAGTCAAGGTGGCAGTGGCATCTTCTGGTCTGTGATCCTCTTCTATAGCTACAGCTTCTGTTACAGTATTACAGCTATCACTCTCACCAGGGCCTGGAATCTGTTCTCTCTTCTTGCCCTCTCAGCCTAAGGGGTAGGGTAGCTATTTGCTCTTGCTGGCCTTGGGGTACTTCACCATTCCTGGTTGGCTGCCTTTAACTTCATTCACATCATTTAAGTGTTTGGAACTATTACTCTGCTTGAGGGGAATCTGTCTCTTGTTGGGCCTCCTAATGCAGGATGGGACCTAGCTGCTGGTGTTGGATTAAGATACAACTGAAGGCACAGAGCACAACATTTGGACACTACAGAAACAGATGATGGGTAACTACTGGGTTGGGTAGAGTCCCCACAGGCTTGTGGACATATTGAAAGGTAGTCTAGGAGCAGACAACACATACATGCACCCAAGTCAGGCAAGGCTGATAGCAAATAATAGCAAGACCACCACACTGGGCAATTTCAGTGATTGCTATTCACATTGCATTTTAAGTAATGATATTTTCATTGGAGTTAGGAACCACTTTTAGTCTTAGGGTGCAGCTAGGCAAAATAAAATGAGTTATCCTTCTCAGAGGTACTGAGTTTCTGGGAAAGTAGTCTTTGTAGGATTGTTGATTAGACAAGGTATCTGGAGCTACAAACACCACAGTTGATGGGACTGATGCCACTTTTACTTCAGGGGATTATTTAAACTCTTCAAGTCTCAGTTTCCTCATGCATAGACTGGGGTTCATGATATCTACCACTGCCTATGGGCTAATCTTGCAGCAGTTCATGGATGTCATAGTCTTGGCACAGATGCAGTGAAAGATTTCTCGGTGCAGTAGCTGGTCCATTATGTACCCTGTAGTTAGAAGTGTGTGAGGTGCGTTCTCTTGCCTGCATTCTCTTGTGGCAGAAATCTGATCTTTAGAAACAATACACAAACAACCAATGTGTCAAAAAAGACATAAAAATATCTTGAAATAAATGGAAATGGAAACACAACATATCAAAACCTACAGGATGCTGCAAAAGCAGTTCTAAGAGGGAAGTTTATAGTGAAAATGCCTACATCAAGAAAAAGAAAGATCTTAAATAAACAACAGAACTTTGTACCTCAAGCAACTATAAAAAGAAGAACAAACTAAGCCTAAAGTTAGCAGAAGGAAGAAAATAACAAATACCAGGGCAGAAATAAATAAAATAGAGACCAGAGGAAATCAATAGAAAACATCAATGAAACTAAGAGCTGGGTTTTTGAAAAGATAAACAAAACCTACATATCATTAGCTAGATTAAGAAAAAAAGAGAAGACTCATATAAATAAAGCCAGAAATGAAAGAGGAGACACTACAACTGATACCACAGAAATACAAAACACCATAAGAGACTATTGTGAACAATTATATGCCTAGAAATTAACAACCTAAATTAAATGGATAAATTTCTAGAAACATATAACTTATCACAACTGAATCATAAAGAAATAGAAAATATGAACAGATCAATGATGAGTAAGGAGATTGAGTCAGTGATTGAAACCTAATGAAGAAAAGGTCAGTATCAGATGGATTCACTGGCAGATTCCACCAAATAGTTAAAGAGAAATTAACACCACTCCTTCTGAAATTCTTCCGAAAGCTTGAGGATGAGAGAACACTCCTAAAATAATTTTACAAGACCAGTATTATCCTGATAACAAAATTATATAAGGACATTACAAGGAAAAAAAAATCACACAGGCCAACATCCATGATGAATGTAGATGCAAAAAACCATAAGATAGCTAGGAATAAATCTAACCAAAGAGGCAAAGAATCTGTACTCAGAAAACTATAAAATACTCATGAAAGTAATTGAGAAAGACACAAAGAAATGGAAAAACGTTCCATGCTCGTGCATTGGAAGAACAAATATTGTGAAGATGTCAATGCTACCTAGAGCAATCTACACATTCAATGCAATCCCTATCAAAATACCATCCAATTATAAAATCAATGCACAGAAATCAGTGGCATTCCTATACACCAACAACAAGACAGAAGAAAGAGAAATTAAAAAGTCTGTCCCATTTACAACTGCACCCAAAACCATAAGATACCTAGGAATAAATCTCACCAAAGAGGCAAAGAATCTGTACTCAGAAAACTATAAAATACTCATGAAAGAAATTGAAGAAGACACAAAGAAATGAAAAAATGTTCCATGCTCATGGATTGGAAGAACAAATATTGTGAAGATGTCAATGCTATCTAGAGCAATCTACACATTCAATTCCATCCCTATCAAAATACCAACCACTTTTTTCAAAGAATGGAGCAAATAATCCTAAAATTTGTATGGAACCAGAAAAGATCCCGAATAGCCAGAGGAATATTGAAAAAGAAAAGCAAAGCTGGTGGCATCACAATTCCGGACTTCAAGCTCTATTACAAAGCTGTCATCCTCAAGACAGTATGGTACTGGCACAAAAACAGACACATAGATCAATGGAACAGAATCGAGAGCCCAGAAATGGACCCTCAACTCTATGGTCAACTAATCTTTGACAACGCAGGAAAGAATGTCCAATGGAAAAAAGACCGTCTCTTCAACAAATGGTGTTGGGAAAATTGGACAGCCCCATGCACAAGAATGAAACTGGACAATTTCCTTACACCACACACAAAAATAGACTCCAAATGGTTGAAAAACCTAAATGTGAGACAGGAGTCCATCAAAATCCTAAAGGAGAACACAGGCAGCAGGCTCTTCGACCTCAGCCACAGCAACTTCTTCCTAGAAACGTTGCCAAAGGCAAGGGAAGCAAGGGCAAAAATGAACTATTGGGACTTCATCAAGATAAAAAACTTCTGCACAGCAAAAGAAACAGTCAACAAAACCAAAAGACAACCGACAGAATGGGAGAAGATATTTGCAAATGATATATCAGATAAAGGGCTAGTATCCAAAATCTATAAAGAACTTATCAAACTCAACACCCAAAGAACAAATGATCCAATCAAGAAATGGGCAGAAGACATGAACAGACATTTTTCCAAAGAAGACATCCAAACGGCTAACAGACACATGAAAAAGTGCTCAACATCGCTCGGCATCAGGGAAATCCAAATGAAAACCTCAATGAGATATCACCTCACACCAATCAGAATGGCTAAAATTAACAAGTCAGGAAATGACAGATGTTGGCGGGGTTGTGGAGAAAGGGGAACCCTCTCACACTGTTGGTGGGAATGCAAGCTGGTGCAGCCACTCTGGAAAACAGTATGGAGGTTCCTCAAACTTGAAAATAGAGCTACCATACCATCCAATAATTGCACTACTGGGTATTTACCCCCAAAATACAAATGTAGGGATCTGAAGGGATACATGCACCCCGATGTTTATAGCAGCAATGTCCACAATAGCCAAACTGTGGAAAGAGCCAAGATGTCCATCGACAGGTGAATGGATAAAGAAGATTGGTATATATATACAATGGAATATTATGCAGCCATCAAAAGGAATGAAATCTTGCCATTTGCAACGACATGGATGGAACTGGAGTGTATTTTGCTGAGCGATATAAGTCAATCAGAGAAAGACAAGTATCATATGACCTCACTGATATGAGGAATTCTTAATCTCAGGAAACAAACTGAGGGTTGCTGGAGTGGTGGGGGGGTGGGAGGGATGGGGTGGCTGGGTGATAGACATTGGGGAAGGTATGTGCTATGCTGAGCGCTGTGAATTGTGCAAGACTGTTGAATCACAGATCTGTACCTCTGAAACAAATAATACATTATATGTTAAAAAAAAGAAGAAGATAGCAGGAGGGGAAGAATGAAGGGGGGAAATCAGGGGGAGATGAACCATGAGAGACAATGGACTCTGAAAAACACACTGAGGGTTCTAGAGGGGAGGGGGGTGGGGGGATGGGTTAGCCTGGTGATGGTATTAAAGAGGGCATGTTTTGCGTGGAGCACTGGGTGTTATATGCAAACAATGAATCATGGAACACTACATCAACAACTAATGATGTAATGTATGGTGATTAACATAACATAATAATAAAAAAATAAAAATAAAATAATCAAACAGAAAAAAATTCTCAACAAAATATTAGCAAATCTAATTCAACAGCACATTAAAAGGATCATACATCATGATCAAGTGGAATTTATCCCTGGGATGCAAGGATGTTAAACATACACAAATTAATAAACGTGATACAACACATTAATAACATGATATATCAAAATAATATGACCATCTCAATAGATATAGTAAAAGCATTTGATCAAATACCACATCCTTTCATAATTAAAATACTCAACAAATTGGGTAGAGAAAGAACATATCTCAACATAATGTAGTCTATATATGACAAATCCACAACTAACATTATACTCAATGGTGAAAGGTTTAAAGTTTTTCCTGTAAGATCAGGAACAAGACAAGAATGTTCACTCTCACTACTCCTTTTCAACACAGTACTAGAAGCCCTGGCCAGAGAAATAAGGCAAGAAAATGAAATAAAGGGCATCCAAATCAAAATGAAAGAAGTAAAATTTTTTTGTTTGCAGATCATATGAACTTACATATAGAAAACCATAAAGACTCCACCAAAAAACTGCTAAATTCAGTTAAGTGGCAGGACATAAAATCAATATACAGAAATCAGTTGCATTTCTACACACTAACAAAACCTCTGAAAAAGAAATAAAGAGAACTACAATAAGTTTTGTTTGTTTAGTAAGAAAAACAATGAAATACTTAGGAATAAATTTAACCAAGATTAAAGATCTATGTACTGAAAACTGTAAGACTTTGATGACAGAAATCAAAGAAGACACAAACATTTGGAAGCTATACCATGTTCATAGATTGAAAGAATTAATATTTTTAAAAATTTATACTATCCAAAGCTATTAATAGATTCAATGCAATTCCTATAAAAATTCCAATGGCACTTTTCACATAAATAGAAAAAAATACTTTTTTTTATTTTCTTTTTTTATGTTACTTTATTTTTTTATTTTTTTATTATTTTGTTATGTTAATCACCATACATTACATCATTAGTTTTTGATGTAGGGTTTCATGATTCATTGTTTGCATATAACACCCAGTGCTCCATGCAGAACATGCCCTCTTTAATACCCATCACCAGGGTAACCCATCCTCCCACCCCCCTCCCCTTTAGAACCCTCAGTTTGTTTTTCAGAGTCCATCGTCTGTCATCGTTCATCTCCCCCTCCGATTTCTCCCCCTTCATTCTTCCCCTCCTGCTATCTTCTTCTTCTTCTTTTTTTTTTTTTAACATATAATGTATTATTTGTTTCAGAGGTACAGATCTGATTCAACAGTCTTGCACAATTCACAGTGCTCAGCATAGCACATACCTTCCCCAATGTCTATCACCCAGCCACCCCATTCCTCCCACCCCCCACCACTCCAGCAACCCTCAGTGGGTTTCCTGAGATTAAGAATTCCTCATATCAGTGAGGTCATATGATACATGTCTTTCTCTGATTGACTTATTTCGCTCAGCATAACACTCTCCAGTTCCATCCACGTCATTGCAAATGGCAAGATTTCATTCCTTTTGATGGCTGCATAATATTCCATTGTGTGTGTGTGTGTGTGTGTGTGTGTATATATATATATATCATTTCTTCTTTATCCATTCATCTGTCGATGGACATCTTGGCTCTTTCCACAGTTTGGCTATTGTGGACATTGGTGCTACAAACATTGGGGTGCATGTACCCCTTCAGATCCCTACATTTGTATCTTTGGGGTAAATACCCAGTAGTGTAATTGCTGGATGGTATGGTAGCTCTATTTTCAAGTTTTTGAAGAACCTCCATACTGTTAGAAAAAAAAAATTTTAAAATTTGTATGGAATCATTAAAGACCTGAATAGCCAAAGCAATCCCAAGAAAGAAGAAATCTGGAGGTATCACACTTCCTGATTTCAAGTATACTACAAAGCTATAGTAATCAAAACAGTATGTTACTGGCATGAAAATAGACACATAGACCAATGGAACAGAATTGAGAATCCAGAAATAAACACTTGCCTTTATGGTCAACTAATATTTGACAAGGGAGTCAAAAATACTCAATAGAAAAGGAAAGTCACTTCAGTAAAAAAAAAAAAAAAAGTGTTGGGAAAATTGCCTAAACACATGCAGAAGAATGAAATTAGACTTTTGTCTTATACCACTAACAGAAAATAACTTGAATTGATAAAAGATCTAAACATAACTGAAACTGTAAAACTCCTAAAATAAAACAGGAAGGAAATCTCTTCAATATTGGTCTTGGCAAAGATTTTTTGGATATGATAAATACTAAAAGCATAAGCAATGAGAGCAAAAATTAGTAAGTGGGGTTACATTAAACTAAAAAGCTTCTGTGTAGTGAAAGAAATAATAAAAAAATTAACAGGCTACATATGGAATGGAAGAAAATGTTTGCAAATTATATATCTGATCAGGGGTTAATATACAAAATATATAAATAACTCATACAACTTAATAGCAAAACCCCTAAACAATCTGACTTAAAAACAGGCAGAGGAACTAAATAGACATTTTTTAAAGAAGATATACAAGTGATCAACAGGTACATGAAAATGTGTTTGGCCTGACATCACTAATTATCGAGGAAATGCAAATCTAAACCATAGTGAGATATCATCTCACAACTGTTAGAATGGCTGTTATAATAAAGATAACTCCCAAATGTTAACAAGGATGTAGATAAAAGAGAACCCTTGTGCACTGTTGATGAAGATCTAAATTAGTGCAGCCATTATGGAAAATAGTATAAAGGTTCCTCAAAAAATTAAAAATAGAACTATCATACAATTAAGCAATCCCACATTTGGGTATATATACCAAGGAAGTGAAAACAGAATCTCAAGGAGATATTTGCACCCTTGTGTTCATTGCAGCATTATTCACAACAGCCAAGATATGGAAACAATTTAAGTGTCCGTCAACAGATGAATGGATAAAGAAGATGTGATTATATATATAATATATTATATATAATTATCTATCTATCTATCATCTATCTATCATCTATCTATCTATCTATCCATTTATCTATCTAATGATGGAATGTTATTTAGCCGTGAGAAAGAATGAAATCTTGCTATTTGTGACATTATGGATGAAACTTGAGGGTATTATGTGAAGTGACATAACTTGGACAGAGAAAGACAAATACTGAATGATATCACCTATAGGTAGAGTCTAAAAAGCCAAACTCAGGAAGAGAGAGTAGAGTGGCAGTTCCCAGGAGTTGGGGGCCAGGTAGGGAAATGGGCAGATGTTGATCAAAGGGTAAAAACTTTCAGTTATAAGATGAATAAGTTCTGGGTATCTAATGTATAGCATGGTGATTATGGTTAATAATACTGTATTATATGCTTGAAAGTTGGGAAGAGAGTAGATATTAAATATTCTCACCACAAAAAGAAATGGTAATTATGTGACATGATGAAGATGATAGCTAATGTTATGGTAATAACCATTTTGCAATATGTAAGTATATCAAATCAACATGTTGTACACTTTATACAGTGTTATATGTCAGTTATATCTCAATATAGCTGGAAAAATAAAAGAGATAGTGTACAATCTCAAAAAGCAAAACTAACCATTAAGTTGTTTTGGTTCTAAGTGACCTGAACTAAGGAACACAGATATAATAAGTTCTTCCTGAAGAAAGGGCAACATCCTTTTCAGAGTCTAGGGCCAAGACTGAAGGCAAAACGTTGAAGTTGGGTACAGGGCTTGGTCAGTCATTATATTATGTGGATTATATTAGAGGACCAAAACCAACCAACCAACGAATCAACCAACCAAGAAATGTCTGTGATACAAATCCTCATATGTAGAAGTATTTAGCAACCCCAAATGGCATAAACAAATTTAATGAGGGAAATAGGTTTGCTTAACATTGCTCTAAACCCAGTACACTCCATAAACCTCTATCAGAGTTCCTATGTTGTTTTCAGGATTCAGATTTAGCTTGTTCTTGCATAAGAAATCTGGATGACAATCCACATAATCTATTGAATAATTTATTCAGAAATGGACCTATGAGTTTTTGCATTTCTTTTAAGTTTTTCTCCCCGTCCCAGAAAAATCAACGTTAATGAGATTACATTAAGAGTTACTTCTAGTGAAGGATTTTATTGAAAAGGTCATCTCAGTAAGTATTCTAAGAGGCCTAAACATTAGGGAGTAAATTTGTGTACCGAAGATATTAGTTACAGCCTTATCTAAAACGAATAATATTACAATATTGTAATGAGAATGAAAAATTCCGTTGCACGTATGATATTAGGAGGAGCTCAGCATTAGAACATAAGTCCTGACAATCCAATTAAGCCAAGTATTCCCTCCCTGGTTTAGGGTTACATGTTTGAAGCAGTCCACGGCTCCATCCAGACTTTTACATTGGCTCTGACCAGAATTAGTGTCATGGCTTACTATCATTTGCAATATTATGGAAAATTACAATGTAGTATAACTTGCTTTTAAGACATAATGGCTATGTATTTGGAATCTAGGGTAAATTATTAAAGCACAGGTTTTGACTATATCCCTAAAATTGATTTTTCAGTGAATTAATTTGTCTAACTTTGATAAGTAGTTGCAATGCAGAGTGTTGAGGTAAGATGCAAGGGAAGTAGGCCAGCTACAGCTCTATAATGTCTGTCAAATATTTAATCAGATAGGCAAATAAGGCCTGAAAATCCAGTTGGCTTAGGGTTTTGGGGGCTTGTGCATTTGATTTTTATTTTTTTTGCACTTATACAATGTAGAAAGATCAATCCAGCCAAAAGATCTGGTGGGTCCAGTTGTCTATACTTTCAGTCTGTGGGTAGCCCTCTGGAGCTGGGGAGGGGAGACCTTGGAAGGAAAAGACTTGCCCCTTTTACATGGAACATAGTGAATCATGTGCTCAGTGTTTCAGACTCGCGCACCCTCTTCATGTAGGCCCAGACCTGACGTTGACACAAACTGACAATTTCTTTTTGCTAATTTTCCAAAAGGAGCTAATAGAATAAGGAGGAAATGAATTTTGGTATTTTAACTGATTTTACTCATCTGATTCATTCATTATTTCTATAAGAATTTAGCAAGCCACTTCTGTATTTCAGACCCCATTTCAGGCATTGGTCACATGAAGATAAGTAAGACATGGTCCCTGATCTCAGGAAGCTGACAGGCAAGTGTGGAGGATGGTGTCACAGAGATAGGTAGAGCGGAAAGTAGAGAAGTTGCCAATTCTTGCCAGGAAGGGATAGGGTAGCACTGAGGGCATTCCAGATGAAGATAATCGTTGAGTCAAGGCACAAAGGTGGAGCTCTGGCAAAGCCTGGTGCCTTCAGTAGCTATTAGTAGAAACTCAGCTTGGCCAGAAGAGGACTGAGGTTGGGAGTCTCTAATTCATATTAAAGAATTTAGACTTCATTGTATAAACTCTGGGATAAGATTTAAAGGTAGGATTGAAACATGGTCAGGATTATATGTTAGAAAGGTGCCCATGGAGGGGAAAGATTTGATGGTGTGTTTGCAATTGGAGATGAGGGGACTAGAGAGGAAGATACTGCAAGAATAGTTATGGTTAACATTTACTGAGCCTTAATATGTGCAGGACATACATAGATTTTTAAATTTAATTTGTACTATAATCTTGATGATTGTTATTGGGAAACAGTTGTTAAAAAACTAGACAGAAAGCTGCTGTCATCCATCCAAATGAGAGAAGATGAAGGTTTAGACCAATAATATGGAGGCAGGGATGAAATACAAGAGTGTACCATCCACGTGAAATACATATGATTTGTCGGGCACTGGCTACTGTACTCAGCATTCATTTTGCATTGTAGCTCCAGATCTTGGGATGAAGTAGGAGTTCAGAACATGCTTGTTAAATTAGCTAATTTCTGATCAAAAGGATTTTTTTTGTGTGTGATTTCTTATACAAACTTCTTTATTCACCAGAAAGCTTATCCTTGAGGTTCACAATGGAGCTTCACTATTTCCTTAAATGGCTAAGTCTCTTACAATCATTGTTCTGACCTCTCTCAAGAGAATAAAAATGATTTTGGCCTAATTATCCCAGGTTTCCTGAGAGGAACCATTATCAGTAACGGTTAGCATCAAAGAAAGCTCCCTATCCTCCCTTTACAGAATCAGGGTGATGATTTCTTTCCCAAGCCAGATCACAACATTTCTGACAGCAAGAGAATTTTGGATTCTTCAGTTAATTAGTTTTAATTAATTAATTAATTAGTTTCATGGCTGCTATCTACTACAAACATATCTTTTGTTAGTCTTTAGGCATTTTGTTTTTACTAGGTAATTTAGAAATCCATTAAAGAATCTCATGACTATCCTGGATCCAGGGAGAAAAAAACTTTGCTCATGACTCAAAAACCAGAAGCTTTCACACCTGTCTGCCACCAGCCTCATCAATCACAAGCTTTCTATTCTTGTTATTGGTTACCTGGGGCTGATGCAATCAATATGGAAGCCATTTCTGGTTTGGTGTCCAACTTTCTGACCACATGTGTATGCAGGGACAAAGCCATGGCGCTTTTGATTCAGAAAGACATCTTACTTTAGTTTTCAGGGAGGCTTCTTCCATTACAATAAAGGTTTTACTATATAAGAGAGTACCATGTATCATGTGAGGCAATCTACAGAAGTTATTTTATTTAATTCTCACAGTGGCTCCGAGGGCAACATATTTTGTAAGGAATTTGAGGAAAGGTAACAATAGTGCCTTACAGAGGTGATGAGATGTGTCCACAGTCTCACGGCAAGAATTTAAATTAGATTTGTTTGATTCCTGAGCTCATGTTCTTTCAATTATATTATTGGGTTTATCATCATCATCATCATCATTATCATCATCTTATTATTATGAAAAAGTGATACTGGTTGTAGGCAATTTGGAAAAAATCAGAATAAAATCCCACCCATAACTCCTTGTAAACATTTCAGTTTATTTACTTTAGTTTTTTCTTCTTCTAACCAGTTTTGTTTTTCTATTTTTACATGACTATGAATATACTGCATAGGTAATTTTGTATCACTTGGACATATTTTCAATCTTATTTTGGGAGAGAGAAAAAAGTACTTAAATGCTATGAAAGAGATCGAAAATAGGAAGGAACATAAGCTCGCAGAAGTGGAGATACTTTGCAAACCCAAGAACACATCAATCATTTAAATTTATTCTGAAACATCTTTGCAGTGTTAAAGGAACAGCATCCTGTCACTGCCAATACTCAGACTTAGAAGACACCTGTACCATTATGCAGCCAAACATCCTGAGTCTCAGTAAATTCCCGTTAATTTGCCTTCTTTCCATGTCAGTCCAATTTTATCATTTATGAGGTTATTATGACAGTTAGATCCCTTTCTCTAGATAAGGAAGTGATCACTAAAGAGTGAAGTTGTATGGACTGTATTTGTGAGAACATAATTAATTATGAGACCTTCTTAAACTCAACCAATAATGGAATTATGATAAAACTAGGAAAAAAATGGATTCTAGTCCATGAGATTTAGAAACTCCTTCCAAACAATATTTTGAGATGGCCATCAGGAGTCAACTACTCCCTGGTGACTGATAAATTTGAACTAAAGGGAACTAAATATTTTTAAAGAGTTATTTATTATAATCTAATCCTCAGATTCATTGCCTCAATAAATGAATCACTTTATTTCAGCCATGCAAGTTAGCATGCTCTCTGGAAACCAGCCTGGGGAAGCATGAGGACTTGAGCAAACGAAAGTTCTAATGCCCTCTTTGCCATTGAACTACTTTTAGAGATGATGTTTCACCTAAAATCCAAGTTTTATTCTTGCTGAATATAGAGTAGTGTGATGGTTTAGCAACCTAAATCAACACAAAGAATCGATCTATATTATACCTGACAAGAGTTAGCACAGGTGTGATTTGAACTATATAGGATTGATAACAGGAGTATGGAATTGGTGAATTGCTTTGTCCGAAACTAAAAATGCAGCCTTGCTTGTCTGTAGTGGGGGTGGGTAATACATGCTCAGCTGAGGAGGCAGAAATCACAATTGCTTGGTGAAGCCAAGTCAGGGACCAAGTTGTTGGCCAAATGTTGAAGAAAAGATTAAAATTTTTAGATTAAAAGTTAAGTTGGTTCTAGAACCAAATATGGGTCATGTATTACAAATAATATATATATATATATTTTTCTGAGTGACTGACTCTCACTTCCATGGAGGCCATCTCTAGGGAGTCACAATGTTGGCAACACAATATTGGATCCAACTCCAGTCAATGAGATAAATTTAGGTAATTGGATAAGGCCCAGGTACCAGGTTGATAAGCTACCTAAGACAGGTGAACGACAAATATTTTAAATAATACATGTGATAGGGACATGGCCACAACCACTGTGGCCTAGGAAGTTATTTCAAATAACTTTAGGGAGGGCTCTGGTTAGGTTAATCATTTCCTATCCATTTGGAGTAACAACCTTCCTGTCACCCTCCTCCACTCAACTATAGCCTATGGGTCTTTTTTTAAGCTCAGATTTCATCTTATTTTTGAGATATCACAATAAAAACTCTTTGACACTCTTGTGTTTCCTCCATGATAGTTATTTTTCCTTCAGTTTTTTAGATGACACGGTTTTGTGATTTTTTTTAAATCATTATTTACATCTCTTTTCCTTATTTTAAACTCTGTTCCTATATCTTATTTCTCTCTGGTTATAATCTTCCTGAGGCCAGAAATTAAGACGTGGACTTGGGCATTTCTCCATCAGTGCTGGTACAGCGCCCTATAGGCAGTACTTACTGTAGGGATGGTGGTCAATTGAATGAGAATCAACAGTAACCTTTAAATGAAATTTTTGTGGATTCTCATCACTACACTCCCATTTTCAATATAACTTACTTGGAAGATTTGTTGTTGTTCTTTTCTGAAAGAGAGGGAGGAGATCTACGTGATTAGGTAGAAGATATGAGACCTGGAATTAATGTTGTAACCTATAAGATTTTCTACTGCTTTAGTTGGGATGATGAAATAATTTATGTGAAACCACTTTACAAACTATTAAGGCCCTTTAGAAATAGTTGCTTTTATATAATTAAAATTCTAGGATCTGAAAATTGCTTTATAGATATTTTTTCAATACCCTTATTTGTACGATATTGTTTCTAAATTTGCATTAATATATTTTGATCTTTTACATGAAGACATTCTGCATTCATCATAAAACAATGTAGAATTAAAAGCATAACGAATACCACAAATACCAGACTGGGGGCCTAAAGAACAGAAATGTGTTTTCTCACAGTTCTGGAGGCTGTAAGTCCATGAACAAGGTGCTGGCAGAGTTGGATTCCTCTGGGGCCCCTCTCCTTGGCTTGCACAGAGCTGCCTTCTTGCTGTGCCCTCACAGTGACTTTTCTCTGTGTGCCCCTCTCTGGTGTCCCCCTCTTTCTTTATAAGGATAGTCCCCTGTATCAGGGCCCCACACTTACAACCTCATGTATCCTTAATTTCCTCTTTAAAGGCCCTTTGTCCAAATACAATCACATTGGAGATTAAAGCTTCAACACATGAATTTTGGGGAGAGGGACACAAATCAGTCCATACCAGTGACTTTACTGGGTTTAACCCAGTTCCCTTCATTTTATAAATGAAGAAAGTGAGGTCTGGAAATAAATGCCAGAACTGACACAGACAGCTGTAGCCCTGGCTCCGATCATGCCACCTTCTTGCATTTCTGCTTCCTGTTTTTCTTTCTCCGGCTTCCATACACTGAGTATACAAGCAAGACAGAACACTGTGGTGCATCCATCCTCAGACCCTCAGGAACATGTTTACAGAGAAATAACTTAAACATCACCTGGGATATACTAGCAAATATAAAACTCTGCGGGTAATACTAGTGATGTTAAAATTCTCAAGTTTTTCTCTAACTTCCAAAGTTGTGTGTGTGTGTGTGTGTGTGTGTGTGTGTGTGTGTGTGTTTATATTAAAAAGATCATATTTGGACATGACTGCATGTTTTGTTAGCCTTTTTTTACATGTAGGAAATATGAAAAAAGATGGCACAAAGACAAAATAAAGACAATAATAGTATTGGAGGGTTTTCATGCAATTAAAGTAATCTAAAGTAGATAAAGTAGATATATAGGAGTGCCTGGGTGGCTCAGTTTGTTAAGCATCAGCCTTCGACTCAGGTTATGATCCTGGAGTCCTGGGATGGAGCCCCACCTCAGGCCCCCTGCTCAGCGGGGTGTCTGCTTCTCCCTCTGCCTCTGCCCCTCCCCCTCCTTGTGCTCTCTCTCTCTCTCTCTCTCTCACTTTATCTCAAATAAATAAAAAAAATCTAAAAAATAGATATAGAAATCTTCACATACATATATCCTAGTTAACAACTACTTAATCTTTGTCCTAACACAGGCATTAACGTTCAGTTTGGGATGAGGTGAATACATGTGTGAACTGCTGGCTGCCCCCTGTCTGTCCTTACCCCCATTCACTGGAAGAAACCATGCTCCTTTCATGGCCAGGCGGCTCTGCTCCCCACCCCCAACCGCCACTGCTGCCACAGGCAGGGTGACCTTGGAACCCTGGTGTCTTCATTCTTCTCTTCATATGGAAGATGAAACTTACAGAATAGGCACAGAAATACAGTAAAATGAAGCCTAACTTTGAATAGAAACTGTGATGGACTACTTGTTGTCTAGACATCTGTTTCCCCTTCATAGTAATAGAAACCCCATTAAAACAAAACCAAACAACAACAAAAAAAAACCAGGCATGTGGCTGCTTAAAGTAGAGACTGAGTTTCTCATCCTCCCATGCAACTTACTGTGGAAATGCGACTACATTCTGTTAGAGATAAAAACAACTCTTTCCCAACTTCAGTGATAGTCTTCGAGACGTTCATCTACTGTCTTCCCAGTGTTAGCCTCTCTGAAATAAATAATAAATTCCTTTCTTGTTTCACTATCACCACCAAAAAAAAAAAAAAAAAATTCTTTCCCCTATCCTTCCAGATGGCAGGAATGCAGAACTAATGGCTGGAACTCAAGCAACCATCTTGGACTATGAGATAAAAGGCACATTCTGAGAGGGTAGGGGTAACAAAATAGAAGTGTGTATCCTTCATATTGTGTGAATCTGTTCTATCCATCTGTTCTAGCTCTGGAGAGAGAGCGGAAAAAAACCAACTTCTCACTTATTACCATTACATTAGGTTTTCTGACACAGACAACAAACCCATCCTAACAAATTCAGAGGTCCTTTAACATGTAGAGCAGCTAAAAGCTTGGCAAGAGACACTTTTGTGCCTTTCCTTATGAATGCAGAATATTTTAGTTTCTTTGCTTCAGTGGGCTAGCCTGGGAACGTGGAAGTTTATTTTCCTGTGTAAATTGTTTTGGTACTTGGGGACCCAGAAATCATTTTAAATATTCTCTAAAGAACATGAGATGAATACATGCATGTTTACTGCTTAAAATCTATTTGGGTGGAGAAAATATGAACTCATGTAAAAAGGGCCCAACATAAGAGAGACTAGTCAATTAGTTTTCTTCAGGGGAGTAGAATCTGGATCATGTGCTTGGTCCTGCTGGCAAGTTAAGGTCATTTTGGTTTCTGCAAGGGCTCCGTTGTAAAGACCTTACCCCCATTGTCTTTGGTTTGTCCAATATAGCGCTGAGCATTTAGTTGATGTTAAGTTAATTAATAGATTTATTATCCCTGATTTTTTTAGGTATTTAATACTCATCTGAAATGTTTTTCAGCATTCTAAAATTTTCCTCAGGATGTTTCTAGTGGTTGAGCTCTGGTCGTTCCAATTGCTTTGTTGTCAGCAGGAAAAAGGAGAGGCAAAGAACGCCAACCCTCCTGTTAAAAAAAAATTACTGGAAATTGTGCATAACATTTTGTAGTCATGGTTAAAAAATACACCATAATTTTGGCCCTTTACTGATGTTGAGCATCACTGCACAGTATACATACAGTCTTCTTTGGAGAATAACAGGCATTCATTTTGTTTAAAACTTTTGGTATCTTCTTATTTAAAAGCAACACTTCCTCAAACGATGTCACTACCCTGTGAAATACTTTATTTTTCTTTTTGTAATTGAATAAGTAGAGTACAATGTCAACATACTTGAAATTTTGAATAGACCTCATTGATGTGGAATTAGACCTTAATATTTGTGATTATAGTGAAGCCAGAGATTCGCAAACCAACAAGGACAAACTTCCAGCATTAATCAAGGAAAGATAAGGAAGAAAAGAGATGCTGAAAATAATCAGCTTCTTTTTTTTTTTTCTGCATCCAGGTGTTGAACTTTGTTCTCTGACTTTCTTTCTCCACAGGAGGGGCAGCAAGATGGCATCTCCCACTGAGAGACACTTGTACCACTTAGAGATGAGAAAGATGCACCATCAAAGGTGGGCATTTCCACTGTGCGCGGATTCATGCATGGCTAAATATATCCCACATCTGCACCAGCCCTGGAGACTGTCTCGCAGCATATCTCAGCATCATTCTTTGTGGGAATTCACATTACACGTATTATGAGAGACCCCTGACATGAAGCTGAGAATTCATGTTGACTATACTTTCCAAACACTTATGTATAAATGGGGTTGTTTCAGCACAGGAAACGAATGCATTTTTTTTTTCCTGATCAGGAAGGATAGTTCGGGGGATCTTGAGATTCACGTCAGGAAATGCTAACTTAACATGGTGGGTTCCAGGGAGTGGTCATGGTTTTTATTTATTTATTTATTTTATTTATTTATTTTTAAAGATTTTATTTATTTATTTGAGAGAGAGAATGAGATAGAGAGAGAGCATGAGAGGGGGGAGGGTCAGAGGGAGAAGCAGACTCCCCGCTGAGCAGGGAGCCCGATGTGGGACTCGATCCCGGGACTCCAGGATCATGACCTGAGCCGAAGGCAGTCGCTTAACCAACTGAGCCACCCAGGCACCTGTGGTCATGGTTTTTAAATAAGACGACACTGCACTGGGAGATGGGGAGTCTCAGATGAGATGCAGTTTGGAATGTGAGGACAGTGAGCCCTGATGTGGCTCATGAGAAGACCTGGTACCCGGGACTTGTACGTCTGCCTTTAATGACATATCTTGTGAAGAAGTTTCAGTGTAGTTGTGGATGGGGAGAATGTGAGATAAGAAATCCGTGAGGAATGAATGAGATTTTGAGGGTGGAAAGATACTCTTGGTGGTACCTGGAAAAGTTTGGAACTTAAGAGAGGTAGAGAGCAGAGAACTTGCCAGAGCAATATCCCAATGAGGTAGAAAGGGATAGGAATTAGAGGCTAGGAGGAAAGAAGACCCTTTCTCAATAGAGGTTAGACCTGTCAAAGAGAGGGAACAGTAATGAAAGAGACCTGGGGGAAGTGACATGAAGGGGAAAACAGGGCTTGAAGAAGCATATCTGTGACTGATGGGAAGGAACCCATAGAGATCCAAAGGAAAATGTGGACCAATGATAGGGAATTTGGTGGAGGATGTGGGGATGCTCTGGAGCAGAAGGGTTAGCCACCAGTTGGAACACAGGTGCTTCTTTGACTAAAACAGGGCTGAGGGCATGGAGGAAGAGATAGGAGAATTATAGGTACTATGGGAGGCCGAGGAGGGACACTGACAGAAGAGTGGCCTGGGTGGATGGAGCAGGGATGAGGGTGAAAGCAGGGATAAGACAACTTTATCGATACAGTGAGCACTTTCCAAGAAAGTGAACAAGGGTCACGATTCCAACAGAGACTAGGATAGAAAGGAGGAAAGCCCAGAAGGGTGTCCTCAGCACTAGTCAAGCAGAAGATTCAGTCATTTCCTCAGACTGACTGGGACAGTGGAAGTGTGGATGGGACAGGGAAAGTGGCAAAGTTTTGAAAACCCACAGTGACACAGGAGACAGGAAATCAGAACAAAACCCCCAAATACCCGATAGTGCAATTTCATGTAAAGCTCCGACAGATGTGATTTGTGATGTTTTTCTGCGATACTGGAAATGCGTTACTGGAATGTAGATTGGGCAATAAGGACTACTCCATTAATCAGTGTAGAATTTGCTAGTGAGACTCATTCATTCATTCAACATTATTGAATATTTGCTTTGTGCAAGGCATTTTCCCAAATGCTGTGCATTCAACAGAGCATGGAAAACAGTTATGAGTCTCAAGGACTTTATAGCCTTGAGCTGGAGGATGAGTAGGAAGCAAAAAATAACCACAAGGTTTGGTAGGGAGCCATTTTTTGTGTGGGAACACAAGGCCACCAAATCCCACCTGGAAGGTTAGGGACCAGGCAAAGAATGCATGATGTAAGGTGAAGCCCGGAATAATGAACAGAGCATTCACAACAGAGCCAGGGCCCCACAAAATCCAGTGAAAGAGTCTAGAAAGGGCCTAGAGAATATTGACTGGACTTACAGTGTGTTTGGAAGTGTGGACAGAATGAGGAAGGTGGGCTACAGAGTGGTTTGTCTCTGCAAGAGGGAAGGGCTGGGAGAAGCTGCAGAGGCATGCCAACAATTGTGAAAGGAGACTGATGTGTGGCCGGTCATCAGATAATGAAAGTTAAAGAAATATAATTGGCCTCCTGGTTGCTTTTGGCAAATAGGGGCTGGGCCAAGGATATTCAGTTCTGTGCCCCCTACCAGGTTCCATGGGCGGTTGGCTTGTGTTGAAACAAATCAAACCCAGTTCTTGGAATCATATCTAGGCTTGAACTACAGCTCTGCATCAACTTTCCTGAACCTTAAAGTCCTCATCTTTAAGATTAGTATAGAATTTAATTTTCCAAGTTATTGAAAGGACCAAGTAGGATCACTTATGAGAAAAGTGCTTGGTAAACCTTAACTTGAAAGACAATGATTATTTGGCTTGAAAATGCTTCCTAGAGCATTCCCAAGCAGAAAAACAGGCAGCCCACGTCCAGCTGTTAACACGACTCTTCATCCCAGCATTCTTCTTCCCAAAGAGAGTGGAGAATTATTAACCCGCCCCTGAACACCAGACCATCAAAGAATCTAGCCACCTTGTTTCTTTCTGAGGCAGCATTCAGGTAATGAGTTTTCAACACTAGTTGCTTATAACTCGGAAGTTTTGCAAGTTCATGTCTCAAGTACAAACCAAGATGGAGCTGACAAGCATCTGTGAGACCAGTGGGAGGGGACTGGGCATTTCTGATCTGAGAAGAAACACTTTGGGGTTTATCACACAGTGGCAAGCCTAATAATCCAGTATTAATTAGAATTTAATGATTTTACAAGTGCATTCAGGAGTTTCAGCTGCCTACAATCATAGCATGCTCATTCCATAGAGGTGTTTTTCTCTGGAATTTGCTTTTCTGGCTCTCCTTCCCCAAACTTTCCTCTCCTCCACCTCCCACATACCCTACACTTCAAACTCACCCTCAGCAGCAGGTCGGCATGTCTATGATTCTTTAAAATATATAAAAGAGGTACCTCATTGTCTTAAGCAGCTTATATAAATTCAGAACCCAGATATTTCCAAATACTTGCACATTTACTCCTAGGCTATACCATATAGGAAACATGTTTCATTTGCATGCAAACCAGGAACTTGAACCGTATGCAATATTGACTTCCTTTAGGTTCTTTTTAGATACGTGGTATGCCATTTGCTTTTTTTTCTCCCTAAGTTTTGATCTTAAAAATTGGGTCCAATACTTCTTGTAGGTTGTTTACTTATTTTTGTTCAGTAACTGATAGATTGGTTGGTACATTCATTCACTCACTAAACAATTATTTATTCATGCCACAAACGCTTGTGCTAGGCAGACCATGGTGAGGCCTTGTAAACCTCACCTGGTGGGATGGAATATTTGAAATAGGAAGGGCAGAGCCCAGGGGAAGGACATCAGTGGTGACTGTCAGTTCTGGCACAGGGGAAGTGGTGTCAGGTTAAGACCTGAGGGTAAGTGACTGTTGCTGCTTCAGAAGGGGCTGGGTGGAACCCAGGGCAGGCAGAGCCCACAACTTCTGTAAAGTCCTAGAGGCGAGAATCTCCTTGATATGTATTAGCGAGATGTCAGAATGGATTTAGGGGATACAGAAGTGGGGCGATATCGAGAAGAACCTTCCACTCTATGCTGAAGACCTGACCTTTTACTAGATAGGCAATAATGAATTATTGATGGATTTTAAATGATGGTATAACACAGAACTGCATTTTAGGAGATTCCTTATGGCAGGAATAAGAAGAAAACCTGAGGTGGGATCACATATTAAGGAAATCATTTTAAGTCTCATGAAATTTGTGCGGTAGGTTCTAGCACTAGGGTTTGATGGAATGTTGGGAGCCCCCCTTCCCCAAATATCTTGTAGAGCCACCTGAATTTCCTTACTGAGATTCAAATAAAAGCAAATTTTTGTAGACCTTCCTTTAAACAAAGCAACATCTGGGATGGATTTCAAGACTATCAGTCATTCAGATCTTAGTGTAAACATGCTCCAGCCTTTTGCTATTCTCCCAAGCATAGAAGAAATTGCAGCTTGGTGAGATTTTGAATTTTAGCACTGTGGTGACATAGGTCGGATCATTTTGGAGCCCGAGTCACTGAACAATAGAAGACAGGATGAAGGTTTGCCTGCCTAAAGCATGTGGAATGTACCCTAAAAGAGGTATAGGAAGGGGTCGAGGGTCCAGCGAGGTCTAACCCACTCAGCATTGCTCCCCAGATTTGACCTGCCTCGTGGAAATGACCTGCTGGGATGCATTTTATTATCACTTAGAATTTCACTGCCATTCTTAGAAGGCACCCTACTGAAAGCTTTGGGTAGGGAGTTATAGGCTAGGGAGGTGAGTAGGCACTGTGTTCTTTTTGGGGTCCTGAACATTTACTCACAGCGGCTATAAAGCAAGGCCTTACCTGATGTGCCCCTGAATTAAAGCCATCTCTCAAGTGAAGCTGCAAACAGGCATCCATTTCTTTCACAACAGAGGCTTTCCTCTTGGGTCTTGTCAGAATTATATGGGCCACGTTCACCTGTAAGTTCAAAGAAATTTAACAGTGTAGAAAATGTTCTTTCCGAGAGCTGGTCCCCCACAACATGAGCAGGTATCACATAGCCGTGGCCCTTCCCAACTCATAGAAAACCAGTCATTTGAAACTCACGAACTCAAAGAATTACTATGGAATTATTTGAAGTGAAATTGATAGACATCACGACTTAACCAAATCACATAATGAGTTGTCGTGGGTTCTTAGCAACCGATCCATTCATTTACTTGATTATGTCACACATATATAATTATTTGAGCACTTTTTCTGTGTTGGGAGCTTATAAAATATTGATACTCCTTCTGTTTGATTGTAAAAAATCAATTAACATTAATTAACAATAATTTAAAATGAGAGCGTTCTTGGATCTTTCAGTCAAGAGCCATCCATCTGGTGAGGTATGCACAGGCCATTCTAGAACAGTCTCAAATGAAATGCCACAGGGGTACTGGTGGTAGAAGCATTGCTTTGAAGTGAAGGGATCAGGTTAGGATGTGTGGAGGGGTAACATTTTTATCAGACTTGGAAGATTGTGAAGAGTTTGACATTTAGTGGAGAAGAAGATTCTTGGGAGTAGGAGCAAAAGCATAGAGGTCAGAAAGCGGGGATTGGGTGAGGGGAATAGTGAGTTTTTTCAGTGTTCTGGGCACAGCACGTAGGAAGAGATGTAACAGGACACAAGATTGGAAAAGTCGGCTGCAGAAAATCTGTGGAGACTTTGCACGTCAGGCTGAAGTGTTGATTTCACACAAGATTTTTGGAATGAAAGTGATTTGGCGAAAGCTATCTTTCATGGAGCTTAATCAGGTAGGAGCAGCTGAAGCCTGAGCCTGGAAGGCACTGTGAGAGTGAAGACCCTTGCAGAATGCCTTCATTTGTCAGGGTCCAGGGGAGTCATTGCCAACCCCAGTCGATTGACTTCTTGGGGGGACGCTTCTTTGTTGCCGTTGTTCTGTGTGTTGTGGAATGTTTTGCACCATTGCCTCTACCCACTGAGTGTAAGTAGTACTCCTCCCAGCTGTAACAACCAAAGTGGTCTCTAGACATTGCCCAATGCCCCCTTAGGCCAAAATTTCCCCAGGTAGAGGACTACCAAAGTAAAGGATCCAAAAGCAGTCCAAGAAGATAGTAGTAAGTAGGGGAGCTAAGATTCAAACCGGGGCCCTTTCGAATGTACAAGGCTCCAGCTTTCCTAGTGATCAGTGTGGTGTTGCATATCCCCACCCCATCCCCGGCACATATGCACATGTACACACACACATGCATGCAAACACACATATACATATGCACATGTACAGACATAGTGCACACACAATACACACACACATGCGCCTGAGCACCAATATAACCTCGATTGAAATGGAACCTACAGGACACTAGGAAGCTGGGTCGAAACGAGTATGGAGGTCAGATCCTCGGTAAGTGAGCTGTGTGTCTAGAGTGCAGGGCAGGGGAAGTGGCCTGGGAACTGTTTTGGAAGCTTTCACTCTTAGCCAGTCATAAACCCTAAAGGAAGGGGATGGAGAGGTGGTGACTTTGTGTCAGTGTTAGTGGGACTGACAAGGACAAGGTGATCGCCCAGGCCTGGGACTCTGGGGCAATATCAGGGGTGACAAGGGATAACTGAGTCTGCTTCCTTTACTTCTGCCCTTTGGCATGACAAGCTCTGGGGTGCCAGAGAGGGACAGTGGAGACAACTAAGAGTTTGGGGAAAGCTTAATCTCATCTCACCACTTTCTAGATCTCTGAGTCCCGCGAAGAGTTTGAGCTCAAGCTCTATGAGCCCTTGTTTCCTTATCTGTTAAATGGGGCCAATTCAGTTCTTTTCATTGCAGGACTTAGGGTATTATAAAGAACCTGGTAGTCTGTGTCACAGTTTAGGAACTCGAGAAATGATAGCTGTTATTCGTACTATTTATATAAGTTTAAATGGTGTAGAAACGTTATATCTAAGATGATTTATATAAAGAGAAGCCTGGAATCATCAAGGTGGTTGACTCAACACATTTATAAGTTCATGCATTTTTTTAAAAAAAATTTATTTATTTGTCAGAGAGAGAGAGCACAAGCAGGAGGAGTGGCAGGCAGTGGAAGAAGAAGGCTCCCCACTGAGCAAGGAGCCTGATGCTGGTCTCCATCCCAGGACCCCGGGATCATGACCTGAGCTGAAGACAGAGGCTTAACCGACTGAGCCATCCAGGCATCCCTATAAGTTTATGCATTTATACATCTATTTTTTGTTTTTGGTTTGTCTCTACTGGATATTACTTGTCTGCATTTTTATTTTATTTATTTTTTAAAGATTTATTTATCTTTTTGAGAGAGAGAGAGAACGTGTGGGGGAGAGGGGCACAGGGAGAGGGAGAGACAAACTTTTTTTTTACATGGAAAATTACTTTATTTTCAAACATTACTTAACACAAGTCTTACAAATATATCACATTAGTTGTAGGAGGAAAGAAGATATTTTGTAACTTCAGGGCAGTCATTTATTATTTGCGACAAAGACACAAAACCTCACTGACCACATGAGGACACAGTTTGAAACCACTGAAATCATAAAAGCAGCATTTCAGAAACACTGATTTTTATGTGGCATCGTTTTAGAAAAGACTGATTTTTACCTCTAAATTATTTTAATTATGTTCTAACAGGTGTTTGGAATGAAACGCCATATACTATTTTCGAGGGAGAGACAAACTTAAGCAGACTCCACACTGAGCTCAGAGCTGATGTGGGGCTCGACCTCATGACCCTGAGATCATGACCTGACCTGGTCACTTAATTGACTGCACCAGCCAGGTACCCCTTTGGCATTTTTAAGCTCAAATTTTTGAGTGTTAAGTTTTACTCCTAAGAAAATCTCTATTTCAGATGACAAGTCAAAAATAGAGTGTTTATCCCCAGGTTTCTATGTTATTAGTAAAAAATGTCCCATTATGCTAATCAAATTAAATATCTCTGTGGTTTCCCCCTGAGTTATAGTGCCCTACCTTACTGTCTTGTAGACATGTTTAAATTAATCTGTGTGCCTACAAAATTGACTTTAATAAAATCTTTTGTGAGCTTTCTTAACTACAAATCACATTTCAAATGTATATGCATATACGATTGTGTGCAGTCATGTGTAATATATTTGCTCACACTCAGTCACACAAAAATGTGCATGCTCTTTGCCCTTGCTCTGTCTACTTATCCTGCAATCTTATCCAGAAAGCAATCAGACTTGGGAGGCATCAATTGATCAACACAGCCCACTATTTGTTTTCCTTTGTATTGTTCAAGTGGAAAAAAATCTGCTATTTTCTGGCGTTCTTTTTTCCAAGAACCACATCTAGACTTTTTGCATGTTAATTGCCATATTTGATTTGTTCAGGTTGATTTATAAGGTGATGAGCTTTTAAAGACATTTCTCATAGGACATTTGTTTTCTTTGACACTGCTGTTTTGCTGCTAGAAACTGAGTGTTTTTGTTACCCAAGGCCATGATCATTGCTGGTTTTATTAATTGGTTGATGCATTGGAACTTATTTTGAATAAATATTGCCAGGCTTATTATAGCTTGTATTTTTCTTTCAGGTCATTTTGCAGATTATAATCTTATATGGTTTCTACTAAGCAATTAAGATCAGAAAGTCTATTAAAAATTAAGCTTTGAACAAAGATTTCAGAGTTATCAATATATACTGGGATAATTGCTTTTCAAAAGTATCAAGGGATTACTTTTATATCTGTGCCCCTCACTTCTATTGAAGCATGTTTGTTATGACCTTGGAATTATTCTTAAAACTCTCTCCTTCATCATCCCTATACTATTCTAAGTAGTACTTTGGGGGAAGACAGGGAGCGGTTACTATTACTGTTGTTTCTACCAGAGATTTTTTTTTTTTTTTGAGAGAAAGTGTGAGTGGGGAGTTAGGGAGAGGGGCAGAGGGAGAAGGAGAGAGATAATCCTAAGCAGACTCCACTCCCACTCCATGATCATGAGATCATGACCTGAGCTGAAACCAAGAGTTGGATGCTTAACCAACTGAGTCACCTAGGTGCCCCTCAAAGAGATTTTTTTTAAACCAAAAGTTACTCAGCATCTGTGAGCCTCACGGATGTATCCCTCATCTGGAAAGTTGTGAGAGTAACACCTCCTTCATCCAGCGCCTAGAGGGCCAGATGTGCCTCTGTAAAATGAGAATGTGGGCTAATCGGGCTTCCATTAAGGATCACAGCCATCAAATTGCTTCTATCTCAGATAGGCACAATTTGCTGTTATAAGAAATTTGATCTTCTTTCCAAAATGGTTCCTCAACACTTGCCTTTGCTCTCCCACTCCACTCTCAACTTGAGACCATGCCTCACACCCCAGTGGGAAAAGTACCGTCCCAGTCGGGAAGGCCTCATCTCTGTTCCACCTCAGTCTTTTATATCTGTACTCAAACCCCCTGCACCCTCCCCTGTGGTGACCTGGACCGAGTGGCCAACACCTCCACCTGTAGCCTGGCTCGGTTCTTCCTCCACATGGACTCGAGGTCTTCACCCCCACGGATTCCTCTCTCCCCTGAATCTTCCATTTTTTCTCTACACGTCATTACCGTTGATGTAAAAATAAGTACCAGGGTGGTCTAATTGTAAATAAGCCTTTCAGTGATCCAATTTGATCTTCCTTTATCTATTGCCTCATTTCTCTGTTTCACTTTTCAACAAATCTTCCCAAAGGAGTTGCTACACTCACTGCTGTCTATCCTCACTTATATGCTCTCTTCCTTCCATCACTTGGCTTGTACTCTCACTACTCTAACTGCTGGGTCAAGACTACCCTAACTTCTCTGGGCCAAATCCAGTGGCCATTTTTGTCTTTATCACCCATGACCTCTCAGCAGGATTTAACACAATTAACCACCCCTTCTTGAAACACTCTATTCTCTTATCCTTTGTGTCCCTAAGCTCTTGTAGTTTTCTTCATGTCCCCAGGGACTTTCTCCACCGGTTGCTAATTGAAGGTAGGACAACCTCTGCTGCTGGCTTCTGCTCTTTCTCTGCTAGCCCACTGAATATCAGAATACCTGACGGCTTTGGGGATGGTGTGGTGAAGTACAGGAGTCCTCCTAGATTCCCCTCTTTACCACCACCTTGGATCCATCACTAAGTACTCTAGATGCTCTACAGTATATCTGATATCTATCTACTCTCCATGTCCCACCTCCACCCCAACCCAAACTAACATTACCTCCTGGCCCACTACTGCAACCCATTCCTAATGGGGCTCCTCACCACTGTTTTGCTCCCCTGAAACTGACTCTCCACACAGCAGCCAGAATGATCTTTTATTTTTTCAGAATGATCTTTTAAAGGCATAAATCATGGCATTTTACTTCTTAAATTTTACCCTGTTGAATTTATATATCTTATCTGTGGCTTTCCACTGCCCTTGGAATAGAATCCATTCTCCCTAAGGTGGCCTGTGTATCTGACTTCTCCCTTTTTCTTATCCCCCCAATCCTCACCAAGTTAAGGCCACATTGATCTTCTGGTTCATACACTCAACAAAGTCATTAAATTTTGGCCTTTGTATCCACTTGTTTACCCATAGATTTGGGGTCTCAAAAATGGTAACTGTATCATTGTTAATTACTGTATATATCCTCTTTTCAATTCCATTTGAAAACATTATTTAGGATCACATTTTGGGATGATGATGGTTCATTGGCACTGTTTTTCTCAACCAAGTTCCATTTTGGGGGGCAGCTTTTTGGTATTGTGACCCTAAGCCTAGAAAGTTTGAGCTGTGCAGGTGATATGGTAACACGGTAAGAAACAGGATGTTTAAAGCATAATTTGAAGGTAATTCAACAAGATATTTTTGCTAAAAAAAAGATTTAGCAAATAAAATTTTCAATAGATCAGAAACCATTCTATTAGGAGTATTGTAGAAGATCCTATTATAGAAGACTTTCTAAATTTTTTAGGGCAAAGAAGGAAAAAGAAGATGAAGATTCTTATAATATTTTTAAATGTAATTCTAAATCAAGTGTTTTAAATATTTTTTGTGATGTTGCAAATAAAAGAAACATTTAAAATTATTTTATTAATATTTTTCAACCAAATTCAATCTTCTTATGCTCATTGCTCAGCAACTTAACATTTTCCACTTAAAACATATCATGAGTAGCTTTTCAGGTTAATAGCACATGGTGATATAGTCATTTTTTTTTTCTTTTTAACTTGTTGATATAAGAAGTTATATTGGTTAATTTGCTCAATGTTGAATTAGTAGTTGTGGAAAACTGTTCCTAGTTAGAATGTGACATTTTAAAATATGGTACTATATTTAGGGTGATTCTAATTTATTAGGAATTTCTATATCTATCTTTATAAGACATATTTGCTTTGTCAAGTTTTGATGTCTTAGTTTATATCCCAGCATAGTTAAAATAAGTAAAAGAAAATGGTGGTGATGGTGATTGAAGATGATGATGATGATCAGAAAGCAGACAAAATCTCAGCTAGAAAACCTTCTGTATTTTGTACCTTTCTAGGTGATAGATCTTTATAACTCATTAATATTTATTAAAATGGATTAATCTTAGAAATTTACATTTTTGTAAAGATGACAACTTTATGTCTATTAGGTTGAGCATATACTCTCCTATGACTCTTCCTTTTTTACACTTATGGCACATTTTCATTCTTGGTATTGCATATTTTAGTTTTCTTTTTGTTTTGAGTAGCATTGACAGGAAGTTATAGGTTTCTCTCTTAAAAAGGGTAGGTTTTATAAAAACTTTTTTAGTAGTTTGTTTATTTCATTAATTTCAAGTTTACGTCTTCAATTTCATTTACAGATTATATTGTCCTATTATTTTTTCAGTTTTTTCTTTTTCTCTTTATTAGTAGAAATCCTACTACTACTAAATATTCTTAAGAATGCAAATTTTCCTCTGAGTACAATTTATCCCATATGTTGGTATATAAAGCAATCTCTTTTTTTATATGTTGTCATTACTGCCTTGCCCGGTTTCTTGTGTAATTTTTTGAGCCGTTCATAAATGAATAACAAATCTATAATTTCCCCTTAAATTTCTGTTTTGAACCTGAGTTTTTTAGAAAGATATTTCTTAATCTTCAAGTGTTAAATTTCTTTGGATCATATTTTTGTTGACGATTTCTTGGTTTATTATGTGTAAAGAATGTAGCCTTTATCATTTCTTTCTGGCATCTACTACTCTATTTGTGCAGCAAATAAATGATTTTTTAAAAGATACTTTATAGACTTTAAAAAAGTAGGCTATTCTCTATCCCTCCAATTATTTTTGATTTGTTGCTCCTTTCAAATGAGGAAGCCAGAGAAGGAGGACTATTTGCTAGGGTGCTCTAGAGATGGTCAGATTTGCAACCTGTGTTATTTCTCATGAGGCTCAAAGAGAGTGGGCTGTTTGATTCTGTGTGCTCTAAGCCCACTAATGTGATTCTCTCATTACTGTTGGTGTCACCTGCAGCTGTTTCTACTCTGCAGGGCTCCCCATGAGGCAGTGGTTGACCATCTGGCTTTCTGGTCGCTGAGGCATCTTCATTTGGGAGGTAAATGATTTGTTAAGCCACCCCTATATCTGTAGTATTCTAGCCTCTTTCTTTGTCATCTGTCTCCACTGAGATGCTGTGAACAAGCATTCTCTTTCCCAGGCCCTAGTGGGCAGTCATAGGATGTAGACAGCCCAATGGGGAGAACAGATGAGGGGCTCAGATATCTGTGCATTTCCTGCTATCTTCTTTCTAAAGCAATTTAAATAAGGGATTTTCTTTTTTTGAGTACATTCTGATTGCCCTTCTTCCTCTTCCTCTTCCTCTCTTCCTCCTCCTCCTCCTCCTCTTCCTCCTCCTCCTCCTCCTCTTCCTCCTCTTCCTCCTCCTCCTTCTTCTTCTTCTTCTTCTTTCTCCTTCTTCTATCTCTTCTTCTTCTTCTTTCTCCTTCTTGTATCTCTTCCTCTTCTATTCTCATCCTTCTCATTCCCTGCTCTTTTCCTCTTCTTTCCTCCTCCTTCACCTTTTCTTTCTTCTCCTTGTGACATGCTACTCTGCCTTAATCAACTAGTCTATCTTGCTCTTACTCTGGGGAATTAACCTGCTTAGGTTACCACTTCTTTTTTTTTTTAAAGATTTATTTATTTATTTGAGAGAGAGAGAGAGAGAGAGCACAAGCAGAGGGACACAGGGAGAGGGAGAAAGAATCTCAAGCACACTCCACACTGAGGGTGGAGCCGGATGCAGGGTTCGATCTCACGATCCTGAGATAACAGCCTGAGCCAAAATCAATAATCGGTCACTTAACTGACTGTGCCACCCAGGTTACCACTTTTAAGCTGTGTGACATTGAGTCTGATGTTGAACCATTCTAGGCTTCCCAGTGTCCTCATCTCCACTCTTCTGTATTGTGAGAAGTAGTGGTAATGTTGGACGAGTGCCTAGCAAGGTTCATAACAGGGGCAGTTGCTACTGTGACTATTACAGGACTACTTCATTCTCTTGCACTTTGCTTTATTGTGCTTCAGAGATACTGAGTTTTTTTTTTTTTTTTTTTTTTTACAAATTGAAGATGTGTGGCAACCCTGCACTGATCAAGTCTATTGGCGCCATTTTCCCTACAGCATTTGCTCACTTCCTGTCTCTGTGTGACGTTTTGGTAATTCTTGCAATCTTTCAAACCTTTTCGTTACTATTATATTTGTTATGGTGATCTGTGGGCAGTAATTACAATTCACTGAAAGCTCAGTTAATGGTTAGCATTTTTAGCAATAAAGTATTTTTTAATTAAGATATGTACTTTTTTTAGACATTATGGTATTGCACACTTAATAATCTACAGAATAGTGTAAGCATAACTTTCATATGCACTGGGAAACCAAAAACTTCATCTGACAGGCTTTATTGTGATATTTGCTTTATTGCGCTGGTTGGAACTGATCCTGCAATATCTCCGAGGTATGTCTGTATTATTAATTACTTAGTCATTGCTTTGGCAGTTTACCTCAGTTGAGCGATTTCTGTAATTAAGTTAACCCTAATGATAAAGGGGTCCATACCTCTTCTTGACCTTGGAGATGCTGTTCAACATTTTAGACTAAATGTGTTGATGTGTGGAAGGTGGGCCATCTGAGCTCATCCTGGCTGTTGGCTCCAGTTCCTTGACAAAAAAACAAAACAAAACAAAACAAATCCCAAAAACCTGTCAGAAAAACTGTCTATAGAGGTCATTTAGAAATACAGTGTCGCAGACAGCATCACAAAACGGGTATTATTTAAATTCTGCCTTGGCCAGTGTTAGAGTTGCAGTGTTATTTTAGCAATTTCTGCAGGCCCAGGAGTGCAAATAGTTGTAATTAAAGGCTTCCAGTAACAGCCCTGTCAAGTCCTTGTGTGCATCACATTTGGCACATGTTTCAAAGCTGAGAGCAGTATTAAATAGACCATCTGTTGGTTTTCATTAGGTTTTCTCTCATCAACAGCACCATTAAATATAGCTGAACCCATTTAAAAAAAAATCCCTTACATCTGTGCTTTCAATTGGAACGTTGATCAATATTAATAACAATGCTACTTCACCTGAATTTATTATTAATGAAAAGTTAAATACAGCATAAATATGAATGTTTGCCCTACAACACTTTTAATAGTACTTATCCAAACAAAGCCAGAGAAAACACCCTGTCTTACAAGTAGAAATGATGAAAATGCCTGGAAATGAGTGTTCCCTGAATCCCACTGGTGCCAGCGTACCTGCAACATCCAGGCATGCCTGTTTTTCTCCAGAAAACCCTGCCCTGCAAACTCCACTTGGAAAACTTGCACTGTCTTTCAGGGACTATCATAGGCATGATCTCTTGGAAGCTGTCTTTGTCTTTACCAGGGTTGATTTGTTCTTTCCTTTCTCTTCCTCCTGTCCTCCAACACATCCCTTTTATCAAATTTCACTTTTTTTCATGTTTGTCTCCCTAGGAAGAGCAAAATCACACCATAGAGCTTCACATTAAATGGTGGGCATAGTTGGAGCTCAGTTGAAATGAACGAAATGAAGAAATCAATGAATAATGAATGAAATGCAATTCTACTAGAAGAGAAAACTTCACTGAAGTCAATTATTTGGTGAAGATTTACTTTTTCCCAGCACTCAAACAAGGAGCATAACAAAGGTATAAAGAGATTTATAGAATTAATCCAGAGATTAGCTGTCAGCTGAAGCATCTGCCTCTTTCTTCTGTTTACCCCCTCTTGCCCTGCAGTGCTGGCCCTACAGGCAGATACGACTGCTGTGATAGTTTTCCTCTTTGGGGGGCTCAAAAGAGATTTTGATTCAGTGGAGAATTGTGAGTCCAGGGTGGGTGGCTGTTACAGGAGGTAAGTAAGAGGCTGTGACTGCAAGTTGACCCATGAGCTGGACCCACGCACTCTGAAGCTCCTTACCCCATCCCTGTCCTTGGAATGTACACTCTGCCCACTGTGCCCACGGTGGGAGCTGTTCCAAGGACACAGCCTTGAAGAGAGTAAGGTGTTGTTGAGACCATCTGGACTGAATATATGACTGAACCCAGTTAAGGCCTCTCCATAGACTTTGATTCTGGTGGGGTGGTGCAGAGATGTACCTATCTTGTGGTCACAGAAGACAAGGCTGGTAAGCACTTTAATGAGCACCCTTGCTTATTAAAACTGTCACCCACCAGTCCGGACTGGTCTGACTTTTTCTCTGGTCTCTCCTGGCCCTTTTTTGGGGGCCAGTTTATGAACCACCATTAGCCTGTATCAGCATCCTTGTGCTAGTGTGTGAACTCCTCCTTTGCACTGTCAGTCCCTTGAGGGCAAGGATCAGGTTTCAGTCATATCTGGACCCCTGGTGTCAAGCACAATATCTTGTTCAAGAAAATGTTTCAAAACTCATTTGAACCAAGACGACACAATGACCTGAGTTCAGGTAAGTCCGTAGGCTGAGTAAGTCCTCAGGATTCATTCATTTACTCCTTTAAGGTTTTATTACATAGGGTTATGTTTGTTTGTTTGATTTAGGGTTATAGTTGTTGTTGTTATTTAGGTATGGTGAGGCCAGCAGATGAGTTGATTGCATTGAAAAGGTAGTTTGTTACCCGCAGCTCCCGAGAGGAAGGGGCCCCACAGGGAAACACCAGAATTGGTGAGGAGGTGAAGGAGTGAGGGGAAACCAGGGCAAACCATGGGCCTTTATTGTGGTTCCCGCTAGGAGGAATGGATGAGGTAGGGTAGGCAGGCTTAGAATGGCTGGTTTGAATAATTTCAGGAGCCTCTAAGGTGTAGGGCTGTCTCTAGTTGCCTTATTATCTTGTGGTGCGAAGGACAGGGAGCAGAAGTAGCCCAGAGCTAAGAACTTAATCAAGGAGGTTGTGGCTGTGTGGGCTCTGGCTTGGTTGATTTGCATATGAAAGGCATGCTCACAGGTGAGTGGTTTACTATCTTTATGAATCAGCTAGGGGTTAAGAGCAGAGAAGGTCCCTGGAGGAACTGAGCTGGAAGGTCATGAAGGATATTTTGCCAAGCAGGTGGCATGGAGGGAAGTAGAGTCAAAGGTCATGCTGAGCACATCTTATGGTTCCCTTAAAGACCAAGTGAACATCCTCACTGCGACAGAGGCCAGAAGAAAAGGCTGCTGGGGAAGGTCCTTCACACGAAAGTCAGCCTTTTTTTTTTTTTTTTCTCTTGCCTAGGTCTGGAAGGAAAGGGTAGGTAAGGGGAAGGAGGTGGGAATATGTGTGCCTGTACTTTCTCAATCGGCTCCGGTTCCAACAAGCTACTGTAGCATAGCCCTTCCCCAAGCTGAGCATGGCTGCTGGGCAAAAGCTGCTATATATCCAGATGCTCCTCACCTGGAGAATGTGGAGATAAAATTTAAAGAGCATTTTGCAGTCACTATATGAAATGACATATGCAGTATACTTAGAAAAATACTGGCATTTAATAGACACACACTAAAATGGTAATTACTATTATTTCTATTTACTATTGTGGTTTTATTACCTTTTCATATATTTACACCTACTATACACACAAAATTGATTTGTTCAAATTCTGGAGAAGGTGAAGAAGCCCTCTAAAGAGTCAATACAGAAATAAAGAATTTCTAATCATGATGAAGGATTTAAGGCTTCGATTTTTGGAAGTCTCTTTAATGATATGATATAGGATACAGAGTGAGTCAGGATGTGTATAGTATGGAGAGGAGAACAACTCATAGCTGAGTGGTTAGGGAAGACCTCATGGATTTAGTATATATCCTGGCTTGCTTCAAATCCTTCATAGAAAAAGGTGCAAAGGACAGAGAGGAAAACACACAAGTTCCTAAATAAAATTCAGATGGTTTCATTTGGTTTCATTTCAGATGCTTCCCCACCAACCATTTGCATGGGGAAGGCGGAATACAAGGATACTGGTAAAAGGTAGCGGCCAGACAGGAAGGGCTAAGAAGTGCTGTGCAAGGCTCCTGGGCTTTGTCCTGAATGTCCTACTTCAAGAGGTCACATACAGCTGGAAGACTGAGTTACTGGCCACTCACAGTGAGGGTCTCCTTTTGAGCAAATAACACTGCAAAATAAAGCAAAGAAATATGTCTGATTTGATAATAGGCATTAACTGCACAGCTGGTAACCAAATAGCTTTTTTTTTTTAACATCTTATGTATTAATTGTTAATACTAGCCTCCTTTTTGTTTAGGGCTTAAGTGTTGATTTTCTATTTACTTCATGTCTCAAATAATGCCCTTCAACATTTAATGTGTTTTTCCAGTAAGATTTCAAAATAGTTCCTTAGCATGTTAATAAGGCAACAAAGACAAACCTAGAGTCAACATGAAATTCCCTGCTGATAGCCAGCATTGATCGAAGGCAATGCCTAAATGTTTTTGTGAACTTTATACAATTGGGCACACAATCACTAATAGCATTAATACTTTATAAAAGGGAGTATGGTGATTAACATAACAATAAAAAATAAAAAACAAAACAAAACAAGAAAAAAGGGAGTATGTTATGTGCTATCTAATAAACCTTCTTCTTTGAAGGAGATACCGAGTCAAGGAAAAAGCTATTGATGGGAGCACATGAAAGTTATTTTAATGGGAATGTCTTTTGGGGTTATACCAGTTTGATTGTGTTCTTATAACACCAGAGTTAGAGTAAGTTTGATAACATATAATTTTAATTTAGGACAATAAAATCATGTCCTCATTGGATTTTGGATTAATTATTTAGATAACTGGGATAAAAAGAGTTTTGAACTCTACTGTCTAGCTTTCCCTGGGTGATTACTAATGCCCCACCTTTGTTTGCACATGGAAAGGAGGATTTCCTGAGATCCTAAACTGGGTCTATTAGCCAGTTGAGCACTGTGTAGAATGATATGATTGGTCTGCTGGCCATCTGCTTACCCAGGGTTTCAAGAGCTGCAAGAACAACTGACTTGATGCTTAGGGCTCACCTTGGGATGAACATCCTCCCCAAGCCTTGAGGAATAAATTGAGTACTCTTACATCAGTGGTTTTTGAGCAGCTGCACACATCTGCCTCAACTAGGGAGTATTTTGAAGGGTAGACTTCAGGAGTCCAGGTCCTAAAATATTCTGATTCCATAGGTCTGGAGATTGGGGAACTGATAATTACTCTTCTAAAAGGATGCCATGGGTGAGTCTTATATGGACTTGTAGTTGGTAAGAACTTTAATGCACTTTTCAGGTGAGGACTAAGTGTGGAAGGTTCTTAAGGGAGGAGACAGTAAAAGCTCATGACCTTGGGAGAGCTGGAGATATACACATGAGTCCCCACTCATGACTGTTATGTTTTCCCCATCCCTGTTCCCTCTGAAGTTCTAGAAATGTCTCTCAAAGGCAAGTGGACAATCAAGCTTTCTGAATTTCTCCAGATGTGGCAGGAAAAATTTGGAGAGTCCAGTATCTCACCCTGGAGGACAGCCTTTGTTTCGCTCTTGGAGCCAGGGGAACAGGCTTGGGAGGGCTGGAGTTCTAAGAATCTAAGTCAAGGGGTGAACCATAGCCATTGTATTTAATGCTGTCCATATTCCTTAGGACAGTCTCTTGAGAAACATCTGCTTCCCATGTATTCCAGTTGGAATCAAGGATTAGTCAATACTCAAGGACATCAAACCAATGTAAATCAAAATGCAAGCTTTCATGTTAACTCTACCTAAAAATTTAAAAATCATAACAATTTTATTTTACTTTTTTAAGATTTTATTTACTTATTTGAGAGAGAGAGCATGAGCAAGAAAGCAGAAATAGGGGGAGCAGTAGAGGGAGAGGGAGAAGTAGGCTCCCTGCTGAGCAGAAAGCCCGATGTGGGGCTCAGTCCCAGGACCCTGGGATTATGATCTGAGCCAAAGACAGCAGCACAACTGACTGAGCCACCCAGGTGCCCCCCAAATCATAACAATTTTAGTAAGAACATCATAAGATAACCACTTAGCTATGCTAACAGCAACATGTACCAGGTACTGTATATTCATACTCTTTATCCAGTAATTCCAGCTCTATGAATCTATCCTAGAGAATAATCTGAAATACAAATATTTATGTCCTAGGATATTCTCCAAAATGTTATTCATAATAGTGCAATGATGGAAACAGATGTCCTCAATGGTTTGGTAAATTAAAGAGGGCTCTGTGAGAAAATACCAAACAACCACTAAAAATATTTATGAAAAAATACGATATGAGAAATTGCTCTTGATATGCTGAGTAAAGAAAGAAAAAGTAGACTATGAAAAGATGCACACACACACACACACACACACACGCATGCATGGAAATATAATTGAAAGGAACTATGCCAACACATGAACAGTGGGATGACTTTCTTCCGACTTGCTGTGGTCACTCCTTCACATTCCGGGGTCCCTCAGAGAAACCATTCCTTACCACTCTGCTTAACACAAGTTCCTTGTACTACCTTTATTTTGTTCTTCAGAATAAAATATTCTGCTCTTTTCACTTATAAAAAGTACCTCTTTACTTGCTTACATAATAGGCCTTACTTTTGAGAAACTACATTCCTTAGGGTGAAGAGCATGTCTGTTTTGCCCGCTACTACTTACCTGGTGGCTGGTCCAGATTGTTCTCAGAGCAGTAGACCCTCAATGAATTATTTCCATGAAGTATTATATTATATTCTAGGATTATTAACCAAGTGTTTTTTATATCATATTAGTTGATGGCATCCATTCTCTCTATATATTATATATTGTATGTACATAAATAAACATATGAACATAAATTTTCCCACTCAATCTCCCAGTGTCTGATATTCCACATTTGAGGTTTGAGTTTTATCCATCTCCTTTACTTTTCTGTGTCAATTAAAAAAAATGTACGTTCCTCTAATAAACAGTGATGGGGTACTCTTTACCTGACTTAGTTACTTATACCTTAGTAGGAAATATATTCTCAGTGAATTTCGCTCTTGGTGAATGATATTGGGCTACTGAAGAAATGACCATTTTGATGATGCAGGGGAGGGATCACTGGACTCCAAATTTGCCCCAAATCTTCAGATATAATTGGGACTTGCCAAGGGCACCCATGAGAAGTGTGCAAAGGATGCATGGAGAGTGGAGAGTGGGGTGAGAGGGAGAAAAAGAGGGAGAGAGAGAGAGAATCTTAATCAAGTTCCACACCCAGCCTAGAGCCCAGTGTGGGGCCTGATCTCACGACCCTAATTAAATTTCTTGCACAAATATTTCATAGAGTAGAATTGACACCTACAGAAATATTGATATGAAGTCTTCTCTGGCACACCAATGTTGATGCTTAATGTTTATTTTACTTCTTTAGCGAAAGAGCTCACATGTTAATTAAGCTGGACCATAGAGATGATTTATCTATTCCCTACTAGAAGGCAAGGCAGGTTTCCTGCCAAAGAGAAAAGAGAAGCTTACTTTTATCTACTTTCCAATGCTTCACTCCCCCCCGTCCCCAGCCAAAAACCTTGTGGCATTCAGCTGTAATACATCCATTTTTTCAAACATTTTGTATTTCATCTAGTTTCTGCAATAATTTTTGAATAGGCTTCCCTTTCTCCAATTCTCTTCTTTGCTAGGGACAGCCTTGATTTATGCCTGTTGTCCTGGCATAATTATGAATATTGTCCTCATTTATGTTCAATTGCATCATGGTTTGGATGGTAATTGTAGGTCACCTTATCTGATTTCAACCATATCCACCTCTCCAACCTCATCTTTCACCTTGCTTCCTTTCCTTTGCTGAACTTTTTCTTGTTCTCTTGTCACATTTCATGCTTTCCTAGATCTTTGAATGGATTTTTCCTTAACCTGGCACACTCTTCTTCACCTTCTTATCTCAGCTTCAAAACTACTTCCAAAGCTTTTCTGATTCTACCAATCTAAGTCAAGGGTCAATATTAAAAGAGTTCTTGGCATTTATTGCAACTATAATTCTACAATTATTAGTATGGTTATCTCATTGATGCTGACTCCCCATTAGATTCTGTAAACCCCAAAATATAAATGAGGGGAAAATGTTTTAGAAAGATTAAATATTTGGCTTTTGACAATTGAGTAGGTATCTCAACCCCAGTTCTACCTAACTCTAACACCCATGGAGGGAAGAAATCTGTGGGAAGCTTGGGTGAGTCTCTCTACTCCTTTCTTTCTTACTTGGATCATACTTGGCTGGTAGATGCGGATGATGGCTGTGGACAGAACACCAGTGAAAAGCAAATCCTTTAGAAAAGGGTATCTAGAGGAATGACAAATTGAAGAAGGATTACCTTGGATTACTTGATATGTTTTAGATTTATTTTTCTTCTTTCTAGTGCCATGATGGGTGATTTTGCTTCTATAAAAATATTTACTAACAGTAAAGACATGGATCATATTTATTCCATCACTGGATCTTAGTTAATTTTTTTGTTTTTATTTTTTTTAAAGATTTTATTTATTTATTTGAGAGAGAGAGAATGAGAGAGAGAGAAAGGCTCATGAGGGTGGGGAGGGTCAGAGGGAGAAGCAGACTCCCCGCCAAGCAGGGAGCCCGATGCGGGACTCGATCCAGGGACTCCAGGATCATGACCTGAGCCGAAGGCAGTCGCTTAACCAACTGAGCCACCCAGGCGCCCTCACTGGATCTTAGTTTAAAGGGACTTTAGGGTTTATTCAAACCAATCATTTTAATTTAATAGAAGAGAAAAAAGACAACAAGAGAAGTTATGAAAGTTATTCAAAGTCACATAGCTGTACCCAGAGGTTCTTGTGGAACTGAGTTCAGATCAGTTATCTTGGATTCTTTGGCCTGAGGTCTTCCTAGTAATAGAACTCCATGTAACATTCTCTTGACCATGTAGGAGAGGTCATGGGTGCTATGCGAAAGGATCTGACTCTCCCAGAGTACTAGACTTGGTTATCACAGGCAATTGCTGTCCACTTGGGTCAGTATCCTGGACCTCCCTTGCTGCACACACATACCCAGGGTCCATGACACATAGAGAGGAAGGAGTGAAGGAATCATCTAAGACAGCATACAGGAAACAATTTGAGAAATTATCAATTATTTTCAAATTAACTCATATGTCATATTCATGTCACCAGCCTGTCATATATAAGCATTAATATGTATTATGGACTGAATATTTGTATCTCTTCAAATTCATATGGTGAATCCCCAACTCCCAATGCAATGGCATTAGAAGGTGGGGGACTTTGGAGGAAATAAAATTTAGATGAGATCATGAGAGTAGAGCCTCCACCCCATGATGGAATTAGTGTCCTTATAAGAAGAGAAAGAGACACCAGAGCTCTCTCTCTCTCTTTTATGTGAAGATATAGCAAGAAGGTAGCCATCTATAAGACAGGAAGAGAGTCCTCACCAAATCCTGATCATGCTGGAACCCTTGGGCTTGGACTTCTAGTGTCCAGAACTGTGAGAAATAAACATCTTTTTAAAATCACACAGTCTATGGTGTTTTGTTATAGCAGCTTGAGCTGACTAAGATAGTATGGAATGAATGAATGAATGAATGAATGAATAAATAAATAAATAAAATGGAATAAAAAAATCCCTACTAGTTAAATAAGCAGGTAGAGAAAACTCTTTATTTACAACAACAACAACAACAACAACAACAAAAAACAAATAAGTGACCAGGAAATTAAAAATGTCTCTGTAGATAGGCACCTGTCAATAAAAGGGAATTCAAGGACATCACCAAGATGACAGCATAGATTGTTCTTCACTTCACTCCCCCTCACAAGAAGAACAACTAATATCTATTCAAGAATAAGACACCACTGAAAAAATTCTAGAACACGGACGTGAGGCTAAAGCACCCTGCTGCATGATAGAGACCAAGACAGACTACATTAGAATGGAAGAGAAGAAGCTACATGTTGACTGCACTTTCCCCCCAACCAGGCCAGTTCAGCATCACACAGAGTGGTCTCTTCTGATCTTCTGGTTTCTTCAGTGGGGAAAGGGAATCCGGGGGGAGGGGACCAGTTCTTCCCAGTATTGTGGGTCACTTTGTGGGAGCCCCTACTCTGATCTCACCAGGGGAACCTGTTTGACTCAGCCACTGGGAATGTGGCTGTGAAGAAGGTGGGAGGGGCTCTCAACAACCAGCACATGGATCTTGGCAGACTGAGTTCATACCTGCAATGTCCAAGCAGAAAGCCCAACCAGTTGCTTTGCTCATCTATAGAACCAAGCCAATGGTGCCTTCGGGGAACTTGGTGTCTAAATGATTCAGATCCTCAACCAAGAAGTGTTGCCAGTATGGTTTGCCTATGTCCAGGGAAGGAGCTGAATCACAGCCCCACCTGTTGTGGAGAGTGTCTTCCGGTCCCATTTAACCAGAAGGGCTGGTCAACTTCTGGAAGCTTTGCTGCCCAGTGGTGTTTGAGCTGAGAGGTGGGTGGGCAAAGCTGATCACCTCCAAGGCAAAGCCAATATCAGACACAGAGTGTTCTAGGGCCATACACAGTCAGGGGGATTAATGCACAGAAGGCTAAAGATAGCCCCTGGTCCCTCTCAACTGGAAAGCCTTTTTGGGAAATTGAGAGTAGTCTGGATCAGCTCCTCCTCCTTGCACCCATGCGAAGGAGCTGAGACATGGCCCTATCCACTGTGAAGAGTGCTTTCTGGCTCCATCTGACCAGAAGAGCTGGAGACAACTCCTGAAAGCTGTGCAGCCCAGAAGAATTTGAGATGAGAGGTGGGCAGGCAAAGCCACTTAGTTTACAGAACAAAGCCATTGGGAACTTTGGGTGCAGGTCAGCTTGCATCAAGACAACACACAAAGAGTTTTATCAGTTTTAGAGCTGCCTTTCCCACTGCATCTGGACAGGGAATCTAATTCATAACTGCTCATTGCTGAAATCAGCCTTCGGCCTGTCCGAACAGGTACCCTACTCAGCACACACAAGGAAGCTGTATAGCCCATTCAACAGCTGTACATTCAGTGACACTTGAACAGAGAGCATAGATCATGGCTTCCCCCATCATCAGAGAAAAACTAGTGACCTCACTTGACCAGGGAATTCAGTGTGTACTCTGGCCTGATTTAGGTCCCCAAACATTGAGCTGTACAGGCCCTGGATCATATTCTGCTGCCCTACCAGGGCAGAGAAGCTAATTCCTAGAAGCTAATTCCCATCTATTACTGAATATAGTACCAAGTCCTGACTATCTGTAAGCCTGACCAGAAAACCCAGGCAACCACAGAACCCATTCTATGACCTCACTTGTGTAGTGGGCCAAGTTAGCAGTCTTATCCAACTGTTCTCAGCCAGTGGCACACCCCTCATCCTTGTCCTCAGAGCTTGAACAGTTGCTTCACCCATAAATAAACTACAATAGCAGACCCCTCCTGCCCAGGAACATTACCAGCAGACACGGCCAGCAACCCAAGCTCACCTGACTGGTGAAGAACTGTCTGTACCAAAGCAAACCTATAAAGTCTGAAAGAACAGCCTGATTACTCAAGTATGCAGATACCAACATAGTCAGGATCATGAAAAAGCAAGTAAATATGACACCACCAAATGAAGCTAATAAAATTCCAATAACTGATCCTAAAGAAATGGAGATCTATGAACTGTTAGACAAAGAATTCAGAATAATGCTCTTAAGGTGTTTAGTAAACTACAAGAAAACAGAGACAGACAAACAACATTAGGGAAACAATGCATAGACAAAACAAGAAGTTTGACAAAGAAATAACAATCGTTGAAAAAAATCCAAACAGAAATCCTAGAGTTTAAAAATATAATAAACTAGAGAGTTCAATAGGGAGTTTCAAAAAGTAGATTCAACCAAATAGAAGAAAGACTCAGTGACTTCGAGAATAGGATATTAGAAAGCATCCAGTCAGAGGAGCAAAAATTAAAAAAAGAATGAAAAAGAGTGAGGAAATCCTATAGGAATTATAAGACACAATAAATAATATTCACATTATGGGAATTCTGGAAGTAAAAGAGAAGAAGAAAGAGACAGAAATTATATTCAAAGCAAATAATGGCTGAAAACTTCCTGACCCTAGGGAGAGAAATGGACATGCAGATCCATGAGGTCAAAGGACTACAAATAGGTTGAACTTGAATAGAGCTACATTGAAACATATAATTAAATTCTCAAAAGTCATAGAAATGATTTTAAAAACATAAAGATAAAGAGAGAAGTTACATATAAGGGAACCCTCATAAGATTATAGGCAGATTTCTCAGCAGAAATTTTTTAGTCCAGAGGAAAATGAGGTTATATATTTGAAATATTGAAAGAAAATAATCGCCTACGAAGAATTTTATACTTCGTGAAGCTGCACTTCAGAAACACAGGAGGGATAAACACTTTCTTGAACAAATAAAAGCTGAGGGAGTTCATTACCACCAGACATGCATTACAAGAAATGCTAATAATAGTTCTCTGGGTAGAAGGAAAATATTACTAATTAACATCATAAAAACATAAAAAGGTAGTGCAAACTTCACTGGTAGTGGTAAATATGTAGTCATACTTAGATTCTGTAATATGATAATAGTAGTGCATATTTCACTCACAACTCTATAAGTTAAAAAAGGACATAGTAAATATAACCATAACTACAATAATTTATTAGTTACTACACAATATAAACACATGTAAATTGTAACAGTGATAATCTAAAATGTGGTGGGAAGGAGAAGTAAAGTGTAAAGTTTATGAATTTTATTGAAGTCAAATTGTTATCAGGTTAGAATAGGGTGTGATAAGTTGAAAATATTTTATTTAAGCTTCATTGTAATCACAAAGGGAAATCCTGTAGTGATTACACAAAAGAACACAATAAAAAAGGCAAAGCATACTGATACCAAAACACACACACACACACACACACACACACACACACACAGAGCAAATAAGAAACAAGGAATAGTGGATGCACTAATCAACTAGAAAACCATTAACAAAATGGCAATAGTAATTCCTTACCTATCAATTATTACTTTAAATGTAAATGGATTAAATTTTCCAATTAAAAGATGAGAAAAGGCTGAATAGGCAAAAAAAAAAAAAAGACCAAAAGTATGCTGCCTATAAGAAACTCACTTTAGCTGTAAAGACACACATAGACTGAGAGCAAGGGGATGAAAAAGGACATTTCAAGCAAATGGTAACAACAACACCAAGAACAGCTATACTTACATCATACAAAATAGATTTTAAACTAAAAATGGTAAAAAGAGACACAGGTCATCATATAATGACAAATTAGCCAATACATCAAGAAAATATCAGTTGAAAATATTTATGTCCTTAATATTGGAGTACCTAAATATATAAAGCAAAACTTAAGTCTAAAAGGAGAAATAAACATAAATAAAATAATAGTTGGGGGTTTTATTTTTTATTTATTTATTTTGAAGATTTTTTTTTATTTTAGAGAGAGAGAGAAAGAGAGAGAGTGTGTAGGGGGAGGGGCAGACGGAGAGGGAGAGGGAGAGAGAGAATCCCAAGCAGACTCTCCTCTGAGTGTGGAGCCCCATGCAGGGGCTGAAATCCCTAAGATCATGACCTGAGCAGAAATTAAGAGTTGGACACAATTGATTGAGCCACCCAGAGGCCCCAGTAGTTGGGGACTTTAATACCCACTCTGAACAATGGATAAATCATCCAGTCAGAGAATCAATAAGGAAACAGTGGATTTGAACAATACTATAGGCCAAATGGACCTAGCAGACATATACAGAACATTCTATCCAAGAGCAAAATAATATAATACTTATTAAACACATGGAACATTTTCTAAGATAGACCATATGTTATGCCACAAAACAAGTTTTAGCAAATACAAGAAAACTGAAATCACACCAGGTATCTTCTCTGACACAATGGCATGAAACTAGAAATCAATAACAAGAGGAAAATAGGAAAACTCATGAACACATGGAAATTAAACAACACTCTTCTTGAACAGTCAATGGATCAAAGAACAAATTAAAGGGGAAACAAAAAAAGCTTCATGAGACAAACAAAAACAGAAACACAACCTACCAGAACTTGTGGAATGCAGCAAAGGCAGTTTTAAGTGAGAAATTTAGAATAATAAACACCTACATTAAAAGCAAGATCCCAAATTATCAACCTAACTCTATGCTGCAAGAAATTAGAAAAGAGGAACACACTGAGCCCAAAGTAGCATAAGGAAGGAAATAATAAAAATGAGAGCAGAAATAAATGAAATAGAGAACAGAAAAACAATAGAAAAGATTAACAAAAGTGTTCATTCTTTGGCAAGATAAACAAAATTGACAAACCCTTAGTCAGACTAACCAAAGAAAAATGAGAAAAGACCCAAATCAATAAAATTGTAAATGAAAAAGAAACCATTACAACTGATACCACAGAAATTAAAAGGATCATAAGAGGATACTGTGAACAACTATACTCTAACAAACCAGACAAGCTAGAAGAAATGGAAAATTTGTAGAAACACGCACCTTACCAAGAATGAATAAAAAAAAATATAGAAAATTTGAATATACCAATTACTAGTAAAGAGATTGAATCAGTAATAATATATTTCCTCATAAAGAATAGCACAGGACCAGACGGCTTCACTGTTGAATTTTACCAAACTTAAATTTAAAGAAAAATTAACACCAATCCTTCTCAAACTCTTCCTAAAAATCAGAGAGGAGGGAACACTCCCAAACTCATTTTATAAGACCAGTGTTATCCTGAATACCAAAGCCAGAAAAAAACACCACTAGAAAAAACAAACAAAAAACTACAGGTCAATATCCCTGATGAATGCAGATGCAAAAATCTCCAATAAAATACTAGAAAGGTGAATTCAGCAGCACATTAGAAGGATCATTCACCGTAATCAAGTGGGACTTATCCCTGGGAAGATTAAACATTTATAAATCAATTAATGCGATACATCACATTAATAGAATGCCAGAAAATAATCATATGATCATCTTAATTAGATGCAGAAAAAGCATTTGACAAAATTCAACATCCATTCATGTTAAAAACTCTTAACAAATTAGGCATAAAAGGAACACACCTCAACACAATAAAGGCCATATATGACAAGACCATCATAACCAATGATGCAAAGCTGAAAACTTCCTCTAAGATCAGGAACAAGACAAGGGTGCCATTCCCATCACTCTTATTCAAGAAAGTACTGGAAATCCTGGCTAGAGCAATCAAGCGAGTGAAAGAAGTAAAAGGTATCAGAATTGGAAAGAAAGACATGAAACTGTTTCTGTTTGTAGATTATATATTTCTATATATTTTTATAGAAAAAGAATCCTAAAAACTCTACCAATAAACTGTTAGATCTAATCAACAAATTGCAAAGTTGCAGGATACAAAATTAACATACACAAATCAGTAGCATTTCTATACACTAACAACAAAATTTCTGAAAAAGAAATAAATCTCTCCCATAGTATCGAAAACAATAAAATAATTAGGAATAAATTTACCTAAGGAGGTGAAATACCTATACTCTGGAAACTATAAAATATTGATGAAAGAAATCAAAGACACAAATAAATAAAAAGGTATCACGTGTCATGCATTGGAAGAATTAATACTGTTAAATGTCAATACTACCAAAAACCAGATTCAATGAAATAGCTGTCAAAATTCTAATGGCATTTTTTACAGAAGTAGGAAAAACACTTCTAAAATTTATATGGAACCATGAAGGACCCCCAAAATCCACAGAAATCCCAAGAAATAATTACCAAGCAGGAGACATCATACTTCCTCATTTCAAGATATATTATAAAGCAATAGTCATTAAAACAGTTATGGTACTGGCATAAAAACAGGAAAACAGACCAATGAAACAGAGTTGAGGGTCCAGAAATAAACTCAAGCATACATGGTCAGCTAATATTTGACAAGGGAGCCAAGAATACCTAATGGAGAAAAAACAGTCTTGTCAATAAATGGTGCTGAATAATTGGATATTCACATGTGAAAGAATGAAATTGGACCCATATTTTACACCCCTCACAAAATTGAAATCAAAATGGATTAAATGGATTAAATGGATTAAATACTTAAATGTAAGACCTGAAATCATGAAACTCCTGGGAGAAAATATAGGAATAAATCTTCATGCCATGGGTCTTTGTAATGATTTTTTGGATATGACACCAAAAACACAAGCAACAGAATCAAAAATAAGTGGGAGTACGTCAAAGTAAAAAAGCTTTGCACAGCAAAAGAAACTAAGCCCAAGGTGACAAAATAACCTGTGGAAATGTGAAAAAATATTTGCAAACCATATATTTAATAAGGGGTTAATATTAAAAAAATATAAGGGACTCATACAATCCAATAGCATAAAAACAAATAACACAATTAAAAATGGGAAAAGGACCTGAATAGACATTTTCCCAAAGAAGATATACTAAAAGCCAGCAGGTACATGAAAAGATGCTCAACATCACTAGTCATTAGGGAGAGGCAAATTAAAACCAACATGAGGTGTCACTTTAGGGTGGAGGGGGATGGGAGGGATGGGGTGGCTGCGTGATGAACACTGGGGAGGGTATGTAGTATGGTGACGCTGTGAATTGTGTAAGACTGATGAATCACAGACCTGTAGCCCTGAAACAAATAATACATTATATGTTAATAAAAAATTAAAAAAAAGAAAAAACCTACTGTGGTAATCATTTCATAGTATATGTAAATCAAGCCATCATGCTTTATGCCTTAAACTTACACAGTGCTATATGCCAATCATTTTTCAGTAAAACTGGAAAAAATAAAAATACATAAAAGAGAATTCAAGACTGAGCTAGAGAGCCTCACATCTATTTCCTTTAGAAGACTTTAGCAGGAAGGGCTTAATGTGAAGTGTCTGGCTGAGAATGACTCAGTCTGCAATATCTTCTATTTCTCTTTAGTATTAAAAGTAATTTCCAATCAGTATTTTCAAATTGAGGAAAGTTGAGTGTAAAAATTCACAGTTTTGAGTGAGGTCACTGTATATCCCTTACTTATTACCCAGGGAATTTCTTTATTCCATTTTATTATTCCTTTATAGGTGGCACACATATCTCCACCTCCCACTAATGGGTTCTTGAAGAGGTGGTGGTGGAAATGAGAAGAAAAATTTGCCCTGATGTGCGAAACCTGGTATGGAGGGAATATGTGGGAAAATCTTAGGGGACTTTAATCACCGAGACTCTATGTGGCCAGGAGAGCCACGTATTCAGCAAATTCTGTTTCTTGCTACTCTTGGAAACATGATAAAACTGCATTTCTCAGCCTCCCTTGCAGTTAAGGAAAGCCCTGTGACTGAATTTTGATGAATGGGATACTGGAGGATATTAGGGATGCCATTTCTATGCCATGAAACCCTTACAGGCAATTTTTCTTACTGCATTTGCTGGGGAAGTACCCAAATTGATTGCCTACCTTTACCAAGTCCACCGCTCAAAAGTCTACATTCCCTCTTGATTTGCCTGTATAGAAAGTCAGAAGTACTGGTCAACTCCTCTCACACTTGAGTTTAATCATCCTTACTCCCAAGAGTGGATTCTGCTATTAGTAAGAGTGTAAATTGTGGGAGACAGTCCTCCATGGGCCTCTTGTATTTCTTTAAGTTTTACGAACAAACACACTGATAGCTTCTGTTTCAGACAATTTTTTCAAGGCTGTTTGTAGAGCAAACTGGCTTGGAAAACATAGTGTCTCTCCCTGAAGAAGAGGATGGATTTGTTTACTCCCCAGGAAAATAAAAATAATGTCTCCTTCCAGCTCAGAAGTTGAGCAGGTTTGCTGTGGTTCCTTTAAAAGACTGGAGGTTCTTGCGGTGCCTGGGTGGCTCAGTTGTTAAGTGTCTGCCGTCGGCTCAGGTCATGGTCCCAGGGTCCTGGGACTGAGCCCCACATTGGGCTCCCTGCTCAGCGGGAAGCCTGCTTCTCCCTCTCCCACACCCCCTGCTTGTGTTCCCTCTCTCACTGTGTCTCTGTCAAATAAATAAATAAAATCTAAAAAAAATAAAAATAAAAGACTGGAGGTTCTTCATCACTATTCCATTGCAAGTGTAGAATTCACTTGGGCCTCCCTGTGCTGCTGTGGGCCTTAAGGGGAGGGGCAAGTGGAACCGTCCCTGTCCTCTCACCATCACGTCTTCAAGATGACGGTGAAACATGTTGCCTGTTGTAATGGGAGTAAAGTCCTTTGTCTCTGACCTCGGAGTCTCATGTCTTCTGTCTGCATCTGTGAACCTGTGGCGGGCTGACTTGTTAGCAGGGTAAAATCTTCACTCTTCACAGTTCTGACAACATTTGTTGAGAGCAATTTGAATGTTTAAAATGTATGAATATTTAAAATCCTCTGATGTTGCAGTTTCACGCTTAGAAGGCTATCGTGCAGAAAAAGAGTTGTGTAAGTATATTCAAACAAAAATACAAAATTGTTTATTTCAGGGCAGTGTCTGACAGTAGGAAATTAAAAAGAACCTGCACATCTATCAATAAGAATATAATTTAATTAATGATAAGCATGCATATTCTGACTCCAGTTCATCAGTGAGAAATAAGGGATGTCCTTCAGTGCTGACAGAGGATTGTTCCCATGATTCATTTTTCATGGGAAAATGTAAGTTATTCCCTGGTAATGTGAGTTATGAACTATTTTTTATTCATTTATTCACTCATCAAACATTTATTGAACATCTACTATGTGCTAGGACAGGTAAGGATATATTACAGGTGATGCTGACAATGTCCCTAACTTCACATTGTAGAGAAACCTTATAAATACAATAAATAAGGTAATTACATTGCTGTGAAGGAAATATTCAAAATAATGTGATAGAAAGTGGGAGGGAGGGCACCATAGGTGGGATGGAAGAGAGAATCTGTTAGTTTCAGAGCAGTTGTGAGGATACAGCAATTGAGTTGAAACCTCAGGTTTGAGAATAAGCTAGCTGAGCAGTGATCTGGGGGAAGAACATTCAAGTCAGGAACTTGGAGCAGATAAAAGTTTCTTATGTTTGATGACCAGAAGGGAACCCATGATAGACGATATTACTGATCAGGAGGGAGAATGATGACACCAAAGGCCGTGATATTTGGGTGCAACAGAAAACCACTTTTAAGGCTATGTAAGGATCTGATTTTCTTACTTAGAAGATCCTTCTGACTGCTGTGTGAAAAACAAACTTCAAGATATTCTGCCTATAAATGTACATATGTATATGCAAGTATATGTACATCCATGGATACATGTAGTGGCATATATGTATATGTACATATGCATACACATATGTAAACATCCATACATGTATCTTATGTAGAAGTTTTCAAATATTAACCAAGTAAGAGTTTGTGGTTTTGAGGGAGAACTCTACTACTTATTTCTTCATAAAAAAATATAAGGAAACACATTTTGAATGTTAATAGGAAAAAAAATGGGACAGGCCAGAACTCTGGAGCCAGGTTGTATACCAGACCAAGGTAGAATTTTCCTCCCACATATATTACTAAATTATCTTAAAATTTTTGATCCTATTTATGTACTTGTTTCTTTATCACCAGAGATGACAACATTAGCATTGTTTAGGAAATAACCACGTGTGAATATGCATGTACGCATTAACAAGCATCGATCAGTTCCTGGCATGTGAATATTAATTGCCATCTCTAAAATGAGATTGAATAAGGAAGAGGAAACACAAAGAATATAGTCACACGATCTTGTTTTCAACAAATTAATAAATTGAAATCTGAAATAAAAGCAGGGGTATACAGTGAACTGGTCAAGAAAACACTTATGAGATCTTCTGATAAACTTTGGCAATGATATTATCAAGAGAAAGATCCTTTGCAATTGAAAGACCTTAAAGTTTGCAAAATAGAAATCCAGTATTTCTGCTACTGTCAGTAAACAAAGAAATCCATATATATCCTCTTTCATAAATACATGATTCTAGCAATTCATTTTTATGGCCATTTTTCACTAAGCCATCTTTCACTTTGATAACATAATTATAGTGGAACACAACATTCCTTACTGATGCTGAGACCTCATTTAAGCTTCTACAAGCTCCCTATTTTGAGTGTATATAGTTCTTGACCTAAATATTGCAGGGCTATTGATAGCTATCCGAGGAGAAGTCTCATTAATCCATTTACTGAAATTTCATTACCCCAAACACAGACACAGCCACCCCCACTTTGTTTTCTAAATTAGTCACTCATCAGGGAGAAAATGTCACATTCTTCTTTAAGCAATGGATTAGAAAAAAACAGCTCAACTAAGTAATATGGGAGTAAACTGGCAAATCGCCAAAGATTGAATATGTTTAGCTGGTTTATGTGAGAGCTTTTGGCCAGTCCCATGATAAAGACAGATAACCCTATAGGCCTTTGCTGATCTTGTATTTTCTTATCAAAGTTGGGGGCTGACCATATTGAGGATTTGCAGTAATAACTCTGGGAGTCTTGGAATTTATTCACGGATTCCTCAGAAAAATTACCAAACATCTTCTGTGTGCCAGGTACTGAACAGAATGAATGAAATGTATTTTTTATTTGATTCTTTTCTAGTGGCTAATCATCTTTTATTTGGATTTCCACCATGTTAGCTTATGCCCAGCTTACTTTTTCAAAATTTATAGGTCCTCAAAAAGTACCGTGAAATTATATATCCCTCTAGGCTTGCATTTGACTTTTGCTTGGTTGTTTGGAATTCACAGCAATTGGTGCTGCATTTGAATAGCGTATTTCCCATTGTTCTAGGCAGAGTGAGTTATAACAGTGCGTGGGAAGGGTTGGTTTTTGACATGCTTAACATTGATGAATTAGGTGAAATATTTCTCAATCACAAGCCTCTTCCCAAGCTTCTTTTGAAGTGAAGCCTGAGTTCTCTCTTGTGAGACTAGAGAGGAAGGAGAAGTGTGAATAAAATATGAGATGAACAGGAGTACTGTCCTCAGACTAGTAAATCTCCTGCCCACATCGTGATTGTGGCATCTCTACCCTTTCCTGCCTCAGTACATGTCTGGCCCACATTTTTGTTGGTTTTCATCACTGGGTCTCCCTGGATTATAGGAACAGTTTCACAGCTTTGTTTACTTTCTCAGGGAAGGAAGAAAAAAACAATGGTTCTTTCCCTTAAAGCTTTTACCGGTACTCCTCCCTACCTGCCTCAGTGTGGCTCAGACTAGCCCGTAGTATTTTTTCAACCCTCTAGGAGGTACACACACTTTCTTGGCATTCTCTTGACCAGACTCCAGGATGTTCCTTGAATTCATGTATCAGAAATCGCTTATTTGAAGAGTCTCAGTTAGATCTAAAAAGCCCTGTGATATCATAAAAACTCCCTTTTTTCTTTTTTCTACTACTGAGGCCAGGAGGTTAGATTTCACAAAGAACTCCCTCCTGACAGGTAACTCTGCTTCCTGTAACATCCTCAATTCAGAGAGAAGATGGGGGGTGTGGCCTGTGCCCCATACACACATGGGTTCTTGTGGCAAGTTCAGGACAATTTTTATAAAGCAATGCATCTTAAACTTTTGAGTGCCTTGGGTTCACCCAGGGTGCCCATTAAGAATTGCAGATTTGGGATCATTACCACCAGAGATAACGATTCCATAAATCTGAGTTTAGGCCCCCTAAAACTGATATCGTCCTAAGCACCATGGTCTTTATGGTGGAGGGGGTCTTGATTTTACCCTTTGAGGTAGATTATGCCGTGAAGATAACCACTAGCCTGTGAATTGACAAACCCGGTAGAGTTTCTAGCCCCCACAACTTAACAAAAGCAGGACTTTGGATATGTTAATCTTACAAACCAGAATCACTTTGAAATCAGATACACCAAAATCTGTAACATAGCTTTCACACTTCTGCACGATTTTTGGTGTTGCTTAATTTCATTTACAAGTGAAGGGTCAGCAAGAAGAGGCAGAGTTACCCAGATCTCCTGGCTTCCTGCAGGGATGCAGGATGAGGCTGGGGCTTGCCAGACCCACCGTGGCTGTGTTCCAGGGAAGAGACCCTACAGTCTGTTGCTCTCCCTCTAAGGGGATGAGTACGAGAATGACCTTCACAGTGGGTGACATGCTGCGCTGTGAGTTCACCTGGTGTTGTATATAATTACAATGTAAAAACAGCTTAGATACCAGCTGGTCAGGAGAATAATGGGAAATGGCACCTGCTCTGTACTTGGGGACCAGGGAGCACCTGTAAGAAAATGCAGCCTCTTCTTGAACAAGGGTAGGGTTTCTGATTCCATCTAATTTCTGGGCAATTCAGAGACAGTTCCCAATGTACTTGGCAGATAAACTGCACAGTATCTCACTTCTGTGAGCACTGAATGGGATAACATATGAAAAGACTTAATTTAGTTCAGAGCCACAGTAAAAATGTTGGTATATCTGTCATTGCTTATACTTCATCCCCCTTCCTGCAGCCTACAGGGCTGGAGACACTTAAAAACTCTGTGTGTTATAGTCCTTCCTCCCAACTTGGCTAATTGCTTATAATTGTTGCTGGTGATGTTTTTGTTATTATTAATCCTGTTACTCTGACTTGAAACATTACTGTAGATTCTGGTTTTCATTTCCTGAGGGAAGTTTAGTCTGAGCCAGATTTTTTTTTTTTCCTCTGAAGCTGCAGGTTGAAGTCCATTATAACTCTAATAATTTGTCATAGAGTTTTCTGCATTTGAACTGTTAGAAACATTATATGAGTAGCCAAATGGCTAAACTGCTTTTCTAGGGAAAGAAAGGAGAGAATTTCACAAAGCTTGATTATTTAAAACTTGCTATTTGATGGATTTGCTCTGAAATTGTTTAATACATTGCATATTTTCATTAATGCTTGCAAACTTTTGTACATGAGGCTTTGTGCCCTCACGTGGAATTATATATAATATATATAAATGTTAATAGAATTAGTAATACTCTAAATTCAAATTTCAACAATTAAAATTCAAATTTCAATAATATTATAAGATATATATACACACATATGAATGCACTATATAAATATATATGCTGAGACAAAGAACGTGTCACTCTGCCAGAGTATGACTTTTTACAGGTTATGAAATAAAGCTGTATATGTTTCATTGTTAAAAAACACAAACATATTATATTCTCTCTCACATATGTATATATTTACAATGCATATACAGAAATTCACTACATACATATACAGAAACTCAATAAAATTTGTTAAATATCCAGAATATTACCAACATTTGTGACATTTTTATTATCGAGAAAGAATCAATGAGAAGGGACTATTGAAGAATCTAGTATCCACTAATCATGCTATGTTGTTATAACATGAGTGCTGTATTAAAAGTTGTGTGTCTTCAATTCCCGAACATCTCCTTACTGTTTTGAGGACATATTTGAAGTTTCTCAAATCATTCTTTTTTTAATTTAATTTTATTATGTTATGTTAATCACCATACATTACATCATTAGTTTTTGATATAGTGTTCCATGATTCATTGTTTGCATATAACACCCAGTGCTCCATTCAATACATGCCCTCTTTAATACCCATCACCAGGCTAACCCATCCCTCACCCTCTTTCCCTCTAGAACCCTCAGTTGGTTTCTCAGAGTCCATAGTCTCTCATGGTTCGTCTCCCCCTCCGATTACCCCCCTTCATTTTTCCCTTCCTACTATCTTCTTTTTTTTTTAACATATAATGTATTATTTGTTTCAGAGGTACAGGTCTGTGATTCATCAGTCTTACACAATTCTCAAATCATTCTGAAGACTCTTCCACTTTGACTCAGAGAGGGATGCATCCAACATTTTAGGGGAAGTACCAAAGGCTCTATGCATTCAAGCCCATGGACTCTCTTTTCAGAAAACACAAAATCTTGCTCAAGGGAAAAAGGGGAAAAGGGAAGAAGGGAGAATTTCTGGCACTGGAGAAGAGTATGGCGTAGATCCACCTGTTCATCTACCATCATAGGGAGGCAGGCTTCTGTTTATATTCTTTGCATACAGCGAGAGGGAACAGGAGAACCTCAACACGCCTGACTCCCCGTCCAAATAGAAGCATCTCTAACCATGGGCTGCTGCTAAAATCTAGTCTCAGGGCTTCCGCTTTTACTTCCTTCATTCTTTAGCCAGTTATTTTCCTAAAACAGATGTTTGACCGTGTTGCATTTCTTGTCAAAAAAACTTACGCACATTCTACTTCTTGCAGAATATAAACTCCGTGGTATTGAATTCATTCTCTCCAATTCCAATTTCCACCACACCCCTTCACATTCTTTTTCATCCTAGTGAAAGGCAAATACCTACTCCTTCCAAACCCATCACACACACTCACATTGCGTACCTTTGTGTAGTGTTCTTTTGACTTACAACAAACATGACCATGCCCCCTACTTCTTGGTTTGGGTTGTCTAGGGGCTGCCTTCTCTGAAGTTTGTCCAACTCTCCCATAGAGACCAATCTCTCAGTCTCTTGACTCCCTTTGACCTTGCTGGTGTTTCTACCACATTACTGAGATGATGAAGCAGGCTGTTTGCATCATTTTCCCTCCTGCACTCTCTGGTCCTTAAGCATCTCTAGGGCAGGGACTGTGCCTTTGTCACTCTGCAATGCCATGCTCTGCGAGCCTGGCACATGACCTTGCATAGAGATCAAAGAAAGAAGGAGAGATTACAGTCAATGTAGCAAATGTTTTAGGAATCCTTAGCTCCGCAGAGCTACTAGTGCATCTGGTGCTATATTGGGAGCTAAATAAAGAAGAGAAAAAAATGAGAACAAAGGAAAATGAGATACTTAATAAATCAGTCAAGCATATTGTATAGGCCTTATTCCTTAAAGAACTTGAGAATGATTCATTGCCTAGGCATTGACAAGATAATTAGACAAAATTTGAAAAAATATACATTGGGTCTTATTTGCTCTTTTGTTTATACAGACTCCTTTATGTGTCTAGTTCATCTTGAAAATGTGATAATTGCACATTACTTTGTTGGTATTCAGCAGGCATCAATATGCAGTAGGAAGAGCTTGAGTTCTAGAGTCAGATAGTATTAGGTTAAAATGTTGTGTTCCTCCCCTCCCCCCAACTTGCTGTGTGGTCTCAGAAGTGTCTTCTAACTTATTTGAATCTAAAGTTCCTCATCTGTAAATTAAGCATAGTAATAACCAGCCTCAAATTAAAATAATGCATGCCAAGTGCCTGACATGAACCTGCCATTTATTATTATTATTATTATTATTAGTGGTTAGCAATGTAAAGTTAATGTACATTTTATTAAGCACCCATACTGTCTTTAGTATTGGTAATCTGTTTCTCCTGAAGAGCCTCTAAAGAGAGTCAGTCCCTTCCTTCTCCCACCTCTTTATACAACTATGGCACAATACCTGCCATATACAGAAACACAATGAAAGTTTGCTAAGTATTCAGGGTATCACCATCATTTGTGATTTGGACATTTTCATTATTCTCAAAATCAATGAGCAGGGAATATTGAAGAATTTAGTATCCACCTGCTACCTTCACCTCCTAGCAGCCCCACCTCCACACTGGCCCTCAACAGAGCTTTGAGCATTTTTATAACTGAGCCAATGCACAATCATTATGCCCAAGATAGAATCTATCTACAAAAAATTTTCACATCACTTAAGGTGCTGATTGACATTTATGAGGATATTAATATAAATTGAATAAATTGATAACTGCTAATATGAGAGAGTAAAAATGTTCATGAAGTTGGACACATTTAAAACTTGGCAGCAACTAAACTGTACTAACTGAAAACTGGAAGGGAAATTATCCTTTTGTCATTTGACATTTTGAAATCCATTGACCTTTATCTCACTTGCAACAGTATTATGGTTTTATTTTATGTGCTTTCTCACTCCATTCCCAGATGTTTTCCTTCCTCTTGATTTCCAGAGGACAGAACACTGCCGCCTCTAGTCTCCCTGTTGCTCCCTGGCATTCACCTGGTCAGAACCATACAGATGTTTGTTTGCAGCCTAGGGGAGAGGGGGTGGAGGTGGGGTGGCGGGGTGGGGCGTGCATAGGTCTTGGTGCCCAGGAATCCTAGTGTCTGCTTATATCTGTAGGAGGGGAAGATCTGGGGCAAGGGGATTTTTATGCCGGAGCACGAGGTGAAAGCAGAGAAGAAAAAGGAGCAAGCACTGAGGGGCTGTTGAGACAGAGAATTACCACTGAGTGATCCTGACAAGGGCACCGCAATGTTGGAAAGGAACTGTTTTGATAAGCATTATGTATGGTGAACAGAACCAACTCCTTCATAGGAAAAAGTATAAATGGGGTGCCTGGGTGGCTCAGTCAGTTAAGCATGGGACTCCTCTTGATCTCAGCTCAGGTCTTGATCTCATTCAAGCCTGGGGCTGGGGCTGTGTGTGGAGCCTACTTAAAAAAAAAAAGAAAGAAAGATGTAAATGCACTTCCTGTCTCCAAGGAGCAGACACTCCATTTACGACCACAAACCATGCCTAAAATCAGTAGCTATACACAAGGTTCTGGATCCATGCTCCATGCTGTAGTGATGTCCAGTTGCTTTTTTTTTTTTAAGGCTTCAGAACCCTTTGTTCCTATGAAAATTTACTTATTTTAAAATCCAATAAAAAGTAGCTGCCCTATCTGAATGCAGGCAGGGCTCCATTCCCTATCTACTTGCTGGGTCCTGGAGCCACACAGCACTGTGGTCCTGAAGAACTTCCCAGAAAACCCTTCCTTCTGGGCCTCAGAGGGGAGGCCGCTGCCTTGCAGGATGGAGTGCAGGCTCCCTGCTGATGTTCCTGGTTCCAGTCAGCCTCTGCCACCTGTCCTTCTGCACCCCCAGCCCCACCACCCTCCCTGAAATAAACCTCCCCACCACCCTACCTGTAGCCTAGATGCCCCTGTCTGCTGAGCCTCTTCTCAACCTACTATCTTTCTAAAATAATCTATCCTGCCTCATCTGCATGGTCAGTGAATATCTTCTTATCTTATGAGATCTCCAAGATTCTGCTCAAATCTCTTTCTCTGTTGAAGTCATGTCACCTTGGGCCTGCACATGGTAAGACCCGGCTGGGTCTGCTGGGTAATTCCTTTGCCCAGTGCAGCCATATGACACTACATGGCAATTGTGGGCTTGAGGAGCCCCCTTCCCTTCCCAGTGGTCTGTTTCTCAATATTAGAGGGCTTTCTCCAATCATTTTCCCCCAGTTAGACAAGAGTAGGGATTTCCTCTTTTCTCTGAAGAAGGCTGTGAGGGCTGATCTGATGATCCACTTCCACCTAAGAAACCATCTCAGGGGCACCTGGCTGGCTCGGTCATTTAAGTGCCTGCCTTTGGCTCAGGTCATGATCCCAGGGTCCTGGGATCGAGTCCCACATTGGGCTCCCTGATCAGTGGGGCATCTGTTTCTCCCTCTCCCTTTGCCCCTCTCCCCTGCTCGTGCTCTCTCTCTCTCAAATAAATAAATAAAATGTTTATTTTATTTTTTATTTTTTTAAAGATTTTATTATTTTTCAGAGAGAGAGAGAGAGAGAGAACACAAGCAAGGGGAGCAGAGGCAGAGGGAGAAGCAGGCTCCCCACTGAGGAAGGAGCCCGATGTGGGACTCAATCCCAGGACCCCAGGATCCCAGGATCATGACCTGAGCCGAAGGCAGACGCTTAACAGACTGAGCCACCCAGGCATCCCAAAATAAATAAATAAAATCTTAAAAAAAAAACCAAAACCTGTCTCAAAAGTAGGAAACATGCTCCCCCTCCCTCGCCCCAGCCTTTTGCTGCCTGCATCTCAGTTTGGAGAGGAAATCTAGCTCATTAGGTAAAAAACGTGCAGGGGTCAGGTGCCATCACCTAAAGCAGACTGGAATGTTCAGCTTCTTTCCTTTGGCTCTTCATTCTACTGATTCCTGGAATGTGGTAGGTGTCTGAGGCCCAGTGAATCAGTGCATTCTGTAATTTGTTTTGTGGCTAGAGCTTTTTCTGAAGATGGTGCCCAAAGACTGGACTTGGGGCCAAGGTAGCTGAAAACCTCACTTTGGTTTCAGATCCAAACCCCATTTCCCAATCCAACTTTATCAGAGAACCCTATACATTGGGAGTTGTAGGGTATCAAGTCAACCCTTTAAAATGGCTTATGTTGAACTTAGATCTTAATGGGCTATTTTGCCTCTCTTGGTTAATCAGATGCCTTAGGAGAGTGCAGGTACGTGGTTAGCAACTGCAAGCTCCATCATCAATAACCTACCAATAGGCACATCACTGTAGCAGCTGTGACATGTTGCACACATATCTTGATCCCATATCCCATAGTGATATGATACACTTACCAATTCAAGTTGAGAGGAAAAAAGCATGATCCCTTGAGAGGCCTGGTAACTTATCACAGTACCTAGGAGGTACTCAGCAAATATTTTTTGACTGAATTGATTCACTGGCCTGTTATCTGAAACTAGAAGAAATCACTGATGTGCCTTACAATTTTCTAATATCTCAACGTATTTGTGTTTATGTGTATTGCTGTAGTCTGAGAGAAAACATGAACGCATTATATACATTTTAAATTGTCTGTATTAATTTTCCATGCACAGTTGAGTCCTCTTCATTTGCCCTGGCCGGGGATATGGGATAGAATGTGTGGTGCAGTGTTGAGTCTTGAATTTGGCTCCAAAGGTCAAGATGGTATAGGTTCAGAGCATGGGCTCTGTATTCTCTGGGCTTGAATCCAGCTCTCCTACTTACTAGCCATGTGATGTTGGGCAAGTTACTCACCTCATTAAGATTAAATTAGGTAAGGCTGGCAAAATACTTAGAATAATCCCTTGCACTCAAGAAATGTTAGCTAATATTATCTACGTGATTGTTGATGTCATTTTTATTTGAATTTCTAATGAGAGATAGCCTTTCGATTTTTTTCATATATAAAATTCGGATTGTATCATTGTCACCCTTAATATAATACTGAACTACAATGTAGACAACAAAATAAAAAACATTTCTATAAATGAGCCAATTCTAAGAGTCACTAATGCTCTTCTCTCTTTCATCAATGCACTTTCTTTAAATGCCTGGTCAAAAAATATTGCAGATATCCTGCTTTTATTTAGCCAGAGCCATGGAAATGAGTTGCATTATGGGCCTGAGAGCATTACTCCTGTAGTAGATATTAGAGAGAGGGCATTCTATTGAAGCTAATGGTCTTCACTAATAGTAAAATATACATGCCCCATGTTCCTGAAGGAAGACGCTAAGCCTTTTAGGTATCATTTAATTTGAGAAGTGGGAGAAATTAAGTTATTCTAGGAAGGGCAATGAGAATCCCATTGAAGGTAATGGAATGAAATATTGACTTAATTCAGGGCTGCATGCAGATTGAGTTACTCTATGTTCCTGAAATCTAGGCAAAGAGTACGGGGTACTCTATATTTACTGACTCTAACTTTAAGGAATTAGCACCTCTTGCAACAGTTGGAGGATGCCAATAGCAAGGAGATACTATTTAAAATAAATTTTTTTAAAATGTTTTATTTATTTATTCATGAGAGTCAGAGAGAGAGAGAGAGAGAGAGAGAGGTAGAGGCAGAGGGAGAAGCAGGCTCCCCACCTAGCAGGGAGCCCGATGCGGGACTCGATCCCAGGACCCTGGGATCATGACCTGAGCCGAAGGCAGACGCTTAACCATCTGAGCCACCCAGGCGCCCCTTAAAATAAATTTTTAAGAGGTTATGTAGTGAAAAGGAATCATTGCCCAGTACAGCAAAATAAAGAACTCCATGTGAAAGTCTAAAGATATGAAGACTTGTCATGATTTTGGATGAGGACCTTCATATTTCTGAAGATCAAATTCTCATGTAAAAATGAGGAATTTCTGCTTGAATGATGGACTGCTAAGGTGCATGCCAGCTTATATATTTTATAATTGGGTATGTGCAATTCTAAGATGCCAAGTGTTTTTTTTTTTTAATAATCAGAAAGAGAGTCAATTTGAGGTTAGGAGTAGAAAAATTTGAGTCCAAGTGAGTGGAGGAGCAGACATAGGTATTTTATAACTGAACCTTGGAAAAGAGAAAGCATGTTGCTGCAGTTATACTTATCAGTTTTGGCGTTAATGAAGATCTGTAAATCCTTAGTCTTCCCACCTATAGATTAGGGATAATAATATTTACTTTTCAGAGTGTTTGCAATTATAGGACCAAATGATACTGCATATGTAAAGCATTTAACACAATGTTTCATACGCATGGTTGTTAGTTACTACTATTATGTGAGTAGAGGAAGATGAGCATGCTCATATTCTAGAACACTCTGGCAGAAGGTATCCTGGGTGGAGTTAAGCCATCTAGACCTATGCGGTGATGGGAGAACTCTGGGGAGAAATACTTTTGGGTGTCCATGGGGCATTTCCTCTTAGCTAATTCAAGCAAAGAAAGTTACTCGAGTGCCCAAAGTTTTCCTAGCATGAACCTTCAAGTTACTTGTCTCAGAAAGACACTGGAAGGTTAGCGTCAACAGTGAAATTCTATGGCTCTGTCATTAGAATGTTGTACTTGTGTTTAATATTGAATATATTATGTTGTATCGAAAAAGCATAAGCAGTTCAAGAGGGATTTCATTAAAGAATATTACATTGCTTTTTCACCAAAAGAAAAATATAAGGAGGAACTAGAAGGGGAAGGAGTTCGATTTCCAGCATTTCAACAAGGAAGAATAGCATTAGCCTTCAAGTTTCCTGGCAAGATAAGTAGAGAAGCTTGTCTCAGCACCACGAGCCTCTCTGGTCTTCATCCTTTTCCTGTCTTTCCCAATATTCTGCCTTCAGGAAGCAGAACCTTCCTTGTAAAATGACGAAAAACCTAGATCTGCAAGAACACAGTGGGGATTTCAGTAGGAAGAACAAAATGGGTGAAATTGAATTCTTCTATGTGAGGCTGTCTCTTCACGCTCCCCTTCCACAGTCTGTGTCTATAGGTAGTGGCTCTATAGGACGTCCTGCATTGGAATTCCCTCAAGTGGCCATGAAAAGAGCCTGGGGCCAGGAGGTTCAGAGGAGAGCTCTGGGGTCCTGAGGATTGCTGCTTGGGTTCTCTGTCTGTCACCTGTGCATTCCCCTCACTGCAAGGAATTCTCTGTTCACAGATGAGTAGTTTCCCTGAGCAGGTGAGGGTAGACACCCTCTCAGCTGTGTGTGCACTTCTCCAGCAGTCAGGGGCAAGGTGGGGGAAACCAGATACAAAGAAACCTTCCTCTTGCAATTTTCCTTGAAGTGGAATGTTCCATTTGCTTCAGGGAATAATCCATAACATAAAAAAGTGATTTTTGACATCAAAATTTAATGCTTACAGAGGAAGCAAGGCAGACTTACGGCAGTGGCTATGTCACTTAGGCTGAGGAAACTGCCTCAGGTGCCTTAGAAATGTAGCTTCTCACTTACCTCACTGACGGCTTCCCTCAAGTACAGCTGCTTAGCCTTTCATTGCACGGTCAGTCAGTGAGTCAGTAAATAAGTTGTTTAGTCGGCAATTAACCACCATTAACTAAGTAAATGACTCTAGCTTGTCCTTGAGTAGCTCACACGGTATTGGGGAATGTAAAGTGTTTATCCATCAAGATTTATTAAGCTCTGAGAGATAATTATGCATGAAATCCTTAGAGCAGGGTTTCCCCAAGGGTGTTCTATGAAGCGTTGTCCAGTAGAATGTTCTCAAAGTAAATGGGTTGGGGGGACAGTGCTAGAGTTCCCACGGCACATTATTAGAATGTGAAATGTTCTTGGAAATGGGTGGAGAAAGAAGAAATGACTTTAATATTGTTTAACTCAGGATTTCCAAAATTCTCTTTCTCCAGAACCGATTTCTTCACCCTCATTTTATCATCTTCCGAGAAGCAATGTTTGTCAGGAAATACTAACTACTGACTTAAGAAATTTATTCTAAAAGTTGTGGGAAGAATTGTTAGGATCAAGCAGCCATTGCATTGCTAACTCATTTCTCATGGAACAAGGATGTGATCAAGGAGGGATCTGGCATTTTCACAAGATGAGATTTCATTGGATTGTGGAATGTCTGGATGCTGAGAAAGTATTTTGGGCAATCTTGAGACATTTCTTCGATGATAAGGCAGAATCTTTGTTCAAGATTTTCTTTGTTAATTTTGGAAAGAAATTGTAAATTCTTTTGGATGACTTTTGTAAATGACAAAGTTTTAGAATTCTGTGTAAATATTTTTATTTAAATCTAAAACTAGAAACAGCTAATTAAAGAACTGTGATGATATGATCACTCATCCCTTTAATTGATTTATAAATTTATGATTCAAATATTTATAGAGCATCCTACTCTGTGCTAAGCTTGTGTAAGGCATTGAGGAACCAGAGATAAACAATCAGAACTCACATTATGACTGTCTAATACAGAAGTTTATGCATCTGAGTACATCTATATATCGAAGTACACATCATCAACTGTTGGGGGAGAAACTGTAGTGAGTTCTGTCTCTCCTTGCTCAGAATGCCTTTGCTTCATTCCCTTTGCTCTAATCCCCATATCCTTCAACGTGGACCAGGCCTATTATCAAACCTATGTCACAACAGACTTGTCCTTTGTCCCTTGACTTCCTGCCCTTGTCACTCTGCTTACAGCCCCTGGATTGATCATTCTCAGAGATGATTTGCTGACTTTATGATAAAAAATGGTAGGCATAGAAAAGATTAGCATTTATAGGAAACGTCTCAATCTTGAAGCAGTCCAGAGGTGGAGAAATCTTGCTGGATTTCAGAATCCTTGTCCCCAGAAGCTATAGAACCAAATGTTAAAGGACACAATTCTACTAATTTTCCCGTGGGAGAAAATAGCTTGTCACTTACTAGTCCTAATTCCTTTGTATCACTCAGAAAAGAGTGTTTTAAAAATTGCTTTAAAGGGCAAGTATGAATAGGAAGTTACATTTGTAATTTGGTAGGGAAAAAGTAATTTAATTGTAATTAATTGTAATTTCTTAGCCTATGTATGTATTTGAAGAATTTAAAAATATTTCTTTTACTCAAATGAATGTTTTCAGAAACAATTAAAATTCATTTATACCTGTTTAAATTAAAAGAATTGGCAGTAGGTCAAAATGATTTTGGGGCTTTTAACCCAATCAATATAAAAAACCAACTTGTAAATGCCTGCAGGATAAAATGACAATTTCCAACCCTGGAGAAATACTGAGTACAAAATAATTAAGTTGTAAAGATAAAAAAAATCCTGCTGTTCAGAACATGGTGTGTGTAGCTTCTCTTCATTTCAACATTACTGATAATGATTGCTTTTTGTGAGTAGATGTATTGAAAATTCAATCTATCACAGGCAAATGTGGAATTATGAAAGGTCTCATGGATTTCACATCTCAACCTTAAAAAGCAGTTCTGATTTTTTATCTTTCCCTTTGGGTATCAGTCACATTCTGTCTGAGAGTGTGTGTGTGAAAAAAAAGTCTCCTTCTGACATGGGGAAGTGCTTCCCGCCTTGACTAAACTCCAAAAGAGCTTGTGCTAAAAACATTATGTTCCCTTTCATATTGAACCAACTGAGTTCTCTGTAAGGAAGGAGAGGAAAAGTGGTCAAAACTATTAGAGGACCAGTCCGTAGGAAGAGTTGTAAATAGTAGCCAGAGGGATTCACTTCACTAAATAGCCCTGGCTTGCATTCTATCATATAATACCCCAACTGCTTATTGTGGCATTCAAATCTATTTGAAACTCAATCTGTCTAAATTTCTTTCTTTACCTTCTGCTTCTTCCCTTGTATTCCTGCCATGCACAATGCTTTGTGCCTCTATTCCCAACATGATTTTGCTCATGCTGTTCCCTTTACCTTGAATGCCATGGCACAGCCATCAAAGGCTAATAAAGTGAGACTATGAGCAGAGTGTTCAGCAAATCATAGGTCCATAATGTCAAAAATTGGAATTCAGGGCTTTCTATGGTGAAAGAGCTCAAGTAAACACTCCAGACTTTGGCTGGTATCTTGGAAGGGATATAATCAAAGGAAAATAAACAACAGCAACAAAATAAACCAACATCCACAAACACTAAAACCCAGCCCTAGGGGAAGAATGAAGGGGGGGAAATCGGAGGGGAAGACGAACCATGAGAGACGATAGACTCTGAAAAACAAACTGAGGGTTCTAGAGGGGAGGGAGGTGGGAGGATGGGTTAGCCTGGTGATGGGTATTAAAGAGGGCATGTTCTGTGTGGAGCACTGGGTGTTATGCACAAACAATGAATCATGGAACACTACATCAAAAACTAATGATGTAATTTATGGTGATTAACATAACAATAAAAAAACCACAGTCCTAAATCATCTCAATCTTTAACTGGATGAAGGAGGTCATTCCCTAACTAACAGCCCTCTCCAAGACCCCAAAGCCTAAATAGATTCTCTTTGAGGAATTGTGATTTCATCTAGAGACTCAAAGACACAGATTGTTAGGGTGAATTTAAACAATAAAACTCCATTCTGCTTGGAAGAGATCCAACTTAAATATAAGGATATTGAAAGCTTGAAAGTAAAAGGATAAAGAAGAGATAAATCCAGCAAGCACTAACCAAAAGAAAGTTAGTGTAAGTATATCAATGTCAGAGAAAGTAAACTTCATGAAGTAATGTACCACTAGGGATTAAGAAAGACATTCCATAATGATGAAACTGTCAGTTTACCAGGAATATATATAAAAATTCTAAATTTGAATGCACCTGGTTAACAAAAAGTCTCAAGGTATATAAATCAGAAATAGACTTAAAAAGAGAAATGGACAAATTTATAATCATAGTGGAATATTTTAACACAACCTCTCTCATTAGCCTGTAGTGTAAGTTGACCATTTGAATATATAGCAAATTCAAAAACGGTAGAATATATGTTGTGTTTGTCCATAGAACATTATACAAAATTGAACATACATTGAACTACAAAGAAATTTCAACAAATTTCAAAGGACTGAAAACGTACAGAGTATGTTATCTGACAACAGTGAAACTAAAGTAGAAATAATAATAACAAAAAGAAATCTAAAATATTCACCAAGTTATGCAAATGAAGCAAAAAAACTTTTAGGTAAGTCAAGGATCCAAGAAGAAATCACAGTGGAAGTGAAAATGAGTTCTAAAACATGGCATGTAGCAAAAGTGCTTTGAGTGGAACATATATATGGCCTTAAATCAGGTAGTAGAGAAACTAAAAGTCTGAAAATTCGTGATCTAAATATATGTCAAGATGTTTTCTAAAACAACAAAATTAAAACCAAGGAAAATAGAAGAAAGGAAGTTTTAAAGATGAGAGATGAATTAAAAAAGGAACTGGACATACTATAGAGAGAATGTACCAAAACTGACAACGGTATTTTGAAGAGATTAATACAACTGGCACAATGCTGGTAGGACTAGTCAAAAAAAAAAAATTGAGATGACACAAATTACCAATATCCTACATGCATAATTAAAGAACACTAAAAATCATTAAATGCCAATAAATAAAAATTCAGTTGAAATTGGCAAATTCCTTAAAAGCACAATGTACAACATCTGAAACAAGAACAAATAGAAAACCTGAGAAGTCCAAGACCCAGAAATAATTTAATTCATAACTTTCAGCCCAGATGACCACAAGTGAAATTTTTCTAATTTTTTAAATAAAAATAACAGCAATCAAATATAAAACTCCTGCAGAGAATTGAAAACCGGGAATATTTCCCAAATCTATTTATATTTTATATATCACTAATAAACAGATATAGAAATTTAAAAAAAAAACAATTAGGGACATTTATAATTTTCTTAAACAACATCTATTTTTTAGGAGTAAACCTAAGAAAAAAGTTTGAAATTTATATGCCAGTAAGCTATAAGATATTACTGAGACAAATTAAAAATATTTAAATAAGTGGTGGGATATACCATGTTTATGGATTATAAGTTTAAATAAAGATATTAATTCCCTTTCAATTGCTTTATAAATTCAAAACAATCCAAATCAAAACCCCAGCTGTTGTTTTTGGTAAATATTGACAAGCTAATTACAAAATTCATATGGAATTACACTAACCAAACATACTGAAGACAATCTTGAAAAGAACAAAGTTATTATCACATATCTTAATATAAATTTATGATAATTAAAATTTTGTGTTATTTTTGAAAGGGTAGAAAGCAGACCAACTGAACAGAAAAGAGCATTCAGAAACAAACCCACACATATACACATGCTAATTTTTTTTAAAGATGTTATTTTAAAATTTATTTTAGGAGATAGAGAGAGACAGAGAACATAAGCGGCGGTTGGGGAGGAGCAGAGGGATGGGACAAGCAAACTCTGCTCTGAGCACAGAGCCCAATGAAGGGCTCAATCCCATGTCCCTGAGATCATGACCTGAGCCAAAATCAAGAGTTGGATGCTCAACCAAATGAGCCACCCAGGCACCCCTACACACACTGATTTTTATGATAAAGGTGACAGTGAAGAATAACAGAAAAATGGCAGAATTTTCAATAGGTGGTGTTGGATCTGTTGGATATCCATATGTATAAAAAAATGAGCATTCACTCCTACCTCTCTCACATCTTACACAAAAGCAGTAGGCGTATTGTAAATTTACATTTAAAAGATTAGATGATAAAACTTTTTTTTAAAGATTTTATTTATTTGACAGAGAGAGAGAGAACACAAGCAGAGGGGAGGGGCAGAGGCAGAGGGAGAAGCAGGCTCCCCATTGATCAGGGAGCCTGATGCAGGACTTGATCCCAGGACCCTGAGATCATGACTTGAATCAAAGGCAGACGCTTAACTGACTGAGCCACCCAGGCACCCCTAGATGATAAAACTTCTAAAAGACATTATCTTCATGATAATAAGGTGGGCAAATCTTTCTTAAATAAGATGTTAATATCCACCAATAAAAAGTATATTTAGAAATTCACTACATTAGGAGCACCTGGGTGGCTCAGATGGTTAATTCTCTGCCTTTGGCTCAGGTCATGATCCCGGGCTCCTGGGATCGAACCCCACATTGGGCTCCCTGCTGAGCAGGGAAACTGCTTGTCCCTCTCCCTCTTCTGTTCCCCTGCTTGTACATTCTCTCTCTCTGTCAAAAATAAATAAAATCTTAAAAATAAATAAAATCTTAAAAATGAAAAAAGAAACTCACTACATTAAGGTTAAGAACTTCTTTGTATCATAGATGGTATTGAAGAGTAAGAGAAGCAAACTTTACAGGGAGAAGAGTATTAGCAATACATATAACCAACAAGGGATCCCTTTCAGAATATAAAAAAAAAATTTCTTACAAATCAACAAGAAATTAATAGATAATTAAATAGAGGCGTGCCTGGGTGGCTCAGTTGGTTAAAAGTCTGACTTTGGCTCAGTTCATGATCTCAGGGTCCTGGGATCAAACCGTGCATCGGGCTCTCTATCAGCGGGGAGCCTGCTTCTCCCTTTTCCTCTGCCCCTACCCCTGCTCGTGCTCTCAATCTCTCTCTCTCTCTCAAAAAATAAATAAATAAAATCTTAAAAAAAAGATAATTAAATAGAAAACTGGGCAAAAGTTGAAACGACTTTTTAGAAAAGAAGATATTCGAATGATCAATAGGTATATGAAAAGGTGCTCATCTTCATTGGGAATCAGGAACATGCAAGTTGAAATAAGAGTAGAAGGCAACTATCTACCCAGCACAATGGCTACAAGAAAAAGTCCAATGATACTTTGTGTAAGGACAACTGGAATTTTCGAATATTGCTAGTGGGAAAGTGAAAGTAAAACAAATCACTTAGAAAAACTGTCTAAACATATTTATCCCTCGGACCAAGCAGTTCCACTCCTGAGTATATATCCAAGATAACGTAGTGTGTATGTTTATAAAAAAATATATACAAATGATTATAGCAGCCTAATTCATAATAAGATCAAACTGGAAAAACCCAAATGTGACATTTTTAAACAAAGGAATAATATATAGCTTATACTACCAACAAACCATAACTCCTTGCAAAAGCGTGATGGATCCCCCAAACATTGTTTTACACAAAATAAATGAGACAGAAAAGAACGAATTGTGTCAGTCCACTTATATAAGTACAAAAATAGACAAAGCTAATTAATATGTACTGTTAGAAGTCAGGTATCATATTTCACCAATATTTATTTAAAAATAGTTCTAGGATTCCAAGCAGGTGGCTCAGCTCTAGTTAGGGATCATTCCAAATTGAATGTTGTGATTATGTGCTCTGCTTCCATCTGGATAAACTATACGGTCCGATTGTTCTGAGTGAAGTACCTGAAGAATGAATCACCAGGAAGAGGACTACTATAATTTCTTCAAGTTGAGGAGAAATCAACCAATTCATAGAAAGGAATGAATCCCAATTCAGACTGTTTCTTTATTTAGTTGGGAAATTGTGTGACACATGATTTATGTCACAGGACCGGAGATTGTTATGAATTAGCTCATGTGTCTCACCTCAAATCTTCTCATACTCCTTAAGGGAGAGGAAAAATACTGATCATGAGAATGACAACACTTACATAAATATCATGTAGTGAGGTGATGTCAATGAAAATGGCAGGGTAAGGAACTCTGAAAATCTGTGCTTCCATAAAAGCAGTGAAAAAAACTGGCAAGAACTCTCAGAATCAACTTTTACTGTTTTTTTTTTTTTTTTTTTTTAATCTCTGGAAATCAACCAAGGGCTTGCAACAATCTGAGCTTTCTGGTGGCTCCCTGGAAAACTGGCTTGAAAAGCTTGTCTTTATTTCATCCGACTCAGAATTTGTCCAGTGCTAAAGCCATTGCCTAGGGAGTGTTTGCTGAAAACCTTTACAGGCCAATATTTTAGTTGCTGATGCCTGAAGCAATAGATAAAAGTTGGCACAAACAATAGACCAACCAAAAAGCTTGTGGGGAAAAATTAGGGAATGAGATAGCTATGAGGATTTTAAAAACTTTGACATATTCCTGGGAATCTAGGGGGGATCTATGTGTGGAGGGTTGTGCAAACACTCAGGAAAGTGCTGGGAAGGTCCTATATTCTGGCCTCTTGCTGATCTTGAATCTCTGTGCAGACAGGAAGTACAGGTTAAGCTGTAGGTATAAGTCCCTGGATGAGTGTTAAGGAAGTGCCCCCAAATGGACACAGAATCCTGGTGAAAAAGACTGAAAGGGTTTTGGGGGATTTGTTTTTGTTTGTTTCGGGTACTTAAGGAAATCTCTGCTCAATCATTAGTGGACCACTGAGTTAATAGGCCAGACTTCAATGACACACTTAAATAGGAATGCAGAATTAATTCAGAAAAGATACTCAAAAAATAAACTAACAACAAACTTGGGGGGCATGTAATCTACTTTTCAGAGTTGCCACATTGTAGTTTTCAAAATGCCCACAGTTTTTGACAAAAAAATTATGAGACAAGCAAATGAACGAGAAACTATGGCCCATACACAGAAAAAAACAAAAGAAAACCAAAAAGCCAAAACAGTGTATAAAAACTGTCCCTGAGGGAGCCCAAACGTGGTACTTTCTAGACAAAGACCTTAAAGATTTTATTTATTTATTTGAAAGAGAATGAGATAGAGAAAGAGCATGAGAGGGGGGAGGGTTAGAGGGAGAAGCAGACTCCCTGCTGAGCAGGAAGCCTGAAAGGGCACTTGATTCCGGGACTCCAGGATCATGACCTGAGCCAAAGGCAGTCACTTAACCAACTGAGCCATCCAGGTGCCCCTAAACAAAGACTTTAAATCAGGTATTTTAAATAGCTGCAAAGACTTAATGGAAACCATATTTTAAAAAATAAAGAAATACATAAGAACAATGTCTGCCAAATAGAGAATATTAATAAAGAGATATATTATTGAAATTAAGTTGGTATTAATCTGAAATAGATTACTATAAACTAAGATGTTAGCTGTAATTCCCAGAACAACCACAAAGAAAATATTTTATTTTCTTTTATTTTACATATCAAAAGTGAAATGATAAAAGAGAATTAAAATGATATACTAATGCATAGAAAGACAATTATCATATGGTTTCATTCATATGTGGAACATAAGGAATAACATGAAAGACATTAGGGGAAGGAAGGGAAAACTGAAGGGCGGGAAATCAGAGGGGGAGACAAACCATGAGAGACTATGGACTATGGGAAACAAACTGAGGGTTTCAGAGGGGAGGGGGCAGGGGGATGGGTTAGCCCAGTGATGGGTATTAAGGAGGGCACATGTTGTAATGAGCACTGGGTGTTATACGCAAATAATGAATCATGGAATACTGCATCAAAAACTAATGATGGACTGTATGGTGACATAATAAAAAAAATTTTAAATGATGCACTAATGAATTTAAATTTAAAGTTTGACACAAGGAGCACCTGGCTGGCTCAATTGGAGGAGCATGAGACCTTTTTTTTTAATATTTTATTTATTTATTTGTCAGAGCGAGAGAGAGAGCACAAGCAGAGGGGAATGGTAGGCAGAGGGAGAAGCAGGCTTCCTGTTGAGCAAGGAGCCTGATGTGGGACTTGATCCCAGGACCCTGGAATCATGGCCTGAGCTGAGGGCAGACACTTAACTGATTGAGCTGCCCAGGTATCCCAGAGCATGCGATTCTTGATCTTGGAGTTGTGAGTTTGAGCCCCACCTTGGGTGTAGAGATTACTTTAAAAAACATAAAAAATAAAATTTAACGTGAAAGAAGACAATAATGGAGGGATTGGGGAACAACAAGACACATAAGACCTATAGAAAAAAATAGCAAAATGACAGAAGTAAGTACTTCCTTACTAGTGATGACATTAATGTAAATGAACTAAACACTACAGTGAAAAGGTAGAGACTGAACAAGTGGATAAAAACATGATCCAACTATATGCTATTTTGACGAGACTCACTTTAGTGTTAACAACACATATGGATTGAAGGTAAAGGTGGAGAAAAGATATGCTATGCAAATAGTGATCAAAACAGAACTGGAGTGGTTCTAATGATAGCAAGCAAACTAGCTTTAAAATCAAAAGCGTTACTAGAGGCAAGGAAATACATTATATATTAATAAAAAAGTTAATACACCAAGATGTAACAATTATAACATATATACACTTAACAAAAGAGCTCTAAAATACATGAAGAAAGCTGACAGAGTTGAAAGGAGAAATAGACAATTCAGTAGTAACAGTTGAAGACTTCAACACCCTACTTCCAACACTGGATGGGGCAATTAGGTGGATGGCCAGCAAGAGAAAGTAGATTTGACCAACATTATAAACCAAGCAGACCTAACAGACATCTATACAACACTGTACCTTCTAACAGCTGAATACCATTCTTCTCAAGTGAACATTGAACATTCTACAAAATAGACTGTATATTAGGCTTATGTCTTAGTAAATTTAAAATGATCAACATCCTACAAAATATGTTCTCTGAATATGGTAGAATGAAATTAAAATCAATAACAGAAGGAGATTTCAGAGAAATACAAATCAAAACCACAATGAGATACCACTTCACACCCGTCAGAATGGCTAAAATTAACAAGTCAGGAAACGACAGATGTTGGCGGGGATGCGGAGAAAGGGGAACCCTCCTACACTGTTGGTGGAAATGGAAGCTGGTGCAACCACTCTGGAAAACAGTATGGAGGTTCCTCAAAAAGTTGAAAATAGAGCTACCATACGATCCAGCAATTGCACTACTGGGTATTTACCCCAAAGGTACAAATGTAGGGATCCGAAGGGGTATGTGCACCCCAATGTTTATAGCAGCAACGTCCACAATTGCCAAACCATGGAAAGAGCCCAGATGTGCTTCAACAGACGAATGGGTAAAGAAGATGTGGTATTATATACAATGGTATACTACCCAGCCATCAAAAAAAAAAAGAAAAGAAAAGAAAAAAAGAAATCTTGCCATTTGCAATGATGTGGATGGAACTAGAGGGTATTATGCTAAGCAAAATAAGTAAACCAGAGAAAGACAATTATCATATGATTTCACTCATATGTGGAATATATGAAACAGCACAGAGCATCATAGGGGAAGGGAGGGAAAACTGAATGGGAAGTCATCAGAGAGGGAGAAAAACCATGAGAGACTCTTAGCTATAGGAAACAAACTGAGGGTTGCTGGAGAGGCGGTGGGTGAGGGGATGGGGTAATTGGGTGATGGGCATTAAGTAGGGCATATGATGTGATGAGCACAGGGTATTATATGCAACTGAAGAATTATTGAACACTACATCCGAAACTAATGCTATACTATATGTTGGCTAATTGAATTTAATAAAAAAAGAAAAAGAAATCAATAACAGAAGGAGATTTGAAAAATTCACAATATATGGAAATTAAACAATACAGTCTTAAATAACCAATGAGCTAAAAAGAAATTATAAGGGAAGTTAGAAAACAGTTTTTAATAAAAAATGTGACAAAATCCAGTACCACTTAATAACTTAAACACTCAGCAAACTAGGAATATAAGGGAATTCTTCAACCTGATAAAGATCATCTATGAAAAACCCATAGCCAACAACATACACAATGGTTTAAAGAGTGAAATCTTTCTCTGTAAGATCAGGAATAAGACAAGGATTTCCATCCACTCTCAGCACTTTTATTTAACATTATTCTGGGAGTTCTAACCATGGCAATTTGTCAAGAAATGGAAAAAAATGCACCATGTTGGAAAGGAAGAATTAGAACTACCACTTTTTTCAGATGACAGGATCTTATACATAGAAAACTCTAAAGAACACACACACAGACACACATACAAAACTATTAGGGCTAACACTGAGTTCAACAAAGTCACAGGATACCCAATCAGTATTCAGAAATCAGTTTTAGGAGGATGGGCTAAATGGGTGGTGGGCATTAAGAAGGGCACTTGTGATGAGTACTGGGTGTTATGTGTAAGTGATGTATCACTATATTCTGCTCCTAAAACTAATATTACGCCATATGTTAACTAGAATTTAAATATAAACTTGAAACAACAACAACAACAACAACAAAAATCCTCAAATCAGTTGTAGTCCTCTACACTAGCAATGAATAACCTGCAAATGAAATAAAGAGAGCAATTCCATTTACAATAGCATCAAAAGGCATACATTATTTTGGAATAAATTTAACAAAATAAGTATAAAACTTGTACATTGAAAATTACAAAACACTGTGAAGAAAATGAAACATTTAAATAAAAGGAAAGGCATCCTGTATTCATGGAACATTTCATGTTGTTAGGGTGATAATACTCCCCAAATTGACCTATAGATATTGTTGCTATCAGAATTCTTGCTGCTATGTGTGCAGGACAGAATGATTCTAAAATTTCATATGGAAATGCAAGGGTCTCTAACTAGACATAAATTTTAAAAAGAAGAACAAAGTTGGAGGACTTCAAATTCTGACTTTAAAACTTACTACAGAGCTACAGTAATTAAGAAGATGTTGCAGCAGCAGAAAAGCAGATATATGGATTAATGTAATAGAATTGAGAGTCCAAAAATAAACCCATATATCTATGGTCAATTAATATTTCAATAATAGTGTCAAGGCTGTGCAAGAGAAAAAGAATAGCCAAAAAAATGGAAGCATGGGGATCAGACCATTAACTGATGAATGGGTAAACAATGAGGTATGTACATACTAAATAGAATATTGTCATAAAAAGGAATGAAACATTGATTCATACTACAACATGGTTGGACCTTGAAAACTTTATGCTTAAGTAAGAGAAGCTAGACACCAGAGTCACTTGTTGTATTACTCAATTGATATGAAATGTCCACTTAAGCAAATCCATAGACACAGAAAATAGATTATTGGTCACCAGGGGATGAAGGGTAAGGAGAATTGGGAGTGACTGTAACATACAGGGATTTCTTTTTGGGCTGATGGAAATATTTTGAAAATAGATCATGGTGATGTTTGTATAACCTTGTGAATATATTAAAAACCTCTGCACTATATACTTTAAAATGAATTTTATGTTATGTGAATTATATCTCAATTTAAAAAATGCAATATATTATATATTATATATTATGTTATGTGTTATATGTTACATGTTTTATATGTTACATAACCAGTGCAGGTCCAAGTTCTTCACATACATTAACTCTTTTTATCATATAACAATTCTATAAGACTGTTACTACATCTCCCCCATTTTACTTACGGGAAAATTAAAGTAGAAAAAACACAGAATGGTTAAGAAACTTGCCCAAAGACAAATAGTTAATGGGTGGTGGAGTCAGGACATAAAAACTGGTGGTCCAATTTCATGGCCCATTCTATGAATAATTGTGGAAGAAGACCACTCCAGGAAGTCACATTGCTGGTGCTTTATTTATTTTTAAATTTAATTTTATTATGTTATGGTAATCACCATACATTACATCATTAGTTTTTTAAATTTTTTATTGTTATGGTAATCACCATACATTACATCATTAGTTTTTGGTGTAGTGTTCCATGATTCCATTGTTTGCGTATAACACCCAGTGCTCCATTCAATCCTATTCATTCCTAGAAAGAACTCTATGAGATATTACCATCATACATTTTAGGAGAAAAGTGAAGGTAAACATGATAACCTTGCCTATAGTCACATACCCACTAAGATGCAGCTATACCTAGACAACAAAACCAGATTGATCAAATGACTAATATATGCAGATTGTTAGATTGTTTTTATATCCAAATCCTTTCTGTGTTCTTGTACTTCAAGCCTTATTATATTTAGATCCCTATCAATTCACCTGATTCTAGAAAGCCCATTCCCTGCTAAATAAATTTACATTACCAAATAGGGTAGGGTGACACCTTGAAATGAGGGTAGTTTTGTGGGCTGCTGATAAGGAGCCTGACCACAAGAAATGGTTTTATATTGAACCACTTAGTTTTATCTAAGTCAGGAAGGAGGTTGGTGGCAGCATCTCCAATGAAGAAGCCAATCAATCACTCAAATGTAATATGTCAAAAGAAACTTCCTTTTAAGACAGTTCTCAGCCTAACTGGGTCTGTGAATTAAATAGCGTGGTGTATGAGCCCAGGTCTGTTCATGAAGATAAGTACCGATAAGGTGTGTAGTCAAAATGAGATGCAGAGATGTTTTTGATTTCTTGAGGATAAGAGAACCCCAGTAAACTCAGAAGTAAAAGAATGAATAATAGGTCATTTTAAGAAACAAAGAACAACAGAAGAGACCAAAACTTGGATTTAACCCTGTTAATAGCAGGTAACATCTTGTCCAGTTGTAGCCCTTAGACCTCAGTGGGGTGAAAGGAAAAGCATAGATTTTGAAACCAGAGAGATCACTAGTGTCCTCTGCTTATCTTTATAAATGTGAACAGGGTATCTAAATTCTTAGACTCCTAGTTTTAGTTTCTGCAACATGGCAATAGTACTAATACAGTACCTGCTTCTCAGGACTTTTTATGGGGATTAATTAACATAACTGAAAACTTCTAGCACAATATATGGCAACATGCACTAAGTGCCTGGTAAATGTGATTTCCTTTCCCTTTCTTTCATATGTCCATGAATTCGTAAGGTATGCACTTGCTTTTCATGCCTCTGTCACTCCTCTCTCAAACCTTCTCACTTTTTGTCTCCCCTTGTCCCTAACCATGTCTCCTAAGCATCCCCAGATAAGATCTGTTTCCAGGATAAGGTTAGGTGTTCACAGGAGGTACGGTCTCTTTCTCTGTAGTAATTTTATTTTATTTTTAAAAAATTTTTAAAAGTTTTATTTATTTATTTGAGAGAGAGAGAGTGTGTGAGCAAGCAGGGGGAGGGGCAGAAGGAGAGGGAGAGAGAGAATTCCAAGCAGACTCCAAGCTGAGCGCCAAGCCAAACAAGGGGCTCGATCTCATAATCCAGAAATCATGACCTGAGCTGAAGCCAAGAGTTGGACGCTTAACCAACTGAGCCACTGAAGCTTCCCTCTCTGCAGTAATTTTAACCTTACCGCTAGGACAGGAGTCCCAGATACTTTGGCATTTAGGCATGTTTTAGGATGTATTAATAATAATTTTATTATTATTTAGCTGTGGTGAGGCCAACTATCTTTGCCATTAAAAAGATAGTTTGCTGCTCACAGTTTCAAGGAGGAGGGGGACACCATGGAGGGCCATGCAGGTCCATGAGGGGGAACATCAAGGTTGATCAGGAAAGGTAAAGGGACTAAGAGGCAAGTGTGGGCAGGAGACTTTGTTGTGGCTTCTGCAGGAAGGACTGGGCAAGGAAGGGTACACAGGATTAGACCTGGCTAGTTTGGGTAATTTCAGGGGTCTTTGGGGCATAAGGGCTGGCCCTAGTGGTCTGATCCCTGGCCTTGGAGTGATTAGGTAGCTGGTGGCCCTGAGTATGAGAACTCAGTGAAGGACCTGGCTGGCATGCAGGCTCTGGATTTAGTTGGCTAGCAAATGAAAGGTATGCTCACAGGTTAGTTGTCTGTTACCTCTAGGTATTAGCTAGCCTCAGGAAGACTAATGGCTTGAAATAACAAACAATTATTATTTCACAGTTTCTGTGGGTCAGGAAGCTGGGCATGGCTGCCCTAGGTGACTGAGACCAGAGGTCCCTCACAAGGTTGCTTTCAAGGTGTCAGTGGGCACTGTGGTTTCATCGGAGATCGTCAATTGGGAAGATCCGCCTCCAAGCTTACTCACATGGTTGTGGAAGGATTCAGTTCCTTGTGTGCTGCTGGACTGAGGTCCTCAGTTCCTTCCCATGTGAGTCACTCCATAGGGCAGCTTACATAGGGTACTAGCTTCTATCAGAACCAGAGAGAGAGAATGAGAGAGGATGCCCCTAGACAAAACCATGGTCATTCTCTCACCCAATCTCAGCTATGACATCCTATAACTTCTGCAGTATTTTTTTAAGTAGAAGAAACTCAGTGAGTCCAGTTCACCATCAAAGGAAGGGGAGTAAGTGAATGCACAAATTCTAGGAGGTGGGGATCACTGGAGCCATGTAAAGACTACTTACCACAGTGTGGACTCACTCTACTTAGAAGACTTGGTACAGGGGCGCCTGGGTGGCTCAGTCAGTTGAGCATCTGCCTTGGGCTCAGGTCATCATCTGAGGGTCCTGGAATCGAGCCCCTTGTCAGGTTCCCTGCTCAGCAGGGAGTCTGCTTCTTCTTCTCCCTCTGTGCTCGTGCTCTTGTCCTCTCTATCAAATAAATAATTAAATCTTTAAAAAAAAATACTTGGTGCAATTTACTGGCCAGAAAGTAAGGAGCTATTTTGACAAGTGTTCTGGATCTCTGAGAAAACTCACGGGAGCAGAGCTTTAGGAGGTGGAGTCCCAGATATTCTTAGTCAGGCCCTCCATGTCCTTGGCTGCCATTTGATATAAACATGTCAGCAGGGACGGGAGATGAGCACCGACCCTGCTGCCGTATTCTAAAAGATCCATCAGAGATTCACTGAAGTTCTATTAATCCTGCAGGAAAGCCAGAGGGTCTGGATTTTAATAAAGGGAAACACGAGCCACAGCTGCCTCACAATGTGGAAGGATGTCTCGTCCTACTTTGGCTCCCTTGCTAACATTCTACATAATCTCCAGTCACAGTGCATTTGTTTGTCTTAATTCTGTGCTTGTGTTTTGAAGCTCCTACTAATTCCTGAAAGGAGGCATAGAGTTAAAATGAGAATTGGGTGAGCTTGCTGGGGCTTCTAAAGAAGGCTTTGCCAGCTTTGGTAACTGATTCTTCTGGGTTTCTGGACTCATAATGGTCTGGCTAAGCTTTCCAGTCTCAGCCTATTATATGGAGAAGGAAGGGACATGGCTCCGAGTGCAATGTTGAGGTGACTTTTGGGAGCACCTTCTATATTCCTGATAATGTTCAAGGAGCACGCAGGGCCTTATTTAACACTTTCAAACACTATGCATAAGCAGAATTATTGCCATGAATGGGTGAATGAAGAAAGTGAGCTTTGGGGAGGTTATATCACCTGCTCAAGGTTACTCTGCCCATAGGTGGGGCAAGAGCCAAGGTTTGGTGCAGGCTTGGCTGACTGCAGAGCCTCTACCCCATGGCACATCCATATTCCCCACTGAGGAGCATAATCACAAAAGCAACAAACAAGCAAACACAAACAAAATGCTTCATATCCTTGGATTGCTTGCATTTAGAAATCAGGTTCATGTTTCTCTACCTTTCTTGATACTGGTATAAGTGTTTGTGTTGATAAGGGTTATGGCTGGCCCTCCTAGTGGTTATCATTCAGTATGTTGAAGGAAAGAAATCAAGGGCCTTTAGCAAATCTTAATTCTTCCTACTGTCTGTGTGGCATTGGTGAAGTTACTGAAGCTCTCTGAACCTCAGCTTCTTCAACTGTAAAAAGGCGTTAAAAGTGCCCATCAGTGTGCGGTACCTAGGACGTATAGGTGTTTGACCAATGGAAGTTGTTCCTCTCCACTGGAGTACAGTCAGATATGTGGCGCTCATCTGATTCCTTCCTTAAATGGAAGTTTCCAAGCTGTGCTCCTAAGTTAGCCTTATATCTTTTTTTTAAAAAAAGATTTTATTTATTTATTTGACAGAGAGAGACACAGCAAGAGAGGGAACACAAGCAGGGGGAGTGGGAGAAGGAGAAGCAGGCTTCCTGCAGAGCAGGGAGCCCAATGCAGGGCTCGATCCCAGGACCCTGGGATCATGACCTGAGCCGAAGGCAGACACTTAACGACTGAGCCACCCAGGCACCCTAGCCTTCGATCTTTAATGGAAATAGTTAAATTCAAGTTGGCTTGGCTATTAAAGTTGGTCTTTGTGTGAAGCATCACTAAAACTACTTCTCCCTGAAATGTGTTTCCATCAGACTATTATCCCCTGAGCATGGCTGGGCATTGATGAGGGACTCCACCATGGCAGAGGTTCCAGTAGCCCATAATGGAAAGGGAGGGCCATTGAATCAGAAGCAGACAAAATCCTTATAATCCAGTCGATTGGCCTGATTCCTTGATATTACTGAATGTAATTGTATGAAGAAAAAAAATTATTCTCCCGTTTTAAAGACATTTTAACTGCAGTTAAAATTTTGATGAGCATTTGAAAAACATAGACATATGCAGACCAGGAAAAAGAATGCGAAATTCGATTACATGGTACACCTTAAAGTAAGTGTTTCAGGAACAGAAAGACCCAAATAACATCTAACACACAGATTCTACTAAGGGGAAACTGAATGTCCCTCAGGTTTGTGGGCAAGTTGAATAGACATTGATGGATTTGTTTTCCTTTCAGATTAAATTGAACTTCTGATGTGAAAGTAGTTTACCAGCTTCTGATCCTGAAAGCTACATTTTTCCCCCCTAACTAAATTTCTCTTGTTTAGATGTCTTCGCTTTCTAGCCACTTGAAAAGTGGTACCTTAACGTCTGAGAAGGTTCAGGAGAAATTATTTATTTAGAAAATTTTGAGGGAAACACAGTGTTTAGCAAACTTTACCTTCCCTCTGGTGAAGTGGTATCTGGCAAATGGACCCTTCACTGGGCTTGAATGTTTCTTTGGAGGCTCAAATGCCCAAAAATATGCAAAATAACTTTTCAGAAATTTTTATAGCTTGACAAGATAAATACTATCAGGACTGTATATGAACATCTGTGTAAATGAGGGCTGGCCTTTATAGATGGAGATGGTGCGCTGGAGGGCTAAATAGATGTCAGGGTTAGCTGTTAATTAGATAATGTCTTTGCTGACAACTCATTTTTTCTTAGCATTTGTAGGCATAATCTCATCTTTAGGGGTAGCTGGTTTAAGAAAAAAAATCTTAAGCTAATTTATTGCTCAAGAAAATATTCAATTTCAGACACCGGCAGATAACATATCTAGATATGCCAGAGGCATCAACACAGGTATAGAATGTGCTATGCACATTCATGTGGTATATGTGTTCATGTGTTATACAGCACTCCTAAGGACTGAGCTTGTGGATTGTTCAATTGTCCAAGTTCTAGCTTACATTCTGAAGTACAGCAGGAACCTCATGCATTATGCCCTATGCATAGCTGGTCAGTACGATTGTAGAATAAGATTTTCCAATCTTGACAGTGTTGACATTTTGGGGTGAATACTTGTTTGTTATGGAGGCTGTCCTGTACTTTGTAGCATGTTTAACAGCATCTCTGGCCTCTGTTCCCTAGATGGCAGTTGTAATTTCCCCCTACTTCCCCATGGCAATTAGAATGCCGCCAAACATTGCCAAATAACCCCAGGGTGGGGGGTTGGAATTAACCATATTAAAAATTGTTATTTTAGAGGAAAGCTTGCCATGCTTTAAAATATTTTTCTTTTTTTAAATCTAATCTATTCTGATCCTTCCCTTCCTCCTCCTCCTCCCCTTCCTCTTCCTCCTTCTCCTCCTCTTTCTCTTTCTCCATCATAACCACCACCACCCCTTCTACCATCATTATCATCATGCTATTTAACAACTATGCCAAGAAAACTGGTCTTTCATATGCACCAAATATTTACTAAGCATAAATTGAAACAGGGTATATATATCAGGGAATGATGGGTGAGAAGTCTAGAAAGTGGACAGGCAATCAAGGTCATGGAGAGTTTCAAATGCCACAGAAGGAGCCTGGAAATATATACATACATCATTATATGTGTATGTAATGGAGAGGGCAAGACCATAGCCCTCAAAAGAATCATAACCTAGCTGGAGAAATTACATATTCATATGAAGCAAAATAATACAAAGCAACCTAGTCCATGTACCAGATGAGTGGCAGACAGTAAAAACAAGATGGAAAAGCTTGCATTAGATCAAAAAGAAAGAATGTACTTCATTATTTGAGTTTGTAAAAAGATAGCTCAGGCAAGAGAAGGGGGATTAGAATAGGCAAAATAATACTAGCATACATCTTTGTGAAATGTGTTTGACATGTTTGGTAGATTCAGAGTAAGCAGAAAGTCCTTGTACCAGAGTGGAAGGATGAATTGGCTTTCTATCGTTGCTGTGACAAATCACCCCACACTTAGCAGTTTGGGGCAATAGTTGGCCGTGAACAGCAGGATCATACACATGGACTTCAGTGGTGGGGTTCTGTTGGAAGGTTTTGTGCAAAGAACATTTTAAAATAAACTTTATTTGGAATGACTTTATATTTACAAAAAAGTTATAAAGGCAACAGAGTGTTTTCATACACCTCTCACCTTGTTCTCCCCGTCATCATCTTTGATTACGTAGTACATTTGTCAAAACTAAGAAATCAACATTGGTACATTCTTACCAACTACACTCCAGACTCTATTTGGATTTCACTAGTTTTTCCCTGGGTGGCTCAGTCAGTTAAGCGGCTGCCTTAGGCTCAGGTCATGATCCCAGGGTCCTGGGATCAAGCCCCGCATCAGGCTGCCTGCTCAGCGGGGTGCCTACTTCTCCCTCTCCCACTCGCCCTACTTGTGTTCCCTCTCTCACTGTCTCTCTCTCTCTCTGTCAAATAAATAAATAAAATATTAAAAAAAACACAAGAAATAAGTGTTGGCGAAGATGTGGGGAAAAAGGAAACCCTTGTACACTACTGGTCGGGATGTTAATTGTTGCAGCCAGTATGGAAAACAATATGGAGATTCCTCAATAAATTAGAAATAGAAATACCATATGATCCAGCAATTCCACTTCTGAGTATTTATCCAAAAACAGAAACATTAATTTGAAAAGATATATGTACCCTAGGTTCACTGCATTATTAATTACAACAACCAAGATATGGAAGCAAACTAAGGTGTCCATGGATAGATAAATGGATAAAGAAGATGTGGTGTTTGTATATATACACCACATATATACACACTCAGCCATAAAAAGGAATGAAATCTTGCCATTTGCAACAACATGAATGGACCTAGTACTATGCTAAGTAAAATAGGTTAGACAGAAAAAGACAAATATTATATGATTTCACTTATATGTGGAATTTAAAAAACAAAATAAAAAAATGAACAAACAAAACAGAAATAGATTCATAAATGCAGAGAACAAACTGATGGTTGCCAGAGGGAGTGGGATGAGGGGATGGGCAAAACAGGGGAAGGGGATTAAAACATACAAACTTTCACTTATCAAATAAATAAGACATGAAGATGCAATGCACCACATAGGGAATATACTTAATAATACTGTAGTAACTTTGTATGGTGACAGATGGTAACTAGATTTATCATGCTGATCACTTTGTAATGTAAATAAATGTTGAATCACTATGCTGTACACTTGAAACCAATAAAATATTGTACATAAAAATATCCATACAGCTGGCCTCTGAATCTTTGCTCTTAAATACTATGATATACCATTATTGTGCCCATAACACATAATAATGATCATGATAGCAATTATTATTGTTAATAGAGCTTCTTTATGTTGTTATTAATGTAAGACCAAGACAAGAACATCTGTAATGCACATTTTTAGTTAACACTATTTTAGCTGTTCTAGTCAATACAAGAAAAATGAAATATGCACTCAAGAGAAAAATTATCATTTTTTCAGATGTTGGCTTTCTAGCATGAACATCCAAGATAATGAATCTAAATAGAAAAATGGCTGGTTACCAAAAGAAAAGTTTGAATTCAAAAGCTTTCCTATATATAATTGTATGAGGCAGCAATCTTGAGCATTTCATGATGGCTCACACACATATTTAAAGTTGACACTGGCTGTTGTCTGGGAGTTCAGCGGATACTGTCAGGCAGAGTCCCAGAGCCTCTCCAGCATGGTAGGGGAGCAATAAGAGACTACTCAGCTTTTAGTACCACTTTCTCTTAAGTCTTCACCAACAATCTCTTTGAGTCTCATTATGTTTCCACTGAAATTCTTGTCAAGGCCCTTCTAGTTTTTGCTCAAAACCCAATTCTAAAGCCAACACTACATGTTTTAGGCTTTCATTTCTGGTACCAAATTCTTCTCCATTCCTTTTCCTGGATAAGAAATCACTACTTCTTTAACACCTAGCCCAGTCAAGCCTTCTGATAAATATCTCCCTAGTTGACATCTGGAAGGACACAAGTTTGTAGGAACAGAGACACCAAATTAAGCATGTATGATGATAAGGTTTGAAATTCCTGAGGTTCTGATCTCAGACGGTGACATTGGTATCTTCTGAACTCACCTCTTCCCATGGACAGACCAAAACTATAGCCACACACAGGGCAATTCCCTCTGAAAGAAATCCAGAAACTACTTGACTGACTCCTGCACATCAACTTAGTTTGTTTTTCTTTTTCTAGTTCCTTGAGGTATATAGTTGGCTGATATGGAGTATAAACACTTGGATATCTTGCTTAATTTGGGACAATTCTGAAGAGAATGACCCAAGCCAAGAGTTCCCTATAGAATTGGCTGAAATCTTTGCTATGACTACATTGTATTTGTTTCTCTCTCTGATTAATCTGCTTTCTTTTCTTCAACTGTTGTTGGACCTGAAAGCTGTTCACAATAAATTCCTTACACACAAATTTCTTCAAAGGCCATTTCCTTGGAAACTCAGCCTGTGAAATAGACCTGAGCCCTAGCATTCAGTTTAAGGACTTTCATTGTGGTTTCTGACATGGGGTATTTTGAAAGAAACAGCTGGATGGGTAAGGCAAAACTAATTTGACTTGTACCCCCTATCTGTTTCACATGGCTCTTTAATTATTGCACATTAGGGGGAAAATGGAGGAGAATGGATATGGGAGGGCCCTGGTATCCTCTGCTGTCATTTCTTTGGGTTCTCTGTGTGCCAAGTTTATCTCCAAACTATTAATTCACTTCTCTTTGCTTTCATAACTTGCAAGCAATCAGGTAAGCTAATTTAACTAAAACAAAATAATTTATTTGCCTAACTTTACAGGAAGTCAAGGGGGTGGTTTTAAAAGTTGTATCCAAGAATAACACAGCAACAGGGTGGGGAGAGAGAAAGAACAAGAATGAAAGAAGAGAAAATTATTTACATATAGTACATATAGGTTATGCATATAATAATGGTTACTGGCACATACTCCATGTTGAACAATACTAGGAAAAAAGAGGGATTATTTTTCAGTGTTTCCATATATCAGTCCCTCGGGTGGTCATTGTTTGACTTTGCTTGAATCACATCACCTACCACCCAATTGAACAATATGGTCCAAGGGAAAGTGATACTATGATTGCTCAAGTCCTGGGGGATGGTGTCCCTGGTGCTAGAATGAGGTGGGGGCAAAGGTAGGTTCAGAGAACAATGATGAATAGCTACCACAGTGAAGTTCAAGAGGAAGTTTCCAATTGAAGCAGAGTGTTTTATTGCCAAAAGTAGGGGAAGACATTAGCAACCACAGTGTTTGTGAATTTGTGGTTGTAAGATTAGTAGGGGCTAAATAGGATGGAATTTGTGTCCAACTGTGGCAGAGCCATAGCCAGAGTCTCCCCAATTCTCTAAAACAAAGTATTAATTTCCCTCAGGAAAAGGGTCCCCATGAATCCTAAAGGAACTGCCAATAAAATTTAGTATATGAGTCATGCAGATTCAAACTCCAGTTGATATCATGTTGTATTACCCATACCTCCTGTTGTGAGAAGGAGGTTATTGGGATGAACCACTGGCATTGCCACGAGTCTCAGAAGTATAAATAATATTGATCTCTCTCCTGCACTACTCCTTAAAGTTTTTCCTTGCTCTTGGTCATCACCTATGTTGGGCTAAGTGCTTTTACCTGGTGAAGTGACCAAACCTACATTTCTGAGACCTTGGCCATCATGCTTTTCTTGGATCTCTGCTGGTGTGCTTTTCTATTTACCACCAAAATTGGACAGGGGGTATCAAGAGATATCATTTGGATCACCTGAGGAATCTTCGGCCTTCATTATATAATAAACTTCTGACGATTAAGGTTATTTATCCTGGATAAATAGGATAAACAAGGATGTTGACTCCCTTCCCTGTCTTCTGATTTCTTGGCAAAAAGAGTCAGGAGTGACTAAGAGGCAGCTATCACTTGAGGTTCAACAAAACTCTAGCTATGTTTTCTTGTAGAATTGTTCCCTCTCTAGCAAAAAGAATCTCTAAACCACAAAGCCCAGAGTTGTGGGAATGGGAGGCACAAGTTCACCAGTAAGCAACTGGGAATGATGGCAAATGTAACCTCTCTTGCTTCCACTCTTAGTTTGGAGACCCATGTGTTTTATCCAATGGCAACATAGCACTATATATGGTTATCGCTTTAGGATATATACCCTGTGTGTAGTGCCCTTTCCCATATGAGATCCTCTCCTCTTTGGCACATTAGCTGCACTTTTAACAGGACTTTTAGTTGCTTTCTCAGGCTGGCACTTTTTGAATAGGATAGTTTGTGGAAGAACCAGTGGATCCCAAGGTCATGTGCCCACTGCCATATTTTCTATGGTAAAATGTGTCTTCTCTTCTGATGCAATGTTAGGTGAGGTCCTGTGTTGTAGATAAAACAATGTATAAGCCCTAACACAGGGGTGCCTGCTGAGGTACTGTGATTGGGAAAGGCAAACTCATACTCAGAATATATGTTGAGTTTACCCAAGATAATTGTTGCCCCTTTCAAAGTAGAAGGGGTCCAGTGTAATTGACTCACCAAGTTACTGATGGGTTTCTTGGAGAGATGATTCTATATCAGGGGCTCAGTGCTGGTTTTTGCTGGTGGCATCTTGTACATTTGGCAGGAATGATATAGCTAAATCACTTGTTGAGTGGAGGCCTCTGCTGTTGGATGCATGCACAGCCCCATCCCTCCCACCAAGGCTATATCATTCATGCTGTCATTGAGTTAGTGGTAGAGCAGTAGGTAACAGTGGCTGGCTGGTGTCAGCTGGAGAGTCATGGTAGTTTAGTGCCTCCTCCATGGTCAATGCTCTCTGGTGAGTATTATCTGTAGCACAAACATCTTTAGTTCTGTGCTTACTTTGTGTGTCCATCCATATGACTCTACCTCAGACCTCCTTGTCCTTGATCTTCCAATCTTTCTCCTTCAATTCCATGAATAATTGACCTTGCCATTTACTACTGTCCATGAGTACACTGAATATTTTCTAACATTGGACCACTTTTCAACCTTTATAGATGGTAAAATGCTAAAAGTGAAATGGCTTCTGGGCATAGTACATAAGAGATAAGCCCTGGTATAGGTAAAGAAACCAAGGGTATTACTATCAAACTTTTGTTAAAGCTACAGACCTATTGAAAGGCTGTTGTAATATGCACTGTAATATCATGGAAAGGTTCTTTTCAAAGGATTAAGGGTGCACATTATACATATGTACCTCTCAATGAATCATAGCCCTCTAGTAAGCTTAAGAGTAATTTTAAGAGTGTTGTCCTCATCATTGTAGCAGAAGCACAAGGAAGAGAGGTGGTTATCTGTAAAAGATCTGTGTGTGGAACTTTTGTCTGATGGACTGAGTTCAAGGAAGTTCACAGAAGACCCACACAGTATTTGAGAAAATTATTTCCACTAAAAAAAAAAGAACTATCAGTTAAGATTGAAAGGGACACAAAAAGGGCACAAAAGGAAAGGAGATTCTTGATTCCAAAATTGTACCAGTAGGAAGATTGATAAAAACTACTCAGTAGCACACATGTGCTGCCTTTCCTTAAAATGAATGACTGAGGGGGAGCAAGGGCCCAGAGGACAGAACCAAGGGCCAAAGAGAATGATTCCTAAGTCTTCAAACCTAATGTGGGAATTCTGAACATTTCCCAGCTGGATTTCATAATTTCTGTGATTCAGTCATTCCTTTGTACTGTCCATTTTCCATATACATTAGGTGTGTGTGTGGAGGGGGAGGAGATAATTCATTTCATTAGTTTTATAGATAGACAAATTGAGAGTAACTACAATGAAGGAGTCTTATCCATGTGTGTGTGTGTGTGTGTGTGTGTGTGTGTGTGTGTGTGTGTGTGTGTAATATATAAATGATGAGAATCTGGGATTTGAGCTGGTGCCCAAATACAGTAAGACTCTTGGGTACATTAGCAGGAGGTGCATGTACTTTGCATGTGAAAGTTGTGCATCATTGGAGGGCAGAAGTAAACTCTAGTAGACAGCCCATCATGGTCCTCAATCCTAGAATTCATGCCCTTGCATAATCCATTCTTGTTAAGTTTGGGATTATATTAGTTCCCCAGGGCTTCTGTAACATATGACCAAAACGTATGTAACTTAAAACGAAAAAAATTTATTCTCCCACAGTTAATCGAGGTGTCAGCAGGGCCATGTTCTCTCTAAAGATTCTAGGGAAGAATCTGTCCCATGTCTTTCTTTGAGTTTCTGGTGTTTCCTGAAATCTTTGGGATTCCTTGGCTTATAGATGCATCACGCTAATCTCTGGTTCTGTTGTCACACAGCATTATCCCTATGAGTCTGTGTCTCTGCATTTCTTCTCTGCTTATAAAGAAATTAGTTTGTCTGGATAAGCTCCTATGCTACTGCAGTATGACCTTATCCCACCTTAACTAATTACATCTGAAAAGACCCTATTTCTAAAGTGGTCATATTCTGAGATTCTGGGGAAGACATGAGTTTTGGTGGGGAAGGGGGAATATTATAAAACTCTGTAAAGGACTTCATCCTGTATTTGCCTCCAACCTATAGAATAGTACTAAAGTGATGAGATGTATGTGGTGAAATGCATATGGTTATGTTGTGTAAGACTGTAATGATCATTTTACCAGAACTCTCCCTTTTGCTGACTTTGAAGCAACAAGCTTCAATGGTGTAGGTCTGCCTATAGAAAAGGCCAGGCCTATGTGCAAGGAACTGAAGGCAATCTATGGCCACCAGCCACCAAGAAACAAAACCCTCAGTCCAGGAGCCTACAAGGAACTGAACGCTACCAACACCACATAAGCTTAGAAATAGATCCTTCCGGGACTGAGCCTCCAAGGAGATGGCAGCAAGTCCACATCTTACTCACAACCTTGTGAGAACATAAGCATAGGCCCTCAGTAAGCCATGCCTGATCATTCCACAGAAACTGTGCAATAATAAATCTGCCTTGTTTAAAGAAACTGAGATTGTATGTATGTATGTATGTATGTATGTTATGCAGCAATAGATGACTATTACAAATTCTTGAGGATTTCCCTTCACTTCTACTTTTTAGGTCGACTCCTGAGTGGGGCTGTAGTTTAGACACAGTTCATTTAGACTACCCATATATCAAGCTGCCCCATTACTGAATCAAGTTCTGTCATTTTTCTTCTCCATAGCTGGTATTAAAAAATCTCTCCCAATTCCACCAATGTGGCCATAAATATGAGTAGAGGGAGAGAGGTGCTAATTGAATACTGATGGATAACATGGAGGCCTAGGACATATATTCATGAGGCTTACTCTTTGGTCCTGTGAATGCCTGACCCTGAGTATACCACTTCTATCTTTTTACATTTCTTTTAAATTGAAGTAAAATTAACATACAGTGTTAAATTAGTTTCAGGTATACAGTATAATGATTCAACAATTCTATACATTTCTCGGTACTCAACAAGATAAGTGTATTCTTTTTTTTTTTTCACAATTTACCTCTTTATTCCTCTACACAGAATTGTTTTGTAGGATCAGAAAACATGTGTTGCAAAGGTGTGCAGTCCGGTCTCTTCCAGCACGTCTCTATGCCTAAATGGAGAGGTGCAGTCTGCCTTCGTGTCAAGAAATGGGGAATTCTGAAGATAGAACAAGGATGTGAGGAAACCCTGACCTCCCCCAGGACAAAATGGAGCTGAGAGCTGTCTGCAATCATGTGCTGTGGTCTGACATAGAGGTCTCCAGCATCATGTCACTTTTGTTCATTTCAATTTCGAAGGTTTCTTCCAAGGAAGGTCTGGGATCTGGAGTTTTCCTTGAGGTTTCTAGTGGTGCAAGCCCTGTTTCTTCTGTAGTCTGTTTTTCTACTTCAAATTCCCTGAAATCCCACGGAGGTGAAATAATGTTTTTTAGTGTCTTCATTGTATGCACATCAAAGTCATAGCATTTTAATTTGTCTTTAATGTCTGCTCCAACGTAAGGTTCAGAATCACCAATGTACATCTCAATGCAATGACCAAGCATTGTAACAGAAAATGTATCATCTCGCCTAAGACCAAGAGCTGTGTGGAAATAGTCAACAGCATTTTCAAAGTTGCCCATCAGACTATGGATATATCCTATGGCAGAATACGTGGATGCGTTCTGGGGAATTAACACCAGCGCCTGATGGTGATAGTCCAAGGCCTCGGCATACTTTTTAAGCTTCCTGCAGACATGCCCCAAGTTGTTCAACAAAGGCTCCCATTTGTGAACTGTTACCTCATTTCCAATTGCTTTAATTTTTTCAAAAGCATCAAGGAACCATTTTTCTGCTGTTTTCCATTCTCCATTCTGAAACGCAACCACGCCAACCTCGTGCATAACAAATGGGTCTTCTGGTGCAATGCTTAGTGCTTGGCCAAAGAATCTTTCAGCCAGTTTTGAGTTATTGGTCAATCCATATTCTAATCCAATGTACAGCATTGGCAAATGACACCCTTTCATCAGCTGTGCGGCTGTGAAGTAGGCAGCCATGGCCTGGTCGTGCTCACTCTCCACTGCAAACGAGTGCCCGTATGCTACCCATGCAGGCCCGTAAGTCTTCTCAGGTGTTGTCGCTTTACTGAGATATTTTCTGGCATGTTCATTTTTATGACCAACCATGAGATAGTAGCATCCCACTGCAAACCAAGACACAGTATTACTAGGATGAGAAAGATAGAAAAGTTCATTTGCTTTATTCAGCTCCACAAGTGTCCCTATATGTACAGGTAAACACTTTGCATGTAAAGGATCTTTCTCCATTACTACAGAAGTAAGCTTGTAGCACATTTTAAAATCACAGTTATAATAATGTCTTTCAGCTAAAGACACTACCACATCCAGATTCTCTTCCAAACCATCTACAGACTCGGGGAGGACAGTTTCACTAGGTTTATAATACTTTTTTAGTTTGTTCTCAAAGAGAAAGCATAGCAATTCCTGTTATTCAGTACAGAGCTTGCTAAGAGGTAGTGACTCAAGAAGTTCTTTTTCTTCTTGGGCTGTCAACATGTGATGTGATGTTAAAAGATCAAATGCTTCAAAACAGTAGGCATCGAGCTTCAAAGCTTCTTTGTAGCTATAGGTAGCTAGAGCTTGGTTATCCAGGGCATCCTAGATCTTCCCTCGTAGGAGACAAATAGAACTCTTTATCGAAGACTGTGACATTTCCCAGTCACTGGAGGGGTCTTTCAAGCCACTTTCATCCTTCAAGTATTTCTCAAATAACCTTTTTTTTTTTTTTTTTTTTTTAAGATTTTATTTATTTGACACAGAGAGATAGCGAGAGCAGGAACACAAGCAGGGGGAGTGGGAGAGGGAGAAGCAGGCTTCCCGCGGAGCAGGGAGCCCGATGTGAGGCTCGATCCCAGGACCCTGGGATCATGACCTGAGCCGAAGGCAGACGCTTAACGACTGAGCCACCCAGGCGCCCCAGCAAATAACCTTTTGTTGATTGGCTCCTCCATATCAAGAATATCAAGAGCCTGCTGATGCTCTTTTGCAGCATAATGGCATCTAGCTGCAAGGTAGCGACATGCTTCATATAGTTTGTCCAGTTTTCGTGACCGAAGTGCATGAGCTGCTCTATGATATTGTGCTGTTAGGTGCAGACACTGAGCCAACCAATAAATGTCCTGGGGTTCCTCATGAGAGAGTGAAGCTACTTTATCTGCCCCAAATAGAGCACTTGGATACTGTTGCTGGTCCAAGTACTGCCGGACGCGCTTCCGCAGCCACTCCAGGTTCATGGCGGCGCGGCCGAGGAGTCCCACCGAGCGGCGTCCACAGCCACGGCGCAAGCCCTCCTTCCCGCTGCCCGCTGGGCCCACCCGGAGCCCGTGCCGCAGCCACCCACACCCGGTCCGGCTCCGCCCCAAGATAAGTGTATTCTTAATTCCCTTTATCTATTTCACCCATCCCCCATCCACCTCCCTTCTAGCAACCATCACTTTGTTCTCGCTGGTTAAGGATATGATTTTGTAACTTTTTTCCTGTTTATTTGTTTGTTTCTTCAATTCCACATATGACTGAAATCATATATTTGTCTATCTCTGACTTATTTCACTTAGCATAATACTCTCTAGCGCCATCCATGTTGTTGCAAATAGCAAGATTTCATTCTTTTTTATGGCTGAGTAATATTCCATTATGTGTATGCAACACTTTCTTTATCCATTTATCTGTGAATGGACACTTAGCAACTTAGGTTGCTTCCATTTCTTGGTTATTGTAAATAATGCTGCTATAAACATAGGTGTGCATATTTCTTTTCCCAAATTAGTGTTTTCATTTTCTTTGGGATAAATACCCAGTAGTGCAATTACTGGATCTAGGGTAGTTCTATTCTTAACTTTTTGAGGAACCTTCATATTGTTTTCCACAGTGGCTGCGTCAGTTTGCATTCCCACCAAGAGTGCACAAGGGTTCCTTTTCTTCCTATCCTCACCAACATTTGTTGTTTCTTGTGCTTTTGATTTTAGCCATTCTGACAGAAGTGAGGTGATATCTCATTGTTGTTTCGATTAGCATTTCCCTGATGATTTTAGGGATGTTGAGCATCTTTTCATGTGTCTGTTGGCCATCTGTATGTCTTCTTTGGAAAAATGTGTGTTCAAGTTCTGTGCCTATTTTTTTAAAATAATTTATTATTGTTATGTTAATCACCATACATTACATCATTAGTTTTTGATGTAGTGTTCCATGATTCATTGTTTGTGCATAACACCCAGTGCTCCATGCAGAACGTGCCCTCTTTAATACCCATCACCAGGCTAGCCCATCCCCCCACCCCCCTCCCCTCTAGAACCCTCAGTTTGTTTTTCAGAGTCCAACGTCTATCATGGTTCGTCTCCCCCTCCGACTTACTCCCCTTCATTCTTCCTCTCCTGCTATCTTCTTTTTTTTTCTTAACATATATTGCATTATTTGTTTTGAAATACAGATCCATGATTCATCAGTCTTGTACAATTCACAGCACTCACCATAGCACATACCCTACCGAATGTCTATCACCCAGCCACCCAATCCCTCCCACCCCCCACCACTCCAGCAACCCTCAGTTTGTTTCTTGAGATTAAGAATTCCTCATATCAGTGAGGTCATATGATACATGTCTTTCTCTGACTGACTTATTTCACTCAGCATAACACCCTCCAGTTCCATCCACGTCGTTGCAAATGGCAAGATCTTATTCCTTTTGATGGTTGCATAATATTCCATTGTGTATATATAACACTTCTTCTTTATCCATTCATCTGTCGATGGACATCTTGGCTCTTTCCACAGTTTGGCTATTGTGGACATTGCTGCTATAAACATTGGGGTGCACGTACCCCTTCGGGTCCCTACATTTGTATCTTTGGGGTAAATACCCAGTAGTGCAATTGCTGGATCGTATGGTAGCTCTATTTTCAACTGTTTGAGGAACCTCCATACTGTTTTCCAGAGTGGTTGCACCAGCTTGCATTCCCACAAACAGTGTAGGAGGGTTCCCCTTTCTCCACATCCCCGCCAACATCTGTCATTTCCTGACTTGTTAACTTTAGCCATTCTGACAGGTGTGAGGTGGTATCTCATTGAGGTTTTGATTTGGATTTCCCTGATGCCGAGCGATGTTGAGCACTTTTTCATGTGTCTTCTTTGGAAAAATGTCTGTTCATGTCTTCTGCCCATTTCTTGATTGAATTATTTGTTCTTTGGGTGTTGAGTTGGATAAGTTCCTTATAGATTTTGGATACTAGCCCTTTACCTGATCTGTCATTTGCAAATATTTTCTCCCATTCTGTCGGTTGTCTTTTGGTTTTGTGGACTGTTTCTTTTGCTGTGCAAAAGCTTTTTATCTTGATGAAATCCCAATAGTTCATTTTTGCCCTGGCTTCCCTTGCCTTTGGCGAAGTTTCTAGGAAGATGTTGCTGGGGCTGAGGTCGAAGAGGTTGCTGCCTGTGTTCTCCTTTAGGATTTTGATGGACTCCTGTCTCACGTTTAGGTCTTTCAATCATTTGGAGTTTCTTTTTGTGTGTGGTGTAAGGATATGGTGCAGTTTCATTCTTGTGCATGTGGCTGTCCAATTTTCCCAACACCATTTGTTGAAGAGACGGTCTTTTTTCCATTGGACATTCTTTCCTGCATTGTCGAAGATTAGTTGACCATAGAGTTGAGGGTCCATTTCTGGGCTCTCGATTCTGTTCCATTGATCTATGTGTCTGTTTTTGTGCCCGTACCATACTGTCTTGAGGATGACAGCTTTGTAATAGAGCTGGAAGTCCGGAATTGTGATGCCGCCAGCTTTGCTTTTCTTTTTCAATATTCCTCTGGCTATTCGGGGTCTCTTCAGGTTCCATACAAATTTTAGGATGATTTGTTCCATTTCTTTGAAAAAGGTGGATGGTATTTTGATGGGGATTGCATTGAATGTGTAGATTGCTCTAGGTAGCACTGATATCTTCACAATGTTTGTTCTTCCAATCCATGAGCATGGAACGTTTTTCCATTTCTTTGTCTTCTTCAATTTCTTTCATGAGTACTTTATAGTTTTCTGAGTACAGATCCTTTGCTTCTTTGGTTAAATTTATTCCTAGGTATCTTAGGGTTTTGGGTGCAATTGTAAATGGGATCGACTCCTTGATTTGTCTCTCTTCTGTCTTGTTGTCGGTGTATAGGAATGCCACTGATTTCTGTGCATTGATTTTATAGCCTGCTACTTGACTGAATTCCTGTATGAGTTCTAGCAATTTTGGGGTGGAGTCTTTTGGGTTTTCCACATACAGTATCATATCATCTGCAAAGAGTGAGAGTTTGACTTCCTCTTTGCCTATTTGGATGCCTTTGATTTCTTTTTTGTTGTCTGATTGCTGTGGCTAGGACTTGTGTTGAATAGCAGTGGTGATAGTGGACATCCCTGCTATATTCCTGACCTTAGGGGGAAAGCTCTCAGTTTTTCCCCATTGAGAATGATATTGGCTTTGGGTTTTTCATAGATGGCTTTTATGATATTGAGGTATGTACCCTCTATCCCTATACTCTGAAGAGTTTTGATCAGGAAAGGATGCTGTACTTTGTCAAATGCTTTTTCTGCATCTATTGAGAGGATCATATGATTCTTGTTCTTTCTTTTGTTAATGTATTGTATCACGTTGATTGATTTGTGGATGTTGAACCAGCCTTGCAGCCCAGGGATAAATCCCACTTGGTCATGGTGAATAATCCTTTTAATGTACTGTTGGATCCTATTGGCTAGAATTTTGGTCAGAATTTTTGCATCTGTGTTCATCAAGGATATTGGTCTGTAATTCTCCTTTTTGATGGGGTCTTTGTCTGGTTTGGGGATCAAGGTAATGGTGGCCTCATAAAATGAGTTTGGAAGTTTTCCTTCCATTTCTATTTTTTGGAACAGTTTTAGGAGAATAGGTATTAATTCCTCTTTAAATGTCTGCTAGAATTCCCCTGGGAAGCCATCTGGCCCTGGGCTTTTGTTTGATGGGAGATTTTGATGACTGCTTCGATTTCCTTAGTGGTTATAGGTCTGTTCAGGTTTTCTATTTCTTCCTGGTTCAATTTTGGTAGTTGATACATCTCTAGGAATGCACCCATATCTTCCAGGTTATCTAATTTGCTGGCATAGAGTTGCTCATAATATGTTCTTAGAATTGTTTGTATTTCTTTGGTGTTGGTTGTGATCTCTCCTCTTTCATTCATGATTTTGTTGATTTGGGTCCTTTCTCTTTTTGATAAGTCTGGCGAGGGGTTTATCAATATTGTTAATTCTTTCAAAGAACCAGCTCCTAGTTTCGTTGATCTGTTCTACTGTTCTTTTGGTTTCTAGTTCATTGATTTCTGCTCTGATCTTTATGATTTCTCTTCTCCTGCTGGGTTTAGGCTTTATTTGCTGTTCTTTCTCCAGCTCCTTTAGGTGTAGGGTTAGGTTGTGTATTTGAGACCTTTCTTGTTCCCTGAGAAAGGCTTGTATTGCTCTATACTTTCCTCTCAGGACTGCCTTTGCTGTATCCCAAAGATTTTGAACAGTTGTGTTTTCATTTTCATTGTTTTCCATGAATTTTTTTAATTCTTCTTTAATTTCTTGGTTGACCCATTCATTCTTTAGTAGGATGCTCTTTAGCCTCCATGTATTTGAGTTCTTTCTGACTTTCCTCTTGTGATTGAGTTCTAGTTTCAAAGCATCGTGGTCTGAAAATATGCAGGGAATAATCCCAATCTTTTGGTACCAGTTGAGACCTGATTTGTGACGTAGTATGTGATCAATTCTGGAGAATGTTCCATGGGCACTAGAGAAGAATGTGTATTCCGTTGCTTTGGGATGGAATGTTCTGAATATGTCTGTGAAGTCCATTTGGTGCAGTGTGTCACTTAAAGTCTTTATTTCCTTGTTGATCTTTTGCTTAGATGATCTTTCCATTTCAGTGAGGGGGGTGTTAAAGTCCCCCACTATTATTGTATTGTTGTCAATGCGTTTCTTTGCTTTTGTTATTAATTGCCTTATGTAATTGGCTGCTCCCACATTAGGGTCATAGATATTTACAACTGTTAGATCTTCTTGTTGGATAGACCCTTTAAGTAGGATATAGTGTCCTTCTTCATCTCTTATTACAGTCTTTGTTTTAAAATCTAATTTGTCTGATATAAGGATTGCCACCCCAGCTTTCTTTTGGTGTCCATTAGCATGGTAAACGGTTTTCCACCCCCTCACTTTCAACCTGGGGGTGTCTTTGGGTCTAAAATAAGTCTCTTGCAGACAGCATATGGATGGGTCTTGTTTTTTAATCCAATCCGATAGCCTGTGTCTTTTGATTGGGGCATTTAGCCCATTTGCATTCAGGGTAACTATTGAAAGGTATGAATTTAGTGTCATTGTATTGCCTGTAAGGTGTCTGTTGCTGTATATTGTCTGTGTTCCTTTCTGAACTATGCTGCTTTTAGGCTCTCTTTTGCTTAGAGGACCTCTTTCAATATTTCTTGTAGGGCTGGTTTTGTGTTTGCAAATTCCTTTAGTTTTTGTTTGTCTTGGAAGCTTTTTATCTCTCCTTCTATTTTCAATGATAGCCTAGCTGGATATAGTATTCTTGGCTGCATATTTTTCTCATTTAGTGCTCTGAAGATATCATGCCAGTCCTTTCTGGCCTGCCAGGTCTCTGTGGATAGGTCTGTTGCCAATCTAATGTTTCTACCATTTTAGGTTACATATCTCTTCTCCCGAGTTGCTTTCAGGATTTTCTCTTTGTCTCTGAGACTCGTAAGTTTTACTATTAGATGTCGGGGTGTTGACCTATTTTTATTGATTTTGAGGGGGGGTTCTCTGTGCCTCCTAGATTTTGATGCCTGTTTCCTTCCCCACATTAGGAAAGTTGTCTGCTATTATTTGCTCCAACATACCTTCTGCCCCTCTCTCTCTTTCCTCTTCTCCTGGATCCCAAGTATTCTAATGTTGTTTCATCTTATCGTATCGCTTATCTCTCGAATTCTGCCCTCATGATCCTGTAGTTCTTTATCTCTCTTTTTCTCAGCCTCTTTATTTTCCATCATTTGGTCTTCTATATCGCTGATTCTTTCTTCTGCCTCAATTATCCTAGCAGTTAGTGCCCCCATTTTTTATTGCACCTCATTAATAGCCTTTTTGATTTCAACTTGGTTAGATTTTATTTCTTTTCTTTCTCCAGAAAGGGTTTCTCTCATAACTTCCACGCTTTTTTCAAGCCCAGCTGGTATCTTTAAAGTCATGATTCTGAACTCTAGGTCCGACATCGTACTAATGTCCGTATTGAGTAGATCCCTGGCAGACGGTACTACCTCTTGTTCTTTTTGCTGAGGTGATTTTTTTCGTCTTGTCATTTTGTCCAGAGGAGAACAGATGAATGAGAGAACAGAATGCTAACAGGTTAACAACGTCTCCAGCAAATATACTCCATACAACTCAGAAAAGACCTGAAACCAGGGGACAAGAAAGGGAAAGAAAGAAGAGAGAAAAAGAAAAAGATAAAAACAAACAAAAACAGAACAAAACAAAAAAAAACAGAATATGACCAAATATGATCAGGCTAGTGCATAGATCAGTACCACACACTAGCTTTTGGGCATATTTTGGTCTGTTAGAAGAAAGTGCCTCCTAAAATTTTAAAGGAGGAAAGACTTATATATGTACAAAATAAGGGTTGATACAATGAAGGGATGGCAGATGACTGTAAAGATGAAAACTATAAAAGATTTTATAAAAGGAATTGATAAGATAAGAAGTTGTTTTTTAAAAAGAAAGAAGAAGATTTAAAAAGAAAAAGAAAAAGAAAAAAAAGAAAAAAAAAGGGAGAGAATGTGATCAGGCAGGAGAATAGAACAAAGCCATACACTAGTGATTTAGGGTATATTTTGATCTGTTAGAAGAAATTGTATCTCAGAATTTTAAAGAGAGAACAACTTATATATATATGCCAAAAATAAGGATAACTACTATGAAGGGATAAAAATGTGACTCTAAAAATGAAAAATAAAAAAAATTTTTTTAAAAAAGGGATTGATAAGATGTTGGTTGAAAAAGGGAAAAAGAAAAATTAAAAAAAACAGTTAAAAAATTAACTTTGAAAAACTAATGAATTATGGTAAAAAAGCCATGAATTCTATGTGCAGGATTCCCCTAGCGCTGGAGTTCTCCCGTTCTCCTTGATCGGTAAACTTGGTCTTGGCTTGCTGGCTGTTCGTGTTGATCTTCTGGGGGCGGGGCCTGTTGCCATGGTTCCCAAATGTCTTTGCCGGAAGCAGAATTGCCCCGCCCTTGTGAGTCCGGGCTAAGCCAGCTGCTCGGGTTTTCTCTCAGGAGCTTTTGTTCCCTGCAAGTTCTCGGTACAGCTTTCGAGGACCAGGGTGAAAATGGTGGCCTCCCAATCTCCACCCAGAGGAGCTGAGAACTCGGGGCCCTGCTCCTCAGTGCGCCCCCAGAGAAAAGCAGTCACTCCCATCTCCCCAGTCTCCGGCCACACTCTGTGCTCACCTGGCCTGTGACCGAGTGTTTCTATGTCCGGCACCCGACTCGGTGTGGAGTCTCCAAACCTAGCAGATCCCTGTGGTGCACTTCCGCGCCGCTCCTCCCGGGGGAGGAAGGGGAGTCTCCCCGGCTCTGCCACTTGTTGGGTCCCTGCTGGAGGAGCAGTGGCCCAACTGGGCCACGGATCACAGTTTATGGCAACCCCGAGCTGAGAGCCCGCGCCTCGGCTCCGTCTCTGCAGCCAGCTTCCCTGCTCCGATAACTGGGAGCTCTGCTGCACTCAGGCACCCCCGGTCTTTCTGTGACCCCGAGGGTCCTGGGACCACACTGTCCCGTGAGAGTTCCACCCCCCGCTTAGCCACTGGAGCGATGTCCCTCAGCGGAGCCGACTTCTAAAAGTTTCAATTTTGTGCTCCACGGCTCTATCACTTGCCAGAAGCGGCCGACGGAGGCCCCCTCCCCCGCAGTCTATCATCCCGAATATCGCCTCGGATTCACTTCTCTGCATGTCCTACCTTCCAGAAAGTGGTCGCTTCTCTGTTCAGAGAGTTGTTGCTATTCTTTTCTTCGATCTCCTGTTGAGTTTGTAGGTGTTCAGAATGGTTTGATCCCTATTCAGCTGAATTCCTGAGACCGGACGAAATCCAGGTCTCCTACTCCTCCGCCATCTTGCCACACCCCTGTGCCAATTTTTTAACTGAATTATTTTTTTGGTGTTGAGTTGTATAAATTCTTCATATATTTTGAATATTAACCTCTTATATCCATATATACATCATGTACAAATATCTTCTTCCATTCAGTAGGATGCCTTTTTTTTGTTTTGTCGATCATTTCCTTCACTGTGCAAAAGCTTTTTTATTTTGGTTTAGTCCCAGTAGTTTAATTTTGCTTTTGTTTCCCTTGCCTGAAGAGAGAGATCTAGAAAAAGTTTTCTATAGCTGATGTCAAAGAAATTACTGCCTATGTTTACTTCTAGGAGATAAATGGCTTCAGGTCTCACATTTAGGTCTTTAATTCATTTTGAGTTTATTTTTGTGTATGGTGTAAGAAAGTGGTCCAGTTTCATTCTTTTGCATGTACCTGTCCAGTTTTCCCATCACTATTTGTTAAAGAGACTCTCTAGAACTGAGAAATGAATTCAGTGAAGTCACTGATAAAAAAATTGATATATAGAAATTTGGTTCATTTCTATACACTTATTATGAAATAACAGACAGAGAAATTAAGAAGACAATCTTATTTACAATTGTAACAAAAATAATCAAATACCTAGGAATAAACTTAACCAAAAATTATAAAACACTGATGAAAGTAATTAAAGATGACACAAACAAATAGAAAGATATTTCATGCTCATGGATTGGAAGAACCAATATTGTTAAAATATCCATACTAACAAAAGCAATCTACAGACAAATAATCCTAAAACTGTTGCGGAACATCAAAGGAACCCAAGTACCCAAAGCAATCTTGAGAAAGAAGAACAACACTGGAGGTATCACAATCCCAGATTTCAAGATATATTACAATGCTGTAGTAATCTAAACAGGGTGGTACTGGCACAAAGATAGACATATAGGTCACTAGAATAGAATAGAGAGTCCAGAAATAAATCCACACTTATATGGTCAATTAATCTATGACAAAGAAGGCAAGAACATGCAATGAGGAAAAGCCAGTCTCTTCAACAAATGATGCTGTACACTTCTATCTTAAGATTGAATCTGAGGGGTTCTCCTGACTTTATTTCTTGGTGTGCCTGACAGATGCTACCTTATGATGGGTTCTGGCACATAGTAACTTGTCCCATGGTTAGGGATTCCATCTCTAACAGAGTCCAAGAACATGTCAAGAGCAATTTTTGAAAAGTATATAGTGGCTGAAGGACACAATCTATAATGTGATTCTTGTATTGAGCCATACCTTAAACTCCACATGGCATCTTTTCCCACTATAGATAAGTCATTGATTGTAGCCTTGTGCAACCCTAAGCAAAGGTTCCATGTAAACTGTGCCTTAATTCCTCCATAGAAATTGTGAGATGATGAGTCTGATGAACACAAATATGATGAACAGCTGCTATAGAGTTCTTTTCTGCTCTAGGCCTAAGATGTGACTAATATCTACAAGCAGTTGAATTTAAGGAGATTATTCTAGAAAATCTGGGTGAGCCTAATTGAAATCAGCTGAAAGGCCTTAACAACAAAGCTGAGCTTTTCCTTTGGAAGAAGAAATTCCACCTGTGAACTGCTCCTTCCATTCCTGCCTGAGAGCTTCCAGCCTACCCCTCATGACAGCTTGCCCAAGAGCTGGATTTCAGACTTGCTTAGCCTGCATCCAACTGTATAAGCCAATTCCTTTCAATAAATGCCAGTTATATATACACACACACACAGATATATGCATATACATATGCATGTATATATGTATTCATGTATCTCAATATGTATACACACCCCACTGGAGTGACATAAGTATATATATTCGGCTACTCTGCTTTTCTGGTGGAACCCTGACTGATACAAGGCCCTACCAAAACTTCACAGATTTTGGTTGTCACAGAGTCCATTTCTTTATAATAAGAACCCTGACCTTGTCATAGTAGATTGGGTAAGCTTGAAAATTCAACCTCCTCTTGAGCTCTGTTAATTAAATCTTGGGTTCTACCTTCAGCCTTTTCTCTTCTCCCATTGTAGGAGATGGGAGTCTCTTTCTAAGCTACTAAGGAGACCCTGGACCTTAATCTATGGTTGGAGATTAATTACCTCAGCCTTTCATTTTATTTCTATCTTCAAAGCATTCATTGCCCACAATATCCGTCTAGTTCCACACTCCTTATAATTACTGATTTGCAAAAACTTCTCAATTGTCTGATTCATTCATGTGTCAATGCTTTCCTTTTTTCTGGTATGCCACCCTAGTCTCTCACTGGGAAACATTTAAACAATTATGCTGTTCCTACATGCCATGGACTGTCTATGCTCCAACAACCATAATTTAGGGATCCTCATTACCTGTCAGGCTGCAGGTGATATAACTAATCTCCAAAATCTAGAGTCTTCTCTCAGGCCACTCCTGGTGCCACGTATTATAGGTTGGGTTCCCAGGGTACCAGACTCTGAGATGGGGATTTTCAAGCAGGAGGTATATTGTGGAGAGTGCTTTCGGAATCAATACTTCTGATGGAATAAAGGAAGCAAGATCAGGAAGAGTGAATGATGGACAGAGTAAAACAGTCACAGTAAAGTCTTCAGTCAATCCCATCTGAGGTTATGAAGTCAGGTTGGCCCTTCAGAGCTGTCTGAGATTGGACAAGGAGGCTGGGTATTTGTACCTCTACATTGACCAGTCATTGGATGTAGGCTAAACCCAGGAAAGGGGCAAACCTTGTGCAAAGCAGCTCTCATGGACTCAATGGGAAGTCGTTAGATTCAAAAACTTCCAGCAGTGGGGGAATGATGGTTTCAGTCTCAGACAAAGCTTCTGGAGGTACCCCATGGGATCTATGAAACAATCTACCAGGCTGCAATCTACATTCATTGATCCGGTCTTTAAAAAGGTCTCAGTGTTGGTTTAGTAACCAGAGTTCATAGGAATGTAATAACCTTACAGTTGATCATGGTTTTAAAGTAGTTGTGTTGTTAGAGAAACACAATCCTGTCAATTAGGGTTATGTGTTTTCTTAATTTCTAAGGCAACCATGGGATCTCTATAATTATACCTATAGGAAATGTGCTCTTAAAGTGATAGTATTTCTAAAATTTCAATTGTCTCCATGCCTCTGTTAGGTATGACCATAGAGGAAGAGATGCCAGAGAATAAAAGTTGGTCAGCCAGTCTAATTAACCAAGGATCTCATTCTCCTACTAGTGCAGGAGATGTTAGTCTTCTTGTCTAGGAATATATGGTGTGTGCTGCATATGAAGGACCTATCTTAGTCTCTTTTCTCTGCTTTCTAAATGAAAATATTTTGGATTGTTATCTTATTTTCCTATCATTTCTAAATTGTTATGTTTTGGATGATTAAATTGATCATTTATTGTATTCATAAACCACAGAATATTGAAACAGGATTTCAATAGGCATAGAGACAGAATGAATATCCCTTGTATTGAAAACCCCATGGATTTATTACATGGTATGAATATGTAACATCTGGAAGCTATAACTCCTTGGGAAGTGTTGAACATGATTTTTAATTGTACACAGATACTTGTAATTTGTTAAGTGAAATTGAATGTTTAAGAAAGATGTATGTGCTTGCTGGTCACTAAAGGAAAACTCAAGGTATTGTTTTTATGTTTTAGTTTGTTTCTTTCCTGTTTCTTCCAGTTATATATATCCCCTTCCTTTTAAGATACTATAATCTTATACCATGCTCCCAGTTGGTCAGTGAATCATAAAACCCCTCTGTGTCACACTAGCTATAAGACTGAAATGTGACCTAATCAGTTTCTTGAATCTAGGGTTGGTGTATGACCCACACAGGAAAAATTAATATTCTGCCCTGTGATTAATGTTTTAACATTGGAAGACAGGCATTGTTTTTCTAGTGAGGTTGCTAAACTGAGAGGGTATGAAAATAGGATTGCAGGTGGCTCTCTTCCTCACCACGGGGAAGACCTCATATAGGGAAAGAATGAGAACAACACAGAGATGTAAGAAACATAGTCAGAGAAAGCACTGAACGTCATTTGGCCACCTGAGTTCAGGTGTACTTGAAATCATGTCTAAATTCAAGCCTCTTGGTTACAGGAAGATGTAAATTTTTCTTTTAGCTCAAGATTATTTAGATGGTTTTCTACCCCTCATGATAAAAAGAGTCTGGACTAAAAAGATCATCAATGATCTGCTTACAATGGCCAATGACTTTTCATCAGCTATCATTCCCCTTCAGCTGTTTTCTGTATTTCCCCAAGATGATTGGCCCCTGTTCACTCAAGCCCTCTGTCTTCTGTTTGGGCTCCTGTAACAAAATACCACAGACTGGGTAGTTTATAAACAACAGAAATTTATTGCTTACAGTCATGGATATGGAAGTCCATGTCAGCATGTTTGGGTGAGGGCTTTCTTGCGGGTTACAGACTCTTCCTTTATCCTAATAGGACAGAAAAGTCCAGGGAGTTCTGTGGGATTTATTTTTATAAGAGCACTGCCCTCATCACCTAGTTCACCTCCAAAAGGCCCCACCTTCAAATACCATCACCTTTGGGGGTTAGGATTTCACCATATGAAGGTTAGGGGGACACGAACACTTAGATAATAGCACCCTTCCTTCACTTGACCTCTGTTACCCACTCCCCTACTGCTCAAGTCCTTTCCTCCTTGACTATACAAGAAGCCGAATCAGGGGTTCTAAGCTTGGCCTTATCTCTTCCATCAGTTTACTGTATATCCATAGGGACATTACCTTCCTTCTCTAGGCCTTTATTTTCTTATCTCTAAAATGAGAATGTTACACTGAAATTACTCCTGAAGCATACCATTCAGTTCTAAAATCCTGTGCTTTTATAACAGGAAGAAGTCAGGAAAAGAAATTGTGCAGTTAGAAGTTGCATAAACCTTAGCATGTGCTTGATTCAAATGCAGATGCACTTAGGTGAAATAATTTTTAATTTCCCTTTTTACTGTTGAGTAAGGTCATGAGGTTCTATATTATGTGCATTTTTTTTTCGGGTAAAAAAGAAGGAGACCTTTTGAAAAAAGCTATAAAAGATTTGACAATGCCCAGTGTTATTGTTGCTTGAATCCAATTACTGGGGAAGCATTCTGCACATCTTTACTCATCGCATTTCAACATGTCATCTCCTCTATGTGGAACCAATTGCATTAAAGCGGTCATGAAACTGTAGTCATCCTCCTCCCTTCACTAAAAATGTAATAAAAATTTTAAATGCACATATTCATTTTCCTCCCCTTCAGCCAAGCAAGTACAACTCGTCAGTATTCTCTGCAAAAGTGATTATCGGGTCTCTGTCTATGAAAATCTTAATGGAAAAATTAGATACACAACAGAATCCTGCTAAACTAAACATTTGATTCCATTACTTGAGAGGCCAGTTGGTATTCATTTTTACATCTGCCATCAAAAATCTTTTTAGCCTTGCTATTTTTCCTATGTTCTTCCTCCCTCCCTCCCTTCTTCCTTCCGTCTTTTTTTCCTTCCTTCCTTCCTCCCTCCCTCCTTCCCTCCCTATCCCTCCCTCCTTTCTTCTCTTTCTTTCTTTCTTCTTTCTTTCTTTCTTTCTTTCTTTCTTTCTTTCTTTCTTTCTTTCTTTCTTTCTTTCTTTCTTTCTTTCTTTCTTTCTTCTTTCTTTTTTTCTTTCTTCTTCTTTCTTTCTTTTTACTTTCTCTCTCTCTCTCTTTCTTTCTTTCTTTCATGTTGGATTGGAGAAACGAGAAGGGAAACATTTTCCAGATACTCAAGCCAGTACTGTACCAAATATTTAAGCTGCAGAATTTCAGGTTTATATACACACTGAAAGAGTTTTAATTTACTTAGGTCCAAGAATCTTTTATTACTTTGTTTGTTCCAAATCAAAGTAAGTCTGACTCCAAGCCCCTATTTGCCAAAGTAAATAAAACATGTAATGTCTTTTTGTTTGGGAGAATTCTTACACCCTTGAGAATCATTTTAGAAGGCCTAGGGGCTGCTACATTACAGAAACTTCGGTTCAGCTCTTCTGGTCTTCTGTGTACAATGGTCAGCAGGAATATATTAATTGTCCAAATCTACATGATCCATTGAAGTTGACAGCATTGTTACTTTTGTGTCAAACTTGTACAAGGAGATTATTTATCTTATTTTATTTATTTATTTGACAGAGAGAGAGAGAGAGAGAGAGAGCAAGAGAGAGCGCACAAGCAGGGGGAGCTACAGAAAGAGAGAGAAGCAGACTTCCCACTGAGCAGGGAGCCTGACATGGGCTGAGATCATGATCCAAGCTGAAGGCAGATGCTTAACCAACTGAGCCACCCAGGTGCCCCAATACAAGGAAATTATTAATGAAGCTAGGAGCCTTTTCTCCTCATGCCCCCACTTTCACCATGCCATCTTGCTATCAGAAGTCCTACCAACTTTCCTGGGTCCTGAATTAGGAACAGGGCCACTAACCCTTTCACCTGTGGGATTTTCCCCCACCCTTACACTGGCTTCCTAGTTTGGTCAGAAGTGAAAGCATTATCCATCCATCCATCCATCCATCCATCCATCCATCCATCATCTATTTATCATACATAAACTTTGACCACACCTGAACTTTAAAACTGTGGCCTTCAGCAGGGGAAGGTTGGTGTCTCCACCCTTCCCTGGGGATGTTGGTGTTTCCTAGCACAGCAGTATGCACACCCATGTCGTCAAGTCTGAAGGGATCAGCTGTAAATATAGCTTTCTAGGTTTTTTAAAACAAAGGCCAGGTAGCATTGTTAGAAGTCTGGGAACTTCTGCTTTGAGCCAAGACAGATAAAGCAATCAATAATCCACTCACGAAAAGGCCTGGCCACATTTTGGGGGGAATGAGGAGTGAACATTATCAGTAGTATTTAGTATAGCATAGTGGGCAAGAAGGACTATCCTCTCTTGGGTTCAAATCCCTAATCTTTTACTAAGTGGTGTGATTTTGTGCTATGTGCTTAAACTCTTTATACACTTGCTTCCTTATTTGTTAAGGGAAGTTACATTAGTGCCTAATTTATGGAGTTGCTAGATAAGGTTGGATGAGATCTTAACAGAAAAGGCCTTAGAAGGGCACCAGATGGGGATGTCTGGGTGGCTCAGCTGGTTGGGCATCTGCCTTTGGCTCGGGTCATGATTCCAGGGTCCTGGGATTGAGTCCCGCATCGGGCTCCCTGCTCAGCGGGGAGCCTGCTTCTCTCTCTGACAAAAAAAAAAAAGCACCAAGTGTCCTGTGAGCATTATGTAAATGTTTCTTACTATTAGTCACACTCCAAACTTGCCTTTTCTAACCTCAATAGCCCTCCAAAACTAATGCACACTCTAACAACACATTCTTTGGAATCAGAGGTTTAAATCTTCACCCTATCAACTGTCTGACCTTGATGAAGCCAAGTAAACTCTCAGCTTTGGTTTTGTCATCTGGAAAATGGAGTCATTGCTATCTGCTCATAGGACAATTCCAAGTATTAAAAGGAATGATGTCTGTGAATCCCTTAGCAGAAAGCTTAAAACATGCTTAACTATTGACTTCATGGGATTCTATTACCTGCTCTGATTACATGGGGTCTAACTATATTATCATGTCTTTGCCAAAGGGCACTTTACTTCTTTTTCTGGATCTCTGATTTCCCATTTTCCTGACCACAGGGCTAGACACAAGACTGGCACACAACTGTGTATGGTTCTTGTTGAATTTAGTTAACTCAGCTAGGACTGCAGAAGCGGGTCAAGATTATCTTTCAATTGGCTGTCCCCTGTCATCAGGAATGCACCATCTGTTGGCCAGATTGGTGGCAGGACTCAACCCCCTAGCTATGTTCATTTTTCATGAAGTGGAGCCTCACTGAGAGAGCGTTAGTTCTTGCAATGGATGCTCTGTCTTGAGCCAAGTAGCCAGGCTGTCTGAATGAAAGCAGATGCAGTGTGCCTGGCCTGGAGGAGCCCTCAGAAGGGCCCCCAGGTTGCCTGGGAAGATGCATCTGGTGTCCTTGTTGGGCCAAGTCTAACACATGGACCCGTTAGCCATATTAATGACTGTCCTCAAATGGGTCCAGCCAAATGTCATTTTTATTCAGCAGTCTTCCAGCTCACTCTGTGTGGCAAGGTGAGTGGAAGGTGTAAGCAGTGTGCTCTCAATGGCAACAACATCTATTCTTTGATGGACCAAGTGGAGCTTAGCTCACATCCGTCAGTTTTTCTTTTTTCTTTTTTTCTTTAGTCTATGAATGAACTGTCAAAGGCTTATGGTTCTTCTACTGTGTGCCCATCCTTGGCCTGGGCACTTTGTGGAGTTCCGGAGATAAGAACTGTTTTATGCCTCTGAGAAACTTATAGTCTAATCTGGAAAACAAAAACTACATTTATTAACTGAACAGATAATTAAAATGCTGAACTTTGGCACTTTGATTTAACAATCTTTCCTTTATTTAACATGTAGTTATCAAAGAGTAACCATGTCCTAAGCATTGGTAATATGGCAGCAGACTGAGCCATCAGTGAAAGATGCAGCCTGAAATAGCAGAACATTCCACAGAGGAGGAATGGATTGAGCATTGTTTAAAGGAGGGGACAGATTGGTATGCAAATGTCTTCCATGCTTTGGACCTTTTAAATTAACCCAGCCCACTGGTATAAACCAGCAGAGGGATAATGCAAACAGCTTTTCTAGGGGCACATTATCTGTCTTGGTACTTTTTTTTTTTTAGGGTGATAGACATTTGGGAGGGTATGTGCTATGGTGAGCGCTGTGAATTGTGCAAGTCTGTTGAATCACAGATCTGTACCTCTGAAACAAATAATACACTATATGTTAAAAGAAAAAAAGAAGATAGCAGGAGGGGAAGAATGAAGGGGGGAAATTAGAGGGGGAGATGAACCATGAGAGATGATAGACTCTGAAAAACAGATTGAGGGTTCTAGAGGGGAGGGGGTTGGGAAGATCGATTAGCCTGGTGATGGCTATTAAAGAGGGCATGTTCTGCATGGAGCACTGGGTGTTATACGCAGACAATGAATCATGGAACACTACATCAAAAACTAATGATGTAATGTATGGTGATTAACATAACATAATAATAAAAAAATAAATAAGTAAAAATTAAAGAATGAAACAGGCTGTCTACCATTTATTGTTGGAGCTGAGATTAGATTTGAGTGTTTGAATGTCTACTTCCCAAACCTAAGTTAATGTTTGGAGGTTATGGGCAGCATTAGGGTTGTTGCTACATACTGTGTTCTTTTCTTTTTTATGATTACATGGCAGAATTGAGTTTTCTTTCTATTTTGATGTTATATGTGCCCATGTGACTGACCTTGGCCAATAAAATTTGAATGCAAGGGGACTGTGTTACTTCTAGATGGACATTTTAGAGCCAGTGCATGATTCACCATAGAAGCATGTGCTAAAATGGAACTGCCATTGATCTCTGCCCGGATGACTAGGATGAACAGAGCCACTGGCTGATGTGTACTGGGCATTTGTGTGAGGGAAAAATGTATATGTGTTGTATTAAGCCACATAGATTTTGGGGCTGTTTGTTATTGATGCATAAACTGGCCCATCCTGCCAGAATTGGAAGTATATCATAAACACCAGTTATAATAGGGTCCAGCCTAATGAAGGACAAAAGGATGTTTACCTACCCATGAGCACAAGGGGATCTCAGAATCCCCCTCAAAAAAAAGAAATTCCCCTACCATGTGGTCACAAACATCTGGTAATCTCACTTCCTATCTCCTTTAAGTTATGGCAAAATGCTGCCTGTTAGAATGTAAATGTGATCCCCTACAGCTGCTAAATAGGCAGTCACACAGACTCAGCTTGCCAGCTGTGCTTCTTTCTAGCTCAGTGGTTCTCATCATCTGCTTTTGAGCAAGCGTGATGGTCCAATGTTACATTCAGTTACAGACAGTTCCCCCCCTTCAACTTTCAATGCAAAAAAGTTAACGGGAATAATTTTCTCAATTAAAAAAAATCTTCCATAAACTCTATTTAAATCCCTTTTTACTTGCTACTGCTTATTGTTAATAAAATTAGTCCCAAATTCCTATATAATTATTTCAAATATGAGTATCTAAATTCCAACATTTCTTATGGTGTCATGGAAAGAAAGAGAGGTGGTTAGGATTTCTGTGTCCTTAATCAGCTTGAGAAGCATTGAATTATTACAAATCTCTGTTCCTTGGTTCAGGGATTCACAACTCTGGCTGCGCCTTCTCCTGGAAAGCTATGTTAAAAATGGAGGGTTCCATGAGGAAGCAAAAGCTCCCCGAGGAATTATAACATGAACAGACTGAAACTAGCCCATGAACAGGTGTTTGAGACTTACAGAGTTAAATTGCCTACCCTGCTATGCACTTGCAAAAGAGATAGGGAATGAGAAAAGGAGAGGGGAGGAAAAGCGATGGAGTTTTGTGTACCATAATTAAACCAGTTCTAGCCTTGGGCAGTTTGAAGAAGGCAGAGTCGGACGCAAGGGGAGGAGTCCTTGACCTGGTATCCTGGGAGGAGGAAGACAACACTTTACTGTCAGAAAAGAAGGGGAGCCTGTGTGGCTCGGTCTGTTAAGAGACCGATTCTTGATTTTGGCTCAGGTCATGATCGTGAGATTGAGCCCGTATTGGGCCCCACGCTCAGCACATATTCCGCTTGAGATTCTCTCTCTGCCTCTCTGCCCTTCCCCCCACTAAAATAAATAAATAAAATCTAAAAAGGAAAAAGAAAAGAAAGGAAGACTGAGGACGCCTGTGTCCACATCACCTAACTGTTCTAAAAAAATCCTTCTTAAAAGGATGAGGATGTAAATCAATCAATAACTTTGTTGTTGCTTCAGGAAGTCTCTGCAAACCAATTTGTCTGGACCAATGCTTTGCTCGTTAGTGTGCTTACCCAACATAGTTTATTCCTCAGACTCACTTCAAGACCTCACCTCATTGTGCTGCCAGTCCTAAGTGATTATCTCATAAGCCAGACCCAATAACAATCATTTCCTTACCTTGAAAGATCTGTCTTATACCACTTAAGCCCAGACCCCAAACCTCTATAAATATCCTCCCAAGCTTCTCCTTATGGGACACTATTAAGGTTCTATCAAGATAGTATTTCCCCCTTACTGCATTAAGTAAGACTCGTGAAATATGGTAGATTAGGGCCATATGTCCATCCAGTCATATATTACTACCTTCTCCTGCTCAGAAATGAAAAAGCTGTTTCTGAATATTTGCCAGAACATGGTGAAATACATTCTAAACAGCAAATTTATTTTCTCTCACTTATTTAGTTATGCTTGCTAATTAATGAGTCCAATACCAACTGCATAGGGATTCTGGGTGTGTTGATGATACTTTTGAATAAATTAAAAGAAACAAATGTACTTGGTTGGCCAAGGAGCCCAAGTTTCAAAGTGAAACTGCATTGCCTCTTTTCTCAAGGGAAATTGAAAGAGCTCTACACAGAGAAGTAGAGCTAGTACAAATGGGAATTCTATAGCCTCATATGCTGGTGCTCCCTGCTTAAATTATTATTTCCAGTTTCATCATGTCAAAGAAGTAGAGACTTGTGCTATTGATGATGATTCTATCTTCACAAAATACGAAGATGAATTTGGTGTTTGGACTTTTCTTCACCAATGCTTTGTCTGTCACACTGTTCTGTTTGCAAATGAAGACTCTGCTTTTTGGTTTTATCCATTTTAAAATGAAGTAGCCCTTTTCATACTTATAGTGGCATATGGCATACTCCAGCAGACAGCAAGGTGACATTTATATTCATTTCCCACATTGCGATAATTTCTGCCTGTCAGATCCATCTCTAAGGGGCCCAGAGAATTTTGCTGTTTAAACACAAAGAAGGGAAATAAATACCCTTTCCAACCTAGCAACAAAACCTCTAACGGTCAATGAGCCTCTGCTGTGGGTGGGAACTATGCTAAGCATTTACCCATCTTAACTCATGGATCCTCACAAGAGTCTTATGAATTAGTACTATTATGAACATGATTTTAAGGTGGGAAAGTGGAAGCAGAGAAAGTCTAGGTGTATTTCCCAATGATAGCAGCTAGGATGTGGGGAACTGGGGTGGGATCTCTACTTGCTGTTTCTATAACCTGTGCACTTAACCACATTCCCTATTATGGCCCAGAATTAATGCACTCCAGAATTTAGCTTACTAAACAAATCTAAAATATCTGCATTAGGATTACTTCACCATTTTTTCCTTAAGAGATAGGAAAAGGAATGCCTCCCCATTTCAGATTATGTAACTAAAGGGGTGGGTTCTTCTAAGTAAAGGGGTCGTCTACCCACAGGCAAATGGAAGCTTCTACTTCCAATGATTGACATATATTACAAGGTCCATAAGTACCTGTGAACACATGAACAAAGTTAATCTCTACTTGCCAAGAGGGCTCCCCTCCTTCTCTTGGGTCCTAAAGTCACCTGGACCAGAATCACCACAGAGTTATTACCTTTGTACTCATCAGGGCTGGGTGTCAGCTGACCAGACCTCTTCTTGGTTCCCTTTAGACCACAACTGGCTGTGTGTTGCTATATTCTGGAACTTTTCCTCTTTCTATCCCATTTTTCCATAAGGAGATGCTTATCCCCTTCCTTATATCCAAAATAATGTGTTTAGTGGTTTTATACATTTACAATCCATTTTTTCCTTCATGTAGTGTAAGATTAATCCATTCTTTTTTACTTACAGTAGATTGTTGTCCATGGCACAATAAAAGTGGAAGAAAGAAAGATGAGATTGGATTAACCCTACAAGTGAGATTGTATGAAGTCTGAAAATCTTCAAGAAGAAAACTGAAAGATTATTGTTTTTTTAGTTTTATTTTATTTTTTTTAAAGATTTTATTTATTTGACAGAGAGAGACACAGTGAGAGAGGGAACACAAGCAGGGAGAGTGGGAGAGGGAGAAGCAGGCCTCCCGCCGAGCAGGGAGCCCGACGTGGGGCTCGATCCCAGGACCCTGGGACCATGACCTGAGCCAAAGGCAGAGGCTTAGCGACTGAACCACCCAGGTGCCCCAGATTATTGTTTTTTAAATAACTGGGTATATTTTCCAAGTGGCTTAGATGCTCTGGAAAAGAGGTGGAAGCTATTTTACTTTCAATGTACACCTGTTCAAGCTCATAAATCACTGTACTACAACTTTGGTTCTCATCCTCCTCACACACCCCGACTTAATTTGCAAAATGCAAAGATGCATGCTTCATCTGTGGGTGAACGAGTGTGTTTAATTGGCAAGTTGTCACAATTTCTTGTAATTATGGTTTTTTAACTATGTGAAAAAAGACAAATGGTAAATTATAGTAACATCATTTGTCATTTGGTGTAATGATGATCTCTGAATTATAAGTGCTGTGTGCACTAATGCATCTGTTATTTCTCTATGACAAATAGGATGATCAAAACCTTTAATAGATCGTAGCCTTTTCTCCTGACAGGTTTATTTATTCTTTTTTCCGTGTTTAGAAAATTCCTTCCCACTCATCAGCCTCTGTACTAGATCCTGGATGGAGAGCAAACCAAGCTTATCTCTGGAAAGTAGACCGAAGTAAGATTACTATCCCAACAGGTGCAAGGGATGTTCTTGCAGAATCTGAGGAGGACACTTGGGTAATTAAAACCACTCTTTATTTAGTCCCAATTCTTTGCTAGGTATGAATTATTTTCCTTGTCATCTTCAGGAAAATGAAGGCTTGAGGACCAAGTGAGTGGGCTTCACATGAGGTCATTGAGCAAAGACACAAACCTTGTCTGCAACCTACATACAGATTCATGTGGGTTACCCTGCCACTTGAGCCAACTGAAAAATGTGTGTGCGTGTATGTGCATGTGTGAGATGTGCCTTAATTTGCCTTAATCATGCATTACATAAAACTATCAAAATTAGGGGCTGTAATAAGACCAAAAGCAAAGCTCCAAATAATTGTTCTGGGGGGCAGATGATGGGAGAGAAGGGAGACTGGAGGACAATGACAAGCACTTGAATTTACTACATCCTATTTCTTCTATTTAAAAAAAAGAGGAAAAGAAGGAAAGAGAGCAAAGTTATCAAAGTTATTATACTTGGTGAAATATATTTAAGTAGGCTATGATATTCATGTTACGTGTTTGTTTCTTTTCTTCTGCATCTCTTTTGCTCCATTGCCATCATCATTTGGTTGGGCTGTTTCATGGAGTTCCCTCTTCTCTCTTTCTCTGGCATGAGTTGAGGACATTCAGTGACTCGCCCAAGTCATGGAGAATGAGCTTATCTTACAGGGTGAGAAGATTCTATTAAGCATGATTTACTCTCTGTGAAAATAAGATCAACCTATCTCTCCTGAGAACACATTCTTAGAAAACCCTATGAACAGCTGTCTGATTTCTGAAGGTGATAGATTAAGAAAATATTACAAAAGGCAGAAGCTACATCAACATCTTAATGTAAGTAAGGGTATGTTTATACATTGTTAACTGCTCAAGGGCGTGACAAGAGGAAAATTAAAGCTAAGTGTTAAGAACCACTGTCTATTGAAGATCACTCAGTAAGGAGGGTGAAATATTCTGAAATTATAATGAAAGTTTTAATAATCAAAATATAATTTCCCAGTCATGTTTTACCAGGAAATAGGTTTTGTATAGTACATCGCTCTTTATTAAAAACTTAATATAGTAGGTGATTATTATTCATTGTACTATGTCATCCATTTTTTCAGAGTTTTTATTTCTCACTGTAGTTAATTGTATCACTAACAGTAAGGTTATAATTTAAAATATGATATTGGCCATATGCAATGTGGTATCCTGGATTTGGTTCTGGAGTACAGAAAGGGCTGTAGTGTAAAAACTGGTGAAGTTTGAGTAAAGTCTGCAGTTTCCTTGATAATAATGGACCAATGTTGGTTTCTTAGCTTTGACGAATATACCTAGCCAATGTAAGATATTAACACTATCACAAATTCGTGAAGGATGTAGGGGAACTCTCTGTATTGTCTTTATACCTTTTCTGTAAACCTAAGATTATTCTAAAATAAAAAGTTTATGACAGAATTTTATTTTGAGGACTAGGGGCTTAGGCTAAACATGCAATCAATTAGGCTGAACTCAAAAACTTTCTTTTCCTCAATGTTTGTTTTTGAAAATCTTAAATAAAACGATAGGAATTTTTTTTTTTTTTTTGCCTGGTAAATATACCTGACTTATAAGTGAGAGTCCAGTGCCTTAGATCTTGTTTCATTCATTCATTCATTCATTCATTCATTCATTCATTTCTCTTTGCTTTTTTCTCTAATGTACTTTGGCACCAGTGTAGTCTGACCTCAATAGTCTTCCTTTGCAGGCCTATTCCCTCTGCCTTGTATGGGGTCCCCTTTCTGTCCCTCTCTTTATCTTTACCAATGTAGATAACTGGATCTATTTCTCTGTGGAGTCTCCCCAACAACCCCTGCTCCCCATACTTGGCCATTCCTTCTTTTCCTCATGACACATGGTCTCTTCCTTGTCTTTGTATCACTTGTACTTTGTCCAGGGCCTTGCACACAATCGGAGCTTTGCAAATGTGTGCTCACAGCTTTGACCTTCTTAAGGCAAAGCAAGTTCATGCTCAGTTGGTAAGCTGCACAAAATGGGACCTGGTTATATTTCCATTCATTGATGTTTTGCTAAGTAGTTTCTGGGGTTTTACTGAATAATGTGTTATACTGATTTCCAAAGCAATTTAATGTGACCTTTGTTTGTAATGCCATTTTCGATTAAATTTTGTCTGAAGCTCATTTTCTGAGAAGTTTCCATTTCCCTAAAGGTTCCCGCCACCTGATAATTTTAGGTTTTACAATGATAATCTACAATGTGGATAACCGGGGAAAGAATTCCTTCTTCAAAAAATGCTTTTTTTTTTGAAACAAGGAATGAAATTGGGACACAATTTTATTTGTTCATATTTTTATTCTAAACATCATTCTTGAATTGTCCAGGTTTGAATAACTTATTTATTCACTTGACAATATTTGTTGACCACTTACTTTGTTCCAAGTGTTGCCGTGGGGATAAAACAGTGACAACAGACAAACAGGGGCCCCCCACCCCCACCTGAGTTCCCATTCTAGGATAGGTGTGTATGCCGACTGGGTGGGGGCAGTCAGTAAACAAGAGAAACAAAGTGGGAGATATAGAGTGACAGACTGGGGGCAAGTGTCCATTGTCTAGTGCAGTTGGGGATGGTTATTTGGGAAGTAATATCTGAACTTAGATTTGAAGGAAGGAAGAGATTTGGGCTCCTGAAGAACAAGCAGCCAGCATTCCAGGCAGAGGGGACACAATTGCAAAGGTCCTTGGACAACAATGAGTCTGAACAGGGCTGAGTCTGAACTAGGGCCAGAACAAAAGTCCTAGTGGCTTCAATTTAGTGACCACCGGGCAGCTAGTACTGATGGAAGTTGGAGCAGTCAGCAGGGCTGCTTTGCTTTGTTTGCTTGAACCACATAAGCCAAAGTTCTTGCTTACTTATTCTAGTGGATTCCATGGAGGATACAGAGAAAAGCACAACGCATTCTCTCTTCCCAAGGAGCTCAGAGTCTAGTTGGGTTAGCAGACTGTGCATGGTTAACTCCAATATGCACAGTATTTGAGGGTGGCCCTTAGATGTACACAGGGTGGTGTGTGAGTTCGGAAGAGAAAAGGAGTCCTCCCAGCCAAGGGACAGCCACACGATTTGTAGCTGCCACACTGCCATGCAAGTGTGGCCTATTCAACCTCCTCTGAACTCCTGAGTGTATTGGAGACATGAGCAATCCTACAATAAGCCTTTGGCAAAGTGCCATAAACCATGTTTCAAACCAAAGTTAAACAGACAACATAAAGAGACAGAATGCCTGGGCAAAACCAATCATCCCAACCATGTTCATGTTTGAGGGACCTTCTCTTTTCGGTTTAGATCCCCAGATTTTCTGGGGCTCACTGGAAATGCCATTACAGGGAGCAACCCAGGAATATTCTCTCTCTTCTATCTCTAAGGGGTCTGTTCCCTGCCGGTTGTGCCCTCATTCTCCTGACTACTTGGTGAGACACCTTTGCTCCTTTTTAGGAGAAGCTTTGCACCCCACCAAAAATTGTCTGCCATGCATAGTAAGTACAAAAACCTGCATATCACCAAGGTGCTCTCTGAAGCACCTGGGGGCTGAGGGACTTGGTGATTTTCTTTGATGGCTGCTATCTTGTCTTGCATCTTGCCATTTTGTTATTTCTCCTGTCCTCTTCAGATATTTATGATGGGTGGCCTTTAAACTGGGCACACGTATCCCTGTGGGCACAGGAATATTTTCCAGGGAGCATGGATAGCTATAAGAGCATCAAGTTCTAGATTTTCAGCTTCCATCTGTACTCTTCTCTAAGGTTAATCTGCCTGAGATTCCATCTGTGTTTCTTCACTTTCTTTTTCTTTTTTTTTAAAGATTTTATTTATTTATTTGACAGAGAGAGAGAGAGACACAGCAAGAGAGGGAACACAAGCAGAGAGAGTGGGAGAGGGAGAAGCAGGCTTCCCGCTGAGCAGGGAGCCTGATGTGGGGCTCAATCCCAGGACCTCGGGATCACGACCTGAGCCTAAGGCAGATGGTTAACGACTGAGCCACCCAGGTGCCCCTTCACTTTCTTTTTCTAATTGCTTTTCCCACTTTCCTGGAGTTGGGGGAGGCAAGCATCTCTCAGATATCTAGAGTTTACCAAAATGCTGTAACCCCAGGTGGAAAAACCTGTTGGGTATCCAACAGAAGGACAACTCAAGACTGTTTCCCTCAGAGGGGGAGGGCTTTGTTTCAGCTAGGAAACACCCGGACAAGGCCACATCCCATAGTCAGATAGTTAACACCTCGGAATTGAAGCCCAGCAGGGAGACGTTCATGGAGCAGGTGCATATTAACAAATTTATCTAAATTTAAAAAATGAAGTTAGATGTTTTTTCCTCAGAACTTAAGCCCCTTTGGCTGGTTGGCTTGACAGTGAGGACCAGAACTGTCCAGAAATTGAATAAACTGATTGGATAAATGGATTTGATCACAATACATTTAAAGGACTATAAAACATGTACTAGACATGGGCACACATCTTTGGTAATTATTAGAATTATGATAAAAATTTTCAGATGTTGCCTAAAAATATGTGAAGCTTCCACAGGTTGCACTCCAGTCACATGGGATTTATGAACAAAACAGTGTTCATTGTTCAGTCTCCTGTCTCCACTGAGTTATCCCCTTTCTCTTTGTATATTTCCTCCATCAGTCTTAATGTGTGGATAGCAGCCATTCCTCAAAATTTGTATACGAGATAGAAATAAAATTATTTAAAAAAAAGATTTGAGTTTCTAGAACACCACAGTGCACTTGTTCACCTGAAATTTGATACATTTACAAGGTCTTTGCACAGATGGATTAAAGTTGATTGCATGGCTCTTTTTCATATCCTGGCATGATCTACTTTTACAGACATTATACTTAAGGTATTCAGTGTGCATTTTCAAGGAATCAAAGCCTTAGGGAATTAAATGGTTGCATAAACTAGTGGATTATTAATGAGCCTGCAGCTCAGTAGAAAGATAATTAAGAGTTCATTCAGAGAGAGATCCAATTCAGAGCAGGAGCTCAGAAGATAGAGGCATAGACTCAGCCCTTAAGTCCTGAACAAAAGGCTTCCCTAAAATTTGGTTCCTTCTACATGAAAGCAGATTCAACTCAGTTGTCAGAAATATCCTCGCCTAAAGGGAAAGTTATTTTTAATGTATGTCTTGTAATATTTATACCCAAGTGCCAAAGGGAGAGTTGTGGTATAACCTGGGGATTAGTTCAGTCATACACTTGAGATGAAATGTAGCACCCAGGAATACACTTTTCTGCTGAGATCTATCAAAGCCTCAGTACCAGGGGCACACCTTCCCCTCCAGTGGGTGACATGACAAATGAACTCCAGAGATCAGAGACTTGCTGAGACGGGACAGACATGGTATAATTACATATTTCCCCCTTCTTTGAACCCTAGAACTAGATATGCACAAAGGAAAGTTATCTTAATGAGTGAAAAAAAAGCAGCGTAGGGAGCAAGATCAAGACAAGTGAGTATCACATGAGCAGACAACACTTTGGCCCTGCTGGAAGCCATTGTGATACCAGGTAAGATGGAATTGCTGAGAATTTGTGAAATGTGTTCACAAAAGCAAAGATGTAAGAAAGACCTGAGGAAAAAGGGACAGAGATTCAGGGAAAGAGTGAGGGAGGAGAGATCGAGTGCCAAAACTTGGAATGCCAAAATTTTGTACTAATATGGTAGGGAATGGACACAACCATGACTATGTAGGGATTAGAATCTGAAAGACCAAAGGGATTTTGCCAAAGCAGGAAGCAAACAATTTGAAGAGAGGTAGAATATATAGTCACCATGAGAGACAATAGCCATGGGATAATACTATGGTTCCGTGCAGAGGTCAGCAAGCTATGGGTAATGGGTCACTCTGACCCACAGTTAGATGATTGAAAAAAAAATAAAAATAAGAACAATGTTTCATGATGTGTAAACATTATGTGATTTTTAAATTTCATCCAAAATAAAATTTAAGTTCCTCCTAGGAATTGTACCTGTAGAAAATGCATGGGAACTTAAACAATAACCCACTTCTTTCCAGAGGTTTTGTAATATGATTCAAGTAGATTTTCTCCTTTGAGAAATGTACTGTGCTTCGTGAATTTGGATTTGGACTGGAAACTCGGCAACTATTTCAAGAACTGTAGTACAGTGGGAAGCACACACTTGTGTATCCATAAATCACAGGTGGTCTAGAGCCAGATAGAGGAATGCCTCTACTCACATGGAATAAAGATACTCTTTTCCACACCGAGAGAAAATAACCAAATGAAAGGCTATTTTCTAAATTTTAAGTTTCTCAAATTAACATCTAATACAAAACGTTAATGAAAAAAACTTTGAAAATACTAATCAAATATCCAGGTAGTTCTTTCAAGGTCAGTTTTCATATTTTCTTGTAGAAACACTTTCTAAATTTTATGATGAAATTCAATAAATTAATATTTCATAATGTGCTATAGAAAGTGGTGTGACTTACCAGTGTTCTGTCACCTAAATAAATTTGAAAGCTACTTATTAAAAATGCTCACCTGTAAGTAAATTGGAGTCTTTTAATTGCCTTGTTACATCTGTTGATTTATCTATCATCTTTGTGCCTACTGTGTCCTTGACATAGTAACACTGTAACAGCACTCACACTTCATTCTGGGGAAAGGAAAGAAGGTGCAGGAGGGAGAGAGGGAGAAAGGGAGAGAGGGAAAGAGAAAGAGGAAGGGAGAGAGAAAAAAGAAAGAAAGAAAGAAAGAAAGAAAGAAAGAAAGAAAAGAAAGAAAGAAAGAAAGAAAGAACGAACAAGAAAGAAAGAAAGAAAGAAAGAAAGAAAGAAAGAAAGAAAGAAAGAAAGAAAGAAAAAGAAAAAGAAAGAAAGAAAGAAAAAGGAAGCAAAGAAAAAAAGAAAGAAGAGGAAGGAAGGAAGGAAGGAAGGAAGAAGGAAGGAAGGGAGGAAGGGAGGAAGAAAAAATATTTCATAATGTTTTCAGCAAGTTAACATTCATTTTGGATCTGATTCACAGCAGATTAATTTTTTGTCCCATTATGATTCAACACCATCACTGGTCTAAGCTCATACTCTTTTTTATTTAATTTACTTTTATTTTGTTTTTTAATTAATTAGTTAATTAATTAATTAATTAATTATAGAGAAAATGAGCAGGGGTAGGGGCAAAGGGAGAGGAAGAGAGAGAATCCCAAGCAGACTCTGTTCTGAGCACAGAGCCCTATGGGGGGCTTGATGCCATGACTCTGAGATCATGAACTGAGCCAAAACCAAGAGCTGGACATTTAACCTACTGAGCCAGCCAGGAGCCCCATATTTTATTTTGTTTTTAAAATTTGGTCCTCTGTACTCTTTATTCCCAATTCTACTTCTCCTGTTTTATTCTTCTCCATTGGCATCTACTGTTGGTAGTTACTGTATGTCCTTCCTTCCACTCCATCTTCTGTATAATAATTTTCATGGATATATCTATTAACTATATACAGTAATTGTTTTTGGGGGGTGTGTTCTTGCTAATCTACTTAAGGAGTATTGTAGTTCTGATTTTTTCACTTACAATGTTTCTGAGATCTATCCATCTTAATATATATTTAGACCTAGTTATTTCTTTAGATTATATTATATCACACCACTTGAATATGATAATTTACAAAATGTTATCCCCTCATTCCTATTTAAGTTGTTTTTCATTTATTGTCATTACACATCAGGCTGTGAGAAATCTCCACATAAATGGGAGGTTTTAAAATGGTATATATCCAGGAGTGGAATTGCTTTAAGATAATGTTTATAATTTAAACAAATACTTCCAAATTTCTCTGCAAAATGGCCAATTTTCACTCCCATTAGCAGTGGGTGAGGGTTTCTCATATCATCAGCATTTGAAATTATTTCACTTGTAATTTTTTTTTTGCCAAGCTGATCACTAGTACACTCATTACTTATTATTTCTTTTAAATGAAATTTTCTCTTATTTAGTGAGGTGGACCTTTTTTTTTTTCCATACCATTGGGTTTCACTATTATTGAATTGCCTGTTTATCTCCTTTGCTCAAAATTTTAAAAATATGGTTGGCTTGTTTTTTCTCCCTAAATAATTTATAAGATATACATATATACACATGCTGCCTCCTGAAACATATTCTTTATGACTTGTCAGTAGGAAGCATGGTAACTATTGTCTTTTTATCCCTCCTTTAATTGTGTTTACATTTCTTAATCAGAAACATTTCCTTTTTAACAGTGGTGCCAAATCATAATTGACATCAGTAAACTGCACATAATTAAATTATGCAATTTGATGAATGTTGACTCCCTTTAGGGTGGTTATATACACCCATGAAGCTATCACCATGATCAAGATGATTAATATATCCTTCACTCCCAAAAGGTTCTTTAAGCCTTTTTGTAATCTCTCCCTCCAGGATCTCTGTGTCCACCATTCCCACATCCCACTTCTAGGCAACCACTGATCTGGTTTCTGTTCCTATAGATTTTATTTTTTCAGATTTTTTTAGAAGAGTATATAAATTTCATAAATAGAATCATAGAGTATGTATTGATCATACAGACTGTATGTATAGCATGTATGACTTTATACATGCTTTTTTCACTTGGTTGAATTACTTTGCAATTTATTCATGTCATGGCCTTTATCAATAAATCATTCCTTTTCACTGAGGAATAGCATTCCATTGTATTGATATACCAAAGTTTGTTTACCCAGGTTTACCCATGCATCAGATTATGCATGGATAAACCTGTTTCCAGGTTTTGATTCTTACCAAAAAGCTGCTATAAACATTTGTATAAAATTTATATGGATATAAGTTTTTATTTCTCTTGGGTAAATACTTAGGATTGAAATGGTTTGTTAATATAGTAAGTGAATGTTAAACTTCAAAGGAAGTGCTAAGCTGTTTTCCTAGTGGTTATACCATTTCACGTTCTTCTCAGAAATGTACAGTTAGTACTTTCACAGTATTTTGTTTTTATATCATTTTACTTTTAACATACTTCTGTCTTTGTATTTAAAGTGAGTCTTTTTTAAACAACATAGAATTGGGTACTTTTTAATTATTCCAGCCTGGCAATCTTGTCCTTTCATTTGCAATATTTAATCCATTAATATTTGGTGTAATTACTTATATATTTGAAGTTAAGTCTTTCATCTTACTAATTGTATTTTACTTGTTCTGTCTGTATTTTGTACCTTTATTTCTTTGTTCTTTTGTTTCTACCTTTTTTAATTACTCAAATGCTTTTGTATTATTTTATATTATCACTTCAATTAGCTTTATAATTCTAGATAATCTTATAATTCCAGCTAATATAATTCATATATATGTGTATATATATACATTTTTGTATGTATATATTCACTGTACAGATTGCAACATATCCTTGACTAAAGTCTCTCTCCAATTAGTATCATTTTACTTCCTAAACTATTAAAGAATTTCTGATAGATATATCTATTTTCCCTTCCCTGACATATTTTGCCCTCATGACATATTTTGCTTCTTTTTCAAGGATGTTTTGGCAATTATGAGTTCCTTGAAATTTCATATGAATTTTATTTTATTTTTTATTTATTTATTTTTTTGCTGAGTGAAATAAGTCAATCATATGAATTTTAGAATCAGCTTGGCAATTTCTACAAAGACAGCTAGGATTCTGGTAGGGATTGCATCTAATCTATAGATAAATTTGTGGAATATTAACAATATAAATCTTTTGATCCATGAGCATGAGATATTTCCCTATTTGTTTAAATCTTTTTAAAATTCCTTACAGCAATATTTGTAGTTTTCAGTTACAGATCTTGCACTTTTCTTCATTTTATTTCTAAGTATTTTGTTTTAGATGCTATTGGAAATGGAATTACTTTCTTCTTATAATTTTTGTATTGTTCATTGCAACTTATAGAAATACCATTGATTTGAATATCTTGATCCTGTATCTTTCAACCTTGGTGAACTCATTTATTAGTTCTAATATTTTTTAGTGTATTATTCAGGATTTTTTGCATACATTACCTTGTGATCTGTGAATAGAAATAGTTTTTTTATTGTTATGTTAATCACCATATATTACATCATTAGTTTTTGGTGCAGTGTTCCATGATTCATTGTTTGTTCATAACACCCAGTGCTCCATGCAGAACGTGCCCTCCTCAATACCCATCACCAGGCTAACCCATCCCCCTACCCCCCTCCCCTCTAGAACCCTCAGTTTGTTTTTCAGAGTCCATCATCTCTCATGGTTCGTCTCCCCCTCTGACATACTCCCCTTTTCTTCCTCTCCTGTTATCTTCTTCTTTTTCTTTTTTCTTAAAATATGTTGCGTTATTTGTTTCAGAAGTACAGATCTGTGATTCAACAGTCTTGCACAATTCACAGCGCTCACTGTAGCACATACCCTCCCCAATGTCTATCACCCAGCCACCCCATCCCTCCCACCCCCAACCACTCCAGTAACACTCAGTTTGTTTCCTGAGATTAAGAATTCCTCATATCAGTGAGGTCATGTGATACATGTCTTTCTCTGATTGACTTATTTCACTCAGCATAACACCCTCCAGTTCCATCCACGTCGTTGCAAATGGCAAGATCTCATTCCTTTTGATGGCTGCATAATATTCCATTGTGTATATATACCACCTCTTCTTTATCCATTCATCTGTCGATGGGCATCTTGGCTCTTTCCACAGTTTGGCTATTGTGACATTGCTGCTATAAACATTGGGGTACACGTACACCTTCGGGTCCCTACATTTGTATCTTTGGGGTAAATACCCAGTAGTGCAATTGCTGGATCGAACGGTAGCTCTAATTTCAACTGTTTGAGGAACCTCCATACTGTTTTCCAGAGTGGTTGCATCAGCTTGCATTCCCACCGAAAGTGTAGGAGGGTTCCCCTTTCTCCACATCCCCGCCAACATCTGTCGTTTCCTGACTTGTTAATTTTAGCCATTCTGACGGGTGTGAGGTGGTATCTCATTGAGGTTTTGATTTGGATTTCCCTGATACCGAGCGATGTTGAGCACTTTTTCATGTGCCTGTTGGCCATTTGGATGTCTTCTTTGGAGAAATGTCTGTTCATGTCTTCTGCCCATTTCCTGATTGGATTATTTGTTCTTTGGGTGTTCAGTTTGATAAGTTCCTTATAGATTTTGGATACTAGCCCCTTATCTGATATGTCATTTGCAAATATTTTCTCCCATTCTGTCGGTTGTCTTTTGGTTTTGTGGACTGTTTCTTTTGCTGTGCAAAAGCTTTTTATCTTGATGAAATCCCAATAGTTCATTTTTGCCCTGGCTTCCCGTGCCTTTGGCGATGTTTCTAGGAAGAAGTTGCTGCGGCTAAGGTCGGAAAGGTTGCTCCCTGTGTTCTCCTTTAGGATTTTGATGGACTCCTGTCTCACGTTTAGGTCTTTCAACCATTTGGAGTCTATTTTTGTGTGTGGTGTAAGGAAATGGTCCAGTTTCATTCTTCTGCATGTGGCTGTCCAATTTTCCCAACACCATTTGTTGAAGAGACTGTCTTTTTGCCATTGGACATTCTTTCCTGCTTTGTCAAAGATAAGTTGACCATAGAGTTGAGGGTCCATTTCTGGGCTCTCGATTCTGTTCCATTGATCGATGTGTCTGTTTTTGTGCCAGTACCATACTGTCTTGATGATGACAGCTTTGTAATAGAGCTGGAAGTCCGGAATTGTGATGCCGCCAGCTTTGCTTTTCTCTTTCAAGATTCCTCTGGCTATTCTGGGTCTCTTCTGGTTCCATACAAATTTTAGGATTATTTGTTCCATTTCTTTGAAAAAAGTGGATGGTATTTTGATGGGGATTGCATTGAATGTGTAGATTGCTCTAGGTAGCATTGACATCTTCACAATGTTGATTCTCCCAATCCATGAGCATGGAACGTTTTTCCATTTCTTTGTGTCTTCTTCAATTTCTTTCATGAGTATTTTATAGTTTTCTGAGTACAGATCCTTTGCTTCTTTGGTTACATTTATTCCTAGGTATCTAATGGTTTTGGGTGCAAATGTAAATGGGATAGACTCCTTGATTTGTCTCTCTTCTGTCTTGTTGTTGGTGTATAGGAATGCCACTGATTTCTGTGCATTGATTTTATATCCTGCTACTTTACTGAATTCCTGTATGAGTTCTAGCAGTTTTGGGGTGGAGTCTTTTGGGTTTTCCACATACAGTATCATATCATCTGCAAAGAGTGAGAGTTTGACTTCCTCTTTGCCGATTTGGATGCCTTTGATTTCTTTTTGTTGTCTGATTGCTGTGGCTAGGACTTCTAATACTATGTTGAATAGCAGTGGTGAGAGTGGACATCCCTGCCGCGTTCCTGACCTTAGGGGAAAAGCTCTCAGCCTTTCCCCATTGAGAATGATATTCGCTGTAGGTTTTTCATAGATGGCTTTTATGATATTGAGGTATGTACCCTCTATCCCTATACTCTGAAGAGTTTTGATCAAGAAAGGATGTTGTACTTTGTCAAATGCTTTTTCTGCATCTATTGAGAGGATCATATGATTCTTGCTCTTTCTTCTGTTAATGTATTGTATCACGTTGATTGATTTGCGGATGTTGAACCAGCCTTTCAGCCCAGGAATAAATCCCACTTGGTCATGGTGAATAATCCTTTTAATGTACTGTTGGATCCTATTGGCTAGGATTTTGGTGAGAATTTTTGCATCCATGTTCATCAAGGATATTGGTCTGTAATTCTCTTTTTTGATGGGGTCTTTGTCTGGTTTTGGGATCAAGGTAATGCTGGCCTCATAAAATGAGTTTGGAAGTTTCCCTTCCATTTCTATTTTTTGGAACAGTTTCAGGAGAATAGGTATTAATTCTTCTTTAAATGTCTGATAGAATTCCCCTGGGAAGCCATCTGGCCCTGGGCTTTTGTTTCTTGGGAGATTTTTGATGACTGTTTCAATTTCCTTAGTGGTTATAGGTCTGTTCAGGTTTTCTATTTCTTCCTGGTTCAGTTTTGGTAGTTGATACATGTCTAGGAATGCACCCATTTCTTCCAGGTTATCTAATTTGCTGGCATAGAGTTGCTCATAATATGTTCTTATAATTGTTTTATTTCTTTGGTGTTGGTTGTGATCTCTCCTCTTTCATTCATGATTTTGTTGATTTGGGTCATTTCTCTTTTCTTTTTGATAAGTCTGGCCAGGGGTTTATCAATATTGTTAATTCTTTCAAAGAACCATCTCCTAGTTTCGTTGATCTGTTCTACTGTTCTTTTGGTTTCTAGTTCATTGATTTCTGCTCTGATCTTTATGATTTCTCTTCTCCTGCTGGGTTTAGGCTTTATTTGCTGTTCTTTCTCCAGCTCCTTTAGGTGTAGGGTTAGGTTGTGTATTTGAGACCTTTCTTGTTTCTTGAGAAAGGCTTGTATTGCTATATACTTTCCTCTCAGGACTGCCTTTGCTGTATCCCAAATATTTTGAACAGTTGTGTTTTCATTTTCATTGGTTTCCATGAATTTTTAAAATTCTTCTTTAATTTCTTGGTTGACCCATTCATTCTCTAGTAGGATGCTCTTTAGCTTCCATGTATTTGAGTTCTTTCCGACTTTCCTCTTGTGATTGAGTTCTAGTTTCAAAGCATTGTGGTCTGAAAACATGCAGGGAATGATCCCAATCTTTTGGTACCGATTGAGACCTGATTTGTGACCTAGGATGTGATCAATTCTGGAGAATGTTCCATGGGCACTAGAGAAGAATGTGTATTCTGTTGCTTTGCGATGGAATGTTCTGAATATGTCTGTGAAGTCCATTTGGTCCAGTGTGTCATTTAAAGTCTTTATTTCCTTGTTGATCTTTTGCTTAGATGATCTGTCCATTTCAGTCAGGGGGCTGTTAAAGTCCCCCACTATTATTGTATTGTTGTCAATGTGTTTCTTTGCTTTTGTTATTAATTGCCTTATATAATTGGCTGCTCCCATGTTCGGGGCATAGATATTTACAATTGTTAGATCTTCTTGTTGGATAGACCCTTTAAGTAGGATATAGTGTCCTTCCTCATCTCTTATTACAGTCTTTGTTTTAAAATCTAGTTTGTCTGATATAAGGATTGCCACCCCAGCTTTCTTTTGGTGTCCATTAGCATGGTCAATGGTTTTCCACCCCCTCACTTTCAATCTGGGGGTGTCTTTGGTTCTAAAATGAGTCTCTTGCAGACAGCATATTGATGGGTCTTGTTTTTTAATCCAATCTGATAGCCTGTGTCTCTTGATTGGGGCATTTAGCCCATTTACATTCAGGGTAACTATTGAAAGGTATGAATTTAGTGTCATTGTATTACCTGTAAGGTGACTGTTAACTGTCTGTTGTCTGTGTTCATTTCTGCTCTTTGCTGCTTTTAGGTTCTCTCTTTGCTTAGAGGACCCCTCTCAATATTTCTTGGAGGGCTGGTTTCGTGTTTGCAAATTCCTTTAGTTTTTGTTTGTCTTGGAAGCTTTTTATCTCTCCTTCTATTTTCAATGATAGCCTAGCTGGATATAGTATTCTTGGCTGCCTATTTTTCTCCTTTAGTGCTCTGAAGATATCTTGCCAGTCCTTTCTGGCCTGCCAGGTCTCTGTGGATAGGTCAGTTGCCAATCTAATATTTCTACCCTTGTAGGTTACATATCTCTTCTCCCGAGCTGCTTTCAGGATTTTCTCTTTGTCTCTGAGACTCGTAAGTTTTACTATTAGATGTCAGGGTGTTGACCTATTATTATTGATTTTGAGAGTGGTTCTCTGTGCCTCCTGGATTTTAATGCCTGTTTCCTTCCTCACATTAGGGAAGTTCTCTGCTATAATTTGCTCCAATATACCTTCTGCCCCTCTCTCTCTCTCTCTTCTTCTTCTGGGATCCTAATTATTCTAATGTTGTTTCGTCTTATCGTATCACTTATCTCTCGAATTCTGCCCTCGTGATCCTGTAGTTGTTTCTCTCTCTTTTTCTCAGCCTCTTTATTTTCCATCATTTGGTCTTCTATATCGCTGATTCTCTCTTCTGCCTCATTTATCCTAGCACTTAGTGCCCCGATTTTTGATTGCACCTCATCAATAGCCTTTTTGATTTCGATTTGCTTAGATTTTAGTTCTTTTATTTCTCCAGAAAGGGTTTCTCTAATAACTTCCATGCTTTTTTCAAGCCCAGCTAGTATCTTTAAAGTCATGATTCTGAACTCTAGGTCCAACATCGTACTAATGTCCGTATTGAGTAGGTCCCTGGCTGACGGTACTACCTCTTGTTCTTTTTGCTGAGGTGATTTCTTTCGTCTTGTCATTTTGTCCAGAGGAGAATATATGAATGAGAGAACAAAATGCTAACAGGTTTACAACGTCCCCAGCAAATATACTGTATACAAATCAGAAAAGACCTGAAACCAGGGGAAAAGAAAGGGAAAGAAAGAAAAAAGAAAGAGAAAAAGAAAAAAAAAAGAAAAAAAAGATAAAAACAAAAACAAAACAATACAAAAAAAGCAGAATATGATCAAATATGATCAGGCTAGTGCATAGATCAGTGCCACACACTAGTTTTTGGGCGTATTTTGGTCTGTTAGAAAGTAGTGCCTCCTAAAATTTTAAAGGAAGAAAGACATATATGTACAAAATAAGGGTTGATACAATGAAGGGATGGAAGATGACTGTAAAAATGAAAATTATAAAAGATTTTATAAAAGGACTTGGTAAGATAAGTTGTTTGAAAAAAGAAAGAAGATTTAAGAAAAAAAGAAAAAAAAAGGAAAAAGGGAGAGAATGTGATCAGGCAGGAGACTAGAACAAAGCCATACACTAGTGATTTAGGGTATATTTTGATCTGTTAGAAGAAACTGTACCTCAAAATTTTAAAGAGAGAACAACTTATATATATATGCCAAAAATAAGGGTAACTACTATGAAGGGATAAAATATGACTCTAAAAATGAAAAATAGAAAATGTTTTTTTTTTTTTTTAAAAAAGGGATTGATAAGATGTTGGTTGAAAAAGGGAAAAAGAAAAATAAAAAAAACAGTCAACAAAAATTAACTTTGATGAAATAATGAATCATGGTAAAAAAAAAAAAAAAAAGCCATGAATCTATGTGCAGTATTCCCCTAGCGCTGGAGTTCTCCCATTCTCCTTGATCTATCAACTTAGTTTTGGCTTGCTGGCTGTTTGTGCTGATCTTCTGGGGGAGGGGCCTGTTGCTGTGGTTTCCAAATGTCTTTGCCAGAGGCGGAATTGCCCCGCCCTTGTCGGTCCGGGCTAAGGAAGCTGCTCCGGTTTGCTCTCAGGAGCTTTTGTTCCCTGCAAGCTCTCGGTACAGCTTTGGAGGACCAGGGCAGAAATGGTGGCCTCCCAATCTCCACCCGGAGGAGCTGAGAACTCGGGGCCCCGCTCCTCAGTGTGCCCCCAGAGAAAAGCAGTCACTTCCGTGTCCCCGGTCTCCGGCCGCACTCCGTGCTCACCCGGCCGTGACCGAGCGGTGCTATCTCTGGCACCCGACCCCGCACGGAGTCTCCAAACCCAGCAGATCCCTGCAGTGCGTTCCCGCACCACTCCTCCCCGGGAAGGAAGGGGAGTCTCCCCGGATCTGCTGCTTGTTGGGTCCCTGCTGGGGGAGCCGTGCCCCGACTGGGCCGCAGATCACAGTTTATGGCAACCCGAGCTGAGAGCCCGCGCCTCGGCTCCGTCTCTGCAGCCGGCTTCCCCGCTCTGATACCTGGGAGCTCTGGCGCACTCAGGTACCCCCGGTCTCTCTGTGACCCCGAGGGTCCTGAGACCACACTGTCCCGGGTGGATTCCACCCCCGCTTAGCCACTGCAGCGACGTCCCTCCACCGAGCCAACTTCTAAAAGGTCCGATTTTGTGCTCCGCGGCTCTATCACTTGCCAGAAGCGGCCGGCGGAGGCCCCTCCCCAGCCGTCTATCCCGAATATCGCCTCGGATTCACTTCTCCGCACGCCCTACCTTCCAGTAAGTGGTCGCTTCTCTGTTCAGAGAGTTGTTGCTACTCTCCTGTTCGATCTCCTGTTGAGTTCATAGGTGTTCAGAATGGTTTGATCCCTATTCAGCTGAATTCCTGAGACCAGACGAAATCTAGGTCTCCTACTCCTCCACCATCTTGCTCCGCCCCTCCCTGTGAATAGAAATAGTTTTGCATCTTCTTTTTCAATCTGGATGCCTTTTAATTCTTTTTCTAACTTACTCGCCTGAATTAGAACCTCCAGTACAATGTTGAACACAAGTGGCAAGAACACACTTCCTTGCCTTGTTCCAGATCTCATGGGAAAAGCATCAAGACTCACAATAAAGTGGGACATTAACTGGATTTTTCAAAGATGACCTTCATCGGATTGAAAAAGTTCCCTTCTATTCCTGGTTTGTTTAGTGTTTTTATCATAGAAGTGGGTTGTATTTCATCAATGTGCTTTCTGCATTTATTGAGATGATTATATATATATATTTTTTTTATTCTATTGACATGATTTCTGGATGTTAAACCATGCTTACATCATCCCTGGGATACATTGTACTTGGTGATAGTATATAATTCTTTTTTTTTATATATTGACAGATTTGGTATACTGGTATCTTGTTAAAGATCTCTGTGGTCCATATTTCATAAGAGATACTGGTTTGTAGTTTTCTTTTTTCATGATGTCGTCATGTGGTTTTGGCATCAGGACAATACTGGCCTCATAAAATGATTTGAGAAGTGTTTACCTTTTCTACTTTTTTTTTTTTTTGCAAGCATTGGTGAAGTATTTGGTGTTTATTATTCTTTAAACATTAGGTAGAAATTACCACTGTGTAGACTTTTCTTTTTGGGTGTCCTTTTGCTTACTAATTCAAATATTTTTAACTTGTCTATTCACATTGGCTATTTCTTCTTGATTTGGTTTCAGTAGTTTATCTCTTTCCAGGAATTTATCAATTTTATCTAAGTTATCTAATTCATAGGGATAAAATTGAACATAGCTTTCCTTTATAATCCCTTTTATTTTTGCAAGGTTGAAAATATTCCCTCTTTCATTTCTGATTCTTATTTATGTATTTATTTATTTATTTTTTAAAGATCTTATTTATTTATTTGACAGAGAGAGATACTCAGTGAGAGAGGGAACACATAGGGGGAGTTGGAGAGGGAGAAGCAGGCTTCCCGCTGAGCAGGGAGCCCGATGTGGGGTTCGATCCCAGGACCCTGGGATCATGACCTGAGCTGAAGGCAGACACCTAACGATGGAGCCACCCAGGTGCCCCTCATTTCTGATTCTAGTGATTTGAGTTTTTGTACTTTTTTCTTGGTCAACTTAGCTAAATGTCAATTTTGTTGATTTTTTTTAAGTATCATACTTTTATTATCATTATTCTTGTTTTTCTAGTCTTTATTAACTTCTATTTATTTTTTATTTTCTTTTTCTTTTTTATTTGCTTTAGGCTCAATTTTCTCTTTTTTTCTGTCTTAAGATTTAAGGTTAGATTATTATTTGTGGTCTTTCTTATTTTTAATATAAATATTTAGAACAATCAATTTACCTATATATCTGCTTTGGCTGCATCACATAAATTTTAGAATGTTGTGATTTTATTATCATTTATCTCAAAGTATTTTCTATTTTTCCATTTAATTTCTTCCTTCACTGATTAGTTTTTTGGAGTGTATCATTTAATTTATACATACATTTTAGTTTCTCAAATTTCCTTCTGTTATTGATTTCTTCTTTTATTCCACTGTAGTAAAAAATAACGTATTTTGTTTTAACTTTATCTTTTTGAATTTATTGAGGTTTGTTTTTTGGGCTCTCATATGGTCTGTCCTGGACAATGTACCATGTGCACTTAAGTAGAATGTATATTCTGCTATTGTTGGTTGGAAGGTTTTATAGACATCTGTTAACTCAAGTTGGTTTAAAATCTTATTCAGGGGCCCGTGAGTGTCTCAGTCGGTTAAGCGGCTGCCTTCAGCTCACGTCGTGATCCCAGGGTTCTGGGATCGAGCCCCACATCCAGCTCCCTGCTCGGCGGAGAGCTTGCTTCTCTTCTCCCCCTGTCTGCCTCTCTGCCTACTTGTGCTCTCTCTCTATCTCTGTTAAATAAATAAATAAAAATCTTAAAAAAAATAAAGTGTTATTCAATTCCTCTATTTTATTTCTGATCTTCTGCTTAGTTGCTCTTTTCACTACTGAAGATGTGGTTTGAAGTCTGTACTATTGTTGAATGGTCTATGTCTTACTTGTTTCTGTCAGTTTTTTAGTTTATGTGTATAAGGGCTCTGTTTTAGGTGAATGTATATTTATAATTATTATATCCTCTCGGTGAATTGGCCCTTTATCACCATGAAATGTCTCTCTTTTTCTCTGGTAACATATTTTTGTTTTAAAATCTATTTTGTCTGAAATTATTGTAGCTACTCCAGCTTTCTTGTACAGTAGTCCCCTGTTATCCATGGTGGATATGTTCTAAGACCCCCAGTAGATACCTGAAACCATGGATAGTACTGAATCCTATATATACTACATTTTCTCCTATACATACATACCTATGATAAAGTTTAATTTATAAATTAGGCACAGTAAGAGAGTAACAACAATAATACAATAGAACCATTATAATATATTGTAATCAAAATTATATGCATGTGGTCTCTTTCTCTCAAAATATCTTGTATTGTACTCATCCTTCTTCTTGTGATGATATGAGATGATAAAATAAGATGAATGACATAGGCATTGTGATTCAGGATTAGGTTACTACTGATTTTCTGATGACATGTCAGAAGGAAGATCATAGGATTCTTGACCACAATTTACCACAGGTAACTGAAATCACAGAAAGCAAAACCATGGATAAAGGGGAAATACTGTATTTTCTGTTTCATGATATATTTTTTCCATCCTTTTACCTTCAATCTATTTGTATATTTGAATCTCAAGGGTATCTCTTGTAGAAAGTATATTGCTGGATCTTTTTTAAATCCGTTCTGCCAATGTGCTTTTTTTTCTTTTCTTTTTTTTCTGTTTCAGAAGAATTTATTTATTTAGATCATTTTTAGGGTCACAGCAAAATTAAGAAGATAGAGATTTCCCATATATCTCCTGATCCTACACACCCATAGCCTTCCTTATTATCAACATCCCCCCAACACAGTGGTACATTTGTCATATTTGATGAAACTGTATTGATGCATCGTGTTCACTCAAAGTCCATAGTTTACCTAATGGTTCACTTTTGATGTTGTATATTTCATGACTTTGGACAAATGTATAATGACATGTATCCATCACTATGGTTTCATACAGAGTATTTTCACTGCCCTAAAAATTCTCTGTGTTCTTCCTATTTATCCCTCCTTCATCCCTCGCCCCTGGAGACCACAGATCTTTTTACCTTCTCTGTATTTTTGCCTTTTTCAGAATGTCATATAGTTGGAATTATATGGTTTATCATTTTCAGATTGGCTTCTTTCACTTAATAGTATGAATTTTAAGGTCTTCCATGTCTTTTCATTTTTTGATAACTCATTTATTTTAGTGCTGAATAATATTCCATTGTCTGAATGTATCAGTTTATTTATCTATCTACTGAAGGACATCTTGGGTTGCTTCCGGGTTTGGATAATTATGAATACAGTTGCTATAAACATTTGCATGCAGGTTCTTGTGGGAACATAAGGGTTTTTTAAAATTAATTAATTAATTAATTAATTATATTTAAATTCAATTAATTAACATATAGTGTATTATTACTTTCAGAGGTAGAGTTCAGTGATTCATCAGTTTTATATAATATCCAGTGCTCATTACATCATGTGCCCTTCTTAATGCCCATCATCCAGTTACCCCATCCCCTCACCTCCCCTCCCTTTCTAAGGTTTTCATGCCTTTTGTTAAATACCAAGGAGCTCAGTTTTGGGGTCATACAGTAAGAATATGATTAGTTTTATAAGAGACCACCAAACTGTCTTTGAAAGTGATTCTATCATTTTTTGCATTCTGACCACCTCCTGTAGCTCCGTGTCCTCTCTAGTATGGTATTTCTGCCAATGTGCTTTTGATTGGACTATTTAATCCATTCATTTTTAATATTATTATAAACATAGGTACATTTATATTTCTGAACTTTGTATTTTGTTTTTGTTTTTGTGGCACTAAAAATAATAGCTTTCATCTACCTACTATATTGTACACAAAAGCAGCTGTCGTCCTCAGTGATTTTTGATAAAATGTTTTCATATATACATATATCTGTTTAGGTTGGTTACTTTTGTCTTTTTGTTAATTTTTGTGTCAAAAATGTATTGTGTAAATCGTGGCCTAAAAATATATCTGATTATTTGGTAGTCAGTTTAGAGGAATTGTTTTTCATTTTTTATGTTCAGTTATTACATATATTTTTCAAAATTAAGTTTTTCAAAGCTACAGTATATCCCATTGACATTTTTATTGAAAAAGCATTAAATTTATAAATTAAGTTGAGATTGACTTGGTTTCTTTATAACATTAAGTCTTCTCCTATACAGAGATGGCATGATATATTTATTCAGATTTTCATTTATGTTAATAGATAAAGAATTATTTATGTAAGATATAACCTCTTTCTTATTGTTAGGTTAATTCCTAAATACTGTATTGTTAATTTTATTGTTGGTATTGTGTCTGGTATTTTATTACTCTTTTCCCATTTTTCTTTTTTCATTATGGGAGTTGAGAAACACTTCTGATGTTTTGTTACCTAGCAATTTGGCTGAACTTTTTTTTAATTAGCTTTAATATTTTGTCAGTTTTGTTTTTTTGTAAATGATCATATCATCTGCACATACAGTAACTCTATTTCTTTTTTTTCCAATCTTGATAATTGTTTTCTCTAATTATAGGCATCCTTTTCATATTACTTACTTTAAATGAAATGTTTCTTCAGTTTCTGTATCAAGATGTTTGTTGTGAGGTTTCTATAAATACAATTTGTCAGATTGTAGAAATTCTCTTCTAGTTCTACTTATCTGTGAATTAAGTTTGCAAATACATATTAACCTTATCAAATGCTTTTTAACCCTCTACATTGTGATTTGGTGTTTTTCTCTTAAATCTGTTAATTTGGTGAGATAAAAATATAGTCATGTAATTATTTCTTTGGTTTTGCATTCCTGAGATGAACCTACACAGTTATAAAATTACGTTTTGCTTAATATACTAGGGGGTTGAATAAACTAATAAATTATTTAAGGTTTTTGCATCTCTGCTCAAAAGAAAATCAGCTCACTTTTAAAAATCTCTTTGAATTTAATTCTGACTTACGTGTCAATGTAATTTTAACTTCACTTAAAAATCTGGAAATTTTCTCCGTTTTTCTAGTTTTGGGAACAACTCATATGTATGACTTTGTTCTTTGAAGTGTGGGAAAATCCACCTGTAAGCTATTTAGGCCTGGGGATTTAGGGAGGTGGGAGACTGCTGACAATTTCATGTTTTTAATTGTTATTTTTCTATTTAATTCTTCTATCTCTTGTGCCAATTTCAGCAGCTAGTGTGTTTCTTATGCTATATATTTTTCCATGTTAAACATATTTTTTGTCTGTGGCCAATCCTTTTCCAAATATTTAATTTTTTTTCTATATTTGTGGTTCTCTCTGCCTCCTTCTCTTTCTTGTTCTAATGACTTCTCCCTCTTTCTATTGTTAATGTTTATTTGTTCTGTTTTACTGATATGTCATTTCAGAAATTTATTTTATGTTAATAATTATTCTTATTGTTTTCTCTACTTTGTAGATCTGTAATATCTTTTTTGATTCCTTTTCCTGTGTCTTTCAGTTTATTATTTAATTTCTTGAGGCAAATACATCAACTCATTCATTTTCATTTCTTTTTTCTAATAAGTATCATTTTTCCCACTAAGTAAACATTTGGATATTTTGAAATTTAACTGAAATTTGCACTAAGTACTTCAGAGTTGGCTCATAATTTCACCTTTAACTCACTGGTTAAATGGAAGTATGCTTTTAAATTTTCTAAACTTGAGGATGTTTTTAGTTATCTATTTGATAGTGATTTTTTGATTGATTGGATTGTGATGAGAGAAAATAGTTTGTGTATTGAAATGTATTAAGACTTCTTGCATGACCTTTTTCATTATTCCACATATTTGAAAGAAATATTGAATCTTAAAGAATGGCAAAAAATTGTAAATATATCAATTAAACTGAACTTGTTAAGCATGCTACTCAATTCTTTTATAACCTAGGATAATTTTGAGAATATTGTATTTTGAGGCATGCATGTATATGTTTGTGTTTGTGTGAATTCCAATTACATTTGTAGATTATATATTTTTCTGTTACTTGTCATATAATATGTAGTCGAAAGCTATATAATTATGTGATATATGATTATGGTTATTGTATCCACTTGGTATAGATCTTTCCTTTAATCAATATGCTCTGATCCTTTTTATCACACTTTCATTTTTATTTGAATGTTATTTTGTCATATTAAAATGATCAACTTGCATTATTTAACATGTTAGCTATTCCTTTGTTTTCCCCTCTTTTTGTTTTCAACCTTCTTGTGATCTTTTTTCTTCCTATTTGAAAATACATATTATTAGTTCTATATTATTAAAACTTATGAATGTATGCTTTTAATTTAATATCTCAAATACCAAATACCGTTTGTAAATTCAGTTATATATACCAAAATGACAGATGAAGGTGAACTTATTTTTCCATTTTCCTTCATATTTTGCAATTATCATGCTTTTTCTTTTTCTACTGCTGCTTTGTAAATTACACATTTTATTTTTTGATAGTAACACCTAATTATTAAGGACTGTATGTGTGCAGATTTTCCCAATTATTAAGGATTATCAGTACCTAGATCATCTGCTAATAGGAAAAGCTATAGTTTTATCATGCTTTGTAACTAAGCTACCTTTAACCTCCTTGAGCCATTGTGTTGACTTTGTCTGGTTTTAATCTCAAGTTGTTACAGGTGTTCCTTGTGAATATTTTTTACTATCAAAAATATTAATCCCCCAGTGATATTTCATATGTTCTAAGACACATTTTAAAAAGCAACATTTGTTTTAATTAAATTAGTATCCATCTGAATATAAATGTGGTAGGGAAATATCTTGTCATAGTTTAATATTTTGGGGGGCACATAAAATAATAGTACATCACCTAATGTCATTTCTGGTTCAACTAAATACGATGTTTTCTTTGCCTGTCTTTGATACCCATTCTTGTTTTTTCATGGGATCATTTAACACATCATGTAACACTTCTCCTCAAAGTTTTATCAGACAAAATCTCTGTCTCATACTCTTTCTGGGTCTTTATATGCCTTTGTAGGGGAGAAGCTATAAACCCTTTCAATCAAAATCTGTCATTTAAAAATATATATATTGATTTAAAAATATATTATTATAACTTTGTTCCTATTTACTCTTCTGTTTAGACAGAATGGCTCTTCTGTTTTTACATTTTTTTTTTTTTTTTTTTTTTTAGTTATCATTCATAGTTTTCACCCTTTATGCTACTTTTGGAGAGACCCTCTTAATCTTATTTTTCAGTTTACTAATTTGCTCTATGAATCTATCTATTCCTTAATTCAACCCATTATTATCAATTTGAGCACTAAGTATTAAAAAAAACAGTTTCATCTTATAGGTGGAAAGGAATTGAATGACATATGCAACCAAAATATAAAGTCTTCAGTTACATTATGAACATGGCTTAGCTCTAATCTGTTCTGTAAACTTTATGCTTAGACTGACTTCCATCATGGTAGGAAAAAATGGTTTTAGGTCTTGTGCCACATCATCCAGAGTAATTCAGAAGCATCTTTTTCTCCCAAGTTTGCAAAGGAATCTTGATAGTCACTTTGATTTGACCACCTTAGGTTATATACCAACACATAAATCAATTACTGTGGCCAGGGAGCCAAAAAATGTTGCTTGGTTATTGAAGGCCATATTCTCTTTAAGAACCACACAGGTCCTGGGGGAAATCATGGGCCTTTGGCAAATTAGGGTAATGATGCTAAAGGGGCAACCAGTTGGTGCTGATGAATTACTTTGAAAACATTATTTTCATGTCCAATGTCTCCAATTGTTTCTTATTCATACAGCTTGTTCTTTCTTCATGTTTGTAAATGCCTTTTATTAAATTTCTGAAATACTGTGCTTCCTTCTATTATAAATAGGTTTTTTTTTTTTGCTCCCCCCCCGACAATATTTGACCTACATCAATACCTTATGACTGTTTTGCTCCAAGCTTAGGTTTATTTTCTCTAAACTATCTGCTGTCTAGACTTGCTCTTCTCTTGGTAAAATGGAAGACTGGAGATTAAGACAGTTGTGTGAACTGAGTATTGTGGTATGGACTCAAACACCTTGTTTTTCATGACTTTTTTGTACCAAAACATATTCCTCCATGTACCAAGGCACTTCTCTTGCACCCAACCTTAGTTTTAATGGCCTGGTCTAAAGGAAAGTTGTGTGGATACACACTAATTGGTCTATGTGCACCTGTTCTTTTCTTTGCCTGATTCTGGCATTATCTTCCTGTCTCCAGGTGAAACCATTGAACTCTTACCAGGGACATGGATGTGGTGAATCTTCAGGTGAGGGGCACACAGAGGTACATGTTTGTAGGACTCAATATTATGAATGTTTATCTGGTCAGCAACACCAACCAACATTCTCAAATACCATCAGCTTTTGCTCAGAGTGTTCTGTCAGGAGGCAAAAGGTGTAGCTCCAGGCTTCTACAGGTAACCTCCTTCAGCTGGTCTCAGATTCCACTCAGGCATGTTGGCCCCTACCTCTATCCCTCTTCCAGCCACCATTCTCCCTTACAGAGAGACCCCACCATCATCGGTCTTCCAAGTATTCCTCTAAGTGTGGTTCCCACTAGTGTCCATTCTGATACCTTGTGTTTCTCTAGTGTCTCCACTTTTGGTGTGAGGAACAGTGCAGGCAGCTGCAGCATAATATTGTATCTAGATCCAAATTGGAAGCCTTTTTGATTCCTTTCTGATAAAGGTGAATCTCTTCTATCATTTGCCCCTTCTCTTCTGACAAGATGGATAATCGGGGTTTGATTTCTTATCACTCCATGGGAGGTGAGAATTTTAAATAGGCTTATTTACTCAGAGAAAAAGAAAAATATAATGGTGTGTAATTTCAAGCACAAAAACACTTGATACATATATAATGATATACATGTAGCTCTCATATATCACAATCTATGTGAATACATACCACACTTGTAAGACCATACTCCATAACATAAAATAACATCTAATGGTACAAATTGTTCTTGTTCTTTGTGGTGGGCATTTAAAAAATAAATGAATAAAATCAGGAGGATCTTCTTAGGAACTTTGAAAAGCATCTGACAAGGGCACAGATCATCAAAGAGCTTTCATCATAAGGGTGAACTGAAATTTGTAGAAAGAAAAAGTTAATGTGTTAGTCATATAATATCAGAGAATGTTACACCAATCATAAAATGTTGCGATTTCCTATTCTCATTGTTGGTTTACTTTGAAAAATTTATTCTCCTTGTTGCTGATATTTAAAGTCAGTTCTTTAAGTAAACTCTTAAAACAAATATGGTATATAAATGAATTCAATGACTTTTTGTTTCACCAAATCAAGGTGTGTTTGGTTTTCAAGTTTTACATTAGGCTGAAGATACAAGCAGCATTAATTCAGCTAATAGTACGAAGATTTGCAGGCCTTTTTTTATTACAATAATTTTGCCAAAGTTTTTGTGAGTTTTCTTTTTTTCTCTTACATGTATGTGTACACACACTTAAGATATTAGGCAGTGTAAAATAAGCCATATAAATTACTTTGTTCTATTTCATTTCTCCTTTGCAGTTTATCATATAATCTTTTACATGAAGGCTTACTCTATCAAATTAGTTTATTCACTAGCATTCTTTCATGCATGCTTTGTGCTTTCCCACTCCATTAATTTGCTAATGAGGGTTTTGAGCTGAAAAAAATCTTTGGTCCTATTTATCTACATCTTAGTCATGTCTGAAATTTCACATTTCTTCCTTTTTCAGAAAACTTTCCATACAACCCGAATTCTAATTGACTGTGAGATTATCCTCATTTCACTCCCATAATTTTATATGTCCACTAAAAATCTCCATGATTGATATCTCAAAGTCCTGTAACATATGGTAAGAAACCTGTGGTCTGAGTAGGGATAGACAGGGAAAGCTTGAAGGAAAACACTTTGATTGAATTAAGAAGACAAAAACCAAATCAATGATCAGTCAAATAGAGAGGACTGAGGGACAAGGTCTTGAGACAAAATTGGAATGAAAGAAACAAGGAAGATAGAAAAATTTTGGGTTGAGTAGGCAAAAACAGGTAATGTACATGAATTTAGAAGTTGTGATCTAGCATCACATACATTTTATTTTATAACATTGCTACTTACACATGTAATTGTATGTTCAGTAGTTAACATTCTTGGAGACCATGACCTCCTTGAGGACAGGGATTATGTGTGTTTGCTCAAGAATGACTGTCAGAGCCTAGAACAATGCCTGGGTAAGATGGGGTCAATTGAGAAAGCATTAGGACCAGAAAAACAGTGTTTAGCTAAAAATAAAACAAAACTCTTTTATTTCAAAGATTATGGTGTTATTCTGGGAAGAAACTAGTAGGTGCTTAACAGACAATGGTTCACTGTGGAGAGGAGGAATTCAGCTCCCATAAAGCCAAATGATTGCTTGATACATAGAAACCAAAAGAAAAAACTCAATTCAGACTAAGTTTGAAACTTCTTAGTAAATATGAATCAGCATATTCATTGACTAAATGCTGTCTACCCTTGTATTGTCAACTCTAGTCTTCTGGCTTTTTTTTCCCCCCAAACACTATCTGTTTTATCCCTACAGTAATTTTATGGGTTTACACTTACCATTTTTGTCAATATCACAAAACACTTTGAGATTGTAGCTGGGTACAAATGCTTACTATCCAAGGAAACCACAAACATGACTAGCTGATGACTTGAAACTTGTTCTTTTCTGCTGTTTTCAAGTTATGCTTTTTAGTTGTAAGAGTGCTGACACTTCAGGTCTCACCACCTTGGATGTTCCCTTCCTTCCCCCCGCCCCGCTGTCAGGACTCTTTGGGATGTGAGAAGAAAAAGCATAGTTTTGTATGTGCAGATGAAAAGCAAGGTCATGTTATAGAAACTCTAAAACATATGTTAATAGTAAGAGTGCAAGATCTTTTGGATTGTCATTATAAGAAATGGAGCTATGTAAAGTATATATTTTTCTTTATATTTGAAATTTTTACATCTCATTGTTCAGACTTGAAATTGTAACAGTTTTATTTCTTTACTAATTTCTTCAGTGTCTATTCATTCTTACTTGTTCAAAACTTAATTTAAAATTTAAACCTTAAAAAATTTAATTAATAACACATCCAAAAGTTTCATAGAAGGTGAAACAGGAATCAAACCCTATTTTTTTAACTATAAAAGAGCTAAAATCCCAAGTCACAAAACAGATTGAAGAACAATGAAATAAAATCATTGATGATCAAGTACAAGTGTATATGGGTGGAAGCAGATGGGGTAAGATATTCTATATTCATTATATATTACCTCTACCAATACTAGTAATCTCAAAAAGCTTATAGGGTCAGGTGGCAGGAGCTCTTTTATACCTTATTTGGTTCAAAAAGTCAGAAAAGAGGACCTAAATAAAGATTCAGGCACACAATAATAGTAATAGAGTTTAAATATATTTGATATTAAAAATAAACACTAAGAAAACTTAAATAATTAACTTTTGGGGGTGCAGAGAGGGAAGAAAAAGATCTATATTAATTTCATCTTATCTCCTGCTAGAAAATTAATAAATAGTATCTGAAGAAATACAGGTTTATAAATTTATCCATTGCTGGATAGCAATCCACCCCAAACTTCAGTGTGTTAAAAAAACAATTTTTTTTGTTTTGTTTTTACTTACACACAGGTCTGTCAGCCATTTGAGCTGGGATTAGCTAGACAGTTCATCTGTTGGTCTGTTTTTTTTTTTTATAAAGAATTTATTTATTTATTTATTTGACAGAGAGAGAGAGAGACAGCAGAACAGCAGAAGCCAGGGGAGTAGCAGGCAGAGGGAGAGGGAGAGGCAGTGCTCCCTCCTGAGCAGGGAGCCCGACATGGGGCTCCAGCTTGATTCCAGGACCCTGGGATCATGACCCTGGGATCATGACCTGAGCCAAAGCAGACACTTAACCGACTGAGCCACCCAGGCACCCCTCATCTATTGGTCTTAATCAGAGACTCTGTGTCTACAGTTAGCTATTCCATATGGTTACATCCTCCATTAAGCTACCCCAGGCTTCCTATTGTGACAGTTTTGCATAACAGAGAGGCATACATCATTACGAAGTGCTTTTCAAGTCTCTGATTGCTTCATGTTTACTGATGTCCCAGGAGCTGAATAAGTCACATGGTCAGATCAGGAGTCAACAGGGGAGGGGGCCACACAAGAGTATGGACACAGGGAAGGATAATTAACAAGAATATATGAAGTTATAGTTATAAAAATAATCACTACAACAAAAATACAGGCCTTCTTAATTTAGAAGAAATATATGTCCTTCTCAAAAAAAAGAGACCAGATTTTGAAATTTATATATATATATATCCTATAGTATCAGAAATTAGAATATAAAACATGATAGAACAGAGGTCTCCTAAATCTGTCATAGCAATAAATTTAAATGAGCTAAATTTTCCTACTAAAAGATAAATGTTTTCAAACTGCATCATATAATAAAACTCAATTCTATGCTATGTAAAAAGAAAACCTTAAAAAGAATTCAGAAACATTGTAATTTTATGTTACTGGAAAAAGCATGGTACAAAGTTGTATGTATAAATGTATTTAAACTATTTTCAATGTGCCTGTAAATACTTAAATATTAAAATATAAAGATGAATAAAAATTTGCTACTGAAAATTAAAAATAAAAAAGATGTTAAAATCCTTTTCAAAGTAAATTGTAATCATAAAATTTTAGGTAAGATAGAATTAAACAAGATAACAAAAAACATTTCACCATATTATAGGACTCAGTTTACAAAAGAGATATAGTGTTATTTATGCACCAGTAGTGTAGTCTTGTCAATATTTTAAGCAAACACTATAAGTGGTGCATAGATAAATCTAGGAAAAAAATTGTATAAGTAAAATCTTTTGATTCATTTCTTGCCACCATAATGAAGACCCAAACATATAAATAGATTGAAAGTGAAATGATGCAAAAAGATATTCCATGCAAATAATAACCAAAAGACAGCTGAGGTAGCTACAGTGATATCAGACAAAATCAAATTTAAATTAAAAAAAAGATTACAAGAGACAAAGTAGGACAATATATATTAATACAATATTCAATACAGTAAGAAGATATAACAGTCACTAACCTAGTAATAGACCATCAAAATATATGAAGTGAAAATTGATAGAATTGGAGGGAAAAATAAACTAGTCTTCAATAATATTTGCATACTTCAAATATTCTCACTCTCAATAAGGGGTAGAACAATGAGACAGAAGATGGTTAAGGACATGATGACTTGACCAATACAACAAACCAACCAGATATAAAAGCCACATACAGAACACTCTATCCAACAACAGAATACACATTATTCTCAAACGCATATGGTGAATTCTCCAGAATAAACTCTATGTTAGGCCACAAATTATGTCTTGGCAGAGTTAAAAAGATAGATTTTATGCAAAGTATGACAACAGGATAATGTTAGAAATCAATAACAGAAGGGAAACCGCAACATTCACATGTATGTGAAAATGAAAAACCATGCTCTTAAAACAAGTGGTGGATCAAAAAATATCTTAAGCAAAATTAAAAATACTTAGAGATGAATGAAAACAAAAACACAGCAAACCAAAACTTATGGGATGCAGCAAAAGTGGTGCTCAGGGATATATTTATAACTATAAAAACTTACATTAAAAAACAAGAAAGAGCTCAAATCAACAACATAGCTTTACAACTTGAGGAACTAGAGAGAGAGAAAAACAAATTAAACCCAACAATAGTAAAGGAGAGCAATAATAAACATTAGAGCAAAATAAATAAAATGGAGCAGGAAAATAATAAAGAAATTCAATAAAACTAAAGTTGGTTTTCCAAAACCAACAATTGTTCCAAAACAACAATAAAATTGACAAATCTATAGCTAGATTTGCAAAGAAAAAAGAGAGGAGCTTCAAATTATTAAAATTAGAAATGAGAGTGGGCACATTACTACTGATTTTATAGAAATAAAAAGAATTGTAACAGAATACTATAAACAGTTGTCCACCAACAAATTGGATAATCTAGGTAAAATGGAAAAATTAATAGAAACATGAAACCTACCAAAGCCTGCATTCCAAAGTAATAGAAAATCTGAATAGACATATAACTACTAAGAAGATTTAATCAGTAATAAATAATCTTTTGACAAAGAAATGCCCTGGACTTGATGGCTTCACTGCTGAATTCTACCAAACATTTAAAGAACTAACACCAATCCTAAAACTTTTCCAAAAAACTGAAGAATACTTCTTAACCCATTCTATGAAACAAGTATTGACCCTGAAACGAAGCCAAAGATACTACAGGAAGACTATAACAAATAACTCTTATGAACATATATTAAAAATTTTTTCAACAAAATACTGGCAAACTGAATTCAAGAGTTTAGTCAAAGGATTATATATCTAATCAAGTGGGATTTATTCCTAGAATGCAAGGATAATTCAACATACGAAAATTGATCAATGCAGGGGTCTCTGGGTAGCTCAGTCAGTTGAGCAGCCAACTCTTGATTTTGACTATGGTCATGATCTTAGGGTTGTGAGATCCAACCCGCTTTAGTCTCTGCTCCGTGCAAAGTCTGCTTGTCCCTCTCCCTCTGCTCCTCCTTGTGCTCTCTCTCTCTCATTCTTTCTCAGAAAGAAGAAGAAAGAAAGAAAGAAAGAAAGAAAGAAAGAAAGAAAGAAAGAAAGAAAGAAAGGAAGGAAGGAAGAAGAAAGAAAAAGAAAGAAAGAAAGAAAGAAAGAAAGAAAGAAAGAAAGAAAGAAAGAAAGAAAGAAAGAAAGAAAATAAATAAATTTAAAAAATCTTAAAAAAAGAAAGAATTGATCAAATGCAATACACCACATTAACAGAATGAAGGGAAAAATAAACATATTTCTGCATCATAAGTAATGCAAAAAAGCATTTGACAATATTCAGGGCCCTTTCATGATAAAAAATAAAAAAAACCCACTCAATAGACAAGTAATAGAAGGAATCTACTTCAATATTATAAAAATCACATATAAAAAACACAGTGAATATTATACTCAATGATAAAAACTGAAAGTTCTTCTCCTAAGATCAGGAACAAGAGAAAGATATCTACTTTTGACACTTCTATTTAGCATAGTACTAGAAGTCCTAGTTAGAACAATTAGTCAAAAAAAAAAAAAATAAAGGTATCCAAATTGGAAAGGAAGAAGTAAAATAATCTTTGTTTATAGATGTATGACCTTATATGTAGAAAACTTTCAAGATTCTATAAAAAAATACTGATAGAACTAATAAACTAATCCAGCAAAGTAGCAAGATACAAAATCTACATGCAAAAACTAGTTGCATTTCTGTACACTAACAATGAACAATCTGAAGAGGAAATTAAAAAAAGTTTCATTTACAATAGCATTACAAAGCATAAAATACCTAATAATTAACCAAGTAGGTAAATGACTGTACAGTGAAAACTACAAACATTGTTGAAAGAAATTAAAGACATAAATAAATGGAAAGATATCCTGAGTTCATGAATTTGAAGACATAACATCATTAGATAGTAATACTACCCAAAGCAACCTACAGATTTAGTGCAATCTGTTTTCAAAATGCCCCCCAAAAGTTTTTTTTTAAATAGATTCCACACCTAGCATGGAGCTTAATGTGGGGTTCAATCCCATGACCCTGAGATCAAGGCCTGAGATAAAATCAAGAGATACTTAACCAACTGAGCCACCCAAACACCCCTCAAAATGTTTTTTTGTAGAAACAGAAGAATCCATCCTAAAATTCATACCCTTTAGAGTCAAAATAATACTGAAAAAGACTAATAATGGATTTATACTTTCTGATTTCAGAACTTATCACAAAGTTTTGATAATCAAAACAACATGGTACTGGCCTAAAGATAGGCCTATAGACCATTAAAATAAAAATAGAAAATCCAGAAATAAATACTTGCATATATGGTCAAATGATTTTTTTTCTTTTATGATAGAGCAGACTCTTCAATGGGAAAAGACAGTCTTTTCAACAAATAGTGCTGGGAAACCTGGATATCCACATGTAAACCAATAAAGCTGGACTTTTATTTAACACCATATACAAAAATTAGCTCAAAGTGGATCAAATACCTAAATATAAGAACTACGAGGGCACCTGGGTGGCTCAGTCAGTTAAGGGACTGCCTTCGGTTCAGGTCATGATCCCGGAGTCCCAGGATCGAGTCCCGCATCAGACTCCCTGCTCAGTAGGGAGCCTACTTCTCCCTCTGCCTCTACCCCTCCCCTGTCTCATGCTCTCTCTCTCTCACTCAAATAAATAATTAAAATATTAAGAAAAAAGAACTATTAAAAGAAAAAAAAGAACAAGTACAGTGAGGATGTGGAGAAATCAGAACACATGAACACTCCTGGTGGGAATGTAGAATAGTGCAGCCACTATGGAAAACAGTATGACAGGTTTTTTTTTTAAATTAAAAATAGAATTACCATATATGATCCAGAAATTCTACTTCCAGATATAGACCCAAAAGAACTGAAAGTGGGTCAAAGAAATACTTGTATACCCATGTTCATGACAGCATTACTCACAATAGTCCAAAGCTGAAAGCAGCCTAAGTGTCCATCAGTGGTTGAATGACTAAACAAAGTGTGGTATATACACACAGTGGAGTATTGTTTAGCTTTAAAAAGGAAGTAAATTCCGGGGAGCAATGCAAACAAAAAATGAAACTGGACCACTTTCTTACATCATACACAAAAATGAATTCAAAACTGATTAAAGACCTAAATGTGAGACAGGAAATCATCAAAATCATCAAAGAGGCAGTAACCTCTTTGACATTGGCTGTAGTAATTTCTTTCTAGATATGTCTCCCAAGGCAAGGGAAAGAAAAGCAAAAATAAACTTTTGGGACTACATCAAAATAAAAAGCTTCTGCACAGTGAAGAAAACAATCAACAAAACTAAAAGGCAACCTACAGATTGGGAAAAGTACTTGCAAATGATTTATCTGGTAAAGGGTTAGCATACAAAATATATAGAGAACTTATAAAACTCAATATCCAAAAAACAAATAATCCAATTAAAAATGGACAGAAGGCATGAACAATTTTTTCCTTCAAAATTTTATTTAAATTCTAGTTAGTTAACATACAGTGCAAAATTGGTTTCAGGAATAGAATTCAGTTGTTTATCATGTACATGCGACATCCAGGGCTCATCATAACAAGTACTCTCCTTAATACCCATTAGCCATCTAGCCCATCACCCATTCACCTCCCTCCATCAACCCTCAGTTTGTTCTCTATTGTTAAGAGTCTCGTATGGTTTGCCTCCCTTTCTTTTTTTTCCTTTCCTCATGTTCATCTGTTTTGTTTCTTAAGTTCCACAAATAAGTGAAATCATATGGTATTTGTCTTTCTCTGACTGACTTATTTCACTTAGCATAATACCCTCTAACTCTACCCACATTATTGCAAATGGCAAGATTTCATTCTTTTTGATGGATGAGTAATAGTCCATTGTATATACACAACCTCCCACCTGTCAGAATGGCTAAAATCAACAACACACCTGTTATTTCTTATGCTGTTGATTTTAGCCATTCTGACAGGTGGGAGGTGGTATATATTTTTTTAAAAGATTTTATTTATTTATTTGACAGAGAGAGAGACAGCGAGAGCAAGAACACAAGCAGGGGGAGTGGGAGAGGGAGAAGCAGGCTTCCCACGGAGCAGGGAGCCTGATGCAGGACCTGATCCCAGGACCCTGGGACCATGACCTGAGCCAAAGGCAGACGCTTAACAACTGAGCCACCCAGGCGCCCTGGGAGGTGGTATATTAACATGCTTTTGATTTTGTATTTCCCTGATGATGAGTGATGTTAAGCATCTTTCCATGTTTCTTTCGGCCATCTGGATGTCTTCTTTGGAAATATACCTATTTATGTCTTCTGCCCACTTCTTAACTGGATTATTTGTTTTTGGGTATTGAGTTTGATAAGTTCTTTAAAGATTTTGGATACTAACCCTTTATCAGACATGTCATTTGCAAATATCTTCTCCCATTCTGCAGGCTGCCTTTTAGTTTCATTGATTGTTTCTTTCACTGTGCAGAAGATTTTATCTTGATAAAGTCCCAGTAGTTGATTTTTGCTTTTGTTGCCCTTGCCTCTGGTCATGTGTCTAGTAAGAAGTTGCTATGACCAAGGTCAAAGAGGTTGCTGCCTGTGTTCTTCTTTAGGATTCTGATGGTTTCCTGTTTCACATTTAGGTCTTTCATCCACTTTGAATTTATTTTTGGGAATGGTGTAAGAAAGTGGTCTCACAAACCCAGACACATAGGTCAATGGGACAGAATAGAAAATCCAGATATGGACCAAAACTATATGATCAACTAATCTTCAACAAAGCAGGAAAGAATATCCAGTGGGAAAAAGATAGTCTTTTCAACAAATGGTGTTGGGAAAACTGGACAGAAACATGCAGAAGAATAAAACTGGAACAGATATTTCTCCAAAGAAGACATCCAGATAGCCAATAGACACATGAAAAGATATTCATTATCACTTACTATCAGAAAAGTGCAAATCAAAATTACAATGAGATATCACCTCACACCTGTCAGAATGGCTAAAATCAACAACATATGAAACAACAGGTGTTGGCAAAGATGTGGAGAGAAAGGAATCCTCTTGCCCTGTTGGTGGGAATACAAAATGGTGCAACCACTCTGGAAAACAGTATGGAGGTTCCTCAAAAAATTAAAAATAGAACTACCCTATGATCCACTGTTAGATAGTAGGGAGGGAGAGAGAGAGGAAGAGAGAGAGAGACAAACCAAGAAACAGAATCTTAGCTATAGAGAACAAACTGATGATTACCAGAGGGGAGGTGGATGCAGGGCGTAGGTTAAAAAGGGGATTAAGGAATACACTCATAATGTATGGAAGTGTTGAATCACTATATTGTACACCTGAAACTTATATAACACTGTATGTTAACTGGAATTAAAATAAAAACTTAAAAAAGGAAGTATATTCTGACACCTGTTACAACTAAATAAACCTTGAGGATGTTATTGTAAGTGAAATAGCCAATCACAAAAAGACAAATACTGTATAATTCCACTTATGTGATGTACTTTGAGTAGTTAAATTCACACAGGCAGAGAGTAGAATGGTGGTTTCCAGGGGTGGGGACGGGGTGGGCGGGCGGAGAATGGAAGGTGACTATTTAAGGGGTATAGAGAGCATCAGTTTTACAAGATGAACAGAGTTCTGGAGATGGATGGCTGGAGTTCTGAGAGAGTGATGGTTGGACAATAATATCAATGTTCTTAATAGTACTGAACTGTACACTTACAAATGGCTGAGATGGTAAATTTTGTGTATTTTACCACAAAAAAGTTCTTTTTAAATTAATACAAATATTTGGAGTTAGGTTGAACAGGTACAGTGATTCAGTTTTGCAAGATGCAATAGTTCTGGGGATGGATGGTGGTGATGGTTTCACAGTAATGTGCATGCCCTTAATACTACTGAGCCATGCACTTAACAGTAGTTAGGATGTTACATTTTATGTTATGTGTATTTTACCACAATAAAAAAATTGTCATATAAAACCTTATCACATGAAGTTTTCATATGACTTTTTTTTTTTTTGCATTAAACATGTGTCTGGCACAAATCTTGTAATGGTGTTAAGGTACATATTTGCTTTACACTAAATTCAAGGCTAGTAACAACTTCAATAAGGAAGCAATAGACACTTCTCTCCCCTTTCACTTTATGGAATATACAGAGTGAGAAGATTTGTGTTGTTGTCACAAATTTCAGCCTAGAAATTTTGCCCAGGCTTTAAAAACTGTTCATCACTTTATTGAAAACATGAAATTCCTAAAAACAAACAACTAGCACCAAATAAGTCTTAAGAATATCATGGTGGAGCCATACAGAAATAAAGTCATTTCCAACTTCAGTAAAACTCCAGAATTTGTTCAAATTTATTTAAAAATGCATGTTTATTAAAGAAACTGGGGGAAAGCATCCAAAAGAGTAGAAAAGTGTTCATAGTTCACAATCACAGTTACATGTGACTTTTGTATTACTTCTTTCCAGAATATTTCTATGCATTTTAAGTAGTCTTAAGTATACTGTAAAATGTGGAATTATTTCTGGCTTTTTCACTTTATATAATAATGGTTTCTCACGAGCATTTGTTTCTGAGACTGTGCCGTGTGTCTGGTTAGATTTGTTAATTAAGAAATTATTAAGCGCCCAGTGTGTTCCAGATGATTCTGTATACTGAGGAAGTTACAAGAAAAATGGAACTCATGAAATTTAGAGTCAAATTTACAATGCAGATGAGCAGATTAAGGTACAAATCCAAGGGGTTTTCCAGAAGGCAAAATCTGTAATATTCTCAAGCAGGGTTAATCAGTCCTTCCCACTGTACTTTCTAATTCAGGCCCTCATTCCTTTATCCTCAATTCTAAAATCCTGGAAGCTCTTAACTGATTTGGTGGTGAAACCTGAGCTGACCTGAACTCTTTGGGGAGCAAATATGAACTGAGCAGATGTGATGCTATTTATAGTCTCTAGCACATTTAGCATGAATGTTCACAGATTCCCTGAAGAATCATCAATGTGTTTGCTTATTGACTGCTGCCTTAGACAAAGGGCATCATATGCTTTAAGTCATATAAGCACTGCATTATCTTTTCTTAAAATTAAAAAGTTCCAGATTCCAAAACAAATCTGTTCTAAAGGTTTCAAATAGATTATGGGCCTGCACTTATTTCTTCCCTGGTTTTTATATCAGTGGATTGCAATACTTCCATGTCATCCTTGGTAGACTCTGATCTTCTGGAAAAGTTGACTTATTTCACTTTTGTACCCCCAGTACTTTGTGCATAATAGATGTGTAATTAATATTTGTTGTGGCCTGCTGTATCTGGCAAGAATATCAGGCACTGAATCGTGCACACTAGGATAAGGAGAAGCATTCTGGGACCCATTTCTGAGGCTTTAGATTTGCAGGGGCTATCCTCTGATGGCATTTCAGGGCATGCCCATCATTTTCTTCCTTGGAGGTTGAACTCCAGCTAAAGTTTTAGATTTTTAATGTTACATAGCAACAGTGCTGAGGATGTCAAATTCTCATACACTTTTATCATTTACCATGTTTCTAGATGATGAGATCATCTGGTTTGACAAATACTGTTATATTGGAATTTTGCTTTCTTGCTGTGTCTTGAATCCATGACTTTAAGTCAGGGACTCATGTTCGGGTAATCTTTTATTTTCTTGTTCAGGTTCACTGCAGCTAGAGTATTCTTTCTAAATGTAAACTTTTTTTTTCAAATATAAATACATCTCCTTTGATTAAATCCAAAATTACCTCTAATTTCAGTTATTTTCCATTTTCCCAAGTTCCAGCAGCTTTGTTCATTTCCTTCTGCAATTGGCAATCCACTTTCTTCAAATTCTGAGCTCTTTGGAGAGAGGCATCTTACTTTATTCATTTGTGCATTCCAGTGTTCAGAATCATATTTTATATATGTAGATACTGAGCAATTTTTGGACAAACTTTTAAAAATTATTGCCAGTGTTCTTTTATGCACATTTAGCTACACTAACAAATCTTCAATAAAACAAAACAAAACAAAAAACTAAGTGATAGGAATGAGGCAGTACATGTAAGATATTTATGGCCAGAGGACCGCAGATCCCACTCAGCTCCACTTTGGTCATAGACCACATGGGGAGGAAGTGAGTTGCAAGTGACTGGAAGGAACAAGTGCAAAGCTGAGATCTGGTGCCCATTCTGCTGAATCTCAGCTGTAGTCTTGCCTCCAATTAAGCTGAAAATTATGATAGACCCTAGGTGGATCCCTTGCATAGAACAAGCACTCATAAAACATCTATTGATTGGGGCACCTGGGTGGCTCAGTTGTTAAGCATCTGCCTTCGGCTCAGGTCATGATTCCAGGTCCTGGGATCGAGCCCCGCATCGGGCTCCCTGCTCAGCGGGAAACCTGCTTCTCCCTCTCCCACTCCCACTGCTTGTGTTCCCTCTCTCGCTGTCTCTCTCTCTGTCAAATAAATAAATAAAATCTTTGAAAAAAAATAAAACATCTATTGATTGAGTATTACCCTGAGAAAACAGATCCCTATTAAAAGGAAATGCTCAGATTGGCAGAAAAGATATGTGAAATAAGGCTAACCCTTACCATCACCATATTTCCTTTAAAATCATGCTTGAAAACCAGTGTGGTTTCATTTCAATCCCTTAAAGAGGTGTTAATTTCTACTCTTCGCTTTTAAGGGCCTGAAGAGGAACTGGGAAAGGCCATTTGGCAGGGACAGGACTGGAAGTTAAAGCAAGACATCAGAATTCTTAGAAGAAAAGGAGTGAGGAGTCATTCTTATATTTGTTACTTGTATGTAATTTCCTCTGGCCGATTTTAAGAAATTTTTTATTACTGGTTTTCAGAAAATTGCTTATGATATGCCATACTCTAATTTTTTTTTCATGTTTCCTTTGCTTGGGGTTTGTTGAGCTATTGGATCTATCCCCTTATAGTTTTCATTAAATTAGGGAAATGTTTAGCCATTGTTTCTCCCAATACATTTTTTTTTCTGCCTCCCTCTCTCTCATCTCCTTTAGGGACTCCAAATATATTAGGTTGCTTGAAGTTGTCCCATGGGTCACTGATGCTGTCTTTTTCCCCCCACCAGTCTTTTTTGGTCTGTTTCCTTTTGATTTGTTTCTCTTGACATATCTTCATGTTTATAAGTTTTTTCTTTAGCAGTGTCAGTGTCTAATCTGCTGTTGACCCATCCATTGTATTTTTCATCTTTGACACCACAGTTTTCATATCTAGAAATTCAAATTTGATCTTTTTAAATATTTTCCTGCCTTTTCTGAACATATTTAACATTTTCTCTAGTTTCTTGAGCATATGCAATGTAGTTATAATAACATTTATTGCCCTTGTGTACTAAATCCATTATCTTAATCATTTTTAGGTTAGTTCTGAGCGATTGATTTTATTCACAATTGTGCATCATGCATCATTCTTTCCTGATTCTGTACATGCCTAATGATTTTTTTTATTATGTTGTGTTAATCACTGTACATTACATCATTAGTTTTTGATGTAGTGTTTCATGATTCATTGTTTGCATATAACACCCAGTGCTCCATGCAGAACATGCCCTCTTTAATACCCATCACCAGGCTAACCCAACCTTTCACCCACCTACCCTCTAGAACCCTCAGTTTGTTTTCCAGAGTCCATTGTCTCTCATGGTTCATCAACCCATCTGATTATTTTTTATTGTGTTATGTTAATCACCATACATTACAACATTAGTTATTTTTTTATTATGTTATGATAATCACCATACATTACATCATTTGTTTTTGATATAGTGTTCAATGATTCATTGTTTGTGTATAACACCCAGTGCTCCATGCAATACATGCCCTCTTTAATACCCACACCAGGCTAACCATTATCCCCACTCCCCTCCCCTCTGAACCCTCAGCTTGTTTCTCAGAGTCCATAGTCTCTCATGATTTTTCTCTCCCTCCAATTTCCCCCCTTCATTCTTCCCTTCCTGCTATCTTCTTCTTCTTCTTTTTTTTTTTTTTTTTACCATATAATATATTATTTGTTTCAGAGGCACAGGTCTGTGATTCAACAGTCTTACACAATTTACAGTGCTCACCATAGCATATAACATCCCCAATGTCTATCAGCCAGCCACCCCATCCCTCCCACCCCCCACCACTCCAGCAAACCTGTTTGTTTCCTGAGATTAGGAATTCCTCATATCAGTGAGGTCATATGATACATGTCTTTCTCTGATTGACTTATTCGCTCAGATAATACCCTCCAGTTCCATCCACGTCATAAAAAATGGCAAGATTTCATTTCTTTTGATGGCTGCATAATCCATTGTATATATATACAATGGATATACAATGGAATATATATATATATATGTGTATATATATATATATATATATATATATACACACCGCAACTTCTTTATCCATTCATCTGTCAAGGGACATCTTGGCTCTTTCCACAGTTGGCTATCGTGGACTTTGCTGCTATAAACATTGAGGTGCACATACCCATTCAAATCTCTACATTTGTATCTTTGGGGTAAATACCCAGTAGTGCAATTGCTGGATCGTATGGTAGCTCTATTTTCAAGGTTTTGAAGAACCTCCATACTGTTTTCCAGAGTGGTTGCACCAGCTTGCATTCCCACCAAGAGTGTAGGTGGGTTCCCCTTTCTCCACATCCTGACCAACATCCATCATTTCTGACTTGTTAATTTTAGCCATTCTGATTGGTGTGAGGTGGTATCTCATTGAGGTTTTGATTTGGATTTCCCTGATGCTGAGTGATGTTGAACACTTTTTCATGTGTCTGTTGGTCATTTGGATGTCAATGTCTGTTCATGTCTTCGGCCCATTTCTTGATTGGATCATTTGTACTTTGGGTGTTGAGTTTAAGAAGTTCTTTATAGATTTTGGATCCTAGCCCTTTATCTGATATGTTATTGCAAATATTTTCTCCCATTCTGTCAGTTGTCTTTTGGTTTTGTGGACTGTTTCTTTTGCTGTGCAAAAGCTTTTTATCTTGATGAAGTCCTAATAGTTCGTTTTTGCCCTTGCTTCCCTTACCTTTGGTGATGTTTCTAGGAAGAATTTGCCATGGTTGAGATCGAAGAGGTTGCTGCCTGTGTTCTCCTTTAGGATTTTGATGGACTCCTGTCTCACATTGAGGTCCTTCAACCATTTTGAGTCTATTTTTGTGTGTGGTGTAAGAAAATGGCCGGTTTCATTCTTCTGCATGTGGCTGTCCCATTTTCCCAACACCATTTGTTGAAGAGACTGTCTTTTTTCCACTGGACATTATTTCCTGCTTTGTTGAAGATGAGTTGACCATAGAGTTGAGGGTCCATTCTGGGCTCTCTATCCTGTTCCATTGATCTATGTGTCTGTTTTTGTGCCAGTACCATACTCTCTTGAGGATGACAGCTTTGTAATAGAACTTGAAGTCTGGAATTGTGATGTTGCCAGCTTTGCTTTTCTTTTTCAACATTCCTCTGGCTACCTGAGGTCTTTTGTGGTTCCATACAAATTTTAGGATTATTTGTTCCATTTCTTTGAAAAAAGTGGATGGTATTTTGATGGGGATTCCATTGAATGTGTAGATTACTCTAGGTAGCATTGACATCTTCACAATGTCTGTTCTCCCAATCCATGAGCATGGAACATTTTTCCATTCCTTTGTGTCTTCCTCAGTTTCTTTCATGAGTATTTTATAGTTTTCTGAGTACAGATTCTTTGCCTCTTTGGTGAGATTTATTCCTAGGTATCTTATGATCTTTTTTTTTTTTTTTTTGGTATCTTATGATTTTGAGTGCAATTGTAAATGGGATCGACTCCTTAATTTCCCTTTCTTCTGTGTTGTTGTTGGGGTATAGGAATGCCACTGATTTCTGTGCACTGATTTTATATCCTGCCACTTGACTCAATTCATGTATGAGTTCTAGCAGTTTTGGGGTGGAGTCTTTTGGGTTTCCCACATAAAGTATTATATCATCTGCAAACAGTGAGAGTTTGACTTCTTCTTTGTTGATTTGGATGCCTTTTATTTCTTCTTGTTGTCTGATTGCTGTGGCTAGGACTTCTAATACTATGTTGAATAGCAGTGGTGAGAGTGGACATCCCTGCCGCGTTCCTGACCTTAGGGGGAAAGCTCTCAGTTTTTCCCCATTGAGAATGATATTCCCTGTGGGTTTTTCATAATGGCTTTTATGATATTGAGGTATGTACCCTCTATCCCTATGCTCTGAAGAGTTTTGATGAAGAAAGAATGCTGTACTTTGTTAAATGCTTTTTCTGCATTTATTGAGAGGATCATATGGTTGTTTTTCGGACTTTTATTAATGTTTTGTATCACATTGATTGATTTGCAGATGTTGAACCAACCTTGCAGCCCAGGGATAAATCCCACTTGGTCGTGCTGAATAATCCTTTTAATGTACTGCTGGATCCTATTGGCTAGTATTTTGGTCAGAATTTTTGCATCCATGTTCATCAAAGATACTGGTAATTCTCCTTTTTGATACGGTCTTTGTCTGGTTTGGGGATCAAGGTAATGGTGTCCTCATAAAATGAGTTTGGAAGTCTTCCTTCCATTCCTATTTTTGGAAAAGTTTCAGAAGAATAGGTATTAATTCTTCTTTAAATGTTTGGAAGAATTCCCCTGGGAAGCCATCTGGCCCTGGGCTTTTGTTTGTTGGGAGATTTTTGATTCCTACTTCAATTTCCTTAGTGGTTATAGGTCTGTTCAGGTTTTCTATTTCTTCCTGATTCAGTTTTGGTAGTTGATACCTCTCTAGGAATGCATCCATTTCTTCCAAGTTATTTAATTTGCTGGCATATAGTTGCTCATATTATGTTTTTATAATTTTTTGTATTTCTTTGGTGTTGGTTGTGATCTCTCCTCTTTCATTCATGATTTCATTTATTTGGGTCCTTTCTCTTTTTTGAAAAGTCTGGCCAGAGGTTTGTCAATCTTGTTAATTCTTTCAAAGAACCACCTTCTAGTTTCGTTGATCTGGTCTACTGTTCTTTTGGTTTCTATTTCATTGATTTCTGCTCTGGTATTCATTATTTCTCTTATCCTGCTGGGTTTAGGCTTTATTTATTGTGTTTTATCCAGATCCTTTAGGTGTAGGGTTAGGTTGTGTATTTGAGACTCTTCTTGTTTCCTGAGAAAGGCTTGTATTGCTCTATACTTTCCTCCTAGGACTGTCTTTGCTGTATCCCAAAGATTTTGAACAGTTGTGTTTTCATTTTCATTGGTTTCCATGAATTTTTTAATTCTTCTTTAATTTCCTGGTTGACCCATTCATTCTTTAGTAGGATGCGCTTTAGCCTCCATGTATTTGAGTTCTTTCCGACTTTCCTCTTGTGATTGAGTTCTAGTTTCAAAGCATTGTGGTCTGAAAATATGTAGGGAATGATCCCAATCTTTTGGTACCAGCTGAGACCTGATTGGTGACCTAGGATGTGATCTATTCTGGAGAATGTTCCATGGGCACTCGAGAAGAATGTGTATTCTGTTTCTTTGGGATGGAATGTTCTGAATATGTCTGTGAAGTCCATTTGGTGCAGTGTGTCATTTAAAGTCTTTATTTCCTTGTTGATCTTTTGCTTAGATGATCTGTCCATTTCAGTCAGGGGGGAGTTAAAGTCCCCCTCTATTATTGTATTGTTGTCAATGTGTTTCCTTGATTTTGTTATTAATTGGCTTATATAAGTGGCTGCTCCCTTGTTAGGGGCATAGATATTTACAGTTGCTACCTTCTACTTGGATAGACTCTTTAAGTATGATATAGTGTCCTTCCTCATCTCTTATTACAGTCTTTGGTTTAGAATCTAATTTGTCTGATATAAGGTTTGCCACACTAGCTTTCTTTTGGTGTCCATGGCATGGTAAACAGTTTTCCATCCCCTCATTTTCAATCTGGGGGTGTCTTTGGGTCTAAAATGAGTCTCTTGCAGACAGCATATCAATGGGTCTTGTTTTTTAATCCAATCTGATAGCCCTGTATTCTGATTGGGGCATTTAGCCCATTTACATTCAGGGTAACTATTGAAAGATATGAATTTAGTGCCATTGTATTGCCTGTAAGGTGACTGTTACTGTATATTGTCTGTGTTCCTTTCTGGTCTATGTTACTTTTAGGCTCTCTCTTTGTTTAGAGGACCCCTTTCAATATTTCTTGTAGGGCTGGTTCTGTGTTTGCAAATTCTTTTAGGTTTTGTGTGTCCTGGAAGCTTTTTACCTCTCCTTCTATTTTCAATGACAGCCTACCTGGATATAGTATTCTTGGCTGCATATTTTTTCTCGTTTAGTGCTCTGAAGATATCATGCCAGTCCTTTCTGGCCTGACAGGACTTTGCAGATAGGTCTGTTGCCAATCCAATGTTTCTACCATTGTAGGTTACATATCTCTTCTCCTGAGCTGCTTTCAGGATTTTCTCTTTGTCTCTGAGACTCCTAAGTTTTACTATAAGATGTCAGGGTGTTGACCTATTTTTATTGATTTTGAGGGGGGGTTCTCTGTGCCTCCTGGATTTTCATGCCTTTTTCCTTCCCCAAATTAGGGAAGTTATCTGCTATTATTTGCTCCAATATACCTTCTGCTTCTCTCTCTTTTCTTCTTATGGGATCCCAATTATTCCAATATTGTTTCATCTTATGTTATCACTTACCTCTCAAATTCTGCCCTCATGATCCAGTAGTTGTTCATCTCTCTTTTTCTCAGCTTCTTTATTTTCTGTCATTTGGTATTCTATATCACTAATCCTCTTCTGCCTCATTTATCCTAGCAGTTAGCACCTCCATTTTTGATTGCACCTCATTAATAGCCTTTTTGAGTGGACTTGGTTAGATTTTAGTTTTTAAATCTCCAGAAAGGGTTTCTCTAATAACTTCCATGCTTTTTTCAAGCTCAGCTAGTATCTTTAAAATCATCATTCTGAACTCTAGGTCGGACATCTTACTAATGTCCGTATAGATTAGGTCCCTGGCAGTCGGTATTGCCTCTTGTTCTTTTTTTTAGGTGATTTTTTTCGTCTTGTCATTTTGTCAGAGGAGAAGAGATGAATGAAAGAACAAAATGCTAACTGGTTAACCATATCACCAGAAAAATATACTCTATACAAATCAGAAGAGTCTTGAAACTGGAGGAAAAGAAATGGAAAGAAACAAAAAGGAAAAAAAAAAGAAAAAGATAAAAATAAATAAACAAACAAACAAAAACACAGAATGTGATCAAATATGATCAGGGTGGTGCATAGATTAGTGCCACACACTAGATTTTGGTTGTATTTTGGTCTGTTAGAAGAAAGTGCCTCCCAAACTTTTAAGGAAGAAAAACTTATATGTGTATAAAAATAAGGGTTAATACAATGAAGCGATGAAATATGACTGTAAAATGAAAATTATTAAATATGTTATAAAAGGAATTGATAAGAAGTTGGTTGAAAAAAGAAAGAAGAGGATTAAAAAAAAAGGAGAGAATGTGATCAGGCAGGAGACTAGAACAAAGCCATACACTAGAGATTTAGGGTATATTTTGGTCTGTTAGAAGAAAATGTATCCCAAAATTTTAAAGAGAGAACAACTTATATATTTATATACCAAAAATAAGGGTAACTACTATGAAGGGATAGAATATGACTCTAAAAATGAAAAATAAAAAAGATTTTTAAAAAAGGGATTGATAAGATGTTCATTTAAAGAGGGAAAAAGACAAATTTAAAAAAAAAAGAAAAAGAAAGTTAAAAAAAATTAACTTTGAAAGACTAAAGAATCGTGGTAAAAAAGCCATGAATTCTATGTGCAGTATTCCCCTAGCGCTGGAGTTCTGCTGTTCTCATTGATCGGTAAGGTTGGTCTTGGCTGGCTGTTCTTGCTGATCTTCTGGGGGAGGGGCCTGTTGCCGTGGTTCCCAAATGTCTTTGCCGGAGGCGGAATTGCCTCTCCCTTGCCGGGTCCGGGCTAAGTCATCTGCTTGGGTTTGCTCTTGGGAGCTTTGTTCCTTGCAAAAGTTTTGTTCCTTGTTCCTTTTGTTCCCTGTTTCTGTAGAGCTTTGGAGGACAACAGTGAAATGACGGTCTCCCAATCTCTGCCTAGAGGCGCCGAGAACTTGGGGCCCCACTCCTCAGTGAGCTCCCAGAGAAAAGCAGTCAATCACTCCCGTCTCCCTGGCCTCTGGCCGCACTCCATACTCACCCGGCCTGTGACCGGCTCTATATCTGGCACACGACCCCGTGTGGAGTCTCCAAACCCAGTAGAGTCCTGCGGTGCGCTCCTGTGCTGCTCCTCCTGGGGGAGGAAGTGGAGTCTCCCCAGATCTGCCTCTTGTTGGGTCCCTGCTGGAGGAGCAGTGGCCCAACTGTGCCACGGATCACGGTTTATTGGAAACCCAAGATGAGAGCCTGCTCCTCAGCTCTGTCTGTGTAGCCAGCTTTCCTGCTCCAATCCCTGGGAGCTCTGCCGCACTCAGGCACCCCCGGTCTTTCTGTGACCCCGAGGATCCTGAGACCACGCTGTCCCAGTGAGGGTTCTACCCCCCACTTAGCCACTGGAGTGACGTCCCTCTGCAGAGCAGACTTTTAAAAGTTCTGATTTTGTGCTCTGCTGCTCTATCACTTGCCAGTAGTGGCTGACGGAGGCCCCCTCCCCTGCCATCTATCTTCCTGAATATTGCCTCAGATTCACTTCTCTGCACATCCTACCTTCCAGAAAGTGGTCGCTTTTCTGTTCAGACAGTTGTTGCTATTCTTTTCTTCGACCTTCTGTTGAGTTTGTAGGTGTTCAGAATGGTTTGATCCCTATCTAGCTGAATTCCTAGGACCAGATGAAATTTAGGTCTACTCATCCGCCATCTTGCTCCTCCCATGCCTGGTGATTTTTAATTGAATGCCAGACATTGTAAATTTTACCATGTACTCTGGCTGCCTTGGATTCTCCAGCTTCCTAGCTTCATCTCATTTCCAGGATAATTCCAAGCTTCACCTGAGTTCCCTGTCTCTGTATTGTAACCTTGAATTTTTCTCCAGGCAGTAAATTGGTACATGTGTTGGCCCATCTCATTTGTTTTCCAGCTCTTGGAGATCACAGTCCTTTGTTGCTTGATCTCTACTCTCTCCAAAACTATTGTTTCACATATTGTGTCCAGTATTTTCATTGTTTCTGGCAGAAAGGTAAATATGGTCTCTGTTACTCCATCTTTTCCAGAATTTGATATCTAAAGGGAATATTCAGAAGAAATTAATATATTGATTTGGCATAGAGAATGCAAAGTAAAGCAGTGGAATTCTGATATACTACTAGAAAAATATTTTGGAAGAAGTTTTCAGTTAGTCCTAAAGTTACCCATAGAAAGGCATGTTTTATTTGGTGAAGCCAGAGAAAGCTCCTCTCATGTAACTGAACATAACCACAGCTCTGTACTAGGAGAACAACCTTCCAGAAAGTAGTCACCCAGAGAGACTGAACTGCAGAACCATCCAAGGCAGGGATACTAGCCCCAAGATACTGGCTACAGCCCACAGGGGAGGTTATAAAAAACCAGTAGAGGTGAGAATGCAGGAATGTAGAAGAGAGAACAAGAGAGAGAGAGCCAGGCCATCAACAGGTTGGCCAGAGTGGGAAGAGATGCAACGTAAAGATGAGTCTGAGGTCTGATTCCAACTGCACAGGAGGATGGCATGCATTCAAGGAAATCTAAACCTGCAGGATGAAGAATAGGTTTTGAGAAAAGATGATCTATTAACAGAGCACTTAAATTTAATTATTTAGGCTTTTAAGACCAAAAACAATCAAATGACCTATCCAAAGACACACTTTCCATGAGTGGGACAAGAATACAACCTCCTTTCCATTAGCCTGCAGTATTTTTCACTTGACACCTTCTTTCTCCTTAGTATTTGTTCTGATTAGCAATTTTTTTAAACTTCCTCCTTGTGTCTAACTTGATTCTTTTTAAGTAAAGCAAATCTATGTTTCCATCCTTTTTCTTGTGTTTCACTCGGCATAGGGATAAGTCCTTTACTTAAAGATAATTATGCAATTGGCACTTTGTATTATTTTCTTTGGGATAAAGAGTCCTATTTATTTGTGTATTTTCCTGTGCATAAGATCTGGTTGAAACTAGTTTGAATTAACTATGCCTGTGCCATTAGTGAAGGCCATTACTGCACTTGGAAATTTCATTTCAGAAACTAAATGCTTACAAATTGATTTGCTCTAGTTTCAGTGAATTACTGATCAGTCTGAGTACAAAATACCAATTACTGGTACCTTATGTGATCCAACACTGCTAGGCAGTAACCTTGTGCAACACAGAGGTGGGCAGGGAACTGTCTGCCTTCTCAGTTTCTCAGCTGTCCCTTCTCTCCCACATCCTGTCTCTCAGAAACATGTCTATTACAGCTTGTGCTCAAATTTATTTTAGGGTTCAGCACAAATGGATGAGAGTTCCATTCCAGTTGAAATGGAATGTACATTATTTTTAAATTACTTTCATACACTCTCATTTAGAACCCACAATAAGAAAATATATTGTTCTCATATTGATAACAATTAAAACACTGAGTCTAGGAAAATTCCAGCAACTCACCAGAGGTTCTACAACTAGGAAGTGAAAAAGGAATGATCCATTTAGCTAGATTATATTGCAAGGTCTTCCACCACTCCCTTTATGTCATTGAAGACTGATTCCAGAGTCATTTCAATTATTTTTACTTTAAATTTTTTATTTTTATGTAAGTCATCATACATTACATCATTAGATTTTGATGTAGTGTTCCATGATTCCTTGTTTGTGAATAACACCCAGTGCTCCACGCAGAATGTGCCCTCTTTAATACCCATCACCAGGCTAACCAGTTCCCCCCAACACCGCCCCTTTAGAACCCACAGTTTGCTTTTCAGAGTCCATCTTCTCTCATGGATCCTCTCCTTCTCTGATTACTCCCCTTCATTCTTCCCCTCCTGCTAGCTGCTTCTTCTGCTTTTTTTCTTAACATATATTGTATTATTTGTTTCAGAGGTACAGATCTATGATTCAACAGTCTTGCAAAATTCACAGCCCTCACCATAGCACATACCCTCCCCAATGTCTATCACCCAGCCACCGCATACCTCCCACCCCCCCACCACTCCAGCAACCCTCAGTGGGTTTCCTGAGATTAAGAATTCCTCATATCAGTGAGGTCATATGATACACGTCTTTCTCCGATTGACTTATTTCACTCAGCATAACACCCTCCATTTCCATCCATGTCGTTGCAAATGGCAAGATCTCATTCCTTTTGATGCCTGCATAATATTCCATTGTGTATATATATCACCCCTTCTTTATCCATTCATCTGTTGATGGACATCTTGGCTCTTTCCACAGTTTGGCTATTGTGGACATTGCTGCTATAAACATGGGGGTGCACGTACCCCTTCGGATACCTACATTTGTATCTTTGTGGTAAATACCCAGTAGTCCAATTGCCGGATTGTATGGTAGCTCTATTTTCAACTGTTTGAGGAAACTCCATACTGTTTTCCAGAGTGGTTGCACCAGCTTGGATTCCCACCACCAGTGTAGCAGGGTTCCCCTTTTTCCACATCCCCGCCAACATCTGTCGTTTCCTGACTTGTTAATTTTAGCCATTCTGACTGGTGTGAGGTGGTATCTCATTGAGGTTTTGATTTGGATTTCCCTGATGCCAAGCGATGTTGAGCACTTTTTCATGTGTCTGTCGGCCATTTGGATGTCTTCTTTGGAAAAATGTCTGTTCATGTCTTCTGCCCATTTCTTGATTGGATTATTTGTTCTTTGGGTGTTGAGTTTGGTAAGTTCTTTATAGATTTTGGATACTAGCCCTTTATCTGATATGTCATTTTCAAATATTTTCTCCCATTCTGTCGGTTGTCTTTTGGTTTTGTGGACTGTTTCTTTTCCTGTGCAAAAGCTTTTTATCTTGATGAAAATTCCAATAGTTCATTTCTGCCCTGGCTTCCCTTGCCTTTGGCGATGTTTCTAGGAAGAAGTTGCTGTGGCTGAGGTCGAAGAGGTTGCTGCCTGTGTTCTCCTTTAGGATTTTGATGGACTCCTGTCTCACGGTTGGTCTTTCAACCATTTGGAGTCTCTTTTTGTGTGTGGTGTAAGGAAATGGTGCAGTTTCATTCTTCTGCATGTGGCTGTCCAATTTTCCCAACACCATTTGTTGAAGAGACTGTCTTTTTTCCTTTGGATATTCTTTCCTGTGTGGTTGAAGATCTGTTGCCCCTAGAGTTGAGAGTCCATTTCTGGGCTCTCAATTCTGTTCCATTGATCTATGTGTCTGTTTTTGTGCCAGTACCATACTGTCTTGAGGATGACAGCTTTGTAATAGAGCTGGAAGTCCGGAATTGTGATGCCGCCAGCTTTGCTTTTCTCTTTCAAGATTCCTCTGGCTATTCGGGATCTCTTCTGGTTCCATACAAATTTTGGGATTATTTGTTCCATTTCTTTGAAAAAGGTGGATGGTATTTTGATGGGGATTGCATTGAATGTGTTGATGGTTCTAGGTAGCATTGACATCCTCACAATGTTTGTTCTTCCAATCCATGAGCATGGAACGTTTTTCCATTTCTTTGTGTCTTCTTCAATTTCTTTCATGAGTATTTTATAGTTTTCTGAGAATAGATCCTTTGCCTCTTCGGTTAAATTTATTCCTAGGTATCTTATGGTTTTGGGTGCAATTGTAAATGGAATCGACTCCTTGATTTGTCTCTCTTCTATCTTGTTGTCGGTGTATAGGAATGCCACTGATTTCTGTGCATTCATTTTATATCTTGTTACTTTACTAAATTCCTGTATGAGTTCTAGCAGTTTTGGGGTGGAGTCTTTTGGGTTTTCCACATACAGTATCTTATCATCTGCAAAGAGTGAGAGTTTGACTTGAGAGTTTGTTGATTGGGATGCCTTTGATTTCTTTTTGTTGTCTGATTGCTGTGGATAGGACTTGTAATACTATGTTGAATAGCAGTGGTGATAGTGGACATCCCTGCCGCATTCCTGACCTTAGGGGAAAAGCTCTCAGCTTTTCCCCATTGAGAATGATATTTGCTGTAGGTTTTTCATAGATGGCTTTTATGATATTGAGGTATGTACCCTCTATCCCTATACTCTGAAGAGTTTTGATGAAGAAAGAATGCTGTACTTTGTCAAATGCTTTTTCTGCATCTATTGAGAGGATCATAATGATTCTTGTTCTTTCTTTTGTTAATGTATTGTATCACGTTTATTGATTTTCAGATGTTGAAGCAGCCTTGCAGCCCAGGGATAAATCCCACTTGGTCGTGGTGAATAATCCTTTTAATATACTGTTGGATCCTATTGGCTAGTATTTTGGTGAGAATTTTTGCATCCATGTTCATCAGGGATATTGGTCTGTAGTTCTCCTTTTTGATGGGGTCTTTGTCTGGTTTTGGGATCAAGGTAATGGTGGCCTCATGAAATGAGTTTGGAAGTCTTCCTTCCATTTCTATTTTTTGGAACAGTTTCAGGAGAATAGATATTAATTCTTCTTTAAATGTCTGCTAGAATTCCCCGGGGAAGCCATCTGGCCCTGGGCTTTTGTTTGCTGGGAGTTTTTGATGACTGCTTCAATTTGCTTAGTGGTTATAGGTCTCTTCAGGTTTTCTATTTCTTCCTGGTTCAATTTTGGTAGTTGATACATCTCTAGGAATGCACCCATTTCTTTCAGGTTATCTAACTTGCTGGCATAGAGTTGCTCATAATATGTTCTTATAATTGTTTGTATTTCTTTGGTGTTGGTTTTGATCTCTCCTCTTTCATTCATGGTTTTGTTGATTTGGGTCCTTTCTCTTTTCTTTTTGATAAGTCTGGCCAGGGGTTTATCAATCTTGTTAATTCTTTCAAAGAACCATCTCCTAGTTTCATTGATCTGTTCTACTGTTCTTTTGGTTTCTAGTTCATTGATTGCTGCTCTGATCTTTATGATTTCTCTTCTCCTGCTGGGTTTAGGCTTTATTTGCTGTTCTTTCTCCAGCTCCTTTAGGTGTAGGGTTAGGTTGTGTATTTGAGACCTTTCTTGTTTCTTGAGAGAGGCTTGTATTGCTCTATACTTTCCTCTCAGGACTGCCTTTGCTGTATCCCAAAGATTTTGAACAGTTGTGTTTTCATTTTCATTGTTTTCCATGAATTTTTTTAATTCTTCTTTAATTTCCTGGTTGACCCATTCATTCTTTAGTAGGATGCTCTTTAGCCTCCATGTATTTGAGTTCTTTCTGACTTTCCTCTTGTGATTGAGTTCTAGTTTCAAAGCATCGTGGTCTGAAAATATGCAGGGAATAATCCCAATCTTTTGGTACCAGTTGAGACCTGATTTGTGACCTAGGATGTGATCAATTCTGGAGAATGTTCCATGGGCACTAGAAAAGAATGTGTATTCCGTTGCTTTGGGATGGAATGTTCTGAATATGTCTGTGAAGTCCATTTGATGCAGTGTGTCATTTAAAGTCTTTATTTCCTTGTTGATCTTTTGCTTAGATGATCTTTCCATTTCAGTCAGGGGAGTGTTAAAGTCCCCCACTATTATTGTATTGTTGTCAATGTGTTTCTTCGCTTTTGTTATTAATTGCCTTATATAATTGGCTGCTCCCACGTTAGGGCATAGATATTTACAATTATTAGATTTTCTTGTTGGATAGACACTTTAAGTAGGATATAGTGTCCTTCCTCATCTCTTATTACAGTCTTTGTTTGAAATCTAATTTGTCTGATATAAGGATTGCCACCTCAGCTTTTTTTGGTGTCCATTAGCATGGTAAATGGTTTTCTACCCCCTCACTTTCAATCTGGGGGTGCCTTTGGGTATATATTGAGTCTCTTGCAGACAGCATATGGCTGGGTCTTGTTTTTTAATCCAATCTGATAGCCTGTGTCTTTTGATTGGGGCATTTAGCCCAATTACATTCAGGATAACTATTGAAGGGTATGAATTTAGTGCCATTGTATTGCCTGTAAGGTGACTGTTACTGTATATTTTTTGTGTTCCTTTCTGATCTATGCTGCTTTTAGGCTCTTTCTTTGCTTAGAGGACCCCTTTCAATATTTCTTGGAGGGTTGGTTTCGTGTTTGCAAATTCCTTTAGTTTTTGTTTGTCCTGGAAGCTTTTTATCTCTCCTTCAATTTTCAATGAGAGCCTAGGTGGATATAGTGTTCTTGGCTGCCTATTTTTCTCGTTTAGTGCTCTGAAGATATCATGCCAGTCCTTTCTGGCCTGCCAGGTCTCTGTGGATAGGTCTGTTGCCAATCTAATATTTCTATTTTAGGTTACATATCTCTTCTCCCGAGCTGCTTTCAGGATTTTCTCTTTGTCTCTGAGACTCGTAAGTTTTACTATTAGATATCGGGGTGTTGAATTATTTTTTCATTTTGAGAGGGGTTCTCTGTGCATCCTGGATTTTGATGCGTGTTTCCTTCCTCGCATTAGGGAAGTTGTCTGCTATTATTTTCTCCAATATACCTTCTGCCCCTCTCTCTCTTTCTTCTTCTTCTGGGATCCCAATTATTCTAATGTTGTTTCATCTTATCGTATCACTTATCTCTCGAATTCTGCCCTCGTGATCCTGTAGTTGTTTCTCTCTCTTTTTTCAGCCTCTTTATTTTCCATCATTTGGTCTTCTATATCGCTGATTCTCTCTTCTGCCTCATTTATCCTAGAAGTTAGTGCCCCCATTTTTTATTGCACCTCATTAATAGCCTTTTTGATTTCGACTTGGTTAGATTTTAGTTCTTTTATTTCTCTAGAAAGGGTTTCTCTAATAACTTCCACACTTTTTTCAAGCCCAGCTAGTATCTTTAAAGTCATGATTCTGAACTCTATGTCTGACATTGTCCTAATGTCCATATTGAGTAGGTCCCTGGCTGACGGTACTACCTCTTGTTCTTTTTGCTGACGTGATTTTTTTTGTCTTGTCATTTTGTCCAGAGGAGAAGCGATGAATGAGAGAACAAAATGCTAACAGGTTAACAACCTCCCCTGCAAATATACTCTATACAAATCAGAAAAGACCTGAATCCAGGGTAAAAGAAAGGGAAAGAAAGAAAGAGGAAAAAAAACAAAAAGGAAAAGATAAAAACAAAAACAGAACAATACAAAAAAAACTGAATATGATCAAATATGATCAGGGTAGTTCATAGATCAGTGCCACACACAAGATTTTGGGCATATTTTGGTTTGTTAGAAAAAAGTGCCTCCTACTATTTTAAAGGGAGAAAGACTTATATATGTACAAAATAAGGGTTGATATGATTAAGGGATGGAAGATGAGTGTAAAGATGAAAATTATAAAAGATTTTATAAAAGGAATTGATAAGATAAGAAGTTGTTTGAAAAAAGAAAGAATAATGTTTAAAAAAAAGAGAAAAAAAAGGGAGAGAATGTGATCAGGCAGGAGACTAGAACAAAGCCACACACTAGTGATTTAGGGTATATTTTGATCTGTTAGAAGAAACTGTATTGCAAAATTTTAAAGAGAGAAGAACTTACATATGTATGCCAAAATAAGGGTAACTAATACGAAGGGATAAAATATGACTAAAAATGAAAAATAAAAAATGTTTTTTTTTTAAAAATGGGATTGATAAAATGTTGGTTGAAAAAGGGAAAAAGAAAAATTAAAAAAAACCGTTAAAAAATTAACTTTGAAGAACTAATGAATCATGTTAAAAAAAGCCATGAATTCTATGTGCAGTATTCCCCTAGTGCTGCAGTTCTCCCGTTCTCCTTGATGGGTAAACTTGGTCTTGGCTTGCTGGCTGTTCGTGCTGATCTTCTGGGGGCGGGGCCTGTTGCCGTGGTTCCCAAAGTTCTTTGCCGGAGGTGGAATTGCCCCACCCTTGTCGGTCCAGGCTAAGCAAGCTGCTGGGGTTTGTTCTCAGGAGCTTTTGTTCCCTGCAAGCTCTCGGTACAGCTTTGGAGGACCAGGGGATAAATGGTGGCCTCCCAATCTCCACTCGGAGGAGCTGAGAACTCGGGGCCCTGCTCCTCATTGTGCCCCCAGAGAAAAACAGTCACTCCCGTGTACCTGGTCTCCGGCCACACTCCGTGCTCACCTGGCCTGTGACCGAACATTTCTATCTCTAGCACCCGACCCCTGTGGAGTCTCCAAACCCAGCAGATCCCTGCGGTGCGCTCCTGGGGGAGGGAGGGGAGTCTCCCCGAATCTGCTGCTTGTTGGGTCCCTGCTGGAGGAAGAGTAGCCTGACTGGGCCACAGATCACAGTTTATGGCAACCTTGTGCTAAGAGCCCTCGTCTCGGCTCCTTCTCTGCAGCCGGCTTCCCTGCTCCGATACCTGGGATCTCTGCTGCACTGAGGCACCCCTTGTCTTTCTGTGACCCCGAGGGTCCTGAGGCCACACTGTCCTGCGAGGGTTCCACCTCCTGCTTAGCCACTGGAACGACGTCCCTCCGAGGAGCCCAATTCTAAAAGTTCTGATTTTGTGCTCCGCGGCTCTATCACTTCCCAGAAGCAGCCGACGGAGGCCCCCTCCCCCGCTGTCTATCCTCCCAAATATCGCCTCGGATTCACTTCTCCGCATGTCCTACCTTCCAGAAAGTGGTCGCTTCTCTGTTCAGAGAGTTGTTGCTACTCTCTTCTTCGGTCTCTTTTTGAGTCCGTAGGTGTTCAGAATGGTTTGATCCCTATTCAGCTGAATTCCTGCGACCAGACGAAATCCAGGTCTCCTACTCCTCCGCCATCTTGCTCCGCCCCCCTGTGCCTCCTGGATTTTGATGCCTGTTTCCTTTCCCAAATTAGGGAAGTTCTCTGCTATAATTTGCTCCAATATACCCTCTGCCCTTCTCTTTCTTTCTTCTTCTTCTGGGATTCCAATTATTCTAGTGTTGTTTCGTCTTATTGTATCGTTTATCTCTCGAATTCTGCCCTCGTGATCCTGTAGTTGTTTATCTCTCTTTTTCTCAGCTTCTTTATTTTCCATCATTTGGTCTTCTATATCACTTATTCTCTTTTCTTCCTCATTGATCCTAGCAGTTAGTGCGCACATTTTTTATTGTACCTCATTAATAGCCTTTTTGATTTCGACTTGGTTAGATTTTAGTTCTTTTATTTCTCCAGGAAGGGTTTCTCTAATAACTTCCATGCTTTTTTCAAGCCCAGCTAATATCTTTAAAATTATGATTCTGAACTCTAGGTCTGACATCGCACTAATGTCCGTATTGAGTAGGTCCCTGGCAGACGGTACTACCTCTTGTTCTTTTTGTTGAGGTGATTTTTTTCATCTTGTCATTTTGTCCAGAGGAGAATAGATGAATGAGAAAACAAAATGCTAACAGGTTATCAACATCCCCAGAAAATATACTCTAATGAAATCGGAAAAGACCTGAAACCAGGGGAGAAGAAAGGGAAAGAAAGAAAAAAGAAATATAAAAAAAGGAAAAGAAAAAGATAAAAACAAACAAAATCTGAACAAAAGAAAAAAAATAGAATATGATCAAATATGATTAGGCTAGTGCATAGATCAGTGCCACACACTAGATTTTGGGTGTATATTGGTCTGTTAGATGAAAGTGCCTCCTAAAATTTTAAAGAAACAAAGATTTTTATATGTAAAAAATAAGGGTTGATACAACGAAGGGATGGGATATGACTGTAAAGATGAAAATTATAAAAGATTTTATAAAAGGAATTGATAAGATAAGAAGTTGTTTGAAAAAAAGAAGTTTAAAAAAAATGAAAGAATAAAGGGGAGAGAATATGATCAGGCATGAGACTGGAAGAAAGCCATACACTAGTGATTTAGGGTATATTTCGATCTGTTAGAAGAAACTGTATCTCAAAATTTTAAAGAGAGGACAACTTATATATATATGCCAAAAGTAAGAGTAAGTACTCTGAAGGGATAGAATATGACTCTAAATATGAAAAATAAAAATGTTTTTTTAAAAAGGGATTGATATGATGTTGGTTGATAAAGGGAAAAAGAAAATTAAAGAAAAAAACAGTTAAAAAATTAACTTTGAAAGACAAATGAATCATGGTAAAAAAGCCATGAATTCTATGTGCAGTATTCCCCTAGCGCTGGAGTTCTCCCATTCTCATTGATCGGTAAACTTGGTCTTGGCTGGCTGTTCATGGTGATCTTCTGTAGGAGGGGCCTATTGCGGTGGTTCCCAAATGTCTTTGCCGGAGGTGGAATTGCCCCACCCTTGTCAGTCCAGGCTAAGCATTCTGCTTGGGTTTGCTCTCGGGAGGTTTTGTTCCCTGCAAACTCTCGGTACAGCTTTGGAGGACGAGAGTGAAAATGGCGGCCTCCCAATCTCTGCCCTGGTGGAGCTGAGAACTCGGGGCTCTGCTCCTCAGTGCGCCCCCAGAGAAAAGCAGTCAGTCACTCCCATCTCCCTGGTCTCTGGCCGCACTCCGTGCTCACCCGGCCTGTGACTGAGCCTTTCTATCTCTGGCACCTGCCTCGGTGTGGAGTCTCCAAACCAAGCAGATTGCTGCGGTGTGCTCCCGCAGCTCCTCCCGGGAGAGGAAGGGGAGTCTCCCCAGCTCTGCCGCTTGTTGGGTCTCTGCTGGAGGAGCAGTGGCCCGACTGTCACCAATCATGGTTTATGGCAACCCTGAGCTGAGAGCCCACATCTTGGCTCTGTCTCTGCAGCCGGCTTCCCCGCCCCGATACCTGGGAGCACCCATTTTCTTACTAACTGACTGAGTTGAATGATCAAATGACACTATGATCTGCCATTGTCCAGTATCTCCAGACTTCTCCATTATGTCCCTTGGACTTAACACTCTGGGGTCGCCAAACATTGTGAGAAACTTCTTGTACCAGCCAGACGTTTCTTTTTTGCTTTGTGTTTGCCTTGAGCATTTTCCCCCTCTCCCTCTATTTACTTAGTAATTCTTATTTACCTCATAATTCTTATTCCTCCTTTTTGCCTTTTGGGGATTAACTTTTGCTTCACAGGCAGTCATGTTGGTCTGTAAGTCAAAGTGCTTTATCTTCCTCCAGGCAAGAAGTGGAATGTCTTGAGTGGAGGGAGTTAAAGAAAGAAAAACTACTGGAGTTCGTTCACCCTAGTAGAGGTTTTCTGGTGAGAGAGCCAGGTTTCCTGGAGAGTTCCATGCCTGTAGCTCTAGTCTTTCCATCAGTTCTCCAAACCAGTGAGAGTTAGTGCTCACCAGTATACCACACACTCCCCTGCATTTCCTCTCCTTTGCAGTTATTTTGGTGCCATGTGACTTTTTCTGGCCAATAGACTCTGAGCGGAAGTGATATGGTTAACTTCTGGGCCAAGCAGTTGAAAATCATTGTGAATCTTCTTTTCTTCTCTATTTAAAGACAGTCTGTGGCAAAACTACAGAATGGAAGTAGTTTAAAGTCCCGGATCACTGTTTGGTGGATACCCCACCTGTATTAGAGTGACATAAGCATAAATCAAACCTTCGCAGGATTCAGCCACTGTGATTTAGGAAGATTGTTGTCACCCTGTTTAGTGCTAAGTACTCCAACCAGCACAACTACTTTCTATTTTTTCAGTCAAATCATTTTCTGCTTTAGTTACCAGAAACCCTTTCTTTTACTTATACCTGGGGAACCTACATTGGTACATCATCCCCTTAGCACCAAAAGTAAAGCAGAGTTATGATTATTTGTTTATCACTTCGCTTCCCTTACTAGATTGTGAGCAATTTTAATGCAGAGACTGTGTTTTTGTTTTTGTTTTTGTATTGCAAGGTGACTAGCATAGTACATGGTACAGAAAGAATCTCCCTTCAGGCTTGCTAAAATAAGAAATGATTTTCTCCTTAGTATATTTCACTTGATTTTCATTTAACTTGATAAAAATAATGTTTTGATCCTTTGGAATGAAACCAAGGTGGGATTACATTCCAGCTAAGCCACTGGTTGACTTTTATTAGGTTAATTAATTTTTCTGATCTTCTAGTTCCTTATTTATAAAATGGGAACAAAAATATGATGAACTCAATTGGTGAGATTGAATAAGAAAATGTATACAAATCCTTAGCATGGTCCCTGATACACAGTAAGAACTGAGCAAACAGCAGCTATTTTTACTATTAGTATGTTAATGACCAGAATTCTTTTGATTAGTCCAATTGTGTTTTCCCTAACCATTGATACAGCCTAGGTGGCAAGAGAATCCAATGGACTTTCTCCTAGATCTTCTCTTCTGGACCTAATCATTATCTTTTTTGCTTAAGACAAAGCCATTTCTCTCAGCCGCTCTCCTGGTCTACTATCTTGTTGCTATACTCTTCCAAGAGGGCTTCTCTCTTGATGTAAAAGTAGTTAGCAATTCCTCAGGACCTTATTTTCATAACAAATAGGAATTCTTATTATTCAAATGAAATCTTTCTTATGAAGAGCTTAGAGATATATATTTGGTAAATGAGAAAAAACCATCTTTTCAATATTTGAGGGTGAAGTATAGTTTATTTTTCCACAGATCAGCTTCCGGGCAGCTAACCTATTGGCAGCACTCACTGTTGAATGGTTCACATTCAGCGACGAGACCAGAAGTAATGATTCAAATTCAACAGAGGTCAGAAATGATCAGAAGTTATGATTCCTTGGCAGCTGCTTGATGTTCAATATTAAGCTGCTTTAGCAAACCTCTCCCTTATTCTTGTGGCCAGATGCCATAAAGCATGAAAAAAAAAAAAACATAAATGAAAAAACATTTCCCCCTTTTCACACCTGCCACCTGCTACCCACCCTAAGTGGAAGTCACAAAGGAAGGGATTTAAATGAGCTGAGAGACCTGACGGAGCTCTCCTGGGTCAGAGGTGCGTTGCATTTGCACACCTAGGGGAACTTACTTTGCTAATGTACCTGCTCCATAAATTACTCTGGAGGAAATCACTTCATTATTCATGACTTAAACATTCCTGTTGCAAAATGGTGATCTATGTCGTGTACCGTTGCATTACCAATTCAATTATTCTTTTGTCATGCAAATTCCCTGAGCTGTGACAAGGGGTGGGGCAGGCTCTTCACAGCTGGCAATCTGTAGTGCTGTCCAGAAGCCACTTTCTTCAGGCTGCAGTGCGCTGGAGAATTTACGAAATGGCTCTCAGGGAAGATGTCTGTCAATGATGGGAAATTGATGATCACTATCTAAACATTTAGCAGCCCTTCATCAGTTATAATGTGGCCATCTTCAACTTGCCTTCCTTAACTGATAGCATTTCATGCTTTCTGGAATGAATTTGGAGGTACAAGAGAGAACAAAGCCTGCCCCACCGAATCTATCACAATAACATTCATTTTCTTGTTGCTTTCCATTTTCTTAGTGTTCTGAAACCAATTTTGCAGGGAAGAAATGCCTCAGTGTTTTTGAAGAGGTCTTTTTCATGTTGGTAATATAAAGGATGGACTTTGAGGTTGATATGGTGGCCAAACAAAAATACATGGCAAGATTGAATTTTAGTTACTCACATAGTTGTTTTAGCCTCATGGTACCAAGCATCCATTTTGTATAATGGTATAGGCAATTGTGTTCCTTCCTTCTGGATGGATTAAAATGGTAAGATGTGGTTGGTGTGACTGGACATAGACAATGGGGCATTTCTAAATTTCAGACACTATAATGCTTTTACATAACTTTATATTAGAGAATTATCAAGATTTACCAATGCCTTCATATTAGTAGAGAAACAGAGCCCTGCATTAGGAGCTTCATGGCCAGGATTTAAGGGTGGAAAACCTGATGCATGTTCTTTTACTTTCTTGTTTTTTTTTTTCTTTCTCTCTCTTTCTTCCTTTCTCCCTTCCTTTCTTTTTTTCTCACTCAGTGCTCCCTATTACTGAACTGGTACCTTGGCAAAAGAAGCTTGAGGAGTAGTGAGTCACTCAGATCTACAATAAAACTATTTCAGCCTGAGTTTGGGGGGGATGTGAACATTTAGTCATTATGTTTATGGGAAGTGGCATGTAACACTCAAAATTGCCTCATGTGTTATTATTTCTATTTGGCTGTTAAGGAAATAGATTTTCAGAGAAATCAATGACTTGCTCAAGATTAACAAGGTCAGTCGGTCTCCAAAAAGACTTTTCTTTACACTATATATCCATAAAACCCCTAATACTATAGATATCATGCTTTCAAATAAATATAGGGCAAGATCTTTTTATTTTATGTATTTTTACTTTTATTTATTATTATTTTTATTGTTATGTTAATCACCATACATTACATCATTAGTTTTTGATGTAGCATTCCATGATTCATTGTTTGAATATACACCCAGTGCTCCATGCAGAACCTGTCCTCTTTAATACCCATCACCAGGCTAACCCATCCTTCCACCCCCCTCCCCTCTAGAATTCTCAGTTTGTTTCTCAGAGTCCATAGTCTCTAAGGGTTCGTCTCCCCCTCCGATTTCCCCCCCTTCATTCTTCCCCTCCTGCTATCTTCTCCTTTTTCTTCTTTTTAACATATAATGTATTGTTTTCTTCAGAGGTACATCTCTGTATTTCAACAGTCTTGCACAATTCACAGCGCTCACCATAGAACATATCCTCCCCAATGTCTGTCACCCAGCCACCCCATCCCTCCCAACCCCCACCACTCCAGCAAACCTCAGTTTGTTTCCTGAGATTAGGAATTCCTCCTATCAGTGAGGTCAAATGATACATGTCTTTCTCTGATTGACTTATATTGCTCAGCAAAATACGCTCCAGTTCCATCCACATCGTTGCAAATGGCAAGATTTCATTTTTTTTGATGGCTGCATAATATTTCATTGTGTATATATATATATATATATATATATATATATATATACACACATATATACCACATCTTCTTTATCCATTCATCTGTCGATGGGCATCTTGGCTCTTTCCACAGTTTGGCTATTGTGGACATTGCTGCTATAAACATTGGGGTGCACATACCCCTTCGAATCCCTACATTTGTATCTTTGTGGTAAATACCCAATAGTGCAATTGCTGGATCGTATGGTAGCTCTATTTTCAACTGTTTGAGGACTCTCCATACTGTTTTCCAGAGTGATTGCACCAGCTTGCATTCCCACCAACAGTGTAGGAGGGTTCCCCTTTCTCTGCATCCCCGCCAACATCTGTCATTTCCTGACTTTGTTAATTTTAGCCATTCTGACTGGTGTGAGGTGGAATCTCATTGAGTTTTGATTTGGATTTCCCTGATGCTGAGCGATGTTGAGCACTTTTTCATGTGTCTGTTGGCCGTTTGGATGTCTTCTTTGGAAAAATGTCTGTTCATGTCTTCTGCCCATTTCTTAATTGGATCATTTGTTCTTCAGGTGTTGAGTTTAAGAAGTTCTTTATAGATTTTGGATCCTAGCCCTTTATCTGATAGGTCATTGCACATATCTTCTCCCATTCTGTTGGTTGTCTTTTGGTTTTGTGGACTGTTTCTTTTGCTGTGCAAAAGCTTTTTATCTTGAAGTCCCAATAGTTCATTTTTGCCGTTGCTTCCCTTGCCTTCTAGGAAGAAGTTGCTGCGGCTGAGGATGAAGATGTTGCTGCCTGTGTTTTCCTTTAGGATGTTGATGGACTCCTGTCTTACATTGAGGTCGTTCAACCATTTGGAGTCTATTTTTGTGTGTGGTGTAAGGAAATGGTCCGGTTTCATTCTTCTGCATGTGGCTGTCCAATTTTCCCAACACCATTTGTTGAAGATACTGTCTTTCTTCTATCGGACATTCTTTCCTGCGTTGTTGAAGATGAGTTGACCATAGAGTTGAGGGTCCATTTCTGGGCTCTCTATTCTGTTCCATTGATCTATGTGTCTGTTTCTGTGCCAGTACAATACTGTCTTGAAGATGACAGCTTTGTAATAGAGCTGGAAGTCCGGAATTGTGATGCCGCCAGCTTTGCTTTTCTTTTTCAATATTCCTCTGGCTATTCGGGGTCTTTTGTGGTTCCATACAAATTTTAGGATTATTTGTTCCATTTCTTTGAAAAAAGTGGTTGGTATTTTGATGGGGATTCCATTGAATATGTAGATTGCTCTAGGTAGCATTGACATCTTCACAATATTTGTTCTTCCAATCCATGAGCATGGAACATTTTTCCATTTCTTTGTGTCTCCCTCAATTTCTTTCATGAGTATTTTATAGTTTTGTGAGTACAGATACTTTGCCTCTTTGGTGAGATTTATTCCTAGGTATCTTATGATTTTGAGTGCAGTTGTAAATGGGATCGACTCCTTAATTTCTCTTTCTTCTGTCTTGTTGTCGGTGTATAGGAACGCCACTGATTTCTGTGCATTGATTTTATATCCTGCCACTTTACCAAATTCCTGTATGAGTTCTAGCAGTTTTGGGGTGGAGTCTTTTGGGTTTTCCACATAAAGTATCATATCATCTGCAAACAGTGAGAGTTTGACTTCTTCTTTGTTGATTTGGATGCCTTTTATTTCTTTTTGTTGTCTGATTTCTGTGGCTTGGACTTCTAATAATATTTTGAATAGCAGTGGTGAGAGTGGACATCCCTGCCATGTTCCTGACCTTAGGGGGAAAGCTCTCAGTTTTTCCCCATTGAGAATGATATTTGCTGTGGGTTTTTCATAGATGGCTTTTATGATATTGAGGTATGTACCCTCTAGCCCTATACTCTGAAGAGTTTCGATCAAGAAAGGGTGTTGTATTTTGTCAAATCCTTTTTCTGCATGTATTGAGAGGATCATATGGTTCTTGTTCTTTCTTTGATTAATGTATTGTATCACATTGATTGATTTGCAGATGTTGAACCAACCTTGCAGCCCAGGGATAAATCCCACTTGGTCATGCTGCATAATTCTTTTAATGTACTGCTGGATCCTATTGGCTAGTATTTTGGTGAGAATTTTTGCATCCGTGTTCAACAAGGATGTTGGTCTGTAATTATCCTTTTTAATGGGGTCTTTGTCTGGTTTGGGGATTAAGGTAATAGTGGCCTCATAAAACGAGTTTGGAAATTGTCCTTCCATTTCTAGTTTTTGGAACAGTTTCAGGAGAATAGGTATTAATTCTTCTTTAAATGTCTGATAGAATTCCCCTGGGAAGCCATCTGTCCCTGGGCTTTTGTTTGTTGGGAGATTTTTGATTACTGCTTTAATTTCCTTAGTGGTTATAGGTCTGTTCAGGTTTTCTATTTCTTCCTGGTTCAGTTTTGGTAGTTGATACATCTCTAGGAATGCACCCATTTCTTCCAGGTTATCTAATTTGCTGGCATAGAGTTGCTCATAATATGTTCTTAGAATTGTTTGTATTTCTTTGGTGTTGATTGTGATCTCTCCTCTTTCATTCATGATTGTGTTGATTTGGGTCATTTCTCTTTTCTTTTGGATAAGTCTGGCCAGGGGTTTATCAATCTTGTTAATTCTTTCAAAGAACCAGCTCCTAGTTTCGTTGATCTGTTCTACTGTTCTTTTGGTTTCTAGTTCATTGATTTCTGCTCTTATCTTTATGATTTCTCTTCTCCTGCTGGGTTTAGGCTTTATTTGCTGTTCTTTCTCCAGCTCCTTTAGGTGTAGGGTTAGGTTGTGTATCTGAGTCCTTTCTTGTTTCTTGAGAAAGTCTTGTATTGTTATATACTTTCCTCCTAAGACTGCCTTTTCTGCATCCCAAAGATTTTGAACAGTTGTGTTTTCATTTTCATTTGTTTCCTTGAATTTTTTAAATTCTTCTTTAATTTCTTGGTGACCCATTCATTCTTTAGTAGGATGCTCTTTAGCCTCTATGTATTTGAGTTCTTTCCGACTTTCCTCTTGTGATTGAGTTCTAGTTCCAAAGCACTGTGGTCTGAAAATATGCAGGGTATGATACCAGTCTTTTGGTACCAGTTGAGACCTGATTGGTGACTTAGGACGTGATGAATTCTGGAGAATGTTCCATGAGCACTTGAGTAAAATGTGTATTCTGTTGCTTTGGGATGGAATGTTCTGAATATATCTGTGAAGTCCATTTGGTCCAGTGTGTCATTTAAGGTCTTTATTTCCTTGTTGATCTTTTGCTTAGATGATCTGTCCATTTCAGTCAGGGGGGTGTTAAAGTCCCCCACTATTATTGTATTGTTGTCAATGTGTTTCTTTGATTTTGTTATTAATTGCCTTATATAATTGGCTGCTCCCATGTTAGGGGTATAGATATTTACAATTGTTAGATCCTCTTGTTGAAACAACGCTTTAAGTAAGATATAGTGCCCTTCTTCATCTCCTATTACAGTCTTTGGTTTAAGATCTAATTTGTCTGATATAAGGATTGCCACCCCAGGTTTCTTTTGGGTCCATTAGCATCGTAAATAGTTTTCCACTCCTTCACTTTCAATCTGGGGGTGTTTCTGGGTCTAAAATGAGTCTCTTTCAGACAGCATATTGATGGGTCCTGTTTTTTTATCCAATCTGATAGCCTGTGTCTTTTGATTGGGGCATTTAGCCCATTTACATTCAGGGTAACTATTGAGATATGAATTTAGTGGCATTTTATTGCTTGTAAGTTGACTGTTACTGTATATTGTCTGTGTTCCTTTCTGGTCTATGTTGCTTTTAGGCTCTATCTTTGTTTAAAGGACCCCTTTCAATATTTCTTGTAGGGCTGGTTTCGTGTTTGTAAATTCCTTTGGTTTTTGTTTGTCCTGGAAGATTTTTCTCTCTCCTTCTATTTTCAATGACAGCCTAGCTGGATATAGTATTTTTGGCTGTATATTTTTCTCATTTAGTGCTCTGAATACATCCTGCCTGTCCTTTCTGGCCTGCCAGGTCTCTGTGGATAGGTCTGTTGCCAACTAATGTTTCTACCTTTGTAGGTTACATATCTCTTCTCCTGAGCTGCCTCAGGATTTTCTCTTTGTTTCTGAGACTCGTAAGTTTTACTATTAGATGTTGGGTTGTTGACCTATTTTTATTGATTTTGAGAGGGGTTTTCTGTGACTCCTGGATTTTCATGCCTGTTTCCTTCCCCAAATTAAGGAAGTTCTCTGTTCTAATTTGCTCCAGTATACCTTCTGCCCCTCTCTCTCTCTCTTCTTCTTCTGGGATCCCAAGTATTTAATGTTTCATCTCTTGTAACGCTTATCTCTCGAATTCTGCCCTCGTGATCCTGTAGTTGTTTATCTCTCTTTTTCTCAGCTTCTTTATTTTCAATCCTTTGGTCTTCTATATCACTAATTCTCTCTTCTGCCTCATTTATCCTAGCAGTTAGAGCCCCCATTTTTGATTTCACCTCATTAATAGCCTTTTTGATTTTGACTTGGTTAGGTTTTACTTCTTTTATTTCTCCAGAAAGGGTTTCTCTAATAACTTCCATGCTTTTCTCAAGCCCAGGTAGTATCTTTAAAGTCATGATTCTGAACTCTAGGTCCGACATCGTACTAATGTCCGTATTGAGTAGGTCCCTGGCAGTCGGTACTGCCTCTTGTTCTTTTTGTTGAGGTGATTTTTTCCATCTTGTCATTTTGTCCAGAACAGAATCGATGAATGAGAGAACAAAATACAACTGGGTAACGACGTCCCCTGAAAATATACTCTAAACAAATCAGAAAATACCTGAAATCGGGGGAAAAGAAAGGGAAAGAAAGAAAAAGAATAAAAAAGAAAAAGAAAAAGATAAAAACAAACAAAAACAGAAGAAAACAAAACAAAACAAAAAAAGAGAATATGATCAAATATGATCAGGCTGGTGCATAGATCAGTGCCACACACTAGATTTTGGGTGTATTTTGGTCTGTTAGAAGAAAGTGCCTCCCAAAATTTTAAAGAAAGTAAAACTTATATATGTACAAAAATAAGGGTTAATACATTGAAGGGATGGAAGATGACTAAAGATGAAAAGTATAAAAGATTTTATAAAAGGAATTGATAAGAGAACAAGTTGTTTGAAAAAAGAAAGAAGGTGATTTAAAAAAAAGGGAGAGAATGTGATCAGGCAGGATACTAGAACAAAGCCATACACTAGAGATTTAGGGTGTATTTTGATCTGTTAGAAGAAACTGTATCTCAAAATTTTAAAGAGAGAACAACTTATACATATGTGCCAAAAATAAGGGTAACTACTTTGAAGGGATATAATATGACTCTAAAAATGAAAAATAAAAATGTTTTTTAAAAAAGGGATTCATAAGATATTGGTTGAAAAAGGGAAAAAAAATTAAAAAAAAAAACGACAGTTAAAAAAATTAACTTTGAAAGACTAAAGAATCATTGGAAAAAAGCCATGGATTCTATGTGCAGTATTCCCCTAGCTCTGGAGTTCTGCCATTCTCATTGATCAGTAAACTTGGTCTTGGCTGGGTGTTCTTGCTGATATTCTGGGGGAGGGGCCTGTTGCCATGGTTCCCAAATGTCTTTGTTGAAGGCAGAATTGCCCTACCCTTGCTGGTCTGGGCTATGTCATTTGCTTGGTTTTGCTCTCGGGAGCTTTTGTTCCCCGCAAGCTTTCCGTACAGATTTGGAGGATGACAATGAAAATGGTGGCCTCTTAATCTCTGGCCCAGTGGAGCCGAGAACTCTGGGCCCCACTCCTAAGTGCGCCCCCAGAGAAAAGCAGTCAATCACTCCCGTCTCCCTGGTCTCCGGCCACACTCTGTGCTCACCGAGCCTGTGACTGAGTGTTTCTATCTCTGGCACATGACCCTGTGTGGAGTCTCCAAACCCAGCAGATCCCTGAGGTGTGCTCCCACGCCGCTCCTCCCAGGGGAGGAAGGGAAGTCTCCCTGGATCTGCCTCTTGTTGGGTCCCTGTTGGAAGACCAGGGGCCCGACCGTGCCACGGATCATGGTTTTTGGCAACCCTGAGCTGACAGCCCATACCTCTGTTCTGTCTCTTTATCCAGCTTCACGGATCTGATACCTGGGAGCTCTGCCACACTCAGTCACCCCCGGTCTTTCTGTGACCCCAAGTGTCCTGAGACCACACTGTCCTGCGAAGTTTCCACCCCCCGCTTAGCCACTGGAGCGAGGTCCCTCAGCGGAGCCGACTTCCAAAAGTTCCTATTTTGTGCTCCGTGGCTCTATCACTTGCTAGATTTGGCTGATTGGGATCCCCTTCCCCACCGTCTATCCTCCCAAATACCACCTTGGATTCACTTCTCCGCATGTCCTTCCTTCCGGAATGTGGTCGCTTTTCTGTTCAGAGTTGTTGCTATTCTTTTCTTTGATCTCTTGTTGAGTTCGTAGGTGTTCAGAATGGTTTGATCCCTATCCATCTGAATTCCTGGGACCAGATGAAATCCAGGTCTCCTACACCTCTGCCATCTTGCTCTGCCCCCACGATCTTTTTAATTTAGTACTGCTGGTCAGTTCTAGTGCAAAGATGGATCGAGCTTGTTCAAATTTGGTACCATCTTTAACAACAATAACACAAAAATCATAAAGGAGCTCATCAAGCAAGGGACCCTGAAGATTAAGCTTATTAGCTGCATAGTATAAGTCCACCTCTCAATAAGGGTCAAGAAAAGAGATGAGATATTTCCAAGTGTGTTTCATGTCATCCAGGGCTCCTTGAAGTAAAATAGTGTGATTGCAGGTAGTTCCAACTGTGCCTTCTCACTGAGGCAGCTACTCTTAACAACATGGCTTTTTCGTGGATGAACCTTGGCTGTTACATGTCATTGAAGAAGTGGAAGGATGGCGACTGCCTTTGGAAGGAGCCAGTAGTTCTTGCCGAAGGGACCAGCATTGCCCATAGAAAATGAGAATCTTTTTGGAAGAGTTAGTCTTCTGCTTACAAACAGCCAGCATTTTAGGATAATGTTTCAAAGTAGCTCCAGTGCCCAGCATTTCATGTCCTTTAAAACAAAGCTACTACAGCCAATGACAACAACAACAAAAACTAATTTCAAATTATTCAAAAACTTCTGTTCTGAGTTAATATAAGCCCTTTAGAAGAGTGACTTTCCAACTTTTTGATAAACACAGAATGAATACGTTTTGGATCATGGTTCAGGTATATGTATCTGCATATATGTATGTGTGTATATAATACAGAAAATAGTACATGCTTACTGCATGCACTGAAATCTAATAACTTCTAATCTATTTAATTTTATTCTAATTTGTTAAAAATTCTAGTTCTGAAAAACTCTTGGTTTAGAATACATAAATACATATTAGGAAAGCTTTAATAGTCTTTAAAAAAAAAAAAGATTCGTTTTTTCCCCTTCCGCTGATGGCTTATTGCACAAGCATTTCACATAATCTCCATTCGCAGGAACATTTTCTTCTAGTTATCAAGACCAATAAAGTATAGAGTGGAGAATATGTGAAGGTCCTTGATAGTTTTTCTGTCTCGTCACCTTTCTCTCCCATCCCTCAATTTCAAACTCTCCTCCTGGGTCTCAGCGGCTTATTGTTTTCCCAGGGAGGGCATATTCTAAACTTCATCTCTGTAGAATGTAAATCTGAATCTTTTTTATTATTTTTTTTTATTTGAGGATAGTTGACACACAATGTTACATTAGTTTCAGGTGTGCAACATAATGATTCAACATCTCATACCTTATGCTGCGCTCACTACAAATGTAGCTGTCATCTGTCACCACACAATGTATTATAATATCATGGACTATGTTCACCATGCTGTACCTTTTATCCCTGTGACTTATTCATTTTATAACTGGAAACCCATGTGTACACTCCCCTTCCCCTGTTTTGCCCACCCCCTCAACTGCCCCCTTTTGGCAACCATGTTTGTTCTGTTTATTGTGGGTCTGATTCTCCTTTTTCTTTGTTTATTCATTTATTTTGGTTTTTATGTTCCACATATAAATGAAACATATGGTTTTTGTTTTTCTCTGTTTGACAAATTTCACTTAGCATAATGCCCTCCAGTCTTTTTCTTTACTGAGAGTTCACAAACTAAGAAGAGGAAGCTGGGAGAGATATCTGCCTACAGCACAAAAATACCACTATTTGTGCTGCTACTGAATTTGTTTGTGTATGAGAAAGACCAGGTTCGTTATGCTGATTTTGTGTGCGAGACAAAGGTGCAAGGATTGTGCCTGCATACTAGTGTACCTCCATCCAGATCAGGAGTAGCTGCCAAATATATACAACTACAATGGGTGAGGTATTACTCATTCACCTACTTGAATTACCTGTAAATACCTATATGAAATCTGAAAGGTAGAAATCATTATTTCCATTTGATGGGAGCATATCTAATGCCTGTAGATATTGAATGCAACATCCAATGGTCTCTCTCCAAGTTGTCATTAGAGTGGAAGCCATAGGCCTGACTTTGACTGGAGTGAAAACTATTGACTCTTTACAGGTAATATTCTCCAATGTCCTTCTCCAACTACAATTAAGAAATAAGAATCTGTCTCATGTGTGAACTAATACAATGTTTTTGGTCAAACTGAGTGAATAATTGTAAATTAAAAAGCTTATTAAGTTGAACCCCAAAACAATATATCCTTTTTATTTATTCCTTCAGATATGCTCCTTGAGTTTGAGGCATTGGCAAAAGGTCCACAGCATATGACCTCCTGTAAGCCTCCTCCACTTTTACTTTTATTTTTTAATCCTCTTTTGGCCAGCTTGTAAGTCACTTGAGAGTAGTTCTTGGTAGCTTTCTGTTTGTTATTAGATTTGGTAGAATGCTATTACAGTCCTTTAAAAATGAGCAATATTTAGATCTTTTAAAATTTCCAAACCTGAAATATAAAAAGTATATTTTTTAAATAAACAAGCATCTTAGCACTTTGTATTTACATTTGCAAGAGTGAAATCTTTTTCTTTTTAACAATTTTATTTATTTATTTGACAGAGAGACAGAGAGAGTCAGAGAGCACAAGCAGAGGGAAAGGCAGAGGGAGAGGGAGAAGCAGGCTCTGCACTGAGCAGGGAGCCCTATGCGGGACTTGATCCCAGGACCCTGGGATCATGACCTGAGCCAAAGGCAGACGCTTAACCATCTGAGCCACCCAGCAAGAGTGAAATCTTATCTTTCCATTTCTTATATCTCCATGCAACACACTATGACCATGAGAGAGAAAATCAGCACAGGTGGGCTGTAACCTGGTAAATGGGTTGGTGAGACAGCCCAAGCAGCTGTGTCCAATCACCACTTATTTTGTCAAGTGACAGTCACTTCCCTATAGAGTTCCATGTACATGAAATATTTTTCAAGATTATGACTCAAAAATACTTTGGAAGTGGCCAAAATATGAATAAAAATGAGATTTCTCAAGGTGTTATTTAAAACTTGCTATTGTGTTAAAATAAAATTCCAATTCTTTTTAATTTGGAGGAAAAACACATCTCTTTATATTCAAGAACGATTTAAATGAGCAGGTTAATTGAATTTTGAAAAATATCATTTTCTTCAATAAAAAATAATTCGTTTAACTTAATTTTAAGCACCTGGAACATTTGTAATAATACCCTGAATGTTTGGCCTAGGAGATTAGAGAGGAATAAAAGGAAGATAAAGAAACAGAGCTGATGTAGGGAGAAAAGTAAACAAAGAAAGAAACTTGAAGATTAAAAAGTCTTAGGAATATTTGAATTAGTGAAATGATAAATCCATTGAAGAAAGACAAATGATGGATAAGTTATTACATTTTAAACTTTCAAGTCAGAATGGCCAAAATGTGACAGTAAATACACATAAGTTATGGAGCAAAATATGGGAAAAGTTCTGCTTCAGATATTAATTAAACAATAATTGAACAGATGCTTATAAACACCAAGTGTTCTGCTTGTCATTGAAGATATTAGACAGGAATCCTTGGTCTAGGATTTCAGAAAGTTTATAATCGAACAGGGAGGCAGATTTGTAAATAAGCTATTAAAATGCAATGTGTTAAATCCTTCAAAAGATATATGTAAAATTCAGTAGGAATATCATCCTAGTTATTAGTTTCATCAACTTTACAACTAAGCCGTGAGGATGGACTGCCGAGTAATTCCTATTGGTTTTCTCATGTTCCTGCAGAGTCCAACCCTTCTGAGCAAAAGGCACATTCGAATAGCAAATATCTTTGGAAACTACAGAAGCTGTATCCCTCCAGAGAGACATAGAGACTCTCTTTGCCTGGAAAATCCCAGGGTAGTATACATAAAGCCCTCTCCTTTCCTTCTCCAGAGACGTTTGCTTATATTCCGGGATAAGAACCCTAGGGATGCATTTCCCTACCCCCCTCGAGGAGAATTACTGCTAGTTCAGGATAATTAGTAATTTCTCTCTGGAGGGTACAATGGGCACGTTTAAGAATAACCTTCACAGCTCAGTCTGTTAATGGTATGGTTCCTTTCCTGAGGTGTACGCATGTGCAGCTAAAATCCTGCCGTTGTTAAGTCACCATGAAGGGATCAGGGCATGGGGAACCTATGCAAGACACTGCTCTGGCTAGTGTTTTTCACGTGAGTAATAAACCATGCATTTCTGTATTACTTTGACCCAGGAGTCTTGAGGTCTTATATACATGCACACGCATGCACTCATGGGTATGTATCAGTCTGTGTAAACACATATATGTATGTATGTTTATATTTATATCATCACCAGCCATATACTTCAGTTTTACTCTCTGATAAGAGAAGTTTATTGTCAGGCTTTAAATTGTGTCCTCCAAAATATCATACGCTGAAGTCCCAACCCCCAGTACCACAGAACATGACTTTTTTTTTTTTACTTATAAACTAGGTTTTATTTAAGATATGGTGAAATAATATTATTTTTATAATTTTTAGTTTAATTTTTCTTTTTTTAAATAATTTTTTTTTATGTTAATCACCATACATTATATCATTAGTTTTTGATGTAGTGTTCCATGATTCATTGTTTGTGCATAACACTCGGTGCTCCACGCAGCATGTGCCCTCCTTAATACCTATCACCAGGCTAACCCATCCCCCCACCCCCCTCCCCTCTAGAACCCTGTTTGTTTGTCAGAGTCCATTGTCTCTCATGGTTCGTCTCCTCCTGCGACTTACTCCCCTTCATTCTTCCCCTCCTGCTATCTTCTTTTTTTTTCTTAACATATATTGCATTATTTGTTTCAGAAGTACAGATCCGTGATTCATCAGTCTTGTACAATTCACAGTGCTCACCATAGCACATACCCTCCCCAATGTCTATCACCGAGCCATCCCATACCTCCCAACCCCCAGCACTCCAGCAACCCTCAGTTTGTTTCCTGAGATTAGGAATTCCTCATATCAGTGAGGTCATATGATACATGTCTTTCTCTGATTGACTTATTTCACTCAGCATAACACCCTCCAGTTCCAACCACGACGTTGCAAATGGCATGATCTCATTCCTTTGGATGGCTGCATAATATTCTATTGTGTATATATACCACATCTTCCTTATCCATTCATCTGTCGATGGACATCTTGGCTCTTTCCACAGTTTGGCTATTGTGGACATTGCTGCTATAAACATTGGGGTGCACGTACCCCTTCGGATCCCTACATTTGTATCTTTGGGGTAAATACCCAGTAGTGCAATTGCTGGAGAGTATGGTAGCTCTATTTTCAACTGTTTGAGGAACCTCCATACTGTTTTCCAGAGTGGTTGCACCAGCTTGCATTCCCACCAACAGTGTAGGAGGGTTCCCCTTTCTCCACATCTCTGCCAACATCTGTCGTTTCCTGACTTGTTAATTTTAAGCATTCTGACTGGTGTGAGAAGGTATCTCATTGAGGTTTTGATTTGGATTTCCCTGATGCCGAGCGATGTTGAGCACTTTTTCATGTGTCTGTTGGCCAATTGGATGTCTTCTTTGGAAAGATGTCTGTTCATGTCTTCTGCCCATTTCTTGATTGGATTATTTGTTCTTTGGGTGTTGAGTTTGGTAAGTTCTTTATAGATTTTGGATACTAGCCCTTTATCTGATATGTCATTTTCAAATATTTTGTCCCATTCTGTCGGTTGTCTTTTGGTTGTGTGGACTGTTTCTTTTCCTGTGCAAAAGCTTTTTATCTTGATGAAATCCCAACAGTTCATTTTTGCCCTGGCTTCCCTTGCCTTTGGCGATGTTTCTAGGAAGAAGTTGCTGTGGCTGAGGTTGAAGAGGTTGCTGCCTGTGTTCTTTAGGATTTTGATGGACTCCTGTCTCACTTTTAGGTCTTTCAACCATTTGGAGTCTATTTATGTGTGTGATGTAAGGAAATGGTCCAATTTCATTCTTTTGAATGTGGCTGTCCAATTTTCCCAACACCATTTGTTGAAGAGACTGTCTTTTTTCCATTGGACATTCTTTCCTGCTTTGTCAAAGATGAGTTGACCATAGAGTTGAGGGTCCATTTCTGGGCTCTTGATTCTGTTCCATTCATCTATGTGTCTGTTTTTGTGCCAGTACCATACTGTCTTGAGGATGACAGCTTTGTAATAGAGCTGGAAGTCCGGAATTGTGATGCCGCCAGCTTTGCTTTTCTTTTTCAATATTCCTCTGGCTATTCGGGGTCTCTTCTGGTTCCATACAAATTTTAGGATTATTTGTTCCATTTCTTTGAAAAAAGTGGATGGTATTTTGATGGGATTGTATTGAATGTGTAGATTGCTCTAGGTAGCACTGACATCTTCACAATGTTTGTTCTTCCAATCCATGAGCATGGAACGTTTTTCCATTTCTTTGAGTCTTCTTCAATTTCTTTCATGAGTATTTTATAGGTTTCTGAGTACAGATCCTTTGCCTCTTTGGTTAAATTTATTCCTAGGTATCTTATGGTTTTGGGTGCAATTGTAAATGGGAGCGACTCTTTGATTTGTCTCTCTTCTGTCTTGTTGTTGATGTATAGCAATGCCACTGATTTCTGTGCATTGATTTTATAGCCTGCTACTTGACTGAATTCCTGTATGAGTTCTAGCAGTTTTGGGGTGGAGTCTTTTGGGTTTTCCACATACAGTATCATATCATCTGCAAAGAGTGAGAGTTTGACTTCCTCTTTGCCGATTTGGATGCCTTTGATTTCTTTTTGTTGTCTGATTGCTGTGGCTAGGACTTGTAATACTATGTTGAATAGCAGTGGTGATAGTGGACATCCCTGCCGCGTTCCTGACCTTAGGGGAAAAGCTGTCAGCTTTTCCCCATTGAGAATAATATTCGCTGTAGGTTTTTCGTAGATGGCTTTTATGATATTGAGGTATGTACCCTCTAGCCCTATACCCTGTAGAGTTTTGATCAAGAAAGAATGCTGTAATTTGTCCAATGCTTTTTCTGCATCTATTGAGAGGATCATATGATTCTTATTCTTTCTTTGGTTAATGTATTGTATCACGTTTATTGATTTGCAGATGTTGAAGCAGCCTTGCAGCCCAGGGATAAATCCCACTTGGTCGTGGTGAATAATCCTTTTAATGTACTGTTGGATCCTATTGGCTAGGATTTTGGTGAGAATTTTTGCATCCATGTTCATCAAGGATATTGGTCTGTAATTCTCCTTTTTGATGGGGTCTTTGTCTGGTTTTGGGATCAAGGTAATGGTGGCCTCATAAAATGAGTTTGGAAATTTTCCTTCCATTTCTATTTTTTGGAACAGTTTCAGGAGAATAGGTATTAATTCTTCTTTAAATGTCTGATAGAATTCCCCGGGGAAGCCATCTGGCCCTGCGCTTTTGCTTCTTGGGAGATTTTGATGACTGCTTCAATTTGCTTAGTGGTTATAGGTCTGTTCAGGTTTTCTATTTCTTCCTGGTTCAGTTTTGGTAGTTGATACATCTCTAGGAATGCACCCATTTCTTCCAGGTTATCTAATTTGCTGGCATAAAGTTGCTCATAATATGTTCTTATAATTGTTTGTATTTCTTTGGTGTTGGTTGTGATCTCTCCTCTTTCATTCATGATTGTGTTGATTTGGGTCATTTCTCTCTTCTTTTGGATAAGTCTGGCCAGGGGTTTTATCAATCTTGTTAATTCTTTCAGAGAACCAGCTCCTAGTTTCGTTGATCTGTTCTACTGTTCTTTTGGTTTCTAGTTCATTGATTTCTGCTCTGATCTTTATGATTTCTCTTCTCCTGCTGGGTTTAGGCTTTATTTGCTGTTCTTTCTCCAGCTCCTTTAGATGTAGGGTTAGGTTGTGTATTTGAGACCTTTCTTGTTTCTTGAGAAAGGCTTGTATTTCTCTATACTATCCTCTCAGGACTGCCTTTGCTGTATCCCAAAGATTTTGAACAGTTGTGTTTTCATTTTTATTGTTTTCCATGAATTTTTTAATTCTTCTTTAATTTCCTGGTTGACCCATTCATTCTTTAGTAGGATGCTCTTTAGCCTCCATGTATTTGAGTTCTTTCCGACATTCCTTTTGTGACTGAGTTCTAGTTTCAAAGCATTGTGGTCTGAAAATATGCTGGGAATAATCCCAATCTTTTGGTACTGGCTGAGACCTGATTTGTGACCTAGCATGTGATCAATTCTGGAGAATTCTGGAGAATTCCATGGGCACTAGAGAAGAATGTGTATTCCGTTGCTTTGGGATGGAATGTTCTGAATATGTCTGTGAAGTCCATTTGGTCCAGTGTGTCATTTAAAGTCTTTATTTCCTTGTTGATCTTTTGCTTAGTTGATCTTTCCATTTCAGTCAGGGGGGTGTTAAAGTCCCCCACTATTATTGTATTGTTGTCAATGTGTTTCTTCACTTTTGTTATTAATTGCCTTATATAATTGGCTGCTCCCACGTTAGGGCATAGATATTTACAATTATTAGATCTTCTTGTTGGATAGACCCTTTAAGTAGGATATAGTGTCCTTCTTCATCTCTTATTACAGTCTTTGTTTTAAAATCTAATTTGTCTGATAGAAGGATTGCCACCCCAGCTTTCTTTTGGTGTCCATTAGCATGGTAAATGATTTTCCACCCCCTCACTTTCAATCTGGGGGTGTCTTTGTGTCTAAAATATGTCTCTTGCAGACAGCATATGGATGGGTCTTCTTTTTTAATCCAATCTGATAGCCTGTGTCTTTTGATTGGGACATTTCAGCCATTTACATTTAGGGTAACTTTTGAAAGGTATGAATTTAGTGCCATTGTATTGCCTGTAAGGTGACTGTTACTGTATATTGTTGTGTTCCTTTCTGATCTATGCTGCTTTAGGCTCTCTTTTTGCTTAGAGGACCTCTTTCAATATTTCTGTAGGGGTGGTTCTGTGTTTGCAAATTCCTTTAGTTTTTGTTTGTCCTGGAAGCTTTTTATCTCTCCTTCTATTTTCAATGATAGCCTAGGTGGATATAGTGTTCTTGGCTGCCTATTTTTCTCTTTTAGTGCCCTGAAGATATCATGCCAGTCCTTTCTGGCCTGCCAGGTCTCTGTGGATAGGTCTGTTGCCAATCTAATATTTCTACCATTGTAGGTTACATATCTCTTCTCCCGAGCTGCTTTCAGGATTTTCTCTTTGTCTCTGAGACTCGTAAGTTTTACTATTAGATGTTGAGGTGTTGACCTATTTTTATTGATTTTGAGAGGGGTTCTCTGTGCCTCCTGGATTTTGATGCCTGTTTCCTTCCCCACATTAGGGATGTTCTCTGCTATTATTTGCTCCAATATACCTTCTGCCCCTCTCTCTTTTTTTTCTTCTTCTGGGATCCCTATTATTCTAATGTTGTTTTGTCTTATCGTATCACTTATTTCTCGAATTCTGCCCTCGTGATCCTGTAGTTGTTTATCTCTCTTTTTCTCAGCCTCTTTATTTTCCATCATTTGGTCTTCTATATCGCTGATTCTTTCTTCTGCCTCATTTATCCTAGCAGTTAGTGCCCCCATTTTTAATTGCACCTCATTAATAGCCTTTTTGATTTCGACTTGGTTAAATTTTAGTTCTTTTATTTTTCTAGAAAGGGTTTCTCTAATAACTTCCACGCTTTTTTCAAGCCCAGCTGGTATCTTTAAAGTCATGATTCTGAACTCTAGGTCCGACATCGTCCTAATGTCCGTATTGAGTAGGTTCCTGGCAGACAGTACTACCTCCTGTTCTTTTTGCTGAGGTGATTTTTTTCGTCTTGTCATTTTGTCCAGAGGAGAACAGATGAATGAGAGAACAGAATGCTAACAGGTTAACAACGTCTCCAGCAAGTATACTCTATACAAATCAGAGAAGACCTGAAACCAGCGGACAAGAAAGAGAAAGAATGAAAAAAGAAAGAGGAAAAAAAAAGAAAAAGAAAAAGATTAAAAGAAACAAAAACAGAACAAAACAAAAAAAACCAGAATATGATCAAATATGATCAGGTTAGTGCATAGATCAGTACCACACACTAGCTTTTGGGCATATTTTGGTCTTTTAGAAGAAAGTGCCTGCGAAAATTTTAAAAGAAGAAAGACTTATATATGTACAAAATAAGGGTTGATACAATGAAGGGATGGAAGATGACTATAGAGATGAAAATTATAAAAGATTTTATAAAAGAAATTGATAAGAAGTTGTTTTTAAAAAGAAAGAAGAAAATTTAAAAAGAAAAAGAAAAAAGAAAAAAAGAAAAAAAAAGGGAGAGAATGTGATCAGGCAGGAGACTAGAGCCATACACTAGTGACTTAGGGTATATTTTGATTTGTTAGAAGAAAGTGTATCTCAAAATTTTAAAGAGACAACAACTTATTTATATATGCTAAAAATAAGGGTAACTACTATGAAGGGATAAAAATATGACCCTAAAAATGAAAAATAAAAAGTGTCTTTTTAAAAAAGGGATTGATAAGATGTTGGTTGAAAAAGGGAAAAAGAAAAATTGAAAAAAAAAACAGTTAAAAATTAACTTTGAAAAACTAATGAATTACGGTAAAAAAGCCATGAATTCTATGTGCAGTATTCCCCTAGCGCTGGAGTTCTCCCGTTCTCCTTGATCAGGAAACTTGGTCTTGGCTGGCTGTTCGTGCTGACCTTCTGGGGGAGGGGCCTGTTGCCGTGGTTCCGAATATCTTTGCTGGAGTCGGAATTGCCCCGCCCTTGTGAGTCCGGGCTAAGCAAGCTGCTCGGGTTTGCTCTCGGAAGCTTTTGTTCCCTGCAAGCTCTCGGTACAGCTTTCGAGGACCAGGGTGAAAATGGTGGCCTCCCAATCTCCGCCCGTAGGAGCTGAGAACTCGGGGCCCCCCTCCTCAGTGTGCCCCCAGAGAAAAGCAGTCACTCCCGTCTCCCCGGTCTCTGGCCGCACTCTGTTTTCACCCGGCCTGTGATCGAGCGTTTCTATGTCTGGCACCCGACCCCGTGTGGAGTCTCCAAACCCAGCAGATCCCTGCAGTGCGCTTCCGCACCGCTCCTCCCAGGGGAGGAAGGGGAGTCTCCCCGGCTCTGCCTCTTGTTGGGTCCCTTCTGGAGGAGCAGTAGCCCGACTGGGCCGCAGATCACAGTTTATGGCAACCCCGAGCTGAGAGCCCGCACCTCGGCTCCGTCTCTGCAGCCGGCTTCTCCGCTCCAATACCTGGGAGCTTGGCCGCACTCAGGCACCCCTGGTCTTTCTGTGACCCCGAGGGTCCTGAGACCACACTGTCCCGTGAGGGTTCCACCCCCTACTTAGCCACTGGAGTGACGTCCCTCAGTGGAGCCGACTTCTAAAAGTTCTGATTTTGTGCTCCGCGGCTCTATCACTTGCCAGAAGCGGCCAACGGAGGCCCCCTCCCCCGCCGTCTATCCTCCCGAATATCGCCTCGGATTCACTTCTCCGCACGTCCTACCTTCCAGTAAGTGGTCGCTTCTCTGTTCAGATAGTTGTTGCTACTCTCCTCTTTGATCTCCTGTTGAGTTCGTAGGTGTTCAGAATGGTTTGATCCCTATTCAGCTGAATTCCTGAGACCAGACGAAATCTAGGTCTCCTACTCCTCCGCCATCTTGCTCCGCCCCCCTAAGAATGTGACTTTATTTGGAAAGGGAGTTGTTGTAGAAATAATTAATTGAGGTGAGGTCATTAGGTGAACACTGAGCAATTATGGCTGAGGTCCATATAAAAAGGGAAAATGGGGACACAGAGGCACACAAAAGGAGAATGCCATGTGAAATGAAGGCAGAAATTGTAGTGATGCTTCTGCACACCAACGGATGCCAAATATTGCCAGCAAACTCCTGGAAGCTAGCAGACTGACATGGAACAGACTCTTTCTCACAGCCCTTAGGAGGAACAACCCTGCTGATACCTTGATCTCGGACTTCCAGTCTCCAGAATGGTGAGGCAATACAATTTTCTTGTTTAGACCACTTTGGTGTGGTACTATGTTGTGGCACCCCTAGCGAACGAATTCATGTACCAGTACCTGTTTCCCATAGCTGTTTTGAGCATTTGGAACCCATGTTTCCAAAGGGGACAACGTGATTAATGAAACAATAGAAGTCCCTCCTCCCACTACAAATGGCAAACACATCTCATTCCACCTGCCCCTGTCCTCAACTCTTAATCTCTGGAAGTCTTACCCTATCTGCCTGCTGGCTCTCTCCCTACCCACCTGAATATGTGGCAGATGTATGGTTGAAAGAAGTCTCAGGGACACCTACCTGTTCTTCATGTAAGGCAGGTCCTAGAGTACTTGGACTACTATGTACTTAATATATATCTACTTTCCTGTCTGTCTGTCTCTCTTTTTTCCTACTAGGGAACCCAGAATTATTTCACATTGTTGGCAAGAGAGTACATTATGGTAGAATTTGGGGGCAGTGTGGAAAATGCCCTGGATCAGGAATGAGTCAGCTGTGAGTTTGACCTCCAGTCTGGCAACTCCATTACCACATGGGTCTAATCACTTAGTGGATCTAAGTGTCCCCATCCCTGGGCAAAGCTGATTTAACAGTAACAATTCTGTCCATTTCTAACTTTTGTCACGAGACTCAAAAGAGACAATACATGTGAAAAAAGTTTATGCTATACAAATACGATGATTTTTATAAACCAAATTCTCATTTTCATTATTTTTAAATTAAAAAGAAATGTTTGGATTCTTTATCTTTGTCTTACAGCATTTGCAACTGTCAACCTCTTCCTCTTTCTTGAAATTCTTTCTTCTCTGGATTTCTGTTGCACAGTATACCCTGGTTTCTTTCTGCTTTTGATTATTCTTCCTTCACAGGTTCATCATTCTCTATGTGGACATTGATATTAAATGTTGAAGTTCTAAAGACTTGATTATAGGCTGTTATACCTGTGAATTTTCTCTGGGTTAGCCCACCCATACACACAAATTATCAGATAACTTACAAAGGGATATCTCCACTCCAGATCTCTTCTCTGAACTGTAGACATATATATCTAACTACCCTCTTGAAATGTCTCCTTAGATTATTCAAAGCAGCTAAAACTCAAAATATTCAAAAGTAAATTTATGATATTCCTAATTATACCACATATTCTTCCAGGGTGCCTGGTCTACTAAGGTGACCATATCCCCTCTGTCACCACCCAGAAATCTAAGTATTCTGTTCTTCACTCTTCTCCTTCAGTCTATCATATTCCTATAGATTTTCAATTCTGTATCACTTTAGATGCTTTAACTACACCTACCGGAAAAAACATGTCCATTTAAAATTATTTAAAAGGAAAGAATTTTTTAAATGTCAACTAATAAGGAGCCCCAGCATGAGAGAGCTCCAGGGTTGCTTAAGTCAGAGGTGATTTGTCAAGAACCAATATTTTTCTTCACTTTTCTCTCTGCTGTCATTAGCATGTCTTCCCTGTCCTTAGACTATTTCTATTACAGTTGCAAGATTGCTGAAGCACATCTCAGTTTCACATATAAATTCAACAATGCCCAGTGGAAAACAAAAAGGACCATCTCTTCTTAACTATCTCTTTTTAAGAATGCAGAAACATTTCCCCAGAAGCCTGACAGCACCTTCTCCCATTACATATCATTTGTCTGAATTATATGATGTGCTCAGGCCTAAATCAATTACTGCCAAGGGAACTGGAACCAGCTAACCCTGAAGCACAGAGGCGGAAAGGCACCTGCACCAAATCCAGCCTTTGTTGGCAAAGGCGATGATGCAAACTAGATACAAGGAAAGAGCAAATGTGTCTGCATCATTTCCTGAATGTCTTTCAAAACTGCTCATTCTTTTCATCTCAATGACAATCACTTGACCTAGCCAAAGAGTTGGGATTCTCTTGCTCTGTGCCCTCCCCAACAGGGGGCAGTGATCTTGGGCTTGGAAAGATAACCACACCCACAAAATTTAACAGGCACAAAATTTATGTAGCAGTAAAAATATGTATATATATAAGACAGGAAAGGTACAGCAGGTTTAGCAACAGCATAGAGATCATAACCTCCAGGCAGTTTCCAATTGCTCAACATTGCTCTATGCTGGGTGTGAGTATTTCATGACAGAAGATGCTGAGAGGATGTGGACACTACCATCTCTGGGAAGCCATCAGCTGTGGCATCTTTAACATTTCGTACCTTGCAGAGTGCATAGCTCTGTCAGGAATAAGTGACTAGTGCCCATAACCTGGTACAGCTGCATCTCATCAAGTGTAGGTTACTCACTGAGCCAGCTTAGATACAGATGCTTGCTTTAGTACTTAGCAAGTTCAGCAGGGTACCATATACTTCTATACATTCCTTGAGTTTGAATTGCAAGGAAGATATAATCATGCATCAAATTTTCAGTTATCCATGAAACTAGAGCAGGATTTCTCAAACTCAGCACTACTGACATTTAAGCCAGGTAATTTTTTGATTATAGGGGGTTGGGGGCAGGGGAGGGAGACTATCCTGTGCCTTGTAGAACGTTTAGCAGGATCTCTGGTCTCCACCTACTAGATGCCAGTAGCAAACACCCTGTTGTAGCAACTCCAACTATTTCCTAACTTGCAAAATGTTCTTTTGCAGTCTAAATTGCACCCCGTTGAGAACCACCGGGTTTGAGCCATTTGTAACCAATGGCTACAAATCACCTGCCAGCTTGTTCCTTCCAGCATGATGTATTCCCTACCCATTTGAAGGAAGACATGGCCCAGGGGACTTAATTTTTTCCTAATGAAATGTGAGTAGGAGTTACATGGTCACTTCCTTGAGGAAGTGTACAATTCTCCAGTCTCTCTCTTTTGCCAAGAATTTATGGAAGTACTTGTAGTTGCTTTCATAGGTCAAAGCAGCCTGAAATACTGTGCCTGGGGGACATCTGCCCTGGGCAATCACTTGGCCCATGGCAGACACTGAATAAACTACAGATAAACCTTTGTTTTATTTTTTTATGTCCCTGAAATTTGGGGGTTGTTTGTTATTTCCACATAAACCAATCTTAACTGGTACAATTCCCTACTCCAAAGTACCATCATTTTAAGTTCAGACAGCTACAACAGTAGCCAAACTGGTCTCCTGTACACATACATGCTCTCCTCCAGTCCAATAGTCAGACTGCCAGATGGGTACTTTTAAAGATGCAAATCCGATCATGCCATTCCTCAGATTATAGCCATTTACTAACTTCGATGACTTGCCATTATATTTAAGAGAAAGTCCAAATTCCTAGTATAATGTACAAAGCTCTGTATAATATGGTCTTCTATTTTGTCTCCAGCCTCATTTTAGACATTAGTCTATGTCTTTATTCCAGGTATATCGATTTTCAGTTCCAGGAAAAACTCAGACCCCACCTCCCTCACATATTTCCTGAGCTTGACATATGCTGTTTTCTTCCTCCTTCTATATCTAGTTAATCCTGATCCTTTCTTCAGAGCTGAAATCCACTGTCACTTCTTCAGAAACAGACTCCTTGATCTTCCCAACTAAGCCAAATCTTCCAATTAAATGATTTCTCTCATAATACTATGCACCCCCCTCTATAGCAAATTTGCTATGGTAATTTTTACCTTAATATTTCAGAGTACATGATTAATGTCTGTTGTTGTCCACTAGATCATAAGCCCTATAAAGTCAGAAGCAATTTTTGCTCATCTTGTTTCCCCTTGTGCCTGTTCCAAGGCCCAGTAGTGACACATAGCGGATTCCTATCTATATTTGATCATTAAATGCTTTTAAATAACTAATAGCCCCAGTGGTAAGAAAGAAATGTTCAAACCTGGATGTTTCATTTAACCTTGCATATAGTTTCTAATTACCCAAATGAGATTGTTTTTAAAGCTATAAATCTGTCATATTGCTTGAATGTCTGAATGGATTTGTGGGCCCATAGACATTTAATGGAGCACTCACCTGAAATAATCACTGGAACCATGAATTCCATTTATTTATAAGAACAAATAAAAGATGACCTTATTGTTATTCTACACTCTATTGTATTGGAGTAAATAATATAACAATTCTGGGCTAGTTGAATTATTAATAACCATTACATATAGTTGGAGAGCACGGGTTCGAAATATATGGCCATGTCCTTTGTCTTTGCTCATTTATTTTGCTTAAGAACAACACTTCCTACCAGTATAATTCCTTTAAATTGTAAAGTCACTTTCATTTCAGCTGATCCTCATAATAGCCTTGGTTGAGTTAAGACAGAAAATATATTGCCATTGTGTAAGAAGTAACTATGTCATGGAGAATTTAAACAGTTAAAAAGTCTACGTGAATAGCAGAGTGAAGACATAGACCCGAGGTCTCCTGGCTCCCCCTATAAGATTCCTCATGTACTTGCATGTATCTGTGGTAGGAGAAATTTGGGGTTGACAAAACAAGGGTAGGAGTGGCAAGCTGGAAAGGAAGTCGTGAAAACCCTAAACTTTATGTTATTTTTCCATTTACTAAAATAAAGCTATAAAAACAGTACATTTTGTAAAATGATGTCATATTCCAATGAAAATGATGTTTACCCATGACTAATTTCCATTTATTAAGCATTCATTAGGTGTTTGCTTAGTTAGTATTATTATCATAATTATTTACCAAAACTTAATTCCAAGGCACATTTCAAGATTGCCTCTGCTGCTGTTCTAATTATTTTCTTATATGATAATTTTACATAAAATATTTCAGAGAAAAAGGCAAAATAATAAAAAGAAAAGGCTTCTAGTAGTTAGCTCCATGCAAGCAAATTGGTCAAATTTTATTTGTTGCTTTATAGAAGACAGAAACCCAGAGGTTGCCCCTGTCTTGGGGAGAATCAGTCAGTTGAGACAATAGCCTCCTACATGCAATTTTAGGATAGTTTGTGATTTGCACAGATGACTCGAGATCCAGTGTGGGGAAAAGTTAAGTGGAAGTAAACCGACGTGGTAGAATTCTAGTAAGGAACCCTTAATGCTGAGGCTGAATGACTGTACTATACTAATTTTCCTGTGGACAGCATGATCTAATACAATAGCTTTGAGCTGCAGTGACTCGAATTTGCCATCCAGTGTTGCCATTTATGGCTATATTCAGGCAAATCCCTTGTGGCGCCTGAGTCTCAGGCTGCTTATCTGTAAATGGGATGACAATAAGGCAAAGTACACCTGAAAGGACACAGTGCATGTAAGGAGCTGAGCACCTTGCCTGCCACATGTTAACTGTTACATATATTGCTCTTACTACTACCCTGTGCTGCTGCAGTAGCCCTTGGCAATTACACCAGGTAAATCAGGTATCAACGAAGACATCCTCTATCTGCTGAAACATTGGTCAGTCCTGTGCTGAGCAATGCTTATACTGACAGAATGCACAGGCAGCCACTTCACTCCCAGTGTAGGAGACCCCTGGCAGCCACGCAGGTACCACATGGAGCCCGGGTCTGAGGACAGGTCCTACAGGTGAGTTGAAGGTCAGAGAGGACTGTGCAGACATGTTGTATAGACTTCCCTTTTGTGGTTGTTTTAGGCTTGGGCTGTACAGAAATTTATTCTTCTCTGTTGTCCAACCATTTATGTTTTATCACTTACCCATTTCTGCCCAAACAATTCTGTCTCTCTCAACAGGGTCTCAGCAGACTTCCAACAATGTGAGCAACATGAAAGCCAGCCAAGTACACTTGCAAGTTCTGAATAGAGGTAGCATGAGTATAGAAGATATTTCCATCAGTTGCTACCTAGCATTTTCAGGATAGATTTTATGCCTGAAGAGCTCGAATCTCTGAGGAAACATTGTCTGTGAATAGGAGAAATATCATTCCAGTGTAGACAGATGGATCAATGGAATTACAGAAATACCCTACCCATTGACTGAAGTCATACCCAAAGACCTCATATCTTGAGAAATCAACCAAGGAATGGGAAAGAGAGTGGAAGTAATTTTAATTTCATTCTTTCCTTGCACCTGGCCTTTTGTCAGAACTTCACTTACTTTATCCCCCTTAGTAAGAACCATAACATCATCTAAGTCTTAATGCCTTTTTTTTTTATAGTAACAGGATTCTACAGATATTAGTTTCATTCAGATTTATTTTTGTGAATATTAAGACTTTTATGTTAATTTGTCATTTAATCACTTAAGAAAAGATGAATTTTTAGTCCAATCCCAACTTTATTGAGTTGGATCTATGTGTGTGTGTTTAACATCAATTTTTAAAGAGTTGAAAAAAAACCATACGCATTAGGGTTTGGTTGTAGTTTAGCAAATTAAAACATTTTTATTTGTGATTTAGTTTCATATTTCTGTTTGATTTCAAGACACCTTAAAATGAGAATCTTTTTGTGTTCATACAGATCCTACCTATCATCTAGTCCAGACTTCCACCCACAGAAATTCCTTCCACAGTGTTGCTGACAGGTAGCACCCAGCAGCTGCTCGATCACTTTTAGTGCCTGGAAACACATCGCTAGTAGAGATAGCCCAGAGCCTTTTTCATTAGTGTACTGGTTGGTCTTAGTCCTGTCTTCTTGACCTGAACAGAAGCAGTGACTCTCTCTCTCAATACCTGCTGGAGCTAAGAGTAAGAATTCCTTCATTTCAGTGACTGTATTGGCTGAAAAATTGGCAGCGTTCAAATGTGCCTCAACACATCACCTGTGTAATCAGAGAAAGATACTCCAGAGAGTGCCTGGGGGAGGGGGGTGTGGGGCGGGGAGGTGCATTTAAGGATGGACAAAGCAACAAAGAAGCAAAGCAATGCACCAAAAAAGTAGCCTATAAACTGAATCTTCAAGTTTCCAACTTTTTGTTATTGCTTTCATTGATTTCAGAATGACCCCCTTATTCCCTTTTGCTTTGTTCCATTTTTCCAAAGTCCTCTTTTCGTTATTGTTATGAATTTGAATTTCCAGTGGGAAATAGTCATTTGTACGCCATGAAGCTGGGTGCCTGGGGAAGGAGGGAGATAAGCCTGGAATACAATCAGCAAGGCTGCCCAACAAGGGAGAATGAGACACAGAAATTCCTTAACTTCCTGTTAGTGTTAAGAAAGAACAAAATCTAATGATGTATTGTATTGTATGGTGACTAAAATAACATAATAAAACAAAACAAATAATTAAAAAAAAAAGAAAGAACAAAATCTGAAAGGTCAAACCTCCAAACTGGCCGCAGAAACTGATCCTTAGAGAAATGCCTCCCAATGCAGCAAGAATTAAAACTCAAACAGAACACTTGCGAAAACAGCAGTAATCCTCAGAAGGAAGCGAGACTGGAGCCACAAATCAAAGAGCAATACTAGAAAATGCTACCATAATAAGAAAGAAACAGCAAGATAGCAGAAGGGAGCTGGGGGACTGTGTTTTCCTTTTTGTTGGACACACAAGCTGGGAGTGTGTGCTTTGAGATCTTCCCAAGAGATGAAACAAGAAATCACAGGCTGCTGAGCCACTGGTTGGGAAAGACGAGCATGCTAAGATGAGCAGCAGAGGCACTGCCCAGCTGGGTCTCAGCTTTAGCCCCTCCACGGTGTGAACCTAAAAGCACCCCCCTTCCCCTGCAGTAGCAGGACAACCAGTACAGTTGCCCGCCCTCCCTGATCCTAAACATGCTGCCCTGGGTACCTTTGGGGGGCACCACTGGGGGTAGAGAAGTAGCCCCAGCATGCCAAGAGCCCAGCGCTGCCAGGATGAATACTTGAATGAGCACAAACCAGGAGGTTTTTGTTTGTTTGTTTTTTAATGAAATGTAATTAGCATACAATGTTATATTAGTCTCAGGTGTACACCGTATTGATTCAACAATTCTATACCTTACTCAGTGTTCACCAAGATGCATGTAGTCACCATCTCACCAAACATTACTACAGTGTTATTGACTATATTCCCTATGCTGTACTTTTCCATAGTGTTATGCCTCTGTAACCAGGGTGCAGGGATACCAGAGCACCTGGCTCTGGGGGTCCGGAACAGACCAGATTCAGCCACTTGCCACTGACAAGATCCAAAGGCAGAGGGATGAGTGGTGGTGAAAGAAGAAAGGAATTGATTTCAGAGAGGCTGACACCAGGAAGACAGTGGGCTAGTGTGTCTCAAAGACTATCTCCAAAGTGGTCAAAATAGTTCCAGGTTTATATAAGGAAACTGTAGGGCAAAGGTCTGTGAGTACCTGCAGATGGGCAGTACAGCAGGTCAGGTAGATAACTGTCCTGGGGTCAGTCACGTGGGGTCTTGCTGGCTGGGGCAATCCTTATTGCTTAAGGGGTAGAGTTGGTTCCCATCAGGGAATGTTTTGCTTGCAGGGTCTTTTCCTAAATTCAGAGATAAGCTGGAAAGAAGAACTTAATTAATTAGAAAGTACAGACTGAGGTCAAAATGGAGGGAGCTGAAGTTCTCTTTCACTTCTTTGCATTCCAACTACACCTGTCATTGTTCTCCACTTAATGGGTGATGTTGGAGTGGCGTGGGCATTTTTAGGATCCAACTAAGGGGAAATTGAGTCAGAAACACATTTAGTTTGGCATATTTATAGTTGTTCAACTGCCATTTTAGTATGTAGCATAGAAACAACTCCTAGGAGCAGTTCAGCAGCTCACTTGCTGAATCAAAAAGCAACACGGCAAAAAGGCACAGGATCCACAGTGTGTTACAAAATGAATGTGTCATTCAGTGCCAGAGAAGAAGTATGTATGTAGCTAAGGGAAACAAGGCTTTATGAGTGAGGAGCTGGAAGCTAGTCTAGGGAAATTCTTGCAAATTGCATAGTTCATATAGCAAATAAGCTTGATATATTTTCTCTAAACTTGAAAGCAATACTATAAATTTAGTTAGCATTACCAAGAGCAATGGGTACAGCAAAGATAAACTCTTCTCAACTATCAAAAAATAAGAAAAAGTAACCTGGATCAAGTTGCTAGAAGAAATATTGAATTGCCTTTCTATTCTCTCTATAGGTAATTATTTTACAAAAGAGATGTCATACAAAGAAGCAATCAAAGAATTTGCAGCTGAAAACATAGAGAAAAGGTATTATAGAAATATGTCAGCATGTTCTTTTTCTAGATTTTATCATTGTTATTCTTGTGTAATTTGTATTTTTTATCATTGATATTCAAAGCTAATTTTGCATTTGCAAATTTTTCTTCATTTTCTTAGAGAGCACACCCCAAATTATTTAGCTTCTGGCCCTACAGAACATATATCCACCTTTGTTTCTGTCATTGTACTTACTAGTCATCTTTTACCTGAAGCCGTGTCTCTGTTGTCTCCTGGGTGGCCAGGGATAAATCTGATTATTCCTAATATTCCCAGCACCTAATGATGTGAGACCTAGCAGTTGTTCAGTATGTTTTTGTTGATTGAAAATCTAATTGATGGGTGTTGGAAAGGAAATGAAGAATGGTGATGCTTTGCTTCAGATAGGAACAATGCGGCTACACCAGGACGTGGCACCATGTCCAGGCTGAGGGGGGCACAGGGTGCTGGGTAAAGATGAGGAGGATGAAGAAGGACATGCAGAAAAAGTAACTAGCTTATAGAAAAGACTACTAGGGACTTATTTGGGAACAAATGGTAGAAAGATATGAGGCCTAAAATCTATAGCTTTATTTCCTCTGGAGGAGGGAAATAAATTTCTTGCTAGAATTAAACATGATGGTCATAAAGCATTTAGCTTAGTATCAATCTTAGAGTAAGTGGTCAGTAAAAATCAGTCTCCTCTTCCCCACTAATTTTCCTTCAAGAACATGTTTGGGCCCAGAAACTAGAAAGGAATAGAAACCAACAACCCATACATAGGATAGTTTGGGGTTTAAACCTTATTTCAGGTGCAGTGAACAAAAGTGAGAATATGTACCTTCTCCCCATATGAGGGGATGGAGGTGAGTATTAGAACTGATTATTTTGGACTGGAGTAGTTGGAGAGGGAGAAAGGGGCCTGAAGGAAAGGAGAGAGGAGAAACCAGGATCCAGAACCTCACTGGCTTTCAAAGGATGGTGGTTTCTGCTGCCTTTTCACTCCCCTCCAGAGCTGGCCCTTCATACCTGTCCAGGAACAAGATGGGGTGCTTGGCTCAGTCACTCCTGAGGCCCGTTGTCAAAGGGAGCACTTCAAGGAACAGTCTTTAATTGCAGTGCACCTTAATGGATTTTGCATTTAGTCGTGCACATCCGCTCACCCATAATTCCCTCCCCTCCACAGTGGCAGCTCACCCACTTACCAACATTATGGCAATTTTCCCTTCACTGGAAATCTCCCCTAAATGTCTACTTAGGAAGCTCTTTTTTTGATGTCGTTGACATTTTAATAGGAGTAGTTCTGGGTTCTCTGCAGTAGTGAATACTGAAAGCTGACGAAAATCTGAGAGAAGCTGGCAGGGGCATTCCGTATCCTAAGCCCCATTGTTGAATGCTAAGTAGAAAAAGGATTCAGAGCAGTAATTAAGAAGGGTCCAACACAAAGTTTGAAACAAGTTAGAATTTGAAGAGGCCAGTTGTTCTGAGTAAGCAGTTAGAACCGTGGAGAAGGAGCTGGCTCATACTTGAGTCCTTTAGAGCCTTCATACAGAGTCTATACTGAAGAGTGTGCTCATTCCCACTTTTGCACTAAGGCTGAAGCCCATTTGTTAATTTGGCAAATGATGAATCACCATTTATTTGTGAACAAGGGACTTTGGGGAAAAAGTAGGCACAGCCCTTGATACTGAGGAGTTAACAGTCAAATAAGAACAATTTTGGACACAAATTAATAGATGATGGATGTAATCAGGGTCACAGCTGGAACAGATGAAGGGCTATTAGTGTTCCTATGAGATCCAGGCTAATTTGGGCTGGAATGGTCCAGAAAAGGTGTTCTAGTGAGCTGTGATTCCAAGCTCCACGAGGATTAGGTATGAGAGAGAGGGAAAGAGAGAGGAATTGAATCAAAATGGATGGATTCATGGATTCATATGCCAAAACATTCATGTTTTGCCATAATAAATTGGCTCATTTTCCCTTTATGTCTCTCTAGCTTAGAAATGAAAACCGACGTTTGTTTTCTACATCCTGCTCCAAGGAAGGAGAGGGTACTAGGTGGAACTTCTTCCTAGAACATGTGGTTGGGTTGAGAAGGTGTGGACCCTCATATTTGCCACCTCTTTGCAAGCAGGGAAAGCTAGCACAATGTTTGTGTTAAGGTCGCACGTCATACCTCTCAATGTGGAACCAGATCAAAGGTGTTCTGAAATATCTTTCATAAAGACAGAGGTTACATGGAGAGTCTCCTCAGAAGACCAAATGTCTTCCATGCTCTGAGCCGCCTAAAGCCCTGTTGCAGGTGAAATAGTTCCCTACCATTTTGTTTTTTTAAAGGAGTCTATTTAGTTTCAAACAGCAAGGCCACATACAAAGAAAATGGGGAGAGAGAAACTTACTGAAATGCATGCTTTCTAGGCTACCCTCACCTGGGGTTAAATAGGATCAGAAAACGGTAACAAGATAGAATTTGGTCTCTGCCTTCATTTGTGCGACAGCATCTCAAGTTCCTTTGGCTGCAGACACTCCCAGGGGATTTCAATGTGTGTTTGTAAGTACTATTCTCCCAACTATGTTTTCCTCATATTTTCCCTTTTTTGTTGTGGCTGCCATCTTGATATCTTCCACCATATCCTTCCCCCAGCCTATGCATTGGTGCTCAAATGCCTGCCGCCCTCTGCCATCAATACACGACTAAATTTTCTGGTCTTATATTATATGTCCACATACTGCAAGATCCCCTGTTTATGGGAAAAAGTTGTCATCTCCATGTGGGGTACCATCTTGTTTTACATGCAACACAATCATGGTGTTTCAGAGCTTAAAAAGTTTTACAGCAAAAGACCTTCTCAGTTTTCACATAGCTTTATGGTGTTCCTCTCACTGCAGTCTCCTGGTGGAGAGGTGTAGAAGCTGGGACAAAGACCAATCTGGTTAATAGACAACTTAGTGTACATTAGGTTTCCCTACTGACCCTGACCCATAGTCAGGTCTGCATTTCTGAACTCTCACTTTCCATTGCTGAGTTCTTTTCCAGGAGGAGTTTTGTTTCCTCTTGCAAATAGGTCTCTAATGGCTTGCCCCACTGTCTTTTAGGCATGCTAGAAATTCCTAAACTTGTAGCAAGTACACAGCTTAGAATAGGCCTTTGGACTCAATATATAGGATGACCTTGCTCTTTGTAACTTTCCCTCAAATAAGTGCCCTTTGCTGGCAGGCAGAAGGAGATACCAATGATTTACTTAACCATAGGTTAGAAATAGAAAAAAAAAATCGGTCAATAATTCTGAAATATGGAATGAATAATGAGTAACACCAAGCTCTTGTTGACCCATTTGCTAGGAGCTCTAGAGCTCTTGTAGGAATTCCGCCATGAAATTTGGGAGCAAAAAAAAGGAAAAACTATTATAGCTGTATAACATATTTAGTAATTTAATTATTAAGGCACCACCAATAATGTAGTGTTAATATTCCCATTAATTTATTTATCAGGACATTCCCTCTTATGAAAGGAGAACAAGGGCTGGCAAATCCAGAAGAACTAAAGGGGAAATTCCAGGAGTAAATATGGGAATCTTTTTGGTGTCTTTGTAATCATGCTTAATGTGATTTTGGTTCATGCTCAATTTCCCTCTTTGTTGAGCTGTGAGCAATCATCATGGACAGAAATGTTACCCTGAAGCTTGTCTATGTGTCATCAGAAGACTAGGAGAGAAAGGCAGATCATGTTGACCTCACTGATCAGAAGAACATGGACTTGAGCATCAGATAGATTTGGTTTCAGCTCATGGGTTTGTCCTCTTGACTAACTTTGACCAAGTGGCTTAACCTTTTTGTATGTTAGTTTCATCAAGAGTACAATGTGGTAGGGGTGCCTGGGTGGCTCAGTTGGTTAGGGATCTGACTCTTGATCTCAGCTCAGGTCTTGATCTCAGGGTGTGGGCCCAGGCCCTGCACTGGGGCTCCATGCCTAGTGTGGAGCCTACTTAAAAAAAAAAAAAAGAAAAAAGAAAAGAAAGAAAAAAGAGAGAGAGAGAGAGAAGAGAGAGTACAATGGGGTATTAACATCTATTTCATAATGTTGGTCTCAAAATACTCAATACAGCTATAAAGGGGAGCCATTGGTGAGATTTGGGTTTGTATTGCAAAATCTTAGTAAACAGAGTGTGGAAAAATCACCATTTGTAACTGTAAGCAATTTCATTTTCATCAAAGTAGAGGTTTCAACTCTTCCTTCCTTCCTTCCTTCCTTCCTTCCTTCCTTCTTTCTTCCCTCCCTCCTCTCTCCCTGCCTCCTCCCTTCCTCCCTCCCTCCCTCCCTTCCTTCCTTCCTCATTCTTTTTCTTTCTTTCTTTCTTTCTTTCTTTCTTTCTTTCTTTCTTTCTTTCTTTCTCTTTCTTTCTTTCTTTCTTTCTTTCTTTCTTTCTTTCTTTCTTTCTTTCTTTCTCTTTCTTTCTTTCTTTCTTTCTTTCTTTCTTTCTTTCTTTCTCTTTCTTTCTTTCTTTCTTTCTTTCTTTCTTTCTCTCTCTCTCTCTCTCTCTCTCTCTCTCTTTCTTTCTTTCTTTCTTTCTTTCTTTCTTTCTTTCTTTCTTTCTTTCTTTCTTTCTTTCTTTCTTTCTTCCTTTCTTTCTTTTCTTTTCTTTCTTTCTCTCTCTGCTGTAGGAAAACCACAGAAAGGACCCTTTAGATAGAAAAAGAAATAAAATACTATTTTACTCAAGGAAAACTCAAAAGTTACCATTAACTAAATGCAGATGTTTTAAGCTAAGAAAATGTTCTGTTTGACAGTAATCGTAGAACATGGTTTAATCAGTAGTCTGTATGTTCAGAATTTTGGTTTTATGGAACATTTTGAGAAACATATTTCTTTTCTCTTTTGCTTATGGTGTATAATGTTTATATATATGTTAGCTTTGTTTGTTGTTGTTGGCTTATGAATAGTTTATTGTGGTTAACGAGGAAAATAGAACAGTAGATATTATTCAGTAATACAAAGTCATAGTAGACATTATTATTTATTGTTTCATATTTTAGATCTTATTCCATTTAATTATTTTCTTAAAGTTTACTTATAGCTTAGGGCCCTAAATGGAAATTTTCTTTAATTCATTGCATTATGCTTTCATCTAGATTGGGTTTGTCATTTATTTTTGTATTCTACATTCCTTTTCTTCTCTTTTTTGACTAATTTTTTTTCTGTATTAACTTTGCATAGTTTTTGTTCTTTTTTTTTTTCATTTATGTTCCAAATGGGCAATTTTACCTTCTAGGAACTCTGTTAATGCAACCCATTTATTTATCTTTCATTCTCAGCAGTAATTCATGCTTTATCCTATACACTCTTTATTATAAATGCATCAGGTGGTTGGAATGTAGGGTAGGGAGGATATAGCTGCTGTTAAATCCACACTGGAGGATTTGGGCTCTGTTCATGTAAATGTTGCTAATTGTCTGCTCTGTGATTTATTCTACTTAGGGATGTGTGTGCACGTCTGAATATGCATGTATACCAGTGGGTGTGTTTCCTTGCATGTGTGTGTGAGTGTGTGTGGTAAGGTTCTAACCTGGGCTTTGCTTGGTCCCCTCAGTCCAGCTCAGGGCTCTAGAAAATTAAAACAAAAACAAAAACAACGAATTGCCATTTTCCCCACTTTTGATGAGATGGAGGGTCAATTAGAAGGGTTTTACCATATTAAAAAACTTCTCAAACTTTTTCTGAGATATTTTCTTATGTCTTCAATTCAGTTCCCCCCAAATTGGAAATATCGGTCAAATTACTCAGGCTTTGTCAGATGTCTCTTCTTTCCACAGTAATCTTCCGGAAGTGCAGGTGATACTAAGATCTGATTCAAATTCCACTCTCACATGTGTCTCTCTCTTTGTTCATAAAATTTCAGAGTTTAAAAAATAATATGGTAGAGCTTTTCTTAGTTAATATTTACTACTAGTATTTCTCTAAAGTTTATTTTGTAATAGGAAGAGTTTCTGTGACAATTTTATTCTTCAATGTTTACCCATGAATTACAGTTTTATATATAAAAGAAAATAAGCAAATTAATAGATAGATGGATGGAAGATAGATGGATGAAATGACTTAAATATTCCATGGGAAGCTCAGTAAATTGTAGTATAACTATATTATGAAATAGCATACAACTATCAAAAACATATTTATGGAGGTTTTTTTAAAAATAGCATAGGAAATGCTTAAATTAAAATGTGAAATGTTAAAAAATACATACAAAGAATAACTGTAACTATGTAAAAATACAGAGTCTGTGGCTCAAGAAGCCTGACTAAGCATATGTGTTTATCTCTCTTTCATCCAAAAATCGCATTAAAATGTTAGAGGGGATATAATAATGGCAGTAAACCACAAGCAATGTGGCAGTGATATATAGCTAGGAAGAAAGCCTCCAGCATCCCAAACTAGTGTAGAAATTTTAGAAATGTTAAAAACACATGAAATCAGATGACCACTACAACCGACAGACTTGCTGAATGGCCCATCCTAGGTCCACCAGACTCACTGCGCAAATGCAGTTTTTATCCTACAACTTCCCTTTTCAAGACCGTACAGGAGCTCTGTATATATCTTTCCTTCACATATTAGCTCCTCTGTCTGACAGTTAAAGTCTTCTGGGATATGGTGCAACTTCATAAAAATTCTGTTATCACCCTTTTCTCAGTACAAATCCTTAGTTATAATTAGGCTGATCACTTATTTGCTTCATTGCTCCTTACAAACTATTGCCTTTCATCCTTTTATCCCCGGGATCTACTCCTGTTTTTAACAGCCTGCGATGCAGACCACCACCCTCCTGTGAGCCACCGTTATACAAATCTTTCCTCTATTTAAGGTTCAAAGGATAAAGTTTTCTCTGACCTCTGGGATTCCCAAGTAATTGATTCCTAGAGTTAATTATAGCGCTGATCTTTTTTTTTTTTTTTTTCAGGAATCATGTGGAATTTACATCTGGAGCCTCTTAAGGTCTTATATTTTCTGGTATATTTCATGATACATATTTGCAGGCCATGGACACACCAGATGTTTAATGGGTTCTAAATTCTTTGTAGAGGCCTGGGTACATCATGCTGTGATCTATCTCTAAGCTCTGGTTCATGCTGTCTCCTTTACCATAACTTTCTTAAGCAAATACCATTTTTTCTTATAGAGGAATCTGTTCAACTTTCAGTTAATTACACTACTACTTCTGTACTATGAATTTTCCTCAGAGCACAAATCACACTATCATCATTTCTCTCTTCTACTAGTTTATGTGTGGTAGGCAGCATTCTCAGATGGCTACCAAGATTCCCATCCCCTGGTATATGATCTCCCCTTGAATGGGGGTGAGATCTGAGAATATTATGGGTATTACTTCCATGATTAGGTTAGTAACAAATTGACTTTGAGTTAATTAAGAAGGTGTTTGCCTGAGTGGGCCTGGTTTAATTACAAGAATCATTGAAAGGGACTGGGCCCTTCCAGAAGTCAGAGATACAAAAGTTGAGGGTATGAAAGGGCCTGGAGAGAGGGTCACAGAGCTGAGAGCAGTCCCTGACGGACAGCTATCAAGACAGTGGGGCCTCCATCCTACACCACAAGGAAATGGATTCTGGTGATAACCTGAGAGTTTGTACATAGATCACCTCCTGAGTAAAGACTCCAGATGAGAATGTGGCAGGCAAACAGCTTGATACCAGTCTTGGAAGACCCTGAGTGGAGAACCAAGCTGAAACATGCCAGACTCCTGTCCCCCAGAAACTATAAGTGTATCAATTTGTCTTGTTTCAAACTACTATGTTTGTGGTGATTTGTTACACAGCAATAGGAAAACAAATATGAGTGTTGCAGTTTGGGTTTCTTGGGAAGCAGATTCTGGAATGGAGGTTAGCATGCAGGAAATTGATTGGGGAAGCTCTTAGCATTAACTGCATGGGAAGAGGAAAGGAAACAAGATTGACCAGCAAGAGAAGTTGGCCTGTACTACAGTCACAGTGATGGCCTCAGGTTGATTTCTTCAGGAGCTCTGAAACTGGGATGGTCCCTCAGAGTGGACCTGCTACAGGCTGCCCCCAAGAAGGGGACATAGCCTTGGGCAAGACAACTTTCCACAACTAAATGCAAATCCTAGACTGAACTGACAGGGAAAATTTCCTTGGTGGTTTAGCATGGTTGGCTCCACAATGAGGTACCTTGTTGCAAAACCATTCCTTCTTCATTTCCATATTCCCTTCCACTAGGACAGTGCTTATTACAGAGAGACTACACAATACATTATTTGGTAAGCTCACCTAGTTTGTTAATAACAGGTACGATATGCACTAGAAGTTTTTGTTTTTATTCTTTTAATTAAGAAAAATTTTTGATCACTTTTTGGCCACGTGTATACCTGACTCCCTTTTAGGTAGTTAGAATGAGAGAGTGTACAAAAAAAAGACCCCTGCCTTCATAGATGAACAAAACAAAATATGTGTGTGTACATGTATATATAAACAAGCATGTATGTATGTATATATATGTATGATCTGTTAGAAGGTGATATGGCAATGAGGAAAAGAAACTGATGCGCTAAGTAAAGAGTATCAAGATTGTTGGGGTGGGACTTGGGGATTAGGTTGTAATTTTATACAGGGTGGTAAAGGTGGGTCTTATCAAGCAAGTGGTATTTGAGCAAAGACCTGGAAAAGGTAAGGGATAGCCATTCCAGGTAAAGGAGCAACCAATAAAGGAGTCATAAAGGAGGATTGTACTAGTGTGTTTCAAAGCTTCAAAGAGTTAAGTGTGGTAGAAGTAGTAGTGAGGGGAGGGTAGTGGGGGGACGAGGTTGGAGATGGAATGGGAAGCTAGCTCATTGAAAGCCTTAGGGGCACTGAGAGCTTTGGGCTTTACTCTGCATCACTGGGTGGGCTTAAGAGAGAACACTCACTAAATGCTCATGCTATGCTATGCACTGTAGTGAACCTTCATCTGTATCTGTGTTTTTTAGTCTTCATAAGATCCATATTATAAGACAGTATTATTAAGACCTTATTTCATTAGGGAGCACACTTGGTCTTAAAGAAGTTGATTAACTTGCCCAAGGTCACAGAGAAGGTAGGATAAGAGAACTGTATCTAGGCTCTCTGACTCCTGAGTGTTTAATCCTAGCATTATCCCGAGTCCCCCGTACATGGTTTCTATTTGATTTTGTAGCTTCAAACTACATAAAAAGATCTAAGCATACAATTCAAACTTCTACTTCTGTCAAAGGGTTAATTGATAAGAAGTCTTAACACTTTCTGAGCTGCTAGAAAGTACGTGTATGTTCAACTAAGAAAATCTGTTACAAGTCATCATTTTGCCATATTATCACCATCCGACAAACAACACACAAAAGTTGCTGTGCTTCCATGTTGTAGGTTGGGTTCCCTGGGAAGGCCTTTGAGGGCAACCCCTGTGAAGGGGATTGGAAAGACAGGGAAGTGGGCAGAGGAGAAGTTAGTAGAGACACAGGTCTTATGACAGCCTTGGTTGATCTCACAGGAAGCTTGGCGCTCCAGTGGCTCATCAGAGTTGGACCCATATGGCCAGGACCCTGTTCTCCTACATCAATCCTTATTGGTTGTGAGTCTCTGAAGGGAGAGTAAGAGGACACACGGTGTCCACCACAATCCACTGTGCTCAAAAAACCATTCTTGATTACCTGAGTTGTCTCAGTTGGTACAAGAGAAATACAAGCAGATCTCTAAGTGTGATCTTGATGATGTTGGAGAAGTAGCCTCATCTTCATGGAAAAAAAAGCAGTGTCAATAGATAAATCCACTGATATCTCCTCTGTATTTGGTGTGCAGAAACACATTTGGCATGGATCCATAAATTTAAAGCTAATGCAATTTTTATTATCCTACTGCTGCTACAAATTTTTAATAATAAAAAAATCACAAATTATTTTGGGGGAGGAATAACCTAGAATTGTGAAGTCCCACAGATTGGGGTGGTTTTGTTTTATTTATTTATTTTTTGAGAGAGAGAGTGTGTACGCATGCTCAGATGGGGGGAGAGGGAGGGACAGAGGGAGAATCATTATCAGGCTCCACGCTGGGCGTGGAGCCTGATATAGGATTGGATCTCACAACACTGAGATCATGACCTGAGCCAAAATCAAGAGTCAGACACTTAGCCAACTGAACCACCTAGGTGCCTGAGTTTTTGTTTTTATTTTTGTTCTTTTAAAGAAGAATAGAGACTAGGAGAGGTGGCATAAGAAAATGACACTTTCCCTGGGTTTTTCTTCGTCATTCATGGTTTCTGGGGCTCTACTTAGTCACTGGCTGCCAGGAGGGAGAATGTTCCAGGGTCAAAGGGCACTATCTTACTGAAGTGGAGCTACTGCAACCAATGAGTGGTGATAAAACGTCGTTGTCCTCATCAGCTTTGACGAGCAAAAAATAAGCCCAGCAGAGGGTCATTCTCATCCCCAGAATTTTTCTTTTTCTCCCAAAGAGGCAAGAGTGATGTCTTTTGCATTGCATGGCTTAGTTTTTTAAATCCTCCCAGATAAGCCGATGTCAAAGCATAAAGAGTAAAATTCCTTTGCTTTCCACAGTTTGTAAGCAAAGAATTTAGAATGTGCCTCACCACCATTTTATCCATCTCTTCAGCTGGGGAAGTCCCTAACAGAATTCTCGCTCAGTTGATAATAAAAGAAAGCAACAATTTCACCTATGAATTAACATATTAGTATGGATGATCATGCGCACATGAAAATAAAGGTGCTTTTTTGCATAATCTTATTTCTGAGAAAGCAGTGACTTGGATTTTTATATAAACACTTGTGATTTTTATCCATGTTTTGGAAAATTCAGCACACATATTTCCAGGATACTTAAATCTGATAAACCCACATGCCCTACTGTTATACAACCTTCCTTGTCTAAGAACTGCTCATTCAAAAATCTTACAGGATGCCTCTTATCAATTATTGAATGTGCAGGAATGGGCCTAACTCTTAGCTATACCAAGGGCTTGAAAAGCATACTCTTCTGATAACTGTCACTGACATATGAACCCTCTAAAATATTTAATTTTATTTATTTTTTAGATTTTATTTATTTATTTATTTGAGAGAGAGTGGGGCTAGGGGCTGGGCAGGGAGGAGCAGAGGAAGAGTGGCAAAGAGTCTCTGCGCTGAGCATGGAGCCCAGTGAGGGGCTCAATCTCATGACCCTGAGATTGGGACCTGAGCTGAAATCAAGAGTCAGACACTTAGCTGACTGAGACTCCCAGGTGCCCCCCCCAAATATTTTAAAACAAGGACATCCGATTAACTTTCTTCACTAACACAATAGAGGGTAACATGGGTTATCCAGTCACTGAGACTGGTCTTCTGGAAACTTATCACCCAACCATAGAATCAAGGAGTATGTATTTAGCCTGTGTTAAAAGGCTGATCGGCAAATTCTTCACTCATGTGCCTAGTTCTCAGGAAGCAGAGAAACCACTAAAGGAAACAAAAATCCCTAAATGATTCACAACTAACTAGGAAAAATTTTCTGCATATAAAGAGGTAATAGGTGCCTTGGGAGTAGTTTAACGTTTGCTTGCCCATTAACAGAAGCATTTATTTATTTACTTATTTATTCAATAATCAAACATTTATTGAATGCTTATTGGGCTCCAGAAATCAAGAATACATAAGTTAAAAACTCAGACCCTGTGTTGGCCCTACACATATACATGAAAATAAATAAATTTATGATGCAATAGTATGGAGGCTTCCCTAGAAGAACACTCAGAGGAAGATGGAAAGATATGGGCTAGAAACCAAGTCCAGACTAGCAGATATGGAAGATTTTTTGTGCAGGAATTCCATATGACCTCAGGCTTGAAGTATGAGCATGAATAAGACAGGATGCCCAGAGATGGTCATCTGTGGTGGTAGTGGAGGTGGACTGGAGTTGCATCATGGAGAGCAGTAGCGTATGCAGAGCCACCAAGTGGCTGGATTGGGAAACTGCAAGTTAATTCAATATGGTAGGAATAGTAATTCAATATGGTAGGAATAGAAGTAATGAAGCTGGAAACAGTGAGAGGTGATGGGGAAGAAGAAGACAAGGGCCAGAATATCAAAATCTTAAGCAGTGCTTAGAAGCTTAGTTTATCCTGAAAATAATAGGGAGCCACAGAAGACTAAAGAGGGAACTCCTATGGGCATTTCTGCTCTAGAGCAGGGGGTTACACACAAAGCTTTGGAACGAATTAGGATCATGAAATTAAATTAGATGGTTCAGACCAGCATGTTTTCTTAATGAAGTAGAATCAAGTAGAATGGAAGAGAAAATATTAAAATGTATTGCAAGCAGTACAAGTAAGTAAGTATGGCTTTGTGAAATGTGGTTGCTAGTTCACAAAGTAAGTTTTTGTTGCTGAAGGTTGTGGTCAAAATAATTTGAGAAACAATGTTTTAGAAAGATCTTTTGGGCAGCTGAAAACAGAGAGACCAGTTAGGAGGTTATTGTCACAATCATATAATAAAAGAGAAAAGAGATGCATTCTTCAGAATCTGTAAGACCATGGAAAAGAATGCTATTTCATTTCTGTGATACATCTGAGTTAAAGAAAGCCACCCAAATCTCCATTTTATAAATTTTCAATAAGAGACACAGATGCCTACGGGCACCTTGGTAGCTCAGTCAGTTAAGCATCAGACTCTTGATTTTGGCTCATGTCAGGATCTCAGGGTCATGAGTTCAAGCCCTGCCTTGGGCTCCTGGCATGGAGCCTGCTTAAGATTCTCTCTCTCCCTCTGACCCCCACCTCCTGTGCTCTCTCTCTCTCCTTAAAAGAAAGAGAGAGAGAGAGATGCCTATGCTTTACAAAATAGAACATCTTCTTCCAGTAATCCAGTGCTATTAGGGCCCTGTTTCTATGTGAAAAAAACAAAACAAAACAAAATACCCATCATTCAAAGGGCAACTAATGTGTTGCTTTTTCCATGAAGTTTCGCATATATTCCCTTCTAGAAGAAAACTAGCAGCCATCCTCTCCATATTTATCACAGTCAATAAAATAACATGCCCTGTATATCACTTTCTGTGTTATCAGCTTGTTGTCTGGTCTTCACAGTAATTTACACTATTTGAAAATAGCTTAATTGTTTGAATTCTCATTTCTTCTCTACATTCCCTCTTCCAGAATGTTCAACACTTGGGGGCAGGATTGGGACTGTCTTGTTCACTATCTTCTGGGCTAGAAGAGGGCCTGACATCCAGGAGAGATTGAATGAACTAGTCTCATGTCAACCTGAGACACCTTGAGGCAGAATCCGTGTGTGGCCTGTGTTTCAGATCAGCATTTATTTTATAGTCACACTTTCACGATAATTATCCTGTCTCCTGTTTTCCCTACTGCACCAAACTGCTTCTCCAGAGGCAATTAAATAATTAAAGAAATTAAAAACATTAAAATAAATAAACAATAAAAATAATAACTAAATTAAAATAATCTTCTCCAGAGCCACGATGAGTGAGATTCAGTGTTAAGTAGATTACATCTTGAAACTTGACTGGAAGTGAGCCACAATCATATTTTTCCTTTCTGCTCAATGGTTATATACATAATACATATCTCACCTGTATTGTATTTGCAAAACATCTGTGTCTTTTATTCTGTGACTTTAGAAATGTCTTCAAATCTGAACTGAATCTGCCATTGTCTCTGTGAGTGGGGGAGGAAGGGCACACAATTTTAGAGCTTTCTAAACGAGTAGTGTCGGTAATAAGTCTGTGAGTTTGGTTCCAGTGGTCCTCCGGACTGTCCGCAATGTCCCATCCACTTTTTTTTCTTGTTTATTTTTAAGGAGCAAGCCAACAGGAAAATGTGTTAAGCAAAGAACACTTAATTATAGACTGTGGCTTTCTTTTGAATTAAAATAATCAGTAATACATTACCATTTTACCAAACATCTCACGATGCTTTTATTTTTAAGGCTGACGACACTTTCTAATTTAAAAGTCAAACAAACCTAGTATTTATCCAGTGATTAAACAAATCTGTTGCTTAACCCTTTGTAATCTCCCTGTAGAGACTATTTGGAAACCTTGAGTTAAGAAGGTGGTGGGCTATCTTTCAGCCATTCAACAAGACATTAGCAAAACAAGGGAAGTCCTAAAGAATCAAATGCATGCTAAAACCTCGGACTTTTTAACATTAAGATACAGATATCCAGAGTGTGGTGTTCCTGCTAATGTCTAGTGGAAGAATTTAAATGATTGCTGGAATCTGACCAAGTACAGTTTTCTAGATCTCACCTGACTGATCACTTATATGTGGTGTTAGAACGTGGTTAAGGAAGGGGGAACAATTACTGAAATTGGGAGACCTGGATTCCAGCTACTGTTCTACCATAAATTAGGTGGGTGACAATTAGAAGATTCTAAAACAAAATAAAAACAAAATAGGACAAATATAATTTGAATTAGAGAAATTAAAGGCAAATTTGAGGATAAATTGTATTTTCATGGTTTACCATCTTGTAATACTATGCAAGGTCCTGCCCGTCTCAGAGCCTCAGTGTTCTTGTCTGTAGAGAGAGGATGATAGACCCTGAATCAGGAGTGTTAGAAAGAAAATCATGGGCCCAAAATGGAGTCACTTATGTTAAGGGCCCACCGCAACAAAGTAAGACTTAATACCTAAGCTAACTGCATTTTCAAACCTCCCTGGAGTGTAAGCCTCTAACTGGTCAAGATGAATTTTCTGGTCAGCACTAGGAAATTTGCTAATAGGCTCCTTCCTTTCCCTTTAGGAGGGGTCCTTGCTTCAGACGGTACATTCTTTGCTAATAATTTCTTTTCCCACTCCCTCTCTCCCTTTAAAGAACTTTATCTATAGCTGAACAGAACTTTCCATTTGCTAGTTGGGATGCTGCCTCATCCATGAATTGTTCAATAAAGCCAATTTGATCTTTTAAATTACTCAGTTGAATTTTTGTCATTTAATAGGAGATCTTGAGAATTCCCTGAGCTGTGTTATGTAAAGCAGCTCTGAAAAATGTCTGCATTGAACTTTTTATATAAATGAATGCAGGTGAAAGGAGAGACTACTAGGACTAATTGGGAGAAAGTGACCCAGATCCAGAAGGGGCGGGAAAAGTCTTGAACCACGAATGCCTAGAGGAGCTAGGAAGATTCATCCTTGAAAAGAGAAAGCAGCAGGCTGGAAAGAGAGGTGGATTGAGAGGAAGAGATTTGATTTATCAATTCAGTCCTGCCACTAAATATTTATGCCATGGCACTGGGGAGAGGGGTGGGCTGGTGACTATCCTTTTCTGGATCTAGTTTTTCTTAATTTATAAAATGAGAAGACTGGAGTAGATGACCTTTGAAGCTCCTTTTCTCTTTAATAAGGATCTGTATCTAAGAATGAACTTGTGGACTTTTACAAAAAAATATGGACATATTTTATGAGTAACAGACTTGTTCTGTGCTTCTACAGAAGGGAGAACTTTTCATGAAAGTTATATTGAAAAAGGAATTTGCACAACATAAGAAAGGAAACCTCTAACCATAAAAATGATTTAAAAATATAAAAACAATGTTCATAAGATTTGAAGTTATTAAGAGACTGGATCCTAATTGTTCCTGCCATAAAAAAGAAATGATAATTATGTGTCGTGATAGAGGTGTTAACTAACACTAAGATGGTTAATCATACATCGATAAATAAAGGTATCAAATCAACACATTGTACGTCTTAAACTTACAGTGTTATATGTCAATTATATTCCAACTTAAAAAACTTGAAAAAGACTTTGTAAGCTAATAAGTCCCAAATGACTGACATTTTTAAGCCTCTGTATTTTCCCCAGATGTTATCCCTTCTCTTTATTATATTTCCTTCCATTTTTTCATCCAGCCTATTCATACTAACTTATCACTTCTGTGGGGGGAACTTTCTAGCATCTCTCCATCTGGAGAAGTCACCCTTTTTCTGTTTATCCTCAAGCTTTTGTGCTTATCCCTGTTGTTGGGGCATATCTTGGAGCAATAATGAAATTATAGCATAATTCGTCATGATAAGAAATTGAAACTTCCTCAAATAGGAGGATACTTGAAAAATCATGTGATGTTGTGACACCTCACGGTCATTTAAAATTTTGTCCATGAGAAGATTTTTTTTAAGATGCAAAATTATGTGATTTTATGTTACTAGAAAAAGCATAGTACAAAGTTGTACATATAAATATATTTCAACTGTTTTCAGTGTGCTGTAAATACTTAAAGAAAGGGATATACTTTAAAATATTAACTCATGCTTTCAAAGTGGGAAAATATGGGTAAATGCTTATTGTTTTCTCTATACTTTTCTATGTTTCCATATTTATTAGAATGAGTATGTTTACATTTATAATCAGAAAAATTGTTAAAATAGAAAAGTAAATACAAAAAAATATATTTTGTAATCCATGAAAACAATCAATATTCAGGTTACTCTAGACATCTGGAATGTTACCAGAGCTCTGAGATCTGTGCTGCGGGTAGGAATGAACAGGTGTCAGGTGTGATTTCTGATTAACAGTCATTGTTTTGCTCTTAGTCCTCATCCAGAATCTAGTGTCACGGTAAATTTAGATAGTCTGTCCTTGAAAAATGTGGCCTGCCTCCATAAGGGTGTTGGGATAGAATGTTTACCTTGTGTAAACATTCCCTATGTTCTTCCAGATTATTTCATGTGATCTGCCTGACCATAGCTAAACTTCTACATAGACTTGCTAATTTGGACCTATGATTCCTTCTCTGCCATTTTCTTTAGTCTCCATTCTACCCTGGCCTCAGCTCATAACCCTGTCCTTCTTGGGCTCCAGACATGAAAGGACAAAGGTCCTACTGATTATGACACACAAGACTCTGACGTGGACTCTGGGAGAGAATCAGCCATTCTACATCAGGGTGTTACAATCCAAAGGAAGGGTTTAGATTCTTGTGCAGATGACTCAGGTCAGGTGCCTGGAAAAGACTAGAAAAAGTCAACTGTGTGAGAGGAAGCCCCAAGCCATCCATCTAGTTTAATCTCCTTAATCCCCAGACACTGAGAAATATTCCAGGCTCAGTGCTAGGCACCAGGGTTACTCAAAGGTAAATAAGCCTTAAGGAGCTCATCAGGGATGTCAGCAGGCTGAGATATGAAGAATTAATTGGAATGCACTGTAATATAGCTATACAATGACTAGAATGCCATGTTTATATAAATTTGCCTTAAAATTTAGGCAGATATGACTTGTCAGAGTGAATGAAAACTTATCTCACAAATATGGGGAAAGAGAAGAAGATATTTTTAGGTACATGAAAGTGCCCATGTAGAGCCTAACACATATGAATAGGTATGTGTGGTAGGAAATTAATTAATTCAGTTGGTCAATACTTAGTAAGAACCTTATGTGCATGAGGAACTCTACTGAGAGCTGTTTTAGGCAATGGGAATCATCTTCCCAACTTGAGTGTATATATGAGGGAAGGAGAAAATCCATCTATTGACCTAAAACTTTAATACGTACTCTGCCCTCAAGGAGGTGAAGCATAACTTCTCACTCCTTTAGTATATAGGTTGCACATAGTGATTTCCTGTCAAAGAGTAAAATATGGAAAGGAGTGGTGAGATAGTAACTTTACAGTGGAGAAACCTGACAAACACTACCTTGGCTAGGTGACCAAGGTCAACATCAACAGTGATAGATCATGTTTGATGGCCTATACCCTTGCTATGATGGAATGAAAATGACACTTTACCTCTGTTGTCTTTTCTTCCAAAACCTGTAACCCTAGTCTAATCATGAGAATACATCAGACAAATTCCAATAGACATTTTACAAAATATATTACTGTACTCCTTCTTGAAAACCTTAAAAGTTGTCAAAAACAAGTAATGTGTGAGAAATTATCACAGCTAAGAAAAGCCTAAGGAGACATGGCAAATAAAAGAAATGTGATTTCCTAAATGGGATCCTGAAAATGAAATAAAAACTAAGGAAATATTAATCAAGCATGGACTTTAGGTAATAATAATATACTAATATTGTTTCATTAATTGTGACAGATGTACTATAGTAATGTAAGATGTTAATAATTGGGGAAAGTAGATGTGGAGAGTATAGAGACTCTCTATACCATCTTGGCAATTTTTCTGTAAACCTGAAATTGTTCTGGTTGAGGAATGATAAATGTTATGAAACAAAATAAAGCAAGGGATGTGGCAAAAGGAATTGGGAAGGGAGAAGTTTTTGGAAGCCACAGTAAGCAAGGCCATAATGAACAGGTGATTTTCAAAAAGAGGCTGGGGTGTAAAGGGAATGTGTGTCCATTACAGTGGGAAGAGCACATCAGCAGATGGGATAGCAGGTCCAAGGACCTGAGACCATGCTTGGAGTGTTTAAAGAACAGAACACAGGCACATTTGCAGGATGCAGTGAGCTAGTGGAAGTGTCACATGATGAGGTTGGAGAAGAAGCTGAAGTAGATTATGTAAAATTTTAGGGGCCACTGAAGGGAATTTGAATTTTACTTGGAGTAAGATTGAACAGTGTTACATGATTTGCCTTATATAGTCTTAAGGTTTGGCTGTTGCATGGATGATGGACAGTAGAAAGCAGAGTGCAAATAGGGGAGAGGTATTTAGGAACTTTCTACAGTGCAGCTGATAGATAGTGATGGTTACCTGACTCATGATGGTAGCAGTGGCATTGGTGAGAAATGGTCAGGATTTGGATGTATACTGAAGAAATATGTTATGCTGATGCATTAGACAGGATGAAGGAAAATGAGAAAATTAAGGATACTTCTAAAAATCTTTGAAGAATTGGATGGGTGGTGGTGCTATTTACTAAGCTGAGGAAGACTTGGGGAATAACAGCCTTGAGAGGTAAACCAAGAATTTAAATTTTGAACATATGAAGTTTGAGATGCACATAGTAGGCCTTCAATCAGAGACTCAAATAAGTTGTTGAATAGATGATTTTGGAGTGCAAGGGTAAAGTAAGAGCTGAAATAAACACTTAGGAGTCATCAGTTTATATGGATCATTTTTCCAGCATGGATAATGGATTCACAAAGGAGTGATTGTACATCAGAGGTGTCTGAATGCTAAACCCTGTGGAACTCCAACATTTAGTGTGCAACTCCAACATTAGTCAGAAAGAAGAAAATGTAGCAGATGAACCTTCCAAGGAGGTAGAAGTAAAAGCAGGATTGGTTGTATTTCAGAAGCCAAGTGTAGAAATTGTTTTCAAATGGAGGGAGAGAACAACTATGTCAAATCTATGAAGAGTCGATTAAGTAAGATCAGGGCTGGGGGTTGACCACTGAATTTGTTCCTTTGACCAGGGTAGTTTAGAGGAATGATGGGAATAAAGGCCTAGCTGCACTGAGTTTAAGAGATTGAGGGGTAAGAAAGTGGAAACAGTTAGTATAAAGAACACTTGTGAAATTTGCCAAAAAGGGGAAGTACATAATAGGGTCACTGGTGAAGGCAACATGAAATCAAAGGAATTTTTTTTTTTGATTGGTATTTATGAAGCAGAATTTCAAGTTGATGAGACTGATCCATTAGACAAAGAATAGTTGATGGAATAAAAGGAAATGGGAAATTGTAGGAACAAAGTGGTATCCAGGCCACAAGTGAAGGGATCTGCTTAGCTGGAGTCTGAGGATTTCATATGCTGTGGGATGTGTGAGGACAGATGAAGTTAATAGATTTGATGCCACAGGATTGAAGATGTTCTCTGATTGCATCTATTTTCTCTGAAAAATGAGAAACAAGGCCACTGGCTGAATATGAGCACAGAGGAAGGCATTTGGAATTTGGAAGAGTGAAAAAAAAGTTGAGAAATGGTTGTTTTGGAGAGTGGGAGAGTGAATTGGCAGGGCAAGCATAATAGGTTTCTTGGACAGAGTTTAGATCATAAATTTAGAGTAAGTCCAGCCAGAGTGTACTGTGATTTTCTCCAGCCTCAGTCATTTGCATGAGTGCAGGAGAGGGGAGCAAGGGTTGGATTTAAATGATGGCTGGGGATTTGCAGGTGATTACGATGGAGAGAATAATGAGCCAGGAGGAGAATGGCATATGCCAGGAGTGATGATAATAATAATAGAGCAGAGACTGTGAGCTGGATGAGAAAGAAATGACACCTGAAGGAAAATGGAGGGTAAACAGTGGAAGTGTTGATGGATTTGAGGTCCCCCTTGAAGAGGTAGAGCAGGAGAACTAGAAGAAATGGGGTGGAAGAGTCAGTGTTGCTACCCCGAAGACTGGGTGCTTGACTGGGGCTTCTGTGGTGTTCTAGTTGTTGGGAAGGACAAAATCTGAAAAATGGTGCTGGGGGGGGGGAATGGGAATGGCTGGGGAAGGCAGGTGGGGTGTAAGACAAGATGCTTGGAGGAAAAAGGGAACAAGACACTGAGGAGCCAGAGTATTAGATGGATTTTTGAGTCACCAAGAATGGTAACAGGAATAGTAGTGGAGGAACCAAGAAGTAATGCAGGTGCTGAAATCTTTAAAAAATGAAAACATCTGATTGGAAAGACAGAAAATTGCAAGAAAGAAAAATAGTGCATGGTAAAATCTGAGAGTATATGCCTCATCAGACTGAGAGATTTAGGGAGGAGGAAAGAGTAATTTTCTGGAACTGGCAACAGAGATCAAGGAAGACATTTATCCCAGGCCCAGAAAAATAAGAAAATGATTACCTCTTGAGAGGGCTGCAAGAGAAGTATGACCTCAGGGAAGAACCAGGTTTGTATAATAGAAGGTAAAGGGACCGTTCAGTGAAGTGGTTGAATATATAACATGGGGATTTTACTTTTCTTAAAGTTTAAATTTCAGAGGAAGTATTCTGAGGAGTTTTGTAGGCATTGGAGCTTGAATCTGATTAGGGGACTTACAGAATAGTGAATGGAAGAGCAAGGCTTGGACTTACTGCCGAAATAGTGACAAAAAGGCATTGTGTTAGTGATCTCTTAGGGAAACTGGATCATCAGTTCAAACATTAATCTCCTTCTTGGAAAAGGTCATTTGGGAAATTTGCAATGATGCAGCAGGCAGTGTTGGATGAAGGGATCATGGAGCTCTCTGTGCCACCCATAAACCCAGCTGTGTACATTGTTGACACTAGGAAATGAGGCTGGGACAGCAAGCTGAAGTCATGGGGAGAAGTTTGGATTTAGTCTTTAGGCATTTTGGTGGCTAAGGCAGGTTGAATAGTGATTCCCACCCCTTCCCAAATGATAAGTCCATGTCCTAAACTTAAAACCTATAAATGTGTCCTTATTTGGAAAAAAAAAAAAGTCTTTTCAGATGTAATTAAGGATCTTGAGTTGAGATCATCCTATATTAGTGTGGGCCCTAAATCCAATGAGAGTTCCTTATAACAGAAGGAAAGAAACAGATACATATAAAAGAAGGGGATGTAAATGCAGAAGCAGAGATCGGAATTATGTAGCTACAAGTCAAGGAAATTCAAGGGTCCCCAGCAGCCACCAAAAGCTCACTCAAAAACAGACTCCCCCTCAGAGTCTCCAGAAGGAATCAGCCAAACCTTGAAATTCACACCCTAGCTTCCAAAATCGTGAGAGAATGAATTTCTATTTATTGTTTTAAGCCACCAAATTTGTGGTAATTTGTTATGGAAGTCCTAGGAAATTAATACAGTTATCCAAGGAAGAAATGACATGGTAACATACATGAACATACATGACTGCTCAGACTTTTAAAGCAGCCAGTCCTCAGACACCTGTGACCAGCATTGCGTAGGATGTCCTCAACTTAGAGGCATTTATTCAGCTGATAGAAACAAACCATAATTTCAGTACTGAGTGCTATTATTATGCTGTGTTAGAAATTATTTTGTGTTAAAAAATGAATGAGGAAAGACATTGGAATGACTGAGTTGAATGAAAAAATATTGTGTGGAAAGAGAACATGCCAAATATTTCAGTAGAAGATCTAACTCGAACTGATAAGACTCCTTCTTCAGTCAGTCAGAAGTGACTGACCAACATGTCTTTGGTGACCAAGTGACAAGGCATTTTGGTCTGACCTGACTTGTACATTGCTCTGGGACTGGTCCCAAAATATAGCACAGAGGACAAAATAATGAGTATCTAGAAAAATCTTCTTGAACTCTTTTTTGTTGTTGTTCTTTTGTCTTTTTTTTTTTTTTTTTTGACAGAGAGAGAGAAAGACAGAGACAGAGCACAAACAGGGGGAGCAGGAGAGGGAGAAGCATTCTCCGTGCTGGGTAAGGAGCCCGATGTGGGGCTCAATCCCAGGGCCCTGGGATCATTACCCGAGCTGAAGGCAGACACTTAACTGATTGAGCTACCCAGGTGCCCCCTTTTTTCTTTATATATACTCTGATAGTTTCCAGTGTTTGCACTTAGGACATGAAGAAGCTTACTTAATTTTGATTCTATAGGATGGATGACATTGATCTCTGGATCTACATGTTTCTGCCCCACCCAGGGTAGCTCAGTTTTCCCAGCACCCACCTGGTCTTGCCCACCTACAAGATGCTTCCTCTGGCTTCTCCATGCTTGTGATGGAGAATTACATTGCTCAATGGCACATTTATTTGACAAATATTTGACCTCTGACTCTGTCAAGCATTGCTTTAGATATGGGTGATAAGGTAAACACTTCATAAATCATATATGTAATAGGGGGGTCAAAAGATAGAAAGTAAATGCATAAATACAATTTTAGAGAATAAAGCAAAGTGAAGGGCATGCTATTTTTGACAGGATGGCCAGGGACAAATTCTGGAGGGGTGATGTTTGAGCATAGATGTACCTTACCATGCAGGTGGGAAAGAATATTCTAGACAGGTGAAGAATAAGTGAAAAGCCCTTAGATAGGATGAACTTGGCAGGTCTGAGTCATTACAGGAAAGAGAAGTGTGGATGTTATTTATTAAGCAATGGACAGAAATGAGACCAAAGAGATTGGGTTTTGTTCCAAGTGCTATAATTTCAAATGGGGGTAGAATGGTGAGGAGAGGCACATAAACTTGTTTATATGTCCCAAGTATCATACTGGCTTCAGGGTAGATGAGAGATAGTAGAAAGCCAAGAGTGGACTCTGGGGAATATTTTTGGAAGCTTTGTCAATAGTTGAGATGACAGACAATAGTGGTTGGTACTAGGGTACCAACAGAGATAACAGAGGAAGTGCTGGGAAGAAAATTGATTCAAGGTATATTTGAGGGTACAGTGAACAGAATGAGCTGATGGATCAAAAAATGGGATGTGAAAGAAAGGGGGAAATCAAGGGTGTCTCCTAAGTTATTGACTGAGTAGTTGGTTCAACTTTACAGGAAGACCCAACTTTGTGCCCTGGCCTCTATTCTCTGGTCATGCTTGTCTCTTGGACAAGTTGTTCCCTCTTGTGGTTTTAAAACTTATTTATATATGGAAGACACCTGAATTCATATTCAGTCTTGATCACATTCTTCGGCTTTGACTTAATTTATTGAGATGAAGAAGATTGGAGAAGAATTATGTTGAGAGAAGAGGTAAGAAAGGAAGAGCTCTGTTTTTAGATATTTAAGTTTGCAATATAGTTCAGATGCTTAGACACAGTGTAGGCAGATAGCAAAGGGAATCTGATGCTCAGAAGAAAGATTGAAGCTGGAGGTAAAGCCATAAATAAGAATAAGTTTAATTAGGGAGTGAGTGGAAGATGAAATTTTCCATTCAGCATGGAAAGATAACAAAGAGGTCTGAAAAATCTGCAAAACAAAGTAAGTGTTGCTGCAACCCAAAATACTCTCTTAAACAAGAGGGATGGACCCAGCACTCATGGGATGATGTAAAAGGCCGATAAAAACTTCATCAGGATTCAGTGGAAACTGTCTTTTGCTTCTCTTTCAATCACATTGGGATGATTACTAATCTTTAGTGACTCGGGGTGTGTGTGTGCGCCTATGTGTATTCATATTTATGTGACTATGTGAACTCTTTGGACATGGATGACAGGTTGTGATTATGAAATACATTAAAATGAATAATCTTGTTTTTCATCATAAAGTCTTCTTCCTGACATTCTATGCTAAGAAACCTTGAAGCCACAATTCTTTTAAAGAGAGCTTAAGGTTATTATGTCCTGGCATCAGGTCAGCATCTAACAACACTTTGAATTTGGTATGACAGACAGTCATCTTAATGGGATTTTTTTTTTTTTTTTAATTTGAGATGTGGAGTCAAAGCTGAAGAATGTGATCAAGGCTGATTATGGACTCAGGTGTCTTCCATGTGTATGTGAGTTTTAGTGTCATGAGACTGGACATATTTCTTGAGACAGAAGCATGCCAGGAGAACAAAGGGCAGAGACCAAATTTGGATTCTCTTATAAAGTAAGTATATTCTTATTTAGCTGTTAAAAGGGTAGAGCACAGAGACCTGTTATTCCAATAGGGCTTAATGTCTGTCATTGGTAGGTCTCAATAAATATTTTTGCAGTTAATGAAAGAATGGAATGAATGAAGATGCAGCTGAGAGGAACGGAAATAACCTGAACAGAATCTTAGAAGGAAAAGTCAGAAATTCAGGGGCAGAAACAAGGAAGCCAACACAGTAGAGAATTTTAAGAATTTAGAAAGTATTTTCAGTATAAAATGAGAGAAAGTCATTCCATTAACAGTCATCAATATCTATAGTTCATTGTTGACCTTGACTAGAACACTTTTAAAAGCATGCAGTAGAATGCTAGGGAGCACAGATAAGCAATGAATCTAGGAAGCAAAATGAGGGTGAGTCTCTGAAGGCTTCCTGGAAGAAGTGATATTAGGCTTGAATCTTAACCAGTGAGAGTTTCTCAGGGAAAGTAAGAGAGGGCTCAAGAATACTAGTTAAAATTTTTAATATTTTTTAAGCACTTTGTGTCATGTTCCTTCTAAAATAATCCTTGACAGCTCTATGGAGTATAATCCTCATAAATACTATCTTTCATTGGTCAACTACACAATTCTTTGACACTTAATGTATACCTGATTCTGTGTAAAGTACTATGGTAGATACAAAGTTTCCAGAGACATAGTCCAGTCCTCAAGGTGTTTATGATGTGTTTGTAGATAGAAAAAAAACTTGAGTTCCATTTAGAGAGCACAGATTATGTGTCTGGTCTTATGCTCTGCTTTTAAGAGCCCAGAAATAAAACCTACAGCCATGTCTGGGGAATTCATAGTCTAGTGGTGCTGAGACATACAAGTAAAGAAATAATTACAGTTTCTTGTAATAAATGACGTGACAGGTGCTGTGGGAGCAAAGAGGAGAGACACATTACCTAGATCAGGTGAGGGGTCTTGGAAAGCACGGAAGAAGAAGTAAACTTTGGGATCAGTCTTACAGGATACCCTACAAAAGTTAATGTACAGATCTGCGGGAGCAAGCTGCATTTGAGTATTTAGAATAAATACCTGGAAAGTAAGACATGAGGATTAAATGATGAGAAAAAAGGCTAAAGAGAACAAATTTGGGGCTAGAAAGTGATGGCTTTAGATTATTCAGAAAAGCATGACTTCCTAACCTTTTAATAAATCCATATTTCTTGTGAACCTTAAAATGACATCATCTTTATTAACAGCTTCTACAAACGTTGGAGTTCTGCTTCAGCATGTCTGGATCCCAAATGGTTGTTATTAGTCATTTTGAAGCCTTCGCTTATTTTATTTATGACTTGCTCCAATAAACACAATTTTCCTACATTGAGTTAATGTGAACTTTTGTCAGTGATTACTATTCAACATGTGGCTCCTAATCTCCTCTGCACCCCATAGTACTTAATGAGCACTCATTCAACCAGAATTTATTGAGCGCTTGCTACATGGCCAGAACTGTGCCAGCAGGACTTACAACAATATTTCTCAATCTCTTGTATTCATATTTCTTTTTATTTTTTTAAATTTTTTTTTGCGGTGGCAGGTAGATTTTTTCTTTTTATTGAACATCGATATTATCCTTTCTTTTAATATTAATTGGAATTTCAAAACTTTTTAAAATAATATTTATAGAAACATTAATTTTGATCAAGGGAAGCACAAGGGCCTTTCTTGGTTCATATAATGGCAACAGATAGACAAGGATGAAACTCCTTATTGTTAAAAGTTTTCTCCTCTAAAATTACATATTCATATAACAAATATTTACTGAATATCAGTATGTGCTGAACACTGACCATATTTGGGATGTATCAATGAATCTAGCAGATTAAAAAACCTGAAAAGGAATTTATGTCCTAGCAGGTTCAAACAGATAATATACACAAGCACATTGGATAACTAAATGCAGAATATATTCTAAGGTGATAAGTACTATGAAAAAAGTTGAAGTTAAGGGAGGTAGGAGGATTAGGTGGGGGTAGAGTTGCAATTTCAAAAAGGGTGGTCAGCATTGACTTCATTAAGAAGTAATATTTAAGCAAAGTCTTGAAAGAAGTGAAGAGGAGATATTTATGGGGATATCCAGGGAAGAGCATCCCAAGCACAGCAAGCCCTAAAGTAGGATTACACCTGGTGAGTTGAGAAATAGCAAGGTGTCCAGTAAGCCTGGAGTATGTAGGGTGAGTATCAGTCAGAGTAGGAGGAGAGATGGTCAGAGAAGTTGTCAGAGGTGAGAGGAGATGGGGTGTGTGTGTGTGTGTGTGTGTGTGTGTGTGTGTGTGTGTGTGAGAGAGAGAGAGAGAGAGAGACAGAGAGAGATAGAGAGGGAGAGAGAGAGAGACAGGGAGAGAGAGAGAGAAGGAGGGAGAGAGGAAGTAAGGGAGGGAGGGAGAGAGAGAAGAAGTGAGAGAGAGAGAGACGGAGGGAGGGAGAGTGAGAGAGAGAGAAGGAGCTTTAGTGAGGTAGCTAAACAAAAGTTATTTGCTGTTCAAATGGTCAAGTCTGGGGTGCTATTTAGAGTCATCAGCAGTGCAGATAATGGCCTCAAACATGGATGTGGAAGAATGAGGGACAATAGAATCAAATCTTTCGAAAAGCTCCCCTCAAATTCTTCTGTCAAAGACCAAGCAGTGGTTAATTAAGCTCAGTGGTGGATAGGAGGATATAGAGGAGGTAGAGATATATCTGTATCAATCAGACAATGTCATTCAAGTCCTGGCTCCACCATTTCTAGGCTGAGTGTTTTCCGGTAAGTTCCCTTACCTGTTTCATTTCCTCCCATGAAAAAAATGTAACATTAGTCTTTCCATCATAGTGATGCTGTGAGAATTAAGCGAGATAATACGTGTAAGACACTTAGAGGTTTTGAGGAGCCAGATGGTTGATGACAGGTACTCATGTCTGACACATACTAAGTTCTCAATAAGTATCACCTATTATTATAGCTGAGAAGAGGGTTTCATTCATGTGTTTAGCAGAAATTTTTAGCTCCAATGTCAAGAAAATATCCTTTGCGGATAAAGTAGATGAGATTTGATGCTTTCCTTCAAATCATTTTAAGGAGTTTTGTCCTTGAGAGTCTCATCAATCTGAGAAGATGAAGAGATGTTTTAGTACCACTTCTCAGTGTCCATTGATATATTTTGGCTATAAATGGTTGAAGTATATCATAATGAGCTAAGGTATTGGTATTTATCCCCAAGGTTTTTATGTTCAGTGTATTCGAAGCTTCAAAAAATATGTCTTTATATGCTGAACATAGTTGTTAAATATAATTTTGAGGAGTTTGGAGCAAATGCTTGTTTTAACAGCTTGACCCAAATAGCTTATTTCACATTGACCACTAATGACCCTATAATACAGGAACTTTGTGATTGGTCTTCAAATCTGCACAGAGAAAGGCAAATCTTCTTATTTTTAATATACTTGTCTTCAATGTCATTGATTGAAGGCTGTCACAGTGAGGTTGAAAGCCTCTTGTGCATAGGTGGGCAGAGTTTTGGTTATCACAGTCAGGTAGATAATGATGGGGAAGACTTTTGAAAATTGAAGTGCACTTTTATGTGTTTAAAGTGTTTTATTTTTATTTTCTCTTCCTCTCTTTTCTTTTTTTCTTGTCGATATCCTGACCACCTTGCTAAAGCATGGCTGATGCACAGTTCGAGCATGCATTCACTCTTAGTCTCCAGCTCAACTCCTTCATTCCAGAACATTTGAATTCTTTCAGGATCCTTTTTATTTAAAGAAAAAAAAAACCCCAGCTTTTTAACAAGTAATATCTTGGGCTACAGAAAGCATCAATTCTTCTTCACACAGTTAAGCACAATTCCTGCTATCAGTGGAGGCATTAAAACTAAAAGCAAAAGAGAGTGACAAGCATATATTTGAAAAACATTGTTGATCTCTTTGGCTCTATTACCGATTTGGCACTTAACTGAAATTTCTTTTAAAATTTATAATCCAGGCAATCTTTCCAAAGCATTTAGTCTATAAATTTTATAAGTTCTCCAATGTTGTGATTTCAAATTTTAAAGAAATTCTCTACTATTAAAAAAATTGCTTTTAGTCTATGGATTCCTGATATTATTTATTCCTGATATTTTTAGTCCAGTATATCAATCTCCACGTGTAGGGAAAATGTTCTGTAAGAAAACAAACTAATCAACAAACTAAGAAACAAGCAAACAAAAAAAACACACATCTATTTAAAAATATAATATATAGACATTTTTACTCAAATCATTTTGAAGTCAAGAGCACTTGGCTCAGGTTTAAGATATACAACACACAGAAGAATTTCTGCACTATTCTTTGTAATGTATGTAAATAAACACTCACTAGGAATGCACTGAAGCTTGGCACTGGCCTTGGTGTTTGACAGAAATCAAGTATTTGACTTCTTATTCCATCTTCAAAAGGCTAAATGTCTACTTCAATGTGATTTTGATGATTCTGTGATCAGGTAGATTACAATCAATCTAAATACAATAAAGTCATTTGTACTGTAAATAACACATTCAACTTAGATTTGCTAACGCCTAAATATTCTTTTCCAGATAGAGGAAGACTTCTACCTGTAACTTAAAGTGAACATTTTTCTGCCTACTTTATACATAGACAATTTTCATGTAGTTGAAATATAAATATATTATTTCTACTGCAAATATAAAATGCTGCACAAATAATTCCATTTGATTCTGAAGACAGTTAATTTTATGTTAAAAACCAATTAAGATCTCATCAGTGAGGCCATTTGGTCCTGGGCTTTTCTTTTTTGGGAAGGTTTTTTGTTATTTATTCAATATTCTTATTTGTTATTGATCTGTTCAGATTATATGTTTCTTCATGATTTGTTCTTGGTAGGGTTGTATGCTTCCAGGAATTTATTCATTTCTCTAGATTACCTAATTTGTTGGTATATAATTGATCATAATTATCTCTTATGATTCTTGTTATTTCTCTGGCATCATTTGTAATGTCTTCTCTTTCAGTCACAATTTTATCTGAGTCTTTTTTCTTCATTACTGTAGATAAGAGTTTGTCAATTTTGTTTATCTTTTCAAAAAACTGACTCCATTTCACTGATTTTTTTTCTATTGTTTTTTTCTATTTTAGGCTTTATTTCTGCTTGAATCATTGTTTTCTTCCTTCTGCTAACTTTGGGCTTAGTTTGTTTTCTAGTTTCTTGAGTTATAAAATCAAGTTGTTTATTTGAGATCTTTCTTCTTTTTTAATTAATAGGCATTTATTGCTTAAACTTCCTTCTTAACCTGCTTTTGCTGCAGCAATATGTTTTGGTATATTGTGTTTTCATTTTCGTTTGTCTCAAGACATTTTCTAATTCCTCACTGATTCTTTCCTTAATTCATTGGTTGCTTAGTAGTTAATTGTTTAATTTCCACATATTTGTGAATTTCCCAGTTTTTCTTTTGTTATTGATTTACAGTTTCATTCCATTGTGGTTGGAAAAGAAACATTATTATTTTAATCTTCTTAAATTTATTGACACTTATTTTGTGAGCCAAAAAGTCATTTATCTTGTACAATGTACCATGTCTTCTTGAGAAGAACGTATATTCTATTGGTGTTGTGTAGAATGCTTTGTATGTCTGCAGGTCTGTTTGGTCTATAGTGTTGTTCAAGAAAAATTAATATCAATCTTAAACTGTTCCAAAATATTGGAGAAAAGAGAATATTTCCAAATCCATTTTATGAGGCCAACATTACACTGATGCCAAAGGCAGACAAGATTATATAATAACAGAAAACTGTAGGCCAATATCTTTGATGAATATAAATGCAAAAATCCTCAATAAAATACTAGCAGACTGAACTCAACAGCACATTAAAAGGAACATATGCCATTATCATGTGGGATTTGTTCCAGGGGTGGAAGGATAATTCAATATGTGCAAATCAATTAATGTGATACATTACATTAACAGAATGAAGGATTAAAAGACACATGACCACCTCATTTGATGCAGAAAAGGCTCTTGACAAAATTCAACACTCTTTTATGACAAAAACTTTCAACAAACTATGTATAGAAGGAATTTACCTCACTGTAATAATGACCATATCTGAATATCCCATGTCTAACGTCATCCTCAAATGTGAAAACTGAAAATGTTTCCTCTAGTATCAGGAACAAGACAAAGATGACTGATCTTACCACTTCTATTAAACATAGTACTGGAAGTCTTAGGCAGAATAAGGTGAGAAATGAAAATAAGAGGCACCAAAATTGGAAAGGAAGAAGAAAAATTATCTTTGCTGGCAGGTGATGATCTTATATGTAGGAAACTCTAAAGACATCGTAAAAACTGTTAGAATCGATAAATAAATTTAGGAAAGTTGCAGAATATGAAATAGATGTACAAAAAACCAGTTGTGTTTCTATATGCTAATGACTATCCAAAAAAGAAGTCAAGAAAACAATCTCATTACTTCTTCTTGAGTCAGTTTTGGTATTTTATGTATTTCTAGGAATTTGTCCATTTGATCTATGGTATCTAATTTGTTTGCATAGAATTATTCATAGTATTCTTTCATAATCCTTTTAATTTCTGTAAGGTTGGTAGTAATGTCTCCACTTTCACGTTTGACTTTGACATCTGTATTTGTATATTCTCTCTCTTTTTTTTTTTTAGTTATTCTAGGTAATGGTTAGTTCATTCTGTTGATATTTGCAAAGAATCAAACTTCTTGTTTCATTGGTTCTATTGTTTTTGTATTCTTTATTTTGAACATGACTTTCTAAATGTAGCAGTATTTATACAGATACTTTTGCATCCCCTAATTTCCCAAATAAACTGTTTCCTAGATTTTCCTCCTAGACTTTAGGGAGCCAGCAGATGGGTTAGAACAGACAAATGCAATAATTTGCAAATAAGGTCTGCTCGGCTCCATCTGGAATTAGGGACCAAAATCCTACACTGGGAATGCAAGGTACCATCTTCAAGACTTGAGAGCTGAGGAGGGTGGCCAAGGGTAGGTGAAAACACCACAAAGCTTTGCTACCATTTTAAGTTGCCTTTTTCTTGACCCACCATTTAATCGGTTGTTATAAATCTTTGATTGTTTTCCAGAGTTTTGACAAAGTAAGTTCTGGCAATTGCTGCTTACTTTTTGATGTTTTTGTGGAGGGACAAGAGTTTGGAGCTACCTACTCTTATCAGTTTGCTGACTCAACCACCCAGATGTATTCCTGATACCAGAAGTTAATTTTGTGGTAGTGATAATCAATTTTAGCCTCAAGTTTCAGCTAGTTTATAAAACAACTAGGCTTTTGACTATGGGCAAACATATGTATTTTCTGCACCTTATTATAAACAGTAAAATGTTTATTCTTGCCAACAACTTTATTTACTCTTACTTCTTCCAAAACATAAATATGAAGAGTATTAATGAAATTGTCTAAGTTAGCTTTTGGAGAAATGAGTGGTATTGTTCTTGGCTTGGCTATCTGTAGTTTTTACTCAAACCTGAACTCTGAGAAGCAAACTTTTTTTTTAAGTATTTATAAAATGTTTATTTTTAATCTCTTTATCTTTTTCTTTTTTATTCTTTTCTTTTCTTTCTTTTTATTGAAATATAATTAACATACAGTGTTATTTTAGTTTTAGGTGTACAATAACAGAACAAAAAGACAACCTACAGAATGGGAGAAGATATTTGCAAGTTATATACCCAATAAGGGGTTAGTACCCAAAATATATAAAGAATTTATGTAACTCAACACTAAAAAGCCAAACACTCTAATTAGAAAATGGACAGGGGTGCCTGGGTGGCTCAGTCGTTGAGTGTCTGCCTTTGGCTCGGGTCATGATCCTGGGTCCTGGGATCGAGCCCTGCATTGGGCTCCCTGCTCAGCGGGAAGCCTGCTTCTCCCTCTCTACTCCCCCTGCTTGTGTTCCCTCTCTCGCTGTGTCTCTCTCTGTCAAATAAATAAAAAAAATCTTTAAAAAAAAAGAAAATGGACAGAGTTTCTGAATAGAAATTTTTCCAAAGACATACAAATGGCCAACAGATACATGAAAAGATGCTCAATATCACTGATCATTAGGGGATATGCAAATTAAAATCACAATGAGATATCATCTCACACCTGTCAGAATGGCTAAAATCAAAAACACAAAAAATAACAAGTTTTAATGAGAATGTGGAGGAAAAGGAACCCTTATGCACTATTAGTGGGAATGCAAATTGGTGTAGACACTGTGGAAAACAGGTTGGAGTTTCCTCAAAAAATTAAAAAATCAATAGGATTGCCATATGATCCAATAATTCCACTACTGTGTACTTACCAAAAGAAAATGAAAACGCTAATTTGAGAAGATATATATACCCCTATGTTTATTGCAGCATTATTTATAATAGCCGAGATATGGAAGCAACACAAGCATCCATCCATAAGTGAATGGATAAAGAATATGTGGTATGCACACACACACACACACACACACACACACACACACAGGAATATTACTCAGCCATAAAAAAATAAAATATTGCATTTGCAACAACATGGTTGGGCCTAGAGGGCATAATGCTAAGTGATTAGCAAACTGTCTTTTTTTTTTTTTTTTTTTTTGGTTGTCAAATGATCCTTTATTGAAACATTCTCCTTTGTAGTTCACTAGCTGGGCATTCCACTGCACCACTGTTGATGTCATCTATGATGTCATGAGAGTGGCAGCCATCAACATTGCAGCCCACAGACTGGGCAGTCCCCAGGATTTCTTTAATGATTCCCAGAGTTCTCTGGCTAAAGATTGGTGTCTCATCTGTTGGGCAATATTGACAATCTCATCAAAAGTGATATTTCCACTGTGTTTAATGTTTTTCTGCTTCTTTCTGTCTCTTGGTGGTTCCTTGAGGGATTTGATAATCAGGGCAGAGGCAGAAGGTACCACTTCAATCTGGGCCTATCTGTTCCGAATGGTCAGTTTCACTGTAATCCTTAGACCCTTCCAATCACTGGTTGCCTTGGTGATGTCATCACCAACCTTTTTGGAGACAGACCCAGTGGGCCAATCTTTGGGGCCAGGGCAGATGTGGCACCGACTTCGCCACTGGTGCACCTCAGATACACGACTTTGATCTCATTGGGGTCGAACATAGGCAGCATGGCGGAGATGGCTGGTGTCAGATGAACCTATTAGCAAACTTTTTAAAAAGTTTTACAATTAAGATCTGCCATTTAACAGCTGACTCAATTTAATGATATCCAAAAGCATATTAAAACGCTCTCACTTTGGGGCATTTGGGTGGTTCAGTCAGTTAAGTGTCTTTCTTTGGCTCAGCTGGTGATCCCAGGGTCCTGGGAACGAGCCCTGGGTTGGGCTCCCTGCTCAGTGGGGAGTCTGCTTCTCCCTCTCCCCTCCCTTTGCCCCTCATCCCCTCCTGTGCTCTCTTTCTCTTACATAAATAAATAAATAAAATCTTTAAAAATAAAATAAAAAAGTAAAATGTTTTTGCTTTGATAAGCTCTTCTTTTCTAGTATACAGATTTCAAGAAGGTTTAAAGAATGGAAGAGGTGGGCGCCTGGGTGGCTCAGTTGGTTAAGCGACTGCCTTTGGCTCAGGTCATGATCCTGGAGTCCCAGGATTGAGTCCCGCATTGGGCTCCCTGCTCGGCGAGGAGCCTGCTTCTCCCTCTAACCCTCCCACCTCTCATGTACTCTCTCTCTCTCTCTCATTCTCACTTTCTCAAAATAAATAAATAAATCTTGAAAAAATAAAAAAATAATAAAGAATGGAAGAGGTAACAAAAATAATCTTTGAATTCAAACCCAATATAGCTAATACCAATAAACAAGAAACAGTTTGTCTTTAACTTAGTTACACTTAAAAACAGAAATCTTTTTTATGTTGATAATACAGCAGCATTCTAAAATTAAACTTCAATGCACAAAGGCCATGACCCAGAGTTAACAGACATACCTTGTGCCCCTTGTTAACAGTAGATCTTGCCTGGAAGGATTCCTTGCTCATCTCTTCTATTTCTTTACTATCACATATGTATTTATGGTATTTGTTCTTCAAATAGTAAGTGTATGTTTATCATAAGTATATTTTTCAGTTATCCCCCAGTTAAATTCACACTGCAACATAGAATAGGCTTGTTTAAACTGAAAACACCCTTTTCTATCAAATAAATTTTGAGAGATTTCTAGGGGATTGTAGTTTTATCTCTCTCTTTCTCACCTGACACTCCAGATAGGCAGTAGCTCTGTGGAATGTGAAAGTAACATTGTAATATCCCTTTCTATTTCAGAAGACAATTTATATACTAATAGGATTCTGAAATTGTAAAATATTAGTGCCAAAAGTCCCTTAGAAACTGAATGATCTTTTACACCTCTATTTAAAGGACAAGAAACTGAGTGTTAGTGAGGCATATTGACTTTTCCAAGGACACATTATGAGGCAGGGCATGGGATGCTTATACAGCAACAATGGGGAAGTGAGGGATTAAATGCTGAAATGAGTACTGTAGGTAATTGGAAAGACAAAAAGAAGGAAGGAAAGAAAGAAGAAAAGATGGAAGGAAGGAAAGAAGGGAGGAAGGGAGGAAGGGAAAGAGGGAGGGAGGAAGAAAGGAAGGAAGGAAGGAAGGAAGGAAGGAAGGAAGGAAGGAAGGAAGGAAGGAAGGAAGAAAATGGATTTGAATTATTTAAAGACTGCTTAACATTGTACAGCCCTCAAACTTCCACAGCACAGAAAAATAAAGGAAAACATTCCATATAGGGGCACCACAGCCTGAAAAACAGGTATGGGTAGCTTGTTCTCAAGATCTGCTTGGCCATCTAGAAAGTGAGTATTGGAAAAGGTAAGGAATTAACACCTATTAGGAGACGGACCCCATGTTTTGTGCAACAATTTTTTCCCCGTAATTAAAAACAATCCAAGGAATTAGTGCCATGAAGCCTCTCTGATTTCCACATGACTTCTACCATAACACACTGCCTTCCAAGAGGGGGAGCAATGGAGATACTGAATCTGTCTATATGTGGAGAAAAAAACCCAAAGCAAGTGTCTTGTGTATGGCTTTAACACTGAAACCGTGATAAGCTACTGAGGGCAACCATACCATTGAATAACTCTTATGATATTTAGATTTGTTTTCATCTTGAATCATTTCAACCATATAAAAAAAGAAAGACAGTAATATAAAAATAATTCAAGTTCACTGCTCTGATTTATAAAATGTTAACATTTTGCTGTAATTGTTTCATGTTATTTTTGTTTATAGGAATAAATGTTCCAGGTATGATTGAAATCCCTCTTCTTTCCATTCCTGTCCTTCCTCCCAAAAGTAACTATTTTACTGAGGTTGGTATGTGGCCTTCTGTAGCTGTGTTATTCTTTACACCATATATTTATATCTGTAAAGAGTATCTAGTACTATTTTATGTGTTTTTAAAATATTCATAACTGACATCATACAATATGTCCTTTTGCAACTTTTCACACAGTGTTACGTTTATGATAGATCAATGTTGACACATGTATATCTAATTCATTTATCTACACTTGCCAGTTTAATTTATTATTTTGAACTGATATATTAAAAGAACAGCAACAACTTAATTATTTTTCCACTACTGGTGGACATTTTTATTTTTTATGATTATTTCCTGATGCCAACAATTCTGAAAATAATGTGCTACATCTCTCCTTATGCAAATATTTTGAGAATTTCTCTAATGCAGCTAACTAATGGTGTGAGGTATGTACTTCTTAAAAATTATGAGATATTGTCTCAAAGCTGTCCAGAATGGATATTGTGCCTTTTGTGTGCCAGATTGGATGGATATTTGTATGTACTTATTAAATTGGCAGCTAGCCAGGTTCTAGATCATCATTCAGAGCTTGGCAGGTGACAAGTCACATTCCCCAGCTATGTTCTCTGCCATCCTTGGTTTCTCCCTACTTGATTGGTACAACCACTCAAGTCACAGCACCCTATGAAGTACATTTATTATTTTTGTGTGCAGCTCTTTGCTTGCTTTTCCTGGTGTCAAAATAAGGGGTAGGAGGGCCACCTGAGTGGCTCAGTCATTAAGCGTCTGCCTACAGCTCAGGTCCTGATCAAGCCCCACATCGGGCTCCCTGCTCAGCGGGAAGCCTGCTTCTCCCTCTCCCACTCCCCCTGCTTGTGTTCCCTCTCTCGCTGTGTCTCTCTCTGTGACATAAATAAATAAAATCTTAAAAAAAAAATAAGGGGTAGGAAATTGCTATACGATTTTGCCGTATGAATATTATATGGGTCCCGAGCATACCTGTGATATTCCACAAGAATGCAGTCATGAGGTCTTTTCTCTCAAATCTCCTCAAAAGATTGATAAAGATTCTTAGGTCACAGTCCTACTGACTGCTTGAACTCACCAATGGACAAGATATAAGGGTCTTTTGAGTAGACTAATTTGTATCATTTCACTTGCCAAAGAAACTAAAAAATATAAATTGTACAAAAATGATGGGAGCCATGTAGGCAGAATCCATTCAAGCACCAGGCAACAGTACCTTATTTCCCCAACTTTACCCCAGACAAGTAAGGGTGGGAAAATGGATCCTGCTGATTGTTATGTGCAGCCAACTATATCACGACTAGTTGATTTTGATCGCATTGCTTCTTGATATATCACATCTTTACCTTTCCAACCAATTAAGCCCATGCCTGTCAAAGAAGGAAGTTGAATTGTGTTTGAGCCACAGAGTTTACAGAAAGCAAACCTGCTCTTCTAGAGGTAATGCTGATTCATCAGCGGTCACCAGGCGGAAAGGAAAATGAAGACCTACAGCTGCAATCCTGCATGTCAACCTCGGGACAGTCAGGATCTCTCGATTGGTGCAACTACTCAAGTCACAGCACCCTGTGTGTCTGCCACCCACCTCCACTTGGTGTCAGTAAGGCAAAGGTGTCCCCCCACTCCCACCCCACTTGAATGCAGTACTCTTCAGAGTGAATGACTTAGTGGGAAGAACCTTGGCTGGGTTTTGGCCTTTTAATCCCCTGATCAAAGCAACCCATTGCAGTGAACAAACACCCTATCTGGCCATCTGCTGCCGCTCTGTCTGCTAAGAGTTCCATTTGATAATTGCTATTCCAGAGAGAGGTTTGGGAAGGGGGGAGTGGGAAATGTGAACTCAGATTTCCAACTTCTCAGAATCTTCTCCAATATGCTTATGCTTTTCCCATAAGGGTAATTAAAGTAATTTTATATACAATTTTGTTTGGTTGTATTGTATCAAGTCCATTTTCTAACATCATTATATTTTAATAACCACAAATCCTTGGCTGTGTATTTTATTATATAGATAAGATGTTACTCATAAGGCCTACTAGTGTTCTGCTTTTAAGACCTTTATTTCCAATGGTTTTTATCTCAGTACATGATGCTCTGGTAAACGTTTTTGTGCATCAATCCTGGTCTGCTTTTCACCATGCTTCCTCATTCACTCATTTCACACATATATGTTAGAGGTTGTTCTTAGTGCTTTTAACACATTCATTTGCTATCAGTAATTGAAAGGAAATCTAGAATTCCAGAAATGTAAACCTTTCAATGTTCTTTATAAGTATTGGCAAATTAGCACCCATGGCTTTAAAGTTGCAGATGGTCTTAGAGCACCAAACATTCTGAGAAGATGACCTCTGGTTTGTTGGAGTTGGGCGTCCCAACACCCATCTTTCTTTTGAGTTTAAAATATTGGAAGGATACCTTCAAATAACTGATGGCCAAAAGAGGGTAGTGATATCAGCTTTATTGAAATAAAGATGGCTAGAAAGCACGACTTCCATCTGAGGTCCATACTGCCTATTTTCTGTCCCTCTCCATTTAAAGAAAAGGCCCAATAAGGGGCCGTGAAGAAGCTGGGCCAGAAAGCGCAGATCCTGGCTAGCCAAAGTGCAGGCCAGAAGTTCCGAAGGACTGTGGCAGTTCTATTTATTTGTGAAATAAGCACCAAAAGGCAAGATGCAACTTGTCTTACACATAGAAATCTTGTGCACCCTTACTAGCTTTCGGGGCAGTAAGGCTTTTCCCAGTCAGATTACCCACCCACATCCCTTTCCAGTTTCCTCCTCTCAGGAAAAGAGTAAATGCACCTATCTTCTGAAGGAATATGAGGGTGCTGATGTAAGCATAGTTCTTTTGAGAATACTCAAGCAGAGTATTCTCCCCCTTCACTCCCCCCTTCCCAAACCTCTCTCTGGAATAGCAGGGAGTTGTATGGTTTCGCAGAAAGAGCAAGACAACAGGGCTTTGATTTCTGACACTTAACCAACTCTGTAAAATTAGACAAATTCCTTAAATGATTTGAACCTCAAACAGAATATAACGCCCATTTTATCATTTTATTACATGAATTAAAGAAAGATAATGTCACTGAATAATTTTTCCTCTCTATGGAATTGCCAATTCATTGACAGACAGAAGAGTCAAAAGAGTTGTTTACTACATTACCTCTTTGAATACATAGCTATGGAGGTCAAAATGATGAAATAAGAAATGCTGTATAGACATTCTCATTATTAAGCCAATGTTTATTGAATCTTATAGTTCTTCTAGTTCCAATTTACACAAATCAACTACATGTAATTGTCCACATATGCTCTACAGTCTTACACTAACATGAACTTGCTTATTTGATTTATACGTAGGATTAACAGATTTATTTCTTTCTTGACAGACTTTGGAGATGTGTTTTAGTTATTGAGTTCAATAGCTGTGTTTGTTTTAGTGTGCAGCAAGTGCTTATACATCTGGGCATGCTCAAGTTTTGGCGGCCATTTCAATGGACTCTAAAGCTGAAGATTTATGTAATGGTCTGCCTATATTCACTATAGTTGATTTACTGAAAAATTAAATTCTGTCCTGTGTGGTGTTATGGCAGCTTGCAATAGCAATGTTTTCCCGTGGCTGCCAAACTCGAAACTGTGAGTAGTTTAAGACAGGGTTTTGGTGCTATCCTCATGGTCTTATGACCAGGAACCCAAAAATTTCCAAATTCTACCTTGGTCATCAGCTTTCCTCCCTTCTGGATTCCAGAGATAGTAGCAAACAGAAGGGACAATACCATAGTGAGAATCTGGAATAGTAATTTTTGTGAAGATTTCTGGCAAAAGTCTAGGCTAGAGCACATGGCCTAGAAGCTTAAGTGAAGCACCGACTCCCCACTCACTCCCCTGTCTCACCTAGGAGTTCTATATCCAGCAATGTCGGCCTTGAAACATTAACAAGAAATTAAAACATTCGTAGGTAAACAGAAACAGATACACTGTGGCTAGAAAATGCATTCTAAAAGAAATATGAAAGGGGTCCTTTAAGCTGAAGTGAAAGAATGCTGAATAGTAACTGGGATTCCCATGAAGAAATAAAATAGCACCGGTTTAATTGCATACGTAGGTGTATGAAAAAGAGAGTATTGATGTATTTTTATGTTTGTAACCCATTTTCCTCTCCTACCCAATTTTAAAAACAACTGTATAAATTCTATGTGTTGGTGGGCAAAGATGTACATTGTATGACTATAAAGAACAAAGAAGAGGAGAATAGACCTATGTAAGAACAAACTTTTTATATAATACTGAAAGTAAATCCATGTTAATCTGAATTAAATTGCTATAAATCAACATGTTAATTTGTAATCCCCAGAGAAGCCACTGAAACAATAACTCAAAAAGGAATAGCCTAAGAAAGGCTTATGTTATAGGATTCAGGGTCCAGAAATAAAGTCTTACATTCTTATACAAGTCATTGCTGGCAATTTAGGCCTAGAGAATTTTGCAAAACAAAAACGAAAACAAATACACTTGAGCAAGCATGAGAGCGGTAATGAGAAACTGTGTATGTGAGTATGTAGGAGTGTGCGTGTCTGTGAATTTTAAATTAAATGTGGCTAAAGAAACCAACACTCTAGCAATAATCTCAATATTTATTAGACTTAACAGGAATTTAACAAAAAGCAAGCCCTTGAGGACATTTTTATCAGATGCCCAAAATGTGGCCTTGAAGCTTATCTAAAACCTACTTAAAGAAATCTGATGAATAAGGAGTATAAAGAGCTTTCAATAGGGAAGATAAGAGATGAAGATCACCATCTGTGACTGAAGAGAGCGAAGTCAGCTACTATGGAAGCACCCAGGAAAGTGACACTCATCTAATGAAAAGGCAATTTGAATGTGAAGACAATGGGGTTGTCATCACCCCCCTGTGGAAATTGGCCACCCAGTGGCAATAATATGCAAGGAATAAAATAAATGAGAGTCAAAAAATGTATAAAAACAAATGTAGTAATTTGTCAAGCCCGTTGCATTTTGAAAACAAACTACATTTGTTTGTTTGCAATAACACTGTTGCAACGTTAGTAATTATTTGTGCCTCTTTTCTCTCTTCTGCTTGTTCAGGGTGTTTTAGCTTCAAAGCGGGATAGCTTTTGACAACATGGTGGGCGTTGGAGGTGAAAGAGAATAAAGCCAGACTGGGAAGACCAGAGTTGAGATTTCTGATTTCACTGAAGGGCCAGACTCCAAGGTTGACGGTCAGTGGTTTTATAAGCAGTGTGATTCAGAGATAGGCAGTAAGTTTGGTTGTGATTCACAATCATTTGATTTATGACGAGGCTCAATTCTACAGGGGACTCAGCACAAGAAGAGTATGCACAATGGAAGGATATTCTGTAAAAGCAGGAAGTGGGGACCCGTGGTGAAAAGTACATTCCAAGAGCATACAGAAGCAAGTTCTAGTCCTTTGAAAGGATACTTTGTAAGAATTAGGAACAGAGGTGGGATTCCAGCAATATGGAGTAGGGTTGGCCAATCTATTCCCAGTAACATCTGAAACCAGTAGAAGTGGATAAGTGGAAATCTGTAGCTCAAACCAAGCTATGGAAATTTACCCACAGCAGAGTGTAATAGAACAATGTATCATTTATGGGCATCTGTGTGTCCAGAGCTCTTCCTAACCATAGTAGATAACCTCCATAGATAACCACCTCGATGGGTGAATGAGTTCCAGATTGGACCAGTGAGTGGGGCAAGATTTGAGCATCATAGCTGATCTTATGCAACACTAGTCCAGTGTTTCCCAAACTGATTTCTGAAGTTACTAATTGTGGTCAAATAAACTTGAAAACAATACATGCAGTATTTTCATTTGATGGATTTATAAAACATATCCTATAGGAAATTTAAAAAAAAAACACACACACAGAACTTTTAATATCCCAGAATTTTCTAAATTTACTTAAGAAAAGAATCCTTGGAATGTACTTTGAAAAGTCCTGCTTTAGTCCCCTAGATTTTTCTCAGCACAGAGACCCAGTGATCTACCCCAGAGGGTTTCCAAAGGCCACACTCCTTGCTAAAAGCATTTGCTGCACTCTCTGCCTCTCTGTTCAGTCTCTGCACTTGGCCCCCACAGCCTGTATACCAAGACTGTGGAAGTATTTTCTTTCCCAAGAAAGGGGACGTCACTTATCTCTGGCTGAGCTTTGCAAATTCTGTCCTCACAGCCATCCTTTAACACCAGACTACTTCTCTTCCTGGTTTTTCTTTAGATAGCGCTCCCTCTCAGAAACATTCACTCCTGAACCACCCACTGCCAAATCTGCAGGCAATGTGCCTCCTAGATGCTCCCTAGCTCTCTTTTGTTCAGTATGTATTGAGCACCCATTTTGTGCGAGGTACTAGGTGTTGGGGTTACCTCAGTGAACAACACAAAATTGCTGGCCCTGCCATCCATCATTAGATGCCTGCCATACATATGTCTCATTAGATTGTAAAGTATCTACTTTCCTTGTCTGTCTCTCAGGCTTCGTCTAGCTTGGTAAGTACAGGATTCCTCCAAGTATTTCAAAATTTTATTCCCCAGGCCCAGAATAGTTTTGTCATGTGGTCATTCAGTAAATGCTTGTCCATGGATATTAAAAACAATCACATAATTTCTTCCTCACCTTTTCTTTTGTTTGCTATAGCTTCATACATCCAAATCTTATCTGGAAAGCTCTGTCTACCAGGTCAAAACAATTTAGAGTGCAAATCTCGTTATCAGGTCTCAGCAATAATAGAGAGCAGCTCCCAGGGCTTTGCCAGTTTCCCCTTGGCCTCCCCTCTGTTTTCTGGCCCTGAAGTCCTCCACCACCTCCTGCTAATATTCCCCAGAGTTAGGAGGTTGCAGCTTTGTTAGCAACTCTAACAACCTTCTGCACGATGTGTAACATTAGTAAATTAAATTAAAATCAATGAATTTCCTTTTGCGATTTGTGTTGAACATACTCAAATTGCCTCTGTCTCCTTAAATTGTCAGTCGCCTTGGGCTGGGACAGATAGAGCAAAACTGAAGTCTGGACTTTGACCAACTTGAATGAAATCCTCCCTTTGCCCTGGTAGGGTTGTGTGACTTTGGGAAGCTTACTTAACATTCTTGAGCCTTACTTTCCTCATTTGCAAAACAGGGATGATCACGCTCCTTGCTGACCTCAGAGAACTGTGTGAACATTTAGAGAACAAGCACTGTGATCTACCTCATGTCATAGTGGGTCTGACAGAGCTCAGAAACTCTGTCAATGTGAGTTCCTTCCTTCTCCAGAGAGCGTGACTTTCCTTTTTACCGAAGGGGTGGGGGAAAGAGATGTGAGAATGTCAAATTTTGGTGAGCATGTTAAATGAAGACACTTGAATGTACAGATTTTAGGTCTCCCTTAGCTCAGCCTTAATTATTCAAAGGATGGAGCTGGACCAACTTGAGGCACATGCATCATTTAAAAAAATTACCTACTTCATCTATGCTGGTTCTTCCACTGGCTCCGGGCCCATAATTAAGACTTGTCTGAATAAGCACTAGTATTTTAATCGAGGTATAAGAGGAAGAAGATGAAATGCAGGGAAGATGGAGCTTCCAGCTTTCTCCTGAGTGAGAGATTGCTCACTTTAGAGAACAGAGTGAGCCTTCGAAAAAATGCTTACAATGGGAAAATTTTAACATTTCCTTTTAACTACACAAGTAACATCAATGTGCTAATTATTCTAAAATGAGCCCAGAATTTGCTGTATGGTTACACTTTATGAAATACTTGAGCTCCATTACACCAAGAAATAAAACGCTGCAAATTCATTTCTGTTAATTCATGCATAATTGAAGCAGGGGCTGGTGTGAAGCCGCCAGAATATGCACATTTTTGTTCCTTTGTTCTCAGTGCCTTTGCAGTTAAAGGTTTATAACAACAAAAAGGGGTGAATACATTGGACTCATAACTTTTACGAACTGTTTAAATGCATAATGAAGACGATTCATAAAAATCTCTAATTGTATAAGCACATCATTACATATGGATTGTAAAATATCTTGTTTACTTTTTATATAAACCCACCACAGATAAAACAATATTGCAAACATAGCATGTATTTTGTGTAGGTTGGAGATTGGATTTAATTTTCACTTGAGCAAAGTGGCCCTGTGTCACTGGGGCCGGTTTTCCTTCAACTGTCTTTTCACCAAAATCGGAAAAGTCATTCTGGCAAGGTCTTGGTGAATATGAATGAAGGCCTTGGCTGGTAGAATTTCTTAGTTAAAACCTGAAGCTAAACTACTTTAAAAATAATTCCTTCTTGAAAATCTTGTTAAAGTGTCAAAATTAAAAAAAGTTGAAATCAAGCCCCCATTGCTTCCTGCCCCTACCTCATGGAAAAATGCCACATGGCCATCATGGTTAGATGTTTATTTGTCTCACTAAGGATTTTATGCGTTATGAAGGAAGTCATAACAACCATTATTTAATGATCAGGTATTATGGGCCAAACATATTTGCAATTGCTTTTTCCCCTGTTGCTTGCTCCCCCAACCCTCCCTACCCCCATGTCTGTGTGTCCCCAGTAACCTGGGAATGAACTTCCCCAGACATACGTCAAGGCACCTAGGAGGCACTCAGAACTGTCTGGGACCCATTTTGTGAATTCATTTGTGGATGAGTATATTGTGTAAGGATTTTAAGATAAACATCTCCATCTGCAAACTCTTTGTGGCAGTATTACCTATCATCCCCATTTTACAGGTAAGCAACTGAGGTTAAAGGGGTCTAAGTCATACTTAGCCATTATAAGAAATAAGGAGATTGGGTTCCAAGCCAGGTTTTCAAAATCCAACCTGAGTTTTGTCCAGTGTTCAAACTACGGTATGGCTCCACCTGCCAGAATAGATAGCCTCACTGGCCTGGATGGCAGGAAACTCAAGAATGTACAGAGGATTTCATGGGTTTGGGTCAATCGCTGAAAGATGTTCATATATATCCACATTTGGACAATCTTTTGTCTGCTTCTAAGTTGTTTTTAGCCAGTACTTTGGGTTGGCTGAGGCTGTGCCTAGTTGCGTTCTCATTAACCAGTTACTTCCCCACAACAACAATGCCTGATATTTGGAATTCTATAGCCCAGAGGTGGAAACTCTGAGAATCAGCCCAGCTTAATTACAACCAAGACAGGTGGAGGTCCTGGCCGTCCAGTGAGAAACACACAGGTGACTGAAATCAAAATTGGTGGTTCTAAGAGAAATGCCTGGAGACTGAAAAGGCAAGTTCCCCAGCTTCCTTCACCAAATCATAATGCCTTGAAAGGCAACATGTTCTAGAGGAAACTATCCAGGTTTTGGGGTCAGACAAGCCTAGATTCCAATCCTGGTACTTACGAACTGTGTGATTTGGGGATTCTTCTCAGCCTCAACTTCCTTCTCTATTGTTAAAAAGAAAACTGCAGGCCCAAAATGGCATCCTGTAGATTAAGGGCCCAAGTCAGTAAACCAAGATTTAATCCCTACCCTAGGGGCATCTGGGTGGCGCAGATGGTTAAGCGTCTGCCTTCGGCTCAGGTCATGATCCCAGGGTCCTGGGATCAAGCCCCACATCGGGCTCCCGGCTCAGCGGGGAACCTGCTTCTCCCTCTCCCTCTGCCTCTCTCCCTGCTCATGCTCTCTCTGTCTCTCTCTCTGTATCTCTGTCTCAAATGAATAAATAAAATCTTTAAAAAAAAGGAAGAAAACTTCCACAAATTCCTAATCTAAAAAAAAAAAAAAAAATACCTACCCTAACTGTAGTTTTAACCTAACCTTTAGTCAACATGGGAATTTCCAGGGCAGCACTAGGAAATTTACCGAGACTCCTTTCTGTTATTTTAGGGGGACTTTGTCTGAAACAATGTATCTTTGCTAAGAATTTCCATTGTTCCACTCCCTCTCTACCTTTAAAAGTCTTTCCTTTTCTGTGGCCCTTTGGAGCTCCCTCTACTTTTTGGGTGAGATACTGCCTGATTCATGACTTAAGTTTTAAAGCCAATTAGATCTTCAGAATTTACTCAGCTGAATTTTTGTAGTTTAACACTGTAAAATGGAAACACACACCTCATTTCTCTGATTGGGATAAAAAAATAAAATTATATGTATGAAATACCTAAACATAGGGTTTTGGTTTTTTTTTTTTTTTTTTTTTTTGGTCTTACCCTCCGACTTTTTGTATACACTGTCTTTCTGAAGTCTTGGTTGAACTTACAGAATTATTATCATTTGTGTTTACAGTCATCAAAATTTTATATTAGGGGCATCTGGGTGGCTCAGTCGGTTAAGCGTCTGCCTTTAGCTCAGGTCATGATCCCAGGGTCGTGGGACCCAGCCCCGCATCAGGCTCCATGCTCAGTGGGGAGCCTGCTTCTCCCTCTTACTCTGCCTGCCACTCCCTCTGCTTGTGCTCGCTCTCTCTCTCTCTCTCTCTCTCTCTCTCAAATAAATAAATAAATAAATAAAGTCTTTAAAAAAACCTTACATTAAATTTGGAGGAATCATGCATGATCTAAAGATTTGTAGCTTGCATCATCAGTGGTATTTGCCAAGACTGCAAGAGATGAAGAGACATCTGTGTATCCACAATGTGGCCCCTGGAGCCAGCTAGCGAGCCCATTGGGGGAGTTCTGAATGGTATTGATTTCCTTCCACCCTTGAAGTTATAGCCGAGCCTAAATGATAGCTGCAGAAATAGGAAAACAGGGAACAGACACCATCATGTTGTTACCAGGGCTCTCTCTTCTGGAAGTTGGGGTGCTGGCATATTGCCTTAACACACTTGGACTGAAAAAGTAGATCAAATTTTCTAATGCCCTAATCACATTATTATTCAGATATTTTCTCGGAAATTAAAGCACCCCTAATGTTCAGCCAATTTATGGATTGGTTTTCACTCAGAAAGCAATATAGACATGTATATATAATAGGAAATCTTCGGAAACTTCCCCCATGTTTTCAGTGGCATTAAACATATAAAGAAATACATAAAAATGCCTACATTGTCTTCCTCTCCTTCAAACCTATGTTGCAATAATAACTACAATCAACAACTGTAAAAAATTGAGTGGATTCCCTTCCAGAAATATATATGGAGAAATATATATGCTCACACAAATACAGAGAGATATCATTCTACACATATTGTTCTGTCACCTGAGTTTTGCAAAATAATATGTGGGTATCTGTGAAGGCTTTTTCTTTCTTTTTTACTAGTTCTATAGTAGTCTTCACACGAGTACATTATGAATTATTGAAACTTTTTTTTATTGATGTACATCCAGACTTGGTGTTGGTGTATGGTGTTCTGATGTTCAATCATCCCACAATCGATATTTTTGAAGACACATTTTTATGTATTTGCATGAGAAGTTCTGTGGGAAAAATTCCTTGGAGTAGTTATAGGTTAAAGGGTGTGTACAAGTTGCCTTTCAAAAATGCATTCCCACCAAGAGGACACGAAAGTGCCCCATGCCCTCCCATGTTGACCAGTTCTGGGTTTGTTTAATCAGTTTGACAAGTAGAATCAGTATGTCATTTTATTAAGATTTACATATTCCTAATTACTAATGAGTTTGATATATTTGTAATATCTTTCTGGCCAGGACATGAATCTAGCCCAGGGTGAGCTTTCCTCTGCTCCATGCGTACACTCCTGAACTCAACCAGACATGCGGAAAGCCAGTATTGCTGTCAGGGGGACCCAGCGGGTCTTGTGCAGTGCCAGGTGTGTGTATGTGTGTGTGTGTGTGTGTGTGTGTGTGTGTGTGTGTGTGTGACACATACTGCAGACCAACAAGGCCATGCGGACACATTTTCAGTGTTTGTTCTTGGTATTCATCTCTGTAAAAGTATACATTTGCCCAAATAGAATTGAATGGGTTCTAGGTCTTTTTCTTTCTTTTACTGATTTGAGAAACTTTTATTTCTCAAAATATCTTAAAATCATTTAGAGTTTCCCCAAAACCTTAAAGAATGTGGGAAAAGGATGATTATAAATAAAGAGCTTGGGGTCTCTGCTTTAGAATTTTTTATGAAATCATATCCAGTCCTCAGTTCCAAAGAGCAGCTATCCCATGACACAGGCAGCTGTCAGTCCAAACTTATTAAGCATTTGTGACATACCTTAAGGAGGTTGGTACTGAGAGTTTTATCCCTTACCTTCCAGAAGCTCACAGTCAAGAGAAGGGGGTGGGGGCTAAAGGTAAGGATATAAGCACAATACAGTGAACTGAATATTATAGAACGAATAAATATTAAGTACAATGGGGACTCGGAGTTTGGGGATGTTTGGGGTCTATTGCCTCCTTTATTGTCTTCATAAGAGCTGTACAGTAATCTCTGGAAAGAAATTTGCTGTGTGTATATGTGTGCGTGTGTGTGTGTGTGTGTGTGCCCACATGTTAAGCCTTTATTGAATTCACTGATCTACAAAATATGAACCATCTCCTACCCAACAATTTTAATGATTGCACCATGCTGAAAGCCAGAGAATGAAGAGACAGATTACAGACCATGCTGTAATTCAATTATAGAACAACAGAAAAGGAAAGAATTAATAAAGGCTGAAGTTCCACATTTGCAAATGAGTTGTTGCAACTGGCAGAAAAATTAAGGCTCACAGAGGTGAAGGTGCAGGAAACAGCATGGAGGGGTTGTTAGGGGCAAACAAGAAGGCAGACACTAAGACAGAATGAATCATCAAAGCCTATAACACCTGAAGCCCCTGTTCTCAATTCCAGTGATTCCTGACATGGTTGAAAATACTTGACATATTGCTCCTCTATTATACTTGTGTTTTCATGCTGCCTTTGCTGTTTCAGGTGCAGGGAGTACAGCTACAAATATAAAAAGGGAAAAATGCCCTTTTGCAGCATTTTACAAAAGCTAAGAAGTGCCAAGTACTGAAAATTTGCAAAACTTCGTCCTTGATCAGTTTTGCACACTCAAGGGTCCCACATAATTTGGGTAAACAAAGAGAACACTTTGTGCTGGTCCTTCAAATTCTTCCTTTACTCTGTCCAGTCACGCTCTGGCCCTCGGGTTCCTGAAAATCTTCCCTGGACTCCACTGGTCCTTTTCCTCACTGATCTATTCCTCTGCTCTATAAACTTCTTTAAGGACCTTTGTACCCTCTGAAGGACTGCACAATGCGCTTCGGGGAAAAGATGGAGACTTAATTGACTCTTGCGGATGGTTTGTGTGGAAAAGCAATGTTTGGAGAAGTAGATTGGGGTCTTAGTATGGGGGCCTGGGATGTTTGGCTATGAAGTTTGGAACTTATTGTATAAGCGCTGGGGCTGCACGTGGAAAATGTGATGCTGTGGTGAGACTAATCAGATATAAACCCAAAGGATGGATGGTGGAGAGGCATAGGAAGAGATACTAAAAGCAGAAAAGCCATTACAGAAATATAACTGTGAGATATAAACTCCTATTTGAGCTAGCATTGTAGCAATGGAAGTTTAGGGGCAGATATAGATTTACCCTTCATTCAATCATCACATTTTTGCTGGACATGTGTGTTGGATGCTTTGTGAAGATTCAAAGATGTATCAGGCACCTTTCTCCCTCTCGCACCTTCTACAATGAATTGCTCCTTTGTTTTTTTTTTTTTTTTTTTTTTAAAGATTTTATTTATTTATTTGAGAGAGAGAGAGATAGTGAGAGGGAGAGCAGAAGAAGTGGGGAGAGGGAGAAGCAGACTCCCCGCTGAGCAGGGAGCCCGACGCAGGACTCAATCCCAGGACCCTGGGAACATGACCTGAGCTGAACGCAGATGCTTAACTGACTGAGCCACCCAGGCGCCCCAATGCTCCTTTGTTTTTAAGATTCACTTCAAATGTGACCTGCTGGAGAAAGCCTTCTCTGACACCATCCCACTTTGAGATTGGTACCCAGGTTCATGCTTTGACTGTCCTGATTTCCAAGGTTAAGTGCTCTTCACACGGTTGTAATTACTCTTTATATTCACACCATCCACTTTATACTGTGAGGTCTTTGAAGTCAGGGACTGTGTCTCATTCATGTCTTTGTATTCCCCAGAAAGCAATGCAGTGCCTGCCACGGAGTGGGTCAGCACCAGCTTAAGCAATGGTGGCCTCAAGTATGGGGAGGAAGCCTGGTTTTGGTACACAGCTTTGTCATAGATGGTAGCTCTTCTGGAAAGAAATTGAGTTCTTTTAATACATGTTGCTTGTGAGAAGATAGTGGGTGTCCAGAAGGGATATAAAGGAGGCAGTCATAGTACAGCCAAGAAGGGAAGGTTCTACTCAGATTTGGAAAAGGAAGATGAAATATTAGGTCTGAATAGAGAGGAAAGGCAGTAAATGAGGAAAGGAGAAGCATCCAAAATCAAAGAGACTGAAAGTATATAAGAAGTTGAATATAAGCTAAATTGGGCTCTACAATTCAGTTTGGAGACTGAAAACATTAGGAGGGTTCAGGAAGCCAATTTTTATGTAAGGTTGACCCTTTGGCATAGGACAAACTTGCTGCTTTAAGATTTTGGAGGAACTAGGGTATGAGGCATCAGATATATCAGTACAGAGAGGAACTAGCTTAAAATTTGTCAGATTTGGATTTTGCAGGTTTTGGTTACCAGTGAATGGTCCTGGATGGATTTATAGATACCATTCATTTATTCATTCATTAATGCAACCTTGCTGAATGTTCAGTAAGTGACTCACAGTATGAGGAACAGAGATGGTACTCAATGTTTGCTAAATAAATGCTAGGTGCTTTGAGCGTTGCTGACCTAAGGTAGGTACTCGAACTCTAATACTAAGTAGAATACAAGCGTGTAGAGGGACAAAGAGGACTGGCTAGACCCCACTGAATAGTTACCAATTGATTTTAGTCTGGGAAGATGAATAAGCAGACGGAGATGGCGAATGCTGGGAGAAATCTAGATATTGGGGAAAGCATGGATAGGCATTTAGCTCAGAAATCAGAAGATATACCTAAGAAAATGTTAGGAGTCCCACTTGTTCCAAGAGTTGGGCATGGGTGTAGCAACCATTACAATGAAGATACTCCAACTTCATACCAAGTGAAAGGTAGATGTAATTCAAAATTCTATAAATATGTTTAAGTATGTAGTCTCAGTTCCTATTGATGAGACTGCACATAACGTTTATCTGAAAATATCCTTGGAGAATTCAGAATTCACTCCCGTGCCATAGCTCATCATCTCCTGTTCCTACCAGGCATCTATTTTCTTCACAAAGATCATAGTAAAAAGCCACCAGACAATAAACCTGGCCAGAGCCCTGGGCCAGGTAGAGAACCAGGAGCCAGCCAAGCTTTAAGGCTGCTTAACAATCAGGTTTTGGGCAATTTACTTCCATTTCGAGTCTCAGTTTCTTCATATATTAAAGTCAATATTGAACTCAATGATAGCTACAATTCTGTCTGGCCCTAAGAAGCTTAAATTTGTTTCTGTTGTCTGTCCACATTCAGTTAAAGTACAATGAAAGAGAGACTGCATGACCTGGCCAAGGCAATAGCTTATGACAATTTAAATTACTACTGTTAAAGAACAAAAATTCAACTGAGTAAATTTAAAGATCAAATTGGCTTTATTCAATAATTCATGAATCAAGCAGCATCCCATTTAACAATAGAAAGAAGCCTTGCCAAGCTACAGAAAAGGAAAGGTTTTTTTTTTTTTATGTAAAGCGGAAAAGGGGTTGGAAAAGCAAACTACTAGTGAAGAATGCATTGTTTCAGACATGGTTGCCCTTCTAAGGGTGACAGAGGGGTCCATTGGGCAAATTATCTCACTAGTGCTGACCAGGTCATTCCATGTTGACTGGTTAAAGTTTCCATTCCCGGGGAGTTGAGATTGAAGTTGGGTTAGGTATTACATCCTAGTTTGCGGATGTAGGGTTTAGCTGACACAGGACCCTATCGTCTCCTTTTTAACATTACACAGTAGATGTTTTTAAAACCAAAGAAAACCATCAGCAAACAAAGTGATCCCAGCATCCTGAAATTCTATAGTCTGAGCAATGAAACGTAACAAGCACCCTGTCACAGCACTGGGGTGAGGGTTCCTCTCCGTTCAAATTAAATCAACTCAAGCCATCAGATCTTTCATTTCCACTGGAGGTGAGACAATGCTGCAATTATCTAAAATATAATTACAGGTACAAATGAATAAGGCAATGTGTGTGTGTGTGTGTGTGTGTGTGTGTGTGTGTGTGTGCGCGCACGCGCGCACGTGCTACTGTGTTTTAAATTATGCTTTTCAGAATAAATGTTTCTGCAGAAGGAGTTTCTCCACTATTGATGAGCCTTTTCTCAAATATAGTCAAAGTTAGGTGAAAATCAATAAATAAAAGCACATTTCTCAGTGCCAAAGTAATTGGCAATCAGAGAGAAAGATCTCAGCCATTATGTTGTTAAAAAAAGAGACAGTGGGCCCAAAATGAAGTCACTTGTGCTAAATTCCACATCACCAAACCAAGACTTAATACCTCACTTAATTACAGTTGCAGTCTCCTCCAGGAATGGAATCTTAAACCAGTTAGTTAATCTAGAATTACCTGCTCAGCACTAGTGTGGTAATCTGTCTGATAGAACCCTGCCATCTCCTAAAGAAAGGTGACTTTGCCACAAACAATCAATGGTTTGTTAGTCTAACTTCCTTGTCCCACCCCCTTCTCCCTGTAAAAGTCTTTCATTCTGTACAGCTCTCTGGATCTTGTTCCAGTTTTCTAGATGGGATGCTGTCTGATTCATAAATCATTCAATAAAGCCAATACAATCTTTAAAATTTACTCAGTTGAATTTTGTTTTTTAACGGTGTTCACAAAATGTATTTGATTGGCAGAGATAGGAGACATCTCCTGTTGTTCTGCACTTAATTGTTACTTTGAGAAAATAGTCTAGATTTTTTTTAAACTATGGATTTTTCTCGAAAGTGCCAACTTGCCAGCTCGTTTTATTTTTACTATTCAGAAATGACATGAAGTCTTCATTAATTGATGCTGGATGACTGGGAAGCAAGTTGGTAGATACCTTCTTACCAGTGGAGATGTAAGCGGAGCTCACCAAACATTTGCTGCTTGGATGTGTGGGCAAGTGTGTGGCAGGTGCCACCCGTACTGGGCACTATCATGCTGTGAACAAACAGGACATACAGCCATAACTTGGCTTCCGTCGAGTTCCCTTTCCCAATGTAATGTGTGCAAAACAAAAGCAATGGAATCAAGGCACAGCCCTGTTCCTGTACCTTCCTGTTTTGTAAGGAAACATGGGACAAAATGGCAATGCTAAAGGCATGGCAAATTATTAAGTAGAAGCTGATCCTTTCTCCCTTGAAAATTGATAGTCAAACCTATAACCTTCCATCTCAGAAATGCGGGGAACTTCTGTAAGATTTTGCCTGGAGGTTTGTATTTGACTCATAGAGAGAGAATCTTCTTGAGAAGATTGGGGTGGGTGAGGTAGAGGACAATAGCATTTCTCTTGGGCATTATGAGCTATCAGTATAATTCTGCAAGTCAGTCTCAGTAATGTCAAATACTTGCATATTTCTGGGAAATTTTAAAGCAGATGGCCACAAGTTATTTAAAAATATGAGAATATACTGGGCTGCCTGGATGGCTTAGTTGGTTAAGTGTCTGCCTTCAGCTCAGGTCATGGTCCCAGGGTCCTGGGATTGAGGCCTGCATCAGACTCCCTGCTCAGTGGGGAGTCTGCTTCTCCCTCTGCCTCTCCCCTGGCTTGTGAGCTCTCTCTCACTCACTCTTTCTCAAATAAATAAAATCTTTAAAAAACTAAAAACTAAAAATATAAGAATATACAGTTTATACGTAAGTTTTCCTTGGGTCCAAATCCACCAATTGCTGCAAAAGGTTAATACAATCTAGATGCATCCAGATGTTCAAACAAAAAAGATACATTCTTTTACTTGTTCATTCTACAAGTATTTATTGAATAGGTGGCACAACAGAAAAATCAAACTATATAGTCCTGTTTTCATGAAGTTTGTATTCTAGTAGATCTCTAAAATTTTAGCATTTTTATATTTTTAACATTGTATATGGAGTTTATGCTTACACACCACACACACACACACACACACACACGAGTGTTTTCATCAGATAGTGTTCTTAATAGAAAGAAGTAAAAGAAAATAAGCAATAACAGAAATTGACTACAGTTTGAGTTACAAACAAGTTACTGAAAGGATATTGCATTGCTCATGAAACTGGGAAATGCTAGTGAGTCAGACTTAGATACAAGGCAGGAAAAAGGAATCATGGCCAATAAACACCACAGACACAGCGTGGTGGGGCATTGCTACTGCTACAGCTAAGTCAAAGACATGGTAGCTCCCAGCCCTGCAGACTGCATGCTGCCACTGAAAACATGATCCTTGCTTTTGGCTCCCAAAGCTATTGCCTTCACTGTCCCTGCTTCTTAGGGTCAGAGCTAGTGATGCAAGTCCTAGGGAGGCATGTTTGATTGGTAGAGCTTGTCCTACTGATCTAGAAATTGAGTCCTCGTGAAATACACACTACACTTAGTCAAATGTTAATAGCTATATGGCAGTTAGCTAGTCTGTTCCTCTCTCCCCAATTTAACGGAAGCATCATGAGGACAGGGTACGTTTGATTTTGCCTCTGTCATCTTGGTTTCCAGCATAACACAGGTCACATAGCAGGTACTCATTAAGTATATGAATGTATTAGGTCTGGTGGTTAAGTTAGGTTTTCCCTCACTCCACACATTTACATTTTCTTTTTATTCTCTCTCAGGTATGAGTCAGCTCCTGATGAAAAAAGAAAAACAAAACAAAAACAGACGTTTTATGTAAGTTTCTGAAGTCCAATAAAATAGGATGAGTCTTTGGTCTCTCACAGATCATCCTGGTACTCAGGGGCCACTGATCCTTTGAAGGATGACTAAGAGTTGAGTGTACCCAGAAAAGCATTAATCACCTAGGGCAAGAAGCCCACAGTGAGAATGAGTCCGCCAGAGTGCCAAAACAACCAACTCTTCCTGACTCTCCCGTGAGACCAGGTAACAACTTTGGATCCATATCTTTTTAGTAAATGTTTAGTAACAATAAATTATGCTGTTCTGAAAAAGTCACCTTGAGATTCATGGTGGTCCACACAGAAAGAAAAAATGGTGCGGTATTGGTGTCCCATCCCTTTGGGGGCTTGGTTCTTGGAAGAATCATTATTCAGAGCAAGCATTTAATTGGGAGAGTTGAGTGTCAAGGTCAAAGTCCTTGAGAACCTATGTGAGGAGACCCCTCTACTTCTCAGGCTAATTTCATACGTGACATAAATCTTAGAAAGTTAAAAAGAGAGTGGGGCTTACTAGGTATTAAACTTAGCAACATTTTCTTATAGCTGCTAAAACACTTTTCCTTCTTTGCCATTAGAAAACTATTCTGAACATTTAGGAATCTAATTACCACACATATAGCCTGGAAGAAATTAAAATATAAGCAAAGACCAGGAAGCATAAAGTTTGAAAGATAAAACTAGTGCAGTTTACATTTCTAAATAACAACAACAAAGTACTATTTCCTGCGATACACACTCCTTCCCCCTACCTTCTAAATATAACAAACACCAGCCCTCAGGTATGTCCCCGGATGCACATATGTACATGCATGTACACACACATACACATACAAATTACATTCAGAGGAACTAAGGAACAGGAGGTGTGCCTATGACATCAGATAAAGTGGAAGATTTCTTATTTATTAATCACAATAAAGTTGGTAGTCATGTATTCAAATTGCTATCATTTTTTATTTTACAGATGATGTAGCTAAGGCTCCAAGAAGTTACATATGTGTACCAAACTAATACAGACTCGAGACTTGAACCAGAATCTCTTGAATCAAAAGCCATTACCCTCTTCCTTAAGCCATTTGTGCTAGCTTGCGTGTTCTCTGTCATTTGGCATCCGTGGTCCTTAATATTATTCTCTTATCATGATCTTATCACAATCAAGTTGACTGGGTAGGGTTGCATTTTTTCTCCAGATTTGTTTTGTACATGTTGTAAATGGTGTTCCTGATACAGGCCGTTTTAATGTCACTAATCTTATCTTTCGGCATTTATTGGATCTCTACTGAGGGCATTCTTCTATTCTGTGCTTGAAGAACTTTACTAAACTTAAAGAGTAATAGACCATGCATAGGTTTGGGACCCAGACAAGGTGAGCTGTGTAATTACAGACCAATTCCTTAGGGAATAGCTAAAATTTATCTTTCCCGTTTTTCACCTTGCTTCAATTTCAGGCTTTGAAACATCAATTCCAGATCACTTCAGTCTCCTCCTGGAAAATTTCCCCCACCCTTTTATTATGTCCAAGCAGTGTGCCCTGTCTTCCTGTCAAAGTGCGAACACTCATCTGTCCCTGCTGGTTTCCAATATGTCTGGATGAATAACAAGCAAACAAGACTTTGAACCTCCAAGCCCACTCTTTAGGAAAAAAAAAAAAATCACATGGATTTTCTCAATATCTAACCAAGAAGTCAAGTTCATTTATTGACTACTGCTAAAATCCAGATGAGAGATATTGGTTGGCTAAGATTAAGTTTTTAGCCCCAGAAATGGAGTCATTGAACAATTGAAAATATACTCTGTAAATAGAATTAAGGGGATTTGCCTACAGAATGAATGATTAAACCTATGGGAAGAGGTGAGCGGTTCCAGAATGAGAAGCGTCAGGAAACTGAAGATATTTTACGAAATATACAAGAAAACAAGCCTGGAAGAGTCAGAAACAACAACTGAGGTCCCCTGAGACACCAGGTATTGGAATCATGAAGAGTAGAATTCGTTACTGCATCCATACAACAAATATTCTAAGATACTGAAAACAGAATCACGGGACACCTGGGAGGCTCAGTTGGTGAAGTGTCTGCCTTCAGCTCAGGTCATGATCCCAGGGTCCTGGGATCCAGCCCCACATCAGGCTCCATGCTCAGCAGGGAGCCTGCTTCTCCCTCTGCCTGCCGCTCCCCCTGCTTGTGCGTGCTCTCTCTCTCTCTCTGACAAAGAAATAAAATCTTTAAAAACAGACTCACTAAATGAGCCATTGAGTAAAAGACTATAAACATGATTAAATTAGTAAAGAAAATAAATCATTGGCTTGTGTAAAAACTTTACACAAATTAGATGGTGGGCTCTCATGATTTGACAAGTGAGCCATCCCAAAGTTTGAAGAACACATGATTTCAAATCACATAAAAAGCCTTTCAGATATCAAGGAAATAGGAAGTGTGCTCTAACTCATTCTTTGTAGATAATGGAAGTTTGAAAAGAGAAACAGACAAGGGCAATATAAGAAAAGATGAGACAATCTCACTTGTAAACTTAAGAAACAATTCATAATCAAATGTTAACCAAACAAATTTTGCTGTGATAATATATGATGAGAAGTCTATCTTTATCTCAGAACGCAAGAAAGGATCAGTATTAGAAAAACTCTGGAAGTTATTTTCTGTAATTACAAATTCAAATAGAAAATATTTAAGATGCAGGAACATGATCTGATAAGGTTTAAGATTATGCATGCCACCTTAGTAATTTAGAAGTAGAAAAGTACTTCCTTAACTTCATAAACCACATCAATTGAAAACCTACAGCAAATATGTCTTTTTAAGTGAATCACATTTGAAGTATTTATCTCCATTGCCTTAACCTGTACAGTGAAAGAAGAAAAGTGATTGAAATGTATAAGGAATACAAAGAAAAAAATAGAAATGTTAGTCACCGATAATGTAATTAACTATAATAAAAACAAACTGAAAAACACTATAGGCAAATAATTAGAACAAATAAATGAGGTTTTCAAGGAAGCTAATAAGAATAATTTCCATAGATCCCAAAGAAACAGATGATTTCAAGAATATGCAAAAACAAAGCAGTAAGAAATAAGGGAGTGTCTCATAAACAAAGGCAAATGACCAGGCTCATACTAGATGTGCTGAAGCAGTGGTTTTGGGAAAAATACTCATAAGGATCAAATGGTATCAGGTATATATTTCCCCTGTGTGCCCACTTCAGACTTGCACTTCAGACTCTAATAGAGAAATCCTAACTGGTGAGCTGTAAGGATTAGAAGATGAACCTATTGTATTTGATGATCAGGAAAGTACCAGTTCCTTCTGTGGCTTGATGAGTGACCAGCACATAACAGAAGTATGAATTGGCTCTAGTTCTATTCAGCCAATTCAGCATTCACAATTAGTGAATCACTTTTGTTATCAGGAATCAGGGGTCCAAGGCTCTAGTGGGTGATCAGAATGGATTAGCTTAAACCAGTGCTTTTCAAAATTGAGCACCCATCAGAATCACGGTTTACCAAATTGCAGATTTCTGAGTCCACTTCCCAGTTTCTAATTCATTAGATCCGTGGTAGGGCCTGAGAATTTGTATTCCTAACAAATTTTCAGGTGATATTGAAGCTGTCAGTCCTAGGAACATAGGCTTTAGAAATGACTGTCTTAAAGTTTTGGTCATAGGGAGTTCTGATGAACCTCGCAGAAGGGCCAAACATTTCTGAAGTAAGTGAATAAGGTAAAGAGAACATACACCACCAGATAGCAAAGATTATTATGAAGTCATTGTAAAGAACTGGAAGGATAATCAGATTGAGCAATGCTAGTGAATTTAGATACAGATTCATGCACGTATAAAAATTTAATATATTAGAGAGATGGCACTGAAGATCAATAGAAATTGGACTATCTAATAAATGGAAGGGAAAACAAATATTGCCAGTACAGGGAAAAACAAGGAAAGTTAATGTCTGCACTACATCATACACAAAATAAAGACATGTAAAAGGCAAAGGCTTAAACTTTTAAAGTAAATATGGAAAATATCTAGCTTAAATTACTTAGCTAATTTCACATTTGGTTACAGTATAATTAAAAGTCCCTGATTATCTGGGGCACCTGGGTGGCTCAGTCGTTAAGCGTCTGCCTTCGGCTCAGGTCATGATCCCAGCGTCCTGGGATTGAGCCCCGCATCTGGCTCCCTGCTTGGCAGGGAGCCTGCTTCTCCCTCTCCCACTCCCCCTGCTTGTGTTCCCTCTCTCGCTGTCTCTCTGTCAGATAAATAAATAAAATCTTTAAAAAAAAAGTCCCTGATTATCAAAATACTCAATTCTAAAAGTGCAAAGAGAAGCCAAAAAGTGAGAGGAGATATCTGAACTTTACATAAATGAAAAATGAAATCATAAATAACTCCCACAAATCGGTTTAAAAAATGGCAAACAATTCGCTACATCCTAAAGCCTCATCCACAACTATATTTGAATTAGATTTGAGATTTAGATAAAATTTTGGACTTTGAGTTGATGATAAGTGATGATTAGAGGTGATGAGAGTCTTTTACGTTGAGCTAATGCTGTAATGTGACCAGGCTCCTGGGAACTTTGTGGGGAGACAGATGTACTTTCCGTTTGGGAAGGATGTGACTCGATGAGGACCAGAGGTAGGACAGTAGAAGAAAGAATCTGAATATGGCCTCCAAAGTTTCCTTGACCTTGTAATTGTACATGTTCTCATAATTCTCCTGCCCCCTTGCATGTGGATGGGAGTTGCATATAGTCAGTCTCTTGAATAGGTTATGTGATATGGCACAGTCACTTTCATTTGTCTCAAGATATTTTTTCTTTTTTTTGAGAAAGATTTATTTATTTTAGTGGGGGAGGGGCAGAAGGAGAGGGAGAAACTTAAGCAGACCCTGCACTGAGCATGTAGCTCAATGCGGGGGCTCGATCTCACAACCCTGAGATCATGACCTGAGCCTTACCCAGGAGTCTGTTGCTTAACGGACTGCACCACCCAGGCGTCCCTATTTCTCCTTTGATTTCTTCTTTGACCTAGGGACTGTTCAGAAGCATGTTGTTTAATCTCCACATATTTGTAAATTTTCCAGTTTTCTTCTTATAATTGATTCCTACCTTCATACCATGGTGGTCAGAAAAGATGCTTAAATTTTCTAATACTTTTCTGTAGGCTATCATACGATCTATCCTGGAGAATGTTTTATGCGTGTTTGAGAAGAATGTGTATTCAGCTGCTGTTGGATGGAATGTTCTTTAACCACTGCTAAGTCCACTTGGTCTAAAATACAGTATAAGTCCAATACTTCCATACTGATTTTCTGTATGAATCATCTATCCATTGTTGAAAGTAGTGTATCCCCTACTATTGCACAGCTGTCTATTTCTCCTTTCAGATCCGTTAATATTTGCTTTATATATTTAGGTGCTCTGCCATGGGGTGCATAAATATTTACTACTGTTATACTCTTTTGATGAATTGACCCCTTCATTGTTATATAATGACTTTTGTCTCTTGTTAGTTTTTGGCTTATTGTCTATTTTGCTTTATATCAGTCTAGCTATCCCTGCTTTTATTATGTTATGTTAATCACCATACATTACATCATTAGTTTTTGATGTAGTGTGCCATGATTCATTGTGTATAACACCCAGTGCTCCATGAGGGACGTGCCCTCTTTAATACCCATCACGAGGCTAACCCATCCCCCCACCCCCCTCCCATCTAGAACCCTCAGTTTGTTTTCCAGAGTCCATCGTCTCTCATGGTTCATCTCCCCCTCCCCTCTAGAACCCTCAGTTTGTTTCTCAAAGTCCATAGTTTCTCATGGTTCGCCTCCCCCTCCGATTTCCACCCCTTCATTCTTCCCTTCCTGCTATCTTCTTTTTTTTTCTAAACATATACTGTATTATTTGTTTCAGAGGTACAGGTCTGTGATTCATCAGTCTTACACAATTCACAGCGCTCACCATAGCACATACCCTCCCCAATGTCTATCACCCAGCCACCCCATCCCTCCCACTCCCCACCACTCCAGCAACCCTCAGTGGGTTTCCTGAGATTAAGAATTCCTCATATCAGTGAGGTCATGTGATACATGTCTTTCTCTGATTGACTTATTTCACTTAGCAAAATACCATCCAGTTCGATCCATGTCGTTGCAAATGGCAAGATTCCATTCCTTTTGATGGCTGCATAATATTCCATTACACACACACACACACACACACACACACACACACACACACACACACCACATCTTCTTTATCCATTCATCTGTCAAGGGACATCTTGGCTCTTTCCACAGTTTGGCTATTGTGGACATTGCTGCTATAAACATTGGGGTGCACGTACCCCTTCAGATCCCTACATTTGTATCGTTGGGGTAAATACCTAGTAGTGCAATTGCTCGTTCGTATGGTAGCTCTACTTTCAACTTTTTGAGGAACCTCCATACTGTTTTCCAGAGTGGCTGCACCAGCTTGCATTCCCACCAACAGTGTAGGAGGGTTCCCCTTTCTCTGCATCCCCGCCAACATCTGTTGTTTCCTGACTTGTTAATTTTAGTCATTCTGATTGGTGTGGGGTGGTATCTCATTGAGGTTTTGATCTGGATTTCCCTGATGCCGAGCAATGCTGAGCACTTTTTCATGTGTCTGTTGGCCATTTGGATGTCTTCTTTGGAAAAACGTCTGTTCATGTCTTCTGCCCATTTCTTGATTGGATCATTTGTTCTTTGGGTGTTGAGTTTAAGAACTTCTTTACAGATTTTGGATCCTAGCTCTTTATCTGATATGTCATTTGCAAATATCTTCTCCCATTCTGTCGATTGTCTTTTGGTTTTGTTGACTGTTTCTTTTCCTGTGCAAAAGCTTTTTATCTTGATGAAGTCCCAATAGTTCATTTTTGCCCTTGCTTCCCTTGCCTTTGGCGATGTTTCTAGGAAGAAGTTGCTGTGGCTGAGGTCGAAGAGGTTGCTGCCTGTGTTCTCCTTTAGGATTTGGATGGACTCCTGTCTCACGTTTAGGTCTTTCAACCATTCTGCGTCTATTTTTATCTGTGGTGTAAGGAAATGGTCCAGTTTCATTCTTCTGCATGTGGCTGTCCAATTTTCCCAACACCATTTGTTGAAGAGACTGGCTTTTTTCCATTGGACATTCTTGCTTTGTTGAAAATGAGTTGACCATAGAGTTGAGGGTCCATTTCTGGGCTCTCTATTCTGTTCCATTGATCTATATGTCTGTTTTTGGCCAGAACCATACTGTCTTGATGATGACAGCTTTGTAATAAGAGCTTGAGGCCTGGAATTGTGATGCCGCTAGCTTTCTTTTTTCCTTTTTTTTTTTTTAAGATTTTTTATTGATTTATTAGACAGAGAGAGAGAGACAGTGAGGGAGGGAACACAAGCAAGGGGAGTGGGAGAGGGAGAAGCAGACTCCCCACTGAGCAGGGAGCCTGATGCGGGGCTTGATCCCAGGACCCTGGAATCATGACCCAAGCTGAAGGCAGCTGCTTAACCGACTGAGCCACCCAGGCGCCCTACTTTTCTTTTTCATCAATCCTCTGGCTATTCGGGGTCTTTTCTGGTTCCATACAAATTTAGGATTATTTGTTCCATTTCTTTGAAAAAAGTGGATAGTATTTTGATGGGGATTGCATTGAATGTGTAGATTGCTCTAGGTAGCATTGATAGCTTCACAATATTTGTTCTTCCAATCCATGAGCATGGAACGTTTTTCCATTTCTTTGTGTCTTCCTCAATTTCTTTCATGAGTATTTTATAGTTTCTGAGTACAGATTCTTTGCCTCTTTGGTGAGATTTATTCCTAGGTATCTTATGTTTTTGTGTGCAATTGTAAATGGGATTGACCTCTTAATTTCTCTTTTTCTCTCTTGTTGTTGGGGTAAAGGAATGCCACTGAATTCTGTGCATTGATTTTATATCCTGCCACTTTACTGAATTCCTGTATGAGTTCTAGCAGTTTCGGGGTGGAGTCTTTTTGGTTTCCCACAAAAAGTATCCTATCATCTTCAAAGAGTGAGAGTTTGACTTCTTGTTTGCTGATTGGGATGCCTTTTATTTCTTTTTGTTTTCTGATTGCTGTGGCTAAGACTTCTAGTACTATGTTGAATAGCAGTGGTGAGAGTGGACATCCCTGCCGTGTTCCTGACCTTAAGGGGAAAGCTCAGTTTTTTCCCCATTGAGAATGATATTCGCTGTGGGTTTTTCATAGATGGCTTTTATGATATTGAGGTATGTACCCTCTATGCCTATACTCTGAAAAGTTTTGATCAAGAAGGATGCTGTACTTTGTCAAATGCTTTTTCTGCATCTATTGGGAGGATCGTATGGTTCTTGTTCTGTCTTTTATTAACGTATTGTATCTCATTGTTTGATTTGCGGATGTTGAACCAGCCTTGCAGCCCAGGGATAGATCCCACTTGGTCGTGGTAAATAATCCTTTTAATGTACTGTTGGATCCTATTGGCTAGTATTTTGGTGAGAATTTTTGCATCCATGTTCATCAAGGATATTGGTCTGTAGTTCTCCTTTTTGATGGGGTCTTTGGTTTGGGGATCAGGTAATGGTGGCCTCATGAAATGAGTTTGGAAGTCTTCCTTCCATTTCTATTTTTTGGAAAAGTTTCAGAAGAATAGGTATTAATTCTTCTTTAAATGTTTGGTAGAATTCCCCGGGGAAGCCATCTGGCCCTGGGCTTTTGTATGCTGGGAGTTTTTGATGACTGCTTCAATTTCCTTAGTGGTTATAGGTCTGTTCAGGTTTTCTATTTCTTCCTGGTTCAGTTTTGGGGGTTCTGAATATACCTGTGAAGTCCATTTGGTCCAGTGTGTCATTTAAAGTCTATTCCCTTGTGGATCTTTTGCTTAGATCATCTGTCCATTTCAGTGAGGGGGGTGTTAAAGCCCCCCACTATTTTTGTATTGTCAATGTATTTCTTTGCTTTTGTTATTAATTGGCTTATATACTTGGCTGCTCCCATGTTAGGGGCATAGGTATTTACAATTGTTAGATCTTCTTGTTGGATAGACCCTGTAAGTAGGATATAGTGTCTTTCCTCATCTCTTATTACAGTCTTTGGTTTAAAATCTAATTGGTCTTTTATAAGGATTGCCACCCCGGCTTTCTTCTGATGTCCATTAGCATGGTAAATGGTTTTCCACCCCTTCACTTTCAATCTGGGGATGTCTTTGGTTCTAAAATGAGTCTCTTGCAGACAGCATATCGATGGGTCTTGTTTTTTAATCCAATCTGATAGCCTGTGTCTTTTGATCGGGGCATTTAGCCCATTTACATTCAGGGTAACTATCGAAAGATATGAATTTAGTGCCATTGTATTGCCTGTAAGGTGACTGTTGCTGTATATTGTCTGTGTTCCTTTCTGGTTTATGTTCCTTTTAGGCTCTCTCTTTGCTTAGAGGACCCCTTTCAGTATTTCTTGTAGGGCTGGTTTCATGTTTGCAAATTCCTTTAGTTTTTGTTTGTCCTGGAAGCTTTTTATCTCTCCTTCTATTTTCAATGATAACCTAGCTGGGTATAGTATTCTTGGCTGTATATTTTTCTCATTTAGAGCTCTGAAGATATCATGCCAGTCCTTTCTGGCCTGCCAGGTCTCTGTGGATAGGTCTGTGGCCAATCTAATGTTTCTACCATTGTAGTTTACAGACCTCTTGTCCCAAGCTGCTTTCAGGATTTTCTCTTCCTCTCTGAGACTCGTAAGTTTTACTCTTAGATGTCAGGGTGTTGACCTATTTTTATTGATTTTGAGAGGTGTTCTCTGTGCCTCCTGGATTTCATGCCTGTTTCCTTCCCCACATTAGGGAATTTCTCTGCTATAATTTGCTCCAATATACCTTCTGCCCCTCTCTCTCTTTCTTCTTCTTCTGGGTTCCCAATTATTCTAATGTTGTTTTGTCTTATGGTATCACTTATCTCTCGAATTCTGCCCTCATGATCCAGTAGTTGTTTATCTCTCTTTTTCTCTTTATTTTTCCATCATTTGGTCTTCTATATCGCTAATTCTCTCTTCTGCCTCATTTATCTTAGCAGTTAGAGCCTCCATTTTTTATTGTACCTCATAAATAGCCTTTTTGATTTCAACTTGGTTAGACTTTAGTTCTTTTATTTCTCCAGAAAGGGTTTCTCTAATAACTTCCATGCTTTTTTCAAGCCCAGCTAGTATCTTTAAAATCATCATTCTGAACTCCAGTTCTGACATCGTACTAACGTCTTTATTGAGTAGGTCCCTGGCAGTCGGTACTGCCTCTTGTTCTTTTTGAGGTTATTTTTTCCATCTTGTTATTTGTCCAGAGGAGAATAGATGAATGAAAGAACAAAGTGAGAACAGTGTAACAACGTCCCCAGAAAATATATTCTGAAGAAATCAGAAAAGACCAGAAACTGGGGGAAAAGAAAAGGAAAGAAAGAAAAAAGAAAAAGAAAACAGTAAAAAGAAACAAAAACAAAACAAAACAACAAAAAACAGAATATGATCAAATATGATCAGGGTGGTGCGTAGATCAGTGCCACACACTAGATTTGGGGTGTATTTTGGTCTGTTAGAAGAAAGTGCCTCCCAAAATTTTAAAGAAAGAAAAACTTATATATGTACAAAAATAAGGGTTAATACGATGAAGGTTGGAATATGACTAAAGATGAAAATTATTATTTTTTTAAAGATTTTATTTATTTATTTGAGAGAGAGAATGAGAGATAGAGATTTGAAAGAGAGAGAGAATGAGAGATAGCATGAGAGGGAAGAGGTTCAGAGGGAGAAGCAGACTCTCTGCTCAGCAAGGAGCCCGATGTGGGACTCGATCCCGGGACTCCAGGACCATGACCTGAGCCGAAGGCAGTCGTTTAACCAACTGAGCCACCCAGGCACCCCTAAAGATGAAAATTATAAAAGATATTATAAAAGGAATTGATAAGAAGTTGTTTGAAAAAAGAAGGAAGAGGATTTAAAAAAAAAAAGAGAGAAAAGGGAGAGAATGTGATCTGGGAGGAGACTAGAACAAAGCCATACACTAGAGATTTAGGGTATATTTTGATCTGTTAGAAGAAACTTATCTCAAAGTTTTAAAGAGAGAACAACTTATATATATATGCCAAAAATAAGGGTAACTACTATGAAGGGATAGAATATGACTCTAAAAATGAAAAATAAAAATGTTTTTTAAAAAAGGGATTGATAAGATGTTTGAGAAAAGGAAAAAGTAAAATTCAAAAAAAAAGTTAAAAAAATTAACTTTGAAAGACTAAAGAACATGGTAAAAAAGCCTTGAATTCTATGTGCAGTATTCCCCTAGTGCTGGAGTCTTGCCATTCTCATTGATCGGTAAACTTGGTCTTGGCTGGCTGTTCTTGCTGATCTTCTGCGGGAGGGGCCTGTTGCCGTGGTTCCCAAATGTTTTTGCCAGAGGTGGAATTGTCCCCCCCTTGTCGGGTCGGGGCTAAGTCATCTGCGCTGGTTTGGTCTCGGAAGCTTTTGTTCCCTGCCAGCTTTCCGTACAGCTTTGGAGGACGAGAGCGAAAATGGTGGCTTCCAAATCTTTGCCCCAGAGGAGCCGTGAACTCGGCTCCCCACTCCTCAGTGAGCCCCTAGAGAAAAGCAGTCAATCACTCCCGTCTCCCCATCTCCGGCTGCACTCCATGCTCACCCAGCCTGTGACCGAGTGTTTCTATCTCTGGCACCCGACTCAGTGGGGAGTCTCCAAACCCAGCAGATCCCTGTGGTGTGCTCCCATGCCGCTCCTCCCGGGGGAGGAAGGGGAGTCTCCCCAGCTCTGCCGCTTGTTGGGTCCCTGTTGGAGGAGCAGTGGCCTGACTGTGCCACGGATTATGGTTTATGGCAACCCCGAGCTGAGAGCCCACTCCTCGGCTCTGTCTCTGCAGCCGGCTTCCCCGCTCCAGTACCTGGGAGCTCTGTCGCACTCAGGCGCCCCTGGTCTTTCTGTGACCCCGAGGATCCTGAGACCACACTATCCCATTGAGGGTTCCACCCCCGCTGAGCCACTAGAGCGACGGCCCTCAGCGGGGCAGACTTCTTATAGGTTCCGATTTTGTGCTCCGCGGCTCTATCACTTGCCAGAAGCGGCCGACGGAGGCCCCCTCCCCCGCCGTCTATCCTCCCGACTATTGCCCTGGATTCACTTCTCTGCACGTCCTACCTTCCAGATAGTGGTCGCTTTTGTGTTTAGAGAGTTGTTGCTATTCTTCTCTTCGATCTCCTGTTGAGTTCGTAGGTGTTCAGAATGGTTTGATCCCTATTCAGCTGAATTCCTGAGATCAGACGAAATCCAGATCTCCTACTCCTCCACCATCTTGCTCCGCCCCCACCTGAAATTCACTTTTCTAGTTCTTAAAGTGATATGTTATGTTGCTGTTTTAAGATTTTTTTTTCTTTTAATGTGCGTATTCACAGCTATATATTCCCTCTTAGCCCTACTTTCACTGCATTCCAGTATTTTTGGTATATTTTGTTTTCATTTAAATTTTTCTGGAGATATTTTCTAATTTTCATTCTAATTTCTTTTTTGTCATTGTTTGTTTGAGATTGTGGTATTTAGGAGTCTATGGGTGGCTCAGTTGGTGAAGCACCTGCCTTTGGCTCAGTGCCTGATCTAGCCCCACATCCAGCTCCCTGCTCAGCAGTGGGTCTGCTTCTCCTTCTCCCTCCCCCCACTCATGCTCTCTTTGTCTCTTTCTCAAATAAATAAATAAAATCTAAGAAAAAAATATCGTGGTATTTAATTTCCACAAACTTGTGAATTTTTTATTTTTCCATTAGCTCCTGACTTCTAGCTTCAACCCATTACGATTAGAAAAGATACTTTGTATGATTTCAGTCTTTTCAACTTTATTAAGATTCATTTTGTGGCCTCTTACATGGTCTATCCTGGGAAATGTTTCATGTACACTTGTGAAAAATATGCATTTTGTTGGTTGGAGAGTTCTGTATATGTCTGTTACAGTTTGTCAATGGAGTGTTGTTGAAATTCTCTGTGTTACCTTTCCTTGTGCTTTAATATTTTCTTCTCAGTTTTCTGTGTTTACTCTCATTTTTACTTCCTTGTCATATAGATGTTAATACTGCAGATTTGGGCTCCAGAGGTCTCTCTGCTTTCAGTCCTGGCTTCCTGTTTGCCAGTCACATTGCTTTAGGCACGTTGCCTCTCTGAAGTCCTCATTTGTAAAATAGGGCTAACATTACGGTGACATTGGGGATTAGGGCTTCAGTATATGAATTTTGCGGGGACACAGTTCAGTCCATAGCAGATACTTGTAGCAATTGCCTATTGGTGATAGACCCTTTGTATATTTCATTTATTTGTGTGTGCCATTTATTTTGTTTTTGTTTTTGGTTTTGGCTTGTTTTTACTTTTCCTGAATATGTCACTATTTTTCCCTCATTCCTGAAACGTTGTTTCACTAGGTATACCATCCTAAGTTGACAGTTATTTTATCCTGTCACTTGAATGATATTTTTTCCGCTATTTCCTGATATCCTTTGTCTCTCTAGTTATGTCTGTTGTTTCTGTCATTATTGTTTCTCCTATTTCTGGCTCTTAAAAAATGTGAATTTCCCTTTCATCATAATATTTAGACTATGTTAGATTTCCTGAATCTTAAGAGTCGCTTCCTTCCGAATTCCTCAAAAATTCATAGTCATTCTGATATCATTTTGATCCTTTCTTTTTATTCCTATTTTTTATCTTGATATTCTTCTGGAAATCTGAGTAAACTCACATTAGGCTATCTCTCTTTCTCTTCCATTTATCTCAGTTTTATTTTCACTTTTTTTCTGTCAATTTTGTGTTTTGGTATTTATTCAGATCTTTTTATAGTTTGCTAGTTCTTTGTTCAGTTATATAAAATCTGTTGTTTAATACATCCACTGGCCTTTTAATATTGTTGGTGGTATTTTCTATTTCTATAAACTCTTATTGAATTATTTAAAAAAACGAATTTAGTGATTTATATAGATATTTCCCTTCCTTGTGCTTTTGATTCCATCTTTTGTTCAGAAGAGCTACTTGTTTTTTTTTAAGATTTATTTATTGTAGAGAGAGATAGAGAACCTGAGTGTGGGGAGGGGCAGAGGAAGAAGGAGAGAGAGAGCATTTTAAGCAGACTCTATGCTGAGCATGGAGCCTGACATGGGGCTCGATCCCAGGACCCTGAGATCATGACATGAGCCAAAATCAAGAGTCAGATGTTTGACTGAGCCACCCAGGCGCCCCCAGAAGAGCTACTTTTAATAAAGTTTTTCTCTCCCTCTTTCCCTCACCAACCTAACCCTCTGGACTAAATTTGCTTACTCCTAATTTTCATTTGATACTCATTATTTTAGTAAGAAGTCTGTAGGTTTACACTTACTTAGTATTTCATATCTGACATTGTTTTGATTTTGGCCTTACATTTGAATGACTGTTTGTCCTGACAGGGAATTCTAGGTCGACTGTTGTTTTCTCTAAACCCTTTGGTTCAATTGTTCCATTTTCTTTTGGCATTTACTTTTGGTGATAAAACAGCTACTTTTCTTGATGATGCACATTCTAAGTATCATTCACTGATAAGTAACCTGTCTTCTCTCCATGGGATGTTAAATATTTTTTGTTTTTGTTTTATCTCGTGGGTTTTTTTTTTGTATCATTGATGTTCTGTAATTTTATTAGTATGTGTTTATTTTAGGCTTGTTTAGATTTATCCTCTTTAATACTAGCATGTTCTTTCAATCTAAGCCCCATGATTCTTGTACCTTCTAGAAATTCTCTGTCAAAAACCCATTTTGAATATTGATTTTCTGTTATTACCTTCATTATCTACTTCTGGAATTCTTATTAGGCAGATGTAAAGTCTCTTGGTCTTTCAGTTTTGTATCTTCCTTTCCATAATTTTTATCTTTTTAGTTTTTGGATGGGATTTTGCAGAATGCTATTTATATACTCTAGATTTTACATTATCCTTTGGCTATTTTGGTTTGTGTCATGCTTTTCTTTTTCAGATTTCTCTTTGGCTGGCTTTCTTCTTTTGTTCTGGTCATTTCTCACATCACCATCTCAGGGAGAACTTTTCTTAAAGCCTTTTCTGGAGACCACAACTTTCATCTCTCATCACTTTTTTTTTTTTTTTTGCTTTATGTTTCTTCATAGCTCTTCCTACTACATGAAATGTTTTTTCTTTTTCTTTTTTTTTTAAGATTTTATTTATTTATTTATTTGAGAGAGAGAGAATGAGAGAGAGAGAGAGCATGAGAGGGGGGAGGGTCAGAGGGAGAAGCAGACTCCCTGCCGAGCAGGGAGCCCGATGTGGGACTCGATCCCAGGACTCCAGGATCATGACCTGAGCCGAAGGCAGTCGCTTAACCAACTGAGCCACCCAGGCGCCCGAAATGTTTTTTCTTAATTTTCTTCCTTCCTTCCTTTTTTCCCTTCCTCTCACCTTCCTTTCTTTTTTCTTTCCTTTCTTTCTTTCCTCCCTTCTGTCTTGACTTTCTCCCTCACTACAAGTCAGTAGTAATAGACTTCTCTGTTTTATTCGTGATTACATTTCTAGCACCCGGAACAAGTGCCTGATAAATATTTGAAGAATGGATGGTTCTCTTTTATTTTCCCTTTCATTGGATCAAATCTGTCATTTTTGTTTTTAAATTTTATTTAAAAAATAATATTGATTTTTCTAACTTTTGGGGATTTACTCTTTTTAGATGTTTCTTTTATTTTTCACCTTTCTCTCTCTCTCTCTTTCTTTCTTCTTTTCTTTCTTTCCTTTTCAATTGAATTAATTTCCTGACTGAATCGGTTGGCTGTCTTACTTTGCCCAACCTTATCCAGTTAGGATACTTGGAATCCAGTTTGTATGCTCCCTATAAGAATCTGACCTTTTCTCCCTTGCTTCCTTTGTGTCCTCCTTTATCTCTGTGTAGTGGTTTAATGATTCCAGACTTATACCAGAATCAGGGTTTAGAGGGGCACTTTGGCCTTCCACCATCAGTGACACCATAGTTCATTTGCTAATCCTGAGTACACTTGGCGAGGGCCAATTATCAGATTTCGTCAGCTATTTTTGACCATCCTAGTTGTGCAGGTTGATATGAAGCAGCCCTGGCAGTAGTAACTATTTTTTCCTACCAGTTTCATGGATGGGAGCGCTCATCTAGTTCCTCTTTAAGCTCTGAGTCTAGATCTCTTCTGCTTCATGTATGAACTCCTAGTTACCTCTACCTACTTTGAGCTTCAACTCATTTACTGATGTTCATTTTAAAAGTAGTTCAGTCTTTAACAAAAAGACTACCTATCAGTGTTATGTGCTCAGAGAAGTAGGGGAAGCAGGGAATTGAAAACAAAAATTTATGCAAAGTTTAAAAATGTTACACATAAATAGGAGTGCATAACATAAGTATACAGATTAGCAAGTTGTTATAATATGAACACCAGATTTTTAAAGATCAATCAGAAGATAAAATACTGCCAGTACCCCAAGTCACTCTTGTGCCCCTTCTGTTTTCAGATAGAGTTATAATTTGCTTGCACTGCTGTCAACTACATCAGGGAAAACTATGGCCTTTGGGCCAAATCTACCTTATTACTTGTTTTTGTAAATAAAGCTTTATTGGAACATAACCATGCTTTTTCATTTACGTATTGTTTATGGCTGAAAATGTCAGAGTTGACTACTTTTGACAGATCATGTAGCTCAGAAGGCTGAAAATATTTGGTATCTAATCCTTTATAGGAGAAGTCTGTCAATCCCTTCATTACATGGTTACACTACAATATTTTATCCATTCTAATATTGATAGAGATACACATTGTTACTAACTTCTGACAGTTCAAGTAATGCTGTCGTGAACATTCATCTATACTTCTGGATCACACATGCATGTCTCTGTAGGGGCATATTTAGGAGAATGAGTATATATACCTTCAGTGTTATGAGACAATGCACTTTTCCAAAGTGATTTATCAATTGGAATTTCTACTATCAATGTGTTGGAGTTCCTTTCGTTCTACATCTTTATAACACTTGTTTCATCAGACCTTTCACTGTTAGTCTTTTTGATAGGTGTATAGTTTTAATTTGCATTTTTCTGAGAGCTAATGAGATTGATCATCTTTTCTTATGTTTATTGGTCATTTGTTGGGGTTAATGTAGAGTATGAAACCATCCACAATACCTGGCTTAATAAAATGTAACACGGAGGCCACTGGGGGCAGGAAAGGTTTCAGAGAAGGGTGTAGGGCTTTGGAATACTGAGGCCTGCACGACCACTCTGGCCTAGGAATGCCGCAGGGAGTTACCTTCCCTGAAGCTTTCTTAGCCCAAACAGCTGCCCCGTGATCTAAGAGATATAAGCATTGTCCCCTAAAGCTATGTTTAGCAGAACTCATAGAACAAGCTGATCAACCCATTGTATCTTTCCCGTAATCAGACTTCTATTTTCTGTAAGACCCCTTGCCACACATCACTTGCTTGAGAAACAGAGTAATAAAGATTTATGATGATCCTGAAGTATGAATAAAGGTGAGAGTAAAGAAGAGTAAAGGGTCTTCATCTCTGAGCGTTGACCCCCTTCCCTTTTCCTCTCTTTCACAGCAAATTTGGAGTCATCTTTCATCCTTTGGTACAGGGATTGTTGTCCATTCCCAGCAGCCATTTGCACACTCTCTTTTCTGAAAGTCCATATTCGGATTTCTTGCCCACTTTTCATCTGGATTTTTCTTTTATTTCTAGGTTTTGAATGTGTAAGTTATTTGTTAGTTATATATATGACAAATATTGTATTCCACCTTTTCCATTGGATTTTCATTTTTAATAGTTTATTTTGATGACAAAAATATTATAATTTTAATATTGCCCAATTGACCAAGATTTAAGATTATTGCATTCCATTTATTTCATGTTCAAAAAATATTTCTCAATCTCAAAGTTATGCAAATAATCTTCTATGGTATGCTTTAGTTCTAGAAGCTGTGTTGCTTCACATCAAAACTTTCCCCCACTGTTCCATAATGCCACATTCCTAAAAAAATCACATGTACATAAATTCCTGGGCTCATCCTAGTGTACTATATTCTGTTCCCATACTAAACGGTTTTAAGTCTTCATATCTAGGGGAGAAAATCCTCTTGACTTGTTCTTCTTTATGGGTACCTTGTATGTTCTTGATCTTTACTTTTCCATTTTAATTTTAGAATTAGCTTTTCAGGGGGGTGGAGCAAGATGGTGGAGGAGTAGGAGAACTAGATTTCGTCTGGTCTCAGGAATTCAGCTGAAGAGGGATCAAACCATTCTGAACACCTACGAACTCAACAGGAGAAGGAAGAGAGTAGCAACAACTCTCTGAACAGAGAAGCGACCACTTACTGGAAGGTAGGACTTGTGGAGAAGTGAATCCGAGGTGATATTTGGGAGGATAGGCGGCGGGGGAGGGGGCCTCCATAGGCCACTTCTGGCAAGTGATAGAGCCACAGAGCATAAAATCGGACCTTTTAAAAGTTGGCTCCGCTGAGGGACGTCGCTGCAGTGGCTAAGCGGGGGGTGAAATCCTCCCGGGACAGTGTGGTCTCAGGACCCTTGGGGTCACAGAAAGACCGGGGGTGCCTGAGTGCGGCAGAGCTCCCAGGTATCGGAGCGGGGAAGCCGACTGCAGAGACAGAGCCGAGGTGTGGGCTCTCAGCTCGGGGTTGCCATAAACTGTGATCCGCAGCCCAGTCGGGCCACTGCTCCTCCAGCAGGAATCCAACAAGAGGCAGATCCGAGGAGACTCCCCTTTCTCCCCCGGGAGGAGCAGCGCGGGAATGCACCGCAGGGATCTGTTGGGTTTGGAGACTCCACACGGGGTCGGGTGCCAGAGATACAAACGCTCAGTCACAGGCCGGGTGAGCACGGAGTGCAGCCAGAGACCAGGGAGATGGGAGTGACTACTTTTCTCTGGAGGCGCACTGAGGAGCGGGGCCCCGAGTTCTCAGATCCTCTGGGTGGAGATTGGGAGGCCACCATTTTCACCCTGGTCCTCCAAAGCTGTACCGAGAGCTTGCAGGGAACAAAAGCTCCTGAGAGCAAACCCGAGCAGCTTGCTTAGCCCAGACGGACAAGGGCGCGGCAATTCAGCCTCCAGCAAAGACATTTGGAAACCACGGCAACAGGCCCCTCCCCCAGAAGATCAGCACGGGCAGCCAGCAAGCCAAGACCAAGTTTACCAACCAAGGAGAATCGGAGAACTCCAGCGCTAGGGGAATACTGCACATAGAATTCATGGCTTTTTTTTACTATGATTCATTAGTTCATCAAAGTTAATTTTTTTAACCGTTTTTTTTTAATTTTTCTTTTTCCCTTTTTCAACCAACATCTTATCAATCCCTTTTTTAAAAAAAAACATTTTTTGTTTTTCATTTTAAGAGTCATATTTTATCCCTTCATAGTAGTTACCCTTATTTTTGGCATATATATATAAGTTGTTCTCTCTTTAAAATTTTGAGATACAGTTTATTCTAACAGATCAAAATATACCCTGAATCACTAGTGTATGGCTTTGTTCTAGTCTCCTGCCTGATCACATTCTCTCCCTTTTTTCTTTTCTTTTTTTAAATCTTCTTCTTTCTTTTTTCAAACAACTTATCTTATAAATTCCTTTTATAGAATCTTTTATAATGTTCATCTTTACAGTCATCTTCCATCCCTTCATTGTATCGACCCTTATTTTGTACATATATGTCTTTCTTCCTTTAAAATTTTAGGAGGCAGTTTTTTTCTAACAGACCAAAATACGGCCAAAATCTAGTGTGTGGGACTGATCTACGCACTAGCCTGATCATATTTGATCATATTCTGCTTTTTTTGTATTGTTCTGTTTTTGTTTTTAATCTTTTTTTCCTTTTTTTTCTCTTTCTTTTTTCTTTCTTTCCCTTTCCTTTCCCCTGGTTTCAGGTCTTTTCTGATTTATATAGAGTATATTTGCTGGGGACGTTGTTAACGTGTTAGCATTTTGTTCTCTCATTCATCTATTCTCCTCTGGAAATGACAAGACGAAAAAAATCACCTCAGCAAAAAGAACAAGAGGTAGTACCGTCAGCCAGGGACCTACTCAATATGGACATTAGGACGATGTCGGACCTAGAGGTCAGAATCATGACTTTAAAGATACTAGCTGGGCTTGAAAAAAGTGTGGAAGTTATTAGAGAAACCCTTTCTGGAGAAATAAAAGAACTAAAATCTAACCAAGTCGAAATCAAAAAGGCTATTGATGAGGTAGAATACAAAATGGGGGCACTAACTGCTAGGATATATAAGGCAAAAGAGAGAATCAGCGATATAGAAGACCAAATGATGGAAAATAAAGAGGCTGAGAAAAAGAGCGATAAACAACTACAGGATCACAAGGGCAGAATTTGAGAGATAAGCGATACGATAAGACGAAACAACATTAGAATAATTGGGATCCCAGAAGAAGAAGAAGAGAGAGAGGGGCAGAAGGCTTATTGGAGCAAATTATAGCAGAGAACTTCTCTAATGTGAGGAAAGAAACAGGCATCAACATCCAGGAGGCACAGAGAACCCCTCTCAAAATCAATAATAATAGGTCAACACCTCGACATCTAATAGTAAAACTTACGAGTCTCAGAGACAAAAAGAAAATCCTGAAAGCAGTTCGGGAGAAGAGATATGTAAACTAAAATGGTAGAAATATTAGATTGGCAAAGGACCTATCCACAGAGACCTGGCAGGCCAGAAAGGACTGGCAAGATATCTTCAGAGCACTAAACGAGAAAAATATGCAGCCAAGAATACTATATCCAGCTAGGCTGTCATTGAAAATAGAAGGAGAGATAAAAAGCTTCCACAACAAACAAAAACTAAAGGAATTTGCAAACACAAAACCAGCCCTACAAGAAATATTGAAAGGGGTCCTCTAAGCAAAGAGAGAGCCTAAAAGCAGCATAGATCAGGAAGGAACACAGAGAATATACAGTAACAGTCACCTTACAGGCCATACAATGGCACTAAATTCATACCTTTCAATAGTTACTCTGAATGTAAATGGGCTAAATACCCCAATCAAAAAACACAGGCTTTCAGATTGGATTAAAAAAGAAGACCCATCTATATGCTGTCTGCAAGAGACTCATTTTAGACCCAAAGACACCCCGAGATTGAAAGTGGGGGGGGTGGAAAACAATTTACCATGCTAATGTACACCAAAAGAAAGCTGAGGTGGCAATCCTTATATCACACAAATTAGATTTTAAAACAAAGACTGTAATAAGAGATGAGGAAGGACACTATATCCTACTTACAGGGTCTATCCAACAAGAAGATCTAACAATTGTAAATACCTATGCCCCTAAAATGGGAGCAGCCAATTATATAAGGCAATTAATAACAAAAGCTAAGAAACACATTGACAACAATACAATAAGAGTGTGGGACTTTAACACCCCCCTGACTGAAATGGACAGATCATCAAAGCAAAAGATCCACAAGGAAATAAAGACTTTAAATGAAACACTGGACCAAATGGACCTCACAGACATATTCAGAACATTCCATGCCAGGGCAACAGAATACACATTCTTCTCTAGTGCCCATGGAATTCTCCAGAATTCTCCAGAATTGATCACATCCTAGGTCACAAATCAGGTCTCAGCTGGTACCAAAAGATTGGGATTATTCCCTGTAAATTTTCAAACCACAATGCTTTGAAACTAGAACTCAATCACGAGGAAAGTCGGAAAGAACTCAAATACATGGAGGCTAAAGAGCATCCTACTAAAGAATGAATGGGTCAACCAGGAAATTAAAGAAGAATTTAAAAAATTCATGGAAACCAATGAAAATGAAAACACAACTGTTCAAAATCTTTGGGATACAGCAAAGGCAGTCCGGAGAGGAAAGTATATAGCAATACAAGCCTTTCTCAAGAAACAAGAAAGGTCTCAAATACACAACCTAACCCTACACGTGAAAGAGCTGAGAAAGAACAGCAAATAAATCCTAAACCCAGCAAGAGAAGAGAAATAATAAAGATCAGACCAGAAATCAATGAAATAGAATCCAAAAGAACGGTAGAACAGATCAATGAACTAAGGAACAGGTTCTTTGAAAGAATTAACAAGATTGATAAACCCCTGGCTGATTTATCATAAAGAAAAGAGAAATGACCCAAATCAACAAAATCATGAGTGAAAGAGGAGAGATCACAACCAACACCAAAGAAATACAAACAATTATAAGAACATATTATGAGCAAGTTATATGCCAGGAAATTAGATAATCTGGAAGAAATGGATGCATTCCTAGAGATGTATCAACTCCCAAAACTGAAACAGGAAGAAATAGAAAATCTGAACAGACCTCTAACCACTAAGGAAATTGAAGCAGTCATCAAAAATCTCCCAACAAACAAAAGCCCAGGGCCAGATGGCTTCCCAGGGGAATTCTACCAAACATTTAGAGAAGAATTAATACCCATTCTTCTGAAACTGTTCCAAAAAATAGAAATGGAAGGAAAACTTCCAAACTCATTTTATGAGGCCACCATTACCTTGATCCCAAATCAAGCAAAGATCCCATCAAAAAGGAGAATTACAGACCAATATCCTTGATGAACATGGATGCAAAAAATTCTCACCAAAATACTAGCCATAGGATCCAACAGTACATTAAAAGGATTATTCACCACGACCAAGTGGGATTTATCCCTGGGCTGCAAGGATGGTTCAACATCCGCAAATCAATCAACGTGATACAACACATTAATAAAAGAAAGAACAAGAATCATATGATCCTCTCAATAGATGCAGAAAAAGCATTTGACTAAGTACAGCATCCTTTCTTGATCAAAACTCTTCAGGGTATAGGGATAGAGGGTACATACCTCAATATCATAAAAGCCATCTATGAAAATCCTACAGCAAATATCATTCTAAATGGGGAAAACTGAAAGCTTTTCCCCTAAGGTCAGGAACGCGGCAGGGATGTTCACTATCACCACTGTTATTCAAAATAGTGTTAGAAGTCCAAGCCACAGCAATCAGACAACAAAAAGAAATCCAAGGCATCCAAATCGGCAAAGAGGAAGTCAAACTCTCACTCTTTGCAGATGATATGATACTGTATGTGGAAAACTCAAAAGACTCCACCCCAAGACTGCTAGAACTCATACAGGAATTCAGTAAACTAGCAGGATATAAAATCAATGCACAGAAATCAGTGGCATTCCTATACCCCAACAACAAGACAGAAGAGAGATAAATCAAGGAGTCGATCCCATTTACAATTGCACCCAAAACCGTAAGATACCTAGGAATAAATTTAACGAAAGAGGCAAAAGATCTCTACTCAGAAACCTATAAAATACTCATGAAAGAAATTGAGGAAGACACAAAGAAGTGGAAAAACGTTCCATGCTCATGAATTGGGAGAACCAACATTGTGAAGATGTCAACGCTACCTAGGGCAATCTACACATTCATTGCAATCCCCATCAAAATACCATCCACTTTTTCCAAAGAAATGGAACAAATAATCCTAAAATTTGTATGGAACCAGAAGAGACCCCGAATAGCCAGAGGAATATTGAAAAAGAAAAGCAAAGCTGGCGGCATCACAATTCCGGACTTCCAGCTCTATTACAAAGCTGTCATCCTCAAGACAGTATGGTACTGGCACAAAAACAGACACATAGATGAATGGAACAGAATCGAGAGCCCAGAAATGGACCCTCAACTCTATGGTCAACTTACCTTTGACAAAGCAGGAAAGAATGTCCAATGGCGAAAAGACAGTCTCTTCAACAAATGGTGTTGGGAAAATTGGACAGCCACATGCAGAAGAATGAAACTGCACCATTTCCTTACACCACACACAAAAATAGACTCCAAATGGTTGAAAGACCTAAACGTGAGACAGGAGTCCATCAAAATCCTAAAGGAGAACACAGGCAGCAACCTCTTCAACCTCAGCTGCAGCAACTTCTTCCTAGAAACATCGCCAAAGGCAAGGGAAGCAAGGGTAAAAATCAACTATTGGGACTTCATCAAGATAAAAAGCTTTTGCACAGGAAAAGAAACAGTCCACAAAACCAAAAGACAACCAACAGAATGGGAGAAAATATTTGCAAATGACATATCAGATAATGGGCTAGTATCCAAAATCTATAAAGAACTTCTTAAACTCAACACCCAAAGAACAAATAATCCAATCAAGAAATGGGCAGAAGACATGAACAGACATTTTTCCAAAGAAGACATCCAAATGGCCAACAGGCACATGAAAAAGTGCTCAACATCGCTCGGCATCAGGGAAATCCAAATCAAAACATCAATGAGATAACACCTCACACCCGTCAGAATGGCTAAAATTAACAAGTCAGGAAATGACAGATGCTGGCGGTGATGTGGAGAAAGGGGAACCCTCCTACACCGTTGGTGGGAATGCAGGCTGGTGCAACCCCTCTGGAAAACAGTATGGAGGTTCCTCAAATAGTTGAAAATAAAGCTACCATACGATCCAGCAATTGCACTACTGGGTATTTACCTCAAAGATACAAATGTAGAGACCCGAAGAGGTACATGCACCCCAATGTTTATAGCAGCAATGTCCACAATAGCCAAACTGTGGAAAGAGTCAAGATGTCCATCGACAGATGAATGGATAAAGAAGATGTGGTATATATACACAATGGAATGTATGCAGCCATAAAAAGGAATGAAATCTTGTCCTTTGCAACGACGTGGATGGAACTGGAGGGTGTTATGCTGAGTGAAATAAGTCAATCAGAGAAAGACATGTATCATATGACCTCACTGATGTGAGGAATTCTTAATCTCAGGAAACAAACTGAGGGTTGCTGGAGTGGAGGGGGTGGGAGGGATGGGGTGGCTGGGTGATAGACATTGGGTAGGGTATGTGCTATGGTGAGCACTGTGACTTGTGCAAGACTGTTGAATCACAGATCTGTACTTCTGAAACAAATAATGCAACATATGTTAAGAAAAAAGAAAAAGAAGAAGAAGATAGCAGGAGGGGAAGAATGAAGGGGAGTGAGTCAGAGGGGGAGAGGAACCATGAGACACGATGGACTCTGAAAAACAAACTGAGGGTTTTAGAGGGGAGGAGGGTGGGGGATGGGTTAGCCTGGTGATGGGTATTAAAGAGGGCACATTCTGCATGGAGCACTGGGTGTTATGCACAAACAATGAATCATGGAACACTACATCACAAACTAATGATGTAATGTATGGTGATTAACATAACAATAAAAGAATAAAAAGAATTAGCTTTTCAGTTTATACACACACACACAACCTTCTGTGATTCTAATGTAGACTATATTTATGGACCATCTTGGGGAAAATGATCAAATTTAGGGAACATTTTCATCAACCTTTGTGCTTTAGCTTCCAGGAAACCCTTAGAACATTGTTTGATTTAACTTTAATCCACATATTTGTTAGAATATTCTCCCTGTCCTTGACCCTTTATTCCAGTTTTGCACATTTCCTTAAAGTTGCTTTAAATTATGTTTAAAATGAAGCAAGGCATATATGCAGTTAAAAATGGAACAAAGGGGTGTGGGGCAATGCACTACCATCCATGTTTATCTGATTAGGAAAATAGTACTCAAGTCCATGTCATTTTAGAAAATATAGATGTAATTTTTGTATTCGAGCCATAGAGATTCTAAATTATAGAAGCCTGCAATTCCACTCAGCTTTCAAAGTTTTTATAAGCTTAGCAGGTATTTTTAATAAATAAGTCTAGGTTGAGCCTTGCTGGTTTGCGATGTTGTATGGAGAACAGGGACTCTTTAAATGCCAATAGCAGCATCCTTTCTAGCCTGGAACAGTACACTGAGACTTGTATTTGGAGTCATACTTAATTAATTTCCAAATAAATGAATCACGAGCCTATCTGCCTAAATCTTTGCATACCATCATAAAATTCTGCCACCCTATGGAGATGGATTGATGTGAACATGGCAGTTTAAGCTTGTTTTGTTTTGTTTTTCTTTTGTTTGTGCATGAATGTAGTTCTCACAGATAAATTCAGTCCTTGGTGAACAATTTTCCAGGTTTGTGTCTGTTCTCACTGAACAAACACGGAAGAAATATGCCAGGATAAATTAATGAAGAGAAAATGCAACATATTTGATGCCTCCATAAATTTCCAAAAGTGGATTAAAACCCATCTTTTCCTCCTTTTGTATCTTCAGATGTATCCATACGAGAAAAACTCAAAGAGGAAGTTTCAAAGCACTTTTAAAATAAAGTAATATTTGCTGTGTTTGTGTATCACATTGGGCATGTTATCTGTTACAATTTAATCACTTCAAGCAGTCTATGTTTTAAGCAGTTATTTCTATTTTTTTAAATAAAGATATTGAAATCAGCAAACAAAGAAAAACTTAAATTCATGGAACAAGTGAGAGCAGAGTCCGGATTTGCATCCTAGTTTAGGCCTTAGTGTGTGGCCCTCATAGCACGTTCTTTCCACCCCTTGTGCTCCAAAGGGACCTTGATGATGAAGGTGGGGGAGACCAGACCTATCCGTGGTTTTGGACAATTATTTAACTTTAGTGTGAAACAGATAATAATTATTTCTATTCCCTTCACTGGAGTGTTATGGCTTAATTAACACTTGTAAAGATGTTATCTATGAAATCACTGTAATCTCTAACAGGCGTTTATGTCCAACAATCTCTTTGGGCTTTTTGCCTTTTATCTTCCAACCTGTTATAGCAATGGTATTCATTGGATTTATGAACACACCTTGGCTTCCTTTCCTCTGCTTGTTGAGAACACCTACGTGGGAAATTGTCTTCACGCTGAATGAGGTTTGGCTGTTTGTGGCAGAAAGAATGTGAATTAAATGAGCCAGAGACAAGTGGTGGCACAGAGAGGAGAAGCAGGCAGGCCTTGGTAAAGACATGAGGAAAGCTGTCCTGCTTATGACCGCACCATTAGACAGGGCTGTAGCTGACATACTCAACCCCCACAAGGGGGTCATTCTTACACCCTTCATCGTCTACACAACAACAACCTGTTCAGTAATAATTACTTAGCTACCAGATATCTAAGTAAGATAATTTTTGGACTCATTATTTCGTTTTAAAATGACTAAAAACTTTTTTAAAAGGGGGGACCATTTAAAGAGAACATTCAGTAAAAATATTGCCTGCAGAATTAAACTTGCCACTTACCAAACAAAATTATTACACATTACAGTTTGCGTTCTGCTTGACTGTGTGACATTTTAAACAGAAATAGAAATTTAAAATGGTCACGAAGATGGCAGAATGAAAGTCACTTAAGTTCCATCTCTTCCTCTCCATAGCTCTGGACTATCTGGTTTACTGGACTCTCCTGTTTAAATACAAGCCTATGCAGTACTACAGGCATGGACACATGAACTACACCCTGAGTGAAATGTGTGCAGAGTTCAAATTACTCCAAATTGTTTGGCACTTACTCTCAAAACAAAAACAAAAAACAAATAAACAAAAAAATCACCTGCAGCTGAGGACGTGTGTGGCAGCTGCTGACTGTACAAGGGGAAGTTCTTAAACTAACTTCCATGTAGAATATGATGTTCATTAAAAAATAAATGATAAAAATGTGCTCATTTGATACTTACATATGTAATATCAAAACAACAGAAATGGCAACACATTTTTAGAACTTAGGCTAAGAAAATATTTTTCCAAGGGGGGGAATATTTTATCTCTGACATTGTTTATCATTGATGAAGCATGGTGATATTAAAAGAAGGCTGATTTTAAGTCAGTATTATTTTTAGTTATCTTCAGAAAATGCACACTTTATTGCCGGCGTTTGGGGCAGATTACTCCCCACCTCTCAGCCTACTTCTGCTAACAGCATTTTTTTTTTCTGTAACTGTTCTGTTACCCTAATCCTGGAAATCTTGGAAAAAAGACATTTCCTTACATATAACTTTCAAAGAAACCAAGCAAAGATACTAAGTGTGCATGGCACATGACAATTTCAAGCAAAAGTGGAACCACGATTCTTTAGTAAATCGGGAAGATACAGAGTATGCCAGCAAAAGAATCTGTGAATGAATACAGGGTTAAAAGCAACTTGTGGGGGCCCTGTGTTTTACAAGAAGTTGGGGTGTCCTCTCTGAAATAAGGTTATGCACAGATGTCCAGAAATAGCAGATAACTCAAATTCTTCCCTCTCTGCAAATGCTGTAGGGATAATCCAACTGGATATTGGCTGAGCACTCAGACTTGAGGTTCAGAGAGTCCTGCATAAGGAAACACAGTACATGGATATCATAAGCATAAATAGTGGGGAAATCCAGGCAGACACAGAAAGCAGGACATTCTGAAGCATGCCAGCAGAGTGACAGCATGGATTAGTAAAATGATCATAAAATAAAGTATCAAACAGAGCTGGGATCCAAGCCAGGCTCTACCATCTATTAGCTGTGTCCCCTTGGCCAGTTTACTTAATCTTTCTGACCACCAGAGTCTTTGTCTGCAAAACAAAGTAATGATATCAAATGTTCCTGGATTGTCAAAAATATAAGAGAGTAATAGATGCAAACCACCTGCCATGATGAGTACATTCAAATAATGTTACCTATCTAGCTGAAAGCATGGGTACAAATGATCATGGCAGGCCAGAGTCAGAACTCAAAGGGTTAGTACAAAGTCATGATTGTAGACCTAGAAGAAGGTGGAAGCCAATAAAGAGGGGGCCCTGAATGATCTTTCCTTTGTGCTGAAAAACTGGAACTGGAGTCAGGAGATTAGATCCCAGGCCCATTTTTGCCAGAGGCCGGCAGTGTGACCTGGGGTCAGAGACCTCTCTTTTCTGGGTCTCAATTTTCTCTAGAGCAAGGTCATTGGGTCATTTTCACTGGGCCATCTTGAACAAGCCATTTTATCACCAATTTTTTAAATCACAGATAATTTAAGTACTAATTTCCCCTTGTTTAAGCTGTGATACTTAAAACAGACTTCCTTAGTTTTTTGTTTGAGTGCCTGCATCACATCCCTAGCCATTATTATATCTGACCCCATGCTAACCACACCCCCACTCTACCCCAGAACCTCAGTACACTCTCATCCCTCCGTCCATGTCCATGTGGGCTTCAAAGATTGTGTTGGACTATCTTTTGGGTGCTGTAGTTAGTAATAAGAGAAAAAATATGGTGCCAATGATTTACTCTCTAGATATTAGGGCCTTTGAGGCTGGGTAGTTGGATTTCCTCTGGATGGTGGCTTTTGGGGATGGAGAAAGTTCAGGGATACTTGATTTCACCAGTAGATTGTGAGCCCAAGCTGGAGTTTTGTGAGTCCTCGCTGAGTGCCCCTCATCCATATTATTTGGTAACAAAAAATCTCAGCATCCCTAAGGGGTGAAGTTGTTAAGATTTCCCTTTTGAAGGGCAGAGTCTTATTCTTGAATCCATTTGTTTAACCATGCATTCAACAAATATTCATTTAGTGCCTATTACCTCCTTAGTGCTGTCATAGGTGTTAGCAATAAAGCAATAAGCCAACAGTGAAGAAAGAAAATAAAAAGAAATACCTATATACGGCATGTTACAGATTAAGTGTTCCTGAATGAACGAACCAGGATAAATAATCAACTGTCTCTGCTACAATAAAGCTGCACACTATCTTCAAATTGTGTGGCTTACAATTACAAACAGTTCTTTTCCTCACAGACCTGTAGTTGGCTGTAATGAGTGACTTCAAGTTGATTTCCAGGTTCATATTTGGCCCAACCCTGTCTCCTCCCCCTTGTACTAGCAGCCTTCCAGGGCACATTCTATTCATGGAGAATGATAGAAACATAAGAGGGTGAATGGAAACTCAGCGAGGACTCACAAAACTCTAGCTTGGGCCCACAATCTACTGGTGAAATCAAGCCACATGGGCAAGCCCACAATCAATGGGGATGTCAGGGGGGCGGGTACACTCAGTCCACAGTGGGTGGCATGGCCATGTCACATGACCAAGGCATAGACATATCATCCTATTAAGGGAAGGGGTAGACAACTAGAGGCCACAATGCAATCTACTGCACAGGATAAGGATGCTCACGGGAGTGTCGGGGAGGGAGCATTTTGACACAGTGGTCAGGGAAAGCCTCACCTAATAGATGACATTTGGGCAGTTACCTTAAGAAATTGAGCTGGGTAAATACTGGGGAGGAGAATGTTCTGGATGGAGGGCTCAGCTGGTGTACAATACTTAAGGCAGAGGTTTGCTTTTGAGAGGCCAGTGTTGCTGGAGCAATATCCAAGCTGGAGAGCTGGAGGAGATAAAGTCCAAGATATGTCAGAATAAGGAAGAGTGTGATGGGGAACCAGAGCAGGTAACAAGGAAGCTGTAAAGGTCTCTCAGTCTTTGCTCTGAGTGAGATGGGAAACCATTGGAAGATTCCGAGAAGAGAGATGTGATTTGATTTAAGAGGTAAAAATATAACCCTGATGGCTGTATTCAGGAAGAATGCTGGGAGACAGAGTTGGAAGCAAGGAGGATAATTAAAAGTTTACTGCATTTGTCCCTACATGGAGTGATGATAGCTCAGTCCGTGGTGGTAAAAAGTGATAAGATACTGGATACATTTTGAAGGCAGAGCTGATAGGGTTTGCAGATGAATCAGATGTGGGATATGAGAAAGAATGGAGTCAGAAGTGATTCCAAAGTTTTTGGCTTGGGACTGGAAAGATTCATTGTCAATAATTGAATGGGGAATGTCAGGCATGTTTTGGGACTCTGATTTTCATTGTGAGTGATGGTGGCCTCTCTTCCCCTGATCCTCGATGCTGAGAAACTTTTGTCAAAATAGTGCTGTTAACAGAATAAAATCATCTTTTAGGTTTTTATATGTTCTACTTAAACCAAACCACTGTATCATATCAGCTGGAATTATATACACATTGACTTCTGTTGTACTTTGAATTTAAAAGTCATAGAAAAAGGATCCTAGACATAAATAATTCATGGCAACTATATTATAAAGTTAATTCTAACCAATAGTGTGTCATTAAAATATGAATGTGCAAATAGTTCAATTTTATTTTTTAATTAACTCTTCAGAAGTAATAGCTGACAATTGTCCTTGAACAGGTCAAATGCTATACTGAAATGCCTGGCAGTTTTTAAGTCTTTAATGGAAATCAATGGGAACAACTTCCCGAAATGTGTTATTTACTTTTATCTTTCTAGTCTGCTTTTAATAAGGACCAGGACTTAAAAATAACTTCCAAAGACTCTCTGGCTAAAGTTATCTATTGTTTCCCCAATGAAGAAGTAAACACAGTAGGCATTTACTCCTCAATATCCAACCCTATTCACCAATTCTTTCTTCCTTTTTTGTCACTATCTATACATTGAAGGGCCAACATAAATCGCACTTTCTACAATCAATGACCCTTCCTCCAGCCCACACTAATCTCATATACTTTGATGTGATATTTTATATGTAAATTATTTTTTCAAATAATATTGAAATATGCTTTGAAAAAAATCTTTGATAAGCAAAACTTCTAAGTAAACAAGTATTTAAATTTTGGATATCATTTCCCCTTTGTGTTCCTTATTTCTAGTGATTCTTGGAATTAGTGTCTTAGAGTGGAAACATGACAAGCTCTAGTTAGCCTGTTCCTGGGATATTCTGAACCACTAGACCATCAGAATGCCTGATCTGGAGTGTGGAGGGAAGTTGGGGCTGGGAGGCAAGGTGAGACGGTTGGGGTGGGCAACCCATGCTCCCATCGCTTGGTGGGGCCCTGGTCTGATATGAGAAGAGCTTGAGCTATTTTGCTGGTGTCTATGGCATCACTGACTACATGGAACTAGTAAGAAGGGGCTGAGATGTGCATAAGGAAAAGTCAAGCCCAAACTGGCTCTTCCTTGCTAATGAAGTAAGGATCTGTTCTCTCTTCATGCCTCTGCTCCACACCAGGGTGATGGGATATGAGGAGAATGTGAAGAGGTATGGAAAAGAAGGCTCTTTCCCTCCATACCAAGTTGCTAGAGCCACAAGGCTAGTCAAATCTGGGAATTTTGAATGGAAAATGAGATTGGAAATTTGTAAGTGAACAACAGTGAGCCTTAAGAAGCAATAACTCTTCAAACAGAAAAGTCTTAACTTCTTGAATTCAGGATGAAGTTTGGTTAAAGGAACCCACTATCCAGTGATTACAGAAGAGTTTGACCTAAAGCAATTAGTGGTACTTATGAGGACAAATAAAAACATGTCATGCTTATGGCCAAATAATTGAATTTCCTCCTTCAGTCGGTTATTCTCTGAGCCTTGTTTCTTTCTTCAGAAAAGGTGATAACTGGGCCACCGGCGGGGCTCAGTCGGTTAAGCGACTGCCTTCAGCTCAGGTCATGATCTCAGGGTCCTGGGATCGAGCCCCATCAGTCTCTCTGCCCAGCGGGGAGTCTGCTGCTTCTTCCTCTCCCCTCTGCCCCTACCCCCTGCTTGCGTGAGCTCACTCTCTCTCTCAAATAAATAAATAAAATCTTAAAAAAAAAAGAAAGAAGGAAAAGGAGATAATAATACCAACCTTGCAAGCTGCTGAAAAGTACTAAGAGCCAGGGGCTACTAATATGATCAGAAAATGCTAACTCCCCATACTTGGCAGTTTCAAGGATACGTGTGAGTAGTAAATGGGATTTTATCTCTCAACATTTGTAATGTGTATATTTTAGTAAATAAATGTCATCTCACAGTTTGTCTTTTCCTAAAGCATTCCTATAAGCTACCCCCATCTTGCAAGTGTCACACACTTAAGTGGTCTGATGCTAAAGCAAAACTGTACCGTTGACCCTTGAACAACTGCATGGGTCCACTTATATGTGGATTTTTTTTTTGATAAATACAGTACAGTGCTGTTAATATACGTTCTCTTCCTTATGATTTTCTTAACACTTTTTTTCTCCAGCTTACCTGATTGTAAGAATACAGTATATGATACAAATAGCATACAATATGTGTTAATTGACTGTTTATGTTACTGGCAATACTTCCAGCCAACAGTAGGCTATTAGTTAAGTTTTGGGGGAGTCAAAATTCATACAGGGATTTTTAAATGAGCAGGAAGTCAGTGCCCCTAACCCCCACACTGTTCAAGGATCAATCGTACTTCTATCTTTTCATTTATGTTCTTTGTTCTGAACTGTCACACCACCTCCTATCTGTTGCTTATATCACCAGTGTGCCCAACTTCTCAAATCATTATTCATTCCCAAATTTCAGGCCTTAGGCTTCCTTCACCCTTGGCCCTGATTTCCAGCATAAAACCATGTCCTTTGTTCAATCACCATACAGGTTGTCTGAGTCTCAGCCTGCCTTGGGCTAAGCATCATACCATTGTATTCAGTAGGGCATACCTACGATGCCTGATCAGGCTTGTTGGAAGGTAACTGGTCATGGATGATTTTCCAATACATTTATATGTGCCAAATCCCCTTATGAACACCTAGAAAAGATTATGGTCTCAATACTCACAATGAAAAAAAATGTTTGCTACTTTTTAATCTGCTTATGATTATGTTGTGAAGCTTTCCATATAGATTCTAAACACGTAAACATAAGGAATCAACACCAGTTCTATAACACCAGTTCTATAATGGAATAAAGAAAAAGAACAGTCTTGTCATAAGTAAATTAAAAAAAAAACGCAAAGAAAGTATATTGTTTTTACCCTTCAAGTTTCTTTCTCCTCAACTCTTATTTGGCAATGCCATTTATAATTTCTCAGATTTAGAAATGACCACCCTCTGATTACTTTAATGTGAGTGGCTTTTCTATCTCTCTTTCTCTCTTTTTAAGTAGTTAGTTTTTAGGACTGAACATCAGAATGCATAGGGCAATTCATCATCTAATCATTCATTTATGGCTAAAACTCTAAATCAAAATGATTAGATGTACTGATTCCAAGTGTATACTTTGATTATTGCTTTTTTCAATTTGTTCTGCTGAAAAGAACATTATTTTATTTCTGAATTTTTTTTGCTCTACTTTTTTAGTTAAAATATTATAAATAAAAAAAGATATTTAGTGGAGATAAAATGTGGTTCCTTTGGCACAAGGGAAAGTTCTCATATAAATTGATAGAAAAAATCTAATCAACATTTACAAACAACATTGTTTTGGTTGATTCTCTGGGGTTATGTTCACCCATAGGGTTAGCAAGGAGATTTTTTTTTGCCTCATGCCTGATATTAGACTAATTCTTGTCTCAGTATGGAATAAAGATAAGACATGATTAGGATGTTGTAAGAGGCAACATGGCAGATAAAAAATTACAGTCTTTGGAGTTGGCAAAATATGCCTTGAGTTTGTATTTTATTACTTTATAATTGTTTTTTTTTTTCTGGGACCTCTTTGAGTCCAGTTTCTTATTGTTCAAGTGGAGCTACTGATGACTATTCTTCAATAAACATTGTTTACTAAGTGACAAGCCTAGGGCATTTATGTGGTATGGATTCATTTGGGATATGTTTTCAAGTATATTCTTGAACACACAGAATGGATATATCATATTTTTCATCACCATTTTGAAGGAGCTGATTTGATGCAAACATTTCAATATAGCTGAAATAGACAAGCCATCACACATTAACTTTGATGGATAACGCAACTAAACCTTAGAGAAGTAACAGACTTGTTCAAGGTCATACACTAGCAGGGCAGAGGTGATGGAGAAAAACCTGGTTTCATGGAGTAATATTTTTTTTTATCCTGATCTCTGGCATGTGTAATACAGGTTATGTATGTCCAAAAATAATACAAAATTTAGGGAATAATAAGTCTTGGTCACAGGTGGATGTTCGATGAATTACTAACTCTTTGTATTGGATAAAATTAATAATCTTTCCAAAATAAAATATTGAAAAACAGGGTGAGGAAACTAAACCAAGTGAATAGAATGGTGTTTATGATTATATTCACAATCTACATATTATCTTTAATATCGTATATGTAATATATTTTACATTTTATTTAATCTTTAAGTAATACATATCAAACAAAAACAGTGATAAAGTTGATGTGTAGTTATTTCAGCTTGCAGGTCCTTTTTCCTCTATGTAAGAGGGGAATTTGGGCTATTTGATCCGTAAGGTTTCTCTTAAGTTTGTCAGTCTTTTTTTTTTTTAAAGATTTTATTTATTTATTCATGAGAGACAGAGAGAGAGAGAGAGAGAGAGAGAGGCAGAGGGAGAAGCAGGCTCCCAAGGAGCAGGGAGCCCGATGCGGGACTCGATCCCAGGACCCCGGGATCATGACCTGAGCCGAAGGCAGACGCTTAACCATCTGAGCCACCCAGGCACCCAAGTTTGTCAGTCTTGATCAAAATACTTGGAGCATCTGTCTCTGGGTCAGCTGGTGGGGAAACCCTATCTATTGTTGACTGTCCCATCATGCCTCTTTCTTAGAAATTTCTTCCACCCCACATATTCCTGAAGGTCTGCTACATTTGTACACATAAAACCAATCTTCTGGTCATGACTGATTACCCCAGGATAGAAATCTGACAGAGAGTGGAACTAACCCACGGCATGCACTGAGCTTTTCAGATAATCTTTCTTGAGAAATGGAATTTGATCTATTCACTGGATTGCAATATCATATAGAAATAAATGGATACAGTTGACAGAAACATAAATGAAAGCTGCCGATATTGGTAGGTTATGGGAGGGTAGCTTAGAGACTTAGAAGAAGTCATTCTGAACAATTGAGATTGGAGCAGTTGTGACAAGAGATGCACAAGTCAGCAGGAGTCTTGTACCTTCAAAGAGAGAAGAGAGATCAGGGAGGAAAGAGAGACAGAAAGGTTCTAGTTCCTGCTAGACACAGCAGAAATTCCCATTCTGTGTTTTCTTGACATTTCAGTAAATCTTTCCAATAAACCCTTATTTGGGGGTTAATATGAATCTGCTTTGGTCTTTGCAAACAAGAGTTCACAATCCTAAGACAATCTTTTGATTGCCAATTAAACATATGGCTGTCTTTTAAATTTAGTGGAGAGAAAAGGTGTTACATAATTCTAGAAATGTCTTCATTTTTGTCACAGAGCCTTGAACTGAGTAGTTTTCCAATAAATATTTGATTTGAATCCTCAACATTGTAAGCAAATGTGTTCTGAAATGATAGGGCAAAACTTTCATGTAGCGGCCATCTTTCCAAGTCAATTTCTTTGCAACACACAAGAGAGGGGACTTTCATCAGTTGGTTATTACACCAGTTGGTTAGAACTATGGAATCATTACCATGATTGGAAAAGAAAAGACACAGTGAGAAGAGTATGAGGTTTTATTTTTGTTTTTGTTTTAACCAGCTTCAAGGAAATTGGATTTTCTGTTGAGTAAAGGATAGAACAATTCGAACATAAAAGGCTGGGAAAAGGTTGTTTATTAAGAAAAGTGAAAAAAAAAATCTTGGTTTTTTTTTCCTTTGAAAAATGTCTAGTAGATACTAGAACATCTGGTAAAAAAGTAAAATCTTCAGTGACACATCTGGTTGTTTGCTCCATAAGATGTCAAACATGAGGATAATTGAAAATATGGAGCTAAATTACTTAAATGTTAAGCTTTCATCCAGATGTTTGATGCTATACTAGACCAAAAAAATCTTCATGTGTCAGAAATTAAAGCAATCAGGAATATCTAAATGTCAATATAAATAAGATAACACTTCTAATATGGTTCATTGGAGAGAAAATATTAACCAATGATTAGAGACTACACAAGAAATTTGCTTGTTAGTTACAAGCTTTTTTCATCTGGTCAGCAGTAACTAGTAAAATGTAGGAATATTAGAATGAATATTCCTGGAGGAAATTTGGCCAGACTGACTGACAAATAAACAAGTGTATTTCATTGCCAAACGATTTTTTGTTATTGTTGTTTTTATATACAGACATATCAATGAGGTAGAGTTTTAGCTATTTATTAAAGAAAAAAGGAGTAGATTTTTTGAAAGGCATTAGAGAAATTGGACACAATTTTGAATTTCAATCCTTTGGCAATGTTTATCAGTGAGGAATAAAGTGCAAGTAGGTGTAACTTGCAGCTATAACTCAGCTTCAAGAAATACCCAGTGATATAGCCAGGGTTGGCTCACAAATTATACCCTATGGGAGAATGGGAAGAGCGAGGCCCAGAGAGTCAAGGCTAGCAGAAGGCATTTGGCTGACAATGCAGGTTGATACAGATGAGGTGTTAAATCCAGGCAGGAGAGCAAATGCAGAGAAAGGAGGACTGTACATCTTGGGTGATGCAGGCAGGAATCAAAGTATAGTCCAGGGAGCCAGAGGACATAAAATGTGCCACCAAGTCATCCTAGTGGATAAAACCAAGTACTCCTCAAGGGCAAAGACCCTGTATTTCCTATTTGATTTTTTTTTTTTTACTGGTTTTATTTATTTAGGCTGAATTAAAATATCTCCCATCAAAACAGTTCCATCAAAATGTTGGTAACAAATTATGATGTATTCACATGAGTGCCTACTCGTAATGAAGAATAAGCATTTTAAGCCCCATTTACCTAAGAGGAAAAGTGGGGCTCAGACAAGTCCGGTCACACATCCAAGAGGAGCACAAATTATGAACCAGCCCAATATGGACACAAATCCAAGTCTGGCTAACTCCAAAGAGCCCCCCCTTTTTTTCCCCACATGTCATACTGCCTCTTAAAACATCAGTTGTCTTTTTTTCTGCACAGAGCTGAGAATTGCTATACTGAACCATTTTATGGATTGATGTAGATATCTAGATTAAGAGACAGAAGTTCAGGTTTCAGTTTACCACTCACATTTTTAACAGATGAACATTTATTTCCAAAATGAAGGTAACAAATATTGCTTTTTCTGTAGATAGTCATCCATTTAAAATAAAAGTTTTTTTTAATGTGTACCTTCATAAACCTGACTCAGTGTGTGCCTCACAGAACTCAATAAATATGGAATGAATGCCCATGTGAGGAGATTAATTTTATATCTCTGTCTATTGCTGTAGATACATCTACCTGTTGACCAATATTTTTCTCAAAGGCAAGGTCAGGATCATGTGTGGTGTATTAGAGTCCATATATGTCTTCTAGTTCAAAAAATTGTTTTCGGCTTCGGTCAAGCATTAAACATCTTGCCAGACAAGGCATGGTTTTGCCCATTCTAGATTCCCCTTCTTGGTTTATGAGGTTTTGGGAAGTTTTCAGGCAGGGGTTTTTGTTGCTTAGAGCCAGTGCCTTTAGCTAGACCAATAGCACAGAAAGATTTGAAATTGCATCTGCTTGGTTCAGATCCACGACAGCATAACTCAGATGACTTCTGGGGCCTCTCAGCCCTTCAGAGCAATTTTGGAATATTTTAACATTCAATATTCAATGATACCTTCCCATGTTTTTTTTTCCTCTTTGATGGTTTTCAATAGCAACCAAAGTGTGTTTGGGAGGGTGGAATGAGGAGAGAATTGTTTTTATGGTGAATTTTGAATGATCAGAATCTGGCTTGTGCCAATTTAAATTTATTAGTTGATTTTCTTTTTTCTTCTCATGATGCCTGAGTTTTATGCTAGTAAACCCAGATGTAAAATACAGCCTTTTCTATAATACTGGCAAAATACCCTCACTCACAAGTGTTTGTATTTCCCACTTATACTAGCGATACAGTAAGAGGAGAGGGTGGAAGAGGTGTTGTTCACACAGAAGACAACCAAAGTCCTTCTAAGTGGTTGATAGATTCTGTTCTTTAAAGTCTCATGGCCATGCCCTACCATTTTATCTACAGCTTCAGAACATGTGCCTGGTCTGTTCTCTCCCCTTTTGTGTTCTCCATCCTCCTTCTTTTCTTTTTTTCTTCTCATTTTCTCATAGAGTACTACCTATCCATTCTTTGTGTTCTCCTGGCTGTTATCTTGAGGGTTTTAACTTCTAGTACAAGGTGATTATTAATTATATTCTTTTTTTAAAGATTTTTATTTATTTATTTGACAGAGAGAGAGAGACAGCGAGAGCAGGAACACAAGCAGGGGGAGTGGGAGAGGGAGAAGCAGGCCTCCCGCCGAGCAGGGAGCCCGATGCGGGGCTCGACCCCAGGACCCTGGGATCATGACCTGAGCTGAAGGCAGACGCTTAATGACTGAGCCACCCAGGCGGCCTTATCAATTATATTCTTAAAGAAAGATCTTCCTGGGGCACCTGGGTGGCTCAGTCGTTAAGCGTCTGCCTTCGGCTCAGGTCATGATCCCAGGGTCCTGGGGTCGAGCCCCGCATCGGGCTCCCTGCTCGGCGGGAGGCCTGCTTCTCCCTCTCCCACTCCCCCTGCTTGTGTTCCTGCTCTCGCTGTCTCTCTCTCTCTGTCAAATAAATAAATAAAAATCTTTAAAAAAAAAAAGATCTTCCTAGGTAGATTTTTGGTGAAGCTGCTATTTTATTATTTTTCTCTCTGCCTCAGTGTAAATCATCTCATGCTGATATTCACCCAGATACTTTTCAAATATTTAATACATCCAACCAGTGATTTCCAGATTTTCCTTTTTAAAGTTAAGTGGTTTAATATATATTGCCACAGTCTGAATACTTAATAATACTTAGACCAACTGGTTTGCGTAAAGAACAAAGATATAATGATTTGTGCAATTCCATTATAATTCTATGCTTCCAGTTCTGATGCTTAAATATTCTCATCAAAGAAGTTATCTTTGGGTAAGAATTCTGCTTCCTTTTCATTCTCATTTGAAGTAAAAAGTGTGAAAGTCCCAGCTATGTTCAGTAATTGGCTGTCTTATGCTATTTAGAATGCCGCTTTGAAAAGGACTTACTTCTTCTTACCGTTCTCTGCACCACAAAATATTTGAAATGGACAGATCAGAGTGGTGTGTTCAATTTTATTGCTTCTTATTTCTGATACTTATTCTAATCTTTCTTGGAGCAAGAGCCAAAGATTTTGAGAATTGAAACAATAGAATTTGAACAGAGATCGACTGAATCTGTTAGTTGACCAGGAGACTGAAGCCAGACTTTAAAGAATGTAATACTAACAAATACTTGTAAAACTTGATTGTCTTCATATAGCTGAAAAGAGTAATCTGTCATCTGAGAGAAGGAAGTGCTTGGTCTAGGGAGGAAAAAGGAGAGAGAGACAGTCTCATGAATTTGTTTCCTGGATGGTTGGTGGTTATTGATTACATGCCTGCAGTCAAAAATGGAATTCCACCTCTAAGACATTGCCTTCACTTGACTTCTGAGTCCCAGGAAGACAGGGATGTGTCTGTAAGAAGACTGGCTTCACTTTGCAGGTACAAGAAAGAATTAGTTTACATCATAATGATTCTCCTTGAACTAACATTTCAAATACTTGCCCTTATTTATAGGTTATTTCCCTTTGTATGGCAGACAGAAGGCTTTGTTTTGGTGGCTTCACTGAACAGGAATGCTTGTAGACAAGTTTCTCTTTCTCTTTCTCTCTTTCCCTACTCTTGCCCTCTTCTCTCTTAAAACAATTTGTTTTTCTTCAGAACTTTACCTAATGGCTCAACATAAAACATACTTTTGTTTTTTCCTCTACTGACTACCATAGATGTAGCTAAAATCCTTTTCCTGATGACTGCTAGCTGCCCAGCTAGCAGGGATTCGTCCCTGGGATGAGCCTGCCATCATCCACTTTCTTTGTTATTCTTTTCTGGACTGGTCTGTCCTCTGTCTGGTAGGAAATCAGCAGTAGCACACCTAGTAGGTCATGTGGGAGGCATGTCAGGAGGCTCCAGCAACAAGGCAGAGTGCAGAATTCCACATGGAACCAGAAACTGAACTGATGGGCTAGAGAGAGGCACCTGGTGATTGTCAGTGTTGTCAAAAGTTGTCAAAATTGACAGGCTAGAACCACAATCTACTTCTTACCTTAGGGATGAATGTGTCATGAACTGGAATGCCAAGAAGGAAATTGGGTGGAGAATATTTCTTAGCAATTGTCTGGTTAAGGGGCAGTTGTCTCCAACTGTTTTTTGATCCCTTTCTTTCTACTTGGAAAACTCCTAGTTTATCTTCAAGATTCAGCCCTCTAACCCAGCCTTGTAGGTGTGCACATTCTCCCTTTGACCCCATCTTGCTATTCATCCTTGTGTCCTCAGTGCCACCATAGCTCCTGATATCCAGGTTCTTAATAAATATCTGTTGCATGAATAAAAGATAGCACATGTAGAGCTAGTACTAAGGTCCAGATTCCATGCTGTGCTCTGGAGATTCAATAATAAGTCACAAATTTGCTTCAGAATATTCTTTGTATAATAAGGGTTATTGGTTGTCTGATATGGGGATGGCATGGGTGGTGGCTATGGGAACCGTTGGGTGTTAAGAAGTCAAGGACCTTCTTCCTGAAATCAGAAAACCTTAAGAATGGAGCACAGTGGCATCTACATAAAAATAACATAAAAGTTATTAGAAAATCTATTAGCACCAATTTGGGAAAAGAGGGATCTTACATTCTAATTTAATTTTTTTTAAGGGTAAGAAGGTGAGCTCTGAACAGTGGAGCTAACACTGACCTGCTGTGTTGCCCACCTCTCAAGAACAGTAGCCCTGGGATTTATGCTAAGCTAAAAGGCCAGTGCTTACCACCTTTACCAACTTCTCCTGTCTCGACGAGTCCTAGTTTGGCATGGCATCACCACACTCAAGAACTTAGCCTACATATTCAAATGGCAACCTGGCAAAGCTGATGTGGAATTCTGCTTATTGTATTTCTGTCCATTGATGTCCATGTGTGAAGATATTACTGATGTTTAGATATTCTGAATACCTCCAACACCCCCTTGAGGGCACAGCTTATACCTTTATAAAATAATGAGAAGGTGTGCCCGGAGAGACAGAAGAATTTAATAATGAAAAAAATAGTTTTAAGGACAAAAATTGCTGAATTAAAGTCTTACATGAATTTAGGCAAGATATGGAACCTAGCTGATCTTCAGATTCCCCATCTAAACAATAAGAAAATAACATGTGCACAATTATTGATAAAATTAAATGTGTGAATTTTGGGCACACTGTATAAAATCTCAATAAATATTTGTTCTCCTAAATTTCCACTTCCTTTCCTTATGTAACTATACCTTAGGCTAAGTTAGGACACTTTTCTAGATACACAGGATGCGAATAACTAGGAAAAGCTGGGATATTGGTAAAAACATTTCGCAGTTTCCTTTTCTCCCTTTTCCTGGGCTCTATCTAATATTGCTGGACCATATCACTCAATGCATTTTTGAGGAAAGATCATGAGAACAAGTACATAAGCTAAGCTGACTATGATTGATAAAAATGAAGGTATTGAAGGTGTTAATAGTTATTTACTCTCTGACATTAGTGTACAGAAGAATCATCTGTGAAGTTAGCTCAAATTTTGTACATTCAAACCCTATTCTACTCCCCCTCCCCCAAATTCAGCATTAGTTGGTTCCTGTATCAGACTTCGAGGAAACCCAGCTCTAAAGTATATTATCAAGATCAATAGGTGGAAAAATGACAGGTACTTTAAACATGTTACTTGAGTGGTAGAAGAAGCTCATGGTTTGGGAACATAATTGTGGAAAAGATTTCTTGTAGGTGAAGGGTGTTTTGGAGCCCTTCACACCACCCACCATACAGACTACTGTTGAGTAACGTGGAACCTGAGAATGGCATTTGCTAATGTGTGTACAGGATTGCATTTCAGAGTTGCCTTTTATACTTAACACTATTCTGAAGAAGCACTCCTAATGCTTTCCAAATCAGTAAAATTTTTGAAGGAAGGTGAAGCAATGGATTTGAGTGATATACTATGTCATATAATGTTGCATAAAAATTGTAAGAATATCAATGCCAATCTTCTTAGAAATATAATTATTGCCCCTATAATGCTGCTGAATAAAAGGAAAATGGGGGTTTTCTTGTATCTGAGAGCTCTAGGTGTTTTCATGTTCTTCACCCACAGTTTCTTCTTCATGATAATGCATCTGTTTATAGTTTGCAGATCACTTTTGATGCATTTTTAATCATCAGTGGAACACAGCAAACTCAAAGCTGATTAGAAATTCCAAAAAGAACATTTTTTAAAAAACTTCACCGAAATGCCATTTTTCCTTTTTATGTTTTGTTTTCTTTGGGAAAATAAAATTTCTGATTCCTCCTACCTATGTCCTTCCAGTGTGTTCTTGCTCTGTGTCAGCCCAACAGTCAGCTGGACAAATGTTGGCCCACATCCAAGATGATGATTGCTTTTCATGTGCACTGTCTGTGCTGTTGGCTCTCTGGCTAATAGCTTCTGTTTTTAATGGATGAAATTTAGTATGATTAACTCTCAGGTGATTAATAGATGGTATTTCTGAGAGCTAAATAATGAAGAAGCAATTAAACAAATCTGATATGTTGTCTTTACCACAAATCAAATAACACTTTTTCTTCCTGTTCCTCGGACTGTGGTTTGGAGGTCAGAAGGCTGTTTTAACTCAGGAAGGAGAGCCCTAGCCAGGGGTTCTGGGTGGAATAAGGACAGAAAATGCAGTAGAACACTCTCTTCGGCATCAGACTTCCCTGGGTTTGAGCTCTTGCAGTGTTGTATGTGAAAAAAATTGGCAATATATTTAATTTGTGAGCCTAATTTCTTCATCTCTAAAACAGAAATGGTAATACATAATTTGTAGGTTTAAATGAAGATTAATGAAGATTGAATAATAAAATGTATTTAAAGCAACTTGCAAAATGCCAAGTACACAATGTCCAGTCAGTATATGTTAGTTTCAAAGCCGTTCGCTCCTTCCAATCTTAATGCTCAACATTTTCCCAGGAATGAAGGATGTTACTAGAAGACTTGTGGATTGTAGGAAGAGTTAGTTCCTTCTGTGACCTCTTGTAATCCAGAAAAGAAAGAGAGTGGTCTCCCCTGTCCCCTCAAATACCGAAATAGTCGCCATTTGCAGCCAGGTCACCCTCATAAGTTACTATTTTAAAATAGCATAAGCCATTGATCTCCATATTTTCAGCTTCCAATATAGTTTCCGCACTCCCTGTGACTTGACTTCTCATGTATAGAATATTGTACTGTCACTAGAAAGAATAAAACAGTTATATAAGATAGCAAGTTAAAAAAAAAAAGACATTATAGGTAATCGATAAATTTCATGCTTTAAGTTTTTGAAGATGGTGATATTTTAAAAGATGGCAGAAACAGGAAGGCAATATGTGTTAGCATAAGTAAAGACTTGATCTGCTTATTAATCACCTTGCCCTGGTTATGCCTCAGTAACAAAGAATTCCAAAATATCCATGGTTGACAACAATAAGGGTAAATTCTTGCTCATGGCATACTGCAGCTTAAAGCAGTTCCCAATCTTAGTTTTTTACCAGATGGAGAGAAGAAATAAATGTACTTATCAAAACTACTATTAATTAGCTAATTCTTACCTGCATCTCTCTTTTTCTTGTGGTGTGAATTATGTATCATAAAATGCATAGTTTAGTGCTCTGATTAATGTGTTTTTAAAATAGCATACACCTATGTCATTATCACTTATAACAATCATCTAAAATATTTTCCACCATCCCCAGAAATGTTCTTTTGACTTTTTTCAGGCAACCCCTTCTGCTATTGGTTAGTTTCACCTAGTCTAAAAGTTTGTTTAAATAGGATTATAAAATATGAACTTTTAAAAAAAGATTTATTTATTTATTTTAGAAAGAGAGAGAGACAGACAGACAGAGAGCATGGTGGGGAGGGACAGAGGGAGAGGGAAAGAGTCCCAGGCCGACTCCACGCTGAGTGTGGAGCCAAAGGTAGGGTTCAGTCACAAAACCTCAAGATCACGATCTGAGCTGCAACCAAAAGTTGTTTGCTTAACTGACTGTGCCACCCAGGTGCCCTTAAAATATGAACTCTTATGTGTCTGACCTTTTTCAGTGAACATAATGTCTACATCTTGCACATTCATTTTTTCATATGTGTCGTTAGTTGACAACTTTTTATTGCTAAGAGTTTTCCATCAGATGAATATATAATAGCAAAATGTGTTTACTCATTCTCTTGTTAATGAACACTTGGGTCATTTCTAGGTGGGGTCATAAAGAATCAAGCTCTATTAATCTTGTAGAAGTCTTCGTGGACATGTTTTTATCTCTCTTGGAAAAATACCTAGGAGTAGAAGTACTGAGTCTTAGAGTAGGTATGTTTGACTCTGTGAACAACTGCTAAACTGTTTCCCAAAGTTGTACCATTTCACATTTTAACCAGCAATGTAATAGAGTTCTGTTTGCTCCACATTCTTATCAACATTTGGCTTGGTGAGTTGTCTTTTTTATCGAGGAAGGGGAACATTGCAGTGACTAGGAAATCATGTCCTATCATGTATTATCCTTGTTACATGTTGTTGGATATTATTTTGCTACAATTTCGTTTAGAATTTTGGCATCTATATTCATGAGGGATAGTGGTCTATAGTTCTCTTTTCTAGTAAGGTCTATTTCTGGTTTTGGTTTCAAGGTAATGCTGGTTCATTGACATTAGAAGATGGCAGATATTGCCTTACTCTTCAATTTTCTGAAGAGTTTGTACAGATTTGACACTATTTCTTCCTCAATTGTTTGAATTTTATCAGTGAAGCCATTTGGGCCTACAGCATTCTTTATATAAGTACAATTTCTTTAATAAATTTGTGACTATTCAAATGATTTGTGTCTTCTTGAGTGTGCTTTGGTAATTTGTGTCTTTTAAAAAATTTGTGTATTTCATCTAACTTGTAGAGTTTATCAGCATACAGGTGATCATTCTATTTTTTAATTATTCTTTTAATATCTTTAGTATCTGTAGTAATATTACTTCTCTTTCTCCTGCTTTGTTAATCTGTACCTTCTTTCTGTTTCCTCATCAGTCTGGCTAACATTTTATCAATTTCGTTGATCTTAAATAACTAGCTTTTGGGTTTTTTTTTTTACTTTCTCCTGTTTTTTCTGTTTCATATTTCATTTCTGTCTGTTCTGATATGTATTATTTTCTTTCTTCTACTTACTTTGAGTTTAATTAGCTCTTTTTAAAATGCTTTCTATGGTAAATTCTGAGGACATAATTTTGAGACCATTCTTTTTTTCTAATACAGAGATTTAGTGCTGTAAGTTTCTCCCTCAATATTGCATTAACAGCATCTCAGAACTTCTGATATGTTGTGTTTCATTTTCACTCAGTTAAACATAAACACTTTTCACGTTGATATTTATTTAAAAGTTTGCTATTAATTTCTTATTTTTTGGACATATTCCAGAGATTTTTTCCTATTTTTGATTCTAATTTAATCATATTGCCAACAAACATCAAATTTTTACAACTTGAATCTTTTTAAATTTATTGGGAACTGTCTTATGGGCCAGAATATGACATAATTTGGAAAAATTTTTCTGTATATTTGAAAATTATATGTAATCCACAGTTGCTGGGTAGAGTGTTCTATATATGTTAATTATATCAAGGCGACTGATAGTTTTTCATATCTTCTATATTTTTATTAATTTTCAATCTACTTCTATCAATTACCAAAAGAAGTGCATTGCAATCTCCTACAATAATTGTTTTTCTATTTCTCTGTGTACTTCTATCATTTTCTGCTTTATATATTTTGTAACTAGGTGCATAAACATTATAAGTTATTATGTTCTCTTCATGTATTCACCCCTTCATTTTAATGAAATGGCTTTTATTCCTTTGCTCTGAATCTATTTTTCTGATATTAATATTGTCACTCTATTATCTTTTGCCTAGTGTTATTGTGACATGCTTTTTACCATTATTTTGCCAACATTTATGTATTTATAATTAAAGGAGTTTTCTTGTAGGCAGTTATGTTAGTTTCCTAGGATGGTTACCAAAAGCTGGGTGGCTTAAAACAAGAGAAATTTATTCTCTCACAGTTCTGGAGGTTAGAAGTTTGAGATCAAAGTATCAGCAGGGCACGCTCACTCTGAAGGCCCTAGAAAAGAATCTTTCCTTCCCCCTTCCCCCTTTCTGTTCATTGCTGGCCATTCTTATCATCCTGTGGCTTAGAGCCACATGGCTCCTATCACTGCCTCTGTCTTCATATGCCTGTTTGTCTATGTCTCTCTGTTTTTACATGGCCTTTTTATAAGGACACCAGGCATTGGGTTTAGAGCCTACCTTGACCCAGTATGATCTTGTCTTAACCAATGACACCTGCAAAGACTCTTTCCAAATAAGATTTCATCCATAGGTACTGGGGTTAGGACATCAACATATCTTTTAGGGGGACATATTCAATCCACTACAGTCTACCTTCTGATCCCCTAGATTCATGGACCCTAAGCAAGTGTGAAACCCAGTGTGGCAAATTCCATTAGGCTTAAATGACTGTGAATAATCCTCTGTGTCTTGATGCTCTTCTGTTGAGGCCCACAGAACCCACAGAAGCCCTGTCAGCCTTGCTAGCCTCTGAGCCACGCTTGTAGTTGTCAATCCCTATTCTTGAACGATAGTACAAGTTCATAATCAATTAGTGTTATCAGCTTATTTCTTGCTGGCAGAATCCGAGAATCCTTATAGCCTTCCTTTGTTGGTCTCATCTCTGACCCATGTAGTCCTAGCTGACAATGTCTCTGGTGTTACACCATTCTCAAAAATTTGTGTCTTCTCTGTATATATACTTCTTTCTTTTTTAACAACACAAGCCAGGGAATAGCAGGCAGAGGGAGAGGGTGAGGGAGAAGCAGGCTTCCTGCTAAGCAGGGATCCCAGGATCCTGGGATCATGACCTGAGCCGAAGGCAGTCACTCAACCAACTGAGCCACCCAGGCACCCCTGTGTGTATATTTCTACCAAAAATATGTTCAAGATAATCTAGCTTTTTCCATCAAGCACCTTAAAATTTTTCCAGTCTCTACCATTTACTCAATTCCAAGGCCACTTCTGTGTTTTTAGGTATTTATCACAGCAGCACCCCACTTCCTAATACCAACACTGTGTTAGCATCCTAAGGCTGCCATAACAAATCATTGCCAACTGGGGAGTTGAAACAACAGAAATTTTTTCTATCACAGTTTCTGGAGGCTAAAGTCAAAATCAAGGTTTAGGAAGGCTATGGCCCCTCTGAAGGCTCTAGAGAAGAATCTTCCCTTGCTTCTTCTTGGCTTCTGGTGTTTGCCAGAAATTCTTGGCATCCCTTGGCTGTGGTTACATCACTCTGATTTCTACCTCCATCTTTATATGGCCATCTTTCCTCCATGTCTCTGTGTCTCTGTGTCTTCAGAGGGCCTCCTTCTATATATTCTAGCCATTGGATTTGGGGTTCAGTCTAGTCTAATATGACTTCGTCTTACTCTAACTACTATATTTGCAAAGATCTTGTTTCCAAATAAGGTCACATTCACAGGAACTTGGGGTTAGAACTTTGAACATCTCTTTAAGAGAGGGAGAACAATTTAATCCACAACAGCAACCAAATTTGGGATCTTGCATTTTTATCCAATCTGACCATCTCTGCCTTTTGATTGGGGCATTGTAATTATTTATTTGGTTAGGTTTAAAACTATCACCATATTTTTTTTTGTCCCAGTTCTGTTCACTTTTCCCCCCTATTTTTCCTGTCTTCCTTTGGATTCACTGAGCATTTTTCATGGTTCCATTTTATCTTTCATTGGCTCACGAGCTGTAATTCCTTTTGTTTGTGACTTTAGTGATGTTTTGGGTTTACAATTTACTTTTTAACTTATCCAGTCTAGTTTCAAATGATAGTATGCTACTTCCAGTATAATACAAGAATCTGATAATAGTATGCTTCCATCTGTCCCCCCTTAACATTTGTGTGGTGGATGTCATGTATTTCCTTTTAATGTGTCTCATAAATACACAATACATTATTATTATTTTGTTAAATATACTTTTTTAAGATTTTATTTGTTTATTCATGAGAGACAGAGGGAGAGAGAGAGAGAGAGAGAGAAGCAGAGGGAGAAACAGGCTCCCAAGGGGCAGGGAGCCCGATGCGGGACTCGATCCCAGGATCCCGGGATCATGACCTGAGCCGAAGGCAGATGCTTAACCATCTGAGCCACCCAGGCGCCCATACATTATTTTTTTTGATAGTCAGGTTTTTCTAATTCATTTTTAAAGATTTTATTTATTTATTTGTCAGAGAGAGAGAGAGAAAGAAAGAGAGAGGGTGCACACACAAGCAGGGGGAGTGGCAGGCAGAGGGAGAAGCAGGCTCCCCACTGAGCAAGGACCCTGACGTGGGACTCGATCCCAGGACCCTGAGATCATGACCTGAGCTGAAGGCAGTCGCTTAACCAACTGATCCACCTGTCATCCCCAGTTTATTTTTTAAAATATTATTTATTTACCCCTGTAATTGCCAGTTTCAGGGACACCACTGATGTTCCTTTAACTATGAGATTTTCCAGTCAGATTGGTGTGAATAGACTTTTTTTTTCTGGCTTGGTATGGGTGCCCGACACTGTTAAACTATATCCTTTCTCGCGCATTATGAGTGTCCTCACACGCGTGTGCTGGTAAGTACTCCACTGAATTCTTGAGGAAGACATTCTGCGGATCTAGAAACCCCCATCTCTGCGTAGAGCTTTCTCCTCTCTGTCTGGCAAACTCTGGGCACCTAGGCCTTGTCTCAGTTAGCATTTTCTCCTCAGCTCAGGGAGTCAGCAGAGCTCCCCCTGGCTTTCCCCTCCCTGCAGCCATAACCTGGACACTTTCTCAAGACAGTAAACTGCGAAAATCTTAGTACTGGTGTCTTTTGTTTTTTGTCCATCAAAGATCACAATCCATTGTTACCAGATGTCCAGTGTTGAATATTGCTTTTTTTAATGGATTTTTGTCCAATTTTTGTGAGTTTTTTCCATTGAAAGGGAAATCAATCCCTGTTATTTCTATCTTGGTCATCAGAAGAACTTTAGTTCATTTGCTTTTTTTTAAGATTTTATCCATTTATTTGTCAGAGAGAGAGAGAAAGCACGAGGACGGGGAGCTGCAGGCAGAGGGAGAAGCAGACTCCCTGCCGAGCAAGGAGCCTGATGGGGGACTCAATCCCAGGACCCTGGGATCATGACCTGAGTCAAAGGCAGACACTTAACTGACTGAGCCACCCAGGCATCCCTGCAATTTTTTGTTTAAGTTCACTTATTATTATTACTCTTTTTTTAGTAATCTCTACACCCAACACAAGCTTCAAACCCACGGCCCTGAGATCAAGAGTTGCACACTCTTTGGACAGAGCCAGTCAGGCATCCCAGTCCATTTGCATTTTTTATAATTATCAGTAAGATTGGGTTTAAGTCTAATATCTTGTCACTTGTTTTACATTTATTTATGAAATTTTTCCATGTTAATCTGTTCCCTCTTTCTTGGATTATTTTGTGTTGATTCTTTTTACTATTCAATTTTAAAACTTAAACTGATTTTTTTTTCTATTTAGCTTTTTGTCTTTTGTTTTCCTAGTTGCCCTAGAGATTAAAGTACATGTCTTTAAATTATCACAGTTTGCTTTCATATAATACTGCTTTGAAATCACACTACTTCATATATAGTGTGAAAATCTTACAACTGATTAATTCCATTTATCCCACTGCCAGCTCCTTGTGCTACAGTTTTTTATATTTTACTTCTATAAATATTACACACTCCATAATACATTGTTAGTATTTTTGTTTATATGGTCATCAGTCTCTCAAATCCCTCTCTCTCTTTCACTAAAATCATTAAAAATATATATTTTTTTATGTTTACACAGATATTTTCCTCACTGGTGTTATTTATTCTGCCTTACAGGTATATGTACCATTTCCCTCTGATGTGAAGATTTCTTTTAACACTTATTGTAATGCAGGTCTTCTGAAGGTAAAAATCTCTCACCTCTATTTTTATGAGCATATTTATATTCATGTAATTTTTTGTGATGTCATTGTTTGGCTTTGGTATAAGGATAATACTTGCTTCATAAAATGAATAAAGAAGTATTTTCTCATCCATATTTTGATGAATTAAGAGAATTCATCAAAAATTTTTTCTGGGGCACCCTGGTGGCTCAGTCAGTTAGTGTCCAACTCTTGATTTCTGCTCAGGTCATGATCTCAGGGTTGTGAGATCAAACCCCACGTCAGGCTCATGCACTAGGCATGGAGCCTGCTTAAGATTCTGTCTCTCTCTCTCCCTCTGCCCCTCCCCACCACTCTCTAAATAAATAAATACAATTTTCATAAATAATATTTTTTGCTAACTATTCTTTAAACATTTGGTAGGATTTGATAGTGAAGCCATCCGCTCATAGCCTTTTTTATTTGTCCAGTGTTGAATGTTGCTCTTTTATGGATTTGGGAGGTGTTTTTATTATTTATTTTTTATTTTATTATCACTCTCTTTACTTGTTGTAGGTCTGTTGAGATTTTCTACTTCACTTTTAGTCAGCAGAGTTAATGTGTGTTTATATGAATTTGTCCATTTCATCCAAGACATGAAATTTGTTGGTACACAACTGTTCATAGGATTATTTTATAATTCTTTTTATTTCTGTATGGTTGGTAGTAATGTCCCTCCTTTTATTGTTGATTTTAGTTAATGTGTGTCTTCTCTCTTTCATTTGTAAGATTTTCCAGTTTTCTGATCTTTAAAAAATACAATTTTTTATTTCACTGATTCTCAAAGAAGAAAAAAATGAAGAAAACAAACAGAAAACAAAAAAAGAGAGAGAGAATCCACCTCTCCCAGTCTTTGAAGACTGAGTCAACACTTAGCCAGGTTTGTACTGACGAAGCATTAGTCCAAGGTGAAAGCTTGAACTTCTCAGGCCTTTACTGAACATGGGGTCTTGCCCTGGGCATACATGTGGCTTTCTAAATTCCCCATCATACATTGCTACTTCCGAATACCTTAATTTACTAAATAAAATCTCTCCAGCTTTTGCTCTGGACCTCATGCAGCTTATATACTCTGACCATAATCTTTAGCCATAGGCATCTGAGGGATGCTAGTTTGGCTTGCAGGTTTTTTTTGTTTTGGTTTGTTTTTGTTTTTACCATTACTCACTGCTTTTCTAGTCTAAGTTCCAAGTTAGGTGAAACAGAGCTAAGCCCCTTACATCATCTTTCAGGTAGTCCCAGAAAGGTTAGAACTTACATAATGATATTTGCAAATAGTTTCTTCTCTTCTCTATCTAGAATCACAGAAAGGGGACCACAATGTGAATTCAGGCTACCACTGCTTCAAGACCAAGACCACTGCTGCACCAAGGGCAGAGCAGTGGTGGGGCTAAGGGCAAATCAAATTGTCACAAGACATGCATACCACTTTGAAGTGTGTTTTCTTGATTTGATGTTTGTTTGGTTACTATAAACTTTTGACTGTTTTCCAGAGTTCTAATAATTTCTGCTTGTTCTTCAGTGTTGCTGTGGGGAGATGACAGATTGGAACTGCCTAGTCTACTCTTTTGCTCATGTCTGGGTCGGAATGTTCTTGGTTTTATCCATTCAAGTGTTTCTTGTGTCTCCACTCCCCCCGCCCCGAAACTCTAATTGCATGTATGTTAGATATTTGATGTTGTATCTCAGATCTCTGATGTTGTGTTTGTTTCATTCTTTTTTATGTTTGTGTTGCAGTTTTGATAGTTTCCATAGATGTGTTTTCAAGTTCATTGATGTTTTCCTCTTCTCTGTGTAGTCTGCTCTGAAGCCCAACACATGAATTCATTTACTGTATTTTTCACTTCTGATATTTTAATCTGTTCTTTTTTTATCATTTCCATCTCTCTGCTGAAATTTTCCATTTATTCGCATCTTGCTGTCCACACTCTCTACTAGATAATTCAGCATTTTTATGATAATTATTTCATCATAGTGGGTTTTTTAAAAAGATTTTATTTATTTATTTGAGAGAGAGAGAGAGCATGGGGGGAGGGTCAGAGGGAGAAGCAAACTGCCGCTAAGCAGGGACCCCGATGCGGAAATTGATCCTGGGACTCCAGGATCATGACCTGAGCTGAAGCAGTAGCTTAACCAACTGAGTCACCCAGGCACCCATCATAGTGGATTTTGACAGGATATTTTTCTTTTTTTTAAATTTTGTTTTATTATGTGATGTTAATCACCATACATTACATCATTAGTTTTTGATGTAGTGTTCCATGATTCATTGTTTGCATATAACACCCAGTGCTCTATTCAATATGTGCCCTCTTTAATACCCATCACCAGGCTAACCCATCCCCATAACCCCCCTCCCCTCTAGAACCCTCAGTTTTTTTCTCAGAGTCCACAGTCTCTCATGGTTAGTCTCTCCCTCTTATTTCTGCTCCTTCATTTTTCCCTTCCCACTATCTTCTTCTTCTTCTTCTTCTTCTTCTTCTTCTTCTTCTTCTTCTTAACATATAATGTATTATTTGATTAAGAGGTACAGGTCTGTGACTCATCAGTCTTACACAATTCACAGTGCTCACCATAACACATACCCTCCCCAACATCCATCACCCAGCCACCCCATCCCTCTCACCCCCCAACACTCCAGAAACCCTCAGTTTGTTTCCTGAGATTAAGAATTCCTCATATCAGTGAGATCATATGATACATGTCTTTCTCTGATTGACTTCTTTCACTTAGCATAATACCCTCCAGTTCCATCCACGTTGTTGCAAATGGCAAGATTTCATTCTTGGTTTTTTTTTTTGATTGCTGCATTATATTCCATTGTGTATATATATATATATATATATATATATATATATATATATATATACTACATCTTCCTTATCCATTCATCTGTTGATGGATGTCTTGATTCTTTCCATAGTTTGGTTATTGTGGACATTGCTGATATAAATATCAGGGTACATGTACCCCTTTGGATTGTTACATTTTATCTTTGGGGTAAATATCCAATAGTGCAGTGCTCGGTTGTACAGTAGCTCTATTTTCAACTTTTTGAGGAACCTCCATACTGTTTTCCAGAGTAGCTGCATCAGCTTGCATTCCCACCAACAGTGTAGGAGAGTTCCCCTTTCCCCGCATCCTCGCCAACATCTGTCATTTCCTGACTTGTTAATTTTAGCTATTCTGACTGGTGTGAGGTGGTATCTCATTGAGGTTTTGATCTGGATTTCCCTGATGCCAAGCGATTTTGAACACTTTTTCATGTGTCTGTTGGCCATTTGGATGTCTTCTTTGGAAAAATGTCTGTTCATGTCTTCTGCCCATTTCTTGATTGGATTATTTGTTCTTTGGGTGTTGAGTTTGATAAGTTCTTTATAGATTTTGGATACTAACCCTTTATCTGATATGTCATTTGCAAATATCTTCTCCCATTCTGTTGGTTGTCTTTTGGTTTTGTTGACTGTTTGCTGTGCAAAACCTTTTTATCTTGATGAAGTCCCAGTAGTTCATTTTGCCCTTGCTTCCCTTGCTTTTGGCGATGTTTCTAGGAAGAAGTTGCTGTGGCTGAGGTCGAAGAGGTTGCTGCCTGTGTTCTCTGTTAGGATTGTTATGGACTTCTGTCTCAAATTTAGGTCTTTAATCCATTTGGAGTCTATTTTTGAGTGTGGTGTAAGGAAATGGTCCAGGTTCATTCTTCTGCATGTGGCTGTCTAATTTTCCCAACACCGTTTGTTGAAGAGACTGTCTTTTTTCCATTGGACATTCTTTCCTGCTTTGTCGAAGATGAGTTGACCATAGAGTTGAGGGTCTATTTCTGGGCTCTCTATTCTGTTCCATTGATCTATGTGTCTGTTTTTATGCCAGTACCATACTGTCTCGAGGATGACAGCTTTGTAATAGAGCTGGAAGTCCGGAATTGTGATGCCGCCAGCTTTGCTTTTGTTTTTCAACATTCCTCTGGCTATTCGGGGTCTTTTCTGGTTCCATACAAATTTTAGGATTATTTGTTCCATTTCTTTGAAAAAAGTGGAAGGTATTTTGATAGGGATTGCATTGAATGTGTAGATTGCTCTAGGTAGCATTGACATCTTCACAGTATTTGTTCTTCCAATCCATGAGCATGGAACGTTTTTCCATTTCTTTGTGTCTTCCTCAATTTCTTTCATGAGTATTTTGTAGTTTTCTGAGTGTAGATTCTTTGCCTCTTTGGTTAGATTTATTCCTAGGTATCTTATGGTTTTGGGTGCAATTGTAAATGGGATCGACTCCTTCATTTCTCTTTCTTCTGTCTTGTTGTTGGGGTATAGGAATGCCACTGATTTCTGTGCATTGATTTTATATCCTGCCACTTGACTGAATTCCTGTATGAGTTCTAGCAATTTTGGGGTGGAGTCTTTTGGATTTTCCACATAAAGTATCCTATCATCTGGAAAGAGTGAGAGTTTGACTTCTTCTTTGCCGATTTGGATGCCTTTTATTTCTTTTTGTTGTCTGATTGCTATGGCTAGGACTTCTAGTACTCTGTTGAATAGCAGTGGTGAGAGTGGACATCCCTGCCATTTTCCTGACCTTAGGGGAAAAATTCTCAGTTATTCCCCATTGAGAATGATATTGGCTGTGGGTTTTTCATAGATGGTTTTTATGATATGGAGGTATGTACCCTCTATCCTTAAACTCTGAAGAGTTTTGATCAAGAAAGGATGCTGTTCTTTGTCAAATGCTTTTTCGGCATCTATTGAGAGGATCATATGGTTCTTGTTCTGTCTTTGATTAATGTATTGTAGCACATTGATTGATTTGCAGTTGTTGAACCAAACTTGCAGCCCAGGAATAAATCCCACTTGGTCATGCTAAATAATCCTTTTAATGTACTGTTGGATCCTATTGGCTAGTATTTCGGTGAGAATTTTTGCATCCATGTTCATCAGGGATATTGGTCTGTAGTTCTCCTTTTTGATGGGGTCTTTGTCTGATTTGGGGATCAAGGTAATGTTGGCCTCATAAAATGAGTTTGGAAGTTTTCCTTCCATCTCTATTTTTTAGAACACTTTCAGAAGAAGAGGTATTAATTCTTCTTTAAATGTTTAGTAGAATTCCCCTGGGAAGCCGTCTGGTCCTGGGCTCTTGTTTATTGGGATATTTTTGATTACAGCTTCAATTTCCTTAGTGGCTATGGGTCTGTTCAGGTTTTCTATTTCTTTCTGGTTCTGTTTTGGTAGTTTATACATCTCTAGGAATGCACCCATTTCTTCCAGATTATCTAATTTGCTGGCATATAGTTGCTCATAATATGTTCTTATAATCGTTTGTATTTCTTTTGTGTTAGTTGTGATCTCTCCTCTTTCATTCATGATTTTATTTATTTGGGTCCTTTCTCTTTTCTTTTTGATAAGTCTGGCCAGGGGTTTATCAATCTTGTTAATTCTTTCAAAGAACCAGCTCCTAGTTTCATTGATCTGTTCTATTCTTTTGGTTTCTATTTCCTTGATTTCTGGTCTGATCTTTATTATTTCTCTTCTCCTGCTGGGTTTAGGCCTTATTTGCTGTTATCTCCAACTCCTTTACGTGTCGGGTTAAGTTGTGTGTTTGAGACCTTTCTTGTTTCTTGAGAAAATCTTGTATTGCTATATACTTTCCACTTAGGAATGCATTTGCTGCATCCCAAAGATTTTGAACAGTTGTGTTTTTATTTTCATTTGTTTCCATAAATTTTTTAAATGCTTCTTTAATTTCCTGGTTGACCCATTCATTCTTCAGTAGGATGCTCTTTAGCCTCCAGGTATTTGAGTTCTTTCCAACTTTCCTGTCGTGATTAAGTTCTAGTTTCAAAGCACTGTGGTCCAAAAATATGCAGGGAATGATCTCAATGTTTGGTACCAGTTGAGACCTGATTGGTGACCCAGGATGTAATCTATTCTGGAGAATGTTCCATGGGCATTAGAGAAGAATGTGTATTCTGTTGCTTTGGGATGGAATGTTCTGAATATATCTGTGAAATCCATTTGGTCCAGTGTGTCATTTAAAGTTTTTATTTCCTTGTTGATCTTTTGCTTAGATGATCTGTCCATTTCAGTGAGGGGGGTGTTAAAATCCCCCACTATTATTGTATTGTTGTCAATGTATTTCTTTGCTTTTGTTATTAATTGGCTTATGTAAGCGGCTGCTCCCATGTTAGGGGCATAGATATTTACAATCGTTAGATCTTCTTGTTGGATAGACCCTTTAAATAAGATATAGTGTCCTTCTTCATCTCTTATTATAGTCTTTGGTTTGAAATCTAATTTGTCTGTTATAAGGATTGCCACCCCAGCTTTCTTTTGGTGTCCATAGCATGGTAAATGGTTTTCCACCCCCTCACTTTCAATCTGGAGATGTCTTTAGGTCTAAAATGAGTCTCTTGCAGACAGCATATCGATGGATCTTGCTTTTTTAATCAATCTGATATCCTGTGTCTTTTGATTGGGGCATTTAGCCCATTTACCTTCAAAGTTACTATTGTAAGATATGAATTTATTGCCATTGTATTGCCTGTAACGTGACTGTTACTGTATATTGTCTGTGTTCCTTTCTGGTCTATGTTACTTTTAGCTTCTCTCTTTGCTTAGAGGATCTTTTTCAATATTTCTTGTAGGGCTGGTTTCATGTTTGCATTATTCTTTTAGTTTGTGTTTGTCCTAGAAGCTTTTTATCTCTCCTATTTTCAGTGACAGCCTAGCTGGATATAGTATTCTTGGCTGCATATTTTTCTCGTTTAGTGCTCTGAATATATCATGCCAGTTCTTTCTGGCCTGCCAGGTCTCTGTGGATAGGTCTGCTGCCAATCTAATATTTCTACCATTGTAGGTTATAGACTTCTTGTCCCAAGCTGCTTTCAGGATTTTCTCTTTGTCTCTGAGACTTGTAAGTTTTACTATTAGATGTTGGGGTGTTGACCTATTTTTATTGATTTTGAGAGATGTTCTCTGTACCTCCTGGATTTTGATGCCTGTTTCCTTCCCCACATTAAGGATGTTCTCTGCTATAATTTGCTCCAGAAACCTTCTGCCCCCCTCTCTCTTTCTTCTTTTTCTGGGATCCCAATTTTTCTAATATTGTTTCATTTTATGGTATCACTTATCTCTCAATTTCTGTCCTCTTAATCCAGTTGTTGTTTATCTGTATTTTTCTTAGCTTCTTTATTCTCCATCATTTGGAAAATCAGCCAGGAGCCTGGCTAAGTAATCTGCTCCAGTTTGCTCTTGGTAGCTTTTGTTCCCTGCAAGCTTTCCATACAGCTTTGGAGGACAAGTGTGAAATGGCAGCCTCCCAATCTCTGCCCTGGAGGAGACGAGAACCCGGGAGCCCCAGAGAAAAGCAGTCAATCACTCCTGTCTCCCCTGTCTCTGGCCGCACTCAGTGCTCACCCGGCCTGTGACCAAGTGTTTCTATCTCTGGCACATGACCCCGTTTGGAGTCCTGAAACCAGCAGATCCCTGCAGTGTGCTCCCGTGCCACTTCTCCTGGGGGAGGAAGGGGAGTCTCCCCAGATCTGCCGCTTGTTGGGTCCCTGCTCGAAGAGTAGTGACCCAGCTGTGCCATGGATCACGGTTTATGGCAACCCCGAGCTGCGAGCCCACTCCTCGTCTCCATCTCTGCTGCCGGCTTCCCCGCTCCGATACCTGGGAGCTCTGCTGCACTCAGGCAGCCCTGGTCTTTCTGTGACCCCGAGGGCCACACTGTTGCACGTGGGTTCCGCCCCCCCCCCCCCCCCCACTTAGCCACTGGAGCGACGTCCCTCAGCAGAGCAGACTTCTAAAAGTTCCGATTTTATGCTCCGCTCTCTATCACTTGCCAGTAGCAGCTGATGGAGGCCCCCTCCCCCGCTGTCTATCTATTGCCTCGGGTTCACTTCTCCGTACATCCTACTTTCCAGAAAGTGGTCACTTTTCTGTTCAGAGAGTTGCTGCTATTCTTTTCTTAGATCTCCTGTTGAGTTCATAGGTGTTCAGAATGATTTGATCCCTATTTAGCTGAATTCCTGGGACCAGATGAAATTTAGGTCTCCTACTCCTCTGTCATCTCGCTCCTCCTCCCCGACAGGATATTTTTCCCTCGGAATTTATGGCTTGTGTGTGGCCTTTGTCTTGATGACTGAACTTGGTTTCCCTGATTTTGATCTCTGGTGTTCTAAAGACTTTGGTTTTAACTTGCTGTCAGGCTCTTGGCTGCAAGTTGTTTTCTAGGGCTGTGTGGTGTTCCCAAGCTTAGGGTCTTGGATCTATGCTTAGTCAGTGAGACTTCCTTCTTGCACAAAACCTTCTCTGACCTGTGTCTCCCTCCCCCTGCTCTCAGTACACATAGCCCTTTTAGACTGGTATAGTTTCTTATAAGTAGTATGACACTTAATTACTACAACATTATTGAATTAAATGAAGTGGTTGATACTTATTATAAGCCCTGGAATAGGAGTACCTGGTTTTAAATTGCATCTTCACCTCTAAAAGCTGTTTGATTTGGGGAAAATGACTCCACTCCTTCAAACCTGAGTTTCTTCACTTGTACAATAAAAATAAATTCATCAATCTTGTAGAATCATTGTAAAGTTTAAAGAAGGAAGCAAGGAACACAGTGCTTGGCATTCATCACAGTCATTAAACTGTACTTGTTATATTTACCTTGTGACTATAACCTCATTGAATTTCCTTCTTTATACGATACATGAGTATTACCTTGTGCAATAACATTGCATTGAGTGCCTTTCTGTATAAAATAAGGTGATGCTTTTAGTGACTGAAACTGGTAACAAAACTTACAGATGACAAAGTATCCTTATGTGGATAACATTCCCATAGAAACCCGAAAGGTGGGTGAGGTTTTCCCGGTTCTCTAGATGAAGAAACTGAGCCAGGAGAGAACTGTCATCACTAAGGAGGAGTTGGGGACAGATTGTAAGCCAGCATCCATGTCTCTTTAATCTTGGTCCTGTGCTTTTTGTACTGCATGACACTAAATGCTGGAGGAGCCTGCCTAGAGGAACTCACTCATCTCCTTTCTTCAGGCCAATATACACAAATGGTCTCATGATTTCCTTTCATTTCCCTTAATGCATTATAAACATTACTGATGTGCTGTTTTATGTCCTTCTCAGCTGTATTTCTGAGCCTTTTTGCATGCTGCATTTCATTTCATCATCTCTTGTCTCTATTTCCAAATGCAGCTATTTGTTCAGCCTGGTTTTGCTCTGTGAGGTGTTATTTACAATACCTACTAATTTAATCCTTGTTCAGGGAAAACTGAGGAGCAATTTGCATACTTTTTCAGATCGTTGAGAATTCAAGCCTGGAAGAACTCACTTAGGACTAGAATCCTGCTCTTTATTTGATCAGTGCTCTATGTATATATGCCATATATACATATATCTCCCTGACTACAAAACAGAAATAGGTAAGCATCATTCACAAAATGGTGATTGACTGCAAGCACTGTTCACCATACACCTGATATAAACCATAATCCTTATTCACAGACTCAGAGCCAATAATGTGTGACAGGATCTGAAAATAGCAAAGCTAAAATGGAGGTGATCCAGCTATCCCTCTGGACACCGCAGAGAAAACTGACTCCAGATAGTTGCGAGGAGTCACTTATCCCACATGTGGCATATGGGGCTGAACCGGAACCCATGGCAAGCAGAATCCACATCCACTCCAACCCATCCCCCTACCTTCCAGGAAAACATCCTTTTGAGTAGTTGGGTTTTGACTTCATTCTTGTATGATTTTCCTGCCTGTGTCTCCATCTAGGTGCAGTTGGAGTTTTATTAAAGAGAAAGGCAATCCTGACACTCATTTCAAGTACGTTTTCAGTTGTAACACATCCCTCAGGACCAATTTCATTTAGAAGCTCCACATTGATGAAGTACTTCAATCAGGTCATGGAATTTAACGTTTGATTCAAATATATATTTATTTAATTAGAACTAGCATACCTTTATGGGAAGAGCCTAGCCTTTAGAAAAATTTTTAATTTCTGATCTCTGGGGTTGGCTACTACTAATGAAGCCAGCATTCAGGCAGCCATCTTGTCAGTTGGATGAAAGAAAGACCTTAGAAGTTATGGACCCCAGACATGGCCAGACCTGCCAAGGGACATGGAGGCCTAGGCTCAAGAGACAGAAGCATTTGCTTATCATCAAAGGAACCAGTGGGACAGGTAGTTAATCAGCACTACCCTAAAGACCTAATGAAATCTTTAAAGACTAAACATATTTTTCAGATTCCAAGTCCTTGGAGATGGAAAAGACCTGCAGGGGGCTAGACCAAGTGGCATCAGAACACATGGTAGCATGACTTCATGGGCCTCCAATTCAAGGTGTCTACCTTTTCTTCTGAGACCCCTGTCCCAAATTTGCCCATAAAAACCCTCACTTACAAGCCATGGGGGAGTTCGGGACTTGTTGAGCTTTAGCTCCCGGTTTTCCTGGGTGGCGTCACATCAATAAATAGCATATCTTCTTTCACTGCCAAAGTGCACTGTCAGTTTTCATTGGCTTGCTGAGCATCAGGCATAGGAACTCTCCTTCAGTTCTGTTACACCAACAAAACTGGTGTTTGCTACCATCTTTTGCACATTATCAGGCACTCTACCAAATACTTTCTATGAGTTAGGTCAGTGAATTGTCAGGATAAGGCTCTAACTTGTGATTCTGGACAAGTCACCTGACTTCTCTGTGATTAGTGCCACTCGGAAAAGTAGGGATATTGAGACCTGCCTTTCTTTAGTAGGAATTGGTGAAGGTAAAATGAAATGATTTCTGTATAATGCAATTGAATGGTATTCGGTGGCTTAAATAAGACATTATTTTTTTTTTACTTCTGTTATTTAAAAAAAATGTTATCAGTAACTGACAAGCCAATTTATACCAACAGTATCTCCTGTTCATTTTATATATTTTCTAGGCTTTATAACTTTGATCATGTTAGATTTTCTACCTAGAACATTCATCCACTTTTCTATGAGGATGTCTGTGAATCTATTCAGTACTTCAAATCCCAATTCAAATGCCCTTGTTCTTGAAGATTTTTTGATTTTCCAAACAAGGTAATTTCTTTTTCCTTTGAACATTCATTGCTTTTTAATCTCTGCTGTGACTATTGTTTTCTATTTTGAATTACTGCTATTTGTGTTCCTCTTTTATTTGTTCTTGTAGACAGTGAACCCCTCAAGGCCAAACTTATGCCAGGTATATATTTTTATCTCTCTCCCTGGATTAGAAAACAGGACATTAAGATTCGCAGTAAGTGCTTGATAGTCATTGCTGAATGATTTGCCACTTTATCTAGTACCAGTAAGGGGTTACGGGACAGCACGATTTTTTCTGACTACTGGTTTTGAGATAAAATAAAACAGATGCAGTGTTCAATAAGACTTTGATGTTTGTTAAAGCTCTGTCATTTGGCAGTTGCCTGGGGGACATGGGAGTTTTGTCTTTGGAATACTTCTTCCTGTAGTCCTGAAAAGGGCCACATTAGGGAGTCATTTTAGTTATGCAAATGTGTGAGAAAACTGCTTGGAACTGAGAGGTTTAGTATTTTCATTAGTCATGCAAATTGGGTTCATTAGCAAGATGGTGCCCCTGCTGAGTCAGGTAAATTTATCATGTGTATTTTGCTTTCTCCCCTAAATGTGGATTTAGAGAGCAGTGTCTACTAAGTGTTGTTTCTTTTAGGGAAATGTTTCTTTTTCTTTTTTTTTTTTTAAAGATTTTATTTATTTATTTGAGAGAGAGAGAATGAGAGATAGAGAGCATGAGAGGGAAGAGGGTCAGAGGGAGAAGCAGACTCCCTGCTGAGCAGGGTGCCTGATGCGGGACTCGATCCCGGGACTCCAGGATCATGACCCGAGCCGAAGGCAGCTGCTTAACCAACTGAGCCACCCAGGCGCCCCGGAAATGTTTCTTTTTTGTCCAAAAATTAGCAAGAGAAGCTCTGAGGCAGAGTTTTGGAAGATGACAGAAGGAGGTGTAGGCTCAGTTTTGCTCTGCAGCATTCTAAGGGACCAGTTGGTGGCCCTGTCCCACCCACCCCGATCTGTTCTATCCACAACCCACAGGGGATAATTTTCAGTAAAAAAAAAATCCCTGATGCTGAGGGAAAAACAAAAACAAAAACTATTGAATACTTTGTGTGCCTTATTTGGGCCAGAAGGGATTGGCAGGGGAGGGTGTGGCCCTTGCCTCCCAGCCTGAGAGATTGCTTGCTGCTAGTTGTGCTCTTAAGGGAAATGCTTTCCCTGACGTGGAAATATTTTTGTTGGGGAAAGTGGTATCAAGAAGATAACTTCAAGGCTTTTCCTTAGAGTAAGCAAAACTGGAATGCCCAATGCTTTATGGGGGTGGTGGGGGAAAGAAAAAGTCCAGAGGATTTAAGGATTTTCCAGGGATTGATAATCCTCCTTCCAAATGTGAGATGGCTTTTGTCAGCTCTGGAAAGCAACAGAATAGAATGAGTTTCAACTCAGCATCAGGCATTGTGGCCAATGTTCTCTCCTCTGGAGTCCTGGGGAGATGGCACAAAGAGTGATGTCGTTTTGGAATGTAGGTGAGGTCCGGAGCCGACCACCAGAAAAGAATTCTTGAGACGTCTTTGGTGCAAAGTGGTGGCTTTATTAAGTACAGGGACAGGACCCGTGGGCAGAAAGAGCTGCTGCCCCAGGGTTGTGAGGGGTGGCTGATTATATACTTGGGAGTTGAGGGTAAGGAAAAAGGGAGGTTTTCAAAAGAATTTTTTGTATGCTAAAGAGGACCTACAAGATATTGGAGGCCTTCCCATTGTCAAGCTAAGATTGTTTTTCCCTCTAGTAAAGCATTAACATTAAGACAGTTGGGAATTTCCTTCTGGAAGTTTGGTCATTAATACGAATGCTTTTTTTTCTTGTAAACTACTAAGACATTTGTAAACTGAGGGAGACTCCAGTCTTGCTGGATGGTGATCTCTATTAGTTAACCATTTGTGTGTTTTGTCATTGTGGTTGCTGTTTTCCTTTCCCTTAGCTTTAGGGTAGCCAGGAGTGCCTGAGGAATGTCACACAGATCCCACCTGGGAGTGGGGGGAGGAGGGGTTTGTGGGGGTGTCAGCTTGTGCTTTGTCCTCGGCTTGCCTTCTGTTCCCTCATCAAGAGGACAGAGGAGAAAAGCCAGAGAGCAAACTTCCAGGGAATGTGGGGCTTCACACTCCTACATGGGGCCACCACTGCCAGTGCATCTGGATATTTGTTTTTGCAACTATGGTCATATTTTCTGGGACTGTGACTATCATTTATTTCAAGTGTTCCTCAGTAGAGCCTAAAAAGCAAAGGCAAAATCAGTGAATTTTAAATCTTATTGTTCCAGATATAGAAACCTTTTATAGAACAACAAAAAAGCAAATAAACAAACAACCCCTCATCACCAGCAGCAAAATAACTAAACCCACCCAAAGGATCATGACCTTGGAAAAGAAATGGATGGTTTCTCATATTCATGCTAGATATCTATGGTACTTAGTATTAACATTTATCTCTTATTCGCTTTTGTTAAATATCTATCAACTTTCTTTCAATAAATGTTGTATTTTTTTCTGAAAAGTACTGTACCATACTGTCTCTAACCTTCACCCCATCATTTTTTGAACAAGTATCATGTTACAGGAAAGAGATCAAGGTTCTAGTCTTAGCTCAGCTATTGTGCCAAGTATTTTATACCCCCCTTTTTTTTCACTGAATGTCCCTAACACGCCTGTGAAGTTCGCTTTGTTAGTGACATTTTATGGTTGAGGCAACCGAAGCTTAATGGCATTCAGTAATTCTGTGCAGACTGAGTACATAAATGGCTGAGCTGGGCCCAAAGCCAAGTCTATTGGCTGCCATAGAACATGTTCATAACCCTTGTGCTTTACACCTCCTGGGTAAGAGCACTTTTCACTCCAGCTTCTGTGATTCTAGGATGATCGTGAGAACATCTTGGCGCCGGAGGGTTTTCTGCTCTCAACCCAAACTTTGTGTCACATTTTTGGATCTTTCTTTAACCAATTATGAATGTTTTGATTCATAAAAGTCATTCATAGTTTTGACTTTTGGGGGAGAAATTTGTATTTTGAATAGATACCTCTTAAGGATGATGATTGCTATGTGATGAAATCTAAAAAATTAGAATAGCTAAGCCTTTGTACATTAGGAAAGTACATAATTATCTTCAGGAAAATGAACTAATATGTTTGGGAAAATCCAAATACACCATTAATGTTATTCTTGACACCAGATATTTATTGTTATGTAGACACCATTGTGCTTTACTTCTCTGAAGATCATCTTTGAGGAATGTAATAGTGTTTAGACCTAACAGTATTTTGCCAAAATGGTGTGAATCAAAGGTCCACATTATTTACCTTAAGTACAAAAAATAAAAGTTTTTGCTTTCTGCCAGTTTTTTAAAAGATATGATCATTCAGCATCTACTTTGTAGTATTTTTTAAAAAGATTTATTTATTTTAGAGAGAGAGCAGGAGCAGGAGGGGCAGAGAGAGAGAGCAGCTCAAGCAGACTCTGCACATGGGGCTTGATCCCAGGACCCTGAGATCACTACCTGAGCTGAAACCAAGAGTCTGTGCCACTGTGCCACTCAGGTGCCCCTACTTTGTACTATTTAATGACAAAAATAGAAGAAAGAATAATACAATAATACTGAAAACAATAACAGCAGTGAACATCTGTTGAAGGCTTATGATATGTCAAGCTCTGTATTAGTGGTTTATATGTGTTATTCCATTTCATTTTTATAGCCTCTCTAAGAGATAGGGGCTACTGGAACAATTTTACAGTTAGACCAAATTTTTAAAGATTATTAGCTTGCTCAAATTCATGCAGGTTAGAAGTGACAATTCCAGGTTTTTCCACAGCCCATGATTTTAGCCATTAGGCATATTGCCTTCAATAGAGAAAGTGAAAATACGATCAAAAGATTGTGTGGTACTTTGTCATTGGGCTGCCATCTTGAAATTAAATGTTAAGTGGAAACTTCACTTGGAAATATTTTCAATATTTAAAATACATTTAATACAAATTTGGGCTGTGTTAACGTCATTGGTCATATATTGAGACTACCATAAGTATTTGTAAATTGAATTATGAAAAAAATGGGGAAAGACCTTTTTTGTCAATATGAAAAGTGAAGCAAAGGGAAAGAGGGAAAGAAGGAAAGGCATAGAGAAAAAATATTTTCTCCCTTACCTTGTATATTGTGGGCAACGACATCTACATTCAATTTTTACAAAGTTTGCATTTCATCCTTGGTTTATGTTGTATTGTGATCACGTGGAATACCTATTTATGTTGTTTGAAATTAATGTATAAATCATACCTCCTAATTTGACATCAACTATAGTAATAGTAATAGTAATAGTTGATGGAAAATAATAATACTCTGGATGCCTTGTTAAGATTATTTCCAATTATCCAAACTCCTACCAGGGAGCTACGCCTAGCTTTGTTTTACAGATGAGGTTAGGTAATTTGTAGAAGTATCCAGAACAAATGAGTAGTAGAACTGAACTGGGATTTAACACTGCTTTAGAAGAAGCCTAGCTTCCTTCTAGTGCACATTGCTGCTCCACAGAGAAAGGCCAGCGTCACCCCTGGAAGGGGATAGACATCTTTGAAGAGCACCCAGATCTTTTTGAACAATTGTGTTAATAATCCAGCAATTCACACTTTTCCAAATTGTTAGGCTCCCCTTGGATGCAGTCAAAGCTTTTAGGAGGCTTAAGCCTGAGGCTGCCTGCTCTTTGTTGCTCATTACAGAGCTCCATTTCCCCTGGGTTCAGTTTATCCATGGATGCTTCATGCTCCCTGGCCATACCCACCCTGGGCCAGTGGGCAGCCCGCCAGCCAGTTGCTGCTGCTTTGCCTTTGTCAGCTCTTCTTCCAGACTGTACGCTGAGATCCCCCTTGTGGGTTTTTTTCTCCCCCTTTGTGTTTTTAACAATTTTATGAAGAGGATGATTATTTTTAGTACAACAAAATGTGTAGAATTGGCATTCTTTGGAAATTAAAAATCTCATATTTTTTCCCCAAAGAAAATGACCTTTTAGAGAGGCAAGGACATGCTCATCTCATTGCTCAGACTTTAAGTTGACTATACGTATATACAAGCTATGGGGCAAAGGAGAACTCGAGTCAAATTCCAGGAAATCCAGACATATATTCAATACATTTTTTTTAATGTGCCAGACATTATTCAAAGTGCTAGAAACATAGCAACTGAGCAAAACAAACAGAATTCTGATCTCCATGGAGAGTATGCCTAATGAGAGAAACATACAATAAGCACATAAGAAAATAAATTCACAATATCATGTCAGATAATAATAAGTACTATAAAAATATATCAGAGTTAAGTGGATATAGGATGATGGTTGCAAATGTTACATCGGTGGTCAGAGAATGCCTTATTTTTTGATTGGCAGCTTCTGTAATCAAGAGTTATATATGAAATTATTGTTTTCCAAATGTTAGGTTAAGTATCACAAAAAATGAGGGAAGAGAGTATCTCACAGTTTTTGAACCAGTTCCTCACTTCTGACTTGATTGTAAGGGTTTTTCAGAGCTCTTGCATTTTTTTCCTGTCTTGCACCCAACCTACTTTCCAGAATAGTTTGTATTAGTTCCGCTGCAGGGCTTTCTTATACATTTTTCTCGGGGGATGGGTTTCATATGTAAAACTACTTCCCTAGACCAAATATGCATTTCACACAGAAAGAAAATGAGCTCCACAGCGGAGAAATAACTTCACCAAGGATGCCTGTGCTCCTAGGGGCCAAGGAAGCCCAAGGTTGAGGTCCCGTCCATCCGTGATCTATGGTCGGCCCCTGGTCCTGGGGTAGCCAACCCTCCCGCACTGAGAGGAACCCGGAGCGCCAGGGAGGCAATCTAGTTTTCCCTGACTGGGGAGGGCTGAGTCCCCAGCCCCAGCCAGAGTTAACCAGCAGCTTTTATCAGAACTTTCTTCCCTGGGGCTCAGCACTCCGCTCGCCCCAGGCTGCAATTCAGACGCCTACCAGCCAGAACAGAAGCACAAAGAAATGCCTAACGCAGAACAAAGCAAGGGTCAGAGGGGAATAGGCCTGGGGCCCGTGGCCCATACTTCTGATTTCTGTGATCCTCCAGAGTGCCTGAGCTGGCTGCGCCGCTGCACACAGAGCACTGCCTCTCAAAGAGGCTCCTGCGAGCGCGGGACGCGGTGCCTGCCGCGCTGCGCCCCGCCCTCCAGTGATGAATCGCTATTCATCCTTTCTTCTTGGGGCCGCTATTATTTTGTGACTGCCTCGGTGTTTGGCTGAACTGTCACAATTCCTCCCTGACTTCTTTTTTTGCCTTCTGAATACAGAAGAAGAGGAGTGGGTAGGGGGAGGCTCCGCTGGGGAGCCTCCGCTGGGGAGCCTCCGCCCCCTTTCGGTAAGGTCTCCCCCCGCCCCCCGCCCCGCCCCCGGAGACCACGCCGGGCACGCCTGAGGGGAGCTTGCGGGATCCACTAGCGCCACAATAGGCAGGCAGTGAATGATTTTCTGAACTAGGAGCGCAGGTAAATAAGAAAGGAACTTGGAAGAGATGCAGCAAGCAGGAGTGGGAGTTATCCTGGATTTCCTTCCCCTTTCTGTTCTTAATCATCTTTTCTGTATCCCCTCACTGAGGATGCTAATATTGTGAATAACAGGGCGGTCCAGGAGAAGACTCAGTGGAGACTCCGTAAAAGGAAATGTAATCTGGGGTGAAAAATGGCTTCCCTTTTACTCTCTCTCTCTCGCGCGCGCGCGCATGTGTGTGTGTGCGCGTGCGCCCGAATTAATGCAGTGTATTAAAAACAGGACAAACACTGAGCTTGGACCACAGCCCGTTCTATGAAAGTCTTGGCTCAGCCACTAGCTTACTGTGGGTCTTATTGTGGGTAATTCAGCACCACCCTGCGGGGTTGAGTGCTTCTGTAAAAAGTAAAGAACAGTTCGACTAATAGGAAGGATCTCTAGGCCTCTTTACAGTTTTAAAATTTCACTCTCAATTATAATTTTAAAAAGTCACATTTCGAGATGGTAGCTGGGAGGTGACATCATAAATCTAGACAGAGTAAGGTGGTGTGATTCGAAAAGCATTGAAATCATTGCATTCTTTAAAGTACATATTTTTACATACACACGTACACACAAGTGTACACAGACAAGAATACACACATTTTCATATACACACAGTCATTTTCAAGTGCCTGAAATTCTATCATTAAAGCCACTCGTGAATCCCAATTCTAACAGCTTGTGACTGTGGCCTTCTTAGCATTGCTTAAGCTCTGCAAGACTCTGTTTTTCTTTCTTTTTTTCTCTTCGTGATGGGAAGAAATATTGCCTGCTTTATAACTTTGTTAGAGGATTTAAATGAGAAAACTTATATAATGCTAGTTCTTTTTGCCTGAAAGATAAGAACACTTGGGTGTCATCATCTGGTCTCAAAATCATTGGAATTTGAGAGGAAACTGTGATGGGTGATTATGCCATTTCCCCAAAGTCATTAGGAACTTGAAGATTTTTTTAAGCTTGTCTTTCACACACCTGTATTGGCTAGATCACAGAACATGGGCTTGTCTTCATGAGGGAAGTTATCTGTGTCAACCTTCAATTCCTCCTACTGATGTTATCACTGCCTTACAAATGTCTGTTACTTGCTCGCACTGGAAGGTGCATAGTAATGACAACACTGACCTGAAAGCTTCTAGAGGCTCTTTCTTCCACACTGGCCTTCCAACATGATTGGTATCCATCGATGTCGGTCCAGGATTTCACTGCTGAAAGTGTACACAACTGGAAAAAAACAAAAACAAACAAACAAAAAACCCCCAGAGGTTTCTGGTTTGTTCCTTCAGGGTTAATTTTCTAGATTGAACATCAGTAACTCGGAGTGTCCCGTCTTTTTTGGAATTCAGAAGTCAGGAGGAGCAGAAATTGAGGTACACTCTGATACAGATGGAGGTTTTCTGCAATCTTCCAAATGTAGAGTCTTGAATGTTTTACTCCATGCCTCAATTTATAACTCATGAGGCTTACTTTTCAGGCAAATGCCCCACAGCAGAGGTGCAGTGGGCTGCTGATTCTTAACAAGATGGAGCTGGTCATAGGAACACGTGGACACATACAAGCTGTGATATTAGAGCTCCCTTGACTAGAATTCTCTCCATCATTTCCTTTCTGTGTAACCTCAGGCAAGGTACATACGCAATCAATCCGACTCTCAGTTTTTTCTTTGGTAATCTGAAGAAAGTATCTCTTAATATGATTACTGCATTAAATAGAAAAAAAAAAAAAAACCTTGCAGAACATACCTAGTACAGTGTCCCTTTAATCACAGGTATGAGTTCTGTATTCTCGGTGCTGTATACCCACTGCTTCCTGGTGAATGAAATGTGACCACACATCAACATGCAGTGTCGGCCAAGATATCAGAATCTTTCCCATAGTTCAGGAACCAGAGTGAAGGACAATGAACACTCTCGTATTTTTTCTTCTTTTTTTCAAGGAAGAGGACATTTGTGTGCGGTTCAGCTGTAAAGATTGCATTTGTGATGTTTCCTATTGTTATGCTGGCTAACCTCCAGGATCTTATCTTCAAAAAATCAGTTCAACAAGGGTCCAAATTGACCAGATCAGCCAAGTATGGAACAGGGAAATTTGCTTTCCTCTTAAGGTAGTGGCCCCCGGACAGGGGCCATGCAGCAGAATGTTTATCGACTGAGGCATTTTTATGAGTTACACTCTTTGTTAAACCCACCATAGTGCTCAGGGGGAGGCTGGTGATTCATTAATTCATTGTGATGATTAGTCCTAATTATTTTAATTACTGCCTTGTCGTCTCAGACCAGCTGGTGCCTGGAAGTGGAGGGTAACTCACCAGCCCTGAGCTTGGCGGGAGCTGCAGAATCCTGGGTGCCCAGACCTGCAGGAGTCATGGACACGGCGTTCAGGAGGGCCTCGCCGCTGCTCTTGGGCCTGGCTTCTCTGTGCTGTTGCCTTAGCTTGTGAGTGGGTCCCTGCCGTTTTGCTCTGTGTGCATCCTTTTCCACCGTGCCTCTTCTAACTTTTCTGGGGAGAAAAGAGCCCTGATAAATGGTGCTTTTCCCTGTCTTAATGGCTCTTAAACTTGGTCTGGCCTTCTAATAACTGTTGATAATAAAAAGATCTATCACTTACTGCACACTACCAAGTGCCACGCTGGGTGTGGACTGCTTTGCTTGTGCAGCCTCTAAGTGTCTCGGTGAGGAAGTGACACTGGGGATTGGATCCCAGGTCACTGACCCTACAATCCTGGGCCCACTGCACACATCAGTCTCTTCCTCTCACACAAGACCTACTGTTCCTTTCTGTGCACATGCAGGCCTCTTATGTGGGACCTTCCCTGCTTCTTGCATCCCTGAACTCTTTTGCTACAATCGATCATTCACACTCTGTCCTGGCTAACAGCCCCTGGCAGCCATCCATGCTGACTCTGCAGGTCAGTGTAGAGTCTGTGGTCAGGCTTCCTTAGGCCAGAGTCTTGCTGCCTGCAGAGCCTGGCTTAGAGAGCCCGGGTCTGTGCCTTCTTGACATGCTCCATCATCTTATGCTGCCTGATCCTTTTCTGCTCAGTGGCCACACAGGGTATTTTCACACATTCCACTTGAATATGTGAAATGCCCTTTAAGTTATTTATACCTTATTTCTCTGGACAGAAGTACATTCCAGAAAAATGCTGAAGCTGTGGCTCATCCCTTAGGAAATGAGCTAATACTCATCAGTATCTCTGATGTAGGGCCAACTTTGGAATCAGAAGTCCCGACACGACACTGGTTGACAACAAAGCAAGGTGTCGCAATAAGGCAATGCTGATATTTGAAAGACTTGACAGAGAAAGAGCAAATGCATCTTGTAGTTAAAATAATTTCTTGAGGAGTCATAACAACCCTGACTGGCTTTTCTTGACCAACTTCCATTCTTACTCACATCTTAGCTTTCCGCTCATTTCCCCAAAGAAGACCTTCCCAGCTCTACACACTATAGGCCACACTGCTTTCTTGCATTCTAAGGATGGTTGAATTGCCTCACACTTAAATTTACTTTTCTTCATGCTTGCTTCCCCAAGTAGGCTGGAAGTTTTGTGAGGCCCAAGGCTCCATCTCGCCATTACTTTGACATTCCCGGCACCAAAAGAGGGGCTGCTTCAGAGTAGGCCTCTGTCCAAATGGTCCCCAAGACTGCAAGTTGTGTGCCCACAGACAGGTCCCTCACTTCTAGGTAACCAGGTCCTCTTGGGGACTCCCAGCCATGGTTGGAGGTCACCTGTACAGCCTGCACGGAAGAAGCAGAATAGGGCTTGGGATGGCGTGAAGTGGGAAGATGGTACGAGTAGAAGAAATGCTGGAAAACCCCACTGGACAAACAGAGAAGCTTCAGGAAGAATGGTGATGCCCAGGAGAAAAGAAAAATGAGAAAGGAGCAAGATGGCAGAGGAGTAGGAGACCTAAATTTCATCTGGTCCCAGGAATTCAGCTGGATAGGGATCAAACCATTCTGAACACCTACAAACTCACAAGAAGATCAAAGAAAAGAATAGCAGCAACTCTCTGAACAGAAAAGCGACCACTTTCTGGAAGATAGGACATGCAGAGAAGTGAATCCGAGGCGATATTCAGGAGGATAGATGGCAGGGGAGGGGGCCTCTGTCAGCCACTACTGGCAAGTGATAGAGCCGCGGAGCACAAAATTGGAACTTCTGGAAGTCAGCTCTGCTGAGGGACATTGCTCTAGTGGCTAAGTGGGGGGTGAAACCCTCACTGGGAGAGTGTCGTCTAAGGACACTTGGGGTCACAGAAAGACCGGGGGTGCCTGAGTGCGGCAGAGCTCCCAGATATCGGTGCGGGGAAGCCGGTTGCAGAGATGGAGCCGAGGCATGGGCTCTCAGCTCGGGGTTGCCATAAACCATGATCTACAGCACAGTCGGGCCACTGTTCTTCCAGCAGGGACCCAACAAGCGACAGATCTGGGGACAGCCCCCTTCCTCCCCCAGAAAGAGCAGCACAGGAGGGCACCACAGGGATCTGCTGGGTTTGAAAACTCCAAGTGGGGTCGTGTGCCAGAGAGAAATGAGAGAGCACGGCAGCCAGAGGACAGGGAGACGGGAGTGACTGACTGCCTTTCTCTGGGGGTGCACTGAGGAATGGGACCCCGAGCTCTTAGCTCCTCCAGGGCAGAGATTGGGAGGCCACCATTTTCACTCTCGTCTCCCAAATCTGTATGGAAAGCTTGCAGGGAACAAAAGCTCCTGAGAGCAAACCCGAGCAGATTACTTAGCCAGGATGCAGCAAGGGCGGGGCAGTTCCACCTCCGGCAAAGACATTTGGGAAACATGGCAATAAGCCCCTCCCCCAGAAGATCAGCAAGAATAGCCAGCCAAGATCAAGTTTACCCGTCAATGAGAACAGCAGAACTCCAGCGCTAGGGGAATACAGCACATAGAATTCATGGCTTCCCCGCCCCCCTGATTCTTTAGTCTTTCAAAGTTAATTTTTTTAATTTTCTTTTTTCTTTTTCTTTTGAATTTTTCTTTTTCCCTTTTTCAACCAACATCTTATCAATCCCCTTTTTAAAAATCTTTTTTATTTTAGAGTCATATTCTATCCCTTCATTGTAGTTAACCTTATTTTTGGTGTGTGTGTGTGTGTGTGTGTGTATATATATATATATATATATAGTTCTCTCCTTAAAATTTTGGGATACAGTTTCTTCTGACAGACCAAAATATACCCTAAATCTCTAGTGTATGGCTTTGTTCTAGTCTTCTGCCCGATCACATTCTCTCCCTTTTTTTTTTAATTTCTCTTTCTTTTTTCCACCAACTTCTTATCAATTCCTTTTATAAAATCTTTTAATATTTTCATCTTTACAGTCATATTCTATCCCTTCATTGTATTTATCCTTATTTTTGTACATATATAAGTTTTTCTTTCTTTAAAATTTTGGGAGGCAGTTTCTTTTAACAGACCAAAATACACCCAAAATCTAGTGTGTGGCATTGATCTGTTCACCAGCCTGATCATATTTGATCATATTCTTTTTTTTTCTTTTTCTTTTTTCTTTCTTTCCCTGGGTTTCAGGTCTCTTTTGATTACCTTAGTATATATTTCTCTGGGGTCATTGTTACCCTGTTAGCATTTTGTTCTCTCATTCATCTGTTCTCCTCTGGACAAAATGACAAGATGGAAAAACTCACCTCAAAAAAAAAAAAAAAGAACAAGAGGCAGTACCAACTACCATGGACCTAATCAATACAGACATTAGTAAGATGTTGGACTAGAGTTCAGAATGATGATTATAAAGATACTAGCTGGACTTGACAAAAGCATGGAAGATACTAGAGAAAACCTTTCTGGAGAAATAAAAGAAATAAAATCTAACCAAGTTAAACTCAAAAAGGCTATTAATGAGGTGCAATAAAAAATGGAGGTTCTAACTGCTAGGATAAATGAGGGAGAAGAGAGAATCAGTGATATAGAAGACCAAATGATGGAGAATAAAGAAGCTGAGAAGAAGACAGATAAACAACTACTGGATCACAAGGACAGATCTTGAGAGATAAGTGATACCATAAGATGAAACAATATTAGAATGATTGGGGTCCCAGAAGAAGAAGAAAGAAAGAGAGGGGCCAAAGGTATATTGGAGCATATTATAGCAGAGAACTTCCCTAATGTGGGGAAGGAAACAGGCATCAAAATCCAGGAGGCACAGAAAACCGCCCTCAAAATCAATAAAAATAGGTCAACACCCTGACATCTAAAACTTACAAGTCTCAGAGACAAAGAGAAAATCCTGAAAGCAGCTTGGGACAAGAGGTCTGTAACCTACAATTGTAGAAATATTAGATTGGCAGCAGACCTATCCACAGAGACTGGGCAGGCCAGAAAGGACTGGCATGATATATTCAGAGTACCAAACAAGAAAAATATGCAGCCAAGAATACTATATCCAGCTAGGCTGTCATTGAAAATAGAAGGAGAGATAAAAAGCTTCCACAACAAACAAAAACTAAAGGAATTTGCAAACACAAAACCAGCCCTACAAGAAATATTGAAAGGGGTCTTCTAAGCAAAGAGAGAGCCTTAAAGTAACATAGACTAAAAAGGAATACAGACCATATACAGTAACAGTCACCTTACAGGCAATACAATGGCACTAAATTCATATCTTTCATAGTTACCCTGAATGTAAATGGGCTAAATGCCCCAATCAAAAGATACAGGCCTTCAGATTGGATAAAAAAAAACAAGACCAATCAATATGCTGTCTGCAATAGACTCATTTTAGACCCAAAGACATCTCCAGATTGAAAGTGAGGGGGTGGAAAACTATTTACCATGCTAATGGACATCAGAAGAAAGCTGGGGTGGCAATCCTTATAACAGACAAATTAGGTTTTAAACCAAAGACTATAATAAGAGATGAGGAAGGACACTATATGCTACTTAAAGGGTCTATCCAACAAGAAAATCTAACAATTGTAAATATCTATGCCCCAAACATGGGAGCAGCCAATTAATAACAAAATCAAAGAAATACGTCGACAACAATACAATAATAGTAGGGGACTTTAACACCCCCCTCACTGAAATGGACAGATCATCTAAGCAAAAGATCAACAAGGAAATAAAGACTTTAAATGACACACTGGACCAAATGGACTTCACAGATATATTCAGAACATTCCATCCCAAAGCAATGGAATACACATTCTTCTCTAGTGCCCATGGAACATTCTCCAGAATTGGTCACATCCTAGGTCACAAATCAGGTCTCAACCACTACCAAAAGATTGGGACCATTCCCTGCATATTTTCAGACCACAATGCTTTGAAACTAGAACTCAATCACAAGAGGAATGTCGGAAAGAACTCAAACACATGGAGGCTAAAGAGCATCCTACTAAAGAATGAATGGGTCAACCAGGAAATTAAAGAAGAATTAAAAAAATTCAGGGAAACAATTGAAAATGAAAACAAAACTGTTTAAAATCTTTGGGATGTAGCAAAGGCAGTCCTAAGAGGAATGTATATAGCAATACAAGCCTTTCTCAAGAAACAAGAAAGGTCTCAAATACACAACCTAACCCTACACCTAAAGGAGCTGGAGAAAGAACAGCAAATAAAGCCTAAACCCAGCAGGAGAAGAGAAATAGTAAAGAACAGAGCAGAAATCAATGAAATAGTAACCAAAAGAACAGTAGAACAGATCAATGAAACTAGGAGCTGGTTCTTTGAAAGAATTAACAAGATTGATAAACCCCTGGCCAAACTTATCAAAAAGAAAAGAGAAAGGACCCAAGTCAACAAAATCATTAATGAAAAAGGAGAGATCACAACCAACACCAAAGAAATACAAACAATTATAAGAACATATTATGAGCAACTATATGCCATAAATTAGATAATTGGGAAGAAATGGATGCATTCCTAGAGATGTATAAACTACCAAAACTGAACCAGGAAGAAATAGAAAACCTCAACAGACCCATAGCCACTAAGAAAATTGAAACTATAATCAAAAATCTCCCAATAAACAAGAGCCCAGGGCCAGATGGCTTCCCAGGGGAATTCTACCAAACATTTAAAGAATACCTATTCTTCTGAAAGTGTTCTAAAAAATAGAAATGGAAGGAAAACTTCCAAACTCATTTTATGAGGCCACCATTACCTTGATCCCAAAACCAAAGACCTCATTAAAAAGGAGAATTACAGACCAATATCCTTGATGAACATGAATGTAAAAATTCTCACCAAAATCCTAGCCAATAGGATCCAACAGTACATTAAAAGGATTATTCACCATGACCAAGTGGGTTCTACCCCTGGGTTGCAAGGTTGGTTCAACATCCGCAAATCAATCAATGTGCTACAATACATTAAAACAAAAGAACAAGAACCATATGATCCTCTCAATAGATGCAGAAAAAGCATCTGACAAAGTACAGCATCCTTTCTTGATCAAAACTCTTCAGAGTGTAGGGATAGAGGGTACATACCTCAATATCATAAAAGCCATCTATAACAAACCCACAGCGAATATCATTCTCGATGGGGAAAAACAGAGCTTTCCCCCTAAGGTCAGGAACACGGCAGGGATGTCCACTCTCACCAATGCTATTCAACGGAGTACTAGAAGTCCTAGCCACAGCAATCAGACAACAAAAAGAAATAAAAGGCATCCAAATTGGCAAAGAAGGAGTCAAACTCTCACTCTTTGCAGATGATAGGGTTCTTTATGTGGAAAACCCAAAGGACTCCACCCCAAAACTGCTAGAACTCATACAGGAATTCAGTCAAGTGGCAGGATATAAAATCAATGCACAGAAATCAGTTGTATTTATATATACCAACAACAAGACAGAAGAAAGAGAAATTAAAGATACAAATATGGTGATCCAAAGGGGTACGTGCACCCGAATGTTTATAGCAGCATTGTCCACAATAGCCAAGCTGTGGAAAGAGCCAAGATATCCATCAACAGATGAATGGATAACGTTATGTGTGTGTATATATATATATATATATATATATATACCACATCTTCTTTATATATATGTGTGTATACACACACACACACACTCCATGGAATATTATGCAGCCATCAAAAAACCTGAAATCTTGCCATTTGGAACAACGTGGATGGAACTAGAGGGTATTATGCTAAGAGAAATAAGTCAGTCAGAGAAAGACATGTGTCATATGACCTCACTGATATGAGGAATTCTTAATCTCTGGAAACAACCTGAGGGTTGCTGGAGTGGTGGGGGTTGGGAGAAATGGGGTGGCTGGGTGATAGATATATGTGCTATGGTGAGTGCTGTGAATTCTATAAGACTGATGAATCACAGACCTATACCTCTGAAACAAATAATACATTATATGTTAAAAAAAGAAACAAAAGATAGTAGGAAGGGAAGAATGAAGTGGGGGAATCAGAGGGTGAGATGAACCATGAGAGACTGTGGACTCTGAGAAACAGACTGAGGGTTCTAGAGGGGAGGGGGTGGGGGGATGGGTTAGCTGGTGATGGGTATTGAAGAGGCCACATATTGAATGGAGCACTGGGTGTTATACAAACAATGAACCATGGAACACTACATCAAAAACTAATGATGTAATGTATGGTGATTAACATAACATAATAAAATAAAGTTAAAAAAATAAAAAGAAAAGAAAATCTCTTGAGGCGCCTGGCTGCTTCAGTCAGTGGAACATGGAACTCTTGATCTCAGGGCTGTGAGTTTGAGCCCCATATTGGGCAAAAGTTTACTTAAAAATAAAATCTTCAAAATATAAAAGAAAAAGAAAAATGAAAAATGAGGAAAAGAGTGAAGGAACCTCTGTTGTTAACACCAGTGGGTGCATCCATACCCTCACGTGTGGAGCATCCCTCGACTGTCTCCTTATGTGGTCTTTTGCTGACCTTGGTGAGAACTCAATGCTGATTTCTCTATCTGAAGACTTTGGTAGCACCTGGCCTGTTTCTTTTCCAAAGATGTTAGATGACAAACAAATGCAGAAAACATGAAGAGCTATCTACATGTAAGAGGTTTTGTATTGAGTTGTACTTCATTTTGATAACCCAACTGAAGTCTGGTTTGCTGGGCTCCGTTTCACACCATGAGGTGTTGGCTACGTACATTTATGAGCCCGATGCTAATAAGACCCAGACTGATCTCATATGCAACTTGCAACCTTCAGCCTGGACCGATAAGCATGATGTGTTGTGCTCATGAGGAACAGATGGTTTAAATTTAAATTCAAATGTTAAAGGGAACACAAAGCTGAAATGAAATTCTTTGAATACTTGAAAAAAACGTTTGATATTTATTAATAATGAAATCAAATTTAATGGAATTCCATTGAACCCTTAAACTGTCCAGTGAGTACAAATTAATGCTGGTTTTTTGATCTTTTTATGTAATTACAGTAATGATTCAGACTTTTCTAGACTGTGGCTTTAGGGAGAAATACTGATAAAAAAAATAAAACAAGCTTCAGGACATCATTCAGCATGATGTCTGAAAAATTAATACTCTTGATAGTAATTTGAAACAGAAACAGAAACTTTGTAAGTGCCAAGGTGGTAATGACTCCATTTCCTACCCCCTCCAGATTATTTCCTCTCTGCTCTAGGATAGTAAAGGATGGTCCTGGCTGAGATTGGATGTTAATTTCTTGAAGGAGTAGGTATATCTAAATCCAGCTGGGTAGAGTGGAAGGGGCATGAGAAGGAGACCCAGGGGATGTGTTTTCCAGCTCAGGTGATCATGGAATCAGTCTGATTCCTTTTGAAGATGAGGAGGATTATTTCATAATTTTGCTGGCTCAACATGTATTAATTGGAACCGCCTTTGGTCAAATCAACACCCTAGCTTTAGTCCCGAACCCATCACTTAATCATTTTCTGATCTCGTGAAATTCTCATTGCTTTCCTGGGTCTCCGTTTCCTCACCCTGTCTCAATTCCTGCCTATGAACCATCAACTGTGTTGAGAATTCAGTGTGAGAATGTGTGTCTGAGAGCTTTGAAACAGAGAAAATAGCATTTAGCAGTATTGTCACTGTGAAGTGGGTAGAGGTAGCTCCTAGAAACCACTTATTGGTCCTCTACAGAAAAGAAGAATGAGATGTAATTGAGAAACGAAATTTAAATTATTAGGTAACATTATGTGTCTACAAATTCTAAATGTTCAAGCCTTAGATGAGAGTCAGTAGCTTCCATTTGAGCACCAAAATTCCTTTTTTATTATTCCCCCTCTAGGACTTTCAAGATTTAAGCACCTTGACAGCTGCCAAATGCCAAATTAACTTTATTTATCAAAAGCACATATGACTACCAATCCTGAACTTTGGGTCTTAATGAAAAACCAGTGTGAACACCTTTATACCTATAATTCCAGCTGAATAGAAAGAAAAGTAATTAACTTGTGTAGTATTGTTTTGTGACAAATCACCATTTTTGGGGGGAGGGCTATTGCTGAATGCTGAGAAAAGAGGCTGAGGGCCTAGAATCCCTCCCCACCCCCAAACAAAAATATATTATTATCTTCTCTCTCTTATGTTTTCTAAGAGCCCCATGTGCTGTGTTAGCCAAACTTCAGAGCCAGCATTTTGAGAGATGTGTGGCTCAGGGGGTTTCAGCGATGCACCCAAGGTCAAAGAGCTAACAAGGAAAGAAGCAGAGATGTGAATCAGGCCACAAATCCTCTACTCTCTCTTCTAATTCAATCACTAAATCTCAGTTCTGCTAGGAATCTAAGAAAAAGCTCCAAAATCAAGTACATTTTAAAATTGATGCAAGACAGGAATTTTCTGTGATTTAGGATACCGTGAATGAGTATTGAAAATTAATAAACATTTAATGTGCTGAAGGGTGCTTGAAACCAGAACAAAATTCAGGGATGAGACAATTTAAAAAACAACACCATTGTACCCAACGGGGTGATCTACTATTTTAATGTTAGCAACGATACCTACTATCTTTGATTTTGCCAGACTCCTCAAAATCGGCTTAGCTTCAAGAAATTGGATAGCTACATATGTCTTTTTGTCTTAATCATCTCTAAAATAAAACTGATCTAATGTATTATATAACTGAACAGGTTTTACATGCTGATTCTATATAGATCACCAATATTTAAGTAGACAGATGTTCCAGTTAAGAATATGTGCAAGAGAAAAATATTGACATTGCATTTCAAATCAAATTATTTTCCCTTTAAACATGATCATCGCCATCCTTTGAGACCTGAAATGAACCAGTTCATTTTGCACATGAGACCAGTGAAAGGTGAAGTACGTGACTTCATTTTGTAAACTGCTATGAGGGTGACCATCACCTGGAGATCTATTCAAGGAGACTAAAAGTGCCTGGCTGGGCTTCCCTGGAGTGAGGATGCTCAGTGGGAGGATATGGTGGTGCTTCAGTCAGTAGGAGGCCAGTGTGTCCTATTTGGGGAGATTGGAGGATGACAGATGCCAGCAGAGACAAAGGCTCTCTGCCTCAGGAAAGGGGCCCTAATCAAACCCAGGGAGCCCACAGGTGTGACGAGAACACATAATACTACATAATAATGCCGACAACGGGAGAGCTTGCTGAGCACTTGCTATAAGCCACACACTGAGACTTTTCCTATACTTCCTCTTTGCTACAACCCTAAGAAATAGGTACTGTTTTATAAATGAGGAATTCAGAAAGTCCTGAAAGAAGGTGTGATTAAACTCCTTGCTCAAGATTACAGTTGTAAGTAGGCAAGATTTGTCCACTTGTATATGACTTCATCTTCTGAACTTTTAACCACGCCACAAAGATAAATGTTTTAAAACTTAGAGGACTTGGGGATTGTAATGGTTATTAGGGGAAAGAGATGAAGAGGAAGGAAATGGGGCAAACATTTTTATTTTTGAGTATTCATTGTATTATATATCATATATTCTAAAGGAATTTTTTAATGTATTAGGTTATTTCATCATTGGTTATATTTTATTTATTTATTTATTTATTTATTTATTTATTTATTTATTTATTTATAGAGCACACATGCCGGCAGAGGGAGAGGGAGAGAGAGAATCTGAAGCAGGCTCCATGCTCAGTGAGAGCCCGACCCAGAGATCTCACAACCCTGAGATCATGATCTGAGCTGAAATCAGGAGTTGGAGGCTTAAGCAACTGAGCCTGCCCAGGCGCCCCTGGTTATATATTTTTCTGAAATGACAACCGGGGGCTCAGAAATATTAAACAACTTTTCAATGTCCCCCAGCTAATATAATGATGAAAGGGATTTTGCCTCTCTGATTGCAAAGTCAATATTCTTTACACTATTCCATGTCGTTGACATATAATCCTCCACAAAATAATGGAATAGAAGACATTGGCCTCAATCTCTCCTTGAAGTCCTGGGGTACTGGCCAGTGCATCATCTTCTTTCCATCCTGTTTCTAGGAATACCAACTCTAAAGACCTTATTTCAATGACCCTCTGACTCTGCTCTCCCAGAGTCTTTGAATCTACTCATCATCTAACCAGCAACACGTTTCCATGCTATGCCACGGTCTCCTAGACCTTCACTGGGGGACTCATTACCTAAATTTATAGACACATTGGTTTAATAGGATGTGCTGCATCTGGGGCAGTTGGTTTTAAATGAGGTCTTCATGAGAGAAAATGGCTTATTTATTCACTAATACTGTCGGGTAAATAGGTTCCTTCCTTGCATGTTGGCATTTCTGATACTGTGGCCTATTCAGTGGAACATTGATAGTCATGTTTGCCAGTCCAGTGTCTGAGAGTATGGATGATACAGCTTCTCTCTACGTGGAATCATCTCTCCCTACTATGCAACCTACATATTATCAGATTCTCCAAACATGTCATTCTTGGTTTCTGATTCTTGGTTTTGAAGGCTAATCAGGAAAAAAGAAAGTCTGGTCCCAACTCTGCCACTAAAGAGTCTGAGGTCACTTGCAGAAGCCCTCTGACTTATAGTTTCTTTGTTAATAAAATGTGGTTAAGTATCTGTATTTCTGATTTTCTAAGATTTCCATGAAGGTTCAAGATAAAGGATGAGAAAACACTATAAGTACAGAAATGTATTGCAACATATGTAACATTATTATTTAATATAATAAATCAAGTCCTCTGTGCTACATCCCTGAGAATGTTTTTTGATCCTGCTTACCTATCAGGGCCTTTTCAACATGTGTGGGGGCAGAAATACACCGTTTCCTCTAGAAAATAGACAACAGAAAAAATACTTTGGAGAGCCGGGCTGGCTCAGTTTCTAGAGCATGTAACTCTTGATCTTGGGGTTGCGAGTTCGAGCCCCAGGCTGGGTGTAGAGATTACTTAAAAATAAAATATTTAAAAAACATAAAAATATTCTTTTTTTTAAAAAAATAATAAATATCTTGTCGATGACTTTTTCCCACCTTGCCTATGAAGTGATGACCACGGTAACCAGCTCCCTGCCTATTCCTCCTTCCTGTAGTGGACTTCTCAGTAATCAATAACAACAGTCCAGCAATGGTGCAGCTGATATGGCAGAGAAATTGTAGAAAAACATTCAGGATGAAGCTAATGAGAACATGTGAGAAAGGGAAGCGGGTTGAATTGATGTTGAAACTAATTTATTTCATTAGTGGGCACTAGATGTAAATTGCAGTGTAATGGAATTAATCATTTAAAATGGATTGTTCACATAGAAGTTATAAAAATAGCAACATTCCACTTGGTGCTATTTTTTTCCCCCAGCTGAATCAATTTGGTGTTAAAGGATTTGTTTGTATTTAAAGTATAAAAAGAAGCAAGGGTTCATGTGGCTCTGCTCGGAAACAGGAATAGATGGGGAAATAGCTGGAGCGGGAGGATATCAATAAGCCAAAAACCTGAGCAGATTATAAGGGGCAGTCAGTGATTTCTACCTGGAGTAAGTGAACATGGCAGAATAAACTCCTTTAAAAGAAAGTCTCCTAAGGATTTAATCCATTCAGAGCCGAGCTGAAAGCAGCAATTCTTAATCCTAGATATACATTATAATCTCTTGAGAAACTTAAGAGATACCAATGCCCAGGCCTCACCCCAATTTAATTAAATCAGAATTGTTGAGAGCTGGTGCTATAGAGCAAATATAATGCCACCTTTTTTTTTTCTAAAAAAAAAAATCCAATGGGGTTTGAACAACAAAATAAAATGTATTAATCAAAGGAAAAAATACTTATATATTCTTTGCATTGTATAAGGATCTGTGAGTGTAAGGAGGCACTAGATTCTTTCAACAAGGCAATTACTATCAGATTAGGGATATAAAAATATATGCAGGTACTCCAAGCATTGATTGCCAACTTGTGATGAAAATTCTGTGTTCCATAGACATCCAGAGGAAGGAGAAATGATTTTGAACCAGAAGAATTAGGGAAATCTGAGAATCAGGAGGAAATGGGCAAGGATTTAGAGGACAGCATATCAGTAAGCTACTGTGGCATAACAAGGTCTTAAAGACTTAAAAATAGCCATTTATCACATTTTTTTTTTTTTTTTAGAATTTAAATCCACCTTGATGACTTGGGTGTTCTAGGTTGATCTTGATTGGTCAGTGCTTGGATTTTTGATTTTTTTTTTTTTTTTTTGCTAATGATCACAAATTGTTGCAGCACACAATCTATTTCAAAAACAAAGATGCTAAAAATTTCATGTGATGGATGTGGCCAAAGTCATTTTACAAATGTTACTGTCATGACATCTGAACAGTTTTTGTCAGCAGTTTTGACTACAGGACAATTAAGAAGATATTTGTGAAGAAAAGGGTCTCCTATACTCACATTTTTGCACAGACGATGAAGCTAAATGGTAAAATTATTCCACCCATGGTAGTTTTTGGTCAATTTCAGCTCAAACCCAAGATTCCTACCTTCAAGTCTAGGCTTCTTTCTCCTCTACAAATACGGATGGTCCAAGAGAAAAGACTTTGTGTGCTATCTCCTTCATATAAGAAATTAAAGTTAATTAACCTGAATGCAAGAAGAAATTATTGCCAAGACAGAGGAGGTAAGACAACCACTGTCTCTGAAGAACTCACTAGCCCTCAGTCAATTATAAATCAGTACTCTTAAAAATCTTTACCACAACCCTTTTCAGTGGTATCTAATCATTTCACACATAAAAAAAATCATCTCACAGAGATGATTCCATCTGTGCAGAATCACACAGTAGGTGATGGAGCTGGCATTGGAATCCACCTCTCTGTTCTTTCTAATCCACACTCCTGTACACTGTGATTTATTATTCTATCATACTATATCTGATTTATTTTACTTGGAAAGAATAAGTGAATACCACGTAAGGATGAGTGTTGGCAGTTAGGAGCTGTAAGATCATGCAACTGCATTTTATTAATTGATAAATGAGGTATTGCTTTCTTTTTTAAATTAACCTAAAACTCATTTTAGAAATTAAATAAATTTCAGGGCATGCTCATTTTACATGGTGAAGATTCAGAGGGACTCTTAGAAAGTCAACATGTTGGTGGGGCAGAAGAAAGTCCAACCACCAGGTCTGAGGCTTCGGGGAGGCATGTGAGACGCCTAGGGTACGACCTTTAAGGAGATGGTTCATTTTAGGGTCATTTAATGAAGGATGGAACTCTAGGAGTGAGAGTTTCCTTAAATGTGTTCAAGTGCCTTGCTTGCTTGGTGGTTCCTGTGGTCCCACCAACAATAAGAATGTATCTCAGAGTTTTTCAAGACATTTATATCCAGAGAGGGACCAACTGGAGGGCAGTAACATTCTTCTCATCTGTCAGCGTAGTAAATACTGCAAACCTCCATCTGTGCTGAAGTTGGACCTTCTCAATGCTTCTCGCTTTTGTCCACTTTGTCCCCTATTTTGATCTAATTGAATGTGTCATGGTCCCTTCACTCTGGTCCTGTAAGTTCTTCAGTGTTCAGACTTCCTGTACAGCATGGAAAAGATACGTTTTTCCTAAGAGTTTTGAGGAAATGATGAGAACGGTGCCTTGTAGACCCCCGGGCTCCAATGTGGAACCTTGGGACAGGCTTGGGGCAAGCACAGCCCGCCACCAGTCAGGCCAGGAGAAGCACAGAGTTCTCCAAGGACAGCGGGACGAGCCATCAGAGTCAGGAACGCAAACTGCAGACAACACGGCAGATACATGGCACCATGGGAAGAGAGACCTAGAAGCAAAGATCTCTCCTCCTGCCGATAGGAGGGATCTAGGTCTAGTTAGCTGGGGGCCCACAGGGCATAACCGGTTAGGTCCGATGGGGACACATGAATCACCCTACATGCTCCACAGGGTTTCTGGAATCAAAGCTAAGATCACAGTACAGAAAATGGCTTTGTACCTGCAGGAGTTTGGATAAGCCTTGCTTTGGTGAGATATATGGGATCCAATTTTAGAAGCCTGAACTAGCTTTATAAATAGTGTTTCCAGATAAAATACAGAATGCTTATTTAATGCTGCATTTTAAATTAACAATGAATAATTTTTAACATAAGTATGTCCCAAATAATGCACGTGGCATACTTATACCAAAAAAAGTTTATACTGAAATGGGCACACTATATTTTTATTTGCTAAATCTGCCACTGTCTTTGCATAAGTTGGAAATCACCTTCTCTACCAGTTTTAGGACTGAACATTTCTTTCTAAAAGCTAATGGTGGGAAGTGCAGAGAAGGAAATCTTGCCTCACATGAAAAGCCTTTTAACCTCAGCTTCTTCCTCTGCAAAATGGGTATATTAATAGTACCTATGTCTTCTAAGGTTGTAGAGGGATGGGGTAATATATGAAATGCTGAGCATGGGGTCCGGCACAGACTAAGTCTTCAATAAATTTCAACCACTATTAAAATAAATACTTCATGAAGACATGGAGGGGTAGTGAAAAAATGCATAAATGCTCTTGGTAAAGCAGCACACAATGAAGAGCTAAGTAATACTCTATAATAGTTCATTGCAATTTATTTTCTAGCTGAGGCTCAGGATCCATCCCATTCTGTATGGGAAATAATCAAAACAAAGTGGCGTAACAAGAAATCCCATGACAGTTGTGTGGAAATGCCATCTTTTCTTTTTAGGTGAAGTGGTAAAGCCTTGCAAGTGGCATTTGTGCCTTTGACAAATGGAGGCTGACAACACGGGGATGTGGCTGACAAGTACAAAATAGCATTCAGGAGGCAGGCACCCCGAAGACGAAAACAACTCTTGTGTGTAGCTGTCTATATTGAGCCAGATTTTAAAGAACCGAAAAACTCTCTATATGGGAAAGAAGAACATGATGATCTCTCAGTAAAAACCTGTTATTTCTTCTAAGATAGATAGTTTTCTAAAGCTCCCCCCCTGCCACTGTATAGGACTGTATTGGAAAAATATCCCCAGAAAATGTAATTCAACAGATTTTGATGGAAAACATTTTCCTTCAGTTATAAGCATCTAAATTATCCATTGTGAACATCAGAAGTTATTGAAACCTCCAATGTGACTGTAATATATCCCTTCTTGTAGAACACAGGCATGTTTTCTGAAGCTTTATTGAAAAATGAGAGTCTCATATAAAACGTACTTCAGATCATTTAACTTTTCTATCTTCTTTTATGATCCAATGAATTTTATTCATTTTAGCAACTCATGCTGAACCTAAGTACTTTAGGATTAAGATTAAAATACTGAGTATATGAATTAGGGTTAATAAAAAAATCCAATATATTTTTGCTTATGCAGCTACTGTCACTTGAGTGAAATGATACAGCTCAGAGGTGAAGTATGGGTAAACTAGCTGATTTTCTTTTCAATTTGGTGTCCACAGAAATCAGACCCAGATGGTTCTGTTGTTATAAATTAAGGTTGATCAGAGTGACACAACTTCCAAGGGAATCTTTTCTCAAGAATTAAATCGGGTGCCCATAATTGTATTTCTATAGCTTTATCTCATGATGTAATCAGGGAGAAAAATTAAGACTAATATTCAGACAATAGCAAATATCTCTCATATAGATTTCAGTTTCCATTGGCTGGGTTTGCCAGAGAATACAGATACAAAGGAGAAATATATCTGAAATGAATTATGAACAATTTAAATTACCTGAACTGTAGTGGAATTCCAGAAGTAGCGTAAGTACTGGTCAAAAGGAAAATTCAGACTAAATTTATAATCTGAGTTAAGACGCTGTGTATATAAAGGTGTATATATAAACCCTGTGTGTGTCCCAGGGGGCCTCCTCTGTTTGTCTCCACTGGACAATGAAATTATGGAGTGGGAGTGCTTGTGACGTGCTCTACTATTCCTCACAATCTTGGAAAAATGGGAGCAACCTACAGAAACACAGCACGGGGACACCTGGGTGGCTCAGTTTGTTAAGTGTCTCCCTTTGGCTCAGGTCATGATCCCAGAGTCCAGGGATCAAGTCCCACATCGGGCTCTCTGCTCAGTGGGAAGTCTGCTTCTCCCTGTCACTCTCCCTCTGTGCGTGCACTCTGTCTCTCAAATAAATAAATACAATCTTAAAAAAAGAAAGAGAGAAAGAAAGAAACACAGCATGGTCGGGAAAGGAACCCTGAGGTCAGAGTGAAGAAAGGGTTAGTAGAAGACCAGAGGTTGGGAGGCTGTTACAATGATCTATCAAGAAAGCATCGATACTTGGACTGTGATAGTCACATCTGAAGTGGAGAGAAGTAAACACAATTGTGAAACCTGAAGACTATGGAATAACAAGATTTTCTGATGCTTGGACATGGAGAGGGTGGAATTCAAGTATACTCAGGGACCAGGGGTTTCATGATGCTATTAAACAAGATAAAGAAGCTGGGAAAAAGGGGTGGCGAGAAAGGTGATGACTTCAACCCTTTGTAAATTGAATATGAGGTACATGTGGGGCATACTCATAATAAGTCCTAATAAATTGATTTGGGAAATAGATTTTGATTTCGACGATTATGGATCATCAGATTGTTGAAGGTCAGTGGAACATTGGAATTCACTGGGACAAGCTGGGAGGGTGAATGGGATAGATGCCGGGTGGGAGACAGAGTCTGCACCAAAGAGATCTTATCTGGCATTTGAAACGTTGCCTAAGCCCTGGCGCTTACAGCAGGGCTGAGGAAGTGGGTGATAGAGAAGGTCAAGTACAGCCGCGGGCTGGAGCCAGTGGTTAACTTCTCAGGAATTCTGTAAGCTCCTTGTTGGACACAACCATCATTAAACATTAAATTGTATATATTTAAAATTACATGTATTAAAAACAAAGATAGATAAACTTAAAATTCCCCTCTCCACATTATTTTCTACAGTTGACTGTACTACCTATCCTCTTGAGGCTATTTACACCTATTGTGTCCATATGGTAGAAAAAGCATAATGATGAGCCACTGTGTAACTCTTTCCAACCCCACTTTCAGTGATCTTTCTGCTAGTAGCTTGAAATTACAAGGTAATCAGCAAGTGCTACAAATTAGGGCTCCCCCCCACCCACCCTGAGAGCTGGTTGTTTACAAGCACACCACAGATTAAGGAGGAACTTCCATAACCAAAGTATGGGCCTTGTAATAGAAATGTGTTTCTTCTATTGCTAAATAAAAAAATTACTCTATAACTTTGTAGCTTAAGACAACAGCTGTTATTTTGTTATTATAACTGACAATTCTATTGGTAAATAATTCTGGAAAGACACGGGTGGTAATTATGGCTAAGAATCTCAGGCAATTGTAGTTAGAAGGTGGCTAGAGCTGGAGCAGCAGTATTCTGGAACAGCAGGGCTGGCTGTGCATCTTTGTTTCTCTCTCTCGCTTTTTAAGATTTTATTTATTTATTTGAGAGAGAGAGAGAGAGAACATGAACAGGGCAGGGGTAGAGAGAGAGGGAGAAGCAGACTCCCCGCTGAGCAGGAAGCCTGATGTGGGGCTTGAGCCCATGACTCCGGGACCATGACCAGAGCTCAAGGCAGATGCTTAACTGACTGAGCCACCCAGGTGCCCCAATCTTTCTCTCTTTATGTAATTTTTTTTCAGGTGTTCTTTCTGTGTTAACTAGTTTGAGCATGATGGCCTCATGGGAGTTGTATTTTTTATGTGGTATCTCAAGGGCTCCAAAGGCAAGTGTGTCTTAGGGAAGAAAGTGGAAGCTACATCACATTTTATTCCTTGCCTCAAGAATCATAGAATCACATCCAGCACATTCTATTGCTTACAAACAAGTCACAAATCTGCCCAGACTCAAGGAAAGTAGAAGTCAACTCCATTTCTCAGTAAGGGAATGGAAAGGTTTAACAAGAACATATGGAATGGCAGATATTTGAGCTATCTGTAGAAAATACAATCTGCCTCGGAACCCAATCCACAAATGTATTGGAGAAAGACAACTCTATGTAGTTGCCACTGTGGTCGGCCCTCTGGAGCTCGCTTGAGAAGTGTTGCTTTCATCAATCTGAGACAAAAGTCACACACGTGAGTTAGAATATCATTTCCAAATGATACAGTCTAGGACCTGAAGAAGTTCAATTTGAGGGAATTTTATGGAATAGGGAAGTCCAACCTTGGATGATGATTAACAATAAATTTGTCCATGTCCTTAGGGCTTAAGGAAGTTTCCGCATCTGTCACCAGGAACGTACTACTTTTTATCTCTCTTCTGAACGTTTCTTCTGATTCTACTCCTTTTATGAGATTTTGTCCTCATCTTGGCCTTTATGTTTGTTTGTATCCTCCTGCTTGTATCTTTGCTGCTTCCTTTTGATTATGTATATTTTTTTTCTGCTTTCCTCAATATAACTTTTGTTTCCCCAAACAATGGACAGCATATTTATTCCTCATCTGGTCCATGTTGCTTCAAGTTTTCTGATGATAGCTTTAACCCCAGTCCAATGAGAACCAGAAATTCAGACATCAATATAAAAAAGAAGAAATTATGAGTTGGTGAAATGGATGCTGGATTGTTGAACAATGGAAGGGGTTACCCGAAGAGTTTAAATAAGTAAATGACTTTCTGAGGTAAGTCCACATTTTAAATTTTGAGGAAATTATCTTAAGAAAAAAGGAACTTGTTGTGGTATTTGTTTTATAATTAAGGATGAAGAAAGAGAGAACTTAGAGGCAGATGTTAGAATTTATGAAAACTCTCTAGCTCTTTTCTAAATTCAGCAAACATTTACTGGGAGTCTACCAGGTGCCAGATTCCACAGGAGATTCTTGAGCCAGAGCAAGAAGGAAGATAGAAACAAGCAGCTGGTAGGTATTTAAAATATATGTTAAAAATGAAATTATGCTGTAGACTCTGCCAATTAGAAACTTACCCTCTAATTTTGGAGACATGACAACTTTTCATGGGAATTAAAAGGCTACAGAAACCTAAAGGTCAAATCTACACACGGGAAGGAAATGAGATCCGTTGAAAGGCTGGTTTGTTCAATGATACCCAGTTGTCTGTTTGCTTGTGGTTTTTAGGTGAGTTAAGGCCTCCTACTCAGGTAAGTATTCTACGTTGTAGTAAATGCTCTAAACCAGGGTCTTCACCCATAGCTTTTTCTTAGAAAAACTTGGAGGTTTTAAAAAAAAAGTACTGATGAGATGAATGAGTACTAAGCCAGATCGTTCAAATCAGAATATCTGGCCGTGGTGCCAGGACAGCAGGTTTTTTTCTTCCAAAGCTCCCTGTGGTATTCTAATATGCAACCAGCATACAAACTCCTGACCTAACCAATTTCTCTCTCCCCTGTGCCTCTGTCTGCCATCCCATCTGCCATCTTATTGCTTCTGGTGAGGCAGCACCTGGCTGTCTGAATTCTGTGGAAGAATGCTTCAGGAATTTGAAAAGTTTTCAGGTACAATGGTGTTCAAAGCTAGCTGCATATTGAAATAACTTGGAGAACTCTGAAAAACACTTATGCCGGAATGCTACACCCACTTCCACCCAAAGTTGGTTTGGTGACTAAGGGGTGTGGCCTAAGCAGAGCAGTGTTTAAAGCTCTGTGGGTGATTCTGGTATGTGCTCAAATTTGGGAACCACTGTCCCAGAATGCCCCAATGGGAAAGATCTGACTATCATGTCAGATGCAATTGAAATGTGGAGAGTTTTGTTTTTGTTTTTGTTTTTTTAAAGATTTTACTTATTTATTTGAGAGAGAGAACACAAGAGCAGGGAGAAAGGCAGAGGGAGAAGCAGACTCCCCGCTGAGCAGGGACACCCCCCCCTCCCCACATTGGGGCTTGATCCTGGGACTCTGGGATCATGACCTGGGCCAAAAGCAGACCCTTAACAGACTGAGCCACCCGGCCTGCAAATGTAGGGAAATTCTTAACTGAGAATGCAAACAGGTGGCAAGTTGGTAAAATGAATGAGGGCAGGGGTTTGGGGGAAGGGAACAGAGGTGAAGAGGAGAAAGCATGCTCTCCCTGCTCCATACAACAGAAGCCCCATGGAACATAGACCCAGTATGCTAGATTGACCTGTTTTTCAAAGGAAGTCAGAAATGTGGATTGCATTTGTATGTGCAGCCTGCCAATTTTTAAATTTTGGTAACTAGCTCATGTTATAAAAACACTGAATGAGTTGAATTCAACCTGTCTATGAGCTGAATTCAGCTAAAGGGCCTGCCAGATTGTGACTTTTCTCTTAGGAGTCCTTCATGTTGGGATATCACATTCTTCCTCGGCATTTGTGGGGTTCTGTTCTCAGAAGTTTCCTTTAGCTTTGCACCCATAGAAATGTGACAGTACTGTTTCCCAACCGCTTGTAAACATTTGAAGGAAATTTTCCTTTATATTCCTAGTTTTACGCCCAGTGCAAATATAAGGCAAGTATCCGGTAGACATTCTACTTTTAGATCACTGCATTGAGGAATGGGCGTTAGTTCATTAATGCTGTATACAAAACACCCAAACCAAATTTTATAGTACTTGTGGATTCACGATGGGATAATTAACAATTTCTTCACTTCCCACTGAGCAGGATGAGTTGAGGATTAGCTTCTCTCAGTAGATTACACATTAGAGAGAAAAATTTCAAACAGCTAAGTAAAATAGGATGCTAAGTCTTCCCACACAAGCATCTACAGAGCACTAATGAGCTAGCTTTTCTGTCACATTCACAACTAGCAGGAGATGACCTAAGAATAAGTCAGAGAAGCTTTCTGTTGGGGGAGCTTCATTTTACTTCTAAATATATAGTAAAAAAGTGAGTCCATTGTTACTTACAGAAGGTATTTTTGTCCAACTGCAGGAAATTAACTATATTTCAGAAATAACCCTTTTATTGCACAGAATACAAGTCTTCCTTGTATGGCACAGAAATAAAAAAAAAAAATCCTTACATTTGAATGAAACATGCTTTTTTTTTAACTGAAGAAATTTACTTTTGTTGTCCTCACTCCACACATCATCTTGATGTAAAGAGGCCTCTGATTCATGACCCTAACTGCTTTTTCTCAGCTCATTAGCCTCTTTCTGCTTCCTCTGTCTCTGTCCCACCTCGCATTCCATCCTGGGTTTGGATTCAAATGTTTGCAGGAACAGGCACCAGAGGAGGGATGCATTGCTAGGAGTGGCCGGTACGCTGGCCTCAGCTGTACGGTGAGCCGTGGAAGAACATGTGCAGGACACCTCTCTGGACTGTGAGGATGGAGGAGAGAAGGAAGGCGGAGGGCATGTATGTGTGCATACTTGCCATTTTCTGTTCCTCATTAATCAACATTTACCCAAGGGGAGCTCTCTTTCTCCCTGTAGCTCTGGACTGTGTTGCCTGGCTACCTGGCAGCTGCCTGGAAAACCAGGTCCCAGGCACCAGAGTGTGGTTCTTCATTCACATTTACAAAGTTTTAGAGGAACCAGAGCTTCTGGGCAGACATAGGCATGTCCCCTGGCAGAGGTACCAGTCCACAGAGAGCGAGTTTCCATGATTACTGCTAAGGCAAAGCAAGACGTCCAGGTACTAAGAAACAGATGAGTCCAAGAGGGTCTGGAGAGGGAGGTGAACAGTTATGTCCGACATATACAGGTCAAGCAGTCATTTTATTTATTTATTTATTTATTTATTTATTTAAGATTTTATTTAAAGAGAGTGAGAGCTAGAGCTAGAGAGAGAGAGAGCACACATGCACACAGAGCACAGCAGGGGGAGCAGCAGGCAGAGGGAGAAGCAGGCTCCCCTCTGAGCAGGGAGCCCGATGCAGGACTCGATTTCAGGACCCTGGGATAATGACCTGAGCTGAAGGCAGACGCTTAACTGACTGAGCCACCCAGGCACCCCTAAACAGTCATTTTAACACAGTATGTACATATGAGTTTTGAAATGAAGGCACTGTTTGATCTCTAATTCCTGGTATGAGGCTACAGCTGTAATAGATATTCAATCTTAGATAAGTGATAATATTTACATTTGTGAGTAGAATTGACTTGGAGCAAGTGTTTCTTTTTCAGGATTGTTTTCTTGACTACAACAACATATAGTAATCATTTTTTTAAAGTAAATTCTTTTCAATGGTTCTCACATTCACTGAATTCATTACTATAGTATTTATCTCAGAACTCCTGAAACTAGTGCTTTCAGCACCATGTATCACCATGAAATGGGAGATTTTTCTAAAAAGAGTTGTAAGACTCTAGCACAGCTCTGTCTGATAGAAACATAATATGGACAGGAAAATGGAAGCCACATATGAACTTCTAAATTTTCTAGTAGCCACATTAAGAAAAGAAAAGATTAAAAAGTAAAACTAATTTTAATATGGTTTTATATTTAATCCAACATTTCAAAAACTTGATCATGTTGATATGTAATCAACATGAAAAAATATTGTTGATTAAGAGAATGAGAAGACAAGCCATAGATAAGCCAGATATTTGTAAAAGAAACGTCTGATAAAGGACTGTTACCCAAATTATACAAAGAACTCTTAAAACTCGGAAATAAAAAAAAGAACAACCCAATTAAAAATAAGCCACAGACCTGAACAGACTTCTCAACCAAAGAAGATATACAGATAATAAGTAAAAATATGAAAAGATGCTCCACGTTATATATCATTAGGGTATTGCAAATTAAAACAACAAGGAGATACCACTACACACCTGTTAGAATGGCCCAAATCCAGAAGACTGATAATTCCCAGTGCTGGTGAGGATGTGAGTAACAAACTTGTAAATTGTTGGTCTGAATGCAAAATGCAGCTACTTTGGAAAACAGTTTGGCAGTTTCTTACAAAACTAAACATACTCTTACCACAGGACCCAGCAACCTTACTCGTTGGTATGTACCCAAATGGGTTGAAAACTTTGTCTACACAAAACTGTACATAAGAATGTTTATAGCAGCTTTATATTTAATTGCTAAAACTTGTAAGCAACCAAGCTATTTTTCAGTAGATGAATGGATAAATAAACTGTGCTAATTTAGACAATGAAACAATATTCAGTGCTGCTGAAAAGGAATGAGCTATGAAGCCATGTAAAGACATTGAGGAACCTTAAATACATATTATTGAGTCAAAGAGGCCAACCTGAAAATGCTACATTTTTGTATGACTCCAGCTGTATGGCATTCTGAAAAAGGCAAAACTATGGAGAAAGTAAAAAGATTAGTGGTTTTCAAGTGTTGGGGGGAAGGAAGGATGAATAGGTGAAGCACAGAGGGCTTTAGGTCAGTAAAATGATTCTGTACGGTACTATCATGGTGGATAAATGTCATTTTACATTTGTTCAAATCCATAGAATGTACAGCACCAAAAGTTAAACCTAATACAAACTCTGGCCTTCGGGTGATAATAATGTGTTAATGTAATTCATTGATTATAATTAATGTACCACTCTTGGCGGGGGATGTTGATAATGGGGGTGGGTGGAGCTCTGCCTATGTGGGAGCAGGAAGTCTATAAAAATCTCTGTACCTTCCTTCTAATTTTACCATGAACCCAAAACTGCTCTAAAAAACTAAAGTTTCTTAATAAAAAAAATTACTTAAATATTTTACTTTTTTTTTCATGAAATCTTTGAAGTTTGGACAGTTTCTACCCTTATAGTACATCTCAGGTTGGATTAACCACATTTCAAGAGCAGCATAGCCACACTACTAACTACCTTGTGGGGCCCTGTAGCTCTAGGAAGTGTGAGTGACAGTCTTGGAACAAACTCCAGGGGAATGACTTTGGATTGAAATTATGGTTCTCAAGCTTCAGTATGCTTTGGAATCACCTGCATAGCTTATTAACACTGGATCCCACACCCAAATCACTGGATCCCACACCCAGAGGTTCTGATCCAAGAGATCTGGAATAAGGCCTCAAGTTTCCATTTCCAGCAAGTTCCCAGCTGATGCCAGTGCTGCTTAGTCTGGGAACCACTCCCTCTTTGAGAGCCACTGGTAAAAATGAGGCTTTGGGAAATCAGCTTTAACATTTTTAAGTGGTGAAAGAGACAAGCAGTTTCTAAATATGACAAAGATACCTCCTCCAGCACAATAATAATGAATATTACAACAGGGAAGAAAGGTGATCAGTTTGTGCTGAAGATCACAATTCTATTCCTCAGTGAAATGACGCAGGATAGATCATCTTATTTGTCTTGTTTACTATTTGTCAGTGAAAGTGCCGTATACAGATCCCATACTGACAAATGTGGCATATTTAACTTAGTATAACTTGTGCATCCCAGTAAGAATGAATCTTGTTTGCTAAAGGGATACCGAGGCATAATTTGAATAAACCATCACTGAGACTAGAGATTTATAATCTGACCACTAGTCAATTTCTTTTAAATTAACTGTGAGCTCGCATTAGCCTGTAAGCCCCTCTCAAGATAGACTGTTTCTCATATTTACTGTTGTATTTCCAGTTTTTGACATCTTTGTATACAGTAGGTACCCAGTAAATAGATGACTGATAAATATTTGTACTTGTTTTATACATTTTGGGGACTTTGGTCTTTGGCGAATCTGAAGGTTTAAATACAATGCAGAGGTGGCATGAAGAGACAAAAATAGACACCTCTCTTCATCCTCTATTCATCTCTGAAAGTATTAGGAATATAAAATAGTTCAGAGTAAGAATCCAAATGCCAACAAGCTGTTTTTCACTTGTGATTCTGGATGGCCTGATTGTAGGCAGTCTGCTTCCAAACCTCCTCTCCCTCAATAGGTGCCCAGAGCTGAATTACAAATTACCTGATGCTTTAGATTCACATTTCACAGTGTGATATTGTAACATATTGTAAGAAGAGATACTACACATGAATTTTTCAATGATTAAAAAGATATCTCTAGTGATGCAAGAAAGGATCCTTATGAGTCTAACATTTTCTCAAAATTGGCTCACAAATAGAGATCAAAAAACTTTAGTCAAGTGGAAACTAATTTAGAGTTGTTACTGCCTGGCATCTATACTTTTTTTTTTTTCAAATAATCTGACACTATCGCTAACACTAGGCACCAAGATTCTAATTTTTACAAGTCAGCTGTAGAGTCCACTTCATAAATGGATGGTCACATCACAGATATGATAATTCACTTAACAGAATTCCATGATCTTGTGGTTTGCAGGTTGACCTTGAGAATGCCTACTGACCATACTCCAACTCTGTGTCAGGCACTCTTTACTTTTTGTTTATTTTTCTCCAGCTTTATTGAGAAATAGCTGACGTTTAGTATAGTGTAAATTTAAGGTGTACAGTGTGTTGACTCGATATATTTATACATTGCAAAATCCTTACCACTGCAGCATTAGCTAACACCTCTATCCCTTCACGTAATTACCATTTCTTTTTTTGTGGTGAGAATTTTTAAGATCTGCTCTCTTAGCAACTTGCAAGTATTGCAAGTACGTAATATAGTATTAACTATAATTATAGCTCTATGGCTAATGCCATGTTGTGCATTTGCTCCCCAGAACTTATTCATCTTAAAATCAGACGTTTGTACCCTTTGACCATCTCCCCATTTTCCCCACTTCCCAGTTCCTGGCAACCACTATTCTATTCTCTCTTTCTATGTTTTACTTTTTTACATTCCACATATAAGTGAGATCACAGAGAATGTGTCTTTCTCTGACTTATTTCACTTAGCATAATGTCCTCAAGTTTCAAACATGTTGTCACATGTTTTTTTTTTCTCATGGCTGAATATTATATTGTATATATAAACCACATCTTCTTTATCCATTTATTTGTTGATGGATACTTAGGTTGTTTCTCTATTTTGGCTATTGTAAATAATGCTGCAGTGAATGGAGGAGGCAGATATCTCTTTGAGGTCCTGTTTTCATTTCCTTTAGTTATATACCCAGAAGTGGGATTGCTGGATCTTATAATAGTTGCATTTTTACTTTCTCGACAAACCTCCATACTGTTTTCCATTGTGGCAGTAACAATTCATATTCTCACCAATGGTGTTGGGGGGAGATCGTTGAGATGATGTGACTGCCTGTTCACCCCTGAGCTGGACCCCAGCAAACGGAGGCTCCTCACCTCCTCCCCTACCCTTGGGACATGGGTTCCACTTACCTTCCCTACTCAGAGGTTGCCCCAAGGACATAGCTTTGAGATAGTGATGTGTGTATACATGTATACATGTCTGAACCCAGGTAAAACCTCTATAGAAATTTTGAAGATTTGGCAGATGGGTACAGAGACCTCTCATCTTGCAGCCACCCAAAACAAGCCTTGTATGTAAGTTTCTTTGCTTATAAAACCTGCTGCCACCAATCTGGAATGGCTGCCTCTTTCTCTGGTTTCCCCTGCCCTGTGCACATGGAGGCCAGTTGCAGATCACACCTGAGAAGCTCCCTTGGAGTATGCAAACCAAAAATTCGTGAGCCAGCCAGAAGACCAAACACCCAGTCCGTGGGAATGAGACATCTGAGGGGGGACATCCTGAGTTGGCCACTGATCTCTCTGTGGGGAAGGGTGGCTGCTATAAACTTCTTAGGGAACTTCCATAGCCTTGGGAAGGAGGCCTCCACAGGGGAAATCTGAAATTGGTCTGTGACCTCTGTGTAGGGAGGGGTGGTCCTTATGTCAGATGCCTGTGGACTACTATGTGAGTGTGGGGACACCCCAAAAATGTTGGCTGCTTTAGGGCTTGTTTGAGGAACCCCACAGAGTGTGATGTGGCAGAGAAGGGAAGCACAGTGGATTGGCCATGGATGCCCAACTAGAAGCTGAAGCTCAAGTTAGAAAGTTGGAAGAAGGGCTCAGGTTAGAAAAAGACCTTTGAATGTCCACCACTCTCCTGGCTTTGGGGCTGGCAGACAAGCTGGGAGGGCAGGGATAGGAAGCTGGAGGCCTTAGCTCACTGCTCTGCAAGACTAGGAGGTCCCGGTGCTGCCTTAAGATACAGGCACTTGGGACAAAGCCTGATTGGAATGCTAAGAGGTGATATCTCTGGGAAAGTGGCAAGAAGAGGAGGATGGTATGGTAATTGATGAGGAAACAGAAAAAAATGCCACATGCCCTTTCTGGGCCTTCATACAAAGGAACATTTTAAATAGCAATTACCCCAAAAAAACCTTCTGGGAGAAAACTTGCATTCTTTCTCTCTCCCTTGAAGTTGTCAATCTTATCAGGTCTTTGAAATATAAACACCCAGGAGATAAACAAAAAGGCATTGCCTGAGGAGACTGAAGAAAAAAAAAGGAGGGGGACAGGCTTTTTCAGATTCAGGCTGCTGTAGGCAAGCCTCCATAAGACCTGAGATATCAGTGAACAGCCTTAGCCATGTGGATGGGGACCTGATTCTTGGCTAGAGTTTTGAAATAACAGCTGAAAGGATATAGAAAGGTGCAGGTTTGTGGAAGAGGGATATTGAGAAAGGAATTTTATGTGTAGTCAAGCCAGGATTGGAATAGGTTTATGTAAGCTAAAAGGAAAAAAAAAAAGAATTTTAATGTCAAAAGTACACTAGTGGGAAATTAGAAGTCAGTTTTCTCTCTGTTAAAAGGCCAAAGTTTTCTTAGATTATCGACTTGCTCTTATAAGAAATTGTAAACAAAGATTTTTCTTTCTTTTTAACGTAATTTAACTAAAAAACAAAAGTTCTCTGTTTTGTCTTTATTAGGTATTTATTTGATTACTTAAGAAAACTGAGCCTTCTCTACTAAAAGAGCTAAGGTTTTTACAATTATGTAGCATACATTATATTTCGTGGGAGGCATTGTCAAATAAGAGGTGATGCTACTTTCTTTAGGGTATAGCTCTATGAAAGTTTCTAAAAATCTGATGCGCCTTGGCATAGTGTTATCAGTCAGTTAAAAACTGTATGTCACAGGGGTGGAGCAAGATGGCAGAGAAGTAGGAGTCCTGGATTTCGTCTCGTCCCAGGAATTTAGCTGGATAGGGATCAAACCATTACAAACACCTATGAAATCAACAGGAGATCAAAGAAAAGAATAGCAAAAACTCCCTGAACAGAAAAGTGACCACTTTCTGGAAGGTAGGACATATGAAGAAGTGAATCTGAGGCGATATTCGAGAGGATAGACGGCGGGGGAGGGGGCCACCATCGGCCACTACTAGCAAGTGATAGAGCCCTGGAGCACAAAGTGTGGAACATTTAGAAGTCTGCTCTGATGAGGGACGTCGCTCCAGTGGCTAAGTGGGGGGTGGAACCCTCGCGGGAGAGTGTGGTCTCAGGACCCTGGGGTCAGAGAAAGACCGGGGGTGCCTGAGTGTGGCAGCGCTCCCAGGTATCAGAGCGGGGAAGCCAGCTGCAGAGATGGAGCCCAGGCACAGGCACTCAGATCAGGGTTGCCATAAACCATGATCCACGGCACAGTCAGGCCACTGCTCTTCCAGCAGGGACCCAACAAGCGGCAGATCCAGGGAGACTCCCCTTCCTCCCCCAGGAGGAGCGGTGTGCAATGCAGGGATCTGCTGGGTTTGGAGACTCCACAGCGGGTCGGCTGCCAGAGACAGAACTGCTCAGTCACAGGCCGGGTGAGCACGGAGTGCGGCTGGAGACCAGGAGGACGGGAGTGACTGATGGCTTTTCTCTGGGGGCTCAATGAGCAGTGGTGCCCCGAGTTCTCGGCTCCTCTGGGCCAGAGATTGGGAGGCCACCATTTTCACTTTCGTCCTGCAAAGCTGTACAGAAAGCTTGCAGGGAACAAAAGCTCCCGAGAGCAAACCCGAGGAGATTACTTAGCCCAGACCGGCAAGGGCGGGGCAATTCCACCTCCAGCAAAGACATTTGGGAACCACGGCAAGAGGCCCCTCCCCCAGAAGATCAGCAAGAACAGCAAGCCAAGACCAAGTTTACCAATCAATGAGAAGGGCAGAACTCCAGAACTGGGGGAATACTGCACATAGAATTCATGGCTTTTTTACCATGATTCTTTAGTCTTTCATTGTTAATTTTTTTTAACTTTTTTTAAAAATTTTTCTTTTCCCCTTTTTCAACCAACATCTTATCAATCCCTTTTATAAAAAATCTTTTTTATTTTTCATTTTTAGAGTCATATTTTATCCCTTCATAGTAGTTACCCTTATTTTTGGCATCATTATATAAGTTGTTCTCTCTTTAAAATTTTGAGATGTTTCTTCTAACAGATGAAAATATACCCTAAATCTCTAGTGTATGGCTTTGTTCTAGTCTCCTGCCTGATCACATTCTCTCCCATTTTTTTCTTTTTAAATCCTCCTCTTTCTTTTTTCAACAACTTCTTATCTTATCAATTCCTTTTATAAAATCTTTTATAATTTTCATCTTTACAGTCATATTCCATCCCTTCATCGTATTAACCCTTATTTTTGTATATATATAAGTTTTTCTTTCTTTATAATTTTGGGAGGCACTTTCTTCTAACAGACCAAAATACATCCAAAATCTAGTGTGTGGCACTGATCTAAGCAACAGCCTGATCATATTTGATCATATTCTGTTTTTTTTGTTTTGTTCTGTTTTTGTTTGTTTTTATATTTTTCTTTTACTTTTTTCTTTCTTTCCCCTTCTTTTCCCCTGGTTTCAGATCTTTTTTGATTTGTTTAGAGTATATTTTCTGGGGACGTTGTTACCCTGTTAGCATTTTGTTCTTTCATTCATCTATTCTCCCCTGGACAAGATGACAAGATGGAAAAAATCACCTCAACAAAAGAACAAGAGGCATTACCAACTGCCAGGGACCTACTCAAGATGGACATTAGAATGATGTCAGAACTAGAGTTCAAAATGATGATTTTAAGGATACTAGCTGGGCTTGAAAAAAGCATAGAAGCTATTAGAGAAACCCTTTCTGGAGAAATAAAAGAACAAAAATCTAACCAAGTTGAAATCAAAACGGCTCTTAATGAGGTGCAATAAAAAAATGGAGGCTCTAACTGCTAGGATAAATGAGGCAGAAGAGAGAATTAGCGATATAGAAGACCAAATGATGGAAAATAAAGAGCTGAGAAAAAGAGAGATAAAGAACTACTGGATCACGAAGGCAGATCTCAAGAGATAAGTGATACCATAAGACAAAACAACATTAGAATAATTGGGATCCCAGAAGAAGAAGAAAGAGAGAGAGGGGCTGAAAGTATATAGGAGCAAATTATAGCAGACAACTTCCCTAATTTGGGGAAGGAAACAGGCATCAAAATCCAGGAGGCACAGAGAACCTCTCTCAAAATCAATAAAAATAGGTCAACAACCTGACATCTAATAGTAAAACTTATGAGTCTCAGAGACAAAGAGAAAATCCTGAAAGCAGCTAAGAAGGAGATCTGTAATCTACAATGTTAGAAACATTAGATTGGCAGCAGACCTATCCACAGAGACTGGGCAGGCCAGAAAGGACTGGCATAATATATTCAGAGCACTGAAAGAGAAAAATATGCACCCAAGAACACTATATCCAGCTAGGCTGTCATTGAAAATAGAAGGAGAGATAAAAAGCTTCCAGGACAAACAAAAACTAAAGGAATTTGCAAACACGAAACCAGCCCTCCAAGAAATATTGAAAAGGGTCCTCTAAACAGAGAGGGCCTATAAGCAACATAGACTAGAAATGAATACAGACAATACACAGTAACAGTCACCTTACAGGCAATACAATGGCACTAAATTCATATTTTTCTTCAATAGTTACCCTGAATGTAAATGGGCTAAATGCCCCAATCAAAAGACACAGGCTATCAGATTGGATTAAAAAATAAAACCCATCCATATGCTGTCTGCAGGAGACTCATTGTGACCCAAAAACTTCTCCGGATTGAAAGTGAGGGGGTGGAAAACCATTTACCATACTAATGGACACCAAAAGAAAGCTGGGGTGGCAATCGTTATATCAAAGTAGATTTTAAGCCAAAGACTGTAATAAGAGATGAGGAAGGACACTATATGCTACTTAAAGGGTCTATCCAACAAGAAGATCTAACAATAGTAAATACCTATGCCCCTAACATGGAAGTAGCCACTTACGTAAGCCAATTAATAATAAAATCAAAGAAACACATTGACAACAATACAATAATAGTGGGGGATTTTAACATCTGAAATGGACAGATCTTCTAAGCAAAAGATCAACAAGGAAATAAAGACTTTAAATGACACACTGGACCAAATGGACTTCACAGACATATTCAAAACATTCCATCCCAAAGCAACAGAATACATAGTCTTCTCTAGAGCCCATGGAACATTCTCCAGAATAGATGACATCCTAGGTCACAAATCAGGTCTCAACTGGTACCAAAAGATTGGGATCATTCCCTGTATATTTTCAGACCACAATATTTTGAAACTAGAACTGAATCACAAGAGGAAATTTGGAAAGAACTCAAAAACATGGAAGCTAAAGAGCATCCTACTAAAGAATGAATGGGTCAAACAGGAAATTAAAGAAGAATTTAAAAAATTCATGGAAACCAATGAAAATGAAAACACAACTGTTCAAAATCTTTGGGATACTGCAGAGGCGGTCCTAAGAGGAAAGTATAGAGCAATACAAGCCTTTCTCAAGATACAAGAAAGGTCTCAAATACACAACCTAACCCTACACGTGAAAGAGCTGAGAAAGAACAGCAAATAACTCCTAAACCCAGCAGGAGAAGAGAAATAATAAAGATCAGACCAGAAATCAATGAAATAGAATCCAAAAGAACAGTAGAACAGATCAATGAACTAAGGAACAGGTTCTTTGAAAGAATTAACAAGATTGATAAACCCCTGGCTGATTTATCATAAAGAAAAGAGAAATGACCCAAATCAACAAAATCATGAGTGAAAGAGGAGAGATCACAACCAACACCAAAGAAATACAAACAATTATAAGAACATATTATGAGCAAGTTATATGCCAGGAAATTAGATAATCTGGAAGAAATGGATGCATTCCTAGAGATGTATCAACTCCCAAAACTGAAACAGGAAGAAATAGAAAATCTGAACAGACCTCTAACCACTAAGGAAATTGAAGCAGTCATCAAAAATCTCCCAACAAACAAAAGCCCAGGGCCAGATGGCTTCCCAGGGGAATTCTACCAAACATTTAGAGAAGAATTAATACCCATTCTTCTGAAACTGTTCCAAAAAATAGAAATGGAAGGAAAACTTCCAAACTCATTTTATGAGGCCACCATTACCTTGATCCCAAATCAAGCAAAGATCCCAGCAAAAAGGAGAATTACAGACCAATATCCTTGATGAACATGGATGCAAAAAATTCTCACCAAAATACTAGCCATAGGATCCAACAGTACATTAAAAGGATTATTCACCATGACCAAGTGGGATTTATCCCTGGGCTGCAAGGTTGGTTCAACATCTGCAAATCAATCAATGTGCTAAAATACATTAATAAAAGAAAGAACAAGAACCATATGATCCTCTTAATAGATGCAGGAAAAGCGTTTGACAAAGTACAGCATTCTTTCTTGATCAAAACTCTTCAGAGTATAGGCATAGAGGGTACATACCTCAATATCATAAAAGTCATCTATGAAAAACCCACAGCGAATATCATTCTCAATGGGGAAAAAACAGAGCTTTCCCCCTAAGGTAAGGAACGCAGCAGGGATGTCCACTCTCACCACTGCTATTCTACATAGTACTAGAAGTCCTAGCCACAGTAATCAGACAATAAGAAGAAATAAAAGGCATCCAAATTGGCAAAGAAGAAGGCAAACTCTCACTCTTTGCAGATGATAGGGTTCTTTATGTAGAAAACCCAAAAGACTCCACCCCAAAACTGCTAGTACTCATACAGGAATTCAGTCAAGTGGCAGGATATAAAATCAATGCACAGAAACCAGTGGCATTCCTATACACCAACAACAAGACAGAAAAAAGAGAAATTAAGGAGTTGATCCCATTTACAATTGCACCTGAAACCATAAGATACGTAGGAATAAATCTCACCAAAGAGGCAAAGAATCTGTACTCAGAAAACTACAAAATACTCATGAAAGTAATTGAGGAAGACACAAAGAAATGGAAAAACATTCCATGCTCATGGATTGGAAGAACAAATATTGTGAAGATGTCAATGCTACCTAGAGCAATCTACACATTCAATGCAATCCCCATCATAATACCATTCACTTTTTTCAAAGAAATGGAACAAATAATCCTAAAATTTCTATGGAACCAGAAAAGACCCCGAATAGCCAGATAAATGTTGAAAAAGCAAAGCAAAGCTGGTAGCATCACAATTCTGGACATCAAGCTCTATTACGAAGCTGTCATTATCAAGACAGTATGGTACTGGCACAAAAACTGACACATAGATCAATGGAACAGAATAGAGAGCCCAGAAATGGACCCTCAACTTTATGGTCAAATAATCATCGACAAAGCAGGAAAGAATGTCCAAAAAAATAAGACTGTCTGTTCAACAAATGGTGTTGGGAAAATTGGACCGCCAAATGTAGAAGAATGAAACTGGACCATTTCCTTACACCACACACAAAAATAGACTCAGAATGGTTGAAAGACCTCAATGTGAGACAGGAGTCCATCAAAATCCTAAAGGAGAACACAGGCAGCAACCTCTGACCTCAGCCGCAGCAAGTTCTTCCTAGGAACATAACCAAAGGCAAGGGAAGCAAGGGTAAAGATGAAATATTGGGACTGCATCAAGATAAAAAGCTTTTGCACAGCAAAAGAAACAGTCCACAAAACCAAAAGACAACCGACAGAATGGGAGAAGATATTTGCAAAGGACATATCAGATAAAGGGCTAGTATCCAAAATCTATAAAGAACTTCTTAAACTCAACACCCAAAGAACAAATGATCCAATCAAGAAATGGGCAGAAGACATGAACAGACATTTTTCCAAAGAAGACATCCAAATGGCCAACAGACACATGAAAAAGTGCTCAACATCGCTCAGCATCAGGGAAATCAAAATCAAAATCTCAATGAGATACCACCTCACACCAGTCAGAATGGCTAAAATTAACAAGTCAGAAATGACGGATGTTGGCAGGGATGTGGAGAAATGGGAACCCTCCTACACTGTTGGTGGGAATGCAAGCTGGAGCAGCCACTCTGGAAAACAATATGGAGGTTCCTCAAAAAGTTGAAAATAGAGCTACCATACAATCCAGCAATTGCACTACTGGGTATTTACCCCAAAGATACAAATGTAGGGATCTGAAGGGGTATGGGCACCCCGATGTTTATAGCAGCGATGTCCACAATAGCCAAACTGTGGAAAGAGCCAAGATGTCCATCGACAGATGAATGGATAAAGAAGATGTGGTGTATATATATGCAATGGAATATTATGCAGCCTTCAAAAGGAATGAAATCTTGCCATTTGCATCGACGTGACCATCCACCATCCAATGCTGGAGGGTATTATGCTGAGTGAAATAAGTCAATCAGAAAAAGACATGTATCATATGACCTTACTGATATGAGAAATTCTTAATCTCAGGAAACAAACTGAGGATTGCTGGAGTGGTGGGGGCTGGGAGGGATGGGGTGGCTGGGTGATAGACATTGGAGAGGGTATGTGCTCTGGTGAGTGCTGCAAATTGTGCAAGACTGTTAAATCATAGATCTGTACCTCCAAAGCAAATAATACATTATATGTTAAAAAAAAAAAAAGAAGAAATAGATAGCAGGAAGGGAAGAATGAAGCGGGGGAAATCAGAGGGGGAGAAGAACCATGAGAGACTATGGACTCTGAAAAACAAACTGAGGGTTCTAGAGAAGAGGGGCATGGGCGGATGGGTTAGCCTGGTGATGGGTATTAAAGAAGGCATGTTCTACATGGAGCACTGGGTGTTATATGCAAACAATGAATCATGGAACACTACACCAAAAATTAATGATGTAATATTTGGTGTGATTAACCTAACATAATAAAAAAAAAAAAAAACTAAAAAAAACCTGAATATCACGGAAATAACTACATTCCCTCATCACCTGCATTCTAAGGGACTCACATCAGATCCTTATCCATGGCCATTTTTCAGTCTTTTGTCATTTGAAACAATTTACTGTTTTACTCTTGCTTTGGCAAAAAGTGATCTAGCAAAATTGCTTCATTTCTAAAGACATTCATGGAAAAGTCTTTGTCAGGTTTCTGATGACTGAGATCAATTTGCCTTCATGTGGAAGGGACAATAATGAACCTTTCAAGTGTTCCCCCAAGGCTACCTGCATAGCCCACAGTATGCCATGGGATGGTAGCTGGAGACCTGTCCCTTTCCTACCTCCCCACACTAGTAAAATGGACCCATTACATTGATGATATGATGTTAATGTGTGAAGACTTGCCTCTGCTGAAAGGCATCCTGAAGGTTTGCTGGAGTCTATGTCTTACATAGACAGGAGGATGAGCAAGGAACCCACAGAATGTTCAAGGCCCAGGCATTGCCAGAAAGTTTTGGGAGCCATTTGGTCAGGTAAAATGCATGTTGTTCCTGAAGTTGTGATTGATAAGGTGCAAGCCTACCCAATCCCTAAGAATGTGAAAGAAGTGCAAGCCTTTGTAGAGATTTTGGGGATTATTATTTTATTTTCTTGCATGTGTTTTTGGTATCATATCCAAATAATTGCCAAGACAAATATTAAGAAATTTTGCCCCTATGTTTTCTTCTAAGAGTTTTATGGTTTCAGGTCTTACGTTTAAGTCTTTAATCCATTTTGTGTTCATTTTTATGGGTGGTATAAGGTAGCGGTCCAGTTTTATTTTTTTGCCTGTGGATATCCAATTTTCCCAGCACCATTTATTGAAGAAATTATCCTTTCCACCTTGAGTGTCTTTGGCTCCCTTGTCAAATATTAGTTGAACCAGGAACTTCTCAGTCACTTAACTACTTGGCACAACTACCTTATGGAGTAGAAATTATTACTTATTCCTCTTTCATATGGAGTATGCTGAAGCCCAGTGAGGTCAAGTAATTTGCCCAGTGTGACACAGTAACTGGCCAAACCAGCTTTGGGACGTTCCTCAGACCCTATAGGCTGCACTCCCACTGTGGAACTAACAACTGTTCTAGTTAAGCAGGAGACAGCGGCCTTTGTAAATGACTTTCCTCAGGGAAAATGTTTCTTAGGATAAAGACACCTAAGTGACATCACTCTACTACTGAACGGGCCCTAAGGCAAGCAAATGACAGCACCATAACACTTCCCTTCCCTTAAGCCATTTCACTGAAAAGGATATTTTTAAATACACTGGGGCTTTAAGGGTTGGCTCCAGCCTGAATGAGCTGATGTATCAGAGATTCGTGTTGGGAAACATGAGTGCAGTGGGCACACCATGGAGATTTCCAAGTTGGCCATGCAGCTGTTGCCTTTAAAAAAAATCTATAGAAGGTGATATTTATGATATTACCTTTGTTATGATAGAGGATGAGGAATCCCCAGTTGCTTTATTTATACAGTTTTGGGGATCAGAGTACAATTTTTGCTGCCTTCCTCTTAAGGCTTTGAAAGGGATTTATCATGAATGCTAATGAATTTAAAAAGTTAGGTTATCTTAGTTTGGATAAGATAAAAGACAAGGAAGTAGAAATATGTCCCAGAGGAAGGAATTTATTACTTTTTCTTTTTTGCCTTTTTTTTTTAAAGATTTTATTTATTTATTTGACAGAGACACAGTGTGAGAGAGGGAACACAAGCAGGGGGAGTGGGAGAGGGAGAAGCAAGCGTCCCGCTGAGCAGGGAGCCTGAAGTGGGACTCGATCCCAGGACCCTGGGATCATGACCTGAGCTAAAGGCAGACACTTAACCAACTGAGCCACCCAAGCTTCCCCTCTTTTTTGCTTTTGACATGAAACCTACAACATGATCTTTGGCTATGCCATATACTCTTAGTACACATTTTCTGTAGTGTTTGGGCCTCAGGGGAATAGTGGTTGCTGTGCCTCATACCTGTCATCATTAAATGTTCTTTTTTTCTCCCCCCAAAACACAGCTAGCTGTTCTTGCAACAGTATCACCAGTGGACCATATTTCTTAAAAACATTCACCAAGCTCCTCAGAGAAAATTGTTTATTCTGCTTATAAGTTATGCATCAAGATCTCGCCTCTGCCCTGGACAGACTAATCTCTGTCATTATGACAATTTTCACATAGTTATTCTTGATGACAAGTCATAAATTTATGAAACCAACTGAGCCTTGGCTCAACAACCTGGTCTTTATCTTCTTTGGGGTGAAAGATGATATGAAACCATGTTAAGTTGAAATTTTTGGAGCAATAGGTGACTCAGTTTGAAATAAACATCAGTAAAGAACATAAAGATACCATGAAACATTGTCACCCAATTGTTTAATCTACCCTCTTAGTCTAAGTCTGGACTATGGCATTATCTATTCTTTCTGTTCAGTGAAGCCAGGCTCATACTTAGAATGGGATTAAAAACAAAAGAGTTTTAGACTTGTATAATCCATATTTTTAGTGCTGTTATTAGGGAAATAAGAATAATAATAAAAAAAAAACCAAGCCATTTTTCTTTACTCTGAGGCTTCAGGAAAGGCATTAGATTCAAATGAGTGGATAGCATTTGATCAATCTAGTCTCAGGATTGATATGGATGGCCAGTGTAACCCTGCAGTTTCAAATTGCTGTGAAGAATTTTACCATATATTGCAATTTTGATGAGTTACAGATAAATATCAAAAACTAATGACAAGCAAACAGATTTTTAAAAGAATCAGTTGTATCCTTTCATTCAATACAATCTTAGCAATTAACAATGTAATTTGGTCATAATACAAAAGTTTATTCATTAATTTATCATCTGTCAATTATGTATAGGGCACTGTATTAGGCACTAGAAATTTTCATTCATTCAACGAATAATTACTGAGTGCTTTTCTATGCAGAGTGCTGTTTTGGAGCTGAGGAAACAGCAGGAAAACTCATGTGACATTCCTACCCTCATGGAACTTATATTCTAAGGGAGAAGAGGCAAAATAGGTAGGGCAAATAATTTATAGAGTATGCTTGAAAGTGTTAAGTACTAAAGAGAAAAAATATGTCAGGGAAGGACTCTCAGAAAAGGAGATGTTTGAATAAAGACGAGGAAGAGGCTACGGAATTAACCACAAGGGAGTCTAGGAGAAGAGCACACAAGGTGGAAGGAACAGTAAGTGAGAAGGGAACAACATGCTTAGCATTTTGTGGATGAGTAAGGAGGTCATGGTCCTTTAGAGTGAATGGCTAAAGAGCAAGTAGTGGAAGAAAAAGCCAGAGAGATAATGAGAATAGCTGATAGAGGGTCTTGAGGGTCATATGAAGGATTCTGCCATTTGCTCTGAGGAGACTGGGAACCAGCAGAGGGTTTTAGAAAGAGTACAGAGCTGATCTGATTTGTGATTTGGGAGGACCACTCTGACTGGTACGATGAGACTGGAATGCAAAGGTGAATCAGATAGGGTCCTAGTATCAATGAACTCACACTTCATTTGAGAGGCTAAGATGGTTATAGGTTCACTGCAGTGAGGTAAGTGCTACTAGAGAATTCAGAGTACGATGAGATTTGAGAGTTGTCAGACCTCTGCTCTCCTGTTTTTTTACTCCAATCTGGTTTCCACCTCAGTAATTCCACTGAGATGATTCTTGCTAAGAATGCTCATGACTTTTGTGTTGCCAAGTTTGTCAGTGTCCTTCTTTTTATATCATCACCATACTTGATGTCTCAGTCACAGTTGTAACTTCTCATGTTGCTCTTCTTTAAAGTCTTTTCTCTTTCCTCCTGCTGTCATATATGGTCCATGTTTTCCTCTTGTCTTTACAGGCACTCACTTGATAAGCTTATTCTTCTCTCTCCTAGTTATTGGGTCCTCAAACTTCTATCCAGGGCTGTCAGACTGAACAACTCCAAGGGGTCCATTTACAACATAGTCCAAGGGACCAGTGCCTTTTCAATTTGAGTCATGCTACTTGGCATAGCATGTAATAAAGTAACTCATCTCTGTCTTGGTCTTTCGTCTGTTTTGGTTTTCTTTCTTTAAGCAATCTTTTTTTTTTTTTTATAATTTTTTTATTGTTATGTTAATCACCATATATTACATCATTAGTTTTTGGTGCAGTGTTCCATGATTCATTGTTTGTTCATAACACCCAGTGCTCCATGCAGAACGTGCCCTCCTCAATACCCATCACCAGGCTAACCCATCCCCCTACCCCCCTCCCCTCTAGAATCCTCAGTTTGTTTTTCAGAGTCCATCATCTCTCATGGTTCGTCTCCCCCTCTGACATACTCCCCTTTTCTTCCTCTCCTGTTATCTTCTTCTTTTTCTTTTTTCTTAAAATATGTTGCGTTATTTGTTTCAGAAGTACAGAACTGTGATTCAACAGTCTTGCACAATTCACAGCGCTCACCGTAGCACATACCCTCCCCAATGTCTATCACCCAGCCACCCCATCCCTCCCACCCCCAACCACTCCAGTAACACTCAGTTTGTTTCCTGAGATTAAGCATTCCTCATATCAGTGAGGTCATGTGATACATGTCTTTCTCTGATTGACTTATTTCACTCAGCATAACACCCTCCAGTTCCATCCACGTCGTTGCCAATGGCAAGATCTCATTCCTTTTGATGGCTGCATAATATTCCATTGTGTATATATATCACATCTTCTTTATCCATTCATCTGTTGATGGGCATCTTGGCTCTTTCCACAGTTTGGCTATGGTGGACATTGCCGCTATAAACATTGGGGTACACGTACCCCTTCGGGTCCCTACATTTGTGTCTTTGTGGTAAATACCCAGTAGTGCAATTGCTGGATCGAACGGTAGCTCTAATTTCAACTGTTTGAGGAACCTCCATACTGTTTTCCAGAGGGGTTGCACCAGCTTGCATTCCCACCAACAGTGTAGGAGGTTTCCCCTTTCTCCACATCCCTGCCAACATCTGTCGTTCCCTGACTTGTTAATTTTAGCCATTCTAACGGGTGTGAGGTGGTATCTCATTGAGCTTTTGATTTGGATTTCCCTGATGCCGAGCGATGTTGAGCACTTTTTCATGTGCCTGTTGGCCATTTGGATGTCTTCTTTGGAGAAATGTCTGTTCATGTCTTCTGCCCATTTCTTGATTGGATTATTTGTTCTTTGGGTGTTGAGTTTGATAAGTTCTTTATAGATTTTGGATACTAGCCCTTTATCTGATATGTCATTTGCAAATATTTTCTCCCATTCTGTCGGTTGTCTTTTGGTTTTGTGGACTGTTTCTTTTGCTGTGCAAAAGCTTTTTATCTTGATGAAATCCCAATAGTTCATTTTTGCCCTGGCTTCCCGTGCTTTTGGCGATGTTTCTAGGAAGAAGTTGCTGCAGCTAAGGTCAAAAAGGTTGCTACCTGTGTTCTCCTTTAGGATTTTGATGGACTCCTGTCTCACGTTTAGGTCTTTCAACCATTTGGAGTCTATTTTTGTGTGTGGTGTAAGGAAATGGTCCAGTTTCATTCTTCTGCATGTGGCTGTCCAATTTTCCCAACACCATTTGTTGAAGAGACTGTCTTTTTGCCATTGCACATTCTTTCCTGCTTTGTCAAAGATAAGTTGACCATAGAGTTGAGGGTCCATTTCTGGGCTCTTGATTCTGTTCCATTGATCTATGTGTCTGTTTTTGTGCCAGTACCATACTGTCTTGATGATGACAGCTTTGTAATAGAGCTGGAAGTCCGGAATTGTGATGCCGCCAGCTTTGCTTTTCTTTTTCAGTATTCCTCTGGCTATTCTGGGTCTCTTCTGGTTCCATACAAATTTTAGGATTATTTGTTCCATTTCTTTGAAAAAAGTGGATGGTATTTTGATGGGGATTGCATTGAATGTGTAGATTGCTCTAGGTAGCATTGACATCTTCACAATGTTGATTCTCCCAATCCATGAGCATGGAACGTTTTTCCATTTCTTTGAGTCTTCTTCAATTTCTTTCATGAGTATTTTATAGTTTTCTGAGTACAGATCCTTTGCCTCTTTGGTTAGATTTATTCCTAGGTATCTAATGGTTTTGGGTGCAATTGTAAATGGGATCGACTCCTTGATTTGTCTCTCTTCTGTCTTGTTGTTGGTGTATAGGAATGCCACTGATTTCTGTGCATTGATTTTATATCCTGCTACTTTACTGAATTCCTGTATGAGTTCTAGCAGTTTTGGGGTGGAGTCTTTTGGGTTTTCCACATACAGTATCATATCATCTGCAAAGAGTGAGAGTTTGACTTCCTCTTTGCCGATTTGGATGCCTTTGATTTCTTTTTGTTGTCTGATTGCTGTGGCTAGGACTTCTAATACTATGTTGAATAGCAGTGGTGATAGTGGACATCCCTGCCGCGTTCCTGACCTTAGGGGAAAAGCTCTCAGCCTTTCCCCATTGAGAATGATATTCGCTGTAGGTTTTTCATAGATGGCTTTTATGATATTGAGGTATGTACCCTCTATCCCTATACTCTGAAGAGTTTTGATCAAGAAAGGATGCTGTACTTTGTCAAATGCTTTTTCTGCATCTATTGAGAGGATCATATGATTCTTGTTCTTTCTTTTGTTAATGTATTGTATCACATTGATTGATTTGCGGATGTTGAACCAGCCTTGCAGCCCAGGAATAAATCCCACTTGGTCCTGGTGAATAATCCTTTTAATGTACTGTTGGATCCTATTGGCTAGTATTTTGGTGAGAATTTTTGCATCCATGTTCATCAAGGATATTGGTCTGTAATTCTCTTTTTTGATGGGGTCTTTGTCTGGTTTTGGGATCAAGGTAATGCTGGCCTCATAGAATGAGTTTGGAAGTTTCCCTTCCATTTCTATTTTTTGGAACAGTTTCAGGAGAATAGGTATTAATTCTTCTTGAAATGTCTGATAGAATTCCCCTGGGAAGCCATCTGGCCCTGGGCTTTTGTTTCTTGGGAGATTTTTGATGACTGTTTCAATTTCCTTCGTGGTTATAGGTCTGTTCAGGTTTTCTATTTCTTCCTGGTTCAATTTTGGTAGTTGATACATCTCTAGGAATGCACCCATTTCTTCCAGGTTATCTAATTTGTTGGCATAGAGTTGCTCATAATATGTTCTTATAATTGTTTGTATTTCTTTGGTGTTGGTTGTGATCTCTCCTCTTTCATTCATGATTTTGTTGATTTGGGTCATTTCTCTTTTCTTTTTGAAAAGTCTGGCCAGGGGTTTATCAATCTTGTTAATTCTTTCAAAGAACCAGCTCCTAGTTTCGTTGATCTGTTCTACTGTTCTTTTGGTTTCTAGTTCATTGATTTCTGCTCTGATCTTTATGATTTCTCTTCTCCTGCTGGGTTTAGGCTTTATTTGCTGTTCTTTCTCCAGCTCCTTTAGGTGTAGGGTTAGGTTGTGTATTTGAGACCTCTCTTGTTTCTTGAGAAAGGCTTGTATTGCTATATACTTTCCTCTCAGGACTGCCTTTGCTGTATCCCAAAGATTTTGAACAGTTGTGTTTTCATTTTCATTGGTTTCCAGGAATTTTTTTAATTCTTCTTTGATTTCTTGGTTGACCCATTCATTCTTTAGTAGGATGCTCTTTAGCCTCCATGTATTTGAGTTCTTTCCGACTTTCCTCTTGTGGTTGAGTTCTAGTTTCAAAGCATTGTGGTCTGAAAATATGCAGGGAATGATCCCAATCTTTTGGTACCGATTGAGACCTGATTTGTGACCTAGGATGTGATCTATTCTGGAGAATGTTCCATGGGCACTAGAGAAGAATGTGTATTCCTTTGTTTTGGGATGGAATGTTCTGAATATGTCTGTGAAGTCCATTTGGTCCAGTGTGTCATTTAAAGTCTTTATTTCCTTGTTGATCTTTTGCTTAGATGATCTGTCCATTTCAGTCAGGGGGGTGTTAAAGTCCCCCACTATTATTGTATTGTTATCAATGTGTTTCTTTGCTTTTGTTATTAATTGCCTTATATAATTGGCTGCTCCCATGTTCGAGGCATAGATATTTACAATTGTTAGATCTTCTTGTTGGATAGACCCTTTAAGTAGGATATAGTGTCCTTCCTCATCTCTTATTACAGTCTTTGTTTTAAAATCTAGTTTGTCTGATATAAGGATTGCCACCTCAGCTTTCTTTTGGTGTCCATTAGCATGGTAAATGGTTTTCCACCCCCTCACTTTCAATCTGGGGGTGTCTTTGGGTCTAAAATGAGTCTCTTGCAGACAGCATATTGATGGGTCTTGTTTTTTAATCCAATCTGATAGCCTGTGTCTTTTGATTGGGGCATTTAGCCCATTTACATTCAGGGTAACTATTGAAAGGTATGAATTTAGTGTCATTGTATTACCTGTAAGGTGACTGTTAACTGTCTGTTGTCTGTGTTCGTTTCTGCTCTTTGCTGCTTTTAGGTTCTTTCTTTGCTTAGAGGACCCCTCTCAGTATTTCTTGGAGGGCTGGTTTCGTGTTTGCAAATTCCTTTAGTTTTTGTTTGTTCTGGAAGCTTTTTATCTCTCCTTCTATTTTCAATGATAGCCTAGCTGGATATAGTATTCTTGGCTGCATATTTTTCTCGTTTAGTGCTCTGAAGTTATCTTGCCAGTCCTTTCTGGCCTGCCAGGTCTCTGTGGATAGGTCTGTTGCCAATCTAATGTTTCTACCATTGTAGGTTACATATCTCTTCTCCCGAGCTGCTTTCAGGATTTTCTCTTTGTCTCTGAGACTCGTAAGTTTTACTATTAGATGTCGGGTGTTGACCTATTATTATTGATTTTGAGAGGGGTTCTCTGTGCCTCCTGGATTTTGATGCCTGTTTCCTTCCTCACATTAGGGAAGTTCTCTGCTATAATTTGCTCCAATATACCTTCTGCCCCTCTCTCTCTCTCTTCTTCTTCTGGGATCCCAATTATTCTAATGTTGTTTCGTCTTATCATATCACTTATCTCTCGAATTCTGCCCTCGTGATCCTGTAGTTGTTTCTCTCTCTTTTTCTCAGCCTCTTTATTTTCCATCATTTGGTCTTCTATATCGCTGATTCTCTCTTCTGCCTCATTTATCCTAGCATTTAGTGCCCCCATTTTTGATTGCACCTCATCAATAGCCTTTTTGATTTCGATTTGGTTAGATTTTAGTTCTTTTATTTCTCCAGAAAGGGTTTCTCTAATAACTTCCACGCTTTTTTCAAGCCCAGCTAGTATCTTTAAAATCATGATTCTGAACTCTAGGTCTGACATCGTACTAATATCCGTATTGAGTAGGTCCCTGGCTGAGGGTACTACCTCTTGTTCTTTTTGCTGAGGTGATTTCTTTCGTCTTGTCATTTTGTCCAGAGGAGAATAGATGAATGAGAGAACAAAATGCTAACAGGTTTACAACGTCCCCAGCAAATATACTGTATACAAATCAGAAAAGACCTGACACCAGGGGAAAAGAAAGGGAAAGAAAGAAAAAAGAAAGAGAAAAAGAAAGAAAAAAAAAAGAAAAAAAAAGATAAAAACTAAAACAAAACAATACAAAAAAGGGAGAATATGATCAAATATGATCAGGCTAGTACATAGATCAGTGCCACACACTAGATTTTGGGCGTATTTTGGTCTGTTAGAAAAAAGTGCCTCCTAAAATTTTAAAGGAAGAAAGACATATATGTACAAAATAAGGGCTGATACAATGAAGGGATGGAAGATGACTGTAAAGATGAAAATTATAAAAGATTTTATAAAAGGACTTGGTAAGATAAGTTGTTTGAAAAAAGAAAGAAGATTTAAGAAAAAAAAAAAGGAAAAAGGGAGAGAATGTGATCAGGCAGGAGACTAGAACAAAGCCATACACTAGTGATTTAGGGTATATTTTGATCTGTTAGAAGAAACTGTACCTCAAAATTTTAAAGAGAGAACAACTTATATATATATGCCAAAAATAAGGGTAACTACTATGAAGGGATAAAATATGACTCTAAAAATGAAAAATAAAAAATGTTTTTTTTTTTTAAAAAAGGGATTTATAAGATGTTGGTTGAAAAAGGGAAAAAGAAAAATAAAAAAAAACAGTCAACAAAAATTAACTTTGATGAAATAATGAATCATGGTAAAAAAAAAAAAAAAAAGCCATGAATCTATGTGCAGTATTCCCTTAGCGCTGGAGTTCTCCTATTCTCCTTGATCGATCAACTTGGTCTTGGCTTGCTGGCTGTTTGTGTTGATCTTCTGGGGGGAGGGGCCTGTTGCTGTGGTTTCCAAATGTCTTTGCCGGAGGCGGAATTGCCCCGCCCTTGTCGGTCCGGGCTAAGGAAGCTGCTCCGGTTTGCTCTCAGGAGCTTTTGTTCCCTGCAAGCTCTCGGCACAGCTTTGGAGGCCCAGGGCAGAAATGGTGGCCTCCCAATCTCCACTTGGAGGAGCTGAGAACTCGGGGCCCCGCTCCTCAGTGTGCCCCCAGAGAAAAGCAGTCACTTCCGTCTCCCCGGTCTCCGGCCGCAATCCGTGCTCACCCGGCCTGTGATCGAGCGCTGCTATCTCTGGCACCCGACCCCGCGCGGAGTCTCCAAACCCAGCAGATCCCTGCAGTGCGTTCCCGCACCGCCCCTCCCCGGGAAGGAAGGGGATTCTCCCCGGATCTGCTGCTTGTTGGGTCCCTGCTGGGGGAGCCGTGCCCCGACTGGGCCGCAGATCACAGTTTATGGCAACCCCGAGCTAAGAGCCCGCGACTCTGCTCCGTATCTGCAGCCGGCTTCCCTGCTCTGATACCTGGGAGCTCTGCTGCACTCAGGCACCCCGGTCTCTCTGTGACCCCAAGGGTCCTGAGACCACACTGTCCCGGGAGGATTCCACCCCCCGCTTAGCCACTGCAGCGACTTCCCTCCGCCGAGCCAACTTCTAAAAGGTCCGATTTTGTGCTCCTCGGCTCTATCACTTGCCAGAAGCGGCTGGCGGAGGCCCCTCCCCCGCCGTCTATCCTCCCGAATATCGCCTCGGATTCACTTCTCCGCACGTCCTACCTTCCAGTAAGTGGTCGCTTCTCTGTTCGGAGAGTTGTTGCTACTCTCCTGTTCGATCTCCTGTTGAGTTCATAGGTGTTCAGAATGGTTTGATCCCTATTCAGCTGAATTCCTGAGACCAGACGAAATCTAGGTCTCCTACTCCTCCGCCATCTTGCTCCCCCTCCTCTTTAAGCAATCTTAATTGTGCAACAGGCTCAACTAAGAATTATTTCTAAGTACATGTCTCCATCCCAGGACACTTTGCTGTGTAACACACTCATGCAGTTGAGTGCTTGACACTCCCAGCTGAGTATCCTAAATGTATTTCAAGTTGTCCCAAAGTGAACTCAAGGACTTCCCTTCATACATGGTCTTCTTCCCATGTTCCCTGATGAATTGATATACTAACATTCACCCAGTTATATAAGCCAGAACCTTAGAATCCCCTCCAATAGGTCTACTTTTGTAGCCTCCAAATCCAAATCCATTATCCAGTCTATTGATTTATTTCTTCAAGCCTTTGGCATAATCCAAGATACCTTCATCTCCTGCCGTTTCTTCCTCTGGGAATCCTTTCTTGGACAACAGCCGTACATAGTTTTCAAAACACTAATCAAGTCATGTTATCAACACCCACCTGTTTAAAATACTGTGAAGGATTTCCTTTTTTACTTAGAAAAGAATGGGTCATAAACTTTAAGTCTCCATGTGTTATAATTTTGTCCTTGTCTACCTCTCCAAAGTATCTTGCTCTGATGCTTTCCTTGATCACTTTGCATTCTTACTACTACTGGCCATTTAAAATGTATCTGAGCAGGACAGTTACACATATGAGCTTTCCACCTAAGATGCTGAGGTAGATAGTGTCATTTATTTATCTATATCTTTTTCTGAGCAAATAACCACTGAGACACACAAAGTATCCAGAAATATCTGGAATTTAACATTTCCAGCAAACTACCACTATGGAGTTTATGTGGAGAATTTTAAAATTTAATGAGATTTGAAAAAATTCTGGACAAGAATTAGAATCTGATATATTTATATTTAAAGATTTTATTTATTTGAGAGAGAGAGAGAACGCACGTGTGCACGTGTGTGCACATGCACAAGCTGGGGGAGGGGCAAAGGGAGGAGGGAGAAGCAGATTCCCTGCTGAGCAGGAAGCCAGTTGGGGGACTCTGGGATAATAACCTGAGCCGAAGGCAGACGCTTAACCAACTGAGCTACCCCTAGAATCTGATATATTTAGGGAGTTGTATGGAAGGTCCATGGGGACTACTTGGGTTCTTACCCTCGGAATGGACATGTTCTAAGTGTGTTTTTCTGGACAACGTACACAAGCTCTCCATGCTTCCTTCTCTTCCATAAACAAAATTTCAGTGAACACTAAAAAATGGGAAAAATAAGTAATAAATAACTAACATATATCTGATTAGCTCTCATCAGATATTAGTTCTGTGGCCCTGCACTTCTGGTAAAATAATAAAAAAAAGTTTTGATTTAATTTCCCTTTCATCAAATATCCTCACTGTCTAAGACACTCCTTTTTGGTTTTAGACTTGATATACTGTTTTTCTATAAAGTCTTTCTCTGCCTGCATGCATGTGGTGAGCTTTAAATGTAATGAGGTGTATGCAAAATAACACGATCCAATAGGAAAAACCAGATGGGATTTTACTTCCCAACAATGAGGAAAAGAAGGCATAACACCACCACCTGCAATTAGAAAAGTGGTCTGAGCCACAATGAGGTATTTGAGTCTCCCACAACGCTTTGGCATTGGTAGGGAAAGCTCTCAAGGCAAACGAAAGCTTAATAGCTGTGCTTTTCCAGCTGTTTCCCTTGAGCCAGATGTCTGAGTAGCCCAAACTATTTAGCTGCATATTAGTGCCACACAAACTACAGGCTGTTGCTTGTTGGGAGAGCTGTTAACTTCTGGAGAATGTTGCACAGAATGTCATTACAGTTTGAATGAAAATAAATTTGCTAAGTGGCTTGTATATTACTGCTGGTACAAGGTAATCCTTGTCTAATGGAAACAAAAACACACTATTTCCCTTCCACCTGACCTGACCTGAGGGACACTCTAAGGCTTTAGTACACCAACCCTCTCTGCTGTCTCTCTCTGTTTCCTGGCTGGCTTTCACAGTTCTGTTGGTTGCCTGCAGATTACAGTATATATACCAAACCCCTCCACCAAAACTGACTCATGAAATGGAAAGAATTCTTGGAAACCTGTTAGGTGTTTATGCTTATTGAGAATATTGTTGTGTGCTCGCTTTGGTAGCACCTATTCTAAAATTGGAATAAAACAGAGACGATTAACATGGCCCCTGGGCAAGGGTGACACAGAAATTCGTAGGAATATTGTTATTACAGTGAACAATTATATACTGCTCTACAGGTTATAAATAATAGCATTCAGTGCATGTCTTGGCTTTGGACTATGCTTTAGATTTAGTGCTTAGTTCCCTACATACTGTATCTGCAGGCTATATCTACAGGCCACATCTCACATCTGGCCCATTTGCATGCACGTTTTCTCATTGGTTCCTCATACTTATTGCAAGAGGCAGTTATATTTGCTATCTTCATTTCCTTGAAGGGGAAACTGAGAAGAGGCGGGTTGTGAACTCACTGATTGGTGGTGATGCTGGGATTTATCCTTCAGGGCTATCCTTTCATAGGCCAAGATTTTTCTGTCATTTCTTGTTTGGATCAATACAGATTGCCTCCTCTGTGGCAACCACTGACAACCACAGGAATGAAGATTTTGATGCTGGGATTGGCAGGGAGAAGGGGGAACATTTACAAGTTAAGTTCATAGCTGAGGGGCCTGAGGAAGCAGCCTGGCTTTGAGGAGCTTCTTATGATGAACACCTTCTCCCTTCCCAATGTGCTTGCATTTGCCATAGTTCCTGTCATTTTCACCTAAGATATCTTTGAATTCCTCTCAATAAGCTATCTGCATGCATTGATGCCATACAACTAGTCACTCTTCGAAAGAGAAAAGTGCAACACTCATAACTTTAAAACAAAATTATTCCTAAGAATAATGAGAATTCCTACTGAGTTGTAGGAAGCATTTATTTTATTTTTAACAAGAAAAGTGGTATTTCACTGGGATGCCTGGGTGGCTCAGTAGGTTAAGCAACTGCCTTCAGATCAGGCCATGATCCCTGTGGTCCTGGGATTGAGGCCCTGTGTTGGGTTTCCTGCTCAGCGGGAGTCTGCTTCTCCCTCTCCCTTTGCTTCCCCCCTGACTCATGTTCTCTCTCTCTCTCAAATAATATAAAATCTTTAAAAAAATGTTTAAAATCAAAAAAAGTAAGAAAATTGCCGTGTCACAAGAAAGGGAGAGCTGACGTGTGTGTGCGCATGTGCGTGCATGCACATACACACATATATGAGTGTTCTGCTAATTACGAATTGTTTTTACTTAATTACTTTACTTAATTATAAAAAAGGATCTTGCAAAGATCCATGCACTATCAACACTTTATAGAAAACTTCAGGAAATTTAATTAACATATACAACAAGCATTTTGTTTTCTTTCTTCCACCTTTTCTGTTTTCTTCCTTGAAAGATGACATCATCTTCTTCCTTAATGATCAATTGTAGCATAAAATAAGAACCTTGTCTCTATCTACATAATTTAGAGAAATATATTAGAGTGGTTAAACTGAAACATGATTCTGTATTTTAAGTGGTTATTAAGGTATTCACAGCCTTAGGAAAAGCGATAAAGAGGGAAAATAGAATCAGGACAGAATAGTACTTACTAACAAATTTTTGAAAAATACAAAAAAATAGAAAATAACCTTAAATATCTACGAGAGGGGGGAGAAAGCAGATTTTCCACAAAGTAAGAGCAATTAGATTGACAATGGGCTTTACATCATTAAAAATAAATAAGGTCTATCATATGATCTCACTGATATGAGGAATTCTTAATCTCAAGAAACAAACTGAGAGTTGCTGGAGTGGTGGGGGTGTGAGGGATGAGGTGGCTCGACTTTGTGGAGGGTATGTGCTATGGTGAACACTGTGAATTGTGTAAGACTGATGAATCACGGACCTGTACCTCTGAAATAAATAATACATTATATGTTAAAAAAAAAAAAAAGATAGTAGGAAGGGAAAAATGAAGGGGAGGAAATCGGAGGGGGAGACGAACCCTGAGAGACTATGGACTCTGAGAAACAAACTGAGGGTTCTAGAGGGGAGTGGGTGGGGGGATGGGTTAGCCTGGTGATGGCTATTAAAGAGGGCATGTATTGAATGGAGCACTGGCTGTTATACGCAACTAATGAATCATGGAACAGTATATCAAAAACTAATGATGTAATGTATGGTGATTAACATAACATAATAAAATAAAATTTAAAAAATAAATAAATAAGGTCGCTAAATTGTTATCTTTACAGTACCTGACTTGAGAGTGCTTACACTTGTTATACCTTTATACTATATGGCAGGTGTCAGAGTGAAGTCAAGGCATTTAAGAAATGTAAAGCTTAATATCCATTGACCCACCTGGAAGAAACCACTGACGATATAGCTGAGGAGGAAAAGATTGAATCTAGCTGGAAAAAGCGAAGTTCAAATGAAACCATAACCAAAAATTGGTCAAATATGTGATATTAGTTTCCTAGTGCTGTTGTAACAAATGCCTAAAAATTTAGCTCTTGAAAAACACAAATTTATCATCTTAAAATCTGGAGGTCAGAAGTCTAAAATTATTCTCATTAGGCTAAAATCAAGATGTCTGGAGGTTTGATGCATTTCATATACCTTGGGGAGAATACACTTTCTTGCCTTTTCCAGCTTTCAAGGCTACATGCATTCTTTGGCTCTTGGCTCCTTTCTCCATCTTCAGAGCCAACAAAGTAACATCTTTAAATCTCCATTCTCTCCTTCTGCTTCCATGGTCACATTTCCTTGTCTGACTTTCTTAACTCCCTCTTTTTCTTCTCCAGACCCTTTTGATTTCTTTGAGCCCACACAGATAATCCAGGAAAATCTTCCCATTTCAAATTCTCCAACTGATCACTTGTTCAAATTCTTTTTTTTTTTTTTTTTTGCCATGCAAGGTAACATATTCACAGATTCCAAGGATTAGAACACAGGCATTTTTGGGACACTCTTTATTCTGTCTACCACACATTGATCAAGCTAAAAAATAAAAGACTATAAAAGGAAAAGAGAAACAGTAGCTACATTTCTTTTATAATCAAGCAAGGGAGAGGAGACATTAATTATTTAGTAAAAAAGCATCAAATTAATTTTAAAGAAAACAGATGGTAGAAAATTATAAAAAGGCAACATAAATGCACAGTTGAGAAAATCAACAAAATAAAGGGTTGATCATTTGAAAGGACTAATAAATTTGATAAACTACTAGCAAGACTAATGAAGAAAAATATGTGTAATGCACAAATCACCCATAATAGAATGCATATATGTGAACAGTTAACAACTCTATGTAAATCAATTTGACAAAATAGATGAAATGAATGAAATCCTAGGAAAATGCAACTTAACAAAACACACACAAGAAGAAATAGAAACTCTAAATAGTCCTAGGTCTATGAAGTAAATTGAATTCATAATTAATGGGAGAAAATTGCCCAAGTCCTTTTGAAAGACCAGAATAAACTTGAAACTAAAATCTATCAAGATATTACACGAAAGGAAAATTACTAGCTAATTTTTCTCATAAACATAGATGCATAATATTAGTAGTTTAAATCCAGAGATATACTAATAAGACAATACATCATAAATAAATGAGGTTTATTCCAGGAATACAAAGTTGGTTTAACATTTGAAAATCAAACAATGTAATTCACTATAGTAGCAAAATAAATGAGCAGTTCCTTTGATCATTAACAGTTACAGAAAGTACATTTGATGTAACATAGCACCCATTCATGATGGGATTATGTACTTAGAAAATCCAAAAATGTCTAGAGATAAATTATTAAAATTATTGAGTAAATTTAGTAAGATTCATGCTCAATAGGATAAATATTTTTATAGGTATACTGTCACAAATAATTAAAAGATAATATTTCAAAAATGGCTATCATTTATAGTACCATAAAGCAACTCTAGAAATAAATCTAGAAAAGATTTGGAAGGCATTGACACAAGGAACTATAAAATATTCCTGAGAGAAAATATAGTACATCTAAATAAAAGGAATAACATTTCATATTAAGGGATTAAAGGCTTGATGAAATAAAATTGTTAGGGCTCCCTAAAAGTCAGCCCATTGATTTATTACAATTTCAACTAAAGTCTGAGCTGTTTTGTTTGTTTTTTTGGTGAAAAATTTCGCATTGATTCTAAAATGTATATGGAAGCAAAAAAGACCAAGGATAGTGAAGTTAATCCGGAAAAAGAATAAGTTAGGCAACTTACATTTGTAGATGTCAAGATTTATTATAATATTATAGTAAGGAAGGTAGTGTGGTATTCATGTAAAAATATACAAATAGAACAATGAAGGTAAAAGTAATAGATTTGTCTAATAAATAATGCTGTATCAAGAAAATATCTATATAGAAAAAATTATCTTAACCTCTATTTTACACCTTGTGTGGAAATTAGTTTGAAGTGGATTGTAGATCTAATATTAATGGTAAAACAATAAAGTTTATTGAAGATTACATATAAGAATATTTTTATCATCTTCGAGTAGACAAAGTTTTCTTAAACAGGGCATGAAAAGCCCTGATTATAAAGGAAATGATTGGTAGATTCAGTTATAGTAAACTTAAGACTTTGTGCTCATCAGAACATACTCTCAAGGGTATGGGAAACAACCTGCTGCAGAGAGACCTGGATTTCTAGCAGTCACTAAAAAAAAAAAAAAAAAAAAAAAGGCAGACAGTACAATTTTAAAATTAAGGAACAGTCTTAAAAGTCACGTTACAAAAAGTCTATCAAAATTGCTAGTAAACATGAAAATGTCCTTTACATGATTAGTTATTGTAGAAATAATTATACTACAATCTGATGCTGTTACCTATGTATCAGAATGACTATAATTGAAAACAAAAGCAAAACAAAGATAATTCTTTAGTACTAAAATTCTCTCACATTGCTTGTGGGAGTGTAAATTGGTACAGTCCCTTGGAAATCTGTTTTACAGTATCTACTAAATTTAAATTCTTGCATACTGTATGACCAGCAGTTTTATCACCAAGCATATGCCCAAAAGAATGGCATTCATGAAAAGATAGATAGGAAGATAGACAGATAGATAGATAGATGATAGATAGAACTATCTATCTCTACTCATAGCCTCAATGTTTATGTGAGTCCAAAGTGGAAGCAGCCCAAACGTTTATCAGCACCAGGATGGGTAAATAAATTTTGGCATAATCACTTATTTTCTTAGTTTCTATTTCTTATATTAACATTATTATATTAGCTGCATTTTGATTAGAATACAACTGGTTTTTTTTTAATAACCTTAAACACAAATGATTTATTATTTTTGGTATATATAATTTAAGCAATATATAATTAATTTTGATTTTTTTTGCAATTTGATAATTTCCTTTTTAATAGTTGGGTTTAGCTCATATATATCAATTATGTTTATAGGTATGTTTATAGTTATGTGTAACAAGTTAAGAAATATTTATCTGTAGGGATAATAACTTAGAGAGGATTTGAGGAGGACTTCTCTATTACTCTACTGTTCTGTTTCTTGATCAGAGTGGTGGTAAAAATTTATCAATCTGTATAGTTAATGTGTCCTTTGGAACACACATTATATGTCAATTAATACATGTCAGTTTAAAATTTATATAAAGTAAATGTGTTTTTTTTTTTGTAAATGTGTTTTAATAAGAATTCAAGGATTTAGGATATCCTCAAAATGTATATGGCATGTGATAGATATAATTCTAAACAAAAATATTTACCCAACCCATGATACAAGCAAAATATGGAAGAGGAAGCATCAAAATTATTGGAAGGAATAAAAGAGAGAATATTTATGACATCAGGTAAGGAATATATTTTTCAAGAAGAAAGTAAAAAAAAGATCAAAGAAAGAAAGATTATGTAATCTGACTTTGTAAAAAACTAGCATTTTATAACAAAAATAATCACAAAAAATACAATAAGCAAAGTGACAGGAAATATGATCAATTAAGAAAATCAATTTAGAATGTATATAATATTTAGAATTTTTGATGGGAATGTAAATTAGTATAAAATTTAAAGAACACATTTTAATATCAATTAAAATAAAAAATGACCCAGCAAAGAAAGACTATATATGCAAAGAATACATATATATATAAAGATTGTGTATAAAGTATATATATGTATGTATATATATACACACACAAAGAGTATGTATAAATATTAACTCTGGTACAGGTGCATGAATATTTATTGTAGCAATACTTGTAAACAGAAAAAATATATATGGCTTACGCATTCTTCAAAAAGACAAATTAAATATAATATTAAATACAATATAGTATTCTATGTATCCGATAATAGGAAAAATTTATCTCAATGGTTACGTAAAGGTAGATATCAAAGCATATTTTGAATGCAGCATATGTCCAAGTGATCACATTTATATAAATTAAAAACACACAATCAGTATGCTAATTTGTTAAAGCAATGCAATCCATCCTTTTTGAAAATTAGTGTGTGTGTGTTTATGTAAAACTATAAAAATGGGTTGGATTCAAGATAGAGGTTGCTTCTGACCAGGGCTGAGAAATAAGATGGGAATAAGGGAGAATGACACAGGGTATGGCACTAAGTTAGAATTTACTAAAAATTATTATTTTTTAATTTTAAAAATTTGAAGCAAATACAAGAATTTTAAATGCTTACAATTCTTGGTAGTGCAATTCACATTTGACAATTTAATTATTCAATATTTTATAAAATGAAAGTGTTATGGAAGGATTTTTTATTAGTGAGATAAGTCAGTTCGGTGGCCATGAGTGTTGGCAAGGTGATTTGGAGGCCAGATAAAAGGTCAACTCTGGTCCCTGAGGCAGGGATGTTAGCATGTCATGCTGGAACAAAGGGATAAAGACCCTAGAGAGATGCCACTGAAGATTCCATCCATCTTGTTTCTGCATTAGAGTTGGGGGAGGGGAACAGAAAGGAAGGGGAGGTCAGTGACAATCGTTCTTTTATTTGTCTATTCATTAATTCAAAAATGACTTATGAGCAAGAGGTAGGTATTGCTGCCATCAGTTCACACGGGAAAGTTTCATTCTGTCTCAATGAATTGTGGCAAGCCTTCTGATAATAAATGCAAATGGCCACTGTAGTACAGAAGAAAGGATCTCTTTGTCTGGAGGGTTTTCTAAAGATGAGGTGTATGCGGAGAGTAGAGGAGAGCTGCACACCACTACATGTAAAGAAATGGAGGCAGGGAAGATCAGGGACATCTGGGTCACTAAAATCATCTTGTCCTGCTCAAGCAGAGAATGTGTTATGGGACCAGCAGAACGGAAGCTGTAAATCAATATGAGGACTTTTTGCCAAGAGTCCCTTTGACTGTTCCTCATTGTTATGCATGATTGGAAGCCATCTAAGCATTTCCAGACCTGGAATGATACAACAATTGTTTTGGAGACGGAATCCAGTCAGCTGGGCAAAGGAAGTTCTCAAAGGAACAGGGGCCAGAGACAGAAAGACAAATAAAGCTGCTGAAGAAAAAAAGAGACTAATAAGACAGAGGCAGTGTGGATGGAAAGTGTGTGTGTGTGTGTGTGTGTGTGTGTGTGTGTGTGTGTGTGTGTGTGTTGGGGGGGAGATTTTAAAATTAAAGTGGTATAATATGGCAAGGTTTGATGGCTATTTGGATATGAGGAGGCCGGGGGAGGGCAGATGTGATAATTACTGAATTTTCATAGCTTCAGATAAGCACTTGTAAGTCATCCAATGATGTCCAGTTGGCAGGTGGAAATAGGAAAACCAATTATGGGTCTTCTGCCTATGAATTTCAGGAAGCCTGTATTGAAGCTTTTACTCAGGAATCCCATTTGGGCTAATAAGCTTCTGAACCACTGCTTACTTCCTGTCATGGCTTTGGCTGTGACAGGAAAGTTTATTTATTGAATTGAATTTTCCTGAAGTACAATCAGTATTGATGCACATAGAGGGGAGAATCTTTCTCTTTTGACAACATACCGTGAAGTGAAAATTTCCACAGAGAACTGGAGAAATATTAACATATGGAGACATTGAGAAAGGTTATGGATTGGTTTACTGAAAATGGTTGGGTTCAGATAAATTCCTAATACACGTAGACAGTCTCAAATATAATCACCTTCTCTACTCTTAGAGTGTCATGGTATTAAAATATTCCATGGTCATGCAGACAGCCATCACTTGAACACACAAGGATTTTAAGAAGGAAAAGGAACACCTAACTCCTCTGACACCTGGAAGCATGACTTTAAATAGTTAAGGAAATTAGCAACTCAAAGTAGGAAAAGTCAGTCTGGGAACTAAATGCTGAGTCATTAATTTTGGGGAAGTCAGAAGATGTCACTGAGTATTTGCTGGTCACTTGTTTATGTCAAGAAATTGATTACTTCTTTTGCCTGAAATGAAAGGGCTCTGAAGACACTTTGTCAATATCTGAATGTTTTGAAAACAGTTATAATCATGGTCTCAGAAGTGCTTTAACACATATTCATTGCTCATGCTCTAACTCAGAGCCAGGGTACAGATTTTGAACAATGAAATCCAAATGTCAATTTAAACAATATGCCTGCAAGTTCTTGACTATCCAATTAAATTTCTAGCTCCCTTAGTTATGCTTTCCTTAGCAAAAAGGATTCTCACTTCCTGAATCCCAATGACTTTTTTTTATCCACTTGTCAGATGCCTTATTTAGAGAAACATAGTGTGAACTTGGATAATCATCTGTTTTGTAATGGTTCACAAGACTGGGTCGCTTTGCTCTGGGAGAGGATGGAAAATCAGAAGGAAGTGGATATTCCCATGTCAATCACTAGAAGAAGAAATTATACTTGAGAACAAGGTGGAAGGAAGCTAGATTAGCCATGGTTAGAAGAAGTCCATGCATAACTTCTGTCTCTGCCAAAACAGCTGTTTTACTTTTGTTGCCATCATGCCAGTACTGAATGCCCAGTGTCAGAGGCTGGCTGATGTCAACTGGGTGAGACATTTTGTCACCTTGTGATCTTGTGCCTTTTCCATGGTAGATGCTCTCTGCTGGGCATTAATGTGTACAAAGGTCTTCATACTTTGTGCCCATGCCTATGTCTCCACTTCAGACCATCTTGTCCTTAATCTGATTGTTCTCTATTCAGGCCCTTGGCCAGTTGACCACCCCATTGGCCACTGCTCATGAATTACCATATATTCTAATCTCAGGTTATTTTTTTTTAAGATTTTTAAAAAAGATTTTATTTATTTATTTGAGGGAGAGAGAGCATGAGTGGTGGGGAAGGGCAGAGGGAGAGGGTGAAGCAGACTCCTTGCTGAGCTGGAAGCTCAATACCAGACTCAATCACAGGACCCCAGGATCACGACCTGAGCCAAAGGCAGATGCTTACCTGACTGAGCCACCCAGATGCCCCAAGACTTATTTATTTGTTTGAGAGCGAGAGAGAGAAAGAGAAAGAAAGAGAGAGGGAAAGAGCAGGGTGAGGGGCAAAGGGAGAGGGAGAGGGAGAGAAGCAGACTTCCTGGTGAGTGTGGAGCCCTATGCAGGGCTTGATTCCAGTACCCTGAGATCATGACCCGAGCCAAAATCAAGAGTCAGCCCCTTATCTGACTGAGCCACCTAGGCACCCCTCAGGGTATTCCTCCTTCCACATCGGGTATATGACCCATTACACTGTTCAAAACTCTGCCCATTGGTAGGATTTTCCATTACTACTTTGGATGAGGTCATCCCTAAGTGAAGTTGTAATGCAATTGCAGCCCTTTTTTATCTAGTTTTCAAATTTCTCAATTTGTCTTTGACTTCCCACAGTTTGATTATAATGTGTATTGGTGTGGATCTCTGGGTTTACCTAAGTTGAAGGTGTTGAATTTCTTGGATTTGTGTATCCATGCATGTCCTCAATTTTGGGAAGCTTTCAGCCATTATTTCTTCAAATAATTTCTCTGACCCTGTTTTTCCCTCTTCTAAAATGCCCATCCTGTGTATGCTGGTTTGCTTGAGTGTGTCCCACAAGTCTCCTAGGCTCTGTTCACTTTCCATTATTCTTTTTTCTTTTTTTCTTCTTGGACTTGATGATTTCAAATGATTTGCCTTCAGATTTGTTGATTCTTTCTTCTGTCTGTTCAATTATGTTGTTGAACTCTGTTAGTGAATTTTCAATTCAATTACTACATTTTTTTAGGCTCCAATTCTTTTAATAATTTATATCTCCTTGTTGGTACTGTTTTTTATTGATATGTCATTTTTCCTGATTTCCTTTTGTTCTTTGTGTCTTCCTTGAATCAGCATGTTTCAGACAGTCATTTTAAAATCCTTCTTTACTAAATCTCATGCATGTGTTTCTTCATTGATGGCTTCTGCTTTAGAATACAAAACAGGGGCACCTGGTGGCTTAGTCGGTTAAGCAACTGCCTTCAGCTCAGGTCATGATCCCAGGTTCCTGGGATTGAGCCCCCCTCATGGGGCTCCCTGTTCAGCAGGGAGCATGCTTCTCCCTCTCCCTCTGCTGCTCTCCCTGCTTTGTAAAATAAATAAATAAAATCTTTTAAAAAAAAGAACACAAAACAAGGTCAATGTGAACAGCAAGATATTGTCTTTGTTTTGTTTTGCTTTTTTAATTGAGGTACAATTGACTTATTATATTATTTCAGGAGTACAACATAAAGATTTGACATGTGTATATTGCAAAATGATCACCACAATTAGTCTAGTTAACATCTGTCATCTTACATAGTTATATTTTTTTTCTTGGGATGAGACCTTTTAAGATCTCCTTTTTTAGTAATTTTCAAATATGTAATACAGTATTGTTAACTATAGTCACCATGTAATGCTGTACATTACATCCCCAGGATTTCTTTATTTTATAACTGGAAGTTTGCTTCCCCCCACCCACCACATACATGACTGCTTTTAAATGTCTTAATTTCTCAAAGAATCTCACTCCAGCCTTTCAGGGCCTTCAGTGTTCTAATATATTTCTGTGCCAGTCTTTTGCCTTCATATATCTATAGGTTTACAGTCTCACTGCAGTTTCTACCCATCATGATACCCAGCACTGCCTTCTGTGGTTTCCTCCAGCTATGCCACTGTTCCTGTCTGACGCCCCAAAATTCAGTCCCCTGGCAGCCCTCAGGCAGACTGGATCATACTAACAAATTCTGCTCTGCTCCTTTCATCCAGATGGAAGGAATTGAGAATTAAGCCACTTCCTCCTGGCCATGCTGTGCTGACCCAGAAAGGGGATGGGGTAAGGTGAATAAAATCACCAGAAATTTCCAAAACTTGAACAAGCTCAGCTCCTCCCCCATCAGAGTGGTCACATTTGGCTTTCTTTCTGCCAAGAACACTTTTCCCAGAACATTGAAGGTATCCTTCTCATTGTTCTCAACTCAAGTGACATATCTTCATAAGCTCTTTCCTGACCACCATGGTAAAGGTAGCTGTTACTGTTTTATTTCCTTCAACTAACTGTTGTCCAATTGTCTGCCTGTGTGTCTCCCCTACTAGAATATTAGGACAACAGTAGCAATAACAGCAACACTGAAAAATGGCTGTGGCTTCTTCTGCTCTCAAAGGTGCTTATCTAAATTTTGATTCTACTGGAAATTGATGTAACAGTAGATAGACATTCAGTTCTCATAGATGGGATTTGGAGTTGCTATACTCTAGAATAAGGAAGTCAGGGAAGTTCTTTTTATCCCAATTGGTGAAGCAAGTTTACAGGTTTCATAAATTCTTTTTGTATATAACAGTTTTTATTTAAAGTTAAGTTGTGCTGGGGCACCTGGGTGGCTCAGTGAATTAAACATCTGACTCTTGATTCTTGATTTCTGCTCAGGTCATGATCTCATGGATCATGAGATTGAACCCTGCATTGGGTTCTGAGCTCAGTGAGAAATCTGCTTAGATTCTCTCCCTCTGCCCCTCCCCCACTAAAATAAATAAATAAATAAATAAATCTTTAAAATAAAAAAATTAAGCTGTGCTTTAATTTTTAAATAACAAAATATGCATGACATACACCTGCCACCTAGAATTAATGAATGCTATATTTGTGTTTTTGCAAATTTTCATATGCAGCTCTTCCTTTACATATTTATTTATGTTTTAAAGAAAACAATTACTTGTATAATTAGAGCCACTCTCCTTCATGTCTTACAACTCCATCCTTCCCTAGACTTAATGGCTAATATGGCATTGTTTTTCTTTCAGTCATCACAGCAAGGCCAGACAGACTTCCAGGACACCCTACATCCCTTGATTCTAATCTCACATATATTCTATAGATCAATGTTTCTTAATTTTTACTGTCTATATGAATCACATCTTGCCATGTGACCCCCCCTTCAAAGCCAGCAACAGAGAATCTTCCTCATGCTGGATTTCTCTTATGCTTCAAATTTCTCTCTTGAAGAACCTGTCCATATATTAAAGACTCACTTGTGTTAGGTCCACTGGAGGATAATCTCCTTATCTAACCATCAGCTGATTTGGGATTTTAATCATATCTGTAAAATCCCTTCACCACTGCACCTAGATTAGTGTTTGACTAAATAAGCAGAAGAAGGTATATGTACCTCAGGGACCAGAAATTTGGGGGATGGTCTTAGAATTCTGCCTAACATACCTAAGTACAGGGCAGGTTTTCACTTAAAGTAGAAGTCAGCACTGCCTCTGGAATCTCCCCATGTTGGAACTAGGAGCTGGCTACACAAGTAAGATCACAAAGTACTTGCATTCAGTCTTGTCTTCACAAAGTGGTTATTGACCACATTAGATTTGTTAAGTGCAATTCTATTCATGAGAGACAATCAAGTTCTAGAACTTCAAAGAGTTTATTATCTAGTGAGTAACAGGAGTAGAAGATTCGAAGGTCTAATGGAATACATGTTTTAATAAGGCAAACAAATTATTAAAGAAATATATATATATTATATATATACTTTATATATTTATATTATATCCACAATTTATGTATACTTATATAAACATATATATATTTATACATAATATAGATTAAATATAAGTGTTATTCGTACTAGTGGGCCGATTCTGAGGACTCACGGGGAGGGGGGGAGATCCTGCATGATCAGTCAGGAGGGTCCAAGGCTGCAGGCAGGATGGAAATCAAATGTGAACCAGCAGGAGGTGAAAGCAAAGCTTATTGAAGATATCTATCTATCTATCTATAGATAGATAGATAGATAGATATAGAAAGAGATACAGATGGAGAATCCAGGAGACTTGGAAAGGAAAAGAGGGTGTCTTATCTTTGTTTGAGGTCTGTGGGATTTTAATGAGGATGGTAGTCTGGTGTCTGTGTTCTCTCAGGCATCCAGGAACCCGTTAGAACAAAGACGAGGTCCCAGGTGTTATTCCTTGGAGCCAGGGGGCCTTGGCTTGGAGATGTCTAGTGCCAGTGGTCTGGAATATACATATGAGAGATTCCTCTGGTCATTCTCACCTGGCCCTTCCATATATGTTGTTTATTCTTGAGAACCATTATCTCCTTGTCCCTTACAAGGAGGACATAAGTGATTTGCATTACAGGGCATGTGCAAAGTGGAGTGGGAGTGTAGGTCATAGCAAGAATAGAAGTCAATAAAGAATGAAAAAAACCCAGCTTTTTCTCTCATGGGGTCCCTTCAGCTTCTCTGTCTCACTATGAAGAGAAAGGAAGAGACAGTAAAGAATGATGTAGTGAAGAGTGGGGGGTGTATTAGGTGAGCAATTCAGAGGACAGCCCTGGGAGGAGGTCATATCAGAGCAGGAACCAGAAGGAAGTGAGGGAGTAAACCAGAAATTGATCCCAAGTCCAAGTCCAAGTCCCAGGCTGTAACAATCTTGGTCTTTAAGACCAATGCAGACAGCCTGAGTAAGAGTTGAAGGGTATGAAATTGGGTAGGAGAGGAAGGCTAAGTCCAGGTTACATAGAATTGCAATCCAGTATAACTGGCAAGATAAACATCACCTGAAAGCTCGTAAAATATGCAGGTTTTCAGACCCCACCTCAGACCTGCAGAGTCAGAATCTGCATCTTAACAAGAGTCTCTGGTAATTCTCAGGAAATTCAACTGATATTGAGAGTTTCAAAACCAATGAATATAGACAGAAAGCATTGTAGGCTTTTTTCTTATTGTTATTGTTATTTTAATGTTATAAAGACTTTGGTTTGGGAAAAGGGTCGACCAGGGGAGGGAGTATAAGAGTTAGGAGGCTAATGCCATGGTGCAGGTAAGAGATCATGTCATGATACTCTCACTCATCACCTGGAAGATAGGGGCAGATGTAATATTGCCTGGACTGTGTATTTACAGATGGATCACATGGAATAGAACCTGTACATTCCATACTTAAAATCAAACGGTGTTTATCTTTTCTCACTTCTCAGATGAAAGATGAAAGTTAATTTGTAGATATTTATTCTTTACTTTTTTTTTAACTTTGGCACCTGCTTTTCTGTGCCAATTAGAATTTTAACATGGAGAAGCAGAGCCACTGTCTGCATAATGAAGAAGATAATTAAAAGTGATAGAGCAATTTCAAAATGACTTTAAAATAGATATTTATGAAATCATCAAATAGTAAGAAAGAAATAATATCTACAAATATAAATAAGAAATCAAAATAGAGAGAAACAAGATCTAATTGGAAATTCTGACAAAAAATGTTTTTAAAATTGGAAAAATGTCAATTGATAGGATTAAACTCTTGGCAGAACAGAAAGAGCAAATTGGGGAAGATGGACAATGGCAGTGAATATTTACCTTGAATACAGTATATATCGATAAAATCATGACAACTATGGAAGAGAAGAAAGAAGCACAGAGTATCTATTTAGAAGAACCAACACACACCCAGATATAAGTTCCAGAAGGAAAAGATGGAATAGCATAGAGGCAAGATTCAAAATGATAGTGGCTGAGTATTTTCTAGAGATGAAAGACAAGTATCTACAGATGCAAAATACACTCTGAGTACTAAACAAGATTAAAAAAAAGTCCCTCTGTGCTTCTAAAACCACCAGCTACTCCCAGTTTGCACGCACAACCCCGCTGCTGTGGGTTTCCGCCCCGGGGGCTGCCCTAAAGTCCTTTCCCCACCGTTACTGGTCTGCAAGTTTGTGCCCCGTCCCCAGTGCATGAGGTTATCACTCACCGGCGGTGTAGGATCCCCACGGCCAGGGACCCTCCCACTGCCCTTTATCCTCCGATATCTGCCCATGGAATCAGGGCTTCCTGCTTCATACCTCAAAACCAACCGCCTGTGATATTCTGTTTGTAGAGATCCAGATCTTCTTACATCTCAGGTTGGTTTCGTGGGTGCTCAGAGTGGTCTGGTAGATATCCAGCTCAATTCCGGGGACCAGTTGAAATAGGGTCCCCTACTCCTCTGCCATCTTTCCTCATAAGTCAAGCAGAGAAAGTCAATTATCATATGGTTTCACTTATTTGTGTAACATAGGGAATAGCATGGAGGACACTAGGAGAAGGAAGGGAAAAAAGGGGGGGGAGGAATTGGAGGGAGAGATGAACCATGAGAGACTATGGACTCTGAGAAACAAACAGGGTTTTAGAGGAGATGGGGGAGGGGGGATTGGTTAGCCCATTGGTAGGTATTAAGGAGGGCACGTACTGCATGGAGCCCTGGCTGTTATATGAAAACAATGGATCGTGGATCACCACATCAAAAACTAATGATGTATTGTATGGTGACTAACACAACATAATAAAATTAAAAAAAAAAATCCTTCACTTAGACACATCACAGAAAAACTGATGAACATTAAAGATTTACAAAAAACATTAAAGATAAAAACAAAGTTTCAGCAATCGGAAAGAACTAGCTCAAGATAAGGTTCATTCTCAAGATAAGAATTCTCGTGCTGTCGCGGCAATACCAATTGTCAGATCTTTCCTAGGCAATTGGTAAACTGCTCCAGCCTGGGCCTCAGATTATCCTCATCGCTGCCTTTTTGACTTGCCGATTCTTCCTTTGGACACACTGGATCTCCCCAACATACAGGAGTTGAGAGAGTCCCCCTGCACAGCTGCATGAGTCTCAAGTGCTGTGGCTGCTGTACATTCTGACTTATCATTTTCTGGGATAAATTGCATGGAAATATTAAAATATCACCTGAGACTAGATGTAAACTCTCCCTACCAATAGATGCCCAGTCAGTAGCTCAAGCAAAATAAAGACATTTTCAAATATTGACAAATCTCAGCTTCCTGAAAATGAACACACAAACACTTCATTGGGATTTTAGGTGAACCCAAATACAAGTGAATTGTAAGGGGGAAAAAAAGATGAGCAAAGAATGTGGTGAAAAAAAACCCCTCAAAATAAACATAGTTACTTAGGAAAATTAAAAAAAATTGAAATAAACTGGGAGGCAAAAATAACAAGGAAAGATTTTATGGGAAAAGAGCAAGATGTTATAATGGTATTTAAAATCTGCTATGCTCCTACTTCACTTAGAATAATCAGTATTTTATGAATTTAGACATAGTAAAAAGTTAGAGACAAGTATGTATGTAAAATATATGTTAACTACTATAAGAAGAAATCTGAACCAAATGCATGGGCATTTCACAGAAGCATGAATGGTAAATATATACAGATAAAGGTACATAGTCTCCTTAATGAGCTGGGTAGTGCAAATTCCCACCAGGAGAAGCATTTTTGTGTCCATTATATAGGCAGAATTTAAGAATCCTGACAAATGGGAATTTTAATATTTTTATGACTCATCTTATTTTTACTTAACATAAGAAAAACTGATCATGTGGCATAGGGAAACTCATATGGTGTTTTAACTTCTCAGTCTTCCAAAGTTGAACATACATATTTCATGCATCACATCAGTCTGCCTCCTAGAGAAACTTACTCAAATATGCGCCATGTTATATTTATAAATGTTGGCAGCACCACTGTTCATAATAGGAAAAAGTGGGAAACAGCTTGAATGTTCATCGATAATAATGGCTAAATAATTTGTGTGTATTAAGGTAATGGAATACTACATAGGAGTAAAAATGAACAAAATATAGCTTTGTGAGTCAGCATGGCTCACTCTTAGAGATATTAGCAAGAAACAGAAGACTGTATGCCAAATCTTGATATTTTTTATAAATTACAGAAAGAAGCAAAACAAAATGGTATATGTTTTGAGATACGTAGGTACATAAGCAGCATGGTTTGAGACAACAACAAAAAAGGAAGGGAGGAGACAACAAATTTCCAGCAGTTAGGCAACGACTAAATAAACTGATATGTTTATACCATGTGGTAGTATAGAGCAGTTAAAGTAGATAAAAACGTGTGACTATGTATAAACACAAGTTACTAAAATACAATTTTGAGCAAATAAATCACAGAATGCAATGTAATGCACTACATGATGCCATTAATGTAAACGAGAATCACAAGTCACTTCATGTAGTTCATTGACATAGGCATACATATGAAAAACAAAATGTACTAAACACACACCTACATTCATGATAGCAGTTATGTCTGGGGTGGGAATTGTGGCTTGGGGTAAGGAATTAGGGGCATTTTGGATGGTGGATACATAAATATTTTTATATTTTCCATATACTTTCCTGTTTTTTTTTTTAAGGTTTATTTATTTGAGAGAGTGTGTCCACATGTGTGCGTGGGCAGGGGGAGGGGCAGAGCGAGAGGAGGAGAGAGAATCCCAAGCAGACTCTGCTGAGCTCGGATCTCCATGCGGAAGCTCGATTCAGGATCCTGTGATCTTGACCTGAGCCAAAATCTAGTCAGACGCTTAACTGACTGAGCCACCTAGGTGCCCCTCCTGTTTTTTTTAATATGTACAAATATAAATATTCAATGGAATAAAGAGTGTAAGTCTGAAATCCTAAAGGATCTATTCCCAACTCTGCCTCTGTGCCTAATTACTGGGGGCCATCCATTCGCCTCAAATGCACTGAAGGTTCTCACTTCTAAAAACAAATTGTAAAACAATTTCTTAAGATCCCTTTTGGCTCTCACAGCCTATAGTCTGACATGTGACTTACAATTTCATTCTGCTTCAGGGGCAGTGCCTTTGGCCAGGTTATTCTAGTAAATTGTCCATTAGACCAGATAATCTCTGAGAAACTCTAACAGAGTGATTTCAGTTTAACATGCCCAAATTATCCTGTACATTTCATTGACCTTGTATAACCCTAGGCACAGGCTTATACTCATTGGATTATTGTTGAGGTTCATAAGAGGGAGATGTGGATGAAAGGAAATAATACCTCTAGTCTAGGAGAGGAGGCTTTGCTTTGCATAGTTTCCCCGAGGGAACAAAACGGAATGCCAATAGGGTCAAAAAATTATAAATGGCAAAGCTGTGGGTGGAGTGAGCATTATTGATCTTGGTTCAGTACTCAGCACATGAGGAACTCTGAGGCTGACAGCCAAGTGGAAGGAATTTCAGATGTGGAAGAGCCTGGATTCAAATTCTCTGCACTTCACTACTTCTAGAAGTGTGTCTCTTGAGTACATTACTTAACTTCTTTCAGCCTACACATCCAACCTCTGAGAGTTACCTAGAGAAGGAGATACAGTGAGATGATGCAGATAAAACATCTAATATACCTCCTGGCACATAAAATACCATTAATAAATGGTAGCTAGGATTATTTTAACTGTGTCCCCACTTAAATCACTAGCATAATTTATTAGTAATAATAATAACTAATTTTAATGTTTTATATATGCATTCATAAGCATTAACTCACTATATATATTCACAATATAGATGAATATGTAGTATTCTTGAAACAAAGCCAGGTTGCTGCTCCATTTTATCAACAGCAAGAGGTTTCTATAGACTTAACTCTGTATAAATCATGTATATAGTCCTTGAATATTTTGCATAAAGGATCTTGAAGCAATCAGCTCTGGAGTGTGTGTAGTTCATACCTCTCCTCATAATATGTGCAAAGTAATCAGAAAATCCATATTATTTTCTTCCACTAACAATGTAGATTTGAGATCATGGTATAAATAATTCTTTAATAATATTCAATAATATAAATAATAAAAATATTCTTTATGCAAGGGACCATTAAACTTTAAAAATTATTAATAATAATACCTTGCCTTTTAATAGGGTTATAAACTTTTCAAAGTACTTTTAGACATTTTTTTCACTAGGTAATGGGAATCCACACAAACATGTCATAAAAGGAAGATAAACTCATGAAGCAATTTCTATTTTTATTAAATGATTATACAAAAGATATATTTGCAAGTTTCCTTCTTCAGCAGTATCTTGTGATCTCTATAATCTTTAGGAAAACAGGGTGATGTATTTGAAGGTTTTGAATGTGGAGTTGACCATACTTGGATCTTATGTGACCTTGGGCAAGCTATTGACTTCCTTGAACTATAGTTTCCCATTTGTTAAAAGGGGGATAATAATATCCATTCCTAAGTGTTAAAAAGATTAAATTACCTCTCTATGGAATCATGCTTAGCATGGTATATAATTGTTGAACAAATGGTGAATTCTTCTTATTTTATTTTAACCTCTCATCATCTTATTATATTGAGGTTCTGAAATAGAGACGTCTTGGGGTGAAGATTCCTGTGACCTGTAGAAGCAGCCTGGAATGAGGTAGAGGGGTTCCCTGTAAGACACCATGGGTGTCTGTCTCCTGAAAATGGAAGAAGTTAGTCTCTGAGTAGAAGATGATTCATGAGAGTTCAGACAATTTTCATAAAGAGTTATTACTTGTTGCCAGTTATCTGTAGGGAAGAAGGTAAAAATCATACTTATGCTTAGGGTAAAATGTGATATGGAAGAAAAGGATGTCCCAACTACAATTTTCAGAGTAGCAGTGACAGTATGGTCCTCATTGGAGGGATTCTGTCCAGCAGAGCATTGCTAGATTCATCAGCTAGAGGCTGTGTGCTGGCGGCAGTGCCCATAGGGTGGAGTGGGATACTGGAGGACTTTCTTCCTGAGCATTGTGAGACTGTTACCTTCAGCAGTATCAGAAAAAGGTGAGGACATTTTGAGGGGGAAGCTATTTCTGATAATAGCATCATAGACTGGTATCAACCTGGTTGAGTTACAAATGTAACATGATTGGCAAACTATTTACCATAGAGGGTATTATCCTCCATGTAGCATTTTCCTCCTCTTCTTTTTTTTTAAATATAATTTTTTATTATGTTAATCACCATATATTACATCATTAGTTTTGATGTAGGGTTCCAAGATTCATTGTTTACACAAACACCCAGTGCTCCATGCAGAACGTGTCCTCTTTAATACCCATCACCAGGCTAACCCATCCTCCCACCCCCCTTCCCTCTAGAACCCTTAGTTTGTTTTTCAGAGTCCATAGACTCTCAGGGTTCATCTCCAACTCCGATTTCCCCCCTTCAGTCTTCCCCTCCTGCTATCTTCTTCTTCTTCTTCTTTTTTTAACATATAATCTATTATTTGTTTCAAAGGTACAGGTCTGTGATTCAAAAGTCTTACACAATTTACAGTGCTCACCATAGCCCATACCCTCCCCGATGTCTATCACCCAGCCACCCCATCCCTCCCAACCCCCATCACTCCAGCAACCCTCAGTTTGTTTCCTGAGATTAAGAATTCCTCGTATCAGTGAGGTCATATGATATATGTCTTTCTCTGATTGACTTATTTCACCGAGCATAATACCTTCCAGTTCCATCCACGTTGTTGCAAATGGCAAGATTTCATTCCTTTTGATGGCTGCATAATATTCCATTGTATATGTATGTACCACTTCTTTATCCATTCATCTGTCCATGGACATCTTGGCTCTTTCCACAGTTTGGCTATTGTGGACATTGTTGCTATAAACATTGGGGTGCATGTACCCCTTTAGATCCATACATTTGTATCTTTGGGGTAAATATCCAGTAGTGCAATTGCTGGATCAATGGTAGCTCTATTTTGAACTTTTTGAGGAACCTCCATACCGTTTTCCAGAGTGGCTGCACCAGCTTGCATTTCCACGAACAGTGTAGGAGTGTTCCCCTTTCTCTGCATCCCTGCCAACATTTCCTCACTTGTTAATTTTAGCCATTCTGACTGGTGTGAGGTGGTATCTCATTGAGGTTTTGATCTGGATTTCCCTGATGCCGTGTGATGCCGAGCACTTTTTCATGTGTCTTTTGCCCATTTGGATGTCTTCTTTGGAAAAATGTCTGTTCATGTCTTCTGCCGATTTCTTGATTGGATCATTTGTTCTTTGGGTGTTGAGTTTAAGAAGTTCTTTATAGATTTTGGATACTAGCCCTTTATCTGATATGTCATAGCAAATATCTTCTCCCATTCTGTCAGTTGTCTTTTGGTTTTGTTGACTTTCTTTTGCTGTGCAAAACCTTTTTATCTTGATGAAGTCCCAATAGTTCATTTCTGCCCTTGTTTCCCTTGCCTTTAGCGATGTTCCTAGGAAGAAGTTGCTGTGGCTGAGGTCGAAGAGGTTGCTGCCTGTGTTCTCCTTTAGGTTTTTGATGGACTCCTGTCTCACATTGAGGTCTTTTAACCATTCTGAGTTTATTTTTGTGTGTGGTGTAAGGAAATGGTCCAGTTTCACTTTCTGCATGTGCCTGTCCAATTTTCCCAACACCATTTGTTGAAGAGACTGTCTTTCTTCCATTGGACATTCTTTCCTGTGTTGTCGAAGATTAGTTGACCATAAAGTTGAGGGTCCATTTCTGGGCTCTCTATTCTGTTCCATTGATCTATGTGTCTGTTTCTGTGCCAATACCATACTGTCTTGATGATGACAGCTTTGTAATAGAGCTTGAAGTCCGGAATTCTGATGCCGTCAGCATTGCTTTTCTTTTTCACCATTCCTCTGGCTATTCGGGGTCTTTTTTGGTTCCATACAAATTTTAGAATTATTTGTTCCATTTCTTTGAAAAAAGTGGATAGTATTTTGAAAGAGATTGCATTGAATGTGTAGATTGCTATAGGTAGAATTGATATCTTCACAATATTTGTTCTTCCAATCCATGAGCATGGAATATTTTTCCATTTCTTTGTGTCTTCCTCAATTTCTTTCATGAGTATTTTGTAGTTTTCTGAGTACAGATTCTTTGCCTCTTCAGTGAGATTTATTCCTAGGTATCTTATGGTTTCGGGTGCAATTGTAAATGGGATTGACTCCTTAATTTCTCTTTCTTCTGTCTTGTTGTTAGGGTATAGGAATGCCACTGATTTCTGTGCATTGATTTTATATCTTGATACTTGACTGAATTCCTTGTATGAGTTCTAGCAGTTTTGGGGTGGAGTATTTTGGGTTTTCGACATAAAGTACCCTATCATCTGCAAACAGTGAATATTTGACTTCTTCTTTGCTGATTTGGATGCCTTTATGTCTTTTTGTTGTCTGATTGCTATGGCTAGGACTTCTAGTGCTCTGTTGAATAGCAGTGGTGAGAGTGGACATCCCTGCTGTGTTCCTTACCTTAGGGGGAAAGCTCTCAGTTTTTCCCCATTGAGAATGATATTCACTGTGGGTTTTTCATAATGGCTTTTATGATGTTGAGGTACGTACCCTCTATCCCTATACTCTGAAGAGTTTTGATCAAGAAAGGATGCTGTACTTTGTCAAATGCTTTTTCTGCATCTATTGAGAGGACCATATGGTTCTTGTTCTTTTGTTTTAATGTATTGTAGCACACTGATTAATTTGTGGATGTTGAACCAACCTTGCAGCCCAGGGATAAATCCCACTTGGTCGTTGTGAATAATCCTTTTAATGTACTGTTGGATCCTATTGGCTAGTATTTTGGTGAGAATTTTTGCATCCATGTTCATCAAGGATATTCATGTGCAATTTTCCTTCTTGATGGGGTCTTTGTCTGGTTTTGGGATCAAGGTAATGGTGGCCTCATAAAATGAGTTTGGAAGTTTTCCTTCCATTTCTATTTTTTGGAACAGTTTCAGAAGAATGTGTATTAATTCTTCTTTAAATGTTTGGTAGAATTCCCCTGGGAAGCCAGCTGGCCCTGGGCTCTTGTTTGTTGGGAGATTTTTGATGACTGCTTCAATTTCCTTAGTGGTTATATCTCTGTTCAGGTTTCTATTTCTTCTTGGTTCAGTTTTGGTAGATGATACATCTCTAGGGATGCATCCATTTCTTCTAGATTATCTAATTTGCTGGCATATACTTGCTCATAATATGTTCTTATAATTGTTTGTATTTCTTTGATGTTGGTTTTGATCTCACCTCTCTCATTCATGATTTGTTGATTTGTATCATTTCTCTTTTCTTTTTGATAAGTCTGGCCAGGGGTATGTCAATCTTGTTAATTCTTTCAAAGAACAAGCTCCTAGTTTCATCAATCTGTTCTAATGTTCTTTTGGTTTCTATTTCATTGATTTCTGGTCTGATTTTTCTTATTTCTCTTCTCCTGCTGGTTTAGACTTTATTTGCTCTTCTTTTTCCAGCTCCTTTAAGTGTAGGGTTAGATTGTGTTTTTGAGACCTTTCTTGTTTCTTGAGAGAGGCTTGTATTGTTACATACTTTCCTCTTAGGACTGCCTTTGCTGTATCCCAAAGATTTTGAACAGTTGTGTTTTCATTTTCATTGGTTTCCATGAATTTTTTAAATTCTTTTTTAATTTCCTAGTTGACCCCTTCATTCTTTAGTAGGATGCTCTTAAGCTTCCATGTATTTGAGTTCCTTCCGACTTTCCTCTTGTGACAGTTCTAGTTTCAAAGCATGGTGGTCTGAAATTATGCAGGGAATGATCCCAATCTTTGGTAGCAGTTGAGACCTGATTTGTGACCTAGGATGTGATCAATTCTGGAGAATGTTCCATGGGCACTAGAGAAGAATGTGTATTCCGTTGCTTTGGGATGGAATGTTCTGAATATGTCTTTGAAGTCCATTTGGTCCAGTGTGTCATTTAAAGTCTTTATTTCCTTGTGGATCTTTTGCTTAGATGATCTATCCAGTTCAGTGAGGGGGGTGTTAAAGTCCCCCACCATTATTGTACTGTTCTTGATGTGTTTCTTTGCTTTTGTTATTAATTGGCTTATATAAGTGGTTGTTCCCATATTAGGGGCATAGGTATTTATAATTGTTAAATCTTCTTGTTGGATAGATCCTTTAAGTATGCTACAGTATCCTTCCTCATCTCTTACTACAGTCTTTGGTTTAAAATCTAATTTGTCTGATATAAGGATTGCCACCCCAGCTTTCTTTTGATGTCCATTGGCATGGTGAATAGTTTTCCACCCCCTCACTTTCAATCTGGGGGTGTCTTTGGGTCACAATGAGTCTCTTACAGGCAGCATATCGATGGGTCTTGTTTTTTTTATCCAATCTGATAGCCTGTGTCTTTTGATTGGGGCATTTAGCCCATTTGCATTCAGGGTAACTATTGAAAGATATGAATTTAGTGCCATTGTATGGCCTGTAAGGTGACTGTTACTGTATACTGTCTGTGTTCCTTTCTGATCTGTGCTGCTTTTAGACTCTCTCTTTGCTTAGAGGACCCCTTTCAATATTTCTCGTAGGGCTGGTTTCTTGTTTGCAAATTCCTTTAGTTTTTGTTTGTCCTGGAAGGTTTTTGCCTCTCCTTCTATTTTCAATGACAGCCTAGGTGGATATAGTATTCTTGGCTGCATATTTTTCTCGTTTAGTGCTCTGAATGTATCTTGTCAGTCCTTTCTGGCCTGCCAGATCTTTGTGGATAAGTCTGTTGCCTATCTAATGTTTCTACCATTGTAGGTTACAGATCTCTTCTCCCGAGATGGTTTCAGAATTTTCTCTTTGTCTCTGAGACTCGTAAGTTTTATTATTAGATGTCAGGGTGTTGAGCTATTTTTATTGATTTTGAGAGGGGTTCTCCGTGCCTCCTGGATTTTCATGCCTGTTTCCTTCCCCAAATTAGGGAAGTTCTCTGCTATAATTTGCTCCTATATAGCTTCCACCCCTCTCTCTCTTTCTTCTTCTGGGATCCCAATTCTTCTAATGTTGTTTCGTCCTGTGGTATCACTTATCTCTCAAATTCTGCCCTCGTGATCCAGTATTTGTTTATTCTCTTTTTCTCAGCCTCTTTATTTTCCATCATTTGGTGTTCTATATCACTAATGCTCTCTTCTGCCTCATTTATCCTAGCAGTTACAGCCTCCATTTTTGATTGCATCTCATTAATAGCCTTTTTGATTTCGATTTGGTTAGATTTTAGTCCCTTTATTTCTCCAGAAAGGGTTTCTCTAATAACTTCCATGTTTTTTTCAAGCCCAGTTAGTATCTTTATATCATCATTCTGAACTCTAGTTCCAACATCATACTAATGTCCGTATTGAGTAGGTCCCTGGCAGTCAGTACTGCCTCTTGTTCTTTTTTTTATGTGATTTTTTTTTCCATCTTGTCATTTTGTCTAGAGGAGAAGAGATGAATGAGAGAATAAAATGCTAACAGGGTAAAAACCTCCCAAGAAAATATACACTAAACAAATCAGAAAAGACCTGAAACCGGGGTAAAAGAAAGGGAAAGAAAGAAAAAAGAAAAAGATAAAAACAAACAGAGAAAACAAAACAAAGAAAACAGAATATGATCAAATATTTTCAAGCTGGTGCAGAGATCAATGCCACACAGTAGATTTTGGGTGTATTTTCATCTGTTAGAAGAAGGTGCCTCCCAAAATTTTAAAGAAAGAGAATCTTATATATGTACAAAAATAAGGGTTAATACAATGAAGGGATGGAATATGACTGTAAAGATGAAAATTATAGAAGATTTTATAAAAGGAATTGATAAGATGTTGGTTGAAAAAAGAAAGAAGAGGATTAAAAAAAAAGGGAGAGAATTTGATCAGGCAGGAGACTAGAACAAAGCCATACGCTAGAGATTTAGGGTATATTTTGATCTGTTAGAAGGAACTGTATCCCAAAATTTTAAATAGAGAATAACTTATATATATATATATACACCAAAAATAAGGGTAACTACTATGAAGGGATAGAATATGGGTCGAAAAATGAAAAATAAAAAAGATTTTTTTAAAAAGGGGATTGATAAAATGTTGGTTGAACAAGGGAAAAGAAAATTTAAATAAAAAAAAGACAGTTTAAAGAAAATTAACTTTGAAAGACTAAAGAATCATGGGAAAAAAGCCGTGAATTCTATATGTGGTATTCCCCTAGTGCTGGAGTTCTGCCATTCTCCTTGATCTGTAAACTTGGTCTTGGCTGGTTGTTCATGCTGATCTTTTGGGGGAGAGGCCTGTTGCCATGGTTTCCAAATGTCTTTTCCAGAGGCCGAATTGCCCTGCCCTTGCGGGGTCCAGGCTAGGTAATCTGCTCGGGTTTGCTCTCGGGAGCTTTTGTTCCCTGCAAGCTTTCTGTACAGCTTTGGAGGATGAGAGTGAAAATGGTGGCCTCCCAATCTCCGCCCCATAGGATCTGAGAACTCGGAGCCCTTCTCCTCAGTGAGTCCCCAGAGAAAAGCAGTCAGTCACTCCCATCTCCCCGGTCTCCGGCCACACTCCATCCTCACCTGGCCAGTGATCGAGCATTTCTATCTCTGGCACACGACCCTGTGTGGAGTCTCCAACCCCAGCAGATTCCTGCAGTGTGCTCCTGTGCCACTCCTCCTGGGGGAGCAAGGGGAGTCTTCCTGGATCTGCCGCTTGTTGGGTCCCTGCTTCCAGAAAGTGGTTGCTTTTGTGCTCAGAGAGTTGTTGCTATTCTTTTCTTTGATCTCCTGTTGAATTCGTAGGTGTTCAGAATGGTCCCTATACAGCTGATTTCCTGAGACCAGACGAAATCCAGGTCTCCTACTCCTCCGCCATCTTGCTCCTCCCCCCCATAAGCTCTACTTCTGACTCTATTCTATTGTTGACCTGATTTGGTGAAAGCTTTAGGGTATTGGTCATAAAGAAGAGTTATCCAAACTGGAAAAATGATGGGCCTGTGGGGTTGGGGCTTTGCTGACTGACTGTTCCACAGATACCCAGGGAAAAGTCTCTATTTTGGCATCCAAAGACTTATCATAGTGCCTTAAAAAGAGAAGGCTCACTTCCACTTGCATCACAAGACTTATGCAAAATAATTCCCCTTGCCTTTAAACAAGTATTTTTTCTCCCCAAATTAAGATGCACAGAAATAAAAAGACAAAACCCCACAAAAATTAGCACATACCTCAGGAAGTTTTTCAATGTTGCCAGAAAAGATTCAAGGAAATTACAGCCCCGGTGGTATTTTCAATTTGACTAGCTTGTATTTTAGTACTTGGCACTGGTGTGTCTACTCCCTTAACAAAAAACTATGTGGTGATTAAAAATTAAATGCTCTGTATTGTTTCAAGAGCTGCTGTTCAGGGCATTGCATTGAAAACACTTACCTGAAAGGACAGCCAGTGTTCTGTTGGTGGTGGAAAGCAATGAATGATTTCCACTGGCTCTGTACATGTCACTGGAGAGGTTCTAACGTGGGGACAGCTCAGTGTCCGCTTATGGGGTTTATGTATGTGAATTCCATATGAGTTGTCTTTGTAAATGGGGCTTAAAATTATCTTTACATTTATCCAAAAGACTTTCCTCATTTCCACCAAGTAGAAATGAACCCTTGAGGCTGAAATATCTTCTAGGTGTTTGATTTTACTGGGAAATTTTGATGTGATTTTCTAGCCCTAGAGTTTGTAAAAACAAGATGACTTTTTAATTGACTGAGCAAATGATATTCTGAGAAACGATTCCTCTATCTTGCATCTTATATGATATAGATTCCAGGGAAAAACATGAGATTTGTAGTTATATCTAACAGTTCTCACTTCCTCTCTGCTATTTACTGGTTCAGTAATGGAGGACAAATTATTTAAATTCCAAACTTCAGTTTTCTCATATTTAAAATGGAGATGAAAATATTTTTCTTGAGTTCTGCTTCCAGAGAATATGGCATACTGACCTAAAAGTTGAGATGCTTGATGCAAAGGGCAAAAAGGAAGAGAGACGAGAGAAACTAATGTAAAATCTGTGAGAAAATATGAAGACAGAAGGTGATGGAGTCTCATAGAGAGAGACAGAGCCCCTTTGAGTAAAAAAGATCTTGGTGGATGTTCAGAGAGTGTGTTGGTAAACCCTGATATTGTGACTTTTTCTCTCCAGCATTTCCCAGAATAGACTGTTGCCTGACCCACGGCCCAACATGGCTGGTCAGGAATAATAGCACTATCCACGTGCTATTCTGAGCACTATCCACGTGCTATGAACAGAGTAACCTGTAAGGAAAGTAAGTCTCAATCATTTTGGGTAGGAGAGCTGGCACATGAGAAATTCCTTACCCACTCATATAGCACATAGCTCTGAGGGCCAGGTGAATATATAACAGAGCACAGATCAAGGAAGAGAGACAAGCAAGTCCCCTGAGGAGCAGGACTGCAGATGGGGGATGTGGCAAATAGGGAGTGAATCTGTGCTTTGGGATATGTCCTTTTCCCAATATGGATAGACCTCCCTGCCCAGGCCTGTCCCAGACTCCAAGTATGGTACGTAGGAAAGCCTAGGATTTTGCTTCTTCTCCTTGGGAATACATCAATTGCTCATATAGTTGAAAGCCTCAAGAAATTATGGGATCACACGGAAAAATAATGAGACATCTAAGGAACACAGATCCTGAAAAGAAGGTTAATAAGCTAACTAACCTCTGTCTGATGACCCACTGAAAATGAGAACTTAAAATGTCACTCATAAATAGAAGGGGTAATATTGATAATGAGAAAAAAAACGACCAATCGTTACATTTAAAAGAATCAAATTAAAATGCTGAGTAAGAAAATTGTAAGAGTGGAAAGAGGAGAATTGATATATGGGTGAAGAACAGACTTCACAAAATAATGATTTGCAGATCCCTTTCCCAGAAAGCGTTGGGAAAAAATATAAAATACAAGCTAATAAATAGAACAAGAGAAAAATTGATTTAAAAAATAGGCCCAGAAGACAAAATAAAAGAAATGAAGGAAAAAAATAAGTACTTGAATAAATTATGCTGAAAAACTTCTCATAATTAAAGGAAGATGATGATTTTATATTGATGGGGTTTGTAGGGGACACAGAGTAAATTAGAAAAAACCCAGAACATTCTTGACATCACAGTGAAATTTAGATAGATCAAATGACAAAGGGGAATTTGAGAAAGCTTCTGTAAGAATCAAATTTATATCAGATATCTCAAGAGCAAAAATGGTGGCAGGGTGATGCTTGTGTGCTATTTTTTAAAAGATTTATTCATTTATTTTAGAGAGAGAGAGTGTGCACAAGCAGGGGAAGGGGCAGAAAGAGAGAGAGAGGGGAAACAGTCTCCCCATTGAGTGGGGGGCCCCAGGCTGGGCTGGATCCCACGACCCTGATCTCATGATCTGACTGAAACCGAGTCAGATGCTCAACTGACTGAGCCACCCATGTACCCCACTGAGTATCATTTTTAATATATTCAAACTGGAGAAAATTTAAAAATTTTTATCAGTAAAGTTAGAAACAAAGTTTAAAAACAGCATAAGAGGGCATAATAAAGAACAACAGATCAAGACATAACAGACATGACTATATAGGAAACAAAGCTTGTAGACTTAAAATCTCTGCAACAACAACTTGCAAAGGTGGAGAACAAATATATAAGTTAATAATTGTAATTGGGCAATTGAACATATATATTTCAGAAAATAACAGGCCAAGCAATCAGATTATAATAAATTTATAAATAAATCTAACCCAATTAATTATTACAGATATGCATAATGCATGTGTAGATGGAGGTATGCCACCAAAAATAAATATTTTAAATTCATAGGTAACACAAAAATTATCATATATAGGCAACAAATGAAACTTCATAAATTTTAAAGACAAAATCATGTAGACTAAGCTCTTTGGCCCCAAGGCAATACAATTTGGAAATCAATAATAAAACAGCTACTTCAAAATTCTATTTGAGATATTTAAATAAGACACTAAAGAGATTTTGAAAAGTATTAAGAATATTATGAGCAGTTCTATGCTAATACATTTGAAAATTTAGATGAAATAGCAAATTCTTACAAAACCTGAAATGTCAAAAATTGTCAGTGTTAATAGCAGGAACCACGCAGGAAGTATTAAACATATTAGAGTAGCCAGCAAGGGGTTAACCAATAAATTCTACAAACATCCAAGGAGTAGCTATTTATTAACTTAAAAATTTTTTCCAGGAGGGTTGCCTGGTGGCTTAGTCAGTTGAGCACTGGACTCTTGGTTTTGGCTCAGGTCATTATCTCAGGGTTGTGAAACTGGGCTCTGTGTTCAGTGTAGAGTCTGCTTGGTATTCTCTCCCTCTCCCTCTCCCTCTACACTTATCCCGACTTGTGCTAAATAAATAAATAAATAAAGTAAGTAAATAAATAAATAAAGGTTTTCCAGGAAATAGGAACACAGAATGAAATTTTCCAAGCTCATTTTATGAAGCTAGAGTAATCTTTATTCATACATTCATATATACATTCATATTAATATCTATATAGTTTCTTTTTTGTTTTTGTTTTTTAATTTTTTTATTGTTATGTTAATCACCATACATTACATCATTAGTTTTTGATGTAGTGTTCCATGATTCATTGTTTGTGCATAACACCCAGTGTCCCACGCAGAATGTGCCCTCTGTAATACCCAACACGAGGCTAACCCATCCCCCCACCACCCTCCCCTCTAGAACCCTCAGTTTGGTTTTCAGAGTCCAACGTCTCTCATGGTTCATCTCCCCCTCCGACTTACTCCCCTTCATTCTTCCCCTCCTGCTATCTTCTTCTTTTTCTTTTTTCTTAACATATGTTGCATTATTTGTTTCAGAGGTACAGATCTGTGATCCAACAGTCTTGCACAATTCACAGTGCTCACCATAACACATACCCTCCCCAATGTCTATCACCCAGCCACCCCAACCCTCCCAACCCCCACCACTCCAGCAACCCTCAGTTTGTTTCCTGAGATTAAGAATTCCTCATATCAGTGAGGTCATATGATACATGTCTTTCTCTGATTGACTTATTTCACTCAGCATAACACCCTCCAGTTCCATCCACGTCATTGCAAATGGCAAGATCTCATTCCTTTCGATGGCTGCATAATATTCCATTGTGTATATATACCACCTCTTCTTTAGCCATTCATCTGTCGATGGACATCTTGGCTCTTTCCACAGTTTGGTTATTGTGGACACTGCTGCTATAAACATTGGGGTGCACGTAACCCTTCAGATCCCTACATTTGTATCTTTGTGGTAAATACCCAGGAGTGCAATTGCTGGATCGTATGGTAGCTCTATTTTCAACTGTTTGAGGAACCTCCATACTGTTTTCCAGAGGGGTTGCACCAGCTTGCATTCCCACCAACAGTGTAGGAGGGTTCCCCTTTCTCGGCATCCCTGCCAACATCTGTCGTTTCCTGACTTGTTAATTTTAGCCATTCTGATGGGTGTGAGGTGGTATCTCATTGAGGTTTTGATTTGGATTTCCCTGATGCCGAGTGATGTTGAGCACTTTTTCAAGTGTCTGTTGTCCATTTGGATGTCTTCTTTGGAAAAATGTCTGTTCATGTCTTCTGCCCATTTCTTGATTGGATTATTTGTTGTTTGGGTGTTGAGTTTGATAAGTTCTTTATAGATTTTGGATCCTAGCCCTTTATCTGATATGTCCTTTGCAAATATCTTCTCCCATTCTGTCAGTTGTCTTTTGGTTTTGTGGACTGTTTCTTTTGCTGTGCAAAAGCTTTTTATCTTGATAAAATCCCAATAGTTCATTTTTGCCCTGGCTTCCCTTGCCTTTGGTGATGTTTCTAGGAAGAAGTTGCTGCGGATGAGATTGAAGAGGTTGTTACCTGTGTTCTCCTTTAGGATTTTGATGGACTCCTGTCTTACGTTTAGGTCTTTCAACCGTTTGGAGTCTATTTTTGTGTGTGGTGTAGGAAGTGGTCCAGTTCCATTCTTCTGCATGTGGCTGTCCAATTTTCCCAGCACCATTTGCTGAAGAGACGGTCTTTTTTCTATTGGACATTCTTTCCTGCTTGGTCAAAGATAAGTTGACTATAGAGTTGAGGGTCCATTTCTGGGCTCTCGATTCTGTTCCATTGATCTATGTGTCTGTTTTTGTGCCAGTACCATACTGTCTTACTGATGACAGCTTTGTAATAGAGCTGGAAGTCCGGAATTGTGATGCCTCCAGCTTTGCTTTTCTTTTTCAATATTCCTCTGGCTATTCGGGGTCTCTTCTGGTTCCATACAAATTTTAGGATTATTTGTTCCATTTCTTTGAAAAAAGTGGATGTTATTTTGATGGGGATTACATTGAATGTGTAGATTGCTCTAGGTAGCATTGACATCTTCACAATGATTTTTCTTCCAATCCACGAGCATAGAACATTTTTCCATTTCTTTGTGTCTTCTTCAATTGCTTTCATGAGTATTTCATAGTTTTCTGAGTACAGATCCTTTGCCTCTTTGGTTAAATTTATTCCTAGGTATCTTATGGTTTTGGGTGCAATTGTAAATGGGATCAACTCCTTGATTTGTCTCTCTTCTGTCTTGTTGTCGGTGTATAGGAATGCCACTGATTTCTGTGCATTGATTTTATATCCCGCTAGTTTACTGAATTCCTGTATGAGTTCTAGCGGTTTTGGGGTGGAGTCTTTTGGGTTTCCCACATAAAGTACCATATCATCTGCAAAGAGTGAGAGTTTGACTTCCTCTTTGCCGATTTGGATGCCTTTGATTTCTTTTTGTTGTCTGATTGCTGTGGCTAGGACTTCTGATACTATGTTGAATAGCAGTGGTGAGAGTGGACATCCCTGCCACGTTCCTGACCTTAGAGGAAAAACTCTTAGCTTTTCCCCATTGAGAATGAGATTTGCTGTAGGTTTCTCATAGATGGCTTTTATGATATTGGGGTATGTACCCTTTATCCCTATACTCTGAAGAGTTTTGATCAAGAAAGGATGCTGTACTTTGTCAAATGCTTTTTCTGCATCTATTGAGAGGAGCCTGATTCTTGTTCTTTCTTTTGTTAATGTGTTGTATCACATTGATTGATTTGCGGATGTTGAACCAACCTTGCAGCCCAGGGATAAATCCCACTTGGTCATGGTGAATAATCTTTTTAATGTACTGTTGGATCCTATTGGCTAGTATTTTGGTGAGAATTTTTGCATCCATGTTCATCAAGGATATTGGTCTGTAATTCTCCTTTTTGATGGGGTCTTTGTCTGGTTTTGGGATCAAGGTAATGCTGGCCTCATAAAATGAAGTTTGGAAGTTTTCCTTCCATTTCTATTTTTTGGTACAGTTTCAGGAGAATAGGTATTTATTCTTCTTTAAATGTCTGATAGAATTCCCCTGGGAAGCCATCTGGCCCTGGGCTTTTGTTTGTTGGGAGGTTTTTGATGACTGCTTCAATTTCCTTAGTGGTTATAGGTCTGTTCAGGTTTTCTATTTCTTCCTGGTTCAATTTTGGTAGTTGATACATCTCTAGGAATGCCCCCATTTCTTCCAGGTTATCTAATTTGCTAGCATAGAGTTGCTCATAATATGTTCTTAGAATTGTTTGTATTTCTTTGGTGTTGGTTGTGATCTCTCCTCTTTCATTCATGATTTTGTTGATTTGGGTCATTTCTCTTTTCTTTTTGATAAGACTGGCCAGGGGTTTATCAATCTTGTTAATTCTTTCAAAGAATTGCAGCTACTAGTTTTATTGTTTTAAGAGCAGCTCCTACTTTCATTGATCTCTTCTACTGTTCTTTTGATTTCTATTTCATTGATTTCTGCTCTGATCTTTATTATTTCTCTTCTCCTGCTGGCTTTAGGCTTTATTTGCTGTTCTTTCTCCAGCTCCTTTAGGTGTAGGGTTAGGTTGTGTATTTGAGACCTTTCTCATTTCTTGAGAAAGGCTTGTATTGCTATATACTTTCCTCTCAGGACTGCCTTTGCTGTATCCCAAAGATTTTGAACACTTGTGTTTTCATTTTCATTGGTTTCCATGAATTTTTAAAATTCTTCTTTAATTTCCTGGTTGACCCATTCATTCTTTAGTAGGATGCTCTTTAGCCTCCATGTATTTGAGTTCTTTCCGACTTTCCTCTTGTGATTGAGTTCTAGTTTCAAAGCATTGTGGTCTGAAAATATGCAGGGAATGATCCCAATCTTTTGGTAGTGATTGAGACCTGATTTGTGACCTAGGATGTGATCAATTCTGGAGAATGTTCCATGGGCACTAGAGAAGAATGTGTATTCTGTTGCTTTGGGATGGAATGTTCTGAATGTCTGTGAAGTCCATTTGGTCCAGTGTGTCATTTAAAGTTTTTATTTCCTTGTTGACCTTTTGCTTAGATGATCTGCCATTTTAGTGAGGGGGGTGTTAAAGTCCCCCAATATTATTTTTTGTTTTCAATGTGTTTCTTCGCTTTTGTTATTAATTGCCTTATGTAATTGGCTGCTCCCATGTTCGGGGCATAGATATTTACACTTGTTAGATCTTCTTGTTGGATAGACCCTTTTAGAAGGATATACTTTCCTTCCTCATCTCTTATTACAGTTTTTGGTTTAAAATCTAGTTTGTCTGATATAAGAATTGCCACCCCAGCTTTCTTTTGGTGTCCATTAGCATGGTAAATTGTTTTCCACTGCCTCCCTTTCAATGTGGGGGTGTCTTTGGGTATAAAATGAGTCTCTTGAAGACAGCATATGGATGGGTTTTGTTTTTTAATCCAATCTGATAGCCTGTGTCTTTTAATTGGGCCATTTATTCCATGTCCATTCAGGGTAACTATTGAAAGGTATGAATTTAGTGCCATTGTATGGCCTGTAAGGTGACTGTTACTGTATATTGTCTGTGTTCTTCTCTGCTCTCTGCTGCTTTTAGGCTCTCTCTTTGCTTAGAGGACCCTTTTCAATATTTCTTGTAGGGCTGGTTTCATGTTTGCAAATTCCTTTAGTTTTTGTTTGTCCTGGAAATTTTTTATCTCTCCTTCTATTTTCAATGACAGCCTAGCTGGATATAGTATTCTTGGCTGCATATTTTTCTCGTTTAGTGCTCTGAAGATACCATGCTAGTCCTTTCTGGCCTGCCAGGTCTCTGTGGATAGGTCTGTTGCCAATCTAATGTTTCTACCATTGTAAGTTACATATCTCTTCTCCCGAGCTGCTTTCAGGATTTTCTCTTTGTCTCTGAGACTCGTAAGTTTTACTATTAGATTTCAGGATGTTGACCTATTTTTTTTGATTTTGAGAGGGGTTCTCTGTGCCTCCTGGATTTTGATGCCTGCTTCCTTCCTCACATTAGGGAAGTTCTCTGTTATAATTTGCTCCAATATACCTTCTGCCCCTCTCTCTCTTTCTTCTTCTTCTGGGATCCCAATTATTTTAATGTTGTATCATCTTATCATATCGCTTATCTCTCGAATTCTGCCCTCGTGATCCTATAGTTGTTTATCTCTCTTTTTCTCAGTCTCTTTATTTCCCATCATTTGGTCTTCTATATCACTGATTCTCTCTTCTGCCTCATTTATCGTAGCAGTTAGTGCCCCTATTTTTGATTGCACCTCATTAATAGCCTTTTTGATTTCGACTTGGTTAGATTTTAGTTCTTTTATTTCTCCAGAAAGGGTTTCTCTAATAACTTCCATGCTTTTTTCAAGCCCAGCTAGTATCTTTAAAGTCATGATTCTGAACTCTAGGTCTGACATCGTACTAATGTCCGTATTGAGTAGGTCCCTGGCTGATGGTACTACCTCTTGTTCTTTTTGCTGAGGTGATTTTTTTCATCTTGTCATTTTGCCCAGAGGAGAATAGATGAATGAGAGAACAAAATGCTAACAGGTTAACAACGTCCCCATGAAATATACTCTATACACATCAGAAAAGACCTGAAACCAGGGGAAAAGAAAGGGAAAGAAAGAAAAACGAAAGAAAAAGAAAAAGATAAAAAGAAAAACAGAACAATCCAAAAATACCAGAATATGATCAAATATGATCAGGCTATTGCATAGATCAGTGCCACACACTAGATTTTGGGCGTATTTTGGTCTGTTAGAAAAAAGAGCCTCCTAAAACTTTAAAGGAAGAAAGACTTATATATGTACAAAATAAGGGTTGATACAATGAAGGGATGGAAGATGACTGTAAAGATGAAAATTATAAAAGATTATAAAATGAATTGATAAGAAGTTGTTTGAAAAAAGAAAGAAGATTTATAAAAAAGGGAGAGAATGTGATCAGGCAGGAGACTAGAACAAAGGCATACACTAGTGATTTAAGGTATATTTTGATCTGTTAGAAGAAATTGTATCTCAAAATTTTAAAGAGAGAACAACTTATATATATATATATATATATATATATATATATATATATATATATATGCCAAAAATAAGGGTAACTACTATGAAGGGATAAAATATGTCTCTAAAAATGAAAAATAAAAAAAATGTTTTTTTAAAAAAGGGATTGATAATATGTTGGTTGAAAAAGGGAAAAAGAAAAATTAAAAAAAAACAATTAAAAAAATTAACTTTGAAAAACTAATGAATCATGGTAAAAAAAGCCATGAATTCTATATGCAGTATTCCCTTAGTCCTGGTGTTCTCCCGTTCTCCTTGATCAGTAATCTTGGTCTTGGCTTGCTGGCTGTTCTGCTGATCTTCTGGGGGAGGGGCTCTTTGCTGTGGTTCCCAAATATTTTTACTGGAGGCGGAATTGTCCCGCCCTTGTCCGTCCGGGCTAAGCAAGCTGCTTGGCTTTGCTCTCGGGAGCTTTTGTTCCCTGGAAGCTCTCGGTACAGCTTTGGAGGACCAGGGTGAAAATGGTGGCCTCCCAATCTCCACCCGGAGGAGCTGAGAACTTGGGGCCCCGCTCCTTAGTGCGCCCCCAGAGAAAAGCAGTCACTCCTGTCTCCCTGGTCTCTGGCTGCACTGCGTGCTCACCCGGCCTGTGACTGAGCGTTTCTATCTCTGGCACCCAACCCCGTTTGGAGTCTCCAAACCCACCAGATCCTTGTGGTTAGCTCTGGCGTCGCCCCTCCCAGGGAAGGAAGGGGAGTCTCCCTGGATCTGCCGCTTGTTGGGTCCCTGCTGGAGGAGCAGTGGTCCAACTGGCCCGCAGATCACAGTTTATGGCAACCCCGAGTTGAGAGCCCGAGCCTCGGCTCTGTCTCTGCAGCCGGCTTCCCCGCTGCGATACCTGGGAGCTCTGCCGCACTCAGCCACCACCGGTCTTCCTGTGACCCCGAGGGTCCCGAGACCACACTGTCCCGCAAGGATTCCATCCCCAGCTTAGCCACTGGAGCGACGTCTCTCAGCGGAGCCACTTCTAAAAGTTCCTATTTTGTGTTCCGCGGCTCTATCACTTGCCAGAAGCGGCTGATGGAGGCCCCCTCCCCCGCCGTCTATCCCCCCGACTATCGCCTCGGATTCACTTCTCTGCACGTCCTACCTTCCAGTAAGTGGTCGCTTCTCTGTTCAGAGAGTTGTTGCTACTCTCTTCTTTGATCTCCTCTTGAGTTCGTAGGTGTTCAGAATGGTTTGATCCCTATTCAGCTGAATTCCTGAGACCAGACGAAATCCAGGTCTCCTACTCCTCCGCCATCTTGCCTGCAGACATATTTAAAAATCATATCTATATCATTTCTAAAAAGCCACTAGAAGTGTATGTGGCCAATACACTACTGATTCACAATTGACTGAGAGATGAGGATAAAAAGCTCTGAAACATAACCATGTGTTTATAGCAGATGTGACTGGCATGCCAACCCAGTCATGAAAATGTGAAGAATATAAGCCCACTCAATGGAGCATAGTGAAGTTGGATCTCACTCATTCAATATATAAATGTGAAATATGTGAAATCCAGAGGGCTTCCAAATCTTAAACACTATAAAACTAAGTGAAGAAAAAGAAGGACAATATCAATGTGGCCTGGAGTAAAGGTGGAGGAAGGAGATAATACTCCAGAACTCCAAACCAAAAATTGTAAGGCAAAAAAGAATGGATTTCATTACATAAAACGTCAGAAATCCATTAAAGAAGGAAAATATAGACAATATTAGCAAACACATGGCAGATTGCAATGAGATATTTGCGACAACTGAAACCAGTTAAGGATTAATATATTGGATATGGAAGAACTGCTACAGATCAGCAAGAACACAGGGAAGTCTAAAAAACAGGGAAAAACATCTAGAAGTATATAGGTATTCAACTTCAGCAATAATAAGCAGAGATAACAATTTACTATTATTAGAATGCAACTAATGAACCATTGAACACTACATCAACAACTAATGATACATGTTAGCTAATTGAACTTAATAAAAAAAAAGAAGGATATATCTTTTAGAAAATAATTGAGGTTCGAATCCCAGCAAATGTTGGTTTGGATGGGTATGTGTGTGGCTGTGGGCAATGTGGATAAAGCTGGCATGGTACGCTATTACCCTGGAACCCCATTCCAAGGGGTTCATAAGAAAACATATATGAAGCTAATTCTTAGCATTGTTTGTGGTAGCTATTGGTTGTAATGTCTTATGTGTTCATCTCTAAATAAATAAAATCTCCATAGCAAATACAATTTATGTAAGCTAAAGACACATCAGAAAGAGACCACTGTATTTTCATAAAATTGTATCCGTATCCGAGGACCCGTGACAAACACAGTAGATTGGGCACCTGTGTGGGAGAGCAGGACAGGAGCCAGGGTCAGGGATAGTGAAAAGCTCACGGAAAACAGTGACCTTTTCCATGAACTGATGAGAATTATGTACCATAAACTGGAAGTTATACTGTCAGCTCCAAAGCTGAGACCAAAGAAAAAGAAGAAAATGCATGGCAGCAAGATGTTTCAGTTACTCATGTTCAGCACATACGGGTTTCTCTGAAGTTTAGAACGCTGGAATTTTGAAGGGATTGGTTAATTCCATATTTCTTATGCTCTTTGTTTGGTCCTTCTTTATCTCTGTTCCTTTTTGAGCAAAAGAGTTTATTCCTTGATGTGCATTTCTCTTGTAGTCTTCGGGCACAAATCTTCAAGTGCTTTAATAAATATGTGATCTTTCTTTAGCATCTGATTGATATTGGTTTATCAGTTTCTTGTGTGCAGCTCCTGTTCCTTCTAACAGACACTGCTGAAGGGTAGGATCCTTAGTTAACATGAAAATACACACTAACAATAAAAATTGACCACACTTTGGCAGCTCACTCAGCAAAGGTTCCCAGCATACCATTTTGCTGCGATGCACTAGTGGGTAAACACAGCTAAATGTGTTCTAGTAAAGCCGTCCAACTGGACACTATGTGATCATGAAAATGATGGAAACAATTTGAACAATGTGGAGAATGTAAATTCCATGTATAGTATTTATAGTAAAGATAGGTTTGAAAGAAACTGTGAAACACTTTAATAGTGATTTTTTTCATGTGGTAGGAAGATTAGTCTTGGCTGTAGCAGACACGGTCGGTGGCCCCCACCTCCATAGGCCCCCAGCTCTTCGGTGTGCTCTGCCGAATTTCAGTTGCCAGTGACTGCATCTTTGTGTTTGAAGTCTCTTCCCTCAGAATCAGGGAAAACAACTCTGCCGTCCCTACTGTCCATATGCCAAGGAATTGATACGTCCTGGGGGCAACTCTCAAAAGACACACTTGGGACTTGGTGTTTAACATCAACAGGAAAAAACAATACACATACAGATAGCTTTATAATAAATGAATCTTGGACTCTGTTTATATCTAAGGCTCATTAAAGTGTGCTAATCACTTCTTAGTAGCTCTGTGAAAAAAATTAAAGTGAAAAGATCCACCTTCTTACTTAAGAAGATGAAAAATTGAAAGTAAAAGTGATAGAAAAGACTAAATTGTGGATTATTTTTCCCCCAAGAGCCAACTTATTTTGTTAGAGCACTGCTATGACATAAATCTTGGACTAACCAAGAGGTTAGGACAAGGTGAATTTAAGATTTCCTTAATTTTTATATTGTTATTTCATTTATTAAAAACCTTAGTGTTCTAAACGTTTTTTGTTCATACCTGCCATTCAAGATAGGCAAGCCAGTCCCTTTCTCCATGGAAACATCATGCTTAAAAGGTTAATGGATCTTAAGCAGTACTTGATGTTCTTTCAGGAGACCTTCATCTAAACAAATTAGACAATAGCACCACTCTGTCCCATCCAATGGTTCCACATGCCTTATAAAGGAGTCTCTGAATCTCCCATATGCTTGCTTCTTGATATCAGTTTTGTCGGCCATCACATCAAATCTACCAACCATTGTAATACCCGAACACAGCAAAACAACTTAAAGTCAAAGATTCCTCTTTGGAAACTAACTGCTCAGTAGTTTTTTTTTGTTTTGCTTTTTTAAGATTTTATTTACTTATTTGACAGAGAGAGAGAGTATGAGAGAGCACAAACGGGGAGTGGCAGGGAGAGGGAGAGGGAGAGGGAGAAGCAGGCTCCCTGCTGAGCAGGGAGCCCCATGTGGGGTTCAGTCCCAGGACCTGAGCCAAAGGCAGACACTTAACTGATGGAGCCACCCACGTGTCCTCCGTAGTCTTGATAATAAGTCTTGGCAAACCAAGCCACGCTAAAAAAAATAAAAAAATAAAAAAAAAGTCCCCACATACTCGCATACTCACACATGCCCATACAGATAAAAGAAGTGTGCATTTAATCTAAGACAAAACCCTTTTAATCCATTCAACGTAAAATATTCACTACATTGTGAATACCAAAAGAAAAAAAATTCCTCCACAGTTTAATATTTCAATTAAAAGAAATTCTAATCAAAATATTTCTCTGACATTTAGAAAATGATTCTCAAATTTAGCTGTAAGAAAGAACATAGTAGAATAACGGCTATCTTTTGATTAACATAACAATAAAAATTAAAAAAAAAAAGAATAACGGCTATCTTTCTTTTTAAAGGGACATGGGATTCGCTGTGCCTTGTGGAAGAGACCCCAGTACTTTAGAACGTGGGTGGCTTCTTACCTTCCATACTCAAACCATTTGAGGACTTCTTTCAGTTCTTGCAATGAGGCATGTCCAGCCCACCCCTGCACCTTTGAATAAGGTCTTGTTTCTTCTGTAAAATTATTTTTCTCCCCACATCTCCCTGAAAGGTTTCTACTTAATCTTTACCCAGTCCCCAAACTGAGGCTGCTCTCCAGGGTTTTCTATAAATGTTTTAGTGAGAATTTGTTTAATACTTGTTTCTCTTACTGAAATGTAAGCTCTGTGAGAAAACTAATTTTGTCCATTTTTTTTCTCTTTATTCTGCTCTCGGTGCCTGGCTTTGGGGATGTCCAATAAAGAATCTAAATTTAGAACAAAAATGATGAAATCAATAATTTATAATTGGATAATGAATTGTCTAAAAAAATTACATAGGGCACTCTACCTTACACAACTCCAAAGTTAATGCCAAATGTCCTAAATATTTAAACATAAATGATGAAATTACAAAATATTTTAACAATCTATCTATAATTTGGGTGGTTGGAGAGAAATTTTCAAAACATAAAACCAAATTGAAGCCATGAGGAAAATATTAATAGATTTTTGCATAAAACTTAAAAGTTTGAATAACAAAAAAAGTTTAAAAGTATTAAAAAATCAATGCTGAGAAATATGTGTAAATCTGCTCCTGTCAATAAATAAGAAAAATAAAACATCCCATTATTTTATTGTTTTATTTTATCATTTATTTTATTTTATTATTTATTTATTTATTTATTTTTAAGTAGGCTCCACTCCCAATGTGGGGCTCAAACTCATGACCCTTAAATCAAGAGTAGCATGTTCCACTGACTGAGCTAGCCAGGCACCCCATAGAGAGCTGATTTTAAAAAAGAAAAGAGTTCATATGATTTGTGGTTTATAAATGGATAAAAACACTGAATATTATTTGAAAATAAAGAAAAGTAAATTGTACAACATCGAGATACCACCTTTTTCTTGTCAGATAAAATAATGTCATAGAAATAATGTTTTCAAGAGTGTGCAGAAGTAGGCACTCATCTATACTTCAGTACACAAGTGAAAACAAATTTATAATACAATGATTTGAAATATGCCTACTTATTGGTGTGTGTGTATTATCATATTATTTGTAATAATACACTGGAAAGAAATTAAGTGTCCAATAATGAGGCTTTTAAAAATGTATTATAGTGCATCCAACAAAGGAAAAAGACACCAAGGGTGATGTCACCAAATGTTTTAATTAGTGGGGAAAGACATTTCTGTGCATGTGTGAATTTTGCCACAAATAAGAATGTTTAAAATTATTCATTGTTCAGTATGCATGGTATCTGTATAAATGCATATACATGCATATCTATTTACACTTATATACATTGAAAAGGTTGTAATTTTAGTATAAATATAGTAATGGGAGTTTTAGTTTCTTTATAAATGATTTATTTTTTTATTTTAATTTTTCTAATATTTCTTGGGTAAATGTCTTACCTTAAATAAAAATGACCTTTCATTGAGAGATATTTGGAATAACTCCCAAAATGTATTCTTGTGGGTCCAGCCCAAACCTGAGAGTCAATAAGGCTTACAACAGGAGGGAGATTGAACAAAAAACATTTTTCTAAATTTTTTCTTTCTCATTTCTCTGATTCAACCTGCTTCGGCTTTCATTTATTTTCTTGAAAATAAGAAGCAATTTATTTCAGATGCCTTAACTTTTTTCTTTTCTTTTTTTTTTTTATTATGAGGAAAACACAGGCTGATTTGTCCATTCTTATTGAAAGTCTAATGCTCAGAGGACTTTATATGCACTGCATTTATGCCTCTTTCTGCATGGCAATATCATTATTTATGAACATGTTTTCCTTCTACTGGGTTGTAAAATTTATGAGAACTGTGTTCTGACTAATTTATCTAATGTACCTCCCGCAGTGTTGAAACTAAACATGTGTTTGTACATAATAGATTCTTAATATATTTGAGGCAGTAAATAAACTTTTCCTTTTCTACATTTTTTTAAAATATGGGGTCTGAAATAGATGTACCTGTTCTTTACACTCAAGTCCCCTCCTTTCTCTATTTGAATCATTTTCAGATGTTTTACTATGTCTTAGGGAACACATCTTCAGTGGCTAAGATATAGAGCGGTGTATACTAAACATGGTTACATGTCTAGTTTCCATGGTATGAAGCTCATATGTTTGTAAGCTAGCCCATCTCATTACTGGACTGTCAAAACTGTTAACATTTTCTTCCTTTTCTTTTTGAAGGTTTTATTTATTTTTTCATTTATTTGAAAGAGTGAGAGAGGGTGCATGCGCATGCATGAGCTCCAGGTAGGGAGGGGCAGAGGGAGAGCATCACAAGCAGACTCCCCTGCTGAGGGCAGAGCCTGATGCAGGGCTCCATCCCAGGACCCTGAGATCATGACCTGAGTTGAAATCAAGAGTCAGATGCTTAACTGACTCAGCCATCCAGGCACCCCTAAAATTTTCTAATAGGTGGGCTGAACATTTTGTCTATGAATCCAGCCATCGATTCTGGCTCTATGCCTTGGAGAAACAGGGAAGCGTGGCCTTTTGTCTCCATGGCAGCTTCACATTTGAAGAGAGACACTTCTCTACCAGGCTAAATGGCTCTAGGTCCTCACGTGGCAGCCTCCTGGCACTTACTCCAGGCACTTTAATGGCTCTTCCTGAATGTTCTGTTAGTTAACCATGGCCTTCCCAGGAGAGACCATGGTGTTCTAGATTCAATCAGCCCCTTACAGAACATAGTGAGACAATGGTCACCTTTGTGTATTCCCATTATAGTCACTTGATTGCTTTGCCTTCAGTTTTTAGCAAGTATGAGCCACTGCCACATTACACAGATCTTGTGGTTCTTTGCTCCACTTTCTTGATGCCCGTTTATATCTCCTGTGTTCTCCGGACCTGCAAATAAGTGCCACTGACTACAGAGTTAACAATTCCAAGGTTTTTATTTTTTGCAGTTATTTTATTTATTTTTTTACCCAAGCTATTATTATAAACGAGATTTGGTAAAACACCTTGAAAGTTAATTTTCTTTTCTATACTAATTTATCCCACCCTGGCCCTTTTCAATTATAGTCAACATCAGGACAAAGCCAGCATGATTTCTAGGGCACAGAGAACATTGCTATAAGAAGTTCATACACAAGGGATGCCTGGGTGGCTCAGGAGGTTAAGCCTCTGCCTTCCACTCAGGTCATGATCCTGGGAATCGAGTCCTGCATCGGGCTCCTTGCTCTCTTGCTCTCTTCCTCTCTGACAAATAAATGAATAAAATCTTAAAAAAAAAAAGTTCATACACAAGTCTTAGGGATGGACACTGGCAGAAATCAGAGAACCAAATGCCAAATTTACAAATAGCACTCACAAAATATTACTTGTCAGAAAGAAGGGTCAATGCTGGTCAGAGGCACCAACGTGAGGTAGAACTGTATGTGGCTACAAAATTAACATTTGTTGAGTTCATATTGCAGTTGTTTGGAAAATTATTTAGTTTCCTCAATCACTTTGTAAGGAAATTTCTTTGGTTTCTTAATTTTACATTTCAGGAAAATAAGTTTTGGAAAACTTGACTGAAAGATGCTCTCAAGTTCTGGCAAAGGGACATCTTTTCTCTTTTCTATGCATTTCTTGCTGAATCCTTGGGGAAAGAAACACAAAGAAACTTTGCTGCCCTGTTATTTGCTCTCTTAACCATCTCACCCAAAGAAAGGAAGAACTAATCCAAATGGGCAGATTCTGAGATACTGGGCCACATGCTAGTCTGTAGATGAATCTTGTAAGAGAACCACACGGTAAAGGCTGACCTTCACGTTCATTTTTTGCCTTCTGTGTTTCCCCCCTTGTGTTCCTTGGCTCCAGGAGAAAAGCAAATCCATGGAGTTTGTCTGTGGAAAGCCCAGCTAAATGTGCACTTCTGCTCTATCCCCTTGATGTGCTACAAACAAAGTGTCCGAGTAGCCTGTCCTGGTGCCATTTATCTGGACGATGGTTCCATACATCTAGCTCTTGTAGATTTGAGGGGAAGAAAAGAAGGAAGCCTCACATATATTCCTGAGGCTCAGCTTGGAGAGCTGCTGGGAAAAGATCCCCTGGAGTCGTCCTGGTTTCACAATCATGCTTTGACCGAGCTACTAAGAGAAAATGGTTTTGTGTGTTTATTGGTTTGGTTTTTCAATGTCCATGCGACTACTGTGCTTGTGTCTATGCAAATACAATTTCCTCCCTCTGAAACTGGAAAGAAGGAGTGAGTAGTAGAATTCCTGCAGCAAAAATCCTGCTTTATAATCTTAATATTAACCTTATATTAATATTAATTCTTAATATTAATCCCGACTCCTACCTGTCCTGGGCTTGGAGGCACAAGGGCAACCAGCTGATTCATGTGGGAAGAAACATCAGGTACCCTCTTAGAAAATTTCTTAGCTGGAAATAACCAGAAGTACAATCTTCTCGGGTGGTAAAGACCTTCTTCGTCTTTTTTAGGACACAGATACACAGCTTAAGTGCCGTCCAGGTGCCCCTCCGCCACACCCCAAACTTGTTTTGCTTCCCACTGTCATGTACCATGCCTTTCTTCCTCTTCCTGTGACTCTTCGGAAGAGATGCACTCTATCTGGCTGAAACATGAAGAGACCCAGACTGGAGCAGATCACTTTAAATCGAGTCCTGAAAGATGAGCAGTTACTAAGAGAAAAAACAAGGCTGGGGGTGAGGGACAAGAACCCCTCACGCACTGCAGATGAAGCAGTGGCAATGCAGTCTTCCTAGTGAGAGCACAGGTAAACTCAGGAGACTGGGAATGTTGAGAGCAGGTGGAGAGGAGGGTGGCGTCTACTCCATGACTCCACAAAGTATAGCCTTTACTGTCTATCTATCATCTATCTATCTATCTATCTATCTATCTATCTATCTATCTATCGTCTATCATCTATCATCATTATCATCTATCTGTCATCTATCATTATCTATCTATCTATCATCTATCTATCTATCTATCTATCTATCTATCTATCTATCTATCTATCATCATCATCATCTATCTATCATCTATCTATCCATCCATCCACCCACCTGTCCATCCATCAATCCATCTATCTCTGTGCTCTCATTTTCTTTAGGATTTTTTTTTTTTTGAGAGAGAGAGAGAGAGAGAGCACAGAGGGAGAGGGAGAAGCAGACTTCCCATGGAGCTGAGAGCCCAACCCGGGACATGATCCCAGGACCCCGAGATCATGACCTGAGCTGAAAGCAAACGCTCAACTGACTGAGCCACACAGGCGCCCTAAAGATTTTTTTTAAAAGATTTTATTTATTTATTTGACAGAGAAAGAGCACAAGCAGGGGGAGTGGCAGGCACAGGGAGAGGGAGAAGCAGGCTCCCCGTGGAGCAAGGAGTCCAATGCGGGACTCAATCCCAGGACCCTGGGATCATGACCTGAGCTGAAGGCAGACACTCATCCATCTGAGTCACCCAGGCACCCCTGTGCTCTCATCTAATGAACAAATGAATGAAGAATAAAGTAAACATTTCAAGGCTATCTCCCTAATGTTACATAAATATGTATGAATAATAGCTGTTGAAATCACTAGGAAAAAAAAAAGAACATTACTGTTTAAGTGTCATTATTCCTTAAGTGCCTGTGTGTATGTTTGCTTAATTACTTTAAGTAAAAGCATATTTTAAAATTGCTGTGACTTCTACAGAATAAATGAACTGCAGGAGAGACTCAAACCATGGACCACAAATTGCCTTTCATCACATGAAGTTATCAATATCAGTCCTTGTTTATTGACTATTTGAGGAATCTATTTCCATTTGGGACATTTTACCACAGGTATTTTAGTCCATGCTAAAAGCTATGGGAAGGCACACTTGTACAGCCTCTGTGATGTGACATCCTGTTCTTGAATGAAACTGCTTGTTCTGTGGACTCACAGTCATCCAGAAGATTCTAGAAAAGAAAAAAACTATTGGAAGGAGCAAAATGAGGCTGGAAACAGGGCAGAGAAGAAGTGCAATAGAGCAACAACAGCTGAGGAGTGCTTGAGTGTGTTTGCCACTGAGTGGATCAAAGTGTTATCTGCATTGAATCAAATATTCAAAATTCAACAACAACAACAAAAATATGGGGGCACCTGCTCTGTTCTTAGTCCTGGACTAAACAAAGATGCATTTAGATATGAATAAATCTATATATGTATATTTCCTGGGATTGTAGATCTGTACTATGTACTTTCTTAAATTGCTATTAATCATCTTTTCAGAACACCATAATGACTCCCAGGAAGAAAAACATATATTTCGGCAGAAATAAAATGAACATTGGGCGAATGGGGGAGGAAACAGAATCCTGTGAAGAGCTGGAATAAATGTTAATGGCCAACTCAGTGAAAAGACTATGAGTTCTGTAGTTAACTTTTGTTGTTTAATTCTAGGCCAGTAACTTAACCCCTTACAAACTAGAAAGAATGATGTAAGGAAATAATATACAATGGGGAAAAGATAGGTTTTTCAATAAGTGGTGTTGGGAAACTGGATAGTTACATGCAAAAGAATGAAACGGGACGACTTTCTTACACTATTACAAAAATAATTGTGAAATGGACTAACGAACTAAATATAAGACTAAGAGAAAGCATAGGCAGTAAACTTTTGTACATCAGTCTTAACACTAGGTTTTTGGACTATTGTCTCCTCAGACAAGGGCAACAAAATAAAAAATAAACAATTGGGGCTATACCAAACTAAAAAGCTTTCACCCAGCAAAGTAAAAAAAAAAAAAATGAACAAAATGAAAAGGCAACCTAGAGAATGGTAAAAGATATTTGCAAATGACATATCTGATAGGGAATTGATATTCAAATTATATAAAGAACTCACACTACTCAATACAAATACACACACACACACAAGCCAGTTAAAAATTGAGCAGAGGACCCAAATAGACATTTTTCCAAAGAAGATGTACAGATAGCCAACAGGTACGTGAAACAATGTTCAACATCACTAATCATTAGGGAAATGCAAATCAAGACCATATTTCAATATCATTTCATACCTGTCAGAATGGCTAGTATCAAAAAGAGTAGAAATAATAAGTGTTGGTGAGGATATGGAGAAAAGAGAACCCTTGTGCTCTGTTGATGGGAATGCAAATTGGTACAGCCGCTTTGGAAAATAATATGGAATTTTCTCAAACTATTGAAAGTAGAAATACCATATGATACAGCAACTTCACCTCTGGGTATTGATCTGAAAAAAACAATGAAACACTAATTCAAAAAGATATATGCACTTCTATGTTCACTGCAGAATTATTTACAATAGCCAAAATACAGAAGCAACCTAACTGTTCATTGATAGATGAATGGATAAGAAAGAAGTGACTGTATATATCTGTATCTATGTCATTATATATATATCTGTATATACATATGTATGTATATATATATATGTATATATACACAATGGAATATTACTCAGCCATAAAAAAGAATGAAATCTTGCCATTTGCAACAACATAGATGGACCTAGAAGGTATTATGCTAAGTGAAATAAGTGAACCAGAGAAAGACAAATATTGTGTGATTTCACTTATTAAAAAAAACAACAAGCAAGCAAAACAAAACAGAAATGGACTCATAAATACAGAAAACAAACTGGTAGTCACCAGAGGGGAGGAGGATGGGATGGTGGGCAAAATAGGTGGACATTACAAGGTACAAACTTCCAGTTATAAAATAAATAAGTCATGGGAATATAAGGTACAGCATAGAAAATATGGTCAATAATATTATAATAATTTGGTATGGTAACAGATGGTAACTAGACTAATCATGGTAATCGTTTTATAATGTATATAAATGTTGAATCACTATGTTGTGCACCAGAAACCAATATAATATTGTATGTCAGCTATACTTCAATAAAAAAAGAATAAGGAGAATGATACATAATTTTCATGACTACTGTTAAGATTCGGTTATGCAGGCAAACTGATAGGTGATTTGTAATTATTGCTATTTCAACTAATGTAGCTGTTATTACTATTGTTATTATATATATATTTTTTAATTGTATCCTTTGCTGTCAATGAACGGAGAGAAAACAGAGTTCTTATAAAAGATCACGTAGTAGTTAATGGGAGACGTAGAGTCAGTTCTTCTGACCCATAATCAAATTCTCTTTCTATGACATCACATGACATGCTTAGTTCTTTTGAAAACCTTGTTGCCCTACTATGTGCTCAGTATGTCCTCTTAGGCTCCCTCCACTTGCTGCTCTCCACTTACATGCCTGGGTGCAAGAAGAAAGCTCCCCACCCCTTAGTGGGATGATTTGAGGGGTCCAGAAGAGGCAGTGCCTCAGTAAAACATGTCCCCCATTTCCCCAGTGATGACTGAAACCTCACCACTGGGAGTTTAGTACTCTGAATTCAGAATTGCCTTTTTCCTCTGTTTGTTTTCAGTTATTTCCAGCCATGCAATAGGAGCAGCAGTGACTTCATTGAAGATTCTTGAATTCATTCAAGTGACTACACCATCGGGAATTCTTCTGCTTTTGGGGGAATGCTTTGATATTTTCATAGGCTCACATTAAAGGAAGTAAATAAACCAGACACCATCCTTTCTAGGTCTTAGTGTGAAAAAAAGCCTCAATAAAAGAGACAACATGGAAATAACCTGTCCCAAATTTTGCACATGTGGCTCTAGCTCAGACAATTGGGAGACTGATTTTATTCATCAAACCCCTCCCTTCCAGGACAGGTGTGACAGGGATAGCTAATGCTCTCTCTGGAATTAGAGTAAAAGGGGAGGTGTTGGCACATGGTAGTGTTTATTGAGAAAATATCAGTAACAGATGTTGCTTCAATAACTCAGAGTTAGTGAGTCAGATCTGGGGTTAAGGGCATAAACTTTTGTTCAAGTGCTAGTACAGCATGTTGCAAAAGTGACTTACTTCTCAGGGTTTCTCAATTTCTTTATCTGTGAAATGGAAATAATAAGATCTGCCTCTTGGGTTGCTGGGAGAATTAAATTATATAAGAAGTCCTCCATTTTGTCTTTTATAGAGTAGCCTTTTAGAAGATGCTAGCAATTTTTAAAAGAACTTTATACAAAACAGTTTTATTTCTACATCTTATGAAACACATTTTATTGCCCAGGTAGAGTGGCTCATAGATCTCCTCTCCTATGTAGGATGTCTCAACACTTTCACTGACCTATGATTCTTGAAGAAGCCCAGTGTTTCAGCTACACTAGGGGATGCAGGCCAAGAGCCATGTTTTATTTGCATTGAATTTCATTAAACTAAAATCACTCCAAAACATTTTAAAATAATGAGATTTCCTATTAAAAACCAAACTTATATACATCTATTGAAAAACTGAAAACTCAAGTAAGCGAGACTTCATTCCAGTGAGGCGATGATGAGCCACTCAACTGGGTCATGGCTGCCCCTTCAGAAAGAGCTGTCTCAGCTCCCACTCTGCTCCCCATGCACATATCTGGCCTGTCTGGTTGACCCCTCAGCTTAACCTCAGAAGTTTAATAGTCCTGCAAAGTGGTCTGTCTTCATTTGCTGACATTTCAAGTAACTTTTTTTTTCTTGAAGATTGAATAGTTGTTATTTGATGCAGATTTTCACTCAGTCTCAGAGCTACCATATATCTTTTATCCTGTATCCTGAGAATTCTGTTTCATCATCAAGAGTGATGACTAGATGGGAATATCCAGTGGTTTAACATTCACTGTTAGCAAAGGGAGGAAGGGAGGTGGTGATGTCGGGTTTGAGAAGGATCATAAGGTCACAGAGGTGAACTCCCACTGAAGCCCAGATAATGAAGACAGATGAACCAATGTGTCCTCTAAATCTCCCTCCAGAAGGTGGTTTCATGCCTGTCCAAGTAGAGGCCTGGCTGAAGTTTTATACTTTGTTGTCCTGACTGGACAGAAAAACCCAGACTCAGGATGCAGCCTGTGTAGCATAGTTGGAAGAATGCAGGGCCAGACTGGTCCAGAAATTCTCTAAAACTGTAGTCCCAGGCCTAGGGCTGGTGCAAGGTGGGAGTATGCAGAGTGATGAGGTCAGGATCCTGGGAACAGGTCTGTATTACAGCTAGAGAACTATCTCAGAACCAAGGCAGACAAAAGGCAGCTATATGAACACAGGATCCCAAGCCAGGGGAAATAGTGAGTCAATCTATAAGTAGCAATTTACTTTAAACTATTTCATCTCAGACCATGCGTTATAAATGTGTATATCAGTGAGTTTCCATAGCATGCCTGGGTTGGTCAGTTGCCACAATCATGCCAGGGAGATCTGCTAGCTTTAAATCAGGCCCACACCTCAGGAGTGTCTACTTAAAAGCATTCTATTTGTTTTCTCACCAAATCTAGTGTCCACTTAACCACATACCCTTTAGAGATAACATGGATGGTTTGATTCATAAATGAGCTTGTGTCTAGACGAGAATTGGTCATAGCATTCCAAGAGAGGATTCGTTGAAATACACACTTTGAATATTATATCATTTCTTTTCTTTTTAAAAAAGATTTTATTTATTTATTTGACAGAGAGATACACAGCAAAAGAGGGAACACAAGCAGGGGGAGTGGGAGAGGGAGAAGCATGTTTCCCTCTGAGCAAGGAGCCAGATGCGGGGCTCGATCCCAGGACCATGGGATTATGACTGGAGCTGAAGGCAGACGCTTAATGACTGAGCAACCCATGCACCCCTGTATCATTTCTTTTCAAAGAATCTTCCATGCAAGTCATATTCAGAGTCTCAAAATAGAACAGTGGGATTTCATCGGGGATGCACTCTTACTTGTTAATGTTTGTACGTGTGGCAGAATTGGCCTGGGACTTGATTTTGTAATTTCCTGGTACCTACATTATGAGGGAGTGCTAAATTTCACTTATATCCAATTACTGGGCTGTGCTAGTGTGATCCTCAAAAAGCACCTAGGAATTGTGCATAACCACCATGCCTAGGAACTGTGTAGATAGACACACAAGCACAAGGATGACCCAAGGATTAAAAAGACGGAGCACAGATACCAGGGGACTTCCATGGCTCAGCAAAAGTATCTGTGCTCTGGTGGGGCCAGCACAGGGCTTGGATGTAGCTGTACCTGCTGGGGGGACAGGTATCTTGGTGAGTGGAAAAACTGAGACAAGATTTGGGAGGCTTGGTTTAGTGTCAGTCCTACCTGGCCTTGTGAACTTGTGTAAGACCGCTTTCCATCTGGGCTTTGGCTTCCTGATACATCAAATGAAGTGTTGGAGGAGATATGGTCTTAGCTGGACTAGCACAGTGCAGTGAAGGAAGCAAGACTTCAGAGCTTGTGGTCATGGCTAGAATCCCAGGCTTCACCACTGATTAGCTCAGACTCCTGGTTCAAGTTATTTAACACACTTAAGCTTTCATGTTCTTATCCATGAAACACAGGCAATGCAATTTCATAGAGACTGGCTTTGAACTAAGTGAAATGAGAAATGTGAAGTGCTGAAATATGGCATGCCACATGAATGGTGCTCAACAGTGGTGAAACAACCCCTCTTCTCTTTCCTTTAGGCTCAAACACTCTATACGTCTATGCTTAAGAGTTAATGAAGGCCAGAGGGGCGGAGCAAGATGGCAGAGGAGTAGGAGACCTGGATTTTGTCTGGTCCCAGGAATTCAGCTGGATAGGGATCAAACCATTTTGAACACCTATGAACTTAACAGGAGATCGAAGAAAAGAATAGCATCAACTCTCTGAACACAAAAGCGACCACTTTCTGGAAGGTAGGACGTGCGGAGAAGTGAACCTGAGGTGATATTTAGGAGGATAGACGGCGGGGGAGGGGGCCTCTGTTAGCTGCTTCTGGCAAGTGATAGAGCAGCAGAGCACAAAATCGGAACTTATAGAAGTTGGCTCTGCTGAGGGACGTCGCTCCAGTGGCTAAGTGGGGGATGGAACCCTCACGGGAGAGTTTGGTCTCACGACCCTCGGGGTCACAGAAAGACCAGGGGTGCCTGAAAGGGGCAGAGCTTCCAGGTATTGGAGCGGGGAAGCCGGCTGCAGAGATGGAGCTGAGTTGCGGGCTCTCAGCTCGGGGTTGCCATAAACCGTGATCCGCGGCACAGTCAGGCCACTGCTGCTCCAGAAGGGACACAACAAGCGGCAGATCCGGGGAGACTCCCCTTCCTCCCCCAGGAGGAGCGGTGCGGGAGCACACCACAGGGATCTGCTGGGTTTGGAGACTCCACACTGAGTCGGGTGCCAGAGATAGAAACGCTCAGTCACAGGCCGGGTAAGCATGGAGTGTGGCCGGAGACTGGGGAGATGGGAGTAACTGACTGCTTTTCTCTGGGGCACACTGAGGAGTGGGGCATGGAAGTTATTAGAGAAACCCTCTCTGGAGAAATAAAAGAACTAAAACCTAATCAAGTCAAATTCAAAAAGGCTATTAAAGAGGTGCAATAAAAAAAGGGGGCACTAACTGCTAGGATAAATGAGGCAGAAGAGAAAATCAGTGATATAGAAGGCCAAATGATGGCAAAATAAAGAAGCTGAGAAAAAGAGAGATAAACTACTGGATCATGAGGACAGAATTCGAGAGATAAGTGATACCATAAGACGAAACAACATTAGAAGAATTGGGATCCCAGAAGAAGAAGAAAGAGAGAGGGGGGCAGAAGGTACATTGGAGCAAATTATAGCTGAGAACTTCCCTAATTTGGGGGAGGAAACAGGCATGAAAATCCAGGAGGCACGGACAACCCCTCTCAAAATCAAAAATAGGTCAACACCGCAACATCTAATAGTAAAACTTACGAGTCTCAGAGACAAAGAGAAAATCCTGGAAGCAGCTCAGGAGAAGAGATATATAACCTAAAATGGTAGAAAGATTAGATTGGCAACAGACCTATCCACAGAGACCTGGCAGGCCAGAAAGGATTGGCATGATATCTTCAGAGCACTAACGAGAAAAATATGCAGCCAAGATTACTATATCCAGCTAGGCTGTCATTGAAAATAGAAGGAGAGATAAAAAGCTTCCAGGACAAACAAAAACTAAAGGAATTTGCAAACACCAAACCAGCCCTACAAGAAATACTGAATGGGGCCGTCCCTCTAAGCAAAGAGAGAGACTAAAAGCAACATAGACCAGAAAGGAACACAGACAATATACAGTAACAGTCACTTTACAGGCAATACAATGGCACTAAACTCATGTCTTTCAATAGTTACCCTGAATGGACATGGAATAAATGGCCCAATTAAAAGACACAGGCTATCCGCTTGGATTAAAACACAAGACCCATCAATAAGCTGTCTGCAAGAGACTCATTTTATACCCAAAGACACCCCCAGATTGAAAGGGAGGGGGTAGAAAACCATTTACCACGCTAATGGACACCAAAAGAAAGCTGGGGTGGCAATTCTTATATCAGACAAATTAGATTTTAAACCAAAAACTGTAATAAGAGATGAGGAAGGAAAGTATATGCTTCTAAAAGGGTCTATCCAACAAGAAGATCTAACAAGTGTAAATATCTATGCCCCTAACATGGGAGCAGCCAATTACGTAAGGCAATTAATAACAAAAGCAAAGAAACACATTGACAACAATACAATAGTGAGGGACTTTAACACCCCCCTCACTGAAATGGACAGATCATCTAAGCAAAAGATCCACAAGGAAATAAAGACTTTAAATGACACACTGGACCAAATGGACTTCACAGACATATTCAGAACATTCCATTCCAAAGCAACAGAATACACATTCTTCTCGAGTGCCCATGGAACATTCTCCAGAATAGATCACATCCTAGGTCACAAATCAGGTCTCAAGTGGTACCAAAAGATTGGGATCATTCCCTGTATATTTTCAGACCACAATGCTTTGAAACTAGAACTCAATCACAAGAGGAATGTTGGAAATAACTCAAATACATGGAGGCTAAAGAGCATCTACTAAAGAATGAATGGGTCAACCAGGAAATTAAAGAATTAAAAAAATTCATGGAAACCAATGAAAATGAAAACACAACTGTTCAAAATCTTTGGGATGCAGCAAAGGCAGTCTTAAGAGGAAAGTGTATAGCAATACAAGCCTTTCTCAAGAAACAAGAATCGTCTCAATACACAACCTAACCCTACACCTGAAGGAGCTGGAGAGAGAACAGCAAATAAAGCCTAAACCCAGCAAGAGAAGAGAAATAATAAAGATTAGAGCAGAAATCAATGAACTAGAAACCAAAAGAACAGTAGAAGAGATCGATGAAACTAGGAGCTGGTTCTTTGAAAGAATTAACAAGATTGATAAACCCCTGGTCAGATTTATCAAAAACAAAAGAGAAATGACCCAAACCAATAAAATCATGAATGAAAGAGGAGAGATCACAACCAACACCAACGAAATACAAACAATTATAAGAACATATTATGAGCAACTGTATGCCAGCAAATTAGATAATCTGGAAGAAATGGATGCATTCCTAGGGATGTATCAACTCTGAAACTGAACCAGGAAGAAATAGAAAACCTGAACAGACCTATAACCACGAAGGAAATTGAAGCAGTCATCAAAAATCTCCCAGCAAACGAAAGACCAGGGCCAGATGGCTTGCCAGGGGAATTCTACCAAACATTTAAAGAAGAATTAATACCTATTCTCCTGAAACTGTTCCAAAAAATAGAAATGGAAGGAAAACTTCCAAACTTCATTTTATGAGGCCAGCATTACCTTGATCCCCAAACCAGACAAAGACCCCATCAAAAAAGAGAATTACAGACTAATATCCTTGATGAACATGGATGCAAAAATTCTCACCAAAATACTAGCCAATAGGATCCAACAGTACATTAAAAGGATTATTCACCACGACCAAGTGGGATTTATCCTTGGGCTGCAAGCTTGGTTCAACATCTGCAAATCAATCAACGTGATACAATACATTAATAAAAGAAAGAACAAGAATCCTATGATCCTCTCAATAGACGCAGAAAAAGCGTTTGACAAAGTACAGCATCCTTTCTTGATCAAAACTCTTCAGAGTATAGGCAGAGAGGGTACATACCTCAATATCACAAAAGCCATCTATGAATATCATTCTCAATGGGGAAAGTTTGAGAGCTTTCCCCCTAAGGTCAGGAATGCGGCAGGAATGTCCTCTCTCTCCACTGCTATTCAACATAGTATTAGAAGTCCTAGTCAAAGCAATCAGACAACAAAAAGAAATCAAAGGCATCCAAATCGGCAAAGAGGAAGTCAAACTCTCACTCTTTGCAGATGATATGATACTTTATGTGGAAAACCCAAAAGACTGCACCCCAAAACTGCTAAAACTCATATAGGAATTCAGTCAAGTGGCAGGATATAAAATCAATGCACAGAAATCAGTGGCATTCCCATACACCAAGACAGAAGAAAGAGAAATGAAGGAGTTGATCCCATTTACAATTGCACCTGAAACCATAAGATACTTAGGAATAAATCTAACCAAAGAGGGAAAAGATCTGTACTCAGAAAACTATAAAATACTCATGAAAGGAATTGAGGAAGACACAAAGAGATGGAAAAACGTTCCATGCTCATGGATCGGAAGAACAAATATTCTGAAGATGTCAATGCTACCTAGAGACTTCTACACATTCAATGCAATCCCCATCAAAATAACATCCACTTTTTTCAAAGAAATGGAACAAAGAATCCTAAAATTTTTATGGAACCAAAAGAGATCCCGGGTAGCCAGAGGAATGTTGAAAAAGAAAAGCAAAGCTGGAGGCATCACAATTCCGGACTTCCAGCTCTATTACAAAGCTGTCATCCTCAAGACAGTATGGTACTGGCATAAAAACAGACACATAGATCAATGGAACAGAATCGAGAGCCCAGAAATGGACCCTCAACTCTATGGTCAACTCATCTTTGACAAAGCAGGAAAGAATGTCCAATGGAAAAAAGACAGTCTCTTCAACAAGTGGTGTTGGGAAAATTGGACAGCCACATGCAGAAGAATGAAACTGGACCATTTCCTTACACCACACACAAAAATAGACTCCAAATGGTTGAAAGACCTAAATGTGAGACAGGAGTCCATCAAAATCCTAACAGAGAACACAGGCAGCAACCTCTTCGACCTCAGCTGCAGCAAATTCTTCCTAGAAACATCACCAAAGGCAAGGGAAGCCAGGGCAAAATGAACTATTGGGACCTCATCAAGATAAAAAGCTTTGCACAGCAAAGGAACAGTCAACAAAACCAAAAGATAACTGACAGAATTGCAGAAGATATTTGCAATGACATATCAGATAAAGGGCTAGTATCCAAAATCTATAAAGAACTTCTTAAACTCAACACCCAAGGAACAAATAATCCAATCAAGAAATGGGCAGAAGACATGAACAGACATTTTTCCAAAGAAGACATCCAAATGGACAACAGACACATGAAAAAGTGCTCAACATCGCTCGGCATCAGGGAATTGCAAATCCAAACCTCAATGAGATACCGCCTCACACCAGTCAAAATGGCTAAAATTAACAAGTCAGGAAACGATAAATGTTGGCAGGGATGCGGAGAAAGGGGAACCCTCGTACACTGTTGGTGGGAATGCAAGCTGGTGCGGCCACTCTGGAAAACAGTGTGGAGGTTCCTCAAAAAGTTGAAAATAGAGCTACCATACGATCCAGCAATTGCACTACTGGGTATTTACCCCAAAGATACAAACGTAGGGATCGAAAAGGGTACTTGCACCCCGATATTTATAGCAGCAATGTCCACAATAGCCAAACTGTGGAAGGAGCCAAGATGTCCATCGACAGATGAATGGATAAAGAAGATGTGGTGTGTAGGGTGCCTGGGTGGCTCAGTTGGTTAAGCGACTGCCTTCGGCTCAGGTCATGATCCAGGAGTCCCGGGATCGAGTCCCGCATCGGGCTCCCTGCTCGGCAGGGAGTCTGCTTCTCCCTCTGACCCTTCCTCCTCTCATGTGCTCTCTGTCCATTCTCACTCTCTCCAATAAATAAATAAAATCTTAAAAAAAAAAAAAAGAAGATGTGGTGTGTATATATATACATGGAATATTATGCAGCCATCGCAAGGAATGAAATCTTGCCATTTGCAACGACATGGATGGAACTGGTGGGTGTTATGCTGAGCGAAATAAGTCAATCAGAGAAAGACATGTATCATATGACCTCACTGATATGAGGAATTCTTAATCTCAGGAAACAAACTGAGGGTTGCTGGAGAGGGGGGTGGTTGGAGGGATGGGGTGCCTGAGTGATAGACATTGGGGAGGGTATGTGCTTTGGTGAGTGCTGTGAATTGTGCAAAACTGTTGAATCACAGATCTCTACCTCTGAAATAAAAAATGCAATATATGCTAAGAAAAAAAAATAAGAAGAAGATAGCAGGAGGGGAAGAATCAAGGGTGGAAATCGGAGGGGGAGGCGAACCATGAGAGATGATGGACTCTGAGAAACAAACTGAGGGTTCTAGAGGGGAGGGGGGTGGGGGGATGGTTTAGCCTGGTGATGGGTATTAAAGAGGGCACGTTCTGCATGGAGCACTGGGTGTTATAAGCAAATAATGAATCATGGAACACTACATCAAAAACTAATGATGTAATGTACGGTGATTAAAAAAAAAAGAGTTAATGAAGGCCAATTATGACCCAGGCAAAGCGATCTTGGGAATAGTGATGTTATGTCCTCAGTATTGGGTTTGAGATGATGGTAAGTGACGACAGTAATATCTCTTACTTTCAATGTTAACTGGTTAATGTGCTAATGAAGGAGTACATGCTTAAACTAATAAATGAGAGGCCCATTTTTAGGTTGGATTCTTCCTCACAGAAAGAACAACAGACAGCATGCCACAAACTAAGAAAGCTCTGAAGAGAATCTAGAGCACAGAAACTATTCCTTTAGCACCACTGACCAAGAATACCACTAGGGAGGAAGAATCTCTCCTCCTCCTCCATACATACACACATAGACACACATACACATTGTATACATACATATATGTATACATATATGTATTCAAGTAGAATTAAAAATTATAGAATTATGATTTTAGTCATCATCAATTCCTTCTGTCTTCTTTAAGCCATTAATTAATGACTTTTATAAAAATTCAGATTGCTTGGTTCCTTATACGACATTTCATTTAAACAATATTTTACTTGTATTTAAAAATTAAGCAAAACATCGGGGCACCTGGGTGACTCAGTCAGTTAACGTCTGACTCTTGATCTCAGCTCAGGTCTTAATCTCAGAGTCGTGAGTTCAAGCCCCACGTTGGCTCCACACTAGGCATGATGCCTACTTAAAAAAAAATTAAGCAAAACAGAAAGTAGAAGCAAAAACTTAAAAAGCAAAAAGGAAGCCTGATTCAATAAAAAAGAATTAATCACTGTTATTATTTGATGAACAGGACACAGCTGTGGAGGCAGAGAATCAGAAGGTAGTTAGATAGCTAGAGACAGATATGTCTGCAGATTGGAATTGGGAGAGCTGCTATCCCCAGTTCTGGGAACATGACTCTTTAGGTGTAATTCCAGAATGAATTGGTGTGGCTCACAGGAACCTTCTTTAGGTGTTCTCTGTGTTGAGATCTCAAGATTTCTGTTTCTTCTTCCTTTTTTCCTCTTCCCAACAGTTTCTCAGCCAGAGCTAGGCTGAAGACAAAAAATCACACTTGGGAGTGTTTCCTTCTTCATCTCCACCTATTTTAAAATGGAGTGTGCATACAAATGACCAACATACACATGAAAAAATGCTCAACATCACTCAGCATCAGGGAAATACAAATCAAAACCTCAGTGAGATACCACCTCACACCAGTCAGAATGGCTAAAATTAACAAGTCAGGAAATGACAGATGTTGGTGAGGATGCGGAGAAAGGGGAACACTCCTACACTGTTGGTGGGAATGCAAGATTGTGCAGCCACTCTGGAAAACAGTATGGAGGTTCCTCAAAAAGTTGAAAATAGAACTACCCTAAAACCCAGCAATTGCACTATTGGGAATTTACCCCAAAGATACAAATGTAGTGATCTGAACGGGTACATGCACCCCAATGTTTATAGGAGCGATGTCCACAATAGCCAGAGTATGGAAAAAGCCCAGATGTCTATTGACAGATGAATGGATAAAGAAGATGTGGGATATATATACAATGGAATACTACTCAGCCATCAAAAAGATGAAATCTTACATTTGCAACAACGTGGCTGGAATTAGAGGCTATTATGCTAAGCAAAATAAGTCAATCAGAGAAAGATAATTACCATATGATACCACTAATATGTGGAATTCAAGAAACAAGGCAGAGGATCATAGGGAAATACAGGAAAAAATAAAACAAGATGAAACAAGAGAAAGAGACAAACCATAAGGGACTCTTAATCATAGGAGACAAACTAAGGGTTGCTGGAGGGGAGGGGGGTGAGGGGATGGGGTAATGGCCGTTAAGGAGGGCACGTGATATAATGAGCACTGGGCATTATATAAGACTGAAGAATCGCTGACCTCTACCTCTGAAACCAATAATACATTATATGTTAATTAATTGAATTTAAACTAAACAAAATAAAATGGGGTCTGCATGTGGACATTCCCTACTTTTTCTTTGCACCCCTCATTCCTTCCTGCATTGTTGCATGGCCATTTGAACCCCAGTAGTCTCCATTTTAGGGAGATCTGAATCTTGAAGGTCTGAGTTGGCACTTTGAACCTTCTACCTCATTTTGTTCCCAGTATCATTATATTTGGAAAATGATCTTCAAAGAATAACATTTGGAGTTGGATATATGTCCATGTTGTGGTGAAGATGGAACTTTCATTGATTTTTTCGGTTGTTTTTGTACATTTTAGCATGTTTCCAATAGTATAAGAAGTGAAATAGAAATGGCTTTATTCAACCTCTTTAGCCAGAAGTCCCATACTTGTGAGGATTCTGGAGACAAGATTTAATACAATCAAGTAAGTGTCTCTTAAAAGTTGATGTCTTAGTGAGCTTTTTAGTTTCATTTTTGGGTGTGTTGTATTTTATTTCAGTACTACCTATTGAAAAAACAACTACACAGATAACAATGAGGAAAAAATATCCCGAGGGCCAAGGTGAACATCTTTTTTAATATTTAATATTTAATGTATTCAAGACCTACAAGTTTTTAAGGGGGAGTTCCAAATGAAAGAAACATGAAACAAAGTTAGAAATGAGAAGGAAAAATGTCCCTACATTGCTAAGTGTGTGATGTCTTATTTCTGCACTATTTGAGGTAATGTGCAGGTCGCATTTAGGCTCCATGAGGTCTCCCTTACCATGAATCCCTCTCCACCATCGCTGGTACAGGATGCTATTTATTATTCTCTTTGGCTTTTCTTCAGGAGTTCTTTATCCCTGCATTTTGGATATATATTTGGCCCTGCATGGTAGACCCAAAGCACTAGAACTGAGACATTAAAACCTTTTGAATCAAATAGCGTTAGGAGATTATTTTCACAGGAACCCTTAAAAATAGATGTATCAAATTACTGTAATTCTAATTTTTCAAATGTTAGTACTTTTGACAAGTTGCAGCTCTGTTTACCCATTCCTATAGGAGCCTCATGATTTCCCCCAAAAGAGCAGCATGAGGCTAGAATTTTCAGTTTATCAAAGAAAATTGCATGCATTTTCTAAAGGCAAATTGCAGACCAAAGGCATTTGTAGATGAATAGAAACCTTTGTGAAAGGAAACACTCCGCTGTGTTTGCCCACTTGTAACTTCAACCACTTCAACCCAAATTACCTTTCGAAGCACTATTTGGAAATCTAATTTCAAAAGTCACCACTAATAGGTGTGTTGAAAATAGAACCCAACTTCCTCCAAACCCAGGGCTTCAGTATTCAACACCTTAACCTCAGCTGAATCTTTCTCTTAAGTTTCTTTAAGTATGTTTAAGTTCATGAAATTCACACGTCCAAAATACACGAGAGTTTACACTGTACTTTCTCAGCACTATGAGATTCATGATTAGAAAGTCCTGGATTTAAACCATGTCCTGCCCTGAAGAAGCATGACTTATTGCAAACTTTATCACATAGATCCAAACAAACCTTTTATTAAAAAAATAGTAAGTAAAAATATTATTATGAATTGAAGCTCAGGGGATTTAAGGCACCAGGGGAGGCTTGGTCCTTGAACTCTGATCTCACCTTGTCTTTCAGCAGAAAAACATTGCTCTAAATGGAAGTTATGTTTTCTCTCTAATATTTAATTAGATGAAGGCTTCACTCCCTGTGGTATGGGCTGCTCAACACTTACCGTCCATTCGCATTCTCTAGCTTACGCTCTCCTGTTCTGTGTCTCCTGGAGGTTGCTGGCCAAGGAGGGTATCAAGTGGGATCCTTTACTCTTTAGCTTCAGCTCTGCTAGGCTGATGGAAAGCATGGAAAAAGAAAGAGGGTGGGAAACGGAAGACCAGAACGCTTATTCCTCCTACTAGGTCTCGGCTTCAGCTCAGGTCTGGCAACATGGGAGCATTGGGACTCTAGCCATGAAGGCAGCTCCTGCTTCATACCCAGCTCTTGACCAAGCTCCACCTCCTCCCTTCACTCCATTAGGTCTAAGGGTGAAACAGCTTCCACTATTGCTGGTCTAGGTGTCTACTTACCCCCGTGAGTTCCCTCACTCTGCCCACATCTTGGTAAATTGTCCCTTCATTAAGAAGTTTCTTTAGGAGATCCCAAATGAAGATGTGTTTAACGCTGCAGTCTTGACATGTTAAGAACACTTCATGTGTTTAGTAAAAAACATGAGTATGTGTCAGGCACCTGGGTGGTTCAGGTGGTTACTCGTCTGCTTTCAGCTCAGGTCCAGTCCTGCATTGGGCTTCCTGCTCAGTGGAGAGCCTACTTGCCCCCCTCTCTCTCTGCCCTGCTCATGCTCTCTTTCTCTCTCAAATAAATAAAATCTTTAAATTAAAAAAAAAGTGTATATCACTTCCTGCTCCTGCCCACAACTGTGGTGTCTAACTTGTAGTTACAGAACAGATAAGCAGCCTTTCCGTCACTAAAAGGCAGATAAGCACTGGAATGCTCGGATTCAAAAGCTGCTACCGAAACAATTTCTAGAGTGGGCTAGAGAGATGAGTCTGCATATGCACCCATGTTACTATCTTAGCAGGAGCTTCTCATCATGTGGGTGGCTCGCTGTACCTCCCTGCTGTAGTTTCTGTGGCTCGTTCAGGGGTCTTGATCTCATCAGTCTTCCTATCCCCTACAGAGCCTTTCCAGGCATGGCAGTGTGTTAGGGAAGGACGGCTTGCTAAGCAGAGAGCATACAGTTCTGTTTCATGTTAGAAGGCGGGGCGGGGGGATGGTGAGGGACTGGGAGATGGCAGAGTTCTGATATCCAGAAGAGGAAATCATTATTTATTTTTGCTTTTGTAATATGCTTGGCATTTATTAATTAACATGCCTGTGACATACCCTGAGAACTCTGAAAATGACCTTTCTTAAGAAGTGTAAGTTTAGAGTGCCTGGGTGGCTCAGTTGGTTAAGCCACTGCCTTCGGTCAGGTCATGATCCTGGAGTCCCAGGATCGAGTCCCATATCAGGCTCCCTGCTCAGCGGGGAGTCTGCTTCTCCCTCTGACCCTCTTCCCTCTCGTGCTCTCTATCTCTCATTCTCTCTCTCTCAAATAAATAAATAAAAATCTTAAAAAAAAAAAGAAGTGTAAGTTTAATTTCCTCACCGTATGCAACTTTCTTTGCTTCCCAACCTAACTTTATTGAATTATTCTACTCTATTTTGAAAATGGCCAGCTTCAAGCTGAATGCAAAGCTCACATCAAAATTTACTTCTTTCTCTCTCTGTCTCTCTCAACTTTATTTCTACCACTAGTCATTTTATATTATTTCATTTTGTTAATCTTCCTGGTCCATTATGTCAAAGTATTAATTTACTGTTTTACTTTAAAAGGCTTTCCATTGCCACTCAAGCTGTGTTCCATAGAATGTGTGAGAGAGAAGAAATTTTTAAAGAAAAATAAACAATCATAGTCTGATTGAATTTGAGTTTATTAATAGTAAACGATCAATTAAACTATTTGTTGGGGAGTTTTCAATATGTAAATTCCTCTACAATGCTCGAAATAACAACAACAACAACAAAAACTTGGAATGAGAACATGTAAAAAAAGGTCAATAAACATCCTAACTATAAATATTCAGTTGGGGTAATTGATAATTGCCTGTACTCATATGCTTTGCCATCTATCAATTATTCACTTATTCAACAAATATTTTCTACAGCTCTTTTAATATATGAAGCATTTTGGAGTGGCATTAAACAGAATATATTCCCTACCACAAAAAGAGCTTAAAATTTATTTTAGAAGAAAACACAGGCATTTTTAAATGGAATACAAAGCTAGTAGCAAATAAATATTCCAAGCAGAATGAGGCGGTGGCAGTGAAGCCGCTACCTTGGGGGCGGAAACTGGGGATTCTAGTCTCAGCCACCAATCAATAAGAAATATCACTGACAGGAACCATGAGGTCTATACAACTGGATAATTACAAACAGTTCTAATTATTGATGTGAACCTCCAAAAAGGTGTGTTAAATATGTGTTAATTGAATAATGGATTGTGTGTGCATAAATGTGTGTGTGTAGGATAGAATATACTAGTAATTTGCTCTATGAAGATAGGTTAAAAATACCTCCATCCCTTCCTTCGGTGTAAAAAAACCATAGAGACAGTAGAGAAATGGGTAAATTGACCTGTTAACCAACTTTCAGGATTCATTTCCTGGGTTTGATGAATTAGGGTGAGGCTTAAAATCTAAGGGAAATAGTGTACAACCAACAAAAGAAAATTCTACTTTATCTATCAGTTGCTAAACTGCTTCTAACAGGTAGTTAGTATTTCAGCAGGTAGTGCATTCAGGTAGGCTGAAATGCAAGTAGGTTGAAGAATCACCTAGAGGGGCGCCTGGGTGGCTCATTCATTAAGCGTCTGCCTTCGGCTCAGGTCATGGTCCCAGGGTCCTCGGATAGAGCCCTGCATCGGGCTCTCTGCTCGACAGAAACCTACCTCTCCCTCTTCCACTCCACCTGCTTGTGTTCCCTCTCTCGCTGTGTCTCTCTCTGTCAAATAAATAAAATCTTAAAAAAAAAAAAAAGAATTACCTAGAAAAAAGTGCTGTATGAAAGCTCTAGCATGGATTAAGGAAATAAAAGTTTCTTCGGGCATTCCCCTATTCATTTTACAACTGTGTGATGGAATGCAGCAAGGCTTTTCCTTAACTTTTATGTGCCTTTAACAGAGTCAATGTCTATGAGGCTGGATCAAGACAGATCCAGGAAAGCATCACCTGAGTCTTCCTGCCTCTTTGTGTTGGTCAAAACAGGCTAAAAAATGGCCACTGAAGAGAAATAACAAGTGTTAAGAAGGGTAGAATATGGGCTGCCAGTATATGACATTACAGCAGGGAAATCAGAAATGCCAGAATCCTGTCCCAAAACATAACTGCCCCCTTTTCCAGGTGAAGCATCTATAGAAGACAGACCGAGGAACCACACATGTTGATCTAGGGTAAGCTGAACCAAGCACGTGGGAAGTCCAGAGACCTACTGGGCCTTCTCCCACCTGTATCTGTATGTCCAAGCTTACTAACTTACCATGAGCCCCACTGCCAAACTGCGGTAGTTAAATAGCTTTTGTCATAGAATGTACTGTGTGAGTGTGTGTGTGTGTGTGTGTGTGTGTGTGTGTGTGTGTGTGTGAGAGAGAGAGAGAGAGAGAGAGAGAGAGAGAGAGAGACAGAGAGAGAGAGAGAGAGAAATAAGCAATAGAAAAGAGTTGGGCTTGCTTTAAGATTAGGGTTGCCAGATAAAATACAAGACTCTCAGTTAAATTTTGCTTGAGTATGACTTCATATATGATCCAATAACAGATCTGGCATTTATCGCATCAAGGAGATATTCAATCTCGTGAAGTATTTGTTAGAGTGGGTACAAGGAAAGACTTTTTCCCCTCTTACCTTCTTCTGTATTGTTCTCTTTTCACTTTTTGGTTCCCAAAGCACGTCTGTGGTACGCCCGGTTGTGGGCCGCCCCTCAGGGCAGCCATCTTGCAGTATGGGAGAAAATGCACCAACCCCCTCATATGGCCATTTCTTCTTTCCTTTCTTGACACAGGGAAATGCTTACAGCAATCCCATGAGAATTCCTCCTGGAAACTACTCTCAGTAGTCTGTAACCGTCAACCATGAGAAATTTCTGTCTGCATATTGGGAAATTTGATTAGCAGTCCTATTTTCAGGGTTAAAAAAAGCACAACTGTACCTCTCATCAGTTTAAATGACTTCATCAAAGGAAATGTATTTATGTCAGCTGCTTTCCACATACCCTCTCCTTTGTCCCTTCCTACGTGCATTTGTGTACCCACATACACACACACATACACACGCACACACACACACTCTCATGCACACACACAGCAGGTGTTACACGTGTGAACTGATGAATATCACTTGCATTTTAGATATATAATTGGTGCCAAAGGGGTACATTTATGGCAACTATTTTTTCACGTGGAAATTCTGACAAAATCTCATTTTATTTTCTCAGTACTCAAAATACTATGTTTTCTCTTTGTGCTTCCCTAGAGGTCATTTGTCCTTTAGAGTCTATTTCAAGTGTCTGTTCTCTTCTTGCCCTATTCAGAAATGATCACCCCCACCCCTCTCCATCTTGCCCCAGAAGACAGGCCAAATAATTATAGATCACATGCTCAGTCAGTAGTCTCACTAGGTAAAGAACTAATCTCTTGTGCCAGCAAGTAAGGAAAGAAAAAAAAGGAAAAGAAAAAGAAAAGCTACTAATATTTCTATTAGTCTGAAGGAGAAATGCACTATTTGAATGGTAGCTTTTAATTGTCATTTTCTGGAACAGCTACTTCATTTAAACTTCTCCCTTATTTAAAATAAACACCCTAATGCTCACATTCTTGCCTGGGACATTTTTAGCAATAACTGCTGGTTGTCAATGACAACAATCATATTTAATTGTTCATCCTGACATGCTCCAGCACTCTATTAGACACAGATTACTTTAGATTGAATAAATGAATAGCAAAGATGCTAGCCAAGAGGTCTGAACACATCGGTGGAAATAGTGAGTTATGTCAGCTCTCTTGGAATGCAGGAAGACTCAGCACAGGTCAAGAGCCTGTTAGAATTTCGGGTTGTCCATTTCTGCCTGAATGTTAAAAAACCAAGTATATTGTTAATTATATCCGGCAAAGGGGAAGAAGATGAAGATCAGTTTCCATGATTGGGTGTTGCTTCACTATTTTACTGTATCTCCCCAAGTTAAAATTCAGGCAAAGAATAAAATATATCTTGTTCTTTGTATGAATTTTTAGAAGCTACAGAGTAGATAGTCTTATAACTGAATTATAGTTCAATTTTTCTTTCATTTCAATATTTTTATTATTATTTTATCAAGAAAGGTAACTAAATAATACCTTTGCATCAGATATCAGAGCACTGTTGTAATATAAATGGGATTACCGCAATGAATGCCTGAGGATAAAATTACAGAATCTCCTTTTCACCCACATAGAGTTTTATAAACACACCTTTCCATTGTTTCAATCCTATCTTGAACTTTTCTGAAAATTCTAGAAAGAATACTTTTCTGATCATCTTTAAGTCATTGACAGGTCATATATAGTTGTGTTTTTCTTTTAAATGATAAAGATGAAAAGTGTGGGTTGTTTAATTAGTCATGTCACTGAACCAGATGTATGGGGATCATTTTTGTGCCCCACTTAGGGCTTCATACCAGATCAGGAGTCTGGATGTCATGCTCTGGTATTGAGCTAAACACTGATTACAAAATCATTAAATAGTAATTATACTACCATTATTATTTTACACATAGGTGTTAACATTGAGAATGTATCAATAAAAAATCCTCTCCTTTTGGAAAACTTGTGTCATAAATATTTTCTCCACATATAATATATGCAAACAAAAGTCTCTATTTGCTACAGAATTGTCCATTCACTGACAGTACCCTCTTGAATTATTTATTCAAAAATTATTTTGTTACTTCATGTTCACAGGTTTACTGTTTTACAATTGTTTATATAAACACTCCTGTATGTCTCTATGCACAGGAAAAGCAGAGAATGGACATTTTTGGACTTTAAAGAGATATTTCTAAATTGTCCTTCAGAAAGATTGGAACAATATACAGGCCTAATAATGGACATTTTTCCATTGAGTGCATTGAACATTTTCTGTCTTTTATTTTTATTTTTTTTAAGATTTTATTTGACAGAGAGAGACAGAGCGAGAGAGGGAACACAAGCAGGTGGAGTGGGAGAGGGAGAAGCAGGCTTCCTGCAGAGCAGAGAGCCCGATGCCGGGCTCAATCCCGGGACCCTGGGACCATGACCTGAGCCGAAGGCAGATGCTTAATGACTGAGCCACCCAGGCACCCTGAACATCTGCTTTCTTTTAATGTTTGACAAAATTATAAGAAATATGATATCTGATTATTTAATTTTTTTAAACAAATGAGATTAACAAATTAGGGGGAAGGGCAGAGGGAGACGGAGAGAGAATCTTAAGCAGGCTCCGTGCTGAGCGCAGAGTGTGACCTGGGACTTTATCTCTTGACCCTGAGATCACGACTGGAGCTGAAACCAAGAGTTGGATGCTTAACTGACTGAGACACCCAGGATCCCTCGCAGGTCTTTCTATAGGTGTATTGACTACTTGTAGTTCTTTTGTAAATTTCTTAGCATTCTTAACCCTAACTGGATTTGTGTGCTGTTCATTTCTGTTAAATATATTTCAGATTATCAGTTTCCTTTTTTAAAAATTATATTCGATTTAAAAATTCAATATAATTATTATGGTGATAAAAAAGTCTCTTTGTCATCAGAATAACAATGCATTCAAATAAAGAATAAATGGTTAGATGGGTGATGGGTATTAAGGAAGGCACTTGTGCTGAGCCCTGTGTGTTGTATGTAAATGATGCACTGCTGAATTCTACACCTGAAACCAATATTGAACTGTATGTTAACTAAGTAAAATTTAAATAAATAAAATGACAATACTTAAAAAAAAATAAACACTGTGGTGCAATTTTATAGTCCATACACTGAATGGGAACTCAGTGGAAATCTGTCCTTACAATGCAGTGAAATGACTTTGTGAAGGCTCTTCCCTTCAGCCCAGCTTTACTAGATCTGCATTTTTGAGGGTGTCAGAAATTTTATCTCAAGATAAATGGCCATTGTTCTATGGTGTTAATTATTTTAGTTATCTTGGATTACAAAGAGAGTTTGTTGAAAGTTAAGGAATGAGAGTTGGTTTCCCTCCATTTTGCTAGATGGTGGTTTTGTTTCTGTACTACATATATGGTCTATAATCCTGCATCATGACCAATTGACAAGGGTGAGCCAAACATGCTGAAGTATCAGCCTGGGAATTTTAAATGTAGATCTAATAGAAAATAAGAGCAAGCTTGTCTTGCTAATACCAACAGCCCAGGAGGACACCTGCATTTTCATAAAGCTAATGAAATGTTTTTTGTTGAGTTATCCTTTCTTATTATCAGATACTCAATGAGTATTCTTTATCAAGCCCTGTCTTCAGAACTGGTGGATTAAAGATTATCTATCTATCTATCATCAATCATATATCTCTCTATCATCTATCTAGATATTGATATATACATATAGATATAGTTTTTATCTTCAGGAAAACCAGAATTAAACAAGGATCTCAATTAAGGGCAACGAGGGGTGAAAAGTGGAGAATCTAATTCAAATGAGTGATTCAGGGAAGGCTTCCTGGAAAAGGGAGTCATTACACTGAAACTCAAAATGCCAGGGCATTATGTGGGTAAATAACCAGACGAGGGCTGTAAAAGACTATGGAGGAAAAGGCAAGCTTTAACATGGTTATTTAAAAATTGTTTTATAAAAATAAAGGATAAGTAACAGGAAATTACCCTAAGTCATTGTTTCTTAAGCCTGTCCATAAGAGGAATAATTCTTGGGAATTTAAAAGGCTCAGATGCATGGAAACTATCCCAGGCCTACTAATAAGAATTTTAAAAGGCCAGAGCAGAAATTTTAAATAATGGCGACCTTGAAAACCACAAATAAAGAGAAAGACCAAAGGGGTCAGTGTAAATAATCATCATTCCAAGCACAGAGAAATAAGATAACCATCATTCCTAAGTATGGAAACCAAATTTCTAACTAATGCACAGAAATATAGAAACCCAAGGCAATATTTGAAATGAAGAAATGAAAAAGATAACACATCTATATACCTACAAGTTAATTTCAAGAAAATAAAACTTGCTTTTACCGGTAACTTTTGGAGAAAAATGTTGGGAGTTAGGCAAATAAAGGGGAGGAAGAAAGTTAAACTCAGTTAGTGACTGATTAGAAATATTAGGTTTCTTGACTTAATCATTTTATTTCCTTTGCTAAGTTACTATAAAGCTCTGAAAACAACAAAGTCTCACAAAATTCTTACCCACACTCATTGAGAATGGAATGACTCTCCCAAATACAAGAATCTTACTTTCTCATACACACATATATATACCAACGTAGGTATATAGACACCAGGAGATTTTAAACACAAAATCAATAAATATGCCATCCAGGTATTAGCTATTCCGACGTTTAACATAAAAAATACCATGATCGATAAATATGCTAGATGTAAGAAATTTTAACCTTTTGCAGTATTTGCTCCATATTTCTGAAGCCATCAAGGAGCTCTGGTGGAGGTGTCTTCTGTATTGTCATTCTTGATCTGACTTTTCTCATTTCCTCTCCTTGTAGAGGTTAACATCTTACTGAGCATTAAACATTTAGATTGAAGTCATCCCATTTAAACACTGTATGGTATGAGCCCATCATAATTGTTTTACCTATTCCTCTATTTATGGACATTTAAATTTATTTCTAACTTTAAATATTACAAAATGTTGCAATAAATATCAGTATCTTTATCTCTTTATGCACATGTAACAGAGTTGCCCATCAGAGTCCACAGAAGTGGGAAGTCCGAGTTGCATCAACATTACTAAATCTCCAACCTTTTCATATATTTTTGACTTCTCCTTCCTGGCCCTACTTCTACCTAATCACACTCACCCAAAGGGCAATAGGCATTGTTGGGTGTACTCACCTAGCACTCTGTGATGGACTGAGTGGGTATACTCGCCTAGCACTCTGTGATGGCCTGAGATGCATATTCCTTTCAACAACAGCATGAAGTATATAGACTTAGTCCCATTTTAGAGTCTAGGAGGATAAAGTGAAGATGGACAGAATACATTTCTTAGATCTCAGCTAGCAAATGGCATATCCAGCATTGGAACTCAAAAGCCTGAGCTGTTTTAATTGAACTCTAAAGCCAGGAGAAAAGATGAATTTGGAAGAAAGCTGCTAGAGAGTATATGCAACTGTCTGTGTCTATGTCCTCGTGTGTATATGTATAAAGATATACTCCATAGCCTAGAATCCAAATGGATCAACCTCCCACTTACTACATATGTGTGCAGTGCACACACAGATATATACACAAAGCACACACATACAGTATAAGAGTTGTTTCTGGGACCCCTGCGTGGCACACACATACAGTATAAGAGTTGTTTCTGGGACCCCTGCGGTTAAGCATCTGCCTTTGGCTCAGGTCATAATTCCAGAGTCCTGGGATCGAGTCCCGAATTGAGCTCCCTGCTCAGCAGAGAGCCTGCTTCTCCCTCTGTCTGCCGTCCCCCCTGCTTCTGCTCTCTCTCTCTCTGACAAATAAATAAAATCCTAAAAAAAAAAGTTATTTCCAAAACACGTGACAATATCAGATTATAGGTACTGCCTTTAGCAACAGAGTCTGGGAGGCTGCTTTACAGGGAATCTCCAGTAAGGATTAATTTGAAGGATATAGTTGAAATATCTCCCTGCTGTCAAAATATTCCCCTTGTACACTTTAACAATGCCTGATAGTTCAACACACTGGTAGTTCATTCACTTGTTGCCAGGCATGGGGATTTCCAAAGATTCTTCTTTTAAAATAATATTTTAAAAAATTATAGAAAACCATATTATGTCACTAAACTTAGAATGAATGAGTAGAGTAGGTATTTCTAAAGCATTTATAGCCACTTTCCTTTCACATTCTGGGAGAAATGAGATGGTGAGGAATACAAAGAACCCTAGCATGGGTATGTCCCAATCGAGAAGAGTAGGCAGGAAGTATGGCACAAGGCACGGCCTGGAAGGGCACAGCAGAAGAACCGGAGGCCAAAAGCAGAAAAAGTATCGCTGCAGGGACAGATAGGCAAATGCCAATGATTACTTTAAAATTTGACCTAGCCTGGCCCCAAAGTGTGAAAGCACTGAGTGTGTTCCAAATCTGGGTTGCCCGTTGTGGTAGGTGCTAGGATTTCAAAGGCTCTAAGACATGACCCATTCCCCAGGAGATCACAAAGCATGGAAATGATAGGTGACTAACTTTAACTCAAACAGAGCTGACCTGATACTTTGTAGTCCATTCCCTGCTTGCCATGGAACTAAAAGGAACAGCAGTCTGCCTCAAGAAGTGTTGAAATGTAGAGCTCTACAATGTGTTTTTGTAAAGAGGAAGCACGGAGACTACCCACAGTATCTCATTCAGAAACCTTCTCTAAATGTCCTCTTTGAACACCACTTCCCTTCCCTAATGCAGCTGCCAAACTCTCACTGTATCTCCCCCACCCCAGGGCTCTCAATGTCAGGCTTCTCCCCCTTCCTCATTCTTCCTTTTCCTGCCCTTAAGTGCTGGGCTCCTCCCTGCCATCACACCCTCAGCCTCAGCAATTTGGTCTTTCTGGACTGTTTTCTGCTCTGCTTATGGGTGTCTCTCTTCATTCTTTCAATTCTTCAGGATTTAACAACCTTGGCACTATTGACAGTTTGGGCTGCATAATTCTCTTTTGAGGGGGTTGTCTTGTGCATTAAAGGATGCATAACAGCATCCTGGGCCTTTACCCATTGGGTGCCAATAGTACACCTCTAGTTGTGACAACCACAAATGGTCTCCAGAATTGCCACATGTCCCCTGGAGGACAAATGATTGAGAACCACTCTTCTCTTGGATACATTCTCTCTCTTGCTACCTTAAAAACTGCAATATACAGTAGGAAAAGATGTCATGAGGGTGTATTGAGGTACACTGGCAGTCTCTAAGCCAAGGGTAGGTGGTAGTCCAGTGAGACAAAGAAAAGACCCAAAGACAGCGATGGAGACATAAATTTATTGGGGGAACTTATGTACAGAGAGTCCAGTCCAGGAGTGGCCAACTGGACAAAGCATCCACTGCTGGGGTCTACATGCAGCAAGCTCTTATAGCATAGCAACTAGACTTACAACTCTCTGTAGCTCATCCTCTCCTTGCGTGGCAGTGTTCCAAGGATATTAAGGGCTGCCAACCAGACATCTTTCTTTACAAAGGAGATGCTCTGGGTTGGCCATTCCTGAAGTCCCTGATGTTGATGCTAAACAACATGCTCTTCTATACATTCTGCCTGATGGGAATATAGAGAGAGGATGGGATCCCTACATTCTCAAGATAGTGATTAACAGGGGTATTCAGGGTGTGCTTGCACAAACCAGCCTTCCAGCATGCACCACACAGAGGGGTTTTGAGAACGCACTTAACACAAACTGGAGAATTCAGAGAGTGCTACCTTTAAGAAATGTAAGAAACACACATAAGAGGAAGAGTTTTCCAGATTAAAATAAAACCAAGTATGAAGCCTGCTAGTGAATGAAAATGAAAATTAAGGGTATCAGCAGGAGAATGGTGAAAGATATAGCCGGGGAGGTGAGCCGGAGGGAGAGGATGCAGAGGCTTGTGTGATTTGATGAACAATTCAAACTTCTCCTGAGGTCAAGAGGGGACCATGGAAGTTCTGTAAGCATACAAATAGTTTTATTTTAGAAAAATGATTCTGGTAGCCTTATGGGAGTAAATTAGAGACAAGAAGAATAGAGAAAATTAAGAATGCCTCTTAAAGAATAGTCATGTAATGTTTAGGATGGCAGGGTCACTGAGTGATACTCAAATCTAGTGTCCTTCTTCTGTAGCAAGATTCCAAAACAAGTGTGAGTTTTGGCTATTTAAAAAGGAAATCTCATTTTCACATTCATGAGTCTCTGGAAAGAAGAAAAAAATGTATCCATGGGTTCTTAATCACAATTTTTATTATAATTTATTAGAACTTAATTTCTGTCATTTCCTCAATCTCCAAAATCTGAAGTTCACTAAGGCTTCACATTTGGACTTTTCTTTCTTTACACCCTTCAGAGGTCTGATTTAGTCTCCAGGCTATAAATGTAACCTATATTCTAATAAGTCCAATATACATCTCCAGCAAGGATCTCCCCCCACTTAATTCTAAACTCAACAACTGTTCAACATACTCACTTAGATTCTACTAGGCACCACTCACACAATCTTTCAGCAAATTCTGAAAGCCCTACCACTGATATATATTTTACATATATCTATAATGCACACAACACACAACTTATAGTCATTTAGAGTTTCAAATATTATTCCTTTTTTCCCCCAAACTGGTTGCAAAGTGAGTTCCTATTTTTTATAATCAGTCTTTACTCAGCTAATGTCAGCTCTTGTGCTATATACAGTTGAATATTAGTTATGAAGTTTGCCCTTATGGCTTACTATTACGAGAACCGATGTTTCATTTGACACTCTGTGCCTCAAAGCTGCTTATTATTAAATTGTGGCAGCACTATTACTTCCCAAATGGGTTGGCCTTAACCTAATCTCCAAATCCTTGAAGGCACATGTCTGTGGGCATGTTATTAACTGAGAGTACATACTCATACAGTCTTCCCAATGTGAAGAAATAGGAAATCTGGTGGAAAAAAAAAACCCATGTAATATTAATGGTCCATATTCTATTACAAATCCTTCTATACCAAAGAAACTAATGTAAAAGTGATGATATATACAGCCCCCTTACTCTTGTGTAATGACATATCGTGAAATGGCATATCTAATTTCCTGGTCTAACTAGTTATTTCAGATATTATTTGGTAAAAATTACATGCATATGAAAACCATCTCACATTTGTTGATATGTATTTGAGATGTAAACCACACCACATAATTTCTGTAATTTGTGTATGACTCTTTAGTAGCAAATAATGTAGTACAACCTAAGCTAGCAAAATAAAAAGAGAGAACTTACCATGGGATAGAGAATCGCCAAAGATAGCCAAAGGTAGAGATCAACAAGTCTCAGAAACAAACCCGAAGCAAGTACTGGATCCAAAGTAGTATCTTTTGACTTCACTCTGCTTTGCTGTGCTCTGCAAGTCTGTTTCATTCCTCTCCCTTGTCCCAGTCTGCTTTCTTCTGATTCATTGGTTTGTGAGGTTGAGTTTGGCCCATAATAATTCTGGAAAGAAGAATTATTGGACACAGGCTTGCATGTCACTCTTTCCATCATAAGACAGAATAACTTTCTCTCATTCCCAAAGTCAGATTCCTGGGGAAAGCATCTTATTAATCTTGCCAGAGAGTTGAGGTTCTGCTCCACTGAAAAATTATTTGTCCTCAGTTGCAGATTGAGGAAGTAGGCACTTAATGGAAATGATTATAAGAAATTTCAAAATTGTCTGATACACTACATTTAACAATTTAAATCATATTATGTCATTTGCTCTTTGTTCAAAACACAACAAACAAAGCAAAAATCATGTCCTTGACATTTGATGCCTTGAATTTAGGAAGGATTAAAATAAAAAGGGAGTAAAGAGGAAACTCAATCTCTTTGTCCTGTTATGCTTTGCTAAAAGAACCACACTAAATAGACTTCATTTTGCTCAAATTTGGGAGCCCTCCTTGATTCAGTTCCATTTAATTTATCCAGATATTATTCAAGACATACCTTGTTTAGAAGATATCTCAGCTTGGGCGCCTGGGTGGCTCAGTCGGTTAAGCGTCTGCCTTCAGCTCAGGTCATGATCCCGGGGTTCTGGTATCGAGTCCCGCGTCGGGCTCCCTGCTCTGTGGGGAGCCTGCTTCTTCCTCTCCTCCCCACTTGTGCTCTCTCACTATCTCTGTCTCTCTCTCTCTCAAATAAATAAAATCGAAAAAAAAATTAAAAAAAAAGAAGATATTTCAGCTTTCTTTATTGCTTCCCTAATATTACTCATTCCTTAAGGTTCTTCCCTATCCTGTTTTCATTAACTTTCACTTTTTAATACACACAATTCAGGGAAGCAAAAGTTGTAAGATAAAAACATTAATTTCCATTTTCAAGGAATTTAAAGTATTTTAATAAGGGGGAGGGAGACTTCCAAAATAAATAAATAATACTCTTTAATATAGGCAAAAATATAAGTACTTGGGTATCTGGAGGGGATTCGAAGAGAGAAATGAGTAGCTATTTTGGAGAAAGGGAAAGTGGGACATGGGGAGGTGAAGTCCTGGAAGAATCCATATCACTGCAATGATCCTTCCCCTCCCTTGTGCTCCTGTTCCACCTTTAGTCGGTGTCATGGAATGTCACATCCATTGGATGCACTGTGTTCTCAGTGTACTTTGTCTCTTTAATGAGATTGTGACTTTATGTGAGGAGAGAACATGAGTTACCCATCTTCTCCATTTCACAAAGCACAGGCAAGTTCCCCATTACAGCATTGTTTTCAATAATATTTACTAATTAATTCTTCACTTTTCTAAGTTTTAATGTATTATGAAATCCAGGATTTTAACAGTCATTTTTTTTTTCAGCAATTGCAAGAAAAACAAATTACTTGATGCCTGGGAATGAAATAACTATTATCAGCCAAAGTGCTCTTTCTCTAATGCAGTAGAAAATGATGGGAAGGGCAGAGAATCCTCTCAAAAATGTGTACGAGCTGGAAGTGTGTCATTCGAATGATCAGTCTTGTATATGCTTCGCATAAAGCTAAGTTCTTCATTTGCTTCTTCCTGTAGGCAGCTGGACTGGAACTACTGCAGTCTGCGGATGAGTGCTTAATCACAAACAAGGAGATTCTTTAGACAAATGACAACAGCTTTTGTTTGAAAAGGACTTCACAGGTTAAAAAAATGCATTATCATCTTTGTATTAGTTAGCTCAGGCTGCCATCACAGGCTAATACCCACTAGGAGACTTAAATAACAGAACTTGATTTTCTCACTGATCTGGAGATCAGATCAGGGTGCCAGCACGGTCAGTCTTTGGTTAGGTCTTTTTTCCTGGCTTGTAGATGGCTGCCTTCTTATGTCTCCTTGTGAGGCCTTTCCTCTGTGCAAGCAGGAGGGAGACAGAGACACAGAGAAAATGAGAAAGAGAGAGAGAATTCTCTGGTGTCTCTTCTTATAAGGACATTAATCCTATCATATCAGAGCCTCACCCTTATGACCTCATTTAACCTTAATTACTTCTTTAGAGGCCCCATCTCTAAACACAGCCACATGGGCATTAAGGCTTCAGCATATGAATTTTGGGAGCATATGAACATTAAGTCCATAAAAATCTGCTACCAGCTATAATGCTCAGATCAACGAAGAAGGGCAAGGCTTTATATCACCATTTGTCAATGAAGACACTGAAGAGGGTGCCTGGGTGGCTCAGACGGTTAAGCGTCTGCCTTCAGCTCAGGTCATGATCCCAGGGTCCTGGAATCGAGTCCCGCATCAGGCTCCCTGCTCCTTGGGAGCCTGCTTCTCCCTCTGCTTCTCTCTCTCTCTCCCTCTGTCTCTCCTTCTGTCTCTCATGAATAAATAAATAAAAAATATTAAAAAAATGAAGACACTGAAGATTAGGGAGCTTGGGGGTTGTTCTACATCACTGAAAGAGCGAAAGGAGGAACTGAGACCCAACTCATGTCCCAGTACTTTTTCTCCATGTTTCTGTTCATGACAGGTGTTAGTAGCAACTTTGAGTTCAATGAGGAAGTCCCATGGAATCTAAGGGTCAGGAATGCTAGACAATATGAATTTTAAAGTGAAAAGATAAATCTCCTACCCTTTTATCTTGTTTTGTTTTGTTTTAAAGCCTTTTTCAGATGCACCTAGAACCCTAGGGAGCAAGCAGAGGGTCAGGAAAGGAAAGCAAGAAAGAATCAAATAATAATGAGACTTCAGGGTACCCGCTATCATCTTCAGATCCTAAGCTGACAACAGTGGAACAGTGCAGAAATGTTTGTGGATCTCAGTGTTTCTTAAGAGCTACTTTAAAGCAATACTCTTCTTGGCAATACTGTGGGTCATAATGGTGGGATTCTATTTACCAGATGTTAAAACTGGTTCTTTAGTTGTTAACCTTTTGTAAGGGCTCATCGGCAATGTATTTCTTTAGAGTATAAAATACAAAAAGGCCATGCCCATTATTCATAATTTTAAACAATACGATAAAGAGAGATGATATAAAGTAGAATTTTGGGGAAAATGTCTTTTACTACTTGATAAAATTTATTTGCATTCTCAAAGGGGAAAAAACCCAACAGCAATAACAACAACAGCAACAACGACAAAAATCAAGCTTTTGGATTTCTAAGTATTGTCATTAATTTTTCCTTAAATCTTTAGCCTTTTTTTCTTTTGCAAAGCACAGTGCCAGCCTTGGTGGGATGAATGACTAAGGAGATGTACACCCTTCCTTGAAGTGAGGACTGTTCTGGCTTCTCCTGGTCCTAGAGTATTTCATTTTGCCCATTGTTTGCTTCACCTGGTTCTGAAGGAGGCCACTGCCCTACTCTGTGTGCTTGCCCCTCCACCCCTCCACTCTGCACATCCAACATGGAGGCTCTGTTCTCAGGGACCTGGGCTCCTACGTAAAGAGGATTTGCAACATATTTTCCTCTGGAGGAAGGACTTCTTAACAGTCTAAAGTAGTCAGTTAACTTCCTCTTGCCTGCTTAACTTACTCAGTTACTCACGAGTGCCCACAGGGTCAGGTGTGGACTCTGTAGAAACCTTCAGGAAGTTCTACTTCCCAGGCTTCTCCTCTAATCCTCCACCCTTCACCATTCATATCAAATGACAGGCTGGTTCTTGACTCTCTGTCTTTATTATTATTATTAGTAGTAGTAGTATAGTAATATTATAAAAACACATAATATAAAATTTACCATCTTCACTATTTTTAAGTGTAATGTCCAGTAATGTTAACTATACGCACACTGTTGTGCAATAGGTCTCCAGAACTTTTTTGTCTTGCAGAAATGAAATTCTATACCCATTAAACAACTCGCCAGTTCCCTCTCTTCTGAGCCCCTGGAAACCACCATTCTATTTTCTGTTTCTAAGAGTTTGACTACTTTAGCTGCTCTTATAAGTGGAATCACATAGTATTTGCCTTCTTATGCCTGGCTCATTTCACTTCATATAATGTTCTCAAGGTTCAATCATGTTGTAGCATATGACATGATTACCTCCTCTTTTAAGACTAAATAATATTCCATTATATGTATATACCACATATTGTCTATCTATTAGCCTTTTGGTGGATATATAGGTAGCTTCTACCTTTTAGTTATTGTGCATAAATGCACAGGAAGTAAGATGCTGCACAGTAAATGAATGTGCAAATGTTTCTCTCAGATCCCATTCTCAATTTGTTTGGATGTATATCCAGAAGTAGAATTGTTGTGTCATATGGCAATTAAATTTTTAATTTTTTGAGGAACTTCTATAATGTTCTCCCTAGCAGCTGCACTATGTTACACTCCCACCAATTGTGTACAAGAGTTCCATTTTTTTCACATCCTCATTAATATTTATTATCTTCTGTTTTTGTCTTTGTTTTTGAGAGTGACCATACTAATAAGCATGTGGTGATACCTCATTGTGGTTTTATTTACTTATTGTTTCCATTGTGGTTTTAATTTGCATTTCCCTGATGAATAGTGATACTGAGCATCACTGTGTATGCTAGTTGGTCATTTAGATATCTTCTTTGGAGAAATTCAAGTCCTTTGCCTATGTTTTTTATTCTGGTAATTTGAGTTTTTTGTTGTTGAATTGTAGGAGTTGCTTATTTAATCTAGGTGGTAACACCTTCTCAGTAGAAATGATATGCAAATATTTTCTTCTATTCCGTATGGTGCCTTTTCACCCTCTTAATTGTTTTCTTTGCTGTGCAGAAGTTTGGTTGTTGTTGTTGTTGTTTAAATTTGATGTAGTCCATTTTGTTTATTTTTCTTTTGGTTGCCTGTGCTTTTGGTATCGTATTAAAAAATTATTGCTAAAGTCAATGTCATGGAGCTTTTCCCATTTGTTTTCCCCTAGGAGTTTTAGTTGTAGTTTCAGATTTTATATTTATGTATTTAATCTATTTTGGATTGGTTTGTGTCTATAGTGGCAGGCAGGAGTCACAAGTCATTCTTCTGCAAATGGAGATCCAGTTTTCCTGGCACTATTTGTTGAAGAGATTCAGTTATTCTTCCTGGATAGCCTTGGTGCTCTTGTTGAAGTTGATATGACCATATAGGTGAGGGATTATTTCTGAGATTTGTATCCTGTTCCATTGGTTTATCTGTCTGTCTTTAGTCCATACCATACTGATTTGATTACCACAGCTTCAGCTTTGTAACATATTTTGAAATCAGGAAGTATGATGCCTCCAGCTTTGTGTTTCTTTCTCAAGACTGTTTTGGCTAATCATATTATTCAACCATAGGAGTATTTCAAAATTTACTTGAACTTTTTCTAATGTGGAATCATTAATATTTTCTTTTTTGCTAGTATCAGTGACAGAACAGTAAATACCTTTGAACTGAGAAGGGTTCTAGTCTAGTGACTAAAAACATGGGAATAAATTAAGATCTTCCACTTACCAGCTGGGTGTCTGTGGACAATTTTCTTAATGTCCTGATCTGGCACCTCACCTAGCAAATAGAGTATACAACTCATAAAGCTATTGTGAGACATAAATGAATTGATACTCATAAAGCAATTAAAATAGTGCCTTATATTGTAAGAGCTTGGTAAATGTTGACTATAGCCACTACTATTACAGCTACAGCTACTGTTATATTTTGAGAGAATTGTTAAACTAGCTTTTCCAGTTGAAAAATAATCGACATATGTCACTGTATAAGTTTAAGGCATTTGATTTGAGGATCTGATTTACATGTTTGGTGAAATGATTACTACAGTAAGTTCAGATAATATCCATCTTCTCATATAGATACAAAAAAAAAAAGAAAAAATAAAGAAAAACGTTCTTGTGATGAGAAGTCCTAGGATTTATTCTCTTAGTAAGCTTCCTATATATTATTGAACCTGTTAGCTATGGTCATCATGCTATGCACTTTGGAATGTGAGGAAAATGAATAATCTCCCATATATAGCTTATCAACACCACTGGTGGGCATTCTGCTGAAACTAACTTTGCTTTTTCCTTTCTGTTTTGAACATACAAAGATAAATTCTAAAAGTGAGTGTCTATGATATGTGAAAAATGTGGACAGGCAGAGTCAGGATAAATGTAGTGAAAAAGAGTGAAAGATCCTTGTTTGTGATTGAAGCACATTTAACTTATTAATTTTTCAATCAGTAATCTCTGTATATTTGGAACATTAATCTTTTTTCAGTTTTTTTATTCTTCCATGCCAATAAAGAATTGTAGGATGTTGCTAAGGAGTAATGTATAAAAGTCAAATGGAATCAAAGAGACAGAACCACTGTATTGTGAATAACATTTTCATTATAGGGATAAGAACTTACACAATTGTGGGTGAAGCTAGGGAGGTAAGGAATTGGAGGGGAAATTGAAGAATCAGTGAAGTATTACTAATGTGCCCTTCTGAAAAACTGGCATGAGTGCAAAAGTCAGACCCCAGAGGAAAACTGGGACAACCAGGCATTTGCACCTGCCAGAGTTGGACCACAAAAAGGAATCAATGAAAAATCTAGGGAAAATTGCTCTCTCTGCTTGGTTATTTCTTCTTTAATTTGTCTGGCAAGTATCTTATTGTAGCCCTGGGGCTGCCATTGGTTAGCAGGGCTGACAGTCTGGAAGAAAATCTAAATGCACTGCCAGTAGAGAGAGAATACAAGCTAGAACCCTTTAGAAACTCTGCATCTATCTATCTATCTATCTATCTATCTATCTATCTATCTATCATCTATCTATCATCATCTATCTATCATCTATCTATCTATTATTATCTATCTATCTATCTATCTATCTATCTATCTATCTATCTATCATCTATCTATCTATCTTCCTGCCTCTGATGAGAAGGGCCTTCATATTCATCTTCCAAAAGTCTCTTAAGTTTCTTGTTAGACCAATTCCAACTCAGAACCACATGAAATTGGTATCAGCATAACCAAGTTGATGCAGTGCAATCCACAACACATCATAATGAGAAGTTGGGGGTTGCATAGGTGTGGTTCAATGTGCAGAAGATAATTACACACCTAGGCTTATTGGTGTGTAATGATGGTGCAGAACTTCAAAATATGAAAACTTCAAAAATAATGAAAGACTTCTTAAAAGGCTCACAGGTGAAAATATCATATGTAAGAGGAAGAAGAATGTGACTGATATTTTATCAGGAAAAAATAACAGAAAACATTCAAATATTGTTCTCAAAGTTCTGAGGAAAAAATTGCTCAGCCAATAATTTTATATCCACCTAAACTACATTAAACAGTGTGCATATAATAAGGATGTTTTCAGAAATACAAATAAGAGAGAGTTTACTAATCAGGCCCCTTCATAATAGACCGACTAAAGAGACATTTCTGCCAGAAGTAAATGGAACTCTCAAGGAAGGAAGAAGGATGCAAGAAAAAACGGTGTCAAAACTGTTGTTAAATTAACATCTATTTTTACTGTAAATGATAATGACAATATTAATGGTGATCATGATTATCACGCAGAATAACTTAGGGAAGTACAAAGGTCAGAGAGAACTAAAATACTAAAAATAAAATAATAAAGATGAAGCGGGTATCACAAAGCAGTCTATGCTCATTGTAGGATTTGGAAGGACATTTTGTAATGAAATGCACTACTTCCCTTTTCATTCCTTTGTGGATATTCTATAGCCACTTTTTGAGATTATCCTGGGGATTGCATTTAATGTCATAATGTTATAACACTTTAATTTATACCAGCATAATGTTAATAACACTTAAAAACTCTGATCTTCTACACCTCCACCCCCACTCATTTCAGTTACTGAATTTAAAAACTCACATACAGTGACACATACATGCAGTGTGTATTCCAGTTCAGCCTAATAATTGTTTTTATAATGCATTAGTATCTTAAATCATTTAGAAAATAAAAAATGGAATTACAAGCCAAAGTTAAAATAAAACTAACTTTTATAATTGCCGATGCATTTACCTTTACCAGAGATCTGTATTTCTTTAAATGGCTTTGAGTTACTGTCTAGAGTCCTTCCATTTCAATCTGAAGGACTTTCTTTAGGATTTCTTATAGTGCAAGTCTAAGAGGTAAGAAATTTTCTGGATTTTGTTTATCTGGGCATATCTTAATTTCACCCTCATTTTTCAAGAACAATCTTGTCAGAATTCATAGTTGACAGTTTCCTTTCTTCAGCACTTTGAATATATCAATCTACTAACTTCTAGCTTGCAAAATTTCTGATGAGAAATTTAATAGTTACTGGGGACCCCCTTGAATGTGACAAGTCACTTCTCTCTTACTGCTTTCCAGATTCTCTCTTTGTCTTTGTCTTTGAATAGCTTGATTATAATGTGCCTCTGTGTGGATCTCTGAGTTTATCCAGTTTGGAACTCATTGAGCTTCTTGAGTATTTATATTCATGTCTTTCATCAAAATTGGGAAATTTGGGGCTGCTAATTCTTTAAATAAACTCTGTCCCTTTCTCTCTCTCTTCTCCTTTTGCTACTCTCACAGTGCCTATGCTGGTCCTTTTGATGGTGTCCCACAGGTTCTTTAAGCTCTGTTCATTTTTCTTCCATCTTTTTTCTTTTTGTTCCTCAGACTTAATAATTACAACTGCCTTATCTTTAGGCTTATTGATTTTTTTTTTATTCTGCCTGTTCACATCTGCTTTTGAATCTCTGTAGTGGATTTTTATTTCAGTTATTTTACTTTTCACTTCCATCCAACTTTTCCTTTTGTTTCTTTTTTATGTTTTCTGTCCCTTTGTTTATATTTCCATCTCATTCATATATCATTTTCTTGACTTTGTCCATATCTTCTACTTTTTTTTAGTCATTGAGAGGGTGGTTTTAAAGCCTCTGTATAGTATGTGTATTGTCTGGTCTTTCTTAGGGATAGTTTCCATTGATTTATTTATTTTTTCTCCTGAGTGGACCATGTTTCTTTGTGTGTCTCATGATTTTTGTTGAACATTTTTATTAAAATGTGGTAATACCAAAGACCTGATTTTCCACCTTCCCCAGGGCTTGCTGGTATTGTGGTGGTGCTGGTGGTGGAGGTGGTGGTGGTGTTTGTAGGGTGTCTCTGTGCGGGGGATCTGCTGAAGGTGTAAACTGAGGTTGTTCTCAGGTCTCTTGTGACCTTCTGTTTTTCCTCAGTCATGAATACTGTCTTCCCCATATATGTGGTTGCTTTGAAATGTCCTAAACCTTAAATGTCTGGTTCCCAAAAAGAAAAAGGAGAAAAAAGAGAGAGGGGAAGGAGCTGGGCCTTTAAATCATCTTGAAGTTACTTCATCCAGAGAGAGAAGGGTTTGCAACGATGGCTGCTCTTCTCTGTGTCTTTATCTCTGCAATCATAAATAATAGTCAGCAATCAGAATTATTAGGGAGTGGAGGACAAGGATTTGAATCCATTTACTTTTATTGTGATTGTAGCATATTTGTATTTATTCTAGACACTTACTGAATGATGTATGTGCAATAGGCTTCAATATTCATGTTTTATTTTATTTTTCTTTTTACTGTCTTTTTCTTCCTTCCTGACATTTATTAGACTGATAGCATTATGTTTTATTTCACTGTGTTTTATAATTATTCAAGTTATTTCATTCTTTTTGAAAGACTATTTTTTATAGCAGTTTTAGGTTTCTAGCATAATTGAGGGAAGGTACAGATTTCCCCTATATCTTCTGCCCCAACACATGCATAGCCTCCCCTACTATCAACATCATTCAGCAGAATGATACATTTTTTTTTTAGCCAAGGATAAACTTACATCGATACATCATCATCATCATCATCGTAAATCCATAGTTTATTTTAGATTTCACTCTCAGTGTACATTGTATGGGATTAGACAAATGTACAGTGACAAATCTCTGTCATTATATTATGCAGAGTATTTTTACAAATCTAAAATTCTTCTATGCTCTGCCTGCTTACCTTGAGCTCCTCACTTCTGTCCACAACTGATATTCTTATTGTCCCCATAGTCTCGCCTTTCCACAATGCCCTATATTTGGAATCACACACTGTGTAAGTTTTTCAGATTGTCTTCTTTCATTTAGTAATATGAACTTAGGTTTCCTCTATGTATTTTCATGGCTCCATGACTCATTTCTATTTAGCACTGAATGAGATCTCATTGTCCACATGCACCACAATTTACTTACCTATTCGCCTACTGAAGGACATCTTGGTTGCATCAAGTTTGGGCAACCATGAGGAAAGCTGCTGTAAACATCTGTGTGTAAGTTTTTGTGTGGATATAATTCTCATGCTCCTTTGGGTAAATACCAAGATGTGTGATTTCTAGATTATATGTTAAGAGTATGTTTAGTTTTGGGGGGGCGGAGCAAGATGGTGGAGGAGTAGGAGACCTGGATTTCGTCTGGTCCCAGGAATTCAGCTGGATAGGGATGAAACCATTTTGAACACCTACGAACTCAACAGAAGACCAAAGAAAAGAATAGCAACAACTCTCTGAACAGAAAAGCGACCACTTTCTGGAAGGTAGGGTGTATGGAGAAGTGAATCCGAGGTGATATTCAGGAGGATAGACGACGGGGGAGGGGCCCTCTGTCAGCCCCTTCTGGCAAGTGATAGAGCTGAGGAGCACAAAATAGGAAATTTTAGAAGTTGGCTCCGCTGAGGGACGTCGTTCCAGTGGCTAAGAGGGGGTGGGGGGGTGGGGGGCGGGGGTGGATCCCTCACGGGACAGTGTGGTCTCAGGACCCTCAGGATCACAGAAAGACCAGGGATGCCTGAATGCGGCAGAGCTCCCAGGTATCAGAGCAGGGAAGCTGGCCGCAGAGACGGAGCCGAGGCGTGGGCTCTCAGCTCGGGGTTGCCATAAACTGTGATCCGTGGCAGAGTCAGGCCCCTGCTCTTCCAGCAGGGACCCAACAAGTGGCAGATCCAGGGAGACTCCCCATCTGCCCCCGGGAGGAGCGACGTGGGAACACACCACAGGGGTCTGCTGGGTTTGGAGACTCCACACGGGGTTGTGCGTCAGAGAGAAATGCTTGGTCACAGGCCAGGTGAGTATGGAGTGCAGCTGGAGACCAGGGAGACGGGAGCAATTGGCTGCTTTACTCTGGGGCACACTGAGGCGTGGGTCCCTGAGTTCTCGGCTCCTCTGGATGGAGATTGGGAGACCCCTATTTTCACTCTCGTCCTCCAAAGCTGTACGGAAAGCTTGCAGGGAACAAAAGCTCCCGAGAGCAAAACCGAGCAGATTACTTAGCCTGGCCCCGGCAAGGGCAGGGCAATTCCGTCTACGGCAAAGATATTTGGGAACCACGGCAACAGGCCCCTCCCCAGAAGATCAGCAAGAACAGCCAGCCAAGACCAAGTTTACCGATCAATGAGAACGGCAGGACTCCAGCGCTAGGGGAATACTGCACATAGAATGCATGGCTTTTTTACCATGATTCTTTAGGCTTACAAAGTTGATTTTTTTAACTGTCTTTTTTTTTTGAATTTTTCTTTTTCCCTTTTTCAAACAACATTTTATCAATTCCTTTAAAAACATTTTTTATTTTTCATTTTTAGAGTCATATTCTATCCCTTCATAGTAGTTACCCTTATTTTTGGCATATATATATAAGTTGTTCCCTCTTTAAAATTTTGAAATACAGTTTCTTCTAACAGATCAAAATATACTCTAAATTTCTAGTGTATGGCTTTGTTCTAGTCTCCTGTCTGATCACATTCTCTCCCTTTTTTTCTTCTTCTTCTTTTTTTAAATCCTCTTCTTTCTTTTTTAACCAACTTCTTATCTCATCAATTCCTCTTATAAAATCTTTTATAATTCTCATCTCTACAGTCATATTCCATCCCTTCATCGTATTAATCCTTATTTTTGTACATATATAAGATTTTCTTTCTTTAAAATTTTGGAAGGCACTTTCTTATAACAGACCAAAATACACCCAAAATCTAGTGTGTGGCACTGATCTATGCACCAGCCTGATCATATTTGATCATATTCTATTTTTTTTGTTTTGTTCTGTTTTTGTTTGTTTTTATCTTTTTCTTTTTTCTTTCTTTCCCTTTCTTTTCCCCTGGTTTCACATATTTTCTGATTTGTTTAGAGTATTTTTTTCTGAGGGCATTGTTACCCTGTTAGCATTTTGTTCTCTCATTCATCTATTCTCCCCTGGACAAAATGACAAGACAGAAAAATCACCTCAACATAAAGAACAAGGAGCAGTACTGACTGCCAGGGACCTACTCAATACAGACATCAGTACAATGTCGGAACTAGAGTTCAGAATGATGATTTTAAAGATATTAGCTGGGCTTGAAAAAAGCATGGAAGTTATTAGAGAAATGCTCTCTGGAGATATAAAATAACTAAAATCTAACCAAGTCAAAATCAAAAAGGCTATTAATACGGTGCAATAAAAAATGGGGGCGCTAGGGGCGCCTGGGTGGCTCAGATGGTTAAGCGTCTGCCTTTGGCTCAGGTCATGATCCCAGAGTCCTGGGATTAAGCCCCACATCAGGCTCCTGACTCAGCGGGGCACTTGCTTCTCCCTCTCCCTCTGCCTCTCCCCCTGCTCTTGCTCTCTTTCTCCCTCTCTGTATCTCTGTGTCTCAAGTGAATAAATAAAATCTTAAAAAAAAAATGGGGGCGCTAACTGCTAGGATAAATAAGGCAGAAGAGAGAATTAGTGATATAGAAGACCAAATGATGGAAAATAAAGAAGCTGAGAAAAAGAGAGATAAACAACTACTGGATCACGAGGGCAGAATTCAAGAGATAAGTGATAGCATAAGAAGAAACAACATTAGAAAAATTGGGATCCCAGAAAAAGAAGAAAGAGAGAGAGGGGCAGAAGGTATATTGGAGCAAATTATAGCAGAGAACTTCCCTAATTTGGGGAAGGAAAAAGGCATCAAAATCCAGGAGGCACAGAGAACATCTCTCAAAATCAATAAAAATAGGTCAACACCACGACATCTAATAGTAAAACTTATGAGTCTCAGAGACAAAGAGAAAATCCTGAAAGTAGCTCAGGAGAAGAGATCTGTAACCTACAATGGTAGAAACATTAGATTGGCAGCAAAACTATCCACAGAGACCTGGCAGGCCAGGAAGGACATGATATATTAAGAGCTCTAAATGAGAAAAATATGCAGCCAAGAATACTATATCCAGCTAGGCTGTCATTGAAAATAGAAGGAGAGATAAAAAGCTTCCAGGACAAACAAAAACTAAAGGAATTTGCAAACACAAAAGCAGCCCTACCAGAAATATTGAAAGGGGTCCTCTAAGCAAACAGAGAGCCAAAAAGCAACATCGACCAGAAAGGAATATACAGACAATATACAGTAACAGTCACCTTACAGGAAATACAGTGGCTAAATTCATATCTTTCAATAGTTACCCTGAATGTAAATGGGCTAAATGCCCCAATCAAAAGACACAGGCTATCAGATTGGATAAAAAAAAAAGACCTATCGATATGCTGTCTGCAAGAGACTCATTTTAGACCCAAACGTACCCCTAGATTGAAAGTGAAGGGGTGGAAAACCATTTGCCATGCTGATGGACACCGAAAGAAAGCTAGGGTGGCAATCCTTATATAAGACAAATTAGATTTTAAACCAAAAACTGTAATAAGAGATGAGGAAGGACACTATATCCTACTTAACGGGTCTATCCAACAAGAAGATCTAACAATGGTAAATATCTATGCCCCTAACATGGGAACAGCCACTTATATAAGCCAATTAATAACAAAAGCAAAGAAACACATTGACAACAATACAATAATAGTGGGGGAAATTAACATCCCCCTCACTGAAATGGACAGATCATCTAAGCAAAAGATCCACAAGGAAATAAAGACTTCAAATGACACACTGGACCAAATGGACTTCACAGACATATTCAGAACATTCCATCCCAAAGCAACAGAATACACATTCTTCTCTAGTGCCCATGGAACATTCTCCAGAATAGATCACATCCTAGGTCACCAATCAGGTCTCAACCGGTACCAAAAGATTGGGATCATTCCCTGCATATTTTCAAACCACAGTGCTTGAAACTAGAACTCAATCACAAGAGGAAAGTCGGAAAGAACTCAAATACATGGAGGCTAAAGAGCATCCTACTAAAGAATGAATGGGTCAACCAGGGAATTAAAGAAGAATTAAAAAAAATCATGGAAACAACTGTTCAGAATCTTTGGGATGTGGCAAAAGCAGTCCTAAGAGGAAAGTATATAGCAATTCAAACCTTTCTCAAGAAACAAGAAAGGTCTCAACCTAACCCTACACCTAAAGGAGCTGGAGAGAGAACAGCAAATAAAGCCTAAACCCAGCAGGAGAAGAGAAATAAGAAAGATCAGAGCAGAAATCAATGAAATAGAAGCCAAAAAAAAAAAAACAGTAGAACAGATCAACGAGGTTGATCTATGGAGGTTCTTCAAAATGTTGAAAATAGAGCTACCATATGATACAGCAGTTGCACTACTGGGTATTTACACCAAAGATACAAATGTAGGGATTCCAAGGGGTACATGCACCCCGATGTTTATAGCAGCAATGTCCACAATAGCCAAACTGAGGAAAGAGCCAAGATGTCCATCAACTGATGAATGGATAGAGAAGTTGTGGTATATATATACAATGGAATATTAAGCAGCCATCAAAAGGAATGAGTTCTTGCCATTTGCAATGATGTGGATGGAACTGGAGGGTATTACGCTGAGTGAAATAAGTCAATCAGAGAAAGAAATGTATCATATGACCTCACTGATATAAGGAATTCTTAATCTCAGGAAAAAACTGAGGGTTGCTGGAGTGCTGGGGGGTGGGAAGGAGGGGGTGGCTGGGTGACAGACATTGGGGAATGTATGTGCTATGGTGAGCGCTGTGAAATGTGCAAGACTGTTGAATCATGGATCTGTATCTCTGAAGCAAATAATACATTATATGTTTAAAAAAAATAAAAAGAAGAAGAAGAAGAAGACGATAGCAGGAGGGGAAGAATGAAGGGGGAGAATTTGGAGGGGGAGACGAACCATGAGAGACTATGGACTCTGAGAAACAAACTGAGGGTTCTAGAGGGGAGGGGGTGGGAGAATGGGATAGCCTGGTGATGGGTATTAAAGAGGGCACGTTCTGCATGGAGCACTGGGTGTTATATTCAAACAATGAATCATGGAACACTACATCAAAAACTATTGATGTAATGTATGGTGATTAACATAACATAATTTAAAAAAATCAAATTAAAAAAAAAGTGTGTTTGGTTTTCTATGAAGCTGCCTGTTTCCCAAAGAGTCAGTGCCATTTTACATCCCCACCAACAATTTTTAGACTTATCCATTGCTCTGCATCCTCATAATTGGTGCTGTTGGTGTGAATTTGGGCCATTCTAATAGGTGTGCAGTGGCATCTAATCGTTATTTTAATTTGTATTTCCCTGATGATATATGATGTGGAGCATCTTGCAATTATTTTAAAACTATGTATTACATTTATCATTTTCTACTATTTCAATTAAATTATTAACCTATACCTTTAAGCAAACATTTTTTTCTTACTTTTTAAGCCGTCTTACTTTTTTAAAAAATTTTTTATTGTTATGTTAATCACCATACATTACATCATTAGCTTTTGATGTAGTGTTCCATGATTCATTGTTTGTGCATAACACCCAGTGCTACACGCAGAATGTGCCCTCTTTAATACCCATCACCAGGCTAACCCATCCCCCCACCCCCCTCCCCTCTAGAACCCTCAGTGTGTTATTCAGAGTCCATCCTCTCTCATGGTTCGTCTCCCCATCCAACTTACTCCCCTTCATTCTTCCCTTCCTGCTATCTTCTTCTTCTTTTTTTTTTCTTAACATATATTGCATTATTTGTTTCAGAAGTACAGATCTGTGATTCAACAGTCTTGCACAATTCACAGCACTCACCATAGTACATACCCTCCCCAATGTCTATCACCCAGCCACCCCTCCCTCCCACCCCTCACCACTCCAGCAACCCTCAGTTTGTTTCCTGAGATTAAGAATTCCTCATATCAGTGAGGTCATATGATACATGTCTTTCTCTGATTGACTTATTTCACTCAGCATAACACCCTCCAGTTCCATCCACGTCGTTGCAAATGGCAAGATCTCATTCCTTTTGATGGCTGCATAATATTCCATTGTGTATATATACCACTTCTTCTTTATCCATTCATCTGTTGATGGACATCTTGACTTTCTCCACAGTTTGGCTATTGTGGACATTGCTGCTATAAACATTGGGATGCACGTACCCCTTCAGATCCCTACATTTGTATTTTTGTGGTAAATACCCAGTAGTGCAATTGCTGGATCGTGTGGTAGTTCTATTTTCAACTGTTTGAGGAACCTCCATACTGTTTTCCAGAGTGGCTGCTCCAGCTTGCATTCCCACCAACAGTGTAGGAGGGTTCCCCTTTCTCCACATCCCCATCAACATCTGTCGTTTCCTGACTTGTTAATTTTAGCCATTCTGACTGGTGTGAGGTGGTATCTCAGTGAGGTTTTGATTTGGGTTTCCCTGATGCCGAGCGATGTTGAGCACTTTTTCATGTGTCTGCTGGCCATTTGGATGTCTTCTTCGGAAAAATGTCTGTTCATGTCTTCTGCCCATTTCTTGATTGGATTATTTGTTCTTTGGGTGTTGAATTTGGTAAGTTCTTTTTAGATTTTGGATATTAGCCCTTTATCTGATATGTCATTTGCAAATATCTTCTCCCATTCTGTCGGTTGTCTTTTGGTTTTGTGGACTGTTTCTTTTGCTGTGCAAAAGCTTTTTATCTTGATGAAATTCCAATAGTTCATTTTTGCCCTAAGCCAAGTCTTACTTCTTAACCCCAGTATCTGAAGTCTACCTACAACAAAACAACCCCTCAGAATGCTCCCTACTACTCCTCTCCTCCCAACTACAACATGGTTTATCTGTGATTTTTAACTCCAAGTAATTACTAGTTTTTTTATCTTTTATATTTCAATAGCTATTTTGACTTATTATTTTTAGTAATATTGTTTTCACAATTTATTTGAGAGAGAGAGAGAGAGAATGTGAGTTGGGGAATGGGAAGAGGGAGAGAATCTTTAAGAAGACTCCCCAGTGAGCACAGAACCTTATTTGGGGCTGGATCTCAGCACCTGTAAGATCATGACCTGAGTCAAAAACCAAGAGTCAGACACTTATCCAACTGAGCCACACAGGTGCCCCTGTTTTCACAATTCTTTCTCTATTCTACAACTTCCTCTTTCTTAAAAATATTACATTATATATGTATATATATAATATTATGTAATTATATTTAGAAAGGGCCTCTGTAATGGCAATATTTCTAAATCTATTTATGCCTGAAAATATACTTTTGTCTTTTTTAGCTGCTTATAATTTCAATAAAGTATTTCATTCTCAAAGAAATAAAATATTTCTTTGAAATGAATGCTCCATATTTAGTGTTATTAATCAACAGGCACCAATCTTATTTTAGTTTATTTTAAATAACGTTTTTCCCATTTATTTTTTCAACAATTAAGAAATGATTTTTCTTTACCTTTTCAGTTGTAAAATTTCATCACATTATGCCTAGGAGTTTTTTTGTGTTTTGTTTGTTTTTTCTTTTCATTGATTCTACCTTGAATTTTGTTAATATCACTATTCTGCTCTAAGAATTTTCTGTCATTATTTCTTTGATTACTTCCCTTCCTTTATTCTCTCCTTTCTCTTGGTCTGGATTTACTATTAGGTGTATTTTAGAACTTTTGCTTTTACTCTTCATGGTTCTTGACCTCCACAAACCATTTTTTAGGAAGAGGGAAGTCATCTGCTCCATTCTTCAACACACTAATTCAGCTGTTTTAATTCAGTTACATAGTACAACTTGGTTCCTTGAAAAAAATTAATTTCACATTTTAAATTCCTGAATTCTTTACTTTTTATGGTGTAAAAGTCACTTTTTGGTTGTTTTTGGTTTGGATATCATGTTTGCTCTACTCTCTTTAAGAATATTTACTATAATTACTTCAGAGTGCTTTTCTTCTTTTGTCTTTGAACTGTATTTTCGTGTTTTTTTTTTTTTACTTTTTATTATTTATTTATTTTTAAAGATTTTATTTATTTATTTGACAGATGGAGACATAGAGAGAGAGAGAGAACACAGGCAGGGGGAATGGGAAAGGGAGAATCAGGCTTCCCACCTAGCAGGAAGCCAAATGCAGGGCTCGATCCTAGGACCCTGGGACCATGACCTGAACCGAAGGTAGACGCTTAACGACTGAACCACCCAGGCACCCCAATTTTTTTTTTTTTTTTTTTACTTTTTAAATAGTGTTTGTTCCCTTTGGGTAATTTTTGAAGAAAACCAAATCCTGTGCTTGGATATATTTATTTTACCTCTCTTTAGATGTAGTTCTGATTACAGAAGATACCAGTTCAGATTACTAGAACTGATTTGAATGCACATTCTTAAGCCAATAGGTTTTCCAGGAAGCCCATTCTTTCTCTAAACCACCAGTGTGATTCTCATTCTGCAGTCTTTCTCTCCTGCTGGTTTCCCTCATAAATTAATTATCTTTCCTGAATTCCACAAATTGTTTAATTGTGTTTGTGTATGTGTATGGGTGTGCTCATGCCAAGGCTGTTATGGATTAAAATTTTTAAATATCATAATGCCTTTCATATTTATTTTAGGACCTTGAGGTAAGAGGTGATATACATATATTTATTCCCCTGTCTTGATGCATCTTTTCTTATTGAATATAAGAAATACTTAGATAAAGAAAATAGGAAGTATTGGTCTATCATTATCTGAGAAGGTTGTTTTTGGTTTGGATATAATGTTTGCTCTACTCTCTTTAAGAATATTTACTATAATACTTCAGAATGATTTTCTTCTTCTTTTGTCTTTGAACTGTATTTTCTTTTTCTTTCTTTTTTTTTTTTTTTACTTTTAAAATAGTGTTTTTCCCCTTGAGTAATTTTCAAAGAAAACCAAATCCTGTGCTTGGATATATTTATTTTATCTCTCTTTAGATGTAAAGAATCTTGGAAATCAGATAAATGCAGTGAGTCTTGGAAATCAGATAGAATAACCTGAAATCCTGAGGAAATCTGGCCTATCTGGATATTGGCAGAAGGAGGTTGCATCACTCCAGAAATTCCTCTAGGTATTTAAGAAAGAGGGATTTTAATACTAGGACTTGCACACAAAGTATAGGAAGGTTTATGTTGCTATCCAAAAATCAGTAATTACATAAAGCTGCTATCATCTTTTGGGGTAGAGGAGCAGAAGGAAAAATGAAGTTACACAAAGATCATGTGAGGTTATTGACCAAGTGTTCAGGATCAGAAGTGACTCCTGAAAACCCTCTCCTACTGGTTAATGAGATTGTTTTTTCCTCAGAATTAATAGAGCCAGAACAAGCAAAATTTCAGAGAGTTATTGACAACTACACTAAGGCTAATGTATTTTTATCCTGTACTCTGGTTATAACAATTTTCATTATATTTTTCATGGATCTAATTTCCATTTTCACTTATTTGCATATTTTATTAGAAATGTTGGAATTACAAATATTGAGCCTGATGAATGTGTTCCACTGACTATAAAATATAACTCAATATGCAACATCTTTGCACGGCAAGGAGTTGGTGTTTATTTGGGGTCAACATGGAAGACAATATTAGGAAATCTCATTGTAAATAGTTCAGGCAATGTGTAAAAGGTATTTAGATGACTAAAAGGAAGAATTAATGTTGCCAGAAAACAAATTGAACAACTAGATCTACACTATACATCAATTAAAGTACAGGAAACTAAAAAAGGACTAGTTGGAGCTAATATTTCCAACTTCTGTAAATTTTGTAACTATTCAGTCATTATTGATATTTTAGGATGATTGGAGAACACTTTATGTTTTTCAAATTAAGCCCTCACTATATAAAGATAACAAACTACACAAAGAGTCAGAATTGAAAATACATTTTATGCCTTAATATTTAAACTTGTCAGGCACAAGAGAAAATTAATAGAGAAATTTGTTTTCCCTGAGAAAATATCAGACACAGCTGTGTCCCAGCATGTGTGGACAACACAGAGAGAAAATTTTCTCTAGGGGAACAAAACTCTAGAAAGCTTCCTAAATTTATTTTTTGATGCCTTCAACACTAGCATGCTTGCACTTTTTGCCTGGAGCAGCTCCCATATAGTCCAACTTTTATCACAGGCTAGAGGATCATGTCAGAGCAGGGTCAAGCTTGGAAGGCCATGAGAGTGATTCCCAACAGGTTCCATCTGCTGCCTATCTCAGTAATGCCACCTCCTGCAGCCCTGGGAGTTGAGTAAGTTCAACCAAGGGAAAGCAGCTCTTAGTAAAGTGCAGCCCTTCTGGTGAGACACTGGAGGGTACCCTAAGAGGTGTGAATAACAGATAGCACAATAATATAAAATGAACAAAGTAAATGTCCTTAAAAAATGAGGGAAGATATTATCCACATTAATACTGAACACAGTCTTGAGAAATAACAAGTCGTGCATACTGTATTTGTCAGCTATTGCCTAATAATGCTGCTACAAATAGATACCTCACTCAGTGGCTTGCCATGACAATTTTAATGTTTTATTAGTTGCATGTCTGTGGTTCAACTGGAATTGGTCCCTGGCCTTGGATGTCTTTAAGTCTCCTTTACATCTCTCTGTATTTTCTTTGGAACTGTAGCTTCCCTGGGCATGGTGTTAAGGATCATTGAAGTACAAGGGACAACCCAAATGTGCACATACATATAACACTTTGATCATGTCACATCCACTAACATTCCACTGTGAAAGCAACTCAAGGGATGGAGAAGACAAATCTGTTCACCATGAAGCCATGCCAAAAGCCTGATTCTAATTCTTTTATTTGTTTTTTTTTTAATTATGATCGTATAATGTATTATTTGTTTCAGGGGTACAGGTCTGAGATTCATCAGTCTTACACAATACACAGTGATCACCAGAACACATACCCTTTCCAATGTCCATCACCCAGCCACCCCATTCCCCTACCTGCCTCCCTTCCAGCAACCCTGTTTGTTTCCTGAGATTAAGAGTCTCTTATGGTTTGTCTCCATCTCTGGTTATAATTCTTTTAAAGGAAGAAGTAAAGAATTGAGGGATGGATTCAATTTACCATTATCTACCCACTTGATCAAAATTATGTATTAACCTCATCTTTTCCATAAAGCACCCCAAAGCCTATTTGTTCATGGCATCAGGCCTGAAGCCCAGGAGTTTGGGGTCCATATCACATCTTGATACAGCTCCTCTAGATTTGGAGATCCAGGAGCTCAAAAGCCAGTTCACCTCCTCTAACCAGTCAACTTTACCCACACTAAAACCACAACACATAGGATGTAATAGAAACTGGGTAATTGTACCATTAGGTAGGGAGATATGGTAGCTGAAGCAGTGAACTCCGTGGATGGGTAGAAGAACAACATGGATAAATCCAAGGATAGTGAGCCTGAATATGACATTGTAGAGCTCCCTTCAAGGCACCAGGAAGGGATAGAGAGATGAAAATAAAGACAGAATCATGGAGATAAGTAGTATAGAATTAGAAGTCTCAACATCAGTATAATAGGATTTTTAAGTGCTGAGAAAAAAATAAATGGAGGGGAGGAAGTATTTAAAAAATCTAATCACAGAGAATTTTAGAATTGTTTAAAAATAGAGAACTTCATTTGATAGAGATTATAAAGAGCCAAACAGGTAAGTAAGAGCTGATATTCATACCTGACACATTATATTTAAATTTTGAAAGGCTAAATACTAAGGAAAATTCTAATATACCCTATGAATGGAAGCAGATTGTTTATAAGGAATACAATTCAACTGAGTTAACCTTAGAGTTCTCAAAAGAATTACCAAACGCAAAAAGAAAATAAATACTTTCAGAAAGATGGGATGAGGACTTCAAATCTGGAATTTCAGATCAAACTAAATTATTGTTTTAAAGTGAAAGATACTAAGGTTATAGACACTTGAGAAAAGTTTATTACAAAATAATTTACTTTGAAAGCTCTCATAGAAGAAGCAATCCAGGAACAAGAAGGATAAAGTAAAATCTAGGAGAAACAAATTGAGATGGTAAGTAACTTATTAAATTTATTGTATATATTTTTAAAATGGAACTTTTTTTCAAGGTGTATACATATATATACACATTGAAACATCAAATGGTACAATTTAAATATGTGTAGTTTATAGTATGTCATTTACAATCCAATAAAGTTGTAAAAAAAACAAGCATAATAATGTAAGAGTAAATTGTGGTTGAAGATCACATGACAATGAGATTAGGTGAAGAAATCAAGAGGGAGATAACAGTATAGGAAAGACATAAATAACACAGAAGTCAATAAGATTATGAAAGGAAAAATAAGGTGTTGATTTGATTAATTAGTAAAAACAACAGAAAAATTAAAATAAAACAATTTTCAAAACAGAAGAAAATTTGGTATATATACTAGGATATAGGATGAGAGAAAAAAGAAAAGAAAAATACTAAAGTAAAATAAAGTGTAAACACATTGAAGTGGGAAATTAAATCTAGATACTTACAATAAGTATAAATGACAGAGATTAAATAGGATCCAGCAGAAGGACTATGGACTGAGACTTGTCTCCTAGAGCTCCGTGACTAACTGCTGCCATTGAGCATTTAAGGCAATGGGTCCTGGTGGAGTGTTTAGGTGGTAGATCGGGCAGTCTGTCTGTCCTACAGCTGCATTCAGGAGGCATCCATTGTCTCTGATCACACCTTTGAGGTGCTGGGTGCATACACAACCGATAGTGGTGGCAGGCAGAGGCCGGGTGGCTGGCACAGCACACTACAGCAATCCTAGCCTTCCCCTCGAGCCTGGGCTGTGTTCTGCTGGGCTTCTGTACCACTGCACATGCAGATCTAATGGACGATCCATACATGCTGCTGTTTCTGTCTCTGAAATTCCAAAGAATGTATTTTGAGATCTGGTCATTACACGGTGCTTGTCTCAAAGGCATTTCTAATAGAAACCCGTAAAGATAAAATAAAGGGATAGAAAAAAGGAGATTTGCCTTTCAGTAAGATGATGAACTAGGGATTCTGAATGGTCTTCTATTCACTGAAAAACCTATATATGCTGGATAAATAACAGCAACATGGTTTTAAGTGCCTTGATAGCCTTATAGGAAGGAATGAAACATCTCTAAGGGTTTGAGGGGAAAATAATGAGGAGTAAACTGACACTTAGCAGGCAGGTGAACATGAATCAGAGGAAAACGCTGCCCTGGGGACCTCCTGTGGCAGCTGAACCAGATTGTCTGTTAGAGGGATCAAGATCATAAACAGATATAAGAAATAATCCAAGCACAGGAGAAAAAAATCTAGGAGAAAATTCAGGTGGTAAGCAATTAAGTATTTTTATTATTATTGTTCCATCCACACTGGACCAATATAGTTATACTCTTTCACCTCTGCCATCTCCATGCGGAGAACATGGCTCAGCTAGCCCACTGTTCCAAAGAGGATGAGGGATACGTGGAACAATTCTGATTTGATCTGCGGATTGAAGTCAATCTCAGCAGACCCAGCCTACATTACTTTCTCTCTTGGTTCAATCCTGCCTCCCTTGTTCTTCTTCAGACGTAGGGAAATCATGGCCCTGATAGATTGTTTGCATCTAATTCTCTGAAAATCTAGGTCAGCCAACCTGAAGACACATGATTGTTGCTTTAAGCTACTGAGTTTTGGAGTAGTTCATTATATAGGATATTGTAGCATTTGCTCACCAGTGCATGCCTTTAACACATTCTGTAGTTGCAGTTTCCCTGGTAGAAAATGAGTATCCAGGATTTGATTTAAGAATTGTCAGCCTGTTTGCTCAAAATCAGAGAGCTTGCTTTTTCTGTCATCTGGTGCAAGAACCAAGGAAAGACCATTTGAATATACAATGAGAAAGAGGCAAGGATGAGAGCTCTTGACAGAAACTGAATGTCTAGAACCTTGATCTTAAATTTCTGGCCTCCAGACCTTTAAGAAAATACATTCTATTGATTTAGCCACATGGTGTGTGGTATTTTGGTATAGCAGCCCCCCAAAGATTAATATAATGGGCCTCCACCCAGGTTCTCTATTAAGCTCCAACACACCTATCCCCACAGCTACTGGAAATATTGCTGCTGAGGGTTCACAGACTCTCACTAGAAATGACTTTCTGCCATAGGGAATTGCCTCACGCAGGAATGTGCCTTCTTCCACTGCCAAGGACCAACAAATATGGAGAATCAAGACCCCAGGCCCTTACCTCAATTTGGGACAACTCTGAAGGATCATCCCAGCTCTAGAGCTCACTGTAAGATCAGTGGAGCATTGCAAGTGTATCTGTAGTTCAACTTTTCTCTCTACCCAATTTTGTCATCCTCATTTTTCTACAAATTTATCTCACAAGAACATTTCTCCATAAATTTCTGTACCCACTTCTCTGTCTGAGAGTCAGTCTACAGATAACCCAATTAAAGGCAGTGTTTATAGGTTATTTTCTGTGTCATACATCCATTTTGATATTCTTGGTGTACCTTCTCATTAAATCTTATAGGAAGCAGATTACCAAGCTATCCAAAGGCAAGGGTTCATCTGATGATTAGCTTATACTTGTATAAAGGAAAATATTTGAGTCTTGGCAAAACTGGTGCTTTGGAAAAAATGAGGGAGACACTTGAAACAGTAAGTGATAGCAAGGATAGTTTTATGAGACATGGGACGATGTACCAGGCAACCCAGTTGCCTGGGGAAATTAACATGGTAAACTACAAGGACTCTTTCAATAACAGTAGATGAGCACTTAGACAATTGTAATTTGGTGTAAAAGAAATGATGAGTTGAAAGGCCAATGAATTATGGCACATATAGGATAACTTTATTTACATACATAGGTTAGCAAAATTGGGATTATTCTCCACATAAAATTTTATGTACTGTTTTATTTCAGTTTTTAAAATTTTTTAGGTCATAAAATAATTTTCAACAGCAGAACTTTTGATGATTGCATAATTTTATATACTAGACGTATACCATAATTTATTTACCCACTTCTGTATTTTTGGACACATATTATTTTCTCATTTTTTTACTATTATAAATAATATTGAAATGACTATCATTGTACATAAATCTTAATGTGTATTTCTATTTATTTTCTGGAGAAAGTCTGTGGAAGTGGGATTACTGAGTCAAAAGGAAGACTATTTTGAAAGCTCTTGATATATTGCAGAGCTGTGACCCTGTAAGTGTAAAATATGCACTCCTTCCAGCCTTTCAATCAGGGTATGTTTATTGAGTTGTACAATACAATGGGAACTCTTTCTAGATGTTAGGGGAAAAAAGACAGGCAGAGTATTTTTCTCAGGTTTCTTATATTCCAGGGGAAACAACAATAACTAGTAGCAAAAATAAGATAATGCCAGAGAATGATAAGTTCGTTCTATGAAGAAAAACTAAAGCAGGTGGTGGGAGATAATGAAGACATTTGTGACATGGTCAGAGAGCTCTTGGAGGAAAGGAAGTGACTTTGAAAGACCTGAATGACAGGTGGGAGCTAGCCATGCAAAGAAATAATTGTCCACTCATAGTATGACCAAGAAGTACCCATTAAAAAAAAAAATCTGATTTTATAGATGGTAGTGGGATCCCATTATTATGTTTAATTTTTTCCTTTTATTATTTTACAGCACTTTCTTTTTCAATGCTTATTGATTATTTGCATTGCTGTCCTTCTGATTGTCCCATCCTATCATTTGTCAATTTATGCAGAGTGTTAGTGGTTTCCTTGCCGATCTTTAGGCATTCCTCATATATTCAATATTCATATATTCAATATTCCTCTATTCAATCTAATAATTTCTCAAAAGTCAATGTGCATGGTGGATATTTATTCCCAATTTCCATTTGCTCTTTACTTTCATTTTTAGTATTTCTTTTTTTTAAAGATTTTATTTATTTATTTGAGAGACAGAGAGAATGAGAGATAGAGAGCACGAGAGGGAAGAGGGTCAGAGGGAGAAGCAGACTCCCTGCTGAGCAGGGAGCCTGATGCGGGACTCGATCCTGGGACTCCAGGATCATGACCTGAGCCGAAGGCAGTCACTTAACCAACTGAGCCACTCAGGCGCCCTCATTTTTAGTATTTCTATGGAACTTTTCTTTCTCTTCAAATTTTTACATAGGCAAATCTGTTCACCTTTTCCTTTGTGATTTTCCATTTGCAACATGGCTTTCAAAATGACTTTCAAATGATCATTCTTGTAATTTAGAATCAAAAGTTCTCCTAGAATGATAGAAGTTGAATTTGAACCTAGGTATCTCTGATCCCCAAAGCCTCTTTTCTTTTCATTGTACCACACTACTTTAAAAATGAGCTGGCATGTATAAATACAGCCTGTGATTTTAGTTTTTTAACTTGTCCTTTATTGCCAGCCAGCTAGCTAAAATATTGTTACTATCTAGAACAAATGAGGTACAAGAAAAAATAAACTCCAATATCTTTGGATTGTGAGATCTGGGGCAAGATGCTGTTTGGCCCCGATTAGTACAATCCAAAAAGTCAGGAGAACCCCACTAGAAGGAGGAACGTGAGTAGTCCTTGGAGCCCCCAAATGGTATCAAACTTCAAGTTCTAGGGTCAGGAGAAAAGAAAATAAAGCTATTAAACAGAGTCAGAGACATATCAAGTGGAAGTCCTGGAGCTGAAAATACAAAAAATATATATATATACATATATGGCTTGGTGCTTGATTTCCTCTGAGCCATAGGCTTTTTTTTAAATGATTTTATTTTTATTTATTTGAGAGAAAGAGAGATTGAGAGCATGAGCAAGGGGTAGGAGCAAAGGGAGAGGAAGAAGCAGACTCCCCACTGAGGGAGTCCAACTCGGGGTTGGATGCCAGGACCCAGAGATCATGACCTGAGCCAAAGGCAGATACCTAATTGATTGAGCCCCCCAGGTGCTACTGAGCCATAGGCCTTTGATGCTGGCTAGGACCAGGGACGTGATGGTGTCTGTCTGTGTCAGGGCAGAAACAGCCTCTAGAGTGGTCTGCTGCATGTTTTTGTTCAGAGGAATTGAAGAATATGTACACAGCAATACAAAACAGCATAATATAAACACACACATATCCACATGCAATTTCATGTGTGAGTCTTCATCAGATTATCAATTGTAACGGACATTATTTCAACTGTTTTCATTTCCTCTCCCCTGGTATGCCCCAGAGGAAGCAAGTTTATGGAGAAAATGTATCCTTTTCTTGAGCAGTAAGGACAGGATGTTTCTTTTTAAAAATTTTATTTATTTATTTGAGAGAGAGAGGGAGCGAGAGAGCACAAGTAGGGGGAGGGGCAGAGGGACAAGCAGACTCCTCGCTGAGTGTGGAGCCAGACACGGGCCTTGATTCCAGGACCCCAAGATCATGACCTGAGCTGAAGTTGGATGCTTAAAGGACTGAGCCACCCAGGCGTCCCCAGGACAGTGTGCTTGATGTAAACTTTTGTTCTGCTCTGATAAGAACAGGTAAGATCTGCTGCTATTGACCTTTCTTCCCTATATCTTTTAGTTACTTTTTATTTTATATTCTGTGGCCATACTTGCTACACTCCAGCATCAGGTTATATCCAACTACATCTCAAACTTTGAATTCTTACACTTCCTCCAGAATCTTTCCACAAATCCCTTTCCCATGCTTGTAATTTATATGTACCCTCCAGGTTTTCACCTCATGAAAGAGAAAAGAAAAAAGAGACCCTTTTGTTTCTCTGGTGTAAGGAGTTGAGCTCCGGGCAGCTCTTCAGCAAGGTGGCAGTTGATGAGTGCTGGTCAGCCTGCATAAAATGACTAGCAAAAGAATCAAAGCTCTGCCTTGAATGTTGCATATAAGTCCTCTAGTTATTTTTACCCAGAAAAAGGCCCCATTGTACCAGTCATTTGCACCAGCAATGCTACTGTAACCATCCACATTAACACCCCCACTATCATTAAATGCTCTGGGTTATTCCCCTTGTGAATAAGGGCACATAGCATGATCTACTTTTACTCTAAAGCCTGGAATAACATACCCGTAGCTGACATCTGAGGAATAAAATACAAATGTCCCCCTTTTCCGATGTTCTTGTTTTCCCGGAGCAATAAATGAGGAGGCAGGAATTGAAGATACAAGCAAAAACATCAAAGTAATTGCAATTCATGAGAAAATGTATCATTTACAGGCAGGTAGAATGTAAATGGTTTCGGTTTTGGAGACTTTGAGCCCGGAATGAAACACATAGCTCTACACTTTATCTGACCTCTCTGGGTTTCTGTTTCCTGCTCTGTAAAAAATGCACAAAGGGTTTTCGTGAAATTGATTTATACTATGCATTTACCACTTCTAGAATGATGCCTAGCCTATGATAGCTGCTCATTAAAAAAGTAACAATAATAGCAAAACAACTTCAGATTTTCTGTTCAGGAAGTGAGCTTCTAAGTAAAAGTACCTACTTTGATGTTTATGGTAATTAGATTTTTTTTTTCCTTTAAAATAATATGAAAATAAAATTCCTAGTGTTCTAGTATATTCTTCTTGTTCCTACCCATGATTTTTTTGAACGGTGAGAGAACAATATTCTCTAGGAAGAATCTGTGTTTTGACAATTGCACATTTTGCTTGATAATCTTTCTTGAAATAAGTAGTAATGGTTTTAGCTATGTTGCAGATGTTCACTACAATGTTTTTTGCATGTGTCTATATTTTTCCAAACACAAAATAAAAGTTTAGAAAAATCACTCAATTACAGCATGTGATCCTGTTTTACTAATTATATCAAATCAAAAGTCAGTTTGAGCCTCTTTTCCTGAGACTGTAAATAAAATCCCCAACTGGGTGGCATATTTCCTGTCAAGACAAAGAGGGAGCCAATTAGTGGAAGCAAGTTCATCTGGTGAGGCCTAAAGAGACCCACACTCCAGTTTGGATTCTGTCTACTTGCATCGATACAAAAAAAATATTAAACTTTAAAAAACTCACTGTCCTCATTTGTCAAATGCAGATAATGACACTGATCTTCCCAATGCACAGGATTATTATGAGGGCCACCTGGCACAACGGTGGAAATCTGCTGTAACAAACAGATGCAAATGAAATACAGAATCAGACTTTTGTAACAGAACTTGCTGCCTGCCAAGACTTGTGCTGTGAGTTGCTTTAGGTTATATAATTCAAGGTGAAGGCCCAGAATTCAAACTGTTAAACAGAGGGAATTTCTAGGAACTAAAGAATGGAGAATGGGCTGGTATAAAGGTAGTCAGGTTTCCCTAAAGAGCATGTGTGTGCAAGAGAGAGAGAGACAGAGAGACAAAGAAATATTTTAAAGAGTTGGCTGACAAGATTATGAAAGCTGGAGAGTCTGAAATCCACAGGGCAAGTTGGCAGGCTGGAAATTCATGGAAGCATTGATGTTATAGTCTTCAGTCTGACGTTTGCAGGGAAGGCCAGCAGACTGGAAACTCAGGACAGATGTGTATGTTAGTCTTGAGGTAGAATTACTTTGAGAAGCCTCAGTCTTTGCTCTGAAGGCCTCCAACTGATTGGCTAAGGACCACTCACATCATGGAGAGCAATTTGCTCTCCTTAAAGTCAACTGATTGTCAATGTTAATCACATCCAGGAATACCTTTATAGAGATATTTAGACTAGTGTTTGACCAAACAATTGGGTACCATAGCCTAACCAAGTGGACACATAAAGCTGACTATCACAGATCCTTACCTTATGGCGTGCCATGTGATAACATACATCACATTTAGCAATGGGGTTGACACAATTTCCTTTGTCAATATTTGGTTTGTGTAACTGGTAGAACTGAGGAGTTTAAAGGAAATGCATTTCAATTATATATAATTGAGCCTAAAACCTTTTCTAGTTGGCTAGATCATGTATATGTTATTATTACTTTATATTAAAGAAATTGATGTGATTTGGGTCAGTGAAACTGGAGAAAACAATGTTATGTATGGACAGAAGCATACCATTTGTGTGTGTCAGATCCAAGTTTGAATCTGAGTTATGCTCTATTTTGGATAAGCTGATCTCATCCTCAATTTCCTTGTCTGAAAAATGGATCTAATAATGTTGCTTTGTAGGGTTTTGGAAATATGTGAAGCACCTAGAACATGGAGTTTTTCAGAAAATATAGTCTAATATACAAAGATTGGTATCACTTCTTCTCTATTCCCTGTTTTCAGTTTGCTGAATAGAAGCACGTTTTCCCATCTGAGGATAACATTATAAAATTCCATAACTTTCTGTCGATTTATGATTACTAAACTCAGTCCAGGATGGTTTTTATAAATCCAACCTTATACTGAACCTAAAGCTTTTGTCTCCATCATCGGCTGCAACTGAGGGTGAAAAGGTTTTCAGGGGAGACTGGGTGTGGCTTGTTCTTTCACTTCTTGACATCCGTCTCCTGGACTTTGAGTGAAGGGCTATGATAAGCCAGTAATGGTCATAGGCATCTGTGGGGTGCTGACATGATGCAGAATTGCCCCTGGCTTTCCCCTGATGCGTGAGGCATCTGCAGACATGGTAGCACTTGTATGGAGCATATGGTTTTCCTGGAAAGGTATCCAGATGTCTTGGGCCTGTCTCCCACTTAAGATTACTTGTTTTTGAGGTATAATTGACATAAAACATTATATGAATTTCAGGTATACAGCATAGTAATTTCATATTTATATGCATTGCAAAATGATCACCAAAATAAGTCTACTTAATATCTTTTACTATGTGTCACAGAAATTTTTTCTTTGATGGGAACTTTTTTTAATTTATTTTTTTGTTTTTTTTTGTTTTTCCTACTGATTGATTGATGTAGTGTTCCATGATTCATTGTTTGCATATAACACCCAGTGCTCCATTCAATATGTGCCCGCTTTAATACCCATCACCAGGCTAACCCATCCCCCCACCCCCCTCCCCTCTAGAACCCTCAGTTTGTTTCTCAGAGTCCATAGTCTCTCATGGTTCATCTCCACCTCCGATTTCTCCCCCTTCATTTTTCCCTTCCTACTATCTTCTTCTTTTTTTAACATATAATGTATTATTTGTTTCAGAGGTACAGGTCTGTGATTCAACAGTCTTACACAATTCACAGCACTCACCATAGCACATACCCTCCTCAATGTCCATCACCCAGCCACCCCATCCCTCCCAGCCCCCACCACTCCAGCAACCCTCAGTTTGTTTCCTGAGATTAAGAATTCCTCATATCAGTGAGATAATATGATACATGTCTTTCTCTGACTTATTTCACTCAGCGTAATACCCTCCAGTTCCATCCACGTCATTGCAAATGGGAAGATTTCATTTTTTGATGGCTGCATAATATTATTCCATTGTATACACACACACACGCACACACACACACACACACATGCACACACACACACACACTGCATCTTCTTTATCCATTCATCTGTCGATGGGCATCTTGGCTTTTTCCATAGTTTGGCTATTGTGGACACTGCTGCTATAAACATTGGGGTGCATGTACCCCTTTGGATCACTGAATTTGTATCTTTGGGGTAAATACCCAGTAGTGCAATTGCTAGATCATACGGTAGCTCTATTTTCACCTTTTTGAGAAACCTCCATACTGTTTTCCAGAGTGGCTGCGTCAGCTTGCATTCCCACCAACAGTGTAGGAAGGTTCCTCTTCCTCCACATCCTCGCCAACATCTGTCATTTCCTGACTTGTTAATTTTAACCATTCTGACTGGTGTGAGGTGGTACCTCGTTGAGGTTTTGATTTGGATTTACCTGATGCCGAGCAATGTTAAACACTTTTTCATGTGTCTGTTGGTCATTTGGATGTCTTCTTTGGAAAAATGTCTGTTCATGTCTTCTGCCCATTTCTTGATTGGATCATTTGTTCTTTGGGTGTTGAGTTTAAGAAGTTTTTATAGATCTTGGATACTAGCCCTTTATCTGATATGTCCTTTGCAAATATCTTCTCCCATTCTGTTGGTTTTCTTTTGGTTTTGTTGACTGTTTCTTTTGCTGTGCAAAACCTTTTTATCTTGATGAAGTCCCAATAGTTCATTTTTGTCCTTGCTTCCCTTGCCTTTGGCAATGTTTCTAGGAAGAAGTTGCTGCAGCTGAGGTCGAAGAGGTTGCTGCCTGTGTTCTCCTTTAGGATTCTGATGGACTCCTATCTCACATTGAGGTCTTTCAACCATTTGGAGTCTATTTTTCTGTGTGGTGTAAGGAAATGGTGCAGTTTCATTCTTCTGCATGTGGCTGTCCAATTTTCCCAACACCATTTGTTGAAGAGACTGTCTGTTTTCTATTGGACATTCTTTCCTACTTTGTTGAAGATTCGTTGACCATAGAGTTGAGGGTCCATTTCTGGGCTCTATTCTGTTCCATTGATCTGTGTGTCTGTTTTTGTGCCAGTACCATACTGTCTTGAGGATGACAGCTTTGTAATAGAGCTGGAAGTCCGGAATTGTGATGCTGCCAGCTTTGCTTTTCTTTTTCAGCATTCCTCTGGTTATTCGGGGTCTTTTCTGGTTCCATAAAAATGTTAGGATTATTTATTCCATTTCTTTGAAAAAACTTGATGGTTTTTTGAGGGGGATTGCTTTGAATGCGTAGATTGCTCTAGGTAGCATTGACATTGTCACAATATTTGTTCTTCCAATCCATGAGCATGGAACGTTTTTCCATTTCTCTGTGTCTTCCTCAATTTCTTTCATGAGTATTTTATAGTTTTCTGAGTACAGATTCTTTACCTATTTGGTTAGATTTATTCCTAGGTATCTTACGGTTTTGGGTGTAATTGTAAATGGGATCGACTCCTTAATTTCTCTTTCTTCTGTCTTGTTGTTGGGGTATAGGAATGCCACTGAATTCTGTGCATTGATTTTATATCCTGCCACTTGATTGAATTCCTGTATGAGTTCTAGCAGTTTTGGGGTAGAGTCTTTTGGGTTTCCCACATAAAGTACCATATCATCTGCAAAGAGTGAGAGTTTGACTTCCTCTTTGCTGATTTGGATGCCTTTGATTTCTTTTTGTTGTCTGATGGCAGTGGCTAGGACTTCTAATACTATGTTGAATAGCAGTGGTGAGAGTGGACATCCCTGCCACGTTCCTGCCCTTAGGGGGAAAGCTCTCAGTTTTTCCCCATTGAGAATGATATTTGCTGTAGGTTTTACATGGATGGCTCTTATGATATTGAGGTATGTACCCTCTATCCCTATACTCTGAAGAGTTTTGATCAAGAAAGGATGCTGTACTTTGTCAAATGTTTTTTCTGCATCTATTGAGAGGATCATATGATTCTTGTTCTTTCTTTTATTAATGTATTGTATCACGTTGATAGATTTGCAGATGTTGAACCAACCTTGCAGCCCAGGGATAAATCCCACTTGGTCAGGGTGAATAATCCTTTTAATGTACTGTTGGATGCTATTAGCTAGTATTTTGGTGAGAATTTTTGCATCCATGTTCATCAAGGATATTGGTCTGTAATTCTCCTTTTTGATGGGGTCTTTGTCTGGTTTTGGGATCAAGATAATGGTGGCCTCACAAAATGAGTTTGGAGGTTTTCCTTCCATTTCTATTTTTGGGAACAGTTTCAGGAGAATAGATATTAATTCTTCTTTAAATGTTTGGTAGAATTCCCCTGGGAAGCCATCTGGCCCTGGGCTTTTGTTTGTTAGGAAATTTTTGATGACTGCTTCAATTTCCTTAGTGGTTATAGGTCTGTTCAGGTTTTCTATTTCTTCCTGGTTCAATTTTGGTAGTTGATACATCTCTAGGAATGCACCCATTTCTTCCAGGTTATCTAATTTGCTGGCATAGAGTTGCTCATAATATGTTCTTATAATTGTATTTCTTTGGTGTTGGTTGTGATCTCTCCTCTTTCACTCATGATTTTGTTGATTTGGGTCATTTCTCTTTTCTTTTGGATAAGTCTGGCCAGGGGTTATCAATCTTGTTAATTCTTTCAAAGAACCAGCTCCTAGTTTCATTGATCTGTTCTACTGTTCTTTTGGTTTCTAGTTCATTGATTTCTACTCTGATCTTTATTATTTCTCTTCTCCTGCTGGGTTTACACTTTATTTGCTGTTTTTTCTCTAGCTCCTTTAGGTGTAGGGTTAGGTTGTGTATTTGAGACCTTTCTTGTTTCTTGAGAAATGCTTGTATTGCTATATACTTTCCTCTTAGGACTGCCTTTGCTGCATCCCAAAGACTTTGAACAGTTGTGTTTTCATTTTCATTTGTTTCCATGAATTTTTTAAATGCTTCTTTAATTTCCTCGTTGACCCATTCATTCTTTAGTAGGATGCTCTTTAGCCTCCATGTATTTGAGTTCTTTCCGACTTTCCCCTTGTGATTAAGTTCTAGTTTCAAAGCATTGTGGTCTGAAAAAATGCAGGGAATAATCCCAAACTTTTGGTACCAGTTGAGACCTGATTTGTGACCTAGGATGTGATCAATTCTGGAGAATGTTCCATGGGCACTAGAGAAGAATGTGTATTCCGTTGCTTTGGGATGGAATGTTCTGAATGTCTGAAGTCCATTTGGTCCAGTGTGTCATTTAAAGTCTTTATTTCCTTGTGGAACTTTTGCTTAGATCATCTGTCCATTTTAGTCAGGGGGATGTGAAAGTCCCCCACTATTATTGTATTGTTATCAATGTGTTTCTTTGCTTTTGTTATTAATTGGCTTATATAATTGGCTGCTCCCATGTTAGGGGCATAGATATTTACAATTGTTAGATCTTCTTGTTGGATAGACCCTTTAAGGAGGATATAGTGTCCTTCCTCATCCCTTATTACAGTCTTTGTTTTAAAATCTAATTTGTCTGATCGAAGGATTGCCAACCTGGCTTTCTTTTGGTGTCCATTAGCATGATAAATGGTTTTTCACCCCTTCACTCTCAATGTGGGTCTAAAATGAGTCTCTTGCAGACAGCATATGGATGGGTCTTGTTTTTTAATCCAATCTGATAGCCCGTGTCTTTTGATTGGGGCATTTAGCCCATTTACATTCAGAGTAATTATTGAAAGGTATGAATTTAGTGCCATTGTATTGCCTGTAAGGTGACTGTTACTGTATATTGTCTGTGTTCTTCTCTGCTCTCTGCTGCTTTTAGGCTCTCTATTTGCTTAGAGGACCCCTTTCAATATTTCTGGTAGGGCTGCTTTTGTGTTTGCAAATTCCTTTAGTGTTTGTTTGTCCTGGAAGCTTTTTATCTCTCATTCTATTTTCAATGACAGCCTAGCTGGATATAGTATTCTTGGCTGCATATTTTTCTCGTTTAGTGCTCTGAAGATATCACGCCAAGCCTTCCTGGCTGCCAGGTCTCTGTGGATAGGTCTGTTGCCAATCTAATGTTTCTACCATAACAGGTTACATATCTCTTCTCCTGAGCTGCTTTCAAGATTTTCTCTTTGTCTCTGAGACTCAAAAGTTTTACTATTAGATGTCGGGGTCTTGACCTATTTTTATTGATTTTGAGAGGGGTTCTCTGTGCCACCTGGATTTTGATGCCTGTTTCCTTCCCCACATTAGGGAAGTTCTCTGCTATAATTTGCTCCAATATACCTTCTGCCCCTCTCTCTTTCTTCTTCTTCTGGGAATCCCAATTCTTCTAATGTTGTTTCATCGTATCATATCGCTTATCTCCTGATTTCTGCCCTCGTGATCCAGTAGTTGTTTATCTCTCTTTTTCTCAGCTTCTTTATTTTCCATCATTTGGTCTTCTATATCACTGATTCTTTCTTCTGCCTCATTTATCCTAGCAGTTAGTGCCCCCATTTTTGATTGCACCTCATTAATAGCCTTTTTAATTTCGATTTGGTTAGATTTTAGTTCTTTTATTTCTCCAGGAAGGGTTTCTCTAATAACTTCCATGCTTTTTCAAGCCCAGCTGGTATCTTTAAAATCATGATTTTGAACTCTAGGTCTGACGTACTAATGTCCGTGTTCAGTAGGTCCCTGGCTGACGGTACTACCTCTTGTTCTTTTTGTTGAGGTGATTTTTTTCATCTTGTCAGTTTTTCCAGAGGAGAAAAGATGAATGAGGAACAAAATGCTAACAGGTTAACAACGTTCCCAGAAAATATACTCTAAACAAATCAGAAAAGACCTGAAACGAGGGGAAAAGAAAGGGAAAGAAAGAAAAAAGAAAGAGAAAATAAAAAAGAAAAAGAAAAAGATAAAAACAAACAAAAATAGAACAAAACAAAGAAAACAGAATATGATCAAATATGATCAGGCTGGTGCATAGATCAGCATCACACTCTAGATTTTGGGTGTATTTTGGTCTGTTAGAAGAAAATGCCTCCTAAAATTTTAAAGGAAGAAAGACTTAAATATGTACAAAATAAGGGTTGATACGATGAAGGGATGGAATATGACTGTAAAGATTGAAAGTATAAAAAAATCTAAAATTGAACTGATAAGAAGGTGTTTCAAAAAAGAAAGAAGAGGATAAAAAAAAGAAAAAAAAAGGGGAGAGAATTTGATCATGCAGCACACTAGAACAAATCCGTATACTGGAGATTAGGATATATTTTGATATGCTAGAAGAAACTGTATCTCAAAATTTTAAAGAGAGAACAACTTATATATATATATATATGCCAAAAATAAGGGTAACTACTATGAAGGGATAGAGTATGACTTTAAAAAATGAAAAATAATTTTTTTTAAAAAGAGGGATTGATAAGATGTTGGTTGAGAAAGGGAAAAAGAAAAATCCAAATAAAAAAAAGACAGTTAAAAAAATTAGCTTTGAAAGACTAATGAATCATGGTAAAAAATCCATGAATTCTATGTGCAGTATTCCCCTAGCTTTGGAGTTTTCCCGTTCTCCTTGATCAGTAAACTTGGTCTTGGCTGGCTGTTCATGCTGATCTTCTGGGGGAGGGGCCTGTTGCCCTGGTTCCCAAATGTCTTTGCTGGAGGCGGAATTGCCCCGCCCTTGTCAGTCCGGGCTAAGCAAGCTGCTCGGGTTTGATCTCAGGAGCTTTTGTTCCCTGCAAGCTCTCGGCACAGCTTTGGAGGACGAGAGTGAAAATGGCGGCCTCCCAATCTCTGCCCAGGAGGAGCTGAGAACTCGGGGCCCCGCTCCTCAGTGCGCCTCCAGAGAAAAGCAGTCACTCCCGTCTCCCCGGTCTCCGGCCGCACTCCGTGCTCACCCGGCCTGTGACCGAGCATTTCCATCTCTGGCACCCGACCCCGTGTGGAGTCTCCAAACCCAGCAGATCCCTGTGGTGAGCTCCTGCGCCGCTCCCCCCGGGGGAGGAAAGGGAGTCTCCCCGGGTCTGTAGCCTGTTGGGTCCCTGCTGGAGGAGCAGTGGCCCGACTGTCACCGATCACAGTTTATGGCAACCCTGAGCTGAGCCCGCGCCTTGGCTCCGTCTCTGCAGCCGGCTTCCCCGCTCCGATACCTGGGAGCTCTGCTGCACTCAGGCGCCCCTGGTCTTTCTGTGACCCCAAGGGTCCTGAGTCCACACTGTCCCGCGAGGGTTCCACCCCCCGCTTAGCCACTGGAGTGATGTCCCTCAGCGGAGCCGACTTCTAAAAGTTCCGATTTTGTGCTCTGCAGCTCTAGCACTTGCCAGAAGCGGCCGACGGAGGCCCCCTCCCCCACCGTCTATCCTCCCGACTATTGCCTCGGATTCACTTCTCCGCACATCCTGCCTTCCAGTAAGTGCTCGCTTCTCTGTTCAGAGAGTTGTTGCTACTCTCTTCTTCGGTCTCCTGTTGAGTTCGTAGGTGTTCAGAATGGTTTGATCCCTATTCAGCTGAATTCCTGAGACCAGACGAAATCCAGGTCTCCTACTCCTCCGCCATTGTGCTCCCTTCCTCGCCAGTCTCTCTTTCTTGAAAACACACTCAACCTCTGAGGATGATTTGCTTAGAGCTCCACTGCTCACCATCTCTTGGCTTTTGGGGTGTGGTGGTTAGGGGAATCCCAGGATAAGGAGACAGTGATGTCTCTGATACTATGAGTGTTTTATTCCCTAAGACTGAAATGTTTAAAAACAGTGACTCACTCTTTTTCTCCTCTGCCCCTCCTCAGTCACCCATTACACATCCTGGGTTGTTGAGTTATCTAGTGGTGATCATTCCAGAAATATTTCTAGCCCATCTTTATATCTGGCCCCATTTGTTTATGGCTCTTTTCTGAATGCAGAATTACAGAGCAACTAGAAAAATTTCACGCTGCGTCGTACTACGGTAGCTATCATTTTCAGCAGCAGGAACAGTAGCTCCTTTGTTCGCACCAAATTGGTAGCCTTCTGTTTTTCTCCTTTATGACCATTGTATAAGATATAGTTTCTAGTTGGTGGCATATTGAGGCATAAATACTGTAACTTTCTCCTACATAGATTTCCAATAGGGACTCCTCTATAATCATTTTATGGTCTTAAAAATAGCTCCATACCTTTTTCAAGATCTTGTTTCCTCTTTCAGAGATAATTGTCAGTCTTCCTCAGGCTGAAAAAAATAACATTCAGAAAACAGAGTTACAACACATTCCCAAGGGCTGGCTTTTTATGGGGTGACTGTGGGAGAGGCCAACTAAGGCACTTCACCAGGGTTGTGTCATTTTTCTGCAAATCCTGGCCACATCTTCCTTTAAACTCCACCTTCCACTATACGCTGTTCACTTCCCAGTTCAACTAATTATCTTACATTAAACCCAAGAACCAAAAAAATCCTGTGTAGGCTAGAAGAACTCCATTCTTATGAGCTGAAGTCTCATGCTGTACTACCCTGGGGGTGCTGTTTTAATCATGGCCCATGCTATCCGGGCTTAGTTAAACGCAACTGTAGGTATCTCTTAATTAGTACCTTAAAAGAGCTGGCTGTGAAATCTTTTGAATAGGCCCGTGGTTAAGTCCACTAAGTTTTATCTACCTGAGGCCAACCAGAACATTAGGATGCCCTTCACAGGGTCATAATCACCCCTCCCTTCAACCCAACATTCCGTTAAACTGGAACCAGAGAAAGATTAGAGTTTCACTTAATCTAAACTGAATACCTCTTTGCTGATGTTTATCATTCATATAGAAGATGTCCTCTCTTCATCTTTCTCATGGATAACCCCAGAACAAAACTGGACTTGTCTAGGAGCATCAGGGAGAAATGTAGAGATTGCTGAAGATTCTGTTAAGTAAGACAGAGATGATGAGTTCCTGTGGCCCAGCACTGAGCTTTGAAGTAGGAAAATCCTTCTCTATACCACATTTGCTTAGTTTGTTTTTCTTTTTCTTTTCTTGTGCTCAGATTTCCTGGCCCTTGACTACTTATCTAACATCTCTTTCTCTTCACTCCTTCCCACAGGCTTCTCAGTTTCTCTGCTGGAGCCATTTCAATCTGCTCCAGATTCTTTATTTTGTGTTCTGGATCTGTTTCTTAAAACTGTTTTCAAGGGCTTCAAATGCTTTGGTTTGTGAGAATTTTGTTTGTACTCATTAAAGGAAAGACAGTCTGGTTGCTCGGATTCTCCTTCTTCTGAAGGCAATAGGTTATAACAAATGACAAATAATGTCTTCCTGTTCCATGTTAATATTCAAAGTAAAGGATTTATTATGTCTACTCAATGCAAGATAAAACAATTTATAATTTACCTTTTATTTGGATTATGTGCTGAAACCAATGCTAAATGGTGCCCTATATCCTATTAATTCCATTGATATTTTAGCATCCTTTGTAGACTGATACCTCCAGCAGATGCCCAGATGGCCAACCCACTAATATGTGTCTGGGTGACCCCAACTCTGAGTTCTACCAACTCCACATATACAATACTAAGAGCAAATAAAACATATACAATACTAAGAGCAAATAAAAAAATTTAAGCACTACAGAATTAATTTTTTTATTTTAATAAAATATATATGACATAAAATTTACAATTTTAAACAATTCTTGGTATAGTTCAGTGATATTAGATACATGCATAATGTGAAACCATCACCACCATCCATCTCTACAGATCTTTTCACCTTGCAAAATGGAAGCTCTATACATGTTAAACAATCACTTCTCATTTTCCCCTCTTCCTGCCCTGACAAGCACTATTCTGCTTCCTGTCTCTATGAGTTTAAGTACCTCATATATGTGGAATCACATAGTATTTATTCTTTTGTGAGTGGCTTATTTCTCATAGCATAATGTCCTCAAGTTTCATCTATGTTATAGCATGTGACAGAATTTCCTTCCTTTTTTATAAATACTATTCCATTGTATGTACACACCACATTTTTTTACCCATTCATCCAACCATGGTCACTTGGGTTGCTTCCGTGTTTTAGCTTTTGTGAATAATGCTGCTATGAACATGGGTGCACAAATAACTTTTTGAGTCCTTGCTGTCATTTCTTTCGGGTATATGCCCAGAAATGGAAATGCAGGGTGATATGGTAATTCTATTTTAATTTTTTGAGGAATTACCATACTGTTTTTTTGTTTGTTTGTAAGATTTTATTTATTTATTTGAGAGAGAGAGAGAGAGAGAAAGCACTAGCAGGGGGAGGGGCAGAGGGAGAGGGAGAAGCAGGGAGCCCCATGCGGGAAGTCCTATGAGCAGTGAGTCCGATGCAGGACTTGATTCCAGGATCCTGGGATCATGACCTGAGCCAAAGGCTCAGATGCTTAACTGACTGAGCCACCCAGGTGCCCACCATACCATTTTCCACAATTTGTTATTTTCTTTTCTTTTTTTAATAGTAGCTAACCTAATGAAAGTAGTATCTTGGAGCTTCGATTTGCATTTCACTAATGATTAGTGATATTGAGCATCTTTTCATGTGCTTGTTGGACATTTGTGTATCTTCTTTAGAGAAATATCTATTCAAAGCCTTTGCCCATTTTAAATAATATTTTATGTTTTCTGTTGTCTGGTTTTAAGAATTCTCTATATACTCTGGGTATATATTAGATATATAATTTTAAAATGTTTTCTACCATTCTGTGGGTTATGTTTTTATTCTATTGTTAATGTTTGTGGTGCACAATTTTTAGAAGTTTTTCGTGAAGTCCAATTTTCCTTTTTTTTTTTTAATTTGTTACCCGTGCCTTTGTTGTCATATTCAAGAACTCATTGCCAAATGCAAACATCATGAAGTTTTTGTTCTCTTTTTTTTCTTTCAATATTTTATGGTTTTAGGTCTTACATGTAGGTCTCACATCCATTTTAAATTAATTTCTTTGAATAGTGTTAGGTAAGAAACCAACTTCATTTTTTTGCATGTGGATATGCAGTTTTCCCAGAACCATTTGTTGAAAAAACTGCCCTTTCCCCATTGGTTCATCCTGGAACACTTATCAAAAAATCATTTGACCATATATATGATTTTTTTTTCTGGGCTCTCTATTCTATTCCTTTGGTTTATATGTCTGTCTTTTGTCAGTATTACATTGTTTTGATTACCATAGCTTTATAAAAAGTTTTGAAATCAGAAAGTGTGAGTCCTGCAGGTTTGTTCTTTCTCAAGATTGTTTTAGGTATTTGGGGACAATTGAGATTCCAGTTGAATTTCAGAATGGGTTTTTCTATTTCTGTAAACAACATCATTAGATTTTAATAGGGATTGCATTGAATCTGTAGATTACTTTGGATTGTATGGGCATTACAACAATATTAAATCTTCGAATTTGTGAATATGGGATGCTTTCTCATTTATTTGTATATTTTTTTCATTTCTTTCAGCAAAATTTTGAAGTTTTCATTACAATAGTGTTTCACCTACTTGGTTAATTTAATTACAAAGTATTTTATTCTTTTTGATGCTATTTAAAAGGGATTATTTTTGTAATTTCCTTTTCATATTGTTCAATTTTTGTGTATGGAAATGCCATTGATTTTTGTGTCGACTGGCTATCCTGCTACTTTGCTGAGTTTGGGAATGATTGTTAATAGTTCTTTAAATATTTAAATTCACCAGTGAAGTCATTGGATCCAGAGCTTTTTTGGTCAGGATAATTTTGATTATTGACTCAATCTTATTAGTTATAGGACTAGTCAGATTTTCTATTTCATCATGATTTATGCTTGATAGGTTTTATGTTTCTATGAATTCATCCATTTTATATGTTTTCTATTTTGTTTGTGTATAATTATCTATGGTACTCTTTATAATCTTTTTTGTTTCTTTAGAATTGGTAGTAAGGTCCCCACTCTCATTTCTGATTTTAGTAACTTAGGTCTTCTTTTTTTCCTAATCCATTTATCTAAAGTTTTATCAATTTTTTTGATCTTTTTGAAGAAATTTTGGGTTCATATGTTTCCTCTGTTGTTTTTCTATTCTCTATTTTATTTATGTCTGCTCTAATTTTTATTACTTCCTTTCTTCTGCCAGCTTTGGATTTAGTTTGTCCTTCTTTTTTCTAGTTCCTTAAGTTGTAAAGTTAGATTAAAATTTGAGATCTCTTTTTGTTTTTTTAATGTAAGCGTTTGTACCTATAAGTATATGTCTTAGCACCATTTTGCTGTGTCATAAATTTTGATATGCTGTATTTTCATTTTCATTCATCTCTAAGGATGTTCTAATTTCCCTTATGATTTTTCTGAATCACTAGTTTTTTAAGACTGTGTTTTTAAATTTCCATAAGTTTGTGATCTTTTCAGTTTTCCTCTGTTGATTTCTAACTTCATACCATTGTGATCAGAGAAGATAATTTGTATAATATCTATCTTTTGAAATATATTGAGACTAAATTTGTAGTCTAACATGTGCCTATCCTGGAAAATGTCTCATTTTTAATTCAGAAAAATGTGCATGCACTTGTTGGGTAGTCTGTATGTGTCTGTTACATCTAGTTAGTTTATCATGTTGCTTAGTCTTCTGTTCACTTCTGTCTGGTTGTTCTATACATTATGGAGCATGGGGTATGGAAATCTCTAACTATTACTATAGAGTTATCTATTTTCCCTTTCAATTCTATCAGTTTTTGCTTTATATATTTTGATGGTATGTCATTAGGTGCGTAAGTATTTATAATTGTTATATCTTCTTGCTGTATTGAACCTTTGTTAATATGTAATTCCTTCTAGGGATACCTGTGTGGCTCAGTTGGCCAAGAATCTGCCTTTGGCTCAGGTCATGATCCCAGGGTCCTGGGATCAAGTCCCACATTGAGCTTCTTGCTCAGTTGGAAGCCCACTTCTCCCTCTGCCTGCTGCTCCCCCTGCTTGTGGTCTCTCTCTCTCTGACAAGTAAATAATTAAAATCGTGAAAGCATGAAAAAAATCTTCAAGATGAGCACATTACACATTTGTAAAGGCTGAGGGAAATTGTTTTATTGTTTTTCCTAATGAGAAAAACAATTATAATTATTGATAATTTACTGTTCAATAATTATAAATGAAAGGAATTTTCATCTCAAAACTTACAATATAGAATATTATTAAAAAGAGAATAAAAAACACTCATAATATCAAAACCCAGAGATACTAAGCATTAATGTGGGGTATGTGTTGTATCTTCAAAATTGTTTCTATACATACCTTTTTATGAAGATTGGATGTAATTATATTCAGTGTTTTGAAAGTATTTTTTGCTCATAACAATATGTCATGGGAATTTTGTAGTATCAATAAATAAAAATATCAAATTATCATTTTAATAATGGCATAGCATTTTTATATAGATATTAATTGATTAGACAATGTATGTGTGTGTGGGCATGTGTGTATGTGTGTGTGTGTACAAAGGGAGAGACAGAATTTACTCCCTCTTTTTTAAGGGTTTCTATAAACAAGTCTATATATAGAGAGAAAGAGTCATATATATATATATATTCATTTCTTTATCTCTTGTAACCTTTTTTGATTTAAACTCTATTTGTCTAATATTAGTATAGCCATTCCTGCTTTCTATTGGTTATTATTTACATGGAATATGTTTTTCTATCCTTTAAAGTTCAAGCTACTTGTGTCTTTGGATCTAAAGTAATTGTCTTATAGATAGTATAGACTTGGATCATGTGTTTTTACCCATTCGGCCAATCTTTGTCTTTTAACTGGAGATTTTAGTCCATTTATATTTACCGTAATTACTGACAAGGAATTATTAATTTCTGGTGTTTTTTTTAAATTTCCTTTCTATATGCCTTATAGCTTTCTCTCTCTCATTTCCTGTCTTCTTTGTGTTTAGTTGATTATTTTGTAGTGAACTATTTGAATTCCTTTCTCATTTCCTTTTGTGTATATTCTATGGCTATTTTCTTTTTGGTTACCATGGGACTTACATTTAATATTCTAAAGTTATAATACTCATTTGAATTTATCCCAGCTTAACTTCAATAACATACAAATATTCTACCATTTATAGTTTCATTCTTATTCATTTTGTTTGTCGGTATCACAAAATTAAATCTTTATACATTCTGTGCCCCCAAATTTAAGCTAGTAACTCTTTTAAATGCATTAGTCTCTTAAATTATGCAGAAAACAAGACTTAGAGTTAAAACCAAAGTTATAATAATACTAACTTTCAGATTGATTGTTTTTTAAAAATATATTAGTCTTTTAAATCATGTAGAAAACAAAAAATGTACTTATAAACTGTTACGATAGTGTTAGCTTTTATAATTGTCCATGTATTTACCTTTACTTCATATCTCCATATGCCTTCAAGGTAATGTGTAGTGGTGTTTTATATCACCTTTTAGGACTCACTTGAGTATTTCTTGAAGGGAAGGTCTAATGGTAACTAATTCACTAAGCTTTTGTTTATCTGTGAATATCCTAATTTCTCCCTCACTTTGAAGGACAGTTATGCCAGATATAAGATTTGTTGCTGACAGCTGCTTCTCCTTCTCCTCCTCCTGCCCCAGACCCTCCCCCTCCTCCTCCTCTCCTCTCCCTCCTTGGTCCACTCTTGGTCCACTGCCCTGTGGTCTCCAATGTTTGTGATGAGAAATCTGCTTATTTTCTTTTTAAGAATCTCTTGTGTGTGGTGATTCACTTTTCTTTTGTTGCTTTCCAGACCCTCTCTTTGTCTTTGTCCTTTTAAAGTTTAAAGTTTAATTATAATGTGTCTTTGTATGGGTCTCTTTGGGTTTATCCTACTTAGGATTTGTCAGCCTTCTTGGATGTTTATACTCATGTCTTTCATCACATTTAGAATGTTTTCAGCCATTATTTCCTAAAATACTCTTTCTTCTCCTTTCTCTCTCTCTTCCTCTTCTGGGACTTCCACAATGCATATATTGGTCCATTTGATTGTGTTCCATAGGTTCCTTAGGTTGTGTTTATTTTCCTCAATCTTTTTTGTTTTTTCCTTTCTGTTCCTACTTGAAAATTTTCATTGATGTATCTTGAGGCTTGCTGACTATTTCTCCTGCCTGTTCCAATCTGCCTTTGAATTCCTCTAGTAAATTTTTCATTTTACTTATTTTATTTTTCAATTCCAAAATTTCTTTTTGGTTTCTTTTTAGGTTTTTCATGTCTTTATTGACATTTCCATCTTGTTTTACATTATTTTCTCGACTTTATCAACATTTTCCTTTAGTCCCTTGAGCATCTTTAAGAACTTGTTTTTGCCTTTGTCTACTGTATCTCCCTTAAGGTCTTTTTCAGGGAAAGTTTCTGTTCGTTTATATTTCTTCTTTGAATGGGTTGTACTTCCTTGTTTCTTTGTATGCCTTGTGTTTGTTGTTGTTGAAAATTGGAAATTTTATTTAATAATGTGGTAACTCTGGAAATCAGATTTCCTCCTTCCCCAGGTGCTTTTGGTTCTGATTACTATTATTATTATTATTATTTTATTGTTGTAGGCTGTTTCTGTGCCAGGAGTCAGCCTGAGGTGTAAGCTTAAGGTCTTCTCAGATCTTTACTGGGCCTTTGCCTGAGCATGCATAGCCACTTTATATTTCCCCCACATATGCAGTTGTTTTTGAATGTTCTAGTTTTTAGTGTCTTTTTCTACAGAAAGGGGAAAAAAAGGAAAAATAAAAAGGGGTAAGGAGGGTGCCAATCCATTAAATCCATGTCTGCAACTCCGTGATCAGAAGCAGCAATCATCAATGAGAAAACAGATGCTCAATATTTGAAAGACAAGTTCCTTTTCACCCACCCTTGCTCCTGCTTCAGGAAAACATGCAAGGCTGCCTGCCATATGGTTGGAGTGGGGAATGGGTAGGTGCTAATGTGGTAAGAGCTAAAAGTGTCAGAAATTTACCAGAATTTACTGTCTCAGCCTTCCCTTGGCAATTGTAAGCCTCCAACAGACCAGAGTTCCAAAATGGTTACATCAGAATGATTCTGTCTTTGCAATTCTTACCTGGGTCAGGAGATAGATTCCTGGTGTTTCCTACTCTGCTACTTTTCCAGAACTCTGGACACTACAGAATTTTTATAGCAATTTGCAGGAATGAATGAGATTTGCTTTGAGCCTTGTTATTTTCCACATTTATTTGGTTCTTAGCTTTAATTTTATATCACTTAAGTCCTAAAGTTCTACTCAGATTTTCTGAAATAATTTAAATTTCTTGTTTGGACCCCAAACAATCCCCTAAGACATTCAGTATAGAACAGTAGTGAAGTCCAATAGTGGTGAAGTCCACAAGGCCAGAAATCCTGGATTGGAATCATAGGCCAGCCACTTGCTAACTTTGGCATCTTAACAGATTCATCTGGCATCTCAGAATATCCTTCTTATCAATGAAACTGGGTTAGCTTAGATAAATTCATTGTGAAGATTAAACCCAAAAATCAGTTAAATTGTTTTAGCACAGTGTAAGAAACATGGCAAACTTTAATGCCTGTTATTCATTTTTGAAAGGTTTTATTTATTCATTTCTGGGGGGGAGGGGCAAAAGGAGAAGGAGAGAATCTCCAGTAGACTCTGCACTGAGCACAGAGCCTGACACCAGGCTCAATCTCACAACCTGAGATAATGACCCTCGCGGAAATCAAGAGTCAGATGCCCAACCTACTGAGCCGCCTAGGTATCTCTGCTTTTTATTCTTCATTATGATTTTTATCAGTTTTATTATTTTAATTATAATATCTGACTATTTTCATTTTCAACAAGTACCTAAACTTTTTACACATTGTTTTTCAGACCCTTACCTGGCGTCAGCCTTGCTGGAATGCCATATGAGGGTTTATCCCCTTCCCTGGTGATGAGCACATTCAACAGTTACCTCCTAACATATGATCAAATGAGCACTATCAGTTAGAATTCCCTGCTCAGAAAGCTCTCATCAAGTACCATTTTACATTAAATATTGAAGACTTTATAATCTTTAAAGCACTCCTGCTGCATGCTGTATATATGTTTTAGGCACACTTTCTCATTTAATATACACAAATTATTCAAAGTAAGATTTTTAAAACTTTTATAGATAAATTAATTTCAGTAGCATTAATTAGCATATCTACAGGTTGTGGAATTAACATTGAAACTTATTGTTTATAGCTCCATAGACATAGTGCTTTATATGGTGTCATGAAGTATGATGAATGAGGCCTGAAGCCCAGGGAGGTGAGGCAGGGGCTGCAATATGCTTCTTTGTAAAGCCCTGGGAAGGAGCCGTGGACAATGAAATAACTTGTCCAGCCCTTCATGTAGAAAATGTAGGATTTCTTAAAGAGATGGGAATCTCATAAAATTTCAAATAGTAACAAATATGTAAGTAATACAGAGCAGTTCTTAAGGGTATAAACTAAATGGATATTAGTCCATCGTGTATTAGCTGATTTGATCTTAGAACATCATTTAGACTTTCAGAAACTCAGTGCCTTATCTGTAAAATTAAGTTAATGGTACCTATCTCATAAGAATATTTTGATAATTAAGTAAGTTAATGCATGTAAATCATTTAGTAGAGAATCTGACACACAGTAAACACCCAAGCGATTATTATTTGGCTCCTATTAATTCGACAGACAAATATTAAGTATATAATAATGTGTCTGATACTTGACTGCCACTGTCATTTTGAACTTAATCCTTTAAGAGCAAATATTTTATATTTTTATTTTATTAAATATTAATGCTTTTGTCCTAAGAGTCCTTTAGAAATCATTTTATTTCTCTTTGTGATTGGAAAGTATGCTTATCTCAGATATGAATTTGTTAATTTTGGCCCTATTCCAGAAAGTGAGGATCTTCGAGCAATAGGGTATTTGAAATTCTTCTTGTTCTACCCATGTGTATATACATGCAATTTCCGAATAAATAGTCTTTGCTTGTTCTCACTTGAGTGCATGAGTTTGCTAGGGCTGCTGTAACAAAGTGCTATAAACTGAGTGGCTTAAACAATGGGATGTATTGCCTCATAGTTCTGGAGGCTAGAAGTTGGAGATCAAGATATTGATATGGCCATGTTCCCTTTTATAGGCCTAAGGAAGGATCTATTCCAGACTTCTCTCCAAGCTCTCTGGTGGTTTGTTGGCAATCTTTGGTGTTCCTCAGCTTGTAGGCATATCATCCTGATCTCTATTTTCATGTTTACATGGCATTCTCCGATGTGCATAGCTATGTCTAAATTTTCCCTTTTTATAGAGACACCAGTCCTATTGAATTAAAGACCCATCCTACCCTGGTATGACCTCATCTTAACTAATTACATCTATAATAACCTTATTCCCAAATGAGTTCATATTCTGTGGTATTTGGGGTTTAGAACTTCAATATATGAATTTGGGAGGATAATATTCAACCCATACAGGCAATTTTCTTTTATTTCATATACAGACACCTGTACATGTACATACACACACGCACATATTCATATCCTTACCATTACGTTATAGTCTGCTAGACTAAGTTCCCTAAAAGTGATGTTCTGCCTTACTCAGGAATGACCACAGCTGCAATTTACCAGTACCTAGTGGTGTATCTAGCAAATAGTTCCAGTGTAGTGAATGTTGTTGTGAGTAAACAAAAAGCTCGAGAGGATGGGAGGTATGAAGAATAGATATGAATAGATCCAAGTATTATAGAGAAGTCTATAGAGAATAAACAATAGCACCTGTGTAGTTTGGGCAATTGTACCTAAGGATGACAGTTTTTCCCCACTTGTTCATGACTGGTAGGGTGGACCCTAATAAGCACATGCACATAAAATATAAGAAAGATTTCAGGGAGGATCCCTATGCCCCAGATCCTCTCTCCTGTTCTGTGCTAAGTCCATATTAGCATGGAAGGATTTGAAGCAGCCTTCTGACAGTTAACCAGTTAGGTTCAGTCCATTTTGGAACCAACTGATGATCAGGTCAGCTATGTGATGGTGCAGCCAAGGAAGCGTGGCTGTCTGAAGACACCTTCAACCATAGGTGTCTCATTTTATCCTCCCTGACCACACAACTGCAATTGTAGGCTTAGTCTAGGCTTTTAGTCTTGTTCTGTATTTGGGAATTATGTTATATCAGGAATTCTTAACCCTCTCTTTAAAAGTCAAAGATTCATTTACAAATGATTTGCAAGGCATTTCATTTTCAAGTATGTCATATTTGCAATGTTGTAGCACAACCTAGTTGGGCCAGTTATATTTAACATTTTGTATGTTCATTTTCTCAGCTTTAAAATGTCAGGAGGTGACTGAACAAACTTGGCATTATTCTGGTTCAACACTTCCATGTGCTTAGGGCAATCAACTACAGCAAATGTGCCTTGGGATTCAAGCCAAGAACTTACCACACCTTTCATCAACAAACTTTATACTTACACTACTATTTTAAATGATCAAATATTTGTAATGATTTCTGGTTTAATCAACCCTCATACAGACTATAAAGAGTTATGATAAGGAAGAGAAATACAATAACAGCTGAATACCCTCATTGTATTCTGGCCATTTGGTATGCCTTTTCGTATACATTATTTTATTTTATCCATTAAAACAACCAGGCAAAATAAGTGCTGTTTGACCTCAGTTCACAGAGCAAGAAACTGTGTCAGGACAAATTATTGACCCATGGCAGAGATGGGGATTAAAATCCATAACTAAAGCCATTTAAACTTCTTGTGTTATATCATACTTAGGAGTCTTTTTTGTTCTGAGTTTGGATCTATCATATGGTGTATATTGTTAAACCCGGGTTATATGTAAGTGAACTGATATAATTTTAGAGCACATTTTAATAAGGTACTACAGCCAAGAACATATTTTCTCCTAATTAATATAAGAACGATTCTGTGTCTATTGCTAACAGCACTAAATATAACATAGCTTTTACTGTATCAAGGTAAAATGATTTTGAAAGAATTGTCTTCAAAGTCCTCAAACAAAGAAAATGATTTGTTTTCATTCTAACAGACAATGCTGAAATCAGGCCTATTAACAAGAACAAAAAACTAATAGCAGAGTTTTAGTAAACAATATACTCCTTAGAATGTGTTTATGAGAATAGATGTGTGTAGAGAGGATAAAGCAACCTGGTTTCATATCTGACATGATGCAAATATGTTATTCTCAACTTGGGTACTTGGATCCAGTTCTTGAGAAGAATTTATTTCTCTTTTTTTGGGTTACATAAAAGCAAAGGACCTTGATTTCTGCCTGTTTTAAACAAAGAGAAATGGAGGAGGCAGATTGTCAAGAGGGAAAGTTGTTGGAGGAGATGGTACTTGACAGTGAGAGGCTGACCAGGACAAGCAGATACTACACCCACATGAGGCCATCATGGAGAAGGAACCGTAAGCTCAGTTCTAAGTGGCTCGTTTTCCATGTGTATAAAAAAATAAAATAAAAATTTGTCATGTTGTCAGGGATTGCCTGGCTTCTGAACATTGGGAATAAGTTAGGCTGGGAAGGAACCCACTGAGTGCCCTTGAGGTCTCTGCTGACTGGAGTGCTTCTGGGACACAGTCCGCCCTTCTGGCTGAGGCCATAAGTCCTTCAGCTGAGTCATCTGCCTCCTCCTCCCTTGAGCTCTGACCTCTGTGGTTCTCACCTTTATATGTGGTTGTCAAAGTAATGAGGTCAGGGCCAGTAGGATGTGTAATCTGGGTTACCCCCTTTCCAAGTTATATGAGTTTGTGTAAGTCAGTTAACACCACTAAATTTAGTTTCCACATCAGTAAAAGGCATAATAACAGTGACCAACTCGTATTATTAATTGACTCAGTACATTAAAATTCTTACAAGGTTCATTGATTGCAGTTGTTAAATGAAAGATATTTCTGGGGTACCTGTCTGGCTCAGTTGGTTAAGCATCCAACTCTTGGTTTTGGCTCAGGTCATGATCTCAGGGTCCTGGGATCAAACCCCACGTTGGGCTCCATGCTTAGCAGGGAGTCTGCTTGAGTTTCCTCTCTCCCTCTCACTCTTCTCCTCTCAAATAATAAATAAATAAATCTTTAAAAAAATAGATATTTCTTTTTTTCTTTTTTTATCTTTTTTTTTAAAGATTTTATTTATTCATGAGAGACAGAGAGAGAGACAGAGAAAGAGAGGCAGAGGGAGAAGCAGGCTCCCAGGGAGCAGGGAGCCCGATGCGGGACTCGATCCCAGGACCCTGGGATCATGACCTGAGCCAAAGGCAGACGCTTAACCATCTGAGCCACCCAGGAGCCCTAAAAAACTAGGTATTTCTGACGATGATATAATGTCTGCCATAGTTCAACTGCAGGGTGAAACCTTCAGGTGGGTGATGAGCAGCTGGGGAAAATCACATAACCATCATCAATAGCTTCACTTTAAAGCCGTAGTATAAGTCAAAACGGGCAATGACTTCCTAGAAGAATCATCTTTCATTTCCAGGAAATACTGTATAACACCTATCTTCATAAGAATGCCATACCATTCCTTCTATCCCAGTCTCAAGTATGATGTTCAAATGGCACTGAAAGGGAAAAAAATGACAAAAACAAACTACCTCATTTTCCTCTAACCAACCAGTAGTCTCACGTCTACTCATCTTTACTTTCTTAATCCCCATGCAGAGAAGGAATTGTCTCTTTCTCTATCAAAGGTCAGTTCCCCCACATCTAGGGCCTGTGTCTCATCCCTTCTTGCTGTGCTTGGTTATCCTTTTTCTCCTGAAATATAAGCATCCATCTTTATGCTGAATCATTTTCATTAACACATAGATATGTCCTGGTACATTCTATATTTAAAATAAAAAAAGAAACACATAATTCTCTTTTCCCCTCTCTTTCTCATTTGGTTACTCCTGTGTTTGTCTGCTTCAAATTCACAGAAATAGTCTCAAAAGTGGTTTATCTTCACACTTTCCAATTCCTGCTAAACCCTATTTGGTGGACACAGCAATTCTTCCAAAGTAAAATAAGATCAATATCACTGTCCTATTCTATGTCTACATGAAATCTAGGTATCAGGGCCCCAACTTAAAAGTATAAGTTGTAAAGAACATGAAAACTGAGGTTCATCTGGATAAGTCTGAAGAGTCTGTGGGAAAAGCCTCTAAGACCTCACAGCAAGGAGACATTTGGTTTCTGGGCTAGGTTCCAGATCTATCTTGAAGGTAAGGACAATTCTGTGTTCAGTAGAGGAAATTCAACTCAGACTGTCTCAAAAAAAGTGCTCCTAGCACAGAACCTAGCACAGTGTCTGGTTCATAGAAGATGTGCAATAAACAATAGATAGTAATTAATCTTCCCTTGTAATTATGCTCAGTTCTAACCATTGGGCACCCTAGGGAATCCTCACCCCAAATGAGCTATTTTGGTGACTGAGATCCAAGACTTTCTCATAGTAAATTTTAAAACCTAACTCTACCACATTATTATTACTGACTTTTGTAGAACTCAGGAGTGGTTGGCCCTATGAGATTGTGAGTTTTGTAATTATTTATTGAATTCCCAAAATACTGAATTATGGTACTAGGTATTCTTAGTTATGATTTAACAATTAAAACTACTCCAACTTTATGGAAGTTTATTTGTCTTAATATTTGGACTCAGAAATGGAGGCCCCGAAAGCTTAATGGCTTATCCCATATTGTATATTTACTAATAGATTCTATATCCTGAGTTCTTCCTACCTTCCAGGTAATAAGGAAGCAGTGAGTTAGCCTTAAAATAATGATGTTTTTTGAGTGTCACAGGATGTAATAATGTTTTTCTCATTGTATTCAAGTTTGTTTCTCTTTTTATATTCAAATGCACTCTAATTTTGAATTATATTAAAGGACTCACCTATGGAAACCCAAGGCATCTTGTTGACCTTCCTAACTACTTCCTACTTTATTGGAAGAAGAAAGAGAGGTAAAAAGTAATAGAAAAAGATAATTTAGTGACCTCTGGACAATTCTGGGATATTGAAACATGGGATCTGTGATCAGAACAAAATACAATGTATGGACAATTTCATAGAAAGTGACTTCTGAAAACTCAGATTCTATGAAACCAAACCTTTCTTCCATTATGTTAAATGACCTCACTTTAAATTTCTCCTTGTAGTCCTTGTATTACTTGAAATGGAGGAAATCATTCTAAGGTAACTTCAAATGCTTTTAAATTAATTATCCTTTATGTATTTAGCAGGATCTTTCTCAATGGTAGGAGCAGGAATGCCCTATCCGAGTGAGGTTGTGGTAAACGGGGCCTGCTCATTTGACATTTCTGATAGGAGAGGCTGGAGGTAGGATTGTTATCAGAGCAGGTGCTGCTGTTATAAAGTGGGATCCAAGAGCAGAGAAAGATGACTGTCTGGCCAGTATATGTGGTGGTACTATTACTAGGCCCTGAAAACAAGAGTCACAAGACCACCTCACTGCATCATTTGCATAAAAGTGAAACTGTAGAAGGAGGTGGGGGATTGGAAGGCCTGACATAAACTGTTTCTAAAATTAAGAATACTTGCATTATAATGGACCTTCTTTGGACTGTATTTAAACTCATCCTTTAGTTGATGTCTACCCCATTCTCTGCATGTGCTAAGTCTGACGTCCTTCTCTGATAACTTGGGAAGCTTTCTACAATGTGTGGGGTGTCTGTCCTGGAAATCCAGGACAGTCCACGCCCACTTCCATAAACCAGCATGAAAACTGAAGCTCAGAGAATTGAGCTGAGAGGCTCAGAGCATCCTCACCCATTTTATCAGTTCCTAGGGTTACCATAAAAATAATGCCACAAACATGGTGGCTTAAAATAAAAGGAACTTATTCTCTCAAGTTTGGGAGGTTAGAAGTCTAAGATCAAGACATGGGCAGGGCCACATTTGCTCCAGAGCTCTGTGATCATTCCTTGTCCCTTCTAGCTTCTGGTGGATCCTGACATTCTATGGCTTTTGGCAGTGTATGTCCAATTTCTGTCTCCATCTTCCTGCAACCTTGTTTTTGTGTCTACTCTACTTTTTATAAGGATACTATTCATTGGATTTAGGAGCCACTCTAAATCTAAGATGATTTCATCTCAAGATACTTAACTAACTACATCTGCAAAGACCCTATTTGCAGATAACGTCACGTTCTGAGGTTCTGGGTAAACATGCATTTGGAGAAAACTATTTAACCCTCTACCTCCATCAATGACACTGGCAAATTCTAACTTGTAGGATCTTTACCATGACTGAAAATCTTCCATGTAAAATGTTTGATAGATCTTAAGTGGTTATTATAATTCTTTGTTTTTAGTAATACCACTATAATTATTGTCATTCATGACCAAGATTGGCCATTTTCTTAAATATATGTTTAATGCCTACTCTATTTTGGGGATTGAATATATAAGTAAGCTGCAATGTACAAACAGAAATGATTATTTTCCTATCTAGTAGCCTGCTCCGCTTACATGTGGATTTTTTTTAAGATTTTATTTATTTATCTGAGAGAGAGAGATCACGAGCAGGGGGGGAGGGGTGGAGGGAGAAGCAGACTCCCCGCTGAGCCAGGAGCCTGATGCAGGGCTTGATCCCAAGACCCTGGGATCATGACCTGAGCTGAAGGCAGATGCTTAACCGATTGAGCCACACAGGCACACATATGTGGATTGTTTTTGATGAAAATGGTACAGAACTGTAAATGTATTTTCCTTATGATTTTCTGAATAACATTTTCTTTTCTCTAGCTTCCTTTACTCTAAGAATATAGTATAATATAACATACAAAATATGTTTTATGTTATTGGTAAAGCTTCTGGTTAACAGTAGTCTATTAATAGTTGAGTTTTGGGAGAGTCAAAAGTTATACACAGATTTTCAACTTGTGTGTGGGATTGGTGCCCCTAACCCCTGCATTGTTCAAGAGTCAGCTGTATACAGGTCAATGAACTATACATATTTAACAAAATAGTACAAGAAATCTAATATGTTACATAATATGTTTACATGATGAGGGTTATAGGGATTTTGCTTCTTTCCCCCTTTTCTGATTAATTTAAAGATCACATGTTTGCTTATGAAAAAAACTATTAAAACTTTCAACTGGTGATGAGGAGAAGTGAAAATGATCCTTAAAGACCTGAAAACTGTGAATCCTGGTTCTGCAGTTGAGAAACACTCATATGGGAACACTTTGTCAATTGCCAGGACACAAAGACAGACAAGAGAAATTTCTAGCTCTCTGGGTGCTGTATTCTCTGACAGCACCTGCCTTCATAAGCAAGATTGATTCTGGCTCTCGGGCAGTCATTATCACACTGTCCAACATCGAAAAGCCCTTCCTCCCTGCTCTGCCCCCAGCACCACATTGATTCTGATCATCCCTGGGTAGTCTTGGGCTCTTCCCAGCCTCTGCTCAGCCTCTATGACCCTTCCAACTCCACTTTGATTCCATAGGCCACATTAAGTCCAAATTAAGGAATTCCTTTAGGCAGAACTTTTTCAAAGAGTTGAAGCCAAAATAAAAGTCAATGAATTCTGGGGGGCAGAGCAAGATAGCAGAGGAGTGGGAGAACTAGATTTCGTCTGGTCCCAGGAATTCAGCTGGATAGGGATCAAACCATTCTGAACACCTACGAACTCAACAGGAGATCGAAGAAAAGAATAGCAACAACTCTCTGAACAGAAAAGCGACCACTTTCTGGAAGGTAGGATGTGCAGAGAAGTGAATCCGAGGTGATATTTGGGAGGATAGATGGCGGGGGAGGGAGGCCTCCGTCCGCCACTTCTGGCAAGTGATAGAGCAGCTGAGCAGAAAATCGGAACTTTTAGAAGTCGTCTCCACTGAGGGACGTTGTCGCTCCAGTGGCTAAGTGAGGGGTGGAACCCTCGCAGGACAGTGTGGTCTCAGGACCCTCAGGGTCACAGAAAGACTGGGGGTGCCTGAGTGCTGCAATCTACACATTCAATGCAATCCCCATCAAAATACCATCCACTTTTTTTCAAAGAAATGGAACAAATAATCCTAAAATTTGTATGGAACCAGAAAGACCCCGAATAGCCAGAAGAATGTTGAAAAAGAAAAGCAGAGCTGGCGGCATCACAATTCCGGACTTCCAGCTCTATTACAAAGCTGTCATCCTCAAGACAGTACGGTACTGGCACAAAAACAGACACATAGATCAATGGAACAGAATAGAGAGCCCAGAAATGGACCCTCAACTCTGTGGTCAACGAATCTTCAACAAAGCAGGAAAGAATGTCCAGTGGAAAAAAGACAGTCTCTTCAACAAATGGTGTTGGGAAAATTGGACAGCCACATGCAGAAGAATGAAACTGGACCATTTTCTCACACCACACACAAAAATAGACTCCAAGTGGTTGAAAGACCTCAGTGTGAGACAGGAGTCCATCCAAATCCTAAAGGAGAAGAGAGGCAGCAACCTCTTCGACCTCATCTGCAACAACTTCTTCCTAGAAACATTGCCAAAGGTAAGGGAAGTAAGGGCAAAAATGAACTTTTGGGACCTCATCAAGATAAAAAGGTTTTGCACAGCAAAAGAAACAGTCCACAAAACCAAAAGAGAACCGACAGAATGGGAGAAGATATTTGCAAATGACATACCAGTTAAAGGGCTAGTATCTAAAATCTATAAAGAACTTCTTAAACTCAACACCCAAAGAACAAATGATCCAACCAAGAAATGGGCAGAAGACATGAACAGACATTTTTCCAAAGAAGACATCCAAATGGCCAACAGACACATGAAAAAGTATTCAGCATCACTTGGCATCAGGGAAATCCAAATCAAAACCTCAATGAGATACCACCTCACACCAGTCAGAATGGCTAAAATTAACAAGTCAGGAAATGACAGATGTTGGCAGGGATGTGGAGAAAGGGGAACCCTCTTAAACTGTTGGTGGGAATGCAAGTTGGTGCAGCCACTCTGGAAAACAGTATGGAAGTTCCTCAAAAAGTTGAAAATAGAGCTACCATATGATCCAGCAATTGCACTACTGGGTATTTACCCCAAAGATACAAATGTAGGGATCTGAAGGGGTACGTCCACCCTGATGTTTATAGCAACAGTGTCCAAAATAGCCAAGCTTTGGAAAGAACCAAGGCGTCCATTGACAGATGAATGGATAAAGAAGATGTAGTATATATATATACAATGGAATATTATTCAGCCATCAAAAGGATTCAAATCTTGCCATTTGCTACGGCGTGGATGGAACTGGATTGTGTTATGCTGAGTGAAATAAGTCAATCAGAGAAAGACATGTATCATATGACCTCACTGATATGAGGAATTCTTAATCTTAGGAAACAAACCGAGGGTTGTTGGTGTGGTGGGTGGTGGGAACGATGGGGCATCTGGGTGATAGACATGGGGAGGTTATGTACTATGTTGAGTGCTGTGAATTGTGCAAGGCTGTTGAATCACAGACCTGTACCTCTGAAACAAATAATACATTATATGTTAAAAAAAAAAAGGAAAAAGAGAAGATAGTAGGAAGGGAAAAATGAAGAGCGGGAAATCGGAGGGGGAGATGAACCATGAGAGACGATGGACTCTGAAAAACAAACTGAGGGTTTTAGAGGGGAAGGGGGTAGGAGGATGGGTTAGTCGGGTGATGGGTATTAAAGAGGGTGTGTTCTGCATGGAGCACTGGGTGTTATACGCAAATAATGAATCATGGAACACTACATGAAAAACAAATGATGTAATATATGGTGATTAACATAACATAAAAAAAAGTCAATGAATTCCAACAAAGACAAAAGACCTCTGGATAGATGTTTTGCTCTTTTTATTCATTGAGCTCATGCAGTTTTTATTTTCCCTTTGTAAAACTCCTTGTTCCACCACTGTTTCCAAAATTAATTTTGACCTTCTTGCAACATTTTAATTTCACATGCCCCAGTAGATTCTCTTTGTCCTGATACTTATTCTATATACTCATTATTCTTTTTAGAAAATGGCATTATCTTGCTCAACATAAGTGTTCATTACATGCCTAATTACACTGAGAACTGCCCATTGAGACAGGAGCCTGGTGCAGAGGAAACCGTCTTGTCTGCGTGGGGGCAGACCTAGGTTTAAGAGTGACCCTGCTGTTATTAGCTTTGTCACTCCAGGATAGGGCTGATCCATGCTGGATTTCTGCCCTCACCAGAAGCTCAGCCAGTCACCCACCTGTCTGAGTCATGTCTTCACATGTCCATAAGATGAGGGGATAGTGACTTTTAGGGTTTTGTGAAGATTTGGAGATGGTATCACCAGAGAAAATGGAAAATGCTTACTCAGAATATATAATGAGTGGTTGCTATTATTATTAACGATAACATCTCATGACATTTACTAGAAATAAAGTACTCCTCTTTATTCAGAATCATTCATGTGCTCTACAAGAAAGTTCGAGACTGGAAGAGGAGGTGGCTTTTCTCCACCTTCAGGAACAAAATCCAAACTCCTTCCCATTCTTAATAGGACACTGTGCAATCTGGTCCCATGCCAGCTCTCTGACCTCATTCTTCATCCTCATGGATTACACTTCTGCCTCACTGGCCTACATACTGTTGTGGACACATGGCAAACCCTTCCACATGTCACTGCTGGTGCATTTGCTTTTCACTCTGCTTGGATGGCCTCTGCATCCGCATTTTCCCGTCCTTGCATGACTGACCCCTTCCCAACACTCCTGTCTCGTTTCCACTCTCACTTCCTCAGAAAGCCATTTTCTGACTCTATTACTAAGGTGTCCCTTCTTTTCCAGGCAACATGTGTCACAATGTCACACTCTCTTTACTCTATAGCACTTGTCTCAATCTGAAATTTTCTTTCCAATTATTTCTTAACTTTCTTCTCTTTCCTCCAATGCAAATGAAAATTCCACAAAAGTGGAGATCTTGCTGTTCTACTTAAAAAAGTGTGTGTAGCCAAGGGATGCTCAAGCATTATTGAATGGATGTAAATTGAGTATGAGTGAATGAGTAAAAATTATATATATATATATATATTTTTTTTTCCTATAGAGGTGGGGATAAAAGATGGCTTCAAGAAGAATTTCCTTTTTGAGCTGGGCTTTGATGCATAGATGATTAGTAATAAAAGTGGAAGACAGGGGATCCTAAATAGAGAGAGGAGTGTGAGCACTGGGGACAGGGGCCCCCTTACATGGTTGTCTTCTGAACATCAGAATCCTAATGTGTCTGAAACTAGTCCTCCAGAAGCTTCTTCTATCTCAGCAGCTGTGGTGTCTAGTTCTCAGACCAAAGATCTTAGTCTCACCCTTGGCTTTTTTTCTTACAGTTCAAGTTCAAGTAAAATACCTTTAGGTCTTGACCATTCCAAGCCACCTGCATTGCTACCACCCCAGTCACCAGTGACTGTCAGATTACTACAGTAGCTTTTGTACAAATCTCCTGCTTCCACAGTCTATTCCCAACAGGCCAACCAGATTGAGCCTTTAAAATGAATGTCATCTCTTGGGCTCCATGTACTACCTGTCCTCTGGCTCTCCATTTACTCAGAGTAGATGCTGAGTCCACTAGCTCACTCTTGGTCTGGCTGGTGTTACCTCTTGACCTCCTTTTCTATCCTATCTCTGTCTCACTCTTCCCATCCACACTGGTCTTTCTTGCTGTACCTTGCACACATCAGGCACACATCAGCCATAGGCTTCGATCTTTCCTAAACCTAGAAATTTTTCCCTCAAAACCTCTGTGACCCCCTTACCTTTGAATCCTTGACTCCAGTTACATTTTCTCAATGAGGTGACCCTATGTAATTCTGTTATCTGCCCCTACCAGGCCTGAGATACCCTAGCATTGTTCTTCATTTTTCCTTTTTTGTCTGGCATACATAGAACTTTCCAAAGCACCATATATATTATTTGTTTATGAGGTTCACTGCTTATTGTCTATCTTTCGTCAGTAGAACAGCAGTTCCATGAAAGCAGAGATGACTGTGTTACCTGACTCGTATAGGTCTTCAATAATGTTTGTAGGATGAATAAATGAGTAAGAGATGACACTTAGTTCTATCTGGCCCAGCTACAAGAGGAACAGATAGAGAAAGTGAGAGATTCAGCTGGGGGTCAACCAAAAGGAAGCCTTTGAACTCCAGAGGAGTGGTTTTGTGTTGTATTCTATGCACCCTGGGGAGTGATAAAAAATATTTATAAAGAAATTTGCATTACTGATAGCCTTTTTAAAAACTTGGTAGAAAGTCTCTCCTGGACTTTTAACTTTCTTCCTCACAGATATCATTGACTTAATACTTGGCTTCATCCAGAGAAGAAGGATCTTTTTGATTAGGAGTTGATGGTGATTGTATTCCTTAGTTCACAGCACACGTGGTCCATGAAAGGCCTCTGCTTTGCTATTTCTTTTTCTCTCCATTTCCTTACCAGAGGCAAATATTCTAATAAGCCATCATATTCTCATGTAAAATGTATAATATTCAATGCTTGTTTAGTTACTTAAATAGTATTGTATTATAAATTGTATTGGGCTAGTTTTGCACATCTCCCTATTTATATGTTTCCTTAGTGGTGAACACCTAGGTTGAGTCCTTACTGCCCTGGGTAATGCTATAACAAACTTGAATGGAGAGACTTCCTTTCTCAGGCAAGTATAGTATCCTTATGTATCTTTATGGAGGGGCCTTGCTTTTCTTACTATTTTCCTGGAGTTAGCCCAGTTCCAAGGTTCAGTCTCTTGAACATTACTGTTGGCTTAAGGACGTTGCGTGCGTGTACTTAGAAGGGCAAGACCTACTTACCCTCATTCTCTGAAAAAATAAAATAAAAATAACAACAATAACAAATTTGTCAGAAATTCTTGTTGGCATTTGGAGACACTAAAAAAAAAAAAGAAAAAAGAAAAAATTGTCATGTGTACTCATTACCTCACACTTCCAGACCCTGGGAAGAAAATGTAAATTTGAGAATTCAGTGACAGATATATTGAATGCAATCAATCAGTTATCTTTTATTCATCACATGAATAAATCAATCTCAGGCTTGTAATAATTTTCCAGCAAAATACCTTTATCTGTACATAATCAGATTTAAATATGTATTGGGTACATTTTGTGGCTCTATATTAAATGTTACAGACCTACAGTGAAGAAGGCAAATATGCAGCAATAACACTCACTTTAGCTATTGTGGGTCAGTCCCTAGGGGTTGGAGGGTGTGTGTATTGCTCTCCCTGTTCTAACCCATGCTGGAACGTTGTCTAAAATAATGAAGTAGACAAAGGGCACATTTGATAATGGTGGTGGGCTTTTCTGGTCTCTACTTCAGAGCCATTCCCCATTCCTTGCCATCCCTTCCCTTCTGGCAGGACCTATTTCCCATTGTAGCTGCTGAAAATGCCCAATATTTTTTTTTCAGCCTCCTTGCACTAGAGCCTGGCCTAGAATCCAGTTCTATCCATTGAGTCCTTTAGGGTATTCTACCTATTGAGCTTCTTGGGAAAAGGGTTCTTTCTGTCAGTGTTGAACTTTGCTTGGCCCTGTGATCCTGGAGAATGATAATGGTTAAAGAAATTCCCCACCTTTCTATTCCAGGAATCAGTTGGCCGAAAAGCTCCACCCTTCCCCATATGATAGGTGACACACAAGGCCAGATGCAAGCTTTCTAAATTCTTTGCCTCATACATGATTGACTGAACTATTTGTACCCACTGACCAATCTGGACAAAGTATTCACCTCTTTGATTTGGCCAAACTTTACTTCAGCTTCCCTCTTCCCCCAGGTCCTGGAGCTTGGGTCCACTCTCAGCCTCATCTGCACAAAGCCCTTCTTTAGACCCATACCCCACACCACCCCACACCAGGCTGGGAGCGGGTAAAATCTTCTTTGACCTACAGTCTCGTCACACCACCCTGGCTCATCCCACCTTCCCAGGTCTTCAGTTTTTTCTACCTTGTTTACTGTTCCCCATGAAAGAAATGCCCTTTCCTGCCTGGCCTTTCCAATGCCTGCAGATCTCATGGTACGAGTGTTTCTAGTAATGGCAATAGTGTCCTTCCCCTTTGTGCTACAATATTTGCACGTGTGGTCTCCCCTTACCTGGGTCTGGATTTGTCTTTTTTTATTTTTCGTCTCCTGAGGAAAAACAGATGAATTAAGGAAATCCTCTTCTCCTTTCTAACTGGATACTGTGTTTCTATGGGGGAGGGCTGAGAACTGCTTCAGTCATCTTGACCTATGAATAAATCCTACAACCCTATTTCCTGTGGACTCCTTGTTATTGCTTAAGCCAGTTGGAGCTGGGTACTCTGTTACTAGCAGAGACAACCATCCTTACTGGTACCTGTAACTGAGGGGCCGAGTTGGGTTTTCAATATTCCAGGGGAGGGGGATTTTGAATGTCCAGGTCTGTTTCTGGAGTTGTCATAGAGACACGAGGGGGATGAGGATAGACAGTGGATTTTAATGATTTGGTGAGTATCTAAAGTAAAAGATGTAGAGAAGAGCAAAATCATTTTATGGGATTATCATTATCCCCATAATATAGGAGAGTGGGTCTAATTCCACCTTTTCTCTCCTCTAGGTTTGTGACCTGCAGCAGGTAAGTTCACCACACATCAGAGAGTGTTTATTAACAGCCTCCTCAGTCTTCTGGAATGATTTTGTTTCTGGGCATGCAGAGGGAACAAACACACGGTCTTCATCCTCAACGAGCTCATGGCCTATTAGGGGAGTTAGGATTCATTAATAAGTAATGGTCAAGTGATATGAAGATTGCATTAATAAATGTGCACAACTTATTGAAGGACAAATTAACTCTGCAGGGTTTCATAGCAAAGCCTTGCAATAACTAGACAAATGAAAAATGACCAGGAGTTTGCCAGGCACATGAGGATGAAGCATCCGTTCCAAAAAGAAAACAAAAAAGAAAGAAAAAGGAAATGACATCTACAAACGCATGGATGGACGGATATGAGAAGACTGATCTGGCCGGATTGTACAGTCACTTGCAGGTCTCTCTCATGGCCAGTACCTCAGCCACCAGATGGGTAGTTGTTAAGCTGGTACCCTGGGAATTCCAGTGGGTCAGTGAGTTTCTCAGGTATCACCCTGTGAGGCCCAGGACTTACAAGACCAGTGGAGAGTGGTGATGAGAAGACAAAATCAAGTTCTCCCATTTTATTAGTTGTGTGACAATGGGTAAGTATCCTAACCTTCTCTGTGCCTTAGTTGCTTCATGGGTATAATGGGAAAATAATAGTAACTATATCATTGGTTTGTGGTGAAGATAAATTGTGTAAACGTATGCAAAGTTCTTAGAACAAAGTCTGGCCTATAGTGTTGTATGCCATCGGCTAATATGATGACGATGGTGATGATCACATTTCAACCACAAAATCACATTTTACCAAACTTCTTCCCTGTGTATACCTTTAGCTTTCATGTAAGAGATCTTTTGAAGAAATACTTACACAAAACTTTTTAAAAATTTGAAGATAACTCCTATAGGTCCATTATTTCAACAAATACGTAGTGAGTGTCTATTTTATCCCAAGAATTGTGTTCAGGATCAAACAGAACAAATTTAGCAAATTCCTCTGCCTTCATGGACTTTCCTTTGAATAGAGAATCTCAAATATATATATATATATGTACACACACACACACACACACACACACACACATATACACATGATATGTTAAATCATGTTAAATACTCCAGTTAAAATATAAAGCAGAACATTAGAAAAGGGTTGCTATGAGTGAGTTAGGAATGGCAGGATGAGCAGGTGATGTCTGGGAGGAGTTGGGAGGCAGGTGAGAAAGTGAGGCAGCAGATTGCTGGGGGAGCAGGCCCTGTGTGTGTGGGGAGCTGAGAGGGGGTCAAGGAAAGCCATGAAGAATGAGTGGAAGAAGAGTCAGGGAGGGTCTTGTGGCCCAAGGGGAGGGCCTGGGCTGACCAGGTAATGTTGGCAGGTTGAAGGATGCAGGCTTCTGTGCTGTAGGATAAGAGCAGAGGGCATTTGGAGTAGAAGCATGATCTGGCATGATCTGACTTAGGTTTATCTGCCTGCTAGGCTAAGCGTGAGCAGTTGGAGCTACAAAGCCCAGGATGAAAGGTACTTAGCAATCCATGGGAGAGATTGTGGTGGCTTCTATGGGGGTGGTAGCAGCAGAGGTAGTGAGAAATGGTAGAATTCTGGATAAATGTGCACAGGGCTATACAGAGAGCGAGGCTGTAACAGAGTGCATCCACTGAAATAATTTGCAGTTGATGTCTTTGGCGCTCCTGTCACTGAGAAGTTGTTTAGTGGGTTCCTGAGTATCTGGGCAAGAAAGGGTTACAGGAGCAGAGGCAGGATCTGGTGCTCATTCCAGGCACAGGTGCAGCCAGTGGTTTTTCTCTCTTCATATAAAAATGCTTAGTAATTCCCTTGTTTAAATTGTTCCCCTGACTCTATCATAGAATAGAATCTGACCCTGAGTAATGTGACTTAATGAGGGCAGTTTAACTGAGCTTACAAAGAACCACTAAATATATATTTATTTTATATTTAGTCTCAGCCATTATGCATAATTATATTTGAAAGGGCACTGGATGGATAAGTCATAAGCCACAACAGGTGTGACTGGAGAAACACACAGAAGGCACATAAAATTCAGAAGACAGAGCAGATTATACAAACTCCCTATTAGAGCGGGGAGATATAAGGCGAGTTTGAACTTTGAAGTCAATCAGTGTGTAAGCAAGTAATTACCAGCAGCCTACATCAGGGTGGGAGACACTGGGAGCATAAGCAATGGGCCCCCATAACTCACTCGTCCTCAAGGTGCCCTTTGCACACCTCATCTACCCAAAAAGAGGAAATTATGGAGTGGCAGTCATGGGCACTTTAGAATTATATCAACAGCTGAGAGGCCATGAAAAGAATGAACCACATTCCCTGTGATTAAAGCAGACGAGCTGCAGGTTTAGCTCCTCTCCATTCAGCTCCTGTTAGACCTGAGAACTTCTATAGGTAGTATCTTATTAGTAAGCACGTGTCATTGACGGCATACCATTTTATTAAGAGGTGGTGGCAGGAGGGAGGAAGTGACTACAATTTTTAACCATTCAGGAGATTGTGCCTTATAACCAACAGAGGAGGGAACTTATTTCCAACACTGAGTTCAAACCAGGGATTTGCACGCCTTGTGTCATTTATTTCTCACATCGACCCTGTTCTTTGCAGGTAAGGGAAGAGAAACTGAAGAGCCTTAGAGATTGCCTCGGAAGGGGTGGTATTTTCCTAGAATCAAAATTAACTCTACACATGTTCAAGCCACACATTTCCACCACATCCTTTGTTCTTCAAGGGGTGAGCTGTATTGTCTGGTGTCATGCAGTGTTTTGGTGGCAGAACTGTCCCAGTGCCCAGGTCTTCCGTGTGTGTCACCGTAGTGTCATGCCTGCTCCTATATCACCGGTCCACAGAATCCATACCTGAAGAGTTCTGGTTAGGATCTAGATAACCAGGTTTAAATAAACCACCAGGTTTAAATAAACCTCCATCGCTTAGGTGAAAGGTGAGAGAGGGGTGGAGGGCATGCTGCTGACTTCTCTTTTTATTTTTTATTTATTGTTTTGTAGTGCAAGCCTCAAACACTGGAAGTGGCCAAATATTTCTGAGTGTAAAGAAAGCTTGTCTTTTTTCCAGGTCATCTTTCTCTTTTCCGGGAAGTTTTACTTTGGTCTCTCCCATCAAATATCCTTTAGGGATGGCCTTAGGCAAAGATGTGAAATCCGTCCTCTGTTCCCAGAACTTCCCCTTGTTTGCCCTCTCCCTCACTCTGTGGAACTCCTACCTTCCTCTGGTACTTATGAAATTTACCTCCTACAAGCTCAAAAGAGGATACAAATTATTATATGCATGAAAACATGTCTGCCTTTTGCAAGTCAAAGGGCAGGCCAACTTTGCTTTTACCTCTTGTGTATTGGGAATCCCAATGAAGATTTTTTAAAATAAATGGTTCAAATCAGGGCATAGCCAGGTTCTAAAATCAATGCAGAATGGTTTGTGAGACTTTAAAAATGTGCTACCCTCCGCCATTGCTTCCTTGAATGTTATCCAGTTAAGTCTTAATTTTCAAACTACCATATATATTTTTAAGACACATTCTAAAAAGAAGCCCCACAAGCTTTTAATCTCGTGGCTGAAACAAGTTTAAAAGACATTTAATAGAGTGTTGCTTAATGGACCCAATCGAAAGAGTGTTAATCTAGTTACTAGATAATTAATCCAGTTAATCTAGCTACTAAGCTAGTAAGAATTCCCTTGGGAAGACCCATAGGCACAAAAACAAAACAAAACAAACAAAACCTGAGATTGAGAGTCAAGGTATCTGCGGTGGGCTAAATGATGGCCCCTCTAAAGATGTCTCCACCTGGATATTTGGAACCTGTGAATATAATATCTTATGAATCAAAAGGGACTTTACAGATGGGATTGTTAAGGACTTTGAGATGGAAGAGAAAACATTGCTCTGATGTAATCACAAGGGTCCCTGTAATGGGGAGGCAGAGAGAATCAAAGAAAAGATGTGGTGAGAAAAGCAGACAAAAGAGCCAGGGAGATTTGAAGGTGCCATGCTGCTGGCTTTAAATGTGGAGAAAGGTCCATAGCTAAGACCTGGGGGCAACCTCTAGAAGCTGGAAAAGGTGCAGAATGGATTTTTCCCACAACCTCCAGATGGCATGCAGCCCTGCTAACACCCTGATGTTAGGATCTCTGACCTCCAGAGAGGTAAGAGAATAAATTGTTGTTGTGTTAAGCCAGCCAATGTGTAGTCATTTGCTGTAGCAGCAGCGAGAGACTGATGCCCCAATTGCATGACACACTAACAGTTAATCTTTGATATGCTAGGTCTTTGTAGAGTTGCAGCTGTTGGAGTGGAGTATTGGAAGATTGTGCTAGAAAATACTTCAGGAGAACAAGGTAAAAATGGCCCATGGCATGTACAAGCAGACCCCAAATTCTGAAAAAAGAAATGGTAGCAGGAAGCCAACTGTGTTTCTGGGAGTAAATATTGGTGTTCTATGAAGTGCCCCAAGTTAAGACTATAAATTCCTGCATGTCACTGTCACTCTGTTTCCTTGCCTTTCTCTTTTTGAAGATTTGTCCAATAGAACATAATACTGTTGGACAGTGAAGTTTAGAGCTCAACATTAACTTGGCCCGCCTTGAGGTGAGTAGTGATTTCTTTCAGGTGTCAATCCTTACCAAGCACAAGGGAAATGTTAACCTGGGGCAAAATGATGTGAAAGAAAAGAAGAAGCATTTTCTGGAGGAATCTAACATTCTTTCTCCGTATGTCAAATTATATCAGGCTGTGATGAGCAAAAAATAAAATGGATATACATTGGAAATAATACAACAATTGTTCACTGGAGTAAAACTTATGTCCTTGGTTGGTTTGTGCCCTGAATGTAACTCCTTTGTTTTCCCTCCTACTGCCAACAAAAGTTGAGAAAGTCTGTCTCAGTCCCTTCTTTATATAGAAGGAGGTGTTTTTAGTATGTCTTTTTGATCTATTGTGGATGCAACTCCGATTTAAATCCAGGGAGGACAAGGCTATCTGAAGACACAAAACTGTATGTTCCATAGAGCGACATAATATATTTTACAAATCACGAGAGATGTCCCTATTGCAAAGAGGGCTGTAGTCAAATAATTTTGGGAAATAAATACATCCCTTGTCTTGGGTATAGTTGACTAGACACTGCCACATGCTGCCCAGGATCCCCAGGTCCCACCCTTTTTACCCAGTCCTCTGATTTGCCCCATGCACATGCTGCTTTAGAAGCCCCAGCCTCAGGGGATGCCTGGGTGCCTCAGTCAGTTAAGCATCTGCCTTTGGCTCAGGTTATGATCCCAAGGTCCTGGGATCGAGTCCTGCATTGGTTTCCTTGCTCAGGGGGGAGCCTGCTTCTCCCTCTGCTTGCTGCTCCCCCTGCTTGTGCTCTCTCTCTCTCTGACAAATAAATAAATAAAATCTTAAAAAAACAAAAACAAAAACAAAGAAGTCCCAGCCTCACCATCCTCCTGGGATCTATCCAGGGAGCAGTACACGGTGCCGGGACTTCTAGGACCCACTGTGCTGCATGGCATTCTCCCTTTACTATCACTATCCCATTCAAATGTAAATAGTTACATGCATCTAGTGGCTACTTTATTGGACAGCAGAAAATATATAGTATAGGGGAAGAAGGAGGAAAATTAGGACTTATTGTGTTACAAGCACTATTATGACTACCATCACATATTATAAATATATATATGTATGTACATATGTATATATATACACATAAATGAATACATGTGATTAGTTTTCTTTGGTTGTTCACTGGGTTGGGAGAGATGGAGGAGAGCCTCCTATCTCTGTGGATTGATATGCTTTTAATAAAGGGTGGAGGAGGAAGAGCAGTTAGGGTTTTCGTTCTTTCTTTCCCACAGCAGTGATACCAAGATGGAAATTTACAGTTTCATAGAGAATTCAGCATGAATCCAAATATTCCTGAACTTTCACTCTGTGCCTGTTGGTGTGCACACTTTGCAGGCTCCGTAAATGAAGACAAGCATAGGGCAATCCAGCTGTGCTTATTACCTGAGCTGTGGGGAAGGGTAGAGTATGATCACCATTGCCTGTGAGAAACTTGTCTTACTACCTTCCTCCTACTGTTTTTGCTTCACATTATCTATTGGTTGCCAACTAGACAGGACTCATAGGAGTAAAAATCATCAGATCAACGATGGTTATGGCAAGAACCCTTACTTGGGGGCAACATAATCTTAAAGGCACATATAATGAGAGAGGAAAATTGACCCTTGTGTGCTTCTGTCCCACCACCTCACTTTACAGTTGGGAAATAAAGTGAAAAGAGAATAAATTACTTGTCTAGGGATACACAAGATGGCGATATCTGTATTCCAGAGTGTCCTGGAGTCAAGCAGGATAAATGACAAATCTGAAAGCACTCTCTCTCTCTGTGTCTCTCTGCGGGGTCATTTTCTTCAACAATTCTAAAACACCATAGAGAATACTCTTTTTTTTTTTTTAAAGATTTTATTTATTTATTTGAAAGAGAGAGTGAATGAGAGAGAGCACATGAGAGGGGGGAGGGTCAGAGGGAGAAGCAGATTCCCTGCCGAGCAGGGAGCCTGATGCGGAACTCGATCCCGGGACTCCAGGATCATGACCTGAGCTGGAGGCAGTCGCTTAACCAACTGAGCCACCCAGGCGCCCCACCATAGAGAATACTCTTTTTTTTTTTCATTTTTTATTGTTATGTTAATCACCATACATTACATCATTAGTTTTTGATGTAGTGTTCCATGATTCATTGTGCATAACACCCAGTGCTCCACGCACAATGTGCCCTCTTTAATACCCATCACCAGGCTAACCCATCCCCCCACCCCCCTCCCCTCTAGAACCCTCGGATTATTTTTTAGAGTCCATCGTCCATAGAGAATACTCTTAATGAAGTAGGAAGCAAACAATAGTTTCTTCTATCATCTTCAAAATAAACTTTTAAAAATGTCTTCTGCTACCAATCAAGAAATGGGCAGAAGACAGGAACAGACATTTCTTCAAAGAAGACATCCAAACGGCCAACAGACACATGAAAAAGTGCTCAACATCACTCAGGATCAGTGAAATCCAAATCAAAACCTCAATGAGATACCACCTCACACCAGTCAGAATGGCTAAAATTAACAAGTCAGGAAATGACAGATGTTGGCGGGGATGTGAGAAAGGGGAACCGTCCTTACTGTTGATGGAAATGCAAGCTGGTGCAGCAACTCTGGAAAACAGTATGGAGGTTCTTCAAAACGTTGAAAATAGAGCTACCCTATGACCCATCAATTGCACTAGTGGGTATTTATCCCAAAGATACAAATGTAGTGATCCAAAGGGGCACATGCACCCCAATGTTTAAAGCAGCAATGTCCACAATAGCCAAACTATGGAAAGAGCCTAGTTGTCTATCAACAGATGAATGGATAAAGAAGATGTGGTATATATACACAAGGGAATATTATGCAGTGATCAAAGGAATGAAATCTTGCCATTTGCCACGACGTGGATGGAACTAGAGGGTATTATGTTAAGTGAAACAAGTCAATCAGAGAAAGACAAGTATCATATGATCTCACTGATATGAGGAATTTGAGAAGATAGAGAATCATAGGGGAAGGGAGGGAAAAATGAAACAAGATGAAACCAGAGGGGGAGGCAAACCATAAGAGACTCTTAATCTCAGGAAACAAACTGAGGGTTGCTGGAGTGGAGGGGGGTGGGAGGGATGGGGTGGCTGGGTGATGGACATTGGTGAGGGTAGGTACTATAGTGAGCGCTGTGAATTGGTTAAGACTGATGAATTACAGACCTGTACCCCTGAAACAAATAATACATTATATGTTAATAAAAAAAATGCCTTCTGCTAGTACCACTGAATAAATGCTATCCTTCCTCCATCCTACTATCAAGTTAAGGAGAATGGGGAGGGAAATTAGAAATGGTTGTATCACAACCACTACTACTATGACGACTATTTCCACTAGTACAAAGTGAGAAGGTCTTTCTATAAGTTATAGCACTTAATTCTCTCAACAACACTACGAGATAGGTGTTGTTGTCTCCAATAATCCCAGTAAGGAAACAAAGAAAGAGGAAGGTTAAGTAATTTATTCAAGTTCCCACAGCTGGTAAGTGGGGTTTCATGTCCAGGCAACTCTTTCCAAAGCTCATTCTTTTCCCATAGCGGGTAGCATGTTTGAATAACTGAAATACTCTCATTTCAGATCTCTCACTTCTCCTCCAAGCTCTTTCTAATTTTATAGTGTCAGTCTATCTTTGGAAACATAGAAAACTAGTTATTGTTAACATTTTAATGACTGTAATTGATATCATATATTTCCAATTTCAAATGATGATTTGAAGATCATTTCTTTAGAAAAAATGTTTTGAAAAAAGCATCAGAATGGGAGTCAAGGGACGTGCATTTCCTTTTCAGCTCTGTTCCTAACTCATATCACAGAGCAGTCCTTATGGTATAGTATCAGGATTTGGCAGGATCTCTTGTCTCCACTGAGCATGGAAGCAGAATTAAGCATGCAGTAATCAAAATTACCTGGGGATGCTTTTTTCAGTATATTAGACCAGGATTCTCCTCTAATCCTCAAGTTATGACTGACTATGAAGGGTGGTGGTGCAGAAATGGACATGCACATTTTAAAACCAGTCCCTAAAGGATTCTGATTTATACTTTTACCACCTAGAAAAGATGATTCCCAAAGTTCTTAAGATGTAGGTTAAGTGACTTTTGTAGGCATTCAAGCTGTAAGACAAAGGATAAAGGCAGATATACAACAGGTGAGACTTTTACCAAGTTACCTTGGTGGTCTATCAGTATGATCCATCACACATTTGTATATTAACCCCTCTCTATTAATTTATGGCAGTGCCCAGAGATCGTTCTCCACATTCAGGTTGTATTTGAAGACTAGGAATTGCTAGATAAAATTCTGGAAGTTTCTCAAGACACCTGTAAAACCTTTTTCTTTTTCCTCAAAGCAAAGATTATTGGAAAAGGTCGCTTAACTGTTTTCTTGTAGAGGAGGCATGAATAAATCTATAACAGTTCCCAAGGAAATAAATGTCTTCTCTGTTATAATGGAAAGACATGAAATTGAAATGAAGTCCAAGGCAAATCTTGAAATCAGGTTTTATAGTTTAAAATCTGCATTCAAAATAAAAACATTAGACCAAAATGTATCTATGTGTGGAAGTATGTAAATGTATAAAGAGTAATAATAAAAATTAAAAGCAGTGTAGATTCTCATTCAAAATTCATGACCTAGTGAAAAAGGCGTTATAAATTTAAAGCTAAATGGAAGATAAACAAATTATGGTAAATCTATATATGGAATATTATATACCATAAAATTATCGTTATTAATTCTATATAGTAATATCCCAAACAATCTCACAACAAAAACAGAAGATAAAATTTTATTTACCATTTGAATAATATTAGCTTGAAATATATATATGAAAAATGATCATTTAATCATGGCTTATTGCCAATTTATTAAATATGAATTATAAAAAATAAGTCTGAATGATAGCCTGGAACTGCACCTTACATATTATCTCATTGAAACCTTAAAACAACACTTGCATAAGCATTATTATTCCATTTTACAATGAGAAAACTGACTTGGTTAAAATTACTCAGCTATTTATTCTGATGTTTATTTTGATTATTTTTTTTTAATTTATTTTGACCAGATATTTAATCAAACACTAGTCTGGATATTTCTGTGAAGACTTTTTAAGAGAGAGTAACATTTAAATCAGTGGACTCTGAGTAACGCAGATTGCCCTTCATAATGTGGAAGGATCTCATCATATCAGTCATAGTCTTAAAAAAAAGACTGACCTCCCCCGAAGAAAAGGGAATTCTGCCAACAGACTCAAACTGCAACTCTTCTCTGGGTCTTTAGCTTGCCAGTCTACCCTACAGATTTTGGATTTGCCAACCTCCACAGCACGTGAGTCAATTCCTTACAAGAAATATTTTTCTGTTTCTCTCTCTCTCCCTCAAAATAGATATTGAGATAGTTATAGATATAGGTATACATACCCATACATATCCATAGTACACTTATCTATATCTTTATGTCTATTTAGATACATGTGTGTTATATAGACATCCTATTTGTTGTTTCTCTGGGAAATTTTTACTACAGATTTGGTAAAAAAGAGTGGTTCTAGGGAAACATCATCTTAAGGATGGGCTTTCTAAATTGGTTCTGGTGTTTCTGGAATTGGCTTTTTAATATGATTAAGTTTAAAGGCACTGATGACTCTATTTCCAGTAATAAAGAGAGCACTGATAGCCCATGGTGTGGTATGGCAAAAACGGTAAGCAAGATACCATCATTGGATATTCATAATCAAACAAGGTTAAGTTCTGTGACCTTGCATGTGACCATGGATGTGATACTTTGGAACATTTTTATCAAACTAACAAGTGTAATGAGACTGGCTGGTTGCTCCTGTATCACTGGGCTATGTGGGGAAAGAAACAGAGGAGCTCAAGGATTCCAACTTGCAGCTGAAGTGCCACATAAATGAGCTGAGATTGCTGAAAAACCAAAACCAGAAACTTATCCTGAGTGGCTGAATTACAATACAAATTGAATTTCCAGCCTCATCGCATTCTGCTTTTAAAGTGAGGGCATTGATGGTGGTGGGGATGAGATCCTGGAAACTGAAATGGGGATATATGGAAAGACTCTCATGAAACTGGGGACATTGAAACTGTAAATTCTGATGAGTCTTCTTTGCCCATAGAAGTAGTCATCCCACCCCAGTCTGAGGAGATTAACTTTATGCCTGCGCGAACTTCAGTGACCTCCCCTAAAATAGTGCCTTGCATACACTCTTGATACTCCTTACCCCACCACTCTTCTTTGCTTCTAGACCTCTAACTTGACTCAGAAGGTGAGGCAGAAAGTGTGACCCAGGTAGAGGTGTGATACATTCCAAAGGAGCTATTTGATTTTTCCAATTTATTGAGGAAGAAATCTGGTGAATATAGGTGGGAATGTATGCTCAGGGCATGGGATAATAACGGAAGGAACATAAACTTGTATCAGGCTGAATTTATTGCCATGGACTCACTAAGCAGAGATTCTGGATTTAATGTGGCAGCTTGGGGAGTTAGAAAGGGCCCTAACAGTTTGGTTGTTTGTGGAAACATAGAGCAAAGGTGGCCCACAGTAAATACTTGAAATGCTAGCCTTGCTTTGGAATCTTTTTTTTTTTTTTTTTTTTTTAGTTTTTGATGTGGTGATTCATGATCCATTTTTTTCGTATAACACCCAGTGCTCCATGCAGTACGTGCCCTCCTTAATACCCATCACCCGGCTAACTAATCCCCCTTCTCCTCTCCCCTCTAAAACCCTGTTTGTTTCTCAGAGTCCATAGTCTCTCATGGTTCATCTCTCCCTCCAATTCCCAGCCCCCTCATTTTTTCCCTTCCTTCTCCTAATGTCCTCCATGCTGTTCCTCATGTTCCACAAATAAGTGAAACCATATGATAATTGACTTTCTCTGCTTGACTCATTTCACTTAGCATAATCTCCTCCAGTCCCATCCATGTTGATGTAAAAGTTGGGTATTCATCCTTTCTGATGGCTGAGTAATATTAAATTGTATATATGGACCACATCTTCTTTATCCATTCATCTGCTGAACAGCATCTTGGCTCTTTCCACAATTTGGCTATTGCAGACATTGCTGCTATGAACATTGGGGTGCATATGGCCCTTCTTTTCACTACATCTGTGTCTTTGGGGTAAATACCCAGGAGTGCAATTGCTGGGTCATGGGGTAGCTCTATTTTTAATTTTTTGAGGAACCTCCACACTGTTTTCCAAAGTGGCTGTACCAACTTGCATTCCCACCAACAGTGTAGGACGGTTCCCCTTTCTCCATAACCTCTCCAACATTTGTTGTTTCTTGCCCTGTCCGTTTTTGCCATTCTAGCTGGTGTAAGGTGGTATCTCAATGTGGTTTTGATTTGAATTTCCCTGATGGCTAATGATGATGAACATTTTTTCATGTGTCTATTAGCCATTTGTATGTCTTCTTCAGAGAAGTGTCTTTTCATATCTTCTGCCCACTTTTTGACTTGATTATTTGTTTTTTGGGTGTTGAGTTTGTGAAGTTCTTTATAGATCTTGGATACCAGCCCTTTATCTGTAGTGTCATTTGCAAATATCTTCTCCCGTTCTGTGGGTTGCTTCTTTGTTTTGTTGACTGTTTCCTTTGCTGTGCAGAAGCTTTTTATCTTGATGAAGTCCCAAAAGTTCATTTTTGCTTTTGTTTCACTAGCTTTTGGAGATGTATCTTGAAAGAAGTTGCTGTGGGCGATGTCAAAGAGGTTATTGCTTATGTTCTCCTCTAGGATTTTGATGGATTCCTGTCTCACATTGAGGTCTTTCATCCACTTTGAGTTTATCTTTGTGAATGGTGTTAGAGAATGGTTGAGTTTCATTCTTCTGCATGTGGCTGTCCAATTTTCCCAGCACCATTTATTGAAGAGACTGTCTTTTTTCCATTCCAAGTTTTTTCCTGCTTTGTCAAAGATTATTTGACCATAGAGTTGAGGGTCCATATCTGGGTTCTCTATTCTGTTCCGTTGGTCTATATGTCTTTGTGCCAGTACCATGCTGTCTTGTTGATCACAGCTTTGTAATATAGCTTGAAATCGGGCATGCCTAACTGGTGATGCCCCCAGCTTTGTTTTTCTTTTTCAACATTTCCTTGGCGATTTGGGGTCTTTTCTGATTCCATACAAATTTTAGGATTGTTTGTTCCAGCACTTTGAAAAATGTCATTGGAATTTTGATTGGGATGGCGTTGAAGCTATAGATTGCTCTGGGTAGCATAGACATTTTAACAATGTTTATTCTACCGATCCATGAGCATGGAATATTTTTCCATCTTTTTGTGTCTTCTTCAGTTTCTTTCATGAATGCTCTGTAGTTCCTGGAGTATAGACCCTTTACCTCTTTGGTTAGGTTTGTTCTGAGGTATCTTATGGTTTTGGGTGCTCGTGTAAATGGAATTGTTTCTCTAATTTCTCTTTCTACAGTTGCGTTCTTAGTGTATAAGAAAGCAACCGATTTCTGTGCATTGATTTTGTATCCTGCCACATTACTGAATTGCTGTATGAGTTCTAGTAATTTGGGGGTGGAGTCTTTTGGGTTTTCCACATAAAGTATCATGTTGTCTGTGAAGAGAGAGCTTGACTTCTTCTTTGCCAATTTAAATACCTTTTATTTCTTTTTGTTGTCTGATTGCTGTTGCTAGGACTTCTAGTACTATGCTGAACAATAGTGGTGAGAGTGGGCATCCTTGACGTGTTCCTGATCTTAAGGGAAAGGCTCTCAGCTTTTCCCCATTGAGGATGATATTTGCTGTGGGTTTTTCATAGATGGATTTTATGAACTTGAGGAATGTTCCCTCTATCCGTATACTCTGAAGAGTTTTAATCAGGAAAGGATGTTGTATTTTATTAAATGCTTTTTCTGCATCAATTGAGAGGACCATATGGTTCTTCTCCCTCCTCTTATTAATGTATTCTATCACATTGATTGATTTGCGAATGTTGAACCACACTTGCATCCCGGGGATAAATCCCACTTGGTTGTGGTGGATGATCCTTTTAATGTATTATTGGATCCTATTAGCTAGGATTTTGTTGAGGATCTTGGAATCCATATTCATCAGGGATATCGGTCTGAAATTCTCCTTTTTGATGGGGTCTTTGCCTGGTCTGGGGATTAAGGTAATGCTGGCCTCGTAGAATGAGTTTGGAAGTTTTCCTTCTGTTTCTATTTTTTGAAACAGCTTCAGTAAAATAGGTATTATTTCTTCTTTGAATGTTTGGTAGAATTCCCCAGGGAATCCATCGGGCCCTGGACTCTTGTTTTTTGGGAGGTTTTTGATCACTGCTTCAATCTCGTTACTGGTTATTGGTCTATTCAGGTTGTCAATTTCTTCCTGTTTCAGTCTTGGCAGCTTATCGGTTTCCAGGAAGGCCTTCATTTCATCCAGATTGCTCAGTTTGTTGGCATATAGTTGTTGATAATAATTTCTAATAATTGTTCCTATTTCCTTGGTGTTAGTCGTGATCTCTCCCCTTTCATTCATAATTTTATTAGTTTGGGTCCTTTCTCTTTTTTTTTTTTGGATAAGTCGGCCAGTGGTTTATCGATCTTATTAATTCTTTCAAAGAACCAACTTCTAGTTTCGTGTTTCTGGTTTCGAATTCATTAATTTCTGCTCTAATTTTAATTATTTCTCTTCTAATGTGTGGCTTAGGCATCGTTTGTTGCTTTTTCTCTAGTTCTTTAAGGTGTACAGTTAGTTGGTGAATTCGGGGTTTTTCTATTTTTTTGAGTGAGGCTTGGATGGCTATGTATTTCCCCCTTAGGACCACCTTTGCAGTATCCCATAGGCTTTGGACTGATGTGTTTTCGTTCTCACTGATTTCCATGAATTGTTTAAGTTCTTCTTTGATTTCCTGGTTGACCCAAACATTCTTGAGCAGAGTGGTCTTTAGCTTCCAAGTGTTTGAATTTCTGCCAAATTTTTTCTTGTAATTGAGTTCCAGTTTTAAAGCATTGTGGTCTGATGATATTCAGGGAATAATCTTAATCTTTTGGTATCAGTTGAGACCTGATTTGTGACCCAGTATGTGGTCTATTCTGGAGAAAGTTCCATGTGTGCTCAAGAAGAATGAGTATTCTGTTGTTTTAGGGTGGAATGTTCTGTAAATATCTATGAGGTCCATCTCGTCCAGTGTATCATTCAAAGCTCTTGTTTCCTTGTTGATTTTCTGCTTAGATGATCTGTCCATTGCTGACAGTGGAGTTTTGAGGTTTCCTACAATTAACGTATTGTTATCAATATGACTCTTTATTTTGGTTAACAGTTGGCTTATGTAGATGGCTGCTCCCATGTTGGGGGCATAGATATTTACAGTTGTTAGATCTTCTTGTTGGATAGACCCTTTAAGAATGATATAATGTCCTTCTGTGTCTCTAATTACAGACTTATTTTAAAATCTAATTTGTCTGATATAAGAATTGCTACCCTAGCTTTCTTTTGAGGTCTGCTGGCATGGTAGATGGATCTCCATCCCATTACTTTCAGTCTGGATGTATCTTTAGGTTCAAAATGAGTCTCTTGTAGGCAGCTAATGGATGGGTCCTGTCTTTTTATCCAATCTGCAACCCTGTGCCATTTTATGGGAGCATTTAGGTCATTCATGTTGAGAGTGATTATTGAAAGATATGAATTAATTGTCATCATGTTGCCTGTGAAGACGTTGTTTTTATAGATTGTCCCTGTAAATTTCTGTTGTATATCACTCTTGGGGGTCTTTCTCCTTTTATGGAACCCCCCTTAATATTTCTTGCAGGACCGGCTTAGTGGTCACATATTCTTTCAGTTTCTGCTGGTTGTGGAAGCTCTGCATCTCTCCATCCATTCTAAATGACATCCTTGCTGGATAAAGTATTCTTGGCTGCATGTTCTTCTCATTTAGTACCCTGCATATGTCTTGCCAGGCCTTTCTGGCTTGCCAGGTCTCTGTGGATGGGTCTGACGTTATTCTGATGTTCCTCCCTCTGTACGTAAGGAATCTCTTCCCCCTACCTGCCCTTAAGATGGTTTCCTTGGTTCTAAGATTCACAAGTTTTACTATTACATGCCGGGGCGTTGGCCTGTTTTCCTTGATCTTGGGAGGAGTCCTCTCTGCCTCTAGTCCGTGAATGTTTGTTTCATTCCCCAGATTAGGGAAGTTCTCAGCTATGATTTGCTCCAATACATCTTCTAGTCTTCTCTCTCTCTCCACTCCCTCTGGGATTCCAATTATTCTGACATTGGAACGCTTCATGGTGTCACTTATTTCTCTGATTCTATTTTCATGGATTCTGAGTTGTTTTTCCCTGGCCTCCTCTTTCCCTTTTTATCTATTATATTGTCTTCCAGGTCGCTTATTTGTTCTTCTGCCTTACTTACCCTAGCTGTTAGATTATCTAGATTGGGTTGGATCTCACTGATAGCATTTTTAAGTTCTGCCAATTCAGCTTTCATTTCTGCCCTTAGAGACTCTACGTTGCCATTAATTGATTTCTCCATTCTAGCCATTGTCTTCACAATTGCTAGCCTGAATTCCATCTCCAACATCTTGGTTATATCTGCATCCATTTGTAAATCTGCAGCATAAGTCGTAATCTATGAGTCTTTTCTATTTTGGTGGTTCCTCCTCCTAGTCATTCTGTTGATGGGTGGTTGAGGGAATGTATAGAGTCCAAATTATTGATCAGAACCCAAGCAAGATGAGCCTGTTTTCTTAGGACCTTAGGGTTGAAGGCCTCTTGTTTTCCCAGCCTGTCTTCTGGGGGAGGGGCCTGCCGTGCTGTTACTCAGGTAACCCTGTTTGGGCAGAGTTGCCCTGCCCCCCTGTGGTGGGGGATGGGCTCAGCAGGAATCAGTTTTGGGGGCTTCTGCTCTCTGGTGGCTTTCCACATCTCTTCTGAGAGTCAGAGCAGGAGAGACCATTTCCAACCCTCTGCCTCAGAGCAGAGAGACCGCAGTCTGTTCTTCAGTGAGCTCTCCAGGCCACACTCTCTGTTTCTGTCTGTGCTGCTATAAACTGCAGCTTCCTGGGTTGTGCACCCCTCTGCAGCACCCCCAGTCCTGCCTCCAGGTCTGCACGGCTCTGCCCTTTGTGCTTCTAAAACCGCCAGCTGCTCCCAGTTCGCACACATGACCCTGCCGCTCCAGGTTTCTGCCCTGGGGGCTGCCCTAAAGTCCTTTCTACTGCCGCTACTGGTCTGCAAGTCTGTGCCCTGTCCCCAGCACACGAGGCTGTCGCTCACTGGCGGTGTAGGGTCCCCACAGCCAGGCACCCTCCTTCTGCCTTTTATCCTCCAATATCTGCCCGCAGAATCACGGCTCCCTGCTTTGCACCTCGAAACCAACCGCCTGTGATATTCTGTTTGTAGAGACCCAGGTCTTCTTACAACTCAAGCTGGTTTTGTGGGTGCTCAGAGTGGTCTGATAGATATCCAGCTCAATTCCGAGGACCAGTTGGAATCGGGTCCCCTACTCTTCCACCATCTTTCCTTCTCTTAGCTAATATTCTAGGATGAACCTTGGTTTACTGGTTTTGACCATCTGCTGTGACTCAGATGAGGGATGTCTGGGTGGCTCAGTTGGTTAGGCGGCCGACTCTTGATTCTGGCTCATGATCTTAGGGTCGTGGGATCAAGCCCCACATCAGGCTCCACACTGAGCATGGAGTCTGCTTGAGACTCTCTCTCCCTCCACTCACCCCCTACTTGCACGCATGAACACTCTCTGTACAAAGAACAGAACTGAGTTCTCGTCTGTAGATCCAGCAGTTCAGATTCTAAATCTTCGAGCACAATGTACACAATGCTGTGTGGAACATAAGCCTGCAGAACTTCGACACGCTGGCCTCTGTGGGTGAGTAGGGTGCACAGGGACCCGGCCCGCAGGGTCCCTCGGCACTGCCCAGGACACTGGTGTCCCCTGCTTTGGTATCTTATAGAGGAAGGGCTTTAAAGGGTTCTGGAGATTAGGATGTTAGAGTGGATTTGTCATGTAAGGCCCCCTCACTCATAGACAAGGGCCCAGAGGACGTGTCATTCATCAATACTGTGAGGGGAACCCCAGCTTCCCTGAAGATCTCCATAATGGCTCTTTTCTGTAGGACTAAAATTACAGTGAGAACTGCTGCCACTAAACACAATGGAAAACCTAATGCAATGAGGATAAACGGATCCTGAGGTGGCAAGGGCCAAGTGGTGGCATCAACTGCCAAAGGCAAGATGTCCATAGTTGCTGTAATGGAGAGCACAGTCAAAGCAGCAGTCAAAATAGTCTGACTCACAAAGACCTATGGTGCTGGCTAGTTGATCAAAATGTTCCTAAAACTGAAATAGATGGGAAGTCAACTAAATTCTTACTTGATTTCTATAAGTGGGAGGGTTCCAGGTTAAGTGAACAAAAGTCTAATTTAAATAATAAAAATAGAGACTCATGACCCCTCAAGTTAATTCCCAAACTTGATCCAGGTTACAGACCCAAAGCCCCTTGTATAAAGAAAAGTTGGGGCTCCCTTGAGGAAGGACCATGTACCCTATCAAAAATTTGTACTCAATCTTTCTCTCAGTCTTCCCCAAAAGGAACTATGGCCTTTTACCATGGTGTCCCTGCACTGGGGATAAGGAAATAATCAGACCTTCCAGAGAGTACTGAACACTGACTTTGAAGTGATAATGATTCCAGGAGGTCCAAAACATCACTGTAACCCATCAGTCAGAGTAGGGGCTTTGGAGGTCAGATGATCAATGGAGTTTTAGCTCAGACTCTTCTCAAAGTGGGGTCGAGTGGGTTCCTGAACCCATTCTGTGCTTACTTTCCTGGTTCTGGAATGCTTACTTGGAGTATGCATACTCAGCAATTAGCAGAGTCCCACAGTGGTCCCCTGACCTGTGGAATGAGGGTTATTATGGTGGGAAAGACCAAGTCAAGCCATTAGGACTGTCTCTACCTAGGAAAATAGAGAACCAATAGCAATGCATCATTCATGGAGGGATTGTAGAGATTAGTGCCAACATCAAGGACTTAAAGGATGCAGGGGTGGTGATTTTCACGATATCTCCATTCAACTCACCTTTGTGGCCCATGCAGAAGACAAGTGGCTCTTGGAGGATGAGAGTAGATTACCAAAAGCTAAACCAGGTGATGACTCCAACTGCAGTTATTGTACCAGATGTGGTTTTATTGTTGGAGTAAATTAACACATCTTTTGGTACCTAGTATGTGGTTATTGATCTGGCTAATGCCTTCCCCCCCCCGCCATGCCTCTTAGAAAAGACCATCAGGAGTAGTATGCCCAATCTACCAGTAGCAGAAACCAAAGCTAAGCCCTTGATATGGCAGCACTCCCCAGGCTAATCAATCAGATACCTGGTTGATTACACTGGGGGCCACTTCTGTAATAGAAAGGACAATGTTTTGTTCTTATGTGATAGACAGTTTTTCTGGATACAGATTTGTCTTTCCTGTGTCCATGCTATTCACAGTGACGTGGTATTTACTATTATTAACTGTATTCTCCAGCCATGGACAGTAAGGTACAAATAGAATAACTGAACTGCCCTTTGACGCCTAATGCTGATAGTAATATTTTACTTTCTTGTCAACTTTCCAGTTGTCTCAATTATCTGTCTCTTCATGCAAGAACCACACTCTTCCTTTTTGAAGGTTTATATTATGTTTAATATCAGCTAGGATTAATCTTCCCTCATACTCTTATTTCTCAGGACTTCCAAGCCATTCTTCTAAAGATTCTAGAAGCATCTTGAGAACAAAGCTTTACTTCAAAAACACGGTATTTTTATTAAATTAACATCAAATTTATATCTTAACAGAGATAATTAAAATGGTTATTTTTTCCTTAAATTTGACAAGGCTTCCTATTTGTTGAAGTGTTTGTGTGTTTATGACTTCCATTTTATCTAAAAAATATTTTAAAGATTTTATTTATTATCCATTTGAGAGAAAGAGAGCACACAAGTGGGGTGGGGGCAGAGGGAAAGGGACAAGCAGACTCCCAGCTGAGCAGGAAGCCCGACACAAGGCTTGATACCAGGACCCATGGGATCATGAACTGAACGGAAGGCAGATGCTTAACTCACTGAGCCACCCAGGTGCTCCACGACTTCCATTTTAAGTTTCAATATAGACCTTGCTTTAACACAGACCTTCTGGACAGTTATGTCTAGTTCCCCAATCTCTGCCTTACTGTTAATCCTGATGTAAATGTGGTCTTTTCTTCCATTATTTCTTCCAACAAATTAGAAAAAAGTATTTATTTTTGTATACAAAATTCATGGCAATTGTCCTGAGTTGTGGATTTTTGTTTTTTTATTTTGATCGTTTGAACATTTAAATGAATTTTCTCAATTGAATCTGGCAGGTGTTCCACATACTAAGTTATACCTCTGCAAAGGATTTTGCCGTTGTCTTATTTTCATATTATTTCTTTCCTGTGTAATTTTATTTATTTGCAATTGCAGAATCTAGTGCAATAATAATAGTGCTAATGAAAACCCATATCTTCTTTTAATGGTTTTTTTTTTTTTTTGAGGGGGAAGACTTTTAATGCCCCCCTATTTAACCCTAAGGGGGGCTTTCGAGTTGATATATTAAGTGTGTTTACACACTCATGTTCATGCATGTATAAAAAGGGGATAGTAGTACCAATCTCATGGAGTGTTAGGAGAATTAAAAGATATAATGTATGTAAAGTACTGAGAACAGTGCCTGGCATCATTGCTCATGACGAATTTATATGGCTGTATTCAGGAGGTTTCCAGCTGTTTATTCCTCTACAAAAATTGTGGCCGTAAATGATGAGGTGAGTTAGTGCTCACAAAGCACTTGGAGTGGTGCCTGGCATATAGTAAGAGCTCAATAAATGTATGTCACTAATGTATGGTATTATGAAGGCATTTTGTCTAGAACTGATACTGATTTATCAAAAGCTTTTGCCGAGTTTTTGAAGACCGTTTTCACGTTTGATGTAGAAATCAAATGAATTAGACTGGCATTTTTTTTTAAAGATTTTATTTATTTGAGAGAGAGAGAGAGCACGAGTGGGGAGAGTGGAAGAGGGAGAGGGAGAAGCAGACTTCTGCTGAGCAGGGAGCATGATGCTAGACTCGATCCCAGGACCCTTGGACCATGACCTAAGCCAAAGGTAGACGCTTAACCGACTGAGCCACCCAGGCGCACTAGACTGGCATATTTTTTTGTAATAGTAACTCATCTTTTACTGCATCAGCCCCTCTTGGACTTGTTATGTCGTTTTTAAGTGAGCTGCCAGAGTTTGCAACTATTTTGTTTAGGGATTTTTTTAGCTCAACATTTAAATAAGAAATTGATTTTAGGTTTCCTTTTGATGTCATCTTAATTGAGTTTTAGTATTATTTAGCGAAAATCCCCTGTGAAACATTCTGGCCTGTTTTTACTTGCCTGTCCTGTTTAGTTCTTTGACAGAGGCAGCTTTTCACAGCTTGTTCTCTATCTTAACAGTTTTTAATCGATTTTGGTTTTCTATCTATTTAGGTGCCCTGTCTCTTCTATTGTCAGTTTTAGTAGTTTCCATATTCCATAGTGAGTGCACATTTGATCCTTTTCAATTTATTTCCATGGAGATGAATATCATCATTACTTTCATCTTTTAAATTTATATGTTTTTGTGGTTGTGGTTGGTTCTGCTTTGTTTTTGCTTTTTCCTTTAACTCTGATTAGGGTAAGCGAGGGTTCATTCTTGAGTTTTACTTATTTATTTTTCCTTTCATTCTTCTCTTTTCCATTTCATTAATTATTTATTGTTATTGCTTCCTTAATTATAATTTGTAAATTTTTATTTTCCTTATTCTGATATTTTTGATTTGGGGAACTAGTTCATTATTTGCATCTTTCCTATCTGCTAAATATTTAAAAGTGTTCCTTTGAATCCTCTTTATGTCCAGTTGCCTTTGATGCATAGTATTTTATACTCATTGACTTCTGCCTTTTGTGTCATTTCAGTTTTGAGTTTTCTTTTTGACAAAATTTGTTCCCAAAAGTATTTGTTGTTGTTGTTGGTTGATTAGTTATTAGTTGGCTTAGTTCCAAATCATAAATAATTTTTCATTTCATTTCTTTTCTTTTTTTAAAAAAATTGTGTCTCACTCAATGTGATTAGAGACCAGTTTCTTATTTTTTTCCATGTTTAAAAAAATGTACAGAGCTTTCTATTTGCAAATGTTTCATAGGTCCATGAAAAGAAGATGTATTCTATGATTTCAGTCACAGAGTTTGACATGTATAGTCATAGCTGCATTATTAGTTAATTTAGAAGTAATTTAAGTGCTTAGTTACTTCATTTATTTTTCAGTTTTATTATTGTCTTATACTAAACCATTCACATGCTGTGAAAGATGAAGCCTCCTAATTAAAAATGTTTCTAATTTCTGCTTCAGTTTCCTGTCATATTGTTCATTCCTATTGATTTTATGTTATTATGTCATGGATATTAAAAATTATTTGATATTCACTTTAGATTACCCTCTTTAGCTTTATACCTTGTCTTTCTTTGTCTCATTTAATGCTGTGAACTGTTCTGAAATCACATTTTGGTATTGAGATCATGGCTGGTCTGCGTTTCCTTCCTTTTGTTTTGACTTTGCACAAAAACTTTCCCTTTCATTTTGTTTTCAACCTTCTTAGTCACTTTATCTTGACTTTTTTTAAAGACTATTTAAATTTCGATTTTGTGATCTAGTCTTTGTTTTAATTGACATTATTAGCCCTTTTTCTTTATTGGCTGGTGGATAGTTTTGATTTGGTACCATTATATCATTTAGTGCTTTTATTTCTGATTTTATTTTAGAGCATTGATTTTGTTTTATCTTCTCTTCTATTTGTAATTGCTTTGCTAGGGTTGTATGTTTCTTATACTTTTTAGCTAATTGTTACATTTATAAAAATGTGGCCACATATATATCGCATTTGTCTTCCATTGTGTAAACATTTTATAGTATTTCCTATCCATAGATAATAGGGAAGAAAAAAATTTCCACTTTGCTTCTACCACTCATTCCCTTCACCTGCACATTTTAGATGATTATATTATGTACCTGAATGTGTTTATGCTTTGAAATATTCTCAGGGCACCTGGGTGGTCAGTCGGTTAAGCCTGGGACTCTTGGTTTCGGCTCAGGTCACAATCTCATGGGTCATGGAATTCAGCCCTGTGTTGCACTCTGTGCTCAGCGGGGAATCTGCTTGAAGAAGCTCTCCCTCTGCCCCTCCCCCCACTTGTACCGTGCATGTGTGCTCTCTCTCTCTTTAAAATAAGTAAATAAATACTTAAAAAAAGCAAAAAATAAATAAAATATTCTTAATTCTTGTATTTCCTTCAAATAAGTTTATTTTACACCTGTCCATGAACTAAGAGGAAATCTCATACTTATACCACCTTATACATTCTCTCCCTCATCTAACTCCTGCTGGTTATAGATTTTCTAAAACACCAGAATTTATAATCTTCAAATTTTGTGTTGAAGTCAGAACAGCACATTTGTTGTAGTCTGTGCTCTACAGAAAAATCGAGCCAGTGCTCAGCACTAACCACGCACTGTAGTGTCTCCATTTACTTCTTACTTGGTTCAAGTTCATTCCATTTCAGTTTCCTTAAGGAGGTCTCACTGGACATCTTTATTCTGTTTCTGGAAATTCCCAACAATATGTGTCTATGGCCTTCACCCTTAAACCCCTATATGCCTGGTAGAAAATTATTGGGACTTTTTTGTTCATTTAGGAACTTGAAGCACTGCACTACTATTTTCTATCAGTGCTAGAAATCCTGGCTTAAAAGATTCCTTATTTAATTTACTGTTCAGTAACTTTATTAGGAGATGTTTCAGGGCTAATCGTTATGTGTCAATTCTTTCCCAGGACTCAATGCACTCTTTAATATCTAAAATCAAGTTTTCCTTTATACCTGGGGAAAATATTAAATTATAGCTCCATTTTCTTTTTTTTTCTTTTGTTCTCTTCAGAAACAATATTTTTCTTCACAAACAAAGATTTTAAGAATCTGTCTTCTATAGCTATTATTATCATTTTGGATCTGTATCATATTATCATTTTGGTTTGTAACTCACTGATCCCAGTGCTTATTTTTCTCAATCTTGTGCTCCACATAGCGGCCTCCGATTTTCCGTAATATTCATTCTCCCCTTCTCCCCCTATATACTACTTCCAAAATTATCTTTTTTATCTTTTTATTTTTATTTCTTTAAAGATTTTATTTATTTATTTGACACAGAGAGAGAGAGAGCACAAGCAGGGGGGAGCGGCAGAGGGAGGGGGAGAAACAGGCTCCCCGCTGAGCAGGGAGCCTGATGCGGGGTTTGATCTCATGACCCTGAGATCATGCCCTGAGCCTAAGGCAGATGCTTAAACGACTGAACCACCCAGGTGCCCCCAAAATTATCTTTATTTTTGCATTGGTTTTATTTTTTCATTTCTGTTTAATTTCTTTTCTTTTTTTTTTTAATTCATGCTTTTCTTCTGTTTCATGGTTTTCCTCCTTATATATTGTTTGTCAACTTTAAGTTCTTGTTTTTTCTAAGTGATGACTTTATTAAAGTTTTTTCTTTTCCTTTTCTTTTATAGTAATGACAGCAGGTTTCATCTACTCGGTAGCAGTATTTTTTTTCCGGCAAATGTGTATATGTGTGTGTATGAATGGTAATATATTTTATAGATCCAGGGCTTATTTTTATTATCTTTATTCATCTTGAGTTGAGTGAGGTATTCTGACCCACATTTGCAAGAGGTACATAGGAAGCTTCAAGGCAGAGGTCAGGCTACTAGATCTAGCTGTGTGTGAGGGAGCCCTTAGTTAACTGCCCAGAGCAACCACAGCCTCTATCATTTGCTGTTTCTCACTCCCCACCACAGCCCTTCCCCAAAGGCTACCTCTTATTAGCAGGGCTTGAGTATATAGGGCATCCCAGGTCCCACCTCCCGTGCTTATTCCTGGTGCCAAACGGTTTCCATGGAAGCTCTCGCTTGCACTCCCATTTTCGTAAAATGGGTTTATTCCTCAGTGTCTTCATTGGCATTGTAAACGTGTGTCCCCAGACTTTGTGCCACCTGGGCAGTCATGATGGCACTTTTCATTCTGTCCTTTAATAGATTACATAGCTTGTGGTTTCTGGTTTCATGAAAAAGGGACTGGCTGCTGTTGGTTTTCTTTCTCCCTATTGTTTAGGTATCATATCGGGGCAGAGAAGCAGGGGGAGCGGATTTAGTGCTTTAAAATCAGTAGTCCTGTTATTATTTTTGTTATCATCTTATCATAATCATACTTCAACAATTTGGCATCCCCCAAAAAACCAACAGGTTTAGCAAACATATTTCCATATATTTTATGATCTTACAAATTCATGGAAATTTGAGGGTCACCTGGGTGGCTCAGTCCATTGAGCTATAGACTCTTGATTTTAGCTCAGGTCATGATCTCAGGGTGATGAGATCAAGCCCTGTGTCAGGCTCTGTGCTGGATGTGTAGCCTGCTTAAGATTCTCTCTCTCCCTCTGCCCCTCCCCACCTAGGTGGCACGAGCTCTCTCCCCCTTCCCCTCCACCCCCCAAAAATCATGGGACTTTGAAGACAAGAAGACAGTGATAAAATACCTAATTTTTTTCTTTTTAAAGAACTTTCCCTGTACCATGTTACCTGCAGTGTGCCTATTTTTTTAAGTGTAGACTATACACAAGGAAATAAATGAATAAGGCAGCAAGAAAATATCAGGTAATCACAAGTGCTATGCTGCAAATAAACTCTGATCAAGTAACAGGGTGAGTGTGTGTTGGATGGATTAGAAGGCGTCATCCAAGAGTGGGTTTTTGAAGTGGGTTTTGAAATTACATGCTGAGAAAGAGGCGGTTATATGAGGATCTGAGGAAGTTGCATTCTAGAAGTAGGGCACAGCAAATGCAAAGCTCTTATTTTATAAAGTGTTGGCAGAATAGGATGGTGGGCATGATCAGCTGTAGCCAGGCAGAATGTTGAAGTCAAGAGCTCAGGTTTCATTAAAGTGCACTATAAAGGACATTGTTATATATTATATACCATTATTATTATTATCATAGTGGTATAACTGACATATAACATTATATTAGTTTCAGGTATAAGACATGATTCAATATTTGTATATACTATGAAATGATCACCTCAATAAGTCTACTTAACATCTATTACCATAATAGTTACAATTTTTTTTCCTTGTGATGAAAACTTTAAAGATCTACTCTTAGCAACTTTCAAATATGCAATACAGTACTATTAACTATAATCACCAGGCTGTACATTATATCCCCATGACTTATTTATTTTATAACTGCAAGTTTGTACCTTTTGACCCCCCTCACCCACTGATAAAAAAAAAAAAGAATACTTTTTATAATGAAATCAGATGCCCTGACTCACATGCATCATTTAAATGGTATACTGTGCATGAAAATACAAACCCTCTTATTTCACCAGGTACTAATAAAAGATATCCCCACATACAGATTTGTGAAATTTGAGATACAGTTGAAAACATATGGATGTCCCTGACCTCATGTGTTCTTCCATCTGGAAGGATTTGAATTGTAAAAGAGGAATCTAAAACCGGTATTGGTGATGACCTAAGCAAATTATCGCTCATGAAGACCTAGGTATATTGTCAAAGGGAGACACTCTGGCTTGAGAGAACACTTCTCTGAGACAGGTTCTCACAAACACTGCCTGATTTAATTTTTACAACAACTCATTTGAAATAAGTATAAATTGCTTCTATTTTGCAGTTGAATAAATACACATTCAAGGTTTAAGGAATTTGCCCAAATTAAAATGGCTAGTAAATGGCAGAGCCCAACAACAGCAAAAAAACCCCCACAGTTTTTGCTCATTAGTCCAGACTTCCCCCCTAAACATGTCACCTCCTAGGCTACAGGTGTACAGAACCCAGGGCAGGAAATGTCTTCCTGATCTTTGGAAATCCCTCCCCTATTGGTAGTCCTGTCCAAAACTATGCCAAGAGGCTTCTCTGGTGAAATCATTTATTTATCTCTATCAGAAAGCAGGCTCATTTTTCCCATAGCTGTGAGCCTCAGAATTGACAACAGCTGCTGGACACCTGAGTGGTATTATTTTTGCCAGGAGACAACAGAGTGAATGACTTGTAGCAGCTTTGAACCCTGATGAGTTCGAGGACCAGAGTGGAGATTACAAAAGGTAATTCCCAGATAATTCAATAGGAAAAGGAAGCTAGACAAAATCCCTGTTTCACTCTTTGAAACTGTGCTATGAGAAATGACTTTAGAAATCTGAGAAGGAAAATTGTCTCGTGTGGGGTGCTTCAAAGAATTTTTTATCTTCTTTTTCCTTTACTCTCTGGGAATTGAACTCCCATGCAACACAGTTGTGAAATTGGAATTTCTCCTTCATTTGGAGCAAGATTGAACAAAGTACAATAAAACTGGATGATTCCTTCAAAGACACCACATGTCTTAGATACAGGTCAGGGAATTGCTGGCCACTCATGTGCCATGGATCTCATTCTTCTTTTGGTCATTTTTTATAAATTGGTGGTGGTGGTATAGGGGCCTCAGATCATTCAGATGCAGCATTTCCTTTCTTTCAAAATGCTGAATGCATTCAGTACTTCTGCAAGGGAGAGACAGAGAGTACAGATTAAGTCTCAGTTAAGGCAGAAAATTTACTTTAAAGAAATTTAACTCAACATGAAGTTAGTGTCTACCATGTGCCGAACCATCTGGTAGGTACTGAAGTTCAGATATGACTAGGATGCCAGCCCTTCCCTCACAAGGCTTTCCTTCACCTTGGGGAAACCAATGCTCAACGAAGTAATTCCAGTGTGCAATGGGCAAGGCTCCACATATTTTCTTGAAATCTTACAGGTCTCCCTATGTGGTTCATCATTCTTCCATTTCCTTAGGAAGGAGCTGTGGATGAACACTGTGGCCACATATCAGAAAAGAGTCCTGGAAGTAGATGTATGGAGATTTGTGTGAAGTTATTCAGGGGTTCTTTGGGAGCCCAGATTTGAGATTGGCCTGGAGTTAAATTTTAATCTTTCCATTTCCTGTCCCTGTCACCCGTATGACTCCTCAGGGATGTAAGAAGGAACTAAAGGGAAGAACACAGTCTTTGCGGCTGGTCCTGCCACTACAGTTGTTGGTACCCTTAGCCATGTGGTTGTCTGGAGCTGGCTTCACTCTCCCTGGGCACCTTTGTGGCTTTCTCAGTGATCCCACACTAGAAAATTCCAATTGTGAGTCAGGTGACATGGATAATGACCTTTCCTAGAGAGCTTGCACATGATTCTGCACCCCACACCCTGCCCAGCCCATTCTCTGAAAACCCCATTCCCCTCTTCCTCAACCCCCAGGTGGCTCTTTCAGCCACAGTCCTTTTAGGGTTGCATTTAGGCTAGGTATTTCCCACTTGCTTCTCATCAAGTTCATTCTTTTCATTACTGTCTGTGAAAGTGAATTTTTTTTCCCAGTCTACCCCCTTGTCTCTCCACTATGCCATATTCGATCAATATCTACGGGCTTCAGATTTCACAAGTGCATTGGATAAGAAAAACAGGTCTCAGGTGAAGTGTCAAAGGACTCAAGTCATATTAAAAATGAACAAGTTCACAAAATCAGACAATAATAATAACAATAATAGCAAAACAAAAGGGGGAAAATTCCACAATATGGAAAAGATCAGTGAAGAGCCAAGACAGTAATAGGAAATAATTTTTTCAAAGTGGTTTTGGTCCTACAGGACATTTATCAATGTCTGAGGACATTTTTCGTTGCCATAATTGGAGGGCAGTTTACTCCTGGTATCTAGGAGGTGGAGGTCAGAGATGCTGCTAAGTATCTCCCTGCCTCCTGCCCATGACAGAGAATTATCCTGACCAAAATTTCAGTAGAATCAATGGTGGGAAACCCTTCTCTAAAAGAATTTAATAAGGACATGGGTGAATGAAACAGAAGTCAAAGGAAGTGACAAACAAAAGAATGAAGAAGGGATAATGGAGAGCTAAGGAAGCGCGCTAAATATCCAAACAATATCATCACTCAAACAGAATAGCCCCAGTTGAAAAGTAGATGTCAACTTTTAAAGCAACCAAAATCAGTGAGATTAAAACATTTAATGAGATTGTAACTGATGTGGAGGACAAAGAGTATTCCATATTTATCATTCGTGTCCTTAATTTAAAGATCTCAATAAATGGAGCAAAGCCATATTCAAAGACATAAAATGAGAACTTTTTTTTTTTTTTTCCTGGAATGAAGGAAGAAGTGGATCTTATAATCCAAGAGTAACACTCTGTTCCAACCATACTGGCACAGGTACCTTCCATTTCTGCAAATAGATGTATTAAAAGCAAACCTGCTGAAATGGACATCAATAACTGGATCTAAGACTTTTTAAAAACAGTTTAAGAAACCTGAAAATATAGTGGGGGTACTGCTAGAACAAGCTTCCTGTGAGAATGTTAACCAAGGACATGATCAGTGGTATCTTAAAGGGATATGATGTAAAAGGAAGGGCTTTAATTTCTTTTCTCTTCTTTTCCTCTTTTCTTTTCTTTTTTTAAGGTGAGACATGATTAGACCTGATCACACATGAATGTGCCTATTCAGTTGTTGTTTTTTAAGATTTTATTTATTTGACAGAGAGAGAGAGCATGAACAGGAGAGGGGGGTAGAGGGAGAAGCAGACTCCCCGCGAACAGGGAGCCTGATGTGGGACTCCATCCCAGGACCCTGGGATCATGACCTGAACCAAAGGAAGACGCTTAACCGACTGAGCCACCCAGGAGCCCCGAATGTGCCTATTTGTATCACTACTTGGGAACACTGGTCTGATCCTTTTCCTGAGGATCCAGTTCTACAGATTTCTGAATGGCACCTTGGGAACCAATCTAATCCCCCAGGACATCATGTCTGGGGCCTCAAAAACCTTCCTGGAACTCTGACAGGTCAACAGAAGAAAATCAGATAATATTAAAAATTACATTTTTTTAATTCCCAATAAATAACCCTATTTTCCTCATCTCATGGCTGCTGGGATTTTGTAGCAGTAGGAGACACTCGTAAGTTGTAGACAAATCAATTGAAGGAGTAGTAACAATTATTTCCTCTGAAATAAACCAGAATGGTGATATGTCTGTCAAAGGATGAAAATGTGTGTGTTCTTCACTTTACAACTGGTTTACCACTCTGACTAGAAAACTCTTTCTCTTTTCATTGTGGCACACTGCCTTCTTATTTGGAGAGGCAATTTATGCAAAGGACCTGGCAAAGTTCCTGGAACATAGCTTGTGCCTGATCAATGATCATTACATGTGCACCGTAAACAAGTATACTATATTTCATTATTTGGGAAGAGGCAAAGACTCATTTTATACACAAATCTTGACAGACTTAAAACACATTTCCCAAATGTCACTCAACTCCTATCTCTTTATAAGATTATGTCTCTTTAAAGAAGATAAAAGGGAAAAAGCAAGTGGATAGTTAATCATTAGAAAAGGATAAGATAAGAGGAAGGAAAAAAGAGATCTTGAAACAAACCCTTTGTGGATTCCTTCTCTGCCCCCGACAAGAATGCTACATTGTGGCTCTTCCTATGATCACACTTAATTTAGATTGTGTCACTAATTGCATGGTAATTCTTTAATTCAGTTTATTCAATCTTTTCTTCATGCACTTTGGAAGGGGGAAGAAATACAATAGGGACCTAGGTGTGGTCATTTATTCAGGGTGCTTAAGAGATAAACAAGTTATAGTTTGCTTTGACAAATGAAGCTTGAGTAAAGATGAGCCCATGAGAAGAGTTCCAACAAAACACTGGACCACAGAGACCATACAATTTCCAGAGAGATACACATAGTAAGGGAGATCTGAAGGGTAAGTAGGAATGATCTGGAGACAAATGAGGAAAAATTCATGTGTACAGAAGACTAGCATATGCAATACCCAGCAAACAATAAGAGCATAGGGCAGCCTTTCAGTTTGTCTTTATGCAAATATAAACAGATACATCTGTACTCTTCGTGCTTATTCAAAATGTAGCAAAATATGCACATTCCTCTTCCTTGTTCCATGAATGATATGTTCTGGAGATCTACCCATACAGTTTCATTAATTTGAAACTACCTAGGATTCCACAGTGTGGATATGGCTGAACCTAAACAGCCTTGATTGATCTCTTAGAACATAGCAATAACAATAGCAAAAATCTTGCTCTGAGTAAAATAAAAATGCTTTCTCAGCTTGTCATTTGCTTTTACATGTGTTTTGAATCCTATACATAAAGTTGTTTGTTTATATGTAGTCAAAAATATTCCTTTCTGGCTTGAGATAACTTATATGTTATATATGAAATTTCCATAAATATTTGGGTCTATTTCTGGACTTTCTATCCCATTTCTTTGTTTTGATTTTCTATTTATTTGTCAGTACTACATTTTAAAATTATTGAGGCTTTATACAACATTTAATATCTCTTTTTTTTAAGATTTTATTTATTTATTTGACAGAGAGAGAGAGCGAGAGAGGGAACACAAGCAGGGGGAGTGGGAGAAGGAGAAGCAGGCTTCCCGCTGAGCAGGGAGCCCGACGTGGGGCTCGATCCCAAGACCCTGGGATCACCACCCGAGCTGAAGGCAGACGCTTAAGGACTGAGCCACCCAGGTGCCCCGGCATTTAATATCTCTTAAGGCTGTATCTCCATATTACCTTTTTACTTTCAGTATTATTATGGTCATATTTATTTCATGTTTTATATAAGATTAGAATCAGTTTATCTAATTCTGGAAATGAATCGTGGTATTTTCACTGACTTAATTTATAAATAACTTAGAGAGAATTGACATCTTTATGAGATTGAGTCATTCTGTTAAAAGCATGTTATATATTTCTATTCATCAAGTCTACTTTTGTGTCCTTAAGGATTTTTTTTTTTAAGTTTCTGCATACAGTTGTTTCTTGTACATTAGTTGTCTGTATACATTAGTTGTATCAGTTGTCTATATATATGAGGGCTATTGACCTTTGATTATAAACTCCATCCTGCTATCTCACTGAATGAATTTACTGGTTTTAGTAGTTTGTTTTTTTCTTATAGACTCTGGGGTTTACTGGTTATATGATCACATCATCCACAAATTGTGTGTGTGTTTGTGCGCACATGCACGTGTGTGTGTGTGTGTGTGTACTAACCACCTTATTGTCACTTTTAGTTCTCTAATGTCTTTTGCTTGCCTGATACATTGGCCAATGCCCTAGTTAAAAGTTAAATAATAATTAAAGAAGTGAGAGAGGACATCTGTGTCTTGTTCCTGACTCTAAAAATTGATAATGTCACAAGGATCTTTCCCTCCATTGAGCTGGATGTGGGTTGTGTGTGTGTGTGTGTGTGTGTGTGTGTGTGTGTGTGTGTATACACAGGATCATGTTCAAGTACATCATCAATTTCTATCATATTACAGTTGGTGCTTTATCAAGAATATAGTTGAAAGTTATCAAAATTCAGTTTCTGTGGAGAGGTTTATACAATTTCTATAATTAAATGAAATAATATAATCGAGTGTACTAACAAATTTTTAATAATCATCCTTGACTTCCTAGAATGGAGATTCATAAAGTGAATTATTCTATAGTTCTCTTTGTGCAATCATTTTTACATTTTGAGTTGAAATCATATTTTCTTCATTAAAATAATTTAGAAATGTTTCTTTTGTCCCCTGTAAGTCTGGAACAGACTTATTTTTATTTTTATTTGTTTATTTATTTTTAAAGATTTTATTTATTTATTTGAGAGAGAGCACACATGCATGGGAAAGGGACAGAGAGAGAGGGAGGAGCAGACTCCCCACTGAACAGGGAGCCCAATGTGGGACTTGATCCCACACCCTGGGATCATGACCCGGGCCAAAGGCAGATGCTTAACTAACGGAGCCACCCAAGTGCCCTGGAACAGTTTAAACAGTATTAGAATTTCTTCTATTTTTGGTAGAATTCTGCTCTGAAATCATGTGTTTTTGATATTCTCTTAGCAATATAGTGTTGTGAAAGTTCTTCCCTTATATGTAAACCAATCCATGTAGTTTCTGCTTTTATAAAGTCAGACTGGGTAAATAACATTTTATTAAAATGTCATCCATTTCATCCAGTTTCTATTTATTTGTTTGGGGTTTACCAAAAAAAAAAAAAGTCTCCTGTGTTTTGTATTCTGTTTTTCCTCTTTCTGCATTTATTTTCCCTTTGTCATAACCATGTTTATTTATTTTGTGTTTTTTATCTTTGTCTAAGGTATTTTTTAATCAATTTTCTGTTTCCACGTATAATTTATTTATTTATTAGTGAGTTTTTCTGTTAGTTTTTTTCCCCTAAATGATTAATTTGTATTTTATCTTCAACCCTTTCTTTATTCAGTTAATTTGGTTGTTATTTTTCAACTTTTTGTGCAAATCTGCAATGAGATACTAATTCACTTTCATTATTTCTTCTCTGCTCATATGAGTATTTAAAACTCTATTTCCTCTGAGAATTTTTTCTCCTGCATCTTGGTTCTGAAATGTAGTGTTTTCATTATCATTGCCTCCTAGAAATTTTGCAATTTGAATTTGTATTTATCTTTTGACCTGAGACTTGTTATGAAGAGACTGAAGTTTTTCATGAATATCAAACATTATGTTTATCAAGTATAATGTACATATTATGATTTCAAACACGTGAGAAGGTCTACTGTCTGCACAGTGAAGATGGATTGGTGGGGAGCAGGCTGTGGAGACCTCTCTCTATTGGAGTTTGCTTCTGTTCCAAGATACATTTTAGGTTGTTTGAAATTGATCAATGTGGTAGCCCATACAAAGAAGAAGATGGCTGTTAGAATGAAACAAGCAGATAGATTTGGAGTGTATAAAGGGAGTGTGATGAAATTTTCTCGGTGATTCATTGAAAGTACTGCCCGTGGCTGAGAAAGGAGCCAAGGCTGTTGACCAAGGCTCAGGCTTGGGCCACTGCACAGGTGGAGGAGCTACTCACCAAGGCAGACACTGACTGATGAAGAACAGGCTTGGAGAGAAAGACAAGAAGTGTGAGATATTAGTGTTTAGGTGCCTGGAAAATAGACATGGAAGAATGTTCTCAAGACAGTTGGATAAAGAAAGGAGTGTAGGGTTGGAGACACATTTTAGAGTCACTAGCAATAGGGTGGGAATTCAATACGTGGAACTGGCTGAGGGAAGAACTTTGAAATAATAATAAGGAAGGACTGAGGAGGGGACCCAGACAGCTCCAGGCATTTACGGGATGAGCAGAAGATTCATAACCCCTGAGGGAGGCTGAGAAGAAGGAGCCACTCTTTCTTCCCACTGAATGGTGACTGCCTTGAAGCAGACACAGAATCTGAAACACGGAAAGTCAATGGGAAAGTGTTCATTAAATGAGTACATAAGTGAGAGTGTGGGCAAAGCAATTTTCCAGAACTAAGGAAAATTATAAATCTGTTGTGCTCATTTAATCAATAAGAAAATTAAATCATGGAGTGGCGCTTCAGTTGGCACCACCAGGGAATGACTAACCTCTGTAGAGGACCCCGTGGATCCATCAGTGGCGTTCTTACCCAGCGGTAAAATACAGCCTCTCTCAGTAACTCTGGCTGTGCTTTACCACCCAGCCAGTACGATCATTTTGACAGCTAGTTATTTTACTAAGTTATCAGTAAGCAGGTAATAGCCCCTCAGTTCCATCAAAACAGTCAAATTAGATGTACATGTAGACACAGCCTTCCTTTGCCAAGATACATTACGCGGAAAGGGATGAATTAGAAGATAGAACAATAGCACCCTGTATATGAATGATGTGGCATCTGTCTCCAGTGAAAACACATAGTGTTTATGGAGGAGGAATTGTCACCGAAGCTTGGAATAGCTTTGAAAGAAACCCCAAACATGCTAACTTCATCGCAGTAATTGAAACTGTTTCGTTTGATCTAGGAAAACCTCTTCAGTGGCCTTTAAGAGAAATATCAAATATTTTTTTCCCCCAAACAATGTGGCAAGAAGCCATCTGGCCAAAATTTTACATAACCGTGTCCTTAAATGTTTTAAAAATGCATGACCCTGACCCGGTGTTCTTAGTTTAGAACACAGTGCCCTTCTCTTCTGTCAGTCAAAAAAACAACCTGCCCATTGGACAAAGCTGCCCGGTGAGTTCCTGCCAGAGGAACTGCTGACCCTTTGAAATAGCTGTTAACCCTAATAGTCTCTATCATTTATGTGACATTTTGTCATATTTTGTCTAATGCAATTTATAGTACTCTACCACGATTTTTCTCCCCAAGCTTTAACTGCCGTGTTGTTGGCTCTAGTCTTGCACTAACACTTGATTTCCCGTGTAATTCTGCTGTGTGAACACGGGCTGTTCTGCACATTCAAAGGGCCCAGTTATTTGTTGGGGGAATAACTGTAGCTTTCTTCCTCTCCTCCCTCTCTCTCCCTTTTCCACCCTCCTTTCTCTAAGCTCCACACTAAGCAAACAGTTCACCGGGTTCTGCTCAGCATTAGTGACTTCTGAGGGGATTGGCTGTTCCAGATCTTGGTCCCGCCACTGCAAGTTTTCCAATTAAGTCTGCTACTTTCTCTTTCCTTCTGTGCCCCCCAGAGCTGTAGTCGGTTTAGCAAAATTCAGAACAGTGCGCCTTGGGCTGCTTAGTTTGTTGACACGGGAAATTCAATCTCAATGTACAGTTCCGGTTTTAATTGCTAATATTAAGTGATTTTTGAATTTCTAATGAATACCTAATTAGAGCAAATGTTCTCCTCAGTAACAAGTAATTATGGCATTCCAAACACGTTTACTCTAATTAAACAAAACAGTTTGACTAATTACAATGGCAAGGCAGCACACAGTGGATTTCTATCTTGAAGGTGCTCCCTTAGATACCCTTTCCAGGGAAAGACATTTTCTTTCGGGCACTCTCAAGGCAGCTCCTGGTGGTACCAGCCATGTGAGAGGAAGTCATCAGGCTGGAGACTCAATGCATCCCTCCAGATGATAGAGACATCTCCCAGGGGTTCTTCTGAAATCTGTTTTTCCCCATTGAAGGTGAACAAATGACTCGAGGGCTCATGGGGCGGTCACCAGGAACCGCCTCTGGAATCTAAAGACTTTGTTTCTGCTTACATGTTTTAAGCTGTATACATTTTGCACTATACACTATAGCAAATCTCTTTTGACTTTAATAAAAGAAATAATAGTTTCTTCCAAATCTTTGACACCTTGAAAGATAACCCACACTTTCCTGTGGCTCCCTGGGCCCCTGGCATGACGCAGTGGACTCTTGCAGTTGTGATTTGGGGTGGAAACTATGATGTCTGAAGGCAAAATCCATCCTCTTGAAACCTCTCCTTATGGTATATGCTCAATGACATGGATCTCATTTGAATCAGCATTGAGGATGGCTAAACTTTAGATCCTCTTATAGCTCTTATATATTGAGCTCCTGCTGAAATTTGGAGTTAGAGCCCAAAATGTTACTATTAGCTTTTTATCTCTGCGGTATCCAGCAGCATTACTAAGGAAGCAGATAATTCGATCATTTTACCTTTCTTTCTTTCAACCGTGCTCTTCTAGTGTCTGTTATAGAGAGCCACTGGAAACAAAATTCACACATAAGCCTTTAAGGAGGCCAATCACAGGTCCATGGATCATACGAGTCACACAAAAATGATATAGATGGATGAGTCTGTACCTCCTTGCATTACACAGACACTTATCCTGGAGAGATCTGCCTGAGGGGAGGTGATCATGACATGTAGTTATGAGAGAATACTTCTGGACAAGACATGTTTCACCTAAGCGCTGAGGATAGGCTCATGATTTAGTAAGAAAGAGTCATCACATGTAAGAATAGATTTGGAAGATGAAGAAAGGAACCGACAATGGCAGAAGCAAACAAGCAGGGAGAATGAGGTAGTGCAGAGGATTAAAATCAAAGATGAACATGGATGGGAAAGGAGGACATGCAACTTAATAGAGGGTCCAGGCCTCAGTTTTCAAGGCTGTGGAAAGCCATGTTTGGGTGTTTGACTGTGCTGGTTGACACTCGCCCATCCATGCATTCAACAAGTATTGAACCACTCTTGCTCCATCATGTAGCAGCCATGAGGCATCCATACACTGGTGTGACATGAAGTGATCTGTGCCATAAAAAGAGAAGCAGATAAAGGCAAGAGCGGTTCAGAGACCCTAGCCTGGCCTGGCTTTTCAGCTTTCTCCCCTGCTTAGTTCTGTTTGGTGACTCTGCTCAGGACAGTTTCCCATAGATTCCCTGCACTGCTCAATCTCTCCCTGTTGCCCACAGCTCATATTTCCATCTCAGACCCCCTGAAAGCCTATTCCAATGAAACAGGAAAATTCTAGCACTGTTCGAAGGGCTTTTCAAGGATTAACCAATCCAACCAGCCCACCACGCATAAACATCTAGTAAGTTGTAGAGTTAGTATCTGACCTACAGGGGCTGATTCCAGAGCTTGGATTTCTTAAAATATAGAAGACAGTGCCTTTCCACTTCCTTCCTTGTCATCGTAAGTAACCCTGATTTGACCATATGAAAGGTCTGTCCCCTCTGAACTCAAAAAGCACTCCTATGGTTCTCATAAAATACTTGTCTCACTGTCATTTCATTTTGGGGGTTCTTGAGAGTAGGACCCAGAGTATGATCTCTGTTTATATCTTAACAGAGAAATTTTGAGTAATATCATCAGTTAGGGAATCAGAAAAATGAAATATTTGTAAAAAAATGAGTAATCCCATATCCAACAAAGGAAGATCTCAAAGAGTCCCAGATTCCTATTTCATTTCCCCCCTCATTTTTGAATAATTTTGGTCATTTTCTTGCTTCTTGGAATAATAGAACTTAAGAATATTTTTCCTTGGCTAGTTTTGCTTTGAAGACAAAACTGCAGAATGCATACTCAAGTATTTTGTGGTTATCTTATTTTAGCATGACTTTCCTCATGTAGACAAGGAAATCTTTGAAGGTCTTTTTTGTTTGTCTTTTGGCCTTTCCAACTTCTTTTTTGTAGTTCTCCCCTATGTCTTGGCATTTTCTACCTACCTTGCAAGAGCCTCCACTCTGGCACTTGATCCCAAACTGCCTTTCCTAAAAAGGTCTTGTGCTTAGTTCTCTTTAAAGGGCCAACTTCTGAGGCTTTATTAGTATTTTAACAGAGCAGATGAATTTATACTCAAGTGTGAATGAATGCCCACTCATCCTTCCTATTATTATTGCTTTTATTACAATTGTTTTCTTAAAGAGACATCTAACAATGTTTAGACTTTTGTAAATAGTGGTATTCTTTAGCACAGTGAATAATATTTCTGCTTGATGCTCTAAGTGCCTTATAAAATTCAAAGAGAATCAAACATCTGATGCCTTACTTTAATCAATTCAAACATTGTTCACTTAGAACACTCATGAATCCTTTTCATAGATCCTAACTCAGTGGAACCTGCTTAATGCTCATTAAAACTTTAGCCTCTGTTTAGGTGTCTTGTAGTTGTGTTGGTATATAATGATTTTTGTCCTCTGAGCTCTAAAGTTAGACCATTAATGGAATCAAGGTTTGAAAGACAGGCTTATAAAAAGTAAACACAAGGGCATTATTCTCCTAAGGATTTATTTTGCCTCCTAATATGATACCATTTGTTAATCAGAATTCTGTTCCCTGTACGATGGATAAATTAGAATATAACGGGACAAATGTTAAAGTAAATAAAAGATATAAATTGTAAGGTGTAGATTTCAAGTAGCACAGAATCCAGTGGTTAGATAAGTTTTAACTCTTACCTGTAGTACAATCAGGGAATCAGAAAAATGAAATTTACTTCAACACTATTTTATTTGAGGACAAAATTCCAGCTCAACCATCCAATGTCCCGAAATGTCTTAAACTGTCTTATATGAACTAATAGCTAGAATGATCTTAGGTAAGACACTTTTCTCTCCTCATGCCTCAGTTTTTACACTGTAAAATGATGATATTGGTCTGTGAAGCTCTAAGATACTTTCCAGTTCTGCACATTGGTAATTCTAAGTGAAATTTCCTTCAGCTAGCATGCCATTAAATGCTACATTTTTATTTGCTTTCTGATTTCCCTTTATTCATTTAATAAAAAATAGTTTATAAATCATCTTTTCTTATCTATTTGATATTGGGGAATTATGGGCACTTGGAACTAGTTTCAAATTTAAATTATATTTACCTTTTCTTTTACTCCACCAAGAACAGGTGCATGTAAAAAGGTTTGCTTTCTTCCATCTATGCTCTGCTGACTCATTAGGAAAAATCAGAAGTGAGATGGTCCTTCTCCCCTGTTAATAATTACACAGGGACCTAACATAAATAGAAGAAATTATATGGAGATTTTCCCATTTAATATATGGTATTTATTTTTACGATTGTATTATGATGCAAGATAAAGTATGTTATAGAATAGGAACTTGAACTACTCTATAAAACCCAGGGGTGTTATGGGTACAAGCGGCCATGGTTGTATGCCTCTTCTGCAATCACTGTTCCTCAACCCACCAACACACACACACACCCCTTACATAAATACAAAATAAAAAGTTAAGAACAGGTCTCTGTGGGGCGCCTGGGTGGCTCAGTCGTTAAGCGTCTGCCTCCGGCTCGGCTCATGATACCAGGGTCCTGGGATTTAGCCCCGCGTCAGGCTCCCTGTTCAGCGGGGGGCCTGCTTCTCCCTCTCCCACTCCCCCTGCTTGTGTTCCCTCTCTCGCTGTGTCTTTCTCTGTCAAATAAATAAATAAAATCTTTAGAAAAAAAAGAACTGGTCTCTGTATTTATGTAAGTCACTGCCTCTAGAATAATTATAAAAATTAAAACATTGTGTAGAGTAGGAACATCATAAAAGCTTGACAAATGTAATTGCTTATTATTAATTTTGTCTGCTTCCTCTTCTATAAATTATGATAGATCCAACTTCAGTGTAGTTGTAAGAATTATAAATGTGGGAGTGACTAATGCTTCATGCTCAGTACTTTCTCAGAGAATGATCAAACATTCTTCCTTTAAATGATTTCAGGGTCTCAAACCGTTAGGAATTCTGGATAATTCCTCCATCAAATAAACAAATCCTTGGCATTCCATTAATCATTTTGCTTAGACTCAATTGTGCTTATAGTAAAAACAAGCCACAAATCTCAAAGGCTTAAAACAGCAAAGGTTTCCTTGTTACCCTCTGTACATTTCATCTGGCATACTGCTCTATATTCCTTATACCCTAGAGTCCGACTGAAGATGAAGCTCTTATCTGGGGCATGGCAGTGTCAGGGCTGGGGGGTGGGGTGGGGGGAGACAGATGACAGAACAAGGCAACTGTTCTTAACATTTTTGCTCAAGAATGGGCAACATCCCTTCTTCATCTTACCGGCCAGAACAAGTCAAGGGTCTTGGGATGTGTAATTGTCACAAAAGCAGAGACAATATTTGACTCAGACTACCACTTTTCTAAAAAAAAAAATTGATTGCTCCCATGTAAGTGGATGATTGCAAATGGATTCATCATTTTTGTCTGTTTATTTCCTTATTTATGTACTGCTCATCAGGCGTTCAGTGAAGAATTGTGTTCTAGATATTGTGTTACATCTTGTAGGTGGTGAAGAGAGATAATGTGATCTACATAATGTAGTTTTTTTTTTGACAGAAAAAATCTTATTGTATTAGGGAGAGGTCTGTGTGTGCAAATGCATGTATATGTTTGGAAGGTGGCTATGGTGTCAAGCAGACACACACACACCCATACACACACACACACACACACACACACACACACACAAAAGTAGTGGGCATTCATGTGTACGTAGCCTTTTGAAAACCATAAAAGAAAGAGAGAAAACAGCATGAGCAAAGGCACATAGACCTAAAATGCACTCTGCGTGCAGGGAATGTAAACTTCCTAAAAGCAGAGGTCACATTTTGTTCTGCTCACTTCTCTGTCTGTCCTCAATAACTTTTCCTTGGAAAAGAGAAAAACAAGTGATCCAACTCACAGATGTACAGAGTGAAGCCAGAAGTGGTGAGTGTACAGGAACTCACACTGAAGACCTCTATAGCAAAACTCCTCTCAAACAGTGACAGTGAGGCCAGTTTTGAGTATCAGGGCATCAGAGGCCATGTGTTCAACATGAAAGAAAGGACTCATTGGAGAGGAGGGACCCGTCTGAGAGTACTGTCTTTCTCCCTTCTATAAGGACCAACTAGAGGGCCCAAGAGAGCTTCATGTTGAGAGGGGACTGAATGGTGCCTGGGTTTTGGTGGCCAGAGGACAAGGAGGCTCTGATGCAGGAATAGAAGAGGCAATATATGCTAATCAGGGTTATGTGGGAGAAACCATGTTTATGAGGAAAGCCAACAGTTACTGAAAGCTTGAGGTTTACTGGGATTTGCTAATATCCATACCCAGTCTACACATTTATTTTTAGAGTTTAAAGTCATTATTAATGTATTGTCCCCATTAATTTAACTTCCTGGCATGGCTTTGTACTAGAGTGAATGTAAGATATGAGGTGTCAAGGAAAACAACTATTCTGTAGAAAAAAATCTAGTATCTCTGTATGGATTGCATACTGTAACATAACTGCAAACATCCTACTAGTTTCAAAGACCCTTGAAGCAATAGATGTCTTGTAGTGCCAGAAATGAGCTTAGTGCTCTGCAAAGATTAGATCTCTGGTAAATGCTTTGTGAATGGGGGATATATGAGTAAATGACAGTGGTTCTTACCGACAGAGGTTTTCCTTCCATTTTGATATTCTGTCCTTGGAGCCTGCAAGAGGTCTATTCACTGTTCTAAACCCACAGTCTTTGCCACACTGCTGTTGGGATGAATAAATCGAAATCAAGGAGCTTTCCAGAACCTACTAAAAAAAAATTTCTGCTTTGTAAGCTCAATTCAATTCTATTTCATTAAATCCAATAAGCATGTGTTGAATCACCTCTAAACTTTAGGAATGGTGTGAGGTTCTGTGGTTTTAGTTATAATGGACACTTGATCCACACTTTCAAAGATCTCACTGTTAAAAAAAAAAAATCTCACTGTCAATTGAAGAAACACATCATTTTATTTAAAAGGATAGTGTAATTGGTACTTGAAAAATTATACATTACAGAGCCATGAAGTATGACTCTTTCTGGAAAGCTCAGATGAAAGGTTCTCAGGGATGTGCTAGGTCAACTGGGTCAAGTGTGCTGCGTCAACTATTAGCCAGAGTGTCAAAGTTGAAGATGCAATCTACTTTCAAGGTGTTAGCAAGAATTGAGTTTCCTTTGGGTGGAGGGTTGGGCAAAATAGGTGAAGAAAATTAACAAGGACAAACTTCCAGTTGTAAAGTAAAGTCGGGGAGATAAAAATACAACCTAGGGAATGCAGTTAATAATAATGTAATCACTATCAATGGTGGTAGACAGTAACTACATGTTACTCACCATGTATCAGGGTGAGCATTGCAGAATGTATGCAAATGTTGACACTATGTTGTACACCTGCAACTAATATGACACTGTATGTCAACTGTACTTCAATAAAAATAATGAATAAATAAATAAATAAATAAATAACCAATTTAAAAATAAAAAAATTGAGTGTCTCATCATAAAAAGCAATGATCAAGAAACAGATACATGGGTAAAGTTGGAGAAAATATAAGGAATTGTACTGAATATATGTTTTCCCAGGGAGATTGTCTTTCCTGTAATTAATCCATGTTAAAGGATTTGCCTTTACAATTTTATCCTATGCTGTAAAGAGGAAGGAATGAGTTCTTGGGCATTGTATTTTTTGACACCAAGCCATAAATTCACATAGCTACAATATGAACTGTTTCAAATGAGAACTCTAAAATATCAAGAAGAAAATATTATCAATTCTTTTATTATTGACTTGTTCTAGAGTTATGTCTACTTCATATATTTGTTGTACAGTTTTTATTATATTATTTCTCAGGCAATTACATTTTTACTGCCAATTTGGAGGATTTACTTGATATAATCATTGAGTACAGGCATAGTGCTAAGTATTTCAATGAGAATGTTATCAAATGAGTCTAATTTTTCTTGCTCTGTTGTAATCAGATTACTTTTAATATGTAAAGTTTATTAAAATGTATTTTCAATTATGCTGAGAAATTTAAATCAAGCAAGCATTCCACACATAATCTTGCCTCCCAGTATGGTTGACATTTACAAGATGGTGAGTAACATTTTGTATGCTTATTTCTTAAGTACTTTTGATTTTGTCAATACAAGATAAATTAGCTGGGGCGCCTGGGTGGCTCAGATGGTTAAGCAACTGCCTTCAGCTCAGGTCATGATCCCAGAGTCCTGGGATCGAGTCCCACATCGGGCTCCCTGCTCAGCAGGGAGTCTGCTTCTCCCTCTGACCCTCTTCCCTCTCATGCTCTCTATCTCTCATTCTCTCTCTCTCAAATAAATAAATAAAATCTTTAAAAAAAGATAAATTAGCTAAGTTTAGGCAACTATGTTTAGGTATTTGGATTAATCAGGTGCTCCATCTTGCCTGCAATATTGATAAGAATGTTTAGCAACTATACCAAGTAGACTGAGTGGCAAAAATGAATACAGATTTTGCTATAAATTGCAAATAACTATAAAATTAATCTGGTTGACTTAATCAGGAATACATAATAACATTAGCATTTCAAGTAATTTTATTTTGATTTGCAGAATTCATTGGCAATGTAAAATAGCAATTTTATAAATCCTCACTTAGAAAAAATGGTAAAGAGAAATTATTTTGCAAATTAATAATGTTTATGTTACATAGGCTCATCTCAGACATTGCCTAGTTGGTGTTATTGTTTAGGAAAAAGCTGAACACTCTAATTAAAAATAATGGTTTGTCATCGCCGGAGCCTTTTAAGACATATGTCTTGATGAGTGACTGACCTAGGTTCAAACATTGGATAGTGAGTTAAAGAGGTATTGGTATATGACCTCTTCTACATGTGCAATTTGGCCAAGTTCTTTTACTTGTGTACAACCCATTACCCCACGAACCTCCTGGTATTTGGAATTGAGATTCCCCACAACCAGCATCAGCAGGTGCAGAAAAGAACCTTGTGAAGAAGCATACCCAGAGCTAGCAGTAGACATTCACATTTCTTTTTTTCCTTTTCACCTACTTTGTAAATAAACATGTCCTGCATAAATACTCAGTTTTCATTTATTCCAGTCTTCTCAATTATTTTTTCATTAGCTAGTAATTATTATTGAACTGATTTAAAATTAATCACTTTTTCTGAACACATTTGTGAGAAGAGATAAATTTAATATTTTTCTCATTTTCATAGTCTAAATTTATCCAAAGAACTTATTCACCTTCAGGATAGAATCCTATCTAGTTTCAGCACTACTTATTTGAGGGAGTGCAGATGTAGGTATATCTATTTTAAGAAAATCAACCTAATATATAGTAGGGTATATAGACAGGCCATGATTCCCTCTGTTCCCAGCCCAAAGCTGAGAGGAAATCTATGATCATTCTAAGAGAAGGGTCATTTTCTAAAATCTCTCTATCTCTAGTACCAAGCAAGGTACTCAATATGTGTTAGACACCTGACCCAGTCATTTAACAATATTGTTACTGATTGATTACTATGTGACAGGTTTTGTTCCAGGCAATGGGAATACAGCAATAAACCAAAGAAACAATTCCTTCCTTTCCCGGGGCTTATATTCTGTTACAGAGATGGAGATCTAAAAATTCATCAAATCCTTATGTAATATTTCAGATGGTAATAAGTGCTGCAGAAAAGATAAGGCAAGGGGGAAGGTGATATGTGTGCCATGTGTATGTAGGCTTGGCTGTTTTATATAGAGTGAAGAAGAAAGACTTATCTTTAAGGTGACATTTGAATAGATACCAGAGGAAAGTGATTCTGTCTAGGAGAAGACTATCCAATACAGACAAACGCACACACACACACACACACACACACACACACACAAACAACAACAACAACAAAAACAACAAAAACCAAACCAGCAAGTATCAAGTAACAGGGATTGTGCTTGGCTTGTTTTAGGAAAAGCAAGGAGTTATTGTAGGGAGGGAAAGAACTAGGGACTGACAGAACAGGGAAGGCCTATGGACCATGGTAGGGGATTTGGTTCCTCCTCTCAGTGAGAAGGGAAGCCACATGAGGGTTATAAGAAGAAGAATAGTGCAAAGGCACCTACATCTTCAAAGGCTGATATTTGGAGAGTAGACAGTGGAGCATGAGGGTCATATCTGGGAACCCACTTAAGAGCCTCTTGCAGGAATCCAGACAAGATATCAAGCCAGAAGTAGTTTTCAGTTGCCAGAATACTTCGCAGAGTAAAATGTTTGGGTGTATTCCCTGTCAGCCAGGAAAGAAAGAGAAAGTGAGGAGGCTTCAAAGGATTTTTTTGTCCCTGAAAACCGGAAAGATACAGTTGTTATTTACTGAGAGAGGGGACAGCTTGGGATGGGGGTAGGATCCGGAGTTGGGTTTTGGACTTGCTAAATTTGAGAGGTCCACTGGCATCCAAATGGAGACAGGGACATTTGGTTAACTTCATTGTGAGCACGGAGTATGAGAAGGGAGTGAGGCAGATAGAGAGAAGGCACAGGGAGCAGAGGATCCACCATCCAGAGTGATAGCAGAGAGGCTGAAATTTAAATATAACTGCAAGAATCAAGGCATTTTTACTCAGTGAACAATTTTCGTTCTGTGTGGGCTAAGGCTAATTAGTGATGTAAGAACTAAGTGAGTGGGAGTAGAAATTATTTCCCCAGCCGTGACATCCGGCTTCTTAAAGGCTATTTTGGCAGCTCCATGGTGCTCTCCAAATATGCCATATGGCTGAAATTCTGTGTTTTGGCTCATGTGACTTGTGTTCTTGGGTTTTTTTCATTAGTGCCTCCTATGTGTATGTGAAAGGAAATGATATTAATCATAATCCATTTTTAAGGGAAAACAACCTCAAAATGATGATATATTTGCAAATATTAAATAATAATCAATAATTTCATGGCAAGTCTAACTATTAAAAGTACTGTCACAGGGATTCCTCATCAGTTGGTGATTATGCACTGGGTATGTACTATGCAATTGGCATTTTTGTGATAACCAGGATGTTGAACGACCATTGATTATGCACATTAATTAGGAAGGGAGGGTCCCAAGGGAGAGGAGGGGTGGGGATAAGCACTAGGAAGGCTTGGAGCATGATATAACCACTATGATCCTATTTGAACAGTACTTGATTTCCAGTGTGTTCCCCGTGATGTCTACTCCAATTTAAGCATGACATCTCATTCCATTGTGACAACTATCTTGAGGTTTGCTGTGATTTTCCGATCATTCAGCTTGCTGATAGCAGTTCTGAAATCACTCCCAGGTGGACTAAATTAAGAAAGGGGCTTCACATTTTTAGGATTTCTAAGAGTTGTTAATCTTTAAATCGTCTTTCTCAACTTGGTCCTATAATCCCTGATATCATCTCTTTAGTCTAGTAATACTTTCCACCTCAAGGCCTAAATATCAGACCTTATCAGGGATGTGCTTTCACATTTCAGTGATATAAAATAAAGAAACCTTACTCAAATACATGGCACAAGCAGTTTCCAACTTATTAAACTCCTTCACAATTGTCAAAATGGAACAGTTTTAATTTTGTCATAGGTTTCATGTGTTGTAGCTATTGGGACACGGAAGGTGATGTTATTTTTCAGTAAGAAGCAGGAAGATATGCAACTGTGCTGATATTATAATCTGAAGAAGTGAGAAATTAACTCTGTAGGAAATCAACATGATGCAGGATCAATGTGACCACTAAATAGATGAGAGTTGCCAGGGCAACTTTTCATATGCTCCAAGCAATGTGGTGGTTTGTTTTCTTGTTGATGGATATGATACATGCTTTTGGCTACAATCCAATTCAATTAAAGAAATATTTATTACATTCTCACTAGATATCCAGCATATTGTACCATTTTCCCTGACACCATTCATATATCTATTCAAAAACTTATATGAAATAAACTCGCTTAGACTTTATCTACATGGGACCAGAAAATTGACTCTTTTGATTAAAAATGTCCAGTTCCATCTGCCAGGATGCATACAAAGTTTCTGAGCCAAGGATTTGTTGGAAAATATTTTGACACTAGCCTTTACTTTTATGTATAAAGCAAGAGCTTTGAAATTATCCACTGTCTTTCTTGCCTTTTCTTGCTAGCGTGTACAAGTTACTATCACAGACCCTATAACCACTAGTATACCAAAGGTAGGTTAGTGTGCGTGCAGGCAGTAAGGGGTGCCTTGCCTGGAGAGAGTTTAAGAGAATGACAAACTAAAAGTTGCTCTGCTTTTTGTTATCAACAGGCATAGCTAATCCAATGCAGTGCACTAAGTCTCCAGTGCATTAACTCATGAAAACCTGTAACGTTTAACTTCAACTGTCTAATTAAGCAGGAAGCCACAATGATAATTTAAAAACCTAAGTCAGGGACATCACCAAAATGGAAGACTGGGATGAGATACCATCTTTCCCAGCCTTTCTGGGCACTGCAGAAAGGTCCCACTTTGGTTTCACCTTCCCTCATCCAGACTGGCAAAGCTGAGATGTACTGATAGCTCTAGGAACAAGGAAGAAAAGCAGAGACTGTCAGCAGCAGCCATGAAGCAGGAGTGATGGTGGTTCACATGAGCTGTTTTGCAGACAAACCCAGCCATTTCTGACACTAAAGAAACTAAACTTCCCTCCCCCACCCCTCCACTGTGCCCAGTGGAGCCTGAGAACTGCATCAGCAGCCAGCCCAGGCCTCTGCATCTGTGTTAAGTATAAGACGCCAGTCTGGATGCCTGAAGCTGAACCACTGTGCGAGCACTTGGGGCTGACCCCTCTAGCTATGCTTTTGCGTGCTGCTGCCCTGATGCCCATCACTGGCCTCCGCTGCAGTAGACTTGCCTGGGATGGACTGTAACCACAAGATGACATGCCAGGACCCCTGCACGTGCATCTGTATGCCTCTGGCCTGATCCCTGTCATCAGCTCCATTGCAGTGTGCATGCCCAAGGTGAGTTTGTGCAGCCACAGGAGAGCACACCAACAACCAGGGCCCCTGAAGCTGCCAGTGAACCAGTAGTTGGCCCCAGCGCTTTCTGCTTGCCCTTGTCCCACCACTATGTATGAATGTGAAGCTAGTCCTTAGCACTACATAGACACCTGCAGCACAACACAGGTTGGTGGCACCTCCAACCAACACTGCTTGCCCTGGTCCCTAGTCACTGGACCTGGAGGAAACACTAAGGTCCCCAACAGCCCTTGCAGCCACTGTGGAACTCCACAGTGCACACACATTTGTTGATGCTGTGGACTCCAGCTGTCTAAGCCAAAGAGACATCATGCCACAACAAACCTGGTGCTGCCACTCCCCGCCAACACACACGTGGTGCCCTGCACCTACTAGACCTGGGCTCACAGCACGCTCCATTGTGCTTTCACTTCCAAGTGAAAATGTTCTCTTACCAAAGTCAGTCCATACTGTCTGAAAGAGGTGACTGCTTCTTCAAATGCTCAAACACCCATGCAGGGTATAGGGATCACAGAGAATCTGGAAAATATGAATCCTCCCCCCCAAATACAGTAAACCTCCAGTAACTGGCCCCAAAGAAATGGAGGTCCAGGAATTTCCCGGCAAAAATTAATAATGACTATTGTAAAGATACTTGGAGAGCTACAAGAGAACACAGATAAACAAACAATATCAGGAAAACAATGCAAGAATAAAATGATAGGAACAAAGTTCAACAAAAAGATAGAAAACAAAAAAAGGACCAAACAGTAATTTTGGAGCTAAAAGAATACAATAACTAAGCTGAAGGATTCAATAGAAAGCTTCCATAACACACTTTACCAAGCAGAAGAAACAAAGAACTAAAAGATAGATCAACTGAAATTAATTCAATCAGAGGAGGAGAAAAAAGAAAGAGAAAAAAAGGAAAAAGGAAATAAAAAATGTTAAAAACACAAAGACCTAGGAGTCTTAGAGGACATCATTAAGAGAAACAATATATGCATCATCAGAGTCCCAGAAAGAGAAGAGATGAGGGAAAAAATAGAAAATCTATTTAAAGAGGTAGAGTACGGGAACTTCCCAAACCCTGGGAGAGATTTGGACTTCTTTGTTCATGAAATTAATGTCACCCCAAAATTTCAATCCACAATGATATTCTCCAAGATACATTATAATAAAACTATCTAAAATCAGGGGCACTTGGGTGGCTCAGTCAGTTAAGCGTCTGCCTTCGGCTCAGGTCATGATCCCAGGGTCCTGGGATTGAGCCCCATATCAGGCACCCTGCTCAGCAGGAAGTCTGCTTTTCCCTCTTCCTCTGACCCTCCTCCCTGCTCATGCTCTCTCTCTTTCTCTCTCAAATGAATAAATAAAAGATCTTTTGAAAAAACTGTCTAAACTCAAAGATAAAGAGAAAAATTTTAAAGCAACAAGGGCAAAAAAATCTCCCATGAAGGAACTCACATAAAGGTATCCACAGATTTCTCAGCAGAAACTCGCAGGCTGGGAGAAATTGGATGATATATTCAAAGCGCTGAAAGAAAGAAACTGCCAATCAAGAATACTTTACCCAGGAATGTTGTCCTTCAGATATAAAGTTGAGAACGATTCTTTCTTAACAAACAAAAGCTGAGAGAGTTAATTACCACAGGACCTGCCTTACAAGAAATGCCAAGATTTCTTCCAGCAGAAACAAAAGGATGCTAATTTGTAATACAAAAACATATAAAACATACAACAAACTGTAAGAGTAAACATATAATCAGATTCAGAATAGTTTAATATTATAGTTTGGTGGTGTGTTACTTATTTAACTCTGTTATAAAGATTAAAGAACACAAGTATAAATATAACAATAGCTACAATAACTACTTAATGGATACACAATATAAAAGACGTAAATTGTGACATCAAAAGCATAAAATGGGGGAAGTAAAAGGGTAGAGTTGTTGGATGTAAAAGAAGTTAAAATGTTATCAGTGTAGACTGTTATATTTATAATAAGCTTTCTGTAAGCCACCTTGTAACCAGAAACTAAAAATATACAATAAAGTCACAAAAGATAAAAAGAAGGAAATCAAAACATACCACTGTGGAAAATTATCAACTCATAAAGGAAGACAGCAAGAAAATAAGGGAAAAAAAACAAGGGAAATATGAAATACCAGAAAATAGTTATTCAGAGGGCACTAATAAATCCTTACCTACCAGTAATTACTCTAAATATAAATGCATCGAATTCTCCAACAAAAAGACACAGAGTGATTGAACAGATTAAAAAAAAGAAAAATGGTCTTACTATATGCCAATGCCAAGAGACTCATTTGGCTTTAAGCACTACACAGGCTCAAACTGAAGGGATAGAAAAAGATATTCCATGCAAGTGGAAACCAAAAGAGAGCAGGAGTAACTGTACTTCTATCAAACAAAATAGAATGTAAGTCAAAAGCAATAATAAGAAACAAAGAAAATCATTATATAATGATAAATGGATCAATTTATCAGGAAGATATAACAATTATATATATACCCAACATTGGAGTACCTAAATTTATTAAGCAAACAGTAACAGATCTGAAGGGAGAAATAGACAGCATACAATAATTGGCAGGGGAGTTCAATATCCCACTTTTAACAATGAATAGGTCATCTAGAAAGAAAATCAGTTAGGAAACATTAGACAAACTGTGCTTTACACTGAATGTATCTAACAGATATATATATATATATATATAACATTCCATCCAACAGTATCAGGATACACATTTATCTCAAGCACACACAGACCATTCTCCAGGACAGATCACATGATAGGTCACAGCACAAATCTTAGGAAATTTAAGAAGGTTGAATCACACCAAATATTTTTTTTAATACAGTGGTATGAAACTAGAAATAAATAATAGGAGGAAAACTAGAATATTTACAAATATGCTGAAATTAACAACACACTCCTGAATAACCAATAGGTCAAAGAAGAAATTAAAAGGGAAACTAAAAAAAAAGTCTTGTAAAGTGTAAAAAATTACACTAACACAAGCAAAAATGGAAACACAATGTATCAGAACCTATGAGATGGTGCAAAGGCAATGCTAATAGTCAATTAAGTGCACTGTGATAAATGCCTATATTAAGAAAAAAAAATATTTCAAATAACCTGATTTTACATCTGAAGGAACTAGAACAAGAAAAACAAACTAGAACAAGAAAAACAAACTAAGCCCAAAGTTAATGGAAGGAAGGAAACAACAAAGATGAGAGCAGAAATAGAGGACAGGCTGGAAAAACAAAAGACTAATGATGTTAAGAGCTGTTTTTTTGTTTTGGTTTGGCTTTTGGTTTTTGGTGTGTGTGTGTGTGTGTGTGTGTGTGTTTTAGATAAACAGCATTGACAAAACTTTAGCTAGACTAAGAGAAAGAGAGGGAAGACAAAAACATAAAATCAGAAAGAGGAGATGTTACATGTGATACCACAGAGATACAAAGGATCATAAGAGACTACTCTGAACAATTACACACCAGCACATTCAATAACCTAGAAGTGTATAAATTCCTAGAACCATACAACCTACCAACTCTGAATCATGAAGAAATAGAAAATATGGAACAAATCAACTATGAGTAAGGGATTGATGTAGTCATCAAAAACCTCCCCCAAAGGAAAAGTCTAGGACCAGATGGTTACAATGGTGGCTTCTACCCAACATTTAAAGAGAGACTCTTTCCATCACGTTCTGGGAGGCCAACTTAAAAAGACAAAATTAGGTACTTACCCAGGTGTATGCTTGCTAATACACCAATTAGTTAGTTGGAATATTATTATTCTAATGAATAAGAGCGCTAAAATCTCAGACCACAGTGAGTTGGAGCTAGCCCTTCACCAGAAATCTCTCATCTTTACAAATGGCCACATAGCTTGGTTTATGTATTAAACCACCAACCACGAAGGCATTCCCTCTCTCTCTTCTTACCTCATATTATGAGAAATTTCAAGTTTATTAAAAAAGTAGAGAGAATAATATAATAAATACATGTATTTTCTTCCCAGGTACAATGGTTTCCTATTCCTGGCTACCTTTCTTTCATCTACCTGACCTCTCTCTAAACTACCCTCTACCACTCACTGGAATTATTTTTGAAGGATTATACACACAGATAGAGGTGGAAGTCTGTTAAAGGCCAAAAAATGAAATAATGAAATAAAGCATGAAAGAATAGCCCTAGGAATTGGTTAAATGTGATGACTAGGAGCCTGGTGTTTAGTGTGGAAACTAACATTGGAAGTTATTAAGAAATAAGCCTAATATTAACATAGGATGTCCCATGTACAAGACACTTGGATGAGGGATTTACAAGCATTTTTTTTTTTTTAATTTTCACAATTCAAGGTGCCTGGCTAGCTCAGTCGGTAGAACATAAGACTCTTGATTTTCACAACTTAGTACACCATTATTAGCTTCACTTACAAATAGAGATATGGAGGTTAGGCAAGGCTAAGTAATCTGTTGTGGGCAGCACAATGAATAGACAATAGAGAGAGAACTGGAGCTCATTGTCTGAGTCCAAGGCCAGAATGACACCTGTGGAAGACATGAGCAAAACTGAAATGCCATGGACAATTGATGCCTGGCTTTTGTGAAGTGAGCACTTATTTAACTCTATTTTTAAGATTAGACTCTGCCCATTTGTCAGTGAGGTAGTTTGTTGTACAAAACATCAGCCATCTTTTGTTCACTCAGACACAGCATTTTTGAAGAGCTAGAGCATTTCACCTCCTCAAATAATGACTGTCACTGGATTCAAGTTTGAGCCCATTCCACACTCACTGTCATTCCCCTCTGGCTACTGGAAGTGACCGTTTCTCGTTCAGTCATGCTAATGGTGAGACTTTTATGCAAAAAGTCTCATCTTCAGGTCCCATCCTTATCACCTCTCACTGTGCTCTTTGTTACCATTTATGATTTTATTTAAACTACTCTTGTCCTTCAGGACATGATTTCAAGTGTCTCTTCCACTGTCAGTATGGATAGTCATCACCACGACTACCAATACCTTCCAGTAGCAAACCATTTGTTCAGGACCTGTCATGAGCTAGGTGCTGAGTCAAGGGCTTTGCAAATGTCATGGCGTCTCATCCTTTGTTGACAGAAATTCCTCATTTTTCAGATAAGAATTAATGGCCAGAGAGATTAAACAGCTTCCATATGATTATTCTCTCATTTCTGAAACAAATATTTATCAAACATCTTCTATCTTCTCAATAGACTGGAAATACTCTCAGAAGTTAGGGAGATAAGGATGCTGTTCTTATGGCATTCACTTTCAGCTGAGGGAAGTAGACCACAAAAAGAAACAAATCAATGTCAAGATGGGTTGAGGCCATGCAGGAGAGAATGAGTGGGAGAGCCAGGTTGGAATGCCTCCCCTTGCCTCTGCAACCCTGCCTTGAACCCCAGCCTGGTTCCTTCAGCCTACTGAAGAAGGAGAATCACACACAACTAATGAATCAGGGTAAGAAGTAGAATCTGAGCCCAATAAAAGTCTGAAGACATTGTGTGAAATGACAGAAAACTTCCCAATTAGAACATCTTTGAACTAGATTTTGCACAATTTTTTTTAAAGGAAAATGTACATGACTGAGCTTCAAGATACGTGGATTCTCCACTCTAGTTTACTTAAATGGCCTAACCAACCGCTTAAATCTCTTAATCACTTTCTGGGCCTCAGATGCCTTGGCTATAAAAAAATGGGTTTGGAGTTGTAAACAGATTATTTCCAAATTATTTCTAACTCAAAATTTTAATGCCATAGTGTTTTGTTTTGTTTGGGGGGGGCTATTTTTAACCTCAAAAGTTTGCAAATAAATACAAATTAAAACAGTAATAAGGAATCACCTTACCTTTGTAAAGGTCAGATATCTTTTTCTTAAAAAAAAATTGGGGGCACCTGGGTGGCTCAGTCAGTTAAGCTACTGCTTTCAGCTCACATCATGATCCCAGGGTCCTGGGATCGAGCCCCGCATGGGGCTCCCTGCTCAGCAGGGAGTCTGCTTCTCCCTCTCCCACTTGTGTTCCCTCTCTCTCTCTGTCAATTAAATAAATAAAGAAAATCTTAAAAAAAATTGTTATTTTCTATTGCAAATGGAAACTACTTTTGGAAATTTTCCAGGGGTTTTCTAAGCTTTTTTTTCCTTCAGTAAAATGCTATGTTTTAGAGACATTCTTGAGATCTTTCTTAAGTTTGAAAATGATCTCTATTCAAAAGGGGCCTTCTCTTCTTATTTCCATCTGTATTATAAGTAATTTTACCTACTCTTTAAGGAACTATATGTAATAATTGCTTTCATTATGTTCTTGCTTAAAAACACATGCAACCACATTGTTCCTGACACTTAGAAGGAGGTTAATTCTATTTAACCCACAGGATACTTAATCAGGAAAGCTAAATATGTTAGCTGCTTGTAAGGCCTTGGTGCCTGGTTGGCCATTTAGACATCCCCTGTCTCTCCTTACTGATACACAGTTGTCTGAGGCCTTGTAGGTAACCCCCATGTGTTTGCACTCAGGGCAGGGTACCATGAGCTGGTACTCAGCTGGTGAGGTGGCAGGTGGTCTTATGTCTTCCTTTGATGACTTCACCAGTTTCTTGCTTGTTTGTTGGAGCTCCTTAGCAGAACTAAGCACTGTCAGTCAGCCTAGTACCACCACTCATTACCTACCCCCTCAACCTCCAGCCTTTGTCCCATAGGCTGGATTAGAAAAGTTCTGCAGTGGTTTGAATAATTGCTGATAAAACAAAAGAAGCACTGGTGATTGGCCAACTTTCAGGCAGGGCTCAAGTCTGGAATTAGCTGTTGTTGCCATTTGGTTGCAGCTTTGGTTAGCATCATAAATAAGCACGTACATATAGAGAACAAAAATGTCAAGGACCCAGAGACTCCTGTGCAGAGACACCCCACTCTATAAACCTTATTACATGGCACATGCGTATATTGCAGGTACATAGAAGATAAAAACTTTTACTTGTATCTCTGTGTGTGTGTGTGTGTGTGTGTGTGTGAAAGAGAGAGAGAGTGAGAGAGAGAGAGAGAGACAGAGAGAGAGACTCAAATTGTTACAAAAATCATTTGGTATGACAAAATTTAGAAATAATCTAAGAGTTCAGTATTAGGGAAACATTAATAATGATCCTTCAATATATAAAGCCATTTAGTTGATATTATAAAGATTGTATAAAAATGTTAAAATAATTATGATTGAATGTTAAATGAAAAATACAAAATATCTGTACTCAGATTGTATCTCTGAAAGTGTATGTATATGGACCAAGTATGGAAAGGAACACATTAAAGTTTTGATATGTTTATGGTGGTAGGAGTTTTGTTTTTATTTTAAAGCTTAATTTCATTTAAAAATATTATATGCAAAGCATATATTGAAATATATATATAGTCATCAGGATTTAATAAATAAGAAAAGTAATATGCACTGTTTATCTTGTGCCAAGTCTTTTGTGCACTTGATGCTCACAGCCATGTTGTAAGGCAGACATTATGCCCATTTCATAAATTAACAGAGTAAGGCCAATAGACCAAGGCTAACTTAATTGTCTAAGTTTACCATAGTAATAAGTGCAAAGTCAACTTCAATGCTCTTTCAATTTTAACAAACTCTTATAGTCAAACTCCTGAAGTGAGGTACATAAAAAAAAAAAAAAAAATGCTTGTTAGCCTAGAATGCATATGTGGAGGGAAAGAGAGAGAGGGAAATAAAACAAAAGTCTCAGGACTGAAAAGCAATCATTCCTTTTTTAGAAATAGTTTACTCTTAGACAATGGATATGCTTAATTTTTTTGCATCTTAGGTAAATGAAGTTATTTCTACTACTTTTAGTGTTGCCAACAAGTAAAATCCTAAGATGATGATTCATCTTCCTGTAATCAAGAGAATGTTTGTTTTGTCCTTACAGGACTAAATTCCATTGGCCAATAGGGAAAGCATGTGCTAAAAGTGATGACATCCAGGCATGGAAGAGGGGATAACCATCTGAGCTGGGGGAACAAAAAGGAGATAAACAGAGACTCAGAAATTTTGATATAGAGTGAGCAATAAGCTTGGGGTATTTCTGCAGACAGAGGAAACTGGCTATGTTTAAGCCAAGACAAAGTGTCATGAATGTTTTAGGCACAATGTCAGCCAAATGCAAATAATGGGAACAGGCCTATTATAACCATAGAATGCCAAGAAAGTGATGTCACCAAGATGGCTACATAGGTTATTCCTAACTTCACTCCCACTCATGAGAAAAACAAATAACAACTCTTCAAGAACAAGGCATTACTCTGAGAGAATCCTAGAACATGTGGGTGAGACTGAAGCACCTCTCTTCCCACCGCCCTCACCCACATTAGCAGGGTAAGAGAAGTGGCTAGCCAATGAAAGCATTGTCCACCTCCCAGGCCGGTGAAGTACCAGTGGAGAGAACTCCACTGAGCCTCCAGTTTCTCCAATGCAAAAAGAAAACCCTGGGGGCACTACTAGAACCCTGCTCCAGAATTGTGGGTCACTTTGTGCAATCCTCTGCTCTGATATTGACCCATGGGGATTACAGAGGAATTTGTGGGGCTCAACAACTGGAATCTGACTGTGAAGGAGAAGAGGAGAGGGGCTTGCAATAACCAGCACATAGATCTTGGCAGACTGAGTTTATACCTGCAGTATCCAAATTGTAATCCCAACCAGTGGCTTTCTTTATCTGCAGAACCATGTGGGTGGCCTACTCTGACCAGGGAACTCAGTGGGGTGTAGATCTGCCTGATTTGGATTCTCATATGAAGAGTGTGGCTAACCCTAGAGCCTGGTTTGCCTGTGCCCAGGCAAGGTCCTGAGTCACAATCCCACCTGCTGTTGAGAGGGTCTCCTGGTCCCATGTGAACAAAGGAGCTGGCAGGAAGTTGTGTAGTTCAGCAACACTCAAGCAGAGATGATTGGCCCCAGAGCAAAGACAGTACTGGGTATAGAGAGTTCACCTGATATATATAAAGCAAGAAGGATTAATTCATAGCCAAGGCTGAGGGTAACTCCCTATCCCTCCCCACAAGAGAGCCTATGTTGGAAATTGAGACCAACTTCTTCCTTTCCTGCCCAAAGTATTTGAGACATAGACCTACTCACTGTGGCTCCTAGTCCTTCTGACCCGAAGGGCTGATGAGAACACCTGGAGGTTGTGTGGCCCAGTGGTACTCGAGTCTAGAGAAAGGCATTCAGAGCTGATAATTTATAGAGAAAAATCAGTGAACTTGTTTGGCCAAGGAACTTGGGGTGCAGGTTGGCTTGGGTTAAAACAACAAAGAGCTTTAAAACTTTAGAGCTACTTCTCCCACTGAACCCAGCCAAGGAAACTAATTCATAGCTCTGTTTATTGTGAATACAGCCTCCAGGCTGCACGACCAGTTGGCCTAAGCACAAGGGAAGCTGTGTAGCACATCCAACAACCATGCTTATGGTGGCGGACACAGAGAGCACAGCCCATGTTTTTCCCTGTCTGCAGGGCAAAACTGGTAGCTTCACTTGATGGGGGGATTCTGTGCACACTTTTGCCTGATGTGGTCTTAAAATGACAAACCATACAGGCCCAGAGTCCCACCCTGCTGTGCTGCCAGTGCAGAGAAGATAATTCATAGCCCCATATATTACTGACTATAGTCCCCTGCCCCAACCATCTAGTAAGACTGACCAGAGGATCCAGCCAACCACGGAGACCATCCTATAGTCTCACTTAAGGAGGGAACCAGGCCAGCAGTCCTATCCCACTGTTCTCAGTCAATGGTACAACCTCCCATCCCCAAAACCAGATCTCAAACATTTGCCTTGCCCAAAAATAGACCATAATAACAAGCTTCACCTGCCCAAGGACATTACCAGCAGACATGCCCAGACTCACTTTAGCCTTAAAGGCATACATAAACTGAGATTGAAGGGATGTAAAAAGACATTTTTAATAAAAAATGGTAACCAAAAAAAGCAAGGATAGCTATACTTATGTCTAAAAATGGTAAGTGGAGACAAGGTCATTACATAATGATAAAAGGGTCAGTACATCAAGAAGATATACCATTGTAAATATTTATGCACCCAACATTGGAGCACCTAAATATATAAAAGCAAAAACTAACAGAGTTAAAAGGATAAATAAGCAATAACACAATAATAGTTGGGGACTTTAATACCTCACTTTTAACAAAGAAGAGATCATCCAGACAGAAAATCAATGACAATCAGACCAAACACTATAAACCAAATGACTATATGCTCTATAGGGAAAAACACTATAGACCAAGTGGACTTAACATATACAGAGCATCATATCCAACAACAACAGAATGTGCATTCTTCTCAAGCAAACATTTTTTCCAGGATAAATCATATGCTGGGCCACAAAACAATTCTTAGCAAATTCAAAAAGATTGAAATCATGCCAAGTATCTTCTGAGACCATAATGGCATAAACTAGAAATCAATAACAGGAGGAAATCTGGAAATCTCACAAACATATGGAAATTAAACAAATATTCTCTTAAACAGTCAATGGATCAGAGAAAAAATTAAAGGGAAATGGAAAAGTTCCTGAGACAAATGAAAATGGAAACAACATACCAGAACTTATGAATGCAGAGAAAGTAGTTCTAAGAGGGAAGTTCATTGCAATAAATACCTACATTAAGAAGCAAGAAAGACCTCAAATGTATAACTTAACACTATGTCAAGAAAATAAAAAAGAACAAACTGAGCCCAAAGTTAGCAGAAAAAAAGGAAATAATAAAGATTAGAGCAGAAATAAATGAAATAGAGAACAGAAAAGCAGTAAGAAATATTAACTAAACTAATACTCGTTTCTTTGAAAAGATAAGCAAAATGACCAACTCTTAACTAGACTAACCAAGGAAAAAAGATACAGGATCCAAATCAACAAAATGTTAAGTGAGGGGTGCCTAGGTGGCTCAGTCATTAAGCATCTGCCTTCAGCTCAGGTCATGATACCAGGATCCTGGAATCGAGCCCTGCATCGGGCTCCCTGCTCAGCGGGCAGCCTGCTTCTCCCTCTCCTGCTCCCCCTCCTTGTGTTTCCTCTTTTGCTGTCTCTCTCTCTGTCAAATAAATAAATAAAAATTTTTTAAAAAAATGTTAAGTGAAAAAGAAGACATTAGAATGGATACCATAGAAAGGCAAAAGATAATAACAGGCTACTAGGAACAACTAGGCACCAATGAACTGGACAACCTAGAAAAATTGGGGAAAATTTAAGAAACATACAACTTACCAAAATTAAATCAAGAAGAAGTGGAAAATATGAATAGATCAATTACTAATAAAAATATTTAATTGGTAATCAAAAATCTCCCAGGGAAGAAATGCCCAGGCTCAGATAGCTTCACTGGTAAATTTTACCAAGCATTTAAGGAATTAACACCCATACTCTTCAAACTCTTCCAAAAAATGTAAGAGGAGGAATCACTACTGCACTCATTTTACAAAACCTGCATTATCATGGTACTAAAACCAGAAAAAAGAAATTACAAGAAAATAAAACTGCAGGTCATTATCAACTGATTAAGATAGGTGTAAATATTTTCAATAACATACTAGCAAACTAAATTCAGCAGCACATTAAAAGGATTATACACCATATCAAGTGGGATTTATCACTGGGATGCAAGGATGGTTCAACATATGCAAATCTACCAATGTGATGCATCACATTAATAGAATGAAAGAAAAGAATTGTATGATAACTTCAATGGATGCAGAAAAACAGAAAAAATTCAACATCCATTCATGATTAAAAACAATAAAACTCTTAAGTTAGGCATAAAAGGAACATATCTCTACATAATAGGGGCCGTACATGACAATCCCACAGTTAATATCATACTTAATTATGAAAGGATGAAATTAATTTTTCCTTTAAGCTCAGGAATGAGACAAAAGTGCCCATTCTCACCACTCCTATGAAACATATAGTAGAAGTCCTAGATAAAGCAATCAGGCAAGACAAAATAAAAGATAACAGAATTGGAAACGAAGGAGTCAAATTGCTTCTATTTTCAGATGACAAAGTTTTACATACCGAATATTCTAAAGACTCAACAAAAAACTGTTAGATTTAATTAACGGGGTCCATAAAATTTTAGGATACAAAATCAACATGCAAAAATCGGTAGCATACCTATACACTAACGACAGCATTTCTAAAAAAAATGAAATAAAGAAATCAATTCAATTTATAATAGCATCAAAAACCATAAAATACCTAGGAAAAAAATTAACTAAGGAGGTGAAAGATCTCTATACTGAAAACTGGAAGGCATTGATGAAAGAAATCAAAGAGGTCATAAACAGATGGAAAGATATCCCATGTTCATGGATTAGAAGAATTAGTCTTGCTAAAATGTAAATACCACCATCAGCCATGTAGAGATTCAATGCAATCCCTATCAAGATTTCAATAGCATTTTTTCTTTCTTATAGAAGTAGAAAAAAACACCCCTGAAGTTTATATGGGATCATAATCCTTAGCCACTGAAGGGGGTTCTTTGGTACTGAAGAAAACAGTTCTGGAATCTCCACCCCAGACAATAAGTCTCTCTACTTCATTGTTTTGTCTATGCTTCTTATCTCCTTCCCTTTTGGTTAGAAGAGCTGCAGTAATGCACTGGACTTGGATGAGGGAATGGTGTCTCCAGTGGCAGTGCATTTTAAGGCCAACAGTCAAAATAATGTTACCAGCAGTCAGTGAAGCGATTTCTCTATGTTGGTCAGCGAATGGCAAAAGAAGATGACTTATTCTCTCTGTGCAGTTTCCACTAATATTATAGATGGCCAACTGGGGTTTTATCATGCCTAAAACCATAGAACCCCCTTCAGTGACTGAGCAGCCAAATTTGCATTATGCATTGAAATGCTTTCAGCATGAAGATCCCAGTTTGAAAGCGAAGCTAGATCCTGATTCTGGGCAGACTGTCCTATGTGGTATGGGGGAATTACATATTGAGATTATTCATGACCAAATCAATAGGGAATACGGATTGGAAACTTATCAAGGGCCTCTCCAGGTAGTATACCAAGAGACCATCCTAAATGTAGTTCATGCCACAGATCCCTTAAATAGAACTTTAGGAGACAAACATCATCTTCTGACTATAGAACTGGAAGTAAAACCAGTTGAAACATCCTCTGTTATGCCAGGTATCAAGTATGCTCAGATTGTTAGTGAAGACCTTCCAAAGGCCTCCCAAGAGCGACTGAAGATTAAATTTACAGTGTGTGCCTCCAAGGACCATTGCTTGGGTCCCCAGTTCCAGATGTGGCAATTACTTTACATTCACTGATACTTCATCCTGGTACCTCCACAACTATGATTTCTGTCTGTATCTCAAGATGCAAACAAAAGGTTCTAAAGAGAGTTGATAAGCAGGTTTTAGAGCCCCTGTTGATTCTCAAGGTTACAGTGACTAGAGATTACCTCAGCCCTGTCCTGGCAGATCTGGCAAAAAGAAGAGGGACCATTTGGGAAATCCAGACTTGTCAGAAAAACAAAATTGTTATTGGATTTGTTCCCTTAGCAGAAATTATGGGTTATTCAACTGTGCTTGGAATGCTAACATCTGACTCTACTACTTTTGCCTTAGAACTATCTAATTATCAAGCCATGAATCCTCAAGACCAAACTACACTGTTCAGCTGGTAAAGTGGCTTCACCCAAGTGCTTTGGGTGTTTGGAGAGAAACCCAGGAGCACCTACCTACTGCATTTTCAGTAAGAAGAATTTTTATTGTTTTACTGAACTAGATAAACTGACAGTGTCATTGGGGCTGCCCATTCTGTTCTATATAACAAAAAATGAGCTTTGATGTTGAAAGTTATATACATGAACTATATTGTGTATCTATAAATTTATTATTTGGAATATGTTCAGTATCACGAAAACAAATGTTTATATGGAATCACAAAAGACTTCAAATAGGCAAAGAAATCCCAAGAAAGAATGAAGCAGGAGGTATGTATGAAGACATAATCATCAAAACAGTGTGGTAATAAACCCAAGCATATATAGTTAACTTATATTTGACAAGGGAGCCAATAAAATCTGAATGGAGAAAGGGCAGTATCTTCCATAAATGGGGCTGGGATAATTGTATATTCACATGCAAAGAAATTTAGCCTCACTCACAAAAATTAACTCAAAATAGATTACAGACTTAAATGTAAGACCTGAAATCATGAAACACTTGAAGAAGACACTGGAACAAAGCTCCTTGATATGGGTCCTGGTAATAATTTTTTGGATATGACAACTAAAGCACAAGCAACAAAACAAAAAATAAACAAGTGGGGCTAAATCAAATTAAAAAGCATCATACAACAAAAGAAACCATTAACAAATTGAAAATATATCCTATGGAATGAGAAAAAGATAGTTTCAAACCATATATCTGATAAGGGGTTAATACCTAAAATGATAAAGTAGTCATAAACTCAACAGCAAAATATCAAATAACCCAAGTTTAAAATGGGCCAAGAACCTGAATAAACATTTCTACAAAAAAGTATATATATGCAAGGCCAGCCAGTGCATGAAAAGATCTCATCATCACTAGTCATTAAGGAAATGAAAATTAAAACTACAATGAGATGTTACCTCACCTGTTAGAATGGCCATCATCAGAAAGACAAGAGATAACAAATGCTGGTGAGGATATGGAGAAAAGGGAACTCTTGTGCTCCATAGTGGGATTGTAAATTGGTGTATCCACTGTGGAAAATGGTAGAGAGGATCCTCAAGGAGTTAAAAATAGAATTACCATATGCTCCAGCAATTTACTTCTGGGAATATATCCAAATGTATATCTGCATCCCCATGTTTCCATAACAGCATTATTTACCGTAGCCAAGACATGGAAACAACATGTGTCTATCAGTGGATGAATGGATAAAGAAGTTGTAATGTAGGAAATCCTACTGTTTGGCACAACACGGATGGCCCTTGAATTCAGTATGATAAGTGAAATAAGTAAGATAAAGAAAGACTGTATGATCTCACTTATCTGAGGAATCCAAACGAACAAATAAACAAGCCCATGGAAAAAGAAATCTGACTTGTGTTTAAAAGAGGCAGAGGGTGGGGAGAGGGGAAATTGGAGGAAGGTGATCAAAGGTACAAATTTCCATTTATAAGATAAATAAGTACTAGGGATGTAATGTACAACTTGATGAATGGGGCTATCACTGCAATATGGTGTATAGGGAAGTTGTTATGAGAGTTAATCCTAGAGTTCTTATCACAAGATTTTTTTTTTCCTTTTTCTTTTCTTTTTGGTGTATCTGTATGATATGATGGATGTTAGTTGAACAAATTGTGGTAATCATTTCATAGTATATGTAAGCCAAACCATCATGATGTGTCCCTTAAGCTTATACAGTGATGTATATCCATGACTTTCTTAATAAACCTGTCAGGGGGGAAGAAGGCCAGATGAGCCCAGGACTAGTAATGATCCCCAAAAATGCAGAAAGAATTCCAGGTCTCTGTTTACTCTGTACACCATGGGGCCACAGAAACCCTCCTTCCTCCAAATGGTCAGATGCTACAATGAGTGCAAACAAGGGAGAAGTGGCAGAATCCATGAGACTGAGCAAGTATCTACAAAAAAACATTTCCTAAATCAGATTAGACTAAATAAATGTTTCTTTATGTCAATCAGATAGAGGATCATGAAGACACACTCCATCAGTGTTAGGCAAAATGCATTTTGTGCACTGAGTGGCAGTGCAGTTAAATTGCCATCTGTATTTCCACATACGAATCCCCTCATATACAGTATTTGTATGTGTGCATTTATATTCATATGTAGATGTGTGTGTGCACATATTCTCGTGTCTTATTGACAGTACAGCTATCACTCCAGTGGATTTCTCCAACTAGAAGCCGGATTATTTGATCAAGAATCTATTGATCAATACCTAGGTCTACATTACACATGGATTTTGTTGTTTCATTTCACCCACAATTTACATTGAGCTGCTAATGTCTTTGAAATATGGCCGAAATACTAATTGCAGCATAGTCTCAATTTTTTTTGCAGGTGTCCCAATTTTAATCTTTACCCAGAATTTTATTAACACTTTTAGTATTATATCAGCCATCCCTTCTCTCATTTTTTTTTTCCCCAACTAGGCAGAACTAAGAAAAGACTGGCATTATAATTGTTTGACAATTATAATTGTGTTTATAGAAAATATTCTCTACGTCTGTCTGAAGAAAAGAAGTCATTGACAGTCTATTAACTAAAATATATCCCCCATTATTCAAAAGCCTATAATTCTTACTTTTTTTTAACTCTTAGCTTTTTAATTGAATAATTACATGTATAGCAGTTTTGTTAAAAGAAACCAGTTATCATTTTAGGTATGTGTTTATGTGGGTGTGTGTATATGTGTGTGAACATATGTTTATATATAGAGATGAAATATAAAATATATGCAACAATATTCCATTATATGCTATATAATATGTAATATATATAATGTATATACATCATATTTAGGTATATAAATTTTATATAGGTATCTAGTTTACACACACACACATACATTTAATCAAATGTTTTATGTTCAGCCATATACAATTTTGTGAGTGACATTAGCAAGACTTATTTATCTAAAATGATTGTTGTTGCAAAAAAACTCACTGTTAACTTCTTGAATGCCACTCCATCTGTTTATTAAAAATTTCTAATGAATATCAAACATACTCATAAAGGAGAAAAGAATGCCCCAGAAAATTAGAATGACAGTACAATTGTTTTTACCAACTGGATACTTTGAGATTGAGGAAGAAAGCACTTAAAAAAATTATGCCATAATGACAAACATAAAATAGGACTTTAGGGACAATGCAACAAGAATGGTCAGCCTACTAAAATTTAGTTTCTATAAGCACAAGCATGGAAGAAGGAGCTGACCCAGCCTGCCTCTTTCTTTTGGTGCTTGTGCTGATCGGGGTTTAGATGGTGTGCTTGGGAGTTTAGGTTCTGTCTGTACCAGCAGGCAGAGCCCATCCTTCTCTCCAGGTGACTTCGCCCCCAGGCACTGAGTCCCTTCTCCACAAACAGCTAAGTAATACCTCAATCCTATTACCAACCTTCCAACTCTAGCATACCCCTTTCCCTACCCCCAACTCTTAATGCAGGCCTGGTCCCCAAGCTGCAATCAATGAAAACAAATTATTTCACCTGAGTTTAGTGTGTGACCTAAAGCAGTTTTTCATGTTTGACCAGTATTTATATTCACAAATGTAACCGGATACTTTCTAAGAAAAGGTTAATCCAGATGTTTTCTGTTTGGTAGATACAGGTCTGTTCTCTTTTGGTGCATTTTCCCTTGTACATTTTCATTCTGAAACTCTTCCATCTTTATTCAGTATCTCTCATCCTGAAGCTTCTCTCTGGAGAAAGATGTCTTTTCTGATCATATTTTCATTTCTCAGGAAAAATCTCATTTTAATACCTCAATCTCAGCACTATTTTTATATATACTTATGTGCTTGGGGAACATATATGTGAGAGAAAGTTGGTGCTTTCTTTTCCATAGGCAAAAATAAAAAGTTAATTTTAATATTCAAAATTTATTTTAGTTTAGTATACTCAGGAGAATGCAGAGTAAAATTTCTAGTCTCCCCCAAACTCTTTCCAAAATTAAATGATCCGGGGTTGTTCAAACCCAATTCAGTAGCTATTAGATTCTTTTTATTTCTTGTCACAAGTTTCAGATTCTATATTTCATACCTCATATTAGTAGAACACTTTGTTCCTGCTGCCCAAAAAGCTTTGTCAGGATAGTGCTGGTGACCTCCAAAATCCTGCCTTTAATTACATCATCTAATGGACTAAAAGAAAAGCGACTTTTAATGAACCACAGATAAGATCAATAAACCATCAAAAATTGGATCCCAAGACAGCTCCTCATCAGATTTTATTTTCTCCATCTCTCTCAAAGGAACTGTGTATTGAAGTTGTCCATCTGCTAATGAACTCTTAGGCTTTATCTACAAGTACTACATCTGGTTAGCAATGCAGATAACCAACATTTCCAGAATGGCACTTAGTTTCACAGATGCAAAGGTTTGGTTATAAAATCAATCATTCATCCCCAAGAGAAGAAGTAATCTTATTGAAGCAGTCTAATTAGGGCCATCTGTCTAAACTGCATGGTGGCTAAGGTTTGACCCAGCCAACATAGGAAGTTCTAGGCTCCGGGAATGCCCAGAGTTTTTGGAATTATTTACCTGGATGATTCTACTTCATCTCCCATCTTTATCTACCTTGCTCTTCATTTCTTTTATCCTCTGTGGTTGGTGACATAGCCACACATATACCCTTCCTTACCCCTCCATATACTACCCCACCTTGTCTAAGTCTCCCATCTTGATTATCCTTCATCTTTTGCTCAAATGACTTTTGAACAACCCTCAGAGGAACATCTTTCTTTGTTTCTAGTGAGCCTTGAAGTTTTTTCTATACTCCAAAGATCAAGAATGGATGAAAAACAAACTGAGGGTTCTAGAGGGGAGGGGGGTAGGGGGATGGGTTAGCCTGGTGATGGGTATTGAGGAGGGCACGTTCTGCATGGAGCACTGGGTGTTATGAACAAACAATGAATCATGGAACACTGCACCAAAAACTAATGATGTAATATATGGTGATTAACATAACAATAAAAAAATTAAAAAAAAATAAAAGCAAAAAAAAAAAAAGAATGGATGAGCTTTGGCATGATCTAACCCATCATCACATATTTTTCAGCCATATGATGTTTGAAGCAGATTTCAATTTGAGTTATTTGGAATGTGGTATATATACAATTCAGTTATAATCCCCTATTACACCACATGTTTCTTTGCCTGAATAACCCTCTGTATAATCTTTGATCTTCAAATTACAAAATTTTTGAAATAAACAAAAGTAGAATAAAATGGTAATATGAGATTTCCTTTATTCAAAAATTGTTAATATATGGCCTTATCTATCTTGTTTGTAGTCCCATCCAATGGATTCTTTTGATCCTAATTCCAGACAACATATAATTTTATCTTTAAATAGCTCATATTTATAAGAAAGTAAGAGACTTTACTTTAAAAATTATATCTGCAAAACCTTTATCATACCGTGTGCAAAGAAAAAATAAATAAATTAGTTAATAGAATCAGATATTAAGTAAGTATTCAAATTTCTACAATTCTCTTTCTCACTCCTAAATACCTCCTGCATATCCTATGATGCAATTTTTCTTAACTTGACAAGTATAATTTAGAACCTAAATGAAGTTGGCATCGGTTGATGTCAAAGTCTCTCCTAATCTATCATTTCTCCTTCCTCATCTTGTAATTTATTCTTGAAGACTTTGAGTTTATCAAACTTTTCCCTTCCCTCTATATAAAGCACCCAGCATCTTATACTGGAACCACTGACAAGACTTTACTGTGTCTTATACATAGACATGGTACCCACTGTCTTAGCGAGGAGACCAGAGTTTTATTGAGAAGATCACTTTACGTAAGGACATATTTCCTAATATCTGCAAGGGTCTTAAAAGTAGATCTTCATTCCTTCTGATCACAGAGGATCTCAGACAAAGCAAATTTGGGTGGGGGGGGAGTATCAAGATGAACTTCAGCATAAAAAAAGTGGGCTTTAGTCACTCATACCATCAGGAAAGTGTGAAAATTTACAAATGTCTCCCTATCTTGTTTTCAGATGACCTAACTTCCTGTAATAGTATTATAATTTGATAACAAGATTTTGACCTTAGTTCAAGTTCAAAAATCGCCTCTGAGTAAACACCCTTTAAGATGTCATCTTTCACACATATCATAAAGAAAAAAATCTAACTACTGAAAATCTAGATTTGTATTTATTTCTCTAACTAGTCTTTAATGACAACCACCAGAGAGGTGGTGAAAGCCAAATTTTGTGGTGCTTTATTATGGTCAGGATTTGAGTTTATTATAAAGAGGGATAATACACTTTTTGAGAATTCTGAGTTGTGGTGTGACATGATCCCACATATTTTAAAGGCATGATTCTGGCTGCTCTGAAGAGAATAAATGTAGGGAGACCAGAGCAAAAGCAGGGAGATCTATGGTAGCTTATTCCAGAAATTGAGGTGAGTCAGAGTATCTGGAAGTTTGATGGGGACCTTGGAGTCCACAGTTCTAACTTTATCACTCTTGGAAAAAAAGCAAGAACTATTGCAATAAAGTGGCTTGGATAAGGTCTGGACCTCAATTTTTAAGAGCCCAAGTATAAACTTGGTTTCAAAAATCTCAGTCCCAAATATAAACTTGGTTTCAAAAATCTCCATCCTCAAACATGCAAAATAACACATATTTTTGAATTATTTAAAAAGAAAACCCTACAAATAATTTTCTGTCTGAAATGTCTAATGAAATTGCTTTACTTTTCAAATTTCAAGCCTCCTGATCCACATATGATGTAGAAGTTCCTCCTCGAAAAATCGATGATTAGTGATAAATGCCAATAATGTTCACCATTTAAGACGATATTAATGTTGAGACTGCATAAGCAAATGGGACACTCCTCCTTGTGCTCCTCTTCACCTAGTCAGAATCTCTCCAAATCATTTCCTACTATGAAATCATCTACACAAGCCCAGAGGATTTATGCTCTATTTAAACTCCTATAAAACTTATTTCATATGCCACCATGTGGATTTTGCATTAAAATTTGTTTTTCTCAGTTTTGCCTAATCCAGTGAAGTGTAAGACTCACTGTGAAAAAATAAGTTGTTGTTGTTTTCCCTTAAAGATGATGAAATTGAAACTCAGAGAGGTGAAGATTTGGCAAGTACATAATGAAAAACAATTTACAGAGCATCTTTTTTATAAATATTAAGATGAACCAAATCAAATTGCCAATATCTGAGAGTTTTTAACCCCATCATACTATTGCTCTTAATTTGACTCCTACAAATCAGGCCCCAAATGAAGGTGACAAGTTGCATTTGGTTGATATGTCATCAAAGTCTCATAATCTGTCATCTATCATCTTCCCTTTTATCCCTGTTATTTATTCTCAAAGGCTTTCAGTTTATCATCTTTGCCATTTGCTTCTATATGAAGTTTTGTATTACAAATCCCATGCTTTTCCCATTCCACCTTGGTAACTTTCTGGAGGACAGTTGACATCTTAAATGTCTTTTCAAAACATAAATCCATTTATTTAAACTAAACAAAACCAAAACCAACACATTCATTCCTCCCACTTCTCACCTCCTGCCTGTGGCAACTATCAATCTGTTCTCTGTATTTTATTTATTTGTTGGCTAGATTTCACATACAAGAGAGATCACATAGTATTTGTCTTTTACTGTCTGACTTACTTCACATCACATAATGTCCTCGAAGTCCATCCATGTTGTCACAATTGGCAAGATTTTAGTCTTTACTGAATTGGCTGAATAATGATTCCATTTTGTGTGTATATGTATTATATATATATATATATTTAAAATATTTTATTTATTTATTTGAGAGAGAGAGAGAAAGAGCAGGAGTAGGGGGTACAGAGGGAGAGGGAGAAGCAGACTCCCCTCTGAGTATGGGGCCTGATCCCAGGAACCTGAGATCATGGCCTTAGCCAAAGGCAGACGCTTAACCTACTGAGCCACCCAGGCGCCCCCCCATTGCATAGTTTATACCAAAATGTCTTTATCCATTCATCTATATGGACATTTAAGCTGTTTCCCTATCTTGGCTAATAACACTGCCAAGAACATGGTGGTGCATATATCTTTTGATTTAATGTTTTCATTTTCATTTTCTTCAGATAAATACCCAGAAGTGGAATTCCTGGATCAAAAAGCAGTTCTATGTTTAATTTTTTGAGGAACTTCCATACTATTTTCCACAGTGGATGCACCAATTTACATTCCCACCAACAGCGTATAAGGATTTCCTTTCCTCTGCATCCTCACCACCACTTTATTTCTTGTCTTTTTTGATAATAGCTATTTTAACAGGTGTGAGGTGATATCTCAGTGTTTTTGGTTTGTATTTTCTTGATGATTAGTGACATAGAACATCTTTTCATGTACCTGTTGACATTTGTACATATTCTTTGTAAAAATGTTTATGCAGATCTTCTGCCCATTTTTAAATTGATTGCTTGTTTGTTTTCTACTATCGAGTTGTATGAATTTTTATATATTTTGGATATTAGTCTTTCATCAGAAAAAACGATTTGCCATTACTTTCTCCCGCTTAGTAGGGTGACCTTTTGTTTTGTTTTTGTTTGTTTGTTTGTTTGTTCTTTTGTTTTTTTATGCAGAAAATTGTTCATAGTAGTTTCTTATAGCCACTTGTATTTCTGTGGTGTTAGTTGTAACATCTCTTCTTTCATTTCTGATTTTATTTATTTGAATCCTCTCTCATTTTTTCTTAGTGAGTCTAGCTAAGGATTTGTCAATTTTACTTACCTTTTCAGAAAATTAGCTCTTAGTTTCATTCATCTTTTCTTTTGTCTTTCTAGTCTATATTTCATTTATTTTTGTTCTAATCTCTGTTACTTCCTTCCTTCTACTAACCTTGGGTTTGTTTGTTTTTTTTCTAGTTCCTTGAGGTGTAAATTTAGGTGGGGTTTTTTGGTGGCTTTTCTTGTTTCTTGAGGTAGGCATTTATCACTAAGAACATCCCTCTTAGAACTGCTTTTGCTATATCCCATGAATTTTCTACATCCCTTAAATGTCTTTCTGTTCTGTCATGACACTATATTATGGTCATGGAGTTAGTCATCACTACTGCTGGGTAGGCCTTTGTGACCTATCATAGCCTTTATTATAATACAAATATCTGTTAATCTCCCCATGAGACTATGGATATCTTAAAGGCAGAGTTTTTTTTTTTAAGATTTTATTTATTTATTTGACAGAGAAAGACACAGCGAGAGAGGGAACACAAGCAGGGGGAGTGGGAGAGGGAGAAGCAGACTTCCCACTGAGCAGGGAGCCTGATGCAGGGCTTGATCCCAGGACCCTGGGATCATGACCTGAGCCGAAGGCAGATGCTTAACGACTGAGCCACCCAGGTGCCCCAAAGGTGGAGTCTCTTATTTCACTTAAATCTTTAGCAACTAGCAGAGTGACAGACCAGATGGAAGTTCTATATATTTTTGTTTCAGAGTAATATGAATGCAGGAATTAATGTATTATATTCTCTTAAAATCACAGGAGAAGCAATAATGAGAGCAATTTTGACAATAGGTTCTGAAGCTAGACTCCTTGGGTTGAAATCTAGACCCAACACTTACTGTCTATGGAGGTTATAGATGTTCCATGTGTTAGATGTTATTTTTAGTAATAATTTACTGAATTGAAGTTCTGTGGATGTGTGTGTATGTCTAGTGGAGGTGGTAGTGATAATGGTAGGAGGAGGTTCTTATTAGCACTAATTTCAGAATTTTTCAACATTAATGTACCATTCTATTTCTTGGAGAGTATGACTTCTTGTTGAATAAAGGGGCCAACATTTGCATGACTTGTTTTTGCTACCCTCTCCAATTTTTAAAACATCCACAGTGAGTCCTACCAAGTAAAGCATTTAGAAATGAGTACTAGTTACAAACTAACTGAAATAATAATGCTGAAGAAAAGGAAAAAGGATAGTCATTATCCTTGAGATCCCATACAGAGGTACAGATATCCCATGCTCAATTTTCACTGAGGCCTGAAAACAAATCAGGCAGTCATCTGTAGGCACTGTTATGATTCTTCTTCAAGGACACTCCAGAGACAAAGTCTTGCAGCAGGAGCAAAAATAGCTTGCTGGTAGACCCCAGTCCTGAGCAGTTGCATGAAAAACAGTTCAAGTTCTTTGATTCCAGTAGGAAGCCTAGGCATTTTGCTGTTGCTGAGGCCTGGGAGTACTGAGACAGGAGCTGTGTAGAGGTTTTCTGTGTCAGTAAGCAGTCTGTACAGATGCTATCCAGGTCAGTCCTTGAAGAGTAACATGAGACCAAAGGTGCAGGTATAAGGGCAACAGCAATCAGTAAGACAAAAGGTCCTAACCAGAAAAACCTGGAACAGATAGGAAATATAGCAAAGGGAACAAGGTACAATAGAGACTGCACACAGCAAGTGGTCTAAGATCATAACTACCTTGTTTACTACTGTTGCCTCAGTGCCTGGCACAGACATAGAAAATGCTTTTAAATATTAAATGAAAACATGACTGAATTATTGAAGGGAGATGAGACTGCCCAACCAATTAAAAGTATAAATCTTGCTGGATTGGTATAATTTTTACAGAAACATCCAATAGGATGGGGGAAACCAGAGGATGCAAGGAGTTTTCACATTGCTCTATTTTTAAAATAATCTCCAACAAGATTTTATTATCTTGTGTCATTATCAAATTTCCTGAAGGTTTGGGGATAGAAATCTAACCCTTTGGTCCTAATGTTCGATGAGTCTATGATTTGATGAATGGAACAAACTGATATCATACAGGGAGGATGTAATATAGCTAAGGTGTATCTTGGGCAAAAAGTATAATTGGTCAAGTCAAGATGCGGGAAGTAAAGCTCAGATTTTGAAGGAAAAGCACATACAGTTACATCAGAATCAATTTGTGTCAACCAGCGAGAATGTTGTCTTTACCTGAATCCCAGGGTAAAAAATAAGACATAAGACTCAAATGTATCCATTAAAGTCAAAATATCTTATTTTAAATAAATTCTCAGTGTCTTAGTCAGTTTGGGCTGCTGTAACAAAGCACCATAGACTAGGTGGGTTATAAATGACAGATAGTTTCTTCTCATGGTTCTGGAAGCTAGGAGTCTATGATCAGGGTCCCAGCATGGTTGGGTTCTGGTGAGAGCTCTGTCCTGCCTGTCCTCAGTTGCTGGTGGAAACCTAGCAAAGTTGCTCTTGGGGTCTCTTTAATAAGAGCTCTGATCCAAAGGTCCCACCCCTTAATATCATCACATTAGGGGTTAAGATTTCAACACCTGAACCTTGGGAAGACACACACATTCAGTCCATTGTACTTAGCTTTGATAACAAGCTTAGTAAAATGGGAACATAACTGTGAGGTCATGGAGTCACTACCTGATCCCTTCCTTAGGAAACCAACATTGTGTATATTCAGGATCAAACTGAATAAAACTCTCTGTTTGATCTAAATATACCTTGTGAACCTCAGCTTTCTCAGTATGAAAACAAAGTGTTGCAAACTATTTTAAATAACAGAAAGGAAATATGACTTTCATTCACCACTCCTTCCAGTCTTGAAGAGTCTCTGGAAAGAGAGCTCAAAGTGTTGATGGGTAGGCAACAGGTTTGGCATGGTACAGCATCACCTTGGTCTTAAGGGAGGCTGAAAAGTTTCACAGACTAGCACCACTTTGCTTTAGAATGGTCTTCACTACTTCCTTCTAGAAGTTTGTGAAAACCTCTCTTTTGGTAATTAATATGTTCCTGCTTTCAGAAATGACAGGCTAAATTTCTGCTTATCCAGATGGAAGCAAACTGTTTTGTTGGCTTCTCTCCTTGAGCAGCAGCCAATGTAACCCTGGGTTTCTGGTTTAAGTTCCAATGCAGAGATTCCCAAGCCACCAGCTGGAGGGCAAAACACTCAGCATCTATCCTATTTGTGCCAATCAGAAAGAAGGATTAAGAAATATAAAAAATATGTATCTACACATTCAGTATTTCCAGACCAGTTCAGACAGGTTATTTGATAGGGGTTACAATTATTTAAAAATTATAAAACTTTTACCATATTAAATAAACCTCCCTTCTCTCTCTGTCTCTCTCTCTTTCACACACATACAGAGTGTGTATGTGTGTATCAGATTGGGGTAAGTATCACTGAATACTAAGATCAAGTGAATATGAGTGGTGAGAAACGAAATTCTCAATAATTAGTCATAGTTGAGGAGAATATATAGATTTTCTTTTGCATGAAACTTTATATTTGTCTTAAGTTGTAGAGAGGGCAGAAGTTTGATTTAAGGGAAATATGGAACATACTCTTTCACAATGTGAAAATATGATTCTGGTAAAGTAAATGCCTCTGACAGAAACTTCAGAATGTAGAAATCACCTCAGCATTGAGCTCTGTAATGAAGACAGCATGATTATTCTTATTTCAGGGCAATCATTTGCAGAAGGTACAAAGAATAGCAAGAAGGAAAGAATGGGAGCTACTTCTTAGTAGTGGAAACAAACTATAAAACACAAGTCATCCTGAAATGCAAATTTATGGGTAGTTTAACTAGCAAAAAGTAGAAGCCAGAAAGGGGATATCTGGGAAGAACTGGGAAGGAGCTTAGATATCAGGACTTGCACTGAAAGGATGATGGAATAATAAACTTTTTCAGGGGAAAGGCAGAGGAAAAGCAGTGATTCTTACTAAGTCTACTTTACAGTGTGTTTAACTGATATGATCTCATTATAGCCCACACTACAGCCTTTTGCAATGTTATCATCCACATATTACACATGTGGAAACGGAATTAGTTTAGATAAATTTGTCCATGGCCATAAGGTAGTAAAAACTGGGACCAGAATTCAAACCTAGGCTGCCATCCAAAGCCAGTGATCTCTCAAGTTTGGAGAAGGCCTCTCTGTCTTTCACCTAAATATATATCGATACTTTGAAAGGAAAGTTAAATAATGTGCTGAACAGAGAAACTTTAATTTTGCCTGAACAACCCATTTTAATCCATTTAGATTATTTGTAAAGACAAAGATGGTCTGTTTTTTCTCTGCATATTAAAGGGTAAAATAAAATGTATTTACCAAAGTTTGCAGTATTCTAAATCAGTAGTTCTTGAAAAAATTAATTACTACATGCTAAAATATCCTAGGGGTTTATATTATACAGTTTGTTTTTTATAAATATGAATTCAAACATCATTGGTCTTTGTGTATCTGTGCATACACATTATAAAGAATACTTTCACCAAATATAGGCATGGCAGTTCCTGAACTTGTCCTCAAATACCTCTCAATACTTCTTTGTTTTGATGATCTTAAAATCTTAGGGAATTATTCTTTTGGAGACAACTTCAAATACTTTCTCAAACCAGCTTTCTGGAAAGTACTGATATGAAGGAGGAGGAGGAGGAGGAGGAGGAGGAGAAGAAGAAGAAGAAGAAGAAGAAGAAGAAGAAGAAGAAGAAGAAGAAGAAGAAGAAGAAGAAGAAGAAGAAGGAAGAAGAAGAAGAAGAAGAAGAAGAAGAAGAAGAAGAAGAAGACGATGACAAGAAGAAGAAGACGAAGACGAAGATGAAGACGAAGACGAAAACGAAGAAGAAGAAGAAGAAGAAGAAGAAGAAGAAGAAGAAGAAGAAGAAGAAGAAGAAGAAGAAGAAGAAAGAGGAGGAGGGGAGGAGAAGAGAGGAAGAAGTAAAAGAGGAAGAAGAAGAGAAAAAGGAGGAGGAAAAAGAGGGGGGGAAAGGGAAGGAAGGGGAAGGAGAAGAAGAAGAGGGAGGAGGAAGAGGAAAAAGAGAAGGGGAAGGTGGAGGAAGGGGAAGGAGAAGAAGAGGAAGGAGGAGAAGGAGGAGGAGGAAAAGGGGATGGGGAGGAGAAGAAGAAGTGGGAGGAGGAGAAGGGGAGAGGAGAAAATAAAAGAAAACAAACCAAAAAAACAGAATGTCTTGAGAAAATGATACATTTTCAGTCCTCCATGAATGCAGACTTTTGGCGCTAACTTCACTGTTATCATTATTTTTTTAGACATTTCTAAGGAGATAGGGTTATGTGTCCTGGGAGTTTTCTTCAAAGTCCAATCCTAAACAAGGAAATTCTGTGCAGAACTTTTAAGTGAAAAGTCATGGCCCCTACTAAAGACCCAGATTAAGAAGAGGAGAAGTTGGAGTTAGAAGTTAGGACCTGTGAGTAAATCACAAGGCACCAAAACAAGAGGTATTAAAACATATGGAACAAAACAGATGGAGGTCAAGGACAGGGAGCTGGGAGAATGCAACTCTGTACAAACTGGGTTTGATGGTTCAAAAGCAAAATCCTGCCACGCTAACTGTATAGTCTTAAGAAGACTGAGGTTGATAGGGTCACCATGAAGGTTGACCCTGAGTGATTTTTTATCATTGTTATTCCCACATATGAATCTTTTTTAAAGACTCTCTACTAAAGACATGTTTCTATTTCAAAACAGCAACATATTGTTTGGCTCTGACTCTCCTCCCAACTCCTGTCCTTCTAAATCATTTTTGAGAGCTAATTAGGTTGAGTGCCATTTTCAACTGTTACTTTGGAAGATAAGGTACACGCCTGCATATTGTACACTTACTGCTGTGCACATCTGTGCTCCATATCAATCTGCAGGGATTTTGAAAATTAACACCCCTTTAAAGGCAAAAAAGGGTTATAATCAAACCCATGTATTGCTAATTGGTCTTTGATCTTGCAGATATAGCCTGGACGGCAATTGCAAATGTACAGTAACAGGATTAGGACATTACTTTCCTTTCTTTTTGGAAATATTCCCCTCCTGCACAAACACAAACAGATAAAAAACATAATTGGAAAAAAAATCTATATCTTAAAAAGAAAATGTGTGTTTTAAAAAATAAGTAAATTCAATTTTTAAAGATGTGCCATGTCAATATAAAATGAAAATCCTTTTATATTGTCCAAAAAATGAGTTAGTAGAACTTTCTACCAATTTTGAAATGCTTGGCTTGGGGAGATAAAACAAACAAACAAAAACCCCACCAAATTTAGATTGGAATTATGATCTCTGAAGGCTGTAAGGTAGAAAAACAGCCAACTTTCTCCATGTCCATCAGAAACACAGGTTTGTTATTTTTTTTCTCTCTACCACATTCTATTTTATTTTATTTTATTTTTAAATATTTTATTTATTTATTTGACAGAGAGAGACAGTGAGAGCAGGAACACAAGCAGGGGGAGTGGGAGAGGGAGAAGCAGGCTTCTCGCTGAGCAGGGAGCCTGAAGTGGGACTCTATCCCAGGACCCTGGGATCATGACCTGAGCCGAAGGCAGACGCTTAACGACTGAGCCACCCAGGCACCCTACCACATTCTATTTTATATTCTAGGTCTTAAACCCCTGGAATCTGAGAGCATTTGCACCTAGGGAAAAAGAATTCCTTGAAGAAACATGTGTTTGTGATTGAGTCTTATCACAGTATAAATGACATGACTGCTTCTCCAAGAAGAAAGATTGGGTTACATATTGCCAATGGTAGCCTTGGAGGGGTGAAGGAATTGACAGGTTCTATTGTTTGTTGAAATTGATCTTTAATGCTTTTAAGATAAAAAGAAAAGGAGCAAGATTGGGGGCTAGAAATACCCAGAGAATCAACGTACAGTATATTTAAAACTCTCTGCTGCTCTAGTAGACACATGGAGAAGAGAAAGAAAATTATGGAAAAACAGAAATTGATACATCTTGAATGTCTTCTGTTTGCCCCATGCTTTACCTATTTAATTTCATTTCATTAATTCCAAATGTAACAAATATGGGTATAAGTGGAAATCAAGGCTATCGGATATATGAGTGAGTGAAAAAAAAGGTGATATAAAAGAATAAGGAAGTCAAAGAGGAATTAGCCTGTGGTTCTACTAAATTTGTAACCTTAGCATAGAGTTTGGCAAACATTTTCTGTAGTAAATATCATAGTCTTAGCAACTACTCAGTTTTGCCAGTGTAGCAGGAAAGACGCCATAGATACTATGTCAACAAATGAGCTTGCTTGTGTTCCAATAACACTTTATTTATGGAGACGTAAATTTGAATTTTACACAATTTTCATATGTCACCAAATAGTCATCTTCCTTTTTTTACCTTCCAACTAATAAAACATATGAAATCTTGGACTCGTGTGTCATACAAAAGTAAGCACTGGGCTGGGTTTGGCCCACCGGGTGTGGTTTGCAGATCCCAGACTTACAACCCTGTACTTAGAGCATGGCTTCATATATCAACATGGGTATGATAGGAGGCCTACTGCAGCAGTCTCGAGATTTTTCTGACTGCTGTGATTTTTAAAGCATACTCCCTTTGAATGACTGTTTCTTTTCTTGAAGATATACCCTCCAAATTTAGAAACACAGACGTTAGAAGATCTGGCAAATGAAAGAGAATTGTGGATTACTTTTCCACTGAATGTTTTAAAAATAAATAAAAACAACTTTGATTGGCATTATTGAACATATCAAAGTTTATTTCTGGCAGATTAAAAAGCCAAGTGCCATTTCCTACAAAATAAAGAGACTGACACATACGTTAGACTCACTGGTCATATCTGATGTGGAAAAAAACCAAAACCAAACCCCTCCCTAAAAACAAACAAACAAACAAACAAACAAACAAAAAAACCAAACCAACCAACCAAACAAACAAAAAAACCAAAAAAGCAAAACTCACAAAGCCTTCAATAAGACCAATTAATTTATTTTTCTTTAGCTTTATGGCAAGTCACTTAACTCATCTGTCTGTGTGCAGGCAAATATGTTTTCCACTGTTCCGTGCTAGGATGCTATTAAACATTGCCACTTCTTTAGTTATCCTTTATTACACTGACAGGAAAACAAAGCAACATGAAGGCTAAATAAAAGTCATTTTCTCAAGGCAAATTTGCAGTGGTAGTTCATTTACCATTTAGTAGTCTTGAAAGTAAAGGAGTATTTTGTATTTTTCATCTAGCTTGTTATGGATATTTTGTTCAGTATTAGTTACAAACATAATAGACACATCTATTATAAGAATGGTTGTAGGTCACATAACATGTACTCAGCCATGTTGAACAATGAGAAACATTCTTGTTACCTATAATAGCCTTCAAATAAATAGATGAATAATAAATAGTTCCACCTTAAGAGTGCACGGCTTCAGAATATTGAATAGTAAGGTCTACAAAAGGATTGGGCTAGAAATCAAGGAATCTACATCTCCACCTGTGGATAGTGGGGAAGCCATCTTCCCTTCCCATCTCTTTACTGACCTCCCCTATTCAGCTGCTACTTTATTTTCCAAACTGTATTTATTGGATGCTCAACGTTTCTGGGGACTTGTCTCAAGGCCTCCCACAAGCAGAGAAGAGTAGGCAGAAATCCACAGTGTCTCACCCCTACTTCAAGAAAAGGCAACTCTGTTTTGAACTGTTTCATATGTATGAAACCGCTGCATAAAATTTCATTTAAAAGAATATTTCTGTAGTTTAATAAGTATGAAGTCAGAGAGATAGACATTGAAGAAGCTTGGGTAGATGATTCCCAAATTACTTGCAAATTAATAGTTGTATTGATTTCCTATTGGGTTCTCTCTTGAATGTGAGTATGTGGGAATCCTTCAGGATTTAGAGAATACCCCCATTTGAATTCTGGTTAATGATAAAAGTACTAAATGAGATCAGTGGGAATGGTGGGGTAAGGATCTCTAAAAATCCATTTTTCCTTGAAAGCAAAGAGAACACTAGCAAAAACTGTCAAAATCAATTCGTTTTAGAATTTCGTCAATTGACCAAGGGCCTGAAAAATAAGAGGAATGTTATTCAAAAATACAGCTAAGTCTCAATGAAAGCAGAAAGCTTTGTGGCATTTTTCTTGCCTTTTTCTCATCATCCTTTCCTCCCCTCCCTGGTAGCCTTGAAAACCAACATTCCCACAAGCACACTGAAAGCCAGCAATGCAGCATGCACTGCGGGAGCCAGGATGGATTTGGAGCTTCCTAAAAGCACCGTTCCTAAAAAATTGTTGTTATCTGACTATTTGTAACTGTGAATGGCTAGATTAAAAAAATCTCAAATTACTAACTGAACCTCTCTGCCTTAACAAACTAAAAAAAGAAAAATGAAGTAAACCCAAAGAAAACAGAAGGACATAATAAAGAGTGAAAATAAAAGAAATACGAGTAAGAACAAAACCACAAAAGACCTTTTCATTGAAAAGATCCACAAAATTGACAAACATTTGGGTAGAATGCCCAGGAAAAAAAGAAAGGAGACTCAGTTTACTAAAATCAGGAATTAAAGAGGGTCATTACTACTGACATCGCAGTAATAAAAGGGGAAAAAAGATTATAAAGGAATATTGTATTCTTTTTTTGTATATTGTAAACAACTGTATGCCAACAAACTAGATAATCTAGATAAAATGGACAAATTCTTAGAAAGGTACAAACTACTGAAACTGAGTTAAGAAAAAATAAACCACTGAATATACTTAGAACAAGTAAAGAAATGGAATTAGTAATCAAGGATGTTCCAACAAAAATAGTACAGACTCAGTTGCTTCAATGGACAATTCTAAGGAACATTCAAAGAACAATTAACACCCATCTTTCTCACAGATCTTTTCTAAAAATAGAGGAGAAAGGAATATTTTCCAACTGATTTTATAAATCCAGTGAGTGCCCTGACACCAAAACCCAAACAAGATGCTACAAGAAAAGAAAATTACAGCCCAATATCTCTTATGAATATAAATACAAAAAAATCCTCAGCTAGCGAAGTGGATCTAGCAAAACATAAAAAGGATGATATTGCAAGCCATGTATCCAATAAAGGGTTAATATCCAAACTATACAAGCAAGTCATACAACTCAATAACAAAAGACAAATAGCTCCATTTAAAAATGACATTGTACACACTCTATTCTGACAGCTATCAGTAAAATATTAAGCTCTACAGTCTCCTCATCTTCCACCTATTTTTCTGGCTGTTTATCCTGTCTTTTTTTTTTTTTTTTTAATTCCTGATCTCTTAGACATGTCAAGTTAGGATGGCCGAGAGCTCAGACCTTAGACCTATTTGCTCTCCCAACATTCTCTCCTTTGACTTTGATTTGACTTAAATGTTTTTCTCTATACCAGACAACTCCTCTTACCTTTGTGCTTGTGTATTCAACAGAATCCTCAAGGTGTTCACTTGTATTACTAACAAACCGAACTACTTTTGGTTTCTGCTATCTTAGTTAATGATGAGTTGAACTGTTCTGGTCAAGAACCCTGTGGGCTATTTTTGTCTCTAATCTTTGTCTCAAATTTAACATCAAATCTGTTAACAAATGATGGTAGAGTTTGCTTCAAAATATGTCCAGGGGTTCCTTGGCGGCCCAGTCAGAAGAGTATACAACTTTTGATCTTGGGGTTGTGAGTTCAAACCCCACGTTGGGTGTAGAAATTAGTCACTTAATTAATTAATTAAAAAATGTCCGTAATGTTACTACTTCTCACCACTTATACTACCACTCATGCTTAAGCCATCATTCCGTCTTCTCTTATTGTTAAAACCTCCTGACTCATCTTCCTGCTTTTGTCCTTGCCCTCATTCATTCAATGCACAAATTTACTACAGTAGCCATTTTTCCTGTTAAAAGATAAATTACATCAGCTGTTTCTCTGGTCAAAATTCTTGTACTATTTTATGAGCAATAGTTAAGGTCAAGTTTCAGTGTGTCTCATTGTGGAGGTTTTGTGCCCGCTACGGGAGAAAAGACATTATTTACTAAAGTGCTAAAGGCTAGCATGGATGGGCAGAACTAAGAGAATGGCTTAGGAATTTCTCTGGAGTTTGCTCAACCCTGGTCGTAGATTGATCATAAGGATCGATACTGGAGATTTGATGAATATGGGAGCCTTCTTCTGTAATTCGGGGTTTAATGTCCTGGCAAGGATCACTAAAGCAGACCCCAGTCTACTACTGGAATAGAATGGATTGTCAAAGCTTAAAGAAAATTATGGCATATTGAAAATGAAGTGAAGATGACAGAAATGCCCTGGAAGAATATTTATAAATGGATAAAAAGGCTCAAAGAATCGAGCAAGTTAAAATTGATATATGACAGCTGAGAATCTACCAGCTGACCATGTTCCCTGGGGAGGCCCATAGACTCTCCCTTCACTGGCAATAAGGAATGTGCTAGTGAGGAGAGTATTGGCATTGCTGAGAATTTCAGTGTAGGCCTCTGTAGATCTAGATGGACAATAACAAATTCTGCTATGGAAATGGGTTCCTTTGTGTCATTGGGAATGAGGGGATTCTAGAAGAGCAGAGGCCAGTTAATAGAGACTAGGTGAACCTAAGTAATGTAATGTGCCAAAAAGATAGACTATTAATCAAGATACCCTGACTCACAGGGACCAGGCCATTAGTAGAGACTGAAATAAGAGCCATTGGTGGAATTTCTTTACCTGTATAACCAACAGATCAAGAGCAGAGGAGAAGACTATTATATCACCTATTACAAAGGAAAAATATGGTTGCTACTGAGTTTCCATATTGGAACTAGCTCTCAGAACCAGAGCCCATGAATTGAAGTCCATGGCAAGCACCTCAAATAGAAATGTCCCCAATTTACTCAAGGAACCTACAGCAATGTGCCAGAATAACTACTGTACTCCAGGGAAAGGGAATGCCCATACCTACAGCCAAGATGGCAAATCAAAAGCATGTGTGGATGGCAGATTAGTACCATCCTCAAAGGGTAAATAGTGCAAGGGTTGTTGTTCCTGTCATATCCACACTTAATCTTCTAGCTTAGTGCCTGCAAAACACAGAATGACCATAATGGATGATGGTGATGCTTATAAACTGAACTAAGTGATAGCTCCACCTAAAGCAGTGATACTGGATGCGGGGTCTTTCCTAGAAAAGGTCAACACATTTTCTACCACTTGATATGCAACTATTTCCCTGGTTTTACTTGGTGAAATAGTCTTTAAGATGTCCATCAAGCAGAAGGATCAGAAGCAGTTCACCGTCCCCTAGGATAGACAGCAGTACAAAGTCACATTCTTGCCCCAGGTTTATGTGCCTTTGTCACAGTATAGTCTGAAGGGAACTTGGTTATCTGGAAATTCCTAAGAATGGCCCACTATTTTGATGACATTATGCTAATGGTGTGGTGAGATAAAAGTGGCCAGTATCCTAGTAAGATCTATATGAATCAAAGCCTGGGAGATAAATCCTGCAAAGTTTTAAGGACTGCCACATCGATGGACATTTTAGGGATCTAGGGAAATCAATGCCAAGACAAGTCATTCAAGTTAAAAGACAAGATTTTGCACATTGCACTCCATAATACTAAGAAAGAGAGGCCCTGCACTTGCTAGATCCCTTTGAATTCTGAACATAGCACACATTAAACATGGGAATACAACTGATCTATTTATTGGGAGCCTGAGAAGTTTGGGTGGGAATAGCAGTAAATCCATCACAAGTTGGAGACTGAACATTCAGGAATGAACTTGAGCAGATCCAGAGGGCGTTTTATTTGGACCCGTGGGATTTTAATTTATGAAGGTGACTGAATGATGACATGGAGAGGCCAATACCAGTGAAGGAGATTTATTACTTACATTTCTCAAGAGAGTGTAGGGGAAAACCATCAGGTTTTGATCAAGAGGAGAAGCAGGAGCAATGGGAAAGCCTAGGCAAGAGTTTTTATTCGGGTTTCCATGGGAACAGCAAAGTAGGGCAGCATAAATAGTTTAGGATTGGCCAGTTTAAATCATTCTGGCAGGCTGGGGGGCTATAGGGATGGTCTCTAGTTGCTTGGTACCTGACTTTGGTGATTTAGGGAAGGGGAAATATTGGGTTGGTGTGTGAGTTAGATAAGGAGGTGATTGGGAAATGTGGGTTTGGGTTTATTGGTTTGAATATGAAAAGCAGGCTTGTAGGCAGGCTGTTATTATCTTTGGGAATTAGCTAGCCCTGGGAAGGCAGTTTCTCTCCAAAACATAAGATACAGAAATTAAAAACATGATTAATACAGAGGGCATAAAGAAGTTGCACAAGCAGGTAGCTCAGACTCTATTTCACCTACCTCAGATGCACAGACACCACTCCCTTAGCTCACATAGGTAGATTCACTGGGGCTGTCTAAACTAGCCCACAGAGTAAGATAAAACTGATGCCTGGGTCATGGATAATGAGTGGGCTACATATGTTGATGCAGCCAAAAATACACTGCTGAAGCTTATAGTTTCAATCAGGGTTGGCCCTGGAAAAGGGGAGTGAGGAGTAGTTCTCCCCAAGAGATTCTAGCAATATACTAGATCCAAGGTTAGCAAACTTTTTCTTAAAGAGTCAGATAGAAAATATGGGGGACTTGTGGGCCATTGGGTATCTTTTGTAACTACTCAAATGTGTCTGTGTAATATGGAAGCAGCTATAGATGATACTTAAACAAATGGGTTCAGCTGTATTCTAATGAAATTTTATTTACAAAAACAGATGGCTGGGCCATTGGTCATTAGTTTGCTGACATTTGCACAAAGTTATCAATATGGTATGGAGAGAAAATTGGCTGAAATAAGAATGTACATAGATTCTAAGGCAATGACAAATGTCTTGACTAGCTGAGGGGAACACAGAAGCAGTAAGTTTGGAATTTCAGAGACAGGAAGTTCTATGGACCCATGGGCATAAAGTGTGTGGGTCTCTGAAAGTTGTATCAATGCCCGCCAAGGAGCACCTATCAAGAGAAGGCACAAAACAACAAGGTGAATACAATAATTCATCCAGGGGAGTGGGACCATCTTCTGTCTTTTCTCACCCTGAGGACAGAAGCAAGACCAGAGTCACAGTGGGTCTATGAACAAAGCAGCTATTGTGGCCAGAATGAAGAATATGAATAGGTCCAACCGCATGAGTTCCCTTTCACCGATGGAAATATAGCTGCTACTGGAGCTGAACGTCCAACCTATTAACAGCAGAGACTAATGTGGAGCTCTCCTTATGCTTCTGACTTAAAAAGGCCAGCAAGCTCCTCGGTAGTAAACAAGTTAGATCTGTCTCCTTTTCAGACTTAAAGCAATAGCTGCTGCTTGGTCAGTTTGGGCTTTTCCTGCTGTGTGGGATTAGTGGGCAAAGGAAGGAGGAACCAGGATGGAAAAGATAAGACCCTCATTCATGAAGAGAGAGAATTTGACAGAGATAGAGTTCGGATCAAATACTTGGGAACAAAGGTCTGGGTTACTCTGGCACACAGGCAGCCTTGGCCAGAAGAAATAACAGTCCCAGGTGATGGGAGTATAGAATGAGCGGTAGGGAATAGAGAGGATGAACGTCACTTATAGCTTTGGGAATAAGTGGAGCATCAGGGACTACAACTGTTCCCCTTGAAAGTGCTCTCATAGAACTTTTTTTGTTAAGTATTTGTGACTGACTACCCCTTGAAAACTAAGTAGCCTGACAGAATGAACTTGCAAGTGGTGAAATAAAACAGCTACTTCAGTGCCTTGCCCTTATCCCCATGTGCCGCTACATGCCGAAAGCTGTTTAAGTGGGAATATGTGAGCATATTCCTTGGGGCACGTTTCTGGCTCTAGGGGCATGTTATCTTTGCACAGGGCAGACAGACATGCCAAAGCATTAAGTACCCCAATCCCAGCTTTCAACCAATGAGCAGAATGGAGCTTTCTCAGATCATCCCCAGTGGGTCTGAGCTCCAATGCTCACAGTAGTAACTAGCTAGATAACACATCATACTTTTCTCAGCTTGCCTCTATTCTAGGTCTCAAGACCCTACTTCTTCTTTTCTTTTCTTTTTTTTTTTTTAAGATTTATTTATTTATTTAAGAGAGAGCGTGTAGGGGGAGGGAGAGAGGAAGTGTGAAACAAGCCGACTCCCCACTCAGCGGGGAGCCCGATGCTGGGCATGATCCCAGGACCCTGAGATCATGACCTGAGCCGAAATCAAGAGTCCATCATTTAACTGACTGAGCCACCCAGACACCCCTCAAGACCCTACTTCTTTACTGGTATTTCTTGAGATTATTTCCCAAATAAGCAACTGCAACTCAAATCTTTTTTTTTTTTGAGCGATACATGAAGACCGTATCTGTTGAGACTGGTGAAGCATTTTGAAGGAACCACTGCAATTAAGAGAAACAGAATTCCAGAAGAATATAGTTGGCTGAGACTCTAGAACTCTTTAAATCTGCAATTCTGAAAAACATAAACAATATAATCAGTCTCTTCACATTTTATGGGTGAAACAAGCCACAGTTCGCGTTAGCTAGTACTAAATGTAAATTTTTCTCCTAATTTCTGGTTAATTGCATTAGTCCGCCCACCTAACTCTCATTTTTAATTCACTGAGGTCTCTAAGAACACCTATGGAAAATCTAAAGAAGCCACAATTATTTCCAATAAGATAGAAAAGGAAAAAGTTCCCATAATTTTGATGAATCGTACACTATCAGGAATTATTGAACGATGGTTGGAACATGAAGTTTTTTCCATTAGTGTATATAAATGCTTTCAGTATAGCGGTCTATGATATAATTACCAGAAAGAGTAATAACAGAAACAAAAATCTTACTTCTCTACAAAATGAGGTCTCCTACTCTCAGAGGTTTTAAGGTCATCTCCTTTCAAATAACTACCTGTTTCATTTGTTTGCTTTTAAGACCCTTGTTTTTTTTTTTTCCCCACAAAGTAATACATTGTTTTTACGAGGAGTATGTAAATACAGACATATAAAACATAAAGTGCATGCTCTTTCCCTCCCCCCAGTCTTTTTCTCCATTTTCATGAAGTGGCCTCTGTTTCCCACTCCTTGAATATTTTTCCTGATATTTGCCTGCAGGTGTACACACACAAATAACTCAACACACCTGCACCAACACGCCTTCAGACCAGGAGAACAGGCATGGGCACATTTACATATATACATACATGAGATTACACTACCACTATCCTACACCTTGCCGCTTGCATTAGTTTTATAAAGGATATCAGAGATGATTTATATCAATGTGTCAAGAGCCACCTATTTTTCATTTATCATTTTCATTGTATCAGATCATACGGTCTTACTCTAACTTTTAACTATTTATATATTGATGAATTTTAAATTTCTTCCTGATTTATTTCCTATTACAAATGATAATACTGTAATCAACATTCTTATGTTTATCTTGCAATATTTCAAAGGACAGATTATTAGAAGTGGGATTTTGGAGTTTAATGATAGAGTCATTTTGAACTTAGATAATAAGAAATTGTGTTTCCCTAAAGTTTATTGTAATATTCAATAGATACCATTACTATTACATTTGAGATTTCCTATTTACCTATACTTACTTAACGCTATTATAAATATTTCATTTGTTCTATCAAATCAGACAAAATTATATTACTGGTAATATTGATCATCTTTTTTTAATATACTTGTTGGTTATTTGTGTTTCTTCTACTATGAATTGTATATTTAGATATTTTGTTTTCTTTCTATTGTATTATTTATATTGAAATCTGTGATTCATAAGAGCATTTGTATGGTCTGGATATTATTTTTGGTTTCAATATTACACATTTTGCCCTAGACTTTCTTTTAAACACTTTGTTAATATTTTTTTCTCTGATAGAGTGTCCTATTTTCATATATTCAAATCACTCACAATCAAAATCAAATTACAAATGTTTGGAGTATTTAGTTATTAACAGAATTTAAGATTGTTAGGTTCCTTTGAAGAATTCTTTTGGTGATAATTATATAAATTTTGGTGGGCAAATGAGATTTCAATCTATTACAAAACTATCATTCAGTCAGTTCACACATACTTACTGTATTTCAGGCACAATTTTAGGCATTATCAATAGAGCCACAAACAAGTAATTCACAGTTCCTTTTTTCCTCTGGGTAGTGTTTTAAGACTTAAAGGTCAACACAAATAAAAAAATAATCTCACCATTCAAAATTAGTCATTTCTCTTCTCTCTCTGGTTCTTATTTGCAGCACTTCTGATAATCCCAATTATTTAGATTGAAGTTCATGGCCCCACTTTTTCTAATTTCCTTTTCCTTCTCATTGCATAAATAATTGGTCAATACTTGCTTGGTCTGCATCTACAAGTCTCCCGTTTTTCTTTCCTTCCTCAATTTTTATACCCTCAAGCCAGTTCATGAGTCAGGCCGCCCTGACTCCCACTCACTGTTCCATTCTGTATGTTCCCTGCTGTGCAATGGAAAATTTCAGACTATAGCTCTAATCATACCACAGCCCAGACCAAGTCCTTCAAGTCTTTTTCCCCCCCGCAAAAACTTTCAAGAATAAAAGCTTGGCCTGGAATTCAAGGGCAGCACTGAAAGATATGTGGCAAAATGTGATTGATTTCTGGAAAGTAACGCAATCCTTATAAAAAAAAACTTCAAGAAGCCTATAAGAGAAAGGAGCATGGCATGAGCAGATGACAGATGAAAGGAGGGCATGCAGACAGAGGAAAGATTACTACAACAAAAGTTCCATGAATGCAAGCTGTAGTTTTGATTTTGTTTATTTTTATCACTGTCATATCCACAGTGCCTGGAATGGTACCTTGTGCACAGCATCCCCTCAGTAAATTTTTTTTTAATGAATGTCAAAGACAGAGACACAGATATTGATGTGGATTATTTGTGTGGGAATTGGCAGCAAAGACTATGGACTTGGGTCTTCCTCAATAAGCAGTGATGCTATTGATCGAAATGGCTCAGGGATAAAACCTTATGTAGCAATAACTGATAATAATTGTTTAATGTTTATCAGGTACCATGCATTTTTAAATGATTTACATTCATTATATTATTTAATTCTCCAACAGCCACATGATCATTTCTTCTCATTTTAAAAGATAAAGGAGCTGAAGCTGAAAAGGGCTAATTGATAGGTCAGATGCTGAAGCTAAATGTATGATAGCACCAGAATTTGAATGTACAGAGACGTACATAGACTTTATTAGGTACTGTAGGCTGTTACAACTAAGATTATATTTGGGCTACACAAGAAATAGAGAAAATTTATCATAAGAAGTAGAAAACACAGGGGTGCCTGGGTGGCTCATTCAGTTAAGTGTCCTACTCTTGGTTTCAGCTCAGGCCATGATCTCAGGGTCGTGAGATCAATCCCCAGGTGGAGCTCTGCACTGGATGTGGAAATGGCTTAAAATTCTCTCTCTCCCTCTCCCTCTGCCCCTCCTCCCTCCACAGGCATCCTCTGTTTCTCTCTAAAAAAAAAAAAAAAAGTAAGAAACACAAATACATAATAAAGAATTAAAATAAAAAAAAAACAACCAAGTTCCTGATTATTCTATGGTGAATCCTTTCAGATTTTTAGTGTTGACACATTCTAATGCTGTAAAAGCTTTTCTATGGCAGAGAAAACTATGAAAAGTTTTATCATTTATTTTGAAAAATTAATTATTTTTCCAAAAGAGAAAACTACAGAATGAGCACATGCAAGTACAGATATAAGAATCTTACATAAATTGCCATACATAGAATCCAATAGCATATTAAACTTATAATTTACTTTGTCAAAACAGAGTTTCCAGGTTAATTTAATATTAGGAAATCTCTTTCCATAATTAGATCATTATGTAGAAGGAAAAAAATGTATGCTCATATTTTTGATAATAAGCAAGGCCATGGAAAAGTGGAATAATTATTTCTGGTAAAAGCTGAAAACTAGTATCATAAGGATATGTTCTTGATATAATAAAGATTGTCTATCCTGAACCAACAGTTCATCTCACAGTGGAAAGCAAAAAAGCAGAGGAATTCTTATCACATGTAGAGACATGGCAAGAAGTGTGATTACTCCAGTATTATTCAATATTATTCTCAGTAAAGAAAAAAATATAGTTTTATATATAGACTATTTTTATATATAGACTATATATAGACTAAGAAAACTAGTTTTATTTTCATTTGATATATTTATTGTGCTTGGAGTGGAGAGGGCTACTTGAAGAGATAAGCCATATGGGAAACATTTTACATCTGGTTTTTTTTTCTTTTTTTTTTTCAATCTGGTTTTTCAGTTTATTTTGAGGAAATTAGTGGTCACACAAATGGTGTCGTGAAAGAAGGATGGAAAAACCCCTTCTGGTTCAGTGACAACAGCAGACAACAACATCATGCTGTGGTTTTCCTGATCAATAGAACCTTCATGAAGACCTACAAGCCGCCACCCCCCCCCCCCCCCCCCGCCCAAGGTGTAGGCTCAGCATCACATACATGTGTTGGATGGAGTGTGGTCAGATCTCCTTTGTGGAGATCTCCTCTAGATTCCACCTTTTCTAACGACCCAGGTTTTGATGTAGCAACATAACCAAGCTATTATCTAATTGAGGGAAAGCACATGACAGGGATTTGAAATATGTTTTACCCATCCCATTTCAGATGTGTACAAACCCTGGACTCATTTCTGCTTCCCTCATTGCCATGATGGCAAGGTACAAAATAGGAAGGAGGTAGGTGGTAATCCTGGGGTTTAACTCCCATTTTGACATTCCATGGTTTTTAGGACCTCAGATTATTTGAGATTCAGGCATCTCTGCAAGTCTCAGACCTTTCTACAGCAGTGTGGTATTCTAAATCTTTGGATACCTCCACTTTTCCAACTCCATACATCAAAAATCCTAAAATAGTGGGCTTTAAATACTGAAGTACAATCCACAGAAGTGATTCTAAAAGTAACAAATATATGCCAAGGTATTATGCTAAGGAAAAATGGTAAATTTAGACCATCTTAGACCCTTTGAGTTAAGGTATCCAAAAACCGTACCTTGATTTTGAATGAACATTTTGTTTCTGGGGAAAGCTTTGCATGAAATAGTCCTGCATTGTTGCCACCCCCATCAATCTAGAAACTGAACATCTTAATCATAACTCAACTAAGGTTGTAGTAGAATTAAATGCACTAATATGGAACATAGAAAAACAGGGGCGCCTGGGTGGCACAGTCAGTTAAGCATCTGACTCTTAGTTTTGGCTCAGGTGGTGATCTCGAGGTGGTGAGATTGAGCCCTGCATCAGGCTCTGTGCTCAGCATGGAGTCTGCTTGAGATTCTCTCCCTTTCCCTCTGCTCCTCCCACTTGTGCTGTCTCTTTCTCTCTCTCTCTCTCTCTCTCTCAAATAAATAAAATATTTAAAAAAGAAAATTAAAAACAAAAATGTTTCTATTTGGTCATTTTCATGAAATTAGTAAATAGCTAGGTATAAAAATACACAAACAGACCACATGTTCTGGGACAAATTAGCTTGTAAGATAACAATTTCCCGCTGATAAAAATTATGAAAGCTGGACACAATACCCCCACTCTCTCCAAAAATGTATTTGAAGGCATGGAAGACCTATCAAGAGAGCCAGAACTTGAGGAGCCAAGCTTCTATAAAGAAAAAATGGGAGATATTCCTATATTGAAATGAGCACAACATTTTACACGGTTTCAGAAGTACCATATGGCAAGAGATAGAGAACCCATGCAGAAAGCAGAATCTAGTAGACTAAAATATTAGCAGGGCTTTTGGCAGCTTCATGGTACCAGGGAGATGAAAACTGTAGGTCACAGCCAGCCAAGAGAGAAGGCTCCTGGATAAATCCCAAGAGTAAGAAGGGATAAGAAAAAACTGAGCCCATATAAAGACTGGTAAGTTAGGTCTACTTAATTCAAGACCTAATGAGATTAATATGATGTATCTCTATTCAAACGACCTGCCACAAGCTAAGGAGATTTTGGAATCCCCACAATTGTTCAGTCCAAATGTCCTGTATTCACTAAACAAACAAGCAAATGAAACAGCCACATCAATAACAAAAAAGCCAGACAATAGACACATTCACAGGTGACCTAGATATTAGAGTCATCATGCATAACTTTAAAATAACCATAATTAACATGATAAGATCATAGATGGAGCGATTGATGTTTTAAACAGAGAATTGCAATCTATACAAAGGGAACAAATACAACTTGTAGGATCGATTGAGTCACTACTCTAAATTATGATTGTACTGGATGTGTGTAATGACAGATTGGATACTGGAATAGAGGATTGGCAAATGAGATGGATTCGCAGGAAACTAATCCAGACTGAAACTTTAAGAAAGAAATGGAAAACACATATGGAAGAGGGTGGGAAAAAAGGCATGTAATTGATTTCCCAAAAAGAGAGTAGTGAGAAAGAAACACTAGGGCACAAACAATATTTGAGGAGATAATGACAAAGTATTTTCAGAAGTTGAGGGGAGATATGGACAAGAGCTACTACACCAAGTAGGATAAACACAGAAAGAATAAAGAAATAGGCACATTGAGACAAAATGGAGTAAAGACAATGAGAATGTGAAAATCTTAAAAGCACCCACAAAAAAAGAACACATCTTTTAAAAAAAAAAAAAGAAATGAAATGACAACTGACTTCTTAGAAAGATGGATCCTTCAAGTTGATGGAATGACATTTAAAATGTTCAGTTTTTCCACATTCTGAAAGTTTCCTTTAAGATAGTCTTCCAAAAGCTAGTTATATAATTAGATAATGATTATACGTAGAGAAAAGAGTGCCTTGCATTGATAGAATTCATCAGAGCAATCCTTAAAAGCTAATAGCTTTCTGAGAAAATAAGCCACAGAACAGACAATGCCTAAACTTAGGCAGTGATTGGAAGGGAGAGAAATGTGTGAAGCCCAAGACCATGCAGAGAAAACATTTGTTGTGTAACAGTCTCAGGCAGAATAAATATATGTTAAAAGTGTTCACACACTCTGGCCAGTTTATAACTCCATTTCTTTGATCCTAGACCTTATAATTTCTAACTAAAACGTCTTAGTTTTCCTCAATCTCCAAAAGATGTACCTTAATTGATATTTATTTATTTATTTATTATTTATTTCGGTGTACTTGTTTTTCTCACATATGCTTTGCTGAATGTTAACTTCCTGTTCTTTTGGTTAATGGGAGTAACTCTGTGGGACTGAGGCTCCATGACTCTGTCTCGCTTCCATCTTTGTGGTCTATGTCTGTGTTCTTTGTGAGCTGCCACTCTCAGTGGATCAATAAACTCTGTGACATATGGTGAGCAGAAAGCCCTCTAAACCTCTTTCAGCTGGAGGAGTCCCTTGTGTGTTCAACTGGGAACTAAAAATAGATCCTCCCCCCCCCCCCCGCCCACTTCTCTTGCTGGTAGCTTCCTGGGTAGAATATCAAACACTGCCCTAGAAGCAATACTAAAGATCACCACCATCTAACCCCTAGATGCTTTATGCCAGCCTTCACAAGTGGGTAAAGTGTAGTAAAGAAAGGAAGGCACAAAAAGGAGAAGGGTCATAAGAAAAAAATGAAGAGGAGAGGGGAATCCTATCTTATGGAGGCTAATCCAGGGCCAGTTTTATTGACCAAGATGTGTACGAGGTATTGTTCTAATATCCATGAAAAGTCTGCAGTGTAGATATTTACATTTGATTTGTCTTACCCAACAAGCAAATGGATTTGTTGGAATCTGAACACAGAATTATTTGAACTTAAAACATTTTGCTCTAATACCAAAATGACTATAATAGAGAGTTGCTATTTTTTTCTCTCCAGTTTACTGAATATATGGCTGTATCCTATTTCTAACAAGCACATATATATCACCGAGACACTTAGAGACTGTCTCTCTTAGATAACTTATTAGAAGATAAATCCTAATATTGTTGTCAGCACGTTTGCCTTCAAAAAGGTAAAATTGGTTTGATGTTGAATTATAGTAGATGTTCTTCTCTAGTTCTATTTAAGTCATCCATGATCACAGAAGAGGTAGGTCATGATTTTCTTTCTCTCTTCCCAATTCCAGAAAATTCTTTTCAAGACAGCCATATGTACCAAAGCTGGGTTATTATGATTGTGTTTGTCCCACTAGCCAAGTGTCCCACTACATTTTTCACAGACCATCAGCACCCTCTGGTATTTTGACCCAGTAGACACGCTTCACAACCCAGTACTTTAACCCAGTACTACTTAAAACTTCTCACATAACTGAACAGAGCTCTGTGGGGGTAAATGCTGTCCCTTTAAGACCAGCATATTGTCTGGTACATGGAAAGCTTCTGGAAAATAATACTGATCCCTTTTATTATGCTTTCTTTACCTACTAATCCCTACATACTTAAAGTTTTGAGTGCTGGCCAAAATCCTAGCCAAATTTAATTTTGATTCTTTTAAAATGAGAAATGAAGAGGAATTTTCTGGCAGAGGAGACTTCAGCCAGAGGTCAGGTACATATCTATTGCCCTTTGTCCTTTACCAAATGATATTAAACAACAATCAGATAATAGTTACACTAAATCCAGCCCTCCACTGACATGTTGTAGTCTTTTGCTTTGTGAGGGTTTTTGTTTGGTTTCCCAAAAGTCTGAACAGTCCTTGACTCTTGGTTTTGGAGAGAAACAAAGATGAAAGGTTTTTTTCTTTCATAATGAAGACAATTTTTCAAAGGGAAGACCCATTTCAGAACCCAATCTCATAACTATATTAGGCCATTTGAGGTTAGTTGAGAGGCCACTTTCCTGTCCATCCTTATAGCTGCAGTGACAATGAGCAAACACACACTGAAGCAAGTTTCTGTTCTTCTTTTCTTCTCTTTCCTTTTTACTTTTCTTTCCTTTTCCTTCGTTCGTTCGTTCGTTCGTTCGTTCCTTCCTTCCTTCCTTCCAACAAGAGCTCTGCAAGTGGGCTTTGTGTAGTGCAGTATATAAGAAAGTCACCTTCCAAAGAAAGGAACAGACACATTTTAGTACAACTTTCTTAACATAGTTTGACTTTCCCATCTTTTGTTTATTTGTTTGTTTATTTATGTTTGAGTAAAGTAAGTATATCATTAATTATAGAGTGGGTGTCAGGAGACCTGTACAAGGAAAATTTACCAAGGGTCTTCTAGAACAGTCTGTCAGTTAATTAATTTTGAACTTATTGAATTTGTCTTAATTACTGCAGATAAAATGGTGAACAGAACAGATGTCACCACCAACATGGAATTTGTAGTTAAGTGGAGACGGCTGAAAATTAACATTGGTTTTACAGATAACTACAAGGGCACAAGGCACTGAGAAGACCATTAGTGGAATTTGTCTGGGGTTTCAGGAAAATATAGACATGACCTTATCTAGATTCTTACCACCTGATGCACTACTGAGTAAGGAAAGGGTTAAGGTATAGACAGGGAGAGATAGGGGGCCCCTGGCTGGGCTCTGAGACTATACCTGGCAGGCAGAAGTGCTGAGACAGAGTGAATAAGAGATTAAAAAAAACTAACAAAAACAAAACACAGACCACCTGGCCTTGGGATCGTCCAGAGTATTTTTCTTGGACAACTGCAGTGTATCACAGACAATGAATAAACCTCAAAGAATTAAGTCATTAAGGGTGTTATCAATAGTCCTTACTCAAACCTATACGGCACAAGAATCTCAAGGCCACAAGCTTCCCAGTCAGTTCTCAATAAAAGACTGCCACTAAAAGCTCTTGGTGGCAACCCATTCGGGACCCCTGTCACTCTAGAGAACTTCTTAACTTTCTGCTCTTACCTTCACTTAAACTTTCATTTCACTTCACTCTTTTGTGTCTGCGAGATTCATTCTTTGACTCCGTGAGACAAGAACCCTGCTATCCTGTCACGCTACCAGTCATCCTTCACGTGAGTCTTCCTAGCATAACTAGTGCCGTATCCTCCTCTACAGATGCCACTGACTGTATATGCTTATTGTGAGGATTTACCACATGGGCTTGTCATGAGCTATCCTCTCTCCACGTGCATTTATACTAGATTGTGAGCTCCTTGAGGGCAGGCACATGCCTGTGGTGCCCAGCACAGATTCTGCCACAGAAAACACTCCTAAAATGTACTTACTGAGTTGAATGGTAGTATGTGTCCAGAATGGGGAATGAGACTTGTTGGCTTCCTGTTTTGTTTCGTTTTTGAATCTTCAAGGCTGTTGCATATTAGTATGTGCACAGAAACCATATTTAATGAGTGTCAGAGGACAAATCAAGATGTTAGCTGGAAGCAGAGAGGAAATATTAAACATTAGGAGGTATGGTCCCCTAGTAGAAGTACAATAACTTGTTTGGATGGGAAACATTTTTTATACAGAATATTCTCATGTGCTTGTTTTCATTAGCAGTGGTCTCAGGTGTTTCCTTCAAACCCATCATTTTTTTCTCTTGACTATCTTTTCCCAGAGCTGTTGAAATATTAGTGAGCTCTTCTGATGGGCATTGGCATTACCAGCTTTATCAAGCATGACATCTACTTCTAGTTTCTAATATTCCTCACAGATGGTGTTTCTCAACATGAGCTACTTGTCAAACATGACATTTACTTACAAGGTTTCTGAGGGGTGGATTAAAGCCTTCCTCATAATTTTTACTGGTACAGGTCTTTTTTTTCATAATTCTCATTGATAATTTATTTGTCACACCACCTTGCTTCTTCTAGAAGTCCACTGTGAAGAGATTTAAAATTTTTGCTTCATAGATTAACTTCAATAAGCCACTTCTGTTTTCATTTCATTTTCATTACCATCTAGAAAGGAATCTTTCTGACAGTTCCTAAAGATCAAACAAAAGAACCAGTTCTTTCTCAGCATGCCTGTGTGTGTGTGTGTGTGTGTGTGCGTGTGTACACACGTATGTGCTTGTCTATATGTCTAATTATATACTTCAAATATTTGGTTATCATGTATGACTGGTATATTGAGCACAGAAGTGTTTGGTTATAAGAACTGAAAAGTTAGAAAAATATAGGACACAAAAAGCTGTGTGTGTGCTTGTGTGTGTGTGTGCATTTGCCTTAACAAAACCGAGAAAAATAGAAAAATAAAAAAAAATCTTGTCTGTATTTTGTTAACTATAAAGTTATTTGGAAATATCCATTTAAAAGATTAATTTTTAAACAGATGTTTAATGTCATGTGGAGAGAGCTTCTGGCAATGTTAAAATTTTTTCAGTTGCACTCTGTGGGTGTAGCACTAATCCCCAAAATCCTTTCTTTTCTGCGCTAAATTCTGACATCAGTACCATATGGGAGAGGCCCTTCTGGGTTCTGGTTTTAGTTTTGCCTATTTTGTTTTCATTTCTCACTGGGGAGCAATAGATCCTGGCCCCTGGCCTGTTAATTCCTTCTCTTCACAGCCCTGCCCCTGCAAACTTCTCCTCATTGACATCTGAAGGAGCACTCAACACTGCCGTCTAGACTTTCTGGGAGCCACTGAGAAGTGAGCTGTGCCATTGTTCTTGAGGCATTAAGACTCCATTGGGTCACATGTGACTAAATTTGCATTTAAGAAGTATTATTTGGAGAGAAAAAGTAATTGTAAGGATAGAAAAGCGATAAAAGACTTCTTGGACAACAAATGATCCTTCACACGTTGGATAATAAGATACAATACATGCTTTGATTGTCCTTGCAAATCTACAGAGAAAAGGAAAATGTGCCTAGAAAAATAAGATGTCGAAGAGTTCAAAATAATATGAAACATTATGAAATAAACTCATAATCTGAAACCCTAAGTTCATTAGCCCTTACAAAAGCCAGAGCACATTTGTTCACAAAAGAAAAGTATGAAAAATAAATTGCAAGTATATTAATAATTTAAACTCAGGCCACACCAAAAGAAAATGTAATGGCAATTTGAGAAATTAAATTAGTCACTTAATTACAATTTTAAAGACTAACACCAGCTATAGTATAAGAAGTTAGACATTAACTAGAAATCATTACAAATGGGTTTTCCATGAGTAGTTAGGATGGTCCAATCCCAGGGCTGGATGTTAACTGTTTTGATCATTTGAATTTATTATTTTTTCTCATGTCCTTAATTTTCATCTTTATTCTTCTCAGGATCAAAAATCTAGAGTATGTTTATCAAAAAGTATCTGAAAGATTATGTTTTTCCCTCTCTCTAGTTCTTGTGTATTTGTGCCAGCAGCATACTGAGATAGAAATGACTTTGCATTTCAAGTAAAGTTTAATTGGCTGAACTCCATGGTGTTATCATAGACAGAATAGAAAATTACTTTTTTTCTTGGGCCCCATTATCGGTTTTTTGTTTGTTTGTTTGTTTTGTTTTGTTTTGTTTTGTTTTTTTTCTAGTGAGGGCAAAGATGAGAAAATCACATCCACCGAAGGATCTTTGTCTCAGTCACCACTCATGAGAATCATCCTATGCTCTTTGCTTCTCTTCTATGAATCTCTTCTCTTCTATAATCAATGAACTTTAGTTCCTTCAAGAAATAAAATGAAGGAAAGCTGGTTAATGCATGATTGACTAAATTATTATTTATTTAGTCCGGATATACTTTTTGTTTGTCTCAATATTTTTTATATTCACTTTTTATTTCCCTGATGATCGATGGTATCCTTTATTTATTTATTTATTTATTTATTTATTTATTTATTTATGATAATATTTTAAATGATCACTTTTTTTTTTTACTTTTGGAATATTCTGTTAAGTTTCAAATAATTTCCCTGAATTCAGATAGTCTTTTGCATGTAAAAACCAAAACTACACATTTTCATCAGGTTAACCTTGCTTGCTCTTCATTATGATTATGTGTTCAAAAAATCAAAGAAATAAAACTTCTAAGAGTTTTTTTTATTATTGTCTAATAAATAAATTTGGGGTAATTAGCTTGACATTGACTGTTTTCTAAGATTGGGCCCCAACTTACCTTTTTGTCCTTGTTTCCAAATATTCTCCCTTGGCAAAATATTTCTCCAAAATAGATTAGTAGACCTCCCAGGTACAAATAACATTTGAGGTTTCATAGGCAGCTAAAGCTAATCTCTATAGAGGAAATAAATAGAAAGAGTGAAACCTATCCTCTAAAGGAATGTCCAACATCTAAAGACCAAATCCTCAGAAAAAAGAATTTTTTTTGATTCCTATATATACTGGATAGATAGAGAGCTGAAAGAAAATGTAACCGAAGATGGATGTTAGAAATTTAGCTTCTAACCTCCTGCTGTGATTGGATACAAGAACTGTATTTGAGTTGCGTCATATCTAGAGGAAACTCTAAGCCAAGATGAATTCAGATTCTAGGGGTTTGGGAGCTGATAGGCAACCACCTTAAAATCATACACACCTTTCTTGTGTCACTCAGTTTGTAATATGTAGTGCTTATTAAATACAGATTAAATGAATAAATGACTTAATATATCATAATGTGCATGTTCTTGCCAATTGCCTGGGATATCAGATTGGATCTTTCTTGGGCATCCAAGATATCCAGAAGCCACAAATGGAGACTATGTATTTGGGGCAAGATGGGTCTGGTGGCAGTCTGGTGACTCTGGACAGGATAGCCAGGAGTTGTTACCTAAGGGCTGTAAGGTAGTGCCTGAATGTTAGATAAATCTATGATTTTAATGGAATCCAGAGGTAAATATAAGTCACCAGAAAGGGGGAGAGTTATCAATAAAATGTAAATGGAACAAAAGAGCTTAAGAAGTATGATTCAGAGAAACTATGAAAACAAGACGGTTTAGTAAGTCAGAAATCACAGCCTTGTTAATATTCTTTCAAGACTATTTACCTTCCCCTGCTCAAATTTCAGGCTCCACAAGTGCATTTCTCATGCCCGAAATGCTGGTGAGAAAATGGCTGACGGGAAGAGGATGTCTTGCAGAAAGGGCGTGTGCAAATTATTTTGGTACCATTATAAATAGAATATGTTTGGCATATTAGAAACATTTTTATTCACCTAGATCTCCTAAGATAATCTTTTTTTTTTTCTGGATTTAATTCTGGATCTGCTAGTTTCATTTAAAAGCACAGGATGCATCATGGCAAGTCCCAGGGTCATGTGACTCACCAAAGCCTCCGGACAGGCTCTCCCCAACCTTGTCCCTGGGCTCCATCGAACCACTCCTACTTCAGGATATCTCTATTTTCCACCATCTCTTCCTTGTTTCATACAATATGAAAGACAATGACTGCTCCTTAGGTCAAAGGTGAAGAGGCCTCTTTTAAGGAGAGTAACGAGCACTGAGAAGAAAGCAAATCTTCAGGGCACCTCACCTCAGGAGGACCTGAAAGGAAAAATACAGCCATTTCAGGAAGAAATATTAGATGGGGCTCAGGGCCACAGCTGCGACAGTGTACAATTGGCCAATTTAATTTTCTGTTGCATAGAGCTCTGTTAGCAAAGTGACCTGAGAGGCCTGAATTAAAAATAACAGAGACATTAATTTTCTGTTATAATTGTCTTGGTTTGCATTTTATGGTTTTTCTTTCTTTCTTTCTTTCTTTCTTTTAAATGTAGTGTCTTGAATTGTTCCCTTCTAAGGGGCTGGTTGCAATTTAATGCTGGGCCAAGACATATTTCCATTGCCTTTAGATGTCTTATCTCATCAGAGATAGAGATCAAGTCATTGTGAAGCCAAAGAGAAGAGCCAGGGTTCCGTCAGAGCACTGGCAAATCTAACTATCAGAGTTACAAACATCTGGAGTAAGGGCCTGCTGTTGCAGACCCCAGTCAGTAATTGAATGCGTTAGGCTGAGCCTTAAGCAGATCTACTTGCTGGATTTTGTAACTGGGGGAAATTGCTATTGAGTATACGTTTGGGTCAGATAGGGTTTCAGCAGATTTCGGCTGGCATATTATAGAGCGTTGTGGCTGGATTGGTGATGAGCTATCCGGAGAGATTACTAACTTTAATGTCACTTTACCTTTGTGTTCTTTATAGTGTTTTTCTCCTGAACTATGTATGGGGCCAGGTGAATCTTTTGCTTACTGCATTTTGTTTTGTTTGTTTGTTTGTTTGTTTTTTTACTTTAAGTTCAGTTTAGTTAACATATACTGTATTACTAGTCTCAGAGGTAGAATTTAGTGATTCATCAGTTGCATAAGACAAATGCCATATGATTTCACTCATGTGAAATTTAAGAAACAAAAAGAGATGAATTTACTGCATTCTAATTATAACTAATACTGTAAGATTCAAATGAAAGGGTGGAGAAGGGGTTGAGAGAGAGGGTCTATTGCTGGTGGCTGTGGAAACAACAACATAAAAAGGATACCATCACATATGAATGACCAGGGCCGGGGATGGTATAGCTCCATAAAATGTGTCATGGGTCAGTATAGTTGGAGAAATCTATAAAGTTGATACAACCCCAGTCCAATCCTGCCAGGATTTTCTTGTAGCTATTAACAATCTAATTTTTAAATTTATGTGGAAAGGAAAAAATTATATTGAAAAAATAGCAAAGTTGGAAGACTCACGGTACCTCATTTAAGTCTTATTATAAAACTGTAGTGGTCAAGACAGTTTGGAATTGGTGTAAGAATGGACACAAAAACCAGTGGAAAAGAATGGAGAGTCCAGAAATAGGTCCACATTTATATAGTCTACTTATTTTTGACAGAGGTACAAAAACAATTCCATGAAAAAACAAGAGTCTTTTCAACAAATGGTGCTGGAAAGATCAGACATTTATTTGAAAAAAAGAACTTCAGCCTATGCCTCACATCTTATATAAAATTAACTCAGAATGCATCATACCCATGCAAATAAACTGTAAAAGTATGAAACTCCTAGAAAAAAATGGATAAAATATCTGTGACTCAAGTTAGGCAAAGGGTTCTTCTATATAACTCTGAAGCATGATCTATAAAACTTTTCAAAAATAACAAGTTAGACTTGTTCAAATTTTAAATCTTTGCTATGCAAAAAAAAAAAAAAAAAATTTGTGTTCAGAGACTAAAAAGACAAAGCCACAGACTGGGAGAAAATGTTTGCAAATCACAATTGACAGGACTCATTTGCAGAATATGTAGGAAACTTTAAAAAACTCAACAACAATAACAAATCCAATTAGAAAATGGGTAAAAAAATCTTGAACAGACACTTTACCAAAATGCATGGCAAGTGAGCACATGAAAAGATGTTCAACATTATTAACAAACGTAAATTAAAACTGTGATGAGATTGTACTACTAGAATGACTAAAATTAAGTGTAATTTTATCATACATAGATCTGACATTACACAGGGTTGGTGATCATACAGAGCAACTGTGAGTCTCATACATTGCAAACTGGGGCAACCTCTTTGGCAAACAATTTGGCAAACAACTTGGCAGTTTTATATAAAGTTAAACATACATTAGTCACATGATCCAGCAACCACCCTCTGAGTATTTAAGATAAATGAAAACTTATGCTCATACAACATTTATATGACATTCTGAAAAAGACAAAATTATAGGAACAGAGAACAGGTGAGTGGCTACCAGGATGTGGGGCTGAAGAGCATCTGACCAAGGGGGCAGCAAGAAGGGATCATTTGGGGTGAGGAACTCTTCTGTATCTTGCTTGTGGTGGTAGATACATGACTCCCATCATTTGCCAAAACCCATAGAGCTATCTACCATGAAGAGTTATTTTTTAAACTATGCAAATTAAAAAAAATTATAAAACATATAATGGATTGGTTTGGCAAACAATGTTTTAGTTTGGTTTAATTATGAATGCCTACAATTATGATGTCTGGATCTACTGATGGTCCTGCAGATGTAAGTATTATTAAGGGTTTATAGGGTCCATGGAATTAATGGGAGCAAAGAAGAGGACCAGCAAATATTGATATGTGTTGAGCACTAGCATGACTAGGGCTCTTTTCTAAGCTCTCAACATGTGTGATTTATTTTCACATTGGTGAGTACCGATGAGTACTTGATGGATAATGAAATTGAGGCTTGTTCGGAGGAAAAAAAAAAACTCTTTTCTGAAGACACTGTTTCTACATACAGAATACATAACATTAACCCAGGCCTATAGGTCATGGGGCATGAAAATTAAGAAATAGATAAGAAGGCATTAAACAAAGTTCTGCATAAAGTTTAACAATTTCCTTTGATTTCAAGTGATGACTCTGAACAGTGTTGGGGACGTGGTGGAGAAAGGTTGGCTGGTTGGTAATGCAAATACCTGGAATTACAGATATCAAAACAGCCACACCCAAGGAGCATTTCACTTTCTAATAGGAAGGCATGTCCTGGTGATATGCCACAGGGCTCTGTGCTGTTGTATCATCTCAAACACAACTCCCATGCATATCCTGCATGCTTATCACATTCACACGGAATACAGAGGTAGATAAATATTTTATGTATTAGATGGTAAATTCAAAATACCATGCCAGGCTAAAAATATGGGAACAAATAAACACTTGAAATTCAGCTGGGATCAATATAAAGATGAGTATGTTAGTTCAAAAAAATTGTAAATATAGTGCATTGCTAGCATTTTGTGAGAAGAACGAGATAGGCACATGGAATGTGTTTTTCAGGGTGCTTATCTGTACCTTTTAAATTTCACAAAATTAAAAAGAAAGCAAATAGAGGATGATAAATCTTGATTTCTTAACCAGTTTGGGGAACACGAATTTGAATATTTTTGTTGGTCAAATTGTAATATGATTAACAATGTGGCTATCAATTACGCTTCATCTCAAGCTGTATTAATGGAAGTGTAGAATGGAAATGGCATCAATGGAGTTGTTGGGTCAGTGTCTCTGCTCTGATCTGCCTGTTTTTGAAGCTGGCTTTTGGTTTTACTGCCTGTTTTGTGTGTGTGTGTGTGTGTGTATGTATGCGCGCGTGTGCACACACGCACATGTTGGCAGCTGTTGAGATCTAGTGGGCAAATAGTGACATTCCTGATTGAAGTGAGGAATTAGCAGCAAGATAGTGATCCTCAGTTTTCTTATCTGTTAAATTAAACGATTACTTTTTTTTATTTACTTAGGGTGTACCGTGTCTGCCCGACACCGTCCCCAGGGCTATAGTTATAGCAGTGAATTTAAAACAACAACAACAACAGCAAAATGAAGATAATAAGATCTGTCATTTTGCTCCATTGTCAGGATTCAAGACACCTGGTTATTATACGTGTTCAATCATTGCTGAGGGTGATGGTTACTGGCAGAGTGAATAAGTTAGGATAAGTATACATTTTATATCTTGATGACTTTTACAAAATTCTTACAAAGGTGTTGATTTGCCAAGACAGAATTAAACAATTTGGCTGGTCTAGGCTGTTACTTCAAAAATCACTCTGGGCATTTTAGTGAAAACCCCAATAAAATGTCTCCTTCTGATCATTGACTCATTCTAATTGCATTGCATGCCTGGCAAATTTGGTATTTTAAAACCGTTTGAAACTGACAGGGAAAAAAAAAAACAGCATAGGAAAAAAAGGACCCGTTTGAATTGTCAGGCCTCTGTGGATGGCTGTATTGTATGGGGTGGGGAAGAACAGTCCCACTGACCAGCAGCCACCAAGCACCAAACCTCAGAGCACCCTGGAAAGCTGATAACCTGAGTGGCTGAAAGCAGAGGCAAACTCAGCCAGCACAGAAGCCTCCTAGGGGGTAATTAGAATCTCTTCGGCCAGACTCAGAAGTCATAAAATATAAGGGTCCCGGTGGGCCATACTCAAACACTGGCTGGGATGGAGTAACTCACAAAGGTAAGAAAGATGACTTTGGTCCATCTAGAAAGAATAAGAGGGGCTTATATTAATTACCTCCAATTACAAAGGGAGAGAAAGAACCACCTTTTAAGGAGGAGAATGCAAATTGAAATTCTATTTGTGTAACTTTCAGACCAAGAGAAAGAACATTAATGGCCCTATGGCTTCTGTGCCATGTCATGTCGCTCCACTGGCATGGTGTGCCAGTTAGGGGTCAACCAAAGGCCATTGGTTTAAGTTCAGAACTGAATCTCCAAGAACAGGTCTATCTTACCCAAGTGAATGGGGGTGGAGGTGAGGAGTAAGAGAAATACTAAATGGGAGAAACTCTATGGGGAGTGCTGGATGCTTCAGAGAACTTGCCCTCCAAGATTTGGGAAATAAGTCTGTATTCAGACAGCCACAAAAAAAATGACAGCAGTAGGAATCACAGAGAGAGTGGTTCTGCAAAGGAGCTTTATCCTAAAGGCAAAACAGATTCCAGGGAACCACGGTGTTTCCTTCTCCTCAGGGTGTGGTTGTGTCAAGATAATTTAGGGCATCTTGGTTGGATTATAGAGAGTTCTCTAGCCCAGAGATGCGTGCTGAACAGTTGAGAACACTCATCAGGTTGTTTGTTGGTGGGAGGGGGACAAAAAGGTGACATCTGGCATCTGGGAAGACGTGCCCCTAAAGAACCTCTGTCTGGGGACTCTGCAGAACAACACACTTAGGACTGACTAGGGAAATGGGGTCTCCCCTTAACTGCCACTCTTATACCAGGCTTCAAGAGCTGAATGTTAAAAGTTAGGAAGCTCTTTGGAATTGGTCATAAATAAAACTTAAGATGATTATGACATAAGGGATTGAATCACACCCATTTCTGCGATATTAGTAATTCCACAGAGTAGATTAAGCTCTTAAATCAGAGGCCTTACAAGCATGGGGCAAGCAAGCCTGGTGGTGAATGTCTAGAGCTCATCAGGATCTCATCAGGCTGGTGAGGAAGACTCTGGGATGTGGGCTTGAAGGATTTGGAAACAATTCTCTAGAAGTTTTTGTGGAATGCTTTTCTTTCTTTTTAAAGATTTTTATTTATTTGAGAGAGAAAGCACGAGAGGGGGGGTGCGTCAGAGGGAGAAGCAGACTCCCCACTGAGTGGGGAGCCTGATGCGGGACCATGCAGGACCCGATCCGGGACCTGATCTTGGGACCCCGGGATCACGACCTGAGTCAAAGGCAGACGTTTAACTGACTGAGCCACCCAGGTGCCCTGTGGAATGCGTTTCACTTTGGTAAGTAAAAGCCAACCGCACCTGAAATCCTCAAAGGTGAGACAAGAGAATTGTGTGGTTTGTGGACCATGCCCGTCCCTTTTGCAGGAACAAATCATCCTGTCCTGCTCACTAGTGTCTCTTCAGTGTCCGTAACTGCCTGCCCCATACCATTTCCTCCGCAGTTGGCTGTTGTGCATGCTCTTCTGGGGTTCCACAAGGGAGGTTATTGCTCTTTGTACTTGAACGTGCTCCTTTGGAATTGCTCCAGCCCAACAGGTGACGTACCCTGATCTTTGGTTTGATGGTCACAACGCAGGCGGGCTTCAGTGCCCGTGAGGTGAAGGGCATGCAGTTTGAAGCTTCATTAGGCTCACGTTCAGCTTCAGGTTTTCTCCCGAAGGCTTTTGTGATTTTGAGTGACTCCCATACTTGAGTTTTTCTTCATGAGAAAATGAAGAATATTAGTCAAATTTTGATCTAAGATTTTTCATGTCCCCAAATATAATGACCTCCTCTGATTTGAAAGAACGGGAGCAGCTGCAGCGTGCCCCCCATACTTCATCTGGAATCTCCTAAACCTGGCTTCCACAGAGGATCTAAAACAGATGCAAGCTCAGTGATGTGCTGATTCATGACTGCGATCACCGGGTGGCCATGCCCTGTGTCTGTGCTGTAATTTCCACTTCCAGCAGAAGGGACCTCAGCTCAAATCTAATTTAAAATTTTATTTTGTTGCAATCCTCCAGATATCTGCCCTACTCTTTCTTGGAAGCAGGCTGCTTCTGAGCAAAGCAGATCTCTTGATACAGGATGTTACAAGCTTCCAAAGGGACTCCTTGCTCTAAAATGCATCTCTCACAGACCTTACCAGAATTTCTGCGTTAGAAAGCTTAATATTAATAACTTTCTATATTTATTAAAAAGGAAATTTCTCATCATTACTAAATAAAAAATAGATAGTATAATAAGACATGGCTGAAAGATATTTTTCCCAATACCTATGAGGAAAACATAACAAATCATATCCATTGATGTAAAAGTCCAAATCATTTTGCAAACACTGAGCTGAAACATAGCTACTGGTACTTAATTCTATACATTGTGCTAGGGATCAGGGGTATAATAATAAATAGATATAATAGATATCTAGATAGTTGTAATAGATATAATTCCTATTGTCAAGGAATTCAGAATACAGTAAGGAGTAGAGACAGAGAGATAGATCATTGTAACTTGATGTCAGCATTTCTGTGGTGAAGATAAGCCCATCATATCTTATAAGCACAAAAGGAGAGTGTTCAATATGGTAAGCTTGTGTTGGAGAAGAGCGTGCTGGGGTGTTCAGGAAGGGACATGCAGGGGCAATGGAGATGACAAAGAAAGGGTCTCCCTCCCCACAAAAAAAGAAAAAAAAGGGTCTCCCAAGAAGAGGAACAACATGAATAGTCCAGATTCCAGAAAAGCTTGGGATGAGTGAGAAGTCAGACAGCATTTACATTGCTACGGTGAACAGTGAAGAGTGGGATCAAAGAGGGATGGGAAGGAGGTGAGGTTGGATGTCAGGGAGTCAGCTTGTGCCGGGATGAAAGTAATGGAGTGAAAGGGATGAACTTTACACTCAAAGCAGACATTATCAAAAGAATGTTAGAAATCAGTCTAGCAAGTCAATACCACTAACTGAACAAGGAACACAAAGAGGGAGGGAAATGGAAATTGGAAAAGCTCTGTAAATGGCAACATGTGAAGGCCTTTGGAAAGCAAGACTGCCAAAGAATCATAAATATTGAGCTGACCTCTCCTCCTGGTACAGGCAAGCTTGTTGCAAGGGCAGAGTGTATGTTGGGGTGCATGCCAAGGTAGTGAGGATTTGTAGGTGGCCAGTTGTTCTGTGATTGTAAACACAGTGGACCTTGAGAGTTGGCCTTCTCAAGATTGAGTCTATTCTTCCTACTAGCTGATCCTTTTTAAAGACTCCTGTAATATTTCTTAGTCTCCAGGCAAGAATTTCTTCCAGGGCTGAGATCATGTCTTTGTACTCTTGTGTGTGATCATAGGTAAGCCCCTTGCTTTTCAGACTTAATTTTCTAATCTTTCAAATGGGACCAATATTTTTAGGATCAGTTGATATGAAGTGTATACAAGCACTTCTCCCTGTGACTCATGCTCACTGCAGGAAGTCAGTATTTGTCAGTTTTCTATTTCATTTGCTCTGTTTGTTAATGATGATGACTTCACAAAGGTTGGTCAGCATGCTTTTGTGGATTGGAAATGTGATTGAGGAAACTAAATGAATTTCTGACTTATCTTGATGGCAGCGCCAAACAATTTTGTGTGTGGACCTTCGTTGTATTTGAAGTTATTATAGACAGGTCTGTGCTTTAGTGTGACAAATTGACAAAAGGGAGCCCAGGGTAAGACATCATCAGTTGTCCATTAACCCAGATACTGGCCATAATAAGTTTGCTAATACACACTATCAGTCTATTGGCACAGGAATAATGAGGCCAGGAAATGCAAATCAAACCTCATCTACTTGGACCCATTGCAGGAGAATCCAGAAGGTGCTGCTGAACCGCTAAGCCTGCATCCCTGTTAGCCTTGGAAGACACACCCTCAGACCAATTTGGAGGACAGTTTGTGAAAAACTTATGTTCAAAATAGTTCATTTACCTTTTCAGTAGCTATTTTTTTAGTAGCTTTTTTTTTTGACAAGTGCTAAACATTCTTTATTTAATATTATACATAAACCATGCTAAAATAACTTTCATTAAGCAAAAGACAACATTTTAGATGCAGGGAATTTTAATCAAATTCGCAAAAAGACATTGCCAGCTTATCTTCAACCCTTGCTTTTAACAGGCTAATGAGCAAACTTGAAACACAGCTGAGTCTTGTTCTGAGACCATGAAGGGATTTCCTCAGTATTTAAATATATTAATATAACTATTTATATAAATCAAAATATAAAACCAATTTCCTATAAGTTTAGAGATGGCAGTTAGAATCTCTGTGAGAAGCTGAACATCACTAGTCAGTTCCTATCATATTTTTAAGAGGGGAAAACAGTGGCAGCACTTGCTCAACCAGACTTACTATCAAAGTTCAAAAAGCTGATCATAATTCATTTAACCACAAGCCAATCTTATTTAAATCAGGACTGTCTAAAAGAAATATTCTATCAGCCATTCATGATCTGAATTCTGGTGTATGAGATCAATTTAAATATGGTACACATAAAAAAAGTCATGAGACATTTTTGTTTTTTAATAAATAAGGCAATGGCCAACTATTACTCCTTAGTCACTTTTTTGAGATAAGCTATCAAGTCTGCTCTTTCCCCTGTCTTTTTAATGTCAGTGGAGATCATTTTTGTTCCAGGGATGCACTTCTTGGGATTCTCCAAATATTTATCAGTGTCTCCTCTCCCCAGGTGATGCCTTTGTTCTTGTTGGCATCTGTGTAAGAAAATCCAGGGGACTGACCAGTCTTTCTCCCAAATAAACCATGAAGATTGGACCCAGTCTTGTGCTTGCCCCCCTTTTCCACAGTATGGCACTGGGCACACTGCTGAACAAAAATCTTCTTGCCCTTCTCAACATCACCCATTTTTATTTTTTAAAGATTTTATTTATTTATTTGACAGAGAGAGAGATCGCACAAGCAGGGGGAGCAGCAGACAGAGGGAGAGGCAGAAGCAGGGCTCGAACGCAGGACCCTGGGATCATGACCTGAGCAGAAGGCAGATGCTTAACCGACTGAGCCACCCAGGCACCCCACATCACCCATTTTTATTTTATTTTATTTTATTTTATTATTATTTTTTTAAGATTTTATTTATTTATTTGACAGAGAGAGACACAGCGAGAGAGGGAACACCAACAGGGGGAGGAGGAGACAGAGAAGCAGGCTTCCCACTGAGTGGGGAGCCTGATGTGGGACTCGATCCCAGGACCCTGGGATCATGACCTGAGCCAAAGGCAGACGCTTAACAACTGAACCACCTAGGCGACATCACCCATTTTTAAATCATTCTTTTGTTGCACATGAAACCAAGGTGGCCGCTTGCAAGCCAGTTGGACATCCTGCTCTCTTCAGTAGCTACTTTGTATCCATGTGGTTATGCAATCAGATGATGGCAAGGATTCACAAATGGAGTGAAGTGCAAGGTAAAACCTATTCCTTAGAAACATTTTATGTTGGTCAGGGAAGTGATGTTGATCTTCCATTTATTAAAATTGTGTATGTGTCGGTAATTGTGCCAAGTGCTTTATATACATTATCTCAGTTGTTATCCCAACAAGCTTATGATATATACAGTTATTGTCTTTTTTTTTAGAGATTAAACCAACTGGACCTAAGAGAAGTTAAATAACTTGCCCAAGGTTACACTGCCAGTTAAGAAGCAAGCTAGACACCTGATTCCTGGTTTACCTGCAGCCAATGTTCATGGAAATTGCTACACCCTCCTTTGTCAGATAAAGAAAAGGATATTTCCACTAAATGAAACTCACAGGGCAAACATGGAAACCACATAAGTGAATATATGTGGAGATTTTTTTTAAGTCGAAATTGCTTAGCATGAAAACCAAAGCCTATTGTGTCTCTACTACACTCAAAGCAGCACACCAGAAGAGATACCCAATGAGTTCTTGTGCATGAAGTTGACGTGTGAGTCTGAATTAGAAAAGAAGTTCAATTAGAAACAAGCAAGTGGGGCAAAGTAGTAGGGGGTGGGGCACTGGCAGATGGAATTGCAATGACCTATATGTGGATTATCCATTTCTTCCAAATTAGTAAGCAGAAAATGCTTCTCACCCCATCCTGAACAGAATGACATCTTATTCTGATTATTCCTGCAGCATCGGCACTTCTTTCTCACTCTCCAGAAGTCTCTGAAATTGCCTTCTGCAGAAAATTTTTCCAGAGGTCTACAGTCAGAAGTCACTTTTCTTTGAGGAACAAAGCAGTATATTAATAGATTCTAGAAGACATCATATATGACCTCTTTGTTTTAAATGTATTTTCTGGGTTTTATATATATTCTCTATACTAACAGTGCATAGCTGATAGCAAACATGATTATTTTTTTCACTGCATTTAATTAAAGTGCCATAAATTCCAGTTACATTTCTCTGCTAGAGATGCATAAATACCCAGTAAATGAAGACCAACAGCTGATGCATTCCTGTCTTCCAGTGGCCCAGTCACAGTGCCGTCTGTGCCTTTAGTAACCAGTTCACATGCATTTACCATTGTTGCACTTCTAGAATAAAATTTCCAACCAGAAATGTCTTGTGAGGCCTTAATCTATGTATATGTGCTCTGAAAACAAGGGAAACTGGCCCCAAAAAGAGTTGGTTCTGCAGACTTGATTAATTTGCTCAATGAGATTAATTAAGCAGAGGAGTCCCTTGCCACTGGGAATGACTAAGTCACCAGACTAAAATTGCACACTTCCTTGGTGGCAGGGGATGCTGCTGGCAAGGGCAAATAGATCTTCCGTGGTTCCCGATGCATACAAAATTTTGTGTACCTGCCTTAAGGAAAAGAATGCAGGATGATAAGAGTAAAGCTAGGCCCACAGTGTTCCAGGGATGAGATGACAATTTGTGATGAATTTTGTTAGGAACAAAGAGTGTTGTCTATCACAATTTGGGAGACACTGTGAAAGAGAAGCATAAAAGAAGGGTTATTTATGCCTTAGACATTTTTTTCTAGAGGGTTCATTAAAGGCTTTATTTCCATTCCCTGCTGTTATCATCATAGGCCTAGGTCTGGATGTGAGTTCAACAGGGATAAAGCTGAGGTACCAATCTGAGAGTCAGAAAATGTCCTGTGATCAGACTTTTTTCCTATGTCAGTATAATTGTGCCTGGTTTCTTGCTTCTACTAGTGGTACGATGTTCATCAGATATGGCCAGTACATGGTTCTAACTAAACTCCCTAGCTTCTAGTGATTGGGTGAGTCCATAGGACTAGCTCTGGCCAAGGATTTGTGAACAGAACTGATGTGTGTAACTTCTGAGTATGAGCACTTAACTGATGGACCAAGAGTGTAAGATCTTCCCCCTAAGGTCTCTTTCTCTCTTCCATTCTTAGTGATGATACCACAGTGTGGCTTCTCTGTCATCCTGGCTGGAGGAAGAGACATAGAGCAGTGTCTCTAGACTGACCTCAGTAAGCAAGAAGCCTAACAACATACTTTCTTGTTATACAGGTCAGTAGCTTTGGAGATCATTACCACAGAAAGACATTATCCAGGCACCGGAAACATTGCATTGAACAATGATATCATCCTCCTGCTGCTTCAAACTAATGGAAAGAGGGGCTGGTCTGCAAGACATTTACAAATAAGACTACATCTCATCAGTGAGTGCATATGGGGCTCAAGCTGGATCTCTACAGTGTAGACATGAAAAAAATAATAAAAGGTAGAAGAATATATTCATCTGAAAAAATTGTATTGCATTCCTATTCTGTGCTAAGTATCTTACAGGATCTTATCCTGAAGACCAGAAGAATTCATAAATTTTGGAGATGTGAAGTTGGCACTATTTGGGGGAAGTTTTTTATGGTGAAGAGGAGAATTGAGTCCTTTTTTTTTTTTTTTTCTTTTCCTCTGTTTATTGTAAGGCTGAGGATGGTATATGCTTGTGGACAGAATTGGGTTGGGAGAAATAAAAGGAATCAGGACATGGCCAGGCAAAAGTGACTCTGGGCTTTTAGGCAGAGAAGTTATGGAGACTTCGAATTTGGTTTATGGTCCAGCCATATTTACCATACTGCATATGAAGACACTGCATATGAAATTAGGAATATAGAATGCCCATTTGACTAAGCATCTTCACCTTTGCATCTTATAGAAACCCAGCCTAAATGGGTTCTGGTTTGTGGAAAGAAACTGAAACATCGCCAAAGACAGGGGATATTTGGAGCAGCAGTATTTTCTGGGGGAGGCTCTTTGGTTCTGTGATATAAATCAAAGTTGTTCATTCAAATTCAAGGTAGTTTTTCAACTGTAATATAGATTTTTTTTCCTGGCAATTCACAAAACCCTTAAATGGAATGATGTACCTTTACTTTTGTGGCAAATTGTAAAATTTTCTCTGAACTTACATTGACCCTCTGCTTATTCCTGCGGACAAACTAACCCTCTCCCTTTGAATTCCTTCTGAGTCAACTATTCTTAGATCCTGATGTAAGTTTCCACAGGATTGCGATGCCTGGTTCAGCAAAGCCCATCAGACTCAAAGGGCTTAAGCCCTTCCATTTCTTTTCCTTATCAAGTCCCTATCACTCGTCATGTCTGGGAGATACTCTCTGCAACATTGTTTTTATTGCAACAGCCTAAATATAGCACCCATTCCCTTGCAGTTTGGCTCCAGGAGAACTTTTTAAAGTTTGACAGTTTCTAAGGCATGTAAAGTCCTAGCAGTCTTAAAACAATATAAAATTTAAAAAAATACAGAAGTAGTCAGACCAAAGGGGCTTAGGACTGACTGGTCAGAATGTGGTGTGGGGATCTTTCAGAATAGCTGACTCATTACTCAAAAAAGTCTGTTATATTATAATGAAGTCACACCTTTTATACAACAGAAAACGTTTTTATTAGACTTCAATCAATTAAAAATGACATGAAAGTAGATTTTCTGAGTATCTTTAGAACATACCAATAATAATTTTCACATTCATTTATTGAGCACCTATTATATGATATTTACTTGATACATGCCCGTTATCTAGATTATGCATGCGCATGGAGAAAAAGTTGTATCAGTTTTCTCTTGTTGCATAATGAATTACTATAAATTTAGCATCTTAAAACAGCAACTGTGTTCTGTTTCTGTAGGTTAGAAGCCCAGATGAGCTTGGCTGGTCTGTGATCAGGTATCATGAAGCTGGAGGCAAGGTGTCAGCCAGACTGAGGGCTTATCTGGAGAACCGGAGGAGGAGAGGGGAGCAAGAATCCATTTCTAAGCTCAGGCATGTCCTTGAGGAGATGAATGCATCTCTTTGAGGTTGTAGAACCAAGACCCCCATTTTCTTGCTGGCTGCAGGATCACTCTCTGATCCTTGTGGGCACCTACCTTGCTCTTTCCATTTTTAAAGCGTCATTTGCATTTTGAGTACTTTTTGTCCTTCAAATCTCTCTGGCTTCCTGTCTGCTGTCTTCTTCTGCCTTTTACTAGGCTTATATAATTAGATCAAGCTTACCTGGAGAGTCTCCAAATTTTAAGGTCAACCGATTTGAATCTTAAAGTACAATTGCAAAGTCCCTTCACAGTGATACCTAGACCACAGTTTGAAGAACCAGGGAATGGGACTCTCAGGGAGAGAAAGGACAATCCTTGGAATTCTGCCTACCATACTGTTGCATTCTCAAAATCCTAGAATTTCTTAAAACTGAGCATGTTGAGGTCATGCCATCCTACCCAAATTCCTACTCTGATAATTTTTCCAACTCTCTGTGTCGACTTCACTCGGATCCATGAATCTAAGAAGCCACTTGGCAGGCAGAGAGCTCTTTTTTTATTAATAAATAACACCCTCATCACCTTTCCACCTCCAATAATACACACACACACTCATACACACAATATGCACACACATTTTTAGTTCTAAGGCAACTCAGAATAAATTGTCTTTTGCTTTCACGGTGAGGAACAATTTGCCACAGAACCCGTTAAGCCCGAAAGATCACCACCAACACCATAAAATAATAGGGAAATGCCATGGCATTAATTTGGGATTATAGCTAATTTGCAAGGTGAAGTAGTGACATTAATGCTTGCAAACATGCTCTAGACACATTACCACGCTCCCAGTTTGAACTCTCAGAATCAGCTGTAAATCATGTCAGCTTCACAATGTGCCTTTGTTATGAATCCGGTATCAAAGCACCAAAGCCTTGCAAGCGCCGACTGCTTTGTGTTTTTACCTGCTCACAGTATCCTACTGAAGCTCAGATGTCATAGGTTTCAGAAAAAAATATATATATATATATAGTTTTGGTCTCTCTTTTCTCTGGTCAGACTGCCAAGAAGCTGGCAATGAACCGAGGTTCGTTCCCCCCTGGGGGAACACCTCATGCTGGCAAGTGTGAAGTGTCCCCTAGAGAGACCCCTGGCCTATAATTCCAGAGCTCCATGGGGAGGAACCAGCTTCCTGGCATCTGTTAGCAAATAGAGACCTTCCTTGAGTGTTAATTGTTTCCCCTCTTTCTCCCCTCTGCTCCCATCAGACAACATTTTACTTCTTTTCCTGTCCACACTCAGTTAGTGTCCATCTCAGGATCTTTCTGGTGGTTCCTGATCTGAAAACCTCCTTCCTTTTTCTTTATTTAGAAACTTATACATTCTTGACTCAATTTCTTTAATAGATGTAAGAAAATTTGGATTGCTGATTTCTTCTTGTGTGAGTTTTGGTATGTCTCTTCCAAGGAATTGGTCCATTTTACCTATTAACAATCACATTTGTGGGTATTTGTTATTCCTGGTTCATAGTATTCCTTCATGTTTTTTTTTTTTAATTACCTTTTCTTATTTTAATGTTCATGGGATCAGTGTGGTGACCCTTCTTTCATTTTGATGTCAGTAATTGGTGTTTACTCTGTTTCTTGGTTCCAAATAAAAACAAATCCAGACTTAGTTAAGGAGAGGTATTTTTTGCAAAGACCATTGCAATAGGAAGAATACTGCAAATACAAGATCTACCAGCCTTTCAAATATCAAACAGAAAAAAAGCCTTCCTTTTGTAGAGAGGGGTAAGTAAGACTGGCAGGAACTTTTGAGAGGAAATTCAGTGGGAATGAACAGACAACATAATTCAGGCAGTGTGACAGGAAATGTTTCAATTTCTTACTGTGGCCAGCTGATTCTCAGGATAAGCCCGCCATTAAGGGGTGTATTCTGTGTTTTACTGCTTGCTCAGACTTGGGGACAAACCAAAGTTCAGGGGTTGGTGGGGAGGAAAGAAGCCTGCCTACAGATTGGCCAAGCTAATATAGAGGATAAGTTATGGGCAGTTATAAACACAAGGTCATTGCTCAGTCTGGCCAGAGGTTTGTCAGTTTCATTGACCTTTTCAAAGAATTAACTTTGGTTCATAAATTTCTCTATTGTTTTCCTGTTTTCAATATCATTCATTTCTGCTAATAAAAGTTTTTATTTTAATAAATAATAATACTAATTTTTATTATTTTTTCTTCTACTTACTTTAGGCTTAAATTGCTCTTCTTTACTTTCCTTAGGTGGAAGCTTATATTATTCTAATGTAAGATCTTTTCTTTTTTCTAATGGACACACTTAGTGCTATAAATTTCCATTTGAGTACTACTTTTACTGTATCCCCACATTTTTATGGGACATTTAAATTTCCATTTAGTTCAAAATAATGTACAATTTTTTCTTCAGACTCCTTTGATCTATGGTTTTTTAGTAGTGCGTGTTTAATCACCAAATATTGGGGATTTTCCAACTCCATTTCTGTTATTGATTTCTAGTTTAATACCATAGTGGTCTGATAATGCACTTTAAATTACTTCTATTTAAAAAAAAAAGATTGTTAGTGTGTTTTATAGCCTAGAATGTTATTTGTCTGGTGAAATGTTCCATGTGAGCTGGGGAAGAACATGTATTCTGCCGTTGTTGAGGGGAATATTCTATAAATATCAATTAGATCAAGTGGGTTGGAATGCTGTTCAGGTCAACTACATCCTTAGTGATTTTCTGCCTGCTTGAATGATCAAATACTGATAGAGTGAAAGTCTCCGACTGTGATAGTGGATTTGTCTATGTCTGCAAGCACTTCTGTCAGGTTTTACCTCATGTGTTTTAATGCTCTATTGGGTATATACATGTTTAAGTTTGTTATGTCATCTCGGAAGAGTGACAGCTCGTTGTTCCTGATAAATTTCCCTGTTCTGAAGTCTGCTTACTCAGAAATTGATGTCACCATTCCAGTTTCCTTTTCATTCACGTTAGCAAAGTACCTCTCTTTCTTAACCTTTATTTTTAAACTGAGCTTTTTACTATTATTTATTTATTTATTTATTGAAGTGGGTTTCTTGTAGACAACATTCAACTGGGTCTTTGTTTTGTTTTTTTTCCTTTATTCTGACAATCTGTGTCTTTAATAAGGGTATACCTTCTACATACTTAGGGCTTACTCATTGTGGTAGGTGAAATAATGTCCTCCAAAGATATTTATGTCCTACTCTCTGGAACCTGGGAACACGTTGTGTTTTATGACAAAAAGGACTTTGCAGATGTGATTGAAGTTGAGATGGGGGAGATTATTCTGGATCTTCTGGATGGGCCCAGTCTAGACCGCAGTGAAGAAGGAAGGCAAATGAGTACATCAGAGTGACGTAATGTGAGAAGGACTTATCTGCTATCGCTGGCTTTAAAAGCAAAAAGAGGGGACCATGAGCTAAGGAATACGGGCCACTTCTAGAAAATGGAAAAGACCAACTAATGTATCCTACCAGCACCTTATAGAAAGCAGCACAGCGTCCGACACCCTGACATCTGTCCAGTGAGATTGTCTCAGATTTCTGACCTGCAGAACTGTCAGATGATACATCTATGTTGTTTAACCCTCTAGCTTTGGGGTAACATGTTAACAAATAACAACTAACAGATCCTATTTCAGGATCAAATCCAGCCTAAATCTCTCTGATATATGTGGCACTTTCATACCAGTCTGGCCTTAATTTCCATTCCTTGTGTGCTAAAACACTCTTCTCATCATTCTTAACTGTTCTTCATTCATGCATATTAGCGTATTAGGACAGAATTCGTGTGTGTCTTTGTTGTTACTATTATTCTCCACCAATCCCATGCTCAGTTAAATTACTATTTGTTCCTAAACATTTTCAGATTTTATATGTTACCTAGCAGCAGGCTAAAAATAGAAAAGTACAAGGCCAGTTTGATTGAAAGGAGATGTTATGTGCTGATGTTAGATAACTACAGATTCGAATCACATGTTATTTAAAACAATATCCAAACCTCAGTTTCCTTGTCTGTAAAATAAAAATAAAAATACCTTCCCCAGGGAATATGTGTAAAGATGAAAGGCAGAAGCGTGTAAGTTTTGGCCACTGAGTAGGTGTTTAGATGTTAGACATTCTCAGTACTTGATTTTCTTAATAGAAACCAGATAAACAAGATAATTATGAGCATGGAATTTTCCCTTCTGTTGCTCTATTTAAAAAATTGCAGTGGGATACAAGAAAAAAGTGTACAGTTAGCACTTTTTTTAGTGATTTCACACAAATACTGTAATTCTTGAGGGTCAATAGTCCTGTCCATTACATGATCTAATGTTTAATCTAATAATATATAAGTAAATATGACACTTGTGTATACCTCACCCATTTCCATGGTCTGAAAGATAACAATTGAATTGTTTTCCCTTCATTTAGCTTGTACTCATTAACTAATTGGACACGCATTACATTATTTCACAATTCAATCTTGTCGACAAAAACAGGCACTTCACACAATCATTTTCATTTTAATGTATTTCTGGACTGCTAGGCATGTGGCATTTCACTAAAATGGATTTTGTTTTCATAGCACACAGAAAAAATGTTTTATTAATTTGAGTGTTGTGGGCTTTTGAAAATAATCTAATTAAATATAATTGATATAATTGTTATTTGACAATACTAACAACAGGTGCTCAGAGAAGATTCAGAAAGGAATTTAAAAATCACTAGCTCATCTTCAAATCTAACCAAAATAATATATGTATACACACACACACACACACACACACACACACGATATATGGATGTGTGTTTAGTTTACATATCATTCCCTTTGTATATGATATATATATATACGTTATTGTATATACACCTAACGTGTGTGTGTGTATATATATGTATATACACATATATATGAAATATATGCATATTTATATACGTTTTAAATTCATAAATAAGCCTGTTTTATTATTTTTTACTTTTTTAAAGATTTTATTTACTTGAGAGAGCAAGAGAGAGAGCACGAGCGGGGTGAGGGGCAGAGGGACAAGCAGACTCCTCGCTGAGCAGAGCCTGATGTGGGGCTTGATCCCAGGACCCCAGGATCATGACCTGAGCCGAAGGCAGACACATAATCGACTGAGCCACCCAGGATCCCCAATAAGCCTGTTTTAAATTACTTTGTCTGACACTCCAGTTTGTCTTCTGGTAAGCCATGTTGGGAGATAATTCTCCATGTGTCTGTCATATTTCTCCACATCTAGCGAACAGAGGTACTGAGGCCTTTTTGAAAGACTGTCTTTTCAAGGATATTTATAGCCTGAACAGCCTTGGAAGGCAGAGATTGTACCTTCCTCCAGAGCAGAAAGAAGACTCCTTTATTAGCCAGTCTAGTAAATGTAATGTCTCCCTCCATGACACATTTTGTACAGGTGTGCTTGCAGTCCATTATAAAACACTTGGGTTTCCAAAACCTGAGGTTTCTTTCTTGGAACAACATTTTGCATTGTTGGTGTCCCCTGGTCCTCTTTGTGTCACTGTATGGGAATTGGGGTTTGGGAAAACTGAGCAAAAATAAGGACATGCTGGCTACTGTTATTTCTGTGAATAATAAACTGACCTTTGACTCTGACCCGGGACCCATATTTTTCTGTCAGCGTCCATAACACTGTGGCAGGCTAATTTGCTAGTTTGTAAGTAGAGTAAAATCTCAGACCCACTACAGTTCTTTTTTACTTTTAAGATTTTATTTATTTATTTGAGAGAGAGAGAGAGCACATGAGAGGGGGGAGGGTCAGAGGGAGAAGCAGACTCCCTGCTGAGCAGGGAGCCCGATGCGGGACTCAATCCAGGGACTCCAGGATCATGACCTGAGCTGAAGGCAGTCGCTTAACCAACTGAGCCACCAAGGTGCCTGACACACTACAGTTCTTGACAGAGTGAAATATTAGTACCTGTTACCAAAAAAAAAAAAAAAAGTATTCCATGTCAACAAAATAAATCAATGATGTGGGTGCTCATTTTCAAGAAGTCTAGGAGCATAATTTTCACACAGATGTGGAAGTGGCTTAGTCTAAAGAGGCTAGCACTAGGTTTGTGGTGGAGACACTGGACCCTATTCCAGCTTCTCCTTTATTTTAGTTTGTGAACTGAACAAATTTGCTTTTGTTCAATATGTTTCTTGTATGTTAAATAATTTATTCACAAATGCAAAGTGCAGTTGGTTTTAAATTACATGCTTCTTTATAAAAGAAGATTTATTTTCCTGTTTCCCCAAGTTGATATTTATAATCTGTGCAATTTTAGTGTTGTGTGATATATTTATTCTGGATATGGGAGGTGTGGAGGATATAGGGTACTGGAGAAGACCACATACAATTCTTGGTCCGTGATTTTAAGCATACTTCAGATGTTACTGGAAAACTTTTAGTGTTCGTGGGTATTTTTCAGGTGTCATAAGACTCCAAGAATTCACTAGAGGGGGCTATGATATCTTTAATGTCAGATGGGGTGCAAAGGTCACGTTGACCCCTGCATGCATCTCCTGAAAAGAACTTCCTCTGTGTTGTGGGACATGGACTATAATAAAGTTAGTTTTGAAGGTTGGACCACAAAGCAAAATGATTGAAATGTCACAATTGGAGGAAAAAAAACTTGTATTGTCAACCTTAAAGATTAAACAATAAAAGTTATTGCAAAGCAAATGAGTTTATTCAGGAATAGCAGAAGAATTGCAATTTGGGACTTCTGAAGGTAAGTCTGGAGAACAAAGGAGAGCATCTTTTTATAGAAGAAAGGAGGAAGTTGGGAGGTATTGTTTTGAACAAAAGGTCATTGTTGGAAAATGAGAGTTTGAAGTAGTGGTGGCATCTCATTGGCTCCACATGAGAGCAGCTGTTGCCAGGCTGAGAGAAACATCTTCCTTCTTTCTCTGGGCGGTGGAAGCTGTGACGAATGATAGTGCATGAGAGCTCTCCCTTCATGGCTTCCTGACTCCATTTTGAGTGAGATTTCCTTTATTCATTTTCACTTTTTCTCCTTTTGAATAGGGGCTTTCCTCAAAAGCATAACTGATCAAGAGTCAGGTTTTCCCTATTTAGTGGTTTTGTCCTTTAGTGGCAGAAAAGACCTTTCCTGGTTGTCACGCCCCACATCAGAAGGAAAGTGCAGAGTGATCAGAAACCATTTAAAGCCACATTGAGTAACAAAGAAGGGTACGAAGGAGATCTCTAGGCATTTCCCATTTAAAGTCTATATTTTATCAAGGTCATAAGTATTAGAGATTATCTTGAAGCATTGAGCCAGCCTCACCTTATTGGGTACATCATTTCAGCAGAGGTTTGACAAACAACAGCTACAAAGCCTAAAAATGATTAAACAAAACTAAAACGAGGGGCAGGATAATAAATCTAGTTTGCATAATGGTCCTAAACCAGGAGTCCAAACTTGAAGGTAACCAGCTAAAAATAGATCAAAAGTTAGGATTTCTCCTTGCCGGAAATAATAATAAAAAAATATTCTAAATTCCAGAGGTTACCCCTCTCCGCAGTGGCCTGGGAGATACAAATGATGGTATTATCTTTACAGGCCAGGGGCAGAGTTAAGGAAAGAAAGGGAGGAAGAAAGGGCTTTCAGTTTTGTTAAAGTATGAAATCTTGATCCAGCCTCCAGGATGTCAGTACTTCTCATCGATTTGATGTGAGGTCCCCAGCATCTGAGGGGAGCAGATGTCAGATGAAGCCTTCTTTAGCTGTAAGGTTTATATTCAAGGCTCAGGCCCCTAAAGTCTGGCTACGATTTGGACAATGAGAAGGACCTGATATAGTCCTTTCAAGGAGGTACAAAGGGAATCTTGTTCTTATTGATTCCAAATCAGAAAGATGGAAAAAATTGGAAATGTTAGTTTGGAGAGTCACACTCAGATATTTGAAGAAACTATAAGAATTTAGGATCTAGTCCAGTTTATATGTATATAACAAAACCTAAGGACAAGTAACAGGATTAGAATCTACAAAGGTGTAAACGTAATTTTTTTTTCTGGAATTATTCCCAATTTTTTCCCCAAAGATAATCTTAGTAAAATTGATTTGTTGTCACTAAACTTGGCCTGATTATTTACATATGTGTACCAAGAATAGTGATGGACCATATTAGCTCTTTAAGACTGCTTTGCTGAAACTTTTTATAGGGAATCTCAGGTTAAACTTTTAAAAAGTCTCTAAGGCCAGGATTTTATTGGCTTCATAAAAAATCTTAATTTCTTAAAACTGATCATATCTGAGTCTATGCACATCTCTCTTAAATATGACAATCCAAAGTCTTGGTAATATAGCCCATATTTTTAGCTGTGTTCTGTTTCAAGGAGAACAGATTTTTATTGAACTTATGCAAATAATGATATTGCCATGAGAAAAAGTACTCAAAAGTTCCTAATTTCTGGATGGATCGGGTAGGAAGGAAAAGATAAATGTTTCATCTTGGCTCACAAAAGTACATTTTGCTAACCTGCTGTAAGTCATAGATGGTTTTAGAGGAAAGATTTCCTCATATCTAGAAAACAAAGGCTAAAGAACCAGCAATATTAAAAAAAAAAAGTCACAGAAACTGTGTTCATCCTCATCAGTTCATTGTATCCCATGTTGTTAATTTTTGTTCTGTTTGAATACAGTTTTCCATTAGTTCTGGAATTTCTTACCCAGTTCAATTTTATGATCTCAGTTATCAGAAACCTGCACTTTACCAGAGCTCCTTCAGTGAATCTCTCTGAAGATGAATAACTTTTGTAGGTACATTTTTGCAAAAAGCATCAGAGGAAAACAATAATTGTAAATGAGAGAAGACTTAAAAATGTCCATTTCTGATGAGAGTGTATTGCAATGGAATTGACAGGGAAATTTGGTTGATTTCTGTAACATGCAACATTTTAAGGTAATAATTAGAATTATGACTGGTAATGTTCTATCAAGGCATATAGAATTTCATATAATTTCTAGAATATTTACATTAATAGCATTCACCTCTACAGTATAACCTAAGAAGGTTTATCATCATTTATGATAATGTTTCCCATGTAATTTAACATATCCACTAAGACTAATTAGTTTAACATCTTTTTAAAAAGAAAGAGAACAAATCCTCTGAGATACTCCAGGACCTTTTTCAAAACCTCAAAGTTAATTCAAGGTCAAAAAGATTTATTTAGTATTGATTTGGGGAAGTTTGTCAAAAATATCAGAAGGTTTTAAAACAATGAGTTAAATAATATTATTGGTCACCATGAAACAATACTTTATTATCCATTTAACTATGGTGAGAATAGAAGATGTTAAAGGCAAATATAGAAAGCCATATAGTTTTGAGCAAAACGTAACTCTTTTAATATTGAGAAGGCTCAGTTTACTTAAGTAATCAAAGACCTGATAATGACAGCAAACAAAAGGAATTATTTTGACAAAGCCCAGATTTCTTGTTTTTGTTTTTAGGCAGATTACTTTAAAAGGTAAAGAAAAACCTTTTACAATCTCTTAGGAAACAGTCCAGAAATACTTTGTTAATTTAGAAGCAATTTTAAGAGCCTTGCATGCATTTGGAAGCCTCCAAGTACCAATTAAAATAGGCATCCCATTCAGTCGGTTTAATTTTAGAACCAGTCTTCCAATTTGGTTCCAAGAAAAACAAATTTGAGGAGTCTGAAAGTTTCCTATAATGGCCATAGGAATTCTAAATTATCTTTGGTTAAGTTGATCCATTTAGTTAAGAATGCACATGAGGAGGGACCATGTTTTTTTTTTTTTTTTTTTTTTTTTTAACATAAAACTGACTGGAGTCCCAGAAGGAGGATCCTCCGGAGAGAATTTAGAGGTTTGGGATCCCATACTTTAAGACCAGGGGTTCAGAAAACAAATGAGTACCCACAAAAAGGACAACGACTTCAGGATAACAGATTCTGAATAAAGTCAGAGAGTTCAACCAAAAGGAAGGAACTCAAATCTGAGAGAAAACTTACTGAACCTAAATAAGAAAATGACTCAGGAAACAAAGACCACAAGGGGCTAAGGTGCATACTGCACATGATTCGGGGGTTGCTAGTTTCTCAAGGGTTTGTCCCCTTCAGATCCTACTTCTGACACCATGTAATATCAAATGTGAAATTTAAGCAACAAAGGCTATGAAGCAGCAAATGAGTTTATTCAGGAATAGTAGAGGGATTGCAATTTGGGACAAGTAAACTATGGTGAACCATGGGCAACTCTGGAGAATAAAGGGGGAGAACATCTTTTATTAGAAAAAAGGAGGTGGTTGGGAAGGGATGTTTTAAACAAAAGTTCATTGGAGGAAAATGAGAATTTGAAGTGGTGACAGCTTTTCAATGGCTGCAGGAGAGGGCACCTTGCTTTGCCAGGTTCAGAAGAAATCTTTCTTCTTCCTGCTGGACTTTGTAAGCTGTGATGAATGGTAGTTCCGGAGAGGTCACCTGTTATGGTTTCCTGACTCCATTTTGAATGGAAGTTTTCTTTCTTTTCACAGTATTTATTATTATCATTATTTTTAAAGATTTCATTTATTTATTTGAGAGTGAGAGAGAGAGAGAACGAGGGGGGGAGGGACAGAAGGAGAGGGAGAAACAGATTCCCCACTGAGTAGGGAGCCAGGCTCAGGGCCCCCTCCTAGGACCCTGGGATCAGAGCCTGAGCAGAAGGCAAACATTTAACTGAGCCACCCACATGTCCCCACAGTATTTATTATTTTGATCTAGGCTGAAAGTTTGTATTTTAATATTAGCTCTCATGTAGTAGTAGACATAATACTGTTTCCAAAGACTTTTAAAATGTTCTCTTTTGATACCACCTCACACCAGTCAGAATAGCTAAAATTAGCAAGTTAGGAAATGACAGATGTTGGCAAAGATGTTGAGAAAGGGGAACCCTCCTACACTGTTGGTGGGAATGCAAGCTGGTGCAGCCACTCTGGAAAACAGTATGGAGGTTCCTCAAAAAGTTGAAAATAGAGCTACCGTATGACCCAGCAATTGTACTACTGTTTATTTACCCCAAAGATATAAATGTAGGAATCCGAAGGGGTATGTGCACCCCAATGTTCATAGCAGCAATGTCCACAATAGCCAAACTATGGAAAGAGCCAAGATGTCTATCGACAGAAGAATGGATAAAGAAGATGTGGTACACACACACACACACACACACACACACACACACACACACACACACACACACACAAAATGGAATATTATGCAGCCATGAAAAGGAATGAGATCTTGCCATTTGCAATGACGTGGATGGAACTGGAGGGTATTATGCTAAGCGAAATAAGTCAATCAGAGAAAGACATGTATCATATGATGTCACTGATATGAGGAATTCTTAATATCAAGAAACAAACTGAGTGTGGCTCGAGTGGTTGGGAATGGGAAGGATAGGGTGGCTGGGTGATGGACACTGGGGAGAGTATGTGCTATGGTGAGTGCTGTGAATTGTGTAAGACTGATGAATCACAGACCTGTACCTCTGAGACAAATCATACATTATATGTTAAAAAAAAAAGATGATAGTAGGAAGGGAAAAATGAAGGGGGGAAATTGGTGGGGGAGATGAACCATGAGAGACGATGGACTCTGAGAAACAAACTGAGGGTTCTAGAGGGGAGGGGGTGGAGGGATGGGTCAGCCTGGTGATGGATATTAAGGAGGGCATGTTCTGCATGGAGCACTGGGTGTTATACACAAACAATGAATCATAGAACACTACATCAAAAACTAATGATGTATGGTGATTAACATAATAAAATAAAATTAAAAAAAAGAAACCTAACACACACACAAAAGTAAATTAAAAAAAATATTCTCTTTTGAGCCTGATGGTGGTTGCAATGAATATATTTGTCCAAAGCTGTTGAGCTATACATTTAAATTGTCTAAATTTATATGCAAACAATGAGTCATGGAACACTACATCAAAAACTAATGATGTACTGTATGGTGACTAACATAATAAAATAAAAAAAATTAATAAATTGTCTAAATTTTATCACATGTAAACTATTCCTCATAAAACAAAAAACAAATTAAAAAACACTTTGTAAGTCAGTACCTGAAGGTGACGTCCTTGTGTTCTCCCTGATGCTCTAAGTTCCTAAGGGATCTCAGTTTTTAAGGGGTACCCAGGTGTCAGGGACACCATGCAATCTTCCATCAGAAGGGACAGCAGTATAAGATTTAATGTAAACATGTTTTCCAGATATATTTTTCTCTGAAAATAAGTTTTACTTAGGAAAGAAAGAATGGGAGTGTGAAGGGACTAAGACCATGTGTAAAAATAAAGGTGAGGGAGAGGTAAATCCTTAAGTGAAAGTGAAGCCCTGGTAACAGAATTTCCTCCCAATGCAACCATGATTCAGTCTCACTTTGAAGTTTTTCCTATGATTGAAACACATTAACAGGACACCAAAACTTCTTTCTCTGCTCAGTGTATTGTTAGTTTAAAAGCATTTCCTGTTCTTTTGGTCACAGTTCTTTTAAACCAGGTAAAGAAGGCAATGCAGTTCATTGGCTTTATGTTGTTAACTATTTAAAACAAATTTAGACAACTGTGACAAACAATCTTGTATTTATTTAATTTTCAAAATGATTCAAGCTTGAGTTGCCATTAAAAATAATTCCAGGGGCACCTGGGTGGTGCAATCAGTTAAGCATCTGACTTGGTTTCCCTGTCTCTCTTTCTCTCTAAAATATAATACATGAATCTTTAAACTGAAAGATAAGATAAAATGAAAAATAATGTTCAGTACAAAATATTGTCCTAGACTTACTGATTCCACAATGAGGTATGTGAAGTGTTAATAGGGATAGAATTATCTATAATTTATCATCATTGTCATCACCTATATTTTTTTCCTAGTGTAATGCTTGAAATAATATAGGAACGTAAACCAAGTATTTTCCTGTTACTCTTCCACAGCCACAGTGAAAAATATGGGCTAAAATATTCTGTTAGAATTCATTCATTAAGAGTGTCTGCATTGAGGGCGCCTGGGTGACTCAGTTGGTTAAGTGACTGCCTTTGGCTCAGGTCATGATCCCGGAGTCCTGGGATTGAGTCCCACCTCGCCCGAGAAGCAAGGGAGCCTGCTTCTCCCTCTGACCCTCTCCCCTCTCATGCTGTTTCTCTCTCTCTCTCTCTCAGATAAATAAATAAATGTAACCTTTAAAAAAAAAAGAAAAAAAGTGTCTGCATTGCTTTAGTTAGTTCTAAATGACATAGTACACATGAAATTAATGTCTAGGTCCCATTTAAGGCTAGTGATGAAATACCTCAGGAACATGGACTTTAGGCTTGTAGTGTGATATAGTTCCATAGAAAGGCTGAATCTAGTGAGGTATTTGCTCAGAATGGGCCTAAAAAATAAGGGAAATTAAAGGCAGCACCCAAAATGTTTTAGGGTAAAGTTTTGGGGGAAAATGATTAGCTGTAAACAGAAGGTGAGACCTGAATTCTGTGGCAAAGTGTTCATCTATAGTTCTGGAAGTGCTATACAAGGTCAGGGGAGATGCAATGGGCTGAAGAGTGTCTGTGTTTCAAAGCTATTCTTGTTATTAGGCATTGTGGAATTTGGCACAAGGGTGCATATAAAGATACAGAGCCAGGTTTCATAAAGGAAATAAATTTTGCTCAAGAAACAACATATCTGGACAGCAATCAATTACAATAGTTCTTGTCTTTCAGTGTAGCTATTTTTCTCCCCAGATGCTTTTTAAAAGTATCAATTCCCAGACTTCATTTGAGAATATTTCCGATTTAATAGTTCCAGGAAAGAGGCAGAATCATCATTTAAACAAACATCTGAGATAGACAAAGTGTGGAGGCAATGTATCAAATAGTAAAGTTAAGCTCCAAATATCATGATTATTATTCTAAAATGTGTTCATTTACTGTGTACTTTCAAAATATTTTTAGAAATTACCATTTGAATCTGATGCAGTTCGTCTTTTCTTTTTTTCTTTAAACAAGCCCTACGTCCAATATGGGGCTTGAACTCACAACTCTAAGATCAAGAGACTCATGCTCTCCTGACTGAGCCAACCCAGGCACCCCTAATCTGATGCAGTTTGTCTATAAACATTAGTGATCATTAGGCAAGATGGTACAATTAAAACAAACAAACAAACAAACAACCCTATTCTTGGAATAAAAAATACATAAAGTAAAATTCAACTTTTGATATTTAACAGTCATGTAAACTCTTTCAGCCTCAACCTTGTCATCTTTCAAATGGGGAAATAGTAGTGCTTATCATACAGGGACAGTTGGAGAATTAAATGAGAAAATGGATGCTTGTTGATCAGTACATGCCAAGGAGAAGGCAGGCATATTACAAACATGATTCTCCAAACTGGGCAACATATTGTATTTCTATACATACACAGCAATTTTTTTTAGAGTTGATATTTTTAAACAATTTTTTTGAACTTATTTTAAACTTACAGAATATTTGAAAGTTTAGTACAAATAATTCTCTTATATGTGTCACCTGCTCCCACTAATGCGAACATCTTATATAATGATACAGTGGTTATCAGGGGGCAGGTAATTAACATGAACACAATACTATACACTAAACACTTTTTAAAAATTTTTACCAATTATTTAAATAATCTTTTTCTACTCTGGATAATATCCAAGATACCACATTGTACTTCATTTTATTTATTCTTTGTGTCTTCTGGTCTATAACAATAATTCTGTTTTTCCTTGTCTTTCATGACCTTGACACTTTTGAATAGTACTGATTTTAATGTGTTCATGCATTTTTGGCAAGAATATGACATCCTTCTCGCATCTTATCAAGGGATTAGTGATGTCAGTATATATCATTATCAGTAAAATTTATGATGATCACTTATTTAACTTGGTGTATGTCACATTTCTCCATTGTAAAGTGATTTATAGCTCCCTTTATAGTTAATCAATCTCTTGAGGGAGTTATCTCAAGATTACGAGTCCTATGTTTTCACAAACTTAACCTCTTTAATTTTAGCAGCCATCAACAGGCTGTCTTCTACAATTTTTACTTTAGTGTTTACATAATGGTGAGTCCCCGCTTTTCACTTTTCTACATTTATTAATTTGACTCTATTGTAAGGAGAATCTTTTTTCCCTGTAAGGGAGTTTTTTCTCTCCCATGTATTTATTTATTTTATTACTAATTTTATATCAGTATAGACTCATAAATACTTATTTTTCTCTTAATTAAAATTCAGCATTTGAGTTAAATATCTTTCATTGGTGGGGCTCCTGGGTGGCTCAGTTGGTTAAGTGGTTGTCTCCAGCTCAGGTCATGATCCTGGGGTCCTGGGATCAAGATGCTCATCAGGCTCCTTGCTCAGCAGGGGGTCTGCTTCTCCCTCTGCCCCTCACCTCACTTGTGCTTTCTCTCTCTCTCAAATAAATAAATAAAATCTTTTTTAAAAAAGTCTTTTATTGGCTACTTTGATTAGACTTTCTGCCCTAAACTGATGAAGTAGAATTTGTGGCTAGAAGTCAAATTATTGTTTTACCCAAACAATTTTTAAACAAAAGCATATCTAAATATTATAGAAACAGACAAATCATTGAATTCACACAAATACTTAAAGCAATAATACTGAAAGACTAGAAACATCAGATTTATACAACCCTGGCTAGAATTCCTAATTATAGAACTCTCTGACAGTCACAATGAAAAATTGTTTAATGTCTCAGATACTCATTTCTTTATTTTTTGAAGTATACATGTATCTTTAAAGTACACAAGGATAATTTACAAAATTATTATTAAAACAAATGCATATAAGTTGTTGGTATTTTATCTGGTGTATAGTGGGTGCAAAATAAATTAAATCTATTGTATTGTGTGAGATATGAATCTTTTTCTTCTGAATTTCTTGACAAAGAGTTAAGCATTTAACTTTTTCCAATGTCATTTTTTAGCACTGAAATTTAAATGGTAAGATTTATCTTACCTAACTTCCACAGGAGGATTTCTAGAGGTTCAGTGGTCTATAGCATGTTGTAAAATTCTCTCTAAAGGGACAAAAAGATGAATCCTACCTTTAAAATGTCTGATAGTTCATTTGGATTTTGGAGGCAGCATATTATGACAGTTATGTGTTTTTCACTAAATCTTTCAAAGCACAATTAAAAAAGTTGCCATTTTTAAGAATTGTCCAGGAGCAAGTTTCTCCAGTGTGACCAGTGGTATAGCACACTTAGCCCGTGGACTCTGGTGGGTCTGATGGAGAGGATCTGTGATGACCATGACAAGCCCGATAGAAGATTCAAAGAGGATTCTCTATGGTTTTGAAGTAAGGAGATTCCTCCTAAGTTAAACTGTTCTGAGAGCAACACAGAGACTGATATTGACAGCTTGATATTGACTTATGTTGAAACTGGAAGAGTTGTCATTTTGACTCAAGATGACTTTGTCATATGAAACACCTATCATGAATCAGGTGCTATCTGGTTAGAATAAGCATATATCTCAGTTTGACCACAATAGTCATAGGTTAAACTCAATGCTTCAGGATAGTTTTTAATCATCCCCCTTTACTTTGAAAAGTAAAATTAGATAATAAGTATATAATCACCCTATATGTTACGCATCAAACCATAGAGTTGAATTTGGCTCATATGACAATATCAGATTGAAGAAATACATTTTAAAAATGGCCTGATGCATCCTACAGGTCCAGACAGTATTTGAACAACTTTCCCCTACATGTTATGAGTCTATCAGCACTTATTCTTTGTACAGTAATCCATACAACCTTGCTTTGAACAAAGGATTCCACATCACATTTAAGGAGGACAATGGGCTAATATCCTTAGAAGTCCTTGATATTATTACAGATAATATATCAAGAAGTCCTTGATATTATTACAGAATAGAGAAGGAGAAAAAAGTAGCAGTTAAAAGCCTGCTTTTCGAACACCTACGAACTCAACAGGAGATGGAAGAAAAGAATAGCAACAACTCCCTGAACAGAGAAGCGACCACTTACTGGAAGGTAGGACATGCAGAGAAGTGAATACGAAGGTAGGACATGCAGAGAAGTGAATCCGAGGTGATATTTGGGAGGATAGACGGCGGGGGAGGGGGCCTCCGCGCTTCTGGCAAGTGATAGAGCCGCGGAGCACAAAATCGGAACTTTTAGAAGTCAGCTCCGCGGAGGGACGTTTCTCCAGCGGCTAAGCAGGGGGTCGAACCCTCACAGGACAGTGTGGTCTCAGGACCCTCGGGGAGAAAGACCAGGGGTGCCTGAGTGCAGCAGAGCTCTCAGGTATTGGAGCGGGGAAGCCGGCTGCAGAGACAGAGCCGAGGCGCAGCTCTGCTGCTTGTTGGGTCCCTGCTGGAGGAGAAGTGTCCCGACTGGGCCAGTCTACCCAACAAGCGGCAGATCCGGGGAGACTCCCCTTCCTCCCCTGGGAGGAGTGGCGCGGGAGCACACTGCAGGGATCTGCTGGGTTTGGAGGCTCCACACAGGGTCAGGTGCCAGAGATAGAAATGCTCGGTCACAGGCCAGGTGAACACGGAGTGCGGCGGGAGACTGGGGAGATAGGAGTGACTGCTTTTCTCTGGGGCCACACGGAGGAGCAGGGCCCCAAGTTCTCAGCTCCTCTGGGCAGAGATTGGAAGGCCACCATTTTCACCCTGGTCCTCCAAAGCTGTACCGAGAGCTTGTAGGGAACAAAAGCTCCTGAGAGCAAACCCAAGCAGCTTGCTTAGCCCGGACTCACAAGGGCAGGGCAAATATGCCTCCGGCAAAGACATTTGGGAAACACTGCAACAGGCCCCTCCCCCAGAAGATCAGCACGAAGAGCCAGCAAGCCAAGGCCAAGTTTACCAATCAAGGAGAACGAGAGAACTCCAGCACTAGGGGAATACTGCACATACAATTAATGGCTTTTTTACCATGATTCATTAGTTTTTCAAAGTTAATTTTTTTAATTGTTTTTTTTTTAATTTTTCTTTTTCCCTTTTTCAACCAACATCTTATCAATCCCTTCTTTAAAAAAAAACATTTTTTATTTTTCATTTTTAGAATCATATTTAATCCCTTCATAGTAGTTACCCTTATTTTTGGCATACATATAGATAAGTTGTTCCCTCTTTAAAATTTTGAGATACAGTTTCTTCTAACAGATCAAAATATACCCTAAATCACTAGTGTATGGCTTTGTTCTAGTCTCCTGCCTGATCACATTTTTTCTTTTTTTTTCTTTTTTTTCTTTTTTTTAATCTTCTTCTTTCTTTTTTCAAACAACTTATCTTATCAATTCCTTTTATAAAATCTTTTATAATTTTCATCTTTACAGTCATCTTCCATCCCTTCATTGTATCAACCCTTATTTTGTACATATATAAGTCTTTCTTCCTTTAAAATTTTAGGAGGCACTTTCTTCTAACAGACCAAAATACGCCCAAAATCTAGTGTGTGGCACTGATCTATGCACTAGCCTGATCATATTTGATCATATTCTGTTTTGTTTTGTTTTGTTCTGCTTTTGTTGATTTTTATCTTTTTCTTTTTCCTTTTATTTTTCTCTTTCTTTTTTCTTTCTTTCCCTTTCTTCTCCCCTGGTTTCAGGTCTTTTCTGATTTGTATACAGTATATTTGCTGGGGACGTTGTTAACCTGTTAGCATTCTGTTCTCTCATTCATCTATTCTCCTCTGGACAAAATGACAAGATGAAAAAAATCACCTCAGCAAAAAGAACAAGAGGTAGTACCATCTGCCAGGGACCTACTCAATACTGACATTAGTATGATGTCGGACCTAGAGTTCAGAATCATGACTTTAAAGATACTAGCTGGGCTTGAAAAAAGCATGGAAGTTATTAGAAAAACCCTTTCTGGAGAAATAAAAGAACTAAAATCTAACCAAGTCGAAATGAGGTGCAATCAAAAATGGGGGCACTAACTGCTAGGATAAATGAGGCAGAAGAGAGAATCAGCAATATAGAAGACCAAATGATGGAAAAGAAAGAGGCTGAGAAAAAGAGAGAAACAACTACAGGATCACGAGGGCAGAATTCGAGAGATAAGCGATAAAATAAGACAAAACAACATTAGAATAATTGGGATCCCACAAGAAGAAGAAAGAGAGAGAAGGGCAGAAGGTATATTGGAGCAAATTATAGCAGACGACTTCCCTAATTTGAGGAAGGAAACAGGCATCAAAATCCAGGAGGCACCGAGAACCCCTCTCAAAATCAATAAAAATAGGTCAACACCCTGACATCTAATAGAAAAACTTACGAGTCTCAGAGACAAAGAGAAAATCCTGAAAGCAACTCGAGAGAAGAGATATGTAACCTACAATGGTAGAAACATTAGATTGGCAATAGACCTATCCACAGAGACCTGGCAGGCCAGAAAGGACTGGCATGATATCTTCAGAGCACTAAACAAGAAAAATATGCAGCCAGGAATACTATATCCAGCTAGGCTGTCATTGAAAATAGAAGGAGAGATAAAAAGCTTCCAGGACAAACAAAAACTAAAGGAATTTGCAAACACAAAACCAGCCCTACAAGAAATATTGAAAGAGGTCCTCTAAGCAAAGAGAGAGCCTAAAGGCAGCATAGATCAGAAAGGAACACAAAAATATACAGTAACAGTCACCTTACAGGCAATATAAAGGCACTAAATTCATACCTTTCAATAGTTACCCTGAATGTAAATGGACTCAATGCCCCAATCAAAAGACACAGGCTATCAGAGTGGATTAAAAAACAAGACCCATCCATATGCTGTCTTCAAGAGACTCATTTTAGACCCAAACACACCCCGAGATTGAAAGTGAGGGGGTGGAAAACCATTTACCATGCTAAGAGACACCAAAAGAAAGCTGGGGTGGCAATCCTTATATCAGACAAATTAGATTTTAAAACAAAGACTGTAATAAGAGATGAAGAAGGACACTATATCCTACTTAAAGGGTCTATCCAACAAGAAGATCTAACAATTGTAAATATCTATGCCCCGAACATGGGAGCAGCCAATTATATAAGGCAATTAATAACAAAAGCAAAGAAACACATTGACAACAATACAATAACAGCGGGGGACTTTAATACCCCCTTAACTGAAATGGACAGATCATCTAAGCAAAAGATCAACAAGGAAATAAAGACTTTAAACGACACACTGGACCAAATGGACTTCACAGACATATTCAGAACATTCCATCCCAAAGCAATGGAATACACATTCTTCTCTAGTGCCCATGGAGCATTCTCCAGAATAGATCACAACCTAGGTCACCAATCAGGTCTCAACCGATACCAAAAGATTGGGATCATTCCCTGCATATTTTCAGACCACAATGCTTTGAAACTAGAACTCAATCACAAGAGGAAAGTCGGAAAGAACTCAAATACATGGAGGCTAAAGAGCATCCTACTAAAGAATGAATGGGTCAACCAGGAAATTAAAGAAGAATTAAAAAAATTCATGGAAACCAATGAAAATGAAAACACAACTGCTCAAAATCTTTGGGATACAGCAAAGGCAGTCCTGAGAGGAAAGTATAGAGCAATATATGCCTTTCTCAAGAAACAAAAAAGGTCTCAAATACACAACCTAACCCTACACCTAAAGGCCTTGAGAAAAAACAGCAAATAAAGCCTAAACCCAGCAGGAGAAGAGAAATAATAAAGATCAGAGCAGAAATCAATGAAATAGAAACCAAAAGAACAGTAGAACAGATCCACAAAACTAGGAGCTTCTTCTTTGAAAGAATTAACAAGATTGATAAACCCCTGGCCAGACTTATCCAAAAGAAAAGAGAAATGACCCAAATCAACAAAATCATGAATGAAAGAGGAGAGATCACAACCAACATCAAAGAAATACAAACACTTATAAGAACATATTATGAGCAACTCTATGCCAGGAAATTAGATAACCTGGAGGAAATGAGTGCATTCCTAGAGATGTATCAACTACCAAAATTGAACCAGGAAGAAATAGAAAACCTGAACAGAGCTATAACCACTAAGGAAATTGAAGCAGTCATCAAAAATCTCTCAACAAACAAAAGCCCAGGGCCAGATGGCTTCCCAGGGGAATTCTATCAAACATTTAGAGAAGAATTAATACCTATTCTCCTGAAACTGTTCCAGAAAATAGAAATGGAAGGAAAACTTCCAAACTCATTTTATGAGGCCACCATTACCGTGATCCCAAAACCATTCAGTAAAGTAGCAGGATATAAAATCAATGCACAGAAATCAGTGGCATTCCTATACACCGACAACAAGACAGAAGAGAGACAAATCAAGGAGTCGATCCCATTTACAATTGCACCCAAAACCGTAAGATACCTAGGAATAAATTTAACCAAAGAGGCAAAGGATCTGTACTCAGAAAACTATAAAATACTCATGAAAGAAATTGAAGAAGACACAAAGAAATGGAAAAATGTTCCATGTTCGTGGATTGGAAGAACAAACATTGTGAAGATGTCAATGCTACCTAGAGCAATCCACACATTCAAAGCAATCCCCATCAAAATGCCATTCACTTTTTTCAAAGAAATGGAACAAATAATCCTAAAATTTGTATGGAACCAGAACAGACCCCGAATAGCCAGAGGAATATTGAAAAAGAAAAGCAAAGCTGGCAGCATCACAATTCTGGACTTTCAGCTCTATTACAAAGCTGTCATCATCAAGACAGTATGGTAGTGGCACAAAAACAGGCACATAGATCAATGGAACAGAATCGAGATCTCAGAAATGGACCCTCAACTCTATGGTTAACTAATCTTTGATAAAGCAGGAAAGAATGTCCAGTGGAAAAAAGACAGTGTCTTCAACAAATGTTGTTGGGAAAATTGGACAGCCACATGCAGAAGAATGAAACTCCACCATTTCCTTACACCACACAAAAATAGACTCAAAATGTTTGAAAGACCTCAATGTGAGACAGGAGTCCATCAAAATCCTAAAGGAGAACACAAGCAGCAACCTCTTCGATCTCAGCTGCAGCACCTTCTTCCTAGAAACATCGCCAAAGGCAAGGGAAGCAAGGGCAAAAATGAACTATTGGGATTTCATCAAGATTAAAAGCTGCACAGCAAAAGAAACAGTCCACAAAACCAAAAGACAACTGACAGAATGGGAGAAAATGTTTGCAAATGACATATCAGATAAAGGGCTAGTATCCAAAAATCTATAAAGAACTAATCAAACTCAACACCCAAAGAACAAATAATCCAATCAAGAAATGGGCAGAAGACACGAACAGACATTTTTCCAAAGACATCCAAATGGCCAACAGACACATGAAAAAGTGCTCAACATCGCTTCGCATCAGGGAAATCCAAATCGAAACCTCAATGAGATACCACCTCACACCAGTCAGAATGGCTAAAATTAACAAGTCAAGAAACGACAGATGTTGGCGGGGATGCGGAGAAAGGGGAACCCTCCTACACTGTTGGTGGGAATGGAAGCTGGTGCAGCTGCTCTGGAAAACAGTATGGAGGTTCCTCAAACAGTTGAAAATAGAGCTACCATACGATCCAGCAATTGCACTACTGGGTATTTACCCCAAAGATACAAATGTAGGGATCCGAAGGGGTACATGCACCCCCATGTTTATAGCAGCAATATCCACAATAGCCAAACTGTGGATAGAGTTAAGATGTCCAACGACAGATGAATGGATAAAGAAGGTGTGGTATATATACACAATGGAATATTATGCAGCCATCAAAAGGAATGAGATCTTACCATTTGCAATGATGTGGATGGAACTGGAGGGTGTTATGCTGAGTGAAATAAGTCAATCAGAGAAAGACATGTATCATATATCCTCACTGATATGAAGAATTCTTAATCTCAGGAAACAAACTGAGTGTTGTTGGAATGGTGGGGGGGTGGGAGGGATGGGGTAGCTGGGTGATAGACATTGGGGAGGTTATGTGTTATGGTGAGCGCTGTGAATTGTACAAGACTGTTGAATCACAGATCTGTGCTTCTGAAACAATGCAATATATGTTAAGAAAAAAAAAAGAAGAAGATAGCAGGAGGGAAAGAATGAAGGTTGGTAAGTCAGAGGGGGAGATGAACCATTAGAGATGATGGATTCTGAAAAACAAACTGTGGGTTCTAGAGGGGAGGGGTGTGGGTGGATGGGTTAGCCTGGTAATGGGTATTAAAAAGGGCACATTCTGCGTGGAGCACTGGGTGTTATGCACAAACAATGAATCATGGAATACTACATCAAAAACTAATGATGTAATGTGTGGTGATTAACATAACAATAAAAAATTTAAAAAAAAGCCTGCTTTTCGAGATAGATTACTTGGATTCAAATCCTCAGCCTTGTAAGCTCTTAATTCTTAACTCAGCCTTAAAAACTAGCCTAAAACTTACAAGGTATATAGACCAGATACTTGTTTCACCTATCTGAACCTTCTTTTCTTTATCTGCAAGAGAATATGACAATGATACTAGATACAGGGTTATTATGAAAATTAAATAAATTAACATATGTAAAGGTCTTGAAATTGTGCTTGTCATATAGTTAGCATTTGACTTTTTTTATCATTATCATCATATGTTAGTCTTCTGGAAACTTGAAATTATTTATTGAACCTCTAGCTATAGTGCCCACTGAAAAGCAAACTAACCGTTCCCACTGTTCTGCGAGAAGTTGTCTGCCTTCTAAATTGCACAATAGCTCTGGTTGAGCAAACCATACATAGCACAAATAGATGGACCCATGAAGAAAGTAATGGAATTAAGAGCCAGGGGAAAGATATCTCTCTACTACATCTATTGACCTATTCTCAAAATGATTTTGCCCGGTCCCTATGCATCTGTGCTGTGTTTAGGTAGATGTTTTATTAACCCAAGGGAGAAATGTTTTCACCACTAGACTCAATAAATTATACCACTCAACCCAGAAGCTGAACCTGTCAACAGGGCTATTTCAGGCTTCTTATGACATTCAGAGAAGCAAGTAAAAACGGGGTCCATAGGGAAGTAAAGTTATAACACACATTGGGGAAATGTGCTTCTTTTGAAATCCTTTGTCCAGTGTTGAAAATAATAGACACTACAGTGTTTATAGGCAGGGTATTGACCTTTTAAAAATGAAGCTTTGTTGCACCTGAATATCAAAATATGGACCAGCTGGACAATGTCTAAGGGCAAAAACATAATAATATTGCAGATGTTGTAACACATTTATAATAGGTTTATGTATTTCTCAAAACTGATTCAACTCTATACTTATGCTCATTTCATGGTATAAACATTACACCTGTGTATAAAGTATGTAAATATAACTTTATCATATATACACATGCATATTTTTTCTATATGTTCATCAGAATATACAGACATATATAAATAGAAAGAACCCTATATATACTACGTTTTTTTTTAGATTTTATTTATTCATTTACTTGAAAGAGAGTACAAGAGCAGGGTGAGGGGCAGAGGGAGAAGCAGAATCTCCGCAGAGCAGGGAGCCCAATGCGGGGCTCCATCCCAGGACCCTGAGATCACAACTTGAGTGGAAGGCAGACGCTTAACTGGCTGAGCCACCCAGGGACCCCATATGTTTTTTTTTCTTATTCATACAAATATATGACAAAGGTAAATTTATAAATTAGGCATAGTAAGCGATCAATGAGGATAACTAATAACTGAATAACTAAAATAATATATTTTAATAAAAATTATGTGAATGTGGTATCTCTACCTCTCAAAGTATTTTATGGTACTGTACTCACCCTTTCTCTTGTGATGATGTTACATGATAAAAAGCCCATGAGATGAGATGAAGTGAGATGAATGATTGATGTAGGCATTGTGAAATCGTCGTAGGCTACTATTGACCTTCTGAAAATACATTAGGAGGATTATCAGCTTCTGGACTGTGGTAGATGGCAGGCAATAAAACCACAGAAAATGAAACTACAGATAATTGGGGACTACTGTATATATTAAGCCATGACTGCCCATTTCCCATTCTTCCCGTCACTAGCAACCATTAGTCTGCTTTCTGTCTCTATAGATTTACTATTCTGAATATTTCAGACACTGGGATCAAAGATATGTGATGTTCTGTGTCTGGCTTTTTTTTTAAAGAAAACTTATTTATTTATTTATTTTAAAGAGAGAAGTGAAAGAGAGCAAGAGGAGGGAGGGGGAGGGAGAGAGTGAGAGAGAATCTCAAGCAGACTCCCACCAATCATGGAGCCTAAGGCGGGCTTGATTTCATCCCCCTGAGATCATGACCTGAGCTGAAATTGAGTCCAAAGCTCAACTGACTGAGCCACCCACGCGCTCCTGTGTCTGGCGTCTTTTAGCCTCAAGCATAATGTTTTTAGGAGTCATACACAGTACAACATCTATCACTACATCATTCCTTTTTATAACTGAATAAATATTTCCTTGCATGGATATACCATATTTGGTTCTCTCTTCTTCTGCTGCTAACTTTTAACTATTGTGAATGGCACAACTATGGATATTTATATACAATTATTTATTTGAATACCTATTCACTGTTCTTTTTTGTATATATACCTTGGAGGGAATTTGCTGGGTCATACGGAGGATGCATGTTTTACTTTCTGAGAAACTGCCAAACTGTTTTCTAAAGTGGCTGTACCACATTACGTTTCCCTGGGAAAATATAAATGATTCTAGTTTCTCCATATCCTACCAACACTTGTTATTGTCTACTAGCTGTTTTTTTGTTTTTTTTGTTTTGTTTTGTTTTTCCCAGTATAGATGTTGTAGTTGGTATGAAGTGGTATCTCATTGTGGTTTTTATTTGCATTTCCCTAATTGTTCGTGATGTTCAGCATTATTTCATGTGCCTATTGGCCATTTGTAATCTTCTTTGGAGGAATATCTATTGAAGAACTTTGCCCATTTTTTTAAATTGGATGTTTGCCTTTTTGTTGTTGAGTTGGTTTCATAAATTGAGTTAAGAAGTATTCCATCATCTATATTTTGGAGGACTTGGGAGGATTGGTGTTAATTTTTTGTTAAATGTTTGGTAGAATTCACCAGTGGATCCACTTGGTCCTAAGCTTTGTTAAGAGTTTTTTTTTTTTTTTTCTTAAGATTTTATTTATTTGAGAGGGAGAAAGAGAGAGAGCAAGTGAGAGCACAAGAGCAGGGGGAGGGAGAAGCAGACTCCCCATCAAGCAGGGAGCCTGACGTGGGCTCGATCCCAGGACTCTGGGATCACAACCTAAGCTGAAGGTAGCTGCTTAACCAACTGAGCCACCCAGGCCCCTGAAGAGTTTTTATTATTATTATTATTAATAATTTAATTTCTTTACTTGTTATAGGCCTGTTAATATTTTCTATTGCTTTCTGAGTCACTTTATGTAGTTTGTAAATTTCTAGGAATCTTTTCATCAGAGTTATCTAATTTGTTGGTGTAAAATGTTCATATATTCTCTTATAATCCCTTTTTAATTCTAAAAGTTCTGTAGTAATGTCTTCACCCTTATTCCTGATTTTTGTAATTTGAATCTTCTCTCTTTTTGTAATCATCTGAGTTACAATTTGTAAATTTTATTGATCTTTTCAAAAAACCAATATTTGATTATACTGATTTCTTTACTGTCTTTCTCCTCTCTATTTTGTTTGTCTCTTCTCTACTCTTTAGTATGTCCTTCCTTCTACCACTTTGGATTTTGTTTACTCTTTTTTTCTAGCTTACTAGAGTATAAAGTTATTACTGATTTAAGAGCTTTCTTTAATGTAGGCATCTAGAGCTATAAATTTTTCTCTGATCATTGTGCTCAATGCATCCTGTAAGTACTGTTATATTGTGTTTTATTTTTATTTATCTCAAAGTACTTTCCAGTTTGGCTTGGGATTAATTTTTGATCTATCGATTATTTTAATTTACTGGAATTTTCCAGTTTTCCTTTGTATGTTACTTCCTAGTTTCATTCCATTGGGGTCACAGAAGATACTCAGTATAATTTCAATCTTTTAAAAATCACTGATACTTTCTTTGTTGCTTAACATATGTTGTATCCTTAAAAATGTACCATGTGCACTTGAGAAGAATGTGTATTCTGATATTTATGGGTGGGGTTTATTTATCTTTTAGGTCTGCTTGACTTATAGTGTCCTTTAGCATCTTGATCTTATGTCTGGTTGCTTTATACATTATTGGAAGTTAAGTATTGAAATCTACAACTCTAATTGTAGAACTACCTTTTTCTTCCTTCAGTCAATTCCTTTTGGTATGTATGTTTACAAATATTATATCTTCTTGACGAATTGATTCTTTTCTCAAGATATAAATGCCCCTTTGTCACTTTAACAATTTTTTACTTAAAGTTGTTTTGTCTGATGTTCCTATAATCTCATCTTGGATATGCAGATTTATGTTTTTGATCAAATTTCAGAAGTTTCAGCCAGTATTTCTTCAAATCTTTGTTCTGTTTCATTATCTCCCACCTCTCTTAAGACTCTTATTAAGTTTATGTGGGTATACTTGATGGTATCCCACAGATCTCTTAGGTTCTATTCATTTTTCTTAAGTCTTTTTTCCTTTCTGTTTCTCAGACTGGATAGTTTTAGTTTCACTGAATATTTCTTCTGCCTGCTCAGATTGATGTTGAAAACTTCTAGTGAATTTTTAATTTCAGTTAATATACTTTTCAGCACTAGAATTTCTATTGGTTTATTTCTATCTCTTTCTATTGTCTATTTGTTGAGACATAATTCTCTTAGTTTCCTTTAGTTCATATTAGTTCATATTATCCCTTAGCTCTTAGAATCTATTTAAGAGAGTTGATATAAGGTCTTTGGTTAGTAAATCACATGTCTGGTCTTTTTCAGCTACAGTTTCTGTCAATTTCTTTTCCCTCCTATGAAAGGGCCATGCATTATTGTTCTTCATATGCCTTATAATTTTAGTTTTTGAAAAGTAGACATTGTAAATATTATGTGTAAATAACACTTCTAATCAGATTCTTCCCCTCCTCAGTGTTTGGTATTGCTTGCTCATGGTCTCCAAAGCCTCTGTCCCTTTAGCTTGGAGTCAGATTAGACAAAGATTTCCTTAAATGCATGGAGCTGGAAAGGAAGGAAGGAAGGAAGGAAGGAAGGAAGGAAGGAAGGAAGGAAGGAAGGATGCAAAAAGTTACATTATGCAAATGTTAATCAAAAGAAATCAGGAATTACTATATTAATACCAAGTAAAATAGGCCTCAGAGCAAAGAAATTGACCTAAGACAGAAATGGACATTATATAATGATTAAATGGTCCATCCACCAAAAACATTGTAATCCTAAATGTGCATGTAGCAAACAATGGATCTGCAAAATATGTGAAGCAAAAACTGATGAGCTAAAAGGAGCAAAAGGCAAGTACACAGTTATATTTGGAGAATTTGGTACATCTCCCTGTCCACAACTGATAAAACACCTAGACAGAAAATCAGGAAGGATATAGAAGAACTTAACACCATCAAGCAACAGAATCTAATTGACATTTATAGGACACTTTACCCAACAACAGCAGAAAACACATTCTTTGCAAGTACTCATGAAACATATAACAAAATAAATCATATCTTGAGTCATAAAACAAATTGAAACAAATTTAAAAGAACTGAATTCATACAGAGTGTATTCTTTGACCACAGTATAATCAAACTAGAAATCAAAGCATAAAAATAGCAGGCAAATCTCAAAACACATGAGAACTAAAAAACACATTTTTAAATACTACATGGATCTAACCAAAAGTCTCAAGGGAAATAAAATTAAATACAGTAAATTGAATGAAGATGAAAATTCAACACATAATATTTTCAGGAAGCTGGCAAAATAGTACCATTAAAGAAATTTATAGCACTAAATGCACACTTTAGGAAAGAGAAAAAACATTTAAATCAACTCGAATTCCACTTCAAGATTGTGGAAAGAGCAGAGAAAAATAAACCAAGAGCAAGCAGAAGGAAGGAAATAATAAAGATAAGAGTAAAAATCAATGAAATTGAAAAGAGAACAGAGAAAACCAATGAAACAAAGAGCTAGTTCTTTGAAAAGATAAATGAAATTGACAAATCCTTGGCAAAATTACGTGTGAAAGAGAGAGAGCAGAAATTACTAATAATGGAGATGAAACAGGGAATCTAGAATCTACTAAAGACCCTGTGCACATCAAACAGATAATAAAGTAATACTAAGGGTGATTGTACAAACAAATTAGATCACTTAGATGAAAATGACCAATTTGTCCTACAGCACAAATTACCACAACGCACCCAATATGAAATAGATAATTTAAGTAGCAGTGTTACTATGAAAGAAATTGAAATTGTAGCTAGAAACTCTCACACAAGAAACTTCCAGACAGGACGCTCAGTAGGTTAAGCATCTGCTTTCAGCTCAGGTCATGATCTTACGGTCTTGGGATCGAGCCTGCATTGGGCTCCCTGCTCAGTGGGGAGTCTGCTTCTCCCTCTCCCTCTGCCAACCCCCCCCGCTTGTGCATACTCTTTCTCTCAAATAAACAAATAAAATCTTTAAAAAAGAAAAAAAAAAACTTCCAGACAACATAATTTTATATTCAAAATTCAACCAATGTAATCCATTATATTAATAGGATAAAAAACAAAAATCATATGATCCTATGAATCAGAACTTCATTAAGATGATAAAAAAAATGCTGCCATAAAAGAGCTTTCAGCTCACATTATACTGTATGGTGAAAGACTGAACACTTAACCTCTAAGATAAAAAAGAGGGGAAAGATGTCTATTCTCACCATTCTGATACAATATAGTACTTCAAGCTCTTGACAGTGCAATAAGATAAAGAAACAAAAGGTAAGCATATTAGAAAAGAAAAAAAATAAAACTATTTCCAGGTGATATCACTATGTAGAAAACCCCTGAAATTTATAAAAAATATCTGGAATTAATGTATGAGTTTCCAGTTTGCAGGATACAAAAGGTAAATATAAAAAAATAAATTATGTTTCTATATACTAGCCATGAGCATGTACAAACTAAACAATCAGTTTAAAAAAATACTTAGGTAAATACAACAAAACATGAGAAGGACTTGCATGCTGAAAATTACACAACAGTGATGAAAGAAATAAGAGAATAAAGGGAGAAACAGAGTGTTTATAAATTGAACATCTCAAAAGTAAAAAATTCCCCCTAAAGCGATATGCATGTTTATCTCAGTTCCTACCAAAATGCCAACAAGAATTTTCTAGACATGAGTAAGATTATTATAAAGTTCATATTTAAAGATAAAGAAGCTATAACAGCCAGAACAAGTTTGGAAAAGGAAATTGAAATGCGACAGAGTCTATGTATTTCAAGACTTATTTCAGAGTCACAATAATCAAGATTTGGTGGTTTTCATGTGCCTGGGGTGGCTTAGTTGGTTGAGTGTCCAACTCTAGGTTTTCCTCTCAGGTCATGATCTCAGGATTGTGAGATTGAGTCCCATGACTGGCCCCATGCTCAGTGGGGAGTCAGTTTGAGGTTCTCTCCCTCTCACTCTGCCCTTCTCCCCATTCTCTCTCTCTCTCAAATAAATAAATAAATATTTTAAAAAAAGATATGGCGGTTTTTGTAGAAGAACAGACACATACCAGTAGAAAAGCTTAGGAACCTAGAAATAAACCCACACATATATATCAATTGATTTTTGACATTGTAGCAAAAACAGTTCAATTGAAGAAGGATATTGTTTTCAACAAAGTGACTGGAACAATTAGATATTTACAAACAAACAAACAAAGTAACCTTAATCTAAGTTTCACCCTTCTCCAAAATTAACTCAAATTAGATCATGGATTTAAAATGTAAACTATGAATTAAGATTTTAGAAAAACAATAGGAAACAATTAATAAAAAAAAACCCATGATCTATCAAAGGAAATATTGATTACATAGATTTTATCAAAATTTTAAAAAGTATTTGTTCTGTGAAAGATTCTGTTAGGAGGATGAAAAGATAAGCTACAGACTGGGAGAGAATATTTGGTTAATCATGTACCCAGCAAAGGATCAAGATTTGAGACATACAATGAGCTCTCAAAATCTCAACAGCACAAAAACAAACAATCCAATTGGAAAATAGGAAAAAGACACAGGGGACATTTTACCAAAGGAAATATACAAATAGCAGATAAGTACATGAGAAGTTGTTCAATGTCATTAGCCATTAGGATAATGCAAATGAAAACTGCCACAAGATAACATTAACCACCCAGCCAAATGGTAAAATACAAAATAGTGACAATACAAAAGGCTAGTGAGGATGCAGCTAAACTAGATCACTCATACATTGCTCCCGGGAATGTAAGTGACATGGCCACTCAAGAGAACGGTTTGGAAGTTTCTAAAAAAACACAATTAAACATGTAACAACCATACAAACCAGCAATTGCCCACTTAGGCACTTATCCTAAATGAATGAAAACCTATGTTGTTAGAAAAACAAAATGTTTATAACAGCTAAATCTGGAAGCAGCCCAGGTATCCTTCCATGGTTAATAAACTGTGGTGTGCACATACCATGGGATGATACTCAGCAATAAAAAGAAACAAACTACTGATAGAAGCAACAACTCAATGAATCTCCAGAGAATTATGCTAAGCGAAAAAAATCCCCCAAATATATATACAGTATAATTTCATTTATATAACACTCATGAAATGACAAAATTATAGAAATAGAAAACAGGTTATGGTTGTCAGAGATCAAGGAGGAGGGAGGCTGCAGGGAAGTGCAGGTGGCTATAAAAAGCAACATGAGTTAAGTTGTGGGGATGAAATGATTCCTATCTTCAATGTATCAGAGTCAATATCCTGCATGTAATGTTGTATTAGAGTTTTGCAAGATGTTCCTGTTAGAGGAAGCAAGGTGAAGACTACATGGGCTCTCTATATTATTTCTTACAACAGAATGTGAATCTAAAATTATCTCAAAATTAAAAAAAAAGTTTAATAAAAGGAATCTGACAGATATATATTGAATTAATATATATTATATAAAAAGCTCCTATATAGATAAGAGAATGACTACCCATGGAAGAATGAACAAAAAATTAAAGCTTCACAAAAAAGCTTATCCCATTGACCACTAGATATAAAAAAAAGTTCAACCTCAGTTTTTGTCAGGAAATCTTAAAATAACATCACAATGCTAGCCTATTCACACTCTTCAGAAGAAAGAAGATTTAAAAAGCACACAATACCAAGTATTTCTTAGAATGTGGAGCAACCAGAGTTCTCATAATTTACTTTTAGGAATACAAATGAGGGCAAGACTATTTGTTGTCTTTAGTAGAACAGACTTTTTGTTTATACAGTATAAACCCACAATTCCATTCTAGGCATAAATCTAACAGGAATGTATCCATTTATTCACTAATGACACATATAAAAATGTTTATAATAGCATTATGTAATAGCTTCATACTAGCAACTATACAAATTACCATCAACAGTAAGAGTAATAAATTGTGGTATATTCCCACCAAAGAATACATACAAATTTGCAAATATAACCTCTACAGTTACATGGAAGTATTAGGATACATCGCATAAACAAAATGGTGAGGAGTAAAAGAAAACCAGAGCAAAAAGGGGGTCTTGGTATGGGATGAATTGTGACTGTATTTGGAAAAGAGTCTCAAAAGAGGCAATGAAGTTAAAATGAAGCCATCAGTGTGGGCCTTAATGTACTATGACTAGTGTCTGTATAAGGAGAGGGGATTAGGACACAGACACACACAGAGGGAAGACCATGTGAAGACACAGGGAGAAGACAACCATCTACAAACCAAGGAGGGCAGCTTCAGAAGAAAGCAACACTGCCTACACCTTGACCTTGGACTCTTAGCTTCTAGAATAGTGAGAAAATAAATACTCTTTTCTGAAACCACCCAGTGTGTGGTAGTTTATTATAGTAGCCCTAGCAAATTAATATAGATACATACTACATGTCCTCATTTTTAGAAACTGCTTGTACCTAGTTAAAATACCCCATATTGTTATTGGTCAGAATAGCGATCACCCTTGGAGAATAGTAATGAAGAGACTATGATGAGAGTCTCTGGCAAGCTGGTAATATTCTATTTCTTGAGCTCCAGATGTTTAACAGGTATGTTTTGTCAGTGAAAATTCATGAAGCTGTGTATTTACTTTTCAGGATATTTATTATATTAAAAAAAACTTTTTAAAGACTACAGTTGAAAAATATTGAGATAGGATATCAGTGTGACTTTAGAAGTAAGAGACACCATCCATAGCCTTTGAATTTGGGGAACACTGACCTTATAGCATCAGTGTGGGTGAAGGTATAGCTTCCTATTCTCTCCCATGAGAAAGAGCAGCAAAAGCTTGTGTGGTGATGATGTTAATCTTTTTTTAATTGGGTGATATCACTGTGTATATGCAAAGAAGAATGTGTGTGTGGTCAGTGAAGGGGTAGAAGATACATGTGCTTGGGCAGCCATGATGAAATGCATCTGGCGAGCTGACGAGCTTGTCTGATTCTCCCTTCTCCTGTGAAAAGTCCCTGAATACACTGGCTGGTCATGGTCCCACAGGTGACAATTCCCCCTGTTCACTCTGTGTAGAACTGATTAGTCCAGGACTCATATGAGATAAGCATACTTTATCTTCTTCCTCTTCTTCTTCTCCTCCTCCTTCTTAATCCCAGGAACTTGACATACCGTCCTAAGGGCATAAATGGTAAGTCATTGGTGCTGAGCAATGTAACAGCACTGTAGTGACAGAGCCAAATGAGCTCCTGTTGCTGAGGTTCCTGGAACTGTCCTGCTTCCTTCCTTTCCAAGGCTTGACTATTTAAGTCTGTCTAGGAGTACATAAACAAGTAATCTTCCAATCAATCGAGCCAGAATCTATTTCTGTTTTAACACAAAGAACTGTAAATAGTATATACATGTTGCAAAGTAGTTTTGAAACTAAAATAAATGTGTATAAATAAATTCATGAGGTTCTGAGCACATAGTAGGTGTTGTGTATGGTGTACCTACTTGTATGATCAAACTTGGCTCTTCCCATAATTTGCCATACTATCAACAATAAGCCATAGAGAGCACAGAGGACTTTGAGTGCAGTGAAACTCTTCTGTATACTACTATAATCATGAATACATGTCATTATACATTTGTCAAAAACCACAGGATGCATACCACCAAGAGGGAACTCCAATGTATGATGTATGGATGATAATTATGTGTCAATGCAGGGTCAATTGTTACAAATATGCCACTCCAGGGAAAAATGTTGATAGTTCAAGAGGCTGTATGTGAGTGAGGGCAAGGGTTATATGAGAACTCCCTAGTTCTGTTGTACTTTTTTTTGCTATGATCCTAAAATTACTTTAAAATAAAGTCTTTTTACAAGGGAAAAATAATATAATAGAAAAAAAAACATTAAACTCCCCATTTGTTTTTCTACTAATTATAATCAGGTGGTATTGATTCTACCCCTGTCTTCTTCACAGACTTTATATGAGTAATATATGAAATTTAATATATAAATGGAAGGGAAAAATGTAATACACTTAAAAATTTATAATATGAAGAGACATGTTATTGAATTTTTGGGTACTTGATATAGCTTTTCTTACATTTTTTCATATACAAAAATATTTCCATGTTTCTAACATATTATATATTACATATTATAAATATATTGCATTGTAATAAAACCAATATAAACAAATATTGTATTCATTGAATTATAATTAGCATAAATAATTTTATTAAAAAATAAAATTCTATTCAAATTGTCTAATTGTGTATTTAATTCTAGAAAAAGTATGTACATTAATTTATAACAGAAAATATTATGGGCTAATTCTATAACTAATATTAATAAAATAATATTTAAAAATATTTATTGCCCACATTATGCTGAGGTCTGTGGTAAAGCAAACAATACAATAAAAAATAATACATATTCCTTTAACTACCCAAGTGATAAATTCTATAACTGAAATATATGCGAAAATACTCACTAGGTGAGCCCTGAGAAGGGGTAAATACATGTGCCTGGGAGAAGAAAAATGCTTCACAGCAAAGATGGCATTTAAATTAACTCCTGATGAATTCATAGTATCTCATTGGGGAAGAAGCTGACTAAAGACTTTTCAGGCAGATAGAGCATCACTGGAAAAATCACAAAGATATGTAGGAGCGTGCTTTTGGGGAAGTGGATAATTAAATGTACCCGGAATGCTATTGCTCTGCCAATGACAGCAGAAATAGAACAAGGAAGGGTGTGCAGAAAAGTGATCAGAAGGGACCTAAGTGGCCCATATTGATGTACTTGGACAATGTCAATAAGGAGCCATTGTTTATTTATTTATTTATTTGAGAGAGAGAGAATGAGAGATAGCACGAGAGGGAAGAGGGTCAGAGGGAGAAGCAGACTCCCTGCTGAGCAGGGAGCCCGATGTGGGACTCGATCCCGAGACTCCAGGATCATGACCTGAGCCGAAGGCAGTCGCCCAACCAACTGAGCCATTGTTTATTTTTAAGATTAGAAGTGACGTGAGGCGAACGTGATAACTGCTACACCATGGAAACGCTAGAAGTGACGTGATCCTATATGGTTTTAAGGTTCAGCACTGTGGCAATAATAATGGTGTCACAATTTCGGAGACAAAAAGACAGGGGCCTGAATTAATCCTGCAAACAAATGAAGAAATGGGATTTAGGAAATTCTAGGACAATAAAATGAATTCAAACTTTTGATCATTTGTTTGGTGAGGGAAGAAATCACTAATGACTTTGATTTTAGCTGGATATGTGTTAATAATATTATGTGAATATTAAAAGAAAATTGAAGAGAAGATGTTACCAAAATGATAAGTATTCAGGGACACATAGAGGTGTCTGTGAAGCGTGCCTCAAGAAACGGCCAGTAGTGGGCGCCTGGGTGGCTCAGTTGGTTAAGCAACTGCCTTCCGCTCAGGTCATGATTCTGGAGTCCTGGGATCGAGTCCCGCGTCCGGCTCCCCGCTGTCAGCGGGGAGTCTGCTTCTCCCTCTGACCCTCCCCCCTCATGCTCTCTCTCTCCATCTCATTCTCGCTCTCAAATAAAGAAATAAAATCTAAAAAAAAAAAAAAAAAAGAAAAGAAACGGCCCGTAGGTAGGACTGGATACATAATTTATAAGGTCCAGTAAAAAATGAAAATGCAGAACCCCTGTTTAAGAATTACTAAGTTTCGAGACATTGACAGCAGATCATTAAACCAGGCATAGGATTGTTCTGTACTGAACTGAAGAAACAGGAGAGCTTAGTGATCATACAGAAGGAGGATGGGTCCTAGAAAGGTGGCATTTTTTTTTAAATTTTTTATTGTTATGTTAATCACCATATATTACATCATTTGTTTTGGTGTAGTGTTCCATGATTCATTGTTTGTTCATAACACCCAGTGCTCCATGCAGAATGTGCCCTCTTTAATACCCATCACCAGGCTAACCCATCCCCCTACCCCCCTCCCCTCTAGAACCCTCAGTTTGTTTTTCAGAGTCCATCATCTCTCCTGGTTCATCTCCCCCTCTGACTTACTCCCCTTCATTCTTCCTCTCCTGCTATCTTCTTCTTTTTCTTTTTTCTTAAAATATGTTGCGTTATTTGTTTCAGAAGTACAGATCTGTGATTCAACAGTCTTGCACAATTCACAGCGCTCACTGTAGCACATACCCTCCCCAATGTCTATCACCCAGCCACCCCATCCCTCCCACCACCGACCACTCCAGCAACCCTCAGTTTGTTCCTGAGATTAAGAATTCCTCATATCAGTGAGGTCATATGATACATGTCTTTCTCTGATTGACTTATTTCACTAAGCATAACACCCTCCAGTTCCATCCACGTCGTTGCAAATGGCAAGATCTCATTCCTTTTGATGGCTGCATAATATTCCATTTGGTATATATACCACATCTTCTTTATCCATTCATCTGTCGATGGACATCTTGGCTCTTCCCACAGTTTGGCTATTGTGGACATTGCTGCTATAAACATTGGGGTGCACGTACCCCTTCGGGTCCCTACATTTGTATCTTTGGGGTAAATACCCAGTAGTGCAATTGCTGGATCAAATGGTAGCTCTAATTTCAACTGTTTGAGGAACCTCCATACTGTTTTCCAGAGGGGTTGCACCAGCTTCCATTCCCACCAACAGTGTAGGAGGGTTCCCCTTTCTCCACATCCCTGCCAACATCTGTCGTTCCCTGACTTGTTAATTTTAGCCATTCTGACTGGTGTGAGGTGGTATCTCAGTGAGGTTTTGATTTGGATTTCCCTGATGCCGAGCGATGTTGAGCACTTTTTCATGTGCCTGTTGGCCATTTGGATGTCTTCTTTGGAAAAATGTCTGTTCATGTTTTCTGCCCATTTCTTGATTGGATTATTTGTTCTTTGGGTGTTGAGTTTGATAAGTTCTTTATAGATTTTGGATACTAGCCAAAAGGTGGCATTTTTGAGGAAATTAAAAACAGTAAAGGAGACACATAAGCAACAGTCAGGATATGAGAGGGGAATTTGAAAAAGAAAAAAAAAAGCTATCAGAATGTGGAAATCAGGAAAAGAGAAAGCAGCCTATATTGCAAAATATTAGAGGGAAATGGACTAAAATGGAAATTCAGAAGTTAGCTTGAATTGATCATTAGAAGCTATTGGTGATCTTAGGGGTGCCGGGGTGGCTCAGTCGGTTAAGTGTCTGCCTTTGGCCCAGGTCATGATCCCAGGGTCATGACCCTGTCAGTGCGGAGTCTGCTTCTCCCTCTCCCTCTGCCCCTGCTCATGCTCTCTTTGTCTCAAATATATAAATAAAATCTAAAGAAAAAAGAAGCTATTGGTGATCTTAGATCAAAATCAGTAGACACTCGAAGAAATGCCCAAGAGTCACAAGATCAATGTAGTATGACAAAGGGGAGCAATGCCTTCACGACTTTGATTCTGTAAATGTGTCAGTGTAATGTTTTTTTAAAAAGAAAAATATCAAATTCTGGATTCCAATAAACGTCAGGATGCTTCTTTCTAAGACATAGCAGACATGTTCCTTTAAATGAGAATGTTAATTTGTACCTGGAAAGGTGATGATAGGATGTTAAGTCATTTCAAAATCTTTACCCACACTCCCTTTTTCAGTGGAAGGAAGACATGTGAAGACTTACAGTCTTATACTGGATTAAAAAACTAGAATTCAAAGCTGAAGTTTCATGTTATTTGCAGTTGTAATATACATTTTACTTTAAAAAGGCACTTTGTCACATAAAATTTTATGAGTGCTTTACTGTCACCAGGAAGACTGGACGTGTCTTATTATTTTAATTTTATAGAAGAGGGGGTTGAACTGCAGAGTCAAATGCCAAAGGGCATGTGAACAAAGATCAAGAACCCAAGCGCTCTCTTTTGGTCAAATGTTCGATCCTCTATGGAATGCTCCCTCAGGCCCTTATTTTAACATTCTTGCTAGTCATCTTCTTCAGCAGAATAATCTTTCTTCCCGTAATTTACTGCTTAGAGAAAATGTATAGAGTATGACGGCAAAAATAAAGAGAAATGGGACTTGATAATTTTCCAACTTAACAGCCGATGTCTTGATTTTAAGGACATAACTAAACTAAGGATTTTAATCTAGTCACATGTTTTGTTTTTCTTTCACCACCTGGAGTATATGAAAGCAGAGCCTGAGCCCAGTTTCTGATTATTGCTATATAACAAGAAACCGACATTTTTGAGGGAGGTGTGTGAGACTTTCATAATTTGCCAAATTGCAGACAGTCATCAGTTGAGATGCAGACACTTAGTGGTCTCAAGGAGGCTTCGTTATTAGTTATTTGTAACTCAGCCTAGCAATACGCATGACGAGAATTCATGCTAGATGCATAACTGATGCAAATCCTGGGACTGTTCTGATCAGCTTGCCCTTAATATCTAGAAGAAGGAGGCTCAAACTTCCACTCTATTATATGTGGTCTATAATTCTTTTCTCTCCAAGATTTTTCATATTTCCAGGATATTTGTTTTCTAATGATTGCTAATATCTTAAAACATACTATTTTCATTTAGTTACTGAATTTTTAAATTGTTCTACCATTCTGCATGGGCAGTTCCTCTTTTCCCCTATGTTAGTGGAGCTATGCATCCTTTACTATTCAACACAAAAGTCACAGTTGGCTTTTATGCATAATAGACTTCAGGAAAAGCTTTGAAGAATGGAGGGATTTAGGGGCACCTGGGTGGCTCAGTCAGTTAAACGTCTGCCTTCAGCTCAGGTCATGATCCCAGGGTCCTGGGATGGAGCCCCACCATCAGGCTTCCTGCTCAGCGAGGAGTCTGCTTGTCCCTCTCCCTCTGCCTGCCGCTCCCCCCAGCTTGTGCTCTCTCTCTCAAATAAATAAATAAAAAATCTTAAAAGAAATGGAGGGATTTATGTTCCCCTAACACAAAGGCTACCACATGGATTATAAGATACCAGTATTTTAAGAGCTCTTGTCAATTTTGCCATTCTTTTCTAGCTTTATTGAAATATAATAGATAAAGAAATTGAAATATTTTTAAAGTATACAATGTGATGATTTGATATATGTGTGTATTTGTAAAGGATTCTCACCAAGTTAATTAATACATTCAGCCCTCACATAGTTAACTTTGTGTGTGTGTGAGAACACTTAAGATCTATTATCTTACTAAATTTCAGTTATACAATGTACAATTATCAACTATACTCACCATGCTGTACATTAGATCCTCAGAACTTACTTATTTTATAATTGGAAGTTTGTACCCTTTTACCAACCTCTATTTTCCCTACAACCTAGTCCACAGCAATCACTTTTCCGCTCTCTGTTTCTATGAGTTCAACATTTCTTCTATGATTCTATCTATAAGTAACACAGTATTTGTCTTTGTAATAATGCTTATTCAGTTCCTTTGCCCATTTTATTAGTCAGGTTTTATATATAATATGAATATATATATTGCTATCATGAAAACCTTTATCTAGACTAGGAAAAAGTGAAGACTCAAATAAATAAAAGCAGAAAAGTAAAAGGAACCACCTGGGTGGTTCAGTCCATCGGGCATCTGCCTTTGGCTCAGGTCATGATTCCAGGTTGTGGGATAGAGCCCCACATCGAGCTCCTTGCTCAGCAAGGAGTCTGCTTTTCCCTCTTCCTCTGCCTACTGCTCTGCCTGTTTGTACTCTCTCTCTGTGTCAAGTAAATAAATAAAATCTTTAAGAGAAAAAAAAGAAAAAAGAGACGCTAGAACCAATAACACAGAAATACTAAGGATCATAAGAAACTGAACAATTACTCACCAACAAATCAGATAACCTAGACGAAATGGATAAATTCCTAGAAGTCATAGAAACTATCAAGACGAAATCATGAAGGAACAGAAAACCTGAATAGACCAATTATGAACCAGCATGGCAGATGGTTTAACTGGTGAAGTGAGAGAGAGAGAGAGAGAGAGAGAGAGAGAGAATGCATGCAAATGTGTGTGAGAGCTGGAGAGGGGAAGAGGGAGAAAGATAATCTTAAGCAGGCTCCAGGCTCAACACAGAGCCGGATGCAGGGCTCCATCTCATGACTCAGGGCTTGATCTCATGACTCTGAGATCACCACTTGAGCCAAAATCAAGAGTCAGATGCTTAACCAACTGCGCCACCCAGGTGCCCCAAATTCTACTAAACTTTTAAAGAAGAATTAATACCAATTCTTCTCAAACTCATTTTATAAGGCCAGTATTAGTCTGATACTGAAACCAGATAAGAACAGTATGAGAAGAGAAATTTACAAGCCAGTGTCCCTGATGAATAGAAATATCCCTGATGCGAAAATCCTGAGTAGAATATTAGCAAACCAAATTCAACAACACATTAAAAGGTCACACAACATGATCAAATGGGATTTATTCCCGGGATGCAAAGATAGTTAAACATATGCAAATGAGTAAATATATGTCACAGTAACAAAATCTAACATCCTTTCATGGTTAAAAAAAATACCCTCTCAATAAACTGGATACAGAGAGAATGTACCTTGGGATAATAAAGGCCACATATAATAAGCCCACAGCTAACATCATACTCAAATGTGAAAAACTAAATTTATTTTTTTCTCTAAGATCAGGAACAAGACAGGAATCATACTCTTACCACTTTTATTCAACATAATACTGGAAGACCTAGCCAGAGCAATGTGGTAAGAAAAAAGAAGCATCCAAATCAGAAAGGAAGAAGTAAAACTGACACTATTTGCAATTTCATGATATTATGTATAGAAAAACCTTAACAACTCCACCAAAAAACTGTTGGAACTAATAGATGAATTCTGAAAGTTTGCAGGATATAAAAATAATATGCAGAATTTTGTTGCATTTCTATTCACCAATAACAAACTCTCAGAAAGAGAGATTAAGAAAATAATCCCATTTTATAATTGCATCAAAAAGAATATCCAGGAATAAATTTAACCAGAGGTGAAAGACCTGTACACTGAAAGCTATAAGACAGTGATGAAAGAAATTGAGGAAGACAAAAATAAATGAAAATATATCACATACTTATGGATTGGAAGAATGAATTGGAAAAAGGAATTGTTAAAATGTCCATACTAGTCAAAGCAATCTACAGATTCAATGCAATCCTTAATGAAATTCCAATGGCATTTTGCATAGAAATAGAAAAACAACCCTGAAATTTGTATGGAATCACAAAAGTTCCTGAATACCCAAAATGATCTTGAGAAAGAACAAAGCTGGAGACATCACATTTCCTCATTTCAAACTATACTACAAAGGTATAGTAATCAAAACAGTATGATATTGGCAGAAAAACAAACACATCGATCAATGGAATAGAATAGAATAGGCTTATGTATGTATGGAACCAAGCATATACAATGAGGAAAGAATAGTCTCTTCTGACAAGTGGTTCTGGGAAAACTGGAGAGTCACATGTAAAAGAATGAAACTGGACCTCTGTCTTACACCACACACTAACCCAACTCTAAGTGGGCTAAAGACTTGAGCAAAAGACTGGAAGTCATAAAACTCCTAGAAGGCAACATAGGGGGTAAATTCCCTGATGTCAGTTTTGGCAATGATTTTTTGGACACAAAAGAGCAAAAATTAACAAGGGGCTATTTAAAGATTTATTTATTTATTTGGGGGGAGGCAGGGGCAGAGGGAGAGAGAATCTCAAGCAGACTATGCATTGAGCACAGAGCCCGACACAGGGCTCGATCCCACAACCCTGAGATCACCATCCTGAGATCATGACCTGAGCCAAAACCAAAAGTCAGATACTTAACCAACTGTGCCACCCATGCACCCCACTATTTAAACAAAAAGATTTTTAGTTGACTTTTCATTCTGTTGATGATTTCTTTTGATGTACAAAGCAGCATAGAGGATAAACTTCTTGATATCAGTTTTGGCAATGATTTTTTGGATTCGACACAAAAGCATTAGGCAAAAAAAGCAAAAATTAACAAGGGGCTATTTATTTATTTATTTATTTATGTGAGGGGCAGCAGGGGCAGAGAGAGAGCGAATCAAAGGAAATCATCAACAGAATGAAAAGTCAACCTATGGAATAGAGAAAATATTTGCAAATCATATATTTGATAAGGGGTTAATACCTAAAATATATAAAGAACTCACAAAACTCAATAGAAAAAAATACTCATTAAAAATGGATAGAAGATCAAAATAGAAATTTTTGCAAAGACATATAAATGGCTAACAGATACATGAGGAGGTGCTCAACATCACAAATCATCAGGAAATTCAAATCAAAAACCACAATAAGATACTACCTCACACCTGCTGGAATGGCCATTATCATAAAGACAGGAAATAATCTGTTTTGGCGAGGATGTGGAGAAAGGGGAACACTTGTGCACTGTTGTTGGTAGGGAAATGAATTGGTGTAGCCACTCTGGGACACAATATGTAGGTTCCTCAAAAAATTACAAATAGGGGGCTCCTAGGGGGCTCCTGGGTGGCTCGGTCCTTAAGCGTCTGCCTTCGGCTCAGGTCATGATCCCATGGGATCAAGCCCTGCATGGTGCTCCCTGCTCAGCGTGAAGCCTGCTTCTCCCTCTCCCACTCCCCCTGCTTATGTTCCCTCTCTTGCTGTCTCTCTCTGTCAAATAAATAAATAAAATCTTTTTTAAAAAATTACCAATAGAACTACCATATGATCCAACAATTCCATTTCTGGGTATTTATCGGAAGAAAATAAAAATGCTAATTCAAAAAAATATGCACTTCCATGTTCATTGCAACATTATTTACACTAAGTGTCCTTTGATCGATAAATGCATAAAGAAAATGTGACACATACACACATGCACACACACATGCATACACACACAGTGGAATATTTTATGGTAATCAGCCATAAGAAAGAAAAAATTCCCGCCATTTACAACAATATGGATGGAGCTTGAGGACATTATGCTCAGTGAAATAAGTCAGACAGAGAAAGATAATTACTATATGATATCACTTATTTTTAAATTTTTCAAAAAAATTGAACTCATACATGTAGAGAACAGATTGATGATTCCCAGAAATGGAGGGTAGGGTGTACCAAAATAAGTCCTAGGGATGTAATTTACAGCATGGTGACTGTAATTAACAATACTGTATTCCATATTTGAAATTTGCTAAGAGAGTAGATCTTAGATGTTTTCATCACAAGAAAAAGAAATTTGTAGCTATGTGTGGTGATAGAGATTTATTGTGATGATCATCTTACAATACATACATATATCAAATTATTATGCTTTGCACCTAAAGTTAATACAGTGTTATATGTCAACTATATTTCAATTAAAAAAATAAAAATAAATTATAAAGAATCATTTCCTAAGAAATATGTACCATCTATTGAGTATTTACTGTTAATATATGCCAGATACTGTGCTAAATGCCATTTATGTCTTATTTTTTTAATCCTTAACTTTTATTTCTTTTTTTTAAGATTTTATTTATTCACTTGAAAGAGAGTGAGCATGAGCAGGGGGCAGGGGGAGAGGCAGAGGAAGAAGCAGACACCCCGCTGAACAGGGGGATACGGGGCTTGATCCCAGGATCCCGAGATCATGACCTGAGCTGAAGGTAGATGCTTAATCGACTGAGCCACCCAGGAGCCCCTTAGCTTACTTTTAATAAAAGAAAATTTCATCTGTACTTTCAAATTTCCTCAACTCCCCTCCCTACAACACTACAGAGTTCCATAGCTTTATTTCTCCCTATAATAGGTTTATTAAGACTTAGATGAGTTCTCTGACTTAGTTTCATTAGTCTATCTCCTGCATCAGAGACCTTCCTTCTGAATGATGGTGTATCCTAAGATTTTGTTCTTAACTTCCCTCTTTTTATTTGGTGCATGTGTCCAACAGATCTCTTATCTTCTTCACCATCCCTTATTTTATGAAAACCTATTTTGCCTTTCCTATTTTGTTAATATCTAATAGATTTTATATAACATTTTACACTAACAGAGAATTCCACTTTTAATATTAAATATATACTTTATGTGCAATTCTCCAATAAGAAGCTTACCTTAAGTCAGATAATCTTCATCATCAAATCCCACATTAATGCACAACTTCATATTTTTTAGTATAATATTCTTTTGCTTTTTAAAACTTGTTTCCAGTTTCTTTTATCCTTTTATACTGATTTTTTCACTTTTCTGGACTATACTTATTAGTAATTAATCCATAAAGTATATATAAATAATAGTGTTTCTAAGTTCTTGCCCTACCAAAATGCTGTTAGTTTATTCTTCCATACAAATCCAATTTTGCATTGGCACAGAATCCTAGATTCAAGGCATTTTCCCACATAAATTCATAGACAATGTTTTATTATTTTTGACATGAAATATCTCAATATATTTTAAAATTTCACCTAAATATGCATCTTCTAGTTTGTATTCATTATGTTTTATACTCAATGGACTCAGCATGGATCAGCATGAAGTCTTTTTATTTTTATTTCTTTTTAAATGAAGGGCAATACTATTCCACTGATCTTAGTTTTTCATCTTCTAGTCTGTGACAGAGCTGGTCAAATTCATTCCCTAGGCTTCCTTCCAGTGGATTGTCACTGCTAGTGTAAGTTCTTTCCAGTGGAATGTGAATGCAAAGATGTGTAACCATCCTATAATTGAAGGAATAGCAGCCATACAGAGGACCCACATGCATTCTTTGGTGGTGTTCTTTCCTTCCCTGGGCTTCTGGTGATGCCAAGGGTGATCCTGCCAGTCTGGATCTCTGAATGAACATATGAAGAACCCTCCATTACTACCAAAAAGAATACCACATGCCTTGGAAGATTTGAGCAAGAAATAACCATCTGCTTGATTAAACCGCCAAAATGCTGAACTATATTGTTCTCATCTTCTAGCCTGTCCTAAAAATATACAATTCTTATACTGCATATGCTGAATAAATGATAGATTTCCTTGTATGCAACTTTTTTTTATTATGTTATGTTAATCACCATACATTACATCATTAGTTTTTTATGTAGTGTTCCATGATACATTGTTTGCGTATAACACCCAGTACTCTAGGCAGTATGTGCCCTCTTTAATACCCATCACCAGGCTAACCCATCCAACTATCCCCTCCCCTCTAGAACCCTCAGTTTGTTTCTCAGAGTCCATAGTCTCTCATGGTTTGTCTCTGATTCCCCCCCTTCATTTTTACCTTCCTACTATCTTCTTTTTTCAACATATAATGTATTATTTGTTTCAGAGATACAGGTCTGTGATTCAACAGTCTTACACAATTCACAGCACTCACCATAGCACATACCCTCCCCAATGTCTGTCACCAGCCACCTCATCCCTCCCACCCCCACCACTCCAGCAACCCTCAGTTTGTTTCCTGAGATTAAGAACTCCTCATATCAGTGAGATCATATGATACATGTCTTTCTCTGATTGACTTATTTTGCTTAGCATAATACCCTCTAGTTCCATCCATGTCCTTGCAAATGGCAAGATTTTGTTTGTTATTTTTGATGGCTGCATAATATTCCATTGTATATATATACCAGTTCTTCTTTAACCATTTATCTGTTGATGGACATCTGGACTCTTTCCATAGTTTGGCCATTGTGGACATTGCTGCTATAAACATCGGGGTGCACATAACCCTTCGGATCCTTATATTTGTATCTTTGGGGTAAATACCCAGTAGTGTAATTGCTGGGTCGTACGGTAGCTCTATTTTCAACTTTTTGAGGAACCTCCATACTGTTTTCCAGAGTGGCTGCACCAGCTTGCATTCCCATAAAGAGCGTAGGAGGGTTCCCCTTTCCCTGCATCCTCGCCAACATCTGTCGTTTCCTGACTTGTTAATTTTACCATTTTAACTGGTGTGAGGTGGTATCTCATTGAGGTTTTGATTTGGATTTCCATGATGCTGGGAGATGTTGAGCACTTTTTCATGTGTCTGTTGGCCATTTGGATGTCTTCTATGGAAAAATATCTGTTCATGTCTTCTGCCCATTTCTTGATTGGATCATTTGTTCTTTGGGTGTTGAGTTTAATAAGTTCTTTATAGTTTTTGGATACTAGCCCTTTATCTGATATGTCATTTGCAAATATCTTCTCCCATTCTGTTGGTTGTCTTTTGGTTTTGTGGACTGTTTCTTTTGCTGTGCAAAAATTTTTATCTTGATGAAGTCCCAATAGTTCATTTTTCCCTTGCTTCCTTTGCCTTTGGCGATGTTTCTAGGAAGAAGTTGCTGTGGCTGAGGTCGAAGAGGTTGCTGTCTGTGTTCTCCTTTAGGATTTTAATGGATTCCTGTCTCACATTTAGGTCTCTCAACTATTTGGAGTCTATTTTTGTGTGTGGTGTAAGGAAATGGTCCAGTTTCATTCTTCTGCATGGGGCTGTCCAATTTTCCCAACACCACTTGTTGAAGAGACAGTCTTTTTTCCATTGGACATTCTTTCCTGCTTTGTCAAAGATTAGTTGACCATAGAGTTGAGGGTCCATTTCTGGGCTCTCTATTCTGTTCCATGATCTCTGTGTCTGTTTTTGTGCCAGAACCATACTGTCTTGATGATGACAGCTTTGTAATAGAGCTTAAAGTCCAGAATTGTGATGCCACCAGCTTTGCTTTTCTTCTTCAACATTCCTCTGGCTATTTGGGGTCTTTTCTGGTTCCATACAAATTTTAGGATTATTTGTTCCATTTCTTTGAAAAAAGTGGATGTTATTTTGATGGGGATTGCATTGAATGTGTAGATTGCTCTAGGTAGCATTGACATCTTCACAATATTTGTTCTTCCAATCCATGAGCGTGGAACGTTTTTCCATTTCTTTGTGTCATCTTCAATTTCTTTCATGAGTATTTTAGAGTTTGCTGAGTACAGATTCTTTGCCTCTTAGGTTAGATTTATTCCTAGGTATCTTATGGTTTTGGGTGCAATTGTAAATGGGATCAACTCCTTAATTTATCTTGCTTCTGTCTTGTTTTTGGTGTGTAAAGGAATGCCACTGATTTAGGGTATATTTTGGTCTGTTAGAAGAAACTGTATCCCAAAATTTTAAAGAGAGAACAACTTATATATATGTACCAAAAATAAGGTTAACTACTATGAAGGGATAGCATATGACTCTAAAAATGAAAAATGAAAAATATTTTTAAAAAAGGGATTAATAAGATGTTGGTTGAAAGAGGGAAAATGAAAAAGTAAAAAAAAAGGAAAAAGAAAGTTAAAAAAATTAACTTTGAAAGACTAAAGAATCATGGGAAATAAGCTATGAATTCTATGTGCAGTATTCCCCTAGCACTGGAGTTCTGCTGTTCTCATTGATCGGTAAACTTGGTCTTGGCTGGCTGTTCTTGCTGATATTCTGGGGGAGGGGCCTGTTGCTGTTCTCAAATGTCTTTGCTGGTGGCGGAATTGCCCCGTCCTTCCGGTCCGGGCTAAGTAATCTGCTCAGGTTTACTCTCGGGAGCTTTTGTTCCCTGCAACCTTTCCGTACAGCTTTGGAGGACGAGAGTGAAAGTGGTGTCCTCCCAATCTCCACCCCAAAGAAACTGAGAACTCAGGCCCCAGCCCTCAGCGAGACCCCAGAGAAAAGCAGTCAATCACTCCCGTCTCCCTGGTCTCTGGCCGCACTCTGTGCTCACCCGGCCTGTGACCAAGCGTTCCTATCTCTGGCGAACGACCCCGTGTGGAGTCTCCAAACCCAGCAGATCCCTGGGGTGCGCTTCCACACTGCTCCTCCTAGCGGAGGAGGTGGAGTCTCCCTGGATCTGCTGCTTGTTGGGTCCTGCTGGAGGAGCAGTGGACTGACTGCCTCGAATCGTGGTTTATGGCAACCCCGAGCTGAGAGCCCGCTCTTCAGCTCCATCTCTGCAGGTGGCTTCCCTGCTCCGATACGGGAGCTCGGCTGCACTCAGGCACCCCTGGTCTTTGTGTGACCCCAAGGGTCCTGAGACCACACTGTCCCAGCGAGGGTTCTACCCCCTGCTTAGCCACTGGAGTGATGTCCCTCAGCAGAGCCAAATTCTAAAAGTTCTGATTTTGTGCTCCGTGGCTCTATCACTTGCCAGTAGTGGCAGATGGAGACCCCTCCCCCATTGTCTATTTTCCTGAATATCACCTCGGATTCACTTCTCCGCACGTCCTACCTTCCAGAAAGTGGTCACTTTTCTGTTCAGAGAGTTGCCCCTATTCTTTTCTTCGATCTCCTATTGAGTTCATAGGTGTTCAGAATGGTTTGATTGCTATCTAGCTGAATTCCTGGGATCAGATGAAATTTAAGTCTCCTACTCCTCCGCCATCTTGCTCCTCCCCCTGTATTCTACTTTTTAATTGCCTTGCATATTTTTCATATTTTACTTTTATATTTTTTGCATGCCACTCCTGTGGTAAGCTCTTGAGTTAATGTCTTTGCTTACTATTTTTCAGTTCTGTCCATTCTTTTCTTTTTCTTCAATGGTAATAATTTTCATTTGTAAGAGTTTTAATTGATTTTTTTTCAAAATAATCTGTCCTTATTTCTGGGATAAAATACCATATAACTTAAAAAATATATTGATTATATATTGTAAAAAGTTTTCTATTGCTTAATAAGAATTATTTACCCCTTTGTATTTTTTGGCAGGGGGGTAACTTGGCTCATGTTTTTATTGTTTTTCTTTTTTTAAGATTTATTTATTTTAGAGAGAAAGTGTATGTGAGTGGGGGGTAACGGGCAGAGGGAGAGAGAATCCTCAAGCAGACCCCCTGCTGAGCCCAATGTGGGACTCCATCCCAGGACCATGAGATCACAACCTGAGCCAAAACCAAGAATTTGCCGCTGAACCAACTGAGTCACCCAGGTGACCCTGTTGTTTTTCTTAATTGCTCTTTTGTTAATACTTGATGATTTCTGTTTGTATGTTCATCTTTTTTTTTAAGATTTTATTTATTTGACAGAGAAAGAGAGAGAGCACAAGGAGGGGGAGTGGCAGGCAGAGGGAGAGGGAGAAGCAGGCTCCCTGCTCAGGAGACTGACATGGGCCTCGATCCCAGGACCCTAAGATCACGACCTGAGCAGAAGGCAGTCGCTTAACTGGCTGAGCCACCCAGGCGCCCCTGTATGTTCATCTTTCTATTAGAAACTCTTTTTTAGCCTGTCTGTGCATCCATTTTCTTTCTTTTTTTTTTAAATTTTATTTATTTAGTTGACAGAGAGACACAGTGAGAGAGGGAACACAAGCAGGGGGAGTGGGAGAGGGAGAAGCAGGCTTCCTGCAGAGCAGGGAGCCCGATGCAGGGCTCAATCCCAGGACCCTGAGATCATGACCTCAGCCAAAGGCAGACGCTTAACGAATGAGCCACCCAGACGCCCCTGTGCATGCATTTTCAAAAGTTACTTCTATGGACTCCATAGATGGAATTTATGTGCAGCCAATAGGTTTGGGCATTTTTCATCATGCTGGTTTTCCCCCCTCATTTCCTGGAAGACCTACCTGCTACTCTGTCCCCAAAACCTACATTCACTCTTCCAGCCCAAGGGTAAACACCTCTAATGTTCACTGCTAGCGTAGAGGCCAAGATATAATGTAGGAACCATCCCAGTGTATGAAAAATAATGTCCATCAACACTGAATACCCGAATAATTGCCCCAGAGCCCCTTCTGCCATGCTATCTTCTATCTCTGAGTTTGAGGCATCTGTTGACCGAATCACAGCTTTTCTAGCAGGCCTCCTCTGCCTATCCCACATCTTCAGTGATTTCTGATATTCCTATTTTTTTTTAATCTGCAGATGGTTTGCATTCTTGTTTCCCACAGATTTTGTGACATTCTGTTTTCACATCATATTTTCTGAAATTCCTGAAAATTTTGGTGAGGGTTTTAGATGGATATCTATTTTTTGCTCAATTTTCCTTTTCTTTATCCAGTTCCCTTTTGGGAAATTTTCTGTATCAAAGTCAGGCAGTGATAATTCCAAATTATCCCATCTTTTTCTATTCAGTTGGTGATAGAATTGACTGCTTAGAAATAGGAGGAACAAACACAAATCCACCAATGGCTGTGTAGGAAGGACCAATCTTATACAGCAGTGTGTCTTCTATGAACTAGGACATTAAAAGTCATCCAAAAGAAATTGCCATGTTTAAGAAGATGCAGTCTGCCTATTATTTGACCAGCTGCACCCAGAGCACTGATCACTGTGTATGTCTTTATTCCAGTAGACAGATGGTATGGACCCCTAACTATGGCAGGTAAGAATGTTTGCAGATTTTAAGGGTATTTGATTAATACACTGAACATGTGAGCATGTTATATTTCAACAACAGTGAGATTTTTGTTACAGTAATAATAACAAATATATTCTAGCCCTTAGGTTTCCAATTCTTCGCTAAGTATTTTATGTATTTTGCTTCATTGAACTGTCACTACATGTCTATTAGGTAATTATTGCTTTTCATAAAAGATGATACTGAGACACCACAAGAATAAGTAACTCATCCAGGTCACAAAAATCAGTGACAGCTTTAAAATCAGGTCCACCTCACCTCAAAGTGCATGCTTTTGATCACCATGCTACGTTGCTATATTTTTCTATGCTATAAAACACCATGCTCTATTGCTATATTGTTCCCCTACAGTCCATCCACTATTCTGATAAATCTAATAAATATCCTTTCATTTCAATTATAATGAGTTATATTTTTAAATTCCATTTCAACCTGAAATGGGAAAATCAACTAGCATATTCAGAGAGAAAGAATAAATGATATATTTAAAACACTTAGCATAAGAGCTTACAGATAATACACATTTAGTAGTTGTTGGATAATTGAAACTCTTTTATGTGCCTCATTCCAAAAGGCCCAGTTCTTAACTATTAACAAGTTACACATTCATGCTCAGCATTTCGTTGAGATGCAATTATAGGAAAGAGCCATCTCTTCACTATCCTCTCTCCCCCACAAAATGAATAATCCTTAATGGTAAAATTTCTTGCTATGTTTTTTATTCTGTTGCCCCTCAGTATATAGCAGTGAAAAATTAGAATTCAAATTTCTGGAATAAATATTTGTCTATTTTCTGATAATGTTTCCCTGTTCATAATACCAAGATGGGCATACAGTATGATACACATTCTCTACCATACCTTTTAGTGGATAAACTGCGTGTGTGTGTGTGTGTGTGTGTGTGTGTGTGTGTGTGTGTGTGCCTGCTGATTTGTTTTAAAAAGAAACCAAGTGTAATGTACATTACTTTAGTTGTTTTAAAACTTTCAGGTACAATTTTATTGCATTTATTGCTAACGAGGGAAAGTTAGAGGCAATAATCAAATGAATGTTTAATACTTTTTAATTTTGTAGTCTCAATATCTACCACTTTGCTGTTTTGACAACTCAGCAGTTCTTCCTCTGCCACCCTTCCCTTTGCCTAAATTCCATGCTGCCTGGAGAATGAGAAGACACAAAGGGACAGATTGCAGGTTCAGATCATAAACTGATAATCACCTGCAACATCCCATAATTTCCTTGAAGGCAGGGGAAAGATATTTCTTAAGTCATGTAATTATGGTTTTATGTGGTATCCTTTCCATTTCTATTTGTGCAGATTGCAGTTCCCAACTGCTTGCCATTTCCTCCTAAAATTGAAATGTAAATCTAATTGGAAGCTAATGTGGGATTATCACTGTTGCCATGTTAGCTATTTATGTATATATTGCATGTATAAATAGCTATTTTGAATTTAAGCATTTCTGGCAGGACTTAATATCAACACGGGGGGGAGGCAAGATGGAGGAGGAGTAGGAGAACTGGATTTCATCTGGTCCCAGGAATTCAGCTGGATAGGGATAAAACCATTCTGGACACCTATAAACTCAACAGGAGATCAAAGAAAAGAATAGCAACAACTCTCTGAACAGAAAAGCGACCACTTTCTAGAAGGTAGGACGTGCGGAGAAGTGAATCTGAGGTGATATTTGGGAGGATAGATGGCGGGGGAGGGGGCCTCCGTCCGCCGCTTCTGGCAAGCGATAGAGCCATGGAGCACAAAATTGGAACTTTTAGAAGTTGGCTCCGCAGAGGGACGTCACTCTAGTGGCTAAATGGGGGGTGGAACCCTCACGGGACCGTGTGGTCTCAGGACCCTCGGGGTCACAGAAAGACCGGGGGTGCCTGAGTGTGGAAGAGATCCCAGGTATCAGAGCAGGGAAGCTGGCTGCAGAGACGGAGCCGAGGCATGGGCTCTTAACTCAGGGTTGCCATAAACCATGATCCGTGGCACAGTCAGGCCACTGCTCCTCCAGCAGGGACCCAACAAGTGGCAGATCCAGGGAGACGCCCCTTCCTCCCCCAGGAGGAGCGGCGCGGGAGTGCACCGCAGGGATCTGCTGGGTTTGGAGACTCCACACCTAGTGGGGTGCCAGAGATAGAAATGCTCAGTCACAGGCCGGGTGAGCACGGAGTGGGCAGGAGACCAGGGAGAAAGGAGTGATTGACTGCTTTTCTCTGGGGGCACACTGAGGAGTGGGGCCCCAAGTTCCCAGCTCCTCTGGGGCAGAGTAGGAGGCCGCCATTTTCACTCTCATCCTCCAAAGCTGTACGGAAAGCTTGCAGGGAACAAAACTCCCGAGAGCAAACCTGAGCAGATTACTTAGCCCGGACCGACAAGGGCGGGGCAATTCTGCCTCCGGCAAAGACATTTGGGAACCACGGCAACAGGCCACTCCCCCAGAAAAGCAGCAAAACAGCCAGCCAAGACCAAGTTTACCAATCAATGAGAATGGCAGGACTCCAGCGCTAGGGGAATACTGCACATAGAACCCATGGCTTTTTTACCATGATTCTTTAATCTTTCAAAGTTAATTTTTTTTAACTGTCTTTTTTTTTTTTAGTTTTTCTTTTTCCCTTTCTCAACCAATATCTCATCACTTTTTAAAAAAAACATTTTTGTTTTTCATTTTTAGAGTCATATTCTATCCCTTCATAGTAGTTACCCTTATTTTTGGCATATACATATATATATCAGTTGTTCTCTCTTTAAAATTTTGAGATACAGTTTCTTCTAATAGATCAAAATATACCCTAAATCTCTAGTGTATGGCTTTTTTCTAGTCTCCTACCTGATCACATTCTCTACCTTTTTTTTTCTTTTTTTTAATCCTCTTTCTTTTTTCAAACAACTTCTTATCAATTCTTTTTATAAAATTCTTTATAATTTTTCATCCTTACAGTCATATTCCATCCCTTCATCGTATCAACCCTTATTTTTGTGCATATATAAGTTTTACTTTCTTTAAAATTTTGGGAGCCACCTTCTTCTAACAGAGCAAAATAAACCCAAAATCTAGTGTGTGGCACTGATTTATGCACCAGCCTGATCATATTTGATCATATTCTGGTTTTTTTGTTCTGTTTTTTTGTTTTCTGTTTTGTTTTATTCTGTTTTTGTTTGTTTTTATCTTTTTCTTTTTTCTTTCTTTCCCTTTCTTTCCCCCCAGTTTCAGGTCTTTTCTGATTTGTTTAGAGTATATTTTCTGGGGACATTGTTACCCTGTTAGCATTTTGTTTTCACATTCATCTATTCTCCTCTGGACAAAATGATAAGGCAGAAAAAAATCACCTCAACAAAAAGAACAAGAGGTAGTACCGACTGCCAGGGACCTACTCAATATGGATATTAGTACGATATCAGACCTAGAGTTCAGAATCATGATTTTAAAGATATTATATGACATGAAACAAGCATGGAAGTTATTAGAGAAACCCTCTCTAGAGAAATAAAAGAACTAAAATCTAACGAAGTTGAAATCAAAAGGGCTATTAATGAGGTACACTCAAAAATGGGGGCGCTAACTGCTAGGATAAATGAGGCAGAAGAGAGAATCAGTGATATAGAACACCAAATGATGGAAAATAAAGAAGCTGAGAAAAAGAGAGATAAACAACTACTGGATCACGAGGGCAGAATTCTAGTGATAAGTGATACGATAAGACGAAACAACATTAGAATAATTGGGATCCCAGAAGAAGAAGAAAGAGAGAGAGGCAGAAGGTATATTGGAGCAAATTATAGCAGAGAACTTCCCTAATTTGGGGAAGGAAACAGGCATCAAAATCCAGGAGGCACAGAGAACCCCTCTCAAAATCAATACAAATAAGTCAACACCTCGACATCTAATAGTAAAACTTACGAGTCTCAGAGACAAAGAGAAAATCCTGAAAGCAGCTCGGGAGAAGAGATATGTAACCTACAATGGTAGAAACATTACAGTGGCCACAGACCTACCCACAGAGACCTGGTAGGCCAGAAAGGACTGCCATGATATATTCAGAGCACTAAACGAGAAAAATATACAGCCAAAAATATTATATCCAGAGAGGCTGTCATTGAAAACAGAAGGAGAGAGAAAAAGCTTCCAGGACAACAAAAACTAAAGGAATTTGCAAACACAAAACCAGCCCTACAAGAAATATTGAAAGGGGTCCTCTAAGCAAAGAGAGAGCCTAAAAGCAGCATAGACCAGAAAGGAACACAGACAAAATACAGTAACAGTACCCTTACAGGCAATACAGTGGCACTAAAATCATACCTTTCAATAGTTACCCTGAATGTAAATGGGCTAAATGCCCCAATCAAAAGACACAGGCTATCAGATTGGATAAAAAAGCAAGACCCAACATATGCTGTCTGCAAGAGACTCATTTTAGACCCAAGGACACCCCCAGATTGAAAGTGAGGGGGTGGAAAACCATTCCCCATGCTAATGGACACCAAAAGAAAGCTGGGGTGGCAATCCTTATATCAGACGAATTAGATTTTAAATCGAAGACTGTAATAAGAGATAAGGAAGGACACTATATCCTACTTAAAGGGTCTATCCAACAAGAAGATCTAACAATTGTAAATATCTATGCCCCGAACATGGGAGCAGCCAATTATATAAGCCAACTAATAACAAAAGCAAAGAAACACATTGACAACAATACAATAATAGTGGGGACGTTAACACCCCCCTCACTGAAATGGACAGATCATCTAAGCAAAGATCAACAAGGAAATAAAGACTTTAAATGACACACTGGACCAAATGGACTTCACAGACATATTCAGATCATTCCGTTGCAACCAGGAAATTAAAGAAGAATTTTAAAAATTCATGGAAACCAATGAAAATGAAAACACAACTGTTCAAAATCTTTGGGATACAACAAAGGCAGTCCTGAGAGGAAAATATATAGCAATACAAGCATTTCTCAAGGAACAAGAAAGGTCTCAAATACACAACCTAACCCTACACCTAAAGGAGCTAGGGAAAGAACAGCAAATAAAGGCTAAACCCAGCAGGAGAAGAGAAATAATAAAGGTCAGAACAGAAATCAATGAAATAGAAACCAAAAGAACAGTAGAACAGATCCACGAAACTAGGAGCTGGTTCTTTGAAAGAATTAACAAGATTGATAAACCCCTGGCCAGACTTATCAAAAAGAAAAGAGAAATGACCCAAATCAACAAAATCATGAATGAATGAGGAGAGATCACAACCAACACTAAAGAAATACAAACAATTATAGGAACATATTATTAACAACTATATGCCAGCAAATTAGATAATCTGGAAGAAATGGATGCATTCCTAGTGATGTATCAACACCCAAAAGTGAACCAGGAAGAAATAGGAAACCTGAACAGACCTATAACCACTAAGGAAATTGAAGCAGTCATCAAAAATCTCCCAAAAACAAAAGCCCGGGGCCAGATGGCTTCACGGGGGAATTCTACCAAACATTTGAAGAAGAATTTTTACCTATTCTTCTGAAACTGTTCCAAAAAATAGAAATGGAAGGACTACTTCCAAACTCGTTTTATAAGGCCCCCATTACCTTGATCCCCAAACCAGACAAAGACCCCATCAAAAAAGAGAATTACAGACCAATATCCTTGATGAACATGGATGCAAAAATTCTCACCAAAATACTAGCCAATAGGATCCAACAGTACATTAAAAGGATTATTCACCTGGACCAAGTGCGATTTATCCCTGGGCTGCAAGGTTGGTTCAACATCCGCAAATCAATCAGCGTGATACAATACATTAATCAAAAAAAGAACAAGAATCATATGATCCTCTCAATAGATGCAGAAAAAGCATTTGACTAAGTACAGCATCTTTTCTTGATCAAAACTCTTCAGAGTATAGGGATAGAGGGTACATACCTCAATATCATAAACACCATCTATGAAAAACCTACAGTGAATATCATTCTCAATGGGGAAAAACTGAGAGCTTTTTCCCTAAGGTCAGGAACGCGGCAGGGATGTCCACTCTCACCACTGCTATTCAACATAATATTGGAAGTTCTAGCCACAGCAATCAGACAACAAAAAGAAATCAAAGGCATCCAAATCAGCAAGGAGGAAGTCAAACTCTCACTCTTTGCAGATGATATGATACTTTATGAGGACAACCCAAAAGACTCCACCCCAAAACTGCTAGAACTCATACAGGAATTCAGTAAAGTGGCAGGATATAAAATCAATGCACAGAAATCAGTGGCATTTCTATACACCAACAACAAGACAGAAGAAAGAGAAATTCAGGAGTCGATCCCATTTACAATTGCACCCAAAACCATAAGATACCTGGGAATAAATCTAACCAAAGAGGCAAAGAATCTGTACTCAGAAAACTCTAAAATACTCATGAAAGAAATTGAGAAAGACACAAAGAAATGGAAAAACGTTCCATGCTCATGGATTGGAAGAACAAATATTGTGAAGATGTCAATGCTACCTAGAGCTATCTACACATTCAGTGCAATCCCCGTCAAAATACCAACCACTTTTTTCAAAGAAATGGAACAAATAATCCTAAAATTTGTGTGGAACCAGAAAAGACCCCAAATAGCCAGAGGAATGCTGAAGAAGAAAAGCAAAGCTGGCAGGATCACAATTCTGGACTTCCAGCTCTATTACAAATGTCATCTGTCATCCTCAAGACAGTATGGTACTGGCACAAAAACAGACACATAGATCAATGGAACAGAATAGAGAGCCCAGAATGGACCCTCAACTCTATGGTCAACTCATCTTTGACAAAGCAGGAAAGAATGTCCAGTGGAAAAAAGACAGTCTCTTCAACAAATGGTGTTGGGAAAATTGGACAGCCACATGCAGAAGAATGAAACTGGACCATTTCCTAACACCACACACAAAAATAGACTCCAAATGGTTGAAAGACCTAAATGTGAGACAGGAGTCCATTAGAATCCTAAAGGAGAACACAGGCAGCAACCTCTTCGACCTCAGCCACAGCAACTTCTTCCTAGAAACATCACCAAATGCAAGGGAAGCAAGGGCAAAAATGAACTATTGGGATTTCATCAAGATAAAAAGCTTTTGCACAGCAAAAGAAGCAGTCCACAAAACCAAAAGACAACCAACAGAATGGGAGAAGATATTTGCAAATGACATATTAGATAAAGGGTTAGTATCCAGAATCTATAAAGAACTTATCAAACTCAACACCCAAAGAACAAATGATCCAATCAAGAATGGGCACAAGACATGAACAGACATTTTTCCAAAGAAGACATCCGCCAACAGACACATGAAAAAGTGCTCAACATCGCTCGGCATCTGGGAAATGCAGATCAAAACCTCAATGAGATACCACCTCACACCAGTCAGAATGGCTAAAATTAAGAAGTTCGGAAATGACAGATGTTGGCGGGGATGCGGAGAAAGGGGGACCCTCCTACACTGTTGGTGGGAATGCAAGCTGGTGCAACCCCTCTGGAAGACAGTATGGGGGTTCCTCAAAAAGTTGAAAATAGAGCTGCCCTATGATCCAGCAATTGCCCTACTGGGTATTTACCCCAAACATACAAATGTGGGGATCCGAAAGGGCACGTGCACCCTGATGTTTATAGGAGCAAAGTCCACAACAGCCAAACTGTGGAAAGAGCCAAGGTGTCCATTGACAGATGAATGGATCAAGAAGAGGTGGTATATATATCAATGGAATATTATGCAACCATCAAAAGTAATGAGATCTTGCCATTTGCAACGATGTGGATGGAACTGGAGAGTGTTATGCTGAGCCAAATAAGTCAATCTGAGATAGACATGTATCACATGACCTCACTGATATGAGGAATTCTTAATCTCAAGAAACAAACTGAGGTTTCCTGGAGTCAGGGGGAGGGATGGAGTGGCTGGGTGATAGACATTGGGGAGGGTATGTGCTATGGTGAGCGCTGTAAATTGTGCGAGACTGTTGAATCACAGATATGTACCTCTGAAACAAATAATGCAATATATGTTAAGAAAAAAAAAAGAAGATAGCAGGAGGGGAAGAATGAAGGGGGGGAATTGGAGGGGGAGACGAACCATGAGAGACGATGGACCCTGAAAAACCAACTGAGGGTTTTAGAGGGGAGGGGGGAGGGGGGATGGGTTAGCCGGGTGATGGGTATTAAAGAGGGCACGCTCTGCATGGAGCACTGTGTGTTATGCACAAAGAATGAATCTTGGAACACTACATCAAAAACTGGTTATGTAATATATGGTGATTAACATAACAATAAAAACTTTAAAAAATTAAAAACTTAAAAAAATATCAATGCAGAAGTAGTCTTAAGGGTGGAATAGGAAATATGTCAACTACTTTACTTTGGGGCCTCAAAATTTTGCTTGTGACATAAGAAGGATATATTACATGTAATACCGTATTTGATGTCAGAGAATTTTTAAACAGTACCTTAGTGGAGTTCAAATGATAAGACAATTCCTCCATGTAATACTATCAGATTGTTACATGTAGTATCCTCAAGAATGTTGACTTTTCTTGAGGAGACTCCATGGCCAAAGTTGAGGGACACTGTGATTATTTTTCTTAACAATAAACCCATTGGGTGATGTATTCCAAACATTTCTTTAGTAATTCCTTATAGTTCTGTTATTACCAAATACAGTTTAGCTTTTCTGAGGTTTCTTTATTCACCTTTGCCTCTCCAAAGGCTCATGGTTTTCTGGAACCCAAATCAAAAGCAAAAAATATATACATATATGATTTGATCAGATATTAATGAGTCCTTTCCTTTATTGAAACAGGTTAGCTACTGGTTTGCTTGTTTTTATGTTTATTTGGAGTTCTGATCCACTCTCTAATTTATTTTAAGATCTGGATCTGCATTGAGTTTTATTTTTGGAGAATGAAGAGAAAAAATTATAACCTTTTCTAAACAAAATACAAAACAAAGAAAAGAAGAGATAGAATATCAAAACTCACATTTATTGGGGCGCCTGGGTGGCTCAGTTGGTTAAGCGACTGCCTTCAGCTCAGGTCATGGTCCCAGGGTCCTGGGATTGAGCCCCGCATCAGGCTCCCTGCTTGGTGGGGGGGAGCCTGCTTCTCCCTCCCCCACTCTCCCTGCTTGTGTTCCCTCTCTCGCTGTTTCTCTCTCTCTGTGTCAGTTAAATAAATAAATAAAAATCTTAAAAAAAAAAAAAACAAACAATGACAAACAAAAAACTCACATTTATTAGCTTCTTGGACTAGGTCCAGGGCCAAGAAAGAATTCCAGTCTCAAATATCTATGCCCATGCTTTTGTTCCATGGCAAAATTACCATATGATGGGTGATCCCTTTTTTATTTTTATTTTTTATTATTTTTTGAGCATTTCTTATATTTGTTACCTCTATTTGTCCAATATCATCTCTGTGAAATGGGTAGAGAAAAGAAATTGTCTCCATTAGACATGGGAGAAATTGAAGACCCACGACGGAAAGTTAGAGCCAACAGCTTCATCTAATCATGTGAGCTCTGGGAAGGCACTGAGTAGATCTACTTTATTGATTATCATGTGCCCAGCAGGTAACATACTGACTGAGACATAGCTCTTTTCTCTTAAATAAAAGCAAATGAATGACTGGGTGAACAGGGTCCTAGCTTAAGACCACAGCTGCACCACACCCAACTCAATTCACAGCTTTTTATCTGTGCCACATAGCCAGGAAGATTCATGCCCTCAACTTTTCTGAGTCCTTCAGTTTTTACTTTTATTATCCTCTGCTCTTATTACAGACCTCACCACAAATTCGGCAATGGAGGATTTAAATGAACTTACTGGATGATAATAGTTTATAATCATGATCTTTTCCTTCTAGATTTAAAAGCTGACTCCAATTACAACCAGTGTCCTTATAATTAATATTTCTTAACATTTATGCTGTGCTTAATATTTTGAAAGCACTTCAGAGTGAGTTAGTGAATAGCCCAACATTCTCATGAATGATGGCATTATTATTTTCTGAAGTTCTATCAATGAATGTCCTGCTTAAGTGGAGAAATTTGCCTAAGGCTGTTGGCACATTTGTAAGGTGGAGAAATCTGTCCAAACCTGTGGCTAGAGAAGAACACCCTGTTGCAAAGGGCAGAACACTTTTTTTTTCTTTTTTTTTTTGCTGGAAGTCGGGAGTTGTGTTTAGAAAACCTCTGTCTTTTGCATTATGAGTTGGGCACAGCACTCATTCCCTGTGTCTTCTTTCATTTCAAATATGCCTTCACTTAAAAACCTTTTATTTCATTTCCCTACCTAACTGAGAAAAATCTCTACCTCTAATGAGGTAATGTGGAGATGTGGGTCATGCAGTAATGGAAGAGAAAAGATGTATTTTTCCAGGTACTCTACTAGGGACTACCTCTGCATCCTTTCATTTACCGCTGCTCAGTGAGTTAGGGCATTTTTCTCATTTGAGAGTTGAGAGTGTCCAGGACTGAAAGAGGTGAGGAGTCTTGCCAAAGTGTGGTTGACTCAAGTGCCTGTTCTCCCCACTGTACTCAGCCATAGCTGGGATCACACAATCTGGGATCTAGAGTCAGCTCTCTTACTAAAAATCATTCTACATGACCTTGGGTATTTCACTTCAGTGTCAGGAGAGTATTATTTGGAGAAAAGATTTCATTCCTCTGTAATTAATAGAGCACCTCTATAATGTTTATGAAAATTCTGCTATGTGTTCGATTCTATATTCCCGGGAATGGAACGAGGAGCAAGAGAGATCCACCCCTCCCTTGATCCTAGTCTACAGATTGATCTGATTTGAAGAATCTAAAAAATTGAAAGTAGAAAATTTATAAAAATGAAAACAATGCACTCTGCAGATATGTGAGAATACCTTTTCATACTTTAGTGGAAGTCAGAAAAACATCTCTTTAGAATTTCAAAAGCATCATTGTGTATTTTTTGTCAAAAATTCCTGCTAATTAGGTCTGAGAGATCCAATGTTACTTTTTATTGAACAGATGATAAAACAGCTTAAATATCAATTTGAAAAAAGAAAAAGGCCCTTTTTGTCACAATTCTAAAAAAGCAGTTTTCCTTTTTGCACATAATCTAATTTTAATTCTCGTTCATACAAGGTGGTTATATGGACACAAAACATATGGCATTTAGGACCATTTTGTTTTTCACTGACTGTGGTGTTTTAGATGTTTTCCACACTTTTGTAATTAAGGCCAATATTTATTTTTTACTGTGATTCCATCTCATTTAAACATCATTAGGGCAGCATCTAACATGTACTTATAAGGCAATGAGAATATATTTAGTATAGAAGTAGGGTCAAGGGTAATGGATCCTAATGGTCTGAGTTCAATTCCCAGGTCTACCGCCTAATAAATGTATAGCATTGGGCAAGTTATTTAATGTCCAAAGTGCCTCAGTCTTTTTTTCTGTAAAATGGAGATAATGTATTCACCTCAGAGTTATGAGCAGTCAATAAGGTAGTGTATTAGAATATTGAATACAAAATATTGAACTACAGAATGTTTTATACAGTTACTAAAATAGCAGCACAATGTGGTAATTTTCAATGTGTTTAAATGTATTATATATAGACATATTACATCATTTATTAAATTGTTATGCTTTTTTGATATTGTTTTCTATCTTCAGTTATTCTGTATGCTCTTGTAATAAATCACTTTAAAGAGTGTTTTTTTTAGATGTATTTATTTGGGATAAGAAAGTCAAAAGGTATTAATACAATTTAAAACATATTAGAAATGCATTTTCAGAATAAAGTATAAGTGATTTTTTAATTTTTTTTAAGATTTTATTTATTTTTGAGAGAGAGAGAGCAGGGGGAGGGACAGACTCCCTGCTGAACAAGAAGCCCAATGCAGGATTCGATCCCAGGACCCTGGGATCATGACCTGAGCCGAAAGCAGATGCTTAACTGACTGAACCACCCAGGCGCCCATAACTGATTTTTTTAATCCAATTTTATCAAACACTGGATTTACATACATCAGCATTAAAGTTCATCATATGAAATAGAAAACACAAAAAGATAAGAAAAATATAACACAGCTGTCATACTAAAAATACCTGGTGTTTACCATATGATCCAGCAATTCCACTCCTTGGTATTTACCCAAAGGAATTGAAAATTTATGTCCACACAAAAACCTACACGTGGGTGCTTACTGAAGCTATATTGATGATTGTCAAAACTTGGAAGCAACCAAGATATCCTTAGTAGGCAAATGGATAAACTGTGGTACATCCAGACAATGGAATATTACTGTGCCCAAAGAAATAAGTTGCCAAGCTATGAAATGATGTAGAGGAAACTTAAATACATACTACTAAGTGAAGGAAGCCAATCTGATAAGGCTACTTACTGTATGATTCCAGCTAATGATTCTGAAAATGACAAAATTGTGGAGGCAGAGGATCAGTGGTTGCCAGTGTTGGTGGTGAGGGAGGGATGAATAGGCAGAACACAAAGGATTTTTAGGGCAGTGAAATTATTCTGATGATACTAAAGTGGTGGATATATGCCATTATACATTTCTCAAAACCCATAGAATGTGCTATGAAGAGTAATCCCTAAAGTAAGCCGTGGATTTGGGGATGTATCAGTGTAGGTTCATTGATCATAGAAAATATACCTCTCTGGCACAGGATGTTGATAGTGGGGTAAATTGTATTTATATGGAGGCAGGAAGTATATGAATAACCTCTATACCTTCCTCCTAATTTTGCTGGGAACTTAAAACTGCTCTAAAATAAAAAAAGTCTATTTCTTAAAAAAAAAATTCAAAATGAAGGAATGCTAAATAAAGCTGCAGTTTTTCACACATATGACCTATCTCAATGGTGATGATCAATTGTTCAGACCAGATGATTCCAAATAATTTATGCATTTCTTTCAAATTCACTATGTTGAGCAAAAGAGATTATGTACATCAAATCCCACACTTCAAAACCATCCCATAATGTATTTATGTTCCAAAGCCATAAATAACACGCACAGACACACACATCCATATATGTATATATATGTATCCCTTTGAAGAAATTTGTTTATATGTGTGTGTGTGTGTGTGTGTGTGTGTGTATTTATTTAAAGCTTATTGATCTAAAGAAAGAATGGGTAGTTACCAAGTAATCAGAGATGAATTGATCATATGTTAAGTATAAAACACTGTCCTAGACAGTGGAAATAGAAACAGATATAAGAGAAAGGCTCACTTTCAGGAATCTCAAAGTCTGATTGTAGAAACAATATAATGGGGCAGATTTACAGTGGGCAGTGGGAATGGGCTGCAGCAGTCATAGGAAGAGGTGAAGTACCCCCACACGCCCCAGAGCCACCATGTCAGAAAACTTGGAGAGCATGGGTGTTTACATGATTAAAAAGTGATGCATTTTGGCAATCCTTTTCTCTGTCTAGGAATTTACCTCCCCTACAGGGTGCTACAATCTTATTTCGATCTTGTTTTCCATACAGCTTGCCATTCCATTATCATATTACTTAGAGTGTATCGGTTGCTTTGTTCCTACCGCCCGCGCCTCATTTGTAAATGACATTGTCAAGACTATGATTGCAGCTGTTTGCAGAATGGCGGAAAGCTGTCAAACCCAGCAGAGTCAAACTGTTTGCAGCAAACAGCAAATGAAACGTCCTCATAAATGATTAAAGGCACTTCATAAGCGATCCTTACCAAGGAAATGGAAATGTTGTCAGCCCGAGTCATCTGTTTTCTGCACCTGGGATCAAGCCAAAGATAGTCGCTGCTAATAATCGAGGGGAATGCCTAGCTCTCACAAGGCAAGGGAGGCTCTGCAGAAAGAGCCTTTCGATGTAAATGCAGTGCTGTCACATCAGCTAGGGCTACTCCCTTGTTTTTATACTCATGACATAAACTGCATTCATTTTAGTATCATCCATGAGAATATAAATATTCTGAAAAGCAACATGAAACAAGGCAATATTGAAATAATAACCAAACAACCACACGTGCTCGCGCAACATTTACTCAACAGGAACTCACCCACGTGGATATATTTTTACTTTATTGATAAAGTAGCCACCTTTAGGAAGGAGAATATATATGCTTCTTGAGCTCTGTCAATATGCTTATTGACAGCGGAGGGCCAGAGTCCCAAATGATGATAGAATTTCATTTTTTCACTTTTCCCTTTTGGAAGAATGAAGGCCTCAAGTTCGCTGTCCACGATCACATACAATTTAATAAAGTTGATAGGGCATTTGGTGGTAAACTGATCACCCCACGAAACAAGATCTTGACATACACTTAGTTTTATGTGGACAAAATGAGAAAAGCAACTCTCAGGAGATGTGTTTTCACCTGGCTCAAGGAGACCGGTCCAAATCACATGTACTTTTTAAAAACTCAGTTCTGTTCAGGTCCAATTTGCATACAATAAAATTCGCCAATTGTAAATGCACAGTTCAGTGAGTTTTAACAAATACGTATCACCACAAACATGATACAGAGAATTTTCATAAGCCCCCAAACCCTCCACTCCCATTTTCATGAAGTTCCTTCTCCCTATACCCTGGTCTCTGATGACCACTCACTTGTTTCTCTCCCTGCAGATTTGCCTGTTCTAGAGTTTCATATAAATGGATTGATGTTGTGTCTGGCTCCTTTCACTCAGCATAATGCTCTGGTGACTCATGTCATGAACACGTTGCGGCAGGTATCACTAGTTCTTAATATATTCCAAACAGCAACATTCATTCTCTTCTACTTTATCAGAGTTTGTCAAACATTGTAGACAACTGACAATGCTGAAGGGCTTACCATGAAATTATGAACAGTTTTGGAGGGGAAAGTGGTAGTGCGCTGCATGTGTTCTACACAGTATTTCATTAGATTCTTGTAATAACCCTTCAAGGTGGAGTTTTATTCAGGAAACAAAAACTGAAGTTCATCAAATGCTAAAGGACACGTCAAGGATCTTACAGCTAATCAGGACACAAGAAGTGGAGGGAAAATTTTGTGCTTCAGTGTAAAACTATACAGCTTCCAGAGCATAATTTCCAGGTTATCTGGTTGTAGATAACGGATAACGATGCAAGTAATTCTTGTCTATAGACATGCAAATTCTGTCCAGTGGAAATTCAATTTCTCCCCTGTCTGTGAAAAATGCCAGGTTTGCCTTTCATTTGCACATTCATTTTAATATTCGTTTTTTAAATGTTTTATTTATTTATTCATGAGAGTCAGAGAGAGAGAGAGAGAGAGAGAGAGAGAGAGAGAGGCAGAGGCAGAGGAAGAGGGAGAAGCAGGCTCCCCGCCTAGCAGGGAGCCCAATGCGGGACTTGATCCCAGGACCCTGGGATCATGACGTGAGCCGAAGGCAGATGCTTAACCATCTGAGCCACCCAGGCACCCCTCATTTTAATATTCTTTATCTACAAACATATTTGTTCTTTGGGGTCTCCTTCGAATTGTCTTAACATCTTTCCAGTTTTTTCTCTAGTGAGTAAAATAGAATTCTTAACACATGTTCATTCTTGTACGTGCACAAGAATTACGATTTTTACCTTTCCCTCTTTTGGAAAATTATCTTTTAATAGAAAAGTAATAAACTCAGGTTTCTAAACCATAAATTCTATGCTTCTTTCCACTGTACTATGATCAGCTGACATACCTCAGTGATACTTTGCTTCTGTCATTATCAATTCCCTTAACACATCAAAAAAATATGTTTACATTCTGAACTCTCTTTTGTCAAGGATGTAACAATCTCCCAGGATAGATTTATCTTCTCTACAACAGGTCAGTCTTATGAATGACATACGTGGGGTTTAAGAGAACTATATAGGTTTGTTTCATGATCAGTCTTCATCAAATTGTAGCATTAGCAAGAAGCCCATAACCTTGAAGATGAGGTCATGTCAGACTGTCTCCCATAGGACATGAATCTGAGGACGGTCTAAGCTCTGACTTTTCTAGCTGCCAAGATTTTAGGGAGCATAGTCGTGGTAATATTTGCTGTTGAAGGAATCCAGAGGAAAAAAAAATGAATACATCATTTCTTTTCTGCTCTGTTATCCAGGTAGGTAAAATCTGCACTTTGTTCTCATAGGAAACACCTGATTAGAATAGACCGACTATCTTAAGTTTTATTTATATCTTGGTATTATAAATAAAATCCAAGTGTTATGAGGGCCCTTGATATCATCTGAACCAATCTAAATCTGATGTTCCAATCCCTTCTATAAAATATTTTTCAGATGAATGCCCTTGCTATATTTAAATACTGCCAATAAAAGAAGTTCACGACTATCCAAGAAATGCAGTCTACACTTAGGAGTTCTATCAGAAATTTCCCTTGGACTGAGGTGTAGCTTTACCTATGAATTTATAATGTGTACAATTTACTAAGGATTTATTTTGAGTTAAGCATTGTATTAGACATATAAATATCCCCTAATGCTTGCAACAACTCTGAGGTGGTGTTATCCCATTTTTTAGAGAAGGAAATTCAGGCCCAGGAGATAAGTAACTTGCCCAAAGACCCCAAAATATGCCTCTCTTAAATGTCAAAAGTGGAAATCAAACCCAGGGTTACATGACTCCAAACTATTCCCACCCCCTATTTTTTAAATGCAGAGTTTTTAATGCAGAGTTTCCAGTATTCAGTAAGGGGCCAGTATTCCTGCCTCTGAGTTGTGACATTAGGATGCTGAAGATTTTATACATAAAATGATTGCTATTATGGAAGCCCTGACTATGCCCTAGTTTTTGCAGGAGGAATTGATCATGGGCCATGTATAATTCTCTTTTGGAACATCTGTCAGATACTGTAGTTACAAGACACAGAAGTTTAAGTGAAAAAAATTATTAAGGGGGGGCGCCTGGGTGGCTCAGTTGGCTAAGTGGCTGCTTTCAGCTCAGGTCCTGATCCCAGGGTCTGGGAATTGAGCCCCGCATCAGATTCCCTGCTCAGCGGGGAGTCTGCTTCTCCCTCTCCCTCTGCAACACCCCCCCACTTGTGCTCGCTCACTCTCTCTCTCTGTCAAATAAATAAATAAAATCTAAAAAAAAAAAATAAGGGATATCCGATAGATTTCAGAATCTTCAGGAGGGCCAGAGGGTTAACTTCTGAATCTTGGCCGTGAGGAATAGCACTCAGTTACCACCATGTCATTCTTGTGTCAAAGGCATTGCCTATGCTGTCAGTTGGCATGATAACCCACTTGGAAGGTGCTGGCACTTGCCCCCAAAGCCCTTCAACTGCAGTCTCCCCAAAACCATTCACCTTCACCCACCACCACTCCTGTCAAAAGATGAGTTCCAGGTGGTACATACTTCCTCAAATTGCTTTCTTCCAAATAAAATCTAACACAGGTGTGTAGACAAGTGCTGTAGCTTAATTCATGTGTCTCAGACCTACAGGAAAAGACTTCGGTGAAAGGAAAAGTATGGCTTCCACTATTGGGTGATGGAAAGGAAACATCACGCTATAGGAAATTTTCCAAACATGAGAAGAGTGTTCCTAATTAAGAAGATATACGATGTATGTCCAGCAGAGGAAGTATAGAGTGTGGAGAAGCAGATTTTGTGATAATGAGAAAAAGAATTATTCACACATTTGCAGACTCATCTGACATATTGGTGTTTCTATTTGTATTCTGTAAATACACCACAATCTCAAAGTGTTCTTTTTTTTTTTCCCCAGTGACTTAAGTTTCTTATCATTTGGAACCCTGCAGATGACAATGGGACTTATGAATTTCTTTCTCTACTTTTTCATATGAAGAGAGATGGCTTTACCATACTAAGTCTAGGCCCTTTCAATTTTTCTGTGGACTATTTCCATGGTCATTTTCCCATTTTTCTCTTTTTCCTGTAAAATTCCATAGCTTGTATCATATTTTACACATAATATATCCTCTGTGAAGATATTTTAAGTGCATGAAAGAGTACTCACAGGACCTATTCAATTTTTTAAGTTTGGGTTAATTCAGGTCTTTTGATGAAATATTTTCACCTTTATTTCTTGCATGAAAGAGATCATTGTTTTCTTCTCATTTTGAAACTTGGACCATGGAAGACCCAGCTTAATTTCTACTTTTTCAGTGAACCATTTCTGACCGATTTACCTTGAAGTGACATCTCTCATTTCTCTGAATTTTTGAAGCAAGGGTTAGCTAAGGCAGTTATTTAGCCATTAGCAACATGTTCTTTTGTGACATTATAAATAAAAAGCCCTGGTAGAGCATGTGACTCTTGATCTCGGGGTTGTGGGTTCAAGCCCCATGTTGGGTGTAGAGATTACTTAAAAATAAAATCTTTAAAAAAATGAAAAATAAAAAAATAAAAAGCCCAAAAGTTGGCAGAAGGAGCATGCGACCAAGGACAAAGAAATAGTGTCAGAAATCTGTAAGAATATCAACTGGTGGCTATATAATAAGTTTTTTATATATAAAATAGTGCTAGAGTCCTATGGTTTGCATTGTTTAACAATTTCTGTGCTAGTTTATTTATTTATATTTCCTCTTTAGAGGTATTTTACTATGCTTCAGAGAAATGCCATTGTGATTGAGATTGGAATTACATCAGATAAGTCAATTATTGTGAGAAGACTTCATATCCTTTTTTGAGGGATATTCTATATTTCTTCATCTGCTCTTTTCTATTCTAATGGTTAATTTGTTCACATCGTAAAATATCGGTCTTTGAGGCCTACTTCAACACCTTCACATTTCCAGCTTCTAATGGAAGTGCCTAACAGTGGTGAAAACATGTACAAAGGACAGACCACACTTTAATGGGAGGTGGAATCTGGGAGAGCAGAATGAGTCCAGGGCTTTCCTAAGGAAGCTCCAAGGCCAAGCGCATTAATCATTACTCCTCAAATTGTTCCTCAAGAAGGGAACAACTGAGGAATTCCACCTCAACCCAGCTAGCCAAACCTCTTACTCTCCGGGTTGCTGCACATTTTACCTCTTCTTGGTCCTTGCTGAGGCCAGGCCACAGGCCTGTAACCCAAAGAAAATACTGTTCCAGGCCTGGATCATCAGGAGAAACTATCTCGCGGTTATTCAGGGCCTTTGGGCTTGTCACTTCAGTGGCTCCTGGAAATGAGAGATGCAGCTTAACCCAGCTGCTCCAGTAGCTACTTCTCTCACCCCCCATCACTCTGCTCTTTCTGTCCGATGTGCCCTGAATTTCTGATCACCCCTTGTCTGGTCCCAGTCCACTTCCAAATAAGGGCATTGCAGCCTGGGAAGATTAGAGGGAAAAACATTCATTCACTTTAAATGTTCTGAAGGTCTTTGCATCTGAAGTGACAGAAAATGAGCAGGATCTAAGGCTCTTAACAACTGTTTCCCTTCCTGAAGACTGAAAATTTTGATTTCCAGAAAACCTGCATCCATGTCCTTATTCCCAGGTCAGAAACAGCTGAATGATGAGTTTTAGTGATGCATGAGTACAATAAAGTCAATTGGTGAATATTGGTGAATATTGTAGCATGTGACAGTATTTCCTTCTTTTTAAACTCAAAAGAGCATTATATTGCATCTATGTACCTTTTGTTTACCCATTTATCCATCAATGGATATTTAAGTTGTCTCTGCCTCTTGGGCTTTGTGAATAATGCTGAAATTAACATGAGTATGCAAATATCTCTTCAGGATCCTGCTTCAATTTTTTTAGATATATAACGCAGAAGTGGGATTGCTGAATCATATGGTAATTTTATTCTTAATTCTTTTGAAGAAACTCTGTATTACTTTCTATAATGGCTACACCATTTTACATTATTTTCAACAGTGCACAAAGGTTCCATCTTTCCTCATCTTTGCCAATATGTGGTATTCTCTTTTTTCTTTCTTTTTTTAATATTTGGTATTTTCTGTTTTTCTGGTAGTGGCCATGCTATACGATTGAGGTGATATCTCATTGTGGTTTTGATTTGCATTTCCCTGATAATCAGTGATCCTGAAATTTTTTCTTATATATATGTTGAACATTTATACATCTTCTTTGAGGAAATAAGCTTTGCAAATATTATCTCCCATTCTGGATGTTGCCTTTTCACTCGGTTGATTATGTTTTTGATGCGTAGTTTTTAGGTGTGATATAGTCCTATTTATGTTTTTTTGCTATGGTTGCCTCTGCTTCCAGTGTCATATGCAAGAAATCATTGCTCAATCCAAAGTTATGAAGCTTCCCCCTGTTTTCTTCTAGGAGTTTTATAGTTTCAGGTCTTACTTTTAGGTTTTTAACCTATTTTGAGTTAATTTTCTTATATGATATAAGGTAAGCATCCAACTTCATTCTTTCAAATGTGGATATCTACTTTTCCCAGCATCATTTGTTGAAGACACTATCCTATCCCCATTGTGTATTCTTGGCACCCATGTCAAAGATCATTTGTTTATAAACACAATGGTTGATTTAAGGGCTTTCTATTCTGTTCCTTTCGTCAATATGTCTGTCTTCATGTCATTACCATACTGTTTTGATTACTGTATCTTTTTTTAAAAAATTGAAATCAGAAAGATTTGAAATCAGAAAGATGAGTCCCCCAGTTTTGCTTTCCTTTTTCAAGAATTTTTTTCACGGTTTAGGGTCTTTTGGGATTCCATATAAAATTTAGCATTTTTTTTCTAGTTCTGAAAAAAATGCCATTAGGATTTTGATAGGGATTGCATTGAGTGTATCACTTTGGGTAGTATGAGCATTTCTACAATATTAAATTTTCCAATCCATGAACTCAGGACATCTTCCCATTTATTTGTTTCTTCTTTAATTTGTTTCAACAATATTTTGTAATTTCCAGAGTACAAGTCTTTGGCCAACTTGGTTAAGTTTATTCCTAAATATTTTATTCTTTCTCATGGTATTGTATATGAAATTGTTTTCTTAATTTTCTTTTTGGAGTTTTCATCATTAAATCAGTTGTATTTCTATATGGTAATGATGAAATAGATGTAGTGAAATACCACTGAGTTTTGCATGCTGATTTGGTGTTATAGAATTTTACTGAATTTATTTATTAGTTCTAGCAGTTTTATCATGGAAACTTTAGGGTTTTCTACACATAAGGTCACATCATCTACAGAGATAATTTTCCTTCTTCCTTTCCTATTTTGATGCCCTTTCTTTTTCTTATCTAATTTCTCTGGCTAGAACTTTATGTTGAGGAATTTTCCTTATATTACTACTTTGGAGGGTGTTTTTATGATGAAATTGTGTTAATTTATGTCAAATGCTTCTTTTGAGTCAAGATGATCACGTAGTTTTTCTCCTTCATTGTTAATGTGATATATTACATTGATTGATTTTTGTATGTTGAACCATCCTTACATTACAGAAACAAATCTCACTTGATCATGGTGTGCAATCTCTTCAATGTGCCATTAGATTTGGTTTGCTAATATTTTTTGAGGATTTTTACATCAATATTCATCATTAATATAGGTTTGTAGCTTTTTTTGGTTTATTTTATTTATTTATTTATTTAAGTATCTTTTTGGTTCTGGTATCAAGGCTATACTAGCTTCTTTAAATGACTTTGGAAGTGTTCTGTCCTCTTCAATTTTTTGAACATGTTTGAGAACTGGTGTTAATTCTTGTTCAATGTGTGGTAGAATTCATCAGTGATATCAATAGGTCCTAGAATTTTCTTTGTTTAGAACTGTTTTGATTTGAATGAGCAGAGGGGAGGGGCAGAAGGAAAGGGAGAACCTGACTCCCTGCTGAGCAGGGAGCCCGATGTGGGACTCGATCCCAAGACCCTTGGATCATGACCTGAGCTGAAGGCAGAGGCTTAACTGACTGAGCCACCCAGGCCCCCTCCATCTGCTAACATTATTTAGTCTGTTCTAGTTACTTGATATTTAAAGTTAAGTTGTTGATTTGAGATTTTTCTTCTTTTCTAATGTAGGCATTTACCATGATATACTTTCTTCTTAGTGCAACTTTTGCTACATTCCATATGTTTTGGTGTGTTATGTTTTGTTGTGTTTTAATTTTCATTTTCATTTGTTTCAAGGTACTTTTTCATTTATTTTTTGGCCCACTGGTTGTTCAAGAGTGTATTATTTAATTTTCACATATTTGTGAATTTGTAGTTTTCCTTTTGCTATTGATTTCTATTTTCATTCCATTGAGGTTAGAAAAAGGTATTTGGTATAATGTCTACCTTCAAATGTGTTACAACTTGTTTTTGTGGCCTAATGTGATCTATTTTATAGAATGACTCATGCTTTTGAGAAAAATGTGTGTTTTCTGTTATTCGGAAGAATATTCTATATAGGTCTGTTAGGTCCAACTGGTCTATCATGTTGTCTGAATCTTCTATTTTCTTACTGATCTCTTTCCTCTCTAGTTATATCAATTATTGAATGTGAAGTATTGAAATCTCAAACTACTATTATGCTACTGTTTGTTCTCCCTTTAATTCTGTTAGTGTTTTCCTTATATGTTCGCATGGTCTGATGTTAGGTGCATGTATAATTGTTATATATTCCTGGTGAATTAACCCCATTTTCATTATATAATGCCCTTCTTTGTCCCGTATGACAGTTTTTTGACTTAAAGTTTATTTTTTTCTCATGTAAGTATGGCCATCCCTGCTCTCTCTTTTGGTTACTATTTGCATGAGTTATTTTTTTATCCTTTCACTTTCAGCCGGTGTGTGTCCTTACATCTAAAGTGTATCTCTTATAGGCAGTGCATTATAGATCTTGTTTTCTTTTTTTAAATTTATTCAGCCATTCTATGTCTTCAGATTGGAGACTTTAATCCATTTACATTTAAAGTAATTACTTTAGTTACTGTTAAAGAAGGAATCAATATTGCATTTTGATCATTTGCTCATTGCTTTCTGTATGTGGGTGTTTTTTTTTTTTTTTTGTCGCTCTTTTCCTCTTGTAGCCTTCCTTTGATTTTATTGTGGTGACAGGCTTTGTTTCCTTTCTCATTTTCTTTTATATATTTTCAGTAGGTATTTTTCTTTATGGTTACCACAAAGATTATATAGCATCTTGTAGTTGTAACAATCCATTTTAAATTGATGACAACTTAACTTCAATCGCAAATAAAAACTCTACTCCTTTGTATCTACCCCCTCCCTTTTATGTTATTATTGTAACAATTTACATCTCTTATTTTTATTTATTTATTTATTTTTTAAGATTTTATTTATTTATTTGAGAGAGAGAATGAGAGAGAGAGAGCAAGCATGAGATGGGGTTGGGCCAGAGGGAGAAGCAGACTCCCTGCTAAGCAGGGAGCCCAATGCGGGACTCGATCCCTGGACTCCAGGATCATGACCTGAGCCGAAGGCAGTCGCTTAACCAACTGAGCCACCCAGGCGCTCACAACTTACATCTTTTATATGTTGTATCCATTAACATAGTTTTATACTTACAGTGATTTTAATGTTTTTACCTTTTAAATTCTAAAGGAGGACTAACAGTGATTTATAAACCACCATTACAGTATTACAGACTTCACTATTTGTTGATATGTTAACCTTTACAAGAAAGCTTTATATTTTTATATGCTTTTGTGTTGCTGTCTAGTGTCCTTTCAATTCAACTTGAAAGACTCCCTGTAGCATCTCTCTCTCTCTTTTTAAGGATTTTATTTATTTATTTTAGAAGGGGGAGAAGGACAAGCAGACTCCTTGCTGAGTGCAGAGCCCAAGGTGGGGCTCAATCCCAGGACCCTGAGATCATGACCTGAACTGAAATCAAGAGTCAGAGGCTTACCAACTGAGCCACCCAGGTGCCCCTCATTGTAGCATTCCTTATAGAACAGAACTAGTCACTGTGAATTCTTCTGCTTTTGTTTATCTGGCAAAGTCTTTATTCCTTCATCCTTTTGGAAAGAACTTTTTAGCTGAAATTGTATTCTTGATTGGCAGGTTTTCTTTTCAGCATTTTGGATGTGTCATCCTATTTCTCTTGTAGTCTATAACATTTCTGGTGGTAAATCCACTAATAATCTTATGGATGTTCCCTTGTGCAGGACAAATTGCTTTATTCTTGCCACTTTCAAGATTCTCTGTCTTTGACATTCATCAGTTGGATTATAATGTGTCTCAGTGTGGGCTTCTCTGGGATCATCCTAGTTAGGGTTTTGCTTCCTGTAGTTGGATTTCCATTTTCCTCCTCATATTTTGAAAGTTTGGGGCCATTACTTCTTCAAATAAACTCCCCATCCTTCCCTTTCTCCTTCTGGGACTCACACAATATAGATATTGGTCCCTTGATGGTATCCCATGAGTCTCTTAGGCTTTCTTCATTTTTCTTCATCCCTCTGTTTTTTTTCCCCTCTGATTCTATAGTTTAAAATAAGCTGTCTTTTTGTTCACTGATTCTTTCTTCTGCATGATCAAGTTTGTTACTGAACCCGTCTAGTGAGTTTTTAATTCACTTGTATTCTTCAGCTCCAGAATTTCTGTTTGGTTATTGTAAATAGTTTCTATCTCTTTGTTTATATTCTCAGTTTGTTCATGCATCATTTTCCTTATTGTGTTTAATTGTCTATCTATATTTTCTTGTATTCATTGAGCTCTTTTAAAATGATTATTTTTAGTTCTTTGTCAAGTAATTCATAGATCTTTGTTTCTTTTGGGTTGGTTTCTGGAAATGTCTGTTCTCTCTTTTTCTTTGAAAGATTTTATTTATTTATTTGAGAGAGAGAGAGTGTGAATGAGAGAGCACAAGCAGGGGGAGCAGCAGAGGGAGAGGAAGAAGCAGACTCCCCCCTGAGGGAGCATGACGTGGGGCTTAATCTCAGGACCCTGAAATCATGACTTGAGCCAAAGCAGCCACTTAACCCACTGAGCAACCCAGGTGCCCTAAAGTGATTACTTTTAATTCTTTTTCAAGTAATTAATAGATCTTTGTTTCTTTTTTTTTTTTAAAGATTTTATTTATTTATTTGACAGAGAGAGACACAGCGAGAGAGATAACACAAGCAGGGAGTGTGGGAAAGGGAGAAGCAGGCTTCCTGCGGAGCAGGGAGCCTGATGTAGGGCTCAATCCCAGGGCCCTGGGATCATGACCTGAGCCGAAGGCAGATGCTTTAATGACTGAGCCACCCAGGTGCCCTGAGATCTTTGTTTTTTAGGGGTGGTTTCTAGAAATGTATGTTGTTTTCTTGATTCAACTGTGTTTTCATGTTTCTTTATATGCCTTTTTATTTTTTTCTGGCATTTGAATACTTGAAAAAATACCTACCTCTCCCAGTTTTAATGCACTGGCTTCATACAGGGGAACACCTTCACTAATAAGCCCAGATAAAGGTTCTGCTATCTTTTCAATTTTTTTTTCTGCATTTGTCCTTGGGCCTGTGCATGTAATTTTCTAATTTTGGAGGATTGCTGGTTTCTCTTTTAGGAGATTGTAATATCTTCCTCCCTCTGGTGTCTGGTTCTGCAATAAGCCACTGGGCTCTCCTTTGCTCTTGGTGTTCCCCAGTCATTGAAAGTATGTTAATTCCTCATCAACACTCTGATTTAGGAGACACAGAAACCAGTCCCATGGGCAAACCCTCAAAAAGCCAGAACATTGAATATGATTCCCACTCTTCTTTTACCTTCCCAATAAAGAAGCCACAAATTGAGCATTTTCTCTTGATTGCACCGAGCTATGCTGGCCTGGTTAAACAGTTCTTGTGGTCAAAATGCATTGACTTTTCTTGCCCATTTCAGTGCAGCTATTATTGGCTTTGTGTTTGTCCAGGGTACTATGATTTCTTAACTGGTTCCTGGAGTTTTCACAAAATTCTTTTGAACTGTATATTGGATAAGACAGTGTGTCTGTGGGGAATGAGATATGGGAATCCCTATTCTACCTTTTTGCTCATGTTCTATTGTAATTTAATGTAATTTTATTTGTTATAATTTAATATAATAGCCACTAAATATAATTATAAATAATATTTGATTTCCATGTTAATATAAGAATCTTCGAGAATAGCAACTGTGTGTGAATTTATGTCTATGTCTATAGCTATCTATATAATTTTCTTTAATATTTATATTTGCACTTGTATGTGTGTGCATATGTGCATGAGTATAGTATATATATTTATATTTATAATCCCAATTTCTCCCTCAGTTCTAGTACTGGTAGACATTCAAGAAATATTTTTATATTGTTAAGCTATAAACGTATGTGGTAGAGAATAATCTTTTAGGATTTCTTTTTAGGTAGGATCAAGAAATCTATGCTTAATTATGAGAATTAATGCTTTATTCAAAACTGGTTGAATAACTAGTATGTTTAATGGATTGACGGTAAGTCTAGACAATGCTTTTCAGGGACATTTACCCAAGACAGCTACCGGGCCTTGTCAGATGTACCATGTTTATTGCTCACTTGTCAGAGTTTCTTGGGCTTACACTGGGCTTATACTGGTCATTGTCACTCCTTATGCTCCTTCTTGTGATATGGCTACGTAGAAGAGAAGCTTCTGAAAGATCGAGGTTTATAAAGTGGGCTCCTATAAAGTACCCAGGGAAGTTGTCTTGAAAGAAAGAATACATAGAAAGTGCTTTCTACCTCTGATAGATTTGATTGAATAATTTATTTATTTATTTTTAAGATTTTATTTATTTATTTGAGAGAGAGAGGGAGAACACTAGAGAAAGAGAGAGCAAGCATAGCGGGGGGCAGAGGGAGAGGGAGAAGCAGGGAGCCTGCTGCAGAGCTCGATTCCAGGACTCTGGGATCATGACCTGAGCTGAAGGCAGACACAACTGACTGGACCATCCAGGTGCCCCTGATTGAATAATTTAAAACAACTCACTTCATCAAGATGCTTTATCCCCAGTATCTATGATTGCTGACAAGCCAAATATATTAAGCTTATCACTGTGGCAGTGCCATGAGCATTGCTCCTCTCATCATTGCTACCAACCCCCTGGATTATACTGTTCCCCATCACTATTAGCATTATCATCAGCAATGTCATTCTCATTATCAATTATCATTATCAAGTTCTGGATATTCTTAAATTCTAGACATTGTATTGGGAGCATCACACACATTTCACCAAATCCTCACAACCAAAGTAGGACTATGTATGATAACCATTACCTCTATTTTACAGATAAGGCAATTCATTTGAGAGATGTTAAGTAATTTGATTAAAGACAAAAAGATAATAAATTGAAGACCAACTTGGAAGAGAAGAAATTACTCCTGTAATATATTCTCTTTTATCAAGTGAGATACAGCAATTGCCCTTTCCTTTCTTGAGGAACATTTGGTCTCTTTAATGGACTAGCATCAAGCACTCCATTTCCACAGCTTGTGGGTAGACAGACAAGGTACCTCTCAAGGAGTGAATCTAGAAACATCAAAGGAGCTTACCTTCCTAGGCAGTGTCCAAATGCCAAAAGCTTTTAAATTCCTTCCCTAAAAGAGAACCCCCCACCTAGGGATTGCTTTTGGAGACTCTTTGTTTGCCCTCAGGATTTCCCTTCCCCACTCTCCTGACATGCGTCTCTCTTCTTCCTTCAGTCTTTTTCTGCCTTAGCCTCCCCATATATCTGGGGCTTCTGATTGAGCTTGAAAGTATTGCTTCACATAACCTCTTGAAGCTACATAATTCTTTACAGTGGAACACCTGAAGGAAAAGCCGTTGAAACTCTTGAATGTATTGATCACATTTTATGGAAAAACTTTGATACATTAGTTTGCTAAAAGCAAAACAAACAAAATCTAACACCCAACATCTCAGTTAAGACGAGAATGGGGTGAAGCATCAGCGGTGAAGTTGCAGAGAATACCATCGTGCCAAACAAAGAGAGCACCTCATAGGATGCTTACTTAGAACAAGTTAGGCATGTGAAATAACTAGGGCCCTCTGCACACTGACCTTGAAATCATTTCTCAGAAAGAATGGTTGCCCTGCTGAGATCAGAATGAGTACAAAACACCTGTAAACACACACACAAACACACACACACAGAGACACACCTTTCGGTGGGTGACCCTAAAATACAAAACAAAACTGCGCCTGTGTGAGAATCATACCAGTATAGGTAAATGAAATGGAACCAAGAAGCACCTCCTCTTTTGGCAATGACTTCTTAAATAAAAGGAGAGTTTGTCACCTGTGGAAAGTTACCCTATAGCGAGATGAAGATGAACCTCATGCCTTGTGCAGATTTGGTTTTTAGGCTGCTTGAATGGGTCTGGGAGGGGACAACAGCAAGGTGATTGTATTGGGGCACAATCTTGGCAACTGAGGGAAGCTGGAAGCTGTTGCTATAGTCAAATATTGTTTTTGCTTAAGTAATTTGTTTAAGTATTACTGCTTTCATGACCTGAATTTCTAAGTAGAAATGTTTTGAAAACATTATATATTTGTGTACCACCAGATTCCTTTCAATCCCAATTGCATCATTATTAGTACCATTTTTTAACTCTCCAGTGATTCCAACTGCTCAAATCTTAACACTTAAGGCCCAATCCTGAATTTTTGATGCACGTAGTATAATTTGTTCCCTGTGATACTAGAGGCATTTTCTTTCTGTGTTCTCAGTTTTTTACCCCCAAGTGTTGATTTCTTTTCACAACGGAAAGAATCCAGAAATAAATTTCAGCCTTCTTAATGTGGGTCAGTTGGGAAAAATCTCAAAAATCTCACACCCATGCAAGAGTAGGAGTTTCAGTATTGAGACACAGCTAGTAATGGAAATCTGGTGGGCCCCTAGAGAAGAATCCTGCCTCGGCTGAGATCCCAGAGGTTCTGAGTATTTGAAAGGTACTTAACATGCTCTGCTGAGGTGTAGAAGAGCTGCTGGAAGCCCACAGAATCTGTGAGGGTTATTTAATGGAACTGTGATATCTATTCTTATTTAGGGGCTCAAAATATTTAATCCTGTTTGAGCCCTGATTTTGCTTATGAAAAATAGACACTGGGTGTTCAAAGCTGCCCAAATAATAGTGGTGATATACTTAAAAAATGTGTGTATGTGCTGACTTTGTAATTTGTAAAGGTAATATCCAAATGGAAAACTCATGTTTAATGTTAACATTAACATAAACATTAAACATCCAATGTTTAATTTTACCATATAAAATTCACTTTAGATGTGTTATCTTTGTTACCACAATGACTAACTGTCAAGCCTCAATCTCCTTCTAGAAATTTCTTTTCACTCACTTAAAGGGCTAATTCCTCTGGTCTGCCGTCAGACTCCTGCCATCGGATGTATATCATTGCACACTGCAGTACGTTACAGATATTTCAGTGATTTTCCTTTATTCACAAGAGATTTTAGCATCTTACTTTCTGTATTCTGTGTTTTTCTTTTTTTCACTTTCTTCCTTGTAACTAACTTCAACATCATTTTTTTTATGACTACGACTTCCATGCCGTCCCATGCAGTACTCTTACTTCTCAGGTCTTCATCTTCCTCGAGTCCACTTTTCTACCTCTGAAACTCTGATTTCCATTATTTTGCATTCTGAATATCATACTCTATATTTAAATCTCACTTGTGATTTACCTCACTTCCAGCAAATTTTCAGCCACACTGGGACATCCACTGGATGAACCAATTGCTTTTTCACTGTTGTCTTCACTTTGTGTTATCATTGCCTTTCTATCTCAACTTAGATTCAGTAGTCTGACACAAAAGTTGTTTTTTTTACAGATTCTCAACTTCCTTGAATCTTCCTTGTCACACACACCTGATCAAAATCAAGCCCATTAAAAGCAACACATTTACTAATCCACATTTACACAAATTCAGTTGAATAATTGAATAGGATTTTACATTTATATATATATACACACACTATATATATACATGTACTATATATATATATATACACATATATATGCATACATAACACACTATATTTTATACAAATATGTTTTGGGGGGCACCTGGGTGGCTCAGTTGGTTAAGCATCAGCTTTTAGCTCAGGTCATGATCTCAGGGTTTTGGGATTGAGCCCCACATCAGGCTCCCTGCTCAGTGGAGAGTCTGCTTCTCCCTCTGCCTCTCTCCCTGGCTTGTGCTCTCTCTTTTGCTCACTATCTCTCTCATATAAACAAATAAAATCTTTAAAAAAATATATTTTTGGTATTCTATTGTATACAGAGTAAATTGTACAATATAGTTATATTTTAGAGAGAGAGTGAGCAGATGAGGAGGGGAAAGAATCTCAAGCAGACTTGGTGCTGAGCACAGAGCCCAGCACCAGGCTTGATCTCAACCCTGAGATCACAACCCTGAAAACAAGAGTCCAACGCTCAACCAACTGAGCCACCCAGGCATCCCTATATAGTTATATTTTCTGACTGGACTATTAGGATGAGAAATTTCAAGTATGCCTTCAGCACTGCCTGGTGATGTCTCAATATTTTTTCTATTATTTTTTCCATTTGTAATAACCTAAAGTGGCTATTTTATACACTTCTGTTTCTTCTCTGAAATTAAATACACCTTCTGCCTTGCACAGTCTCACTGATGTTTTACATATATTTCACTGGAAAAATAGAAGCCATCAGATAAATATGTGCCAATTATAGCAATTATAGCAAACTACCTACACACACACACATTTCCTGCTGCAATATATGTACTATCTCTGTGCTTACCTCAGGTCAAAACTCCCATTTGTGTACTGTATTCCACTGGCTCTTGATGATTCAAAAATATCCTCCTATAAATAGGCTCACATTTTCTGCATTACTAATGTTTCCCTCCTTCCAATCTGTAAGGGGAAAAGCACTGAATAACTTTCACTTCTGGGGCTGTAGAATTTATCTTTAAAAATATCTCTTGATTAAAAATAAATTTCTGATAGAAATTGTGGGTTGATATAGCAGGGATAGTTTTATAAGGATGATTGACTTTCATAAAATATTAAACTAAATCCTTAGGTACCAAAAATGAAGAGACACTAGGAAATTGTACTGCCTTGTTGGTACCACAGCTAAGGCTGCTTTCAAGGTATTTGCTCATCTCAGTTATTTGGACATACTGAGTCTGAATGCACTCCTGTGGGGAATAAAAACAAAACGCCTCTCACTTCAAAATTTTATTATCTCTTTTAAATACATACTTTGTGTTAAAGTAATGTGTACATTACTTTAAAATTAAAAATATATCAAAGGTTTAAAAAGGGGAGAGGCATAACAAACATACAGGGAAAGAGAATAAAGCCAGAATCCTCAAAATTCTATACCCTTCATGAAAAGTAGGGCTTAGAAGAAAAACAGTTGGGTTGAATTTAATCTCAACAAGGTAATTCAAAATTGTTAAAGGCTGAGACCATCCTAGAACTCCTGGAAGAATAGGTGCAAATGATCGCCACTGGTGCACCTTCTTACTGTGTTCCTATAACTTCTGCCTTTTGAAATTGAGTGTAAAACCCCAAATTATGAAATACAAAGGGACTCATATCAATAAGGGTCCAGGGAAAAAAGCTCAGAGGAATATAGACTTTGGATAATGCATGTGTTCAAAGTATTTAGAAAGGTAAAAGAGAGATTTATAAAGATGGGCCAGAAATAAGATAATAACACAAAACAGGCAAATCTTAAAAAATTTTAAATTGCATGATCATAATTCTTACAATTAGAATTCGAAGTGTGAAATAAGTTTAGACAAAGTAAGAGTTTGTGAGAAAGAAAGTACATCTAGGGGCACCTGGGTCACTCAGTTCATTGTGTCTGCCTTCAGCTCAGGTCATGATCCCAGGGTTCTGGAATCAAACACCAAATCAGGCTCCCTGCTCCATGGGGTACCAGCTTCTCCCTCTCCCTCTAGAGCCTGCCGCTCTCTCAGGTTGTTCACTCTCTCTCTCTCTCTCTCTCTGTCAAATAAATAAATAAAATCTTAAAAAAAGAAAAAAAAAGAAAGTACATCTAAGGAAATTACCTGAAATGGAAACAAAGAGACAAAGAGAAGGAGAAAATAAAAGAGTAGAAGCTACTGTAGCTAAAAATAGAAAGTTTGTAACAAGACTAATTCAGAGAGAGAAACATTAGAAAAAGAGGGCAAGAAAAATTGAACGAAAATAATGCCTGGAAGTGGTCCAGATTTAAAAAAGAAAAAAACTAATTCTCAGATTTAGAAATAGCACATTCATAGAGAAAAACTAAAAAGAAACTCACAGCCTGAGTACACTGTGGAGAAAAGAAAATTCAGAGACAGTATGGTTTTAAATCAGCCCAACAGAAAACACAGATTATCTTCTAAGATATAGAACTCAGAATGATAGCACCCATCCCGCCAGCAAAAATGGAACCACAAGACAAAAATAATAAATCCCCAATGTGCTGAGAAAAATAATTATCAAACCCAAATTAACTAGTAAACTAAATGAACATTTAAGGATGAAATACATTAAACATATTTTCCTACACACACACACACACACACACACACACGTAGAAACACATTAAAAAAAATTACCAGCAAAAGATCCTTTCCAAAGGAACTTCTTATATGGCATGCTTCAGAAACCAGGAAATCTCAGAAATAGGTTTTCATTTATCTAATAATGTCTCGCTTTGACCTTAATTATTGACATAGTTTTGCTGTGTGCATACTACTAGTTTAGAATATCTTCTTGCTTTCTAATTACATATGGACTCTAGAGCGGTGGTTACAGTTTGAAGCATGGAGCAATCACAGGGGAAGTTTATCCCTGGATGTGGACTCTTCACTCTCATGTCCTTGCCAGAACCGAGTCACACGGCCTCACCTCATGGAATGAGAAGTCTACAGAATCCAGTGGCCACATTACCACTTCCCAGATAAGACTCAACTTTCATGCACATGGAGGACAAATTTCAGTTGTTTCGGTAGTTTAGCTGGCTCCCCCATTACGGCTTAATATGATCATTTCCCGAGTTCTCTTTTCCTGGAGGACTGTATTTCTCAAGGGTGACTCACATTGTTTTGCTAACCAAAGGGCAGTTAACAAGTTCATTAATACTGTGAGGATAGTCAGATCATTTTACATCTGGAAAGGACTTCAGTGGCTACATAATCTTGTTTTCATTAATCTGTCCATCTTTCCATCTTTTTCTACGCCCTGAAGAAGGATCAGGCATTAAATACAGATGGCTGATCAGAGAGCAGTGGCACTTGCCCTAAGAGCCTCAAAGCTAGAGGACAAAATTGAGTTGGACAAATAAGCATGTGTAATAAACACAACTACCTATTAAATCATTGCTTCTAAATCCTATTTGGGAATACATTTTTATTTTTAGCAGCATTATACAAGTACATAGTTTTATTTATTTATGTATGTATTTATTTATTAAATATTTTATTTATTTATTTGATAGAGAGAGACACAGCAAGAGAGGGAACACAAGTAGGGGGAGTGGGGGAGGGAGAAGCAGGCTTCCCGCTGAGCAGGGAGCCCGAGGTAGGACTCGATCTCAGGACCCTGGGATCATGACCTGAGCCAAAGGCAGATGTTTAATTGATTGGGCCACCCAGGTGCTCCACAAGTACATAGTTTGAAACACACTATTAATAAAAAGCTTATGATGAAATTCATTGTCCTCTGCTCATCCTCAGTCCACCTTCCAATTACACTCATATAAACTTTCCTACATCCCCACCTACATTATCTAAGACACTTTTTTAATCACAGTTTTACACAATTAAATAGTTATTGTTTATTTTATTCATGAACAATATAAATATTCTTCATCAATAACTATTATACTATTATACTTCCTAATTCAGTTTTTATTTTCCCTAGAATTAATGATGACTCATGTTTTCTTTTTGTTTTTCTTGTGGCATTTGAGTCTGAATAAAGGTAAGTAATTTATCCAACTTCACACAGATGTAAGGGGATTAACACAAAATTCTGACCCACATTTTTATTGCAAAGATTACAGTCGTCCTACTCTATAACATGTGGAAGCTTCTGGAATCATCAGTCCTGTATGTAAACAAAAGAAGTTTTTAGTTGAATTCTGCTGGGACCTAAAGCCATGGGATGGTGGTATATGAAAAGAGGGTGAAGGTCAAGTTCCTAGAGTGGGCTTTCCCCAAGAAGTTGCAAGGATGAAGTTTTGTTCCTTTATTTAGAGTTTAATAATCATGACTAGATTCAAGTACTCATTTTTTAATAATTAATGAGTATATAAGAAAATTACAACTAGCAAAGCAAGTGATACCACTTTTCTTTTCATGCTAGTGACATAGAATTATGTAAAAACAGCTTAAAATTTGACTTCAAAGTCTTAGGTAAATTAAAATGCAACTGATAATGTGAAAAAAATTGTGTGGTTGGGCAAGGCTACTTGTTAAAGAAGGATAATACTAATTGTCCTTTTATCCCCATTCATTATGTGTCAGGCATTGTGATAGATTCACATGTACAGGCCTAATCTTTTAATCAATTCATGCAAATAGATACATTTAGTTCCCTTTACAGATAAGGAAAATGAGATAACAGTTAAATTAATTTTCTAAAGACAATGGATGAAGGGCAAGCAAACCTGCCAAATACCAGACGTGCTCAATTCTAATACCACCTTCTTCATCCTCTGCCTCATCTAATTGTATGTGGGTGGAGCAAAATCCTTGTAAGTTTACCTGTAACCTGAGGCAAAACATTCTTTGCTTATTTGCTATGTATAAGGTACTCACAATACAGGTTCTATGCAAGGCACAAGGAAATACAAAATTTTAGCCATTTACAAGAGGCCATAAAAAAAAGTAACAAACCGAGTTTCAAAATAACATAAAGCTATGGTGTAAAGAGAAGCACCAGGGAGTTTTTGATTTATTGTCTGTAATTAATTATTGGCTACATTTTTAATTACTTTTTTACAGTAGTGTAAGTGAAAACATAAAGATTCTATGCCCCTATTAGTTTATAAAGAGCCTTTCTAATTCTTAAAAAAAAAGTTACTTGACACCAAATATTGTCTGCACTGATTTTAAAACACTACGGAGAACCTAATAACGTTGCTCTATTTTATTATTTTATTTTATTTTATTATTTTATTTTATCTTATTTTTGTTTTTGTTTTTAAAATTACGAGCATCAATATCACTGGACTTCTTGCAATGTCCTCTTATTTATGTTCTCCATGTCCTCAGGTCACAAACTTCGCTAAAGTAATCACACTTTGTTTTCAGCACCACTTCTTGCCTATTCTTACTGTCTCCACAATCCATCCTTTTCCGGGCTGTTTGTTACCTTCTTGAGACACATCAAAACTCACATAGCCAGCGTCTGCTTCTAGTGCTCAGGAAGGGTATACGGGTACGATGGGAAATACACCTAATGTTTCTAAAGCTGTTGCTCATTTTGTTCCTTGAGGTATATTTCCACAACCAGCAGGTGTGCTCTGGGACTCATGCAGAAGAAATGATGGCCCGGAGGCAACAGGGACACCGTCTGGCTGCAGGAAAGAGCTCTGCCTCCCTCGCCCCGACTGCAGCAGCTGGCGGTCCGCTGCCTGCCAAGGCAAGTGTGCACCTGTGTGCAGCGTGGGATCGCTGCGTTAGCTCAAGGTGTCCCACGACACCCCAGAGCCATCTGGAGAACCAAGTGAGTGCCAGGGAATTAGCAAATTTGGACACAAACCAAATCAAGCAACTTACTTAAAAGAAAGACTAAACTTTCTCAGTGTTCTTTTCCTTAGAAGGTGATAGAAAAATTACAGATTTGGAGTCAAACATAGCTAAGTTAAAATTATCACTTTATTTCTTGAAAGCTTTGTTACCTCACACTTAATTGACTTGTATAATCTTACTCTCCTTACCTATAAGATGCAAGAGAATAGGATGCATATACAACTTCTGACTCTATATATGTTACACTTCATATTTCATTAAGTTTAAGTGTGACTTAACCTCTATCACACAGCAGTATCTCCAGGTCAATTCCAGCTTCAGTGCTTATCTTTTTGCAAATAATTTAGGTAAATTCTCCCTCTCAAGGAATGTATATAATCCCCCCCTTTTTTAAGGGATTCTTTTTTTTTTAAGATTTTATTTATTTATTGAGAGAGAGAGAGAGAAAGCAGGGGAAGGGACAGAGGGAGACAAAGAGAGAATCTCAAGCCGACTCCATGCTCAGCGCAGAGCCCAATGAAGGGCTCGATCCTAGGACCCTGAGATCATGTCCTGAGCAGAAATCAAGAGTCAGATGCTTAACCGACTTAGCCACCCAGGTGCCTCTATAAGTCCTCTTAAGTGAGGGCTCTGCTTAGTGACTTCCTTCCCAAGAAAAACAGTGTGGAAAGGGAGGAGGGAAGAACCTTGACAGTGAAGAAACCTGAAAAACACTACAACAAGTCAGTGAAAAGTCATCTTGATAGCATGTATCATTGATAGGTTGTGTTGAAAATCTTGCCTCGCCAACCACAATTGCAGTTTAACCATGAAACAGTAGACTGAACTAAATTGAGGAACATTCTACAAAATACTCCTCAAAATTGTGAAAGTCATCCAAAAACTCTCAGGAAGACAGGAAGACTTCCTGTCTCTCAGGAAGATCTGAGAGACAGCCACTGTTTAGAGAAGCATAAGCACTGTATTCTGGATGGGCTCTTGGTACAGAAAAAGGACATTATGTAGAAATTAAGGAAATCCAAATGAGACGGGAAATTTAGTCCATCATAATGTATCAATATCAAATGTCATAACTGAGACACACATACCACAGTAATCTTAGATGCTAATAATAAGGAAAACTGCCTGTCATATATACAGGAACACTCTGTACCACCCCTTGCAACAGTTCTAGAAATCTAAAGCTATTATAAAATAAAATGCTTATTTAAAAAGTCAAATGCATAGTAATTCATAGTAAGGGAAATTGGTACATGGCATGTCCCCATTTTCTTTTCTTATCATGCCTGTCCCTTCTTAGACATCAGACCAGAAAGAACATTTTTAGAAATTCATTATTTACAATCAATTTTGTCTAAAGATCCTTCAGTAAAAGTTATTTTTTTAATTGAAACACTTTTTAATACATTAATTATCAAAACGTCCTTTTAGTCAAAACTGATTCTGCATTGGCACAGTTTACAATGCATTTTGGGAAAATAAAATCTAGTAATACTTTGTGTACATTCTCAGTTAAGTTTGAATTCTGCCTCCTGCAAAATTCAGTGAGCTTCTTAGATGAATGGATAATAGGAATCATAAAATCACACTGATAGGTAATTCATACTTGATGAATTTATCTTCATGAAATTTTGTAACACAAAATAATTAAACTTGGGCAAAGTTTGCCAAAGCAAATGCGTATTGTATCTGAATAATGTAGGTTAAAAAAAGGTCTCTGAGCCAAATGAATTCTGGCCAAAGGAATTTGGGGGAAGATGTGAAGAATATGATTTGTCTAATTTGTGCAATGTGCTAATATTTACTATGTGGATTTTTAAGAGAAAACTGACTGTAATATGAAATAGAATTTACCTTTCTCTTCACTAAATCTACATTCAGACCACAGATAACCCTAAAATTACCTCTGAGTCAGAGCATTTATGTACCCCGGTTCTGGTTTATGTCCGTTCAGATGATGGAGGAGGTCAGATGCTGGGAGTCAGAAATACCTGGATTTAAAGTCAAACTCAATATCACAATTTATCCAACTTTGAAAAACCTTATTTTTTTCTCTTAACATGAAGGTATAGTAACTACTCAATCCACCAGGCACTTGGTAATTTAGAAACAAATATTAGTTTTTTTCCTTTTTATTTCCGCTTTCCATAACCCTCTCCCCTGCCTTTCCAAAACAACAACAAAAACAAATGGAAATCTATTTATTGCTTGCCAGATGAAGTCCAGTGTACCCACAAAATATTTACTGGTTCTTAATTAATCTGCCCAGAGTTCCCACTCACAAGAAAACTATTTGCTGCAACCCGAACCTTTTTTGAATTATGATGGTTATGGGAGTTTTTGTCTCTCTTAACTTCTTTTAACTAACATATTACCCTGGATTCAGATTTACAGGGCAAGCTGTCACATGGAGACACACTAGAAGAAATCAGAGGGATTATACTTACTAATATGTTGATACAAGGGAGACTATTCAATAAATATTTGCTAATGAGTGTGGCATACTTAGCTTGAGACTTTATTTACTTCAATTTCAACTTTTAACTGCAAAGAAATGCCAATTAATCCTCAAAAAGTGTCTAGTATGACCCAGATTAAATAGTTTCCCTTTATGGTATCATCTGCTAATCCCCACACTAATTGATTTATTTAAAAGAAAAAAAAGTACTCCATTTATTTCAACATGACATCCAAAATATTTTGTCTTTCCATAATTCTTACTTCTTTGCATTTGCTCCCATAAACTATTCATTCTCATCTTCTCTTCCTTAAGATTTTTTATTAGCTCTTCATGGTCTGTACAAGATAAGTTCAAGCATTTCAGCATGACCTACAAGGTCTTCTGTCACCTGCTTTCTTCCCAAATGTCACCTCCTGACACTTACCTATTTGCAATTCATACTCTAACAATGGTGAACTATATAAATGTTCCCAGTGTTCTATGCTGTTTCATGATTCTATTCACTGGCTTGTCTTGTTCTATTTGTCTTTAATGAGCCCTGTCTCCTGTTTAATGAACTTAAACTTAATAACTTTTGTTCAGTTCGAGTGTCTTCCTCTTCAGAAAACCTTAAACCTCAAAATTCAGGTTGAGATATTCTTTTTTATACTCACAGAGCATTTCTCCTTTATGCTAATCCACTCTTAAATTATTGGCTAAAAATATTTAACTGCCTGTCTCAACCAATTATTAATGGAAGACAGGAATTGTGTCTTTCTCACCCTTTTATTTGCAATGATTCTCCATATATTTTCATATTTAGTATATGATCAATATTTGTATTTTTTTCAGTTGGACAATTTGCCACCTATCAATGCTGGGGTTGACCATTCATAACATCTATTATATCATCTGATTAATTGCCACAATGATCTTGCAATTATTGTGATTACTGTTTTATAGAAAGAGGAAACTGAGGCTCAGGGATGTTAATCATGTTGCACAATAAAGCATTGTTACAATTATTCTACCTCAAAACCCATGCTCTTTCAATTGTATCACTCTACCTCTGTTCCTGCCTGCCCATCTTTGAAATAACAACACAATTTTTCTGTGCCTAAGATTTTTTTCTTCTTGCTGTAGGAATGAAAATTCTAGCTACTTGAACACAAAGAGAAACGAGTTAATCATGACCCCAGGGATTAACAAAGAAGGTTTCATGAAAGAAACAGAACTTGAAGTAGACTTTGATATAGGACAGGATTTATGGAGGTGGGCAAGTTTTTTGAAGAAGATTCCAGATGGGCTTATGCCACTGGTGTGGACATGAGATTCATGTTTGGGGCATTAAGTTTGCCATCCCGAGAAGATAAAAGAAGGAAGTTCTTATTTAAGATGAAACAATAATGTTTACTCAAAGAAAAACCATCTGTCCAGATAAGGTGGGGCAGAAAAAAGCTCTTTTTTTTTTTTAACTTTTAGTCAATTTTATTTTACAGGACACTTAAACAATCACAGAAGTTTTGAAAAGATAGTACAGAGATTTCCCACATACACCACACCCAGTTTCCTCGATCAGTAATATCTTACACTGGCACAATACATTTTTTACAATTAACGAGCCAATATTGATACATTAACTAAATTTCATAGTCTGTGTGGATTACTCAGTTTTTACCTAATTTTTTCACTCTTCTAGGATCCCATCCAGAAAACCACTTGACATTAAGTTGGCATTTCTCTTTAGGTTCCTCTTGGCTAGGGCAGTTTCTCAGACTTTCCTTGTTTTTAATGACCTTGACAGTTTGGCAGAGCACTGGGGAGGAATTCTGTAGCATGCCCTGTTATTAGACTTTGTCTGATGTATCACAATTTCTACCCTGCTAAACAATTGTCTAGTAAAGATATTATATCAAAGCTTGTTTAGAAAAAATGTGCTACACATTATAAACATAGTTGATGTAGTTTTAAGCCTGGGACCAGGCAAAGCAAGAAGCATTTAGTAGGGCAATAGAGTATTCAAAAACTGACTCCCAGATGTTATCAACACAACCTACTGATGACACAAAACTGAGTATATTGCTACCTCAGTAATGGAGAACACCACCTTGCAAAACTTTAGCAGTGTCTATTGGTGGTGAGGGACAGTGGTCTTGATTAGGATTGGGTAAAAATAACCAGGGTACAGGAATCTAGAACTGGTGAAAACCTCAAGGGAAGGGTTTTGAGATGAGGAAAACAAAGAATCTTAGGCCACAAACTATCTGTTGATTTTTTCCATTGAAGAGTTGGTGGGGTTTTGAGGAGGTTTCTGTAATAAACAATTAAATGATTTACCTGGGCAGGAGACCTGAAATCATGGTAATGAGAACAGGGAAAGAGCACGAAGTCATATTACTCTAAACAATAAAGGGTGTTAACATTCTTGTTGTCCAGGCTGAGTGTGGGGGTAGATGGTTTTAGTTCTCAGGGTATTTAAATTTCTGGAGGCAAGGAAGTACTAGCACAACCTACCATGTATCACTAGTTACACAAATTACGGTGTTTAGTAAAGGTCTCTACTATATCTTTAATCTGTTTCAATCATAGAGTCACTATTTAAGATGATGGAATAAAAGTACTAATGCTTTCTTTTCTTCTAAGAAATCACCTAACCCAAAAAGGAAAATGAGGAACAGAAATATAAATTTGTATTTAATGCATCTAAGTGATATCTGTGGAAAATATTTAATGTCCACTATAAAATGATAGCTATTAAATCAATAAAATGATAAGTAAATTTCCATCGAGATAAGAAAGCATAATGAAACAGCTGACCTTTTTTTTATAATGTTATGTTAATCACCATACATTACATCATTAGTTTTTGATGTAGTGTTCCATGATTCATTGTTTGTGCATAACACCCAGTGCTCCATGCAGAACGTGCCCTCTTTAATACCCATCACCAGGCTAACCCATCCCCCCACCCCCCTCCCCTCTAGAACCATCAGTTTGTTTCTCAGAGTCCATAGTTTCTCATGGTTCATCTCCCCCTCTGATTCCCCCCCTTTCATTTTTCCCTTCCTGCTATCTTCTTTTTTTAACATACAGCTGACTTTTCAAAAGAAGACTTTTCAAAAGAAGACTTATATGCAGGTATTTAAGAGCTCAAGGAAGACATGAAGGAGCAAATAAAGAAGTAAAACCAAGTGTACAAATTAAAAACACAAGGCATAATCATAAACATGAAATTAAATGAATTAGAAATGTATTCTAATCAAATAAATTAAAATTGAAAATACTGGATTAAATGAAATAATTTAATTTTAAGAAAAATAAATTAACGAAACTAATAAAAAGATATAAGTGGAACAGTAACCATGTATGAAAAAGAAAGTTTTCAAAGTCAAACCCCCCAAAAAATCACGCTCAGAAGATTCACAGAGGTGTTTTTTATTTTATTTATTTATTTATTTATTTATTTATTTATTTATTTATTTGAGAGAGAGAGAGAAAGCACAAGTGGTGGAGGAGGGTGGCATGCAGAGAGAGAGGGAAAAGCAGGGAGCCTGACTCAGGAGTCTATTCCAGGACCCCAAGATCATGAGCTAAAGTCAGACACTTAACTGACTGAGCCATCCAGATGCCCCGAGGGGTATTCTTTCAAACGTTTGGAAATAGATGATTTCAGAACCTGTTAAAGTTTCAAAAGTGTGAAAAAGAAAGAATGCTCTTTAATATATCTTATGATGCTCCCCATATTTTGACTTAGTGAAAATATCTTAAAGAAAACATTAGTAGACATAATTTAGAGGCATATTTGGAGAATAATATGCTTTTCAAGATGGGACTGTTTCCCTTTTTGGCACTCTATTATCACATCCTACCACTGAAGTTGGACAAAAGAGAAAAAATAATCATATGCTCATCTTGCTAAATATTAAAAAGTCATTGATACGTTGTAACTTAATTATTTGATATAAAAAGTCTCAATAGTATATGAATATTTTTAAAAGAAATAAATATTAAATGTGATTTAGTATAGATCTACTAAACATATCTTGGAATCCATATCCCAAAAGATTCATCTTTAGATATAATCCAGCTCTGTTAAAGGAACCTGATGATCTTGGATGCCTGAAGCAAATAAACATATTTCAAGAGTCATAAATTAAGCTTTCTCAAGAGTTTCTCCAATAAAATACTATATTCTGGTGACTTAATGGCCTCCCCATTGACTATACTTGGAGCCAACTGAAGCCAAGAAGAAATTGACAGTCCCACTGCTTATCTGCTACCCAAGTGTGTTACCACTACTCAGGTAGTGGTACTCAGGAGCCTTTGCTCTTTGCTCTCACTGTCACTTTGGAAAGTTAAATAAGAATCTTTTGAATGCTGTTTATGGAATATAGAAATGTATTAATAAATATCTCTTTTCAAAGCAGTACAAGAAATTTTTGTGAACAGGGAATTCAGAGGCTTCAGAGGTAACTCCCCTTCATGGCCTTGAAGAAAATTCTTTAACTCCAAAGACAGAGGGAAAGTGTCTCTGAGTTTGGAAATGCCTCTATACTTTCCCACTCCCCATTTATCTTTGCAGTACCAGACAGCTGTGCTATTTTGCCAAGTAATTCACAGAGTGGAGAGGTCAATGTGAATGTGTAAGAAGCTTGAGTTCTGGAGTGCCTTAAAGGAATACGTTTCATGATTTTCGAACACTAGGGTAGTTCCAATTCTAAATTCTTCTGCAGTTATGCAGCCCACTTGACTGCATTTAAAGAAGAAAACTTCAGAAGTCAGCATGAATAGTGGGAAAGCAGAGTGCACAGAAAAGCAGTCTGAGAGGGATTCATTGTCCCCTTAGACCAGGTCATCAACCTTCATGAATTTTGGTTTCCTCCATCAGATTCCTCCTCTGTGCCTATGTGAGCAATGTGGGAATGGTGGGGGCTATCAGGCGGTACGACTTACCGAGGAGATACCAAGTGCCAATATGAATGGGGGCCAAAACTGGAAGGAAGTAGATTGCAGACCCAGGAATTTGGGATCAGGATGCTGGGGTGAGAGCACATTGTGTGGGTGAAGGGATTTGGGACCCTCTCTAGAGCACACATTCTGAAATCAGGCAGTCTGAGTTTGGCTTTTAGCTCTGTCACTCATCAACTCTGGGATATTGAACAAATTGTTCAACTTCTCAAAGCATGATTCCTCTTCTGCAATGTGAGTGACAACCTCAGAGAGGTGTCGAGAATATAAAATGAGATAAACATGCAAAACAGCAAGCACAATGCACTAAGGAGGTTGATAATGATATTGTTTACAGCTCCTTTTAAGAACGGGGTGGCTCTGAATGTGGGGAGGTCAGCTAATGGTAGGCGCTGGGGATAGGACTGAGAAACTCAGGATGAAAGTGCATCTGATGATATTTATTATGTTTCTCATATATTCCTTTTTAACGGTTCAAATAACATGGCCTATGTAAAAGCACAATAAAAATGATCAAACCCATTATAAATAAAATATGTTATTATATAACTAGTCACATTCATCTGCAAGTAATGCTTAAAGCCTTTGGATACTTTTTTCTTTTTTCTTTTCTTTTCATTAATTGAGTACCTTGCAATAGCATTCACTGTAAAGTTTGTTAAACCATGTCATTTCTTCAAAAGAATAAATAAAGAAATTTTACCTCAACCAAAGTTGAATTGTCAAAGAAATTGTATTAGTGAGATCCAGGTAAACAAATTTCAAGTTCATTTGCTGTTTCTTTGGGTTTAATTTTGTAGCTTAGAAACCTTAAGTTTGGAGTTCCTCATTTACAATGGCCCTTGTGTATCAGAGGCCTAAATTGCTGCCCTAGTCGGCTAATCCCCCAGCCCAAGGATCACAGGCCCAAGGACTATGCTGAGTATCTGGCACCGCTCTTTGTCCCCAAAGAGAAGACTCTGAAACTTAATGTTGACATGTGGCACTTTGACCATTCTGAGGTGGGGGTCGGATGTGTCTAGGGAGAACAGGACCTAGCTCACTCTGCTGACCCTCCACTGTGGCAGAGGCCCTCTGGTGCCAATCAACTAATATCAAAGCCCTGCAGTCCACTGAGGACTTGTCTTTCAGAAAGAAGCCTTTCTGGGGCACCTGGGTGGCTCTGCGGTTAAGCATCTGCCTTCAGCTCAGGTCATGATCCCAGGGTCCTGGGATCGAGCCCCGCATTGGGCTCCCCACTTGGCGGGAGGCTTGCTTCTGCCTTTCCCTCTCCCCCTGCTTGTGTTCTCTCGCTGTGTCTCTCTCTGTCAAATAAATAAATAAAATCTTTAAAAAAAAAGAAAAAAGAAAGAAGCCTTTCTGAGCAAGAAACTATGAAGCTAGATCAAACATGGCATTACCAAAATTGAGTGGTGAAGCTACAGGAAACGTTAATGTATTATCAATAGTGATAGTGTTTTAAAAATCGAATTAACCATGTTAGAGGAAAGACTGAATTAGCTATATTGTTTCTATAGAGGATATTGCAAATTTACTGTCATAATGAAGAGATGTTTAGAGAGTAGTCAGGAATTTCCTCTCCTAGGAAAACAGACATTATTTCCCCATCCTTGTTACGAACAACTAAAACCCCAGGATATTATATTAAAGCAAACCAACAAAACAAAACAAGCAACGAAAGAAAACATTAGAAGACCTAAAAGATGGAGAGCAGGAGCACCTGGGTGGCTCAGTCCATTAAGCGTCTGCCTTTGGCTTAGATCATGATCCCAGGGTTCTGGGATCAAGCCCCTCTGTCAGGCTCCCCACTGAGTGGGGAGTCTGCTTCTCCCTCTCCTTCTGTGGTCGTGCTCTCGTTCTCTCTCTCAAATAAATAAATAAAATCTTAAAAAAAAAAAAAAGATAGGTGGCCGACCACCCGGGAAACTGAGAAATGACACAGTGGTGTGATCCCTGGGGTTTCTTTTTGCCTTATATATCCTGGACTTGAAGCTAAAGACTCTGACAACCCAACAACTTCAATAGGTGCAGACAACAAAAGCTCTCCCTCAAAATTCTCTTTCTAGACTAAAGACCAAGAAATTTGCAGTTTAGCAAGACATGGAAATATTTAGACAGGAACCACTGCACTTCAACCAAACACTACTGAAAAAGCGTAAGTTCTACCCCTGCCCATGTCAGCAGTGCTGAGTGGAGAGCCTAGATTTCCACTCTTGCCAGGCTGATAAGGTGCCCAAACTCGCCAGATGGGGTGGCTAAGTAGGAAGCCAAGATTTTAACTCTCCTGAGTAGTAACAATTAGCTTCTCCCCTTTTTTTGTGTCAATGGTTACCATGTGGGGAGCAGTAATAAAGCAGCTATATTCCACCCATCCAGAAAGGTATCAGTGAAGGCCTGGTAGGGTGCTAGGACTCCCATCCTTGCCCAACAATAACAAGGAGGTCCCTAGCTCAGGTGCCAGTGGAGGCTTAATGGGGAATCTGGAGTAATAAGATCAAACCAGAATCCTAGATCTAGTCAAAATATCCTCCAGTGGAAAACAAACAAACAAGCAAACAAACCAGGAGATATCAGATGAGGAAAAACTTATTTCTAGCAGAAGTACTCTAAAATAATAGCTAAAGAAACTTTTCTAACCAGGAAGGAAATGATAAATAAGGAATTCTGGAACATCAGGAAGAAAAAAAGGACACAGTGAGGGAAAAAAATGCGTAAATATAATTGATTTTCCTATTATTCTTGAGTTTTCTAAGTTATGTTGGACCATGGAAGCAAAAACTATAACACTATCTGATGTGTTTCTAAATTAATGTAGAGGAAATATTTAAGACAATACACTATAAATGGAGAAGAGGAGCGAATAATGTGACATAAAGGAGGCAGGAATTCTATAGTTCATTTGAACTTTTAAATGCTGACAGAAGTAGACTATGGTAAGTTATATAAATATACACTAAATGTATTCTAAAAATTCTGTACCCAGAGGTTGACTCAAAAACTCTTTTTATGAATCAAAGTGGGATTCTAAAAAAATATTCCAGTAAGCCACAGGAAAACAGGAAAAAGAAAACAAAATGCAATAATAACAACAGCAAAAACCGAAAACAATAAATAAAATAGCAGACTATGCTCTTATTGATAATTATATTAGATTAAATGATCTAATTACTCCATTAAAATACAGAGATTGGAGGGATGGATTAAAAACATGAACCAAAATATAGATGCCTAGAAGAAGCTCATTTCAAATATAACAATATAGATTGGTTGAGAGGCACCTGGGTGGCTCAGTTGGTTAATCGTCTGCCTTCAGCTCAGGTCATGATCCCAGGATCCTTGGATCCAGTCCCACATTAGGCTCCCTGCTCAGTGTGGAGTCTGCTTCTCCCTCTCCCTCTCCCCCTGCCCCCTGCTTGCGCTCTCTCTCTCTCTCAAATAGATAAATAAAATCTTAAAAAAAAGAAAGCAGGAATGACTATATTAATATCAGATAAAGTAAACTTCAGAACACAGAGACAAAGACAGAGGGTCAGTCTATCAAGAAGATATAGCCATCCTACATGTGTATATATTAAACAACAGAGCTGCAAAATCTATGAAACCAAAACTGATAGAATTGAAATGGGAAATAGACAAATACACGATTATACATATATATCAACATGCTTGTGTCAATAAAGAATACCGTACCAAGAAAGAAAATCAGCAAGGGTGTAGAAGAACTGAACAATAGCATTAATCAACAGTATCTAATTGATATTTATAGGACATTCCACCCCAATAACAGCACAATACATTTTTTTAAGTGTCCATGGAACATACCCAAGGATAGATCATAATCTGGGTCAAAAGACCAATCTCAACAAATTCAAAAGAATTGAAATCATACAGAGTGCATTCTCCAACCACAATGGAATCAAACTAAAAATTAAGAATATAAATATAACTGAAAAATCTCCAAATACTTAAAAACTAAAAATACATACACCTAAATACTCTGAGTCTAAGAGGAAGTCAGTTCAGAAAGATCACAAGATCTAAGATAAACACAAAAATCAACTGTACTTCTATATATCAGTAATGAACAACATGGATACCAAAATTAATAATACAAGGCCATTTACAAGATGATTCCCTATAAAATAAAAATATCCCAGTTAAAGGAAATAGTTCTAAAAGTTCATTAATAATTGTTTTTATAGGGCGCCTGGGTGTCTCAGCTGGTTAAGCGACTGCCTTCAGCTCAGGTCATGATCCTGGAGTCCCGGGATCGAGTCCCGTATCGGGCTCCCTGCTCAGCAGGGAGTCTGCTTCTCCCTCTGGTCCTCTGACCCTCTTCCCTCTCATGCTCTCTATCTCTCATTCTCTCCCTCTCAAATAAATAAATAAAATCTTAAAAAAAAATTGTTTTATAATAGTTATTTAATACTCTATTATTTTATATTTATTTTATATGTGTTATATAAAATTATAATACTTTATTTCAATGTATTATTAATATTTTATTGATTTATAATTATTGCATATTCAAGAGTTTATAAAAAATGCTTGATGTCAGCAGAGTTTTATTGGAAGGAAGTTTGAATGAACATCAGGGTATTTATCTTCTGGTATTAATTCGGTCACTTCCAAACCACATGACTTCAATTCAATTATTTAAAATCAACAGGTGGGACTTTAAGATTTAAATCTCTCATGACCTTGCAAAAGTTAATAACCTCCCTGGGACTCAGTTTCCTTATTGGCAAAAAACAAACAAACAAAAAAGGAGCTAATCAGTTACTTCATCATGGCACAGCTGTCATAATTAAAGTATCCATCACATGTAAATTTTAGAATTGCACCTTATGCAGTAGGTGCTATATAACCTTTGTCTTTTATATTATAAAAATTAAGTTGAATTACATGATCAGAGAATTGTTTCTTGCATTTAGGAGAATACAAGGATTAATATAAGAATCTTTGTCTTATAGATGCTTGAAATTTCTGTTAAAGGTTCATATGTATGTTGTGCAAATATTCCCAGAGTCACAACAAGAGTGGGTCTTAGGTCAGAGCACCTCAAAAGTATTATTTTTTCATTCTACAAATACTTTCAGAGTAACTTTCATTCTCCATGAACTTGTATAGGCCTTAGAACTAAACAAATAAATATATTCTGTGAAAGAGGATGAGTGACACTCCTGTGTGGGAAATTGCCTGAATGCATTGGTGCCCCTGAAGCTCAATACCAGGCAAGCCATCCCAGTGGGCACCATGCAGCAACTGTTACCCAAATTAAAATGCTCAAATCACACAGCTTTTTAAAATCACACAGTTTATCAAGTCACATCTCAGTGTGAGAAGCACCTTGGCAGATGTCAAGACACTCAGAATAGGGTGCCAGTCAGATGGGAGGTCCTCACTACCGGAATTCTGGGCACTACGATGTTCACGTGGGCTGACACTCTGTCTGCCACATCAGCCTTCTCACTGATGGTGTAGATACAAGGACAGACCTTAGGTTCAAACAGGGGGACCCACAGATAGAAAGTGTCCTGGGCTAAAAACATCCTTGCTCTATTGGAGACACACACGGACAAGTAGCTTGGCACGGCAGTAGCTTGACAATCAGCTCAACAAAAAGTCATGGGATTTGTGTTTTACTGAGCAGAGAACATGCGGGGCCAGAATGGGTGTTACTGACATGTGGCTGCATTAACGCTTCATGAAAATTAAGTAGCCATATCTATTGAGTGTATCCCGAACATTTAGCGATTCTTGTATGCTTATATATCATGGCTCTTTAGCTCATGAATATCTGCGTCCTCCCATCCCCTTCCCGTGTTTGACACACCTGCTCTACTCCCTCACTACATGTCATACTTAACACATCATAGGAATTCTGCCCATATATACAACAACAGTTTTGCTTACCAGCCACTTCTCAGTCTAAAATATCTTAGAAGTTTTGTGTTTGATCAACTACACATTTATTCATGAAAGCAAAAGTACATTATAGGTATGAAGAAAAATAAAGTATCTTGGGTGATGGTTTAGCCCCAAGTCAGTTAGGACAATATCCCTAACCCCTGGGCGCAGTGCGGAGCTCAGTCCCTCCCCTTTCTAGTACCTCTCTGGAGGTCCCAAGGGGAAGGATTTCCCTTGTCTCTGTACCAACCCTGATGTTTCTGTGCCCCTCTGGCTACTCTTCTTCCAGTGCCCCTGGGTCACAATCCCATCTCTTTCTAGTTGGTGTTTAGAGCCTGCTTGTTGGTCTGTCACTGCCACTCTCTCTGTTCCTTTTGCCCTGAGACTATGGGCACAGTTTCTCTTTCTGTTACTGCTTGTGGGAATTCTTTACCAGCCTTCTCACTTGACCAGCTCAGGGCGCACCTCAATGTCCTGGGTGGCAGAAAGATGTTTTGTTCTTCACCTATCCTGTCTTTGTATTAGCAATCTCATAGAAGAATCATGAATTTCTATCTCCCTATATCTGTGTCTGCATCTACATCTCTATCTCTCTCTCGATCTATCATCTGTCTTTCCGTCTCTCTATCTACTTTTCACACAACCTCTCTCCTTCAGAATACTGGTCACAGAGTGCTTATATTATTTTCTTCCAGTATTTAAACTTTGAACTTTCTGTCAGTGACCTCCATGTCCATTTCCATACTTTGGATTTCAATGAGAAACTCCAAGACCATCAAACAGGTTTGTAGATATCAAATTCCAACTGTGATAAGACCTCCAGTCATTCCAGTAGACTTTGATGACCCCGTATAGATCAAAATTTGCATTGAGCTGCCATTAGGAATAGGATCTCATTTAAAACCATAGATATGCAGCCACAAAAGTCTCTACATCAGATAAATTGTAAGGGGCAATATAAGCCAAACTTTGACAAATCATTTTTGTAAAGGGCCGAATGGTGACTATTTTAGGCTTTCCCAGTCAACCAGTTTCTGCCACAACTAACCAAATCTTCCATCATAGGACAAAACAGACATAAATAATACATGAAAGGGTGTGGATGTGTTCCAGCTATTTACAAAAACAGGTGGCAAATAGAAGTTGCCAACCTTCGGTCTAAGTCATATTTCTCTCTTAGGAATAGAGTTAACATTTCTCCAAGTGATACATGTGAGGGTCTCAGAATCAATGAATTATTCTTCCAGGCCTGGGATACATTGGGAGGAAAATAAGGGAAGGACCCCTACTTCTATGGTGGTTTCACTCCAGTGGTAGAAGGCAGAAAATGTAGAAACTAAATAAAATATATAATACATTTTACAGTGATAAATGATAAAAGCAGAGAAGGGAGATGGGATCTGTTGGGATGTGTGCTTCAAGGTGAAATTTGAGCAAAATCTTGAACCAGGCGAGATAGCAGCAGACCTTGTGAGTACCTGGGGGAGGAGCATGTGAGGCAGGGCATGGGGAAGAGCTGTAAGGTTTGATGAAAGGCAAAAGATTGCAGCTGAAACGGTGTCAAGAGGAGGAAGGAGTCTTAAGAAGTGAAAGGAGAGGGGGTGCCTGGGTGACTCAGTCAGTTGAGCGTCTGACTCTTAATTTCGGCTCAGGTCGTGATCTCAGGTTTGTGAGATGGAGCCCTGGGATGGTCTGTGCTGAGCGTGGAGTGTGGAGCCTGCTTAAGATTCTCTCTCTTCCTCTTCCTCTGCCCCTCCCCCCATACTCCTGCGCATGCACGCACTAGCTCTCTTTTAAAAAAAAAAGGTGAAGGAAGAGAATCTAAAAGGGCCATGTTATACAGGGCTTTCTAGACCAAGAAATCAGTTAATGGCTTACTCTCGGTTACTCTCAGTGAGATGGGGAGTCATTGGATGATTTTGATAAAGGTTACTTCTCCTTTCATCTTTCTTTCTTCTGCCTTTTTACCCATGCTTACTTCATTTTCTTTTTTTTTTAAGATTTTATTTATTTATTTGAGAGAGAGAGAATGAGAGATAGAGAGCACGAGAGGGAAGAGGGTCAGAGGGAGAAACAGGCTCCCTGCCGAGCAGGGAGCCCGATGTGGGACTCGATCCCAGGACTCCAGGATCATGACCTGAGCTGAAGGCAGTCGCCTAACCAACTGAGCCACCCAGGCGCCCTACTTCATTTTCTCCTTTCTTTTCTTTCTTCCTATTTTTTTCTTTTGTGAATATAATGGATTCTACAGGGTGCTAGACATTGCACTATTATTTGAGACTCAGAGATGGTATATTATCTAAATTCAGATTATAGACTCCTAAAAAGGAAGAAAAACTGTACAAAAGTTGCAGTCCACTGTGGTATACGCTAAGTTAGAAGTCAGTAGAGCGTTCAGGGAACTAAGAGGACATTGGAAAGTCACATTTAAACACGGTGGTGAAAATGGACTATCAGAAATTGGTTGGCAAGCATTCTGATTAAATTATCTGACTGTTGAGTAACACATTGAAATCAACGAATCAGAAAGGAATATAGTCTAAACTAAGGAATATCTCATGTTGGGAGGAAAGGGTGAGAGAGCATCAGACAATTGGTTAAGCATAAATAGTTCCACAGAGCGTACGTGATGGCCAGGTATAGAAAACGTTAGAGATGGGTGAAGGGCATATGATGAAGGGGCTTACACACATCAGGGAATGAATTCTCCTTTAAATGCAATGCCATTTAACTGAAAATCTATTAATATGCTCTTGACTACAACATTCATGTAGTTTTGCAACAAGCTGCATTGAGTTCCACTCATAAAATATATTTTAGCCTTATTTATTTGATGAATACTAGTATATTCTGGAAAGGATGTTGTATATTTCAACATTTAAATAGTTTTTGACTTTCTTAAGCAATAGAAATGTTGTAAACATATATATCTGTAAAATGCAAAGATGCAATTAAGTATAGAGAGCCACAACTTGGATGAGTAATAATTCCATTAGAACCTCAGACCGATATAGAAGTGTATTATGGTAGCAATTTCCCACTATATATTCTGAACCCTACTAACATTTCATGTAAAGTCTAGTTTATTTACTACTGTATGGATTCAGTAGTGACACTTTCATAAAAGTCATAAACAAATGTCTAGCGTAAAAATGCTGAGGATGCTTCACATGACCAATTATGTACCATGCATTGGAGTTGTTTTTTAAAATAAGTTTAGTTATGATCATGTTCTGTCCGTTTATATATTAATTACAATTTGTTATTTTTCCAAGTTATTTGGAAAGCATTTCCTCATATCTTCTGAGCAAGTTGGGAAATATCTCAAGCCTTCAAATTTACAAGTAGTAGCCTAAGACATTTAATGCTATTTTTTTATTGTATAAAATCTAAATGATCAATCAGATGAGATAGTACACTTCAAAATTTTGAAAGTTTTAAATAGTTTTGCATGTATTTCATTTAAGATCTATTAACTTGGTAATCTCATGATTTTAGCACTTTGAGCTTTTCAGAACAGAATTAAATTGAAACAAAATTTCCCTTGACAATTTGGGAAATACTAAGATTAAAACTAATAAGGTGTCTCTTAGTTAAGTAATTTTGAGAAATACTAGCTACAGCTAAGTTGAACAGTTTTCTCAATAAATTTAATAGACAATACCTTGCATTAAAAATTGCCATGCGGGGTCAAAAATCACAGAATTATTTTATCCATATAGCATTTTCCAGGGCTTTATCAAATCAAATAATAAAATTTAGTAAATTTTTAAAAACATATTAAAATTTAGGCAAGTACATATAAAAGAAAAGCATTAGATTCAAAACTTCATTAAGGAGAAACCTCATAGAGAAGTAATATTAATATTTTAGGAATAAGAAAGATGATGTGAAATAAGAAATGTTCCGAATGTTTGAAACCACTTCATGAACCTGAAAATACATACTAATGGCCCAGTGTAATAAGATCTTTTAAAATGAATTTGAAACCCAACTCAAACTGCTGCCCATGGAGCCTGACAGTGGGACTCGATCTCACGATCCTGAGATCATGACCTGAGTGGAAACCAAGAGTCCAACACTCAACCAACTGAGGCACCCAGGTGCCCCCCTATGACTTCTTATATAGAAAATATTTACAATAAAATGTTTATTATATTTATTTGTAAATACTCCCATTTTCTCCTTACTATATTTATTCATTCATTCATCATCTAAAGAATTTTGAATCCTTGTTTTTTTTCTTGACTTAACCACTTTCCTTGAAGACTTTCTTTATTCTAAGATTTGATTCCATCTGTACTTTGTTTTCTAAGCTCTTAATATAACGTCAAGAGATAAACTATTTATTCCATAATTTATTATCGAACAAAATCTGTCACTTAATTGTTCCATATTTTTTCTTATAGACACACACACATTTTGTAAGAATATATTTGGCTAATTGACTCATATTTTTAAGCACTGAAGTAGTCCTTATGGGAAAAATGTGAAAATTAATGCGTTTTCTCAGACTTGTTTTATAATTTATTTTTGCTTTTATTTTTAATAGCCATAAAGAGTATTTTAAACTTTTCAGTCCTTGAGGCTCCTTAATCAAAATGTGTTGATTTTGATCAACAAATGCTTCATCTTCTTCACATCCACAGATACTTTTTATCTCTTAGGGAAAGGAGAAGTCCACTCACTTGTTCTACTTGACCATAATTCTTTTTTTTTTGTTTTTTTTAATTTTTATTGTTATGTTAATCACTATATATTACATCATTAGTTTTTGGTGCAGTGTTCCATGATTCATTGTTTGTTCATAACACCCAGTGCTCCATGCAGAACGTGCCCTCCTCAATACCCATTACCAGGCTAACCCATCCCCCTACCCCCCCTCCCCTCTAGAACCCTCAGTTTGTTTTTCAGAGTCCATCATCTCTCATGGTTCGTCTCCCCCTCTGTCATACTCCCCTTTTCTTCCTCTCCTGTTATCTTCTTTTTCTTTTTTCTTAAAATATGTTGCATTATTTGTTTCAGAAGTACAGAACTGCGATTCAACAGTCTTGCACAATTCACAGCACTCACCGTAGCACATACCCTCCCCAATGTCTATCACCCAGCCACCCCATCCCTCCCACCCCCAACCACTCCAGTAACACTCAGTTTCTTTCCTGAGATTAAGAATTCCTCATATCAGTGAGGTCATGTGATACATGTCTTTCTCTGATTGACTTATTTCACTCAGCATAACACCCTCCAGTTCCATCCACGTCGTTGCAAATGGCAAGATCTCATTCCTTTTGATGGCTGCATAATATTCCATTGTGTATATATACCACCTCTTCTTTATCCATTCATCTGTCGATGGGCATCTTGGCTCTTTCCACAGTTTGGCTATGGTGGACATTGCTGCTATAAACATTGGGGTACACGTACCCCTTTGGGTCCCTACATTTGTATCTTTGTGGTAAATACCCAGTAGTGCAATTGCTGGATCGAATGGTAGCTCTAATTTCAACTGTTTGAGGAGCCTCCATACTGTTTTCCAGAGGGGTTGCACCAGCTTGCATTCCCACCAAGAGTGTAGGAGGGTTCCCCTTTCTCCACATCCCCGCCAACATCTGTCGTTCCCTGACTTGTTAATTTTAGCCATTCTGACGGGTGTGAGGTAGTATCTCATTGAGGTTTTGATTTGGATTTCCCTGATGCCGAGCGATGTTGAGCACTTTTTCATGTGCCTGTTGGCCATTTGGATGTCTTCTTTGGAGAAATGTCTGTTCATGTCTTCTGCCCATTTCTTGATTGGATTATTTGTTCTTTGGGTGTTGAGTTTGATAAGTTCTTTATAGATTTTGGATACTAGCCCTTTATCTGATATGTCATTTGCAAATATTTTCTCCCATTCTGTCCGTTGTCTTTTGGTTTTGTGGACTGTTTCTTTTGCTGTGCAAAAGCTTTTTATCTTGATGAAATCCCAATAGTTCATTTTTGCCCTGGCTTCTGTGCCTTTGGCGATGTTTCTAGGAAGAAGTTGCTGCGGCTAAGGTCAAAAAGGTTGCTCCCTGTGTTCTCCTTTAGGATTTTGATGGACTCCTGTCTCACGTTTAGGTCTTTCAACCATTTGGAGTCTATTTTTGTGTGTGGTGTAAGGAAATGGTCCAGTTTCATTCTTCTGCATGTGGCTGTCCAATTTTCCCAACACCATTTGTTGAAGAGACTGTCTCTTTTCCATTGGACATTCTTTCCTACTTTGTCAAAGATAAGTTGACCATAGAGTTGAGGGTCCATTTCTGGGCTCTCGATTCTGTTCCATTGATCGATGTGTCTGTTTTTGTGCCAGTACCATACTGTCTTGATGATGACAGCTTTGTAATAGAGCTGGAAGTCCGGAATTGTGATGCCGCCAGCTTTGCTTTTCTTTTTCAGTATTCCTCTGGCTATTCTGGGTCTCTTCTGGTTCCATACAAATTTTAGGATTATTTGTTCCATTTCTTTGAAAAAAGTGGATGGTATTTTGATGGGGATTGCATTGAATGTGTAGATTGCTCTAGGTAGCATTGACATCTTCACAATGTTGATTCTCCCAATCCATGAGCATGGAACGTTTTTCCATTTCTTTGTGTCTTCTTCAATTTCTTTCATGAGTATTTTATAGTTTTCTGAGTACAGATCCTTTGCCTCTTTGGTTAGATTTATTCCTAGGTATCTAATGGTTTTGGATGCAATTGTAAATGGGATCGACTCCTTGATTTGTCTCTCTTCTGTCTTGATGTTGGTGTATAGGAATGCCACTGATTTCTGTGCATTGATTTTATATCCTGCTACTTTACTGAATTCCTGTATGAATTCTAGCAGTTTTGGGGTGGAGTCTTTTGGGTTTTCCACATACAGTATCATATCATCTGCAAAGAGTGAGAGTTTGACTTCCTCTTTGCTGATTTGGATGCCTTTGATTTCTTTTTGTTGTCTAATTGCTGTGGCTAGGACTTCTAATACTATGTTGAATAGCAGTGGTGAGAGTGGACATCCCTGCCGCGTTCCTGACCTTAGGGGAAAAGCTCTCAGCCTTTCCCCATTAAGAATGATATTCGCTGTAGGTTTTTCATAGATGGCTTTTATGATATTGAGGTATGTACCCTCTATCCCTATACTCTGAAGAGTTTTGATCAAGAAAGGATGCTGTACTTTGTCAAATGCTTTTTCTGCATCTATTGAGAAGATCATATGATTCTTGTTCTTTCTTTTGTTAATGTATTGTATCACGTTGATTGATTTGTGGATGTTGAACCAGCCTTGCAGCCCAGGGATAAATCCCACTTGGTCGTGGTGAATAATCCTTTTAATGTACTGTTGGATCCTATTGGCTAGTATTTTGGTGAGAATTTTTGCATCCATGTTCATCAAGGATATTGGTCTGTAATTCTCTTTTTTGATGGGGTCTTTGTCTGGTTTTGGGATCAAGGTAATGCTGGCCTCATAAAATGAGTTTGGAAGTTTCCCTTCCATTTCTATTTTTTGGAACAGTTTCAGGAGAATAGGTATTAATTCTTCTTGAAATGTCTGATAGAATTCCCCTGGGAAGCCATCTGGCCCTGGGCTTTTGTTTCTTAGGAGATTTTTGATGACTGTTTCAATTTCCTTAGTGGTTATAGGTCTGTTCAGATTTTCTATTTCTTCCTGGTTCAGTTTTGGTAGTTGATACATCTCTAGGAATGCACCCATTTCTTCCAGGTTATCTAATTTGCTGGCATAGAGTTGCTCATAATATGTTCTTATAAGTGTTTGTATTTCTTTGGTGTTGGTTGTGATCTCTCCTCTTTCATTCATGATTTTGTTTGGGTCATTTCTCTTTTCTTTTTGATTAGTCTGGCCAGGGGTTTATCAATCTTGTTAATTCTTTCAAAGAACCAGCTCCTAGTTTCGTTGATCTGTTCTACTGTTCTTTTGGTTTCTAGTTCATTGATTTCTGCTCTGATCTTTATGATTTCTCTTCTCCTGCTGGGTTTAGGCTTTATTTGCTGTTCTTTCTCCAGCTCCTTTAGGTGTAGGGTTAGGTTGTATATTTGAGACCTTTTTTGTTTCTTGAGAAAGGCTTATATTGCTCTATACTTTCCTCTCAGGACTGCCTTTGCTGTATCCCAAAGATTTTGAACAGTTGTGTTTTCATTTTCATTGGTTTCCATGAATTTTTTAAATTCTTCTTTAATTTCCTGGTTGACCCATTCATTCTTTAGTAGGATGCTCTTTAGCCTCCATGTATTTGAGTTCTTTCCGACTTTCCTCTTGTGGTTGAGTTCTAGTTTCAAAGCATTGTGGTCTGCAAATATGCAGGGAATGATCCCAATCTTTTGGTACCGATTGAGACCTGATTTGTGACCTAGGATGCGATCAATTCTGGAGAATGTTCCATGGGCACTAGAGAAGAATGTGTATTCCTTTGCTTTGGGATGGAATGTTCTGAATATGTCTGTGAAGTCCATTTGGTCCAGTGTGTCATTTAAAGTCTTTATTTCCTTGTTGATCTTTTGCTTAGATGATCTGTCCATTTCAGTCAGGGGAGTGTTAAAGTCCCCCACTATTACTGTATTGTTGTCAATGTGTTTCTTTGCTTTTGTTATTAATTGCCTTATATAATTGGCTGCTCCCATGTTCGGGGCATAGATATTTACAATTGTTAGATCTTCTTGTTGGATAGACCCTTTAAGTAGGATATAGTGTCCTTCCTCATCTCTTATTACAGTCTTTGTTTAAAATCTAGTTTGTCTGATATAAGGATTGCCACCCCAGCTTTCTTTTGGTGTCCATTAGCATGGTAAATGGTTTTCCACCCCCGCACTTTCAATCTGGGGGTGTCTTTGGGTCTAAAATGAGTCTCTTGCAGACAGAATATTGATGGGTCTTGTTTTTTAATCCAATCTGATAGCCTGTGTCTTTTGATTGGGGCATTTAGCCCATTTATATTCAGGGTAACTATTGAAAGGTATGAATTTAGTGCCATTGTATTACCTGTAAGGTGACTGTTAACTGTCTGTTGTCTGTGTTCGTTTCTGCTCTTTGCTGCTTTTAGGTTCTCTCTTTGCTTAGAGGACCCCTCTCAATATTTCTTGGAGGGCTGGTTTCGTGTTTGCAAATTCCTTTAGTTTTTGTTTGTCCTGGAAGCTTTTTATCTCTCCTTCTATTTTCAATGGTAGCCTAGCTGGATATAGTATTCTTGGCTGCATATTTTTCTCGTTTAGTGCTCTGAAGATATCTTGCCAGTCCTTTCTGGCCTGCCAGGTCTCTGTGGATAGGTCTGTTGCCAATCTAATGTTTCTACCATTGTAGGTTACATATCTCTTCTCCCGAGCTGCTTTCAGGATTTTCTCTTTGTCTCTGAGACTCGTAAGTTTTACTATTAGATGTCAGGGTGTTGACCTATTATTATTGATTTTGAGGGGGGTTCTCTGTGCCTCCTGGATTTTAATGCCTGTTTCCTTCCTCACATTAGGGAAGTTCTCTGCTATAATTTGCTCCAATATACCTTCTGCCCCTCTCTCTCTCTCTTCTTCTTCTGGGATCCCAATTATTCTAATGTTGTTTCGTCTTATCGTATCACTTATCTCTCGAATTCTGCCCTCGTGATCCTGTAGTTTTTTCTCTCTCTTTTTCTCAGCCTCTTTATTTTCCATCATTTGGTCTTCTATATCGCTGATTCTCTCTTCTGCCTCATTTATCCTAGCATTTAGTGCCTCCATTTTTGATTGCACCTCATCAATAGCCTTTTTGATTTCGATTTGGTTAGATTTTAGTTCTTTTATTTCTCCAGAAAGCGTTTCTCTAATAACTTCCACGCTTTTTTCAAGCCCAGCTAGTATCTTTAAAGTCATGATTCTGAACTCTAGGTCCGACATCGTACTAATGTCCGTATTGAGTAGGTCCCTGGCTGACGGTACTACCTCTTGTTCTTTTTGCTGAGGTGATTTCTTTCGTCTTGTCATTTTGTCCAGAGGAGAATAGATGAATGAGAGAACAAAATGCTAACAGGTTTACAACGTCCCCAGCAAATATACTGTATACAAATCAGAAAAGACCTGAAACCAGGGGAAAAGAAAGGGAAAGAAAGAAAAAAGAAAGAGAAAAAGAAAAAAAAAGATAAAAACAAAAACAAAACAATACAAAAAAGGCAGAATATGATCAAATATGATCAGGCTAGTGCATAGATCAGTGCCACACACTAGATTTTGGGCGTATTTTGGTCTGTTAGAAAAAAGTGCCTCCTAAAATTTTAAAGGAAGAAAGACATATACATACAAAATAAGGGTTGATACAATGAAGGGATGGAAGATGACTGTAAAGATGAAAATTATAAAAGATTTTATAAAAGGACTTGGTAAGATAAGTTGTTTGAAAAAAGAAAGAAGATTTAAGAAAAAAAAAAAAAGGAAAAAGGGAGAGAATGTGATCAGGCAGGAGACTAGAACAAAGCCATACACTAGTGATTTAGGGTATATTTTGATCTGTTAGAAGAAACTGTACCTCAAAATTTTAAAGAGAGAACAACTTATATATATATGCCAAAAATAAAGGTAACTACTATGAAGGGATAAAATATGACTCTAAAAATGAAAAATAAAAAATGTTTTTTTTTTTAAAAGGGATTTATAAGATGTTGGTTGAAAAAGGGAAAAAGAAAAATAAAAAAAAAACAGTCAACAAAAATTAACTTTGATGAAATAATGAATCATGTTAAAAAAAAAAAAAAAAAAGCCATGAATCTATGTGCAGTATTCCCCTAGCGCTGGAGTTCTCCTATTCTCCTTGATCGATCAACTTGGTCTTGGCTTGCTGGCTGTTTGTGTTGATCTTCTGGGGGAGGGGCCTGTTGCTGTGGTTTCCAAATGTCTTTGCCGGAGGCGGAATTGCCCCGCCCTTGTCGGTCCGGGCTAAGGAAGCTGCTCCGGTTTGCTCTTAGGAGCTTTTGTTCCCTGCAAGCTCTCGGTACAGCTTTGGAGGACCAGGGCAGAAATGGTGGCCTCCCAATCTCCACTCGGAGGAGCTGAGAACTCGGGGCCCCGCTCCTTAGTGTGCCCCCAGAGAAAAGCAGTCACTTCCGTGTCCCCGGTCTCTGGCCGCACTCCGTGCTCACCCGGCCTGTGATCGAGCGTTGCTATCTCTGGCACCCGACCCCGCGCGGAGTCTCCAAACCCAGCAGATCCCTGCAGTGCGTTCCCGCACCGCTCCTCCCCGGGAAGGAAGGGGAGTCTCCCCGGGAAGGAAGGGGAGTCTCCCCGGATCTGCTGCTTGTTGGGTCACTGCTGGGGGAGCCGTGCCCCGACTGGGCCGCAGATCACAGTTTATGGCAACCCCGAGCTGAGAGCCCGCGACTCTGCTCCGTATCTGCAGCCGGCTTCCCTGCTCTGATACCTGGGAGCTCTGGCGCACTCAGGCACCCCCGGTCTCTCTGTGACCCCAAGGGTCCTGAGACCACACTGTCCCGGGAGGATTCCACCCCCCGCTTAGCCACTGCAGCGACATCCCTCCGCCGAGCCAACTTCTAAAAGGTCCGATTTTGTGCTCCGCGGCTCTATCACTTGCCAGAAGCGGCTGGCGGAGGCCCCTCCCCCGCCGTCTATCCTCCCGAATATCGCCTCGGATTCACTTCTCCGCACGCCCTACCTTCCAGTAAGTGGTCGCTTCTCTGTTCAGAGAGTTGTTGCTACTCTCCTGTTTGATCTCCTGTTGAGTTCATAGGTGTTCAGAATGGTTTGATCCCTATTCAGCTGAATTCCTGAGACCAGATGAAATCTAGGTCTCCTACTCCTCCGCCATCTTGCTCCGCCTCTTGACCATAATTCTTAAAGCCTCCTTTATAAATAAACTATTTTAATATCTTCTGAGGAAGGGTCTCCTCTTTGCATATTGATGGAAAATTCCAACCAGTCAACTGTCAAGCTAAAGAGCTCTTTATTTTTTGTTTGTTTTTAAAATTTTTTAAAAATTCAATTTAGGTAACATATACTGTATTATTAGTTTCAGAGGTAGAACTTAGTGATTCATCAGTTGCATATAACACCCAGGGCTCATTCCATCACATGCCCTCCTTAATGTCCATCACCCAGTTACCCCATCCTACCACACACCTCCCCTGCAGCAACCCTCAGTTTCTTTCCTATAGTTAAGAGTCTCTTATGGTTTGCTTCCCTCTAAAGAGCTCTTTACCTTTACCCTACTCTTATCAGGTACTGTTTTAAAAATAATATCCCATTAATCCTCACCAGCTCTCTGATGTTGGTTTTCTTCTCCCCAGTCTATAGATGAAAAGAGAACCACTACTACTTACTTAGTAGCCCAAATGGATAGGTGGAGGTGTGAGAACTCAAATTCAGCTCTCCTAAAAGCAAAGTTTACTACACAAGAACTGTCCTAAATCTATAGGCATTGGCTCACCTATTTCAAATTATATATAAATAAGAAGTCATTATATCCAAGCATCCATGGCTGATATTCAAGAATGCATGGCTGTCAAAATGCCAGGCCATTTTGATACAGCAGAATAGAATCTGATTAACTCACCACTAACTGTTGATATCTTTAATCTCCATTGCTGTGTTCTGGGTGTGGCTCTAGAGGTTCAGAGTACCTCCGTTAAAGGAAAATACTCCCCCATTTTGGAGCTTATGTTCCAGCAGAAAATGAGCATACCAAAGGGAAAGTGAAAACATGTCCTTGGGTGGTGGGGGGAGGCGGTTTGACAAGCTTTTCTCATGGATATTCATACTGTTAGGAGGCAATTAAGACCTCCTCCACACCAGACCAGTCCTGGTGGCGACTCTGTGTTTCTTGGAATTTGTATGCATTTCATTGCTTCTTCCTGCGTATGATGGCATAGATTTCACTTAGGTTTCCTGTGTTCCTTCCTCCTAACAAAGCTTGATATGTCTGCTGCACCATACCTCAGCCACACCAGAAAAGCCTCTCATCTTTCTTTATCCACCCCTCAGTCAGCTGCTGCATTGTTACTATTAATAATAGCGGCCACTATATACTGGCTTCTTTTTGTACTAAGTGCTTTTCTATTATTTATTCAATTCAATTCTCTCAATCACCCTATTAAATAGGCAGTATAATTTCCATTTAGCAGGTGGAGAAACAAAAAGAGGGAGGAAACATACAGAGAGAACGGGCAGACTTGGCCTGCTCATTGGGATTTGTCAGATCCAAAGCCCACTCTTTTTATACTAGGCCGGAGGGTGAAATTACCAAATGCCTTCACCTGGTTAAAGTGGACATGGTTCTTCAAGAAAGTATCTCTTAAAATATCTTTTTCTTAAATCATACTACACATAGAAAAATAATTTTAGGTCTTGATGAGCTTCTGCAAAATGAGTACCACCACTACCACAGGCAACAACCAGATCAAAAAAAGGCTAGGACTAGTACTCTGGAGGTCCCCATCATACTTTCTTCTAGTCCCCCAACCCATGGGTAACGACTACCTTAAGAAGGAGGAAGGTCACAGTGGAATCAGTTTCGGAGACCCAAGCAAGCTAGTGTTGAGAAGGGCTTTGGACAGAAAGGCTTTCCACAGATTGCATAATGCAGGCCAAATTTGGCAGTACTCATTTCAGAGGACAGTGCTTGGCTAAGTCGGTGGCACAGGATCCTTTGCACACCCCACAGAGCATAGAGACACAGGTAGTTTTCAGGAATAATATTTGGAAATTTTGCTGCTGCAAAAAGCCCAAGTCAAATAGGGCCTGGCTCTTAGAGACTCTTAACTATAGGAGTTCCCTGACCTCCAACAGTGCTGTCATAAATCCTAAGCTGCCACCCAAGGCTAGCCTCCCACAGAAACATAGACTCTTTTAAAAAAAAAAAAAATATTGTTATGTTAATCACCATATATTACATCATTAGTTTTTGATGTAGTGTTCCATGATTCATTGTTTGTGCATAACACCCAGTGCTCCATGCAGAACGTGCCCTCTTTAATACCCATCACCAGGCTAACCCATCCCCCTACCCTCCTCCCCTCTAGAACCCTCAGTTTGTTTTTCAGAGTCCATCGTCTCTCATGGTTCGTCTCCCCGTCCGACTTACTCCCCTTCATTCTTCCCCTCCTGCTATCTTCTTCTTTTTCTTTTTTCTTAACATAGAAACATAGACTCTTTTTTATCACCAAGTAGCATGTGCAGTTTCTACTCTGGGAAGTATTTAACTTGTGCCAAACCAGAAGCAATGCTGGGGATGCATACGTGTTTCTGAACAAAGAGGAAAATTATGATAGTAAAGAGTCTGCAAACAACAGAGAGAAATTTTTAGGAAGCTATAAGGTATTCTCACAAGGGGCTCTCTTAAAGGGAAAGTGTTGGTTGGATGTGCGTCTCTTTCTGCCCCCCACCCCACCCTTTTTTTTTTTCCTATTTGTCAAGCTGTACTCCATTTATAACTACTTGTGCTTTGATTCATTTGATTTGACAAGATCGATGTCTTAGGGGTGCAGAGAGTTGGTTGTGACTATATCCTGCTATTGGAGCATAAAGTATAAAGATCGCCAATAAAAAAAATATAAGATGTAGAGAAAACTGCCATTTCATGTCGGTGCTTGTGGGTCCAGTTGGAAAATAATGATCTTATTTACATGACTTTGTGTCTGTGCTCACAGTGACAGCATGGGAAAAAGACGTGTGTGTGTGTGCGCGTGCATGCAAGTGTTAGTGGGATTGAGAGAGAGAGAGAGAATACACACAAAGATGGAGAGAATGTGTGGGGCTCAACTTAATAAATCTTTATAGTGTGCATTCTATCCTCTTGGCCTTATGCCATACCTTGGGATAAAAAGGCCCTTTCAAGTTATTGGAAAAACCAGGAGGACATGTGTTTTTACACTACAGTAAACTAACTTTATGAGAGGTGATGGTACAGGGTGTGCAAGGGGGAAGGTTACCTAAAATAGTAAGGTGGTCCAGAGTTTTCCTGGAGGAGAGAGCACCTGAATTAAGGCAGTCAGGTGAAGAAGAGATAAACAGCCATTCTAGACAGATGGAGTAGCTCAAGCAAGGGCTCAAAGCTCAAAAAAAAAAAAAAAAATGCATTCAAGAAGCTCTCCATGAAGTACTTCATTACATGAAGTAATGAGTGTGCCGAAGGCTAGGGAGGTCTGCCACACAAAGGTCTTGAGGGCTTTCCATGCCAGCCTGGGGGACATGGGTTTTATTCCAGGGCTGAAGTAGAGCCTCTAAGGGCCACAGTACTAAAATTTGAGGACCTGTAGTTGAATAAAATATCTCTGGCAGATGTATATATAGAGATAGGGATTGAGGGGGGATTGAGATTTGAAGCAGAGAGCAAAGGCTGACTACATCTTATACTCTGGTGAATCAATGGCTCAGAGTTCTGTGGTAAATAGAACTGTTCAAAAAATTTAAAATATTAATTCAAGTCTCATTAGGTTAACTTGGCTCACCAGGGGATTTCCAAATATATTTGAACAAAGGAATGTTTCTCTCTCTCTCCCTCTCTCCCTCTCTCTCTCTAGTCTTTCTCAGACCTAAACCCATAAAATTCTGAAGAAAACATAGGGGAAATTCCTTGACATTAATTTTGGTGATGATTTTTTGGATATGACACCAAAAGCCCAGGCAACAGAAGCAAAAGTAAACAAGTGGGACTACATCAAACTAAAAACGTCTGCACAGCAAAGGAAATAATCAAAAAAATGAAAAGGCAAGCTATGGAATGGGAGGAAATATTTGCAAACCCTATATCTATCCAACAAGGTGTTGATTGACAAGACATATAAAGAACTCATGGGGCGCCTGGGTGGCTCAGTCGTTGAGTGTCGGCCTTCGGCTCAAGTCATGATCCCGGGGTGTTGGGATGGAGCCTCACATCAGGCTCCCTGCTCAGGGGGAAGCCTGCTTCTCCCTCTCCCTCTCCCACTCCCCCTGCTTGTGTTCCCTCTCTTGCTATGTCTCTCTCTGTCGAATAAATAAATAAAATCTTAAAAAAAAAATAAAGAACTCATAAAACTCAATAGCAAAATACCCAAATAATCTGATTAAAAATGGGCTAAGGATCTGAATAGAGGGCGCCTGGGTGGCTCAGTTGGTTAAGCGATTGCCTTTGGCTCAGGTCATGATCCTGGAGTCCCGGGATCGAGTCCCGCATCGGGCTCCCTGCTCAGCAGGGAGTCTGCTTCTCCCTCTGACCCTCCCCCCTCTCATGTGCTCTCTCTCTCTCACTCTCTCTCTCTCAAATAAATAAATAAAAATCTTTATTAAAAAAAGGATCTGAATAGATATATTTCCAAAGAAGATATACTATTAGCCAACAGGTAAAAGAAAATGTACTCAACATTTTTAAACATCAGGGAAACACCAATCGAAACCACAATGAGGTATCACCTTACACCTGTTAGGATGGCTATTATCAAAAAGACAAGGGATAAGAAGTGTTGGTGAGGCTGTGAAGAAAACTAAACCCTCCTATGCTGTTGGTGAGAATGTAAATTGGAACAGCTATAATGGGAAACAGTACAGAGTTTCCTCAAAAAATTAAAAATAGAACTGCCATACGCTTCCACAGTCCCACTTGTGGATATATGTCCAAAGGAAATAAAATCACTGCCTCGAAGAGATATCTGTACCCCCATGTTTATTGCAGCACTAGTCACAACAGTCAGGACATGGACACAGCATAAGTGCCCACTGACAAATGAATTGATTAAAAAATGAGGTATATATACACAATAGAATATTATTCAGCCATAAAACAAAGGATATCTTGTCATTTGCGACAGCATGGATGGACCTTGAGAGCATTATTCCGAGTACTGTAAGTTGGAAAGAGAAAGACAAATACTATATGATGTCACGTATATGTGGAATCTAAAAAGATGCCAAGTTCACAAAAGCAGAGAGTTGAATGCTGGTTGCTAGGGGCTGGGGGTGGGACAAATGGGGAAATGTTGGTCTAGGGGTACAAAACTTTCAGTTATAAGATGAATGGGGATCTAATGTATAGCATCATGACTGTAGTTAATAATAGGATACTGTATGCTTGAAACCTGCTAAGAGAGTAGATCTTGTGTTCCCACCCACAGAGAAAGATAACTGTGAGATAATGAATATATTAAATAGCTTGATTGTGGTGATCGTTTCACAAGGTACAGGTATAGGAAATTTTCACTTTGTATACCTTCAATATATACTTTTAATTCATTGGTTATTCCTCAAACCTGGAAAAAACTAGGAAAGACTTTATAGATGCTGATATATTAGAGGACTGGTTGTCAAGCCCATATAATACCCCGGAGTCTAAATTCTGTGCAGAGGGAAATTCCTGTTCCCATCAGATGCATGGTTCATGAGAGCGTGCCCTCTGAAAAGGACACTGAGTCAGAGTCAGGAAAACAGATTTCTCAGTTATAGCTCCGTCACCACCAGCTCTGTGACTTGGGGTGAATCTCTCAAACTCGCTGCACCCTAATTCTTTATATGAAAATTGATACAGAAAAAAAATATCTGCATCATGGGGTTGTATTAATAACTAAATGATATCTTTTGTGTCAACACAAAAGGAAGACCTACAGCTCATCCATTATTGGAAAGAAAGAAAGCAAATGGGTTAAAACAGAGGATTTGATCCTGTCATTGAAAGTAGTACTCGACTTCAGCAGACACTCGCAATAACTATGCATCTTGCACCAACGATTTGGAAAGCATATCTGAAAATTGTGAATGACAATGACAGCATACTTTAAATAATGGCAAGTGCCCCCTAATCCAGGGCCTATTATTGCTACCTTTATTGGCAAATAACCCATTTGTTTACATGGCATAATTTGAAGGACCAGAAGAACAGACTGATCTTAAGCTAAGATAAGATAAGATAAGAGATAAGAGCTGCAGCTAAAATTTATAGAGTATTTACTATGTACCCAGGTGGCATCTTCTGCATGTCAGTCAACCTTCCAACAAACTTATGAACTACATGTCACGATTTACATAAATATTTATTATTATTTTTATAGATATTTCTTATTACTTATTAAATAAATCTAAGCAAGGTTAAATAAATGGTCTAAGGCCAACCAGGTCATAATTTGTGAAGTCAAAATTAGAATGGGGTTTAATTTGGAGTCAAATATAATTTGGTCCCACAGAATTTGCAAAGAAAATTTTTAAAAAGACCAGTAATTGCAATAAGATGATTTAAAACAAAACAAAACAAAAAGAATTCCAGACATGATTCCACAGGAACATAGAACACAAGGATCAGAATGTATAGTAAGCATGTTTTGTCACCATCCAGTAAGTTTGGGACTCACTGTTACAGATTATATTTTTTACTTTCTTCTCTTAGCCTATGCTGAGTGACGTGATGAAATAGCTAAAAGAAATTGAAGATTGTATTTATTTTAGTGACATTGAGACTACTGAAGAACTTTCCTGGTTATCAGAGTCAGATTTCAAGTAATCAAGCCATCAACTGCTTTTCTTAATAGATATTGTGACAAGTTATTATACCATTTGCTTTGGTTGTTGGAAAGGTCAAGGCAGAGTTATTGACCCACTGTAGATATGCAGCAGTACAAATCTCCCCTGATCCCGTTCTAATATTGTAATTTTGTCTTTATATCTTTCTTCATTTTATTATAATCTGATTTTATTATCTATGTATGTTTGTATAATATATTTATATAACATATATAATTATATGTAATTATATATTTATATATGTAAATTTATATTTTAAATATATTTATATATGTTATACAATAGATTTATTGTTATACATATTTTAAAACTACCTCATTTACCTTCTGATCATAAAAGAAAAATATAAATGCATGCTAAACAAATGTCATAAAACTCACAAACACCCCAGCAAGTTACAATTCTGACAGTATCAGATTTATTCCTTTGAGAGTAGCTCTCTTTTCACTGAGTAGATCGGGAAGCAACCAGAGGAGGGAAAGAATGAGAAAGTGGGATGGGGAACCTAAAGAGAAAGAAGTAAACTCTCTGCCAGTTTCTTAGAATCCACCTAGCTGGTAAGATAGATGTTGTCTGTTTAAATGGTATAATTTGTCAGAAGCATTCATTTTAATACATAACTAGAAGCAAATACTCTCCAGAGTATATTCTGTTCTGAAATGCTTGATTTATCCCCAGCATCTCAGCTATAGGCAACTAATTTTCTCTGTCACTCTGATGATTTTTCACCAAGAGAGAAAAGAACGGGCAATGTAATCAACATTTACTTTCCATGAACTCTTCTTTATTGTCAAGATATTCCTAGTGCTTGAAGAAATTTTGACCAAAGTATAACATTTGTCTGGTTGTCTCCTTCCCTGTGGTTACAAGGGAGCTAATTCTTGTTTTAAATTCTTTTTTCTTACAAGCAACTGTTTCGGTAGTATGCTTGTGGACATGGGGATTTTGCTTTCTAGTTCAGATTAATAAAGTCTGATGAATACACATTTTTTTTTTTCCGGGTAAGTTCAGAAGTATTTGGGTAGATTTTTAAAATTTCTCCAATAGCAGAAAAATAAAAGAGAATCCGTTTTATAGAAGTAAACTCATTATAATCAAAATCATAGAGCCTACCATTAAAACCATAAAACCTACCAGTTTTAAGGGCCTTTTACATGAGTATGATATGGGTTAAATGACACATTATCCATCTGTAAACTCTGCAGATGTTTTGAACCCACAAGGAGAAGGCAGATGTTATTTAAATGTGCATTGTTCTTTTAGTGTCTCTGGGTGTCTGCTGAAGGGTCTGGTCTTTGAGCCAGTGGTTTAAGATTCCAGCAGCGTTTCTTTGGGTTACTAAGAACATTCATTATGGGGAGAGATGACAAGAATTGAAGAAATTTATGATAGAAAAGAAACATGATAAAGAGATTCTCTGTAAAGAGCCAATGGAAATTCCATTAATTAGACATTCATAATAAAGAATCACATTTGTAAAGAAGCAGAAATTTTCTTTTTTGCTTGGGATTAATTATGTACCAAATTCACTATGAAGAGATTGGCTAAATACCTATATCCAGGATATTTACCAGTGACATAGACCTGGCTTAATTACACAGAGAGAAGAGAAATTAACATTTATTGAGATCTTACTGGCCAGACACTGTACCTGATGATTTCAAATATCTTGCCTTACAAGTGCAATTAACCTCAGTTTTTCAGAAAATTACATAAAATTATCAAAGATGTTTTCAAGTAACTCCATGCCACAAAGCTAGTAGCTTGTAGATCTGGAATTTGACTCTGCCCCCATCTGCTCCCAAGCCTCATCCCCACACTGTGTCAGTCTGGCTTCAACTAAATGAAGATTGCATCTTTGCAGTTCTTAAAAAATGTATTTACAAGTCTGGAGATAATTATAATTTTACACTATTCAATTACAACTATCCTCCACTGGTCCAAGATTCTTACTGGAATTTGTATAATTGCTGTCTACAAAATGTATTAAAACATATGACTGCTTTGACTCTTGTTACTAATTTGTTTAATATCATTTCAATAGTGAAAATCTTATAATATATCCACTAACTTCTCTTATTAAATGGTCCAGAAATTGAACGACATGAAATATATTCTCCCCTTTCAGATTTGATGTACAGTTCTATCAAATGCCAAAAGTGGGTCACTGTTCCTTCCGGTGCCAACACAATAGTCTCCTAACAATTTCAGAAGTATAAGCAAAAAGCAGGCAACCCCTTGTCATAAAGGCCAGGGTGCAAACACTGCTTAACTCCTCTCTTGATAAATGCTCAAGAGCTGGTGAGTTTAATCAAGAGGAAACATTAATTTTAAAGATAAATGGTAACTCTGCATTATTTTGTGCTTACTTGAAGAGGCCTCGCCACAAAATATAACAAATGTAGTCTTTGGCATCAACAAACCAGGCTAAAATACTGGATCTATCAATATTTTGGGAGAACTGAGCAAATTAACTCCTTCTGAACCTTGGTTTCCTCTATTGTAAAATGAAAATAATAATTTGAGGGAGCGATTCTCAAGGTTACATACGATAATTTATGCAAAGCTCTTGATATATTTTAGAATCCAGTTATTATTATTTACCATCTCTTTTCTAAAATATTTTATTTATTTATTCAACAGATATAGCGAGAGCAGGAACACAGCAGGGGGAGTGGGAGAGGGAGAGGCAGGCTTCCCGCCGAGCAGGGAGCCCGATGAGGGACTCGATCCTAGGACCCTGGGTTCATGACCTGAGCTGAAGGCAGACGCTTAATGACTGAGCCACCCAGGTGCCCCTACCATCTCTTTTCTAAATACTTTCTACTATCTTCACCTTCTCCTTGCCCCAACCTCCAGTACAGTTAAGGAACAGGCTAATTCTCTTTATGTATTTGCTGAACGTAATTCAAAAAAATTTTTAAAAATGAAACGCTACAAATGAAAGGATTTTTTTTTCACATATTCAACCTTTTAGCCACCTTCTGCAACCACTGTTTCCTTTCCTTTGTTGAACCTAAAAGTAAACATATAGGGGATTTTTCAGGACTGTCACAGCAGAAACACATAGAACTCTAAGAGGTAAGAGGAGTATGCCTCCCTATATTAATGATCAAAACTAAAAGCAGTACGCTTATTATCTTCCTCAAAGGACAGAAAATGAGCTGATAGTAATTGGAAATCTGGTTTGGGTTTTCAATGTTCACATTTTTGTGTCTATCATAAAGTGGTTGCTGACACAAATTGAATCCATTCACTCTTTGGGAGAAGGTGGTCAGGAAAAACCAGCTCAGAGCTGTTGGGGGCTGGTAAGGCTTTTGCAGGTCTTGCTACCAATCCTGAAAATAACTACTGGTGATGGCACAAGGTTCAGGGAAGATGAATTTTGAAACTGGTCCTATTCACCTGCGGAAGAGCCAAAGTCAGAGCTCTGAGCCTGTGTCAAACCCCCAGAGGGCAATCAGGGTGCATTTATCACCAGCTGTTGACTCGGTGCTTACTAAATAGGTCTTATTTCTTAATTTAATGTATCTCCAGTGTTCCTTAGTTTTTGTTTGATCTTTATTGCTAGTTTTTGACAAATAATATTTGCCACTTTTGAAGATGCAACAAAATGCTGATCCTATTTCAAGGCTGGAGTGAGGGCAAAATTAGATGCTGCACAAAGTCCCAGCCACCTTTCGGTTAGATTGGACTTTGTTCCTGGCTCAAGCTACCTTCAGCCAGGCCCTGACTTGTCAGAGCTCCTGTGCTGAGGCTCCTAAGGAGTCTGCTTCTAAGATAACAGAATGCCTTAGCCCTTCAGATTGACTGGGGGTGATTCTATTCCCCCTAAATACATTTTAATTATAAGTTTTCATGAAAATATCCATTTTCAAAGGGACATTTATAAGCCAACCAAATGAGGCTGAGATATTTTTCCCCCGGCATTAAACAGACATGAAAGACATATATTTGAAAATGAACCACTTTGCACAGTAAAATGTAAAAAATTGTTTTAACACAGGAAGGTAGTTTTACAACACAGTTACATGATTTTATGGCAATAGAAACACTGAGTATTACAAGGTAACCATCAATGGAAAATCAAATATATAAATATTATTAAAATCATAACAAGTCATATTGCACACTTGGAATTTATATTGAAATTAGAACGAAATTACATGGCCGGTTCCTTTGCAACAATGTGGAACATAGAACACTCTAGTTGTAAATTTTCTTATAAACAAAGTAATTCTGCATGTACTATTAGAATCAGGAATAAATGTGTAGAAACAGACAGAAAGAAAGGGTTTCTTTGTGTTTTGTGTCAGTGTCCTTTATTGTTGCCGTTACCATGCTTTTTCTCATCATGCCTAAGTCATCAATGCAGCCTTCAATGGGAAATGAATAAATAATGTTTAAACTCCAGTTGTAATTGTGTCAATCTCTCCTCTTGTTGCTAAGCCAGATGGTGACTTGCAATTCAAAACAAGAGTGCATGATCAAAAGAGCTTGTGCTTTGGAGAAAACTGACCTTGGTGCCAATCCTGGTTTCACCACCTACTTATTAACTGTGTAACCTTGGACAAATTCCTTGAGCCCTCTTGGGGCACCTGGGTGGCTCTGTTGGTTAAGCGTCTGCCTTTGGCTCAGGTCATGATCGAGCCCCATGTGGAACCCTGTGTGGGGCTCCCTGCTCAGCGGGGAGTCTGCTTGTCCCTCTCCCTCTACCACTCCCCTCCCTCCACTCATGCTCTCTTTCCCTTTCAAATCTCTTTTTTGTTTGTTTGTTTTAAAATTTTTATTTATTTATTTGACAGAGAGAAAGTACAAGCAGGGGCAGTGGCAGGCGGAAGGAGAAGTGGACTCCCGACATGGGGCTTGATCCCAGGACCCTGAGATCATGACCTGAGCCGAAGGCAGACGCTTAACCAACTGAGCCACCCAGGTGCCCTAATAAATAAAATCTTTTAAAAAATATTCCTTGTGCCCTCTGACTTCAGGGTCCTCATATCTAATATGGGGATAGCAGTGATCTCACAGGATTATTATAAGACTATAATGGGAGAAAACTTGCATAACACAAACCAGTTCAGGGCAGAACCTAAAACTGGGGCTCTGACTGACCTTTCCTACAGGAAATGAAGAGATGACCACACAGCGTTGGCAGCGAGCATATAAACATCCTGGTGCATACAGCCTGAGCATTGAAAACCTGGCCATCTTGTTCAATTCACAAAATCAAAGAGGGGAATTTCTTCTGTAATTCATAAGTTTCTCAACATTAAAGTCCCATCTCCTATGGGAAATGGCATGCCCTCCAAACACCAGCTTCCTTGGTGAAACACAATTTCTCGTCTCTACCCTTAGGCAAAGGATAGCTCTTATTTCATGATGAATATGATGCTATTTACTTTTTTCTGCCTTATAAGATTAGTATATTGTTTATAAGCTTTTTTTGCGGTCATACATTAGACACTTGAGAAGAAGACCTCATAGGCATCTCTACCTGATGTCCAGAACAGTGTATACCCACCTATACCCTTAATTCACTCAACACACTCTCCTAATAGGCAACAGAGTGATAAACTATAACAGAGTTTGTCCCCAAAGATATAGAATAAGTGCTGAAAAACATGAAATAAATATGTCTCCATCACAAGATAAGACCTAAATATCATCTTCATGAAACCAGAGGGGCAGCCCTTCAAACTAGGAATCTCTTGGGAAGTATTCATTGTTTGGGTGATTTTCCCTATACCTACGGCTTTCCTCCACTTTGTGTTGGTCCATATTGTATTAAATTGTAAGAAGGAATCCAGCTTTCAAATGTAGATACATTTTGGGATGCTTGGGTGGCTCAGTCGGTTAAGTGTCTGACATCAGCTCAGGTCGTGATCCCAGAGTCCTGGAATCAAGCTCCTCTTTAAGTTCCCTGCTGAGCAGGAAGTCTACTTCTCCCTCTGCCCCTCCCCCAGCTCATGCTCTCTCTCTCTCTCTCTCTCTCTCTCAAATAAACAAATCTTTAAAAAAAAAGTAGATACATTTTAACAAGTTTCATCCAAATATAAAAAAGCAGGATCCTAATTTATTCATATTATCATGAAGACCCAGTATTTGAAGTTCTCACCATCAGTAAGTTTTCTTCTTCTTTTTTTTTCACTATGAAGAATTACTATCATGTGCAAACCAAGAAGAAAAATTTCCAAAATTAATATTCTCTTCTCTAAGCATTCCACAACCTTCTGAATCACACGGGGCAGAGAAAAATAGAGCTCCCACCCAGAGTGTTTGGTTGTTCAGTGTTTGTTCAACTGTTTTAATAAGCAGGACCCCTCTTTTATCTATTAAAAAAATATTTTGTAGTTGATCTTTCTGAACTGTGGCTATTGTACATTTTTTTGAATAATCACTCATAAACATTGTTACTGATTGTAACTATTTTCTTTACTCAAGTTAAAGGAATTTTATTGATTAGGGGGTCTTGTTAGTGACTTTAAGAGTAGAATGTGATAGACCACGAACAAGTCTATAGACTTGTGTACCTTGAGAGCTGTGATCCTGCTTTTATGTGCATTTTGATACATCCTTCATTTTAGGAAGGATCTAACAATACACACACACTCATATATGTGTATACACAACAATATTCAATAAAGGATAGCTACTAATATATACGCATTTGCAATATATTCAAGATGATAAAAATGATCAAACATAAGGCATACATCGCAGTGATTTACAGCTTTAGACGATACCTGTCTTTTCAAACATTATGTATCACATCTGTCGCTCACCTTCACTCCTGGAACGTCTTTCCAACACCTGTTGATATTTTCATGTCAAAGATTCTGTTTCCCTAAATAGTAAAAGTAAAAGGACAGATATCAAATGGGAGGAGAAATCAATCAGCAATGAACAAAATAAACACTTACGTTTATTGGGCTTCTATTGGCATTCTAGTCAATGTGGAAGGGTCCATAGGAAGGCTAGTTAGAGTAGCTCCAGTATCTAGGGCAGAGTCATAGATTTCAAAGACAGTTGTCACTCCATATATAAAGTCCCAAGAGATGCAAATCATAGCCAGGAGTAAGAATCGCTCCATCTTGATTTCATTGTGTTCACTGATTGAATTTAAAGGCTGTGTCAGAAGGAGGTACTGGCCTAGGTGTTTTGATGAGCTCTTTTCTTCAAATCCTATTCTCAGGAAGGAGTCAGGACAATAAAGATGAAATATTTGGGAAGGTATGAAGCCTCTTCCCCATGTTCTCTTTTGATGCTCTTTGCTGGATTGTTTACCACGCTGTCTGAAAACAAAACAAAACAAACAAACAAAATAAACAACAACAACAAAAAAAACCCCACATTGAACCCAGAGTGGTTCTGAGTATTTACGGACTCTAAGGCATGTAGATGGCAGAGAACAACTGACAGTGTTCAACTTCTGCCTATAAAGGGGCACCAAAGCTCCAAGTTCTAGAATGTATGCAAGTTGTGTCAACTCTCTCCTTGTCCAACATGATTTATGTAGCTAACTCTTCTGTGCAGGTAACTCCCTCCAATTGCAACTTGTCCCACATACTCATTATTCCCCCAGTCATGATTTCCATGTTTTGGTCTGGTTACTCTCCCACCTCTGTCTAATGCATTCTAATTGTCCATTCAGAAGCTTCACTGTGGGTCAGACAGGACAGAGTGGTTGATGCAAGTGTGTGAACCTGTGGGAGGGAGGCTGTGTCCTTATTTGTGATAAGGAATGACAAATTGCCCAAAGCAGATAGCTCTATAGACACTCCATTTTTTTTTTCCTCACAAGAAGACTCCAGAGATAAACTTCAGTTTCAGCAGATTCACTGTTAACGTAGTTTTCAAACTTCCAAAATGCCGTGATATTTTCCCAGGTCAAACATGTTCCTAGGGGAAAATTCTGAACATTCTGGTAATATTATTATTAGAATAGCCTTAGTAGGCTGATCCCAAGAAACCCTACTACATAAAGAGTGCAGGGCCTCCTTCATTCAAAATATTGCTTTAATTTTCTACCTAATTGACAGTGAACTGCATGAGGGACCAACCAGTTTCCCAGGTGGTTAACAGCAAAATTTTCCTGAAAGGCCTGTTTTCTGGCTTTTGAACACCTCAGATTCTACAAAACTTAAATCCCTAACTGAGGAAGGGAGTACTAGTGGGAATAGAAAGGAAAAAGAAAGGGATTTGTTTTTGCTATTTCGGGTATCATATTCACATTCAAAGCACTTTCTAACACATTTACTTTCAGAAATCTTCACATTTTCCTGAGGGGCAGGTAAGTGTTTTTATCCCAATTTTACAGATGAAAAACTTGAAACCCAAGGTTAAGTGACTTGCTTGCAGCAGCACTGGGAGCCAATGTCAAGATCAGACTTCCAACATCAATGTTTGATTGCTTAGACTACTTGACCACGACTCTTAAGTATAACACAAATGTTTGGAAAATGGTTTTAACTGCTCTTAGGAACATAAACATTCCGAACTGTGTTCTGGGTCAGAATACACTTTCCAGATGCCTGAAAAACATGGAAATAGCAAAGACAGAATGATAACTGCTATATTTAAATAAGATGACTACTTATGTAAATAAGTTGGTAGGTTAATTCATTCATCATGTGTATTTTCATGCGTCAATTCCACAAACACTTTTTTGGCAACCAATAGCACAATTATGAGCTAAATTACAAATATATACACATGTAAATGTTATAAATGTATAACATCTACTTTTCCAGCTATTATGTATAGTAATTATTCAGTGTCATGTTATCTGGTAAGTAATTCATATGTATTATTACATATATTCAAACATATATGATCTCACTTTTAAAATTAAACAACATTGCATGATAGATATTATCGTCCCAATTTGGTAAGTGAGAAAGCTCACAAGTTCCACAGTAAGTCACTCATGAAGCCAATATTCCTACCTAGGATGGTGTTGGAAAGAGCTGCGCTTTTGTATCACACAGACTTGAATTTCAATTCTAGTTTCACCACTTACTGAAGAAGTTACAGTTGTATTATTTAAATTCTATGAGTTTAAGTTTCCTTGCCTCAAAAATGGAAATGTTAATAACTAATATCATTGCCCAACAATATAGGATTCTTGTGAGGATTAAGAAAAAAAAATGTGTTTTTAGTATCTAATAGTTTTATTCTTTTTCCCCAGAAACTTTAGGGTCCTCCTTCCAAAAATAACTTAAAAGTACTCTGGATAAAGCTACTTTAAAACATCTTAAAAATACAGGTGATTAGGTGAATAGATAAGATACTATCAGAGCAAGGACCAAGTGAAGACAGAAATCCACTGTTGCAAGCTGAATTTGGCAGTCGGCTTTCACTTCAGAGCATTTAGTTTCAGTTACCAGGTGGACCGGAGCTTTGATCTTCATAGACTCATATGGAAATGACTGAACAGATGACAAAGTCTAAATCGTATATAAGGTGAAATGTCTAATAGGAAATCAGACATACAAAGAGTTACAGGTCATTGAAATAAAGAACTAAATATGTTCCCTGATGAAAGCAAGCAATATAGAAAATGTAATATTCTGATAAAGAATAGGGGCTGAAATGTGACTGAGCATTTGAAATAAGTTCAACCATCAGGTTATGTTTACAACTCAAATGGTTCAAAAACTTCCAACCTGCGAATTTAATTTACAGTAACCTAAATTAGTAGTGTCTCCTCAGAGACTAATAAGCAAATACAGACATTTTCTGGAACAAAATAACTTCAATCCATGTAAAAAAAAATTTTAAAAAGGATATTAGAAAATAGCATACAGTAAAAAGTAGCTACTCTCACAATATACTAAGACACCATGAACAAGAACCAGCACAAAGAAAAACCAAATAGAACCATAAAGACCAGATATAGATCTGTTAAATACATGTAATTAAAAAAAATGAACTTGAAAGTATTTGCAACAAGAAACTATAAATAATAGAGAACTTGGTTGGAGAAATAGTCAATATAACTATTAGAAATAAACTGAATTAAGATTTTTTAATTTAAATTTTCTTAACATACATGAGCTGTAAAAGTTGAGTAGATTAGATTTACCCTCTTTTTTTTTCCTTTTTCAAGATTTTATTTATTTATTTGACAGAGAGAGAGAGAGAGACACAGTGAGAGAGGGAACACAAGCAGAGGGAGCTGGAGAGAGAGAAGCAGGCTCCCCACTGAGCAGGGAACCTGATGTGGGGCTGGATCTCAGGATGCTGGGATCATGACCTGAGCTGAAGGCAGATGCTTAATGAACAGGCACCCCAGATTACCTTCTCACATATAATAATTATAAAACCTGGACAAAACATTTTAAAGCCCTATTTGATTAAACTGTGGAGAGTAACCACAATAGGCATGAAAGAAGAAATTAGGCAGGTGAGGTTTACAACTCCATGGCTTTTACTTGAAGATGCAGACTATTTTTTTTTTTTTTTCCATGGATTAGCAGTATCTGAGGACAGAGTTTAAGGCTTTCAGAACAGTAAGAAAGTCAGGGGGAAATCCTAGAAGGGAATGAGCTATACAAGGGTTGAGCCCCCAAATTCTACTTATAAAATCCACCTCAATCTTTTGCTGACTGTTCAGTTACACCTGTACTGGGATGACCCCCTCAGAGCCCAACACAAAGCGACATTTGGAGAACACAAGGACTAGAAAAAGATCAGGGCTGAAGGCCACTGCAGGTAAGACAGAGTTTGGAATTTGAATCAAGACACATTAGTTACCTTGTAGAACAACAACCACAAAATTCCTTGTTAGAGAAAGTTAGCAGAATACAGAATCTCTAAAACATGTATAATATGCCATTGAAAATCTAGATGAAGAAGAAGAAAGGATCAATAAATTCAAAGACAGAGTAGTAGAACTCATCTAATCAGAGCAGCAACAAGACAAAAGAATGAACAAGAGTGAAGATAGCTTAAGGGACTTATGGGACAACAGCAAGCCAACTAACATACAAGTTATAGGGATCCCAGGAGAAGAGGGAGAGAACGGGGTAGGAAAATTAAATGAAGAGATAATGACTGAAAATGTTTCAGGATTTCTTTTCCTTTAGCGCCCACAGTTCTTGGTCACACCACTTTGAAGTATGAAGAGGTAGACCAGACAAAGAGTGGTGGGCAGCAAAGAAAAGTTTGAGTGATAGTACAAAGCTCCCAAAGAGGGAGGGGAGCCAAGAGGGTTTCTGTTTTGGTCTTTGAATCTAGGGGTTTTTATGGGCTTGTTGGCAGGCTGTTTTAATCTGATTAAACCTCCATGGGCCTGTCGCCTAATCAAGTTTTGGTCCATGTGCTCATCTACCCACCCTTTCATGTGGGAAAGGGTGTAGGGCTCCTTCCAGGGTGGTGTAGAATAATCCTTTTAGGACAAGGGCTTCTTGCCCCTGCCTGCCTTTCTTCCGACTATCCTCCATTAAAAACATCCTTTACCTTGAGAAGGAAACAGATGAGGGACCGCTTTCTAACTCATTCCATGAGGCCAACATTTCCCTGATACCAAAGCCAAACAAAGGTACCACAAAAAATAAAACTACAGACTCCTAACTCATCTCCTCTGCTCTTCTATTGTATGTTTCAGTTCAGTTACTGCATTCTTCAGCTCTGTGTCTTCTGTTTGGTACTTCCTTGTATTTTCTGTCTATTTTTTAAAATTCTATCCTTGTTCATGCATTGTTCTGAGTTTAGTGATCATAATTTTTGTCTCTTTTATGGGTAAATTTCTTATCTGTGTTTCATTAAGGTCTTTTTTGAGATTTGATGTTGTTCTTTTGTTTGAAACATATTCCTCTATTTCTTCATTTTCTTTGGCTCTCTATGTTGGTTTCTAAGCATTAGATAAAATATCCATGTCTCCCAGTCCGGAAGGAATGGTACCGTGTAGGAGATGAAACTTGCCATTCAACCTTGCACTAACTCTTGCTTGGCTTTCAAACCTTTGTGATTGTCCAATCAACCTACTTTATTTTTAATGACCCTCCATAGTTGAGGGTCATTAAAATGCCAAGACCTGTCAGTGTCACAGAGGCAGAAGATCTCAGTCAACAGTTAGATTCAGCCTGATTGGAAGCCAGACCTTAAGGCAACAGCATTTAAAGTAGGCAAATACACCTCTTTCAGAGGAATACTGGAAGATCAGCATTTATGTGTGTACCCTGTATACTGAGTCAGCTAAGAACTCTTTCTTTGTTTGCTACTGTTCCATTAAACCTATGAATATTAGCCCCACTGGCCACCAGAGGCAGATATCAATTGATTTTTTCTGTGAATAGTGCCGCAAAAGATGGGGCCTCAGATATGTACACAGGATCCTTTCTTAGAGACATTGGAAACCTAGGGCAGGGCAGAGGGAAAGCCAGAAAGAGAGTGCCTATTCTCTGAGATGTCTGGGGAGGATTACACCTTGCCCTTAGATTTGTGTTTAATTGTGTTTAATTTGTGTTTAATTAGCTTATGAGATAAGTTAATTGGACTCTTTCATAGAAAGACTGTGTGTTTCAGTCATTTGCCTCTCCCCTGTGCCCAGGGGTGTAGCCAGTTAAGAATTATTTCTCCACTTGTTATAAACCCATGGGACCCAGGAATATAAGCCCCTCTGGCTGCCAGAAATAAGCAATTAAGTGGTGTCTCTGGGTGGCAACCACAAAGTCTGGGGCACTTGATAGCAGTGCTCAACAAGCACCTGAAGCTTAATATCCTTAGGTATTAGGAAAATGTAAAGCAAAATCATGAGATACAACTCTAGACACACTGGGATGGCTATAAGCAAATAACCAGAAAATAACAAGTGTTATGGATGTGAAAAATGGGAGCTCTTATACAGTGATGGAAATGTATAATGGTTCAAGCATTGTGGAAAACAGTTTGGTGCCTGGATGGAAGGTGAAAATAGGGTTGAAGGGGAGATGAATAGGTGGAGCCAACAGGATTTTTAGGGCAGTGAAACTACTCTGTATGATATTATGATGGTAGATGCAGGTCACATATGTTTGTCAAAATCCACAAATGTGAAATACCAAGAGTGAGCCCTAATGTAAACTGTGAACTTGGGGTGATAAGCATACAAAGATACTGCATTGGGGCAGCATGTTCATAGTGAGGTAAGCTACATGTGTGGGTATGGTGTGTATATGGATGGGAACTCTCTGTGCTTTCTGCTCCACTTTGCTATGAGCCTAAAACAGCCACAAAAAATAAAGCCTATTTTAAAAAGGTTAAATATAGAATTACCATATGACCCAGTATTCCACTCCCAGATATATATCTAAAATAAATGAAAATAGGTACTCAAACACATACCTATGCACAAATATCCATGGTAGCATTATTCTCAAGAGTCAAAAGGTACAAATTACCTAACTGCTCATCAAAGCATGAATGAGTAAACAAATTGTGGTGTGTACATATAATGGAATATTATCAGTCAGAAAATGAAGCATGGATAACATATTATAACATGGATGACCTTCAAAAACATGCTGATTGAAAGAAACCAGACACAAAATGTTACATAATGTATGATTCCAGCTGGAATGGAATGGGAATAGGATACCCAGGATAGGTAAATTAATAGAGACAAAAAGCAAATTGGTGGTTACCAGGGCCTGGGGAGAGGGTGAAATGGGGAATAACCACTTTATGCTTATGCAATTTTTTTTTGGGTGAGAAAAATGTTTTTAAACTAGAAGCAGGTGTTGATTGTACAACATTGTGAATGTACTTGATGCCACTGAATTGTACACTGTAAAATGGTTACTTTTATTGTATGCAGATTTTACATTTAAAGAAAATAACTCGGGGTGCCTGGGTGGCTCAGTTGTTAAGCATCTGCCTTCAGCTCAGGTCATGATCCCAGGGTCCTGGGATCGAGCCCCACATGGGGATCCCTGCTCAGCGGGAAGCCTGCTTCTCCCTCTCCCACTCCCCCAGCTTGTGTTCCCTCTCTCACTGTGTGTCTCTCTCTCTGTCAAATAAATAAGTGAAATCTTAAAATAAATAAATAAATAAATAAAATAAAAAAATAAAAAAAATAACTCATCATAGGTGTGCCTGGGTGGTGCAATTGGTTAAGCATCTGACTCTTGGTTTTGGCTCAGGTCATGATCTCAGGGTCATGAGATCGAGCCTTGTGTCAGGCTCCATGCTCAGCATGGTATCTGCTTGAGAGTCTCTCTCCCTCACCCTTTCCCCCTCCTGCTCATGCTCTCTCTCTCTCTCTCTCTCTCAAATAAATAAATAAATCTTAAAAGAAAATAACTCAGATTAGTTGGGAAAAAAAAAGGAAAAGTGAGATATATCTGTTATTGATCAAATCATAACTTGTTAAATCAGGGAAATTTAGAGACAGACTTGTAGATGGTATGCTTTCAAATGACATCCTCATACTTTATATTAAATACAGGTTGTTTAAAGGAAATATTGAAATCATGCTTCTGTTTATTCATGTAAAAAAGGCATTGGAAATTATTAAAATGGAGTTTATTTAAAAGTAATTTATAAATACTCTAAAACTTCCTTTAATTTATTTGAAGATAGCCTGATTTTTGGATTAGGGTAAGAAATTCTATAATTTTTTGTGAAATCTATATTTTTAAGTAAATATTTTAAACATACCTAATATTAAGATAAATTGTAGCTCAGTTCCATAGAAACTCTATCATTCAAGTCATTTTAATATTACTAAACACAGGAATGATAGGCATAGTGATAACAATAATCATGTGAATTTCAGAAAAATGTTTCTAATTCACTCCTTGCTTCTCAAAGCCCAACTATGTAACTGAGGGACTTATTGTATTGATACAAAACTTGATTTAGTACCAAGTTCTGTCATGTTTCCATCTATAATAAACCCCCATGCAATGATGCAATGTACATGGAAAGGCCATACATCAGTTTATCTATCTCTAAGAATATTTTGATAATTAAATCAGATAACTTTTTTCCTACACTACAGTTCTGATAGGAAATTAATTCAAAACATTTTCTTTCCTTGCTTGTTCATGTTGAAATTTCCAACAGAATAGCAAACACTATTTCAATTTCCATGGTAAAACATTTGAATTTATGTTTAATTAAATTGAAACTGGCTTGACATTCATTTGACATTACTCAACTATTTCTTCTTATTTATAACATAGCTCCTATTTGCTTTATATTTCCTATACGCTAACCATTCTTAATATTTTACATTACTTTTACATCAAGTCAAGGAAATTGGTGTTATTGTCCCTTTTTTACTGATAAGAAAACTGAAGTAAAAAGAAGTTAATTAAGTGTGCCCATGATCATAAAAGAGGTTTTTTAGGACTTAAAATCCATGCTTTTAAGCACTGCATAATATAGCTTAATCTATCATTAGCATATATATTTGAAGATTTAAAAGATTATTCTGCCATTGACAAGCTTTCAGTGTAGCTGGGGACATAATATTGATACCTGTGTATTACTAGGTCATGGATGACCTTATCATCCATGAGCCTTGATTTGCTTATTAGTAAAATAGATTTAAGTATCTTGCCTGCTTTTGGGGTGACTGGGTGGCTCAGTCGGTTAAGCATCTGCCTTCAGCTCAGGTCATGATCTCAAGGTCCTGGGATTAAGCCCCACGTTGGGATCCCTACTCAGAGGGGCATCTGCTTCTCCCTCTCCTTCTGCCACTACCCCTGCTTGTGCTCTCTTGTTCTCTCTCACTCACTCTCTTGCTCTCTCTCCCCAATAAATAAAATCTTAAAAAAAAAAAATCTTGCCTGCTTCATCCACAAATTTGTGTTTGCCAGTTTATGATACATCGCAAAATTAAAGCTATTGATTATTAATTTAATAGGGACCAGAAGGCCATTCTATTTAATGGAGATAAGTAATAAAATTATTCATTAAACACCTCCTGGTACCAGATAATATGCTAATATTCATGTGAATCTTCAAAATGATCATGGAAAGTAAATATTATAATATTAACTTTATAGGAACAACAGTTATTAAGAGATGTTAAGTAACTTACTCCGAGTGGAAAAATAAATGGAAATGGTGGTATTAGAAGTCCTGTCCATCTGGCCAAGATTCCCAACCTCCTTCCACAGGCTCCTCTCCAATCAGACCAAATGTGCTTGAATCCATGTCAGTTGTTACGGTGCTCTGTGTGCTCAGTGATTTACTGGGTTTCTCAAAGCCTCAGTTCCCGCATCTCTTGGCATTAAGCTGAATCTACTGCCATTTTGTGGCAAATTAACCTGTCAAATATAATGTTTAAATTGTTTTTTCTTCCACTGGTAACAAAGCATGCATTGGAACAGTGAGAGATTGAAGATGGAGAAGTCAATTACCAGATTGTTGAAGTTACATCAGTGTGAGCTCAGGGGTGTGAATGTGAGGAGATCAGGGGTGTGCACGTGAGATCAGGGTCATACTAGGAAATGACATGCAGAATATGAGAAAGGAGATGTACAACAAATACAGCAAGACTCAGTCATGTACGAATTTGTATGGGGCATAAAAGAAGAATATGTTTTTTAACCTAATCCTAAACCATTTTACTTAAGGAACTAGCTTAATGGTGGGGGGTCTGAAAGAAAGTGTTAGGATGAGAAGAAATCCTAGTTTGAAATATAAAAGATCATTTCTAACTTCACAGAACTCACCAGTTTGTGGGGAAGACATAGAATCAGGCAGTTAAGAGAATGTGATAATTCTATTGTTTCAGAAATGTTGTTTATGGCACCACTTCGTGCCCTGCATAGCATCCTCCCACGTCACTGAGGAAAGGTACATTACCAAGGTCCCTACTTGGTTACCCACAGGAACTGTGACCCACACATACGGACGGTATGTGAGCCCACACACTTCTATTATTGCAACAAAGCAGCCTAGGCCAATCAGCACCTATTCCTCATTTTCAAGATTGCTTACTAAATAATTCATAATGGTAATCAATGACGGACTGATAATTAATGAGAGGCAGCCTCACCAGAGAATGGATAGAGCACGAACAGTAAAATGAAAACTGCAGGGATTCCATGACTTGTCTAGCATGAGGTGTAGCATGAGTCTAGCTGATGACTTGTCTAGCATGAGGTAATTTGCACACGAACACTGAACTTCATCCCTCATGATTTGTGACTGCCAGATGAGGAGCACTCACTCTACTATGCTGGTCACCGGTGGGGCTGGATGAAGTCTATTACGTTCTGTGAGTTTGTTGGCTATCTGAGCCCAGGGCCACTGCTTCAGAACAGGCATTGCAGACTCTTCTCATAGGTTTGCTGAAAAGCAATTATTGAGGATAAATTTATTCTCCATGATTAAAAACTCAAATAGTCTGATCACACTTAATCATACTCTTTGGATCGCCATCCATTCATCTCAATCATTTTTGAATTTTTTCATAAATTTAGTTTCAAGGGGGGTGATAAACTTAGTTCTCCAAGTTAAATGGGTGTGGTGTCAGAATTAGGCTAGGAGATCTTGTCATACAAACTGTCAGTCTCAAGCTCAAGGAAAATCATCTCTCAAATCCTCAATTCCTCCATCTATAAAATATAAATGATACAAATAACTACCCTTAAAAGTGTTATGTAGATTAAATGAGATAACATTAGTCAATGCCTAGCATAATGTCTAAAATGTAATAGGCTTTTTGATTAATCTATTTTTCTTCCCATCCCTTTTCCCACTGAAACCGAGTTAAGTCATAATCTCTTTTTCTTCTATCTATAAAGCATTCCTTCAATTTTTTTTTCCTTCTGAAACTCTAGTATTTCTTCTTTGAGGTACGTAAGTAAAGAACACTTTTGTGTAGTCAAAAAAAATTAGGAGGGCAGCAGGTGAATAATCTGAATTGGAGACCCAGCTATGACCCTTACTAAGTTTATAGTCATGTTTAAGTCAACCTATAGGTCAATATGGGGAACAATAACACTTTCTTCACGTAGGTTATTTGTGACCTCCCAACTATGCAAGTTTTAGCAAATGAAAAAGGGGAGGCATATACTTATTCTCTGATTCTTAAAAAACACCATCTCCATTTTCCTCATCAAAACATGTTCAGTTGTGTGATATTATAGTAGGAATGTGCTTAAAAATCCCCTACTTTGATTTCCTTCATTTTGCAAATAAGGGAAATCACAGGAGTTAAGCCATTTCCTTGAAGTAATATAATCTTTGCTTCAGAGGCTCTGACCACTCCAGAGCTCACCTCCCCTGATGTCCAGGGTAGTGTTCTTTCCCACTGCATCATGTGACCTCTTCTTTCAGAGTCAAGGACAATGTGCCCAATATTTACAACCCAGAAATCAAGTATATAGCATTGGAAGATTTAAGACAGAAGCATGTTTATTTTACATTTCTTTTTTGCAAATCATTGTTAAACATTTCGTATATACAAAAAAATTTATGTAATCTGAATATACAATTACAAATATAATAAAACAAATCCATGGAAGCACTATCAAAATTAAGGAAAACTATGTTACCAGTGTAAGTCTCCAGCCTCCAGGTGCCCTCATTCGAACATGCACTGCATATATAACCACTATCCTTAGTTTATACATTTTCCTGTTTAGTGATGGGTTCTTTGTTACATATCCCTAAATGGCATATTGTTTAATTTTATTTTTTTAATTTTGTAAGAATGAAATTATACTATCTTATTTCAGTTTACAATTTCTACTTACAATTATGTTTGAAATGTATTCATATTGATACTCATTGCTAAAGTCCTTCTCTGTTGCGATGTTGTAATCAATTGTATGAAAATACCATAATTTATTTAGCTATTATTCTGACTATATATTTGAGTAGTTTCCAAATGGTGCTGTTATGAATGTTGTTGCTGTATACATTCCTTTTGTATGTTTCTTTGTTCACGGGTGCAAGAGTTTTCTAGCATATATGCTTGGGAATAAATTTGCTGTGATGTAGGTAATGCACTTATTCAAAATGGTAACTTTAATATGCATTACTAAAAAGGATGAGTGTGTTCCTACTTATTTGCAAGCCATTTAAATTTCCTCTTTTGTTAAATGCCATTTGTTCTTTTGCTCATTTTTTTCTGTCATTGCATTTGTCTTTTTCTTAAGGATTTATATGATATATATTATATACGTCTTTATGTATATGAGAGAGAGAAAAAGAGAGAGAGTGTGTTCGTTCTTACTCCAGAGTGAAGGGCAGTGTTCTAAATAGTTACAACCCAGAGGTCAAGTTCATATTGTTGGAAGGTTCAGGGACAACATATAGCTTTGTAAATGGAGATCAATGATACCATTTTCATGTATGTGATTTCATATGTGAAATAATATTGTGACCTCATACTAGGCATTTGAAGAGCAAGTAAATGATTTGCCATCCTCCCTTATCCTTGCTGAAGGGATAATGTTTGAACGTGTCAAAGTAAAACTCCTTCCTTTTGGATCTCTGAGTAACTGCAGTGAGCAAATTCCCCAGCCAACCCAAACTAATTATGTAAGAAATAAACTTTTGTTGTGTTAAACTAGTAAGATTTTGGAATTGATTGACTTATGTTGAAATTTTTACCTTTTTTGTGAACTTGATAAATAGCATTTTATCAAAATTAGAAATTTTGCTTTTTGAAAGACACCATGAAAAAAACAATGTGAGCCACATAGTGGGAGAAAACATTGACAACATGTATGTCAGAAAAACAACTTGTATCCAGGGGATATAAATAACCCTTAGAAATCCTAAGAGATGAGTGACCTAATATATTTTTTTGAATGTCAAAATATTTGAGTAGATGATTCATAACAAATACACGAATGACCAATAAACATGAAAAGATTCATAAGATTCATAAATAGAAAATGTAAATTAAAGACATAATGAGATATCACCACACACATTAGAATGGCTAAAATCAAAGAATAAAATGACCAGAGCTCATGTTGGCAAGGATGTGAGGCCACTGGAATTCTCATAATTGCTGGTGGGAATGTAAAATTTTATAACCGCTTTAGAAAACAATTTGCATTTTCTTAAAAAGCCAATAATTGGTGGGGGAGATGAACCATGAGAGACTACGGACTCTGAGAAACAAACTGAGGGTTCTAGAGGGGAGGAGGGTGGGGAGATGGGTTAGCCTGGTGATGGGTATCAAAGAGGGCATGTACTGCATGGAGCACTGGGTGTTATATGCAAACAATGAATCGTGGAACATTACATCAAAAACTAATGATGTAATATATGGTGATTAACATAACATAATAATAATAAAAAAAGCCTTATGACCAGCAATTCCACTCCTAAGCAGATACCCCAAATAAATGAAAATGTACACACAAGTACTCGTACATGAATGTTCATAGTGGCTTTCTTTATATTAGCCTAACTGGAAACAACTCAAGTCTCCAGCAACATGTGAATGGATAAACAGACTGTGTTATATCCATACAATAGAAACATTACTAAGCAATATAAAAGATAAAAAACTAGTGATACATGCAACAACATAGATGGATTTAACAATCATTACACTATAATGAAGGAAACCAGGCCAATGAACAATATATGTTCAGTGATACTGTTTATAATGTCTAAGAGTAACATAGGAATTTATAGTGACACAAAGTACGTCCGTGGTTTCCTGAGTATGAAAGGGAATGCTGGGTATAAAGAAGCATGAAGAACTTTTAGCAGCAATGAAATGCATGCTATTTTGCTTGTGGTGATTCATCTATGATTATACACATTTGTCAGAGCCTACATATGTTCAATTTATTGTACTTTAGTTATATCTAAAGTTACAAAAAAAAAGAAACATAATATTTAAATTGGCTTGTCAAGTTTACAGAAAACTATTTTAGGATATTGTGTGGAATTACTTTGAATATTTAAATAAATCTGAAATTTCTTAACATCATTAATATTAATTCTCCCCATCCTTACCCATTGTATGTCTCTTCTTCGTCAATGTCTTTTAGAATTTTTATAATTTTTTAATGAAATTATTGCATACATTTGTTAATTTTTTATGTCAAATTCTTCCTATTATAAGTTATATATTTTATTTAAATTTCTTCTTTGCATTTGTTGTTGGCATTCCAATGCAGCGAACTTGTATATAAGAATAATATAGTTATTTACTTAGATAAAAATAGTTACTACTGCAGCTCTTTGTATTTTCTTTTGCCTTTTCTACATGAACCATCTTATCGTCAGAAAATAATGACATCTTTATGTTATTTACCTCCCTATTCTCGTAGAATTTTCTTTTTCCTTTTTTATTGTACAGGCTAGTGTCTTTAGTACAATATGGATGGACATGTTACTCACAGGCATCACTGTGTGTTATTCATTTTCATAAGAATAGTTTAAATGTTTTACTATTGAGAATAGTTATTGATATAGACTTTTTGAAAATAAACTTTATCAAATTAAGAAAGGTCTTAAAAAATTAAGAAAGGTCTTTAATGTTTATACAGGCATTTGTTGTGTTTTATTTTCATCATGAATATTTGTAAATTTTATCTAATATTACTTTCTTCACTAATTCATATAATTACATAGGTTTTCTACTTTTTTTCTGTTATATGATGTGACAGTGTATTTTAATATCCACAGAAACTTGCCTTTTTTGAATAAGCCATATTGATCATAGCATCTTATATTTTTAAAACACTGTACACTGAAATATGGCTAAGATGGTAAATGACATGTTATGTGTATTTTACTACAATCAAAAAAAATAGTTTGGTTACAATTAGTATCTCCTGCTTGAATGTTTTATAGGACTTCCTTATAAAAATACCTGTTCCTGTTATACATATTTTTATAAAGATAATTTTATTTAGCAATAGAATAATTTAAAATTTCAATATACTCTTGATTAATTCTGGTTCTTGATATTATTCTATAAAATTGTTTATTTCTCCTAAGTTTTTAATTTTTTTGCACACTGTTGTAATATCTCTACTATCTCTCTCTTTAAACAGTGCCATCCTTAATACATGTGCTGTCAAAGCAAGCACTAAAGATTGCTATCTTTAAATTTCTAATTATGTTTATCTAAGTTTCTCCTTTTTCTTGAACAATTCTGCCAGTGTTTTGTAAGTTTATTTTAAGAACCAGCTTTGATTTTCCTGAATAGATTTAATACTTGTTTTCTATTTCTTTATTTTCTGTTTGTTTCTACTTTCCTGTTCCTGATGTGTAATTTTCCCATTTTTTCAAAAAATTCAATTTTCCCTGCAGTGATTTCCAGTCTCTCTTTTATCTCAATTTAAGTTCTGAAATGGCAAAATCCTGAAAGGTTAGAGGTATACTTTCAAGCTCAAAAATTTTTCAGACGTCCATAGTAAGTGATGGTCCAATGTGTTTTGAGCTTTCGAAACATATATAGAAAATTCAATTTACATTTTGTTATCCTTTTTATCAATTTCTTAATTGAATGCATCGGCATCTGAGAATATAATCTATTTACTAAAAAGTCTCTATTTTTTTTCCTTTTGTCTTTTAAAGAGAGAGAGAGCATGGGGTGGGTGGGGGCAGAGGGAAAGGGAGAGAGAATCTCAAGCAGGCATTTCTGCTGAGTATGGAGCCCAACACTGGGCTCCATCTCACGTCCCTGAGATCATGACCTGAGCTGAAACCAAGAATCAGACGCTTAACCAACTGAGCCACCCAGGAGCCCCACTACAAAGGCTTTACATTTGTACAGAATAGTCATGTATCTTGGAGAGATGTCAATTGTCATCTATTTTACATTTTTTTGAAACTGAGGTCTATTTTTCATTTGTGGTGGCAGTGCAATATACAATATTTGTTAGATTACATGTTAATTGTCTTATTTAAATATTTTATTGTTTATTAACAGAGGTTTGTTAAAGTCTTCAGCTCTGATTATAAATATATTTACTTCTTCCTAGTTTTGTTTCATATTTAAGGCTATATTACTAAATGTACAGAAGTTTAGAATTGCAATAACTTCCTTTTATCATTATAAATTGATGATCCTCTTTATCTCTTAGTGATGTTTGATTGTCTTAATTTTTTTAATTTTTATTGATAAACTTCTACAGCTATACTATGTTCAGGTGGTTAATACTTGTACATAACTTCCCACATCTTTCCTCTTAATTTTGGGGTTTCTTTTGAATATGTCACTGTAATCAGCATTTGGCTTCGTTTGCCTTTTTGAGTCACACAAATTTCTATTTTCCTTTTAACATTTAATATACATACTAATATGTTGCAATATGAATTCATATATATTCTTCCTTTCTTTTCATAGCAGATTTTCATGATTCTATTTTTTTGTATTCTGTTAATTTGTAAATTATGAGCTGTTAGCATGTATATGGGGTTCATCAAGTTCTGAAGTTAATTGCAACCTTTATTTTTTTCCCCAAACAATAGAAGTTTCTTAAAATAAAACCGGTTTTCCCTTCTTATATCATATGGTATTATTATGTATATGGATTCTATCACTTCTTTTCTAATATAAGTAATTTAATAATTTTATATGTTCTTTAGTTTATTATGTTTAGGCACATATTTGGAAGACTCTCTTCAGCTTTTATTCCTTCTTGTACTGAAAAACTGAAGATATTCCAAAATGAACATATTTCTTCAACGTGATATCAATTCTTCAGAATGCTTATTGCAGCGAAGTTAATGTCAAACTCAGATTTTTATTTCTCTAAAAACGTGTTTTTTTTTTTTACATTCAATCTTGAAATATATTTTCACTGCCTACGAAACTCTAAACTAACATATCGCTCTATGTTGAATTAGATTATTCTACTCTCCTTTGAGTTCCACAGCTACTGCTGATATCTTTTATCAAACCCCAATACCAAAGCCCCAATTTTTTTTGTTTTGTTTTTGTGGTCCCACTCAAAATATTTCTTGTCCTTAATGTGTAAATTGTGATTCCTAGACTTTAATACTTGAGGATCAATGTATTTTTATCATTTTTAAACATTTCTCAAGTATTTTTCTTTTTTTTAATTTATAGAAGTTCTGTTTTTTCAAATCAGTATAAATCGTGCTATTTCTTATGTCTTTGTCATAAATTAAACTACCATCTATTTTGTAATTCTTTTATTTAATGTTATATACTATATAATTTTAACCTGTAATATTCGTGGATCTGAGTTTATAGATTATTCTTGTTAACCCACACCTGTAATTTTTTTTTTTATCTTCCAGAGTTAAATGATTTTTTAATTATTTGTTCTTTTCCCTGGGATCAGGTCTATGTTTAAAGAGAATTCTTTCATACAAGATTTAACTTTTTTTTTCCTCAGGTGCCAGGGCTCAAGCAAACCAGGTCCAAAAGGTATTTTAGGTAACATATATAGTGTAGTTATGACCCTATACATCTACACATCTGTAAATGCCAGCTCATAATAAAAATAATCCAAGGGAAGCGTTTCACTTCTTATCTCTCCATGAAGAGCCAAGGCCCAGACAGGCAAAATGGTGCTTTGTCTTACAGTTTCTGGTCCCCTACTGCATTCATTGCCTTATCCCATATAAATTACACCTTAAAAATTTTGGTTATATATTATCCAATATATTTAAGTATTTTCTTTCCTTCTTTTTTTAAGATTTTATTTATTATTTGACCAAGAGAGACAGCGAGAGAGGGAACACAAGCAGGGGGGGTGGGAGAGGGAGAAGCAGGCTTCCCGCTGAGCAGGGAGCCCAATGCGGGGCTCGATCTCAGGACCCCAGGATGGGGGACCTGAGCCAAAGGCAGATGCTTAATGACTGCGCCACCCAGGTGCCCCAATTTAAGTATTTTCTGACGGAAGTTGTATCTGTACTTATTTGTAACCACCAGAAACAGCGGCCATTTGTAACTGTATGAGTCGGCAAAGGCCACCATAACAAAATACCACAGATGGGGTGGCTTGAATAACATACATTTATTTTTTCACAGTTCTGCAGGCTGGAAGTCCAAGTTCAAGGTACTGGCAAGTCTGGTTTCTTCTGAGGTCTGAATCCTTGGGTTAAAGATGGCCACCTTCTCAGTGTGTCCTCACATGTATTTTGCTCTGTGAGTATGCATCCTTGTTATCTGTTCCTCTTCTCCCAAGGACACCGTTCATATTGGATTAGAGGCCCATCCATGCAAACTCATTTAACCTGAATTCCTCTTTAAAGGCCCTATCTCCAAATACAGTCAAATTGGCAGTTAGGGTTTCAACATATAGATTTTGTGGAGGAGACACAATTCTGTCTATAACAGTAATTAGTTTTTTTTAAATTGCAATTCCCTCAGGCTTGGATTACTTCTATTATTATTACCCATGTCCACTTCCAAATTAAGCATGTAAATGCCTTGGCAGCTGTCCCAATTTCATTAAAGATATTTTACTTTTCTATTAAAAACTATTAATGGACAAGGGAATATGAATATGTCATCAAATATTTACTGTCTGTTATGGACCAAAGATAACTTTTTAAAAAATATAAGATCTGATTTCTTTGTTAATATTACCTTAAGGAGTTTGTTGATTTTTGCCTCATTGACCATCTTGCCAACAGGTGATGGTAGCCATGTGTCCTCTAATCCCAGATACAATTTGTTGCTTGAATTTCAACAAGAGATTCAGAATTAGAATTTTCCAGATGGGCCCACCCTCAGACTTATAACCAGTGTTTCATGTTATATTTAAGTAGAAAAGATATCAATTAATAAACTTTACCCCATACACTTTACAGTTTGAGCAACAAGATATTCCTTGCATTCATGAACTTATTAAACACTTGAAGGAAAAGTTTAGAGTTTTGGAGATGAGAAATCCCTGAAGATAAAGAAAGCCTCTGTAGTTTATTTTGAATCTTACCTTTTGGTCAGACACCCTTGGCCTGCCTCTTCCCTAAGCAGCTGATTTTACTTATGCTTTGGCTTATGAGTTGTTTAAATATCAGATACATATTAAAACAGGCTTTATTCCCTCATCACCATTCTTGTTCCCTCACTAATCCATTTGAAGGCTTAATGGGACGGAATCTGCTGATGAAAAAAGAAACAAAAAGTGTGACCTTCTAAGGCTGAGGGCACCAACTATGTATCACCAAATAATTCTACTTTCCCTCATATCAGCCAAAACATTTATTTTCACCTTACAGTTCTTTTGGAAATTTGTCCTACAGATCTCTCCCACCAGCTCTCTGATTTTCAAGGATCTTAGGAATCAGCCAACATACACTTAGTTGTGTCCCATAGTTAATTTCAATTAGCACTAGGTTTCAGGTCTGCATTTGGTTAGCAAAACATTATGACAAAGATCTCCAGGTGCTACTTATAGTCATGCCTTTACTACCACATGGATAAATAATTCACTGCCTGTAACTTTCTTTCTATTCATTTAATACAGTATTTAATCTACATTAGTATTGTAAGAATTAATGCTTATGTACAGAGTATCTTACAATAACTTTGTATACATGAGTTACTCAACACAAAGTCTTATTTTATTTAATCCATGAGTTTTGTTTTGTTCATACTTCCATTTCCAGTACCTCAAGGAGTGACTGGCACATAGTGTGGATGCAGTATATATTTTTTTGAATAAAAAACATTCATTATTTTTAGGCCAATAATCCTCTCTGTGTCTTTTTAAGGCCAAAAATCAAAGCTCTCCTCCTTAGTAAAGATTTTCTCATCAGTCTCATTCTGCATACAACTTAACATGTTATTGTAGATTGTTTGATTTCCCTCTAGTTGTGTTTTGTTTATAATTATTAACTTCTGTGAGTGCAAGTGATATCTATTATATTGTAGATGTACTATACCATATACAGCACTTAACCAAGGACTGGGTGTGTGATAGATCCTAGAGAAAACTAAGCCTTGGAGTTGGAAGCATATTTAGAGGTCATTATGCTAATATCCACCTAATGGAAGCACACCACTTGAATTTGAGTATCTCTTTACTCCCAGTCCCATGGTCTAGCTGGCCAAATAAAGCAAGAACTGACATTTGTCCCCTTAATCAGGACCAAAATCTGCATTCACTTGTTCAGAGATGGTCAGACAAGGTTAGGCTCCATTGACATTGATAGATAACTTGGAGGATGTTTAGACAGACCATGCATTAATCTGATTTCTGACATACTATATCCCCTCCCATATTTAGCCTCAGTGAATGGAATTTTAAAAAATTAAGATAGCCACAAATTCACTTGAAAGCCGAAAGGCAATATTTAACATATTTATTTCAAAATTATCTGAAACCCTTATGTGCACCAATATTATTTTTTTCTTCTTCATCATATATGAAATCAGAAGATTCATAGAGAAATAACACATCCATCCACTTTTTGTGGAGCACCTTTCTACAGTTGTAGCGTTAGTAATTAAATATTTAGTGCTTGGCTCTACTGAGGACTTGCAAATTGGTATTTTTGTACCTTTCAGATCTCCCTCTTCATCCCTCACATAATCAACACCAAATAAATACACTTGATCCTCATTAATCAAATATTCCATATTTGTGAATTCACCTAATCATTAAAGTTTTTTACAATTTCCAAGTCAAAACTCATGCTGCTTTTGTGGTCATTCCCAGACATGTACAGAGCTTCAAAAATTTGAGCTGTCTTATGAACCTGGTCCCAAGGAAGGTCAAACAGGGTAATACTCTGCTTCTTATTTCAGCTCCTGTACTATAAACAAGCATCATTTTCTCAGCATATTTAGTGCTGTTTTTTCCCCCAACATTTTTGTGCTTTTTGTTAATGATTTTGCTGTTCAAAATGGCCTGCAAACCTACCTAGTGCTCATGTTCTTAAGCACAAGAAAGCTGTGTTGTGCCTTATGGAAAAAATACATTTGTTAGGTAAGTTTTGTTCAGTCATGCATTGTAGTATTCTTGGTAGTTAGTTCAGTGTTAATTAATCACAATATATATTAAATAAGATGCTTTAAAAATAAATAGATATAAAACAAGATTGTGTTGATCATTTGGTGAAAATGTCATGGCTGGTGGCTCACAGGAATCCTGTCTTTTCCCTAAGAGCAATGCTCTAGTTTTCATTAATTCAGTGTGGCAACTTTATAGAACATAACTACCACAGATAATAAGAATTGGCCATATGTACTTTTGTTCTCCTTGACAAGTATGGAGGACATAGCTGGCTGTCTCATGTGATATTTACTTCTATTTCTTCTTTAATAGCAAAACTGTAATATGCACACATTCGTATTGATCTCAAGAAACCCATTTCCTCAATGGCTATTGCATCCATGGTAAAATGTAATACAGTTCTGGTCATTGCGATAGAGCTGTATATTTGGTATATGTGGTAATTCCTGGAGTGGTCTTCTTTGTCTTCCTCGACACCTCCCACTTCCCATTTCTTGTTAGCATGAAACAGAACAGCTGGGGAGGGGGTGGGGATGGTGGAAGCCATCCTGTAAATGAGAAGCAGTGAGTGGAATGGCCAATTCTCACAATGGATCTTAGAGCAGAACATTCAGATATCTGAAGCTCAGTCACTGTCTCTACCTTGATTGTTTACTTTAGGGTGTGTTTTTGTGTAAGGCAAAGGATTTTATATTTTGCAGTGGACACATTAGTGACATATTCACCTTTCACTCTACTTCCTGAACACTCTTTTTTCCCTGAAATCTTGTTCTATCCTTTTCCATCTGTGTCTTCAAACCTACAAAGATATGATATAAAGGTTGCCACTGCTTTCCTCCTACATTGCAACTAGCCCTTGATATTTAGACAAATGGTTTTTCATTGCCTTGGGGAATGATCTGACATTTCAGGCCATTTTAGAATCCCATTCTGCTATAGCACCTCAAACCCTTACATTACACATGCATTTACCTACTCCCTGGGAATAGGAACCAAACAAGTAATATCTCTTCTTACAAGTGCAAGGTATTTTAGGAACAGCAAGGCATTTCCCATAAATAGGGAGTAAGAACAATTTGCATTTATTGAGTACTTAAAGCTATTGATATACCAGGATGTTTAATCTTGATACAAAACAAAATAAAGCAAAACTTGTGAGCTAGGTATTACCTTGCTCATTTTGTGAGTAAGGACACTGAGTTTAAAAAAAAGAAAACCACTTGCCAAAGGTCCCAGAGGTTGTATTAATTTTCTGATGTGTAACAAATCACTCAGAAAAGTAGTGGCTTTAGGGGCACCTCGGTGGCACAGCCAGTTAAGTGTCCAACTCTTGCTTTCGGTTCAGGTGGTGATCTCAGGGTCATGAGATGGAACCCCCTGTCGGGCTCTGCACTCAGTGTAGAGTCTGCTTGAGATTCTCCCTCTCCCTCTGCTCCCTGCCCCTGTTGCTCTCTCTGAAATAAATAAATCTTAAGATAAGAAAAGTAGTGGCTTAAAGCAATAGTAATTAATATAAAAACAAAACAAAACAATTCACTTGTTGGGTCCGGCAAGTTAATGTCCTTACTCCTTTAGGCATTTTCACATACCAAATCTATAGGAAAATTTAGCATTCCAGTAGCCATGCCCTTCTATGAAGCTTGGGATAGCTTGTGTCCAGCTTAAACATCAAATGTTCTATTTTCCTTAATTTCCTTGTTGTGATAGGACAGTACGATAGGATTGAAACAGGGAAATTTGGGGCAAATAAATTAGATTTCTTTCAATTTTTACTACTTTTAATAGTTACTCTAAAGGTATGTTTACTGGGAATTACATTATGATGATAATGATTGGAATAAGATTAAAAATGGTAATTAATAGTCATTGACTCTACCACCACAACCACCATTTACTTAATGAGGGTTTAAAATGTGCAATTCTCTGTGATAAGTGTGTTATATGTTTCAAACATTATATGTTTCATTTATCCTCATAGAAAATATAGCTTATGTAATAAGTATTCTTGCTCCTATTACATAGACAAAGCTTTGAAATATTTAGGAATTCAGCTTATACTAGATAGTTGAAGCACAAAACTGAGGATTTCAAAAGCTAGAACCATTCTATTATATCCAAATGCTTCTCTCATCCATTGTTCATGCCCATATGGTCAGAGTAATTTTCTAAAGCAATTAATTCATTTTTCTTCATCAAGTAAGCAAACTAGTACCTTGTTCATATGCCCTTACCAAAGACTAATATAGTCCACATAAAAGAATTTTCCAGATGGCTGAAAGCTGAAGTGCACAAAATTTACTTTAACCACTTTGGATAGAAGTCTTTCTCAGACATACTTCACACCTTCCTGACTCTTGAACGAGTATATGAAACCTGCATAGCTTTTTCTTGATAAGGTAGAGATGACTATCATTTCTACTCTTGCTCTGGCTTATCATGCTGGGATACTATTGGGGTAGCTAAGGTATTTAAGATTACCTATCCCCATATTTAGGGACTCCAGGTAAGTTTCTTATATATTCTATAGCAGGATAAAAATATAGAACAGAATTTTTGTATTCCTTTCATTTTGAATGGTAGTTATCTGTTTTAACTATCTCCAGCTCTGTCCTCTCCTACACAGTTCCCACACACTCACCACAGAATGGACCAGAAATATATAACACAAAGGCTACAGGGTTGGTAGTATTGCACCTTAAATAAGAGTAAGTATTTGATGGGCACCTGGGCGGCTCAGTCGGTTAAGCATCTGCCTTCCACTCAGGTCATGATCTCACGGTCCTGGGATTGAACCCCACATTGGGCTCCCCGCTCGGCAGGGAGCCTGCTTCTCCCTCTCCCTCTGGCGAACCTCTGTTCATGCTCTCTCTCTCTCTCAAATGAATGAATACAATCTTAAAAAAAAAAAAAAGAGTATTGAAACCTCTCCTACTGGAAAAGTGGGTTGGTACTAGCATATAAGTTGATTACATCTTACGTAATTTCTCAGAGGCCATTCACATATCTTCCATTGTTCTCTGCATTATTTTCAGATGTGTTTGAGGCTTAAACAACCATTAAATTATTAGGCTTATACTGTAGTTAGTAATTATCACTGTTGGATACCTACAATACTGAACATAAGACAAGTACCAAACATCCACTGGGCCTTTAAGGGACTGATTAATTTGTCCTCTGAGGAGAAGGAAAGGGAATCATCATTTTTGCCCACAATGTTGTTCAATGCCCAAAACAGTGTCCTGAATTAGTTAACTTGTGTTCACAGCTTACATATGGATTTAAGGGAAGTGTTCAAGAACACAGAACCTGGATTCAACCAATGCTTTCTTTTATTTCTATTATTTCTGCTATCAATATGATGGAGTAGAGCATATCAAGCAGAAACAAAAGAAGTATGAACAGTCTTGATTCTGAAGTATCATCGGTTTTAAAGCTCATCAATGATTTGGCAACATTACAGTGGGAGATAAATGAGTTGGTAAATGTGCCTGTTGTCAGAATGAGGCACCATAAATTTTAAAATATATAAACATGAAAATACACCTTCGAATGGGAAATTTCACATTGTAGAATATCTTTGACCTAAGACCGTTAGTATAAAAAATATGTGGTAATTAGAGTAAACCGTGTGTTCTATGACTCTAGAGCAGAGGAATAATGGAGCGATGAGTGCTTGGAAGGGAGTTTAATTCGTGAGGCAATCCTGGAGTTAAGTTACTTTAGGACCAGAACTTGACAAAAGTGTGATAACAGATGGTTGTAAAGATGAAATACCATTATCATTAACCAGAGAAAAAACCCACGCACTTTCACATACGGGGTTATCTCCTACTCCTCATGCCAAGAGAAAGGGCAAGGTCAAAGAGGCTCTGGGAAACATTTTTAGATCGCCGTGCCCCTCTTTTCGAACTACAGTGACTTCAAAAGTAATCTATGGAATGTCTCTCTGATCCTCATAAATTGATAAATTCGAGGGGAGGACTGAGCTACTGGGGATTGTTGCCAGAAGACAATAGAGGATACATACCCCTATGCATGCTTTCATCTCCCCCGCCCAACACATATACGCTCCTCAGAGGCTATCAGTAGAATTTCCAATTTGTGGCACAGACGACAGAAGATCTAGAGTCAGCAAAGTTCAAAAGGCTAGATGTTACACAGGTGGGATTATTTTAACAAGGCACAGTAAAGCCTGCAAAGATCTTCAAATACTTTCCAAATATACCCTGATGCGTGGGTATAGGAAGAAACTTTACCAAAATAACAAAATGTGTCAAGCAAACTGAAACTTAGAATCAGCTGAGCAAATGGTAACTTTTAATTATCTCCTAGTTTCCCATGGTTCAAAACTAGTAATTTACCATTCTCACTGATGACTTTCTGGAAACCAATCCTTGTGGGGGACGTTCTCCTCCCTTTTTAGTAGAGATTTAGCAGCCAAGGTTTTGGACATGCATATTTGAACATGTGTGAAGTCCATACTTCAGGTTCTAAAAACAGATTTTCCAATCCTGGAGAGAGGAGATTTAACTATTCACCCGGCAACAGACCAGATGTTATTGTTTGTTTCAACTGATAGATCAGGAATAACAACTGATTAAATGAAAGAAAGACAGGAAGAAGGAAAAGAAAACAAACAAAAAAACAAAGTGGTGAGTTCCTTTGTAGTTGAGCCATGCTAAGAAACAGTTGCAAAAAATAAGGGCATGAGGCATTTTGGCAAATAGTTAATGCTTTATTCTGAGGTTGGAAAAGTCTGCCAAAGTCAGGGCATCTATTTAGAAAGGCCAAAACAATCTGATTCATTTTATGAAAGTTTTAAGTCTTTTATTGTGTGTGTAGGGGGGAAAAGTTAATATTTTAATTTAGAATCACTTTTACAGCTACTGCTAGCATAGATAAAAATTTATAGTTTCACAGCTGTAGAGTTTTTAGATTTAATTAGAGGAACTGTTCCCTTTATGCAACAACTTTCTCACAGAGGTAGGCTGTGCTGATTTGAATTAATGTGCTTTAAATAATTTTTACTGAGTTTCCTGCTGTGAATAGCTAAATAGAAGTTTTGTGGTGCGTGATTTTAAAAGGAGAATTCTCCCTGGCCCCGCTCCTTAACTGAGTTTGGGATATTTTCCTGCCCTTAGCAACAACAGTTTATAAACAAATACTTTTATAAGGAGAGGAGAGGTCAATTTGACCCTGTTTATTAGTCAGTGTTGGTTTTTTGAGATATCTGTGCTTTGTAATTGAAGACTAAAAGAGAAATGTCTTATGAGGCTTTACCTTTGCATTTATAAATTTCACAGATTAACTCTAAAAACAAAGGAAGGGAACAAAAATAGATGATACATGTTTACATGCTAAACTTTGCAAAATAATCTGGAATTCCATAAATTAGAAGCAGAAGAGATGCACATGAGGTGGAAGAGTCAAGAAATCCAAAACCCGGGGCGCCTGGGTGGCTCAGTTGGTTAAGCGACTGCCTTCGGCTCAGGTCATGATCCTGGAGTCCCGGGATCGAGTCCCACATCGGGCTTCCTGCTCAGCGGGGAGTCTGCTTCTCCCTCTGACCCTCTTCCCTCTAGTGCTTTCTATCTCTCATTCTCTCTCTCTCTCAAATAAATAAATAAAATCTTTACAAAAATAAAAGAAATCCGGAACCCGTTTGGAAATACCACCCAATCTGCAAGAAAGCTGTACGCATGGAGCACTGGGTGTTATACACTAACAGTGAGTCATGGAACACTACATCAAAAACTAATGATGTAGGGGTGCCTGGGTGGCTCAGTCGTTAAGCGTCTGCCTTCGGCTCAGGTCATGATCCCAGCGTCCTGGGATCGAGCCCCGCTTCGGGCTCCCTGCTCAGCAGGAAACCTGCTTCTCCCTCTCCCACTTCCCCTGCTTGTGTTCCCTCTCTCGCTGTGTCTCTCTCTGTCAAATAAATAAATAAAATCTTTTAAAAAAACCCAAAAACTAATGATGTAATGCATGGTGATTAACATAACGTAATAAAAATAAATAAATAAATTAATTAATTAAATAAAAAGAAAGCTCTCCCAATCATGGCGGATGGGGAGGATGGCCTAGTTTGTCTGTACATGAGAACCGGTTAGGTTCTTTGGACTTCACAGAAACATCACTTTCAAATTCGCATCCTTAAATGTGAAATACAATTAGACAACTGTTGTGTGCAACTTCTTTTGGTCAAACGTTACAAATGTAAAATTGAATTTCAACCAAACAGTATGAGCAAGAGGGAATAGAGACATTTTTGGTAATTTGACATCATGGAAAATTTCTATTTTATATTATTTATTTATTTATTTTAAGATTTTATTTATTCATTAGAGAGAGAGTGAGCACGAGCAGAGGGGAGGGGCAGAGGGAGAAGCAGATTCCCCGCTGAGCAGGGAGTCTATGTGGGGCTCCATCCCAGGACCCTGAGATCATGACTTGAGCCAAAGGCAGATGCTTAACTGACTGAGCCACCCAGGCACTCCGGAAAATTTCTATCTTAAATAGAAATTAAAATGATTAATTTAAATGGTTAAAAGTAAACCATTTTACTTTATTCCAGTTAACTGACACACCTAGATATATTATAAAAAGAGAAATTAAAAAAAAACCTAATGAAGGCATATGAATGTTTTATTATTGTTACACCAAGTCCATCCCTCTCTCATTTCTTTTGATGATTATTTCAAACTCTCATCTCTGTCCTAATTCACCAACACCTTTCTCCTCCATCCTTCCTCTCTGAGGGAGGGTCAGTTGCTACTTCTCCAAGAAAACAGAAACCTGACAGGAGAAATCCCACAAGTTTCCACCACCACATTCATCCACCTGCATGCACTAGGCCAAGGTTCTCTGTCTTCCCACCAACTATTATGCTTATCTTCATGGGTCTAAATAACACACTGATGTTGCTGTTGTTGATTTGTAAGTTTTATTCAACAGTTTTCTTCCCAATATGAAACGCTATATATATTTTTCTGCCTCTTTATACATATAGTTTATATTCATATTCATACCCCCTAAGTGTCATATTGCTAATTGGGTAGAAAAGTAAATACTCCAATTTTAATATTTTATGTCTGTTATATTCTATTTACTACTGAGCTCAGAATTAAACTATGATTACATTCACTTTATTTCATTTGTATGGTGGTGGATTTCTTTTATGTTGTTTCATCACTTAGATTTCTACATTCACAAATTCGACGTGATTACTCTGCCACATATCATAATCTCAAAAGACTTTCAGATGCTTCAACTATTACATTCACATTATCTTTCTGAAGAGATATTCCCCATAACTTCTGGCCTTCTTCAACTATGCAGCTTTTCCTTTGCTCCTTGCCCATAGCAAGCTTGCAGAAAATTGTCTTCACTGCCTTCCTGCAAATTTCCTCTCTCTGATGCTTATGTTGGATCTCCAGATTCCAGCATCTCAGGACTCCTCCCATTTTATTAGTTTACTCCCTTTTAAAATTTTTCAAATAGTCACTCTCCAATGGCTTGCTAGAAAAGAATGCGTTAGAGGGAGTTGTGTTTTTTTTTTTTTTTGCCTTGCATGTTAATTTTATGTTTATTGGAACTTCACACTTGATTACTTCTACACTCATTAAATACTAACTCCTCCTTGCCCGTTTCCTCAGGTCCTGGCAACTACCATTCTACTCTCTGTCTCTATGAATTTCATTACAACCTTTTATAAGTGGAATCATGCAATATTGGTTCTTTTCTGAGTGTCTTATTTCATTTAGGAGAATGTGTTCAAGGTTCATGCATGTAGGATATGTCATAATTATGTTTATTTATCTATGGATGGGCACTTAGGTTGTTTCTACCCTTTGACTATTGTGAATAATGCTGTTATGAACATGGACAGACAAATATCTGTCAAATCCTTTCTTTCATTTCTTTTGGGTATATTTCCAGAAATGGAGCTGCAGGATCATATAGTAATTCCAAGGTTAAGTTCTTTCAGAAAGTGCCCTATCAGTTTCCATACTGGTCAAACCATTTGACATTCCACCAGCAATGCCCAAGGCCTCCAATTTCTCTTCAACCTCATGAACATGTATTTCTGTTTTTTGCTTGCTTATGTGTTCTTTGTTTCATTATAGCCATCCTAATGGGTGGGAAGTGGCCTCATATTGTGGGTTTGGTATGCATTTTCCTAATAATTAGTGACTTTTAATATCTTTTCATGAGCTTATTGTCATTTTATACATCTTTAAAGATATGTCTGCTGAAGTTCTCTGGTAAAGGCAAATGTATAGGCAAATATTAAAAAAAAGTAACATTATAGTTTTTTTTAAAGATTTTATTTATTTATTTGCTAGAGAGAGAGAGAGAGTGAGAGAGCACAAGCAGGGGCAGCTGCAGGCAGAGGGAGAAGCAGGCTTCCCACTGATCAAGGAGCCTGACGAGGGGCTCAATCCCAGGACCCTAGGATCATGACCTGAACCGAAGGCAGATGCTTAACCAACTGAGCCACCCAGGCATCCCAGTAACATTGTAGTTTTGATTGGTAATTCCACTTTTTATTACACAAGATTTAAAAGATAATTGAATAAAAAGAATCATAAATTTATGTTCATGTGTACACAGTATATAAAGATGCAGTCTGTGACATTAATAACATAAAGACAAAGTATAAAGGTATTAAGATTTTGTATGTGACTGAAGTTGGTATTAATTTAAGATAGATTATTACAATTTTTGGATGTTATTTGTAACCTCCACCGTAACCACCAAGAAAGTATCTATAAATATATACAAAATGAAATGAGAGGTGGATCAAAAAGTGTCACTACAAAAAAAAAAACTAAACACAACTAATGTAATGTAACACAGTGGTAATGAGGGACAAAAAAGTGTAAGAGGTGTAACAAACAATAAAATGGCAAAAGTTTGTACTTCCCTATCAGTAATTACTTAACATAAATGGATTAAACTTCCCAAACAAACAAACAGAAAACAACAACAACAACAATAACATTGATTGGTAGAATGGATTCAAAAACAAAAATGAAAAAAGGATCCAAATATATGTTGTTTAAAAGGACTCACTTTAGATCTAAAGACATGCATAGGTTGAAAGTGAAAGAATGGAAAAAGATATTTCATGCAAATAATAGAAAACAGTAACCAAAAGAGAATTAGTATGCATATACGAGGCTTTACTAATATCAGATAAAATAGACTTTAGATCAAACACCCTTATAACAGACAAATAGGACCTTCTACAATGATTTAAGAGTCAATTCATCAAGAAGATATAACAATTGTAAATATATATGAACCAAACATCAGAATTCCAAAATACATGAAACATTGACAGAATCAAAGGGAGAAATACATATAGCTCCATAATAATAGTAGGAGACTCTAATGACCCACTTTGAATATGGATAGAACAGCCAGACAGAAGATCAGTAAGGAAATAGAGGACTTGAACAACTCTATAGACAAATTGGACCTAAAAACTGTATATAGAACACTCTGCCAAATAACAGCATAATGCACATTTTTCTAAGAGCATATAGAAATTCTGCAGGATAGTTCATATGTTAGGCCACTAAATAAGTCATAATGCATATAAAAAGATTGAACTCATAAAATATATTTTCAACCATAGTGGAATGATAGCAGAAATCAGAAGAAAGGAAACTAGAAAATTCCAAATATGTAGAAATTGAACAACACAATCTTAAACAGCCAGTGAATCAAAGAAGACATCAAAAGGGAAACTACTAACATCTTGAGACAATGCAAATGATATCACAACAGACCAAAACATAAGAGATGAAGCAAAGGGAGTGCTAAGAGAAGAGTTTATAGCTATAAAAGCTTACATTATAAAAAAAAAAAAGGTCTCAAAGCAAAGAGTACATTTTATGCATTAGGGAACTAGAAAAAGAACAAATTAAACCCAAAGTTAGCAGAGGAAAGGTAACAATAAATTATAGCAGAAATAAATAAAATAGAGTCTAGAAAACAATAAAAAGAAACAACAAAAGAATGGGTTTGAGAAGATCAGCAAAATGGGAAAATCATTAGCTAGACTGACAAAGAAAAATCCTGAAGATTCAAATAACTAAAATCAGAAATGAAAGAGGGAACCATAGTACTGATTTTACAGAAATGGAAAGGATTATAAAAGAGTAATATTATAAACCTTTCTATGCCAACAAACTGAATAACTTAGATGAATGTGCACATTTCTAGAAACATACAATCTATCAAGACTAAATCACAAAGAAACAGAAAAATCTGGTTTAACCTTTAACTAGTAGTAAGATCAGACTAGTAATCAACTATCTTCCAAGAAAGAAAAGCCTAGGACCAGACTGCTACATTGGTGTGTTGTACCAAACATTGAAAGAAAGATTAGCCCTCATTCTTATCAAGCCCTTCCAAAAAATAGAGGGAGGGGACACTTTCAGTTTCATTCGTGAGGCCAACATGGCCTTGATAGCAAAGCCAGGCAAAGACATTACAAGGAGAGAAAAACAAACCAATAACCCCTATGAATATTGATGGACAAATCCTAAACAAAAGACTAAAACTGAATTCAACAACAAATTAAAAGGATTATATACCATGCCCAAGTGATCTTCCTAGTACACCTTCTTGCTGAGCAGATTTTCTCCCTTCATTTTTGAAGGAACACTCTAGATTCTAGAGTTTTGACATGATTGAGATCAACCTAATTTCTGTTAAAATTCTTGATATATATATATTTTTAAAGATTTTACTTATTTATTTGAGAGAAAGAGCACAAGTGGGGGAGGCGTGGCGGGGCAGAAGGAGAGGGAGAAGCAGACTCCCCACTGAGCAGGAAGCCCCATGCAGGGTTTAGCCGATTCCAAGACGCTGAGATCATGACCTGATCGAAGGCAGACGCTTAACTGACTGAGCCACCCAGGCGCCTCACTGATATAATTGTTATTTAGTGTTTATTTTATTTTTGTTTCCTTCTGAAAAGATAAACAGATTTTTATTGTTGTTGTTACCTAGTGTTATAAACTTTCTGAATGATAATGGCTGGTGTGGGTTTGTTAATCAACCACGCTGAATACTTTGTATACATATCTGTCAATCTTGAAATATTTTATTGATAACCCACTCTGTTGTTTGTTTCTGAGCTTCTTTCTAGAACTCCTATTATATAGAATTTTGATTTCCTGGATAGTTAGATGATTTCTTTGAATGTATGTTTGTTTGTTTACATAAATATGTATTTTTATCTCATCTCTTTTTCTCTCTTATTTTCCATTTTCCTTTTTTTGAATTTGTCCTCATTTTCAAGGGACTTCACCTTTATCTTACAATTCTCCAAAATGTGTTTTCATTTTATCTTGCTTAAATTTTAAAAACTATTTTCCTGTTTCCTGGACATTTAGTTTTCTTATTTATCTGTTCATCTTTTATGGCTTCATATATTATTTTTTCTTTAAATTTTTTATTGTTATGTTAATCACCATACATTACATCATTAGTTTTTCATGTAGTGTTCCATGAGTCCTTGTTTGTACATAACACCCAGTGCTCCAAGCAGAATGTGCCCTCTTTAATACCAAGCCCTTCCAAAAAACAGAGGGAAGGAAACCCCTACCACTCTAGAACCCTCAGTTTGTTTTTCAGAGTCCATCGTCTCTCATGGTTGGTCTCTCCCTCCAGTTTACTCCCCTTCATTTTTCCCCTCCTATCTACTTCTTTTTTTTTTCTTAACATATATTGCATTATTTCTTTCAGAGGTACAGATCTATGATTCAACAGTCTTGCACAATTCACAGCGCTCACCATAGCTCCCCAATGTCTATCACCAAGCCACCCCATCCCTCCCATCCCCCACCACTCCAGCAAACCTCAGTTTGTTTCCTGAGATTAAGAATTCCTCATATCAGTGAGGTCATATGATACATGTCTTTCTCTGATTGACTTATTTCACTCAGCATAACACCCTCCAGTTCCATCCACGTCGTTGCAAATGGCAAGATCTCATTCTTTTTGATGGCTGCATAATATTCCATTGTGTATATATACCACTTCTTCTTTAACCATTCATCTGTCGATGGACATCTTGGCTCTTTCCACAGTTTGGCTATTGTGGACATTGCTGCTATAAACATTGGGGTGCACATACCCCTTCGGATCCATACATTTGGATCTTTGTGGTAAATACCTAGTAGTATAATTGCTGGATCGTATGGTAGCTCTATTTTCAACTGTTTGAGGAACCTCCATACTGTTTTCCAGAGTGGTTGCACCAGCTTGCATTCCCACCAACAGTGTAGGAGGCTTCCCCTTTCTCTGCATCCCTGCCAACATCTGTCGTTTCCTGATTTGTTAATTCTAGCCATTCTGACTGGTGTGAGGTGATATCTCATTGAGGTTTTGATTTGGATTTCCCTGATGCCGAGCGATGTTGAGCACTTTTTCATGTGTCTGTTGGCCATTTGGATGTCTTCCTTGGAAAAATGCCTGTTCATGTCTTCTGCCCATTTCTTGATTGGATCATTTGTTCTTTAGGTGTTGAGTTTGATAAGTTCTTTATAGATTTTGGATACTAGCCCTTTATCTGATATGTCATTTGCAAATATTGTCTCCAATTCTGTCGGTTGTCTTTTGGTTTTGTTGACTGTTTCATTTGCTGTGCAAAACCTTTTTATCTTGATGAAATCCCAATAGTTCATTTTTGCCCTTGCTTCCATTAACTTTGGCAATGTTTCCAGGAAGAAATTGCTGAGGCTGAGGTCGAAGAGGTTGCTGCCTGTGTTCTCCTTTAGGATTTTGATGGACTCCTGTCTCACATTTAGGTCTTTCAACCATTTGGAGTCTATTTTTGTGTGTGGTGTAAGGAAATGGTCCAGTTTGATTCTTCTGCATGTGGCTGTCCAATTTTCCCAACACTATTTGTTAAAGAGACTGTCTTTTTTCCACTGGACATTCTTTCCTACTTTGTCAAAGATTAGTTGACCATAGAGTTGAGGGTCCATTTCTGGGCTCTCGATTCTGTTCCGTTGATCTCTGTGTCTGTTTTTGTGCCAGAATCATACTGTCTTGATGATGACAGCTTTGTAATAGAGCTGGAAGTCGGGAATTGTGATGCCGCCAGGATGCTTTTCTTTTTCAACATTCCTCTGGATATTCGGGGTCTCTTCTGGTTCCATACAAATTTTAGGATTATTTGTTCCATTTCTTTGAAAAAAGTGGATGGTATTTTGATGGGAATTGCGTTGAAAGTGTAGATTGCTTTAGGTAGTATTGACATCTTCACAATGAATGTTCTTCCAATCCATGAGCATGGAACGTTTTTCCATTTCTTTGTGTCATCTTCAATTTCTTTCATGAGTATTTTATAGTTTTCTGAGTACAGATCCTTTGCCTCTTTGGTTAGATTTATTCCTAGGTATCTTATGGTTTTGGGTGCAATTGTAAATGGGATCGACTCCTTGATTTGTCTCTCTTCTGTCTTGTTGTTGGTGTATAGGAATGCCACTGATTTCTGTGCATTGATTTTATATCCTGCTACTTTACTGAATTCCTTTATGAGTTCTAGCAGTTTTGGGGTGGAGTCTTTTGCGTTTTCCACATAAAGTATCATATCATCTGCAGAGAGTGAGAGTTTGACATCCTCCTTGCCGATTTGGATGCCTTTGATTACTTTTTGTTGTCTGATTGCTGTGGCTAGGACTTCTAATACTATGTTGAATAGCAGTGGTGATAGTGGACATCCCTGCCGCGTTCCTGACCTTAGGGGAAAAGCTCTCAGCTTTTCCCCATTGAGAATGATATTCACTGTAGGTTTTTCATAGATGGCTTTTATGATATTGAGGTAGGTACCCTCTATGCCTATACTCTGAAGAGTTTTGATCAAGAAAGGATGCTGTACTTAGTCAAATGCTTTTTCTGCATCTATTGAGAGGATCATATGATTCTTGTTCTTTCTTCTGTTAATATATTGTATCATGTTGATTGATTTGCGGATGTTGAACCAACCTTGCAGCCCAGCGGTAAATCCCACTTAGTCATGATGAATAATCCTTTTAATGTACTGTTGGAAGCTATTGGCTAGTATTTTGGTGAGAATTTTTGCATCCATGTTCATCAAGGATATTGGTCTGTAGTTCTCCTTTTTGATGGGGTCTTTTCTGGTTTTGGGATCAAGGTAATGGTGGCTTTATATAATGAGTTTGGAAGTTTTCCTTCCATTTCTATTTATTGGAACAGTCTCAGAAGAATAGGTATTAATTCTTCTTTAAATGTTTGGTAGAATTCCCCTGGGAAGCCATCTGGCCCTGCGCTTTTGTTTGTTGGGAGGTTTTTGATGACTGCTTCAATTTCCTTAGGGGTTATAGGTCTGTTCAGGTTTTCTATTTCTTCCTGGTTCAGTTTCAGAGTTGATACATCCCTAGGAATGCATCCATTTCTTCCAGATTATCTAATTTGCTGGCATACAGTTGCTCATATTATGTTCTTATAATTGTTTGTATTTCTTTGGTGTTGGATGTGATCTCTCCTCTTTCATTCATGATTTTGTTGATTTGGGTCATTTCTCTTTTCTTTTGGATAAGTCTGGCCAGGGGTTTATCAATCTTGTTAATTCTTTCAAAGAACCAGCTCCTAGTTTCGTTGATCTGTTCTACTGTTTTTTTGGTTTCTATTTCATTGATTTCTGCTCTGATCTTTTTTATTTCTCTTCTCCTGCTGGGTTTAGGCTTTATTTGCTGTTCTTTCTCTAGCTCCTTTAGGTGTAGGGTTAGGTTGTGTATTTGAGACATTTCTTGTTTCTTGAGAAAGCCTAGTATTGGTATATACTTTCTTCTTAGGACTGCCTTTGCTGCATCCCAAAGATTTTGAACAGTTGTGTTTTCATTTTCATTGGTTTCCCTGAATATTTTTAATTCTTCTTTAATTTCCTGGTTGACCCATTCATTCTTTAGTAGGATGCTGTTAGCCTCCATGTATTTGAGTTCTTTCCGACTTTCCTCTTGTGATTGAGATCTAATTTCAAAGCATTGTGGTCTGAAAATATGCAGGGAAAAATCCCAATCTTTTGGTACCAGTTGAGACCTGATTTGTGACCTAGGGTGTGATCTATTCTGGAGAATGATCCATGAGCACTGGAGAAGAATGTGTATTCCGTTGCTTTGGAATGGAATGTTCTGAATATGTCTGTGAAGTCCATTTGGTCTAATGTGTCATTTAAAGTCTTTATTTCCTTGTTGATCTTTTGCTTGGATGATCTGTCCATTTCAGTCAGGGCGATGTTAAAGTCCCCCACTGTTATTGTATTGTTGTCAATGTGTTTCTTTGCTTTTGTTATTAATTGCCTTATATAATTGGCTGCTTCCATGTTCGGGGCATAGATATTTACAATTGTTAGATCTTCTTGTTGGATAGACCCTTTAAGTAGGATATAATGTCCTTCTTCATCTCTTATTACAGTCTTTGTTTTAAAATCTAAATTGTCTGATATAACGATTGCCACCCCAGCTTTCTTTTGGTGTCCATTAGCATGGTAAATTATTTTCCACCCCCTCATTTTCAATCTGGAAGTGTCTTTGGGTCTAAAATGAGTCTCTTGCAGACAGCATATGAATGGGTCTTGTTTTTTAATCCAATCTGATAGCCTGTGTCTTTTGATTGGGGCATTTAGCCCATTTACATTCAGGGTAACTATTGAAAGGTATGAATTTAGTGCCATTGTATTGCCTGTAAGGTGACTGTGAGTGTATATTATCTGTGTTCCTTTCTGGTCTATGCTGCTTTTAGGCTCTCTCTTTGCTTAGAGGACCCCTTTCAATATTTCTTGTCGGCTGGTTTTGTGTTTGCAAATTCCTTTAATTTTTGTTTGTCCTGGAAGCTTTTTATCTCTCCTTCCATTTTCAATGACAGCCTAGCTGGATATAATATTCTTGGCTGCATATTTTTCTCTTTTAGTGCTCGGAAGATATCATGCCAGTCCTTTCTGGCCTGCCAGGTCTCTGTGGATAGGTCTGTTGCTAATCTAATGTTTCTACCATTATAGTTTACATATCCCTTTTCCTGAGCTCCTTTCAAGATTATCTCTTTGTCTCTGAGACTCATAAGTTTTACTATTAGATGTCGGGGTGTTGACCTATTTTTATTGAGTTTGAGAGGGGTTCTCTGTGCCTCCTGGATTTTGATGCCTGTTTCCTTCCCCACATTAGGGAAGTTCTCTGCTATAATTTGCTCCAATATACCTTCTGCCCCTCTCTCTCTCTCTTCTTCTTCTGGGATCCCAAATATTCTAATGTTGTTTCATCTTATTGTATCACTTATCTCTCGAATTCTGCCCTTGTGATCCAGTAGTTGTTTATCTCTGTTTTTCTGTTTCTTTATTTTCCATCATTTGGTCTTCTATATCGCTAATTCTCTCTTCTGCCTCATTTATCCTAGCAGTTAATGCCCCCATTTTTGATTGCACCTCATTAATAACCTTTTTGATTTCCACTTCGTTAGATTTTGGTTCTTTTATTTCTCCAGAGAGGGTTTCTCTAATATCTTCCATGCTTTTTTCAAGCTCAGCTAGTATCTTTAAAATTATGATTCTGAACTCCAGGTCCGACATCGCACGAATGTCCATATTGAGTAGGTCCCTGGCAGAGGGTACTACCTCTTGTTCTTTTTGTTGAGGTCGTTTTTTTTCATCTTGTCAATTTGTCCAGAGAATAGTTGAATGAGAGAACAAAATGCTAACAGGTTTACAAGGTCCCCAGAAAATATACTCTAAACAAATCAGAAAAGACCTGAAACCAGGGGAGAAGAAAGGGAAAGAAAGAAAAAAGAAAGAGAAGAAAAAAAAAAGAAAAAGATAAAAACAAACAAAAACAGAACAAAACAAAAGAAACAGGATATGATCAAATATGATCAGGCTAGTGCTAATATCAGTGCCACACACTAGATTTTGGGTGTATTTTGGTCTGTTAGAAGAAAGTGCCTCCTAAAATTTTAAAGAAAGAAAGACTTATATATGTACAAAATAAGGGTTGATATGCTGAAAGGATGGAATATGACTGTAAAGATGAAAATTATAAAAATTTTAAAAAAGGAATTGGTAAGAAGGTGTTTGAAAAAAGAAAGAAGAGGATTAAAAAAAAAGAAAGAAAAAAAGGGGAGAGAATGTGATCATGTAGCAGACTAGAACAAAGCCATACACTAGAGACTTAGGGTATATTTTGATATGTTAGAAGAAGCTGTATCTCAAAATTTTAAAGAGAGAACAACTTATATATATGCCAAAAATAAGGGTAAGTACTATGAAGGGTTAGAATATGACTCTAAAAATGTAAAATAAAATTTTTTTTTAAAAAAGGGATTGATAAGGTGTTCGTTGAAAAAGGGAAAACAAAAATTTCAAAAAAAAAAGTTAAAAAAATTAACTTTGAAAGACTAATGAATCGTGGTAAAAAAGCCATGAATTCTATGTGCAGTATTCCCCTAGCGCCGGAGTTCTCTCGTTCTCATTGATAGGTAAATTTGGTCTTGGCTGGCGGTTCTTGTTGATCTTCTGGGGGAGGGGCCTGTTGCTGTGGTTCCCAAATGTCTTTGCCGGAGGCGGAATTGCCCCACCCTTGCCGCTCTGGGCTAAGTAATCTGCTTGGGTTTGCTCTTGGGAGCTTTTGTTCCCTGCAAGCTTTCCACACAGCATTGGAGGACGAGAGTGAAAATGGCAGCCTCCCAATCTCTGCCCAGTAGGAGCCGAGAACTTGGGTCCCCGCTCCTCAGTGCGCCCCCAGAGAAAAGGTGTCAGTCACCTCCGCCTCCCCAGTCTCCGGCTGCACTCTGCGCTCACCCGGCCTGTGACCGAGCGTTTCTATCTCTGGCACCCAACCCCGTGTGGAGTCTCCAAACCCAGCAGATCCCTGAGGTGCACTCCCGCACCGCTCCTCCCCGGGGGAGGAAGGAGAGTCTCCCCGGATCTGCTGCTTGTTGGGTCCCTGCTGAAGGAGCAGTGGCCCGACTGTCACCCATCACAGTTTATGGCAACCCCGAGCTGAGAGCCCACACCTCGGCTTCATCTCTGCAGCCAGCTTCCGGCTCCAATACCTGGGAGCTCTGACACACTCAGGCACCCCTGGTCTTTCTGTGACCCTGAGGGTCCTGAGACCACACTGTCCTGTGAGGTTTCCACCCCCTGCTTAGCCACTGGAGCGATGTCCCTCAGCAGAGCCGACTTCTAAAAGTTCCAATTTTGTGCTCTGTGGCTGTCTCACTTGCCAGTAGTGGCCAACGGATGCCCCCTCCCTGCCATCTATCCTCCCGACTATCGCCTCGGATTCACTTCTTCGTACGTCCTACCTTCCAGAAAGTGGTCGCTCTTCTGTTCAGAGAGTTGTTGCTATTCTCTTCTTCGATCTCCTGTTGAGTTCATAGGTGTTCAGAATGGTTTGACCCCTATCCAGCTGAATTCCTGAGACCAGACGAAATCCAGGGCTCCTACTCCTCCACCATCTTGCTCTGCCCCATGGCTTCATATTTTTCTTATCTATTTAAAAATAGTAATTCTTTTAAGATTTTCTTCCTCTGACACATGAGAATTGTATTTATTTTGTTTCTTTCACTTTTCACATTTGGGGTATTCATTATATATATTTTCAAGTTATACACCTACAAACATGAGATCACTGACGTTGGTACATGTTTAGCTTTAGCATGTAGATCTGGGCTGGTTAGAATCATCAGAAGACACTTTTACAGCTTCCTGCTGGAAAGTGAAGGCATGATCATCCATCCAAATTCTGAAGCTAACAGAATACTGCAGGTTTCAGTATGTCTTACATGTATCTCTATTTAGTCCTCTGACTTTCAAAATATCACCACTACCCTCAATCATACATGGAGTTACGTGTCTGGGCATACTCTCAGAGAGTGAATCTCTGTCTGAAAAGATCTGTTATTAAGGAACTTTTATACTAAATCCCCTTCTTTCTTCCCACTGCTTTACTATACTTCTAGCATTATGTGGCAGAGTATTATTGCCTTTTCAAAAGAGTATGACATGTAAGTTATTTCTCAGTTATCCCTAAGGGTTTAGGGTCCCATTTCTTAAGTGTCTAGTCAATCTTTTATCACAGGTCCATTTACTTCTCAGATTAACTGTTTTTCCAGACCTGTTGCTTCCCCTTCAGTTTTTATCTTTGTGTGGTTATGTCTTTTAAAAAATCTCTTTACTCTATGAGTGATGTCTTGGGAGAGTATGATTATAGATGAACGTTTTCTATCTACAATCTCGAAACAAGAGACTTCCTTCTATTTTTTTTCCCTCTTATATACTCCAAGCAGGCTTTCATCACTACAACTCCATCAAAATCTGTACTTGCACAACTCTGTAAGGTTATCAAAGACCTTCATTCACCTTGCCCAAACCAAGGGTCAGTATAATGTCCTTCAAAGGCAGTAATATGCTAGACCCATTTCTGAAGTGTAAGTTTGGCACAACTTCGGGCCTTAAGAATGTGTAACACAAGAGCACATTGTGGACAGTTGGGGTTCGTTATGAACACACACAAAATTGCTAACATCAGATATATAATTTTTGGAGTTGTGCAGTAAAAAGAAAATGGCAAAATCATTCAATTTTATAAACAATTCCTAAGGAGCCCATTATCTCAGATAAGTTGCTATATGTTAATGATACACAGATGTACATTTCTGAAATTCATAACCTTGAGAAGAAACACTTGTAAAAATTTAAAATTAGATACTGTCATAGGGACCTGGAAAACATGTCAAAAAAATCAAAATTCAGGAACAACTTAGCTTTAAAGAAAACTTCCATAAGATGATTCTGGGGATGGGTCTTGAAGCAAGAGAAGACATTTACTGGGTAGACAAGAAGGAAAGAAAGTATATATGCATTAGCCTGAACTCTGAGTAGAGGGATCACTTGCTGCACAATAGTGTGGGATCACACAAATTACCCTGTGAGCTGACACCATGCAAAGGGATCTTAATACTCAATGAGGCAATTTATTAATCTTATATAACTTTTAAAAATGCTTTGTCAAAACCTTGTAAATTTTATTGTTATAAATGTAAAGGAGGATTTAAAAAAATAGTAAAACTAATATTCATTTATCACATTGATTTAAAACATTAGCAACATTGAGAATTAAACAGTTTATTTCTTCATAAAATCTTTATAAATAGCACTTGCCTTCTTCTAGTCATATAACTTAGGATACAGAACAAGCATCTTTTCTGTGCCTCTGCAAATTGTTATTACCTTCTATGTTTGGATCAGCTGCTAGCATTTTATCCCTCCTTCTTTAATTTTGTGAAATAACTCTGAGAGTTCTTTCGATGTGAAGTTTTTTGGCATCACCACTTTCTTTGAGATATCTCATCCTTTTCATTATAACCACTTTCCTCATTTATGTTGATAAATACATCTTTGCTAAACTCCTCTAGCTGAATCTCTAGAATCTCTCAACAATTTTATGGTCAGCTATTTCTTCTATAATAGATTTTATGTTTGGTTCAAATATCTATTCTAGTATTACCACATTTTTGTTTTTTTTTTCCTGCACTTTCACCTTTATTGGTCGATTTTTTATTTCAATGATCTATTTTTGTACAATGTCACACAAGGCTATCACTGAGAGACAAGGAGGCGACACAATGACATGTCCTTTGTTGTACATATATGAACTGAAGAACATATGTGCAGCAACCAATCACCACAGACTTTAAAATTGGTACATGACTTGTCATTGAAGGTGATGTGAGTCTGTTATTTACCCAGTGATTTGTGGACTGAAGCACTAGCAAGGTGTGTACTCCATGCAGTTACTCACTGTTACTATGTAATAGTACTATGTAACTGGAATTTGAACATTGGGGACTGATGTTGTTTAAGTAAACTGTGGGCACTAGAATTCATGCCCATCAGTGCTATATGAAGGGCGGGCAGCCTGTAAGAACAGCTAAATGAATGGGATATAAGTAATGTGCAGAATAGAGGAGGTGAGGGAGGGTCTACTTTCAGAAGCACCAGCCCTCTGCTTAGATATTGGGTCACTGCTCTAACCACTTTCACTTATATTCAGTAGCTCTTGCTCTTACATCCTGTCATGGACCTTTGGATATCCACTTTATTTTTATTTTTATTTTTATTTTTTTTAAGATTTTATTTATTTATTTTTGAGAGAGAGGGATAGAGCACATAGAGAGAGCGAACATGAGCAGGGTCAAGGAGGGGCAGAAGGAGAAGCAGACTCTCTGCTGAGCAGGGAGCCGGGTGTGCAGCTTTATCCTGGGACCCTGGGGTCTTGACCTGAGCAGAAGGCAGACGCTTAGCCGACTGACTGAGCTACCCAGACGCCCGGATATCCACTTTATACAATGTTCTGATAGATAAAATCTATATTATTTGATAACTTTTAGTTTGCTATTAAATACAGGCCTCTGCAACTAGCTCTTTTCTAAATGACGGTTACTGATGGTTTTAACCAGTAACATTTTGTAACACTTTAGAATAGTTAAAATACTAAAATACACCAACTATAGAGAATATGATCTTTTATGTTAGATTACAGTTCTCTAAATATCCAGTCTATTTATCTGTCAGGGAGAGAGCATAGGTATGGAACAACCCAGTTCACGGTTGACATCGCTTACAATTGATATCCCATAGCTATTTCTTAGAATCTACTGGTCACTGAGGTTCCCTTCTAATTTCTTGCTTTTAAGGGGCTCCCACCTATGTAAAGAGTCAGCAGACCACCTGGTGCAATGTGCCTTTTCGCTGGGCTTCTCCCTTCAATAGATGGTGGCACATTTTTGTGGTTGTGATTGTTGTTGCTGATTTAGGCCTTTTGAATTGAGGCTTTTGAAGCACTGCAGGAAACATATTCTCATCTAAGAAACTCTGCAGGCTTCTTGAATTCCAAGCAAGGCAAAGTATTGAAAGATATATGAGATCAAGAGCTTGCCCATCCATCAGAAGAGCCAGCCCCAAGCTAACACAAAAACAAGTGAGAGAGAGAAGGGTGCCTGTGGCTGTTTCTGTGTCTTCCTGTCAATCATCAGAAGCTGAAATCCAGCCCAGCAAGGGGAACGTGGCTCAGAGACAAGCCCAGAGCCAGGATTCTTCATGATTTTGAATTTACAGTCCAGAAACCAAACGATTCCATTTCCTCCTATGATATCACCTGGAAAAGAGGATGAACCCAAAGTGTCCGTTCAGAGTGATTATAAGGAAAGGCACAGATGAGATCAATACATGGTATATTTTGGGGTTTGTTCACTTCCCTGTATGGTTTAGGAATAGCATCTAGAGAGGAAGAAGAAAAGAAAATTGAAAAGAAAAGAAAAAAAATAACCCTAAGAGTGATGGTAAAATGAATGGGTTTTGATGGCCTCTTCACATACAGGTGTACTTTTATGATTTTTCATTAGTCACACTATTTTTCATATCATTTTTAGCTGTGTCCAGATACCTAATAGTTGTGTGTTCCTGATCTGAATCTTCATGCAGGTATAAAGAAGGAAAGGAGTAAAATGATAACATTTGCCTAACCAATGGCCTGGAAACCTTCGCCTTGGCCAGACCATTAAAATTATGAAATAAATGGTGTGTTTTATATTTCCATTCATATGCCGCAGTGTCCTGTCATCTTTTCTCATCAGAGGTTCTTTAAGTAACTAGTTCTGGCCTGTCTATATATCTTCTTACCAAATGAGCATACATCTTTTTGTATCACTTGCAAGAAGGTAACAAATCAGCATTTCTCTCTAAATAAATTGAAGCTGAGAATGTAAAGCGGTATCTTTTTTTTTCTTTTCTTTTTCCTTCCTCCCATTTCCTCATTGTGATAGCACCTAACAGATACTATCCTGTGGAAACTTTTCAGAGTTATTTTTAAGGGGCATTTTTCTATTTTTAATTAAAATTTTCTATGGCTGTCAAAGACTGTTATATATATAGAAGGGCATCACTAAAACTTAGACTGACATCCCTTCCTATCTTTTCTTATTTTTACACAAGCATATATTTTATCTCACATTTGGATTTTATTTCCACGGTTATGTGGTTAAGCAAGAGAATTGGTGGGAGATCAGTAAGTAGTTTCAGAATTTTCCTGCCCTAAAGTTTGTGCTTTTTTCCATTGATTGCAGTAATGAAATGGGGGGCATTTTGTATTTTTTTCCCTTCACACCAACATAGAAAGTTTATATTGTGATATGGAGAAGCCCCCTGAGATCATGGACATTAATGAAGGAACAAAAGTGTATTCCAAGTACAGTGACTTCTCAAGCCCTCTTTGCTGTTTGCTAAGGGAAGGGTCGACTGGAAATTATTCCCTGAAAATGTTGTGATCAAACTCAACAAGACCAGGGTTTCAATTTGAGCCCATAAACACTGATTTGTCAACAACCTTGTACCAAGGCTCGAGAGAATTCCTGGAGATTGGAAGGTAAGTAAGACACACGTTGTTCGCAGGAAAAACTAGTTAATAGACAATCATAGATCAGTGTGAGAAGTGTCATAAGTGGAAGACCAGGAGAGACAGCACAGACAAGAACGCTTTCTCCTCCACAGAAAAAATTCCTTTTCTGATTTTTTTTTATCATCACAGATTAGTTTTCATGCAAATAGAACCATAAAGGATATACTCTGTACAGGATACACTCTGGTGCCTGGTTATTTTGCAGAGCATTGTGATTGAGCTTTATTCATGTTGTTATGTGTTATAATTAAAACTTGGTTTCTTTTCACTGCTGAGGAGTTTATGTATCCACTCCCCCATTGCTTTAGACTTTGATTGTTTCAGTTTGGGGCTGAAAACTCCAGACTCTTGGCTCATAATGACTCCATCCAAATCTTTGCATTAAGAGATGACCAACCTCCAGCCTGGCTTCAAGCAGCAGAAGGCGGTCATCCCTAGAATGATCCTAGTTGCCCTGTTAAAACATCTGCTTGAGAAAGTTTAATGCTTCCGGAAGAACTGACTGTTCTTTCTAGCCAACACCTGATAATAGCCCCCTGACCTCCCTTTTCCAAAGCATTTACTAAAATTGCGATTGCAAATTCTTTCTCTGTCCCTCTGAGGTGTATGTATATGTATGTGTCTCATACCACTAAGGAGTGTCTTTCTCAAGGAGCTGAAACCTGTTCTTTTAAAATGTAATCGTCATACAGCTGTATGAAAAACAACCAACCATGTAAGTGTGGAGTCATTTCTAGGTCCTCTAGTATGTTCCAATGATCAATTAATTTATCTGCTTTTAAAGCAACACCATACTGTGTTGATTTCTATAGCTCTATAGTAAGTATAGAAATCAGGTTTTATAGTTTTCCAAATTTGTTCTTTTTTCCCCAAGATTAATTTGGTGACACAAGATCCTCTACTCTTCCATATAAATTTAAGAGTTAGTTTGTAATTTTTAACAAATGTTCCCACTGGGATTTTTATTCTGATTTCATAGAGTTTAGTGGATGTGTTAACAATACTGATGTTTCTAACCCACGTCACAAACCAAGAAATGTCTGAAGGCTTAGAAGCATTCTGTTCAGAAGCTAGAAGAAGCAGAAAGTCTTCTTCCCTAGAGGCTTCTGACGGCTGCCAACAAGTGGATTTCAGATTTCTATCCTCCAGAATTATACCGAGATAATTATCTGTTGTTTTAAGCTATGAAGCTTAGGGTAATTTCTTATGGCAGTCCTAGGATAGTAATAGAGAGTATAATCCTAAGAAATAGGGCAGCCTAGAAAGAACAAGATTAAATGTGTAATGTGTCTTCCTTTTAGGTCTTAGTTCCTTTACTTGTAAAATGAGGGGCATAACTAGATAATATCTAATGTGCTCTGGTGTATTCTCTAATTTCCCAGCATAATGATGAAGATGTGATTTCAATTCTTTATCAAATGTAACCCAAATAAAGCTTATTAGACTTTCAATTATAGTCCTGCTTTTTTCTAATTTGGAGAATGAATGGATCCCATCCTTTGTCTTATATCCTATGGCCAGATATGAGATTCCTTTCTAGCTCACCTATTTCCATTTGTGTTTGTAGCATTTCCTTCCAATGAACAAGTAGCAAGGACATCTTAAATTATAAATAATTTATATATTTGCTATTCCAGGATCAAGGCCATTTTTATAGGTCATAGTTCTGTCAAGGAAATTAAAGCCCATGAATAACAAAAAAAATATAGAATTTAATTCACCTTTGGAGAACGTTCTTAGTGCCAAATGTTCAGATTGTTTTCTATGGTACAGCAATGGAGAGATGCCTTTAGGGGAACTTTCTCTTTATCTCCTATAAAACTACCACCAGCAGCACTTGTAAACAGAAAGAAATATATTAAAGATCAGGATTACACATAGACAAACACTTTCAGTCCTGCTCACCTAGAAAGAGACATTTGTATTCCTATGTAAACCATTCTCATAATGACACATTTTTTGTCTTTTTTTAAAATGATTATCTTTCAGAGTAGCACTGTAAAGTAACCACCATTAATGAAATGACTAAATCTAATGTCTATGGCTTACGCGTGTCTGTGCATAAGTGTATATATTTTGAAACTGACCTTTCAGAACTCATATTGAGAAACAAGAGACAATAGAGCAATATTCAAGGGACTGTGAAATTATGTTCATTAGATTTCAAAGTCTTTGTTTTTGTCTTTCCTGCAAGATGCTTAGTTTATTTATTTTTTTAAAGATTCATTTATTTATTTGAGAGAGAGAGAGAGAGGGCACAAGCGGGAGGGGCAGAGGGAGAGAGAAAGAGAATCTCAAGCAGACTCCACACTGAGCATGCAGAGCCTGATGTGAGGCTGGATCTCACAACTGAGATTACAACCTGGTCTGAAACCAAGAGTAGGGTGCTTAACCAACTTCGCCACCCAGGTGCCTCAAGCTGCTTCATTGGTTTAAAAGAAAACTGTGAGTATGGATAGAAGTTCAAACCCAGTTCCTCAGAATGAGCCAACTCAGAAGAAAAGAGAAAATTGGTTTTTAATCTTCATTGTCCATCAGAATCTCCTGGGGACTTGCTGAAACGCAGATCACCAAGCCCCACCTCTAGACATTCTGAAGTCTGGGGACAGATCCAAAAATTTCTATTTCTAACAAGTTTCCAGCTCCCATTGATGATGGTCTGTGAGAGCTACTGACAATGATGTGCTCCTGAGCATGCTCAAGATCCTAAGACGTCAAGATGCTCATGACTTTGACTTGGACAGGGCATCCAAAATGTAGAGGAAAGAGGTGTTTGAAGCAAGCCCAGTGGCTTGAAGGATTGTACTCCTTCATTGTAGGGTACGAGTGACACATGATCCTTTAAAAATACAAACTCCAGAAACACTACCAACACACAAGCTCGAAGACTCACTACAGCCAGAGAGAATTAACTACAACAAACGAACTCTGCAATACGAAAGCACAACTTTCCTATGAATGATGTAACAGGAAGGCTTACCTTGCAGGGGTGTATCCTGATGTCTTTTGTGAAGAAGCTAGGGCTCAGAGACAGGCTGGGCTACCAAGTCAATATTTCCCCCGGATCGACTGGGTGGTCTTGGGCAAGTTGCTTAATCTCTCTAGTCTTTCAGTGATAAATGAAAACTCTTTTTACAATGCAATTTATGGGTTATAGGAATAATGAGACATAGTAAAGAACGTGAAGATAGTTTTTAAAGTTCAGTAGGAGTAACTGAAGCATTGCCTTATTATTTGGCCATATTGCTATGTAGGTATTTTGAAATGTCAGGAGTTAGGGACAGTAACCATAGCTACAACCATCCTGTGACTGTATTAGTTCTTCTTTGCTTCTTAACACTGAGAAGAGAGAAGATTAAGGACAGACATTTTATAATTTATTTTTCTTTAGTCCCAATTTTTACAAGGAGTCAGTACCATCCTTTAGTGGAGTATTAAAAAGAAAATCAACATGACATCCACGATTTACTAGGCAAGCCAAAATACCTTCCTAGGGGGGGTTTAAATAATGAAATACTGTCATCCACTTCATCCATTTCAAAATCAAATTGAAGGCCTAAGGGAAAATCTCCCTGAAGAATTAACATTTTTCTTGTTGCATAAATGTATAATACAATAATTTTTAGAGTGGAAGCAATTTTTTCCTGAGTGTCATAAAAAGGGGAAGAGGGTAAAATAGTAAATTGGAATGAGCCTGAAGAACCCCGTGTTCAAATTTGCATTTTCTAAGGTCTATTTACAATGGTTTGTAATCCCTCACTGCAATTGGCTTTTTCTTTTACTCATATGGTGGTTACTGGTTTTTCTAAATGAGTCTCACCTTGTTGAAAATAGGTCCCAAACCAGGTGCTTTCATTTTTTTTTCTTCATTTTATTGAGATCCATGGAGTCCTACACATAGTAGGCATTTGATACATATCAGCCCAAACCACAAGACTAGCAACAAATGAATGAGATAGATAGAGATCAGATAACAAAAGAATGCTCTGTACTATTTTGTTCAGTCTGTTTTGTGAGGGATTCTGATCAAATACATAGTCTCTTAAATGCCTCTCTTCACATCCTTTAGAGAAGGGGAAATCCTTTTTGTTTCTTTTCTTTTCTTTTTTTAAGGATTTTATTTATTTATTTGACAGAAAGAGAAACAGCAAGAGAGGGAACACAAGCAGGGGGAGTGGGAGAGGGAGAAGCAGGCTTCCTGCTGAGCAGGGAGCCAGATGTGGGGCTGGATCCCAGGACCCTGGGATTATGACCTGAGCCGAAGGCAGCCGCTTAATGACTGAGCCACCCAGGCGCCCCTCCTTTTGTTTCTTAAAGATACAAAATTATTGCAGCTGATGTTGGAATGCCTCATATTAACATACAGAGAAAGGGAGACTGCTAGTTTTTTTTCTTTTCTGGATTTGTCCACAGCTGATTTGCGAAGAAAGTTTCCATTTCAGAAATGTTAGCTGTCATAGAGTATAATGAAAGAAAAAAGACATGGCATCTGCCCATGAGATACTTATAGATATTATGAAATCCTCTTGGAAATCCATTGGTTATACTATAGTATCACACACACAGGAATACATGCCTGACATTCTACTGAGTGCTACTTTCTATCGTGTGGAAAGAGAACAAAACTTGTCTAAAATACAAGTTACAATTATCCCTTTTTTATGGTAATACCTAATTTGTATTTCAGATAACTTTCCTTCATATGCATTCACTATAACCTTCCCTGAAAGGAACATCACAGTCAAAAACACTCTCTCCTCTCTGATCCATGTCTTCTTACACCTGTAGAGCCAGCTCAGACTCCTTTTCGTCTCTACAGTCAGAGAAATTCTCTTCTCCATTTAAAAGGCTCCTTCTTGCTCACGTTTTAGTGGTAAAAAAAATTAAGCAATAATGAGAGGCTATAATGAAAGGCAGTCCCCTTTTTCATCCATCTGCTCTCCCACTCCTGCCCCCCGGAGGAAGCCAGTTTTTAATTTCCGAACACTCAGTAAATATTTATTAACTATATCATGTTTGAGACATTCCCTCCTTCCTTCACTTAAAATATTGCTTGAGTCACTGGTCTATGGCAACCATTATTCTAGGCACTAGTGATTTGAACTTGAAATAAACCTATGATGATGGACAAGATCTTTTGCCCCCAATCCATCATAGACTGATACTTCTATACACTATAGCACTAGAAAGATGAATGAAAAACATAAAAATTACAAACATTTGATTATTTCATTCAACAAACATGAAATCACTTTGTGAAATTGCTATGCAGGAATCTAAACACTTATTCTCCATTTCTTCAAAGACACCAACTTGCCATTTTGGTATCGGCAAAATAATTCTCTTGAATTGTAATTCTCTTGAGTCGAAGAGGCATTTGCATTGGTTATAGGGCACAAACACAGTAGGGGCCGATTTTTTTCTAATTTCTCTTCTTATTAGTGCCAAGGATATTTCTTCTACCACTCTTCCAGGGTATTGAAGGCCCCTTTCTCTTCAGGGGATAAACTTCCTTGTGATTGTCCTGGTTCATTAAAGTGGAGGGTGTATCCAAGTGGAGTGTTTCAAATGAGGCTCACCAAAGTCCCTCGCAGAGTCTGGCATCCTTCTTTAACTGTTCATGGGCAACATCCAGCCTTTTAATTAACTGCCAATAATATCTTGCATGCCCTTTTAAAATTCATTAACTTTAGAGATCCTTATGGCTTTTCATATGAAAGTTGAAGATACAACTTGCTCTCTACCTTTTCTTCTTTTGGTTATCTTCATTATATAGCACACACATGCACACACACTCCAACTATACACACTATATACATAAGCCTATATTTCCTATTTCATCAATTTTATAATATCTCTTTACTCCTTCCATTATAAATTGACATATTAACATCTCTACATACACAAAACCCTCTCATTCCATTTCTACCTGTTAATGCTTGTCATCTGCATTTTTTAAAAGATTTTATTTATTTATTTCAGAGGGAATGAGTGAGAGTGCGAGAGAGAGAGAGAGCATGAGCAGGGGCAGAGGGAGAGGGAGAGGCAGGCTCCCCACTGAGCAGGGAGCCCGACTTGGGGTTCGGTTCCAGGACCCCGGGATCATGACCTAGCTGAAGGCAGATGCTTAACTGACTGAGCCACCCAGTCTCCCCAGTCATCTGCATTTTTATAAGGATGACATTATTTATATTCTTTTGCTCTGTAATCATAATTAAGTTTTCTGCACATTATTCTATATTTTGTTTATAATAGATGGAAATCATTAAGTGGTGACTTATTGTTAGTTTTATATCTATAATGCTCATGATAAAGCAGGTGGATTCCTAGGATTGCATTTCCTTTCTTATAATTCCACTGTAAAAACCCTGTGACAATCAGTGGAAACACCTGCAAATATTTTAGATGGTCCTGTCACTCCATCAAATACTCAGAATATGATACTGTTTGGTTTACTTTATTTGTGGAACAACTTCTTGTGCCTTTCTTTTATTTACTTGCTAGTTTCCCCCTGAGTTTTTAAAAATAATTTTTCACTTTTATTATTTTTCCTGTACTCACCATATTAAGGATATCTTACAACATTCCTTGTGTTATATACATTATTGAAATTATTCCATTTTTATCCTGAAAAACATATTTCATGGAGGCCTCCAAATTAGTATCCTAATTCAGGCCAAATAAAATTCTTGCCTGAATTATTGACATCTTGAGATTTTTCCACTGAACTATTATAACCCAGGTGTTTCACTTTTATGGTAGCTACTCCTCGTCACCTGAAGTGCATCTGCAAGTATCCTCCTCAGAAAGTGTATGAAACAGAAATGAATTGATTCTTTGCAATGGCAACATTTGGAATACCTATTTTAGTAATGTTTAAGCTGAAGCACATGTTCAAAGCTATTTTTCCTCAAAATCTTGTGTGCCCTTTTCTGCTGGTGGGTCATGGGGGGTGGAGACAGAAACTTTTAGCTAACTCTTAATACCAGCTTTAATGTTACTGATAAGACATGTTATAACAAAATAATTCAAATTCCTTTTTTTTTTTAAGATTTTATTTATTCATTTGAAAGGGAGAAAGAGAAAGCACAAGGAGAAGGAGAGGCAGAGACAGAGGGAGAAGCAGACTCCCTGCTGATCTGGGAGCCCGACGTGGGGCTAGATCCCAGCACCTGGAGACCATGACCCGAGCCAAAGGCAGATGCTCAACCATCTGAGCCACCCAGGCCCCCCCTATTCCTTTTTTTTTTTTTTTTTTTTTTGGTTTATTTATTTATTTGAGAGAGAGAGAGAGCTTGCGCACATATGCAAACAGGGGGAGGGACAGGAAGAGAAGGAGAGAGAGAATCTTCAAGCTGATTCCCTGCTGAGCGCAGAGCTCCACTCAGGACTGGATCTCAAGACCCTGAGATCATGACCTGAGCTGATAGGCTTAACCTGTGCCCGGGATGCTTAACCAACATGCTATCCACTCCGCCCCACCCCATACACACACTGCACATTCTTAGCTTATCCTATTTTATCTAGAAGCTGTTAGGACATTATTTTATCATGTTAAATTTCATAACTGTATGTCTAAATGTGGTTCATTAAATTATTTTTATCTATCCTCATTGGTATTCAGCCTTTTAAATCTGAAGGGCTGTGCTTCTTTTAGTTGAGAAAAACTTACTTGTAGCCACGTATAAATTATTACTACATGTGAGTTATTTTAACCACATAGGAATTATTGTTATTGCATATTAATTATTCTCTCTATGCTTCTCTGTTATCACCTCTTTTTTAAAATTCACATGCTGGAATCATTCCTGGTCCTGGAGTCGAGTCTTTTCTCTCATATTCTGTCCCATTCTCTTTCTTTTTTTCCTGTTTCTTGGAAAGAATGTTCCTTGTTGTGTGTCCTCACTAACGTCTCTGTTCCTTTAGCCTGTGTTCAAGTAGTGTTTTGACAGAGACTTCATTCACTGTGCTATATAGTTCAAAGGGTGTTAACCAATGGATAATGTCAGATGCCCACAATTACAAAACTATATACAAATATATGTAAGCCCATATTTCCTAATAACCAGATCATACAGACAAGTTCAAGCTCCCTTTATCCTTTGCATAGTCATGTTTTTTAAACTCTTGTGTTTCTTCATTGCTCTCTAACCTCTGGTACGAGTTTTACATTCTTTTATTTTAACATTTCCTCTTTAATGATTTCCTTCAAATATATGTTGTACTTTGAGTGTCTACTTGTATTTTAGAATGAAGGAGTAGGGGTCCTATGCCCAGGAGTGGTGGATACGACAGAACTTATAAAGCTTAGGAACTATCTTTGCCTTAGTGGATGAGTGTGCAGAGACCCTGGAATTGCCTGAAGGAGGATGTAGTTAATCTGGGATATTCCAAAACCCACAGCACCTATTTCAATTTCAATAGAATAGATCAACTACCTCTTCAAAAATAGTTCAACACATTAGCAAACCGGGGCTTTTGCTTCCAAATTCTGTGGGAATTTCTCATCTAATGAAGGATTACCTTTCCATTAAATTTCATATATATGAATTTAGAATTTTTAATTATATTTCCCTGATTTCAGTAGGATCTTGGTAGCCATGAGACTCAGTCTTGTGTGCAAAGTCTGACAAGGTAAATAATGTAATATTTTCTATACCAATATACCTGGTACTTAGCACTTAACATATGCTATCGTGTGTTATAAAGATTTTTGCTACCATCTTCTATTTTCCATATTAATTCAAGAATAAAAACTCTCACAAATCAAGACCATTGTCATATATTAAGATTATATGTTTGTCGTTTTATAAATGTACAAACCTCTATAAAAGTTTTTAAGCAATTTTGTACTATCATCTAGAAATAGAACTTTTGTTGCATTGTCTTTTAATTTTAAATAATCATTTATTATTAAAATTACTTACCCACATTTTTGTATGGGAAAGGATAAAATTATGATGAGATGTCTGCTGTTAGTCTTATTGGGGTTCCGATGTATATGATGAGTGGTTTTTCTCTTGCTGCTTTCAAAATTTTCTTTTTGTCTTTCAATGTTTTAACCATGATGTGTGTCTGAATAGATCTCTTTGGAGCTCACTGAGATTCTTGGATGCACAGAGGTGTTCAGCCATTATTTCTTCAAATATATATATATTTATTTATGTTATGTTAATCACCATACATTACATCATGAGTGTTCTGGGATTCATTATTTGCGTATAACACCCAGTGCTTCAAATATATTTTTGACCTCTTTGTCTTTCTATTCTCTTTTTGTGCTCCCATTATGCATACTTTGATGCACTTAGTAGTTTTCCATATTTCTCTGAGGCTCTGTTCACTTTTCTTCATTTGTTCTTTAGATTGCATAATCTCTATTTTCAAATTCACAGATTCTTCTAGCTGAAATCTACGGAACCTCCCTAGTGAATTTTCCATTTTTTTTTATTATACTTTCAACTCCAGCCTTTTCATTTGGCTCATTTGTAATTTTTATCTCTTTTGTACTATTTTATTTTTAATGAGACATTATCATCATCTTCATTTAAGTCTTCAAATATAACTTCCTTTAATTTCTTGAATATAGTCATAAAAGCTCCTTTGACATCTTTGCTGAGTCTTACATTTGGGTATTATCAAAGGAAGTTTCTACTGCATGCATTTATTTTTTCCTGTGTATGGATCATACTTTCCAGGTCTTTTCATGCTATTTTACTTTTTGTTAAAAACTGGACATTTTATTTATTTATTTATTTATTTTCCTGTTAGGAAAATATTTAATTTTTGTATTTAAATTTTTTTATTTAAATTTCCTTTAAATATTTCTTAAATATATGTAAATTATAAACCACAATCCTCATACTATAACAGCTTTTTTTTCATAGTCCATTTTAATATTCACCTATATGCATTTATTGTTTACCTGTTTCATTCAAAAACATGAGCAAGTGGAGCAATGAAAAACTGGACATTTTAGATAACAGATTGTAGCCACTCTGGATACCACATCCCAGCCCCCACCCTATACTCCACTGCCAAGGACCCGCTGTTGTTGATTTGTATAGTAACCTGGCTGGACTAATTCAGTGAAGTCTGTTTCTCCTACAGTGTATGTAGCTTCTGATGTCACTCCCCAGAGGCACTGCTTCAGATTGGTCAGTGTCTAACCATGAAGGATTACCGTGGTCTGTCAACTTCCTGGATTATCTCTTCCTGAACTCTCTGTTAAACTTAAAACTTCTAGCTGGTCTGTCTCTCTTGGTATCATGCCCAGCTGTTTCCTTCCACTAATTGTTAGCTGACTGTTCTATTGTTTTTAACAACAGTTGGGGGCACGAATTGCCCCACAATGTGATTCATTTTAAGTCAGCAACTTGGCAACTGCAAGGCGTCGTCAATCTCCAGTGCTTCCTCCAGTCTCAGGAGGGGGCTTCTTAGCTTTCTCTTTCCCTACTTCTCTCTACTAAACTTTGAGTCAGTCTATTGGTTTGCTTGTTGCTACTAATATCATTGTGCTACTAGCCTCCTCTTATTTGCTTACTACCAAGGTTTCTTTGGTCATAAACTTTGCATGCGCTGTACCAAATAAAGTTAGTCCCCTTAGGGAAAGCTGCATAAATATTCTTACAGGGTGACTCATCCCTGGGCAGAACCTCTATGCCTTTGCACTGGGTCTGGGAACAATGGCCTTCTTCCAGATGGACACATCTACTCTATGGGTTGAGTGATACATGGGGATGGTAGCCCCTGGTCTTCTTGGTTTGGCTCTTTCATCATGGAGTCAGCAGCCTATAAGCAAGCAGGAGCAAAGCCAATGAGTTCCCAGTATTCTCAACCCTTTGTGACTGGAGTACAGCTTCTGCCTTATGAGTGGGGTAGATGAGGAAACTCCAATCCTCTTGGCCACAGCTACCTGGAATAGAACTTCTGCAACATATTGGTGGGGAGGAGTATGAGAGACACTGGCTGTCTATCCTAGTAGAGTAAAACCATGGCTTTAGATTGGGTACTAGGAGAAGAAAGTGCCCATCATTTTGGCCATAGACATGTAGCATAGAGATCCTTCACACTGAGTTGGGTATGAAGGTAGATGCAGGAGCAGATCATGGATCATATGCCACACACACACAAACCACACACACATACACACGAAAAGATTCTTGCTGTTCTTACTAATATTTAATAGATTTTCTTAATTAAACATTTCTTCATTTTCTATGTCCTCTTAGGAAAAATTCCAGATACATTTGTTTTTTTAATATGCTTTCTATTTTACCAATGAAATGGTTGCTTCACTGGGGAGAGGGTCTTTTGAAGTCCTCACATGGTCATTCTGGAAGTGAGAAAGCAAATTTTTACTATGTAAAATTTATTGTAAGGGCAGGGAGACTTTAGAAGAAATAAAACCAATCTTTGCAGCCTTTAATACAACATGTAGCAAACAAATGCTTTATAAAGGGCTCAGGACTGGAGCAGGGCTTTGAAATGTGATGGAGATTGTGATATAAAGATGCCTATGGCATCAATACATATGGTCCTTAAAGTACTGAATAGAGCCTGTAAGCCTTTGTCTTATTGGAAACCATTTATTTAATTTATATGAAACACCAGTAATACATCCAGAGGTAATACTTAATACCCCTAAAAATTTCAGGAAGAAATTAGCTATAATTATTTTTCTAGGGATGAGCAGAAAGGACATATCGTATTCAAACAATAAGGAATGGGTAAGAACATATTTCATTCACATTGGTGCTTAAGGATGGTCATTTAAACAAAAAGAGATGACCATGTCTAACCCCAATCCTGAGAGCTTATTGCATTATGTAGAGGGCACAATAGACAATCTCTTGGATAAAAATGAATGCAGATTAATTCATTTACACCTCATGATAAAATGTGTGAAATAAACTCATAATCTTTTATTTTGTTTGCAGTTATTAGGATGTAATCATCTATAATTTCAGATACGTAGGTGCTTTCACTACAGTTTTGTATTTGGAGTTTATTGTTTGGAATCACAGTAATCTTTTTTTTTTTTTTTAGCAGTTTATAGACTATTTTCCCAAGATTTCTCTTCTCTAATTATTACCACTGATTTTGCACAAAAAAAAGCTGATTTTTTTCCACTCTCATGACTTCTCCATTTTTTTGGTGGCCTAGCCATTGACATTGCCATCTTTGTGACAGCACTGGAAAAACTCTCAGGTGACAATTATCCAGTAAATTGGATTTGGGTTACTTGTACTAAGTCATGGCATTTTCAGAGCTCCCGCTGTGCTTCCTCAAGCTCTGTTCCCTTAGGCAACACAGTTATTGATTCCAAAATACCCACTTTTATGGATGAAGATCAATACTTGATTCTTCATCACGAACTCTGCCTCTCGACTAACTCCTATTGACTACTTTACTGCCTTCACTTGCCACTATTCTAACAATAACAAAAATCTTGTCTCTTGTAGCTAGCTTTGAACACACTGAAAATTAGATAAATAAATGCATTCTTTTTGTAGTTTCTTTGCCTTCTCTCGATAGAATTCTCCATCATGTTCTAGCTATAATTTGTCTGAATTTATTGAAACTGTGAGGTGGAAGTTAGGCAACTATAACCTCTCAAAGAACAATTCTCTTTAGATTCATGACAATTGGAGAAAATATTTCTTTCTACACTGTAAGATACAGGTGATGGATAGGGCTTTAGTCCTCATGAGTCCCTAATTGATCAGAGAAAGATTGATTGATTAAGATTAAGTGGGTCTGAAGTATATATATTCTGATATGCCATATTAAAATTCATTTTGTATTTGAATGAATTTTTGTCATACCTTCAATAGTGAGGTCAAGGCAATGACTAGATTGGTTATCTTTGCTATATAAACTGTATTATTCTAAATTAAATTGACTTTTGGATAATGCTTTCTAATAACTACTTTACTTTTTATTACCTGTCCCTTTTCTTGCCTGGATTCCTACGTGGTACCATGTTTTTCTCATGCTAGGAGGCAATATGACTGTCATGCTCAAAGCTCCCCTGGAAAATCTCTGGCCCAGTCTTTTAGTTTTACATTATCTCTATTTCCAACTGGAGGCCTTATTATCTCTTGGTCATTTGACAGAGTCAGTATAAAAGCCAGCTCATAGCAAGTATATAGGCTTCCAAAACAAAACAAAACAAAACAAAAAAGATGGTATGAACACAAGATGAACCAAGATAATTTTCTACTAAAAAGTGAATTTATTTTCTAGTTACAGAAATGGGTGCACTGAGGAAAAAATAAAACAAACAAACAAAACACATATAAATTTGTAGATACTGTACTAAGGAACTGACCTCCCAATCTTAATCCTAATCTTGACAAGGTTTTTCCGACAATGAGACTTTGTCAGCAAACAAAACAGGAGTTTATCCTCTAATTGAACTCACAGGATTAGCAGACAAGAAAGTTTCTTTTAGACTTGTTAATATTCTGGAGAGGCTTTACAATATCCTGCTGGAACCATTCACCACATGATATAGAAAGTCAAATCTTCTGCCAGAGGCAAAATGTCCCCCCATACTTGCAGGAGGAGACCAGCCTCAAATTTAATCTCTGGCTGGGCAGTCACTTAGCCATTCTAAAGATCTGTGCCTGGAATCACTTCTAACCTCTTCTTGTGGACTGCACTAGTCAGCTCAGGCTGTCATAACAAAATACCCTGTGGCTTAAACAACAAAATTTATTTCTCACAGTTCTGAAGGCTGGAAGTTCAACATGAAGGTACAGTCAAGGTTGGTTTCTGGTGATCTATTCCTGGTTTGTGGATGGCTGTCCCCTTGCTTTGTCCTCATGAGGGCTTTCATGAGGAGAGAGAGAATCACCGGTGTGTCTTCCTCTTGTTATAAGGACACCAATCCCATCAGATTAGGTCTCCACCTTTGTGACCTCATTTAACCTTAGTTACCTCTTCAAAGGCCCTATCTCCAAATACAGTCCCACCAGGGGTTATCGCTTCAATATATGGATTTTGGGGGCACAGAGTTCAGTTCTTAACAGGATCCCTGGCTGTACATGGAGAATGGCTCACTTCCTCACTTCTCTAGTTTTTGGTCAGGTAGAAAATCATCTAAATCCATTTTCTCTGATTAGGCAAATAATTAATGATCCCCAAGCTAGCCTTAATTTCTCCTTCCCCAATCTTCATCTGATTCCTATTGCTGGGGCTCAGTATGCAAGTGGAGAAGGGCTGGGGAAGCTTACCAATTAAAAACAGCGGGGGAAGCTTACCAATTAAAAACAGCATGGTAACCTATTTACAATCTGTAGTTAGACTCGGTTACACAGGTATATTTTAAATCACTGCTTGCCAAAATTTCACCCTATATTGCAAATAGATTGTATCAGCTACTATTACAGGTAGGGTCTCTAGGCTCCAAGAATGTATGTAACCAAAGGAAGATGGTAATACTACACAGTGCCGTTTGCTTTGGAGCACTACCCAGGGATCACCACCAGGCACAATGGTAGGTGCTGAAAAGATAAACTCTTGGTGAGAATGGAGCCTCCCATTGCAACATCTGTGATGAAGAAACAAACTCTATAGTTCAAAAGTACATGGTTTGGGGCAATTAAACGGGGATGCACCAATCACTCATTCATTCAAATGTTTCTTCAACACTTGGAATTTGGTTTTATTCTACCCACTAAATATGCCTATTTAGTATCACTTGTAGCTGGTAATACAGTTTACTATTTAAGGTCATTTTTATTATTCTAGAAATTGTTTTTATCCACAGTTTTAAATTTGCTCTGAAATCCACCAGAGTTCAGTGGTTAAAGATGGGAAGTATTGGTAATACAAATGCCTGAAATTAAAAATGAGCATAAAGTTGATAACTGTGCCTCAATAACTTGTCTCAAGTTATTCTAAAGATACACTAGACTCTTCATTTGATCAAAGTCATTTACTACTCAAAATCACTCTAGCACTACAAAACCTTTGCTAAATAGTGAACATATAGAGATGGCTATAGTTAAATTTTTAGTGTGAATACAATGATCAAACCCATAATATGTTACTTTTAAGTAACTGCTTATAAACATTAATCAGAAAATATTTATTTTCAATATTCATGATTTATAAAAGGGACTCAAAAGGTTAAAAGAAAAGAACTAAAAAAACAAGGCAGTTTTTGCCTTATTGGATTAAAGTTTAATCTATAGTTTAACATAAGTTTTGGATCTGCATGGCAAAATAGCATTTTATAGTTAAATTTATTTCTTGACAATATATGCCCTTAGAAAAAAAATAATTTAAATAATTAAAAGTAGCATATATTTTTTCTTTGCATTATGAATATCATAAATCATTATTTAAGTGAATTTTCTAGAAAAATTGGTCATATAATTAGCTTAAATGATACTTATTTAACTCTGTGTGACAAATACTATATCAAATGCTTGAAATTTAACAAAATGAGTATACTTAACAATATCGTGAGATACTATTTTAGCTCCATTTTACAGTTAGTAAAAAGAAGAGAGCTTTAAAAACTCAATCATTTCTGTATCCTGCAATAATAATGATATTGTTAAATCCATGAGATATTTGTAAATAAGATGTCACAGTGAGAAGGGCTTTGGAGACAAAATTATTAGGGAAAGTTGAATTTAGATGAGCTCAAATGCCCATTTATGCCAGCCAGAAAATTTCATTATCCATGGATTCTCTGAACTTCTTAGCCCAAATAAAATAGTGGGGAAAAAAATAAAACACTCAGATATGGCATTCCCTGCTTTCTTCTAGAATGTTAGATTACAGATGGTGGGTACCCTGTTTGTAGGAACAGGTTCCTGTCCTTTATTTTTAGTAGATACTAAATGTGTAAGTAGTGCTTTTAACTAGAAGAGAGATTTGCAAAATTCCCATGAGGAAAAGAAATAATTATCATGCTACAGGAGGGCTTAACTCTAATTCTGGGGGCACACACAGCATCCATCTTTAATCAAAGCCCTCAAAGTTGAGATCTAAGTAATTAAAAATAAATATAATAGCATGCACACACAAATGCATTCACATACAGAAAAATAGAGATGACACCTATTCCTAGGGGATAATAGTCCAATGTTTTAGTTCTCCACTCTCCTAGGAGGATTGGCTTTCCACTAAACACATCATCTAGTCTGGGTGCTTCAAAGAAGAGACTTTTTACCACCACCACCACAAACTGACAACCACCACCACCAACAACAAAAAACAGAACAAAGCAAAAAGGACAAATATTTATTTGGGTTTTATTTTGGCTCAATTTAACCCAAAGAGAGCAAACAACACATTTGGCTACCAATGTAAGAGTCAGTAGGCATATTATTCGGTGATGAGATGCTGTAGAAGTGTGTTTGATCATACTTCTATTACTTCCATTGGCTAACTGCTGTTTTGCATATACTACTTAACTTCATGCGCTTGGTTTCTATCTTTGACACAATTATATGAAAAATTTACCTCTACTTTTTGGTGATTTTATGTGGCTGAAAAACAATTTGGAAATTGCTGTGTTAAATTAAAAAAAAAACTTAACAAGGAGTATCACTTAATAAAGTACAAACACCAATGTCCCTTCAGTCTTATTAAATCAGCTTTTGTTTTGATTGGAACTTGTTTGGCACTTGTTGATATTTGTACAGGAAGATGGACATGTTTTTGTGGTATGATGTGTAATCAACCACCATAGAACATGAGTTATATACAGGAAATACTTTAAAACTCATACTACAAACACATGAGTCCCCTTATATTCATCCATTTTGAACGAATAGTTAGGGATACCTATTTGCATACTATTCCTGGTCAAATCAGAAAGTTCCCATCTTCTGATAATTTATAGTCAAACATGAAAATCACAGAGATGAATCACTGTAGTGTGCAAAACTAATATATGATGCACAGAAGTTCTGTCTCAGTCACTGTCTGAAATAGTAGTCAAATGATGATGGCAGATACATCTTAATGATCCAGACTCATGGGAGAAGAAATGGGAATTTTGAAAATCCTCTTGAAAAAGGTGAACATGGAGCTGTAGAACTCTTCTTGAAGGATGGGGAAAATTTGATAAGACATGTGTAAGGTGACAGGTATGTGATGCATAGGCAAATCTGAGTGAAGATCCTGGCATACATAGAACATTGTAACGTTAATCATCTTTGAATTTGCTTGTATATAGCTATGCCCCTCTCTCTCTCTCTTTCTCTTTTCCTCTCTGCCTCTATGTGTGTGTGTGTGTGTGTGTGTGTGTATGTTTGTGTGTCTGTGTCTTTGAATTTGTCATAATCCACTCATGTTGGAACACAATTTATGTTCATGTCCACCATTTGATTTGATTGTCAAAGCATAAGATTCTCAGAATCCTTCTAAAAAAGCTTCTTGTTTGCTTTTTCACGTAACTTTCATCTTCTATACATCAACTGCAAAGGGAATTATTTCTTTAAGAAAACAGGATGTAGACCTGACAAGAATCAAAACCAGATCCACCATGAGAAGTGGAGGTGTGGGATTAATATCAGCATCAGCATTGGGTTACAGACAGTATTTTTGAGAAGTGGCAAGAAAGCATAAGATCAATTAATTCAGAAATTTATATTTACTAATTAATGCTACATCTTATTTTTTTTTACATAAATATACTTTAGCAACTGGCTTAGATTTTTAAGACTTTAGTTCCTATTCTTTCCAACATATAGGCCTGTAAATGTCAGAAACCAGATAACATTTTAGTTCTTTGCTAACACATACCAATTTATATTTTTGTAAATGATGCCATAGATAATAAAAATTATTGTCTAGGAGTTGCTTATAATATGTGGAAGAGAAATGTAGAAGTCTCTAATGGTTTTCTGAAGAGTTAAAAGGTAATACCATGGCTTTGCTATGCTATCCTGAATTTAAATTTTTGTTCTGATAAATTCTAGCTATGTGACATTAGGAAACTTTATTTTACTTATCTCAGTGTCCATATTGAATTCCCATCTGAAGTGGGAATTTTTGCGACACTTGAATAGAACTATGGAGATGTATGAAATCTTTGCCTTAGAACCTGTATATAGTAAAGACTTCAAGGGCTGTGGGCTCTTGTGTGTGTGTGTGTGTGTGTGTGTGTGTGTGTGTGCACGCACATACATGTATCTTTATCCATAATATATTTAGGACAGAAAGAAGTGTGAAAAAATATAGAGAATAACACGAGATAGGTCCTGACAAAGAAATCAATAAATATATGTAGAAGGAATGAAAAGTTTAATATGTACAAATAAGTAAAATAAATGTGAAAAAATAAATGAATTAAGTGTCCTAAAAAGAGAGATAGCAGGAACCTGATCTAGTGTAATCTATGTGTCCTCTTTTTCTTTTCTTTTTTTTTTAATTTTCCTTTAATCTCACTAACCAAAACTTCACAATTAATTTTATCATTCATGCAAAGAAGGTCTCACTAAAAATTGCAATGAAGAAGAAACATATGAGAAATGGTTAGGGAAATGGAGGTTGGCATCATAAGCTTTGTTAAGTTCATAGAAATTTTTTAAACTTTGAGTTACCTGTGGTTTCTCAGTTAGCAGTTGCAATTTTATTATTACTACATTATTCAATTAATCAGAATATTTAGATATGACAAAGGAATCTGTATTTTTAAGAGTTTTTCTAAAGGATTCAATACAAATCACCAAACTACTACATTTTGAAAAACAATGGTGTAAATCTCATCCAGAAAAGGAATAGGTAATATAAGGCCCAAGTACTACTGAGAAAAATCATTTTCACAATGCATATGCACTTGTTTGGTGGCAGACTCTGTGCCTCACCAGACAGAGTTTATTAGATGCAAGTTGTGATAAAATAAATTACAGATATTTGAGCTGATCCATTGTAATAGAGGACAATTTAGAAATCATGAAGCTAGGAGAGGAACTGAGACAGATACATTAAAGAATACACAATGAGCGAAATATTAAAAATTATAGAAATATAATTCAGTGGTAATATTCAATGCAGGAACAAACATTTTGTATAAATTTGGAGCCCTTTAGTCTCTTACTGGGTATAGATTTGAACAAGCATGCTTTTTTTTGAAAACATAGTAGCAAATTTCAGCAGTAAACTTTCAGTTTATTATATTTGTTAAAACTTTGCTGGATAAGGGCACCTGGGTGGCTCAGGTGGTTAGGTGTCTGCCTTTGGCTCAGGTCATGATCCCAGGGTCCTGGGATCGAGCCCCACATCAGGCTCCCTGCTCGTCGGGTAGTCTGCCTCTCCCTTTCGCCCCTTCCACCCCACTCGTGCTCACTATCTCTCTCTCTCTCAAATAAATAAATTCTTAAAAAAAAATACTTTGCTGGATAGACAAAATCTTAGAGACAATCCCAGCTTTCAAGGTGCTTACAAATTAACAGGTAAAGAAAGTTATCAACAGTTAATTTGGAAATCAAGCTGCTGATTAGCAGCACAGGAAAACAAGAGAAGAGATGTCATAAGGCAGGAAGTGATTAATTGTCACTTGAATCACATTGACAGTAATTAATAGAGAACTTCAAAGAAAGGAGAGGTTATCTGATGACCTGAGTAATCCAGAGGTGAACCTGTGCCAGGCGCCTCTTGGTTTGAAAAAAGCAGGCAAAATGATAAAGCACTGCAAAGGCCCTTTGAAAGCTTTTATAAAATTAAAGTAGAAAGGAAAATTGATCCTTTCACTCAATTGAAAATGTAGTAGGTGTTCTACATATACAAAAAATAATAATTTTTTGTAATCTTCATACCCTGGGAATTAGGGTTAATGCCCATTTTGCAGATGAGTAAGTAATTGATCTAAAGTCATTTAACAACTGAATACAGGTTTAAATCATAGTTGATGATTACAAATCTTGTTCATGTCATATTGCATCATGCTAATATCCAGTATATTTGCTTATTTGGTAGAGATGATAATGTGAAACAGGTGATGATGTCAGACCAACAAGTTTTAACCATAACTAATTCCAGTTGTGATGTATTTTGATGCTATCAACTTCAGTACTTCAGAAGGTTGGATTTTTCTCTTTCCATATTCTTTCCTTAACTGACTGACTTAATTTTCTTTTTTGGCCACCAATTTAACTATTGTTGAAATTGCCCACAACTTCTACTCTGATTTTAATTTTGCTGAGATGCTTAAGAATTATTCTCAGTTTGGGAGCACCTGGGTAGCTCATTCGCTTAAGTGTCTGTGTTCAGCTCAGGTCATGATCCCAGAGGCCTGGGATGGAGCCCCATGTAGAACTCCCTGCTCAGCGGGGAGTCTGCTTCTGTCCCTCCCTCTGCTCTCTCTCTCTCTCTTTCTTTCTCACTGTCTCTTGCTCATTCTCTCTCTCAAATAAATAAATTAAATCCTTAAAAAAATAAGCAATATTTAGTTTTAGCAAGCAAATTACCTCTAACGTAAGATAGATGGATATTTTGTAATTACTAGAACTGGGGATTGAGATCAAAAGTTAAAAATAATGTCTTTAAAGTTCATCCATGTTGAGGACATTAGGTTAAGTGAAATAAACCAGTCATAGAAGTATAAATACTGTATGATCCACTTATATGAGGAATCAAAAGTAGTAAAAGTCATACAAACAGAAAGTAGAGGGGCAGTTTCCCAAAGATGGACATGATGAGAAATAGGAGTTACTTTTATTATTATGTTTAGTTAGCCAGCATATAGTACATCATTAGTTTTTGATAGAGTGTTCAAAGATTCATCAGTTACATACAATACCCAGTGCTCATCATAACACGTGCCCTCCTTAATACCCATCACCCAGTTACCCCATCCCTGCACCCACCTCCCTTCTGTAACCCTCCGTTTGTTTCCCAAAGTTCTGAGTCTCTCGTGGTTTGTCTCCTTCTCTGATTTCTTTCCATTCAGTTTTCCCTCCCTTCCCCATGGTCCTCCATGCTATTCCTTATGTTCAACGTATGAGTGAAACCATATGATAATTGTCTTTCTCTGCTTGACTTACCTCACTTAGCGTAATCCCCCTTAGTTCCATCCATGTCAATGCAAATGGTAGGTATTCATCCTTTCTGATGGCTGAGTAATATTCCATTGAATATATGAAACACATCTTCTTTATCCATTCATCTGTTGAAGGACATCTCAGCTCCTTCCACAGTTTGGCTATCATGGACATTGCTGCTATGAACATTGGGGTACATGTGCCCCTTCTTTTCACTACATCTGTATCTTTGGTGTAAATACCTAGTAGTGCAATTTTTGGGCCATAGGGAGTTACTTTCCATTGGGTATAGAGTTTTGGTCATGCAAGATAAAAAAAGAAGTCTAGAAATCTGCTGTAAAACAATATGCTTATAGTTAGCAATAATGTACTTTACACTTAAAATTTTGTTAAGAGGGTAGATGTCTCTACATATTTTTACCACACTAAACAGAAAGTTAAAAATAGAAATTCACATAAGAAAAGTGTTCCCTTCAAGAACTTCTATGACAATCAGGGTAGTCACAGTTATCTTTCAAGCATTCCTTATTATCTTTGCAAGTAAATGGACCTAATGAGTATTTAAAAGCAATTTCAGGGAAACAAGCGGGATTCTCCTTCTCAATTCTTTTAACTTAGAAAAATGCCAGTCATGATTGTCCTCTAATGTCACTGACTGCAAAAGGCAGCAGATAACCTGAAACATAAATCCAAAAATGAATAAATAGAATGTATTTTCAAACTGCCATTTGTTTATTTATAAATGTAGGTATTTTAGAAGTTAAAAGTTTACCTCTTTTATTTTTGAAATTTACATTAGAAAATTTCAATATAGAATACAATCTAGAAATCCACAATATTGCTTCTACCCTATCTATGAGAAAAATCTTAATTTTTCTTAAGTCCATTAGAAAGTTGAGACTGCAGGGCAACCAATTGATTTGACTCCTAAAGTGCGAGGACTTTTTCTAAGGAGAGTGGGATACCCAATAGTTTTCCCTGTGGCAGAGCACAAGAGAAAAACTTGGCTACTGTAAAATTAAGTAAGAATAAAACAGCTACAATCCTAATGATCTCTTGTAGGTTGAGTATGGGCTAGCATGACATTTTAGAATAACTGAGAATTCCCAGTCCAAGGTTGTCTGTATTCACACATGAGCTGTTTTCCAGAGGCTTCCACTGGGTATTCAAGAGAAAGTTTGGGGACAAGGCAGAAGATTATTGAGAGTCCTCTTTGGTGATTCAGAGAACCAAAATCCCATCCATTCTCATGGACTTCATTTATAATAAGTGAAAGACTTTAATTGATGGAGGAAGAAGCAGAAAACTTTTGCAACTGCAGGGTTTAAGTGAAGATAAACTACTGAAGAAAACGAAGAGAAAGAAAGTCTCTCTGGCACTGGGAGTCAGGATGAGAAGCCCTACTAGGGACATGATTCTAAATGACATAAGGAAGAAGTCAACAACCAACCTACCACTGGCTGAGGGGTAGGAAACTCCCTTTAAAACTTCTCTTCCCTTCCCAAACACAAGGCAGTCTTTGGCTGAAATAAAGTGGAAGAAACACTGAAAAATTCTCACTCCTAAATTTCCAGTTCACAAAGCCTCTGTAAGACTGAGACTGGACCTCTAGAGTCAAGCAAGAACACTTCCTCCAACCAACTTAATACAAAGTAAGAAGTAAAAGCAGACTGGTTCTAGTAAAGAAGCAATCATATGAAGGGAATACCCAAGGCGCAGGCATGCAAAGTCAGTGGAAAGCTGAGAATGGTACTGAAATTCTAATACATCTATATATTAATAATGAAATCCCACCTCCCACCCTAAGCATTATATATCAGCAGCCCACTGCTGGAGATGTTTGGAGTCTGTGGTATCCTGAATGTAACTATAGCAACAACAAATCCAGAAACCAGCTAAAGTACTGACAAGAGAAGTTCAATTTCCCACACGGATGATGCCTATTTCCAGGTGTGAAACAATCTCCCTCAGTGTTTATTATTCTTCTAAACACAAAGCCAAGACTTCACACACAGAGCCTCCACCATTTTACCTCCTCCATATTTTATGATCTTGGTATCACAATTCACATCTTTTGATATTGTGTATTCATTAACAAATTGTAGCTATAGCTCTTTTTAATTTTTTTTATTAAAGATTTTATTTATTTGACAGAGACACAGCGAGAGAGGGAACACAAGCAGGGGGAGTGGGAGAGGGAGAAGCAGGCTTCCCGCTGAGCAGGGAGCCCGATGTGGGGCTCGATTCCAGGACCCTGGCATCATGACCTGAGCCGAAGGTGGACGTTTAACAACTGAGCCACCCAGGCACCCCTCTTTTTAATATTTCTATCACTTAACTTCTATAATAGAATTAGTGATTTATACAACACCATATTGCAGTACCAGAGTATTCTGAAATTGACTATATATTTACCATTATCAGTGCATTTCATATTTTGAGTTTGCATGTTAATGGATTAGCATCCTTTCACTTCAGCTTGAAAAACTCTTTTCAGCATTTCTTGTAACGCCCTTTAGTGGTGATGAACTTCCTCAGCTTTTGTTTGTCTGGGAAAGGTCTTTATTTCTCCTTTATTTCTGAAAAATAACTTTGCCAGATAAAGTATTCTTGGTTGGCGTTTTTTTGTTTTCATTTCATCACATTGAATACACCATTCATTCTCTCTTGTCCTATAAAGTTTCTGCTGAGAAATCACCCCATAGCTCTTATAAGTGACAAGCTTCTTTCCTCTTGCTGCTTTCAGGATTCTTTTTTTGACTTTGATCATTTACATTTTCATTATATTGTTTCTTGGAGAAAATCTTTGAGTTTAATTTGTTTGGGGACCTATATGGTTTGGGGGACCTATATGTTTGGGGACCTATGACCTTTAATTTGTTGGGGGACCTATATGTTTGGGGACCTATGACCTAATTTGTTTGGACCTATACCCAACTTTATGAAGTTGGGTAACCATATCTCTACTCATATTTGGGAAGTCACCAAATAAGCTTTCTGGCTATTTTTCTTTTTCTTTTTCTGGGACTGAAATAATATATAGATTCTTTCTTTGAATGTTGTCCTATAAGTCACATAGGTTTTCTTCATTCCTTTTTATTCTTTTTTTTTTTTTTTCCTCCTCTAACTGGTTAATTTCAAATGGTCAGTCTTTAAGTTCACTGATTCAGTCTTCTGTTTAATACAGTCATATTTTAAAGTTTCTACTGAATTATTCAGTTTAATCATTGTATTCTTCAGCTCCAAAATTTTTGTCTCTTCATTATTTTCTCTTTGTTGACTTCTCATTTTGTTTGTGAATTGTTTTCCTGATTTCATTATATATATTTTTATCTGTGTTTTCCTGTTGCTCTGTGATTATTTTTAGAACAATTACTTTGAATTTGTTGTCAGGAAATTCATGTATTTACATGTCTTTGTGGTTAGTTACTGGAAATTTACTGTTTCCTTTGGTGGTATTATTTTTCCCTGGTTCTTTGTGATCTCTGTAGCCTTGTGTAAGCATCTGTGCATTTGAAGATGCATTTACCTCTTCTACTTTATGAGTTGATTTTAGTAAGGAAAGATCTTCATCTGTGGGTGGGGTATGCAGGAGAGTGCTGTAATCCCAAGGCTAGTGGTGTGGGATACCATGTGTGGGGGACATTTGCTAGCTGCAGGTACAGGGTCTTGATGTCCCATTGCCTCAGGCTGCTGGGTTCCATGACATTAACTGTATGACTCTTGGCAAAAGCTGTGGGGAGGTCTGCAGTAACAGCAAAGGCCATTGGTGACTTCAGTGGCACCTCTTGCTCCAGTGACTAGGGACCAGAGCAGGCAGTAATAGTAGCCAGAGATCATGCTTGACTCCAGGAGCTGACTTTAGGTGCCTATGTAGTGTCAGGGGCTAGTAGCTGCAGACATAATGTAATAGTGAGGGCTGTAATGGAAGCAAGAGCCAGGACTGATTGTGGGTGTGCAGCTATGGGTTTCCTGGATGTTGGGGTGCACTCCTGTGGCTTCAAGGGCCAGCCAAAAGTACACACATATCAACGGAGGCTGGTGGTGGAAGTCAGGTCATGTTGTTTATACTACTAATACATCCAAAACTAACTGAACTATCCAAGGAAAAACTGGCATTTTTTTTTTCCCTCAATGTAAGGTATGTCTCAATAAACATAATAGAAAAAACGATACGATAGTCTTTGTCATGCTCAGAGTCTCTATTGAAGCTCAGCTGCTCCTTCTTCCAAGGTTTCAGTGGGAGATTATCTATTTCCCAACCAGCATTTATTAGAAATGAATAAGTCTTCTTCAGGGACTTGATATTAATATAGATGGATATCATAATAGAACTTGCATAAACTTTGGGGTTACCAAAAGACCTACCTAATAATTGCATGTGTTGCACTTTAACCTAGAAAAGAAACGCTCAATATCATCCCCTTCCTAAGATGCCTTAATATCTATGGAAATTATTTATATTAGTCATTATCTCAGGCCTCTGTCCTTACAGCTGCCATTTTCTTTTTTTTTTTTAAGATTTTTTTAAGTTATTTGTCACAGAGAAAGAGAGCACAAGCAGGGGGAGCTGCAGGCAGAGGAAGTAGAGGGAGAAGCAGACACCCTGCTGAGCAAGGAGCCCGATGTGGGGCTCGATCCCAGGACCCTGGAATCATGACCTGAGCTGAAGGCAGATGCTTAACCAACTGAGCCACCCAGGCATCCCAGCAGTTGCCATTTTCAAACACACTAGTTCATAAAATGCTCATTGTGCAATTTCATGACCTTTTAGTCACTATTCAATGCTGCTTCATATTTGTGTTGGTCCAATCTGTGTGTATGGCTTTTTTTTTTTTTTTATTATATATTTGACAGAGAGACACAGAGAGAAGACAGAGACAGAGGGCACAAGCAGGGGGAATGGCAGGCAGAAGCAGAGGAGAAGCTTAGCAAGGAGCTGCTCCTGGTTGAGCAAGGAGCTGAATGCGCATCTTGAGCCCAGGACCCTGGGATCATGACCTGAGTTGAAGGCAGACACTTAACTGACTGAGCCACCCAGGTGCCCCCTGTGTATGGATTTCTTAACTATACTCTAAGCTACTAACAGAACAGGGTGTAACTAGAATATCTCTAATATATATATGTTTAAAACTGTCTTATTTCCTTGGAAGCATAAAAAAGAAAGTGTATTTAATTATACATGAAAACAGGAAGAGAATTAAATCTCATTTCTTTTTTTAAAGATTTAATTCATTTGTTTGTTAGAGAGAGAGACCGTGCAAGCCAGAGCAGGGGAAGGGATCCACAGGGAGGCAGAGGGAAGGGGACAGGGAGATAAGAATAAGAATCCCAAGCAGACTCTACGCTGAGCACAGAGTCCAATGCACCCAACATGGGGCTGGATCCCAGGACCCTGAGATCACGACCTGAGCCAAAACCAAGAGTGGGACACTCTACCGACTGAGCCATTCGGGTACCCTATTATATCTCATTTCTATTGCGTTTTATTACACATGCACCTCCTCCCACTCACCTGCTTTCCCACACCCCATATCTCAACCAGGTTTTTAACAAATTAGAGATGTTTTACTGTGATTTCTCAGCCCTGCATTATGTGTAGTCTATTCAACCTTGATGGATACCCATTGTTCTCTTTGTATATAAATGATTTTTCTTTTCTTTTTCTATTTTCTGCAATTTTGGAAATAGAGATGTCAGTGCTCTTGACTCCTTAACAGGTACTGTGCTCTTTCAGAAAGACATTTTTGATTTTTACTTAAAAACTCTTATGACCTGAAATGTAGAGCAAAAAATCATAGAATATACACCAAACCCAGTCCACATAATCACACACACACACACACACACACACACATTAAAAAAAGAAATTATTTTCTTTTAAAAAAATATCTTATTTATTTATTTGAGAGAGAGAGAGCACAAGCAGGGGGAGTGGGAGAGAGAGAAACAGGCTTCCCACTGAGCAGGGATCCTGACTTGGTGTTTGATCCCAGAACCCTGGGATCATGACCTGAGCTGAAGGCAGACACTTAACTGACTGAGCTACCCAGGTGCCCCCCAAAATGAAATTATTTTCTACGCCACCTTACTTTCTCAAAAACAATAATTTTTCCAGATGCTAAAACACTGATTTAGAAAAAAAAATTTTCGTCTACTCACACTTTTGTGAAAGAAGATTCAAACTTGAGTAAGCATTGCTAAGAGAGTTACTCAAAATAAGGACATTGAGGAAGAAGGGCCTATGCACCCATCCTGTTTCAATTCTCAGAACACCATGAGCTTTTGACTATTCTGAATTGCCAATAGACCACCTCCCGGGTAGAGATAAGATAATACTTGTTAGCGAAATTGTTTATCGTGTATTAGATAGTCAGTTTAAACTCTGTGGCATCAATTGTAATCCTTTCAAAACAAGTTATGTAACCTTGTGGATTTTGCTTTATAATCCTCTGCTCCCCACTGCAATTTGGAGCACACTTTGATTCCATCAGCTCTGTGTCTCCCAGGTTGCAACCCATAAGATCACAAATAAATGCTTGATTAACACTTCTAACAGGAGATAAGTTATGGCAGAAGGAGAATAATGCTAAATCCACTCAAGTTTGACAATGTTTGGGTTATTTAATAAGTGGGTTATGTGGTTAAGGGGTAAAACAATTAAGTCTATGGAAACAAAACATAATTTTGATAGTTTTTCTAATTTGTGGTATCTGTCTAAACTGAAGATTTTTTACTTTTCTAAAATTTTAAACATGATGCAAAAATATTAAGGGCGCCTGGGTGGCTGGCTCAGTTGGTTGGGTGACTGCCTTCGGCTCAGGTCATGATCCTGGAGTCCCGGGATCGAGTCCCGCATCGGGCTCCCTGCTCAGCGGGGAGTCTGCTTCTCTCTCTGACCCTACTCACTCTCATGTGCTGTCTCTCTCATTCTCTCTCTTTCAAATAAATAAATAAATAAATCTTTAAAAAAAAAAAGAGAGAAACCACAGAATTTATATCGAGGATAAGAGTTTGGTTGTAAAAATGAATACAAATTACCATTTGTTTGTTGGTGTTAGCATATCTTCCTGTATTTTTGCCATTTAAATGTGTTTTCTATAAAATTTCCATTTATTTTAAAGAAATTGTTTTGTAATTGAGCCTATTATTTGAAATAATTTGTGACACATTGCAAAAATTATAGACATGTGTTATCAAAATACTCTTTTTTTGTTCCTAGAAATTTTGCCATGGAGAGTTATATTTTTCATAAATATGTATATTCCATTTCTTTCTCAGTCTTCTATTCTAGTTGAGATGTTCTTCCCTTCACACCTATTTTAACTTTCTTTCACATTTTTTATTTAATTGATTTTCATATGTTCTTATTTTTAATTTTTTAAAGATTTATTTATTTATTTTAGGAAAAGAGAGAACATGCAACTGGGTGAGGGGCAGAGGGAGAGGAAGAGGAAGAATCCCAAGCAGACTCCCCACTGAGTGCAGGGCTGGGTATCACCACCCTGAGATCATGACCTAAGCTGAAATCAAGAGTTGGATGCTTAACTGACTGAGCCACTGAGGTGCCCCTTATTTCCAATTTTTAATTGAAATAGATTTAATGATTTAACTAACTTAGCAAAATCTTTAGTGTTGATCTTCATGATCTTCATTAGTGTTGATCTTCATGATCTTCATCTTTTTTGTACATTTTTCTTATATTTTCATCGTATGTCAAGTTTTGTTTTTTGTTTTTTGTTTTTGTTTGTTTGTTTGTTTTTTTAGTGTGATCTACTGGGTTTTAGTGAATACTTTTTAGCATATATCAGTATGGATTTTTTTTAGTTTTATATTTGTTGATGTTAAACTTGGAATCCATATGGTAGCATTTTATTTACCTATTTTCATAAGATAGATGTATGCAAGAACAATAAACAAAATCTGACCAAGAAAATGAAGTGTTCTGTGCATTCCTCCATATTGACATCCAATCCCCATTCCACACATAAATTTTTTTTAACGTGCATGTGTAGTTGTTGTCCTTAAACAATTTCCAGTTTACTTAAACTATTTATTAGTTTTATATAAACAGAACAATATTGTATGTATTCTCATGTAACTTAAGTGTTTTGCTCAGCATAATGATTTTGGGGATTCATCCATGTTTAGAATCAAACATTTTCCCATATGTTTATGAACCATTGATATTTGCTCCTCTGTGATTTTTTTTTTCCATTTTGTTATATGTACTTATTCTTCTACGGGGTTGTGTAGCAATTCTGAACACTTCATAGGGATTCTGTTATCTATCTCCCGTATCATTCCTCTGTTAGTTATTATGTTGCAAATATCTTCCATCATTGTGCTGCTTACCTTTGTGTTCAATGGAATTTTTCTTCTACAAGTTTTTGTTCAAATTTTAGTTTAATGTGTATGTCTATTACCCAGCTATATTGATATGAAAAATTGTATGTAACAATTTCTTTGGGTGAGGCAGCAGTTGAAGTGTATTTTATTTTTAAATATGGGTATCAGTTTCCAAGCATGATTCATTGAAATGTCCATCTTTCACCCTGATCTACAATGTTAAAATTCTGGGCTTTTTTTCCCTGGATCTCCTGTTATATCTCATAGGTTTTATTGTGTTTATTCTTGTGCCAGGATCTTACTCTCTTAAGTATGATAGCTTAATAATTATACTTTGAAGCATATGCTCACAGTTTGTTTTGTCTTTGACTATCCACATAAATTAGAGAACTATCTGGTTAAATTAAATACACAGACCTATATACATACATGCATGCACATACCTGCACACACACAGAAACATCAGACCTCTCCTGTCTTTTTAAGAAACCAGAATTTCACTAAATGTTTATATATGTATTTGGGGAAATTCAACATCTTTATACATTGAGTCATCTAACATATATTATATAGATACTGTATCTTATAAATGTTTTCTTAAAAAATTTCAATTTCCCACATGAAGATACATTTCATAGCTTTTGATAGAAATATTGGTAGATATCTTCATGCATTTGAAGCTATTATTTTGTTTATATAAGTATATTTGATAGTGAATAAAATATATTTGATTTGATATTGATTGTTTATAAATATATTTTATTTTTTTAGGACAGTTTTATGTTTACAGAGAAAGTAAGCAGATAGTGGAGTTCCTATGTATTCCTGAGTCCACATTTTCTCCTAGTATTAATGCCTTAGCTACCATATTTACATATGGTAGCCATTTGTTACAGTTAAACAACCAATAATAATAGATTATTATTAATTAAAGTTGATTTTATTTGGATTTCCTTAGTTCTCACCTAATGCTCTTTTTCTGTTCCAAATCCTACTCAAGATACATTATTACACTTGTTATATCTTCTTAGGCTGTAATATTTTTTCGGACTCTTTGTTTTTGATGACCTTGATACTTGTGAAGAAAACTTTGTCAGATGTGTTGTAGGATGTCCCTCCACTGCAATGTGTCTGGCTTTTCTGATTATTAGACAGAGTTATCAGTTATTGGGAAGAAGATGCCAGAGATTAGGTGCCATTTTCACTGCATCATATCAAGGGAACAGATTATTTATATAATTTATGACTGCTGACATAAACCATGATAGCCTGATCACCAGGAGTGTTGGTCAGGTTTATCCACTGTAGGTTACTCTTCACTGTATCCCTTCCTCCCTGCTTTTCATACAGAACTCTCTGGAAGGAAATCACTGTGTATAACTATGTACAACCTACACTAAAGAAGTGGGAGGTTATTCTCCACCTCTTTGAGACCAGACTATCTATATAAATTATTTGGAACTCTTTGACTTGAGAGATTCATCTTTTCTCTCATATATATATATGTACATGTATGTATATGTATGTATATATACACACACACGTGTGTGTATTATATATATATACCCATATATGTACAAATTTGTTTGTATATTTTTGTATTTAATAATTTACTTGTATTAACATGGACTCATGGGTATTTATCTTGTACTTTGGGTTATAAATCGATACTACTTTATTTTCTTGCTCAAGTTGTTCTAGCTTTGTCCACTGGGAGCTCTTTCAATTGGCTCCTATGTCCTGTTGACATGCGTCCATTATATAGACATGTAGGGGCTTTTTTAAGAGTACTTTCTTCCAATATGGTACTACAAGATGATACAGGTTCATCTTGTATATTTCCTTTCTTAGTCTTGAAATAAACCATTTCTCTAAGGACTTCTGGTTACTTTTCAGAATGTTATTAGAAACCCAGCACTAGGAGGTAGGTACTTACCGCTACTGAGATGTCATTGCTTCTCTACCCTCTCAGCTGACAGAGAAAGGAAATATATGTCTGTGTACTAACTTGCATACTCATACTTATTTATAAATATTTTCTCATGTAAGCAACAGTATGTACATTAAAGATGAGTTCATATGACTATTACCAACTGTAACCCATTAGCATGTGGATCATTCTAGCCTCCTTTCTCTGCTAATCTCTAACCTCCTTCTTCAAGAGTGAAGCCAACGACCATATATCTATAAATTATTCAACTCCACTAAATATGTATAGCAGTACCAAATTGTTAATCCATACCCCAATGGGGAGCAATTTTATCAACTGGATTACAGTGTTTAGCATTTTCTTTTGTCTTTAGTCTTGCAGATGCCACTCATTTTCAAAGTTATTTAGTTCAGCACTCTCTTCCATCATTCCCTTTATAAATTTGTGGATACCATTAGATTTTTTTCTGTCACATTCTGTATTTTGTACTAGAATCCCCTAAACTCTGAGATAATTTTATTTTAGAGTTGCACATATTAAGGTTAAGTTTCACTCATTTTGTTTTACCGTTCTATGGGATTAGTGAAATGCATAATATCGTGTCTTCCATTATCATACAAAATATTTTCACCACCCTAAATATTCCGTGTGCACTATCTATTTTTCCTCAAATCATCTCCCTAAACCTGGCCAATCATTAATTTTTTAATCTCTATAATTTTGTCTTTTGCAGAATTTTATGTATATATTATATATATAATGCATATATACATATATATGTGTGTGACATAGAAATATGACACAGAAATATATGACATATAAATGACATATAAATCTATATATGCACAGTATATAGTCTTTTCGACCTAACTTCTTTCATGAAGAAATATGCATTTAATTCTATGTCTGTTCATGGCTTGATAGCTCATTTCATTTCAATACTAAATAATACTCCAATATATGGATGTATCTATCACAGTTTGTTTATTCACTCACTTCTTGAGATCCATCTTTGTTGCTTCCATTTTTGGTGATTATAAATAAAGCTGCTGTGAACATATGTGTGCAGGTTTTTAGTCAGACATATATTTCCAACCAATTGAATAAATACCTGGGAGCATGATTGTTGTTGCATCATATGGTAATACTATGCATAGTTTTGTAGGAAACTAACCAACTGTCTTCCTAACAGGCTATATTGCATTTTGCATTACCAAGACCAGTGAATTATAACATCTGTTGCTCTTCATTGTCAGCATAATTTTATAATGTCAGTTTTGAGGATTTGAGCCATTCTAATAGTTGTGTAGTATATTTCACAATTATTTCATTTTTAATTCCCTAACGTCAAATGCCATTGAGTGTTTTTTTATATGCTTATGTGCCATCTGTATATCTTCTTTGTTTAGGCATCTGCTCTGATATTTTCCTATTTTTATTGGGTGTTTGTTTTCCTATTATTGGGTTTTAGGATTCCATTGTATATCTTGGATACCAGTCTTTTATCAGATACGTGTTCTGGAAAGATTTTCTCCCACACTATGGATTTTTCTTTTCATTCTTTTATCATTATCTTTTGTGGAGTAGAAGTTTTTAATAAAAGTTTTTAACAAAATCAAACTTATCAGTTCCTTCACTCATGGGTCTTTGATATCATGTCTAAAAATGCATTGCCAAACCTAAAGTCACCTAAATTTTCTCTGTTCTCTTCTGGAAGTTTTAGGTTGTGTATTTAACATTTAGGCCTACAATTCATTTTGAGTTAATTTTTGAAAAAATGTATAAGTTCTTTGTGCAAATTCATTCTTTTGAATATGGATGTCCATTTTTTCACAGCACTATTTGTTGAAAAAAAAACAAACTCTCCTTTTTCCATTGAATTACCTTTGCTCCTTTATTTTAGATGAGTTAATACTTTTGTGAATCTATCTGGACTTTGTTTTCTATTCCCATAATCTGTGTGTTTCTTTCACCAATACAATGCTCTCTTGATGACTGTGGCTTTACAGTAAGTATTAAGGTCAGATGATGTCAGTCCTCCAACTGTGTTTTAATCAGTACTGTGTTTGCTCTTCTGAGTCTGCATAGAGAACCCGTACACACTTAATTAAATCTTCCTTCCTTCTTTCCTTCCTTCCTTCCTTCCTTCCTTCCTTCCTTCCTTCCTTCCTTCCTCCTTTCTTCTTTTCTTTTTCTTTCTTTTTCTTTCTTTCTTTCTTTCTTTCTTTCTTTCTTTCTTTCTTTCTTTCTTTCTTTCTTTCTTTCTTTCTTTCTTCTTGCTTTCTTTCTTCTTGCTTTCTTTCTTTCTGATGCTAATGTAAATATTATTGTTTTTAATTTTAAATTTAAAAATTTCCTTATTGGTATACATGAAAGCAACTAGTTTTTATATATTAACCTCTTAAGTGCAACCTTGCTATCATTGTTTATTAGTTATAGAAATTGTTTTGTTGTTGCTGTTTCTTTCTCTATGAGAGTATTTATTTCTCTTGGACTTTGGAAGGGTAATTTTTCTGGATATAGAATTCTGTTTCTGTTTTGTTTTGCTTCTCTCTAAATTTTAAATATTTTATTCCATTTTCTTGTTTGCATGGTTCTGACAAGAAGTCTTAATGTAACTCTTCTTCTTCCTCTATACATATGGTGCCTCTCCTCCACCCTACCCCTGGCTTTTCTGACATTTTTCTGATTGTCTTTGGTTTTCTGAAGTTTGAATATGATAGGCTTAGGTATAGATTCTTTAATATTTATCCTGCTTAGTATTCTCTGGGATTCCTGGATCTATGACTGGTGTCTGTCATTAATTTTAAAATTCTCTGGTATTATTACTTTAAAAAATATCTGCTGCTTTTTTTCCTTATCCTTATTGTATTCCATTACATGTATAGTACATCTTTTGTAATTATCCCAGTTTGGGGCTACTTTGTTCTGTTTTTATTTTCTTCTTTTTTCTCCTTGCAGTTTAGTTGGTGGCATTTCTATTGACACATCTTCAAGCTTAGTAATCTTTTCCTAGCCCATGTACTGATAAGCCTACAAATAACATTCTTTATTTTCATTAGTTCAATTTCTAGCATTTCCACTTGATTCTTTCCTATTTGCCATTTCTCTGCTTACATTATCCATCTGTTTTTGCCTGTTGTCTACTTTTCCATTACACTCTTTAATGTATTAATCATAGTATTTCAAATTTCCTGTCTAATAATTCCAATGTCTGTGTCCCATCTGAGTCTGGTTCTGACGCCCACTTTGTCTCTTTCAGACTATGTTTTGCTGTCTTTAGCATGCCTTGTAATTTTTGTTTAGATATAGATATGATGAAATGGGCAATTGACTCTAAGGTGAATAGATCTTTAGAATGAAGTTTTATATGAATCTGGCTAGAAGCTGGGTTAGTGTCTGCTGTCGCTGTGCGTGCAAGAGAGGTAATTTTCCTGTAAAGTCCTTCCCCCCCCCTTATTATTTTGGGTTTCCTTAGCTCCTTCTTAAATAAAGTCTGTGTTTTATAGCTCTTTTAGTTCTAATCTACTGTTATTATACTGGTGCCCCACTGATATGATAGTAAGGTGTTGAGAGAAGGAGCATAGTCTTTTAGTGAGACTTGGTCCTTCACCTGTGCCCTTCAGAAGTGATCCTCAGTCTTCATTTCTTCCCATGGGTGAGATAGGAAAGCTGGCGGAATAGGGAGAGCTGGATAATCACCCTTACCCAGATATATAACCTCTGATAAAGGACTTTCTATTGTAAAGTACTTTCTTTTGCAAAGCAGGCCATTGTTATGGAAAACACTTCAGACATATTTTTAATGGTTATTTTTTCCTTTCCCCTGCATGAGATAAAAGATTTTTCTCAGAACTTTACCATAAGAATCTGGAGTAATTCTGGAAGTGTGAGGACTCTGTTAAGACCGGACTCCTGGAATTTTTCACTCTCCAGCTAATCTACCCTCGGCCTCCAGTGGTTCATTATGGCCCTGGTGGCTTTTGCTTCAGGTAAACCAACCTCAGTTGTCTTTCTCTTTAGATTTTGGAACGTGATCCATTCTTCCATTCCCCGATAGATCTAATAAAAGTGGTTGATCCTCAGTAGACTCCCCTCCTCTTTTAGGCTTTGAGGAAATTAAGAGATACCTTGCAGGTCCTTTACCTATAAAAGTTCAGTAATTGCTAATATTGATTTTGCATCTTGCAAAATGTTACCTTCTCACAATAAAACTAGTAAATGATCTTTAAATTCATTTGGAGTTTCTTTATATATGACCATATAACTTTTCAATGATGGTGAAAAGGATTAGTGATTGCATTAGCTTTCTATAGCTCCTATAACAAATTATCACAAATTTCGTGGCTTAAAACAGCAAAAATTTATTATCCCACACTTCTGTAGGTCAAAGTCCTATGCAAACCTCACCTGGGCTAAAATGATGGTTTTGGAAGATTGTGTTCCTTTCTGGAATCTCTAGAGAGAATTGACATCCACACTGGGCTATTGACAGAATTCAGTTTCCTGCAGTTGTAGAATTGATTTCCATTTTCTTACAAGCTATAAAATGAGAGCTGTCTTCAGCTTTTAGAAGCTTCTACATTCCTTGTCTAAGGCCCCCTTCCTCCATCTTTAAAGCCAGCAAAGGCAGGTCCAGTCCTCGGGTTGCATCTCTGACTCACTCTTCTGCCTTCCTCTTTCAGTTTTAAGTACTCATTACTGATTACTTTGGGTTTACCCATGTACTCCAGAATAATTTCCCTCTATCAAGATTCTCAAACTCAATCAACTCTGTAAAGTCGTTTTTGCCATGTAAAGTAAAATATTCAAAGGTTCAGATAATTAGAGCATGGAAATCTTTGGAGGCACACTATTCTGCTTACCACAGAGGTAATGGTCATTCTTCTTTTATTCTGAGTCTCAAAGGAGATTTTTTGTTGTTGTTGTTTTTTACTAATATATATTTTTAAGTTTTATTTATTTTAGAGAGAGAGAGCAGGGGAAGGGGCAGAGTAAGAGAGAGAGAGAGAGCGTGAATCTCCAGCAGACGCCCTGCCTGAGCATGGAGCCCAGCCTGGGACTCAATCCCACAACCCCAAGATCATGACCTGAACAGAAATCAAGAGTCGGATGTTCAACCAACCTAGCCACCCAGGTGCCCCTTTTACTAATATTTTTTAAATGCTCTTTTTAACATTGAAGAAGTCTTTCTATTCCTGTTATTTATTTATTTATCTATTTATTTATTTATCACAAATGAATGTACTTATATTACATAGTAGTTTTGGAATTGAGATAACTAAGGTAGTTTTCTATTAATCTGTCATTATGGTGAATGTTCTTGAATTATTTTTTCTAATTTTAAATAAAATATGTATTCTGCATGCCTTAAATTAACCAGTATGAGCATAGCGTATTATATTATATATCTTTTTTATACACAGTGTACTTTTAATGAGTTACGAGTACAGCTATTTCCATTAGCTTCTTTTATTCTTTTCCCTTTTTTTCTTTTTCAAGTTTTTATTGAAATTCCTATTCATTTACAGATAGTACAATATTAGTTTCAGGTGTTAAATTTAGTGATTCATCACTTACATACAACATCCAGTGCTCATCACAACAAGTGCCCTCCTTAATACCCATCATGCTTTTCACCCATCCTCCCACCAACTTCCCCTCCATCAATCCCCAGCTTGTTCTCTATAGTTAAGAGTCTGTTTCTTGGTTTGCCTCTCTCCACCCCACCCCCAGCCTGTTCATGTGTTTTGTTTCTTAAATTCTCCAAAATAGTTTCACCATAGTTTGCAACGAAAGCAATGTTGTGCACTCTAGCTGCTCCACATTCCTCAAAAAATTTGCATTGTCAGGCTTTTTGATTTTAGGCATTTTAGTGAGTGTTGTTTTAATTTACATTAACTAATGGAATGTGAGCTAATGTTTCTTATTTTAGAAAGTTTGCTCTTTTTCAGTAAAATATTTTTTCAAAATTTTTCTCATTTTTATTGTGTTATCTTTTTATTTTTCAGTTGTAGGAGTTGTCTATAAAATTTTTCCCAGGCTGAGGTTTGTCTGTTTATTTTCTTACTAGTATTTTCTTATGAGCTAAAGTTTTTAATTTTGGTGAAGTCCATTTTACCATATTTTTCTTGTATGGTTGGGTTTGTGCTCTTTGCCCTCTCTTTAAGAAATCTTCCTCTAAAGAATGAAGGGGAGTAAGTCAGAGGGGGGAGACGAACCAGGAGAGATGATGGACTCTGAAAAACAAACTGAGGTTTCTAGAGGGGAGGAGGGTAGGGGGATGGGTTAGCCTGGTGATGGGTATTAAAGAGGGCACATTCTGCATGGAGCACTGGGTGTTATGAACAAACAATGAATCATGGAACACTACACCAAAACAAATGATGTAATATATAGTGATTAACATAACAATAAAAAATTTTAAAAAAAAGAAATCTTCCTCTACTGCAAAGTAGTAATGCATGCCAACATTTGGTATTACTGTCTTTTTTGGTTAGTCATTCCAGTGGGAGTGTAGTGGTCCCTTATTTTTATTTTTATCTGTCTTTTCTGTTAATTAATGATATTAAGGATCTTTTTATATGTTTTGTAAACATTTATATGTCTTCCTTGGTGACCTATACATTCAAACCTTGTCCATTTTTCGATGGGTTATTATTTTGCTTCATATTGAGTTTTAAGATCTCTGTATATTCGCTGTAACAACAACAACAAAAAGCTTATCTACTACAATATGTGTTGCAAATATTTCTCTCCAGTTTGTGACTTGTTTTATGGTACCTTTAAATAGAAAGCTATTTTAATTTTGATGAAGTCCACTTTATCAAAGTTTATTCTTTTTTTCTTCTTTCATGGGTTATGCTTTGAACTCATAACTAAGAAATCTTTAACCAACCCAAGGTCAAAAATAATTTATTCTGTGTTTTCTCTATGTAGTATCAGGACTGTAGTTCTTACATGTGGCTCCACAATATATTTTTAGTTATTATTTGTATATATTAAGTGATAATATAACTTCATTCATTCATTCACTCATTTACTTATTCTCTCTTTTTTTGAGATTTTATTTATTTACTTGTCAGAGAGAGAGAGCAGAAACAGGGGGAGTGGCAGGCAGATGGAGAAGCAGGCTCCCCACTGAGCAAAGATCACTATGTGGGATTCAATCCCAGGACCACAGGATCATGACCTGAGCTGAAGGCAGAAGCTTAACCGACTGAGCCACCCAGATGTCCCTCATTTACTTATTCTTTATTTTGTATATGGATATCCCATGTTCCATCACAGTTTGTTGAAAATAGTAATCTTTTCTTTCATTTCATTACCTTGGAAGCAGTGTTAAAAACCTATTAACCATGAAACTAAGGAAGTATTTCTGGGCTCTTTATTCTTTTTCTCTATAAAGAATTAGTTCTTTCAGTCTGGAAAATAGTAAAAATTTCTCTTCATCTTTGAAGCTCAAAATTATTATGTGGCAGGTGCCCGGGTGGTTCAGTCTGTTAAGCATCTGCCTTTGGCTCAGGTCATGGTCCCGGGGTCCTGGGATTGAGTCCTGTGTGGGGCTCCTTGCTCAGCGGGGAGACTGCTTCTCCCTCTGCCTGCTGTGCTTTCTCACACTCTCTCTCAAGTGTCAAATAAATAAAATCTTAAAAAAAAATCATGTGGCAATGTCTAAGTATATGTCTTTTGTCATCAATCCTACTCTGAACTCAATGATTTTCTTATAACAACAGAGCCATGTCTCTAGTTCAGAGCAATTGTTGACTCTTTATTTATATTTTTCTCTTCTCTATCAATTCCATTGTTCCTCTGGAATTCTTGTTAATTGAACACTAGTTTTCCTGTATCTAGACACACACATGCACACATACAATGTTAGCTATTTTTGGTATCTTACAGAATGCTAATGCAGCTCTCAGCAGATACTATTCTCTCTTTTCAGTTCATCCAAAGTGAGTTTTTGTTAAAAACTGTATACTTTATATTCATAATTTTGGTTTTATTTAAATCTACTTTTTCATTCTTTATTGTTTCTACTTTATTGTTCTTTACCTTCTTTTATTGAAGTTGACACCATTTCCCCCAAAAGCTCTATTTTTTAAAATTTTATTTTTGATATCTGATTTTTTTGTTTATTTTTAACTCTATGTCATACCTAGATATAGTTAGACATTGTATTAATTTCCTAGTGTTACTGTAAGAAGTTACCATGACCTTAGTGTCTTAAAACAACACAAATTCATTATCTTTTAGCTCCTGAGGTCAGAAGTTTATAATAGGTCTCACTGGTTACAGTAGAGCTCATTACTTCAGGAGGTACCAGGTGAGAATCAACTTCTTGCCTTTTCCAGCTTCGAGAGGCTACCAACATCCCCTGTCTGATGGTTGATCACCCACACCTCCATTTCCCCTTCCCTTCTCTCCTTAAATAGACTCTAACTTAAGTACTCTAGCTTTTTACTCATCCCACTTGCTCATCCTTACAAGCGAAGAATGACAGTCCACTCTTGTATGTTGTGTGATGATCTAGTGTCTGGCAGGTAATGCTAGGACTGTCTTCCTGGCTTGTAATTCTAACACAACCAAGGGCTGCACTATTGAAAACAAGGTAAGTGCTAGTTTGGCCTCTCCTGGATGTCCATTGGGGAATGTAGAGTGGAGGCTAGAGGTGAGGCATATATTCTGTTCTGCTGCCTGCTATTGTTACAACAGCAGCAATCACTGAAATAAGAAGTCAAACAGCCTAAACACAGCACGGTATTGTGTTTTTGAAGAAATTATCCTGTTTTCTTCTCTTGTGGTAAATTGTAAATTTTTTGACAAAATACCCAGATAGGTATGAGATGGCAAATGCTAACAAATATTAATAATAGTACTGAAGCAGCTAAAATTTATTTGAACATTTCCCATGTGCAAAAGGAGAGAAAGTCTTCCTCTTTATACTCCCTTTATACTCTCCTCTCTCACCCTTGGTTTCATTACTTAGATCGTCTCAGAAGATAAAGGACATTAAGTAAATTTGTTTTTATTTTAATATAAAAATATATATTTTTTTGTAACAAGTAGATCATTAAAATAAAGTAGGAAAAAAACTGACATTCCAAAAAACATCTGAAGATAGAATATTTTTCTTCTTGATAAAAAAGGTAACATAAAGGAAATGCACAAACTCATTACAGTTGTAAAACTTGTTATTTGGAATGGGTGGGGGACACATGAGACAATACTGACGGTATTTTAACAGTACTCAGAAAAAAGTGGTTGTTGCATTAATTCAGACTAGATACAAAAGGAGGTTTTTCACAAGAACAGAGTAGATGATTTACATTTGTACTTATTTTTACCTAAAAAAGTCCCACTTGTCTTGGACAAATGTTTCTATCAAATAATGACAGAGAATCAAATGACAGCAATATTTTGCTTTCCCTCACCTGTACTCCAGAAAGGGGAGTAGTATGAAGAAATCCTGAAAGCATCTAGCTTCTTCCGATTTGATGCAGCAATTTCCCCTGCAATCTGTTGCTACTTAAAGTTAGCCATGATTATTTTTTTCTCCTTCTTTGTATTGCTAAATGCTGAAAAAACACTTCTACCCCAGTTCCCAAGAACAAAAGAAAGTCTTTCTTTCTTGCATCTCCTCTTTGAAGCCAGTGAGAGTGTTGCAAAAAAAGAAAAACAATATGAGCTTTGGGCTCAGAGAAAAACTGCAGTCTCTGTGTCTTAGTAATGAAGTTGACAGTTTTAGGAGAACAAAAACAAACCCCTAAAATCAAAAAACAAATCCCATGTGGTAGATCCATATGTAGCAAAGTATTCCCAGAGTGGTTGTAACTGTTTTTGGAGTTGTCCTACATGTTGATTTAAAAAGGGACTTCATTTGTTTTTATTTTAATATAAAAATATATATTTTTTTGTAACAAGTAGATCATTAAAATAAAGTAGGAAAAAAACTGACATTCCAAAAAACATCTGAAGATAGAATATTTTTCTTCTTGATAAAAAAGGTAACATAAAGGAAAATGCACAAACTCATTACAGTTGTAAAACTTGTTATTTGGAATGGGTGGGGGACACATGAGACAATATTAGCCTACTCTTTTAATGAGTTTATCTTTAAGATGGTTTCTGATTTACCATTCACCCACTTCCAGATTATAATTTTTTCAAGTTGCAATAATGTAAAATAAAGCATCTTAAGTCAGCTTGGAACACAAACAAGAGGTGGAAGATTTTCTTCTCTACAGTTGAGGCAAATTTATAGTTTGAGTGGTAATAACTGCTTATAAAGATTTTCCTTTAGGAAAGTTAATGATATTCTCGGGAAATTTTCAAATACCATGATGAATTGTATTTGATCATGTGTTATGATGGCTAATTTTATATGTCGGATTGATTGGACCACAGTGTGCCAAGACATTTGGTCAAACATGTGGATGTGACTGTGAGGGTGTTTCTGGATGAGATTATCATTTATGTTAGTAGACTGAGTTAAGGAGGTTGTCCTCAATGTGAGTGAGTGTCATCTGGTCAAGTAAAGATCTGAATAGAACAAAAAAGATGAGTAAGCAAAGAACTCCTCTGCCTGACTTCCTGGAACTGCAAAATCAGTCCTTTCCTGCTGTTGGATTTGAGCTAAAGCGTTGGTTCTTCTCTTGTTGGATCCCCAGCCTGTCAGCTTTCAGATAGGAAAGTACACCATCAGCTATCCTGTTTCCGCAACTTGGTAACTACAAATCTTGGTACTTCTCAGCTTTCATATTCATGTGAGTCAATTCCTCATATAAATATATATGTAAACTATAAATACAACATAATATTAATGTATTGTATTATATAATTTATAATATAATTATATATTTTATAATAAAGTTAATCATAAATATAATATGATTATATAATTATATATACAATTTATATTATATTTATGATATATTATAATATTATCATTTATATTATATATATCATTGTTTCTGTTTCTCTGGAGGGCCCTAATACATGTGTGGATACATGCATTCATATATACAGTGTATTATGCATACTGTAATGAACATTTAAAGTAGATCATGTATTATTCGTAGAGGACAAAGCAATAGAGAAAGGAAGAGGTATTAAAAGATATTGACTAAAATGTCATCGGAAGTTACAAGAAAAAGTAGAGGAGGAGCATATACTTTGGAAAGTTACAGTTCTGATTCCATTATTAATTTAACATTTAGTAGTAATCAGATCTCAGGTATGTTGTAGGAAGGTTGGGCAGGGTGTACAGAATCATCCCTTTCGATCCTGGATCAAAGTAAGACATTTAGTGTAATTCAAATTGTTGAATGGTGCCAGCATATTGAGAGAATCTTGGGCAGTCAACCTCAGTCATCATTACCCATATGTGGTAGGACCCAGGTGAAAACCCACATAAAGAATGTGGGCACAAGAGAAATGAGAGCCTCACTGTCACTCACTGACTAAGGTTTTGATTCAACAGGAAACATAGTTGACCATAAAGGTTTTCATAACTTAATTATGCTACTTTTTAAGAAGGCCAGTCTTGGACCCTGGCGTCCATGTTTGACTAAATGTGAGTATATTCAAAAATTGCATAGCATTAAATCCCTGGTGTGTCCAATTCCAGGTCATGATTTGGCTCTTAAGTATCACCTTTTCCAAGAAGAAATCTTTGTTAGAATTGATTATTTGTTTTTATTTTTCTTAAGAAACATTTTTTTTTAAATTTTAATTCTTAGGTAAGCTATCAGAACTAAAAATCTATAGGTATGATTTATAATATATAGTAATGTATGTGATAACTGTATGTATATATTCCATTACATTTCTCATGATTCTGGAAATTTTATTTTATTTTGCATTTGTTTTCCTACCCTTTACTATTATTGAACATAGGTTGCTGAGCCCCACATCTGAAGTTTCTGATTCAGTAGGTCTGGGATGAGGCTGTGGAACTGACATTTCTGATAATTTACCAGGTCATCTCAGCAACTGTGTATTAGGAACAGGAGCCCTAGCACAATACCTGGCAATTAAGAAGGCAGAGATTAAATTTTTTTTAATTTTCTTTATTTATTTGAGAGAGAGAAGGAGAAAGAGTGAGAAAGAGAGAGAAAGAGTGAGAAAGAGAGAGAGAGAGCATGAACAGGAACAGGGAGAAGCAGACTCCCTGTTGAGCAGGGAGCCCGATGCGGGGCTCGATGCCAGGACGCTGGGATCATGACCAGAGCCGAAGGCAGACGCTTAACCGACTGAACCACTCAGGCGCCCCCAGAGATTAAATTCTTAATGAATGCATAGAGAAGGGATAATTCCTGATAAAATTTATTTGTTGAAACTCAGCTCAGAAACCAAGGTCAGCTTGAGCAATTGAGTAGAAGGTCTTTGAACATTTATTTGATGAAGTTTAAATGGGACAGGAAGAGGGAAGGAAAACTGCTTAAAGTTTGAAGTAATCATTAATAAAAACATTTTAATATGAATATGATGAGTAATTATATAAACACCTTAAATTTGTGCTGCACCTCAATTTGTGCTGCACCTCTTTAACAATTAACTAGTAATTTTTTTTTCTTTTTTTTTTTTTTTTTTGTGGAGTGCCTGCTCTGAGAAGTCACTAGTACACACTCACTGCAGCTTATGGGCTAATTTTATTTTATCTTATTTATTTATTTATTTATTTTAAAGATTTTATTTATTTGACAGAGAGAGACACAGCAAGAGAGGGAACACAAGCAGGGGGAGTGGGAGAGGGAGAAGCAGGCTTCCCGCAAAGCAGGGAGCCCGATGTGGGGCTCGATTCCAGGACCCTGAGATCATGACCTGCGCCTAAGGCAGCTGCTTAATGACTGAGCCACCCAGGCACCCCGGGCTAATTTTATACTGGTGAAATAGCTTTTGTACTGTTTTTCCTGCATGTTAACTTCCCTGCATCTTCTAACATTGAGTCCTCTGGTTACATACCTCTGCAAACAAATATAATCATATTTTCAAAATCATGCTGATAATGTAGTGGTTGTAATGTACTTAATAGACTCTGATTAAACATGTAGGACATTAAACAGAAATAAGAATTCACATGCTAAGGGATCACTGTAGAAATAGCAGGAGACAAAAAAAATTAAAACAGAAATAGGTAAGAGAAATTGCCTCTGGTGAGTGAGACAAAGCTGAGGAAAGATGGGGATGGGGATGTCTCTACTTATCAGAAGACATCCTACATGTTTTATAAACATGTGCATGCATTGCTTTGGCTACAAAAATACAAAAATAGATACACCCAAACACATTAGACATATATAAATAATTATGCCAAATTTCACCTACTTTGGAGTTTCCATGATCCCTTTTTTTTGTGTGTAGAAAAACTGTTATGTTCTTTACTACCTATTTACCATTTAATCACAATTATCTTGCATTTTATTTTCATTGATGTACATTTTTAAGATTTTTTATCTCTTAAACATTTTTAGAAATTTTTATTAATATAGAAATTCTAAAGAATAAGACAACAAATACCCATTATCAGTAACCTAGATTCACCAATTGTAAAGTTTTACCACATTTAGTTTTCTTCCCCTTCTATACACATATAATTTGGTTGCATGTGTGTGCGTGCGTGTCTGTGTGTATGTGTGTGTGTAGTGCTTTTTGTAAGTCACAGATACTACATTTCACATTTCATACTTCCTCATGTACCTTTTAAGAATAATTTCCTACGTAACCACAAGAATATTATACCTCTGACACTGCAATTAAATTCTCTTATCACCAAATATAAAGTTCATGTTCAAATCCACCCAATTACTCTGAAAGGAGTTTTTATTGTCTTTTTCATTTTGAAATTCAGGGTCCGGTTAGGTTTATATATTGTATTTGATTATTGTCTCTCTAATACCTTTAAATCTAGAACACTCCCCATAATCCTTTTCTTAATATTGACTCTTCTAAGGTACCTAAGACCATTATTTTGTGTAATTGATCATATTCTGAATCTGCTAGAGTATTCACTCATAATCATCTCATATTAAACATTTTTTTTGTCAAGAAAACTATACAATGATAGAGAATACTCTTTTCGCTTTGCCTCAGGGGACATATAATTTGAAAATGTCCCAAAACTGTGATGCTAAATTTGGCAGGTTGGTTAAGCTGGTAAACACCAAACATCTCTGTTTTAAAAGTATATTGTCCCTTTATCATACAATTTGTAAGCAATTTGTGAGGTGACATTTTGAGACAATGTGTTTTATTCCTTATTTTCACCAAATGATTTTGCATATATGATGACTCTTGCCAAAGTATTAGTTTAGTGGTCACAAAATGATGGTTTTCTTATGACAGCATATTTTCCTTTTAGGCATAGCCTCATCAGTCTTTGAGAACCTTCTTGCTTTCTGGTAAAACCAGGTACTTTAAGCTGATATTGTATTTTTCTTAACCCAGACTCAAAATAAGCTACTTTTGTAATGGTTCAGTGACTTTTAAAGGGAAAGGTATTTAGAACAAATATCTGTTGGGTGATTGTTCTAGGATGTTTCACTGCTTAGAATTAGAAAAAATATGTATTTATTTTTATACTTATAAATATTTGAGTTCATGTTGACATTTCCAATTCAGATTTACCATTGAAAGTTTCTTTCTTTCTTTACTTTTTAAAAATATTTATAATGCTTTTCTCTTACAGATAAAATCTAGGTTTCTACTAATATTAATATATTTACTTATTTATTTCACATTATAATACTCAGAAAATAATTTCATAATTATAATACCAATATTCTAAAAATAAGTCAACTAATTAAAGTTTAAGGTTTGTTTGTAATTATATTTGCTCTTAGAGTATATCCCTCTAAGGATATGAAGTCATTCTGCTATTTTAAAATTTTAGTTGAGATGTTTTCACCTCAGAAATGTAGAGAGAACAAGCAAAAGCACTGCTTTCACCTTAGAATAAGAAAAAAGCTGGACAAAATGCAAATCAGTTCCCTTTCTGGAATCCATCAGAAAACTAAGGTTGAAGGGTAAACAACTAACATGAATTCTGAGGAGAATCAGTAACCTGCAGGGAGATATAAGGCCCAAGGATTTGTTTGCTGGGGCAGATGCTGCCAGAATTACATAAGCTAATAAGAAGATTAAGCAGCAATTTTTAATGAATTGCCAAAGGCCAATTATCGGCTGGCTAGAGACCTTGAACACAGAGGAATCTGACTCTCTTTATCCTTTACCTCACAGGGAAGATTGGTGAATATGTTGAGAAAGTTTCTCTCATGATGATAGCTGGGAGAAGATTACAGCCCCAAATGATCTTCTCTTTTTTATCTATGAAGCAGAAGCTTTACTCTGCAGAGAAAAGAAATAAAAACAGTAGCTTTGGAACCTGGTAGAAACCCATTCAGTTAAGGGATGAGAAATAGGGAAATAAATTTAAAAAAATCTCTAGCCACAGGAGATGCAAGAATATATGCTAAAACCAGCATTCCAACAGAAGGAGGGGTGAAACACAATGAAGTGCCTGCTTCATTCTAAGACTTGATCAAAATCCCCAAGAATGTGTCCCTGTGCCACATCACTATACGGACAAGGAAGAAAGGGAATAACAAGAAAAATTTATAGTGAATGCCACAGGGAGCATATAAAAAGGTAGATTTTATTTGAAAAGAAATACAAAAGAGAAAATGGTATTCCATAAATTTTCAAATGACTTTTCATCTTGATTTTCCAAAGCAAAGCTGAGGTGCTCAACAGCAAAAAGGAAAAAGAACAACTTTGATAAAAATTTTTAGACAAACTAGTCCAGAAACTAAACACAAAGTATCATAAGCGCAGGTAACACAAAGTAAGCATAAACAAAATCTGAAGTTTGTGGTACACTTAGGGTAATGTTATCAGCCTCAAACTTTTTACTCAGCTCGACTACTGATTATGTAAACATAAATTCCCATAGAAAGCCTGGGAGAGAGAAAGCCTTGCTCATTCTGAACCATAATGGTATCTAATGTTCTATATACAACATATTCAATTTTCAATAAGGAAAAAAAAAAACATTGGGAAAAAAAACACAAGGAAAAGCCGAGTGTAAAGAAATAACACAATCATCAGCACCAAATTAAATTTATAAGAATAGACAGTATAAGAAAGGATATTAAAAAAAAAACTGTAATGTGATGGTCCTGTGACAGGGTTTTTAGTACACTAAAGATGGTCAAGAACAGAATTGTTGAACTTACAAACAGATGATGAACTTATGATAGGTAGGTCTTTAGAAATAACCTAACTTGAAAAATAAAGGTAACACTGGTGAAAAACAACATACAAGAGCTATTGGACAATATAAACCATTCTAAAATGCATGTGTTGGAAACCCAAAAGTAGAAAAAAAATAGAGCAGAAGAACTTTTTAAAAGAATTATGGTCATTTTTTCCCAAAAATTAATGACAGATTTTAAATCACAAATTCAGGAAGTTAATAGAACACCAAGCAAAATAAACATTTTTTTCCATAGGTATATTATATTCAAACTATTAGAAAACAAAGAGATTCTTGAAAGATAATGGGAGTGGGCCCATGAGCTACAGCAGAAAGAAATAAGAATTCAAAGTGATTCATAGTCACAATTCATGCAAGCAAGAAGAAAAACAAAATAAGTGCTGAAAAATCAGGAATCATATTAATAAGGAATTATATTTTATAATATAATTATTTATTATATAATCATTCAGGAATTATATTTCCAAAGAAAATAGCCTTCAAAAATGAAGGAAAAATAAAGATTTTCTCAGATAAAAAGAAAAAAAAATACCCACTGTTAACAGACTACAAAGAATGCCAAAGGAAGTTCTACAATGAGAAGAAATGTGATATAGATCAGAAACTTGGGCTCACACAATGGAATGAAATGATATATTGATAAAAAGAGGTCAATTCTCAAGGTACCTGGGTGGCTCAGTCTGTTAAGCGTCTGCCTTCAGCTCAGGTCATGATCCCAGGGTCCTGGGATCGAGCCCCGCATCGGGCTCCCTGCTCAGCAGGAAACCTGCTTCTCCCTCTCCCTCTACTGCTCTCTCTGCTTGTGCTCTCTCTCTCTCTCTGCCAAATAAATAAATTTAAAAATAAATAGAAAAAAAGAGGTCAATTCTCCAAGAATCTATGACAATACTGTTACTCTTTATACCGAACAACGAAGCTTTGCATATGAGACATACAGAGTTGAAAGGTGATACAGATTTATGCGCAGCAATAGTTGGAGATTTCTATCCTTTTCTCTCTGTGATGGACAGAACAAGTAGGGAGATATACAGTAGGTTATAGAGACCTAAACAAAACTGTTAGCAAAGTTGACAGGTATAGAATACAATAACAGAAGAATATAAAATCTCCTTATTTGTACAAGGAACATTGACCCAAATGGTCCATATTGTGGGCCATAAAACAAATCTTAGCAAAATTTAAATGAATTTAATCATATTAATTAATTTTCAGTTCATAACAATATTAAAACAGAAATCTGTTAACAGAAATATTCCTGGAAAATGCCCAAATAGTTGGAAATTAAATTACCATACTTCCACATAAGTCCTAGGTCAGAGGGAATGTCTTTAAGGAAATAAAATTTAGTTTGAACTGAATGGAAATGAAAATACAACATATCAAGCTTCTTAAGTTTCAGGTAAAGCAGTGCTTAGAGAAAACATAATGGCACTAAATTATTATATTAAGAAACAATTTAAAATTAATGGCCTTTGGGCGCCTGGGTGGCTCAGTTGGTTAAGCGACTGCCTTCGGCTCAGGTCATGATCCTGGAGTCCCAGGATCGAGTCCCGCATCGGGCCCCTGCTCAGTGGGGATAGGGGTCCCTGCTCAGTGGGGAGTCTGCTTCTCCCTCTGACCCTCTCCCCTCTCATACTCTCTCTCTATCTCATTCTCTCTCTCAAATAAATAAATAAAATCTTTAAAATAAATAAATAAAATTAATGGCCTTTACTTTAACAAGTGAAAGAAGAACATATTAATCTCAGAGCAAGCAAAAAGTAAACACAAGAGCATAAATAAATAAAATGAAAAACAAAACAATATATAAAATCAATGAAACAAGCTTCTTAATGAAAGTTACAGCACAGAGAATATAGTCGATGCTGTTTTAATAGCCTTGGGTAGTAACAGAAGGTAGCTACACATATGTTGAGCACAGCAGAATTATTAGAGTTGTTGAATCACTCTGCTGTATACCTGAAACTAATATAACATGGGTCAACTATGCTAAAAAATATTTTTTTGAAAGAACCAATACACTGTATGAACTCCTATCAGTATTGACCAAGAAAAAAGATAAAGACACAAATTTCAACTCACAGGAAGAAAAGAAGTGCTATCACTACTGAACCCCCAGATATTCGAAGGATAAGAAGTGAATAATAAAACAACTCTTACGTCCATAAATCCAGTAAGTTCAATGAAATGGACCAAGTCCTTAACATACATGAGTTAAGAGGACTTACTCAAGAAGAAACAGGTAACCTGAATTGCCCTACAATTATTTTCAAAAATTGAATTTGTAGTTTAAAATAAGGTCAAGCCCATATGTTTCACTATCAATTCTACCAAACGTAAAAAAAAAAAAAAATTGTAACAATTCATGCAATATTTGAAAATAACAAAGAAGATCTTTTTAAATGGAGAAATATACCATATCTAAGAAATGGGAGACACAATATTATTACTAGGTCAATTATCTCCGATTTGATCTAGGGGATTAATAGATTCCTATTTAAATTCTTACGATTTGTGTGTGTGTGTGTGTACATATGTATGTGTGTGCATTTCAACAACTAATTCTAAAATATAAACAGGAAGGCAAATAAACTATAATCACCAAATAATTCTGTAAAGAAAAATGAATATTTAGGATCTACACTATCCTTCCACAGCTCTCAATATAAAGCTACCATTGTCAAGACTATGGTTTTGGTGAAAGGGTAGACCCAGAGTTCAAATGGAACAAAATAATGAGCCCAGAAACCTGCCCATGCAAACATAGTGGACAGATTCATGACAAAGGTACAAAGACAATTTAACAGAGAAAATATACTATTTTCAATAACTAGAATAGAAAAATCAAGCATCTACAGGCAATGAGCTAATATAAATAAAACAAACAAATATCATTGGCTTATGTCTCACACCTGTGCAAAACTTAACTCATAAATGATCATAGACATAAATGCAGGACACACAGCTATTAAAACTCTATGAGGAATTATAAGAAAAAGTCTGATGACTTTGAGTTTGACAATAAATTATTACACTAAAGGCATTATCCATAAGAGAAAAAAAATTGTAAGTTAGATTTACCAAACCAAGGAGATTTTACTCCTTAAAAGAAATTGCTACAATTGAAAAGAAAAGCTGCAGAATGGGAGAAAATATTTGCAAATCACATATCTTCTAAAATACATTATAGGGAATAGTTTTTAATCTCTTAAATTCCAATAGGAAAGTAAACAACCCAATAAGAAATAGAATATCAGAACAAACAATTTACCAACAATAATATTTTTGTAGAAAATAAGTATGTTAAATGATTCTCAGCATCATCTATCTTTAGAGAAATGCAAATTTAAGCCACAATTAGATGCCATAGACATCTATTAAAATGGCAAAAATAAAAGCAAATAAAGCAAACAACAAAACACTGACAATAGCAAATGCTGGTGAGGATGCAGAGCAGCAAAAACTCTCATTCATTTCTAATTCCAGTGAAAAATGTCACTGTCAACTTAAAAAATGATCATATATACACTTACCATAGGACTCAGTAATAGCGTCACCAGATTTTTATCCAAGTGAACCAAAAACCATATGGTCACTAAAACCCATATGAAAATATTTACAGTATTCATGATCAAAAATGGGAAACAACCTAGATGTCTTTTGACAGTTGAGTGTATAAACAAACTGTACATCAGTACAATGCAACACCACTTAGCAATATGAAGGAACACATTATTGATTTTTATTTATCCACATGGATGGATTATAAATGCATTTTGATAGGTGAAAGAGCAAGACCCAAAAGCTGTTTACTGTGCGACTCCTTTTGTCTCATATTCTGAAAAGGTAAAACCATAAGCAACAGAAGCAAAGATCAGTTGTCACCTAGGGTTGGGGCACTGGGAAGAGGCTGACAACAAGGAGGGAGGCCACATAAGGAGATTTTAGTGTGATTGAACAATTTTCATGATTCCACGGAGGAGGATACATGCCTGCATTTTTTAAATGCATAGAACTATATATGGAAGGGTTCAGAAAAACATATGCAGAAAATTTTAAAACATGAGCATGTTGTGGAAGCCTAGAATGAAATGTGAACTGTGACAAAAGAATGCAGTCTTTTGCAAATGTACAGCCTATCTGCACCAAAGAAGATAGGTAAAAAGGAGATGGCCTAATGTCTTTGCAAAGGTGTGTGTTGATTGTATTCTGTAAGACTCACAATAAAAATAACTGTACATAAACTCTCTGCTTAATTGATAACTTTGTTTCTCCCAGGGATATGGATTAGCGATTTTTGGAAATGCATTACATGTATGCTGGAATTGAACACACAAGTAAATAGATTACTGCAAAAAAGGAGGCAGGTTTCTTACTCCATAAAAAGAAGTTACAAATCAGCATGGGGAAGAGGCTAGAAGAAATACTGTGGTCCTGGATTGGAGTTAGACATCAGTATGCACTCCAGTTTATTTTATACATACAGATAGGGAAATAAATATATGTGAGTGTCTACATGGGTTATGATACATGCATATATTTCCTAGCTCTCTCTGCTCAGATAAACTAGAAACAGGGATACCACAGTAACAGTGAGCCAAACCTAATGCACAGGTCTGGTTTCTAAATACCATTCAGCAATAACAGGAACTGGATTCGTTGGAGAAATGGTTGATCGTAGTGATAGAGCAGGGAAAAATAGGAGTCTGATGCATCTTGTAGTTCCAGAAAGTAAGGAATTAAAAAAAAAATATATATATATATATATATATATGTGAAAGGGACACAGGAGCCACGCTGGAAATGGCCAAAATGAAATGATTTGAGTAACAATATAATGATAGAATCATAATCAATAATAATAAAATACTAAATAAGTAGCATAAAATAAGTAGCAGTGAGTTTGTACTGATATAAATAAATGGTAGCACAAATAAATAAATGGATGGAGAGAAAGAACACATGTTGCTTACAGAACAAGTCCAATTTATACGTATAGAAGAAATGAGAGATGCCGATAATTGTCATGAGAACATCACTGTGACAACTGCGGGAGGCAAATGCACTGATGAATGCTGTAATCATTGTTGAAAACCTTATGAAGAAAGAAGCTGTTCGAGTAGAATCAAAATATCTCCTTGAATTATTTATTAATTAATGTGTTGTTTTTAGCGAATGTCCACAAATTGTTTGGCAACCCACTCTCCAGGAGGTGGAGTTTACTTCTCTCTCCCTTGAGCCTGGAATGAACTTAGTATCTCACTTCTAACACGTACCTTCTGGCAAGAGAAAAACAGAAATTTTTCAGCACACTTGGCGCACACCACCAAGTGTGGATCAATGTTAATATCACTGGCAGTAACTTATACTGATCAATGGATCAATGTTAATATCACTGGCAGTAACTTATACTGATATATATACCCTGGTTTGATACAACGTATTTCACATTTGTGGTGTTCTTCCCCAAATCCATACTCCCAGTCATGATAAAACCTCAGACAAATCCAAATTGAGGCATGTTGTAAGAAATAGCTGACTGGTACCTTTCAAACCTGACAAGGTTCTGGAACATAGGGAAAGACCGAGAAACTGCCATACATTAGTGTTGAATATGGAATCGTGAAGACTAACTGCAATGGTATCACGCATTGGATTTTGACAGAAAAAGGACATTAGCAGAAAAACCTATGAAATTGCAATAAACTTGTGAACAGTAGTGTGCTACTGTTAATTTCATGGTTTTTATACATATTTCATCATTAGTAACATTAGGGATAGTGGGGGGTAAATAGTACTACCTTTGCAACTTTCCTGTATCTAAAATTATTTTTAATTTGCATGTTTAAAATATCAGGGAGACAATTTTGTTGAATTGCTTTTATTTTCTATAGTTCTATTGTCAGTCTTACAGATACAGGTCACCATTTGTAATATGAGCACATTCTAACTAGGGATTCATTATTTTCATCTTCATGATTTAATTTTATTTTTGAAATTAGAAATAACTTACATGCTTTAAAACTCAAAGTTATAAAAAGTAATATCGGATAAATCTTATGTCTAGTTCTCTTTTACCCTGTTTCTACCCATCCCTTGAATGTAATGATTTTTATTAATTTCCAGTTGATCCTTCAAATATTACTTTTTTAAAATTACTATTTTGTTTTCTGATATGTATTGGTTATTTAGAAAATCCAATTTTATAGACTCATGTTTAATTTTATACTGAATCCTTTATATTATAAAACTAAAGTTTCCCTTGGCCATCTCCTGATGGGAAAGGCCTCTTCTGTTAGATATCTCGGAATGGGCTAATAAATATAATATTCTGCAAGTTTTTGCATGTGTGAAATTGTTTTTTTATAACCTGGATGATTTAAATCAATTTGCCTGAACATGACATGTATTTTTAATTAACTTCATCTCTTATTCATCTTTTCTCCCAGTTTCTTCTTGGCAGATCATAATGCGGCACAGTGCTGAGCAATCACGTTCCCCTCAAAAATCATTGAACTAACTGCCTGCATTTCACTTTTGTTGCATTGGATCATGTACTGTGGGATGGATCTCTTATGTTATCCCATGAAGGCATTTATGCTATGCAAGAGTAATCACAGATGACTACTGTGAGGGTAAGCATTACACCATGTGTCCACCACTCTATCTGTTGTATTTTTTTTCCTCTTCTTCCCAATTTCTCCACATTCTTACTTTAAAAATATATACTTCTGTGGGGTGCTGGGTGGACCAGTCAATTAAGCTGCTGCCTCAATCTCAGCTCAGGTCTTGATCTCTGGGTGATGAGTTCAAGCCCCATGTTGGACTTCACACTGGGTTCACACTGGGCGTGGCCTACCTTAAAATATATATATATATATATATATATATATATATATATATATACTCCTTTTGTGTCATTCTCACTTTTTCCTCCTAAACTCCAGGGTTAGAGATTTCTGTCACCATAGTTTTGTAATGAATTATAATGCTCAAATTATGTTGTTGTTTGATTAATCAGTATGAGTTGTCCTCTGAATGTTTGCTATAGGGATAAAGCAAATGCACAATGACTCAATTAATCTTTCAATTAATTACTTAGTTAAAAAAACAAGGTGGTAGTGAAATCATTGACCTTGTTCTTTCTTTAACACATGGATATCCTCCACAGAGATCCAATATAGAGCATCTTACACTTCATTGGTAGCTACCAAAAATGTCTAGCTAATCTCTTTATTAGTTGATGCATATTTATTCATCCAGTCAAGGAAAATTTTATTTTGATTTCCTAATATGTTCTAGACCCAGGGGATATAGCACTAAACAAAAAGAAAAAAAAAACTACTATGCTCTAGAGAGAAGCAGCACATCTCAAGAATGGAACCAGGTGAAGTTAACATTGAGAAGAGATTATTTTAGAGGCACAGACTATATATTAAGTTCCCATACAGACTCTTGTACACAAAAAAAGTGAAGACAAGAAACCTCAGAAGGAAAGGACTAGGATCCTGCAGTAAGAATGGGTAAGGAAAGTAGACGCCATATAGTATCGTACCTTAAGAAGGAGTATAGACATCATCAAGAATCTTTACATGTACTGATTGGACAATAAACAAATATTTAAGTACACACTCTTACATCTTTGTTGATAAGCCAATGTACTTTACATGGGCCCACTAGATCTCATATATGTAAGTGTATGTATATACACACACACATATATATTTATAAAATTGTATGAATCATGACAAATTCATAGACAGTTAAAAAACAGAAAGGTCTCATGTACCCCTGACCCAATCTCCCCCAAGGGTCACATCATGCATAATTACAGTACAATTTCAAGTCCAGGAATTTGGTATATTGTATACACTTAATTCTATTGTTTTATTACGTGTGTATATTCACGTAACCCCCACCACACTATGTAATGATGCAGAGCTATTTTATCACCAGAAATGTCTCTCTCAAGTTATCTCTTTATTGTCATATGCACACCTCTCCACAAACCATCCCATAACTTCTGGCAACCATTGATCTGTTTCCCATCTGTATAATTTTGTTGTTTTGAGACTGTTATGTAAATTGAATTATGCAGTATGTGACCCCTTTGAAAAAAAAAGGACATTCATCACAATGTCCTTCATACGCTAAGTTGGTGGGTGCATCAAAAGTTCAGTCCATTTTGGGGCACCTGGGTGGCTCAGTTGGTTAAGTGACTGCCTTCGGCTCAGGTCATGATCTCAGGGTCCTGGGATCAAGCCCTGTATCGGGCTCCCTGCTCAGTGGGGAGCCTGCTTCTCCCTCTTCCTCTGCTCCTCCTCTCTGCTCATGCTCTCTCTCTCTCTCTCACTAGCTCTCTCTCTAACAAATAAATAAAAAATATTAAAAAAAAGTTCAGTCCATTTTATTTCTAGTTAGAATTCCCTGGTATGGAAGTACCATAGTTGTTTAACCATTCACTTAGTGATTGTTTCTAGCTTTGGCTTCCAAATAAACCTGCTATGAATATCCATGTATAGGTTTTTGTGTGGGCATAAGATTTCATTTGTCTGGGATTAATTGCCCAGGAGTACAATTGTTAGACCATATGTGAAATATACATTGATTTTTTTTTTTTTTAAGAAGCCACCAAACGTTTTCCAGAGTGGTTGTACTATTTCACATTTCCACCAGCAATGTATAAGAAATCCAGGGTCTCTGTAACTTTGCCAGCATTTGGTATAATTTGTTTTTTATTTTAGCTGTTGTAATAGGCATGTAGTGATATCTCCTGATTTGCAATTCTACAATGCAGAATGATGTTAAGCAACTATTTTTTGTGTTTATTTATCATCTATAAATCATCCTAATGAAATATCTCTTCATTTTTTCACCATTTTCTAATTGGATTGTTTAAGTTTGTAATTTTGTCATCTTAAAGAAAGTCATATTTTTACATTTTTGCATTTAAATCTGGAATGCATTTTTTTAAAGATTTTATTTATTTATTTGAGAGAGAGAGAGAGAGAGAAACAGCATGAGAGGGGAGAAGGTCAGAGGGAGAAGCAGGCTCCCCGCTGAGCCGGGAGCCCGATGTGGGACTCGATCCCGGGACTCTGGGATCATGACCTGAGCCGAAGGCAGTCGCTTAACCAACTGAGCCACCCAGGCACCCTGGAATGCATTTTTAGCTAATTTTTGGTATAAATTTTGGGGCTTAGGTCAGAGTTTAATGTTTGCCTAGGGATATTCTTTGCTCGAGAATAATTTGTTGAAAAGACTTTTCACCTTTGTCAAAGTGAGTTGGCCATACTTGTGTGGAACTAATTCTAAATTATCTAGTCTGTTCAATTAGATATGTTTGTCTATCCAAATGTAAATACCACACAGTCTTGACTACTGAAACCATATAATCAATCTTGAAATTGTTTAGACTTACCTCATGTTATTCCATTTTCTCAGAATGTTGGCTATTCTAGTTCCTTTGACTTTCCATAGAAATTCTAGTATAAACTGTTCTACACATACATGCTACACGCACACACCACACGTACTCTATCTTGCTCAGATGTTAACAAGAATTGCATTAAACCTGTCATGTATCAATTTGCAGAGAACTGACATCTTTACTATGTTGAATCCTTTAATCAATGGTATGTCATCGCTTGTTTAGATCTATTTTGAGGCATGACATGTCTCATCATTTAAACATCTTATTTTCAGTGTATAAGTACTATATATGTTCTGTTAGATTTAAGCTCCTGATTCTTCTTTCTTCTTCCTTTTTTTTTTTGAGTAGATGTAAGTGGTATTGCATATTTATTTACTTATCTATTTAATTTTTGTTAGTTATAAAATTTGATTGTAAAGATCAAGCAGTTGTTTTTGATCAAACCAATCTACATTTTTAAAAGCTTTGAAGTGTGCAGACACTAGTTTTTTAAATAAAGATGACAAGTACAAATCAGATTCTTATAACAGTGTCCAGGATTAAATAAATGTGATTCTGGACATAATTTAATCCACAAAACTAATCGAATGATAGTGCAATCATCAATAATTAAACAAAAGGCATAATTTTCCAAATCACTTTTAATCAGAATAAATTCTAGTTTTTTTTGAAGTTTAAAAGCTATGTAAAAGCTTTTAAAAGCTATGTAAAACTCAAAGCAATCTATTTTCCTACCTGAGATCAAAACAGATTACTTTTTTCCTTTTTAAACATAATTCTTGGCATTGAGGTAAATCTGAAGTCACATGATATACTCTGTCACACTTTTCCAAAAAATGTTAAGCCCCGCTTTAGAGAGACAATCTCATGTTACCCATACATATTTACATATTTTATTCTTCAAAAACTAATGACAAATTTATGGGGTCAATAGACATGTAATAGGACCAGAATACCACTAATACTGTCAATATAAAAAGCCATTGATTTATACAAAGTATTCCTGGAAGCAGCAATATGCAATGGGATCATGGAATATATGTACATACATGAATCACCAGAAGTTCAGAAACTAAGTTCGCTTTAAGGAAATTCATTCTATTATTTGGAGCAGAGGTTGCCAAGTTGTGATGTATAACAAAAACATTGTGATAACAGCTCTGAGACCAAGTATTAGCTTAAATTGGCAATAACTGTAACTTAAATTAAAAACTAAACCCAACTAGATCTTTGCTGTGGCTATACACCTTTTACTCTGTGGCCGGCAGGGTTTACTGAAGGAACAACCTCTTATCTCTTGCCTCTCCTTCTTGTGCTACCCGCTGCCTCCATCTTCCTTTCTTCATGGCTGTCTTTGGCAGTGCTTCCAAATCTGGAGATCAAAAGAATCTGCTGAAGAAAATGAGGAGGATGAAAACTAGCACTATATATGAAGTACAAAAACCAATCTAAGAGTATGAACTGAAAAAAAATTCTGGAAGGAAAGCTGAGCAGTAGTCAACTCGCAAGGGAAAAGAGAATGTAAAATAATAGGGGGGTCTACTCCTGGCCCTTCTTGCACATTATCTCCTGGTTAAAACAGCGTGGAACCAAAATGTCAAACTCTGAAGAAGGAACTAGAGAAGTGAATACAAGATAAGTAGAGCAGCAGGTTTAACTGTCAATGACTTTCCTTGCTCTGGCCTTGGCAGACTCAATACCATTTTGTTGACATCAGCCTTTTCTGTGATCTGTTCTATTAGTCCATCTGGAGCCTCAACCTCATTGCCCATGCCTAGGGCATTGTTTTTCAGATGTCCTAGGGTACCGTCCACCTGAGTCAGGTTGTCTTCCATTTCCTCTTCTATGGCATCGTTAGTTCTACATTGAATGTATCCAGCACTGGCTGTTCCAGTGGTTCCTTGTGGAGGCTGACCGTCTGTCACTCCACCTGGCTGCTTAGGTCCTACATTGCTAGGAAGGTATCTCTGCCATCTTGTCCCATGTTGCCTCATAGGCATTACTAGACTCAGAGTTTCTTGTCCATGCAGTTCCAGCTACTCCTCTGGAGCCCCAGCAGCTAGGACATCCCCAGACCTGACCTGGAGCTGTGTCCTCCTAGTGCCTGTGTGAGCCCTGGTGTTGCATTTTAATTCTGGATTCCATGTGTTCGTTTTTAGTGTATAGAAATACAATTAATATTTGTCTATTTATCTTATATCTTGGGGCTTTGCTGGACTCACTTATTAATACTTGAGGTCTTGTTTAAAAAGTAGATTCCTTAGGGATTCTTGTGTAGACCAGTAGCCTCCACTGATACCATGGAGAAAGCAGTATTTTCCCCACAAAGCATTAGTGAAGGGTGCCTGGGTGGCTCAGTTGGTTAAGCAACTGCCTTCGGCTCAGGTCATGATCCTGGAGTCCCAGGATCGAGTCCCGCATCGGGCTCCCTGCTGAGCAGGGAGTCTGCTTCTCCCTCTGACCCTCCCCCCTCTCATGCTCTCTCTCTCTCGTTCTACCTCTCAAATAAAAAAAAAAAAAAAGCATTAGTGAAAATTTTGACTCTCCACTAGGTCTCCTCTGACACTGTATGAACACCTCACTGAGCACACAGGCTTCTTGTTCCCCATGAGTAGGAGTGAAGTGTAGGGCCCTCCTGTGGTATCTACTTCTCTAAACAGAGGGGCTGGCACCTAACTACTCACCAGTGATGCACCTGCTGGCTCCCTCCTAGGTCTTCACTGACATCACCCTGATTATGGATGTGGGGAGCCTTGTTACACCTTGGTGAGGATGCAATTTCAGCTTTCTACTCAGGTTCTGCTTGTGGAATTGAGAGTGGGGCCTCAGTTGTTTTTTATTCCGCGCCCCCCCCCCCCCCGCCCTGGTGTTTGAAATAGAATGGTTATTTCCCAAAGTTTCTGTCCTGCTAGGCTGCCTCTTTTCTGGTCCTTTGGATAAGAAAGCAGTATTTTCTTATGGCTATTTATTCATTTATTTATTTTTATTTTTGCTTATATCTCTGCCCATTGATGTATCTGGATTGCTTGCTTCTCCAGTATTTAGTCTGGGACATAGGAGACAAAGAGAAAACCCAGGAAACTTGCTACCATGCCATCCCTCAGTTACCAATGTCCCCAGCTGGGCTATCTACTTTTCTCCACCATTTAGTGTCTGTATGTTTGTTGTGTAAATAATACCCAGGACTTGTCTTGCATTTACCGGAAGAAATAAGGGAAAACCCGTCCAATGCATGTCACTCATAGAAGTAGACATCTCTGTAATATATTTTTAATCAAACTATTTATGTAGACAGAGATCCCAGAAAAATATTTGCCTAGAGCCCTGAACAAAATGAGATGGCGCTGTCCAGAACCGTGAACACTGCCATACCTTGCAGCCAGATGGGTTAGAAGAAAACGTATTTTTAGCAGAGCATAATGCTGCCCCAATTAGAACTGGGGCTCTCTTAGGAAGTAGGAAGAGAAAACAAACGGGATTTTAATAGGCGGAACCTGCTGTGTCTGCTACACATTTCTATTGTTTAACAACTTATTTTAAAAATAATAAGTGCTGTGGGAGGCCCCAGTGAGCTTTCAGTTGAAATTAAAAAGTAAATATATACTTGTGAGTAAATATGCATATATAAAATGGGTTAATGACATGTTGTAATGTGGAAGAAGCCAAATTAAAATGTTGGGAAAGTTCAACAGGCCAAATATATATTTCTTACAGCAGCTGGAATGCCAGGGATGATCTCAGTCCCAGAGTCCAGATGACTTAGATGGAGAGATATATGTGCTCCATGCAAGGTTAACTGGCCTGATAAGCCTCTGAAATCCCCACTTCCTTCAGTTGCAGGAAAGTCACAAAGGAAGCAGAAAATGTCATTCTGGGCTTAGCAACTATGGAGGAAAATGAAAGAATGTTAGGAATGTCAGAAAATTGAAAAGCACTTGATAAATATATTGGCTTGTATGTAGGTCAATGAATATTTCTGAAACCCTAAGATAGTTCTGGAAATTCACCAAGAATTTTGGAAGGCTGATGACAAAATATAGAAAGATTGATTGACTGATCTTTGGAAAGAACTCCTTAACTAAATGGTACTAACAATCAACTGTGTTGCTTAAAAAAACCCAAAAGAACCATAAAAACAATTACTGAGTGACTATTTTTATATTACATTTTACACCAAGATACTGTGTCAATAACATCTTCCCACATTATACTTTCAATCCCTAAATATATCATTAAAATTCTAAATAGACAATACATATAAAGGGTGGTAAATAATTTTTTTTTAAATTTACAGATCTCCCTTTTATTCCTGTACCTTGGCAACGGTATCTTTCCTCAAGGATAAACAGTGTTTATATTTTTTCAAATAACTTTCCAGAAATAATCATATATTGTGTTATGAGTGTGTATTTCATCTTACTCAAATAGCAGTGTAATCAGTACAATCATTTGTGTCTCTATAACTTCATAAACAATATATCTTGAAGGTTTCTCCTTACCATGACAAGGGGAAGGTCTCATTTTTTAATACATATTTGAGATAAACTTTATTTATGTAAAGAGTATAAGATACGTAGGAAAATTGCCTTTCTTTTCTACCTTTACAATTAGTTGCTTCTGTTATCATACTAATGTTTTTAAAATTGTTGTGTCATAATTCAGTAACCTGGTTATAATGTGGTTGCTTACATACCATTTTTCCACTAGACTGTATTCCCACACAGTTCCTTTAAAGTCGGTACAGTGCCTTCATTGTGGTTGATTTCCCTAGCATCTGACGTAATACCTAGAATATAATAATGACATCAATTTTCACTTATTGAGATGATGCACTAGAAACATGGCTATGTGCTTTGTAAATGTTATTGTATATAACTTGCTGAATAAATCTCACAGGAAGGTAAAATTATTATCCTACTTTTAGAACTGATGAAAATAAGGTTTACATAGGTCAAATCATTCTTTGTATAAATGATGAGCATTTGTGTATGTTTTACCTCTTTTCTTCAAAAGTTTAATCCTAAACCCTGATCTGTCTAGAATTACACTGTATGTGCTTCCAGCATCATTTAAAAAACAAATGAATAATAAAATAGATATGTGTAATAAATAAAATGTGGAAGGTCCAGAATCAGTTCTTATCAAATAATGAATGTACCATTTAAAACCTGGCCTTTTTTTTTTCACTTATCTTATATATTTTTTAGCAAAGGTAATTTAAAAACACTAAATGTGTTAAATATTATGATAGTAAAATTAAATTTACCCAGAAAGTTCAGATAGAAAGTTTTTCTATAGATTCACATAATACCCAGTTTATCTGGGTCCTAATATTATCATTTCCCCAAAGAGGCCCAATTTTCCCACCAAAATGCATTTCAATTTAAATCTCATGTTTTACATTAAACTTATGTAAACTTATGTATTTAGTTTACTGCATAAATCCAGTCTTGTATGGAACCAAATATGGCATGGACATGAGTTCATAGTTTTTCATTTTGTCACAAGTTTCCTTATCACTACAGGAAAAATGCACAGAATTATGTTCCTCTCAGCCAAGTATGCTGTCTTTAACCATCTCTCCTGCTAAATCACTGGACAAGATGCAAAAAATAAAGTACCTAAGGATCCTTCAAAGTAAGTTATAGGGAAGAGTGAAAACTCAGAGGACCAACCTGGATATCGGTAAGGTTCTCATATTTTATTTGTTTGTTTCTTTTGCACCTTTACCTTGAGAAAAAAATCTCAAGTCATGAGCCTATGTTAGCCCTTGTTATGCTGTCAGCTAAATCTCCAGTTGAAGCCCTATCTTTCTAGCTACAGGAATCAGGGAAAGGAGACTGCATACTCCAAGGAGCAGGAGGTATCCATGTTTGTTTTCTCTGTCTCTGTGTCATTTCAGACGGTGAAACTCAGGCGGAGAGCTCTATGACTTGGGTGGCACATGTTTTAGTAAACATAAAACAATATTATTTCCGTAGGTTCTTTAAACATATACATGAATATTAATGACAAAAATTGCCACATTATCAGGAGGGTTTTTATTATATAGAGTTGTAATATATATGACAACTACAAAATAAAGGAGCATGGGGATGGTAAAGAGTCTTAAATATTTTAAAGACATCTAGGTTCAAAGTGAAGTACTTAAACATTAAACCAAATAGGCTGTAATAAGGAAGGCATATACAATTGCAATTCCTAGAGCAACCACTAAAACAATAACACAAGGAAAATAGCCAAAAAGCCAGAATATAAATTAAAATTAAATTCTAAAACTTATTCATATAATCAAAAAGAAAGATGGAATAGAGGGTTAAAAACCAGGGAGCACAAATAGAAAATGAATAATAAAAGAATAGGTAGTAGAAACAAGTAGTAGAAAATTAATACTGTCAATATGCTGAACTAAATAACAAAAAATAAAAAAAATTTTCTAGTGTACATGGGACATTCACCAAGATCATATTCTGTACCATAAAACAAACACTAACAAATTATAAAGACTAGAAATTGTACAAATTCTTTTGTAAAATCATGGAGACATTAATATTAAAATCAATAAAAAATGATATCTGCTATCTACCAAAATAGTTGGGAATTAAAAAATTCACTTCTAAATCACTGCAGGGTTGAAACAGAGGTCACAAGAAAAATGATAAAGCTTTTAAAAATGAATAAAAATGAAAATTCCATATATCAAATACATTGAACATAACAAGAGTTCAAAGGGAAATTTATAGAATTAAATGTTTAACTTAGAAAAGAAGAATGAGAAATCGATGATTTAAGCTCCCACCTTAAGAAACTAAGAAAAAAGTAAATACAAAGAACACAGAAAAAGAAAATATTAAAATAATAGAAAGTAATGAAATTAAAAAATAGAGAAAAATCAATGAAATAAAAATATGATTTTTTGAAAATTGAGATAAACCAACACTTTTTAAAAAATTTTTATTAAACGACACACACTTTAAATCAACTGTTCTCCCAACTTCTATTATTTGAAAAATGTAAAATATTTTTAAAAACTAGACTTACCAATTGTTAACATTTGCTCATTTAGCTCATATTCTCTCTCTCATACACACACACACACACACACACACACACACACACACACAAATATACGCATACACACACTTCATTATTTCATTCATCTTTGCTGAACCATTGGAAGTAAGTTGGAGGCATCAGGATGCTTAAAAATAAAACACATCAGTGTATGTCTACTAAATATAAGGATATTGTCCTACATAACTGCAGTGACACTATGACACTAAAATTTAATTTTAGATAAAATATTTATATGTACTTAGATATTTATATGTAGATAAAATGTTATATATGTATAATCCATATTCAAACATCTCTAATTTCCCAATCTGGTCCCCCTTTATAGCTAATTTATTATAAGTTCAAAATTTAATCAGGCTTCCTGCCTCATAGGGTTAATGAGGTTGAGACTAACAAGACATTGAAAGCTTGTTTTTCAGAGGCTTGTTGCTCCTTAATCAGCTCTTATTTCTCTTCAGATCCCAGTAACAGATCTGTTAGCTGTTCCCTCAGAGACTCAGACTGACAAAGATGAAGGTCACTGATATGGTTCCAGCCTATGAACACACAAGGTCCTTCATCCCTTACCTGAAATAACCCCAAGACACCTTCCAGTTTATACGGGCCCTCAGAGCACACTATGGCCCTCTTTCTTGTCCTACATTTCACCTTTTGATGTCAGGGGCCAAAAATATTAAGTCTCCAGGCCAAAGTCAACATAGGATATGTGTTACTATATGTTTGCTCAGTGTTCATGCTCCATCCTTCCTCATGAATTGTCCTAAGCTTCCCACCCTTTTCTCCAATATGTATGTAATCTCAACCCCTCTGATTATAACAATTTGTAACCTCATTTGGGTGAAGCAGATTTGAGGTCCGTCCTCCCATGTCCTCCTTTGGCTGCTTCTCGAATAAACCTTTTCCTTGCTGCATATTCCATGCCTCAGTGATTGGCTTTGCTTGGCTTTGGGCATATGAACTTGGGTTCACTTATAACTACATGAATGCACCATAGTTTATAGCGCCAGTCTCCTGTATCTAGTTATTTAGGTTGTTTCCAATATTTTGGATTGTTTATTTTTATTTTTATGGGTATATATTCATGATGAATTCCAAAAAGTGGATATGGAGGGCCAAAATGTCCTTTCTAAGTGTTGTTAGATTTTGCCAAATTCCTCTCAAGTGTATTGTATCCCTTTGCACTTCCACCAGTAATGTGGAAGAGTGTTTCTACAGAGATTTGCCAAAAGAATGTGTGGTCAAGGTGTTGATTGGTGAGAAAGGGCACCAAATTGTAGTTTTAGTTCATAATTTTCTGTTATCAGTAAAGTTCAGCAGTGTTTCATATTTTTAAGTTTCATTGGCTATCATTTTTTTAAGAAACTCTTCATGTATTTTGCCTATTTTTCTGCTGAGCTTTTTCTCTATTGGTTAATAATTTATTATATGTTAAAACATTATCTTTTATCTCTAACGTAACTCTGGCAAACACTTCTTATTTTTAAAGATTTTATTTATTTATTTGAGAGAGATAGAGACTGTGAGAGAGATCAGGAGCAGACGGGGGAAAGGGTAGAGGGAGAAGCAGACCTCCTGCAGAGCAGGGAGTCAGATGAGGGACTCGATCCCAGGGTCCCAAGATCAAGACCTGAGCCAAAGGCAGACGCTTAACCAACTGAGCCACCCAGGTGCCTGCAAATGTTTATTTCTGACTTTTCTTTGGTCTTTGATTTTGTTTACATGCTTTCTTTATGCAATGCATTAAAAATCTACTTCAATTTATCAGTCTTTCCTTGCATTTGAACTTTGAGTCACAGATAAAGACTTCTCAGTACCCAAATAATGAAGGAATTCATTCTTCTTTTCCTCTATTATTCATGTTGTATCACTTGGTTACATTAGTATGTTGCATATTTGGACTTTATTATGATGTATGAGCTATGGATCCCATTTTACCTTTTTCTAAATGGCTACTTAAATATTCTAACATCATTTATTAAAATTTTATCTTTCCACCATTGCTTTGAAATGTGACATTTGTCAAATGAGAAATTTGTAATGTTTTTGCTTCTAATTTTAGATTTTCCATTCTGTTTCATTACCATCCCTCTCCATGTGCACTACCACACTGTCTTCATTGTAGGAGCTCTTTAACACGTTTATTTGCTGGTGGGGTGGGTTTGTTCTATATTCAGGGTTTTTCCAGCTATTTTTTCAAAGTTCATTCCTCTGAATGAATAAGAGAATCATTTTGTCTCTAGAAACAAAAAAGTTCTCATTAAAAAATATTTTACTTCTAATTTAGAGAGAAATGTCATCTCTGTAATGTTTACTCATCATATTCAAGATTAAAATAATGTCCTTCCATTTGTTTAAGCCTCCTTTTGTGTCTTTCAGTAAAGAATATTTTAGTTTTCCTCATATAAATTTAGCAAACTTCTTGTTCAATTTATTCTGGAATACTATAGTTTTGATGTAGCTATCTCAAATGGCAATGTTTCATTATGCCCTTTAACAGATTGTATATATGAATGGTACTGATTTTTGTTAGTTAATTTTATGTTCTGTTATCCAACTAAATTGTTTTATTATTGATATCATTTGCAAATAGAGATCATTTTATTTCTCCTTTCCACATTTTAATGTCTTTAATTGTTTTCTCTGGTTTAACTGCATTGTCTAATATATCCAAGAAAAAAAAATAAGCAGTAAAGGCAATGTGTGTATCCTTATCATTTTCTTGACATTAATTAGTGGGGATAGTTTTGGGGATTCCACATTAGCTAAGATAAATGCCACATCTTTTTAATGACTGCTTAGTATTCCACAATATGCAGATATAATTTTTTTAGTCATCCATATCCTTGGAAGCCTAAGGAATTTTTATCTTTAGATATAGTGGAAATTGCTGAAAGTAAATATCTCCTCATAAGCCATTGCACATTTTATGAATATAATGTAGAAGATATAGCTGAAGTGTTGGATCAAGCAGTATCTTTTAAATTTTGGCAGAGATTTTGGGATGCCTGGGTGGCTCAGTCAGTCAAGTGTGTGTGTTTGGCTTGGGTCATGATCCCAGGGTCCTGGGATCGAGTCCCACATCAGACTTCCTGCTCAGCAGAGAGTCTGCTTCTCCCTCTCCCTCTGCAGCTCCCCCTGCTTGTGCTCTCTCTCTCTCTCCCTGACAAATAAACAAATAAAATCCTAAACAAAATAAATAAATTTTGGAAGAGGTTTCTAAATTTGTCTCAGTAAAATTTTTCAGTTTTCAAGCAACATATGAGATTCCTTGTTTTTCACCCTTGCCTACATGTTATATTATAAAGTGGTGTTTTTTTCTTTTAAGATTTATTTATTTATTTGAGAGAGAGAGAGAGTGAACAGGAGAGGAGGGGCAGAGGTAGAGGGAGTGAATCTCCAGCAGCCTCTCCACTGAACACAGAGTCCCCAGGGGCATTCGATCCTAGGACAATGAGATCATAAACTGAACTGAAATTAAAGGTTGGGCACTTAACTGACTGAGCCACCCATGCAACCCTCCAGAGTTTTTACCTTTGCCTAAATGATAGGCAAAAAAATTCAGTATTTTGTTGTAATTTCAATTTTAATTTACTAGAAAATGTGCAAAAAATATGAATGGTTTACAATTAAAGGAATTGACATGAAGTTAATATTAAGAAAGCATAGTCAACAGTCTTCATTTAAAAAAAAAAGAAATGTTGGGGTGCCTGGGTGGCTCAGTCATTAAGCATCTGCCTTCGGCTCAGGTCCTGATCCCAGGGTCCTGGGATTGAGCCTCACATCGGACTCCCTGCTCCACGGGGAAGCCTGCTTCTCCCTCTCCTACTCTCCCTGCTTGTGTTCCCTCTCTCACTGTGTCTCTCTCTGTAAAATAAATAAATAAAATCTTAAAAAAAATAAAATAAATAAAAAAGAAATGCTTATTTATTTGAGGAAGCACTATATTTATTAAATACATTTTGCCCTTTGCAAAATATTATCAGTTTAATTTTTTTTTTTACTTTTTTTGTGGTGATTTTGTGATTCACAAAACTTTTTTTATTAATGTGTAAATTTTGTCATTTTTCTGGCTGGGTTTTATAGCATCATGGGAACTGCCTTCTACATGCCAAGTATATTAGAAATAAATAAATAATTCAAATATTTCTACTTAGGATTTTTATGATCTGCAAATGTTTCCTTTTCTGTCTATATTCTCCAGTAATTTAAACAGTGTTAGAATGGTGTGTTCAGAAAAAAAAGTAATAGCTAACTTTTATATATTACTTACTATATGCCATAGACTCCTCTAAGACCTCCCATCTAAACACCCATCATGATAAGCTCTTTTATTATCCTTGTTTCACAGACGAGGAGTACAGCCCAGAGTGGTTAATAATGTGTCCACATTCATACGATCAGTAGGGATGGTGCTAGAATGCACACCCAGGCACTTCAAACCTAAAATCTATGAGCTTTTTACTACAAAGTAATCACTGGAAGAATTTCCCTATGAATTTGCTAATGGTTTTTTCCATGCAGATGTGACGCTTAGTTTGGAAAGCTCTGTTATATGGGCTTTACCTGTGACTTGTAGTTGCAGGATCCTCTTACTGCACTTGTGTTACCCTGTTTGAACACTACTTCATTTAGAAGCTTTTCCAAACATCTTATCAGGGCTGATGTTATGAGCATTGTGCTTGTCCAAGAGCACAGGGCCCTGAGCTAAAAAAGGTTTGGTACTTGGTTTAGTGCTATGGTGTCATTACCCTGATAATCGTTTTCAAAAAAATGATCTCACATTTTCATCTTGCACTGGACCCCACAAATTATTTAACTGGTCCTGCATATTATGTCTCATGGGTACTCCCATCTCTTTGTTTTGTCAACACTAGGAATCTGTTTTTCCACTTTCTTATTTCTTTTAGATAATTATAGAGATAAAAGGAAAAAATGGTATTCTATTTTGCCATTTTAAATCAAATCCAAAAAAGTTTAAATAGTTTTCCTACAGTCACAAAATCATAAGTAATCATTCAAGCCAGAGTGTTTTATTCCAGAGGCCTTGCTCTTTACACTTTACCATGATGCTGCCCTAAGAATAAAGACCTTGTAGTATTTTAATAAAAGGCTTTTTGGAAACATAGCCAAATCAAAATAATATATAAAAAGGAGTCATGATTTTGGGCCACATGACAGACTGAGTAAACATAGATGTCCTTCTGCCCCAGCACATTGAAATATTGAATATATTAAAAGGACTGAAATGATTACATTTCTGAGTTTGAAATATAGGCAAAATCTTCCTATACTAGAGAATAGAAGAACTAACAGCTATGGAAGTAAGTAACACCTGACACTGCCCAGGTTCAGGATGTTGTCAGACTACATATTGAGGCCAGGGAGAGAGACTGGGGTGCTAATGCTGAGACAGAAGTCTCAGGTGGGTGGACTACTTGACATGAGGAAACTGTACCTCAGGTCCATTCTCAGAAGCTAGAGCCTCAAATGATTTTCAGTCTTCATAGAACACAAAATCCTCAGCTCAAAGGTAGGGAACTGGAAAGGAATCAACACTGTTCTAGAGCTTTATGTAGAAAAACAAAATGCTGTCAATAAGAGACTGAAACCCCAAGTAGTTCTACATTAAAGTTTGTAATCCAAACTCAGAATTATTTTACTATGCATGAATCCCCAGGTCTCAAAATTAAATGAAAGCTGATCCTCTATTATCACAATCTCTGGATTCCTGAGTTGGAATAAATTTAAAACTGCTGTATAATAAATTGTTCATTTTCTAGACTTTGTAAAACTCCAAAGAATTTTGAAATTCCAGTGAATAAAAGTAAAATCATAAATATAAATGAGATTCTATTTGGAAGGGTTAGTGTGTACAATAAACAGCAGAATTAATGCCCTGAGAATGAGAAGTAATGAAATTATTTGGAGGATGCTACAAAATCATTGCTTCAATGATTAAATAGGTAAAAGAATAAAAAATAGCATTCATAATGAAGGAGTAGGAAGACAGGAGAAAGAAAAGTTGAACTGAAGGTGAATCAACTAGAACAATTACAAAATGAAAATTTAGCAGCTGAATACATAAAAATATTATAAATGATCTAACAGCTGATTATACTCAATGGAAGGAATAATTCAAGGACTGACTAATAGATTCAAATAAATTATTGCCAATAGCTAAAAAATGTCAATTATGAGAAAGGGAGTTAAGAAATGTGAAGGATGGAAGCAGTACAGCCAAGAAAACCAGGGTTCCAGAAGAGAAATAAAAAGAGTAAATAAAATAAATGCAATATGTAAAGAGTTAAAGGTTAGAGACAACCTAGAATTTAAGAAAGAGATGAATATTTAAAGATGTACATCACACCCCCAAACAGAATAAATAAAATCAAATGTACACCTAAACACATCTCACTGAAACTGCAAAGAATCATAGGAAAAGGTAAAATACTAAAATAGAACTGCCAGATTCTACTTTCTAGTTGACCTGGAAAGAGTTTACAAGGTCTCACTCCCATAGTCAAAATAAGGAAGAAGCTAGAAAATATTAAAATCAACAACTCTTTGATTTTTCAGAGACTTGAGGTCACAGGGTAAATCATCATCCCCAAATCTAGAGACAGACAAGTAAAACAGAGAATCCTAGTTTAGCCAAGGCAGGACCCACTGCTGGAGCAGTGAGGGAACCTAAAGGGTAACTATTTGCTACAGATTAAGCATGTCCCAGTTTGAGAGAGTAAGAATTCTTAGGGGCCCAGACTTAAAAGGACCCTCTCAAGCTGTAATAAGATTTACCTCCAGCAGCCCTACTAGAGCCTCAGGGTGAAGATCAAAGAAAAATCCCCTCCCTTCCAAATTTGAAATACACCCACAAAACTCTGTTTCCCTTAACAAAGGCATGCCTTCGAAGAAAATTTTTACCAGAGCCTGACTAACCTGGAGAATAGATATATCCAACTCCAGTCATTTCTAGCCTTCCTGTCTCACTTAAGAAGGGGGGGAAGCTCTCTTGAAGGTCACAGACCATGGTGCCAGGCCACACAAAGATTTATATTTAATCGTAACACTAGAACATGGTTCTCCTCCTCCAGTATTTTACCACTACATTAATAGGATTCCTGTACAATAACAAGGGATGACAGCTGAAAGAAATTGCAAGTCTCAGACCTTATTTAATGGAGTCTTCAGGAATGTCTAAAGACAACAGAAGAGACAAAAAAAAAAAATTCATTAGAGGTAATTTTAGCCTCAGACAGAACACCTATAGCAAACAAATACTGTCAGGTTCCTAGCCAGCTAAACATAAAAACTCATACTGAAGATTGACTTACCTCAGTTTCTTTTACTTGATATATAATTTTTAACTTTAAAAAAATTACAAGACAGGCAAAAGGCTAAAATGAATGTTGCCTGTTGCAAAAAAAAAAGTTTGAAGAAACAGAGCAATTATCTCAGTCAAATATGGCAGGGACTTTGGAATTATCAGATCAGAAATTTAAAGTAACTATGATTAACATGCTCTAATAGAAAAAGTGGACAATATGCAAGAACAGGTGGGTAATGTAAACAGATAAGGAATAGAAGCTCTAAGAAATAATCAAAAGGAAATAAAAAAAAGCTCTGTAACAGAAATAAGTAATGTCTTCAATAAGTTTATCAGTATATTGGATGAAAACAAAGGTAGAATTAGGTAGTTTAAAGACATGTTAATAGAAATTTCCAAGCTGAAAAGAAATGTAAAGAAGTAAGAAAAAAATATTAAATAAAGATGGGACAATTACAAAAGGTATAACAGACTTGTAATGGGATGCAAGGAAAGAGAGAAGCAGGAGAAATATTTGAAAGAAAAATGGCTAAGAATTTTCTAAATTAATGACAGACACTGAATCACATTCAAGAGGCTCAGAGAACACGCAGCAAGACAAATACAAAAAAAAAAATCTATACTTTAGCTTATCATTTTCAAACTGAAGAAACCCAAAGACAAAGGGAAAAACCTAGAGAAGCCAGAAAAGTCAAAACACCTTACTTACAACACCTTACCTAGGAGTAGAGATAAGAAATACATCAGACTTTAAAAAATGTGCAAGCAGAGTGACACCAACATTTTGGTGGCTTGAGTTGTTCTTTTTTTCTCTCCCCTTTGATTTACAGTTAATCAGATATCCATAGCTGATAAAAAGTGTCTCCACACAGTACACTAACCAGGACACCCAAAAGATCCATCTAGCATCTGTTGGAACTCTTGCTCTCATTGAGAAACCACAGGATCTGGGGACAGGTGAAGGAGAGAGAAGAAGGCAAAGAGACCTGAAGGAAAAAATTTTCTGTCTTCCCTAAGATTCTGGCAAGGGGACCAACCATGACCTCTGAAATCCCACCACCTGGGTTGATTGGCCCTCTTACCAGAATCTGTTGAACTAAAAAGGCAGCCAGGAGAAACAACAACAACAATGTAGCCTATAAAGGAACTAAGCTGTCAGCAAATTTCTCAGCAGAAACTCTACATGCTGGGAGAGAGTAGAATGACATATTCAAAATATTGAAAGATGAAAACTGTCAGCCAAAATTACTCTATCTGGCAAAACTATACTTCAGATAGAAAGGAAATATAGCTGAGGGAGTTCACTATGACTAGACCTGCCTTATAAAAATGTTGAAAAATAAAACTTCTTCAAGACTAAACAAAAAGACAAAAGTACATAAAACTCTGATTAAGGTGATTAATAGATAGAATTAGAAAATTAACTCTTTTTTACAGTAATATATTTAACTTTTAACTTGAGCATAAAGGTTAAAAGAAAAGGACATTAAAAATAACTATAGCTACTACAACTTGGTAACATAAAAAGAGATAATTTATGACATCAAAAATGTAAAAGGGGTGTAGTAAAAAATGGAACCTTTATAAGCCTATAAAGATAAATTGTTACCAGCAAAAAAAACCCACTATTTTATCTATGAGATGTTTTATTTAAATCTCGTAGTAACCATAAAGCAGAAATCTAGAGCAAAGACATGAAATGTAAAAAAAGAGGAGACTAACAAATCACCATGGAAAACTACCAACTTACAAAGGTAGACAGAAACAGAAGGAAAAAGAAACAATGGAGAGAGATATCCAGAAGGCAAAAAAATAAAAATGACAGTAGTAAATCCTTACATATCAATATTCCCAAAATGAAATGGATTGACCTCACCAATCAAAAGGCAGAGTAGCTGGATGGGTAAAAAATATGAGAATGAACTATATGCTGCCCACAGGAGACTCACCTCAGCTGTAAAAACAATACAGACTCAAAGTGAAAGGATGGAAGATAATATTCCAAGCAAATGGAAGGCAGAAGAAGGTGAGTGTAGCCATAGTTATATCGGACAAAATAATCTTCAAGCCAGAAAGAGTAACAGGAGACAAAGAAGGTCATTATATAATGATAAAGAGGTCAATATATCAAGAAGGTATCATAATTATAAATATATATATATATATATATATACACACACTTCCAACATAAAAGCACCAAAATTTATTAAGAAAATACTAACAAATCTTAAGGGAGAAATAAACAACAATACACTAATAGTAGGGGACTTCAAAACTCTTGCTATCAGAAGTAGGTAGATCATCCAGACAGAAAATCAACAAGAAAATGCTGGCATTGAGCCACACTTTAGAACACATGTATTTACTGGACATGTAAAGAACATTCCTTCCAATAGCAGAATACAAACACAATGGTATGAAATTAGAAATCAACAAGAGGAACATAAAAGATGTACAAATATATGGAAACTAAATAGCACACTTTTAAATAACCATAAGATCAAAGAAGAAATCGAAAAGGAGATAAACATTATTTGAAAACAAATGAAAATGAAAATACAACATATAAGATATTATGGGATGTAGCAAAAGCATTTATAAGAGGAAAATTGGCAATAAATGCATATATTAAGAAATTAGAAGGATTTCAAGAAAACAGCCTACCTACTCATCAAGGGACTAGGAAAATAAGAACAAGTTAAGCCCAAAGTTAGCAGAAGGAAGGAAATAACTTTGATCAGATTGGAAATAAATGTAACAAAGACCAGAAAAAAACATAGAAAGGATCAACAAAACTAAGAGCTAGTTCTTTGAAATATAAACAAAATTGGCCAACTTTTAGTTAAACGAGAAAAAAAAAAAGAGAGAAGACTACTCGTGGACTGAGATGTCCCTGAGAAGTTTCAATATGTGATTACATTACTAACATTAGGTGGAATCACAAAGACTCAAATCAAAACAATTATAAATGAAAAAAGGAGATGTTACAACTGATATTACAGAAATAAATAGAATGATAAGAGACTACTACAAACAATTATATGTCAACAAGTTATGTAACCTAGGAGAAATGAATACATTTCTAGGAACACACAACCTACCAAGACTAAATCAGGAAGAAATAGAAAATCTGATCAGACCAATAACGAGTAAAGAGATTGAACCAGTTATAAAAAAAATTCCCAACATAGAAAACTCCAGGACCAGATGGTTTCCCTGGAGAACTCTATCAAATATTAAAGAATAATTAACATCAATCCTTCTCAAAGTCTTCTAAAATACTGAAGAGGAGGGAACATCTTTAAACTCATTCACTGCAGCCACATTACCTTGATACCAAAACCAGAGCAGCATACATAAGAAAAGAAAACTGCAGACCAATATCTCTGAGGAGTATAGATGCAAAAATTCTCAGCAAAATATTAGCAAACCAAGTTCAAGCACATATTAAAAGGATTACACACCATGACCAAGTGGGTTTATCCCTGGGTTGCAAGATGGTTAAACATATGCACATCAATAAATGTAATACATCACATCAATAAAATGAAAGATAAAAATCACATAATCATGTGAGAAGATACAGAAAAAGCACTTGGGAAAATACATCCTTTCATGATTAAAAACCCTTAATAGATTGGGTATAGAAGGAACATATCTCAACATAAGAAAGGCCATATATGACAAACCCATGGCTAACATTATACTCTGGAAAAAAATAGAAAAGTTTTCTTTACAATTAAGAACAAGACAAAAGTGCCCACTCTCGCCACTTCTATTCAAAATAGTAGTGAAAGTCCCAGGTAGCCCAATTAGTCAAGAAAAAATAATAAAATGCATCAAATTGCAAAGGAAGAATTAAAATTGTCACTATGCTTATAATTGGATCCTATTATAGAAAATCCCAAAGAATCAGTCAAAAGAACTGTTGGAATTAATCAACAATTTTAGTAAAGTGTCAGGACACAGACACAAAAACTGAAGAAATACATGCAGAACAATGAAATTGGACCCCTATTTCACACACTCACAAAATGTTACTTGAAATAGACCAAAGACTTAAACATGATAGCTGAAAAACAAAACAAAACACCAACCTAGAATTTTGCATCCAGCAGTTATTCTCATATGTGAAAGAAACATAAAGATATCCTTAAAAATTAACAAAAAAATTGAAGGAAAATGTTGCCAGTGGAGTTCTTTTGTAAGAAATATTAAAAGAAGTTCTTTTTAGAAAAGGAAAATTGTATACCGATGAGAAATTTGTATATACATAAAGAAAGAAAGAACATTAGAGAAGGAATAAATAAAGGTAAAATAAAATCTTTTTATTATTATTTATTAACTAAAAATAAAGTTAGTTCAAATAAAAATAGCAACAATGTATTTGGTGATTATAACTTGTGAGTAAGCAAAGTTATTGACAGCAGTGTTATAAAGGATGAGGGAGAGAAATTGGGAATACCATGTTATGACATATATACACTACCTATGAAGTTGTGCGATGTTATTTGAAAGTGATTTTAGTAATCTAAAATCATAAATTATAAATAGATGTTACAAAATCCAGGCCAACCACTAAATAATTTTTTAAATAAGAATAATTTTTATGGCAGGAAAGGGAAGAATATTAAATTATATTAAATGGTTAATTAAAACTACAGATGGCATAAAAAGAGTGGAGAAGGAAGACAAAGAAAGATAGGGGCAACAAACAAAAAATAGTTACAAACATGATAGACACTAATTTAACTATATGAATAATCACTTGAATGTGGCTAGCCTAAATGTGTGAATTAAAAGACAGAAACAGTCAAAGTGAATATATACAAGTTTAAAGTTTCCACTTTAAAGATAAAGACACAGAAAAATTAAATATAAAGGGATGTAGAGAGATGTGCTATGTTAATACTAATTAAAAGAAAATTGGAATTACTGTTTCAGACGAAGCAGACTTCTGAGCAAGGAAAATTATCAAGGAAAAAGAGGGGCATTATGTAGTGATGATAATGGGGTCAATTGTCAATGAAGATATGCATCTTTAATGTGTATGTGCTAAACAACAGTTTCAAAATACATGAGGTAAAAACTGATAGAACTTCAAGATGAAATATACAAATCTAATATCATGATTACAGACTTCAACACCCTTCTATCACTAATAGATGGATCCAGCAGTTAGCAAGGAAAAAATCAGAAAGTATATAGTTGAACTGAATGGCACCCTCAATCAATTAAACCTAAATTATATTAATGATATACTTCATCTAACAACAATGAATACATATTCTCATAGAACATACTCTGGTCATTAAAAACAACAACAACAACAAGATTTTAACAAACTTAAAAGAATAAAATTCATAAAATTACTCTTAGACCACAGTGGAATTAAACTAGAAATCAATAACAGAAAGATAACTGGAAATTCCCTAAATATTCACATTTATAAATAATAGCACATGGGTTGAGAAAGAAGTCTTAAAGGCCATTTAAAAATATTTAGAACTTAATGAAAATGAAAATAGAATGTATTAAAATCTGTGGGATGCTGTGAAAGCAATGCTTAGAGATAAATCTAGAACATAGTTACATATACTAGAAAAGAAGAAAGATCTAAAATCAATAACTTAAGTTCTCACCTTTGGAAACTAGACAAAATATAGCAAACTAATCCAAAGTAAGCAGAAGAAAGAAAATAACAAACACTAGGCAAGAAATCAATAAAACTAAAAATAATAAACAATAGAGAAAATCATCAAAATTCAAACTAGTTCTTAAAAAAAATCAACAAAATTGATAAATTTCTAATCAGCCTAACCAATAAAAAAAGAGAGAAGACAAAAATTACTAATATTGCCACAGGAAGAGAGGCTATCACTACTGACGTCTTTGACATTTAAATGACATGAAAATTCAACATTTGAAAGTTAATTAATAAAATCTATCAAATAAACAGGCTAAAGAAGAAAAATCATATGAGCATATGAATAGATACAGAAAAAGCTTTTGACAAAGTCCAGCATCAATTCATGATAAAAAGTTCTCAGTAAACTAGAAATTGTAAATTCCTCAACTTGATTTAAAAAAATCTGCAAAATTCTTATAGCTAACATCATACTTAATGGTGGCAAAATAGATTTTTTTTTTTCCAAAGGATCAGGAACAAGACAAGCTATTCCCTCTCACAACACTTATTCTTCATTGTATTGGAAGTGTTAGCTAATGTAATAAGAAAATAAAGAAAATATAATTTATACAGATTTGGAAAGAAGAAATAAAATGGTCTTTGTTCACAGACCACATGGTTGTCTACATAGAAAATTTGAAAGAATCATCAATGACAATAACAACAACTCCTAGAACTAGTACCAATCACAGTAAGGTTAAAAGATAAAAGGTTAATATATAAAAATCAATTGCTCTCCTATATATACTAGCAATGTGCAATTGGAATTTGAAATTAAAAATACAATGCCATTTACATTGGCACCAAAAAGTGAAACATTTAGGTATAAGTCTAACAAAATATGTGTAAGATCTATATGAGGAATGCTACACAACGCTGAAAATCTGAACAAAGAAACCAAAGAACTAAATAGAGAGACATCCCATGCTCATTGATAAGAAGACTTAAAATTGTTTAGTTGTCTGTCCCTCCCAACTTGAGCTATAATTCAACACAATCCCAATCAAAATGCCGGAAAGTTATTTTGTGAATGTTAACAAACTAAATCTAAACATTATACATAAATGCAAAACCCCCAAATAACCAAAATAATATTGAAAGAGAACAAAAAATGAAGGATGTAAACTAAAGACTTAGCATAAAGCCAAAATAATTAATACAGTGTGTTATAGTGAATCAATATATCAATAGAACAGAATGGAAAGCTCAGAAGTAGAGTCAAACAAATATATTCAATGAATCTTTGACAAAGGAACAAAGGCATTTCAATAGAGAAGTCTTTTAAGAAACAATGCTAGAACAACAGGATGCCTTTGTACAAAAAAAAATGATCTAAGTACTGACCTAAAATCTCTCAAAAAAATTTAAAATGGATTATAAATGTAAATGTAAAATGCAAAACTAAGAAAAATATTGAAGACAATGTATGAGAAAACCTGGGTATTCTTAGTTTAGCAATGATTTTTAGATACAACAACCAAAACATTATACAATGAAGAAAAAGAAAATAGTAAGTCAGAGTTAATTGTAATTAAAATCTTCTGCTCTGCAAATGTCACTGCCAATGGAATGAAAGGACAAGTTATAGACGTGGTAAATATATACGCAAAATATATATAAAAGTCTTTTTTTAAAGATTATGTTTATTTATTTGAGAGAGAAATAGAGCATGGACCAGGAGGAGGGGCAGAGGGAGAGGGAGAAGCAGACTCCCTGCTGAGCAGGGAGCCCAATGCGGTACACTATCCCAGGCCCCTGAGATCATGACCTGAGCTGAAAGACAGATGTTTAACCAGCTGAGCCACTCGGGCACCCCTCTGATAAAGGTCTTTATCTAAAATAGCAAAACAAATAGACAAAAAAAAAAAAACCTCTTAGAATACATCAATAAGAAAACCTAATTAAAAAATGGACAAAAGATCTAAACAACCATTTCACCAAAGGACAGGGATAGATTGTAAGTAAACATAAAAAGAGGCTAAATTGCACATGCCATTAGAGAATTGCAAATTATAACAAAATTTGATACAACTACACATCTCTTAAAATGCCTGACATAATCAAATGCTTGAGAGGATGTGGAGCCACAGGAACTCTCATCATTGTGATGGGAATGCAAAATGGTCCAGGCACTTTGGGAGTTTGGCAGTCTTTTACAAAGCTACACAGTCTAATTACATGTTATGCATTGAATTGCACTCTTATCCTAAATTATTTTGAAGTCTGAACCCTCAGTACCTCAAAATGTGACCTTATTATAAAATATGGTATTTATAAGGATAATAAAGTTAAAATGAGGTCATCAAATTAGGACCTAATCCAGTATGACTCATGTCTTTATAAAACGGGGAAATTTTGACCCAGAGACAGAATACACATTAAGAGGACAGTGAAGTTGGAGAATTGGAGTGGTGCTTTTACAAGCCAAGGAGCACCAAAGATTACAGGCAAACCAGCAGAAATTCAGAAGAGGCAACAAGGGATCCTTCTCCTGAAGGTTTCAGATAGAGCATGTCCCTGCCCACACCATGATTTCTGACTTGGAGCTTCCAGAACTGTGTAATAATAAATTTCTATTGTCCTAAACCCTCCAGTTTGTTGTACTTTGTTATAGCAACAAAGTAATACAAGTCTGAAAAATCATACTCCTAAGTATTTTTCAAAATGAGCTGAGACTGTATGTCCACACAAAACCTACACATGAATATTCATAACCACTTCAATAGTGATTACCAAAAGTGGAAGCAACCAAGATACTTTTCGATAGGTGAATGGATAAATAAACTATTCATACAATGGAGTACTGTTCAGTGATAAAAAGAAATGTGCTATCAAGCCATGGGAAAACACAGAAGAACTTTAAATGCGTATTGCTATGTGAGATAAGCCAGTCCGAAAAGACTGCATATTGCATGATTCCAACTATTTGGCATTCTGGAAAAGGAAAAAAATATAGACAGTAAAAAGATCAGTGGTTGCTCAGGGTTCAAGTGGAAGGGTGAAAGGGATGAATCAGTGGAGCACAGGGGATTTGGGGGCAGTGAAACTGTTTTGTATGATACTTTAATGGTGGATACATGAAATTATGCATTTGTTAAAACCCATAGAACTGTGCCACATAGATAGTAAATTCTAATATAAACTATAGACTTCAGTTAATAATAATGTATCAATATTAGTTGACCAATCAACAAATTTAGAACACGAATGCAAAATGTTAATAAGAAGGGAAATTGTGGGGTAGGGGAATAGTGTATGAGTTCTGTGTGTACTTTCTTCTCAGTTGTTATGTAAAGCTACCAATGCTCCAGGGTCACCTGGGTGGCTCAGTTGGTTAAGCCTCAGACTCTTGGTTTTGGCTCAGATCATGATCTAAGGATCCTGGGATCAAGTCCCGCATGGGACTCTGAGCTCAGTGAGGAGTCTGCTTGTCCCTCTCCCTCCCCCTCTGCTACTCCCCCTACTCATGCACTCTCTCTTTCTAAAATAAATAAATAAAATCTTTAAAACTACAACTGTTCTAAAAAATAAAATCTATTTATTTTAAGAATAAACTAAATAGAACTGTCAGAGAGAAAATATAAATTACATAAAAATTAGGTTGGCATCAAGCTTCTCTTTAGCACAATAGATGGAAATGATCCCTTGAAAATATTCAGGAAAACCATCAGCTCCAAATTCTCCATTTCATTAAAATAGAATTCAAGAGCAAGTCTAAGCAAAGATGTATTCTGGAAAAGATTATAGGTTTACCTCACATAGACCCTACCTGAAAGAATTACTAAAAGATATATTTCAATCAGAAGTGAATTGAACCCAGTAGGCAGGAGTGGGATGCATGAATAAATGTGCCTAAATATTAGAAACTCTCAAAATCAAAAGTGTCAATGTTTCAAGCTCGTTTTTTTTGACATAACAGTAGAAGCCATTTTTTTGTTCTTGTTCTTTCAAAGTAATAAAACCAGTGCTTCATTGTTTTTTTTTTTTTAAGCAACACCAAGTTTCACATGTCTAGAATATATTTTTTTAAGATTTTATTTATTTACTTGACAGAGAGAGACACAGTGAGAGAGGGAACACAAGCACGGGGAGTGGGAGAGGGAGAAGCAGGCTCCCCGACGAGCAGGGAGCCGGATGAGGGACTAGATCCCAGGACCCGGGATCATGACCTGAGCCGAAGGCAGAGGCCCAACAACTGAGCCACCCAGGCGCCCCACATGTTCCACATGTCTAGAATATATTGGTCTTTGGATGTGTGAATATAAAAACTTGATAAACTAGTGGTTAGTTTCCTATATGACTAGATACTATCAAGTTTATATTAAACTTCTGTGAAAAGAAACTATCCAGGGCATTTTATTTGAGCAGTTTTATAAATCTCAACACTGGTATCTCCATCTTGTGAGAAATCCCAGTTGCATTTGATTTAATCCAGAACAGGGAGACATATAACTAGTCAAAATATCACTCAAATGTGTGAGTTCATTCATGCATAGTGTCTCATCATGCCTGCAATCTCCGTCCCTACTGGTTAAATGTAACAAACTAGGGATGGGTCCTGATTGTCTGGGCATACTAATGATAGCAGACAAGGTACTCAACTTGGGTCAGTTGGGCAGCGGATGACTCATTTTCCTTGGCACAACAAAAGACTTGTCAAGAATAAACAGAAGGCAGTCATAAAGAGGGTTCCTTACAAAAGTGCTTGCATATGGATTGAACAGCACACATTTAAAATGCTTTAATTATTATCTAGCCCAGCAAATTAATTGCTCTGCAGCCATGAGGACATCTTGGAGGCAGAAATTGCATGGTGAGTCATCAAATAGTTTTGCAGTGCCCTCCTTCCATAATGAAGATGCTGCCACAGGTGCCCGTATAAATCTCCACTTCCTAGGGGTTACTTCATAATCAGCTCTGGTCTGAAAATTGTCATATGCTCATGGGCCAGAGATTTGTTTTTAATCTAATTTTTTTCAACGAATTTGGCCATTGTAAGCACACATTACCAAGATTTATCTTCAAATTCTGAATGGGGAGGCACCATAAATTATCTTTTAAAGGTCTAGGAAGAAAGAAAATCAGGAACAAAAATATGAGAAAAAGAAGAAGAAAAAATGCAGTGGGTTTTACAAAGGTCTCCTGTTTGGAGACATGATTAGTTCTGGCTCCACTATTAAGTCTGTAAGGGTTCCCTGGAAACTTATCCAGATTTATTTCTACTCTGTCTTTGTATGACATGTCATGAATGAATAATACCAACTCCCTTAGCCATTCCATAGCATGGAATTGGTAATCAAAGAGAAACACTCTGAAAGTACACAGTATCATATGAATATTATCATCATAATTATTTTGCTAATTCATGTGTCTTGGAAATGTTCAAGTTTTCCAGTGGTTTTGTAGCAGTGACAGCCATCATTTTTCATTATCTGATTTTAGTGAGTGTTTTCCCATCTTCTGCACAGGGGTTTGCACACAAGTACAAACACAGAACACACAGAGGAACGTACGCACTAGTTTTCCACTCTCACCTACCTGTTAGCCTATCTCCTAGCTTGCTCTGTAGAGAGAGTTGGTGTTTAGAAGGCCAGAAAAGGAGAAGTTTCTTTAACAAGTCTAATGGGAAAAAGTGGGATTGGAAAATAACTGTACAGAATGTAGAAAAGTCATAGAATAAGAAAAGCTGCAAAGCTGATGGTACCTAGTAAAGAGCTGCATGCCTCCTTCACTTCAAAATCAGCAAGGTTTATAGAGTAGAAGTCATGATTCAGAAGACAGACAAATTATCCTATACTGACTTATTCTTGGCCATAAAAGGTTCAGAAAAATGCAACTGTACCAGATCTCAGCAAAAGAACTTAAGAAGCTGACTGTGGCAGTGAGCAGTGGTAGACGCAGAATTTCTGCACAAGTGTAGGTTTGGGTGTTGGGGAATGGAGTTGTGGGGTAGGGCTTTGGTAATAGGAGTTGAAACAGCTTTTATTAGAATGTTACATAAGGGGGCGACTGGGTGGCTCAGTCGGTTAAGTGTCTGCCTGTGGCTCAGGTCATGATCCTGGAGTCCCAGGATCGAGTCCCACCTGGGGCTTCCTGCTCAATGGGGAGTCTGCTTCTCCCTCTGCCCCTCACCCCTCTCTCATGCTCTCTCTCTCTCTCTCACTCAAATAAATAAATAAAATCTTCTAAAAAAAAGAATGTTACACAAGATTTAGAAAATATAATCTATGTTAAAGAAAAGATGCATCCCAAAATCTGAGATTATATGTGTGGGGCAAGGGGGTTTAGTGGGTGGACAGCACATTGTCACTGAAATGGTCAGGCCTTGTAATCCCACAGCACCACACTTGTGTTTCCCTGTAGTCTGTGTGTTTTGCTTTTGTCAAAATGATTCAAGAAGACAATTTAGGTGATACAAACTTTGATGCTTCATGAAGTGGACAGTCTCCAGTCACAGAACCGTGAGGCAGGGGAAGAAAGTGGTAAGCTTTTCTAGGGGAAATAATAAGGAATAAGGAAAAGAAAAATGGAAAATGAGTAAGACACAGGGAAGATAAAAATAGAAAATAAATAAGGAACAAGGAAATAAGTCTGAAGCTGAGTGTCAGCTTGGCCTTCAGGCATTGGCTGATGGGATCTACCATGTATCAGGTCAAGCAAGTGCCTCTAACATTTAGAGGTGCACAGCAATTATCTAAGTTTCAGTTTACTGATGTGGCACCCTGGGCAGGACGGGCTCCATCTAGGGCCTAGAAATTTATTTCAACACTTCCAAAGCCCCTACACCTGGTACTCTCCTTTGGAGGAAACCTTTGGGCTCAGGAGGCCTCTGCCAATGTGTGCAGAGATGGGAAACTAACCAAGAGTGTATGTCCCCAGAGAGCAGCCCTTAGCCAATGACTGACTGATCAGCAGCAAGAAAGCAAGCCCACTGATCATGCCTTACATCAGGTCACACATGGCAGAGCCAGAGCTACCTCTGTGACTCATCAACCGACTTAGACCCTGGTTTGACTTCTTTCTCTTCCCTGCCCTACCGTCCCTGTCCCTCAAGAGTTTCTCCCTCAAAAATTCCCCCAGTAAATCACTTGGACAAGGATTGCCCTTCTGAGCATCTCCTTCTAGATATCTGAACCTGAGATAGAGGTGACATTGCTCCGTTTCTCTCCTTGGAGCCTCTACTGTTTCATGTAGGGGATTTTCTAACCAAATCCAAGATCTGGGGGACCCTCTGAGCTCGGCACACTAGTGTCATATGTGGAACTGGCAGCAGTTGGGGCCTGTGATGGTAATCTTTATGTGTCCAGATATGTGGTTGACTGTTACTATGAATGTTTTCATGAGCGCATTTTAGGTGAGATTAAGATTTAAATTGAGGGACTCTGAGTCGAGCAGATTGCTGTCCCCAGTGTGGGTGGGCCTCATCCAATCAGTTGAAGTCCTAAATAGAACAAAGACTGACCTCCCTAAAGCAAGAAGGAATTCTGCCAGCAGCCTGCCTTTGGACTTGAACTACAACATTGGCTCTTTCCTGGGTCTACAAACTGCTAAACTGCTCTACAGATTTTGGACACTGGATTTTGGATTTCTGTATCTCTGAAGAGCCCTAATACAGAGCATATAAGATAACTGTTCTGTAACTTCAAAATTAGTGATGCCTCATGGATTCTTTTCAATAAGAAAGACATTATTAATGGGCAACACCAACAATATTTTCTACTAGACAGTGTAATCTGACCTTCTGTAGAGAATGCTTGTTTTGTATTTTAAATATTTTGAAGAATACTAGAAAATAAGAAATCAGCAGCCACGGGTCTTTGTCTGTGGGAAATTCATGAAGGTTGAATACGAGTTTATACCTATAGATGTATCTTCTTCTTAACAATGAGATTGGCTTTTCAAATATTTTTTGAGGCTTATTTTTCCAGGGCTCTCTTAAATATCTTAACACCTTAGATATGTCAGAATATAAGATTCCTCTTCTTAGGGCTTCCCCTGCAATTGTTAGTAAATTGGAGAAATCTTCCTTAGCCTTATTGCTTCTTCTCAACATCTTCCAAAATCCATTACCTTCTGCAAGCAGCTAGGGCCAGATCCCACAACTAGGGATGTCCACTAGAGGCAGAACACAGATTAAAGGAAATTCTGAGCTTCTGTCCCTGCAAGCATTTCCTTGCCTCTTATTCATTTATACAGAATCAATCACTTTATATCATCAGAGTTTATCTTAAAACAAAGGTAAATAAACATATCAATAAGAGTTAAAGTTCTAACGCTCTCTTACTTACATTCCACACCACACTTCCCACAAACAAACACTGTCATTCAGTTTTCTTGAACAAGATTGATAAAATCCTTAAATTGCAATATTTGAAAGGTCACTAAATATCAGTAAACTTAACTCCTTCATTTAAAAATGAGGCTCAGAGGTGTTCCCTGACTTTTAAAAGTTACCCAGCTAATAAGTGGAAACACCAGAAGAGAATACTGAACTAAAGTGATTGTCTTTCCCAGAAAAATGTACTTATTTTTTGAAAAATTTCTCACTTTATTAAGGTATAGTTGATAAATAATAGGAAATTCCACCGTTATAACCTATCAGAAAGTCAACTATGCTTGTCTGCTTTTCTTTTAAGTGTATTCTATTCCTTCATAAAAAGATAATTATCTTACATTGAATAGTGGGGACATTCTAGGCCTCCTATTAATATCTGCCACCCCTCCATTACAACCATAATGAAATTTCATGCCTCCGCTCGATGTTTTATAACAATGAGTAGAAATAAAGCGCCTGAGATCAAAAATTTTCTTGAAGGATTCACTTTCCGTGATTAAAAAAAACAAAAAAAAACAAAAAAATCCACAACTTAATCTCTGGCAGTTAAGGACCTGTAAAGAGCAATTAAATGAATGATAAGCATTGTGGCGAATTAACTCTTCATAGATATTTAGGCAAATTGCCATTTCAATTTCCTTCAATTTCGAATATAGTCACCCACCCCATATATACACAGAAGCCGTGATGATCACAGCCTATTTCAGTATTTTGGACAGTCTTCCTCTTTAAGAATTGCTAGATCTTTGAAAAAGGAGTGAAGAATTTATCTCACTGTTTTGTTTTCCAGACATATCACTCTGTCTAATCTCTTACGTGCTGAGGTGACAGCCACCCAAGAATTAACGTAGATGAATGATGGATTAGCTATAGAGACTGCTCCCCAGAGTGAATTAGGCAGCTAAAGAAACTGAACTAGACAGGATCCATGATGAATGCCAGACATTAAAAATATCCATATCTCTTTTCTGGCTGATAAATCTAAAAACTGTCCACGGGGGGGAAGAAATTTCAAAGATTAAAAAAAAATAAGTCTTAAGGATGTAAATTTACAAGAAGATAAATATTACCATTAAACTAAATGTATTAATTCTGTGTCATTCATTCACATCCATTTACATTTTTGGGGGGTGACTTGACAACATCCTCCACAGCCCCAGGTATCACAGATAAGGGGAAGGGATATTGTTATGTGGTACTCACAAGGAAACCCCGTTTGGTGAATATCAGTTTTCTTCCACACAATGGGGGAAAAGATTTAGGTAGAAAGATGTTTTATTTGGATCAGCAACATCTGCATTGTGGGTATAAGGCACTCTAGCCAGACCTACCTGAAGCTGTGTTAGACCTGACAAGTGGATCTTTTGAACTTTGAAGATCATAATTTGAGGAGATTTAAAAATTACTGTTCACTACATGGCAGAGATGCATCCATACCATATGAGTTTTGGGCAATCAAGGGCCCCAAGCTCATCTGTTCCCAGCTAAAATTTAATCTGATTTTATCATCTACGGTCTATTTGGAAAAAAGGGGTGTTGCCATTAATTTGCTGTTTGCTTATGATACCCTATGGTTTATTCTAACAGAACACAGATCTCAGCTATTCTTTATGTATTTTCTATAGGTCTAGACAACAAAGACATTAATAAAACCCAGGCTACTTACTAAGTACCAATTCTAACCCATCTCCATACCGGCTCCAAAATGCAAATACAACAGCACACCACATCTGAAAAGGGACTTTTAGAAAATATTGTATTAGCAGAAGAAAATGATCAAAAAGCTCATCTGAGTAAATATTCAACTTTCTCCAAGTACTTATATATTTATTCAAACCGAGACCTCATTAAATTATCCTATAAATTGAATTCTTTAAGGTTAAATAGGATAGACCTAAGAAGAGAAGCAAATGTGATATTTTCCTAAGGATTGTCATTATTAAGCCAATATTTTTACTGAAGAAAAATTAATTTAAAGAAACAGGGCCTGGTTTATCTTAATACATTTATGTTACTGGAGAATCATAAAATAGTGCAATTAATAAATATGCACTTAAAGAAACCAACTTCATTAGTAGACATGTTTTCCTTAAATCCTTCACAGTAGGCCATCAGTGCATATTTTTTGAACATTAATATATATAAGACTATCTTTACCGTTAAGACTTCTGCTATGTGATGGGGAGGCATATTTCACAGACTATATAAAATATTGTCAAATGAGGGGGAAAAATTGATGTGGGAGAGTAGAAATGAGTGTGCATTCCTAGCCAGAGGATAAAATATAGGCCCCATGGACAAGACATAATGTGAGCTGGGCTAGAACCCTTGGGTTACAATTGAAATAGCTATATGCTGAGCGAAATAAGTCAATCAGAGAAAGACATGTATCATATGATCTCACTCATATGAGGGATTCTTAATCTCAGGAGACAAACTGAGGGTTGCTGGAGAGGTGGGGGGTGGGAGGGATGGGGTGGCTGGGTGATAGACATTGGGGAAGGTATGTGCTATGGTGAGCGCCATGAATTGTGTAAGACCTTTGAATCACAGACCTGTACCTCTGAAATAAATAATACATTATATGTTTAAAAAAAAAAAGAAGATAGCAGGAAGGGAAAAATGAACGGGGGGAAATTGGAGGGGGAGACGAGCCATGAGACACTATGGACTCTGAGAAACAAACTGAGGGTTCTAGGGGGGGGGTGGGGGGATTGGTTAGCCTGGTGATGGGTATTAAGGAGGGCACATACTGAATGGAGCACTGGATGTTATATGCAAACAATGAATGATGGAACACTACATCAAAAACTAATGATGTAATGTATGGTGATTAACATAACATAATAAAATAAAAAAAAGAAATAGCTATTAAGAAATAAAAGGAAATCAGATAATATTCCATAAATTAAGATATGAAAATATATTTCAAATTTATTCATTTATAGGGGCGCCTGGGTGGCTCAGTCATTAAGTGTCTGCCTTCAGCTCAGGTCATGATCCCAGAGTCCTGGGATCAAGCCCCACATTGGGCTCCCTGCTCAGCAGGAAACCTGCTTCTCTCTCTCCCACTCCCCCTGCTTGTGTTCCCTCTCTCGCTGTGTCTCTCTCTGTCAAATAAGTAAATAAAATCTTAAAAAAATTTATTCATCTATAAATATGAATGCTTAGAAATAACGGTTTAATTAAAAATGCTTCCTAGAAATTCACACACTGCTATGTGTATACAAACACATTAAATTGCATTTGTGACATGTAAAAGAATAATATCATTCTGTAGCTTTCTTCTGAATACACATTAATTTTTCTACAAGTAATACCCTGAATGAATGTAAATAAATGACACTTTCCTCCATCTGCTAATTTGCGCATTCACAGAAAGAGGAAAGAAAATTAAATTTTATAGAACCAGTGCCAATGAATTTCTGTTGTGGTTCCCATTTCAGTGGCTGGCTGATAGTCCTCTCAGCAGCCAGTCCAGGCTGAGGATACTAAACCTCTAAACATTTCACACTTCAGTTAATTGACAGATCTAAATTTGAAAATTATTATTCCCGAACAGAGAAAATATTATTTCTCTATTTTAAAAGTTAATGATTTTTTTTACAGGTAAGTTATATGGATACTGTCCTTTCAACCTGCCCTTAAATTTGATGCTGACCCTATATTTACCTAATAAATAAAAGGTATTTATTTAGTGGCTGAGCTCATGGCCCCTGAATCACGGATAAAGTAGGTGATAACATGTACAAACAGCATCATTGAGACAGCCCCAATGATAGCACCAGCTGGGCTGAATTGCAAATAAAGCCTTCCGAATTTAGACGATCCTGACCACTCCTCCCAAAACACACTAACATATTCAATTCAGTGTACTATTAGTAATCCCTGCCATGTGCCTGACCCATGCAAATTCTGGGACAAGGAAAGGTTGCAACACTGGACCAGCGCACTTCACATTGATAGAGAAGTGGTGAACTTAGGAGGGAAACGTGTATCTCCTCTTGCCCTGTCCTTCACCATACACACACACACACACACACACACACACACACACACACGTGTGAGCGCACAGCATCTGTTAAGTATAGAAATGGTGCTTGCCACAATCATGCAAAAAATGTATAAATACATATACATAGATATGTATATATTATCTATCTTAAATTGTATCTTAAATGCGTGTGTGTGTGTGTGTGTGTGTGTGTGTGTACATATACATACACACACACCTCTTCACCTGCTATTATTCCCCGGGACCGTACACTTCAGATGAGCTGAATACGCATTTGCAAGTGCATAGTGCTCTATGTGTTCTGGCTTTGGCATGAACTGCTTTTAATAGGAGCTGCAGAGGCAGCAATAGTGTTTATTGATACACCTCTCCATTCTCTCTGCTTCATTTGGGTAACCGTTACTCTAATCTTTAGATTCCACTAAGGTATAGGTTTTATTTTTGTCAGATGTGATTCTCACCCAGAAGCAGTTCAGCATCCCTAATGGGGCATGTGAAAATTCAAGAGTACATTATTTCTTGGCCCAGTGATTGGGAAATGCAACTGCCATTTAGTAAGCACGGAGCAGAGCTGCTAAATGAATTGTATTGTCCTGTACAACAAAGAACGGCCTTTGGATGTGGCCATTCCTCAGAAGGACTGGCATCCATCAGACTTCGGCTAAGACTTCAAAATGCATTTTTCCCAATATACTTTGCTTCCTGGCATATAGTAGACTTTCTCTAAATGCGTGTATAATAACCAAGAGAACGGAGGTTCTTCCTGGCCAATCCAACCCTTCATAGTGTGCTAGGTGTCCTATACTCTATAGGCATCAGGTGCTTACCCTTGCAGTTAACTGTTTGTGTTGTTGTTGTTCTTGTTGTTGTTGTTTTAAGCAAGTATACCCAGGTACCCATAGCATTTATTTTTTTTTAAAGTGGTCCGAAGAGGATGATAGGACTGATATTCCCCCCCCACAACCAACCTATTAAGAGAGACTCCAGAGGAAAAGAAGATGCATTTAGGGATGCATGTACTTTGTACCTTAAATTCAGAAATGTTTCTTCAGCACTAATTCTCAGACACTATTTCTAAGTACCTGGGAGAGTCAATGATAAAGCAGGTACCATTTGAGATTGGTATTTATACATCTTGCTTGATTGTTGGGCACCATAGAGAGCCAAATATTACTTCACAATATTGCCTGAGTGTCCCTGAACAATGAAGTCTTCCCTAATGTTTCAAATTTGATGTAAATGTTTCACCTTTGAGTGCCCACGGCACCTCAGGCATCTTTCTGTCACAGAATTTCATGTTTAAACTGTTTCTTAGCAGAACTTCATGAGGTTTCTTTATCTGATGAAATCCATCCTTATATCTTGCTGTGCTAAGCCAGTCCTCAGACATGTCAAGCCGTGGGAGAATCATGAATTTTTTACATATGACAAGGACAGGGGAAAGAGAGGTTTGGTTCTATCTTGCACAACTGATGGCTACCGTATTAAAATCTTCACACTTGTGAGGGTAGCAAATACTTCGTGTCCCATCAATGACCTAAACTAAATTGGATTTTGCCCAACAGATTTTCAAAACATTCCCTATTTTTGAAAGGAATAATTAGATGTCAGTGTGATTTCAAGAAGATTTCTGGATTAGTAGACTTTTGAGTTTCCCAAACATGTATTCTGATATATTCTGTAGAATTTAGAATTTAAAATCAAGCAGACTTGGGTGTGAATTATGATTCAGATCTTGGCGTTGTGATCCTGGACACACAATTTAATCCAACCAATGAGTTTCTATTTACTTATATATAAAAATGTAAGTAATGCCTCATCATTGAAGTAGGCTGGAGGTAGTTCTCGGCTTTTAGCTGCAGTCAAGCTAAGACTTCACAGAAAATATAAACTTGTGCGTTAATCTCTGACATGCCACTTTATTCTGAAGACTGTGATTGATCAATTGATAAAAATAACTATGAGATCCCTTGAAATTCTAAAATACATATAATTAATAAATGACATTAGTATTATATTTAAGCCATCCTGTGGAATAAGTCACAAAATAACTATTTTAGTAGCTATATCTCTTTCTATAACTTTGCTTTCTATAACCTTTATGAAATATTACAAGATTAGTTTCTTATATACCTTTCAAACACAATGGCCATAACTGCCAATTTCCCTGACCATTAGAAAATACATTTAGTCAAATATGTCTAATTAAAGTATCCTAGTACTTGAGTTAACTTTCTTCTTTGTGAAAAATGGCAATGACTATATATTTTTAAAAAAATTTTTGCATATATTCTAAACCCAATCAAGACAAGTTTGACCAATGGCTCTGTTAATATTAGTTGTGTGATGCTAAACAGGAGATTTAATCTCTCTGTGCCTTGGTTTCCCTCTCTGTCAATTGGGGTAATGACAGTAAGTAGCTAAATCATAATGTGCTGTTAGAATAAAATACAGAGTGTTTAAAAGAGTATCTGACACATTGTGAATGCCCATTACTTTATAATGACCCCTAATTTTGTGGTCTTTCTGAAAATGTTTCAGAATGACCCACAGATGGCATCTTGGAAATCCACAATCCTCATAACCCTTGCTTTACCCTGATCTGACTTGTTTTGGTCTAGGTGCAAGTAATCTTCACCAAAAATAAAGAACACTACACCGAAAACTAATGATGTACTATATGTTGGCTAATTAAATTAAAAAAAAAAAAGAATATATGCTTTATTGGTGTGTTCTCAAGATCTAATGAAAACATGTTATTTGAAGCACATAAAATAGTGGTTTATACATCAGGAGTATATACTTAAAAAAAAACAGAAAATCAATTCCATTAATCTCCTTTTTCTTTCTTTCTTTCTTTCCATATTTTCTCATTAGACTGGCACAGCCTCACTACTGAATGTTGGTCCATTTTTTTTAAGATTTTATTTATTTATTTGAGAGAGAGAATGAGAGAGACAGAGCACATGAGAGGGGGGAGGGTCAGAGGGAGAAGCAGACTCCCTGCTGAGCAGGGAGCCTGATGCGGGACTCGATCCTGGAACTCCAGGATCATGACCTGAGCCGAAGGCAGTCGCTTAACCAACTGAGCCACCCAGGTGCCCGGTCCATTTTTCTATTATTCATTTTTGACCATGCTCAATAGCAGATATTGATATCTACCCAATATATTTATAAAAGGAGACAGAATTCAGGAAATGGCTAGGCTCAATAGCATGGCTGGATTGCTCTGAGAGCCCACCAGCACCTAGCTGGTTTTAGGAGATATGGTTTCTCTCCACCTACCCGTTCACACTTAGTCTTCCTCAACAACAACAATAAAAAGTGGGAAGTAAAGGGTGGGCAATAAAAAACAGGAACGGATGGGCTCATGTTCCTCTGTTTTCACAGTTTTTACCTTTGTTGAATTTCAGAGTTCCAGATCTAGAAGTCGTTGGGTCAAGTTTTTCCTTTAGGCCATTGAAAAAAATTATATGGGATGAATATGCTAGGCTATAAGACCAATGAGGAGTGGGGTGACCTGAATGTAGAACTCTCTGGCAAGCATAGATGGGTGTATATATTCAAGCTCAGAGTAGAGAAGCTACATGATTTGACTTCCACTAGCAATTCATATGATGGAGCAGTGGGTTGATTTGCTGTGATGCAGTCAAATAAAACATGTGTGATTTAGGTAGGCAGACCTGTCAAGGGAGAAAACTAGTTTGGAGAGATTTAATTGCCGTCAGGCTTGAGTGAAAGAACAGAAATGAGCAGGTATTTCTCTGGCTTAGAGAATGCTTTAAGACATGCTATCTTTACTGCCTGTTTTCTGGAAAAGAGTAGAGTAGGTCCCAGGGTTAATTTGCTAATCTCACTTCTTTTATCATCACCCTTTTTGCATAAGTCCCGGGTTAGAGCTAATTGAAGTGGACAAGGCAGGCACTTGACAAAAACTAGAAAGGAGAATTCCAAGTGCATTAGTCAGGGCTGTTCTAGTTTGCAAGTGATAGAAACCCAACCTGAACTAATATAAGCAAAAGGGGAATTTACTGGCCCATTGGCCCTGTGCTGGACATCTTACATGTGCCACACTTGGTTCCTTCCTGCCTTTTTCTATCTGCTCTTTCTTTAGGATGATGACCCATGTGAATTATTTCAATGGGATCCCATGTTCTTTGGCCTCTTGTTTTGGTGCTGGCAGCGTATTACAAGGATGAGGAGAGTGAGGTAAGAGTACTCCATGCATCATCTAGTTTTGGCTACATTCCTCTACCCAAAGGTTACAGTTATACTGAAATAAAGCTTTCTCTGTAGAATTTTCTTTCTGCTTTCTGGTGATCTTTCCCTCCCTTTGCTCCTTCAGGACTAATTAAGAGAGGGAATGGTTTTCCCTGCTTCCTAACCCATGCCTTGTGCTTTTCCTGGTCCCATCTTTGTAAATAGTCTCTGGATTAAAATTTCTTCAATTACCAAGCTTGAAGGAAGTGTGTTTTACAAGTTTATATGTTGATTGGTACGGCCTTCAAATAAGACCCGAACAACCTGAACTTGGAAAGTCAAGGATGTAGTTGTGCTTCAGAATAACTACAGCCAGAGACCAAAAGCTACCAATAATTGTTTGTTTAAATTGTATTATTTCTCCTTTGTGGTGCAAGCTTCATTCTATTTCACTGAAAAAAAAATATTAAAGCTGGGCTTCCCCCAGAAGGAGAAAAAAGAAACACCAGTGTTAATCCTGGAGTCCCAAAGTCCTTCAGCTTCCTTTACTAGTGTGAGTGGCTCTATTTCTGAGCTCCATTTAGAAAAACACTGATGGCAGAGCGTGAGGTGACCTCTCTTACTTTCCTCGATGGATCAACTTTGACAAGGGGCCAAAATAGATGCAAATAGGACAGCTCTTCCCAGACCTAATGATTGGAATAGTGGCAAAAGCAATTCTCAAAAGAAGGTAAATGTTTTTCACAAAATAAATCAGGGATAGCATATGAAACAAAAGACAATGGCTATATTAAGTTTACATAGTTTTCTCCCATTTGGAGAAGAAGTCAAATAAACATAATAAATAAGCTTTACTAACAGGCAAAAAGTTTACAGGGAAAGATGTATCATGCTCCAAGTTGCAGGGCCTTTTAAAATGCTTGATGTTTCTGAGCCCAGTGGGATATACCATGCACACACATGCACACACAGACACACAAAAGTGAAATCTGTTATTCTGAAATCCTAATCTGAAACTTGAAATCTAATAAGGATCCAGTAAATATAAATATTTCAAATCATAGTTTGTTCTTGGGGCAATAATAAATAAACCTTAACTTTCCACTACTATATCTATTTATAATGCCAAAGTTACAGTGGAAACAATCAATATCAAAGTTTTCCATGTGTCTGAAGTCCAGCCAATAGGTGGTTTTACTCTGTCTTTATTTTTCCTTACAGCTATAAGAGAAGCTAATATATAAATTAGTGAATGAATAGATGGCCAGAGGCCGTTTTGGATTATAGTATATCGCAAGAGCAGGAACTACAAACCAATAAGAGAGTGTTGATGGATTCTGCATTCTCACCTGAAGAACACAAACTCGGAGATTCCATCCTTATACTTGCATGGTCATGGACTGTACTTCTGACTAGTGTAGCAAGAGTGGCCATTGGTAGGTATTTGATGAAAGAATCTGCCAAAACAACACCAAGATCCCATATCTTATGGCCAGATACCAGTGCTATTATGAGAGGTGATATATAGCCTCTTCTTTATGGTATAGTAACATTTGCTTTTAGCAACACCATAAAGGAGAGGAGTGATCCCACCACGTATGGGGAAAACATATATTAGGAGGGAAAAGATGACTTCTGTCTTATTGAATAAAGATGGGTCCCTGTACTAAGACACATGAGGGACCTGATTTCTATACGAAAGCTCTGCATTATCATTTTAGTAAGTCCCTGCTACCAAGCTGGGTCCTATGCCTATCTTAGAAATGCACTAGGGAAGATAGCTGACATTTAGTGAAGACCGACCAAGTATCCATGCCTCTTTCGAGAACTCATGGGAGGCATCTTATCAGTCCTAATAATAGCCCTAAAATTTGAGTATTGTAACTATGTCTATTTTCTATATGGGGAGAGTGAGGCTTAGAAAAATTAAGTAAATAGTCAAGTTCATATAGACAGCAGTGGAGCCGGGTTAAGACTCATTCTTTCTGATTACAGAATCTGTGTGTACTACATTGTTTAAGAGTTATACCACTTGAATGCTATATATGATTCACACCATGCATAGCAAACCAGTTTTTTTTTTAAGATTTTATTTATTTATTTGACAGAGAGAGTGAGAGAGCACAAGCAGGGAGAACAGTAGAGGGAGAGGGAGAAGCAGACTCCCCACCAAGCAGGGAGCCCGATGCGGGGCTCGATCCCAGGACCCTGGGATCATGACCTGAGCCGAAGGCAGACGCTTATCCATCTGAGCCACCCAGGCACCCCAGTAGCCAACTAGTTTTAAGGTAAAATTACTAAGGTGATGCCTCTCTTGGGATGCTTCATGGTAGACAGACACCACACTCACCTAAAACTAATTTATGCAGCCTCAGAAAACTGGTTTTGCTCATTCACCTGGGGCAGATGCATCTTTCTCTGTTATGCTAATAGTACCTTAGATTCTGTGATTAATGTATAAATTCAGAGTGCCAATATGTTCATTTACAATGAAAAAAGTATTATGTTACATGACCTTGAAGATACACAGCCAAATAGTAATCAGAAAAGTGATGTTGACCATGGAATTAAAATTAAATAAATTATAAAGAAAACAGAATGTTTAATGATATACAGGTAAAAAATAGTCTAATGAATCTATTTACCCAATAAGGCTGATTTTGCCAATGATACTATCTTTCTATGAGCTTATTAGATAGATTTGGTCAATGTTCACATATGTGACTCTTTTTCACTATTCCCATGATTAAACAATCCCCTACTATTGATCTATTTTATATTATATTCTATTAATCAATGTTTAGTCAGTCTGAGAGATGAAACTATTCAGTGTCTTAAAAAATTCTAAGCAATTACACTCTCCTTTCTTTCAGCATATATTTTGACATTTAAAGTTCCAAGTATAGATTTCTTGCTAAAGCAATGGATTGGGAAGATGAGTGAGAACATAGCCTCCATGTACACCTTTAAGTGGTGATTAAGTGTTTTAGACTCTAAGAGTCTTAAGGGAATTAAGATGAGAGGATTGAGCGTCTAAAGGAATGTTTGACACATAGGGAGGCTCCTATATATGGGACTTGAAGTTTGGCTAAGTCTCAGGAAACAGATTTACTGTTACACAATTTGTGTTCAGCATCCCCCACTCAGATATTAAGCCTTTATTTTTCAACACTTACTATGTTCTGGGCACTATGCCAGGCATGGGACATACAAGATGGATCAAATGTGGTCTCTGTGACCTCTTGGTTCACAGAGTAGAGACAGGGATAAAAGAGTAAAGAGTTAACTATAAGTCAATGCAGTAAATGTAGTGATAAAGATACACAGAATGTGTTTGGGGACATGGAAAAAGCATTAAAATCTAGGACATGAAGACAAGATTAGTAGAGAAAATTAGGCTCTGGAGAATGACAAGTGGGCAGATTCAAAATAAGGATATCAATCAGTAAAATATACCATATTAATAAAATGGAGGGTGAAAAAACAAATACACAATCATCTAATCATCTTAATTGGCATAAGGAAATGTGCTTGACAAAATCCAACAGTCAGAAATCTAGGAAAACATGTCCTAACCCCAGGTGAATGCAAACTTATTTGGAAATGGGGTCTTTAAAAATGTGACTAGTTAAGTGAAGGTGAGGTCATAATGTATTAGAGTAAGCCCTAAATCCAATGACTTGTGTCCTATGAGAAGGTCATATGAAGACACAGACCTAGGGAGGACATACAACACAGGCCATGTGAGGGCAGAGGCAGAAATTGTAGTGATGCAGCCATAATCCCAAGAATGCTAAGGATGGCCAGCAATCACCAGAAACTAGAAAGAGACAAAATAGGATGCTTCCCTGGGGTCTTCAGAAGGAGTATGGTCTTACTGAAATTTTGATACAGAGCTTCCAACTTCCAGAACTGTAAAAGAACAAATTTCTGTTGTTTTAAACCAGGTTGTGGTATTTTGTTATGGCAGCCTTAGGACACTAATACATATACAATGACATATTATTAAAACATAAAAAGGAAAGAATTACTGATAAATGCTACGGTGTGGATGAGCCCCCAAAACATTCTGCTAAGTGAAAGAAACCAGATATCAAAGGTCATACATTGCATGTTTCTATTTATATGAAATATCCACAGAAGGTAAATCTACAGGGACAAAAACCAGTTTGATGATTGCCAGTGGCTAGGGGATGAGAACAATGAGGAGAAGCTGGTAAATGGGTACAAAACATAAAATATAAACACAATACAATAATGGTTTATTTTGAGAGATGCAATATTTTGAACTAGAGAGAGGTGGTATTTGCACAATGATATGAAGGTAGTAAATACCAGTGAATTGTTCACCTTAAAATGATTAATTTTATGTTATGTGAATGTCACTTCAATAAAAGTCACGATGTTGATTTTACACTGAAACCATAAGGAGGTAAAAGAGAATGAACAAATTGCAGACAAAAGTTGGTTGGTAGATGAGTTACCAGGTACATATGTGAGTTCTCTCTTGATTCTTCCCATGTGATATATTTTTTCTATATTTAATTTGGACATATCTAAAAACATTCCTCTTTTTAAAATATATGAATATTGGTGATTAGCATAACATAATAAAATGAAATTAAAAAATAAAATATATGAATATTAGAATATATTACAAATGATCTCTAAGCTTTAATCAATATCCAGAGACAGGTATCACTTGTAAATTTAGACTCTACTCTTCGATGGAATACATCAGATTCCAAAGTAACATGGATTCACAGCCTAACACTGCTTATCTTCGTAGCTTATGATAAATGATCATTCTATGTTTTCAGGTGAAAGTTTTCTGAAATATATCAAATTATTTAACACAACCTAAAGTAACATAACTAACTGATGGAACTGTCTATGCTTGTCTTAGTTCAAGAACTTTTACATGTGAATTCATGCTGATTATTGATGAATATTAAACAGCTTAAAAAGAGGTTTAGTCTAGAGGAATAAACTTCAGCATATCCATTATGATTGACTTGATTCCTTCAATAGGCTTAACGAATAATTTTTGTCTCTTCTCTTTTCTTCTGACAATAAATATTAGCAGTGGACAAGGACTCACAGGTAGCTTAATTGCAGTTATGGGAAGGGATCTTCAGAGCTGGAGGTAAATTCTCCCTGTTTCAATGGTAGATGTGGTCAAGAGCACAGGGTTCTAGACTTTTCACCAAGTACACTTCCTCTTAGATAATATTCTTCTGGATATTTGCTATTCCATACACCCAACATCAATAACTGGATATCAGAAGCAGATAAAAACTTAGGACAACTTGATGCTTTTGTCATGTTTGATTTCATGTAATTAAACAGAAATTTCTGGGTGAATGGAAAAATGATTCAGAACTTCGAAACATCAAGCATTTTATATTTTCTTAAAAAGGATATAAAACTTACCTCAATTAACAAATGATCTTTCTTTGTGAGTTTAAATAGTAAAAAGAATAGCCATAATGATCATATGAATCCCTCTCTGGGTGGAAACTCATTAAACTAATGAACACTTCAGTATTTAGAGATCAAATATTTTCATCTATGTATAATGTACCAGAGATGAGAACTACCAAGGGAACGTCTTCTGGGATGAGAGAATCAACTGTAATATCAAATCAAAACCAGGGAAGCCAGAATGAGATGCACAGGAATTAGAGGGCTGCTTTGCCATTGCAGAGAGTACCAGTCAGTCAGGGACCTTCTAAAGTGAACTAAGCTTCTGGCTATGTTTTGAAGTGTGTCCATTCAGGAAGGATGTCTGTTTTTGCTGTCCTGCTTTTATCGCTTTACTTATGTGTCTTTGGAAAGATGCACTTTCCGTATCCCTCACTTATCCTCAGGGACTAAGTTTATCAGAAAATCTTGAGACCTTTTAAATTATAGCACCTTGTATGTGAGCAGAGGTTATTGACATAAATCAGTGAGTTAAAACATATGAAACATTAAGAATAGTAATAGCATAAAATATAAACTCAAGAAACGTTACTTAATATTAACTCATGAATTATCGAGGCTTCATGATCAGTAAGAAAATGACCAAATGCCTGCATCTGTCATTCAAAACATTCTCATATTGGGGTGTCTGGGTGGCTCAGTCAGTTAAGCATCTGCCTTCAGCTCAGGTCATGATCCAAGTGTCCTGGGATCGAGCCCCACATCAGGCTCCTTGCTTAGAGGGGAGCCTGCTTCTCCCTCTCCCTCTGCTGCTCCCCCTGCTTGTGCTCTCTCTTTGTCAAATAAATAAATAAATAAATAAATAAATAATCTTTAAAAAAAAGTTCTCATATCTAACCCCATTCTGTTTTTCCCAATTATTTCCCACAGTTTTTTATAAGAGTTCATCTCATCAGCCATATTTGTTCATAAGAAAGCAGAAATACATAGCATCCTTCCTTGCAGCCTCACCTTTGCCTATGTCATTGTCCTCACCTCCGTGGCCTTGTTTCCTGCAACACTATTTATAAATGTTAGCTACTGTTCCTGGGCTGGGTGAGATCCAGCCTTTCCTTGACCACTCAAATCACGGTGTTCTTTCCTGCTGAGGTTTTCAGACACTTGTCACATGGACTGGCAAATTTCTACTAATGCTATGCTTTGAATTACTCATCTTTTTATTTTCATCTGCAAAGCTAGATATCTAGGTATTTGAGTAAAAAATTAGCTATTTGTATTTTTTTTAAAGATTTTATTTATTTATTTGAGAGAGAGAGAATGAGAGATAGAGAGCACGAGAGGGAAGAGGGTCAGAGGGAGAAGCAGACTCCCTGCTGAGCAGGGAGCCCGATGCGGGACTCAATCCCGGGACTCCAGGATCATGACCTGAGCCGAAGGCAGCCGCTTAACCAACTGAGCCACCCAGGCGCCCCTAGCTATTTGTATTTTTCTCGTATTGCACCTTTCTTATATTGGATCTCTCTTAATATCTATTGATATGTATTAGTGATCCATCAATATTTACTGACATAACTTGGAAAAGTGATGCATGTGGTAGAAAAAAAATTTATATAGGAACCTAGTCTATGTACTGCTCCAGATTCCCAGCGAGAAGCCTTGGCTGCTGCTGTTATTTCCCACTCTCCTGATCCCATAATCCCACTACGTCATTGGTCAACTCACTCCCCCTTTCTTCTAGATGATGAGTTTACACCTCCCCCTTCTTCAGTTAACTAGCACAAACTTCCCCGTTCTCCTCCTCAGCTGAGGACCTTGCTCCTATTTCCGAACGGAAGCAGTCTGAAGACCTTCCACAAGCCCTTACAAGCACACCTCCCCAATTTCCCCAAGGAGATTCCTCAAAGCTACTTTTAAGGCAAGAGCCTCAGCAATTGCAGAAATAGGGAAACTCTGGCTTCTCTCTGCTCCCGAAATCAGATAAAGCAGGTGGCTCAGATAAAACTATGGCCTTGGGATCAGACTTTCTGGAAGGTATCTGAAGGGACTGGGCGACCCAGCCTAACAGTGTGCGGCATCTGTCTCTTGGGAAGGAGTTTTGTCAGAGGAAAGGTAGAAGGCGTGAGGAAGCCAGAGGAGGCATCCCGATCCTGCCCTTTCTTTAAACAGCTGTTACTAGTCACAGTGGCTTCACAGGGCCTGCCTGGAGGACGTGCCATGGAAACAAGCAAAGGTTTGTGTTTTCTCAAGACTATGTACCCAAATTGCTTGTGAACCACTTTGCATTTGTATTTGCTTTTTTTTTTCACTGGACTCTAGAAGCTTCATGAAGGACATGCCTCGAGCTCTATTTTCTACAGCTACTGCTCTATCACTTTCTAGTCTATTACCAGCATTACTGGGACATGAAATGGGAAAACTAAAATAAGTAACTTTAATAGAGAACTGACAGCATCACAGGTTGTTCCATACATTGACAGAATTTAATGTTGACAGTACTCTCTAAGATGTTATTGTCTTTCATAGATGAGAAAAACGAGGCTCAGAGAGTTAAAGGGATTTCCTCCAAGCACCATAATTTGAATCCAAGACTCGCTAGCCCTTGACATACTTCATTGCAAACACTATTTCCATGATTTAGAAGATAAAATTCCCTCATCACCTGCACATCACCACGGATGGCATTTTCAGGGCACAGAGCTCTCACGCTCAGTGAGGCAGGCCTCCTGAATTAGTTTCTTTCCTAGGCGACCAGGGGCAGCACCGGTCATTTTATATAGCCTTACAAGTGTAAACATTGTCCAGTAGTTGGGGAAGGTATCCTGATATGACCCTTTTCAGCCCCATAAGTCTCCAGATTTTGGGCCACACTCACAAACTGGTTGATCTGTGTGCTTCATAGCTGATCAAGAGGTTTGCAAATATCTGGATATAATCTGGTATATAAATTCAGCGTTATCTCCTCTCTCCCTGCCAGACAGTTAAAAATTTCTAAATTGTCTCAGGCCTACTTAGCCCTTTATGTAAAATCTCAGGGGAAGATGACTTCAAAGCTTTTTCAGTAGCTAATTCAGAGGCTAATAACTTTTCTAGTAAGTTTTTCCTCAAGTTGAAACTGAATTTCTGTGACAATCAGAACTCATTTCTCTTTAGCATCTCTGCTGGGATACAACACAAACTTGCAAAGTATTATAATAGATTATCTGGCAGATGGATTTCAAAAACACCAACAGTAATAGACTTAAAATTCAATAATAATACCAAGAAAAAAATAGAACTTGAAGCAATAGTTTATGAAAAGCTGCTAATTGAAGCTTTTGCCCCAGAAGGCAGTCAAAATGGAAAATGTGCATCCCTGAGGAACAAGGCATGGATGGGGGATGGAAAAAGAGAGGAGAGAAATATTGCTAAAAATAACAAGAATTCATAGCTGCTCTGGGGCTGACACAGAGGATCATAAAGAGTAAAAAATTTGTCCAAGGTCCCTCTGCTATACATATACAGAAACAATATCTAAGGCAATCTTTCCAGCAAGAGTGTCAAGGTGAGGCACTTCATGACTATGCCTTCAGCAATTTATAATGAAGAAAAAACAAGAAAATGAGTTAAGTCAATGGAAAACCTGGGGTCAGTTTGATCATTTCTTTGACATATCCTACTCCGGACATGACAAGACCATGGCAGACACCGTTGGGTACCTGGTCAGCAGGTAGTTCCCTTTCTTCCTTTGAAACAGAACCTTAATTGTTTACAAGTACTGGGGAGAGAATGAGTATGCTTCAGGTAATGCTATATCTTTGCCCAGCCCCAGGAGGTAGACTTGGATTAATCTAAGACAACTATAGTAATTCTACCTCCCATGATAGTGAAAGGATTTGGATTGGTTTGGGTGTGAAGTCCTGGTCAATAAGACAAAAACTGTAGTCCCCTGGAAACATTTCTGTCTCTCTTAAAAGCCAGTTGGGGGAGACACTTTCTTTTCCTGATCTTGCCCTTGTACTTGTTTTTATGAGGGTATGATTCCTGGAAGAGTAATAGCAATCATGCAACCTTAGGAACACAAACCTGGATACCATGCCAGCAAGCTAAGTAGGTGGGGTAAAAAATTGGTAGCACACTTGAAGGTTTATGAATTAACTACCCTGGAAATCCCTGACCTCCAAACTGAGGAAAAACTGCATTGGATATTGGGTTTCTTGACACATGACTTTGGTAAATAAAGCTAATGGGAAAATAAGCTTTTTTTTTTTTTTTTCTTTTCCCCTTCCTTCCTTCCTTCTTCTTAGTGGTGGAGCAGAGGTAGGGCAAGGAATGTGAATACACTGCAGCAGCACATCCAATCCAAAATATGCTTTCTAAGGGCAAGAAAGAGAGATAATGTGAATAAAGGAAGCAGAAAGAAAAAAATTAGCCAGTGGCTAAGCATCAATGGAGTAAAGAAAGATCTGGATGAGGTGAGTTCCTTTTAGATAGATAGACATGAAGACTTGGGAATCCTTGAAGAACACACAAAAGCACACCCAATAAGATGAAAATATAACTTACTTATGAATCAATTTGTAGAAAGGAAGAAAGATGGGATGAGAAAAAGAACCAAACTAGGAGGAAAAAGTGATCATCCCTCGTCCAGTTTCTTTCATGCAATCATAGTGCAAAGAGGACAGAGCCTCCTCTCTGCACAAGGGGATAATAATGCATGTTCTAATCATCCTCAAAGTATTGGTGTTAAAATGAACTAATTAATGGGAAAATGCTTAGAAAAGCATATAATAAATCGTCATCATAACATGGTTATAACAAGAAGTATATTCCATTTATGAAATACTTAGCTCATGACATTTGAAACTTACATTCCTGCAAAGAAGATAATATGGACATCAGATAAGAAAATTGAGGCTGAGACGAATTCTTATTTATGTAAATGTGCATAGTTAATCAATGCGAGAACTATTTCCAAGCCACAGTTTCATATATATACAAACTTAGTGATAACATCGTCTTTCTTTTTATTCACTCTTTCCACTTATATTGGACTTGTCCCAAACTGCTGTCTATTTTTTCTTTTTTTTTAAAGATTTTTTTATTTATTTGAGAGAGAGTGAGAGAGAGAGCACATGAGAGAGGGGAGGGTCAGAGGGAGAAGCAGACTCCCTGCTGAGCAGGGAGCCTGATGCGGGACTCGATCCTGGGACTCCAGGATCATGACCTGAGCCGAAGGCAGTCGCTTAACCAACTGAGCCACCCCGGCGCCCTGCTGTCTATTTTTTTCATTTATAATAAGGTAGAGATTGGACTGCAAAATTTATTTCAACCTATCTCTTGCTAAATTCAAGAGTGGTTGACTCAATGGAGATTCATAACCACCAACACGTGTTTATTCTTTTATCCTTCAAGAGCAATGAGAGATCAGAACTTCCAAACCACTGGACACATTTCACATTCAAGTAGATCAGTGTTGTCTTCTTCATGAACTCTTCCATACATTTGTCAGAGTGCAAGTCTGTTCGTTATTAATCTTATGATATGGAAAGTAGTTCATTTGTATGGAAATAGCTGCATTTGGATGATGTGTTCCGTGTTCAAAATGAAACACAGATTTCTGATTAAGAGCCAAATCATTCTTTGAAACGGTCGAAAACAGTGGCCTCAAATGAAATTATTTCAGCTCTGTTTTATGTGGTCACTGATGAAATGCCCTGCCAAAATATGAACACTAGTTCGCTGGTGTTTCTATGTGATTGCAAATTAAGAAAATCCTCTCCCACTTAAAAGTTTGAAATGTAGATACATGTTAAATGCTAGGTATTTTTTGAATGTGCATATTTTGTGTTTTATAAATACATATATAATTTAAAGACCTTAAATACTAAAAAATAAATTACATGTGAAATTGTGATCACAAACTATAAGCACTATAGAATAAGGGATTGTGTAAATCAGGGTCCTGGTGAGTATTATATACATTACCTAGTAAAGCTGAACATAAGTTACTTTAAAATTCAGTATTTCTTCTCAAAATGTATGGGTACATATCTATAACAATTTATATATACCCTCAAAAATATGTACAAAATGCATAATTTTCATAACTAAAAGCTAAAAACAATCCAAATGCCCATTAACAGGAGAGTGGAAAAATAAAGATGGGTCTCCCAGACATGATACTGCACAAGCAAGTCAAAAACAAGAGAGGGCATATACATGATTTCATTTACATAAAGTTTAAGAACAGACAAGTTTTACTTATCATGGTAGAAATTAGAAGGTATTTTGGGGGAGGCTTTGGAAATATTACCTGATAGGGGTAATGAAGAAATGTCTGGGCTGCCAGAAATGCTTCTTTTATTGATCTCTGTACTGCATATATTTGCAAAAATCCATAAAGCAGCACATTTTGGATTTGTGTGTATTGCTGTATTAACTGGATGCCTAATAAAAATAATTCAACCAGAACTCCCAATTTCACAATTTTGTATTTGAGAGAAAAATTGCACAAATTTCATCCTAACTAGATCTTTTAAAAAGCTTGTGAAGGAGCAATTCCAAGTGGTCTGGTTTCTGTTTCCTGTGCCTAGCTCTGCAGTAACTAGTAGAACTGGAGTTTTTTAGTTTCCTGTAAATTGCAATAGATAGACAGCAGTAAGTTTGAAACCAATGTTTATACAGATTTATAACAATGTGCTCTTTTTACATTTCATTTCAATAGTTTTCCTATTGAACAAAATATACATTTACCATCGTCTTTATTAGAAAAACACTATCAAGTTATTTCTGTTACTATAGGTCTTCTGTAACTGGAATGGGTTTCCTATCTACAATTACACTCCCACAATAATAATGATTAAAATAAGATTATTTGTTTAATTAGTGTTACACTGTGGGCTGCTTTTTTAAATCTTACAGAGAGAAAAACATGAATCCTTTATGACCATTTATGGAAACATTGGCTTTGACGTATATTATTTTGTATTCTTGGTTTTTCATGCACAGTGTGCACTGAGATCTTTGAACCAAGCAGTGTTTCACAGTTTCCTTTAAACAGTTATTCTTTGAGGGATAATGATTTTATTTAAGAAGTTATTTTTAAATTATTCCTTTTCTTTTCACACCACTGTCCTTAACTTTTTTTAATGATTTTGATTTCCAGATAATGATATTCATTCTCACAGACCAGAGAGCTCCAATTTCAACCAAATATTTTATTCATTCACCATTCCTCATTGCATTATCATTTGATTTAGAAAGGTTTTGTTGTTGTTGTTTGTTTGTTTGTTTTTTAAGCCAAAGGGCATTGACTCTTGATTATCTAAGGGCTATCGAGTTAGCTTAGTCGACTAGAGTGTGTACTAATGAAATCAAGTTTTAAGGTTCTGTAACTGAAGGGGAAATAGATTTTTCCCATTAGTCAGATGAGCTGTCCTATAAATACCTGTCAGGAGCCGAGGGACATAGATGTCTGGATTCCTTCATCTATAAATGAATGAATAGATGGATCAATAGATAAAATTCAACTCATTTCTTAGTTGATGAGAATCTTCAGTGCAGATACCTGACTTTTCAGAATGTCTTTTTTTTATTTTCTTTTAAATTTTGTTATGTTATGTTAGTCACCATACAATACATCATTAGTTTTTGATGTGGGAATCCATGATCCATTGTTTTCATATAACACCCAGTGCTCCATGCAGTACGTGACCTCCTTAATACCCATCACCAGGCTCACCCATCCCCCCACCCCCCTCCCCTCTGAAACCCTCAGTCTGATTCCCGGAGTCCATAGTCTCTCATGGTTCGTCTCCCCCTCTGATTTCCCCCCCTTCATTTTTCCCTTCCTTCTCCTAATGTCCTCCATGCTATTCCTTATGTGCCACAAATAAGTGAAACCATATGATAATTGACTTCCTCTGCTTGACTTATTTCACTTAGCATAATCCCCTCCGGTCCCATCCATGTTGATGTAAAAGTTGGGTATTCATCCTTTCTGATGGCTGAGTAATATTAAATTGTATATATGGACCACATCTTCTTTATCCATTCGTCTGTTGAAGGTCATCTCAGCTCTTTCCACAGTTTGGCTGTTGTGGACATTGCTGCTATGAACATTGGGGTGCATGTGGCCCTTCTTTTCACTACATCTGTGTCTTTGGGGTAAATACCCAGGAGTGCAATTGCTGGGTCATAGGGTAGCTCTATTTTTATTTTTTTGAGGAACTTCCACACTGTTTTCCAAAGTGGCTGTACCAACTTGCATTCCCACCAAGAGTGTAAGAGGGTTCTCCTTTCTCCACAACCTCTCCAACATTTGTTGTTTCTTTCCCTGTCCATTTTTGCCATTCTAGCTGGTTTAAGGTGGTATCTCAATGTGGTTTTGATTTGAATTTCCTTGATGGCTAATGATGATGAACATTTTTTCATGGGTCTGTTAGCCATTTGCATGTCTTCTTCAGAGAAGTGTCTGTTCATGTCTTCTGCCCATTTTTTGACTTGATTATTTGTTTTTTGGATGTTGAGTTTGCGAAGTTCTTTATAGATCTTGGATACCAGCCCTTTATCTGTAGTGTCATTTGCAAATATCTTCTCCCATTCTGTGGGTTGCCTCTTTGTTTTGCTGACTGTTTCCTTTGCTGTGCAGAAGCTTTTTACCTTGATGAAGTCCCAAAAGTTCATTTTTGCTTTTGTTTCATTGGTTTTTGGAGATGTATCTTGAAAGAAGTTGCTGTAGCCGATGTCAAAGAGGTTACTGCCTTTGTTCTCCTCTAAGATTTTGATGGATTCCTGGCTCACATTGAGGTCTTTCATGCATTTTCAGTTTATCTTTGTGAATGGTGTTAGAGAATGGTCGAGTTTCATTCTTCTGCATGTGGCTGTCCAATTTTCCCAGCACCATTTATTGAAGAGACTGTCTTTTTTCTGTTGCATGTTTTTTTCTCCTGCTTTGTTGAAAGTTATTTGACCATAGAGTTCAGGGTCCATATCTGGGTTCTTTATTCTGTTCCATTGGTCTGTATGTCTGTTTTTGTGCCAGTACCATGCTGTCTTGTTGATCACAGCTTTGTAATATAGCTTGAAATAGGGCAACGTGATGCCCCCAGCTCTGTTTTTCCTTTTCAACATTTCCTTGGTGATTCGGGGTCTTTTCTGATTCCATACAAATTTGGGGATTGTTTGTTCCAGCACTTTGAAAAAATGTCATTGGAATTTTGATCAGGATGGTGTTGAAGGTATAGATTGCTCTGGGTAGCATAAACATTTTAACAATGTTTATTCTTCCGATTCATGAGCATGGAATATTTTTCCATCTTTTTGTTTCTTCATTTTTTTTCATGAGTGTTCTGTAGTTCCTAGAGTATAGATCCTTTACCACTTTGGTTAGGTTTATTCCGAGGCATCTTATGGTTTTTGGTGCTATCGTAAGTGGAATCATTTCTCTAATTTCTCTTTCTACAGTTGCATTGTTAGTGTATAAGAAAACAACTGATTTCTGTGCATTGATTTTGTATTCTGCCACATTACTGAATTGCTGTATGAGTTCCAGTAATTTGGGGGTGGAGTCTTTTGTGTTTTCCACATAAAGTATCATGTCATCTGCGAAAAGAGGGAGTTTGACTTCTTCTTTGCCAATTTGAATACCTTTTATTTCTTTTTGTTGTCTGATTGCTGTTGCTAGGATCCCCAGGATGCAAGGGTGGTTCAACATTAGCAAATCAATCAATGTGATAGAACACATTAATAGGAGGAGAGAGAAGAACTGTATGGTCCTCTCAATTGATGCAGAAAAAGCATTTGACAAAATACAGCATCCTTTCCTGATTAAAACTCTTCGGAGTATAGGGATAGAGGGAACATTCTTCAAGTTCATAAAATACATCTATGAAAAACCCACAGCAAATAGCATCCTCAATGGGGAAAAGCTGAGAGCCTTTCCATTAAGATCAGGAACACATCAAGGATGCCCACCCTCGCCACTATTTTTCGATTTTTCAGAATTTCAACAGCATTGACAACATATCTTTTGCCATTGCAGTATGTTTTATATACTCTTCAATTTATCATTCCAAAAAGAAAACCCAAATTAAGAGCCCAAAATATGGCAGGCACTGTGCATGGTGCTTCTTAGGTTAGGACAAACATGACACAGTCAAATACCTCAGGTGATTCATAGCTAATTGGGGGAGGGGGCTGTGTATGAAGATTCATTAATCTAGAATTATCATTTAGAGTGCACTAGAAAAAATTACATGCAAGAAAAGACGACAGAAAGGAGGAAGTGAATAACTTTATGGGCATACCCATGGGCAGGTGGGAAAGTCAGACAAAGCTTTTGAGAAGATCAATCTTTTTATGACAGAACACCTTCCAATTTCCCTACTTACCCTTTCCATACTTCTTTCTGCACTGGAATAAGTATTGTTTTACATTCTCCTCACATTCTTCAGTATCTCCTCCTTTCTACATGCCTACAGCCCCTTCCATATTTACCCTCTTTCTTTAGATGTACTGGTTTTTCCTTTAATCCAGAAATTCTCAGTTCTCTCACATCCTTAAAACAGCAATAGCAAAACCGTTTCTTATGACCACTCTTGACCACTCTTTGTTCTAATTCTCTCCTTCCCAGTAAGTTGAAGATTAGTCTGTACATTCAATTTCTACATCTTCACCTGCACTGTGGTATAGATATTGCTTTTACTAAGGTCACCAATACATTGCATTTTCAAAGTCCTTGAGACTTTTTGGCATTTTCTGAACCTCCCTGGTTCTTTGCCAGTGCTGGATCATTCCTTCTTTCTTCAAAGAATCCTTTCCTTTAGCTTCTGGGCCAAGAAACTTTCCTGGATTTTTTTCCTGTGTCTGAGAAATTCCTGTCATTTTCTCCTAATGTTTTTTTCTGTGTTTCTTCTTAAATACTAGTAAAACACTGTGTCCTTATCCCTTACTGATCTATATATTTTCAACTTAAATTACTATCCCTGAGTCCCAAAAGTTTGTCATCAATTTATGCATCTCCATCGATCTCAGACTTATTTTGTAAAATGTTTATGAAGCGTGCATGTGAGCACGTGTGTGTGTGTGTATGCACACACATTTGATGGAGGGACATTGAAACCGGTTTTTAAAGGTGTATAAGAAGTGACAAATGGAATGAGGAAAAAGAAGTATAATTAGCAGAGAAACAGCATATGAAAATGGAGTCTGTCTGGAAGCATGAAATGGCATTTTGCATCGAGGAACCACAGTTTGTTTATTAGTGTCAAAACTTAGGGATATGACAAGAAAAATGAAATCAAGATGAGGACCAAAATTAAAACAAAACAAAATGTGGATAGCATTCTTAAGAACTGGGATTTTTTTTTCTTTTTTTGTCCTGCAGAGGACACCATTTGTGAATGCAGTTTTAGGAGGAAAACAGGTGTAATATGCTCTTGTAAACCAGAGGGGAAGGTGTGTGCTGCATGGAAGAAAGACAAGTATGAGTGAGTCTAGAAACAGTTGCAAGGAGCTTTGCCTCCAGTGTTATCTTGTCCTGTCCATCAACCTCCCCTGCGAGGACCGTGGTGATATCTTCTGAGTCTTTTATCACTTTTTGGGAAGATCCAATTCATAGGGGTTTCAGTCTCAGCAGCCTTTCCCTATTTTGAGAATAGCTACTAATCTCCCAGAGAAATGGTCTCCAAAGTTTTGGATAGCAGGCTTGTTAGTAAAACAAATCAAGGAACACAACTTTACGGTATTCCAACAGAAGCATATTTATTTATATATTATATTGTGAAAGAAGGTTCCAAAATGCAGTAAGCATTGCTAGAAGAGTCATTCAAAATAGCATCAGGAGAAAGCAGGGCCTCTGCACATCTGCTGTTTCAATTCTCAGAACACCATGAACTTTTTGATTTTTGTCAATTGCAATTTGTCAATTGCAACCACCCCCTTGAACACATCTACTTTGGAGTGAAATAGAGATAATGTAACATCTGTTAGCTAAATAGCTAATCCTATATTAGATAGTCAGTTTAATTTTGCCAGCCCCAATCATAAGTCTTTTGAAACAATTTATGTAACCTTGTGGGTTTTGCCTTTGTAAGGCTACACTGTATACTTGCAATTCAGAGCACACTTTTGATTTCAATGGAGTCTGTGTCTCCTGGGTTGCAATCCTTAAAATCCCAAATAAATGGTTTTGGTGGCTTTTACACCTTGTAGTCTCCTTGCCAATAATATGCCTGACCTTTTACACTAATACACAGTAAAACAAAGTATGCACTAGGGAAATTTTAAAATGATAAAATAAGGCCAAAATTAAATGTTTAAAAATGATTATTGTCTTGTAATTCAAAAGTCCTTTTAGCTGGAATGCATGTGAGTATATACATTGATTTCACATATATTTGAATATATATGATTACTTCACATACATGTGACACACATGCATATGTATATATATGATTGTTTATGCTCAAGTAATTTTGAAAATACTGGCTTAACATTTTCAATATAGCATTTCAAAGAGCTGGTTCTACGATCAGTTTATTTTGATATTATTTTTTTTAAAGATTTTATTTATTTATTTGAGAGAGAGAGAGAGTGAGCACAAGCAGGGGGAGTGGCAGGCAGAGGAAGAAGCAGGCTCCCCGCTGAACAAGGAGCCCCACCCGGGGCTTGATCCCAGGAACCTGGGATCATGACTTGAGCCAAAGGCAGATGCTTAACCAACTTAGCCACCGAGGCCCCCCATATTTTGTTATTGTTTTTAATGATTGTTTTTAATGATTCTCTCAATATGAAAAATACTCAAAATACAATTTATATAATATTCTCTTAGGCAAAATTCTTGTTAATAATGGTGGCTATGGATTTGTATCCATCTTTCAAGTCAATTTTATTATTTTAGATAGTTTTACTCAGTTGCTGTTATATCTGACTAGATCCTCTTTTTTAGCCTCTGTTTCAAGTGGAGAGTTCATATTAGAATTAAAAGCTTCAGCTTAGCCAATTTTTATTGTTGGTTTAGCTTGTGTTATTAATATGATCTTTAACTTACTTTTTCCTTGCAGGTATCTTTGCAGTTACATGTCTATTTGTAAGACTATTTTAGTTGAAATTAGACCCTACAATTGCACATTTATTTAACCAGGCACAGAAAAGCTGCGCTACATTGCAATATACTAAAAGTAGATGAATGAATGAGCACCACCATTCTGAACTCTTTGCACTTTGACCTTCTGACCAATAGACCCCAGGTAAAATGAGGAGTTTTTTATTTTAAAAATTTATTTATGTATTTGAGAGGGAGAGAGAGAGAGCCAAGGGAGAGGCAGAGGGAGAGGGAGGGAATCTCAAGCAGAACACCCCCTACCCACCACCCCCCCAGCACCTCTGTCCCCTGCTGCTGAGCCCAGGGCCTGAAGCAGGGCTGGATCTCAAGGCCCTGACATCATGACCTGAGCTGAAAACAAGAGTCTCACACTCAACAGACTGAGCCACCCAGGCAGTTCAAAATGAAGAGTTTTAAAGTACAGTTTCAAAAGTAAAAGAAAAAAAAAAGCCTCTCCTATGATTGCAAAATAAAAACTTGTCAAAGATTTTATTCAACTTCTTAATTAATGATGTAAATAGTAAAAAAGGAAAGGTGGATCAAAAAACAGTTAAGGAGCTAAATATTTATAGCTAATTTAATAAAGAATGTGAAAATAAGATCACTTGGTTACATATTTTATATGATGATAAACCATATCTCTCAGAATTATCTCCTGTGCCTGGCATCTGCATTTGTACCAGAAAAAAGTTGACAAATTAATATGCAATTTCACTAAGTTTTGGACCTCTAATAAAAAATAGTGATTTGAACAAAGTACATCCCAGTAAATGGTAATTCTTATAAGGTACCTATGCCCCATGTTGATCACTTTTAGTCAAATTTCCAAGTTATAAAGTATTTTTCTTAACACTCTGAAATGTGTTATTTTCAACACTTTCATAATAAGGATAAAATGCATGAACAAAACTGATCTAATCTAAGATACCAAGGCACAGTATGGCACAGAATCACTAATGGTCAATGTTCTATTTCCTTTAGGGGCTGTTATCTGAGTCAGCATGATAACAAAAGATATTCTCACTTTTTTTTTAAATTTTATTTATTTGACAGAGAGAGAGAGTCCAAGCAGGGGGAGCAGCAGAGGAAAAGGGAGAAGCAGACTCCCCACTGAGCTCTCAGACCTATTTTGTTTAGGAAACATATTTCTTTCTCTGTGTCTTTAATATATGTCATTACTAATATTATTTATATTAGAGAGAGGGAGAGAAACAAACACAACAAGGTGCAGAGGTGACACAAGAGACATCTGTAAGGATAGACTGTGGCACACAGCAGAATATGGGCAAATCTTCCTGGGTATGGTGTGTTAAGAATGGGTTCATAAGGGAGGGGACACTTCAGCTCTAAATCTTGAAGGGTTAGAAAATATTTTCCAGGTGGACAAGATGGAGAAAAGCCTGCGACTAGAGCTGGCAGTGTAGACAAGTGTGGATTGTGAAGAGCACTATGAGTTTGAGGAAGTGGATGTGGATCTGGGTGTGAGATGAAGTTCACAGAGGACAGAATAATGAGGATTTCTAAGCCACACAAAAAAATTTGTACTTTATCAATGACAAACCTCTTCTAACACACTTCACGCCCTGGTCTGGGGAAAAATGGAGAAGCAAAAGTAGCTATTTCCATTAGAATCACTGGTAGATTTCCATTATAAGGTCCTCATTGACCTTTGGTATATGGGTTACTGTCAATGCTATTACCCTGGTTCCTTCTACCTTCCTATCAATTTTCATCAGTAATGATCTTCATGATTGCTGTAAGCTACTGGAAAGGTTTAAAACTGAGCTCAACAATTTCTACATTTTATGCCCTTAATAGCCGAAAATTGGTATTACATGCTCTCGAGGGGTTGCTATGGGACAGTGTGAGAATAATGCTTAGAAAAGCACCATTTTAAAAAAACTGGATTCTACTCCACACTTAATCACTTTCCATGAATCATTCCATCTCTTCTTGCAGTCAGTTTCTTCATCAGTGAAATGGAAGTTAGGAGCTGTACATGGAGAACACCATTTGAAGCCCTTAAAAGCTAAGCTGTCATGTCTTTACACATGTGAAGGGAAAGTACCTGCACAGAGTCAGGGTGGACTTGATTTCATTTTTTTTTTTTTTTTAGGGTGGGCTTTAACTTAATGGATCACAGTTAGCTATTTAGCTAAAAGCAAAACCATTTCAAAATCAGAAGGGTAGGCAAACAAAAGGTGAATAAATCTTTAAGAGCCAAGTTGGCAAGTCCCTCTCCAAAGACTGTCCAGGAGAGATGAGGTCTCCTGGGTGAGTAGAGGCATCAGGCCTTCACAGCCTGAAGCAGGCAAATATTTTCAATGTATATCCATTAGCTTTTGTTCCAAAGCCTCTGTTACATAGCAACTTTAAATTGTAATGCAACTTCTCAACTCTCTTTCTCCACATGGAGAGAAAAAGTACAAGCCCAGGGATCAACTTTTAAATTTCTAAATACCTGCATTTCTAGTATGCAGTGACCAAACTGTCAGTCTGACCTTGAATCTTGACCCCTTACAAGCCTAGTTACCTTTGTCCTTCTGTGAGTTTACCATTGTGAAACTGATCTCATCTTACTGCATTAATGGGATGACATCTTTGTGCCTGTTTTTGAAGGCTAGACCATTCTTGGTAAATAAACCACATAAATTTTGCAATGAATTATCTTGGTGGCTGGCTTACCCCAAAGACTGTATAGACGTTTTCTTTCACATTTTAGGAACAATTACATCTGTGTTCATTATTTCATGTAACTGATATGTGGGATAAGTATATTGAAAATATACACATAAATGAATTATTACTCCCACTGGTTTTCGAATTTCATCTAAGATATTATAACTAGTGCATTACAGTTAGTGCATTTATAACCTTTAACATCAAGACCTCCATTATAATTTAAAAGAGATTATTCTACTTCTTTAATGAATATTTACTTATTAAAGAAGTTTCCAGAAACTAAAATACTAAAATTAAAAGAAATAATTCTCTCATTGTAGAATAGTAGTAACCATATTTGTGAATTGATATGAGAAAAATAAGTCACAAGTTCAGATCCTAACTTGATTTAGTTAACAGTTTAACCCAGATTCCATCCAAGTTCTGCAATCTTTCCATTTTACAGAAGAATATACATTGTGCAGAATTTTAAAAGTAACAGAAATGATTACCATCATGATTACTTCTGAAAATTCTTAAGAAAGATTATCCCAAATTTGGAAATAAAGTGGATTGTTAGGAGCATACCCTTTAAATATCAGATGGTTTTCACTTAGCTTAATCCTTTCTAGTTCCATTTCCATCATTGCAAATGGCAACCTTTCATTCTTTCTTCTGGCTGAGTGATATTATATATATACACACCATATATATATATACACACCACATCTTCTTTATCCATTCATCAGTCAATGAACATTTGGGTGGAGGATGGGGGATGGTGATGATGGGGATTAAGGAGGGCATTTGTCATGCTGAGCACTGGGTGATGTATGGAAGTGTTGAATCACTATATTGTACACTTGAAACTAATATTGCACTGTAAGTTAACTAACTGGAATTTAAATAAAAACTTGAAGAGAAAAAATAAATATCAGATGGTTTTCTGTTTAGCAGGCTCCCAAAAAGATTATTTCTCTAGAAGAATGTATGTGGCTCAGATTTTGTAATTTACTATCTGATTAGAGCCCAGCACTGTGAAGCTGCATGCTAACTTACAAATTTCAGTCATAAATACAAGCCCCAAGATTATATTTTATATGAGATTACCCAGTTTTATTCTAACATTCTTTTCTTTGGGGGGGTATAATGCTGCAAATCCCCAGTTCCTCTTCAAATGCTCTTGGAACTAGTTCCATTATTTTTACTGTTTGCTTCACTGATAATTTGAATCATTAAAATTATTAGTTAATATATTAAAATACTTATAATAGTGTTTGGCATGCAAAAATATTAACTATTAATATATCCTTTTGGTGGGGCCCCTGGATGGCGCAGTCAGTTAAGCATCACTTCAGATTTTGGCGCAGGTCATGATCTCGGGGTCATGCGATAGATCACAGCCTTGGGCTCTTTGCTGAGCAGGGAGCCTGCTTAAGATTCTCTCTTTCCCTCTCCCTCTGCCCCATCCCCCTGCCTGTGTTCTCTCTCTCTCTCAAAAACAAACAAACAAACAAATAAATAAATAATAAAAATAAGAAATAAAAAATAAACAAATATATATCCTTTTGGTAACACAATAATGTTTTAGAGTGAGACATATTGGATGAAAATCCAATCTTGCGTCATTTCAGTTATGTAAATTTGGGCAGTTCCTTTAACCTTTCCAAATTCCCATGCCTATATATGACACACAGTTAGAGCAACTACCTCCTTTGTTGTGAGGGTTAAATAACATGAAGGATTTAAATTTTTTTTCAAAGATTTTATTTATTTATTTGACAGAGAAAGAAAGAGAGAGAACATAAGCAGAGGGAGCAGCAGAGGGAGAAGGAGAAGCAGGCTCGCCACTGATTAGGGGGCCAGATGCATGGGCTACATCCCAGGATCCTGGGATCATGATCTGAGCTTTCCTGACTGAGCCACCCAGGTGCCCCAACATGAAACATTTTTAAAGTTCTTGGCAAATGCTCACTAGGGACTCAGTAGTCATTGGCTATTGTTATTCACTAAAAGATACTTGCCCTTGGAATGTGCACATAATAAACAATCGCTATGATGGATTGAGCACTTCCATAATTGCAAGAGGGTGGGAGAGAACAAAGCGCCCACTCGTACATCTATTGCTATAATAACTAGAATAAAATTGACTGTATTTTACTGGGGGATTCCCCCATCCAATGGCAGTGAAATTGGTAAAGAAACATTTCCCATTCCCTTAATGTGCGAATTGCTGAAATGGATTTTCTTAAGTGAAAGATTTCTACTCCTAAATCCTTTTAAGTGTGTCCTAGTTCCCAGAAGACTGGCTGGAAATTGCTCCCAGGCACCAGACATACATTTCAAAGTGCAATATTCAGTGAACCCTCAGAATCTGCTTAATAATGAACTCTTGTGTGTTGACATGAGGCTAATATAGGTGATATATTGATTATAGTCCTGCTGAAATATGAACTTTTTCTGCATAACCAAGTGTTCTCAAGTAAGAAATGTAGACTCTCTGCCTGGACCAATTAGCAGGTGCATGAATTTGACTTGTCCTATTACCTCCTAGAGTTAATATTAATAAAAGAACTGGAGATGCTCACTGAATTTTCCTTTCTCTCTGTCTCCCTCTCTCCCTCTTTTGCTTTGCCCTTGTGAAAACGAAGTAAAGAATAAGTTGCCAAGGGCCAGTAATCATGCCTGTGATTAACGGGTGACCAATACTTACAAGGTCAATGCTAATCAAAGTAGGGGCAGAGCTCAAACAAATAATTTTTGGCCCAGGATAGAAAAGATTTTGGTCAGGAAGAGGGGCAGAATGAAGAAGGAAAGAACAAAGAATCATCTGTACAGACTGTCATCTCCATGCTTGCAGTGTTTTTAAGCCTAAAATGGTTTTCATTTACCATCCAGCATGTTCATAGGCTTCCCCATTTTACTGCCAGCTGGTGTGTGTGCAAAAATTGTTAACTCTAGTGTAACTCCAAGATGAGAGCAATTAGAGAGGTAGCCCACCATTGAACATGTGTATGTGTATATGAGTGAGGCCATACACCACTGAAGGTACTCCAATAAAAAAAAAAAAGGTGTTGTATGATATCATAAAAAAATTGCAAGAGGGAAAGGGATTTGAAGGAGACAGACACTATTTTACACCATGGACTGTCCCATACACTCTATATGCTCTGTGTTACCTTAGGGATCTCTTTAGACTATCTAGGCACAGTTCCCTCATCTGTAAAGTGTGAATAATACTAGCAAAATGTGCAGGGATTTTGTTGGGAATGAATAAAAGCAGAAGTGTTGAGATGATTCAGTGAGAAAATGGATGTGAAAGCACAGTTCCTGATACTGAGCATATAGCTAATTGATGTCAGTTTCCATTCCTTAATCTAAGTTAGTGCTCACTGCTAATTGATCTTAACCCACATTATTGTTCCCTAATAATTAGCATAGACCTTACTGCAGTCTTTCGTTGCATACTTGCTCCTTGAGAAAGGTCTCCCAAGATGTTTGGCTATCTGAAACATCTAATTCTGCCTTAGAGACTCTCAACAAGGAAATGTTTCATGAGGCAGTAATGAGACTCTCATTATAATATTGATGGCATTCTTGACTTTTCTAAAACAGAAATGTTTCTGGAAGCACCATCATCAAGTTTACAATAGCTATAGTTTCTAAAATCCATAGCCTCAGATGGATATAATTTTTGCTTTTAAGGAAACATTTTAAGCTCAGTATTACATGAGGAATTGAGGACCAAGTGGCCCATTGGAAAATGCCCCACCATGCAAATTCCCTGGCTCATCGATGAAAAAGGAACAGTACAGTTTACAAAGTCTTCTGCTAGACTCACAGAGTGCCATGTAAAGATTATGGGTTCTGCTAGGATATATCTACTATGAATTAGGAAAAAAAAAAGATTGCTTTCCTCTAGAGGGCAGAATTAGACCCATACCAAGGCACATGACTTGGTGAACACAACTTAGGTTGACTTTAGTGCCGCTGTGCCTTAGCCAGGCATCTCTGTGTGGAGCCGGGTGAACTAATCATTTGAAAGTCTCCTGTTTGGTGTTGCTGTTTCACTAAGAAGCCACCTATTTGACCTTTCTTTTGAAGTGTTGGCATTAATTTGCCTGGAGAATAATGAAATAAAAATAAAATAAAATAGAATAGAATAAAATAATTCCCAGATTGGTGGGAAATCTATTTCCAGTTAATGTTATTTCTTTTTTTCTTTTCATCAGTATAATACAATAAATATATCTTTCAAATTACATGAGTGAGCTTCTCTTTGGAGTGAGCTCAATGTTTGTTGTTTTTCTATTTCTTTTGTTATGCCTACTTATGGAATTTAAAGCAGAACTCTTATTGAAATTTAACTTTCCTTCCAAAATTTGTTTACATCATAATTATAAGTATCAATGAATTTCACTAAGTGAACACACCTGTGTAACCAGCTCCCTCTGCCCCAGACAGATCAGCCATTTCTTGCATTTCTTGAGTGAGTAATATGTTTCTTGATCCAAACCTGAGGGATTTTTGGTTTATTTGTTTTGCAGTTTTATTACAGAAAAACACAACTAATACACTAATTAGAGAATACAGATGCTCTGTCTGAATGAAATGGTGACAGCAGTTAGAAAAGCATATCTTCTGCGTGTCTACAATTCCACTCATGGATGGTCCTCAAAGATAGTAATGGAAAAATGTCCACTAAATGAACGGAAATTCAGGCAATGTATCCTTTTGTCTACTTTTCATGGAAGGAGATAGAGTCTGGGTGCAGAGATCTACTCTGATTCATAGTTGTCTACTGACTCAGATAAAACAAGATTGGGAAATGGATGACAAAGGGATTTGAGGGAACGGTATGTAAACAGACTACTTAGAGTGTACATAGCTTCTAAAGATATGCATGTTCCTTGTAAATGTCCATCAGAAGGCATTCACTGTAGCAGAGGGTCTCACTTCGAGAAGACAAGCCATCTCGTGAATGTCCACTGGCATTTATGTACTTATTTATTTCCAATTTTATTGAGATATAATTGACATATAACATCATTCAACTTTAAGGTGTGCAACATGTTGATTTGATACACTGATATATTGCAAAATAATATCCACTATAGCATTAGCTAATACCTCCATCACATCACATAATTATTATTTCCTTTTTTTTGTGAGAATGTTTAAGATCTACTCTTTCAGCAACTTTAAAGTATGTAATAGAGTATTATTAACTCTAAATGAATACCCTGGTGTTTGCTGACAGGGTCCGTGGATAAAATGGCCAAGGCATCTACAATGGAGTCTTATATGAGCTCAACAGCTTGGAATTCCCCACGGTGCAGTTGCTTTGGTAGATTCTACTGCTGAATGCTAAACTCCTAATAACAGAAGACAATGCTAAGCCCCCAGTTGATCCTAATCTACTATAAAACTACAAAAGTCACTTGAAAAAAGTTGACTGTTTAGGTACCTTTTTTATGGAAAAGACGTTGATTTGTCTTTAGGGGAATATGAACTTATTTTAAGAATTTTTTTAAGATTTTATTTATTTATTTGAGAGAGAGAAAATGAGAATTAGAGAGCACAAGAGGGAAGAGGGTCAGAGGGAGAAGCAGACTCCCCGCTGAGCAGGGTGCCTGATGTGGGACTTGATCCCGGGACTCCAGGATCATGACCTGAGCTGAAGGTAGTCGCTTAACCAACTGAGCCACCAGGTGCCCCAAATATGAACTTATTTTAAAAGTGATTTCTGTTTTCATGATACAGGACTTCTGCCAGTACTAACATTCTGTTTCATGAATTGTCATAGAATTCCACATATGATCACCTCTTTCTAAGGTATTCATTTTATGGACAAGGAGGCTTAGCAATGGGCTCTAATCTATGGAATTCTCAGAAATATTCTTGTCATGAGCAGATCAGTGAATCAGAATCAAATTGGAAGACATTACCCTGAGATGGTAGGAGTTTTTCCCCTGAGTTACAATATAAATATTAAGTCAGCATCCAGCATCTGGTACTGTTTCCCTACACACTATGGAGTACAGTTCTACATCTCACTATTATATCTGATACATCATGTTAGAAACTGTTTTCTTTCTTGTTTTCTCAACCATTGGCTTGATGAGTTCAAAGTCCTGGTCACTAAGAGGGAATCCTGCCACCATTGAACACAGTTATGGTTTCAACAAATTGAATTTTGGGAATGAGATATGACCACTTGGAGTTCTTTGTGCCACTAAATTGAGAGGTGGAGAAGGGGGCATCTGAAGTGGCTAAGATGATTGATCATGATTATTGTGGAGAAAGGATGCTACACAGTGGGTACAAGAAGGAATATGTGCATATCCTGAAGGATTTATTTCAGCACCTTTGAGTGCAGTCATATTAGTAAGAAAGGCCAATTGTGAGAACAACAACAGCAAAACACTTCTGAGAACTTGGATTTTACCAAAATAGATTCATCAGGAAAAACTTCTGAGGAACCAAGTTTTTAGAAGAAGGTAACACTAGAGATTATTCAGTTAAATTCCAGGAAAGTATTATTAATACCTATCTATATACTAAGTACTCACATCAGTAAGACTGACCTGACTCTGTAGGTGTCAGTGTGTGTGTGTGTGTGTGTGTGTGTGTGTGCACATGTGCACATGCATGTGTTTGTACCTTATATTTTCCTTTGGAAAATCAAGAATGAGAGTCTTGATTTTCTCTTTTGAGCATTGTCTAAATGCCTAGGAAAAATTCTGTCTCCAATCACTCACATTTAAAGAAAAGGCAAATCCCCTACCCTATTTTCACAAGATCGAGTCTTGAGTTGCTCTCAGTTATTACAGACATTTCACACCATGGTACTAAGCAATACTAAGAGAGGTAAGAACAATAGGGCTGAACTTTCTCCCTCAAGTTGTGAGGATAAAGAAGTGATTCAGGTGAGCAAATATAAGAGAGATAGAGATATGCTTTGGTGAGGGTCCTAATACATACAAAGAGTGCTTCATGTTGACAAAGAGAGTATTTTCCTGATAGAAGACTATATCACCAGAAACTTCATAGCAGTATCTGAGACACGTCAAGAAAGAGGACATAGTAAGAAAGGAGTCGAGGAGGAAGAGGGGCCAACAACAGCTCAGAGGGAAAGGGCAGTATGTGGCCTACAAAAATAAAGAAGCCCTAGTCTGGAACCTCACTGAATATGTGGACCTTGCTGGAGAGGGCAAGTGACTCTAGGTCTTGGAGAACTCTGTTTATTTAAAAGAATGGTCTTGGTTGTTAGAGTTAAAGCAGAAAAGACCAGATAGAAGCAATAGTAGACAAATGACATCATCTATTTTAAGTAAGGTCTGAGGATTTACAGACTTATTTCTGTTGGTCTCCTTCAAGCAACATATGTACTGTAATAACTAATTCCCTGCTCTTCTGATTGGCTGTCAACATCCAACCAGGAAAAACACAACTATCTGTTCTATTATGAATGTGGATTCTCAAAGAGGAGAGGTATTTACCACCAGCTACATTCTGAAATTCTTGTGTTCAAAAGCAATTATAATTATTATTATTTTGCATTTATATAGCTGTATTTTATTACAAGAGCTTTACAATTGTGTTTGTGTCTTTCTATTTGCCTTCTTGCTCATCAGCCTTGTGAAATATGTCAGGGTTATTGGCCTTATTGTGTAGATTAAACATTTGAAGCAATTAAGATTTGAAGGGAGTTTCCATTTATTTTTGGCTTTGGAAGAACAGTTCACAGGTAACAAGAGGTCCATTTTAAAGTGCAATGGATGGGCTTACAGAAAAGAAAAACAAATACATTTTGCTTCTAGTAAATTAGGATAAGTCCATTTCACATTAAAGGCATTTTTAAACACTGAAACTTCTTTTCCATTAATCAGGAGAATATAATGCACTTGTTTAAACCAAAAACTTTTAATGCTAGATGTGCTCAAATTCTAACACTGTCTATTACTCATGCAGTTCTGGCAAAATTTCTTAATCTCATTGAATATCAAAGTATAAAAAATAACTAGTAACATGTTTTTAATTGGCTTTTCATTAATATTAATATCTTGTTTACACAATATCTAACAAATGTATGGAATATTGTAAAGAAAGAATGCATAGCATTCATTACTAACATAATTGTCATCATGACCAAATATTTATTAAAAATTCAACTTAAGAAATTCAGCTTTAGTTTCTTTATCAGAATAATATAGTCAATTATGCAATAAAATATTCTACAACATTTTAAGAGATTACATTATATCCTTTTATTTAAAATTTGTCATTATTTAAGATTTGTCAATAGCTAAAATGTCTTAATAATGTGTACATAAATATATATATACAACTGTCTCATTTTTAATACTTGATTCATCAAAACTTCACTAATAATGCACACCAAGTTTTACAAATATGTGCAGCAAATATCATAAAAATCTACTAAGAATTGATTTTTGTGTAATCAAAAAATCTCAGATGTCCCAATTTTAGAGAAATGATGCTATTAAATCACTAATTCTCAGAAGAAATGAACATATCAATAACTTGAACAGTGTAGAAAATAAGACCACAGATTAAGTGTTTAAGTATCAGACTTTGTCATGTCCATGAACTGTAGTGTAGGAGGAACAGGTGGAGATGGTAGGTGGCCAGCCATCAATGTATCACATGCCAAGATTAAAAAGAGTTTCTTTGATACCTAAGCACATTCTTCATTGCTTGCCCAAACTGATGTGGGCAGCCCAAGAGGAACAGTTGAGACCACTCTGAGGAAATGAGATTTCATGACATTAGAAAGGAGTTAATAGACCCACTCCAGGCAAGCAACTTAAATCCAAATTTCCAAACACATTCTGTACAAACCAAACATATCAGAAAGGACAGAAAATAAAACTGCACAACCCACCACTAGAGCTAAGCTAGGAGACACGGAAAGATACAGACTTCAATTCACTAGCAAATGGGTGAGTAAAAGTCTGAAATTACTGAAATCAGGTCAGGAACACTGCTAGAATGGAGACAGAACTGCCCTGAAGGAGGAACATGCCATGGGGTCTGGGAGGTGCCCTGATATACCAATAACCTCACACACAGGAGAGGGTCCACTCTGAATGAGAGAATAACCAAAAACACCTCTGAGACTTGATAGTGGAGCACCATCTACGGAAACTTAGAAAGTATAAGAAATGGAGGAGGTCCTCTTGGAAGGCAGAGCTTCTGGAGAAAAGGATACGAACTGAAGAGAAAGCTAGGTCTACAGGCTTGGCAGAAAAGGATAAAAAGAAGACAGAAGGTAGAAATTAAAGGATCTACAAAAACAAACACACAACAGTAACAACAAAAGAAATTCGAGCCCCTCACCCATGGGAAAAAATCGCAAAGTCCCATATCCCTCCAGAAACAACACAAAAGTAATTCAATACATAAATTGCACTTCGTGATTCCAACACAGGAAGTTGGATTTTAGCTAAGAAAATAAAGAGCCAACTCATTTTTATCAATCACTATACATACATCAGTTATTACTAGCCCAGGATATTTCAAACACCTATGAAAACAAATAGAAAAAGACAGGAAAATTTGATAAATAGCCTGTCCTAAGGAGAAAAAAAGAAAAGGAACAAAGTTTTCATGGATGAAAATACTATTTCCAATGATCAACCACAAACCACACCAAAACATAATAAAATGGCAATCAGATGCCATTAAAAAGCCAAGTGAAGAATATATAAATGTACTATAAATTTAATATAATTTATTACAAACAAAATTTAAGGACTATATAACTTTAGAAATTCAAAAACTCAGAATATGCACAAGAAAATTATAAAATAAAATTGATGGAACTAAGAAAAACTGAAGAAAAAGGTCTGTATTATTTGAGACATAAAGTATGAATTACAAAGTGTTAAAGAATAGCTTTGAGTGAAAGCGTAGGTTGAGATTGAGAGGATAAATGAAAACATTCAAGGATTAAAAACAAAAATATAGGAGGAGTAATGAGAATTGAAGGGGATATAAAAGAGAGAAAATGGGCATGCACATATACAAAGAGAAAAGTATCTGGAGAAGGATAGTACAACAATACATATGGAGGAGTATTATTTAAAATTTTAACTTAAAAATGAACTCTCTGAAAAAAAAAAAGAAAGGGATGGATTCAGTCCTACAAATAAAAGGGCTCTACAATTTACCTGAGAAAATGGACCTGGATGGGTCAACTATGAAACACATTTTAGAAGAACTAATAGACTTTGAAGATATATTTTTTAAAAAAATATCTAGGACCCCACACAAAAAGAACAAATTAAATATGAATAAAAGAAAATAAAATAGAAGTGATTTTGCAAGAGCATCACAGAAAGCAAGATAACAGTAGAAACATTTTTTTTTTTTTTTACATACCACTTACATGTGTTTTATTAGGGAGATCAAACTCATCACAATGACTATTTCTTAGATGATGAAGGTAGTATACATTTTTACTAAATGGTTAAAAAGAAATAATTATCCAAATGATTTCTAGATTCCGTGTGTCATTTTTTTCATACTTTCACTATTGTTTTTCCCAAATTATCTCCTTTCAGCATTCCCATGAATGTAGCTGGCATGTTTTCAAATCCTTCGATGATGTATTCATGGTACTGGATTTTACCCTCTATGACCCATTTCAGCAAGTCTTTCAGAGCCTTCTGGCGGACCTCTCCTTGCCAGCGGGGGACGATGAACCCTTCCAGGCGGAGCTGCTGATAGATAATATTCTCTGGGGGTGGGCCTGGGGGAGGAGGGCAAGTACTATTATATGTAGAGATGGCCCCACATATAGCAATTCTTCCAAATTTCTTCATCTGGGGGATAACAATGTTTGAAAACTCTCCACCTACATTATCGAAGTAACAGTCATAACCATCAGGAGAGGCTTTTTTCAAAGTTTCTTCCAAAGACTCTACTGTTTTGTAGTTAAAGGCAACATCATATCCAAGCTTTTTGAGGTAGGCAAGCTTTTCGTCAGACCCTGCTGCTCCAACAACTTTGCAGCCCTTGAGCTTAGCTATCTGCCCCACCACAGAGCCCACTGCTCCTGCTGCTGCATTAACCATCACTGTTTCTCCACCCTTCACACCACACATCTGTAGGCCACACATCAAGTAGGCCAAAGTAGGCTGTTAGCCCTGTCATGCCCACTGTTCCCAGAGCCAAAGACACCGGTAACGTGTCTGGCCATTCTGCGGGTAGCTTTTCCAGATCTTTCCCATCAGAAATAGAGTGCGTCGTCCAGCCTGAAAAAGCCACTACCACAGTTCCTGCTGGGAAGGCTGAGTTTTTACTTTCCACAACTCTGGCCACTTGCTGCCCCATCATCATATCACCCTCCTTCAATCTTTTGGCCGCCACTCTCATATAAGGATCCACGGTAAGGAACAAAGCTTCCAGCAGGACCTCTCCATTTTTTAAGGATGGGAGTTCAACTGTCTTTAACTCGAAGTTACTATGAGTAGGGCTGCCTTCAAAGTGCTTCTTCAGGGTCCAGCTCTTAGCATGAACCATCCTGAAGTTTCCCAGCCCACAGGTTCCACTACCTAGACAGAATGGTTGCGGTTGTCAACAGTAGAAACATATTTTTAAGAAACTCAAAGAAAAGTGTGAGGCAAACAGCTCATGGATCTAGAAATACAATCATGTCATGGGTTCCTCCTCCCTGTCATTACCCCTGCCAAAGTTAACCACCATCTTGATTTCTATCCTCAGAGATTACTTTTGCATTTTTTGAGTTTTATATAAATGGAATCATACAGTAAGCAACGTTTCCTCTCTTTTTCTTTCTCTTTTTAAAGTAGGCTCTTCTAAGTAGAGCCCAATGCCCAGCGTAGAGCTTGAAGTCACTACCCTGAAATGAAGACCTGAGCTGAGATCGAGTAAGATCCTTAACCCACTGAACCACCCAGGTGTCCCAACAACCATTTATTTCTGTCTTCTTTCACTCAATGCCGTATTTGCAAAATTCAGTTATGGTCTGGGGTAACAATAATTTATTTCATTGTCTTTGCTTAGAGTAACAGCTGTGTGATTTCCTAATATTGATTCATTCTATTATTTGGGAGTATTTAGGTAGTTTCAAGGTTTGGGGTATTCTGAATAGTGCTATTATTCTTGTATGTGTCTTTTTTTTCTTTTTGTATGTGTCTTTGGATGAACATATATATCCATTTCTGCTAGGATATACTTAAAATTAAATTTCTGGGTCACAGAAGGTCCTGCCAGATAATTTTCCATAGGAGTTTGACCATTCATGCATGTCCAGTAGCAGTGCACAAGAGTTCTGTTTGCTCCACTTTTGTGCCCAAATTTGGTATTTTGTTTTGGCCATTTTCCTGATTGTGCTGGGTATAGCTTGCTCAAGTTTTCCTTTGCATCTCCCTGATGACTAAGGAGATTGAACACATTTTTATGCATTCGCTTTTTATTTTGAGTTCCTCTTTTTGAAGTAGCTATTCGATACTTAACTCACTTTCAGTTTGGTTCTGTTTTATTTTTTTTATTTAGGAGTTATTTATATATTCTACATACAAAATATTGACAGAAACATTTATCACAGATCTATTTATTTTAAACCACATACACACATAGGTAGTTCAACAATCTGTGGCTTGTCAGTCTGTGGCTTAGTTTTTCACAATCAGTATTTTTTTTCATGATCGTATGTTCTTAATGTTAATAAAGTAATGTCTACATCATTTTTTAGTTTAGTTAGTATCCTTTTAAGAAAACTTTCTTAACTCATGGTCATGGTGGTGTTCTCCCTATGTTTACATCTAAGAGTTTTATTTTCTTACTTTCCATTCACATTTAGACTTAAACTTTTAAAAATACTTTGTTAAACCTGCTGTGTAAAATAAAATTACTATATGACACACTAACTCTGCTCTTAAGTAAATACACAAAATAATAGGAAACAGGAACTCAAGTAGATATTTGTACACAAACATTCAATGTAGCCTTATTCACAATAGCCAAAAGTGGAAATGATTTAAGTGTCCTTCAACAGATGACAAAACGGGGTATATACACACAACGTGATATTATTTGGCTATAAAAAGAAATGAAATTCTGATAGATGCTACAAAATGGAAGAACCTTGCAAACATTATGCTGAAATAAGCCAGATGACAAAACAACAAATACTGAGGGATACTACTTGGTATGAAATATACAGTACAGTGAATACATAAAAGCAATAATAAATTAGAAGTACCAGAGAGTTGTTGCTTAATGGATACAGGATTTCTGTTTAGAGTGAAGACAATGTCAAAAAAATAGAAAGTGGTAATGATTACTCAACATCATGAATATCAATACTACCGAATCATACATTTAAATGTGGTTAAAATGACAAATTGTATATGTATTTTAACATACATACAATCAAAAAATGTACAGAAATGGCTTCTTTGACAATATACCAAGGGGCATATCCCAACACTAAAATGCTCAACAGATAATGAAATCTGTGTTGTCAACTATTTTTTTTCCTTTTCTTTTTCCCTTTTTTTGAGGTTGCCACTGAAACTCTTTGTTATTTGTATTTGCTTTATATATTTAAAATTAAAGAGAAGGTACAATTATGTGTGAGAAAAAAATGTAAGAAGTCTAAAGTGTACACAGTGATAAATTGGTATACATATCAATTGTATAAGGGTTCTTCCCATCTAGTTAATGATCACATTCATCACCTCGCATATTTCTCCTGTCCCTGAGAACATTTAAATTCTACTCTAGTAACAAATTTCAATTGTATGATACAGTGCTATTAACTACTGTCACCATAATATAGTTTAGATCCTCAGACCATATTCATTTTATACCTGACATTTTGTGACTTTTCCTCACCTCTTCCTGTTTTTCCCATCTCCCAGTCCCTGGCAGTCACTTTTCTACTCTGTGTTTCTTAGTAAACTAAGAGTTCTACTTTTTATTTAGATTCCATATATAAGTGATAACATACAGTATTTGTCTTACTCTGTCTGGCTTATTTTACTTAGCATATTGCCTTCAAGGTCCATCCATGTTTTCACAAATGGCAAGGTTTCCTTCTTTTTAGTTACTGATTAATATTCCAGTGTGTGTGTGTGTGTGTATCACATTTTCACTATCCATTCATCTATTGATGGACTCTTAGGATATTGATATCGGCTTTTGTAAATAATACTGCAATGAACATAAGAATGCAGATATTTTTCTTTCTTTTTCCTTTTTTTTATTATCATATGATGTATTATTTGTTTCACGGGTACAGGTCTGTGATTCATCAGTCTTACACAATTCACAGCGCTCACCATAGCACATACCCTCCCCAATGTCCATCCCACAGCCAACCCATCCCTCCTACCCCCCTCCACTCTAGCAACCCTCAGTTTATTTCCTGAGATTAAGAGTCTATTATGGTTTGTCTCCCTCTCTGATTTTGTCTTGTTTCATTTTTCCTTCCCTTCCCTGATGATCCTCTGTCTTGTTTTTCAAATTCCTTCTATCAGTGAGATCATATGAAACACGTCTTGTTCTGACAAATTTTGCTTACCATAATACACTCTAGCTCCATCCACATCATTGCAAATGGCAAAATATCATTTTTAGTGCTGCATAATATTCCATTGTGTGTGTATATCTATCTATCTATCTATCTATCTATCTATCTATCTATCTATCTATCTAATACATATATATATGTACCACATCTTCTTTAACCATTGATCTGTGGATGGACATCATGGTCATTTCCATAGTTTGGCTATTGTGGACATTGCTGCTTTAAAGAATGGGGTGCACATACACCTTCGGATCACCACATCTGTAACTTTGGGTTAAATATGCAGCAGGGCAATTGCTGGGTCATAGGTCATATTTTCAACTTTTTGAGGAACCTCCATACTCTTTTCCAGAGTGGCTGCACCAGCTTGCATTCCCACCAACAGTGTAGGAGGGTTCCCCATTCCCCACATCTTTGCCAACATTTGTTGTTTCCTGACTTGTTAATTTTAGCCAGTCTGGCTGGTGTGAGGTGGTATCTCATTGAGGTTTTCATTTGGATTCCCCTGATAGTGATGTTGAACACTTTTTCATGTGTCTTTTGGCCATTTGGATGTCGTCTTTGCAGAAATGTCTGTTCATGTCTTCTGCCCATTTCTTGATTGATTCATTTGTTCTTTAGATGTTGAATACGGTAAGTTCTTTATAGATTTTGGATACTAGCCCTTTATCTGATGTATCATTTGCAAATATCTTCTCCCATTCTGTCAGTTGTCTTTTGGTTTTGTTAACTGTTTCCTTTGCTGTGCAAAAGCTTTTTATCTTGATGAAGTCCCAAGAGTTCATTTTTATCCTTCTTCCCTTACGTTTGGCGATGTTTCTAGGAAGAAGTTGCTGCAGCTGAGGTCGAAGAGGTTGACACTTGTGTTCTCCTCTAGGATTTTGATGGATTCCTGCCTCAAATTTAGGTCTTTCATCCATTTTGAGACTATTTTTGTGTGTGGTGTAGGAAATGGTCTAGTTTCATTCTTCTACAAGTGGCTGTCCAATTTTCCCAACATCATTTGTTGAAAAGACTTTTTTCCATTGAACATACTCTCCTGCTTTGAAAAAGATTAGTTGACCATAGAATTGAGGGTCCATTTCTGGGCTCTCTATTCTGTTCCATTGATCTATGTGTCTGTTTTTGTGGCAGAACCATATTGTCCCGATGATTACAGCTTTGTAATAGAGCTTGAGGTTCGGAATTGTGATGCCACCAGCTTTTTTCTTTTCAACATTCCTCTGGTAATTTGAGGACTTTCCTGGTTCCATGTAAATTTTAGGATGCTTTGTTACATTTCTTTGAAAAAAGTTGATGGTATTGTTTTTATTGTTTTTTTATTTAATTTTATTTTTTACTTTAAAATTTTTATTGTTATGTTAATCACCATCCATTACATCATTAGTTTTCGATGCAGTGTTCCATAATTCATTGTTTGTGCATAACACCCAGTGCTCCATGCAGAATGTGCCCTTTTAATACCCATTACCAGGCTAAACAATCCCCCCACCCTCCTCCCCTCTAGAGCCCTCAGTTTGATTTTCAGAGTCCATCGCCTCTCATGGTTTCTCTCCCCTTCCAATTTACTCCCCTTCACTCTTCCCCTCCTGCTATCTTCTTCTTTTTTTTTTTCTTAACATATATTGCATTATTTGTTTCAGAGGTACAGATCTGTGATTCAACAGTCTTGCAAAATTCACAGCACTCACCATAGCACAGACCCTCCCCAATGTCTATCATCCAGCCACCCCATCCCTCCCACACCCCCACCACTCCAGCAAACCTCAGTTTGTAACCTGAGATTAAGAACTCCTCATATCAGTGAGGTCATATGATACATGTCTTCCCCTGATTGACTTATTTTGCTCAGCATAATACCCTCCAGTTCCATCCACGTTGTTACAAATGGCAAGATCTCATTCCTTTTGATGGCTGCATAATATTCCATTGTGTATCTCTACCACAACTTCTTTATCCATTCATCTGTTGATGGACATCTTGGCTCTTTTCACAGTTTGGCTATTGTGGACATTGCTGCTATAAACATTGGGGTGCATGTACTCCTTCAGATCTATACATTTGTATCTTTGTGGTAAATACCCAGTAGTGCAATTGCTGGACCGTATGTTAGCTCTATATTTAACTTTTTGAGGAACCTCCATACTGTTTTCCAGAGTGGTTGCACCAGCTTGCATTCCCACCAATAGTGTAGGAGGGTTCCCCTTTCTCTGCATCCCCGCCAACATCTGTCGTTTCCTGACTTGTTAATTTTAGCCATTCTGACTGGTGTGAGGTGGTATCTCAGTGAGGTTTTGATTTGGATTTCCCTGATGCCGAGCGATGCTGAGCACTTTTTCATCTCTCTGTCGGCCATTTGGATGTCTTCTTTGGAAAAATGTCTGTTCATGTCTTCTGCCCATTTCTTGATTGGATTATTTGTTCTTTGAGTGTTGATTATGATTAGTTCTTTATAGATTTTGGATCCTAGCCCTTTATCTGATATGTCATTTGCAAATATCTTCTCCCATTCTGTCGGTTGTCTTTTGGTTTTGTGGACTATTACTTTTCCTGTGCAAAAGCTTTTTATCTTGATGAAATCCCAAAACTTCATTTTTCCCTTTGCTTCCCTTGCCTTTGGCGATGTTTCTAGGAAGAAATTGCTCTGGCTGAGGTCGAAGAGGTTGCTGCCTGTGTTCTCCTTTAGGATTTTGATGGACTCCTGTCTCACATTGAGGTCATTCAACCACTTAGAGTCTATTTTTGTGTGGGGTGTAAGGAAATGGTCCAGTTTCATTCTTCTGCATGTGGCTGTCCAATTTTCCCGACACCATTTGTTGAAGAGACTGTCTTTTTTCCATTGGACATTTTTTCCTGCTTTGTCGAAGATTAGTTGACCATAGAGTTGAGAGTCCATTTCTGGGCTCTCTATTCTGTTCCATTGATCTAGGTGTCTGTTTTTGTGCCGGTAGCATACTGTCTTGATGATGACAGCTTTGTAATAGAGCTGGAAGTTCAGAATTGTAATGCCGCCAGCTTTCCTTTTCTTTTCCAACATTCCTCTGGGTATTCGGGGTCTCTTCTGGTTCCATACAAATTTGAGGATTATTTGCTCCATTTCTTTGAAAAAAGTGGATGGTATTTTGATGGGAATTGTATTGAATGTGTAGATTGCTCTAGGTAGCATTGACATCTTCACAATGTTTGTTTTTCCAATCCATGAGCATGGAACGTTTTTCCATTTCTTTGTGTCTTCCTCAATTTATTTCATGAGTATTTTATAGTTTTCTGAGTACAGATCCTTTGCCTCTTCGGTTAGATTTATTCCTAGGTATCTTATAGTTTTGGGTGCAATTGTAAATGGGATTGACTCCTTAATTTCTCTTTCTTCTGTCTTGTTGGAGTATAGGAATGCCACAGATTTCTGTGCATTGATTTTATATCCTGCCACTTTCCTGAATTCCTGTATGAGTTCTAGCAGTTTTGGAGGGGAGTCTTTTGGGTTTTCCACATAAAGTATCCTATCATCTGCAAAGAGTGAGAGTTTGACTTCCTCTTTGCCGATTTGGATGCCTTTGATTTTTTTGTTGTTGTTGTTGTTGTCTGATTGCTGTGGCTAGGACTTCTAAAACTATGTTGAATAGCTTTGGTGATAGTGGACATCCCTGCTGCATTCCTGACCTTAGGGGGAAAGCTCTCAGCTTTTACTCAGTGAGAATGATATTCGCTGTAGGTTTTTGAGAGATGGCTTTATGATATTGAGGTATATACCCTCTATCCCTATACTCTGAAGAGTTATGATCAAGAAAGGATGCTGTACATTGTCAAATGCTTTTTCTGCATTTATTGAGAGGATCATAAAGTTCTTGTTTTCTTTTGTTAATATATTGTATCATGTTGATTGATTTGCGGATGTTGAACCAACCGTCCAGCCCAGGGATAAATCCCAATTGGTCATGGTGAATAATCCTTTTAATGTACTGTTGGATCCTATTGGCTAGTATTTTGGTGAGAATTTTTGCATCCATGTTCGTCAAGGATATTGGTCTGTAATTCTCCCTTTTGATGGGGTCTTTGTCTGGTTTTGGGATCAAGGAAATGGTGGCCTCATAAAATGAGTTTGGAAGTTTTCCTTCCATTTCTATTTTTTGGAACAGTTTCAGGAGAATAGGTATTAATTCTTCTTTTAATGTTTCGTAGAATTCCCCTGGGAAGCCATCTGGCCTTAGGCTTTTGTTTGTTGGGAGATTTTTGATGACTGCTTCAATTTCCTTAGTGGTTATAGGTCTGTTCAGGTTTTCTGTTTCTTCCTGGTTCAATTTAGGTAGTTGATACATCCCTAGGAATACATCCATTTCTTCCAGGTTATCTAATTTGCTGGCATACAGTTGCTCATAATGTGTTCTTATAATTGTTTGTATTTCTTTGGTGTTGGTTGTGATCTTTCCTCTTTCATTCATGATTTTGTTGATTTAGGTCCTTTCTCTTTTCTTTTTGATAAGTCTTGCGAGGGGTTTATCAATCTTGTTAATTCTTTCAAAGAACCAGCTCCTAGTTTCATTGATCTGTTTTACTATTCTTTTGGTTTCTATTTCATTGATTTCTACTCTGATCTTTATTATTTCTCTTTTCCTGCTGGGTTTAGACTTTATTTGATGTTTTTTCTCTAGCTCCTTTAGGTGTAGGGTTAGGTTGTGTATTTGAGACCTTTCTTGTTTCTTGAGAAAGGCTTCTTTGCTATATACTTTCCTCTTAGGACTGCCTTTGCTGTATACCAAAGATTTTGAACAGTTGTGTTTTCATTTTCATTGGTTTCCATTAATTTTTTTAATTCATCTTTAAATTCCTGGTTGACCCATTCATTCTTTAGTAGGATTCTCTTTAGCCTCCATGTATTTGAGTTCTTTCTGACTTTCCTCATGTGATTGAGTTTTATTTTCAAAGCACTGTGGTCTGAAAATATGCAGGGAATGATCCCAATCTTTTGGTATCGGTTGAGACCTGATTTGTGACCTAGGATGTGATCTATTCTGGAGAATGTTCCATGGGCACTAGAGAAGAATGTGTATTCCATTGCTTTGGGATGGAATGGTCTGAATATATTTGTGAATTCCATTTGGTCCATGTGTCATTTAAAGTCTTTATTTCCGGGCGCCTGGGTGGCTCAGTTGGTTAAGCAACTGCCTTCGGCTCAGGTCATGATCCTGGAGTCCCGGGATCGAGTCCCACGTCAGGCTCCCTGCTCAGCAGGGGGTCTGCTTCTCCCTCTGACCCTCTCCCCTCTCGTGCTCTCTGTCTCTCATTCTCTCTCTCAAATAAATAAATAAAATCTTTAAAAAAATAAAGTCTTTATTTCCTTATTGATCTTTTGTTTAGATGATCTGTCCGTTTCAGTGAAGGGGCTGTTAAAGTCCCCTACTATTATTGTATTGTTCTCAATGTGTTTCTTTCTCTCTCTTTTTTTAAGATTTTATTTATTTATTTGAGAGAGAGAGAGAATGAGAGAAAGCACGAGAGGGAAGAGATTCAGAGGAAGAAGCAGACTCCCGCTGAGCAGTGAGCCTGATGTGGGCCTCAATCCTGGAACTCCAGGATCATGACCTGAGCCGAAGTCAGTCGCTTAACCAACTGAGCCACCCAGGCGCCCTGTCAATGTGTTTCTTTGATTTTGTTATTAGTTGGTTTATATACTTTGTCGCTCCCATTTAAGGGACAGAGCTATTTAAAATTGTTAGATTTTTTTTTATGCGTAATAGTGTCCTTCCTCAACTCTTATTGTAGTCTTTGGTTTAATATTTAATTTGTCTGATATAAGGATTATCACCCCAGCTTTCTTTTGGTGTCCATTAGCCTGGTACATTGTTTGCCACCTCCTCACTTTCAATCTGGAGGTGTCTCTGGGTCTAAAATGAGTCTCTTGCAGATAGCATAACGATGGGTCTTGTTTTTTTATCCAATGTGATACCCTGTGTCTTTTGATTGGGGCATTAACCCACTTACATTCAGGGTACTATTGAAAGATATGAATTTAGTACCACTATATTGCCTTAAGGTGACTGTTACTGTATATTGCCTGTGTTCGCTTCTGGTCTATATTACTTTTAGGCTCTCTCTTTTCTTAGAGGACCCCTTTCAATATTTCTTGTAGGGATGGTTTTTTGCAAATTATTTTATTTTTTGTTTGTCCTGGAAGCTTTTTATCTGTCCTTCTATTTTCATTGACAGCCTAGCTGGATATAGTAGTCTTGGCTGCTTATTTTTTCTCATTTATTGCCCTGAATATATCATGTCAGTCCTTTCTGGCTTGCCAGGACTCTGTGGATAGGTATGCTGCCAATCTAATATTTCTACCATTGTAGGTTACAGGCTTCTTGCCCTGAGCTGCTTTCAGGATTTTCTCTTTTTCTCTGAGACTTTAAGTTTTACTATTAGGTATCGGGGTCTTGACCTATTTTTATTGAATTTGAGGGGGGTTCTCTGTGCCTCTTGGATTTTGATGCCTGTTCCTTCCCCAAATTAAGGAAATTCTCTGGTACTTTGTTCCAATATATGTTCTGCCCCTCTCTCTTTTTCTTCTTCTTCTGGGGTCCCAATTCAATCCCAGTTTTGTCTTCTGGTATCACTTATGTCTTGAATTCTCCCCTCATGATCCAGTAGTTGTTTATCTCTTTTTCTCATCTTCTTTATTCTCCATCATTTGGTCTTCTATATCACTAATTCTCTTTTCTGCTTTGGTTAGGTTTTAGTTTTTTTATTTCTCCAGAAAGGGGTTCTCTAGGATCTTTCATGCTTTTTTTCAAGCCCAGCTAGTATCTTTATAATCATCATTCTAAAATCTAATACTGACATGTTACTAACGTCTGCTGTTTAGGTCCCTGGCAGTTGGTACTCCCTCGGTTCTTTTTTTTTTTTGAAGTGAGTTTTTCCATGTTGTCATTTTGTCCAGAGAAGAATAGATGGATGAGAGAACAAAATGCTAAAAGGGTAACAATGACCCCAGAAAAATATACACTAAACAAATCAGAAGAGACCTGAAACTGGGGGGAAAAGAAAGAAATAAAAGAAAAGTATGATCAGGCTGGTGAATAGAACAGAGCCACATACTAGATTGTGGGTGTATTTTGGTTAGTTAGAAGAAACTCCCTCCCAAAATTTTAAAGAAAGAAAAACTTATATATATACAAAAATATGGATAAATATGATGAAGAGCTTGAATATGACTGTAAAGATGAAAATTAGAAAAGATTTTAAAAAAGGAATTGATAAGATGTTTTAAAAAGGAAAGAAGAAAAATTTTTAAAAAATGAAAAGGAAAAAAGTTAAAGAAAATTTAATAAATTAACTTTGAAAGACTAAAGAATCATGGGAGAGAAGGGGGAGCAAGATGGCAGAGGAGTAGGAGACCTAAATTTGATCTGGGGTTCCAGAAATTCAGCTAGATAGATATCAAACCATTCTGAACACCTATGAACTCAACAGGAGATTGAAGAAAAGAATAGCAGCAACTCTCTGAACAGAAATGAGACCACTTTCTGGAATGTAGGACGTGTGGAGAAGTTAATCCAAAGCAATATTTGGGATGATAGACCGCGGGGTGAGGGATCCTCCATCAGCTGGCTACCAGCAAGTGATAGAGCAGCTGAGCACAAAATTGGAACATTTATTTATTTATTTATTTATTTATTTATTTATTTATTTAAAATTTTATTTATTTATTTGACAGAGAGAGACAGTGAGAGAGGGAACACAAGCAGGGGGAGTGGGAGGGGGAGAAGCAGGCTTCCCGTGGAGCAGGGAGCCCAATGTAGGGCTCGATCCCAGGACCCTGAGATCATGACCTGAGCCAAAGGCAGTCACTCAACCAACTGAGCCATCCAGGTGCCCCAAAATTGGAACATTTAGAAGTCGGCTCTGCTGAGGGATGTCACTCCAGTGGATAAGTGGGGTTGGAACCCTAGCTGGGACAATGTGGTCTCAGGACCCTTGGGGTCACAGAAAGACTGGGGGTGCCTGAGTACAGCAGAGCTCCCACGTATTAGAGCAGGGAAGACGGCTGCAAAGACAGAGCAGAGAAGTGGGCTCTCAGCTGGGGGTTGCCATAAAATGTGATCCACAGCACAGTCTGGCCACTGCTCTTTGAGCTGGGACCCAAAAAGCGACAGATCTGGGGACACTCCTTTTCCTCCCCCAGGAAGAGCAGCATGGGTGTGCACCACAGGAATCTGCTGGGTTTGAAGACTCCAAATGGTTTCATGTGTCAGATATAGAAACGCTCCATCACACGCTGGGTGAGCACGGAGTGTGACCAAAGACAAGGAGACAGGAGTGTTTGACTGCTTTTCTCTGGGGGCACACCAAAGAATGTGGCCCTGAGTTCTCGACTCCTCTGGGGTGGAGACTGGGAGACCGCGATTTTCACTCTTACCATCCAAAGCTGTACGGAAAGCTTTCAGGGAACAAAAGTTCCTGAGAGGAAACCTATGTAGATATGTAGCCCGGGCCCCAGCAAGGGTGGAGCATTTCCTCCTTCGGCAAAGACATTTGAAAACCAGTGCAACAGGCCCCTCCCCCAGAAGATCAGCAAGAACAGCCAGCCAAGACCAAGTTCACCTAAAAATGAGAATGGCAGAACTCCAGCACTGGGGGAAGACAGCACATAGAATTCATGGCTTTTTTTCCCTGATTCTTTAGTCTTCCAAAGTTAATTTTTTTAATTTTCTCTTTTTTCTTTTCCTACTTTCTTTTTTGAATTTTTCTTTTTCCCTTTTTCAACCAACATCTTATCAATCCCTTTTTTAAAAATCTTTTTTATTTTTCATTTTTGGAGTCATATTTTATCCCTTCATAGTAGTTAACCTTATTTTTGGTATATATATATAAGTTGTTCTCTCTTTAAAATTTTGGGATACAGTCGCATCTGACAGACCAAAATATACCCTAAATGTCTAGTGTATGGACTTGTTCTAGTCTCCTTCCTGATCACATTCTCTCCCTTTTTTTTTAATTTCTCTTTTTTTCTTTTTTTTCAACCAACTTCTTATCTTATCAATTCCTTTTATAAAATCTTTTATAATATTCATCTTTACAGTCATATTCCATCCCTACATTGTATTTACCCTTATTTTGGTACATATAAGTTATTCTTTCTTTAAAATTTTGGGAGGCAGTTTCTTCTAGTAGACCAAAATATGCCCAAAATCATGTGTGTGGCACTGATCTATTCACCAGCCTGATCATCTTTGATGGTATTGTTTTTTTAATCTTTATCTTTTTCTTTTCCTTTTTTTTTATCTTTCCCATTCTTTTCTCCCATTTTCAAGTCTCTTCTGATTTGTTTAGTGTATATTTTTCTGGGGTCATTGTTACCCTGTTAGCATTTTGTTCTCTCATTCACCTATTGTCCTCTGGACAAAATGACAAGATGGAAAAAATCACCTCAGAAAAAAGAACAAGAGGCAGCACCAACTGCCAGGGGCCTAATCAATACAGACATTAGTAAGTTGTCGGAACTAGAGTTCAGAATGACGATTATAAAGATACTAACTGGGCTTAAAGAAAGCCTGGAAGATACTAGAGTAACCCTTTCTGGAAAAAATAAAGGAACTAAAATTGAACCTAGTTGAAATCAAAAAGCTATTAAAGAGGTGCAATAAAAATGGAGGCTGTAACTGCTGGGATAAATGAAGCTGAAGAGAGAATTTTTATACAGAAGACCAAATGATGGAGAATAAAGAAGCTGAGAGAAAGAGAGATAAACAACCACTGGATCACGAGGGCAGAATTCGAGAGAGAAGTGATACCATAAGATGAAATAATATTAGAATAATTGGTATCCCACAAGAAGAAAGAGAGAGAAGGCAGAAGGTATATTGGAGCAAATTATAACAGAGAACTTCCCTAATTTGGGGAATGAAACAGCCATCAAAATCCAAGAGGCACAGAACCCCATTCAAAAAAAAATAGGTCTACACCCCGACATTTAATAGTAAAACATACGTGTCTCAGAGACAAAGAGAAAGTCCTCGGAAAGCAGCTTGGGATAAGAGATCTGTAAACCACAATGGTAGAAACATTAGATTGGCAACAGAACTAACCACAGAGACCTGGCAGGTCAGAAAGGACAGGCATGATATATTCAGGGCACTAAATGAGAAAAATATGCAGCCAAGAACACTATATCCAGCTAGGCTGTCATTGAAAATAGAAGGAGGGATACAAAGCTTCCAGGACAAGCAAAAAATAAAAGAATTTGCAAACATGAAACCAGCCCTACAAAAACTATTGAAAGGGGTCCTCTAAGCAAAGAGAGAGCCTAAAAGTAACATAGACCAGAAAGGAACAGAGACAATATACAGTACAGTCACCTTACATGGCACTAAGTTCATATCTTTCACTGGTTACCCTGAATGTAAATGGGCTAAATGCCCCAATCAAAAGACACAGGGAATCAGATTGGATAAAAAAAACAAGACCCACTAGTATGCTGTCTGCAAGGGACTCATTATAGACTCAAAGAAACTTACAGCTTGAAAGTGAAGGGGTGGAAAATCATTTATCATGCTAATGGACACCAAAAGAAAGATGGGGTGGCAATCCTTATATCAGACAAATTAGATTTAAACCAAAGACTTTAAGAAGAGATGAGAAAGAATGCTATATCCACCTTAATGGGTCTATCCAACAAGAAGATCTAAGAATTGTAAATATCTATGCCCCAACATGGGAGCAACCAATTATATAAGCCAATTAATAACAAAAGCAAAGAAAGACACCAACAACAATACAATAATAGTAGGGTACTTTAACACCTCCCTCGCTGAAATGGAAAGATCATCTAAGCAAAAGATCAACAAGGAAATAAAGACTTTAAATGACACACTGGACCAAATGTACTTCACAGACATAATCAGAACATTCCATTCCCAAAGCAATGGAAAACACATTCTTCTCTAGTGCCCATGGAACATTCTCCAGAATAGATCACATCCTAGGTCACAAATCAGGTCTCAACCAGTACCAAAAGATTGGGATCATTCCCTGCATATTTTCAGACCACACTGCTTTGAAACTAGAACTCAATCACAAGAGGAAAGTCGGAACGAACTCAAATTCATGGAGGCTCAAGAGCATCAAACTAAATGAATGGGTCAACCAGAAAATTAAAGAAGAATTTAAAAAATTCATGGAAACAAATGAAAATGAAAGCACACTCTTCAAAATCTTTGGGATGCAGCAAAGGCAGTCCTAAGAGAAAAGTATATAGCAATACAAGGCTTTCACAAGAATCAAGAATGGCTTCAAATACACAACCTAACCCTACACCTAAAGGAGCTGGAGAAAGAACATCAAATAAAGCCTAAACCCAGCAGGAGAAGAGACATAATAAAGATCAGAGCAGATATCAATGAAATAGGAACCAAAGGAATAGTAGAACAAATCAACGAAACTAGGCGCTGGTTCTTAGAAAGAATTAATAAGACAGATAAACTCCTGGGCAGACTTATCAAAAAGAAAAGAGAAATAACCCAAATAAATAAAACTGAAAGAAAGAGGAGAGATCACAACCAACACCAAAGAAATACAAACAAGTATAAGAATATATTATGAGCAACGATATGCCAGCAAATTAGACAATCTGGAAGAAATGGATGCATTTCTAGAGATGTATAAACTACCAAAACTGAACCAGGAAGAAATAGAAAATCTGAACAGACCTATAACCATTAAGGAAATTGAGAGTCATCAAAAATCTACCAACAAACAAGAGCCCAGGGCCAGATGGCTTCCCAGGGTAATTCTACCAAACATTTAAAGAATTAATACCTATTCTTCTGAAACTGTTTCCAAAAATAGAAAAGGAAGCAAAACTTCCAAACTCATTTTATGAGGCTACCATTACCTTGATCCTAAAACCAAAGACCATCAAAAAGGAGAATTATAGGCCAATATCCCTGATGAACATGGATGCAAGAATTCTCACCAAAATACTACCCAATGTGTTCCAACCATACATTAAAAGGATTATTCACCACGACCAAGTAGGATTTATCCCTTCGCTGCAAAATTGGTTCAACATCTGCAAATCAATCAATGTGATACAATACATTCATAAAAGAAATAGCAAGAAACATATGATCCTCTCAATAGATGCAGAAAAAGCAGTTGACAAAGTACAGCATCCTTTCTTGATCATAACTCTTCAGAGTATAGGGATAGAGGGTACATACCTCAATATCATAAAAGCCATCCATGAAAAACCCACAGCGAATTTCATTCTCAATGAGGAAAAACCGAGAGCTTTCCCCCTAAGGTCATGAACATGGCAGGGATGTCCACTATCACCACTGCTATTCAACATAGTATTAGAAGTCCTAGCCACAGCAATCAGACAACAACAACAAAAAAATAAAAGGCATCTGAATCGGCAAGGAAGAAGTCAAACTCTCACTCTTTGCAGATGATATGATACTTTATGTGGAAAACCCAAAAGACTCCACCCCAAAACTGCTAGAACTCATACAGGAATTCAGTAAAGTGGCAGGATATAAAAGCAATGCACAGAAATCAGTGGCATTCCTATACCCCAACAACAAGACAGAAGGAAGAGAAATTAAGGAGTCAATCCAATTTACAATTGCACCCAAAACCATAAGATACCTAGGAATAAATCTCACCAAAGAGGCAAAGAATCTGTACTCAGATAACTATAAAATACTCATGAAAGTAATTGAGGAAGACACAAAGAAATGGAAAAACGTTCCATGCTCATGTATTGGAAGAACATATATTGTGCAGATATCAATATCACAGATATAGAAAGAATCCTGAGACTACTATGAACAATTATACACCAGGAAATTGGACAACCTATAGTAAATGTATACATTCCTAGAAACATACAACCTCCCAAGCCTGAATCATTAAAAAAGGAAAAATCTGAATAGTTCAATTGCTAATAAGGAGATTGAAGAAATACCCCAAAACCTGTTGACAAACAGATGTCCCGAATTGGATAACATCACAGTGAATTTTACCAAGTATTTATTTATTGATTGATTGATTTATTGATTTTTCATATATTTATTATGTTATATTAGTCACCATACGGTACATCATTATTTTTTGATGTAGAGTTCCATTAATCATTGTTTGTATGTAACACCCAGTGCTCCATGCAATACATGCCTTCCTTAATACCCATCACCGAGCGAATCCAGCCCCCCACCCCGCTTCCATCTGAAATCATCAGTTTTTTTCTCAGAGTACATAGTCTCTCATGGTTTCTCTCCCCCTCCGATTTCTCCCCCTTCATTTACCAAGTATTTAAAGATAAATTAGTCACAATCATTTTCAATCCTTCCAAAGGTTAGAAGAGGGGGAACTCTTCTAAAGTTCTTTTCATATGTCAGCATTACCCTGATACCAAAACTAGACAGGGACACTGCAAAAAAAATTATAAGCCAAATTCCCTGAGAACACACATGCAAAAATCCCCAACAGAATATTAGCAAACTGGATTAAACAATACATTCAAATGATTATATGCCATGATCAAGTGGATGTTATCCCATGATTGCAAGAACAGTTTAACATTCACTAATCAGTCAATACCATACACCACATGAACAAAAGGAAAGATAAATCCATATGATTATCTCTATAGACATAGAAAAAGCATTTAACAAAATTCAGCATCCATTCATGATAAATACTCAACAAAGTGGATATATAGGGAACATACCACATAAGATAAAGCACAAAATATCATACCTGCTATGTAGAAGATGTTAAATAAATGTTAGTTTATTCAGTATTTCTTCATGTATTGCTACATAATTAAGTACTCAAGACATATTTTAAATTACTTGTAAAGTATATGTCTTCCTCATATGACTTTATATAATTTTTTAAAGATTTTATTTATTTGACACCGAGAGAGAGAGAGAGAGAACAAGCAGGGGGAGTGGCAGGCAGAAGGAGAGGGAGAAGCAGGCTTCCCACTGTGCAGGGAGCCCAATGTGGGGTTTGATCCCAGGACTGAGATCATGAACTGAGCTGGAAGGCAGACGCTTAAACATCTGAGCCACCCAGGTGCCCCTCTTTATAAAAATTTTGTTTTAAATAGGGACTTTAAAAAATGGTGATTAAGTAGGCTTTCTAAGAGCATTTATTGACAGAGTTTAAAACATTATCATGGATTTTGGAAATTCGGTTTCCTAATTAGGATTTTGTCAGTAGTAAATTTCTGTTTGTTGAAAACATTTTATAAAAATTCAATATTCCACCTCAAAGTAAATTATAAATACTTAACAGTTTACAACTGCTCAAAGAAAATCAATTTGGGCATATATTATTAATACAATTAAAATGTAGATAAAATAATAACTACATTTTAAAACGTACCTTTGAATAGCTAAAAAAGTCAGTTAAGTCATGCAACTTTTAAAAGTAGAATAATCAGTTTAGATATTGTAATGAAATAAAGGAATCAACAGAAATCACACAATCACAAGTATTACACAAAAAATGAATTTAGAAATGTGAAAAAAATGAAATACACTCTATTTTAGGGGGGCTAATTTTTTCCCATGATTCTCTTTATTTTTTATTTTTCATAATTTTATTTTATTATGTTATGTTAATCACCATATATTACATCACTAGTTTTTGAGGTAGTGTTCCATCATTCATTGTTTGCGTATAATACACAATGCTTCATTCAATATGTGCCCTCTTTAACACCCATCACCAGGCTAACGGATCCCTCCACCCCCCACCCCTCTAGAACCCTCAGTTTGTTTTTAAGAGTCCATAGTCTCTCATGGTTCGTCTCCCCCTCTGATTCCTCCCCCTTCATTTTTCCCTTCCTACTACCTTCTTTTTTCTTTTTTTTAACATACAATGTATTATTTGTTTTAGAGGTAAAGATCTGTGATTCAACAGTCTTGCACAATTCAAATGCTCACCGTAGCCCATACCCACCCCAATGTCTATCACCCAGCCACCCCATCCCTCCCACCCACCACAACTCCAGCAACGCTCAGTTTGTTTCCTGAGATTAAGAATTCCTCATATCAGTGAGGTCAGATGATAAATGTCTTCCCCTGATTGACTTATTTTGCTTAGCATAATACCCTCTAGTTCCATCCATGTCATTGCAAATGGCAAGATTTCATTCTTTTTTTTTGATGGCTGCATAATATTCCATTGTATATATATACCACTTCTTTATCCATTCTTCTGTTGATGGACATCTTGACTCTTTCCATAGTATGGTTATTGTGGACATTGCTGCTATAAACATTGGGGTGCATGTACTCCTTCAGATCCCTACGTTTGTATCTTTGGGGTAAATACACAGTAGTGCAATTGCTGGGTCGTATGGTAGCTCTATTTTCAACTTTTTGGTGACCCTCCATAAAGTTTTCCAGAGTGGCTGCACCACCTTGCATTCCCACCAAAAGTGTAGGAGGGTTCCCCTTTCCACCCATCACCGCCAACATCTGTCGTTTCTTGACTTGTTAACTTGACCCATTCTGACTGGTGTGAGGTAGTATCTCATTCAGGTTTTGATTTGGATTTCCCTGATGCCGAGCGATGTTGAGCACTTTTACATGCGTCTGTTGGCCATTTGGATGTCTTCTTTGGAAAAATGTCTGTTCATGTCTTCTGCCCATTTCTTGATTGGATCATTTGTTCTTTGGATGTTGAGTTTGATAAGATATTTATAGATTTGGGATCCTAGCCCTTTATTTGATCTGTCATTTGCAAATATCTTCTCCCATTCTGTCAGTTGTCTTTTGGTTTTGTTGACTGTTTCCTTTGCTGTGCAAAAGCTTTTTATCTTGATGAAGTCCCAATAGGTCATTTTTTCCCTTGCTTCCCTGCCTTTGGCAATGTTTCTAGGAAGAAGTTGCTGTGGCTGAGGTCGAAGAGGTTTGCTGCCTGTGTTCTTCTCTAGGATTTTGATGGACTCCTGTCTCACATTTAGGTCTTTCAACCATTTGGAGTCTATTTTTGTGTGTGGTGTAAGGAAATGGTGCCTTTCATTCTTCTTTATGTGGCTGTCCAATTTTCCTAACACCATTTGTTGAAGAGACTGTCTTTTTTCCATTGGACATTCTTTCCTGCTTTGTCAAAGATTAGTTGACTATAAAGTTGAGGGTCCATTTCTGGACTCTCTATTTTGTTCCATTGATCTACGTGTCTGTTTTTGTACCAGAACCATACTGTCTTGTTGATAAGAGCTTTGTAATAGTGCTTGAAGTCTGGAATTGTGATGCCACCAGCTTTACTTTTCTTTTCCAACATTCCTCTGGCTATTCAGGGTCTTTCTCGGTTCCATACAAATTTTAGGATTATTTGTTCCATTTCTTTGAAAAAAGTGGATGGTATTTTGATGGGGATTGCACTGAATGTGTAGATTGCTCTAGGTAGCATTGACATCTTCACAATATATGTTCTTCCAATCCATGAGCATGAAAAGTTTTTCCATTTCTTTGTGTCTTCCTCAATTTCTTTCATGAGTATTTTATAGTTATCTGAGTACAGATTCTTTAACTCTTTGGTGAGATTTATTCCTAGGTATCTTATGGTTTTGGGTGCAGTTGTAAATGGGATTGACTCCTTAATTTCTCTTCCTTCTGTCTTGTTGTTGGTGTATAAGAATGCCACTGATTTCTGTGCATTGCTTTTATATCCTGCCACTTTACTGAATTCCTGTATGAGTTCTAGTAGTTTTGGGGTGGAGTCTTTTGGGTTTTCCACATAAAGTATGATATCATCTGCAAAGAGTGAGAGTTTGACTTCTTCCTTGCCGATTCGTATGCCTTTGATTTCTTTTTGTTTTCTGAATGCTGTGGCTAGGACTTCTAGTACTATGTTGAATAGCAGTGGTGACAGTGGACATCCCTGCCATGTTCCTGACCTTAGGGGGAAAGCTCTCAGTTTTTCCCCATTGAGAATGAAATTTGCTGTGGGTTTTGCATATATGGCTTTTATGATATTGAGGTATGTACCCTCTATCCCTATACTCTGAAGAGTTTTGATCAAGAAAGGAAGCTGTACTTTGTCAACTGCTTTTTCTGCATTTATTGAGAGGATCATATGGTTCTTGTTCTTTCTTTTATTAATGTATTGTATCACATTGATTGATTTGTGGATATTGAACCAACCTTGCAGCCCATGTATAAATCCCACTTGGTCTTGGTGAACAGTCCTTTTAATGTACTGTTGGATCCCATTGGCTAATATTTTGGTGAAAATTTTTGCATCCATGTTCATCAAAGATTTTGGTCTGTAATTCCGCTTTTTGATGGGCTTTTTCTCTGATTTTAGGATCAAGGTAATGATGGCTTCATAAAACGAGATTGGAAGGTTTCCTTCCATTTCTATTTTTGGGAACAGTTTCAGAAGAATAGGTATTAATTCTTCTTTAAATTTTGGTAGAATTCCCCGGGGAATCCATCTGGCCTTGGGCTTCTGTTTTTTGGGAGATTTTTGATGACTGCTTCAATTTCCTTAGTGCTTATAGGTCTGTTCAGATTCTCTATTTCTTCCTGGTTCAGTTTTGGTAGTTGATACGTCTCTAGGAATGCACCCATTTCTTCCAGATCATCTAATTTGCTGGCATAAAGTTGCTCATAATATCTTCTTATAATTGTTTGTATTTCTTTGGTGTTTGTTGTGATCTCTCCTTTTTCATTCACGATTTTATTTGGGTCATTTCTCTTTTCTTTTTGATAAGTCTGGCCAGGGATTTATCAATATAGCTCCTAGTTCCGTTGATCTGTTGTACTCTTCTTTTGGTTTCTATTTCATTGATTTCTGCTCTGATCTTTATCATTTCTCTTCTGCTGGGTTTAGGCTTTATTTGCTGTTCTTTCTCCAGCTCCTTTAGATGTAGAGTGAGGTTGTGTATTTGAGGCTTTCTTGTTTCTTCAGAAAGACTTGTATTGCTATATACTTTCCTCTTAGGACTGCCTTTGGTGCATCCAAAGATTTTGAACAGTTGTGTTTCCATTTTCATTGGTTTCCATTAATTTTTTTTAATTCTTCAATTTCCTGGCTGACCCATTCATTCTCTAGTAGGATGCTCTTTAGCCTCCATATATTCGAGTTCTTTCCAACTTTCCTCTTGTGATTGAGTTCTAGTTTCAAAGCATTGTGTTCCAAAAATATGTAGGGAATGATCCCCATCTTTTGGTACCAGTTGAGACCCGATTTGTGACCTAGGATGTGATCTATTCTGGAGAATGTTCCATGGGCACTCAAGAAGAATGTGTTTTCTGTTTCTTTGGGATGGAATGTTATGAATATACTTGTGAATTCCATTTGGTCCAGTGTTTCATTTAAAGCCTTTATTTCCTTGTTGATCTTTTGCTTAGATGGTCTGTCCATTTCAGTGAGGTGGGTGTTACATTCCCCTACTATTATTGTATTGTTGTTGATGTGTTTCTTTGATTTTGCTATTAATTGCTTTGTATAACTGGATGCTCCCATGTTAGAGGCATAGATATTTACAATTGTTAGATCTTCTTGTTGGATAGACCTATTAAGTAGGATAAAGTGTCCTTCCTCATCTCTTATTACAGTCTTTGTTTTAAAATCTAATTTGTCTGATATAAGGATTGCCACCCCAGCTTTCTTTTGGTGTCCATTAGTATGGTAAATGGTTTTCCACCCCCTCACTTTCAATCTGGGGGTGTCTTTGGGTCTAAATGAGTCCTTTGCCCACAACATATCAATGGGTCTTGTTTTTTTATCCAATTTGATACCCTGTGTCTTTTGAGTGGATCATTTAGCCCATTTACATTCAGGGTAACTATTGAAAGGTATGAATTTAGTGCCATTGTATTGCCTCTAAGGTGACTGTTACTGTATACTGTCTATATTCTTTTGTGGTCTATGTTACTTCTAAGCTCTCTCTTTGCTTAGAGGACCCCTTTCAATATTTCTCGTTGGGATGGTTTGGTGTTTGCAAATTCTTTTAGTTTTTGTTTGTCCTGGAAGCTTTTTATCTCTCCTTCTGTTTTCAATGACAGGATAGCTGGATATAGTATTCTTGGCTGCATATTTTTCTCATTTAGAGTTCTGAATATATCACGCCAGTCCTTTCTGGCCTGCCAGGTCTTTCTGGATAGATCTTTTGCCATTCTAATGTTTCTACCATTGTAGGTTACAGATCTTTTCTCCTGAGCTGCTTTCAGGATTTTCTCTTTGTCTGTGAGACTCATAAGTTTTACTATTAGATGTCAGGGTTTTGACCTATTTTTATTGATTTTTGAGGGGGGTTCTCTTTTCCTCCTGGATTTTGATGGCTTTTTCCTTCCCCAAATTAAGGAAGTTCTTGCTATAATTTTCTCCAATATACCTTCTGTCCCTCTCTCTCTTTCTTCTTCTTCTGGGATCCCAATTATTCTAATATTGCTTTTTCTTATGCTATCACTTATCTCTCAAACCTGCCCTCATGATCCAGTAGTTGTTTATCTCTCTTTTTATCAGCTTCTTTATTTTCCATCATTTGGTCTTCTATATCATTAATTTTCTCTTCTGCTTCATTTTCCTAGCAGTTAGAGCCTCCATATTTGATTGCACCTCATTAATAGCCTTTTTCATTTTGACTTGGTTAGATTTTAGTTTTTTTATTTCTCCGGAAAGGGTTTCTTTAATGTCTTCCATGCTTTTTTCAGGCCCAGCTAGTATCTTTTAAATCATCATTTTGAACTCTAGTTCTGACATCTTACTAATGTCTGTATTGATTAGGTCCCTGGCAGCCAGTACTGTCTTTTGTTCTTTCTTTTGAGGTGATTTTTCCTTTTTGTCATTTTGTCCACAGGAAAATAGATAAATGAGAGAACAAAATATAACAGGGTAATAATGTCTCCAGAAAAATATACACTAAACAAATCAGAAGATACCTTAAACCAGGGAAAAGAAAGGGAAAGATAGAAAAAAGAAAAAAAGAAAAGAAAAGATAATAACAAACAAAGAAACAAATAAAAACAGAATATTATCAAATATGATCAGGCTGGTGCTTAGATCAGTGCCACACACTAGATTTTGGGTGTATTTTGGTCTGTTAGAAAAAAGTGCCTCTCAAAATTTTAAAGAGAGAAAGACATATTTTTACAATATGAAGGGTTAATACGATGAAAGGATGTAATATTACTATAAAGATGAAAATTATAAGATTTTATAAAAAGAACTTATAAGAAGTTGGTTGAAAAAATAAAGAAGAGGATTTAAAAAAAAAAGAGATAGAATGTGATCAGGCAAGAGACTAGAACAAAGCCATACACTAGAGATTTAGGGTATATTTTGGTCTGTAGAAGAAAGTGTATCCCAAAATTTTAAAGAGAGAGCAACTTATACTTATATATATATATATATATACACCAAAAATAAGGTTAACTACTATGAAGGGTAGAATATGACTCTAAAAATGAAAAATAAAAAATATTTTTTTTAAAAAAGGGATTGATAAAATATTGGTTGAAAAAAGGAAAAAGAAATAAAATAAAGCATAAAAGAAAAAGAAAGTTAAAAAAATTAATTTTGAAGACCAAAGAATCATAGGAAAAAAGCCATGAATTCTATGTGCAGTACTCCCCTAGCGCTGGAGTCCTGCCATTCTCATTGATCGGTAAACTTGTTCTTGGCTGGCTGTTCTTGCTGATCTTCTGGGGGGGGGGGGCTGTTGCCGTGGTTCCCAAATGTCTTTGCCAGAAGTTGATTTGCCTTGTTCTTGCCGGTGCCCGGCTAAGTAATCTGCTCGGGTTTGCTCTCCGGAGCTTTTGTTCCCTGCAAGCTTGCCATACAGCTTTGGAGGATGAGAGTGAAATGGCTGCCGCCCAATCTCTGCCCAAGTGGAGCCGAGAACTCGGAGCCCCACTCCTCAGTGAGCCCCCAGAGAAAAGCAGTCAGTCACTCACATCTCCCCAGTCTCCAGCCACATTCCGTACTCACCCCACCTGTGACCAAGCATTTCTATCTCTGGCGCACGACCCCATTTGGAGTCTCCAAACCCAGCAGATCCCTGTGGCTCACTCCTGTGCCACTTCTCCCAGGGGAGGAAGGGGAGTTTCCCCGGAACTGCCACTTGTTGGGTCCCGGCTCGAAGAGCAGTGGGCCGACTGCCACGGATCATGGTTTATGGCAACCCCGAGCTGAGAGCCTGCTCCTCGGCTCTGTCTCTGCATCTGGCTTCCCTGCTCTGATACCTGGGAGCTCTGCTGCACTCATGCACTCCCCCGTCTTTCTGTGACTCCGAATGTCCTGAGACCACACTGTCCCAGAGAGAGATCCACCCCCCACTTAGCCACTGGAGCAACAACCCTCAGCGGAGCAGACTTATAAAAGTTCCGATTTTTGCTCTGCTGCTCTATCACTTGGTGGTAGTGGCTGACGGAGGCCTCTTCCCCCGCCATCTATCTTCCCGAATATCACCTCGGATTCGCTTCTCCACACGTCCTACCTTCCAGAAAGTGGTCGCTTTTCTGTTCAGAGTGTTGCTGCCATTCTTTTCTTCGATCTCCTGTTGAGTTCGTAGGTGTTCAGAATGGTTTGATCTCTATCTACATGAATTCCTGGGACCAGATGAAATTTGGGTCTCCTACTCCTCTGCCATCTTGGTCCTCCCCCATCCACATAGTCTTTTAAAAAGAAACAGGATTTCTGCTTATGGGAGTGGTGATTAGACATACTTTTCCTTATTCTTCCCACAAAATGCAGCTTAAAATCCTGAACATAATACAAAAAGCAAATATAAGAAGACTGAATGGTAGAGTTAAGGAACACATGAATGCCTTTAAAGAGCCTAGAATTCTACTCCCCCTAGCAAAAATTAAGTACACCTTTCCTTCTTAGATGGGTGGTATCAGAGGAGGTCTAATTAAGTTTTTTACAATTGCCCAGTGGCCTTTACAACAAGGCCATCCTTACCACTGTGTCAATGGTGACCACATGGAAGGCCAGAATTCCAAACTCAACCAAACACTAACCAGGAACATCTTTCTGGGATATCAACAAATCTGAGGAACAACCTAGATTTCTAACTTCATGTGGCAGTAATGAGGCAGCACCTTCTCCTTTCACCTTCCAGAATGGTGTCATTAAAGCCAATTAAGAGAGAAGATGTAAACAAGACTTAGAGTTTAATAATATCATATAAAATGTCCAAGTTTCAATAGAAAATCCTTTGTCATACCAAGAACTAAGAATTTCTCCAAATGAATGAAAAAAAAAATCAACAAAGGCCAATACAAAGATGATAGCAATGTTAGAATTATCTAATAAAATTTTAAAGTAATCATAATAAAAAATGCTTCAATGAGAAAATATGAACAAGCTACAAATAAAAAAAAAATAGAAAGCCTCAGCAAAGAAATAGAAGATACAAAGAACTACATGGAAATATTAGAACTAAAAATAGCCAAAGTAAATAACTCAGTGGGTGGTTTCAATAGCAGCATAAGAGAAGACAGTCTTAACAAAAGAAATAAAAAGTCTCAGAAAAACATAGAAGATATAAAGGACCACCAAAGGGAAAATTTAAAACTTAAAATATATATATAACTAAAATATAAAGCATAGTGGGTGAGCTCAGCAGCAGTAGGAGTAAAACAATGGAGAGAATCAATGAGCTGGAAGATAGAAGAACAAAAATTACACAAGCTGACCAACAGAGATCTATCAGACTAAAGAAAAACAGAGACTCAAGGACCTGCTCCATTCATATTTTAGGATCCTATAGAAAAAAAGAAAGAGGGTAAGGCTAAATATGTACTCCAAGAAATAATAGCTGACAACATCTGAAATTTGGAGAGACATGGTGTTAGGGTTCTCCAAAGAAACAGAACTATCAAGACAGATAGATTAGATAGATAGATAGATAGATGATAGATAGATAGATATATAGATAGATAGATAGATAATAGATACACTTACAAATGAAGACTTATTACAGGAATAGTCTCCCATTGTTATGGAGACTGAGAAGTCCCACATTTGCTTTCTGAAAACTAGATAACCAAGAATGACCATGGTATGATTTAGTCCAATGTCCTGAGACCAATGGCATGAGATCCAAGGAAAAAACTGTGTGAATCTCTGAGAACTTGAGACCGAAAAGCTAGAAGGCCACTGGTGCTATGTCCTTAAGTCTGAAGACCTAAGCATCAGAAATGCTGATGTCCAAGGGCAGAAGATGGATGTACTAGCTCAAGGAGAGAACTAGCAAGTATTTGCCCTTCCTTCACCTTTTTCGTTCTATTTGAGGCCTTAGTTGATTGGGTGATGCCCACTCACAGTCTTCCTTACTCAGTTTACTGATTCAAATGTTAATCTCTTCTGGAAACACTCTCACAGATATGCCTACCAGAAATGTTTTATCAGTTACCTGGGTATCCCTTAGCCTAGTCAAGTTGACACATAAAATCAGCCATCACAGATAAACCCACAGATTCAAGAAGCTGAGTAAATTCTAAATGGAAAACTCAAAGTCATACTAAGACACACTATAATTAAACTTCTGACTGCCGCAGATGAAGAAAAAAACCTTGAAAGCAGCCAGAGAAAAATGACACCTTAAATATAGGAAAAAACAATAAGAATAAAGAGGATTTCTCATCAGAAACCATGGAAAGCACAAGGAAATGGATCAATATATTTCAAGTGCTGAAAGAAAAACACTATTAACATTAAATCCTGTATACAAAGAACATGTGCTTCAAAAATGATTTTAAGAATTCTAAGAAAAGAAAAACTGAAGAAGTTTGTCTCTAGCAGGCTTGTCCTTAAAAATTGGCTAAAAGAAGCAGCAGCATAGACATTCTTCTCAAGTGCACATGGAACATTCTCCAGGACAGATCATATGTAAGGCCCCAGAATAAGTTTCAATAAATAGAAGATTGATATCATATCAAGCATCTTTTCTGACTACAATTATATGAATCTAGAAATCAATTACAAGAAGAAAACTGGAAAAATCACAAATATGTGGATATTAAACAACATACTATTGAACAACCAATGGGTCAATGAAGAAATCAAAGGAGAAATCAACAAATAACTTGAGACAGATGAAAATAGAAATTCGACATATCAAAATCTGTGGAACGGAGCAAAAGCAGTTCTAAGAGAGAAGTTTGTAATGATGATGGCTTACCTCAAGAAACAAAGAAAACACTTCAAATAAAAAATCTAACTGTAAATCTCGAGGAACTAGAAAAAGAACAAACAAAGCCCTAAGTTAACAGAAGGAAGGAAATAATAAATATCAGAAAATAAATGAAATAGAAAATAGGAAGACTATAGGATGGATAAATAGAGTTCTTTGAAAAATAAACAAAATTGACGAACTTTAGGTAGACTCAAGCAAAAAAAAAAAGAGAGAGAGAGGGAGGGTTCAAATAAATAAAATTAAAAATAAAAGAGAAATTACAACATATGAAAGAAATACAAATGATTGTAAGAGACTACTATCAACAATTACAAGCCAACAAATAGAGCAACCTAGAAAAAATTGAACATTTGTAGGTAAACCCTAAGTTTGACCTAAGTGTTAAATATTAAAAAGAACAACTCAAAATGAATCAAGGATTTCAATGTAAAAAATAAAACTATAAAATTATTAGGATATACCTGGGAGAAAAACTTATAAAATATGTCTAGGCAAAGAATTCTCAGACTTGTCATCAAAATTGAGATCATTAAGGGAAAATTGAAAGATTAAACATCATAAAAAGTAAAAACTGTTGTGCTCCAAAATATCTCGCTTCAAGGATGAAAAGGCAAGTTACAGAATGAGAGGAATTATTTGCAAATCACATCAAAAAAGGAATATTATCTAGAAAGTATAAAAATTCAAAACTCAAAAAGAATTCCATTTGAAAATGGGTAGAAGACATGAAGGGACATTTCCTTAAAGAAAATATGCAGTTAGCAAATAATCACATGAAAAGATGTTCAACATCATTAAGCATTAGGGAAATGCAAATTAAAACCATAGTGAGATACCGTTACACACTTATCAGAATGGTTAAAATAAAAATAGTAACACAGCCATCATTGGGAATTTAATATGTTACATCCCTCTGTAAAACAGTTGACGGTTTCTTAAAACAACAACAACAACAACAAAAAAAAAACCTAAATATTTAACTATCGTGCTCCTACTTCTAGGGTTTCATTCAAAATCAGTGAAGACATTCACACTAAAACCTGAATATGAATGTTTATGCATCTTTATTCATAAAAGCCCGAAACTGGATACCACTCAGTTCTTTAATGGGCTAATGATTAAACTGTCATGCATCCACACCATGGGATACTATTCAGCAATAAAAAGGGATCAACTACTGACACAGAACAATCTGGTAAAGCTGAGAATTATTATGAGTGAAACAAGCAAATGCAAAAATGTTACATATTGTATGATTTCATTTATCTGACATTATGAAATGACAAAATCATAGAAATGAAGAACTGATAACTGGTTTTCAGGGTTGAGGAGGAGGAGTAGGGGGCAGGAGGGAAGCAGGTATGGCTATAAAAAAGCAACATAGCACATCTTTTTTGTAAGGTAAGTGTTCCATTTGGAGGATGTATCAAAGTCAGCATTCTGGATGTGATAATATACTCTAGTTTTGTAACATGTTACCATGGGGGGAAACTGGGTGAGGGATACACAGAATCTCTCTGTATTGTTTCTTACAAGTGCATGTGAATCTACAATTATCTGAAAAAATTTCAGTGAAAAAAAAAGAAGAAAAAAAAGCAAGAAATTGAGAGCCAAGGGAGCCTTAGGTGACATAACTAGTTGAAACAAGAATTCTAACAAACATGTTATAAATATAGAGAAGAATCATCACATCCCCATAATCTCAACCCCCCCAAAAGGCAAAAATAATGTAAATTTATTCCAAGTTGAGTTGCAGTTAATCAATACATCATCATCAATGGAACCTATGTTTACTGTGGCAAAAGCACAGAGAAAACCATTTCCTTTCATTTTGCTCACTCCTGAGCTAAATGAATTAATGAATTGAGCTCTCATGTGACAGTTGTCATGAAATTACATCTCCAAGAACTTTCAGCAGAGAGAAGGGAAAAATAAGTGTAAGCCTAAACTCTACCCGACAGTCCCTTCAGCACTGAGAATGATATATTTTATGCGTCAAATGTGGAACAGAACAACACCCTTCATAATGAAATGTGAAATTACCTGTAAAAAATTATTGATGTAGATGAAATTATAAGTGTAAAAATCATTAAAACATTGGAGGGATGTGATATATACATCTAAATTTTTGCATCACATTTTTTCCATACATTTCATATATATGACTGTGTTTCATACATTTCATATATATATATTTGACTGTGTTTCTTTAGGTGATGATGTTAAAATAAATGAAGAAATTAATTATCACATTTGCACCTGAACCTTTTTTTATTTGACATCACTGTGACAATTGAGAGTAAATTGTATTGACAGGCCCTTCTTAAACATCATTATGCAAAAATGTACCATCCAGAATCAATTAATGTTGGATATCATATTCAATTTTATGGAAATCCAAAGCTCAGGAAAATAAGTATTCAAGATACCCAGAGTATAAAGCTAGTGGCAGTAACAGACAATGTTTTCTTGTATGTTCATATTTATGGTTAAAGGGTAGAAAGTTTGTAAAGATTTGATGATTGCTCATAGAATATTGGTACCACAGAATTTAATTATGTTAAATTATATATATGTATACTATATTTATATATTAATTATATATAATTATATTTAATTATATATTTAATTATAATTATGTATGTGTGTGTGTGCATGTGTATATATGTGATTGATTAGTAATTGCAATCATACCATTGTAACCATTCATATATGGTTATGAATACAAGGATGTGAAGAATTCTTCTTTTAACATATTAATGGCTACACATAGAATGTGTACTTTGAGAAATCTTACTGAAATGCTGACAAAACAAGGAAGTATTTTTCCTTAGCAACACACATGCAAACACCCTGTACAAATAAAGATGTTCTTTGAGCAATATCAAATAAAAGAAACATGACATAATGTTTCCCCAAGGAGAAAGCAATAACAGTCCCAAAGACCAAATTCAAAAGTTTATACTGTGTGTATGCATGTGCATGATAATTACTTAAATATATAGAAGTGTAAACTCTATTCTTGGGTTTCAAATTACTCATTAGCAAATTTAGGCAACTTTTCCAATATTCTAATTCTTTGCTATTTATTGTAACTTTACAGCAACTTGTTCATATTTCTATTTTGAATACTTACATCTATACTACAAACTCTAATCCTCTGAATCTAATCTTCTGCATCCCAAACTTCATCATGCAACTTGGAACCAAAGAAAGCCAGCTACTCATGACTGACCAAGATTAAACAACAATATATCACCTGATGACTAGGTTTTTGCTAATTTGAAATAGTGGTTTGGATATCATTGTATTGAATAGTGACATGGTTAAAGTCTCATGTGGATAGAAGGTCTCATGTGAATAGAAGATCTGTCTTACAACATTTCACTGAGTAAGGAGTCACAGTGTTGTCAGACAATAGGTCCTCAAAAATATGAAACATAATTAATGTTTGCATTTCTGATATAGCAGATCAGCTGTCTCTTTCTATACCAATTTATCATTTAGAGAAACTTTGAAAATATATGCAATTCTACAGAAATTTTGCAAAAGTAAGACTTTTTTCCTCTATTTTTTATATAACCCAAATTAATATGTTACTTTTTGTGTTTCAGTGTTTTTATATCTTTATGATGCACACAGATATTTTGAGCTAATTATGCTGAGAATGCAAGTTATTATTCTTTTTTTTAACAATGATAAAACTGGCTCAGTGCATGTATTTTGTCTACTGCCAATAAAATATCAGAACTATTTTCTCATTCTGAGTTCTATTTTCTTTCTTTTTTTTATTTGGCTACTTTAAAGCAGGGTTTTAGAGGAAATTTTAATAATATTCCTAATACTATACTATCCCCTTGAAAATTTGCATTTATTTGAATTTTCTTCTACATGAAAAATTACAATTAAGTGTTATATGAGAATAGTGAGCCACTTTTTATTATACCATAATGTAATAATCAGGGTTTCCAAGTTTTGAAATAAAAAGATGCATTGAGAATTCAAATGAAAATATATAAGAAAATGTGCTTGTTTCTAATGCATAATACCTCCAACAAAGCAAAACATATTTACAAGCATCTTGGGAAATAGTGAAGTTTTTATCAAGCAAAGGTTAGGAAATGGGAAACAATTTGCACTATTCTTTATTACTAATCCAAGATGTGTAACCATGCATGAAACTGTATGAGATGTTGTCATAATTGACTTAATAAAAAATAAACAAAAATGAAATCCTCATAGTTTCACTACTGACCAGTGACCATTCCACTCTTATTTGACTTATAGAAGTTTAAGTTTCTCATTTTTGGAGAAACATAATAAATATAGCTTAAGTAAGAATAGCATACTTCCCAAATGGTAGGCATGCCTTCGATTAAACAAGGAAACATTAGCAGAACTGCAATCACAGTGTAGCAACGTATTTGAATTCTCGTCATTAACAATTTTGTAATTCACCAAGATCCTCCTGCCAGTATGTTCTTGGGAAAAATGTCAGTGAGTAGTGATCTGCCTTTTAAGAGTTAGTGGCCAGTGTGTTTATTTGACCTTGTTATTTTTCTATATTTTTATCCATATTTAAAAATAATAAATACAAATTAAGAAAATAATTCCAGCAGTTATCCTAATGTTGAATATTTTCTAACAAAACTTATTCCAATCATGAAAATAAACAAAAATTGTCATACTTATCATTTACATATATTTAACAACACTTGTGATGGTATTTGTTTGGCATTTCTTAATTTATCCTGACAACTCAGCATATATAACCTTTTTTTCTGAGTAAAGGATCTGATGTTTATGTCCGAGGGCTAAGAATTGGAGAGGCTGACATGAGACAGCTGGAATTGGCTATGAAAAGTAAATGACTCATGAAAGGAACAAAATAACAAAAGCAATAAACTATGCCAAAGTTACTTTGACCACCCATCAGATACAAAATTAATCTGAATATACTCATCTTAATTACATAAAAAGCCTGTTTTTCTCACTTCATGCCAGCCTGAAGATAAAACTAGTGTCACAAGAACAGATTTTTAGAAAGCGTTTCCATAATGGAAAGAGTTATGTAACATAAAAAAACAAACAAACTCTTAAGTAATAGGAAAAACACTGCTAAAACCTGTGCAGAGGTTATAAGTAGTTTCATTCATGAAAGAGTAAGGAAAATGTCCAATAAATATATTTAAATTATTTTCAATCTGATTGATAATTATATAAATAAAGTGAGATACACTCATAATGTAGAGGTGATATCAGAATGTCATTGGGAGTTCTGGAAACTAAATTTCACACATGACTGGTGGCATTTGGAAAACATGAATCAAAAGTCTGAACTTTGCACACCCTGACTTAGTAATTATAGTTTTGGTATTTATGATAAAAAAAGAAATTAAAGCTGTACATATAGACTTATTTAAAATTATAAATATACTTTGAGATAATGACAACAATGAGAAAACATCCTTATCTTTTCAACAGCAGAGAATGGTGTATACATATAGTAAATTGTCAAACTTGTATGCAAAGAAATATTTATTGGCATGTTGAAATGTTTCAATAAATATTGCTAATAAAAAAAAGGCCACAGATGTCATATGGGGGCTAATAAGCTATTAGACTTAACTGAGGTTTAGAGAGATGACTACAGCAAAAGTCAATTCTAGATTTGACAAAGAAAAGCATATACATATGTCATATGTAGTAAAACATATGTCATAAAAATGTCAAAAATTCAGGGGATTTTATTTTTTATTTTTTAAAGATTTTATCGTTTTATTTGGGAGAGAGAGAGAGAGAGAGCCAGAGCACAAGCAAGTTGGGGGGGTGCAAAGGAAGAGGGAGAAGCGGAGCAGGGAGCCCAAGGATGCAAATGACACAAAGACGCAGGGCTAGATCCCAGGAACCTGGGATCATGACCTGAGCCAAAGGCAGAAGCTTAACCAACTAAGCCACCAGGCGCTCCTTCAGGGACTTCTAAAAATACACTTGAAAAAATTTTTAGAACAGTTTAAGATTTACAGAAAAACTACAGGGACAGTATAGAGAGTTCAAATATACTCTATACCCACTTTCTCCTATTAATAACTTCCGATGGTAAGCTCCATTAGCTACAATTGATGAACCAGTGGTGATACATAATTATTAACTCATGTCCAGAGTTTATTCAGATTTTGTTAGTTTTTCCTGTCCTTTTTTTCTGTTCTAAGATCCCGTCCTGGATACCAACTTGCGCTTGGTTGTCATGTCTCCTTAGGCCCCTCTCAGCTGTAACAGTTTCTGAGATTTTCCTTGCTTTTGATGACCTTGACAGTTTTAAGGAGTGTTTGTCAGGTATTTTGTAGGATGTGCCTGAGTTGGGGTTTTCTGATGTTTTTCTCATGATTAGACTGGGGCTACGGGTTTTGGGGAGGAAGATCACAGAGGTAAAGTGCCATTTTCATCACATCGTATTAGGGTACACACTGTGATCATGATTAATAACTGTTGGTACTGACCTTCATCACCTGACTGAGGTAGTGTCTGTCAGGTACTAGAAAGCACTTATGTTTTCTCCCTTTGCACACTGTACCCTTTGGAATAAATTCAGTAGGTGCAGCCTTAAGCTTAAAGAGTAAGGGTTTTATATCTTCCACCCCATTTATTTATTCAATCATTTATATCATCATGAACTCATGGGTATCTATTTTATACTTTGAATTATAGTATAATAAAACATCACTTATATTGCTCAAATTGTTCTAGCTTTGGCCTTGGTTGACTCCTATGTACTTTGACATACTCCCATCAACATAGGCCTTCCACAGGCCCCGAATATTTCCTTACTTTCTGAAAGGCACTTTAAGATGTTCCATGGTCATCTTATGTATTTCACAGCCTGGCCCTAGAATCAGCCATTTCCCCAAGGAGGCTTGGCAACTGTAATTGGAGAATGGTAGGAGAAACTAAGATCTGGGTACTAGGAGTGCTTATGGCATTTGAGGTATAATTGCTTCTAGATCCTCCAGCTGACAGAACAAAGAAGTATGTGTGTGTGTGTCCTAACCCATCTATATAATCAGATCTATGCATATTTTTATATTTATGCATTTCTGTATAATGGGAATGATTTCATAATGGTATTTCTAACACTAATTCATTACCATATATATCATCCTACATAAGCTCCAACTCCAACAGTGAGAAACCTGTCTCTCCATCCAGCATCCATCTACCTAATTATCCAATTCCAATATACAGTGGTATCAGAACCTGTACTTTCACAACAAACACCTTTATTGACTATGTACAATTTTTTTTTCTTCAGTCTTGCAGACCACATTCATTTCCAGTTACTTAGGTCAGCACTTTTCCATCACCCCTTCAGTGAGATTGACTTATACATCTACAATAATATTAGATTGTTTTGTCATATTCCTCTGCATTCCATCCTGGAATGCTCTGACCTCTTAGAGATATATATTTTAAATTTGCTTACATTAAGATTCACTCTCTGAGCTGTAAAGTTCTATGGATTTTAAAAAAATACATGGTGTCATGGATCTACCTACCACTACAATATTTTATAGAATACTTTTACCACCCTACAAAATCTCCTATATTTCAACTATTCTACCCAAAGCCCTAGAAACCACTGATTTTTTCTTTTACCATCTCTATAGTTTATAGTTTTGTTCTGTTTTTCCCTAGAATGTTATAACTTGGTGAGAGGTCTAGAAGTAAAATCCATGAAAGTGCTGGTGCCATCCAAAACTGCAGACCTCAGGAGCTTCTTAATCTCAAGGTACTCCATGTGCAACCTCGAAAAATTTGCCAAAATTGCCATTTAAGTATTTAAAACAGTTTATGGATACAGCTTGTTTCTAGTTAAGCGGGTCACCATTGTGACTCTCTGGCTTTGAGTAGTGTTCCAGATTTGGGGGGCAGTAGTGTGCCTTGAAACTTCAGTTTTCTCAAGTTTCCAAGGATAGTCATTTTTTGTGTGTTCAACTTGATCTTGTTGTAAGCATGGGGGTGAAGACTTCCACTCCTTTACATGTTAGAATTAAAACTATAAGTATGAAGGGGCTTTCAAAAACATTTAAGAAAAAATACAGACTTGGTAAGATACATGGATTTGGAACTTTTGAAGATATCTGAATTATTGTTATATTTGTGTGTCCCTTGAACATGGGTGATAGTTAAAGCAAATGGTGCAAATAAGACTGCCCTGGGGCAAAATATCAGAATAGGAACCAGGCTCAAGTCTGACAAGTGTCAACATTTAATAGCCAAGTAGAAAATGAATCAGAGGAAATGATGGGGTATGAAGAGTGTTAAAAGGAGATACAGGACATTATGATGGCACAAAGGAGAGTGTTTCTTTTTTTTATATAATTTTTTAAAGATTTAATTTAGTTATTTGACACAGAGAAAGAGAGAGAGAGAGAGAGTACAAGCAGAGGGAGCGGCAGGCAGAGGGAGAAGCAAGCTCCCCACCTAGCAGGAAGCCCGATGTGGGGCTCGATCCCAGGACCCTGGGATCATGACCTGAGCTGAAGGCAGACACTTAACAGACTGAGCCACCCAGGCACCCTAAGGAGAGTGTTTCTATACAAATCAGATGAGGACTAAAAAATTAGCCCTTTGATTAATAGCATAGTGATTGTTGGTAATATTAGAATTATTTCAGTAATGCTGTGTGTTGGTTAATTTCCACGGTTAATCAGTGCAAAATAGTAAATGATGAAATTGTTGAACTGGACCACATTTTAATGATTGGAGATAACTTATGTATTTAAATTTGTTGGAAAGGATGTAGTTGAGAAATAAGATCTGATGGAAGAGAGATGGAAGAGAAAAAAATGTTCTCAATAATTTAGGCAGTGCTGATAAAAGTATTTGTAAAATTAAGCCTGTGAATCACAGATAATAAGGGAGGAATACATATTTGGAAGATTATTTCTGGTTGGTGAGATTGTCTGGTTTTTTTTTTTTTTTTTTAGAGCTTTCACTCCAGATCATCTGGTATTGATCATATAAGTTAGAAGGGAAAACATTCATAAAAACAACAGTAGCAACAAAATATATAACAACAACCAACACTCATCTGTAGCTTTTCTTTGACTTGAAATCACATGAATGATAGTTCTAATTCCTATTTTTATTCTGTCTACATCCTAGAAGAGGAAATAGTGACATATATAGAAAATCTTAAAATGGGGTAATAAGTATTAATTAAGGTTTGCATTAGAGGCTATGAAAACAGCCTGATTATTCAAATAAGAGAATTTGGGGCATAATCTAAATATTGTATCTCTGACAAAAATAGAATTATTTACTTTGGTAGTTGATGTTTTGGTGAAACTCCTTCTTTTTATTGATGTCCAGGGAATGAGGCTGTCCACATTTTATCTTGTCTAATAATGATTTGTTCTTTAGTCATCTCAGGACTGAAGCTGACTGACAAGAAGGCCATCGAGAATCCAAACACTATGAAGGAACTATTATGTTTATTCATGAATTGAATTGATGGCTGCAGAAATGCAAGTCTTATTCAAAGTGCTATATTCACATATTTGTTTACTCAGAAACTCTGCTTGCGTACTCCTTTTTCTCTTTCAACACAAGATCCAGCATTTCGAGCTTACTGAGAGACAAAATTATGAGGCCAAGAGATTAAATTTTCCTTCTACTGACAGAAGAAACAATGAATAAATACATTTTTGTCATACATGGTACTTTTAATAAACATGATTTTTAACAACAACAGAAAATATTGATTGTCTTTCTTTGACACTTGGTATGTTTAATTTGTATATTCATTAAGATGGTAAATTATACCATGGTATTAAATTATACCAAACAAGTGATAGTGTCCAGAAGTCTTATGTCTTTCTTATTTTGGAGCTTAGTTATGTCTACATGGATGGCATTTTTTTCACTTTCAAATTTTTTTCTAATATATTTTCATATATATTACAGTCATACTTCAATTGGTAGTAGTGAATATTGAAATGTAGACATATTTTTGAAACTTCAGTATCTTCCATCAACAGCTAAACCTGGTCCATCCAACACGGCTTTGTTGACAGATTTTTATTATGAGTATTTGAAAAGACTGATGATTTGATCAAAATCCTTTTAATATGACCTCTCCTTTCCAAAATAAGTTAACTCCCTAGCCTATAATTAGAGATGCTTTGTAATTTGAAAAGAAATTTGCACCCCAGCATTGTTTATCACCCTGTCCTTTCATGTGATATTAACACCAAATTGAACTCCATTTCAGGCCCTATGGGAATTATCACACATATTGTGATAATAAGTTACAATTGTTGTAATTTTACTGCACAATCAAAGAAGACTCAGTATCAAGCTTCAAGCCATGGCAGTCTCATCTCAAACCTAACATGTAAACAGAATGAGAGTGCAGGGGAAGCTCAAACAACTTTATCAATCAGTACCATCTCTGTTTAATTCACTTGTAAGTGTTCCTGTTAAATAACATTGTCTCTCTGGTGCTCCTCATGATCTTGGATGATTAAAAAGCATTTGGATAATATCTGTAATAAAATTAAGCTCACTGAGCGATGTATACCACTGAGTTCTGGGGACTAAATGAGATAAAGTTGCCAACTGCCAAATTAAGTAGAGTAAGTTATAGAAAATTAAGAATGTGCTTCCCTGGAGATGCAGTAGATACATTCTATTGTCATTTTCTTTTCCTTATTTCATTTCTGAAGACAAATTCTGACAGCTATTTGTGAACAAGCATTGAAAGGTGTCTTTGGAGTAGAAGAGTAGAAAACAAACACAAATAAAATATGTATTCCTTTTTGTGTTACATATTTCATTAAATATCAATTCCCAAGCTGCTTAAGCTAGAGTTAACAATATTTTTCTTCGTTTGTGTATTTCTCTTGGCTTCAAAAAACAGAATTTTACCATATAGACATTCACATTATTGAAATCAAAGTATTGAATAAATATGTTTGAATATGTTATATCTTGTTTTTCAAAAGTGTAGGCATTAATTTCACTAGACTGGACCCAGAAAGCAACTAGCTCCCTTAGATTCAAAATTCACAAAAATTTCATCATCTGGGACTTTATTGGTGGGGTCAGAGTTTACATCAATCAAGCATTTTGTTTCTCTTTAGCAATGGAAGAATAAGATGGTATCTAAATTACAAAATAAATAATAATAATAGTAGTAATTCAAGATTTAAAGAGATCCCACACAATTATTCTTTGCTTTATAATGTCATACTACCCTAGGAGCTGGAAGAGGGGAGAGAATAATCCTGAAGTCAAGGATTTCAAGGTTCATGAGGAGATTTCATTTTAAAAAGGATCATTTGCTTGGAGACTAGTCATGCAGGTCTGTCATACAGCAAATGCATCTAGGGTCATGGAAAGAGCACAAGCTAAAAGTCAGACATGTGTCTGTGTCTAATGCATTACATATTAGTTAATTTTGAAGGCACTTAAAGGCAGATTCAAATCCCAGCATGACCATAGACTACTTTTCTGCATGTGATATCAGACAGGATGCCTAAACTCTCAAAGCTTCATCTTGTTTCTTTTATGGAAAATAAGTGGAGAAATAATCCTACCCCCATGGAGTTATTGCAAGGAGTAAATGAACTAATGATCTGAACACATCTAGAATAATCCCTGAATAGGCTCCCAACAGATATTATTCTCTCTTTCCATTCTCTTGTTTTCTTTCATTCTTTAAAATTTTTCCCATGATGATTCAAATGGTGATGAAACCATTGTCTTCACAGAACAGCTGTGAGTATCCAAAAAAAGTCAAAGATTGTATGTGATACGATTTAACAGGTTTGGGGTTACCTTACACAGAATTGTGAAGCAACCCTATTAACAATAGTTGGTGCAGGGGTTCCTGGGTGGCTCAGTTGTTAAGCGTCTGCCTTCGGCTCAGGTCTTGATCCCAGGGTCCTGGGATGGTGCCCCCAGTCAGGCTCCCTGCTCGGTGGGAGGCCTGCTTCTCTCCCACTTACCCTGCTTGTGTTCTCTCTCGCTAACTCTCTCTGTCAAATAAATAAATAAAATCTTTAAAAAAAATAGTTGGTGCTGGTAGAGAAAAGACTAAATAAACTTCAATGAATTTCTAGCTTTGGGACATAATTGTTTAGGACATGTTATGATTGTGTGTTTGGTAAATAGCTGCATATTTCATTGTTATTTATCTCCACTCAATCCCCTGTCATCCAAACCCTCAGTCCATCTGCCCCCAACTCTTGTGGAGCCTAAAGGGATAGCTATTGAAATTGCCTCTGGCCTCATTATTGTCTTCTACAACTCGGCTTGGGAGACAGATTTCATTTTGTCATTAGCAAAATAGACGTTTGCTGCCCAAAATATCTTCCCCACTGACATTCCTAAGTATCAGTGTTTTTATTTTTGTCATTTTAAAAAATGCCAGTATTTCTGGGGAAACTAGGAATTAAACAGCAATTATGTTTTTTTCTTGGCATTAATTCATTTGTTCAAAATAAGGAAGATTATTTGAAATAGACGATTTTAATGTAGAGAGGAGAGGTATGTAACATGAGCCCTGAATTTTATACACACACACACACACATCTCGTATTTATATGTAATATGATTTATTATGTATCTTTATACATATATATATATACACATATCCATGTAAGGTTATATATAATATAGAATATCTATCTGTCATCTCTCTACATTTCATAATGAATATGCAGGGAGATAACTTGTCCAAGGTCACATAACAAACAGGGTAAATTCCATCTCATTGCTGTTTGACTACAAAACCCAGACTTTAATGGAATTACTTTTTTTAAAAAGAAGTTTCTGCATAGTTTTGATACTCAATATATAAGACCTCTGTTTTTATAAAAATGAGAAAGAGAAAGAACAGGTATTTTAAAACACCCAGGTGTGGGAATTTCCTTCAAGTTTTAGAAGACAAGACAGGAGAAGGAAGCAGGCCGCAGATATTTATTATCTCCAGATACTCTTTGCTAACTCATCACTCAAAAAGATTTTCACTTTGGAATGCTTTGGCACTGCAGGGCAGGCTACATAAGACCAGCTGAATATTTTCTACTGAATGTTTCCTTTAAATGAAATTTGGGGTTTATATATCCAAGCTGTCTTTATTTGTGGCTCTTCCACTGTTTATGAGCTGCAGGACATTTTTTTAAAATTTTTCATTAAAAAGAGAAAAGAAAATTCAAACAGCACTCAAAGAATACACAGCTGGACAGATACAACCAAAGAGTTTACAATTATTCCCCAGAAGATGATGATTCGGGGTAATGCGTGTTGTCAGTGTAAGGGTTTATGACAGTTACTAGATCTAGTGGTTTCATAAAAGATCTTACTAAAATTTCAACTGCACTTTTTTTTGCCTAAATACACACATGCAAAACATTAAGACAGTGGAAGGGAAAAGAAAACTCTATTTTACCAGCATGATTTTTGAAAAAACGCTAATGGGTCAGTTCTTTATTTTGTTTTATTATACATTAATTAATTAATTAATCAGTTCTAAAGTTACTCTTTGATGTGCATGCAAGGGATACTGAAATATAATGAATCAGAAGTCCTAAAAATCCTGGGCTTTCTGCAGGCCTCAGCTTAGAGCCAGACTCCATACTTAGGGAGGGTTCTTGAAGCTTCAGTTCCCCACCACCTACATACAGTGTGGCAGTTAAAATTAAATGAAATAATCCCCACGGAGATCTTTACACAGCATTTGGCACTTACTGCTCAATCAACATTTAATGGTGATGGTGGTGTGGTGGTGGTGGTGACGATGATGATAAGTTGTAGGTGAAGATTACTGATGGCAGAGACTTTGGAGGTGGCTGTAATCTAGCCCAGGGGCCAGGAAGATTAAAGTGACCCCAATTTTGTATTTCTTAATGGAGGAAAACTCAGGACTGATGTCCACCTAGAGTGTATTTCGTTAAATCTGACTACATGTGGCCATGGGTGAAGATCAGAAAGGACTGGCCTTGCCCAGGGAAACTGAACCGATCCTAATTCCCAGATCAGACATGTGTTCTGATCAGATTAGGGCCAATGGAGAGCAAGGACTGATAAAAGAAAAAAGAAAGGCCAGAGAAGCCTCAGAATGATTGAGCATACTGTGAAAGTGGAGGTGGAAGTAAACGTCAGAGGATGTCTGAGTTGGAAATGGGGAGGGGGGGTGAATGCAGCTGGGCTGTCCATTTCCTTGCTCCAGACCTCACTGACTTGCCATGCTAACTGTGAGGTCACACTTGGAATCCCTCTGCATGCCATGTGCCTTGGAAGGGGATGCTTGTCTTAGTATTCTTTCAGAGTGGAATCTTTGAAAGTTACCATGACTGAAAAACTCCATGACTTGATTATTGTTGTGGACTGTACCTTTTAGGGCTTGTTCATATTTACATTCCAGCAGCAATTCGTAAACTAGAGAGTTTTAAATTGTTGCTGTTCTTATCCAAGTATGCATTATGGGAATATATATTTTACTTAATTTTGAGTCTATTAGTATGGTTTCCATCCATTCCAACTTTAAAGAACTGTATTTTTACAGAGCATCTTGATGAACTTAAGATTACTCATGCTCCTGGAATGATTAAGTTGCTTCTTGATAATGGATTTAGGAACATTGAGTTAACTGCCTACATTATGTCAGTGTTGTGTTAAAGATTTTACTTTCATTTTGACTCTGGGAACTGCAGAAGTCTTGCACATGACTCCATCCAAACCTCTGCATTGAGCGATGGCCAAATTCTAACCCACCTTCTAGAAGCATAAAGCTGTGTCCCTATGATCCCCTCAGGCCCACCTTAAATGCCTGCTTGACAAAGCTCAACATGTGGAGGAGAATTGACTGTTGTAGCCAACAGTGGCTGATAGGCCCCTGAACTCTCTTTTTTAGAGCAATTACTAAAAAGGACATACACTGTGAATATGTATCTTTGACAATTCCAGAGTGTCCTTCCCAAGGACCTAGAAGCCATTGCTTTGAAAAGTAATCATCGAGGGGAAATAGGGCCTCTGTCTCCCAGTCTCTGTGGGGAGAAGAAATCCTGACTTCTGGGATGGCCAACCAGCAGACGCAGCTGGCTTAATTGCATTTACACTGACTAACCTTTTATAATTTTTACTTCCCTGACTCTCCTGAGCCCTGCTCACCCCCTCCCTATGCTTTCATTTCTTCAAAGTGTCCAGTCACCTTTGCGCAAGTCAGAAAGGAGCTCAGTCGTTTCCCCTAAGGTTGGAAGTTACTGAATGAAATCTTCTTACCATTTTAATTAATGTCTGGCATGGTTTATCTTTGACTACTCAATACTCAAAAGAATTTCTGATGGCAGCTTTCCCATTTTATAGATGAAAAAGCAGAGGCTTAAAAAATTGATTATCTCAAGACCACCATATCTAGACTTTGGCAGAGCATAGTTTTAACCTAGGTTTGTGTTAGTCGCAAATTTTGTCTTTTTTTTTTTCATTCTCCTGCGGCAGGCACATAGGCATTAATATGCAACTTTTTTTTTAAGATTATATTTATTTATTTGACAGAGAGAGCACAAGCAGGGGGGACAACAGGCAGAAGGAGAGGGAGAAGCAGGCTCCCTGCAGAGTGGGGAACCCGATGCCGATGCCGACTTGATCCCAGGACGCTGGGATAATGACCTGAGCCAAAGAAGGCAGACCCTTAACCAACTGAGCCACCCAGGAGCCCCTACATTAATATACCTCTTAAAGTGACAGTAGAAAAGATACATTTCCACTCCACCTATGCATTTAGTAACTGTCTGGGATACCTCAGTAAATAAGGTCTCATCCCAGACACAATAATTAGAAAACTAAAATAAACAATCATTGACTTTAGAACTTGTTTTCTGCCTAGGATTCAACAAGCCAAAAATTACAAGGAGATATTTTCAATTATTCCATTTGGGGAGATTGATTTATTAAAATTGACAAAATTTTGGACTTGGGAAATGAGAAAAATCCAAAAAGGGCCATTAAAAAATTGGATTTGCTTTTGCTAATTAACAAAATATAGTAGGAGTCTACAGTATTCACCACTTCTAGTCAAACTGTGAGTTTCCTGGCTCTAATCAAACTCTGAGTTTGAGCTCCTTGAACCAATTTTTACTTCTCCAATCTTCCATATGTTTAAATATACTCAGCACATTTTCCATTCGCCGAAAATAATCTTTGAAAAAATGCCACTCATTTATTTCCTAAGGTGAATAAATCCCTATGCTTCTTTTTCTTGTGGAATTATTACTTCAGATGTTTTCTGAAATGTGTAAGGAAAACTGTGTAACCTCCATCCACAAAAGAATTTAAGGTATCAGTGCAGGTCAGAGAGAATGAAGCAGATGCAGAGTAAGAGAATGGAAGGCAAGAACAAGGCACAGTCTAGAAACTCTGGGATCATTACTCATGTTTCTATCTTACTTCCCTTGGAATGAAATCCAGGCCTAGCCCAGCTTTTAAATAAATTTTATCTTCTTATCCCATCCACCTCTCACTGGTGCAATGTAAGTTAAAATTATAGGGGTAGTTTTATTAGCCATTTCAAAGCAATCTCAAATCAGAATGCCCAGAACACTCCCCCTTAAAGAGCTTACTCTTTCCATCCTGTGATACCAATAAAGTAATCACCCAAATATTAAATAATACAATAAGAACAGTCATCTCTGATGGTTTAGCACTCATCACAAATCTGTCATGATGAACTGCCTCAGACTTAGGAACAAATAGCTCAGTCCCATCTGGCTCTGTTTTCCTCTACTGCAGAAAAAAATGCTATTAACCTCATTCTTATTGTTTTACCTGTAACGATAAAAGCACTCTACAGATTATGATTCCAAAACATGTGTTTAATTACTTAATTAGAGCATGGAGAACTGTAGTAGTTAGTTAACAGCAAGGCGAAGAGAGAAAAAAGCAGAAGATGAGCCTGTTCAGTGAAATATCCCCACATTTGTGTGAAAGCGTTTAGAGTGATCATTTAATGTCAAGAAAGCAGTCTACTTCCATGAGAGAGAACCAACAATTTAATTCCAGTTTAAAAAGTGGATAAAAGGGACTCCTGAAATTTTAAAAGTGTGAGTTCATGACGTATGGCTTATCTGAATTATCAGGTAAAATGTCTGGCACTCCAACCTCTTAGTAAGGAAGTATCAAAGGTAAATGTAAAGTAAGATTTAAGGAGGAAGTAATAATCCCACACAGAAATACAAAACGGTATTTTCAATTTAGTGGAGAATCAATTTACAGTAATTGCTCTGCATCATTTCTAAGGCGTATAAATATTACTCCCTCCAGAAGAGTATGAATACACTTGCTACTCTGAACATCCCCAGAGCAACAAGAAATCACTATTATCTGGAGCTTGAAGGAGATGCAGGCTTTTAAGCTCCACCTAGAAGTCCTCAAGTCTGCATTCTAATAAGGTAATTTGGATTCATAATTACGTTTAAGGAGCACTTGTGTGGACTTCTTTCTTCCCCACTTATTTTGTTTGCATAAAGATGTAAAATGTATTGAAAAACAGTTAAATGATGAACACTCCTGCTTTAGGACATTACATATATGTCATATGGCATGACATTCATGACATTGATTTTTCTTCCCAGTGGGGATCTATCATCACCATCAAAACAGAACAGATTCTTTTCTTTTTTTTTCACTATAGAAGAGCAGCAAATACCATTGCATAAAATCACTAAGTTGAATGTGCATACACTAAATATTTCAGAGTAGAAGAAAAGGTGTAACACCAGAAAAAGGAAAAAAAAAGAGTTCATTTAAAGTAACTTATTCTATTTCACACATTTTTTGCCCAGACTATTTCTTTCACTTGTCATCATCTCTTTGGATTTAATTTTTTTCTGCCTCATATGAGTCTTTTAGCAAATGTTTAGCATATAGGTATGAGTGACAAACTCATACTTTGTTTTTCTGAAGAATCAGTTTCATTCTTGAATGACAGCTTAGTTGAAATGTATTTTTCCATTTTCTATGAAGTACACAGCAGATGTTGAAAAAACTTTATTGTGTTTTTAGGGAAAATTTTTTTTCCTTTTTTCTAAGATTCATTTTTTTTAACTTTCTTTTATGACATTATTTTTGTAACAATGTATTTAGTTCCAGATTGGGTTCTTTAAACAATCCCGAAAAATCTTCAGTCATTATCTTATTAAATATTGTTTTTAATATTTAAGAATAAGATATATTAGCTTTTTTACTTCTAGGATTTAGATTAGTCTAAAGTTGAAAATCTTGTGCTGTCTTCTGTATCTATGAATTTCTCTCCAGTGGTTTGCAAATTTGTAAGTTTAGAGTAGCATTTGTGGCTAATTTCCTCATATTTACCTTAAAGGTCACTAATCATTTTCTAATTACATAAATACACTGTTTATTACATTATTTTTTTCAAATATGCCTTTTTTGGCATGTGTATTCTTGTATATATCCATTGTATACACACTAGTTTAACTCATTATTCCTAGTTATTGTATTAGCTTCTGATTTTGATTTTTTTTGAATTTTTATTCTTTCTTTTTTAACCAACATCTTATCAATTCCTTTTTTAAAAATCTTTTTTAATTTTCATTTTACAGTCATATTTTATCCCTTCATTGTATTTAACCTTACTTTTTGTATATATAAAGTTTTTCTTTCTTTAAAATTTTGGGATACAGTTTCTTCTAACAGACCAAAATATACCCTAAATCTAGTGTTTGGCTTTGTTCTAGTCTCCCACCTGATCACATTCTCTCCTTTTTTTTCTTTTTAAATTTTTCTTTCTTTTTTTCAACCAACATCTTATCAATTCCTTTTTTAAAATCTTTTTAAATTTTCATCTTTACAGTCATATTCCATCCCTTCATTGTATTTACCCTTATTTTTGTATATATATAAGTTTTTCTTTCTTTAAAATTTTGGGAAACAATTTCTTCTAACAGACCAAAATCTAGTGTGTGGCTCTGCTCTATTCATCAGCCTGATCATATTATTTTTCCTTCTTTCTTTTCCCCCCAGTTTCAGGTCTCTTCTGATATGTTTAGTATATATTTTTTCTGGGGTTGTTGTTACCCTTTTAGCATTTTGTTTTCTCATTCATCTATTCTCTGGACAAAATGGCAAGATGGAAAAACGCACCTCAAAAAAATGATTTTGACATTCTAATCATCCTCTCTCATATGGCTCTTTGCTCATTCATGGTGAATCATTTCTTCATATTTTTGCCAGTTTGACTGTGAGTATTATATTTAGTAAGGATTAAACCCCTGGAATATCTGGGAAAATCATGTCCTTGAGTTGTGAACATGCTTTTGCAACATGTTTAAAGTTTTGTTTTTGCCAAATGAGTCATGCTATATCTTGCCTAGAATAATTTTATGTTAATATTTAAATTTTATCATTCTTATACTATGTAAGTCAGGTAAATTTGAACTTGAAGCTTCTTCAAATATAGTTTCCTTGACCATGAAAAAAGGGGTTCCTCCCTGAAGAGAAGGTGAATGGTACATTTCTTTTAGTCTCCATATCAGCCAGAGTCCTGACAGAGAATATATGGTATATTTGTATTGGGATATTTGAGAAGAATTAATAAAAGATTGTTAGAAGACATAGACAAGCTATAGGGAAATCAAAACTATAACACCTCAGAGACAGTAATAAGAAGGCTGAGTGACTGAAGCTAAAAGTCTGAAGGAGTGAGAAGACCGAACCATTCTTTAGAACCTGAAGGTGATAAAACTGTATTGATTAGCTTCCTGACCTTATGTCAGGAAGGACCTGCATGTGGCAAATTGAAAATAAGAAGCTAGGGAAATAAATATCCAAACCTCACCTACATTCTTTTATTTCCTTGCTATACTCCCCACTGGCAAACCTCAACCAAAATCCAGAAGACAAGTGAGCCAACTGATATCATTCCCACAGTTTGAGTTCCAGAGCCCAGCAGTGTAGGGAAAGCTGAGGGCTGGAGCTTTGGGGATAAGAGAAAGTATCCATAACAGTTCCCCTGGTGCTCTTTTGTATGTATGTATGTATGTATGTATGTATTTATTCCAAGTTTTTATTTGAATTCCACTTAGTTAACATACTAACAATATTGGTTTCAGGAGTGGAATTTAGTGACTCATCAATTACATACACCCCAGTGCTTATTGTAGAGAGTTCCTTTCACTAGGGGTGTGTAACTCTTTAAAGTACCATGATTTTATTGTATCTTCCAACCATGCTATTAACATTTCCTCTCAAATCCTTTTAGGCATATTAACAACTGATCCATACACTCACAAAACACATATATTCACAAAAACATAAACAACTTAGAGTGCCTGTATTTATATTTGTTTCTGGCATTTAGAGATTTCTCTTTCTCTCTTAGCTGCTTGTCCATACACAAGAGTTATATCTTTATCCAACACTCTTAGGAAGTGTTCCGTTTTAGTTCTTGCCTATTCCTGGAATTTGAAGCCCAAGAAAACTTGGTTCATGGACTTGTATCTCAACTATTTTACAAAAACATCAATGCCATTTAATATTGTGTGTACCGGTGCATGTTTATATTCAAATTGGTTGTGGAAGGGCAATGAAGATAGATGATGTGCTTTGTTGCTTTCCAACTTTGACTTCATGAATTGGGGAAGAAATTATTCTAATATGAGGTATTTAAAATTTCTTCTCCATGCTGTTCTCCTCCCAAACCTGAAAGAGAATGGAGCTGTCCATATAAGCAAACAGTCAAATAAAAAAAAAAATTCATTTGTATGTTGCAAAATGTGCCTGGGAAATGATCTAAAGAAAGACTATTATAATCAGAACCTTGCTTCAGTCTGACTTTCCACAAAGTGACAAATTAAACTTTCATGTATCACATGCCAGTGTACTAAGGTTTAAAAGGGAGAGTGCCACTGAGGACTTGATTCTTTCATTCCATCGGTCTTCAGGGAATTTCTTTGCACTGGTTCTAAATAGGAATCAATGTAAGGTACATATGTGAGGATCCTACCCCCAGAAACCCAAAGAGAAGAATGTTTCCAATTGTTGCTTGCTGCTGCCTTTCATCATAAGGATATGAATTTGTGAAATTACTCATGGCATAAAATGGTGATTTTACTACAGAAACTCTGCCATGCAGACAAACTTTGTAGTAGCTTAATTGCCAACAGTCTGGTTTCTTCTCAAGCCACGATGTACAAATAAAGCCAACATGGAGCTCAAATCAGAGAAATTGTGTTTTAGCTCTCTGTTATGGAACAGCACTGTGGCTTTAGGCCAGTGTTGTGAAACAGAAATAAAATGTGAGTTGAAAAGGCAAGTCACATATGTAATTTTTTTAAATTTTATTTTATTATGTTATGTTAATCCCCATACATTACATCATTTGTTTTTGATATAGTGTTCCATGATTCATTGTTTGCATATAACACCCAGTGCTCCATTCAGTACGTGCCCTCTTTAATACCCATCACCAGGTTAACCCATCCCCCCGTCCCCCTCCCCTCTAGAACCCTCGGTTTGTTTCTCAGAGTCCATAGTCTCTCATGCTTCATCTCCGATCCCCCCCCTTCATTTTTACCTTCCTACTATCTTCTTTTTTCTTTTTTAAAAATATAATGTATAATTTGTTTCAGAGGTACAGGTCTGTAATTCAACAGTCTTGCACAATTCACAGCACTCACCATAGCACATACCCTCCCCAATGTCTGTAATCAGCCACCCCATCCCTCCCACCCCCCACCACTCCAGCAACCCTCAGTTTGTTTCCTGAGATTAAGAATTCCTCATATCAGTGAGATCATATGATACATGTCTTTCTCTGATTGACTTATTTTGATTAGCATAATACTCTCTAGTTCCATCCATGTCCTTGCAAATAGCAAGATTTTGGTTTTTTCTGATCGCTGTATAATATTCCATATATATATATATGTATATATATATATTACATCTCCTTTATCCATTCATCTGTTGATGGACATCTTGGCTATTTCCATAGTTTGGCTATTGTGGACGTTGCTGCTATAAACATCAGGGTGCATGTACCCTTTCAGATCCCTACATTTGTATCTTTGGGGTAAATACCCAGTAGTGGAATTGCTGGGTCATACGGTAGCTCTATTTTCTTTTTGAGGAACCTCCATACTGTTCTCCAGAGTGGCTGCACCAACTTGCATTCCCACCAACAGTGTAGGAGGGTTCCCCTTTCTCTGCATCCTCGCCAACATCTGTCATTTCCTGACTTGTTAATTTTACCATTTTGACTGGTGTGCGGTGGTATCTCATTGAGGTTTTCATTTGGATTTCCCATATGCTGAGCGATGTTGAGCACTTTTTCATGTGTCTGTTGGCCATTTGGATGTCTTCTATGGAAAAATGTCTGTTCATGTATTCTGCCCCTTCCTTGATTGGGTTATTTGTTCTTTGGATGTGGGGTTTGATAAGTTCTTTATAAATATTGAATATTAGCACTTTATCTGATATGTCATTTGCAAATATCTTCTCCCATTCTGTCGGTTGTCTTTGGTTTTGTTAACTGTTTCCTTTGCTGAGCAAAAGATTTTTATCTTGATGAAGTCCCAATAGTTCATTTTTATCCTTGCTTACCTTGCATTTGGCGATGTTTCTAGGAAGAAGTTGCTGTGGCTGAGGTCAAAGAGTTGCTGTCTGTGTTCTCCTTTTGGATTTTGATGGACTCCTCTCTCACGTTAAGGTCTTTCAACCATTTGGAGTCTAATTTTGTGTGTAGTGTAAGGAAATGGTCCAGTTTCATTCTTCTGCATGTGGCTGTCCAATTTTCCCAACACCATTTGTTGAAGAGACTGTCTTTTTTCCATTGGACATTCTTTCCTGCTTTGTCGAAGATTAGTTGACCATAGAGTTGAGGGTCCATTTCTGGGCTCTTTATTCTGTTCCATTGATCCTTGTGTCTGTGTTTGTGCCAGTACCATACTGTCTTGAGGATGACAGCTTTGTAATAGAGCTTGAAGCCTGGAATTGTGATGCTGCCAGCTTTGCTTTTTTTTTTTTTTCCCAACATTCCTCTGGCTATTCAGGGTCTTTTCTGGTTCCATACAAATGTTAGGATTATTTGTTCCATTTCTTTGAAAAACGTGGATGGTATTTTGATGGGGATTGCATGAATGTGTAGATTGCTCTAGGTAGCATTGACATCTTCACAATATTTGTTCTTCCAATCCATGAGTGTGGAATGTTTTTCCATTTCTTTGTGTCTTCCTCAATTTCTTTCATGAGTATTTTATAGTTTTTTGAGTACAGATCCTTTGCCTTTTTGGTTAGATTTAGTCCTAGGTATCTTATGGTTTTGGGTGCAATTGTAAATGGGATCGACTCCTTAATTTCTCTGTCTTCTGTCTTGTTGTTGGTGTATACAAATGTAACTGATCTTTGTTCATTGATTTTATATCCTGCCACTTTACTGAATTCCTGTATGAGTTCTAGCAGTTTTGTGTGAAGTCTTTTGGATTTTCCACATAAAGTATCATATCATCTCAAAGAGTGAGAGTTTGACTTCTTCTTTGCTGATTCAGATGCCTTTTATTTCATTTTGTTGTCTGATTGCTGAAGCTAGGACTTCTAGTACTATGTTGAATGAAAGTGGTGATGGTGGACATCCCTGCTGTATTCCTAACCTTAGGGGGAAAGCTCTAAGTTTTTCCCCATTGAGAATGATATTGGCTGTGGGTTTTTCATGGATGGCTTTTATGATATTGAGGTATGTACTTTCTATCCCTATACTCTGAAGAGTTTTAATCAAGAAAGGATGCTGTACTTTGTCAAATGTTTTTTCTGCATCTATTGGGAGAATCATATGGTTCTTGTTCTTTCTTTTATTTATGTATTGTATCACATTGATTGATTTGTGGATGTTGAACCAAACTTGCAGCCCAGGGATAAATCCCACTTTGTCATGGTGAATAATCCTTTTAATGTACTGTTGGATCCTATTGGCTAGCATATTGGTGAGATTTTTTGCATCCATGTTCATTAGGGATATTGGTCTGTAATTATCCTTTTTGATGGGTCTTTGTCTGATTTTGGTATAAAGGTAATGTTGGCCTCATAAAATCAGTTTGGAAGTTTTCTTTCCACTTCTATGTTTTGGAATAGTTTCAGAAGAATAGGTATTAATTCTTCTTTAAATGTTTGGTAGAATTCCCCTTGGAAGCCACCTGGACCTGGGCTCTTGTTTATGGGAGATTTTTTGATGACTGCTTCAATTTCCTTAGTGGTTATATGTCTGGTCAGGTTTTCTATTTCTTCCTGGTTCAGTTTTGGGAGTTGATACATCTCTAGGAATGCACCCATTTCTTCCAGGTTATCTAATTTGCTGGCATAAAGTTACTAATAATATGTTCTTATAATTGTTTGTATTTCTTTGGTGTTGGTTGTGATCTCTCCTCTTTCATTCATGATTTTATTTATTTGGGTCCTTTCTCTTTTCTTTTTGATAAGTCTGGCCAGGGATTTATCAATCTTGTTAATTCTTTCAAAGAACCAGCTCCTAATTTCACTGATCTGTTCTACTGTTCTTTTGGTTTCTATTTCCTTGATTTCTGCTCTGATCTTTATTATGTCTCTTCTCCTGCTGGGTTTAGGCTTTATTTGCTGTTCTTTCTCTAGCTCCTTTAGGTGTAGGGTTAGGTTGTGTATTTGAGACCTTTCCTGTTTCTTGAGAAAGGCTTGTATTGCTATATACTTTCCTCTCAGGACTGTCTTTCCTGCATTCCAAAGATTTTGAACAGTTGTGTTTTCATTTCATTGGGTTCCATGAATTTTTAATTCTTTAATTTCCTGGTTGACCCATTCATTCTTTAGTAGGATGCTCTTTAGCCTCCATGTATTTGAGTTCTTTCCGACTTACCTCTTGTGATTGAGTTCTAATTTCAAAGCATTGTGGTCCAAAAATATGCAGGGAATGATCCTAATCTTTTGGTCTCAGTTGAGACCTGATTTGTGACCTAGGCTGTAAAATATTCTAGAGAATGTTCCATGGGCACTAGAGAAGAATGTGTATTCCATTGCTTTGGGATGGAATGTTCTGAATATGTCTGTGAAGTCCATTTGGTCCAGTGTGTCATTTAAAGTCTTTATTTCCTTGTTGATCTTTTGCCTAGATGATCTGTCCATTTCAGCGAGGTGGTTGTTAAAGTTCCCTACTATTATTGTATTGTTGTTGATGTGTTTCTTTGCTTTTGTTATTAATTGGCTTATATAATTGGCTGCTTCCATGTTAGGGGTATAGATATTTACAATTGTTAGATCTTCTTTTTGGATAGACCCTTTAAGTAGGATATAGTGTCCTTCCTCATCTCTTATTATAATCCTTGGCCTAAAATCTAATTTGTCTGATATAAGGATTCCACCTTAGCTTTCTTTTGGTGTCCATTAATATGGTAAATAGTTTTCCACCCTCTCACTTTCAATCTGGACGTGTCTTTGGGTCTCAAATGAGCCTCTTGCAGGCAGCATATGGATGGGTCTTGTTTTTAATCCAATCTGATAACCTGTGTCTTTAGAGTGGGGCATTTAGCCCATTTACATTCAGGGTAACTTTTGGAAAGATATGAATTTAGTGCCATTGTATTGCCTGTAAGGTGACTGTTGCTATATATTGTCTGTGTTCCTTTCTGGTCTATGTTACTTTTAGGCTCTCTCTTTGCTTAGAGGACCCCTTTCATTATTTCTTGTAGGGCTGGTTTGGTGTTTGCAAATTCCTTTAGTTTTTGTTTGCCCTGGAAGCTTTTTCTCTCTCCTTCTATTTTCAATGACAGCCTAGCTGGATATAGTATTCTTGGCTGTATATTTTTCTCATTTAGTGCTCTGAATATATCACTCTATTCCTTTCTGGTCTGCCAAGTCTCTGTGGATAATGTTTCTACCATTGTAGGTTATAGACTTCTTGTCCCGAGGTTCTTTCAGGATTTTCTCTTTGTCTCTGTGACTCATAAGTTTTACTATTTGATGTCAGGGTGTTGACCTATTTTTATTGATTTTGAGGGGGTTCTCTGTGCCTCCTGGATTTTTTTTAAAGATTTTATTTATTTATTTGACAGAGAGAAAGAGAGTGAGAGCAGGAACACAGCAGGGGGGGTGGGAGAGGCAGAAGACGGCTTCCCGCTGAGCAGGGACCCCAGTGCATGGCTCAATCCCAGGACCCTGGGATCATGACCCGAGCTGAAGGCAGATGCTTAACAACTGAGTCACCCAGGCACCCCACCTCCTGGTTTTTGACGCCTGTTTCCTTCCCCGAATTTGGGAAGTTCTCTGCTATAATTTGCTCCAATATACCTTCTACCCCCCCTTTTTCCTTCTTCTGGGATCCCAGTTATTCTAATATGTTTCATCTTATGGTATCACTTATCTCTTGAATTCTGCCCTCATGATCCAGTAGTTGTTTATCTCTCTTTTTCTCAGCTTCTTTATTTTCTATCATTTGGTCTTCTATATCACTAATTCTCTCTTCTGTCTCATTTATCCTAGTAGTTAGAGCCTCCATTTTTTATTGCACCTCATTAATAGCCTTTTTGAATTTGACTTGGTTAGATTTTAGTTCTTTTATTTCTCCAGAAAGGGTTTCTCTAGTATCTTCCATGCTTTTTTTGAAGCCCAGCTAGTATCTTTATAATTGTCATTCTGAGCTCTGGTTCAGACACCTTGCTAATGTCCATATTGATTAGGTCCCTGGCAGTTGGTACTGCCTCTTGTTCTTTTTTTTTTGAGATGATTTTTTCCATCCTGTCATTTTGTCCGGAGGAAAATAGATGAATGAGAGAACAAAATGCTAACAGGGTAACAACTCCAGAAAAATATACACTAAACAAATTAGAAGAGACCTGAAAGTGGGGGAAAAGAAATGGAAAAAAAGAAAAAAGAAAAAAAAAGAAAAAGGAAAAGATTAAAAAAAAAAGAATGATCAAATATGATCAGACTGGTGAATAGATCAGTGCTACACACTAGATTTTGGGTGCATTTTGGTCTCTTAGAAGAAAGTGTCTCCCAAAATTTTAAAGAAAGAAAAAATTATATATGTACAAAAATAAAGGTAAATATGATGAAGGGATGGAATATGACTATAAAGATGAAAATTATAAAAGATTTTATAAAAGGAATTGATAAGATAAAAAGTTGGTTGAAAAAAGAAAAAGAAATTTAAAAAAAAGAAGAGAATGTGATTAGGCAGGAGACTAGAACAAAGTCATACACTAGAGATTTAGGGTATATTTTGGTCTGCTAGAAGCAACTGTATCCCAAAATTTTAAAGAGAGGAATATATATATATATATATATATATATATATATATATATATATATATCAAAAATAAGGTTAATTACTATGAAAGGATAGAATATGATTCTAAAAAAGAAAAATAAAAAACGATTTTTAAAAAAGTGATTGATAAGATGTTGGTTGAAACAGGGAAAAAGCAAAATTCAAGAAAAAATACCAAAAGAAAAAAAAGAAAATTAAAAAAATTAACTTTGAAAGACTAAAGAATCAGGGGAAAAAAAGCCATGAATTCTATGTGCTGTATTTCCCTAATGCTTGAGTTCTGCCATTCTCGTTTATTGGTAAACTTGGTCTTGGCTGGCTGTTCTTGCTGATCTTCTGGGGGAGAGGCCTGTTGCGCTGGTTCTCCAATGTCTTTGCCCGAGCTGGAATTGCACTGCCCTTGCTGGGGGCCAGGCTAAGTAATCTGCTTGGGGTTGCTCTTGGTAGCTTTGGTTCCCTGCAAGCTTTCTGTACAGCTTTGGAGGACAAGAGTGAAATGGCGACCTCCCAATCTCTGTCCCGGAGGAGCCAAGACCTTGGGGTCCCACTCCTCAGTGAGCCTGCAGAGAAAAGCAGTCTTTCACTCCCGTCTCCCCAGTCTCCAGCCATGCTCCGTGCTCACCTGGCCTGTGAACGAGCATTTCTATCTCTGGCACATGACCTCGTTTGGAATCTCCAAACCCAGTAGATTCCTGCAGTGCAGTCCTGTGCCACTTTCCTGGGGGAGGAAGGGCAATCTCCCCTGGGTCCCTGCTGGAAGAGCAGTGGCCCGACTGTGCCACAGACCATGGTTTATGGCAACCCTGAGCTGAGAGCCTGCTCCTTGGCTCTGTCTTTGCAGCCGGCTTCCCCACTCTGATACCTGGGTGCTCCACCACTCTCAGGCACCCCCGGTCTTCCTGTGACCCCGAGGGTCCTGAGACGACACTGTCCCAGTGAGGGTTCCTCCCCCCACTTAGCCACTGGAACAATGTCCCTCAACAAAGCGGACTTCTAAAAGTTCCAATTTTGTGTTCGGCTGCTCTATCACTTGCCAGTAGCAGCATACAGAAGCTCCCTCCCCCTCGGTCTACCTTCCCAAATATCGCCTCGGATTCACTTCTCTGCACATCCTACCTTCCAAAAAGTGGTTGCTTTTCTGTTCAGAGAGTTGCTGCTATTCTTTTCTTAGATCTCCTGTTGAGTTTATAGGTGTTCAGAATGGTTTGATACCTATCTAGCTGAATTCCTGGAACCAGACAAAATTTAGGTCTCCTACTCCTCCGCCATTTTGCTCCTCCTCCCACATATGTAATTTTAAATTTTCTAATCAACTTATTTAAAAAGTAAATGGTAATAGATGAAATTAATTATAATAAAATATTGTATTTAAATAAATATATATATGTAAGATATTATCATTTTAAATGTAAGCAATATAAACATTATTAGGGATAATTTTTACATCTTTTAACTATTTGAAATTCAGTGTGTATTTTACACTTAACAGTACATCCTGATTCAGATTAACCACAATTTCAAGTGCTCAATAGCCACCTGTGCCTACTCGCTACAGTATTAGACAGCTTTAAAGAAATCTCCAGTTCTCTAAATTATCAGATCTTTGTCATAAATGACATGGAAAGAATTAACATTGTGGGTATTTCCCAGAGACCAATGGTTGAACAATCACAGTAAGAATAAAATAGAACACTAAGAAAGAGCTATTATTTGAATGAACATTGTAACATGGGAGTGGGATATAAAATTGTAACATGAGAGTGGGATATGAAAAATTTGGATTCGCAGTTGATGTAGAAATGTAATGAAATGAAATGAAAATTAAAAAAATAAAAACGGTGACTCTATCAGTAGAAAGACCTAAATGTGAGACAGGAAATCATCAAAATTCTGGAGGAAAACACAATTTTTGACATTGGCCATAGCAACTTCTTACTAGACACATCTCCAGAGGCAAGGGAAACAAAAGCAAAAATGAACTACTGAGACTTAATCAAGATGAAAAGCTTCTGCACAGTGAAGGAAACAATCAACAAAACTAAAAGGCAACCTACGGGATAGGAGAAGATATTTGTAAATGGCATATCTGATAAAGGGTTAGTATACAATATCTATAAAGAACTTATCAACTTGACACCCAAAACCCAAATAATCTGGTTAAGAAATGGGCAGAAGACATGAATAGACATTTTTTCAAAAGGACATCCAGATAGCTAAGAGACACATGAAAAGATGCTCAACATCACTCATCATAAGGGAACTACAAACCAAAACCACAGTGAGATACCACCTCACACTCATCAGAATGCCAAAATTAACAACTCAAGAAACAACAGATGTTGGCAAGGATGTGGAGAAAGGGGAACACTCTTATACTGTTGGTGGGAATGCAAACTGGTACAGCCACTCTGGAAAACAGTATGGAGGTTCCCCAAGATGTTAAAAATAGAACTACCCTATTACCCAGCAATTGCACTACTAGGTATTTATCCAAAGGATACAAAAATACTGATTTGAAGGAGTACATGCACCCTGATATTGATAGCAGCATTACTAACAATAGCCAAACTATGGAAAGAGCCCAAATGTCCATTGATTGATGAATGGATAAAGAAGATGTGGCACATATATACAATGGAATATTATTCAGCCATCAAAAAGAATAAAATCTTGCCATTTGCAATGATGTGTATGGAGCTAGAGTGTACTATGCCAAACCAAAGAAGTCAGTCAGAGAAAGACAAATACCATATGATTTCACTCATATGTTTGACTTTAAGAAACAAAACAGGTGAACATAAGGGAAAGGGAAAAAAAGTGATGGGGGAGGAAAACCATAGAAGACTCTTAACTATAGAGAACAAACTGAGGGTTGCTAGAGGGGTGGTGGTTTTGGGGGGGTGGGGTAATTGGGTGATGGGTAGTAAGGAGGGCAATTGTTATGATGGTGCACTCGGTGTTATATGTAAGTGATGAATCACTAAATTTTACTCCTGAAATTATTACGCTACATGTTAACTAACTAAAATACAAATAAAAACTTGAAATAAAAAAAAGTTGTCTTGTGAAACACCATGCAAGGCACTAGGAACATTTAACCTGTAGAGAAAAAATAATAATAAAAATGGGACACCTGGGTATTTCAGTTGACTAAGCACCTGCCTTTGGCTCAGGTCATGATCCCAGGGTCCTGGGGTCAAATCTCGCATCAGGCTCCTTGCTTCTCCCTCTGCCTGCTGCTCCCCCTGCTTGTGCTCTCTCTCCCTCTCTCTCTGACAAATCAATAAATAAAATATTAAAAAAATAATGATGAAAACAACACCTATCTTCAAATAATGATTGGAAAGACTGTGGCATAGGAAGGTGAAGCTTCTATCAATTAACTGAAGAGAAATATTTAAGACCAAAATATGGCCATTTATTTGTACATCAACTAATTCAACAATCATATATCTTCTACCAGCTATAGAAAGCCAATGTGTTGTCTTCTAGGGTGCAAAGATATGAATAATTTTAAAAAGTAGAGAGATTTGAAAAATTCAACAGCTAAATAGGTAATTCTTCATTGTAGAATTTGCTCCAAAATGGACTGGAGTGTGACTTGATAAGTGTGGGATTGTAGAGTTTTAAGTATCATTTAAAGATATTATACAATATTGCCACTGCTAACAAGGATGGATTGGGCTGTTTCAAACCAATCACATTGCCAAGAAATACATAAAATGTAAAACAACTTTTTAAACAAAGTTTATGATCGAAGTCATCAAAGAAATTCCCAGACCGTAAAGATCTGTGGATCTGAATTCAGATGAAAGGAGGGTAGTTTAGAATGGTAAACAAGACATTTGTTGCTATTTTTCCCTTTCAGGCAACTGTCAAATGAGTGGCTGAGAGGCTGAGAAGCAAAACAATATTGAAGACATTCAGATAATTAATTAGGAGCATATAAATATTCTTAATTTATATAGATCAAATAACAAAGAAAAATAATAAAATGCAAAGGAAAATTTTCCCTATTATACTTGGTGATGATATTTGATTTTTAAAAATTTCTTAATGTCATTATTTTATTTTTTCTAGTTTTGTTGAGCTATAACTGATTCAATATATTTATATATCATAAAAGACTTACCACAATCAGTTTAGTTAACATCAAACACTTCACAGAGTTGCATTTCTTTATTTTAATGAAATATTTACTATGAGATCTCTTCTCTTACTTTCAAATATACAATACAGTATTGTTAAATATAGTCACCGTGCTGTACATTACATCCCCAGAACTTTTTTACCTTATAACTTGAAGTCTGTACATTTTGATAATAACCAATTTTCCCTACCATCTACTCTACCCCTTAACTCTGGCAACCACTGACTACTCTCCATTTCTATTTAGTTTTCATAGATTCCACATAAAAGTGAGATAAATACAGTATTTGTCCTTCTCTTTCTGACTTATTTCACATTATGTAATGCCCTCAAGTTCCAAGCATGTTGGTGCAAAGGACAAGATTACCTTCTCTTTTACGGCTAAATTATGTCCCGTTATATATGCACACAGGCCTACCTCATTTTATTGTGCTTCCCATTAGTGTGTTTCACAGATTGTGTGTTGTTTGCACATTGAAGGTTTGTGTAAAGCAAACCTAGTGGTGCCATTTATCCAAAAGCATTTGTTTATTTCATGTCTCTATGTCACATTTTGGAATTCTTGCAATAATTTAAACTTTTCTCATTTTATTATATTTGTTATGGTGATCAGTGGTTAATAATCTTTGATGTTATTATTGTAATTGTTTAGGGGCACCATATTCCATGCCCACATAAAATTATGAACTTAATCAGTAAATGTATGTAAATGTATGTATGTATGTAGTCTGACTGCTCCCCTGACCAGATGTTCTTCCATCTCTCTCCCTATTCAAGCCTCCCTATTCCCTGAGACACAACAATATTGAAATTAGGCCAATTATAACCCAATGATGACCTCTAAATATTCAAGTGAAAGAAGAATTTGCATATCTCTCACTTTAAATCAAAAGCTAGAATTGATTAAGCTTTCTGAGGAAGGTGTGTCAAAAGCCAATACAGGCTGAAAGCTAGGCCTCTTGTACCAAACAGTTAGCTAGGTTGTGAGTACAAAGGAAAAGTTCTTGAGGGAAATTAAAAGGGCTTCTTCATCAACACACAAATGATAAGAAAGCAAAACAGCCTTATAGCTGATATCGAGAAAGTTTTAGTGGTTTGGAGAGATCAAACTAGTGAACAGCATTCCTTTAACCAAAGACTAATCCAGAGCACAGCCCTAACTCTCTTCAATTCCATGAAGGCTGAGGGAGGTGAGGAAGTTGCAGAAGAAAACTTGAGGTTAGCAGAGGTTATTTCATGAGTGTTAAGGAAATAAGCCATCTCCAAAACATAAAAGTGTAAGGTGAAGCAACAAATGCTGATGTAGAAGCTGTAACAAGTTATCTGAAGTATCTGGATCTTTAATGATCATTAATGAAAATGGTAATTAAATAATAGATTTTCCATGTAGAAAAAAAAAATGTTGTATTGGAAGAAAACGCCATCCAGGACTTCCATAGCTAGAGAGGAGAAGTCAATGCCTGGCTTCAAAGCTTCAAATGACAGGCTGACTCTCTTGTTAGGAGCTAATGAAGCTGTGACTTTAAGCTGACATCAATGCCCATAGACCATTCTGAAAATCCTGGTGCCCTTAAGAATTATTTTAAATCTACTCTTCTTGTGTTCTCTAAATGGAACAACAAAGCCTGGCTAACAGCACATCTGCTTACAACATGATTTACTGGATATTTTAAGTCCACTGTGGATACCTAGTGCTCAAAAATGAAGACTACTTTCAAAATATACTGCTCATTGACAATGCACCTAGCTACGTAACAGTTCTGAGACAGATGTACAATGAGATTAATGTTGTTTTCATATCTGCTAATACAACATCCATTCTGCAGCCCATGGATCAGGAGTAATTTTGAATTTCAGGTCTTATTACTTAAGAATACATTTCATAGGGGTGCCTTGGTGGCTCAGTCAGTTAAGCATCCAACTCTTGATTTTGGCTCAGTTCATGATCTTAGTGTCATGATATCAAGGCCCACGTCAGGCTCTGTGCTCAGCATGGAGTCTGCTTCAGATTCTCTCTTTCCCTCTTTCTCTGTCCCCCCATACTTCCTTTCTCTCTCTCTCTAAAAAAAAAAAAAAAAAAGAAAAGAAAAAAGAGAGAAAGAAATAATAAAGTTTCCATCCCTTTAAAAAAGAATACATTTCATATGGCTAAAGTTGCCATAAATAGTGATTCCTGTGATGAATCTAGGCAAAGTAAATAGAAAACCTACTGGAAAGGATTCACCATTCAAGATACCATTAAGAACATTCATGATTCATAAGAAAAAGCCAAAATATCAATGTTAACAGGAACTTTGAGAAGTTGTCCCAACCATCATGGATGACTTTGAGAGGTTCAAGACTTCAGTGGAGAAAGTAACTGCAGATGTAGTGGAAACAGCAAAAGAACTAGATTTAGAAGTGGAGCCTGAAGATGGGACTGAACTTCTTCAAAGTCATGATAAAACTTGAGGAGGAGTTGCCTCTTAAGGATGAGCAAAAAAAAAAAAAAAAAAAGTTGTTTCTTGTGATGGCATCTACTCCTGGTGAAGATGCTGTGGAAACTATTGAAATGACAACAAAGGATTTAGAATTTTATGTAAACTTAGTTGGTAAAGCTGTGACAGGGTTTGAGAAGATTACTCCAATTTTGAAAGAAGTTCTACAGTGGGTAAAGTGCTATAAAACAGCAATGCATGTGGGTGCCTGGGTGGCTGAATTGGTTAAGAGTCTGCCTTCGGCTCAGGTCATGATCCCACGGTCCTAAGATTGAGCCCCACATCTGGCTCCCTGCTCAGTGGGGAGCCTGCTTCTCCCTCTCCTTCAGTCCCTCTCCCCACTCATTCTCTCTCTCTCTCTCATAAATAAATCTTAAAAATATAAAATATCTTTAAAATAATAACATCAATGCATGTTACAGAAGAATCTTTTGTGAAAGGAAGAGTCAATTGATGTGGTGAACTTCACTGTTGTCTTATTTTAAGAAATTGCCAGTCACCCCAATCTTCAGCAGCCATCACTCTGATCACTCAGCAGCCATGAACATTGAGACAAGACCCTCCATCAGCAAAAATATTACGGCTTGCCATAAGCTCAAATGGTAATTAACATTTTTAGCAATAAACTATTTTTAATTAAGGTATATACATTGTCTTTTTAGACATAATGATATTGCACACTTAATAAACTACAGTGTAGTATTAACATAACTTGTGTATATCTGAGAAATCAAACACATTTTGTTGACTTGCTTTTTGAAATATTTGCTTTATTGTAGTACAGTGGAACTGAACCCACAGTGTCTTTGAGGTGTGCCTGTACACCACATTTTCTTTGTTCATTCATCCTTTGAAGGACACTTAAATTGTTTCTGTGTCTTTACTATTGTAAATAATGCTGCAGTGAACATAGGGGAGCAAATATCTCTTAGAGATGGTGATTTAATTTCCTTCAATACTTCCCTTCATACTCAGAGGTGGAATTGCTGGATCATATGGTAGTTCTATTTTTAATATTTAAAGGAATGTCCATACTGTTTCTCATAGTGGCTGCATCAATTTACGTTTCCACCGACAGTACACAGGGGCTGCTTTTTCTCCACATCCTCACTAAAACTTATTATCTCTTCTCTTTTTGATAACAAACATACTAACAGGTGTGAGTTGATATATTATGTGCTATTTACTTGCATTTCCCTGATGATTAGTAATGTTGAACACCTACTTGTTGGCCATTTATATGTCTTCTTTAAAAAAAAGTGTCTATTTAGTTTCTCTGCCCTGTTTTCAATCAGATTATTTGTTATTTGTTACTGAGTTGTAGGAGTTCATATATATATATATATATATATAATTTTTTCCTTTTAATTCCTTATTACAAATTTAATTTGACAGTTTTTCTTTTATTTCGTATATTGTCTTTTTATTTTGTTGAGAGTTTTCTTAACTGTGCAGAAGATTTTCAGTTTGATGTAGTCCCACTTGTTTATTTTTACTCTCAATGCCTTTATTTTTGGTGTCAAATTCAAAAAAAAATTATTGGCAAGACTTTTGTCAAGGATCACACTCTCTCTACTTGCTTCTAGGTATTTTATAGTTTCTGGTTTTATATTCAAGTCTTGAATCCATTTTGAGGTGATTTTTGTATATTGTGTAAGATAGGGGTTCAGTGTCATTATTTTTACATGTGGCTATCCAGTTTTCCCAATATTTATTGAAAGAATATCCTTTCCCCATTGTATATTGTTGGCTCCATTGTCATGAATGAATTGACCATTTTTTTCTGAGCTTTCTATTCAGTTTCATTAATCTGTGTGTCTGTTTTTATGTTTTAATTACTAGAGCTTTGTAATATAGTTTGAAATCTGGAATCGTGATGCATCCAAGTTTATTATTTCTTAGGATTGCCTTGGCTATTTGGGGTCTTTTGTGATTCCACACAAATTTTAGTATTCTTTGTTCTATTTCTGTGAAAAATACTATTGGAATTTTGATAGGGATAACATTGAATCTATAGGTTGCTTTGTGTATTATGGACATTTTAATATTATTAATTCTTCCAATCTGTATATAATCCATTGTATCAGCTATATTTCCATTTATTTGTGTCTTCTTCAATTTCTTTCATTAATGTATTATAGTTTTTAATGTAGAGGTCTTTTACCTCCTTGATTACATATATTCTTAGGTCTTTAGTTCTTTTTAATGCAATTGTAAATCTGATTGTTTTATTAATTTATCTTTCTGCTTGTTTGTTATTAGTGTATAGAAATGCAACCAGTTTGGGATGGCTGGGTGGCTCAGTGGGTTCAATATCTGCCTTCGGCTCAGATCATGATCCCAGGGTCCTGGGATAGAGTCTTGCATTGGGCTCCTTGCTCAGTGGGGAGCCTGTTTCCTCCCTGCCTGCCTCTCCCCCTGCTTGTGCCCACGCTCGTACTCTCTCTGTCTCTCTGACAAATAAAGAAAATAATCTTAAAAAAAAAAAGAAATGTGACTGGTTTTTGTGTATTGATTTTGTATCCTGAATTTATTCATTAGTTCTAAAGTTTTTTGATTGAATCTTCACGATTTTCTATATATCATGTCATTTGTAATTAGTCATAGTTTTATTTCTTCTTTTCCAAATTGGATGCTTTTTCTTTGTGTTTCTTGCTTAATTACTTTGGCTAGAAATCCAACACTATGTTGAATAAAAGGGACAAAGTTGGGCATTCTTGCCTTTTTCCTGATCTTAGAAGAAGAGCTTTCAGCTCTCCACATTGAGTGTAATGTTAACTGTGGGGTTGTCATATATGGACATTATTATCTCAAGATATATTCCCTTTATACATATTTGTTGAGTTTTTATCATAAATGTAAAATGTTGAAAAATCAGTGGACATTATTAGTGTTGTTCTATGTAAGGTTTGTTTCCTGGTTACTTTTAGGATTTCCTATATATCTTTCATTTTAGAAATTTGACAGTCATGTGTAAGTGTTTTCTCATGGAGATGGTTGAGCTTCTTGTATCTGTGGTCTTATATTTTTTATTATATTTAGGGGGAAAAACACCTTGTGCATGTTTTGTCCCAATTTCTGTCTCTCCTCTCCTTTTGTTAGTTCACTTACTCATATTTTTCAACTGTTTAATATTGACTCGGAAGGCACTGATGTTCTGTTTAATTTTTAGCTTTCCTCCCATGTTTAAAAGTGGATTTCTATTGCTTTGTTCATTTTTTATTTTTGCAATTTCCATCTATTTTTAATATCATTCAGTGAGTTTTTTATTGTAGACATTTTCTTTTTATTTTTTTAAAGATTTTATTTATTTGAGAGAGAGATAGAATGAGAGAAAGTATGAGAGGGAAGAGGGTCAGAGGGAGAAGCAGATTCCCTGCTGAGCAGGGAGCCCGATGTGGGACTCGATCCCGGGACTCCAGGATCACGACCTGAGCCAAAGGCAGTCGCTTAACCGACTGAGCCACCCAGGCCACCGGCATTTTTTTTAAATCCATAATTTTTGTTCCTTATAATTTCCGTTTTCTCCTAGTAGCTACCCATCTATTCACTTGTGATGCACATATTTTTATTTATATCCTTAAACATTTACATTCGTTGTGACTGTTTTAAAGATTTTGTTTGCTAATTCCAGCTATTGTGTCATTTCTGTTGCTACTGACTTTTTTCCTCCTTGTTATTGTAATTTTTTAAAATGTCCTTACAGATTTAGTTTTTAAAAAAATATGCTGGTCATTATTATATTATATTATTAAAAATTGGAATTAGATTGCCTTTCTTTAAAGAGTGTTAAGTTTGATTTGGCTGGCAATGATTTATTGGTTAATAAGCTTTAGTGTGTCAAGTCTTGTTTTTGGCATTATTCAGATGGATACTCTTAAAGTGAGCTCTTTCTGAGACCTTACACTAAATGCTTAAGATGATTTAGGAGATCTCTCTTCTCTGACTGGATGTAACACCAGTAATTTTCTTTTACCAACTTGTTTATGCCAGGCCTCAATAAAACTTGACCTGGACATGAACATGTTTGTATTCAGGCAAAGATTCAGTTCACCCAATACAGATTTCTGGACTTCTTTCTCTATTCAAAAAATTATACCTGTGTCCATACACTAAACTCTAATTTCTATTTCTATCCACCTGCAAGGTTTATTGGTCTCTGTTTGTGTTCTATTTCTCCATGTTATGAAAAGTGTCCCCAGGCATATACTCTGAAAGAATGTGGTACTTCTCTCGTGTAATTCTCTTTTCTCAGGAACACTCTCCTGCACTGCCTTATAAACAATGCCTGAAACTGTTGTTTCACAAATTTTGTAAAATATTAGGGTTGCTTATAACTGGGGAATAAATCTAATATCTTTTAATTTGTCATGATCATGCAACCAGAAATCCTCCTTATATATATTTTTCAATACTTTTATAATCTCTATTCTATTCTCTTTCATTCTATAAACGTTTTCTCTCCTAATCCATAGATTATGTTACTTTTTACTAAATGCAGAAGATACATAAACCTTCCCTCCAAGTTTATGGAATGAAGGGAGTTGGAAACAAGATCAAGGGAAAGAAAGTCCCTTCATGATAGTGATTTAAAAATCAGTTATATTTGTTATGAAACAATATAAATTTATCATATTTGTCAGAGATATAGATTAAGAAAAATTATTAGTTTTGTGGTAGAACTCAACTGACTAGATATTAATTATATTTCCTGTCCTATTGTTGCACTACTCTGTCACTTACATAAATTTATTTGAGTTGACATTTCCTAGCTCTGGGTATCTATATACCCATGTCCATATTCTATCATTATTTCTTTTATCATTCAGTTTTAAAACATGGTTAGTTGTACTTTCTTTCTTGGTGTCTCTAATCATGTAATGATCTCCAACAGTATCACTCCATCATTTTCTTTCTCTTCTTCTTCTCCAACCTTATATTTTATGGTCAATTTTCTTTGAATAGGTTTAGAAATCTGAGGAAAGATTAGGTAAATTGTACCAGTTTCCTACTGTTAGGAAAATAATTCTTGAGTCTGCATGAATTATAAGAGGAGTATGGAGAGTGACACAGGTTGTGCTCACTTCACTTTCTGTCTAGATTATTCTTCTCAAAAAGAAAAATAAGAAGAGTAAATAAAATGTAATGAAATAAAATTATTAATGTCATCTGTCTATGGATGTTATGATTCTAGTTTCATCAACAAAATTTGTTATGTTGGGTAAAATCAAAATCTTTCTGAAGGCAAATAAGTTTGTTCTGTTATTTCTTCTATTGCTACATTGTTTAACCTATCATAAAAGAAAAATAAAATTGCTCGTAAAATACTTTTCTCAGATCTATGATGATTGTTCTTTAGTATGCTATACTTTATTACTAGGTTGTGCATTGATGTATATTTTCAAGAGATATTGCCAAAATATGGATATCAGAGAGATTGAATTGTAAATTTTATCATTACCTCATTTTTCTAGTTTAAGAATCTCACCTTCAAAAGGCTGTAGTAAACAATTAATTGAATTGATTCTCAAGAGGGGTTTCATACACTTTAGGCAGTGGAGGAGATGTGGTAGGTAAAGTTGTAGAATGGATTTTGCTGGGTATATGGTATGACATCTGCTAGAAAGTTTTAGAGGTTATTTCATCAAATTGTTCAATTTAAGCAACCTACTATAATATGAAGAAACTACACTAGAAGACAAGAAGCTATACTATACACCCCTTTCCCAATAGTTCCTGGATTAGTGTCATGTTTATCATTGTAAAATATTATTAAATTTAAAACCCATGATATCCCTTCATGATCCTTGTGTTCTGGAAAATTTATAACAATTCACCTTGCTGATGCAGTTTTATAAAGCAAACATTTAAAAATATTTTATTTAAACACACATTCTTTTTTTCAAATTTTTATTTAAATTCTAGGTAGTTAACATATAGTGTAATGTTGGTTTCAGGAGTAAAATTCAGTGGTTCATCACTTACAAATAACACTCAGTGCTCATCATAACAGTGCCCTACTTAATATTCATCATCCATTTAGCCCATCCCCCACTACCTACCTCCATCAACCCTCTGTTCTCTATCATTAAGAGTCTCTTACAGTTTGCTTCCCTCTCTCTTTTTATTTTCCCTTCCCATATGTTCATTTGTTTTGTTCCCTAAATTCCACATATGAATGAAATCATATGGTATTTGTCTTTCTCTGGCTGACTTCTTTCGCTTATGATAATACACTCTAGCTCCATCCACATCATTGTAAATGACAAGATTTCATTCTTTCTGATGGTTGAGTAATATTCCATTATATATAATATATATTATGTTGATTATAATTAATTATATTAACATATTATATATATATACGTGTGTGTGTATATATATATATATATATATATGCCACATCTTCTTTATCCAACATCAGTCAATGGACATTTGGACTCTTTCCATAGTTTGGCTATTGCTGGTAATGTTGCTGTAAACATCAGGGTGCATGTGCCCCTTGAAATCAGTATTTTTGTATCCTTTGGGTAAACACCTAGTAGTGCAAATGCTGGGTCATAGGGTAGCTCTATTTTTAACATCTCGAGGAACCTCCATAATGTTATCCAGAGTGGCTGTACCAGTCTGTATTCCCACCAACAGTGTAAGAGGGTTCCCCTTTCTCCACATCCTCACCAAAATCTGTTGTTTCCTGAGTTGTTAATTTTGGCATTCTGACCAGTGTGAGGTGGTATTTCCTTGTGGTTTTGATTTATATTTCCCTGATGATGAGTGATATTGAGCATCTTTTCATGTGTCTGTTAACAATCTGGATGTCTTTTTTGGAAAAATGTCTATTCATGTCTTCTGCCCATTTCTTAACTGGATTATTTGGGTTTTGGGTGTAGAGTTTGATAAGTTTTTTATAGATATTGGATACTAACCCTTTATCAGACATGTTATTTACAAATATCGTCTCCCATCCCATAGGCTGCCTTTTAGTTTTATTCATTGTTTTCTTCACTAAATAGACTTATTCTTTAATTTACCCTGCATAATCTGGCTGCACAAGAATATGCTTGTTCACAATTGTAATCAAACCCTTCCCAGGTTCAATGTTCCTGAACATTTAAAAAAGATTTAAAAAAGTAATGTAGGGGGAGGAACAAGATAGTGGAGGAGTAGGAGACCTAAATTTCATCTAGTCTCAGGATTCTATTCAGCTGGATAGGGATCAAACCATTCTGAACACCTATGAACTCAATAGGAAATCAAAGAAAAGAATAGCAACAACTCTCTGAACAGAAAAGCAACCACTTTCTGGAAGGTAGGATGTGAGGAGAAATGAATCTGACGTGATATTTGGGAAGATAGACTGTGGGGGGAGGGAGACTCCTCAGCCGGCTACCTGCAAGTGATAGAGCAGCGGAGCACAAAATCAGAACTTTTAGAAGTCCGCTCCATTGAGGAATGTTGCTCCATTGGCTAGTGGGGGGTGGAACCCTCACTGGGAAAGTGTGGTCTCAGAACCCTCGGGGTCACAGAAAGACCAGGGGTGACTGAATGCAGCAGAGCTCCCAGGTGTTAGAGAAGGGAAACTGGCTGCAGAGACAGAGCTGAGAAGTGGGCTCTCAGCTCGGGGTTGCCATAAACTGTGATCCACGGCACAGTCGGGCCACTGCTCCTCCAGCAGGGACCCAAGAAGTGGCAGATCCAGGGAGACTCCCCTTCCTCCCCGGGAAGGAGTGGCATGGGAGTGCACCACAGGGATCTGCTGGATTTGGAGTCTCCAGACGGGGTCATGTGACAGAGATAGAAATGCTCGGTCACAGACTGGGTGAGCACAGAGTGCGGCCGGAGACTGGGGAGACAGGAGTGATTGACTGCTTTTCTCTGGGGGCTCACTGAGGAGTCAGGCCTGAGTTCTAGAATCCTCCAGGGCAGAAACTGGGAGGCCACCATTTTCACTCTCGTCCTCCAAAGCTGTACAGAAAGCTTGCAGAGAACAAAAGCTCCCGAGAGCAAACCCAAGCAGATTACTTAGCCCAGCCCTGGCAAGGGCAGGGCAATTCCACCTCTTGCAAAGACACTTGTGAATCATGGCAACAGGCCCTTCCCCCAGAAGATCAGCAAGAACAGCCAGCCAAGACCAAGTTTGCCCATCAATGAGAATGGCAGAACTCCAGCACTGGGGGAATTCAGCACATAGAATTCATGACTTTTATCCCCATGATTCTTTAGTCTTTCAAAGTTAATTTTTTAAATTTTCTTTGTTTTTTTCTTTTTCTATTTTTTTGAATTTTTCTTTTTCCCTTTTTCAACCAACAGTTTCTTCTAACACACCAAAATTTATCCTAAATCTCTAGCATATGGCTTTGTTCTAGTCTCCTGCCTGATCACATTCTCTCCCTTATTTTTTAAGTTTTTCCTCCTTTTTCAACCAACTTCTTATCAATTCCTTTTATAAAATCTTTTATAATTTTCATCTTTACAGTCATATTCCATCCCACAATTTTATTTACCCTTATTTTTGTACATATATAAGTTTTTCTTTCTTTAAAATTTTGGGAGAAAGTTTCTTTTAAGAGACCAAAATATACCCAAAATCTAGTGTGTGGCTCTGATCTATTCACTGACCTGATCATATTTTTTTTCCCCCTTCTTTCCCTTTCTTTTCCCCCCAGTTTCGGGTCTCTTCTAATTTGTTTAGTGTATATTTTTCTGGGGATGTTTTTACCCTGTTAGCATTTAATTCTCTCACTCATCTATTCTCCACTGGACAAAATGACAAGATGGAAAAACTCACCTCAAAAAAAAAAAAAAAAGACCAAGAGGCAGTACTGGCTGCCAGGGACCTAATCAATATGGACATTAGTAAGATGTCAGAACTAGAGTTCAGAATGGTGATTATAAAATTACTAGCTGGGCTTGAAATAAAGCATGGAAAATACTAGAGAAACCCTTTCTGGAGAAATAAAAGAACTAAAATCTAACCAAGTCGAAATCAAAAAGGCTATTAATGAGGTGCAATCAAAAATGGAGGCTCTAACTGCTAGGATAAATGAAGCAGAAGAGAGATTAGTGATATAGAAGACCAAATGATGGAGAATAAAGAAACTGAGAAAAAGAGAGATAAACAACTACTGGATCATGAGGGCAGAATTCGAGAGATAAGTGATACCATAAGATGAAACAATATTAGAATAATTGGGATCCCAGAAGAAGAAGAAAGAGAGAGGGGCAGAAGGTATATTGGAGCAAATTATAACAGAGAACTTCCCTAATTTGGTAGAGGAAACAGGCGTCAAAATCCAGAAAGCACAGAGAACCCCCCCTCAAAATCAATAAAAATAGGTCAACAACCCTACATCTAATAGTAAAACTTGTAAGTCTCAGAGACAAAGAGAAAATTCTGAAAGCAGCTCGTGATAGAAGGTCTGTAACCTACAATGGTAGAAACATTAGATTGGCAGCAGACTTATCCACAGAACCTGGCAGGCCGGAAAGGACTGGTGTGATATATTCAGAGCACCAAACGGGAAAATATGCAGCCAAGAATACTGTATCCGCCTAGGCTGTCATTGTAAATAGAAGGAGAGATAAAAAGCTTCCAGGACAAACAAAAACTAAAAGAATTTGCAGCAGCATACCAGCCCTACATGAAATATTGAAAGGGGTCCTCTAAGCAAAGAGAGAGCCTAAAAGTAACACAGACCAGAAAGGAATAGAGACAATATAGAGTAGCAGTCACCTTACAGGCAATACAATGGCACTAAATTCATCTTTCAATAGTTACCCTGAATGTAAATGGGCTAAATGCCCCATCAAAAGACACAGGGAATCAGATTAGATTAAAAAAAAAAGACCCATCGATATGCTGCCTGCAAGAAACTAATTTTAGACCCAAAGACACCTCCAGATTCAAAGTGAGAGGGTGAAAAATCATTTCCCATGCTAATGGACATAAAAAAAAAGCTGGGGTGGCAATCCTTATATCAGACAAGGGGGAGCGGCAGGCAGAGGGAGAAACAGACTCCCAGCTCACCTGATGCAGGACTCGATTCCAGGACCCTGGGATCATGACCTGAGCTGAAGGCAGATGCTTAACCGACGGAACCTCCCAGGTGTCCCCCAAACAGAAATTTTATGTAAACAGATATTTTCATGTTTCTGGGATAAATATCGAAGAGTAAAATTCCTGGGACATATTGTAGTTGCATGTTTAGATTTATAAGAACCTGGAAAACCATTTCCCAGTGTGAATATACCGTCTTAAATTCCCACCAGCATTATATATATAATCCAGTTTCTCCACATCCTCCACCAGTTTTTGGTGTTGTCACTACTTTTTAATTTTAGTCATTCTGATGGGTATATATTAATACCTCATTGTGGTTTAATTTGCATTTTCCTAATGGCTAATAATATTGAACATCTCTTCATGAGCTTAGTTGCCATCTGTATATCCTACTTACTGAAATCCATCTTCATGCCTTTGGCCATTTTTTAATTGGATTGTTTGAATTTTTACTGTTGAGTTTAGAGCCTATTTTATATATTTTACCTGAGGTTTCATTGCCAGGTATGTGGTTTGTAAATATTTCCTCCCAGTGTGTAGCTTGTATTTTCATCTGCTAACAGTGTCTTTTGCAGAAAAAAATTTTTTTCATGAGGTCAAATTTATCAATTTTTCCTTATTACAGATTATGTTTTTGGTTTAAAGTCTAAGAATTATTTGCCTAGCCCTAGATATCAAAGATTATCTTCTATGTTTTTCTAAAAGTTTTCTAGTTTTATGTACTACATTTAATGTGATTTATTTAAATTAATTTTTCTATAAGCTATGAAGTTTAGGTTGAGGTTCATTATTTTGCTCATGGAATATCAATAACTATAGCACTATTTGTTGAAAAAACTATCTTTCCTCCATTGACTTGCTTTTGCAACCTCGTGAAAAGTTATTTGAGCATATTTGTGTGGATTTATTTTTGGGCACTCTAGTTTATTTTTATCTATGTGTCTATACCTCTATAAACACTACACTGTCTTGATTACTATAGCTGTATAGTAAGTGTTAATATTGGATTCAGTGATTTGTTTTACTTTATTTCTTTTTTTTAAGGGCAGATTTAACACTTCTAAGGTGTGTGCCTTTTCATTTTAATTTTAAAATAAGCCTCCTTATGACTACAAAAAATTTTTGCTTGAATTTTGATAGAAATTTCATTAAACCTGTACATCAGTTTAAGGAGAACTGTTATCTTTACTACAGTGGGTTTTTCAGTTCATGTATCCCCATTTGCTTAAGTCTTATTTGATTTTTTTAAAAACAGTATTTCTAGTTTTTATCAACAGATACTGTATATATTTTCTAAAGTATATATCAAAGTATTTCATATTCTTTGGTGTCATTGTGATTTTAATTTTGGTTTCTGCATGGTCATTGTTAGTACATGGAAATGTAATTAAATCTTGCATCTTGATCTTCTATCCTGGGACTTTATTGAACTCATTTATTAGTTCTAGAATTGTATTTTGTAAATTCCTTGTGGTTTTCTATAAAGACATTTTTTGCAGGAAATAAATAAAATGCTTTTTATTATGTTCCTTTCTGCCTTTCACTTATTTTTCTTGCTTTCTTGCATGATTAGAAATTACAGTATTAAATTAATTATAAGTAAAATGGTAAGAGTGGACGTCTCCCTTACTTGTAATCTTAGGAGGCCAGCATTTAGTCTTTCAATGTTAAGTATTATATAAGCTGGATGCTTTTTGTGTTTATGCACCTTACCAAACTGTTTTAATTTCCCTCTATTTATATTTTTATGGGAGATTTTATAATGAATGTATGGGAGTTTGGTTAAGTGCATTTATGGAAAATTTGGTATGATCATATGATTTTTGTTTTTTAACAGATTGATATTGTGCAATCCTACTTAGTTATACTATACAATTTTTATTCATTGTTGGATTAATTTTTAAAAATATTTTTGCATCTAAATTCACAAGATTAAGCCTGTGTTTTTATTTTTGTCTTTTATTTTCTTCTGTTTCTTACTGTTTTGCACTGTCTTTATCTGATTTTGTTGTCAGGATAAGTATGGCTTCATAAAATATATTGGGAAGTCTTCTCTCTTCTACTTTCTGTAAGAGATTGTGTAAATTGGGTATTAATTCTACTTTAAATGTTTGGTAACATTCTCTAATAAAATCATGTCAGGCTGGCAATTTGTTTTTTAGAAGTTTGAAATTATTAATTCAATTTTATTATTTCATCTTGGTTGAATTTTGTTAATGTGTTTCTTGAAGTAGTTGTCTTTTTTTTTTCAGTTGTCACACTCATGAAAATAAATGTAATTTTAGTATTCCCTTATTACCATTTAAAACTAACTGCACAATCTATACTGATATTTCCTGTTTCATTCTTGATATTGGTATTTTGTGTCTTCCTTTTATCCTTGTCAGTATTACTAAGGGTTTATTAATTTATTGAAATTTTTAAATACCTGAGTTTGTTTTATTGGCTCTCTATTTTTCTTAATTTTGTTCTTATTGATTTATTCTTCCTTCTGTTTGCTTTAAGTTTATTTTGCTAAAGATTTTTATTGTTCTTTATCTGTGTAGGAATTTAGATTATTGATTTAAGACATTTCTTCTACTTTTCCTCTGGTAAGTATGCATGACCATAAATTTTTCTTTTATTACTGCTTTAGCTATGTCTCACATATATTGATATGTTGGATTTTACACACACACACACACACACACACACACACACACTGATGTATATATATGCTATGTATTTTATATTTAATAAAAACATCTATAATATTATTAGTTTTTATCTTTGATAGGGTTTCTGATATCTGGTTTGAAAAGATGTTCCAAACCCTGATTCCTTTTAATGAAAGTATTTAGAGCCCACAACATGGATTTAGTCAGTTCTCATTGAAAACAGTCGTTATTTTTATGCCTTTCAGTAAAGAGAACTAGGAGATACATAGTTGCTGCTTTTATTTTATTTAATCTTTTCTTAACTCATTTCTTCCACCCCCTTAACCTCCACCTATGGCAACCACCAGTCTGTTCTCTTTATCTATGAGTGTGGATTTTTTTTTTTTAGATTACACATATAAAGTAGATTATACAGTATTCATGTTTGTGTGATTTATTTCACTTAGCTTAATGCTTTCTAGGTCCATCCATGTTGTCATGAACGGTAAGACTTCATTTTTTATGGTTGAATAATATTCCACTGTGTGTATGTGTGTGTGTGTGTGTGTGTGTGTGTGTGTGTGTGTGTGTGTGTATTATATATATATAAACAATTTCTTCATCCTTTCCTTCACTGATGGACACTTGGGTTGTTTTTGTATTTTGGCTATTGTAAATAATGCTGCAATGAACATGAGGGTTAATATATCTTTTTTAAAAAGATTTTATTTATTTATTTGACAGAGGGAGACACAGCAAGAGAGGGAACACAAGCAGGGGGAGTAGGAGAAGGAGAAGCAGGCATCCCATAGAGCAGGGAGCCTGATGTGGGGCTCGATCCCAGGACCCTAGGATCATGACCTGAGCTGAAGGCAGACACTTAATGACTGAGCCACCCAGGTACCCAAGAGTTCATATATCTTTTTAAAGTTAGTGTTTTTTTTTATTTCTTTGAATAAATACCCAGTGTAGTTCTATTTTTAATTTTTAAAAGTCTTAATCCATTTTGAATTAATTTTTGTGTATGATATGATACAGGGGCCCAGAATCACTTTTCTATATGACTGTTCAATTTCCCCAAAACCATTTATTGAAGAGACCATCCTTGAACAATTTTATATTTTTTGGATCCTTCATTGCAAATTAGTTGACATACATGTGTGGGTTTATTTCTGAGCTTTCTATTTTGTTCCATTGACATATGTGTCTGTTTTTTTGTTTTGTTTTGTTTTGTTTGCCAACACCATGCTGTTTTGATTACTATAGCCTTATAATCAAATTTGAAATCAGGGAACATAATCCTTCCAGCTTTGTTCTTTTTCAAGATTACTTTGACTATTACTTTTGTGGTTCCATACAGATTTTTAAGATTGTTCTATTTATGTGAAAATAGAACTGGTATTTTGATAGGGATTCCATTGAATGTATAGATTGCTTTTGGTAACATAGACATTTTAACAATATTTTTTCTTCCAGTCCATGAGCATGGAATGTTTTTTTAATTCTTTGTGTCTTCCACAACTTTCATAAGTGTCCTATAGTTTTCAGAGTACAGATATTTACCTTTTGGTCAGATTTATTCCTAGGTATCTTTTGGTTTTTAGTACAATTGCAAATGGGATTGATGCTTTGATTTCTCTTTCTGCTGCTTTGTTAATTGGTGTATGGAAATGCCACAGATTTGTGTATATTGATTTTGTATCCTGCAATTTTAGTGAATTTGTGTATCAGTTCTAGCAATTTTTTGGTGGAGTCTTTTGGATTTTCTTAATTTTTATTTCTGATAGTTCATTGTCAGTGTATAAGAACACAACAGATATTTGTATATTGATTCTATACCCTGAAACTTTACTGATTTTGTATATTAGTTCTAACAGTGTTGTGGCAGAAACGTTAGGATTTTTTATGTATGAAATCATGTCGTTCATAAATAGTGAAAATTTTATTTCTTCCTTTCTAATTGGGATTCCTTTATTTCTTTTTCCTACCTAACTGCTTTGGCTAAAACTTTCAATACTATGTGGAATAAAACTGGCAAGCGTGAACATCCTTGTCTTGTTTCTGATCTTAAAAAACACTTTTCATTTTTTACCATTGAGTATTATGTTTACTGTTGGCTTCTCAAAAATAGCCTTCATTATTATTTTTTATAGATTTTTTAAAAATATATTTAATTTATTTATTTTAGAGAGAGAGAGAACATGAGCAGGGGGAGGGGCACAAAGGAGGGAGAGGGACAAGCAGACTCCCCACTGAGCTTGGACTCCCATGCAAGGCTAGATATCACTACCCTGAGATCATGACCTGAGGCAAAATTATTCGTTAGACACTTAACTGACTGAGCCATCCAGGTGCCCTGGCCTCTATTATTATTATTATTTTTAAAGATTTTATTTATTTGACAGAGAGAGACAGAGCAAGAGAGGGAACACAAGCAGGGGGAGTGGGAGAGGGAAAAGCAGGCTTCCTGCTGAACAGGGAGCCCGATGTGGGGTTTGATCCCAGGACCCTGGGAACATGACCTGAGCCAAAGGCAGACGTTTAACAACTGAGCCACCCAGGCACCCTTTATTTTGAAGTATGTTTCAGCCATACCCACTTTGTTGAAAGTTGTTATCATAACTGGATGTTGAATTTTGCTGAAATTGTTTTTGCATATATTCAAATCATATGATTTTTTATCCTTCATTTAGTTAATGTGGTGTATCACATCAATTTACAAGCAAATGTTGCATCCCTGGAATAAATCTTACTTGAACATGGTGTATGATCCTATCAGTATATTGCTGAATTTGATTTTCTACTATTTTGTTGAGGATTTTTTCTTCTATTCTTATCAGAGATATTGGTCTGTAACTTCCTTTTTGTGGTCTCCTTGTCTAGTTTGACAGGGTAATTCTTGCCTTGTAAAATAAGTTTTGAAGTATTCTCTCTTCTTAATTTCTTGGACAAGTTTGAGAGAGAGAAGTATTAAATCTTTTTGAATGTTTGGTAGAATTTGCCAATGGTCTTGGACTACTGTTTTTTGGAGGTTTTTCATTACTAATTCAATTTCCTTGCTAGTAATAGCTCTTTTCAGATTTTCTTTTTTTTTTTATGATTCAGTCTTGGTAGATGGTATATTTCTAGGAATTTGTCCATTTCTTCAAGGTTGTCCAATTTGTTGGCATATAATTATTCACAGTAGTCTTTTCTGGTCCTTTGTATTTCTATGGTATCAGTTGTACTATTTTCTCATTTTTGTGATTTTATTTGTTTGAAACCTGCCTCATTTTAGTAAATCAGCTAAAACTGAGACACTAGATATAAAAATTAGTGGTATGCTGAGTGAAATAAGTCAATCAGAGAAAGACATGTATCATATGACCTCACTGATATGAGGAATTCTTAATCTCAGGAAATAAACTGAGGGTTGCTGGAGTGGTGGGGGGGTGGGAGGGATTGGGTGGCTGGGTGATAGACATTGGGGAGGGTATGTGCTATGGTGAGCGCTGTGAATTGTACAAGACTGATGAATCACGGATCTGTACTTCTGAAACAAATAATTCAATATATGTTAAGAAAAAAAGAAGAAGAAGAAGATAGCAGGAGGGGAAGAATGAAGGGGAGTAGGCACCCACATGCATTGTTGTTTTATAGCACTTTACCCACTGTAGAACTTCTTTCAAAACTGGAGTAGTCTTCTCAAACCCTGTCACTGCTTTACCAACTAAGTTTACATAAAATTCTAAATCCTTTGTTGTCGTTTCAATAATTTATTCTGTTCTTTCATTTGGAACATAGTCTTTTGATTTTTTTTTCATTTTGCTTGACTCTTTTGGTTTCTATACCAACTAGATGATGAAACAACTATCTCTCCTAGTCTTGAAAGAGTGGCCTCATGTGACTGACCATTACCATTCAACACTTCCTTAGCTCCTGCTTTCACAAGTTTGTTCTTCTCTAAGCAGCCTATTATATTTTTAATAGCTCTCAGTAGTTGTTTGTGTGCCAAGATCCATCATTGGAAGTCGGACCCTCAGTCAGCAGCTTTTAAAAATATGCACGTATATACAGTCCTGTGGAACTGCAAATGTAATCTCCACTGGCCACCAGATCCAGCTGATCTGAATATGTCCCTTGGAAACAGTTGCAAAAATCAGGGCTGCAGATATGTACATAAGCTATTTTCTAGGAGGTAACAGTGAGCTGGAGCAAGGTAGAAAGAAGTGCCAAGATGGCATCCATACTCTACATTCCTTGAGAGCAACTCTATAGGCCACTAAATGTGTGCCAAACCTGATGCTTGCTCTTCAGCCTAAGCTCCAAGACAAGAGGCCTCCTTCACAAAAGACTGGGTGGTATGCCTTAGTCTGCTCTCTATGTAGCATTCTGTGGGTGGTAGCCTACCAGGAACTATCTCTATGATCATCATATTCCCTGGAACCAGGAATGCGAGTCCCAGTGGTCACCAGATCACAAGGCACCTGCTGGGTTGTAACTACAGAAACTGAGACACTAGATATAAAAATTAGTGGTATGCTGAGTGAAATAAGTCAATCAGAGAAAGACATGTATCATATGACCTCACTGATATGAGGAATTCTTAATCTCAGGAAATAAACTGAGGGTTGCTGGAGTGGTGGGGGGGTGGGAGGGATGGGGTGGCTGGGTGATAGACATTGGGGAGGGTATGTGCTATGGTGAGCACTGTGAATTGTACAAGACTGATGAATCACGGATCTGTACTTCTGAAACAAATAATTCAATATATGTTAAGAAAAAAAGAAGAAGAAGAAGATAGCAGGAGGGGAAGAATGAAGGGGAGTAAGTCGGAGGGGGAAATGGACCATTAGAGACGATGGACTCTGAAAAACAAACTGAGGGTTCTAGAGGGGAGGGGGGTGGGGGGATGGGTTAGCCTGGTGATGGGTATTAAAGAGGGCACATTCTGCGTGGAGCACTGGGTGTTATGCACAAACAATGAATCATGGAACACTACATCAAAAACTAATGATGTAATGTATGGTGATTAACATAACAGTAAAAAATTATTAAAAAAAATTAGTGAACAGATGCTTGTAAAGCTCCTTACTGGGCAACACTGGCCCTATAGCACACTGCAATGAGAGAGCACAAAAAATAGTGCCAGCCCTTTGAGGTCTCTGGCAAGGATTAGTTAATCCCTGGCTGCATGTTTAATTAGAAACCTACCCCTTAGGCCACAGGCATGGAAATTAGTTAATAGATCTCCTTCATAGAAAGACCAAAATCCTGAGTTTGTTGCCTTTTGCTGTGCTCTGGGAGTGGTAGCTGTTTAGAAACTCTCTGTTCATTACAATCCTGTGGGACCCACAACTATAAGCCCCACTGGCCACCAGACTTAGGTGATGTCCTCTGGCAACAGCCACAAAAATTGGGCATGAGGCAAGGGTGTAATCCCCTTTCTGGGTGACTCAGTGATACTTATTCCCATTGAACCTTGAACACAAACTTCCCTGGTCTCCAGAGCCAGACAATTAGGAAACATTCCTTGGTAAGCAGCCAAAAAATCAGGGCACCATGTTTGAAAACTCCCTTCAGGAGATACTGGTACTCTGGAAGACAACAAAGGGTGAGCACAAAGATAGTAACTGCCAGTCTCCATCTTTGGAGAATGTTTCAGTAGGCTCCTAGATTTTTGTGTTAAATTAGATGCCTGCCCCTCAGGATGATACCTTTATATAAGCAGGTGAGTGTCCTTCACTTTCAGTCTAGGCATGACCAACTGCCCAAGAGTTGGGCCCTGGGGCAAGTGAGTCTGAGTGCATGACTTTCCTAAAATCCACTTTTCAGTTTGCTATAGTCTTGCAGGTCTTGGGACTTGAGCCTTGTTGGTTTTAAAAATTTGATGTTTTGGGAGCCTTGTTGGTTTTCAAAATCAGAGGGTTAGGTGCAGGTCTTAAAAGTTGGGTTGTGCAATGTGGGGTTCAAACCCATCACTCCTCATTGAGAAGTTCTGAGATTTGAGCTTCCTCCTAATTGTGGGTTACTGTACCAGGGCTGGGGTTTATGGTGAGTTTGTGTCCTAGCCTCTCCTACCTGCTTCACTGAAGTTTTCTTCTCATTTGCCTAATGTGTAATCATTACTCAGCCAAGCTTTAATTTTTTCTCAGAGGAAAATTTCCCACATGCAGCTGTAAACTTTCAAGGAGATGAAAGGAGTTTACAGCTTCAGGATCTTCCTATATCACCATCTTGAACCTGTGTTTTCATTTCATTCAGTTCGAATTATTATGTCTTCTTTCAGATTTAGTGTTTGAATCATGAATTTTTATGTGTATTATTTAATTTCTGAGAATTTAGAGAGTTTCTTGTTTTTTTTACCATTTATTTCTAGTTTCATTCCATTATGATCAAAGAATTTACTCTTTATTGTTTACATTATTTTAAACATGATGAGGTTCATTTTATGCCCCTGAATATGGTTTACCTTGATGAATATTCCGTGTGTGCTCGAAATTATGTATTATGCAATCATTGCATGAAGTGTGTGATATATGTCAATTAGATACTATTGTTTGATTTGGTTGTTCAGGTCTTCTACAGTCTCTCTGCCTAATAATTTTATCAAGAAAATATTGATGTCTCCAATTATAATTGTGTAGTTTTCTATTTCTCCTTTCACTTTTTTTTTTAAGTTTTACTTATTTAGTTTTAGAGAGAGAGAACACGCACGGGGTGGGGGGAGGGGCAGAGGGAGAGAGTCTTAAGCAGGCTCCCTGCCCAGCTCAGAGCCCAACACGTATCTCATTCTCATGACCCTGAGATAATGACCTGTGCCAAAATCAAGAGTGAGATGCTCAACTGACTGAGCCATCCAGGAACCCTTCTCCTTTTATTTTACCTTTTATTTTTTCTGCTACTATATTTTTAGGCTATGTTTTTTGGATCACACATTTAGGATCATTGTATCTTCAGATGCAATACTATTTTTATCATTATATATTATTGTTCTTTGGGTCTAGAAATCTCTTACTGTAATTTTTACTTTATCAAATATTAATATAGACATCCTGAATTTTTGAAAATTAATTTTCACATGATATAACTTTTCTCATCATTTTACCTTCAATCTACCTATCTTGTTGAATTTGAAGTGAGTTTCTTGTGAACAGCATATATTTGAGACTATTTTTAAAATTTACTCTGCCAGTTATCTTCCTTTTAAATGCTGTATTTAGACCATTTAAATTTAAAGTAGTTATTGAAATTCTTAAGAATTTTATCTGATTCTTAATTTTCTGTTATTCCTTATTTCTCTCTTTTTAAATATTTTTATTGATTACTCACCCATTTTTCTTTAGGATTTCATCTTGATTTATTTATACTATTTATACACACTCATAATAGTAAAAACTTTTTAATTCCTCATAGGTGTTGCTCTCAGTGATACCATATACCTATGTGACTTCACAGTCCACTTTAATTGCATTGTGAAGTTTTCTTCTCTTTGGGTCTGCACTTCACAGTTTTAAATATCACTGTCTTGAATATCATTATTTTATAAATTGTGTGTCAATCATCACAAATGATTTACCAAACTCATTAGGAGAAGGATTGTTTAATATGACTCCCCATATTTTGGTTTCCTGTTCCTTCTTCTTTGCTGTTGCTCCAATATTTCTACTTTTATCATTTCCTATGTTTTTTGAATAGCTTCTTTTAGTAATTCTCCTTTTAGTGACAAATTATTTTAGTTATACTTTACTTGAGCTCTGTCTTTATTTCTTCCTACTTCCTGAAGGAAAATCTTGTCGGATGTACTTAATATATTTGGCATTTCTTTATTTTCAGTACCTAAAAGGTATTATGCCACTTCCTTCTGACCTCCATGGTTCAGAGGAGAAAATGTAATAAATTGAATTGATATTCCTCAGCAGGTCATACATTATATATCTCTGGCTAATTTTGTGACTTCTTTTTTGTGTATAGTTTTCAGAATTTTAATTTTGACATGCTTTGGCATAGACTTACTTGTTTCTACTCTATGACATTGCTCAGTTTGTTGAATGTGTGATTTTGTGATTTTTTACACAATGTAGTGTATTTTATTTCTCTTTCTTCAAAAGCTTTTTCTTTTTTTTAAAGATTTTATTTATTTATTTGAGAGAGAGAGAGAATGAGAGATAGAGAGCACGAGAGGGAAGAGGGGCAGAGGGAGAAGCTGACTCCCCGCCGAGCAGGGAGCCTTATGCGGGACTCGATCCTGGGACTCCAGGATCATGACCTGAGCTGAAGGAAGTTGCTTAACCAACTGAGCCACCAGGCACCCTCTTTAAAAGCTTTTTCAATCCAACTGTATTCCTCCTCTTCTTATGAGACCCCAGTCATATGAATTTTGAATATTTTCTACTTATACCACAGGTTCCTAACACTCTGTGGTTTTTATTTTCAGTTTATTTTCCTTCTGTTGTTCAAATTGGGTAAATTCTTTTGACCCATCCTTAAGTTCCCTGTTTCTATCTTCTGTCATCTCCACTCTATTGTTGAGCACATCAGACTTTTTTTTTAATTTATTTTATTTTTCAGTTTTATAATTTCCATTTTTTTTAAGTTTGCTTAAGATTTTATTTATTTTAGAGAAAGAGAACAAAGAGAGAAATAATGTGTGTGCGCGCATGAGTGGAGGAAGGGGCAGAGGGAGAAGAACCATCAAGCAGACTTCCCACTGAGTGCAGAGCCTGACCCAGGGCTCTATCTCATGACCTCAAGATCATTACCTGAGCTGAAGCCACTAGTTGGATGCTTACTTGAGTGAACTACCCAGGCACACCCAAGTTCTTTTTTAATAACTTTCATGTTTTGCTGAGATTTTCTTGTTTTTCATTTGTTTCAAGAGAATTTGTAATTCTTTTGAATCTTTTTTTAAATTATGGTTGCTTAAAATCCTTGTTAAAAGATCCAAACATCTAATTCATTGTGGTTATTTACATGTTTTTTTTATATCTTTTCTCATTCAGGTTGATATTTTTCAGGTTCTTTGTATGATAGATATTTGTCCATTTTATGCTGGACATTTTGACTTTTATATTAGGAAGTTCCAGGCCCTATTTAAATATTTTATTTTAGGAGGCAATCACTCTGTTTAGGTTTAGAACACAAGTTCTGACCTGCAAAGACAGAGACTCCCTGGACTGGATGCTTGTTGTAGTGACATCCCCACTGCCCATTATCTCCAACTGTGCAGTTTCCCTGGGTGTGGGGAGAGAGTCTCAGGCCAGTCAGTGAAAGAGTGCACTTTCCACTTATCTTCAGTTATTGTTAGTGTGGTTTCCAGTGCATCACCCTTGGTCTTTTTGTGGGCCTCACTTTGTGTTGATGGTACTCCTATTTAAAGTGGAATAAGAATAATTCTATCTAGGTTGCCTTGGATGCTCAACTAGGAGCCACCAGACCTCAGGCCTGGGTCACCTTTTTCTGTTGGGTGTGGAGGTTGTAAGACACATGAATGCTACTTGTCCCTTCAGTTGAAGAGTCTTCTTTTATTCACCTTTTATATTTCCTTTTTGGTTCTCTCTTTCATTATTTCCAGGGTTTATAATTGGGGAGAAGAAGACTTGACTTGTTTCTATTCTATGACATTGCTCAGTTTGACTGATTCCATCTTGACTGTACTAGAAGTCCCTGTGACATACATATTTGAGGTTTATTTCTCATGAATTCAGTAAAAAGTAATTTAAGAAGCAATCACTTTTTCCTCTAGACATTCGGCATGCATTCTAACCCTGCTTTCAGAGGATCAAAAATATCTTCATATTCATAGTCCTGTTTCCCTGTGTGAAGACTGACTGGATATTTAATTTTTCTAAGAAAATATCATCCCTTTTTAAGATTCACCAGTTTCTTCATTCTTATCTTGAACTCACACACATTCCAATTACCTGACCACATTCTGATGTATTTTCTAAATCTAAGGATGTGTAATTCTCCTACTTCCATGAAGCTTTTGAGAGAGATCCAAAAAAAGAAAAAGTAAAGCATTTCTGTTTTCAAAAGAGATAATGTTTTGATTTTATTATTTGGTTTCTTTTCTTCCATTTAACAGGAGTGATTCAGATGTATGGGTTACATACATACATACATATCAAGATCCATTTGATAGTTACCTGAATACATTTTATTGGAAGTATAATAATAAATATTATTATAATATATTTATTTGTTTAATCTAACAGAATACTAAAATAAAAATTCAGAAGAAAAAATATTTTTATTCAGAAATAAAGAAAAAGGAGGTATAAAATACAATATTATATTAAATTAGGAATATTGAGCACTACAGTTATTGTTTGTTGTCTTTATAATGTTAATTAGTAGGGATAGGAGGACTAATGGAAATGTGAAATTTTATTTTTTTTTTTAAGATTTTATTTATTTGAGAGAGAGAGAATGAGAGAGGGAGAGCACGAGAGGGAAGAGGGTCAGAGGGAGAAGCAGACTCCCTGCTGAGCAGGGAGCCCGATGTGGGACTCCATCCTGGGACTCCAGGATCATGACCTGAGCTGAAGGCAGTCGCTTAACCAACTGAGCCACCCAGGCACCCGGAAATGTGAAATTTTAAATGGTCAAAATATATACATTTGTAGTCTAGAAAGAGTAGAAAGAAGATTCATGTTATAATGGTAGGAATTAAAAATTAGAAATTGGATAATACTAACTTTTGTGCTGACTTTCTAAATCACTGAAGGACTTTAGGCATGTCACTGATATTTAAACTGAACACAAAACCTGGAATACTATACACAAAACAAAAAAACTAAAAAATAAAAAACAGAGAAAATAATTACAAGAAAATAAATTCCCAAGAAACTGAATAGATCAAATAATATACATAATGAATATCAACAGAATAAGATCAAGACAATGACCAGAAATGAGTAAAAATAAATTTAAGAAAAGAGAGATAGTATATAAAAATATTTAAGAACAATTCATATGGTTTATAAACCACTTTAGGAGTGAGGTATTATTTTCCAACACCTTGAGAATGAGGTATGTACATAAATTATTTGAAATTTTTCTTCAGGGAAGCCTTGTATATTTTTACCCCTTTTATTTATGTACTCAATATTTATGTATCCAGATTCATGTATATTTATTTTATAATTTGATTTATTTTATTGCTCAAATTGGCCAAGTTTTGGCCATTTGAAGCTCTTTTGGTGGTTTCTACATCTTTTTGACATAACTCATCTTTGTTTTGTTGTTTTGTTTTGTTAAAAAATACTTAAAAAAAGGATTTGTTTACTTTCTTGCACACCAGGTTTATATATTTGCTGTCTCGACGCTAGAATCAGCCATTTCTCCAAGGAACTCTGGTTCCTTTTATTGGAGAATGACAGTAGAAATTAAGATCTGAGTGTATGGTGTATGTTGTTGTTAGGGAATTTAATATTCCTTATCTTTTAAGTTTTGCTGCATTGTGTCTTCATTTTTGGTCATCTTAAAATATTTTATAATCCATTTTGAATTTTCTTGACTTATTTATTATTAATGATGTGTGCTTAATTTCCTCATATTTGTGATTTTCTCAAATTTTTTCTTACTGTTGACTTCTAGATCTATTTCACTGTGTTCAGAGAACATACTTGTATTATTTTTATCTTTAATTTAATTAATTTATTGAGATTATCTATGTCCTACCATATCATCTTTTCTTAAGAATGTTCCATGTGCACGTGAGAAGAATATATATTCTCTCTACACTTGTTAGGTCTATTTAGTTTATAGTGTCATAGTGTTATTCAAGCTTTCCATTTCCTTCTTGATCTTCTGTCTACTGGTTCTATTCACTTTGAAAGTGAGGTATTGAAGTCTCTAACTATTACTGTTTTGTCTATTTTCCTCCTTATTTCTGTCTGTATTTGCTTCATGTATATTGGAACTCTATTATTAGGTTATATATGTATATAATTGTTGCTTCCTATAGGATTGATTCTTTGCCATTATACAATGTCCCTATCTTTCTCTACTATCATTTACTTGGACTGAAGTCTACTTTGTGTAATATTATTCTAGCTTCTCCAGCTTTCTTGTGGTTGATCTTTTTATAATGTATTTTTTATGTTGTTTTACCTTCAATATCTCTGAATCTTTTATCTAAACTAGGTCTCCTGGGGGTGCCTGAGTGGCTCAGTCAGTTGAGTGACTCTTGGTTTTGGCTCAGGTCATGATCTCATGGGTCCTGAGATCGAACCCCACCCTGGGCTCTGAGCTCAGTGGTGAGTCTGCTCTCTCTCTCCCAAATAAATAAATAAATAAATAAATCTTAAAAAAATAAAGTGAGTCTCCTGTAAAGAGCAGATATTACAACTTTTTACAAACTCAACCTGATAAGCTGGACAGTTTAACCCATTAACATTTACTATTATTGTTATAATTAGATGTATATCTGTTGTGGGTAATATCCTTTTATTTTCTTTTTTGTTTGTGGACTCAATAATGATATGTCTTTCGTTTATAATTTTGTTAAATTGCATCTTCTCTCTTTTTTTCATGATTAAATTGAAAGTTTATTAATTTCATTGATCTTTTCAAAGTTTTGTTTTCATTACTTTTCCACATTTTCCTGTTTTCAATTTCTTTGAATTCTGCTCCAATTTTTATTATTTATTTTCTTCTACTTGACTTAGACTTAAATTGTTCTTCTCTCTGTAGATACCTAGGGAGAATCTTATGTTCTCAATTTTATAATTGCTTTTTTTATAACAAAGGAATTTAATGCTATATGCTTTCCTCATGTTACTGCTTTTGCTGCATCTCAAAACTGTTGATGCATTATTTTCATTTTTATTAGTATCAAAATATTTTTTAAAAATCCTTTTTAAACTTCTCTGGATTATTTAATGGTGTGTTGTTTCATTTCCAGATATTTAGTGATTTTTTTCTGCTATTCATATAGTATTTAATTCCATTTTGATTTGAAAAAGTACTTCGTATGATTTCTATTTTCTTTATATGTGTTAAGGTGGGTTTTATGGCCCACAGTAAATCTTCATGAATATTCTATTTGAGCTTGAGAAGAATGTATATTATAGCGTTGGTGGATGTGTTGGATGTTATTGTAGTTGTAAATGTCAACTTTAAGTTGACTAATAGCGCTATTCTTGTCATCTATATTCTTACTGATTTTCTACCTTTTTTATATTTTAATTACTGAAAGAAGTATGTTCAAATCTCTGATTATAATATTAGTTTTCCCTATTTTTCCTATTAGTTCTATCAGTTTATATCAGTCACTGCCTTTTGCGTTTTGACATTCTCTTTTACACATTTAAGATTGTTATTTTTGTTGTTGATTTGTGAGGTTTTTGGTATTTTTTCTTTTTGTTTTCCTTTTCTTTTTGTTTTATTGGATAATTGTCCCTTTATATTATGCAATGCTCATATTTATCCCTGATAATTTCTTAAACTGAATTAAACTTTGTCTGAAATTAATACAGCTACTTCAACTTTCTTTTGATTAGGACTTAGCATGGCTTATCATTTTCTACCTCTTTACTTTTAACCTATCTCATTCTTTACATTTAAATTTGTTTTCATTTATTCCTTTTCTAATGATTTCCTTTTCTTAAAAACATCTAAGTTTTTGACATATATATATATATATAATTTTTATTCTTCTGCCTGAAGTTCCTTTCACATTTTTTTCAGACCTTGTCTGACCATGATGAATTTCCTCAGTTTTGTTTGCATGATTAAATTTTTATTTTTCCTTCACTTTGCAAAGATCTAGCTATCATCTATCTATCTATCTATCTATCTATCTATCTATCTATCTATCTATCTATCATCTATTATCTATCTATCTATATCTATCTATCTATCATCTATCTATCTATCATCTATCATCTATCTCTCTATCATTTATCATCATCTATCATCTATCATTATCTACCTGAATGCATCTTTTGATGTAAAAATCAGGGTTGGTAGGGTTTTTTTTTCTTCAAAACTTTTACTCTATTCTTTTCTTGTATACATGGTTTCTGTTGAAAGATACTTTGTAATTGTTATACTTATTCTTCTCCTGACAAGGTTTTTAACATTTTATTTTGCTTTTAAGGACTTTTTATTTTCTATCACTTTCCTATAGTTTGAATTAAATAATCCTAGATATGTAATGCTTTCTATTCTTTTTCTGTGCTTTTGATGCTTGGTGTTCTGTGAGGTTTCTGGATTTGTAATTGACATCTGTGATTGATTTTGGAAAATTCTTTATCATTATTACCTCACATTTTTTTTCCAGTCCATCTGTCTGTTTTTTCTTCTGTTATATCAAATACCCATGTTATATCTTTTGAAATTGGTATTTTGCTTATTTTGTTTTAATGCTTTTTTCTATTTTTGTTCCAGTTTAGGAAATCTCTCTTATCTTTAAAAGCACTGATTCTTTCCTCAGCTACATCAAGTTCTCTATTGAGCCCCTGAAAGGCATTTGTATTTCTGTTACAATGATTTTGTATTTCTAGCATTTTTAAAAGATTTTATTTATCTACTTGAGAAAGAGAGAGTGAGAGGGAGAGAGAACACAAGAGGAGGGAGGATCAGAGGGAGAAGCAGACCCCCAACTGTGTGGAGAGCCTGATAGAGGGCTCAATCACAGGTCTCAAGGATCATGACCTGAGCCAAAGGCAGATGCTTAACTGACTGAGCGACCCAGACACCCCTATTTTTAGTATTTTTATTGTTTCTTTTTTTTTTGAGTTTCTATTTCTCCGCTTATACTGTCCATTTATTTTTGTATGCTCTTTTCCACCAAAGCTCTTAATGTATTAATTATAGATTTTTAAAATTCCCTGACAATTCCATCATCTGTTCATGTTTTAATTTGGTTCTGATACTTTTGTTGCCTTTACATACTAATGATTGCTTTTTTGCATGATTTATGATTTATTGTTTTTGTTAAAGCTGTATATACTGTATAGGGCTCTAGAAATTAACATAGACAAAGTTTCAGTGTGAAGATTTATGTAAACTGGCTAGAGTTGAAGTGTGGACCTAAGTGTGAGAAGCTTCAAATTTCTCTATTATCCTTGTTTTGTTTCCCTTTTGACTTTGGGGTATTAGTTTTAAAACTTTTTGTAGCTTCTGCCTACTCTTATTGTTTATACTAGATCCCTGCAGGAGTGGTAGTGTGGAGGAGTAGCATTCTATAATATTTTGATTCAGTTATCAGTTCCTTTCCCCTGTTGACAATGTCCTACCTCCTTAAGTGAAATAGGAAGGCTAGAGGCAGATAAAGTAAGATGAATGTTTAACCCAAGCTGAGAACATGCTTGCAAAAATTATTTCCCTAGAGTATAGGCACTTGTTGTGAAGATTGAGTGCATTTCATGATTATTCTTCCTCTTTCCATGATAGAACCATGCAAGGATCTTTTATCAGATTTTCATCATGAGAACCAGGAGAGGTTACTAGAAGTAAGTAGAAGTTTTGAAAATTTATTGATCCCCCTAACACTGTAACCCCCAAGTAGTATCTCAATTCTCATGTTAACACTCACTTAGTTCCCAGCAATTCATCAAAATTGCCACTTAACTGTTCCTACTAGACTAGGCCTCTATGGCTTCTGTTCCACGTAAATAAGATATCAGTTGTTGTGTCCCTCTGGGTGTGCCTTTCTTTTTCAATTCTTGAGTGATAGTTTTCTTTTGGGTTGATAGTTTTCCTTGCAGCCTCAGTTCTCTTATGGGCCCAAGAAAAATAACTGACTTTCAGTTTGTCCAGTTTTTTCTTGTTATAAACACAGAAGTGACAAATTCCAAGCTCTGGGCATGTTGCAGCTAAATCTGGAAGCCCTCATCGAACTATTTTTTTTTTAATATCAGTCTTTTATGTTTTACTCTATGTCAATCTCCATCCATAATATACCACAGATGTTTATTGATCTAATGACTATGGAATAATAGATCTAAGTTTATACAAAGGAGAAACTAATTTTATTTACTTTGTTTTTCATTTCTGGTACTTAAGATATTACTGTCCATGGGTTCTTCCAGCTGTCATTTTGAAGTCACCCTCAAACAATGTGCTCTTTTCAAGAAATTGTACAGATCACATTACATTTCTCCCATATTGGTTTTTCTTATCTTTCTTCCTTATTTCACTTATTTAATTCTTCATGTATCCTACTTTAACAAATGTTTTGAATACTTCTGGAAACATCATAAATTATAAATTTCTAATTATAAATTATAATCAAAATTATAAATTTCGAATTGACTGGTCTATATTATTAAATGCATTTCAATATTCTTCATAACTTTTAAGTAAAAGCCAGTACTTTTCAATACTCTAGTCATTGAAGTCATCGAATCAGATTAATGAGTTAGCCTTCATGGCAACAAGGGAAGGGGATTCATATATTTCTTAATTTTATAGAAAGATTTCTTGCCATAGATCCTCAAATAGTTAGTGAAACTTGATAGCTCCTTTGGACTTTCCAGCAAATGTGAATAGCTGTCTTCTTTATGTCCTTGAATAAAGAGTAATTTTCTTCTATTTAGAGACTGTCTTCTTCAGTGATGTTCACAAATTTCTGAAGCATATGCCCAAAGTCAGAAGAAATACATGAGAGAAATAAAGGGAGGGAAAAAACTTCAGTTAGCTGTCAGGTTAGTCTGAGCAGTACTGGTTCTCAATGGGATGAGAGATGTGACAGCACGATCACCCTTACATCTCACAGTGAATTACTGGCAGCCTTCTGTAGGATCATGTTATTGTCACCTCTGGGCTCTTTTCAGCTAAAAGAGACCCTTTTTAGAATATATGCCATGAGCATGATGATCCCCATTATCTGAGATATTTTCCATCATCTCTGAAATGGATCAGGACATAATTTTGGCAATAGTTGATTACACTCAAATTGAGCCAATAAGATTCTACTTCTTAGAAATGGACTGGGAATTTATTTATCTCCATTTTTTTTATGAATGTCTCACATAATAGTAATGTGAATGACTTCAATTTTGAAGATGCAAGTGAACAAAAACAAGAACAGAAATTCAATAAGCAGAAATTAAATAATGGATCAGACACTCAGACAGAAGTAGAAATGAGAGATGAGAAAAAGAGAAACAGAGGCAGAGAGAGACAGAGAATGAGATTGCTGCCTGCAGCTGGTTCCTGGATTGAGTTCCCAGTGTGGCCCTGCTGCACTCTATCACTCCAGTTTAGGGAGTAATCTTCCCCATATAACGCAACTCCCTTTTGGCTTAAGCTGGCTGCATGTTCTTCTGTTGTTAATGACCAAGAAAATCTTGACTAGGATACCTCTGTTGCTTTACTTATCCTGTGTAATAGCTAGCAAATATTTACCCACTTGTGGCATCAGTGTTCCCAAATAGGGTCAGTGGAGGAACCAGGAACTATCTCAGAGAGGGGCATCCCACCCACACTCTTATTATTTTTTTTTATGTTATGTTGGTCACCATACAATACATCATTAGTTTTTGATGTAGTGTTCCGTGATTCATTGTTTTCATATAACACCCAGTGCTCCATGCAATATGTGCCCTCCTTAATACCCATCACTGGGCTAACCCATCCCCCCATTTCCTCCTCTAAAACCCTCAGTTTGTTTCTTGGAGTCTATAGTGTCTAATGGTTCGTCCCCCCTCTGATTACCCTCTTCATTTTTCCCTTCCTTCTCCTAATGTCCTCCATGATATTTTTTATATTCCACAAATAAGTGAAACCATATGATAATTGACTTTCTCTGCTTGACTTATTTCACTTAACATAATCTCCTCCTGTCCCATCCATGTTGATGTAAAAGTTGGGCATTCATCCTTTCTGATGGCTGAGTAATATTCCATTGTATATATGGACCACCTCTTTATCCATTCATCTGTTGAAGGGCATCTCGGTTCATTCAACAGTTTGGCTATTGCAGACATTGCTGCTATGAATATGAGAAGCATATGGTCCTTCTTTTCACGACATCTGTGTCTTTGGGGTAAATACCCAGGAGTGCAATTGCTGGGTCATATGGTCGCTCTATTTTTAATTTTTTGAGGCATCTCCACACTGTTTTCCAAAGTGGCTGTTCCAACTTGCATTCCCACCAACAGTGTAAGAGAGTTCCTCTTTCTCCACGACCTCTCCAACATTTGTTGTTTCTTGCCTTGTCCATTTTTGCCATTCTAACTGGTATAAGATGGTATCTCAATATGGTTTCGTTTGAATTTCCCTGATGGCTAATGATGATGAACATTTTTTTCATGCGTCTGTTAGCCATTTGTATGTCTTCTTCAGGGAAGTGTCTTTTCATGTCTTCTGCCCATTTTTTGACGTGATTATTTGTTTTTTGGGTGTTGAGTTTGAGAAGTTCTTTATAGATCTTGGATACCAGTCCTTTATCTGTAGTGTCATTTGCAAACATCTTCTCTCATTCTGTGGGTTGCCTCTTTGTTTTGTTGACTGTTTCTTTTGTTGTGCAGAAGCTCTTTATTTTGATGAAGTCCCAAAAGTTCATTTTTGTTTTTGTTTCACTTGCCTTTGGAGATGTATCTTGAAAGAAGTTGCTGTGGTCGATGTTGAAGAGGTTACTGCCTATGTTCTCCTCTAGGATTTTGATGGATTCCTGTCTCACATTGAGGTCTTTCATCCATTTTGAGTTTATCTTTGTGTGTGGTGTTAGAGAATGGTTGAGATTCATTCTTCTGTATATAGCTGTCCAATTTTCCCAGCACCATTTATTGAAGAGAATGTCTTTTTTCCATTGCATATTTTTTTCCTGCATTGTTGAAGATTATTTGACCATAGAGTTGAAGGTCCATATCTGGGCTCTCTATTCTGTTCCATTGGTCTATATGTCTGTTTTTGTGCCAGTACCGTGCTGTCTTGGTGATTACTGCTTTGTAATATAGCTTGAAATTGGGCAGCTTTATTTTTCTTTTTCAACATTTCCTTGGTGATTTGGGGTCTTTTCTGATTCCATACAAATTTTAGGATTGTTTGTTCCAGCACTTTGAAAAACGTCATTGGAATTTTGATCAGGATGGTGTTGAAGGTATAGATTGCTCTGGGCAGCATAGACATTTTTTATGTTTATTCTTCCGATCCTTGAGCATGGAATGTTTTTCCATCTTTTCGTATTGTTTTCAATTACTTTCATGAGTGTTCTGTAGTTCCTAGAGCATAGATCCTTTACCACTTTGGTTAGGTTTATTCTGAAGTATCTTATGGTTTTTGGTGCTATTGTAAGTGGAATCATTTCTCTAATTTCTCTTTCTACAGTTGCATTGTTAGTGTATAAGAAAGCAACTGATTTCTGTGAATTGATTTTGTATCTGGCCACATGACTGAATTACTGTATGAGTTCTAATAATTTGGGGGTTGAGTCTTTTGGATTTTCCACATAAAGTATCATGTCATCTGCAAAGAGAGAGAATTTGTCTTCTTCTTTGCCAGTTTGAATACATTCTATTTCTTTTTGTTGTCTGATTGTTGTTGCTAGGACTTCTACTACTATGTTGAACAATAGTGGCAAGAGTGGGCATCCTTCCTGATCTTAAGGGAAAGGCTCTTATCTTTTCCCTATTGAGGATATTTGCTGTGGGTTTTTCATAGATGGATTTTATGAACTTGAGGAATATTCCCTCTATCCCTATACTCTGGGGAGTTTTAATGAGGAAAGGATGCTGTATTTTTTCAAATGCTTTTCCCACATCAATTGAGAGGACCATATGGTTCTTCTCTATCCTCTTATTAATGTGTTCTATCACTTTGATTGATTTGTGAATGTTGAACCACCTTTGCATCCTGGGGATAAATCCCACTTGGTCATGGTGGATGATCCTTTTAATGTATTGTTGGAACCTATTAGCTAGGATTTTGTTGAGGATTTTGGGATCTATATTCATCAGGGATATCAGTCTGAAATTCTCCTTTTTGATGGGGCCTTTGCCTGGTTTGGGGATTAAGGTAATGCTGACCTCATAGAATGAGTCTGGAAGTTTCCTTCTCTTCCTATTTTTTGAAACAGCTTCAGGAGAATAGGTATTATTTCTTCTTTGAATGTTTGGTAGAATTCCCCAGGGAATCCATCAGGCCCTGGACTCTTGTTTTTTGGGAGGTTTTTGATCACTGCTTCAATCTTGTTACTGGTTATTGACCTATTCAGGTTGTCAATTTCTTCCTGTTTCAGTCTTGGTAGTTTATAGGTTTCCAGGAAGTCATCCATTTCTTCCAGGCTGCTTAATTTATTGGCCTATAGTTGTTGATAATAATTTCTAATAATTGTTTCTATTTCTTTGGTGTTAGTTGTGATCTCTCCCCTTCAATTCATAATTTTATTAATTTGGGTACTTTCTCTTTTCTTTTGGATAAGTCTGGCCATTGGTTTATCAATCTTATCAATTCTATCAAAGAACCAACTTCTGGTTTTGTTGATCTGATCTACTGTGTTTCTGGTTTCTAATTCATTGATCTCTGCTCTCATCTTAATTATTTCTCTTCTAATGTGTGGCTTAGGTATCACTTGTTGCTTTTTCTCTAGTTCTTTAAGGTGTAAAGTTAGTTGATGAATTTGGGATTTTTCTATTTTTTTGAGTGAGGCTTGGGTGACTATGTATTTCCCCCTTAGGACCACCTTTTCAGTATCCCATAGTTTTTGGGCCTATGTGTTTTCATTCTCATTGGTTTTCATGAATTGTATAAGTTCTTCTTTGATTTCCTTTTTGGCCCAAACATTCTTGAGCAGAGTGGTCTTTAGCTTCCAATTGTTTGAGTTTCTTACAAATTTTTTCCAGTTTTAAAGCATTATGGTGTGAGAATGTGCAGGGAATAATCTCAATCTTTTGGTATTGGTTGAGACCTGATTTTTGACCCAGTATGTGGTCTGTTCTGGAGAAAGTTCCATGTGTGCTCAAGAATGAGTATTCCGTTGTTTTAGGCTGGAATATTCTGTATATATCTTTGAGGTCCATCTGGTCCAGTGTGTCATTCAAAGCTCTTGTTTCTGATTTTCTGCTTAGATGATCTGTCCATTGCTGAGTGGAGTATTGAGGTCTCCTACAACTAACGTATTATTATCAATATGACTTTTTATTTTGGTTAACAGTTGGCTTATGTAGATGGCTGCTCCCATGTTGGGAGTGTAGATATTTACAATTGTTAGATCTTCTTGTTGGATAGACCCTTTAAAAATGATATAGTGTCCTTCTGTGTCTCTAACTACAGTCTTTAGCTTAAAATCTAATTTGCCTTATATAAGAATTGCTACCCCAGCTTACTTTTGATGTCCAATTGGCATGGAAGATGGATCTCCATCCTTTCACTTTCAGTCTGGATGTATCTTTAGGTTCAAAGTGAGTCTCTTGTAGACATCATATGGATGGGTCCTATCTTTTTATCCAATCTGCAACCCTGTGCTGTTTTATGGGACTATTTAGGCTGTTCACATTGAGAGTGATTATTGAAAGATATGAATTTATTGTCATCATGTTGCCTGTGAAGTCCTTGTTGCTATAGATTGTCTCTGTAAATTTCTGCTCTCTGTCACCTTTGGGGTCTTTTTCCTTTTACAGAATCCCCCTTAATATTTCTTGCAGGGCCAGCTTAGTGGTCACATATTCTTTCAGTTTCTGCAAGTTGTGGAAGCTCTGCATCTCTCCATCCATTCTAAATGACAGCCTTGCCAGATAAAGTATTCTTGGCTGCTTGTTCTTGTCATTTAGTACCCTGAATATGTCTTGCCAGCCCTTTCTGGCTTGCCAGGTCTATGTGGTTAGATCTGACATTATTCTGATGTCTTACATAAGGAATCTCTTCCCCCTAACTGCCCTTAAGATGGTTTCCTTGGTTCTAAGACTTGTGAGTTTTACTATTACATGCTGGGGCATTTTTCTGTTTTCCTTGATCTTGGGGGGGATCTTCTCTGCCTCTAGAAAACGAATGTTTGTTTCATTCCCCAGATCAGGGAAGTTCTCAGCTAAGATTTGCTCAAATATATCTTCTAGTCCTCTCTCTCTCTCTCTCTCTCTCTCTCCACCCCCTCAGGGATCCCAATAATTCTGACATTAGAACATTTCATGGTGTCACTTATTTCTCTAATTTTGTTTTCGTGGATTTTGAGTTGTTTCTCCCTGGCCTCCTCTTTTTCCTTTTTTGTATCAGTTGGTCTTCTAGATCACTAATTCATTCTTCTGCCTCGTTTACCTTAGCTGTTAGAGTATCTCGATTAGATTGGATCTCATTGATAGCATTTTTAAGTTCTGCCAGTTCAGCTTTCATTTCTGGCCTTAGAGATTCTATGTTGCCATTAATCGATTTCTCCATTCTAGCTATCGTCTTCATAACCGTTACCCTGAATTCCATCTCCGGTATCTTTTATATCTGTATCCATTTATAAATCTGTGGCAGAATTTACAGTCTCTGAGTCTTTCTTATTGTGGGAGTTCTTCCTCCTAGTCAGTCTGTTGATGGGTGGTTGAGGGAATGTACAGAGTCCAAGTCATTGACCACAACCCAAGAAAGATGCACCTGTTTTGTAGGGACCTTAGGGTTGTCAGCCTCTTGTTCTCCCAGCTTGTCTTCTGGAAGAGGGCTCTGCCACCTTGTTACTCAGGCAACCCTGTTTGGGCAGAGTTGCCCTGCCCCCGTGGGGGGGATGGGCTCAGTGAAAATTGGTTTTGGGGGGCTTTTGTTCTCTGGCAGCTTTCCCTGTCAGCTTTCCACATCTCTTCCGAGAGTCAGAGCAGAAGAGATCATTTCCAACCCTCTGCCTCAGAGCAGAGAGTTTGCAGTCTGTTCTTCAATGAGGTCTCCAGGTCACAGTATCTTTGTTTCTGTCTATGCTGCTATAAACTGCAGCATCCTGGGTTGTTCACCCCTCAGCAGCACTCCCAGTCCTCGCCTCCAGGTTGGGGCACTTTGTGCTTCTCTGCCCTTTGTGCTTTTAAAACTGCCAGCCACCCCCAGTTTGCTCACGTGGCCCTGCCACTCCAGGTTTCAGTCTGGGGGCTGCCCTAAAGTCCTTTCTCCTCAGCTAATGGTCTGCGTGTCTGTGCCCCATCCCCAGCACGGGAAGCTATCACTCACCAGCGGTGTAGGATCCCCACAGCTCCCTCCCTCTTCTGTTTATTTTCCGATATCTGCCCACAGAATCATGGCTTCCTGCTTCATACCTCGAAACTAACCACCTGTGATATTCTGTTTGTAGAGATCCAGATATATCTTCTTACATCTCCGACTGATTTCACTGGTGTTCAGAGTGGTCTGGTAGACATCCAGCTCAATTCAGGGGACTGGTTGGAATAGTGTCCCCTAGTCCTCTGCCATCTTTTCCTTCTCCCTCCAACCACACTCTTGTCTAAAATGTTCCTCAACTATAAAGACATTAGGAATTTTAGGTTGGACTATATCTACCTTGCTCCTGAATTAGACCACAAATACTTAATATAATTCCTAGTTAGTAGACTTTTAAGAAATCCTGTTCCTCAGTTTTAGAAGAGATAGACTTACAACAAAGGGACCTAATTATTCACAGCAAATGTTGGATGTATAATCTATACTCTCCCCAAGGACATATGTTTTAAAGAGGAAAATATAAAATGCACCTTTCGCTCTTAGTATTATTGAAATAGAATACTAAGTTCGGTGACATATGATGATATCAGGAGATTTTTCCAAATTGTGTAAGATTTGTTAATTCCATCATGAATCTCAGGCTGTCAACTCCAGTGAGTTTATGAGATGCTTCCAGTTTATGGGGTATATTCAAATTCTTCTTGCAAAATTAATTTCTTCAAACTCATTTCTTTGTTAGGCAGCCACAGATGGCATAGTTGTAAAAATGTATATGATACAAAGGTGCCCCCAGTCAGAAAATATTCTCTGGCATTTTTTCCTACAAGATGCTGCCTTCTTCCCCATCAGATTTTAAGTGTCTTCTCTTTCACCTGAGATACAATTCAAAAGATTTCTAGAATGTGTGTATCTGAAAGCATAGATTCATTTCAACCTCAAAGTAATGCAATTTTTCCAAGTGTTGGTGACTGATTAAAGAGTGAATTAGACCTGAATGCTTAGTTTTTCTCCCACATGTCCAACATAGAAATCTAGAGCAACACTTGAGGGAGAAAGCCCTGAGGCATGGAGATGCTCCTTTTTGTTTTCTGATTTTTATTTCTGTCTCTATTTATTATGGGGTTTTAAAATCTGTCTCCAAACAAGTAGATTAATGGGACTTTAATGGTCTTTATACCTGATAGGAATTTTTGCTTAACATTTCGGCTTTCTTTTCCCTCCAGAATGTAAAGGCTTTCACATCTACTTCAGTTCTAATTAATAAAGCAAGGAGAATTACAATCTTCCCCTTAGGAAAAGAGATATGTTTGAATAAATGTATTTTCAGGAGTTCTGGGAGAGTCATGAAATAAATCTACTCTAATAACCTTCGTTGACACTTGAACTACCTAACTACATATGTATTTGCTTAAGATTGATACTTTGAGGCATCCTTTATTTAAATAAAAAATACAATATCTCCTTAGGCAGACATCATGTAATACCTCAATAGAGACTAGTAGCTAATCACTTAAAACAGGGTACTTAAGGAGGGGAGAAAGCACAATGCCTGACAAAACATCATGGGATGACCTAAAGGAAACTTGGAGAGCACCAAAGGCAAGTTCCTTCCACCCCATATCCTTGCTGACAGTGATTCTAGGCACAAGTCAGCCAAGCAATGCAGCATATCCATGAAGAGAAGCCTTTTGCCTAAACTGTCTTCAGTGTCTGCATACTAATGATTTGATCATTTCTTTAATTCAACACATTTTTTTTTTTAGATCCAAATATATTGAAGGAGTTCAAATCATATCATCTCAAAATATTCCACTTTGGAGTATTGATTATCTTGAGTTAAGAGCACTTCAGAAACAGCAAGTGCTGATCAGGTACTCTGAATCTCCTTCATATTTCCCAAAGCAGGAGATAAAATTCTTCTATGAAAGATGTCCTTCCTGTACCAGGAGGGGAGTAACATTCTTATCATGCAAGGTGGAAGCATAGAGAATTCTATACAAACAGACTTGTTAAAATAATTCCTATCTTCCTTTAGCCTTCTCACATTGTTTCCTTAATTTTCCACAGTTGCCTCTTTTTCTTCAACCTACTATAAAAGCATTTGGGTTTCATCATCTGTTTGAGTCTTCATCCTTTGTTGAGGGCTCCCATGGCAGGTTAAACTTATATACTTATATACCTTCTCCAGTTACTCTGTCTTATGCGAGCTTAATTCTCAATCCCACCCAAAAAACCCTAAGAGTGTAAAGGTAATGTTTTGCTTCTACAATATGAATGCATTTAAGTGGAATAAACTGAGTCACCTATTTTACTTTTAAAAAATGCATTCCAAAATAAATATAACAAATGTGATTATACAACTATTAAATGAAATTTAATGTATAAAATAGATCAAAGAAGTTTGTTTTCAAATTCAACTATAATTCCATCATTCAAAATCAGAATAGAGCAGTTCCTTCTGGTCTGTTTCTACTCTAATATCCTACTGAATTAATAAACAGTGTCCTGATTTTTCATATGCTGTTAGATTTCAAGTGATGCCCAAAGATTATATAGTTCTGTGGATAACATTTCTAACACATGCATACTGTTCTACTAAGTGAAATTACTACAGTTTTCTTATAACACTCTTGCTAAAATTTTAGCTTATTTCAAATAACCCTCTTAAGAACACACAAAAAAATATCTTTAAATGAATATACTTTTCATGACAATTTCAGCTTGACATAATCCTTCAAATGCAACCACTATATTAAAATAAATAAATAAATAAATAAATAAATAAATAAATATGGTGTTTGCTAAATTTTGTCTAATTCTTTGCCCAAATTATTGATGATTTTGTGCTCTGTCCTTTGTTAATGTATATAACAATTTAATTATGACTAGGAAAATTTGGGGACTTATGATTTTTTGAAAATGTTTTTTAAAAAACTGGATAGGCAAAATTTAGTATTATTTTGATTTGCATTTTTTTCTTATTGTATTCTGCATATTTGTAAATTATCTATTCCTGTCCTTTGTCTCTGTTTCTTTGAAATACCATCAACTAGAATTTAGAAGTTTTCTTCACATCCCAGACATTGATACTAAGGTATCTGCTATGCAAAATGATGAGACCATTACTGAGGAACATGCTTACCAGACCTAAGAGACTGGCATATACTAAGAAAACTTACAAGTGAAAGAGTAATGACACGTGTGATGGTCCCCTTGCCCACTGCTTCTTAGGGCACTGCTCAGAGTTCTAGCAGTATTTCAGGGCAGAGTGTGGGGGAGAAACCACAACCATTGGACTATGAAGCTCCTAATCTGTGCAATTATGGAAATACCTGCCCTTTCCATGCTGCAATCAGGGGCTGGTGTTGCATGACAGAATAATGCAATACTGACGTGACTACTGCCTTATCTTTTCAGTTCAGCTTTATTGTGGACTTAAGTGTTAAGTTATGACTGGTTTCCATGTACTTTTGTTTGCAGGGCATATATGATGAAGAGTTAATATTTATCTCTCTGGAGTCCAATTTTAACTTTATTATCAGTTGGTTGACTTACTTGTGTAGGTAGCTTGACCTCTGTCATTTATTTATTTTTTTAATCTCAGTGATGTTAATATGAAAACTTCTTTCATACATAGCACACAGAAATGATTTTATGCAGCTTAATTAGAAAATGTTTAAGAATTACAATCAAGTTTTTTTAAAAGGTGTCTCTTATCAAACCAGTACTAAAATCATAGAGAAATTCATTCTAAAGTTATTGTATTTTTAGTATCTTAATGTAGTTATCACCTCTGACTGTGGATCCAAAATATGAAAATGGGTACCCAGTGACCATGACATCAGCTTAAGGTTATCACCTTAGATATGGATGATTGATCCAAGTTGGGCCAATTAGATTCTTTCATCTTAGGATGTTGAATGTGAGCTAATGGAGATGGAATATGGGAATCATTATGTTACGGAATTTATAATCTAAACAGAGGCCTGCACACTCACTCTTGTTGCTGATGTCTCCTAGATACTTTTATGCCCTTTTCCCTGAGTTTTATTTGTTCATCTCCTCCTTTGAGAACAGCAACTCACCTCTTTGTTGTCCATTTTATTTTCTTTTTCTAATAAAGCTAGCTTCAGTCTGAGCCAGAATCAGGGTCTTTTGCATATAAAAGTATAACTATTGTGGTGTATATTATAACCTGTTTTATTAGTAATATTGAGCCCATAAGGGAAATAATAAGAGCACAAGAGTCTACATTGCTTACTTTGCCTTGATGTTTCCTTTGAAAAATCTACTTTATTTATTAAGCCCATACTAATAATAAGACCCTGTGCTAAATACTTTGCTGTATATACTTTCTCTCTTTTCATTTTTACAACTTTTTCATCTAAGAATATATCCTCCACTTTCATTTATCAGGCTTCCACATAAATAAAAATAGATAATTAGTAACTCTATAAAAAGCTCATAGAATATGAATATTTTATTTTGGGTTCCCAAGGAACAGACACTGAGATAGGGAATAGTGTGAACAAATTTTCTTAGGAATTATTCTCAGAAAATACACCTGTGTAGATTGAAGAATGTTGGCCTGGGGAGAGAGGAGTAGACTATCACAGTCAAAATAAAAAGACGAGTGGATTCCATTAGAAGTCCAGGATCTGGAATGGTTCTTCATATTTGTCTCACTTTAAGGCAAGGGAAGAGGTCTTTGTAACTCCACATGAACCATTGTTTTAGGCTGTGAAGAGAAAGAGGGAATGATGTTAGGTGAAGCAGCTTTTTTTTTTCTTCAACTGAAGAAAATTTTCTCTTTAGGCAGCACACCAAGGTATCCAGTACAATTCACCCTTGTGCTATTTCGTTCACTCCTTTGCATAATAAATTTTAAGAACATCTGCAGAATTCTGGCTGGGCTTTTTCATGAAGGAACTTATCAAATGACAAAATTAGTTGGACATGTTGTGTACCTTGTCATGGGTTGAATTATGTACCCCAAAAGTCATATGTTGAAGTCTCAACCCCACTACCTCTGCACATGAACTGGTAAGGAGATACAGACTTTAAAGATATTATTAAATTAAAATGAGTTTCTTCAGGTGGGGCCCTAATCCAATATGACTAGTGTCCTTCTATGAAAAGGAGGAAACACCAGGAATGTATACAAACAGAGGAAAAATAAATGAGAGGACATAGAGAGAAGGTACTCATCTGCAAGCCAAGGAGAGAGGCCTCAGGAGAAACCAACATGCTGACACCTTGATCTTGCACTTCTAGCTTCCAGAACCGTGAGAAAATAAATGTCTGTTGTTTATTTTTTTATTTTTTATAAAGATTTTATTTATTTATTTGAGAGAGAGAATGAGAGAGAGAGCACATGGGGGGGGTCAGAGGGAGAAGCAGACTCCCTGCCGAGCAGGGAGCCCGATGCGGGACTCGATCCCGGGACTCCAGGATCATGACCTGAGCCGAAGGCAGTCACTTAACCAACTGAGCCACCCAGGCGCCCTAAATTTCTGTTGTTTAAACCACTCAGTCTGTGATATTTTCTTATGGTGGCCCCAGTAAACTAATACAGACTACATGGCTGCAGCTGATGTCAAAGTTGTACTTGATAATTCATTGCGTCTCTACTACAGAAACTAGATATCTTTTCCCTTGGCTACCAACAATCCTGAGGTAGGTGGCTTACTCTGTAGGGTAATTAGCATACCCCAACTAATATAGTTTCTTCTACTACCCCACCTTGATAACTTGGAGCAGTAACAAAATTGCCAAAGTTTGGGATATGATGTTAAAGATACAGTTTAAGCAACAACTAAATTTCATCATAGTTATTGATAATGGTTATTAAAAGTAGAAAGCCACCATACAACTATTCATTCTCATTAATTAATCTAGAGGGGATATACATGTTATTTTTAAAAGAAACAAACAGCAGAACTAAGACAGTAATATATTGGCTTTCATTTTAACTACTTTTTCACCAATTAACTGGTGAGTTGACAGAATTCAATAAGAGGGGGAGAGAGGTATATGGCACATTTTCTCATTTTATTAAAAGATGACTAATGGATGCAGAATAATTACATGATTGTCCTCTCAATACAATGTCACACCCTAAAAGCACAATTCTATTTTGAGTTCTGTAATTGTGAATAACTCAGTTTAGTTTTGTTTAACATTAAGTTTTGTATTGTTACATTGTCTTGCAAATAGAAGCATGAATGGACTGTATCATTGAAGAAGAAAGAGCTTTGATTCATATAGAAATAATTGTCCTTTCAATGTTAAAATTGGCTACAGGATATTTAAGTGCCTTCTGTAAAATACCAATTAAAATGAGAGAGAAGAGAAATAGAGAGCGGAACCTAGAATGGTTTGGACAAAGATACATTATAAGAAATAGTAACATCCATACACCCAGGGAACACTCCACAGGTGGACAGGCATGAGGAAGAGTTAGGATGGGGTCTTCAGGAAAATTAAATGTGTGAATTAGAGATTTCAACAGGGCCAATACATCCCTATTTTAAATAGTAGCTAAATGTTGTTTAATTCAAACAGATTCATTAAAATTAATGAATACCTTTTATTGATGCGTTGATTCATTAAATATTTGTTTTATGTATCCAAATGCATTCTGAGAACTATGAACTTGGAGTGCTGCGTGAATAAAGGCAAAATTACTGTATCCATTGGAATTATAATGTAGTGTTGGATTCCAATGAGTGAGTATGTTTTAAAAGTATAAAACATTTTTTAAAAAGTATAGTTTTGGATTCCAGTGAATACATTTTAAAAGTATGTGTTACTGGAGCCTAACCAATGAATGGGTGACTTAGGTTAGCCTCTAAAAAGAGGAAGTATTTGGAATACAGAGAATAAAGTAACATTTGTCAGAATCTGCTAACAAATATATTTCAGAGTTTTTTCTTTTTAATTAAATATCAACTCTAATTGGAATATTTAACAGTTTACAAAAGTGAATTTAATTAAACATGATGTAGCTTAAATAAATCTTTTTATGTGCGTATTTGTGAGATTCTGAGACACAAACCTACTTGTCAGATACTCATATCTTAAGAAATTCAAACAACTTTCTACATCATGTAAATTAGCCTCTGGAACTAGAGAGATAAAATGTTGGCTCCATTATCCCCAATATGGGGATAATAATACATATCTTGATCACCTGATTAAAATATTAAACATGTGCCAGCAAGCCTTTTCGAGGTGCTTCGTTCTTTGTTTTCTTCTTAAAGTTTGACATTTTTTTTAAGTTACATTCTTAACCTCATCTTCACTATTTACTCACATCTTGAGGTTATACTACCCACTATATGTACAGTTGATGATGGTCAAAAATGTCTGTTCCAGGTCTTTCTTTTGAGATCCAGACACATCTCTAGATACATATTCCTGAGTATCCTTTATGTCTTCAAAATTGGCACATTGAAAAAATTAGCTTTCCATTACCCACCCCTTCTTTCCAAATTTGATCTTCCTTTTGGACCCCTTAGTAACTCTAGTTCTGTGGAAGAAATGTAGGAATCGTCCTTGAGGTTAGTCTTCAATACACTACATACACAAGATGTATAATGGCTCAAACTGTAAACAAAAACTATTTCCTTGTCACAAGATAGAAAGTTATCTCTGAACAAAATGAAACTCTCTATGATTATTTAAGGAGCCAGGTTCCATTCAGCCATTAGGATGACCCCTTACATTATTTGTATCTGGCTAGTAATGGGGAGCAGAAGGTGTAGAGGAAGCACAAACTCCATGAAGTGTCCCACATTACTTCTGCTCACATGTCACTGTCAAGAATTAGATACATCTTCTGTTCCTTCACAGCTTCAGGTTGAACCACAAGCTTCTTGTAATTGTTTTATGCACTTTCAATCTCCCCACTTGACAGCAAGTTCAGATTAAAAGCTGTATTACAGTTTATTGCACATATATTGCCAGCACAATATCTAGAATACAAAGTTTAAGTGCCTTCATACATAAATATGCAGGTATTTTTTCCATTCATTTATTGGTTTTATAACTATGATTTGAGTACTCTATTCAGACAATGCCTTAGAAACTAGGGCCGTATTAAGGAATAAAACAAACCATTCCCCACTGGAGCTTATGCATTGAAGGATAGAAACAAGAAATATACAAATAAGTAAATTTATGTCACATGATAATGCTATGGATAAGGGTAAAGAAGATAAAGAATGACAATGTTGTTTTGTTTAAGGTTTTCTGGGTAGATCTCAATGAAAGGTCGCTTTTTTTTTTTTTTTTGAGAGGAAGAGAGACAGGGAGGCAGGGATGGAACAATATACTCCATGCCCTTTTGCATTTGGATATGGCCACGATTTTCTCTGGCCACTGAAACATGACATATGACACCTTTTGCTGACATCTCTGTCAACATATGATTTCCCTACTTATCTTCCCTAAGAAGATAAAATACTTCTTATCTCCTTACTAACACTGGAAATACTACAGATATTGACTATTTAAACAGCTTAGATTCTGGAGTGAGGACAACAGGGGGCAGGGCCCTTAGCCTACCCCAAAGTTGATGTAGCATGAAAAAGAAAAAAAAATATTTTAATTCATTGAAATTCCAGAGGATATTTGTTATTATAGCATATCCTAGATATTTCTAATAAATAGATTTGAGCAACTAGAAGGATGGGATCTCAACTCACTAAGATTAGATTGAGCAGGGTAGGAGGGACAATCAGAAATTTGGGTAGGTTAAGTTTATCTGTTAAGTCTATCAGAAATTCAAGTCCAAATGTCACATAAATAATCTGATATAAGAGCCTAGAGCTTTGGGTAGAGTTACTGACTGGGGATAGAAATTTGGAATCTATCAGGATTGAGTATTTGAAGCCACAAGATCATATGAGATCACTAAATAATTAGGTGCAAGGAGATAAGAACTTGTAAGGATGAAGCCCAAGGCATGAAGACATTTAGAAGTCAGAGATCAGGAGAAAGCAGAAGGGAAAACTGGAAAGAATTGCCCATAATGAAGAGTGAATAATGTCTTAGAATTTAGAAAAAAAAAAGTATTAAAATGGAGGACATTATCAACTATGCTAAGTACCTCTGAAATTTTAAAATTGATGAAATTTAAAAATTTACTATTGGAGGGGTGCCTGGTTGGTTCAGTTGGTTAAGCATCTCTTGATTTCCACTCTGGTCATGATCTCAGGGCCTGAGATCCAGCTCCTGCACTGGGCTTCTCACTGGGTGTGGACCTTCCTTAAGATTCTCTCTCCCTCTGCCCCTCCTCTCGCTCTAAAAAAAAATTACCATTGGATCTAGTGATTTGAAGATCATCAGAGACATTAAAAGAACTCTGTCCATGGGGAGGGGGTTAAGCAAAAATCTGGTTGAAATGGTTTCCAGGGAGAAGGTTAGAAACTTTTGGGGAACAATTTTGTCTTAATTGTTATCTTAAAAATAGGAGCAATATCTAGGATAGAATATAGTTTTTAACATTAAGAATATTATAGCATTTGAAGCAGTTGTGAATTATCTTGCAGAAAGGCAAATATTGACAATGGAGCAAGGGGACAATTCTGTGAACAATGACATCCAGCAGACAAAAATGGTACTATTTAATATACAAGTAAAAAGCTTGGCTGATTTCAGTACATTCATTCTTCATCCCTAATAAATCAAGGAAATTCAGAGTAAATGAGTACAGGTATAGCTATGGGTTCCTAGACGGAATGTAAAACATACAGGGCAGATGCAAGAAGGTGTATATACATACTGGGGAGTGTAAAGGGACGTTCTTTTCTGATTGCTTCTCTTTCATTAAAATAAGAAGCAGCACAATCAGCTTAGAGTGAGGATGCTGCAGGATTTATGAAAAGATATGGAAGCTATCTAGAAATGCTGGAGAATGAATGGATGAATGTTATGAAATCAGAATGTCAGGCAGAATTTGAAGTTAGTGATCACGAATTAAAGTCAGAATGGTCATCATAGTCACATGTTTTTTTCCTAATCCAAATATTTAAATGGTACAGATGTGGAGTAGATGGAGAGCTAAAAGCCACCAGGGTTGGTGTATTAGCACGTCTTATGAAGAGCAAAATGGTTAGGTGAGAGCAAAAACAAGAGTGGTGGAATCCCACCTGGGTAAGTAGGAAAGAGACACCCAAAGATGACAAAGACAATGAAAAACAGGAGAATCAATGGATTGTTAGCTCAAGATGGGTGAGTGCATTGTTTGGTGTAGATTGTTAGAGGCAGTAAAGAAAAGCAAATAAGTAGTTAACAGATTGGCAGCTGCAGGAGAGATAGTAGTCACTGTTTTGATGATTTTTTTCCTTATCATTATTACTGTTGATAATGAAAAGGCAGAGAATTTTGGTGACAGTGCAACATCACTGCAGACTTGATCAGCAATCACAGACCCCTGCTAAAGAGGGAAATGGTACAAGTGTTAAATAGGTCATGATGATTTGATCCTTGTGGTTAAATGTGTTTATGGACTATTTCCCTTCACAATTCCTCAATTCAGTTCTCATTTTGTGCAAAAGTGATTGCTGTTGGTAACAGAAAAGAAAGCCCTAGGGGAAGAAAATAATCTTTTTTATGCCTATTTAATTCTAAGCTATATATGTTTTAAAGAGGAATAAACCAATACACACAAAACAGCCATTTAAATTAATGAGCCCTGCCAACTATGGTCTAAATACTTGTAACTAAATACATATTCTTTTATTAAAAAAAAACTCAGAAATAATTATCTCAGAAACCTTAAAAATAAATTGCTAATTTCCAACATGGATACAATTTCCTTTTGAATCTTATCATTTAAATTGTAAAATGCTTCCATATTTATACAAATGTATATGCATAATTTTTATGGGAAACTATTTCAAAAGAAGACACATTCTGATATAGCAAGTATTTTGTGTGTAATGAGAACACAGAGCACAAACTGAAATATAAGGCTGAGTGAAATATAAGAGAATGAATTTATGCAATGCAGGGACAATTAAGCTCACTGTTTTCCTTTCTCTCACAAAAATAATTTAAGTAAACTTAAAAATGGAAACCATATTAATGCAACTGAAAGAATGACATGCACCTGGGATTATATTATGTCTTCAACCATTTTTCTGGGACAATTCCATAAACCTTTATTTTATCATTTATAAAATAAGAAAACCCCTTTCTCTCTTTTTTCCCCTCTGAAAGTGCTTACATTTTATAGATAGTTAATCAATATCTTTAGGTATTATTTTGCCACATGTTAAATAAGATTCCAGTAAGAGTTTTAAAAATATCTAGTATATAATTTACTCTACACTGACTCTTTACCTTGGGCCAGCCCTTATTCTACTAAGACTACTTATTCCACTAATTCTGAAACATTTTGCTAAAGTAAAAGTTTCAATATTCAAATAATCTCAACAAAGCAAAATTGTATTAGATATATCATATGTACATAAAAGTATACTAAAAGGGTACTGCTAAATGAATTTTGATTAGAATATTCAAAATATCTGTGTAATCAGCAATTAGAACATCCCACAGTAATTCCCTACAAGACACCTCCCTCCCCACATACACACTGACACAGTACAGAACCACTGGAATGTTGCAGAATCATCTGTATGTTCTTGAAATTTATATAAACGGAATCATATTATATGCAAACTTCCATGTCTGCCTTTTTTGCCTCTATTTTTTACTCTATTTCTTTGTGTTTCATCCATGTTGTATAATGTAATTTATTTATTCTTTTGATTCATATTTTTTCATTGGATGCATATACCAAATATTATTTATACTATTTTTAAAGGTTTATTTATTTATTTGAGAGAGAGAGCACGAGCATGAACGGGGGGAAGGGCAGAGGGAAAGGGAGAAGCAGACTCCCTGCTGAGCAGGGAGCCCGATGTGGGGCTCAATCCTGGGACTCCAGGATCATGACCTGAGTGGAAGGCAGACACTTAACGGACTGAGCCACCCAGGCACCCCTACATTTTTGATATTAATGGAGACGGGTTATTTTGAATGGTTTGTTACTATACATTATCATTCACATTTAGATCTGCTATTGTTTTTTTACCTTCTAGTCATCTCATTGCTACGGAAGGAATTTTTGCTGAAGGTTATGGGGATAGCTGAGCACATGACATTCAACAATAAACTGGTAAAATGGACAGGGGGGAAGTTTATTAGTCACATATACTCATAGCATGAGGGAAGAGGAAATGCCACAAAGTTTCATGTGGGGATTTTATTCAGGAGCAGAGTGAGCAATCAGGGGCTGTGGGAAGTAGGTTTGGTAGTGTCAAGAGGGGGAAGTGATCTGTAGCTTTTGTGAAAGATATCATTAGGCTGTTTGAAAAGTTTTATGGCCTGGTAGCTAACTGGGAACTGCTACTCAGGGATAAGCAGAAACTGCCTGGTCCCCTCATAAGGAAGGTCTTGGGGCCAAGACCTTTTCCAAGGGAACAGAGTGAGTAAGAGAACTTTTGGTTAGGCTACTTGAAGCCCTCCGTTTTCACCAGATGTCAAGGCAACACATCATGTTGGGCTTTAATTTTAGTGCTTACACCACAGTGATCCATCTGGGATTTTTTTCTTTCCATATGGGAAATTAATTGATTTAAATCTTTATTGGAAAAATATATCTCTTGCACAGCCCTGTCACTTGTTTCATAAGTCAGTCTTATATGTGTATGTCCATTTTGGAATCTGTTCTTTTTCATTACCGCATTTGGTAATTCTTATACTAATCCATGTAACTTTAATCCTTCAAAATAGGTCTTGATATTTTATTAATCCTCCAGTTTTTATTTCCTTATTCAATACTACCTTGATTATACTCAGGCATTTGTATTTACATATAAATTTGATAACTGACTTCCAATTTCAGGCGCTGGGAAACTCGTAAACCTACTGGGATTTTTATTTTGATCATATCTAATTTATAGATTAATTGTGAGAAAATTGACATCTTTATAATATCAACCTTCTAACACATGAATTTGATATATGATCCCTAAATTCTCTTTTATTCTTTTCAATAATATGTGTGTGTGTTTCCTAGAAATTTATCTCATATTTGTTTGTTTGATTTATTCCTTAGTGTTTGCTTTTTTGATGGAAGTGCTTGTGAATATGCTCTTTTTGATTCAGGTGAAATTCACATCACATACAGTTAACCACTTTATGCAATCCAATGGCATTTAGTACATTCTAATGTTGCACAAGCACTAACTCTGCTTCATTTCAAAATATTTTCATCATATTTATATAAATTCTCTCAGATCCTTCATCCCCCCCATCCTCTGACAATCACTAACCTGCTTTCTGTCTCTAGATTTGCATATTGTGGACATTTCATATAAAAGGAATCATACAATTGGTAACATTTGTGTCTAGTTTCTTTCAATTAGCATAATGTTTTCAAAGTGTATCCAGGTTGTAGCATATATCAATATCTTATTCTTTCTATGGCTGAATAATATCTGTATGTATATACCACACATCATTTATTCATTTTACACATTAATGAACTTTTGGAATCTTTCTAACTTTTGGTTATTATGAATATTGTCACTACAAACAAACATATGCAAGTTTCTGTGTGTACACATGTTTTCGATTTTCTTGAATATATACATAGGAGTGGAATTGTCGGGTCATATGACAATTCTACATTTAACTTTCTGTGGAACTGCCAAACTATTTTTCACTCGAGATGCACCATTTTACATTTCCTCCAGCAATGTACAAAAGTTCCAACTTCTGTGCATTTTACCAACATTATTTATTTTCCTATTATTTTTTATTCCTTATATATGTTCAATGACATTTCATTGTTATTTTTATTTGCACTTACTTAACGATCAATGATGTCAGACAACTTTTCCTGTTTTAGTTGGCCATGTGTATATCTTCTTTGGAGAAATATTAATTAAAGAAGCCCTTTGCTCATTTTTTAACATTGTTGTTTGTCATATCATTGAGATCATTGAGTTGTTAGACTTTTTTTATATATATATTCTGGATATTATACCCTACCAGATATATTATTTGCACATATTTTCTCCTATTTCCTAGTTTCTCTTTCCATTTTATGGAAATGTCCCTTGATGCATGATTTTTTTTTAAATTTGATAAAGTCCAATTGACTTTATTTTTTTTTTCCTTGCTAAAACTTTTGGTGTCAGATCTAAGAATCCTTTGTTAAATGTGAGATTCTGAAGATTTACTTCCATGATTTCTTTTAATAATTCTATGGTTTTAGCTCTTACATTTAAATTTTTGCTAATGGGTTATTCAAGAGTTTGACCTAACTGACCATGTTTGACACCTGTAGGGGAAGGACTAAACACTTTAAGCACCTGTTCCAACTCAAACGTGTGAGGCCTTGGTAGTCCATGGTTGTCTGATAGTTCCAGAGCACATAACTGGAGACCCAGATTTCCCCCTCAACGCCTCCCTCACTGAATAGTTATGGGATCCAGCAATGGCTAGGTGTCAAGGCTAGATTTAAATTTTTGGCTTATTCTAAGTTATTTTTTATATGGACTGAAGTAGGGTGTCCAACTTCATTTTTTTGCATGTTGTTATTGAGTTGTTATGGCTCCATTTGTTGAAGAGGTTATTCTTTTGCCCACTGAATAGTCTTGGCACACTTATCAGCAATCAATTGGCCATAAACATTTGAGTTTATTTCTGGATTCTTAATTCTACTTTATCTCTCTGTATGTTGCTCCCTATACCAGTACGAGACTGTTTAGATTACTGTAGCTTTAAAGTAAGTTTTGAAATTAAGAATCATGAGTCTTCCACCTTTATTTTCTTTTTCAATAATATTTTGGCTATTCAGTTCCCTTTGAAATTCTTTATGAATTTGAGGATTGTCTTTTCCATTTCTTTAAAAAAAAAGATAGTAGGAAATTTTAGAAGGATTGCTTTAAATATGTCAATTGTTTTTGTGGTATTTTTATTTTAACAATGATAAGTTTATCTATTAATGAACATGGGATATCATTTGATTTACTTAGGTCTTTAATTTATTACAGAAATATTTTTTTAGTTTTTAGTATGTCTTTCACTTCCTTGGTTAAATTTATTCCTAGATTTTTTTTGGATGCGATTGTAAATGGAGTTATTTAATTAATATTAATATTTATTAATATTAATTAATATGTCTTTCAGCACATTAAATGTTTTATCCCACTGTTTTCTATTCTCCATGATTTCCAAGGGAAATCACTTGTTAATTTTTTTCAGGACATCTGTATATAACAAATCATTTGTCTCCAGTTGACTTCAAAAATTTTGTTTTGTGTTTGGCTTTGAACAGTTTGATTATAATGAGTTTTGGTGTGAGTCTTTTTGGATTTCCATACCTACAGTTTGTTGAACATCTTGGATGTGTAGATTCGTGTCTTTCATCAATTTGGAACATTTTGGTCATTACTTTTTCACTTTTTCTTCAAGGACTCTCAGAATGCACATTCTGATATGCTTTATGGAGCTCTATAGGCCTCATAGTTTCTGTTCATTTTTCTTCATTCTCTTTATTTCTGTTCCTCAGACTGGTGATTTCAATTTGCCTTATCTTCAAGTAACTGATTCTTTTTTTCTGCCTGCTCAAACCTTTATTGAACCCCTGTAGTGAATTTTATATGCAAAATTATACTTTTTGTCTCCAAAGTTTGTGTTTGATTCCCTTTTATAATTTCTGTCTTTTATTAAAATTCCTTACTTGTTTAAACATTATCCTCCTGATTATGTTTTTTCTTATTATGTCCTTCAGCTTTGAGCATATATAACACATTTAAAGATGTACTTATTTATTTGAGAGGGAGTAAGGGGGGGGGAGGAGCAGAGGAAGAGGGAGAAAGAGAATCTCAAGCAGACTCCATGCTAAGTGCAGAGCGTGACATGGGGCTTGATCTCATGACCCATGAGATGATGTCTTGAGCAGAAATCAAGAGTCTGACACAACCAACTGAGGTACTCAGGGACCCCTATATAACACATTTAAAACATTTTTTCTAATTTGTTTGGCTTATCTCAACAATAGTTTCTATCAATTCTCCTTTTTCTAAAATCCTCCCCAAGGATTACTGTTTTTGATTCTTTTTTTGTTTAATTTTTATTTATTTATTTGAAAGAGAGAAAGAGAATGCACAAGCAGGGGGAGGAGCAGAGAAAAAGGGAGAAGCAGACTCCCCACTGAGCAGGAAGCTGGACATGGGGCTCAATCCCAGGACCCGGAGATCATGACCTGAGTGGAAGGCAGATCCTTAACCAACTGAGCCACCTAGGTGGCCCTCTGTTGTTGATTCCTGAGAACTGCAGTCATCCATTTGTTTAGTGATTTTACTAAACTATTTTTGTCATGACTATAATCCTTATATGTGGTCACTGAAGTCTGTGTTCTGTTACCTTCATACTCAGATAGTAACCTGACAGAGACTTCCTGGAATGCTAGATTCAATAATAAAAGAAAATGAAAGTAAATACAGTTGTTTGTCTTTTTAAATTCTTTCAACAAAACTCATGCCAAGGAAGAAACTTCAGCCTAACTAGCTTAAAACAATGGTCAACATCTGGAAAGATCCCTCAGTGAACCACCAGGCTGATCAAAGCATACAACCTCCATTTTTGGAGGACAAGGTCCTTATTACCCACCTTTTCACCAGGAATCTGCATAAGGAATGTGAGATATCACATAGTTTCTATATGAAATGTTAAAATTCATAAAAATGTACCTGCATATTTCTTCTTCAATCTGACCCTTTGATGCTGTAGATGTTAACTAGACTCCAAAGTTTTAAATAATAGATTCTCACAGTTCTTGCCAGCCTGGTAGTTGTTTCAGAGAACTGCCTGATTCCTGGAACTTTGTACTTTGCCATCTTTTACAACATCAATTTTGTGTATAATTTTTCATACTTTCATTTTCTATTTTTTGGCACAAAGAAATATAATTTTTAAATTTTTATATCCAGTAACCATTCTAAGTTAACTTATTGGTTGTAAAAGTTTGTCTAAAAACTCTTCACTCTCATATTATTTTTATTTAGAACCATAAATTGTATAGTTTTCAACTGAGGTATAATTTGCACACAGTGAAATGCAGAGATTTTTAAAAAACTTATTTTTTTAATAAATAATATATTTACATTATCAGAACTCTAGTCAAGTTATAAAATACTTCTTTACTTCAGCAGATTCCATCTCTTTCCCCACTTCAGGAAAAAAACATCATTCTTATTTTTATCATCATAGTTTAGTTGTACTTGAACTTTATAAAAATGAAACACAGAGTTCATAGTCTTTGAATTCTTTACTCAATCTATAGGTGTTTTTTGTTTGTGAGATTTACCCATGTGGCTGAATATAACAGAAGTTCACCCTCTTTTACTGATTAGTAATATTGCATTGTATAACTTCAGCAGAAATTATTTATCCATGCACTTCTGGTAAATAACTCTAATTTTGATATGCTATTTATTTAGATACTATAAATATTCCAGTCTGTATGTGTGTGTGTGTTCTTATATGTAGATTGCCTATTTAGTCATTTTATTTTTTTAAAGATTTTATTTTAGAGAGAGAGAGGGAGAAATAGTGGGTATGCACAAGCAGGGGGAGGGAGAGGGACAAGCAGACTCCCACTGAGCACAAAGCCTGATATGAGGCTCTATCCTACAACCCTGAGATCATGCCTGAGCCAAATCAAGAATTGGATGACCAATTGACTGAGCTACCCAGGAGCCCCTTATAGAATCTTCTGATAACAAAAGCTTTTAATTTTTATATAGTCTAACTTACAATTTATTTTAATTGGTTTTTGCTTTTTATGTCCTATTTAAGAAATTATCACCTAATTCAAAGTCAAAAATATTTTCTTAGATTTTTGAGAAGCCATACTTTAGATTTCATGTCTGATATCCATACAAAATCATATTTTGTATCTAGTATGAAATCAAGGTTAACTTTTCAACATATGGATATCCAGTTTTTCCAGCACCATTTCTGAAATAGTTATCTTTCTTCTTTAAATTATTCTACTACTTGTCAAATGAAAAATCATTTGACAACATATGTATTGGTCTATTTCTGGACTTCTTAATCTGTCCATAATTCTAAAAAGTTCGGAATTTTTAGTAATCTAATTATCTGGCCAGAAGACAGTAATTACTACGTTAACACATTAAGGAATTCACTGTGAAGCAGTTACGGCAACTTTGAGCTCTGTGATGGCTGCCCTCTGTAGACTAGGGTTGATGGTAGAGATGCTTCAGTAAAACTGGAATTCCTGATATGAAATGGAATTATAAATGGCGGAATAACCAAAACTAGGTAGTACTTTTGTATTTAAAAAAAAAAAAAGTAAGACTGACAGAAGTAGCATTACAAGGCAGCAATGGTAGAGGATCAATCATGATATCTTGACCTAAAAATTTCGGAATTTTTAGTAATCAATCATAATGAGATGGATTGGTAGTTTGAGTATTGAATTACATAAAATTACTGGGTTGCAACCAGGCAAATTAAAATCTGGTGAACCAAAAGCTAGCATCAGTTGCCACAATGGAAAAATAAAAATTTCTCTCTCAATTTCCAGATCTAAATTAGTTTTGGGAACCCAGTGGATAAAGGAGACTCTAAGTAATTTTCAGGAAGGAAACTTCAATATCAAATTATATGATAAATATTCCCTCGATTCTTACCCAAAGGGATTTGCCACCTGAACAGTGGAGAAATGAGATATCCAGACTGTTTGAAGGCTGTTTGAAGGAACTGATCTGACACTGAATCCAGGGTATGCAAATACCCTCACCACTGAAGGAGATCTAGTGGAGACTAGGTGATGATGGAGTCCTGGTCATCTTTAATGGAGTCCATCTCATAATTGGTCCAGTGTTATTTACTAATCCCTACATGCATAACTGAGATAGCTATACTTAACAGCTGATGCAGTCTTCACATTGTAAATGGGCACAATATATGCATATTACTGTGTCTCATGTTATCTTCTACCACAGAGACACATTCAGCAATAAGCTAGGATGACTTAAGCTTTACTTGCAGAGGCATTCACTTCAACACATTGTCAGTCACATGACTAAACAAAGAGCCAATCTACCTCCTGCTGCTGAGGATCCTTTGTTTTAGACCACTTGGTTGAATCCAATAACTGACCAAAGTTATTTGGCCATTTACTTTTTATTCCACCCAAACTTACATTTTAAATTCAGTAAAGAGTGAGTCTGTGAAAACCTAGATTCCTAAGCTCAACCCCAATAAAAACAGAACTCTAGGACCTTGAGTACTTTCTCTACCAATGTACCTTGCTATGTGGCCCCAGGTGTGCTGTAAAGCATAGGATCTATAAGGAATAAATCTGTATTTTTTTCAAAGGTTCCTGAAGGTTACTGCCAAAGGATATCTTGCAATCATAATACGAACCACAGGGCTGGTCCAAACATAACATTGGTTATTGATAGGCTAAAAACAGGACAAAACAAATCATTACTAGCCAGAATACCAATTAGCCAGAACACCAATACCAAGAGTCAATATTTTTAAAAAAGATTTTATTTATTTATTTGTCAGAGAGAGAGAGAGAGAGAGAGAGCACAAGCCGGGGAAGAGGCAGGCAGAGGGAGAAGCAGGTTCCCTGCTGAGCAAGGAGCCTTATGCAGAACTCGATCCCAAGTTCTGGGGGAATCATGCCCTGGGCCAAAGGCAGACAATTAACTGACTGAGCCACCCAGGCATCCCAATAATCAACATTTTGAGTGTAGATGTCAATCATTCCCCAAATCCTATTTTAATGGAGGCAGAGTAAGTTAAATTTTAAATGATTACTGATTTATTCATTCATTTATTCATATTTTTGAATATAAAACCAATTTGTAATCTTGTGATATACTCAGGTCATGATGCATTATTCTTTCACTTAAACTTAGCATCTTCTTGAGAGGAGTTCCAATTACATTGCTATCTGAGTAAGATATTTCATTTGGTCAATTGGATTGTGTTCACCAGCTAAGTTACCCTAATCCTCAGAGTCTGGGACAAGGTGTTACATGCAAGTGGTTTATTTTTAAGTGATCCAAAGAAACAGAAGCAGGGAACTGGGTGCCATTAAATGGTGACAGAAGTAAGGCAGTTTTCCACCAGGCAAGGTATTGGTCAACCACAAAATGTACAAAATACTTAAGACAGGAGACATAGTAGAATGAGCTATAGTTCCACGGGTGTGGCAGAAGCTACAACAGATCCAAGTCAGGCATTGATTTTCATCATCTTCACCTTCCAGCCTGTATTTCCCTCAAAGTCAACCTTCAACAGATCTAGTACCCCAAGTCTTATCCCCAAGGGATTGTGAGTCATTATTTGTTTTACCATTTTCAGTCTGCATTTGCTGAACTTGTCTGTTTACAGTAATCACTAGGCACGAAACTGCAAGAGATTAATCCCTTAAGTTTTTTATCTACTCTTCACTGTTTCTATTTTATAGCAATCTTACCTCCTTAGGTTATTTAGAATCAATTACTCCATCCATATCTTAACTTTTGTCTTTGCTTTTTAGTCTACTGACAAATCACATAGCTCAAATGGCTGTATAATAGTCATAGCTTTAGGTTCAGTAAAACTCCTATTCTGTGCCCTCTGAAAGATGACCTCCTCTAGGAAAAATTACTTCCAATTCGGTATAACCTAAATTGTCAGTACAGGATGCATAATTCTGCAGTAATTGTGGGAAGGATGGTGTAAAGTTTGCACCCTTTTTTTGCCATACCCATGTATTTTTATTATTTTAGACACAGTTCCATATATAAGTTGTTGGCACACTGCAAACATCTATAAGGACAAAACCCAATGTCAGGGGGTACACCAAATGAGTGCTTTAGGCTATTTTTAGTAGAACATTCTAATAGAATGAGTCTAGTCATTTTCATGACATAGTATATAAGAGGACAAGTGGTCCCTGTGGCCATGTACCTATACTTGTTCTGCCCATGCTAGTGAACAGTTTCTTGGGCTGGGATGATTTCATTCAGGGTTTCATGTTATATTGGACAGCCTATAAGCCTTTGAGTGTTTGTACCAGCAGACACACTGCAAACAGGATAGACAAATCCACATTAAGAATAGATGTCAATTCTGATACACAAAAAGTATTAACCCCTCAAAATGTCTGGCTGGATTCCTAAGAGAACAATGAAATAATGAGTACTCGGTTTTGGTCCCTGCTTTGGCACACTGAGCTATCAGCAAACACAATAGGTGTATTAACCTTAGTGAAAAGGAGATTATCTTTGGGAACAGTGCTCCAGGTTGAGAAACACAACACTAGAGGGTCTATTGGCCTTATGAATGGATAATTATCACTAGGTGAACTATACCATCAATAAGTAATCACATCATATTGAAGAGTTTATGAGGACTAAGTCATTTATGTGATTAAATTTTATTTTCAGATGTATTAAATAGGGTATTGCCATTACAAATGAAAGAATCTAAGTTTTCACTAAAAGAGCAAAAGAAAAAATCTGTTATTAAGGCTATGCTGTTAGAATATATATATATATAAACTTATATATAAATAAATATATATATTATATATATAAACGTTTCTTCCTTACATGAACTAAAGAAAAAGGGTCCAGTGAGAGTATTATATGAAAATGTTGAAAGAAATCCATATTCTTAAAAGTATTTTTCATAGAACCTGGACACAAAATACGATGGAAAAGATGATTCTGTTCCAGACATTTAGAGACCATTAACTTTTAGGATATATACAAAATGTTGAGAGACTGATCAAAGCAAACACAGGTAAGTTATTGAGCAGATGTCCATGGACAGATGGTATAAAGAGGAGGTGGTTCTTGGGCGCCTGGATGGCTCAGTTGGTTAAGCGACTGCCTTCGGCTCAGGTCATGATTCCGGAGTCCTGGAATCGAGTCCCACATCGGGCTCCCTGCTCAGCAGGGAGTCTGCTTCTCCCTCTGATCCTCTTCCTTCTCGTGCTCTCTATCTCTCATTCTCTCTCTCTCAAATAAATAAATAAAATCTTTAAAAAAAAGAGGAGGTGGTTCTAAATAGGAAGGAAAAAGAAAAATTCTTTTACACTATATCATGCCCTTCGTGTCAAATAAAATACCTTCATGTGTTGACAAAGGGTGACTTTGATGAATTCTGTTGTGGTTTATATGTTGCTACCTAAGTCTGTCAATCAGCTAATACTCATCAATTATCAGCAAAATTGGAGTTTCTGCACTCAATTGACCCTTCTTTTCCAAATATAGTGTTTTATTTGTATCATTGATGATTCCTGTTTCTGTGAAGGGCAATTTGCTAAGCCTGAGAAAAATGATAGATTGTGTTTATCTCTCTTCATGTATCTCAAAATCAATCCTTAATTTCTGTACTCTTATTTTTTATCCCCTTTGAAAAGAGCAACTCCAATATATATTTCCAAAGTGTGTGAGCTATAAACTAATTCATGCAGGGATTCCCTATTAAGTGTCTACTATGTGCTAGACACTTTGTTTGATATCAGTGAACAAAACAAAGAAGCACTACTTTAGATTTTATAATATGCAAAAAGTGACACAAGTATAAGAAAAAATATTTAGAAAAAAATAGAGCAGGAAAAAGGATATCTGGAGTTTTGAATTTTAGATAGTTGAATTGAAACAGTTTCAATTTTAGATAGTTAAATCAGTATTGGAGTAGCAACACAAAAATAAAAAAAAAGTTCCATAGTTAAATATATTTGAAAAGAACTGCTATCATATGTTTTTGTCAGAGATGCAAAATGTCATTAGTGAAATTACACATTAAAATCAAATTGTTCACAAACATATTTGACCCTTCTAAGCACTTTTCTATTCCTGTGCATGTGATAAAAATTATTCATTACCTTATCAGCTTTCCCCATACTTTCTGGCTCTCCATGGTCCTTTCCAGCTACACTTCTCACTGTTTCCTAAAGATAGTACAGTATTAGTCTGGTTCCACAATTATTGTGGATGATAAGTGAAACACATAGAGAGAAGTTACATACAACGTGAGTGCAGGAGAAATGTTAGGTCCCTCCTACAGTGGAAATGAAGAAGAGGAAGGAATGTGAGTGGCAATTAACAGTCAAAGTGAATTTACCAAGAATCCCTGGGACTTGGCGATGTGTTTAGTTGAGCAGTTCTTAATTTAAAGAGTATGTAAGGGCTCTTATATACTTATATACTTATATACTTATATAAGGGCCTGGGTGGCTCAGTTCGTTAAGCGACTGCCTTTGGCTCAGGTCATGATCCTGGAGTCCCAGGATTGAGTCCCACATTGGACTACCTGCTCAGCAGGGAGTCTGCTTCTCCCTCTGACCCTCCCCCCTCTCATGCTCTCTCTCTCTCTCTCAAATAAATAAATAAAATCTTAAAAAAAAAGAGCATATAAGAACAGTCATTGCAGGAGTAGTTAAAATGGCCTGAAACTTTCAGCACACAATAAAAGAAATTTGACAGAATTCTTCTCAAATTTTACAGTAATCAGAATTTTCTCTTTTCTTCCTTTTTTTTAAGAGCAGTTTTAGGTTCACAGTAAAATTGGGGGAAGGTACAGAAATTTCTCATGTACCACCTATCCCCACCCATGGATACCCTGCACTATTATCAACATCCCCCACCAAAGTGGTACATTTTTACAATGAATCTACATGGACACTTTTATCATGGACACTTCTAACACCCAAAGTCCACAGTTTACATTAGGAATCACTCTTGGTATAGTGTATGGGTTTGGGCAAATATAAAAGGGCATGTATCGATTACTATAGTATTGTACAGAATAATTCTACTAACCTAAAAAACCCTCTGTACTCTGCTCATTCATGTCTCCCTCCCTCCTAACCCTGGAAACCACCGATCATTTTACTGTCCCCATAGTTTTGTCTTTCCCAGGCTTATAGTTGGAATCACGCAACATGCATGCTTCTCAGGCCAGTTTATTTCACCTAGTGGTAGGCATTTAAGGTTTTCCTATATCTTGGTAGCTCATCTGTTTTTGACACTGAATAATATTCTGTTGTCGGGATGTACCAAAGTTCATTTATGTATTCACTTACTGAAAAACACCTTGGTTGCTTCCAAGTTTTGGCAGTTTTGAAAAAAAAAAAAGCTACTATAAACTTTTGTCGGCAGGTTTTGGTGTGGACCTAAGTTTCCAACTCATGTGAGTAAAATCAGAGTGTGATTGCTGGATCTTATATAGTAAGAGTTCATTTAATTTTGTGAAGAATCGCCATACTGTCTTCCAAAGTGGCTGTACCATTTTGCACTTCCAACAACAATGGGTGAGAACTCCTGTTGCTTTCCATCCTTTTGTTTTCAGGGTTCTGGATTTGGACCATTCTATTAGGTGTACAGTGAGATCTCTTTCTTTTAAAATACATTTCCCTGATGACATACAGTATGGAGCAGGTTTGCATGTGCTTATTTACCATTTTTATACCTTCTTTGGTGAGGTGTATATTAAAGTTTTTGTCCCATTTCTTAATAAGTTTGTTTACTTTCTTGTTAATGAGTTTTAAGAGTTCTTTGTATATTTTGGGTGACGGTTTGTTTTTTTAATCAAGTATGTCGTTTGCAAATATTTTTTTCCTAGTCTGTGGTTTGTACTCTCATTCTCTTGAGTGTCTTTCACAGAGCAAATTTTTTTTATTTTAATGGAGTCTAGTTTACCAATTATTTCTCTCATGGGGTGTGCCTTTGATGTTGTATCTAAAAAGTCATCGCCAAACCCAGTCAGCTGGATGTTCTGTTATCTTCTAGATGTTTTATAGATGGCGTTTTACATTTAGGTCTCTGATCCATTTTGAGTTAATCTTTGTGAAGGCTGTAAAGTCTGTGTCTAACTTCATTTTTTTTAAGATTTTATTTATTTACTTATTTATTTGACAGAGAGAGACAAAACAAGAGAGGAAATATAAGCAGGGAAAGTGGGAGAGGGAGAAGCAGACTTCCCGTGGAACAGGGAGCCTGTTGTGGGGTTTGGTCCCAGGACCCCAAGATCATGACCTGTGTGGAAGGCAGATGCTTAATGACTGATCTACCCAGGCATCCCTAACTTCATTTTTTAAATGTGATGTTCAGTTGTTCAACACCATTTGTTGAAAAAACTTATTTTTGTCTATTACACTGCCTTGATCCTTTGTCAAAGATTAGTTGACTATATTTATCTGGGTCCTTTTCTGGACACTCTACTCTGTCCCATTGATCTGTTTATCTGTCTTGACCTCAATACTGCACAGTCTTGAATAGTGTAGCTTTATAGTAATTCTTTAATTCAGGTAGTGTCGGTCCTCCAGTTTTGTTCTTCTCCTTCAATACTGAGTTGACCATTCTGGGTTTTTTGCCCCTCCATATAAACTTTGGGATTTGTTTGTGAATCAGATCAGCTTCACCTTGCTACATAAAGTTTAGAATCCTTGAAAAGTTGCTTTGTGAATATTGGCCACATAACAACTTGCTGATATTTTGTATAGGATTACTTTGCAGCTATAGATCAAAGATCTCTTCATTTATTTAGTCCTTTTTTGATTTCATTCATCGAAGTTTTATAATTTTCCTCATATAGATTTTTAATTTAATCTGATAAATTTTTAGGGGGTTTCCAAAATTTTAGGTTTCATTTAATATTTAAAAATTCAGTATAATTCACCACACTCACAGATTACAAGAAAAACTCCTATGAGCTATCTAAACAGATGCATAAAAATTGTTTGGGAAAATCATGATAAACCAAATAAATATAAATTCTATCCTTTAGCAAGAAAGGAATAGAAGGCTATTTCCTCAGTCCAGTGAACAGCATCTATGAAAACACCACAGTAAATATTACATTTATTGGTGGAACTCTGTAAGAATTACCCTATCTCTGGAATCCAGGGTTGGGGAAATGGGAGAGCAAGACTCCATCATATTTATTATTGTGACCATCATAATCTAATAAAGGAGTATCTGGTTTTAAAACATGGATAATAAGACTACTTGCTTCTATTTGTCTTCTCCAAATAAAAAATATCCATACACTTTCCAAAAGGGTTCTAACAGTTCACAGTGACCAATATATAAACATTATTTCTATAACAACCTTCCTAAGCATACAGTATTATTATTCATTTTTTAAATTTTTTATTGTTATGTTAATCACCATGCATTACATCATTACTTTTTGATGTAGTGTTCCATGATTCATTGTTTGTGAATAACACCCAGTGCTCCACTCAGAAGGTACCCTATTTAATACCCATCACCAGGCTAAACCATCCCCCCACCCCCTTCCCCTCTAGAACCGTCAGTATGTTTTTCAGAGTCCTTCGCCTCTCATGGTTTGTCTCCCCCTCCGACTTACTCCCATTAATTCTTCCCCTCCCGCTATCTTCTTCTTTTTTTTCTTAACATATATTGCATTATTTGTTTCAGAAGTACAGATCTGTGATTCAACAGTCTTGCACAATTAACAGTGCTCACCATAGCACATACCCTCCCCAAAGTCTATCACCCAGCCACCCCATCCCTCCCACCCCCTCACCACTCCAGCAACACTCAGTTTGTTTCCTGAGATTAAGAATTCCTCATATCAGTGAGGTCATATGATACATGTCTTTCTCTGATTGACTTGTTTAACTCAGCATAACACCCTCCAGTTCCATCCACGTCGTTGCAAGTAGCAAGATCTCATTCCTTTTGAGGGCTGCATAATATTCCATTGTGTATATGTACCGCTTCTTCTTTAGCCACTCATCTGTTGATGGACATCTTGGCTCTTTCCACAGTTTGGTTATTGTGCACATTGCTGCTATAAACGTTGGGGTGCATGTACCCCTTCGGATCCCTACATTTGTATCTTTGGGGTAAATACCCAGTAGTGCAATAGCTGGATCATATGGTAGCTCTATTTTCAACTGTTTGAGGAAACTCCATACTGTTTTCCAGAGTGGTTGCACCAGCTTGCATTCCCACCAACAGTGTAGGAGGGTTCCCCTTTCTCTGCATCCCCACCAACATCTGTCGTTTCCTGACTTGTTAATTTTAGCATTCTGACTGGTGTGAGGTGGTATCTCATTGAGGTTTTGATTTGGATTTCCCTGATGCCGAGCGATGTTGAGCAATTTTTCATGTGTCTGTTAGCCATTTGGAAGTCTTCTTTGGAAAAATGTCTGCTCATGTCTTCTGCCCATTTCTTGATTGGATTATTTGTTCTTTGGGGGTTGAGTTGGATAAGTTCTTTATAGATTTTGGACAATAGCCCTTTATCTGATATGTCACTTGCAAATATTTTCTCCCATTCTGTTGGTTGTCTTTTGGTTTTGTGGACTGTTTCTTTTGCTGTGCAAAAGCTTTTTATCTTGAGGAAATCCCAATAGTTCATTTTTGCCCTTGCTTCCCTTGCCTTTGGCGATGTTTCTAGGAAGAAGTTGCTGCAGCTGAGGTCGAGGAGGTTGCTACCTGTGTTCTCCTTTAGGATTTTGATGGACTCCTGTCTCACGTTTAGGTCTTTCAACTATTTGGAGTCTATTTTTGTGTGTGGTGTAAGGAAATTGTCCAGTTTCATTCTTCTGCATGTGGCTGTCCAATTTTCCCAAAACCATTTTTTGAAGAGACTGTCTTTTTTCCATTGGACATTCTTTCCTGCTTTGTCAAAGATGAGTTGACCATAGAGTTGAGGGTCGATTTCTGGGCTCTTGATTCTGTTCCATTGATCTAGGTGTCTGTTTTTGTGCCAGTACCATACTGTCTTGATGATGACAGCTTTGTAATAGAGCTGGAAGTCCGGAATTGTGATTCCGCCAGCTTTGCTTCTCTTTTCAACATTCCTCTGGCTATTCGGGGTCTCTTCTGGTTCCATACAAATTTTAGCATTATTTGTTCCATTTCTTTGAAAAAAGTGGGTGGTATTTTGATGGGGATTGCATTGAATGTGTAGATTGCTCTAGGTAGCATTGACATCTTCACAATGTTTGTTCTTCCAATCCATGAGCATGGAACGTTTTTCCATTTCTTTGTGTCTTCTTCAATTTCTTTCATGAGCATTTTATAGTTTTCTGAGTACAGAATCTTTGCCTCTTTGGTTACATTAATTCCTAGGTATCTTATGGTTTTGGGTGCAATTGTAAATGGGATCGACTCCTTGATTTGTCTCTCTTCTGTCTCGTTGTTGGTGTATAGGAATGCCACTGATTTCTGTGCATTGATTTTATATCCTGCTACTTTACTGAATTCCTGTATGAGTTCTAGCAGTTTTGGGGTGGAGTCTTTTGGGTTTTCCACATACAGTATCATATCATCTGAAAGATTGAGAGTTTGACTTCCTCTTTGCCGATTTGGATGCCTTTGATTTCTTTTTGTTGTCTGATTGTTGTGGCTAGGACTTCTAATACTATGTTGAATAGCAGTGGTGACAGTGGAAATCCCTGCCGCATTCCTGACCTTTGGGGGAAAGGTCTCAGCTTTTCCCCATTGAGAAAGACATTCGCTATAGGTTTTTCATAGATGGCTTTTATGATACTGAGGTTTGTACCCTCTATCCTTGTACTCTGAAGAGTTTTGATCAAGAAAGGATGCTGTATTTTGTCAAATGCTTTTTCTGCATCTATTGAGAGGATCATATGATTCTTGTTCTTTCTTTTGTTAATGTATTGTATCACGTTGATTGATTTGCAGATGTTAAACCAACCTTGCAGCCCCGGGATAAATCCCACTTGGTCATGGTGAATAATCTTTTAATGTACTGTTGGATCCTATTGGCTAGTATTTTGGTGAGAATTTTTGCATACATGTTCATCAAGGATATGGTCTGTAATTCTCCTTTTTGATGGGGTCTTTGTTTGGTTTGGGGATCAAGGTAATGTGGCCTCATAAAATGATTTTGGAAGTTTTCCTTCCATTTCTATTTTTTGGAACAGTTTCAGGAGAATAGGTATTAATTCTTCTTTAAATGTTGGTAGAATTCCCCTGGGAAGCCATCTGGCCCTGGGCTTTTGTTTGTTGGGAGATTTTTGATGACTGCTTCAATTTCCTTAGTGGTCATAGGTCTGTTCAGGTTTTCTATTTCTTCCTGGTTCAGTTTTGGTAGTTGATACATCTCTAGGAATGCATCCATTTCTTCCAGGTTATCTAATTTGCTGGCATAGAGTTGCCCATAATATGTTCTTATAATTTCTTTTGTGTTGGTTGTGATCTCTCCTCCTTCATTCATGATTTTGTTGATTTGGGTCATTTCTCTTTTCTTTTGGATAAGTCTGGCCAGGGGATTATCAATCTTGTTAATTCTTTCAAAGAACCAGCTCCTAGTTTTGTTGATCTGTTCTACTGTTCTTTTGGTTTCTAGTTCATTGATTTCTGCTCTGATCTTTATTATTTCTCTTCTTCTGCTGGGTTTAGGCTTTATCTGCTCTTTTTTCTCTAGCTCCTTTAGGTTTAGGGTTAGTTTGTGTATTTGAGACCTTTCTTGTTTCTTGAGAAAGGCTTGTATTGCTCTATACTTTCCTCTCAGGACTGCCTTTGCTGTATCCCAAAGATTTTGAAGAGTTGTTCTTTCATTTTCATTGGTTTCCATGAATTTTTTTAATTCTTCTTTAATTTCCTGTTTGACCCATTCATTCTTTCGTAGGATGCTCTTTAGTCTCCATGTATTTGAGTTCTTTCCAACTTTCCTCTTGTGATTGAGTTCTAGTTTCAAGGCATTGTGGTCTGAAATTATGCAGGGAATAATCCCAATCTTTTGGTAGTGGTTGAGACCTGATTTGTGACCTAGGATGTGATCTATTCTGGAGAATGTTCCATGGGCACTAGAGAAGAATGTGTATTCCGTTGCTTTGGGATGGAATATTCTGAATATGTGGTGAAGTCCATTTGGTCCAGTGTGTCATTTAAAGTCTTTTTAAAGTCTTTATTTCCTTGTTGATCTTTTGCTTAGATGATCTGTCCATTTCAGTCAGGGAAGTGTTAATGTCGCCTACTATTATTGTATTGTTGTCAATGTGTTTCTTTGCTTTTGGTATTAATTGCCTTACATAATTGGCTGCTCCCATGTTAGGGGCATAGATATTTACAATTGTTAGATCTTCTTCTTGGATAGAACCTTTAAGTAGGATATAGTGTCCCTCTTCATCTCTTATTACAGTCTTGTTTTAAAATCTAATTTGTTTGATGTAAGGATTGTCACCCCAGCTTTCTTTTGCTGTCCATTAGCATGGGAAATAGTTTTCCACCCCCCCACTTTCAATGTGGGGGTGTCTTTGGGTCTAAAATGAGTCGCTTGCAGACAGCATATTGATGGGTCTTGTTTTTTAATCCAATCTGATAGCCTGTGTCTGTTGATTGGGGCATTTAGCCCATTTACATTCAGGTTGACTGTTGAAAGGTATGAATTCAGTGCCATTGTATTGCCTGTAAGGTTACTGTTACTGTATATTGTCTCTGTTCCTTTTTGATCTATGCTGCTTTTAGGCTCTCTCTTTGCTTAGAGGACCCCTTTCAGTATTTCTTGTAGGGCTGGTTTTTTGTTTGCAAATTCCTTTAGTTTTTGTTTTTCTTGGAAGCTTTTTTTTTTTAAGATTTTATTTATTTATTTGAGAGAAAGAGAATGAGAGACAGAGCACAAGAGGGAAGAGGGTCAGAGAGAGAATCAGACTCACTGCTGAGTAGGGAGCCCGACGCGGGACTCGATCCTGGGACTCCAGGATCATGACCTGAGCCAAAGGCAGTCGCTTAACCAACTGAGCCACCCAGGAGCCCAGTCCTGGAAGCTTTTATCTCTCCTTCTATTTTCAGTGACATCCTAGCTGGATATAGTATTCTTGGCTGCATATTTTTCTCGTTTAGTGCTCTGAAGATATCATGTCAGTCCTTTCTGCCCTGCCTGGTCTCTGTGGATAGGTCTGTTGCCAATCTAATGTTTCTACCATTGTAGGTTACATATCTCTTCTCTCGAGCTGCTTTCAGGATTTTCCCTTTGTCTGTGAGACTCGTAAGTTTTACTATTAGACGTCAGGGTGTTGATCTATTTTTATTGATTTTGAGAGGAGTTCTCTGTGCCTCCTGGATTTTGATGCCTGTTTCCTTCCCCACATTAGGGAAGTTCTCTGCTATTATTTGCTCCAATATACCTTCTGCCCCTCTCTCTCTTTCTTCTTCTTCTGGGATCCCAATTATTCTAATGTTGTTTCACCTTATCGTATCGCTTATCTCTCGAATTCTGCCCTCGTGATCCTGTAGTTGTTTCTCTCTCTTTTTCTCAGCGTCTTTAGTTTCCATCATTTGGTCTTCTATATCGCTGATTCTCTCTTCTGCCTCATTTATCCTATCAGTTACTGCCCCCATTTTTTATTGCACCCCCTTAATAGGCTTTTTGATTTCCACTTGGTTAGATTTTAGTTCTTTTATTTCTCCAGAAAGGGTTTCTCTAATAACTTCCACGCTTTTTCCAAGCCCAGCTAGTATCTTTAAAGTCATGATTCTGAACTCTAGGTCCGACATCGTACTAATGTCCGTATTGAGTAGGTCCCTGGCAGACGGTACTACCTCTTTTTCTTTTTGCTGAGGTGACTTTTTTCGTCTTGTCATTTTGTCCAGAGGAGAATAGATGAATGAAAGAACAAAATGCTAACAGGTTAACAACGTCCCCAGCAAATATACACTATACAAATCAGAAAAGACCTGAAACCAGGGGAAAAGAAAGGGAAAGAAAGAAAAAAAGAGATAAAAAAAGGAAAGAAAAAGATAAAAACAAACAAAAACAGAACAAAACAAAACAGAAAAATCAAAATATGATCAAATATGATCAGGCTAGTGCATAGATCAGTGCCACACACTAGATTTTGGGTGCGTTTTGGTCTGTTAGAAGAAAGTGCCTCCTAAAATTTTAAAGGAAGAAAGGCTTATATATGTACAAAATAAGGGTTGATACAATGAAGGGATAGAAGATGATTGTAAAGATGAAAATTATAAAAGATTTTATAAAAGGAATTTAAGATAAGTTTTTTGGAAAAAGAAAGAAGAAGATTAAAAAAAAGGGAGAGAATGTGATCAGGCAGGAGACTAAAACAAAGCCATGCACTAGTGTTTTAGGGTATATTTTGATGTGTTAGAAGAAACTGTATCTCAAAATTTTAAAGGGAGAACAACTTATATATATATGCCAAAAATAAGGGTAACTACTCTGAAGGGGTAAAATATGACTAAAAATGAAAAATAAAAAGTGTTTTTTTAAAAAAGGGATTGATAAGATGTTGGTTGAAAAGGGAAAAAGAAAATTCAAAAAAAATACAGTTAAAAAAATTAACTTTGAAAAACTAATGAATCATGGTAAAAAAGCCATGCATTCTATGTGGAATATTCCCCTAGCGCTGGAGTTCTCCCATTCTCCTTGATCGCTAAACTTGGTCTCGGCTTGCTGGCTGTTCGTGCTGATCTTCTGGGGGAGGGGCCTGTTGCCATGGTTCCCAAATGTCTTTGCCGGAGGCGGAATTGCCCCGCCCTTGTCGGTCCAGGCTAAGCAAGCTGCTCTGGTTTGCTCTCAGGAGCTTTTGTTCCCTGCAAGCTCTTGGTACAGCTTTGGAGGACGAGAGTGAAAATGGTGGCCTCCCAATCTCCGCCTGGAGGAGCTGAGAACTCGGGGCCCCACTCCTCAGTGCGCCCCCAGAGAAAAACAGTCAATCCTGTCTCCCCGGTCTCCGGCCGCACTCCGTGTTCACCCAGCCTGTGACCGAGCGCTTCTATCTCTGGCACTCATCCCTGTGTGGAGTCTCCAAACCCAGCAGATACCTGTGGTGAGCTTTCATGCCGCTCCTCCCAGGGGAGGAATGGGAGTCTCCCCGGATCTGCCACTTGTTGGGTCCCTGCTGGAAGAGTAGTAGCCTGACTGGGCCGCAGATCACGGTTTATGGCAAACCTGAGCTGAGAGCCTCGGCTTTGTCTCTGTAGCCAGCTTCCCCGCTCCAATACCTGGGAGCTCTGCCACACTCAGGGACCGCCGGTCTTTCTGTGACCCCGAGGGTCCTGAGACCACACTGTCCCGCGAGGGTTCCATCCCCTGCTTAGCCACCGGAGCGACGTCCCTCAGCGGAGCCAATTTCTAAAAGTTCCGATTTTGTGCTCCGGCTCTATCACCTGCCAGAAGCAGCCGATGGAGGCCCCCTCCCCCGCCGTCTATCCTCCCGAATATCGCCTCGGATGCACTTCTCCACACTCCTACCTTCCAGAGAGTGGTCGGTTTTCTGTTCAGAGAGTTGTTGCTATGCTCTTCTTTGGTCTCCTGTTGAGTTCGTAGGTGTTCAGAATGGTTTGATCCCTATTCAGCTGAATTCCTGAGACCAGACGAAATCCAGGTCTCCTACTCCTCTGTCATCTTGCTCTAATCTGATAATTTTTATGACATTAGTGAAAACAAGTTATCACACTGAGGGATATTTATTAAAAATTAATCATAAGAGTGGAAGGATAGAAAAAAAGATGATAAAATCTTTTAATCCAGCTATAGAAAATTATGTTATCAAATTTTTTCATGTTACTATCAAAAAGAATGAAATCTTGACATTTGCAATGATAGTTTAATTATTTTTAATTAACCCCTTATATACCTTCATGATATGTTTTTTTCACAGTTTTAAATTTTTTTCTTTGATGTCCTTCACATGACAAAAAATTGATAACTTTAATTTTCTGTAGCTGGAATAAAAGAACCAGATGGTATTATGCTAAGCAAAATAAGTCAGAGAAAGACAAATACCATATGATTTCACTCATATGTGGAATTTAAAAACAAAATAGATGAACATAGGGGAAGGGAAGGAAAGACAAAATAAGATGAAAACAGAGAGGAAGGCAAACCATAAGAGACACTGAACTCTAGGAAAGAAACTGAAGGTTGCTGCAGGGGTGGTGGGTGGGGGTATGGGGTAACTGGGTGATGGGCACTAAGGGTGTCACTTGATATAATTAGCACTGGGTGTTATATGCAACTGATAGATCACTAAATTCTACCTCTGAAATAATACAGTGTTGTTAACTAAATTGAATTTAAATAAAAAATTAAAAAATTATACTATCTGTACCTTGTAAGATCTTTTTATATTTGCCAACTTCTAAATATTGTGTTTGTTTGTCATTTCTTTTTTCCTAAATAAGTATCCACTTATATAACTAATTACATATATTTTTTTCCAAAGAAAAGTTCCTAAAAATGGTGTAGTTCAGGCCTAGCAAGATTTAGATTTATCCCTATTAAGCATATAGCAACTATGAGGCCCATTCACTAATTACACAGGGAGTTGTCACTCAAACTTCATCAGTGAAATAAAATAATTCAGCTAATAATAAGTGTGTAATTTAGACCCTCTACACACCATTTGAACCAATTATTACATAGTTAACCATATTTTCAGGCTTTGTGTAGCATACACATCCTATAAAGACAGAGATTCTAGGCAGAAATTGGGCCGCTGCAACACAGGCTATTAAAAGCTTGAACATGTGATTTGCATTAGCCTGGTCATGCAATTATCCACAGGCCATGTCTTTTCTTGATCTTACAGGCTTTTCTGAAAACTTGATCTGTCTAAAAGTAATCAGTCATGAGATGCTTGTGTGGCTCAGTGGGTTAAGTGTCTTCCTTCGGCTCAGGTCATGATCCCAGGGTCCTGGAATTGAGCCCCGCACCCACATCTGGCACCCTGCTCAGGAGGGAGTCTGCTTTTCCCCCTCCTTCCCGCTCCTGCTCTCTCTCACTATCTCTGTCTCTCTCAAATAAATAAATAAAATATTAAAAAAGAAGTAATCAATCAAAGACCTTTCATTTAAATCTGTATTTTGTAAAATAAAACCTAAAAGGTAATTTTAATTGGAAATCTAAAAGTATTCAAGGTATTTATTTTTTAAGATTAAAAAGGCTATATATAATGACAGTCATTCCTATACCTCTGTTTTATTTTTTTATTTTACCCCAAATTCAAAGAAATCAACTGTTCTATATTGGTACATTAATGGATTCAAATACTCAATTTACTCAATTGACTTTTAATTGTCTCCCTCTTTTTTGTAACATTCCTCGTGTGGGAAACCTAATCATTGAAAAGCATTAGGCATAAAAAGTGGTTGAGTTAAAGTCTGTATATTATGAAGAAGGCATAGTAGGGCAATTAAAAACTATAGCAGGAACAGCTCTTTGGAAATTAACTAATTAAAGATTTCTTTTGCACTTCTCCAGAAAAATGTATCCATTTTAAGTAATTATATATCCCTGTGTTTGAAATTAACGTAAAGAAACTAAAATGAAGGGGGGGAAATCGGAGGGGGAGAAGAACCATGAGAGACTATGGACTCTGAGAAACAAACTGAGGGTTCTAGAGGGGAGGGGGGTGGGGATATGTGTTAGCCTGGTGATGGGTATTAAAGAGGGCACGTATTGAATGGAGCACTGGGTGTTATATGCAATCAATGAATGGTGGAACACTACATCAAAAACTAATGATGTAATGTATGGTGACTAACAAAACATAATAAAATTAAAAAAAGAAACTGGTAAACCTTAATTTGAACAATTAAAATTATCTACATATAAGTTATAAATGATAATATAATAAATATAATCAGATATGGTTATAAATTAAAAATTATTAAGCCATAAATTTGTATGCTGAATAAGATATATTTACTTATAATATTCTGTCATATTAATAATAAATAGCGATAGTAAATAGTAATAGTAAATTGTTAGTTAAATTGTTATGAAGAATAATGTTAGCATTTAAAAGTTTAATCTCTAAAATTTCTAAATGTTTTAGAAATGGGTGAATATAATTCTCATAGACCATTTATATCTCTTTTATTTCTAGATTTCTTCTTTATTTCAAACAAATAGACATTTACTGAGCTCTAACTTTTGGCCAAGATCATCAGAAGGTCATTTTGACTGGAAGATGATTGAGAGCAACGATGTTTGAGAATTATACTTGAATCAGGCACTAAAAGTTTGAAGTATATGATGTGTTGAGCAAGGAGGAGATGGGTACAAGAAAATGTTTTTTACTGGAATAACGCATTTTATTAAAGTCTATTTCATCTGATATTGTTTGCTACCTTTAATTTCTATGTTCTTAAGAATGTTACCTATCTGTTGCATGTATTTATTTATTTTTTATCCAATTAGGAAAAATGTTTACTTTTCTACTTCATCCTATTTAGCTCTACAGCTATTGAAACATTGGGATTCAGGTAAACATTGTATATTTTTATTTTCTTTTTATCCAAGTTTTCCAATAGTCCTTTTTTGTTGTTTTAAATTGTGTTGATGGTGTTCTCTTTAGTCCTTCCCTTCTTCACCTTACTGACTTGTTAATATGATAATATGAATAATAGCATTAATAATAGATCACAGTGGATCATATTATGCACGAAGCACCATTCCAAGATATTTACATAGATTAAGGAATTTAATTATCAGAATAACTCTATGAGACTGGTACTGCTGTGATCTCCCCCTCATTTAGCAGATAAAAAAAAGAAGTTTTCAGGACTAAATTACTCCTACAAAAAGTCTGCTCTCTACCCGCACTAACAAAGTCTGAAAACACCTCAAAAGGATCCCGCCTCTGTAAGTAACAAAAGTGTCTGCTAAGAAGAAAGTCTGCCACTCTAAAAAATTAAAATATCAAACAACATATCATTAACAGTATCCATCATGCAGTCATGAGTTACAGAATATACAAAAAAGCTAAACAATTTGACCTAGAACCAGAAATTAAATCTGTCAATAGAAACAAACAAGAATTGCAGAGATGACAGAATTAGCAGAAAATAACTTTAAAAAGGTTGTCTTAAATATGCTCAAATATTTCAAAGGTGTTTTGGAGATTTGGAGACAAAGCACATACTTACCATCCTTTGGGATGACCTGGACTCCAATTCTCCCACAACCCCATCATTACAAAGTGTTGTCAAATGCCTTCCCAGCCTCTCTTCTGGAATCTACATGCTAAAGTGGCATAAATATAACTCCCACACACATGGGAATCTGCTTCTCCTGAATCAAGTTCCCCTAATTCTTTCCTGCCTTCGTAGCTTAGTGTATGCTTAAACAAATCCTATAGATATTGCCCACTTTCTAGAGTTCTCATTGGTAGAGTTTACTTGGATTACCATGTGTGCCATTTCTGAAAGCAGAGATCTACATTTAAATGTTAATAGACATGTGATTTTAGAAGGCTTGATGTTAATATTTTAGTCACCCACAATCACCAAAAGAAAGGAACTTAGGATCTGAAAACTAATAACCCCTTCCATGTTCCTATGTTGTTTATTCTTTTTTTAAATTTTATTTTATTATGTTAGTCACCATACAATACAGCATTAGTTTTTGATGTTGTTTATTCTTTTATTGCTACATTTTTTTCTTTTTACTTAAAAAATCTTTAACTGTTTATATATTGTTTATATTTACCTATGTGATTATAAATAAATGTAAGTGATTTGGTTGCCATTCTTTCTACTATCTCACTCCTTATTCTGGATTTAATTCTTTTTCTCACTTACATGTTTCCTCTTTATTAAAATGAGGAATAACAAACAACTATGAAATGCATATAGTGTAATATCCTTAAATTTACAGTTTAATGATGTTATCACATGTCATCCACTAAGACAACATATGGAACGTATATGGATCTCTTAAGGTGCCTTGTATCTTTTCCCAATCTATAAACCTGAGGTATCTGCTAACATAATTTCTGTCATCATCGATTAATCAAATAATTTGTTAGTTAATATTGTCAATCAAATCACATATACTTACTGATTTTTTTTACCTATTCTATCACCTACAAAGAGACATACAAGGAACACCTGTGTGTCACAGTTGATTAAGTGTCCAACTCTTGGTTTTGGCTCAGGTCATATCTCAGTGTCACAAGATCAAGCCCCATGTCAGGGTCTGTACACAGCACAGGGTTGGCTTGGAATTCTCTCTCCCTCACCCTCTGCCCCTCCCACTCATGTGCTCACTTTCTCTCTCAAATAAATAAATAAATCTTAAGAGAGAGAGAGAGAGAAAGAGAGAGACATGCAAAAATCTCCATCCATGAGTGTGGATTTGTCTATTTCTCTTTTTAGTTTATTACTTTATATCATATATTTTAAGTTATATTTTTAGATTAACACAGCATTGTTATGATCTTTCTGTTGAATGCTTATTACTTTCTATTGAATGCTTATTTTTTCTGAATGATTTAAAGATTTTTATCTTTGTTTTGGTTTCAGCAATATGACTTTGGTGTATTTGCTTCTTTATCATATATTTGATTTTTAAAATTGGGTTTTTCTTCCTTTTTGGGGTGTTGTATTTCAGATGGTTACTAATCTTGTTTTGTGTCATTAGGCTTTTTGAATGTATGGGTAGATACCTTTCATCAACTTGAAAAATTCTTAACTTTTTTTCTTTTCAAATATTGACTCTGCTCCATTGTTTTTCTCTCCACTTTTTTCAGTCAATGTGTTTATTCAATATGCTGTATTTCTTTGTTTTAATTTTTTCTCTCTGTTTGGATAATTTATATTAATATATCTCTGAGTTTATTAACCCATCTTCTTACTATGTTTAGTCTGCTGTTAAATATGTCTGATGAGTTGAAAAAATTCAATAACTGAAATTCAAAAAAAATCACAACAGGGTTTCAACAGCGAATTTCAACTAGCAGAAAAAGGAATAAGTAAAGTTGAAGATACATTGATAAAGATTATACGAGCTGAAGATGGAGGTTATACAAACTAAAGAACAGAGAGAAACAAGAATGAAGAAAAATAGAGAAAAGTAGGATACCATTAAGGGTACTAATAAAAGCATAATTAGAGGACAAGAAAGAGGAAAGGAAAAGAAAATATCTTCAAAGAAATAATGTTGAACACTTCCTAAATTTATTGAGAAACAATAACCTACATTTCTAGAAAGTTTGATAAATTCCAAATAGGATAAACATAAAAAGATTCACAAACAGACTCATTATAATAAAAGTGCTGAAACTCAAGGGCCAGGAAAAAAAAATCTTGAATAAAACAAAAGAAAAAAAACAACTCTTTTCTTACAAGGGAATCCCAATAATATAAACAGTAATTTTCTCAACAGAAACAATAGATGCCAGAAATCTATGGGATAACATATTCACAATGCTCAGAGAAGAAATTGTCAACCTTGCAAGAATCTTATATCCAGAAAGGCCATTTTTCAGAAGTAAAGATAAAGAATTTCTCAGGTTCACAAGAGCAGAAAATTTGTTGCTAACAAATCTGCCTTATGGTAAATAGTAAAGGAAGTTCTGCAGGCTAAAAGCAAGAGATCCTACATAGTAATTCAAGTCCAAATAAATAAATAACCACCAACAAAATTATCATGTAAGTATAAAAGTTTAAATGAATTTTTATCCTTTTTACTTACCATTAAATTGTATAGAATCATATATATATAATTTGTTGTTAGACGCATAATGTAAATGCAATATATATGAGATATTTTGCAAACAATAGCACGAAGGAGGTGGGTGGGAGCAAAGCTCTACTGAGCTAAGGAAATGATAGATAAAAATACATGGTATATGTTGAATTTGAAACATTAAAATGTAATATCTATAATAATAATAATAATACATAAAAAGAGGGAAAAGGAATAGCACTTTATAGGAGTAATGTTTCCATATATCACTGGATTGAGCCACTGAGTCTGAAGCTTATTCTTGTAAGTTAGGATATATATGGTTAACCATACAAACACCAGTAAAAAAGAAAAAAAAATCTCAAAACTAGAGTAAAAACAATCAGCAACAAAAATGCATATATTACATTAGAAAATAATTTATTTAATGCAAATAAAGGAATAAAGGAAGGATAGAGAAATATAAGTCACATAGAAAACAAAGTATAGAATAATAGATGTGAATCTAACAATATCAGTAACATTACAAACGGATGATAGATAAAATGCACAGGGCTTCCTTCTGACGTGATAAAAATGTTCTGTTTTACTGTGGTAATGGGTGCACATGTCTATGATATGGGTTAATTACATAGTAATGTGAACTGTATTTCAATAGTGCTGTTAAATTTTCCATTTAGTTCTTTAACAATCTGCCTGCAAACTTTTATTTTTTTAAAAATTTTTATATATTTTAATTTATTTGTTTTGTAGTTGGAATTACATATTTTTAAATTTGTGTTTGAATTTGTCCTCCCTCCTCCTCCTTCCTTATGACCTTCACTCATAGTAAATTATTTCTTTGTATGTTTTTTGAATTTACATTTCAAGTTTATATTAACAGGAATTTATTGATGTGTATTCTTGCTGAAAAGTATAATCCTCCATATTAGATTGTATTCGCTTCCACCAGGTGCCCCAGAGGTGTGCTGGAAGTATTAAGATCCAGGACCCAATACAAATATTAAAATATGTTCAAATTAAGTAGCAATCATGGGAATGTTATTTAATTTTTTGTTGTTATTTTAAGTTTTCATTTAAATTTTAGTTAGTTAATATGTAATGTAATATTAGTTTCAGGAGTAGAATTTAGTGATTCATCACTTGCATATAACACCCAGTGCTCATCACAAGTTCTCTCCTTAATTCCCATCACCCATTTAGCTCATCTCCTGCTCACCTACCCTCCAGCAACCCTCAGTTTGTTCTCTATAGTTAATGGTCTCTTATTATTCCTCCCTCTCTTTTTTTTTCTTCCTTTTATGTTCATCTGTTTCATTTCTTCAATTCCACATATGAGTGAAATTATATGGTATTTATCTTTCTCTTATTTCATTTAGCATAATACACTCTAGCTCCATCCACATTGTTGTAAATGGGAAGATTTCATTCTTTTTTTTTTTTTCAAGCCACACATTTATTGTTATGTTAATCACCATATATTACATCATTAGTTTTTGGTGCAGTGTTCCATGATTCATTGTTTGTTCATAACACCCAGTGCTCCATGCAGAACGTGCCCTCCTCAATACCCATCACCAGGCTAACCCATCCCCCTACCCCCCTCCCCTCTAGAACCCTCAGTTTGTTTTTCAGAGTCCATCATCTCTCATGGTTCGTCTCCCCCTCTGACATACTCCCCTTTTCTTCCTCTCCTGTTATCTTCTTCTTTTTCTTTTTTCTTAAAATATGTTGCATTATTTGTTTCAGAAGTACAGATCTGTGATTCAACAGTCGAAAGATGGCTGAGATATTCCATTGTATGTATATAATATATATAATATACACTCTTAATATTATATATAATATATGATATATACTACATCTTTATCCTTTCATTAGTCTATGGACATTTGGGCTCTTTCCACACTTTGGTTATTGTTGACAATGCTGCTATAAACATCAGGGTGCATGTGCCTCTTTGCATCTGTATTTTTGTATCCTTTGAATAAATACTCAGTTGTGCAATTCCTGGGTCATAGGGTAGTTTTATTTATTTTATTTTATTTTTTAAAAGATTTTATTTATTTATTTGACAGAGAGAGACACAGTGAGAGAGGGAACACAAGCAGGGGGAGTGGGAGAAGGAGAGCCAGGCCCCATGCAGAGCAGGGAGCCCAATGTGGGGCTCGATCCCAGGACCCTGGGATCATGACCCGAGCCGAAGTCAGACGCTCAACTGAGCCACCCAGGTGCCCCAGGGTAGTTTTATTTTTAACTTCTTGAGGAACCTCCATACTGTTTTCAGAGTCGTTGTATCAGTTTGCAAAAAGTAAAACCCTAAGTTACATTTCAAATCCATGATGGCCAGTTTTGTTTTTTCTCAAATTCTAATAACATAAAGTATTGATAGGGATGTAGGGAAATGATATAAATCAAGCTTCACTGGTAGGAGTATAAATGTTTACAACCACATGTTTCAACATACTAGAAATTCATTTTAAGAGTTTACATCAAAGAATATCTATTGTCTATAAGTAATTTTCTGTAACACAGAATCATAGAAACAACCTAAATAGGAGACTTGGCATATATAACGACTTTCATAAATGGAATGGAAATATTACAAAGCACTTAAAATGAATAAATCAAATATAAATATATTAATATGGATTGGATAATTCCCAAAACAGTGATTTTCAAGGAAAATGGAAATTTGTAAAACAAAAAAATACAACATGATACTATTTTATTAATTTAGGGAAATTGTGTGTGTGTGTGTGTGTGTGTGTGTGTGTGTGTGTGTGTGTTATACAGAGCATTATTAAGTTTAAATTATTAATTGCAGTAATGGGAACCAAATTCCACTCAAGAGGTAGGAGATTCTGGTGGTAGTTCTATCTGGGCTATAGAAAGAGAGACAACAAATAAATATAAACATGTTAATCAAATAGATAACTGGCAAAATATTAAATTCAGGTAATAGGCAGCCAGAAGTTCTTTATTATTATAATTATTATTATGTTATGTTAATCACCATACATTACATCATTAGATTTGATGTAGCGTTCATTGATACATTGTTTGTGTATAACACCCAGTGCTCCATGCAGAATGTGCCCTCTTTAATACCCATCACCAGGCTAAACCATCCCCCACCCCCTCCCCTCTAGAACCCTCACTTTGTTTCTCAGAGTCCATAATCTCTCATGGTTCATCTCCCCCTCCAATCTCCCTCCGAGCAAGATTCCTTGCTGCTATCTTCTTCTTTTTTTTCTTTAACATATAATGTATTATTTGTTTCAGAGGTACAGGTCTGTGATTCAACAGTCTTACACAATTCACAGTGCTCACCATAGCACATAACCTCCACAATATTTTTCACCTAGCCACCCCATCCCTCCCACCCCCCACCACTCCAGCAACCCTCAGTTTGTTTCCTGAGATTAAGAAATCCTCATATCAGTGAGGTCATATGATACATGTCTTTCTCTGATTGACTTATTTGGCTCAACATAATACCCTCCAGTTCCAACCATGTAGTTGCAAATGGCAAGATTTCATTCCTTTAGATGGCTGCATAATATTCCGTTGCATATATATACCACTTCTTCTTTATCCATTCATCTGTTGATGGACATCTTGGCTCTTTCCATAGTTTGGTTATTGTGGACATTGCTGCTATAAACATCGGGGTGCATGTACCCCTTCAGATCTCTACATTTGTATCTTTGGGGTAAATACCCAGTAGTGCAATTGCTGGGTTCTATGGTAGCTCTATTTTCAACTTTTTGAGGAACCTCCAGACTGTTTTCCAGAGTGGCTGCACCAGCTTTCATTCCCACTAACAGTGCAGGAGGGTTTCCCTTTCTCTGCATCCGTGCGAACATCAGTCGTTTCCTGACTTATTAATTTTAGCCATTCTGACTGGTGTGAGGTGGTATCTCATTGAGGTTTTGATTTGGATTTCCCTGATGCTGAGCGACGTTGAGCACTTTTTCATGTGTCTGTTGGCCATTTGGATGTCTTCTTTGGAAAAATGTCTGCTCATGACTTCTGTCCATTTCTTGATTGGATCATTTGTTCTTTGGCTGTTGAGTTTATTTTTTAATTTTTTTTAAGATTTTATTTATTTATTTGACAGAGAGAGAGAGAGAGATAGTGAGAGAGAGAACACAAGCAGGGGAAGTGGGAGAGGGAGAAGCAGGCTTCCCGTGGAGCAGAGAGCCCAAAGTGGGGCTCGATTCCAGGACCCTGGGATCATGACCTGAGCTGAAGGCAGATGCTTAATGACTGAGCCACCCAGGCGCCCCAATTTGGGTGTTGAGTTTAATAAGCTCTTTATAGATTTTGGATACTAGCCCTTTAGCTGAACTCTTCAGAGTATAGAAACAGAGGGTACATACCTCAATATCATAAAAGCCATCTGTGAAAAACCTACAGTGAATATCATTCTCAATGGGGAAAAACTGAGATTTTTTTCCCCTAAGGTCAGGAACGCAGCAGGGATGTCCACTATCACCACTGCTATTCAACATAGTATTAGAAGTCCTAGCCACAACAATTAGACAACAAAAAGAAATCAAAGGCATCCAAATCAGCAAAGAAGAAGTCAAACTCTCACTCTTTGCAGATGATATGATATTGTATGTGGAAAACCCAAAAGACTCCACCCCAAAACTGCTAGAACTCATACAGGAATTCAGTAAAGTGGCAAAATATAAAATCAATGCACAGAAATCAGTGGCATTCCTATACACCAACAACAAGACAGAAGATAGAGAAATTAAGGAGTCGATCCCATTTTCAATTCCACCCAAAACCATAAGATACCTAGGAATAAATTTAACCAAAGAGGCAAAGGATCTGTACTCAGAAAACTATAAAGTACTCATGAAAGAAATAGAAGAAGACACAAAGAAATGGAAAAACGTTCCATGCTCATGGTTTGGAAGAACACATATTGTGAAGATGTCAGTGCTACCTAGAGCAATCTACACATTCAATGCAATCCCTATCAAAATACCATTAACTTTTATCCAAGAAATGGAACATATAATCCTAAAATTTGTAGGGAACCAGAAGAGACCCCGAATAGCCAGAGGAATGTTGATAAAGAAAAGCAAAGCTGGTGGCATCAGAATTCCGGACTTCAAGCTCTATTACAAAGCTGTCATCATCAAGACAGTGTGGTACTGGCACAAAAATAGACACATAGATCAATGGAACAGAATAGAGAGCCCAGAAATGGACCCTCAACATTATGGTCAACTAATCTTTGACAAAGCAGGAAAAAATGTCGAATGGAAAAAAGACAGTCTCTTCAACAAATGGTGTTGGGAAAATTGGACAGTCACATGCAGAAGAATGAAACTGGACCATTTCCTTACACCACACACAAAAATAGACTCTAAATGGTTGAAAGACCTAAATGTGAGACAGGAGTCCATCAAAATCCTAAAGAACACAGGTAGCAACCTCTTAGACCTCAGCCACAGCAACTTCTTCCTAGAAACATCGCCAAAGGCAAGAGAAGCAAGGGCAAAAATGAACTATTGGGACTTCATCAAGATAAAAAGCTTTTGCACAGCAAAGAAACAGTCCACAAAACCAAAAGACAACCAACAGAATGGGGGAAGATATTTGCAAATGATATATCAGAAGTTCTTTTTTTATTTTCAGGATTTATTTATTTATTTTAGAGAAAGAGAGAGCAAGAATTGGAGGGGCAAAGGCAGAGAGAGAATCTCAAGCAGACTCTGTACTGAGCATGAAGCCTGATGCTAGGCTAGATCTCAGGACCCTAAGATCATGACCTGAGCTGAAACCAAGAGTCAGATATATAACCCACTGTGCCACACAGGCACCCCAAGCAGCCAGCTGTTCTATTTTATGTTTCCCTAAAAAATGGACAAGAAAGGATTTCCAGTTTGAAAGATATCTGGATATTAAATTTATTTGGAATGTAGTAAATTTTTGTAGAGATACATAAATTTTTGTAGATATGATTTTAAAGAATAACAATAAAATCGCATTCAAAGGGAGTTCTTAAATATTTAGCAATAAAGAAAACAGACTTGCTTTTAATAATCAAAACTCAGAATACTCAGAAATTCAAAGTATCAAGAAAAAGTAAAGTTATTTCAAACCTGAAATATCTATTCAGCAATTAGTCCAGAACTTTATTATATCTTGAGATTGCAGTAGTCTATAAAAAAAGTTAATGAAGAGACAAGTTTTCCTGTTTCACTTAATAAATTTTAAGTTGCTTTAATTGTCAGTTATTAAAATATGAGGGTCTGAAAAAATATAGAGCCTATTTCCTACTATTACTGCATTGGAATAAAATGATAATAATATTGACAACTAATATTTGCCCCAGTGCATAGATCACTTTTTGTCTTATTTTTAATACCTCATTAATAATTAGAATTGCAGAATATGAACAGATGTAGGTCTGTATTCAAAAAGACAATGTGTGTTCATTCTTTTTCACACTTATAAAATTTTACTAAGTGTATTCATAATTCCAAGAATGTTAAATACAAATAGTAAATGGCCAGGTATGAGAAGGCATGGAAGCCTCTCTTTTAGCAAATGGAAAAAGAAAGATTTGTTTCATACACATGAAGAGGAAAATACAGATACATTTGACTGTATTAAAGACAAACTGAAATATAAAGCCATGGAATAGAGGTAAATATTTGCAGCACTCTTAAAAACTGGTATCTAGATCATACATAAAAAATGTTTTTGTTATAAAGAGCTTTGAAAAAAATAAAATAAAAAATTTAGTGTACAGTAAAACATGTAGAAAAAGCATGAAAACTCAGTTTTAAAAAATCTGGATTTCCAATAAATGTTCAAAAAGTTTATATCCCTATAAATCTAAGAAATGCCATTTCATGGCAATAAATTCAAACAACCAAAAATCTCTGATAATGCAAAACATTATTTAAGGATATGACAATATAGGTATACTCATATATGTGAGATTAGAAACTATTACAATAACTTCTCAGGACTAATTGTGTTTCACTATTTTAGTCAATTTCAAGTGTAGACTTCATACCCACCACCTTCATTTGCATTCTTATGGGTGTGAATTTAATAATGTTCCAAGCACTGTTTGTAATTAAGAACATGGACTATCAGTGGGGCGGAGTAAGATGGCGGAGGAGTAGGAGACCTGGATTTCATCTGGTCTCAGGAATTCAGCTGAATAGGGATCAAACCATTCTGAACGGCTAGGAACTCAACAAGAGATCGAAGAAAAGAATAGCAACAACTCTCTGAACAGAAAAGCGACCACTTACTGGAAGGTAGGGCGTGCAGAGAAGTGAATCCGAGGCGATATTTGGGAGGATAGACAGCAGGGGAGGGGGCCTCCGATGGCTGCTTCTGGCAAGTGCTAGAGCCGTGGAGCACAAATTGGAAATTTTAGAAGTTGGCTCCATGGAGGTACGTCACTCCAGTGGCTAAGCTGGGGGTGGAACCCTCGCAGGACAGTGTGGTCTCAGGACCCTCGGGGTCACAGAAAGACTGGGGGTGCCTGAGTGCGGCAGAGCTCCCAGGTATTGGAGCAGGGAAGCCGGCTGCAGAGACGGAGCTGAGGTGTGGGCTCTCAGCTCGGGGTTTCCATAAACTGTGATCAGTGACATTTGGGCCACTGCTCTTCCAGCAGGGACCCAACAAGCGGCAAATCAGGGGAGACTCCCCTTCCTCCCCCGGGAGGAGTGGCATGGGAGTGCACCGCAGGGAACTGCTGGGTTTGGAGACTCCACAGGGGGTCGGGTGGCAGAGATAGAAACGCTCGGTCACAGGCTGGGGGAGCACGAAGTGCGGCCAGAGACCGGGGAGACGGGAGTGACTGACTGCTTATCTCTGGGGGTGCACTGAGGAGCGGGGCCCAAGTTCTCGGCTCCTCCAGGGCAGAGATTGGGAGGCCACCATTTTCACTATTGTCCCCAATGCTGTACAGAAAACTTGCAGGGAACAAAAGCTCCCAAGAGCAAACCCAAACAGATTGCTTAGCCCGGACCGACAAGGGTGGGGCAATTCCGCCTCTGGCAAAGACATTTGGGAACCATGCAACAGTCCCCTCCCCCAGAAGATCAGCGTGAACAGCCAGCCAAGACCAAGTTTACCGATCAGTGAGAATGGCAGAACTCCAGTGCTAGGGGAATACTGCACATAGAATTCATGGCTTTTTTACCATGATTCATTAGTCTTTCAAAGCTAATTTTTTTAACTGTTTTTTTTTAATTTTTCTTTTTCCCTATTTCAACCATCTTATCAATCCCTTTTTTTCAAAAAACATTTTTATTTTTCATTTTTAGAGTCACATTCTATCCCTTCATAGTAGTTACTCTTGTTTTTGGCAGACATATATATAAGTTGTTCTCTCTTTAAAATTTTGAGATACAGTTTCTCCTAATATATCAAAATATTGCTAAATCTGTAGTATATGGCTTTGTTCTAGTCTCCTGCCAGGTTACATTCTCCCACCCTGTTTTTTTCCTTCTTTCTTTCCTTTTTTTTAATCCTCTTCTTTCTTTTTTCAAACATCTTATCAATTCCTTTTTTAAAATTTCTAATAATTTTCATCTTTACAGTCATATTCCTTCCCTTCTTTGTATCAACACATATTTTGTACATATATAAATCTTTCTTTCTTTAAAATTTTAGGAGGCACTTTCTTTTAACAGACTATAGTACACCAAAAATCTAGTGTGTGGCATTGATCTATGCACCAGCCTGATCATATTTGAGCATATTCTGTTTTTTTGTTCTGTTTTGTTCTTTTTGTTTGTTTTTATCTTTTTCTTTTCCTTTTTTTTTCTCTTTCTTTTTTCTTTCTTTCCCTTTTTTTCCTCTGGTTTCAGGTCTTTTCTGATTTGATTAGAGTATATTTTCTGGGGACATTGTTAGCCTGCTTGCATTTTGTTCTCTCATTCATCTATTCTCCTCTGAACAAAATGACAAGACGAAAAAAATCACCTCAACAAAAAGAACAAGAGGTAGTACTGTCGGCCAGGGACCTACTCAATACGGACATTAGTGCAATGTTGGACCTAGGATTCAGAATCATGACTTTAAAGATACCAGCTGGGCTTGAAAAAAGCAGGTAAGTTATTAGAGAAACACTTTCTGGAGAAACAAAAGAACTAAAATCTAACCAAGTCGAAATCAAAAAGCCTATTAATGAAGTGCAATAAAAAATGGGGGCACTAACTGCTAGGATAAATGAGGCAGAAGAATCAGCAATATAGAAGGCCAAGTGATGGAAAATAAAGAAGCTGAGAAAAAGAGAGATAAACAACTACTGGATCACGAGGGCAGAATTCAAGAGATAAGTGATACCATAAGATGAAACAATATTAGAATAATTGGGATCCCAGAAGAAGAAGAAAGAGAGAGGGGGGCAGAAGGTATATTGGAGCAAATTATAGTAGAGAACTTCCCTAATGTGAGGAAGGAAACAGGCATCAAAATCCAGGAGGCACAGAGAACTCCTCTCAAAATCAATAAAAATAGGTCAACACCCCAACATCTAATAGTAAAACTTACAAGTCTCAGAGACAAAGAGAAAATCCTGAAAGCAGCTCGGGAGAAGAGATATGTAACCTACAATGGTAGAAACATTAGATTAGCAACAGACCTATCCACAGATACCTGGCAGGCCAGAAAGGACTGGCATATCTTCAGAGCACTAAACGAGAAAAATATGCAGCCAAGAATAGTATATCCAGCTAGGCTATCATTGAACATAGGAGAGATAAAAATCTTCCAGGACAAACAAAAACTAAAGGAATTTGCAAACACGAAACCAGCCCTACAAGAAATATTGAAAGGGGTCCCCTAAGGAAAGAGAGAGTGTAAAAGCAGCATGGACTGAAAGGAATACAGACAATATACAGTAACAGTCACTTTACAGACAATAGAATGGCACTAAATTCATATCTTACCCTGAATGTAAATGGGCTAAATGCCCCAATCAAAAGACACAGGCTATCAGATTGGATTAAAAAACAAGACCCATCAATATGCTTTCTGTAAGAGACTCATTTTAGACCCAAAGACACCCCAAGATTGAAAGTGAGGGGGTGGAAAACCATTTACCATGATAATGGACACCAAAAGAAAGCTGGGGTGTCAAACCTTATATCAGACAAATTAGATTTTAAAACAAAGACTATAATAAGAGATGAGGAAGGACACTATATCCTACTTAAAGGGTCTATTCAACAAGAAGATCTAACAATTGTAACTATCTATGCCCCCAACATGGGAGCAACCAATTATATAAGGAAATTAATAACAAAAGCAAAGAAACACATTGACAACAATACAATAATAGTGGGGACCTTTAACACCCCCTGACTAAAATGGACAGATCTTCTAAGCAAAAGATCAACAAGGAAATAAAGACTTTAAATGACACACTGGACCAAATGGACTTCACAGACATATTCAGAACATTCCATCCCAAAGCAACGGAATACACATTTTCTCTAGTGCCCATGGAACATTCTCCAGAATAGATCACATCCAAGGTCACAAATCGGGTCTCAACCGGTACCCAAAGATTGGGATTTTTCCCTGCATATTTTCAGAACACAATGCTTTGAAACTAGAACTCAATCACAAGAAGAAAGTCAGAAAGAACTCAATTACATGGAGGCCAAAGAGCATCCTATTAAAGAATGAATGGGTCAAACAGGAAATTAAAGAAGAATTTAAAAAAATCATGGAAACCAATGAAAATGAAAATACAACTGTTCAAATTCTTTGGGATGCAGCGAAGGCAGTCCTAAGAGGAAGTATATAGCAATATAAGCCTTTCTCAAGAAATAAGAAAGGTCTCAAATACACAACCTAACCCTACACCTAAAGGAGCTAGAGAAAAAATAGCAAATAAAGCCTAAACCGAGCAGAAGAAGAGAAATAATAAAATCAGACCAGAAATCAATGAACTAGTAACCAAAAGAACAGTAGAACAGATCAACGAAACTAGTAGCTTGTTCTTTGAAAGAATTAACAAGATTGATAAACCCCTGGCCAGACTTATCAAAAAGAAAAGAGAAAGGACCCAAATCAACAAAATCATGAATGAAAGAGGAGAGATCATAACCAACACCAAAGAAATACAAACAATTATAAGAACATATTATGAGCAAATATATGTCAGCAAATTAGATAACCTGGAAGAAATGGATGCATTCCTAGAGATGTATTAACTACCAAAATTGAACCAGGAAGAAATAGAAATCATGAACAGACCCCTAACCACTAAGGAAATTGAAGCAGTCATCAAAAGTCTCCCAACAAACAAAAGCCCAGGGCCAGATGGCTTCCCAGGGGAATTCTACCAAACATTTAAAGAATTAATACCTATTCTACTGAAACTGTTCCAAAAAATAGGAATGGAAGGAAAACTTCCAAACTCATTTATGAGGCCAGCATTACCTTGATTCCCAAACCAGACAAAGACCCCATCAAAAAGGAGAATTACAGACCAATATCCTTGATGAACATGGATGCAAAAATTCTCACCAAAATACTAGCCAATAGGATCCAACAGTACAGAAAAGGATTATTCACCATGACCAAGTGGGATTTATCCCTGGGCTGCAAGGTTAGTTCAACATCTGCAAATCAATCAACATGATACAATATATTAACAAAAGAAAGAACAAGAATCATATGATCCTCTTAATAGATGCAGAGAAAGCATTTGACAAAGTACAGCATCCTTTTTTTTTTTTAAAAGAATTCATTTATATGACAGAGAGAGGAACACAAGCAGGGAGAGTGGGAGAGGGAGAGGCAGGCCTCCCACAGAACAAGTAGCCTGATGCGGGGCTGGATCCCAGGACTCTGGGATCATGACCTAAGCTGAAGGCAGACACTTAATGACTGAGCCACCCAGTCGCCCCTACAGCCTCCTTTCTTTCTTTCTTTTTTTTTTACAGCCTCCTTTCTTGATCAAAACTCTTCAGAGTACAGGGATAGAGCGTACAAACCTCAATGTCATAAAAGCCGTCTATGAAAAACCTACAGCAAATATCATTCTCAATGGGGAAAACCTGAGAACGTTCTCCCTAAGGTCAGGAACACGGCAGGGATGTCCACTATCACCACTGCTACTCAACATAGTATTAGAAGTCCTAGCCACAGCAATCAGACAACAAAAAGAAATCAAAGGCATCCAAATCGGCAGAGAGGAAGTCAAACTCTCACTCTTTGCAGATGATATGATACTTTATGTGGAAAATCCAAAAGACTCCACCACAAAACTGCTAGAATTCATACAGGAATTCAGTCAAGTAGCAGGCTATAAAATCAATGCACAGAAATCAATGGCATTCCTATACACCAACAACAAGACAGAAGAGAGAGAAATTAAGGAGTCGATCCCATTTACAATTGCACCCCAAACCATAAGATACCTAGGAATAAACGTAACCAAAAAGGCAAAGGATTTGTACTCAGAAAACTATAAAATACTCATGAAAGAAATTGAGGAAGACACAAAGGAATGGAAAAACGTTCCATGCTCATGGATTGGAAGAACAAACTTTGTGAAGATGGCAATGCTACCTAGGCAATCTACACATTCATGCAATCCCCATCAAAATACCACCCACTTTTTTCAAAGAAATGGAACAAATAATCATAAAATTTGTATGGAACCAGAAGAGACCCCGAATAGCCAGAGGAATGTTGAAAAAGAAAAGCAAAGCTGGCAGCATCACAATTCCGGACTTCCAGCTCTATTACAAAGCTGTCATCATCAAGACAGTATGGTACTGGCACAAAAACAGACACATAGATCATTGGAACAGAATAGAGAGCCCAGAAATGGACCCTGAACTCTATGGTCAACTAATCTTTGACAAAGCAGGAAAGAATGTCCAATGGAAAAAAGACAGTCTCCTCAAAAAATGGTGTTGACACAATTGGACAGCCACATGCAGAAGAATGAAACTGGACCATTTTCCTACACTACACACAAAAATAGACTCCAAATGGTTGAAAGACCTAAACGTGAGACAGGAGTCCATCAAAATCCTAAAGGAGAACACAGGCAGCAACCTTTTCGATCTCAGCTGCAGCAACTTCTTCCTAGAAACATCGCCAAAGGCAAGGGAAGCAAGGGCAAAAATGAACTGTTGGGTTTTCATCACGATAAAAAGACTTTGCACAGCAAAGAAACAGTCCACAAAACCAAAAGTCAACTGACAGAATGGGAGAAAACATTTGGAAATGACATATCAGATAAAGGCTAGTATCTAAAATCTATAAAGAACTTATCAAACTCAATACCCAAAGAACAAATAATCCAATCAAGAAATGGGCAGAAGACATGAGCAAACATTTTTCCAAAGAAGACTTCCAAATGGCCAACAGACACATGAAAAAATTCTCAACATTGCTCGGCACCAGGGAAATCACAATCAAAACCTCAATGAGATACCACCTCACACCAGTCAGAATGGTTAAAATTAACATGTCAGGAAATGACAGATGTTGGCGGGGATGTGGAGAAAGGGGAACCCTCCTACACTGTTGGTGGGAATGCAAGCTGGTGCAACCACTCTGGAAAACAGTATGGAGGTTCCTCAAACAGTTGAAAATAGAGCTACCATACGATCCAGCAATTGTACTACTGGATATTTAACCCAAAGATACAAATGTAGGGATCCGAAGGGGCTGTGCACCTCAGTGTTTATAGCAGTAATGTCCACAATAGCCAAACTGTGGAAAGAGCCAAGATGTCCTTTGACAGGTGAATGGATAAAGAAGAGGTGGCATATATACACAATGGAATATTATGCAGCCATCAAAAGGAATGAGATCTTGCCATTTGCAACGACATGGATGGAACTGGCAGGTGTTATGCTGAGTGACAAGTCAATCAGAGAAAAACATGTATCATATGACCTCACTGATATGAGGAATTCTTAATCTCAGGAAACAAACTGAAGGTTGCTGAAGTAGTGGGGGGGATAGGAGGGATGGGGTGGCTGGGTGATAGACATTGGGTAAGGTATGTGCTATGGTGAGCGCTGTGAATTGTGCAAGACTGTTGAATCACAGATCTGACCTCTGAAGCAAATAATGCAATATATGTTAAGAAAAAAAAAGAAGAAGAAGAAAATAGCAGGAGGGGAAGAATGAAGGGGGGGAATCGGAGGGGGAGACGAACCCTGAGAGATGATGGACTCTGAAAAACAAACTGAGGGTTCTAGAGGGGAGGGTGTTGGGGGGATGGATTAGCCTGGTGATGGGTATTAAAGAGGGCACGTTCCGTGTAGAGTATTGGGTATTATGCACAGGCAATGACTCATGGAACACTACATCAAAAACTAATGATGTAATGTATGGTGATTAACATAACAATAAAAAATAAGGAAAAAGGACATGGACTATCAGGAATTTCTATTAAAAGAGGAATAAATGCATTTTAAGTTAATAAATTGTAAAATAATCAAATATTATTCAGCAGTTTAATTGAGGAAAATATATACACATGAATCTTGAAAAGATAATATTGAAAAAATAAGTAATTTCTTTAAAAATATGTACAATATGTCTGGTAACTATAATGTTAAAATGGTGATATATTTTAAAATTAAATTATACTACAGTTTATATTTTTAATGAATATATTTAAATATGTGTGGGAGTAATACGATTAACTTGCTGTTTTTACTTGGGGAGAAAAATATTGAGAAAGGGATTGAAAGAGATGCTTTGCTCTTATCTATAGTTTCCATGTTTAATCTTAAAAAGGTTTAAATTAAATGTGATATAATATGAACATTTTTTAAACTCATTTCTGAGTATATATTTTCTATAGGGTTAAGTGTGAACTAATTCACAATTTAAAATATAAGAAAATCACAATGCCAAGCCTACCTTCCATTCCCTGTACAGAAAACTCTTCTTACAATTTTTATACTCTTTGCAAATATATGAAAAAATGCATTGGCAGCTTCATTGAGTCAGAATTGGTAATGTGTTTGAAATTATTTTCCTTATAAACAAATTTTGCAGTGGGCCAGGATCATGTTGCTTATAAACCATCTTCTGTCTTCAGGGAACTAAATCAAGAAAATGACAGATAAAGTTTTGTGCATAAATATGGCATTTTCAAATAAAAATTCTGCATGATCTTTTTAAATAGTGAAAAGATAGAATAAACAACTTACATTTTTGAAATAAAATATGTGATTTTTAGGACATGTGTAGGGGAGTCTACATTTAATTTCAAGTGATGATTCAAACCAACAGATCATCTTGTAATATAATTGAACTGCCTGTATCTTAATTCTTTAATCTACATGTTTAATCTAAATTTATAATCAATTTAAGTTTAAATTTATTATCCTTATTGGAACTTAAATAATATAAAAATAATTGATAGCCATAGTGTGTTTAAATGGTTTATTTCCTATGAATAATTTATGTTGTCCGTATAGCAGAATTTTTACTTTATAAAGAGACTTTCAAATGAACATATTAACAGTTTCATATCAATCTTGAGATAAGACACAATTGCAAAAGCATGAGGCTTTGCCACTTGCCAATGACCTAGACATGCAAGATACCCCATTGTTCATAAACAGGAACTTTGGAGTCAGATTGACCAGGGTTCAATTTTTAGTATTACTACACATCCTGTCATTTAGTCTCTTAAAGTCTTATATTAACTGTGAAATGGGAATAATAATAGTATTTTTTCATAGGTTATCAAGGATGATTTAAAAGATAAAGGATAAACTGGTTAGAATGGGACTAAAATGGCTTATTGCTACTATTATTACTAATATCATTATTATTATTTCTATAAAATCCTCAATTGAAACTCTTTCTGATCTTTGAAATCTAAAAAAAACAAAAAACATCCAAACAAAAAAACCCATATACTTACTTCTACCAGTCATCTTTTAAGAATTTACTGTTCTGTTTCAAATCCTAATAATTATCTAGATTGATTTAATTCCTTCCTGGAGTCTTCCCTTTGTCTCACAAACCTCAGACTCCAAGTTCCTATATTAATCTAATCATTCATATCTGCCCTTCATTTGGAAGGCCACTCATGCTTTCTTTTGCTAAAATATTGGGTTTTATTGAAGGGCCTCAACTCAGTCAATTTAAACAATAATTTTTTTACTTTATTTTTTTAATAACGATGTTAACTTGTTTGGTTATCTACCCTCCCTATGGCTAGAAGGGTATCTTCATGATCTATTATTTCTATAACTAGCAATTCTTTGTCACTTTAAAAGTTACCCTAGTAAAGAAACTCTTCTTACTCTTAGGACTTCCTTCTTTAACAGAGACTAACTTGGTTGGCAGCTGGAAGATGTTAATGCTGAAGAAGAATACAGGGCACAGTTGTTTCTTCCTCTACAGCCTTCTGAGGTTGGGAGGACGTCCTTCTTCCTAAAATTTCCTTACAATGCAGCAGTAGCAAGTGTATGGCTGGAAAGGAGCTCTCCTATTTATCTTTCTCAAGATAAATATGTGTGTGAATAAATATGTGTGAATCACTTAGAATACCCCATATTGTGACAGGGTAAAATATTGTCCCCAACTACGGGTGGTGATTGACAAGATAGTTGAGTCTTAAGAAGCCCTTCCCTAAAATTGCTCAAACTATAACAGGCTATTTTTTTTTAAAGATTTTATTTTATTTGACAGAGGGAGACACAGCAAGAGAGGGAACACAAGCAGGAGGTACAGGAGAGGGAGAAGCAGGCTTGATGCGAGGCTCGATCCTAGGACCCTGGGATCATGCCCTGAGCCAAAGGCAGATGCTTAACGACTGAGCCACTCAGGTGCCCCGTTTTCTTTTTTAACTTAATTCAGGTTTGTAGCACTTTATTTTCTGAGTTATCTAAAGAAGGGATCTGCAAACTTTTTCTTAAAGGTGGGTAGTAAATATTTTATTTTTACAGGCTATACTATCATGCTGCAACTACTTACCTCTGCCCTGGTAGCTGGGAAATCAACCTTAGGTATTACATACCAGGAGTGGATGTGGCTATGTTTTAATAAAACTTTATCTAAAAAAACAATTGATGGGTGATCTGCAAGTCATAGTTAGTTGAGCCATAGTCTGGAGCATTTTCTTCTCTTTTCATTAAGGCATCAAGTTGTGGGCAGAAGTTAGGACAGAAGTTATATGCTGATTCTAGGGAAGTAGAAAGAATAGTTCTTAGTAATATTTTATATCACTACAATTGTTTCAACAAATATATTTCTGAACGTCTCAATAGATAAATGGTTCCACTATAGAAGACACAGTAATAGGAAGGACAACAATAACAAACAATAACAATAAAAATCTATCATCATCAACAACAACAAAACCCCAAACCAAAAAACAAAATAAACAATAAAATCACATTATTGCATACATGAAAACTATGGGTTGACTTTAGTATATTTCTACTAGTGGGTTTCATTGGTCTCTCCCATTTTCCTTCATGCCATAGGTTTCTTGGCCTTTCTCCTTAGGAACAAGTGTCTTAGTGTTAGGCTGTGTATAAACATTCTGACTTAGAGTTTCTTGGTTGTATCGATGATGGCACTTCATGGCTATCAGGGATTTATTAAATAAACTAATTAATTAATGAGGTTGGAAAAAAGGTCCTGGACAAAAACTCTATATATCTAAAGAACAGGCAGTGCTGTTTACCTCTTGTATTATTCAGAGTTCTCCATATACACAGAACCAACAGAAATATAATACTAAATATATTTTAAATACATATTAAATATGTTTATTTTTATTTATTTATTTATTTATAATGAGATGTTGGCTCACAATTATGGAGGCTGATAAATCCCATGATCTGCTGTTTGAAAACTAGAGGTGCAGGAAAGCCAGGAGTGTAGGTCAATCTGAGGCCAAAGGCCTGAAAACCAGGGGCGTAAGTCTTAGTACAAGGATAGGAAAAAACCAATATTCCAGCTCAATCAATCAGGCATAAGTGATGAATCCTCCCTTCCTTCACCTTTTGTTCTATTCAGGGCCTCATATGATTGGTTGATTTCTGCCCACATTGGGAGGGCAATCTGTTCTGCGGAGTCCTCCAATTCTAATGTTAATCTCATGTGGAAACACTCTGTTAGACACACTCGGAAATAATGTTTAGCCAAGTTATCTGGGTACCCCATGATTCAATCGAGTTGACATAAAAACAATTAGTCATCACTAATCCATTCCTTGTCAACCTGGAACTCACACACATCTCCTTAAACCATATTAAATCTCCCAATTAAGTCAACAACATGGTAACAATTCTACCTAACAGGATACATTCATCCTGTGTTCAAGTAAAACTGCACTCACCTTTCCTCAGAAGAGGAGGTAAAGCTCTTAAGTGATCTTTGCTAATGCTAATATCCTATAACTTAAATACTACGATGTAGAATTAAGAGTACTTATATAGTATGATATAAAGTCAGTAGATATTGTGTTACATGATAAAAAATAAGAAGGGAAAGAAAGTAAATTGATTTATCTATATATGTACATAAAGGTATTCAGAACAAATAAGGAAAAAAGATAGTCCTCATTTTTGTAACTGGTCATATGGTTGTAGTTGGTGTTTATAACTACTTTCTCCTACTACCCATTCTGTATTTCTTTACCTTCAAGCAAGCACATTAGCTGGTTCTTTACCTGGAAGGATGACTAAACCTTCATAATTGAAGAGTCTGAGCCATTAGTTGTCATGGCCAGATTGGATTGTTATAGTTTTCCATTAACCTTTATCACAGGGCATGATAAATTTGAGACACCCTAAGCAATCTCCTGCATTCTAAATATATTCTTCTTTAACTCCAATGTGGAGAAGAAGTCAGAATCAATCACCCCAGTGAGCATAATAATCCCCTTCATTTTTCTGTTGATTCAGAGTCATGAGGAGTCCAAAGTGGCCAGGTGGCAGTCCAGTTCAGTGAAATCATTGTTGCGCCTCCTGATTGGAGCATTACTTTTTGTTGTTGTTTGTTTTTTTTTGTTTGTTTGTTTAATTGTTTTTTAAGTAAGCTCTACACACAATGCTGGGCTTAAACTCACAACCCCAAAATCAAGAGTTGCATGCCAGGTGCCCCAAAACACCCTTTTTTGGGGAACTAAGATCTCTAGGCTAGCAGAACATAAAATCACAGGAACAGGAAGCCAATTTTCCTACAGGTTTACTTGGTGTAATAGTGAGCATGTTATAACCATTCCTGCCCCTTAATTCCTGGATCTGTGAATCCTGGCTTTGGGAGAAACAACATCATATTTTAGACATTGATTGAGAATATATATTAACTTTGAGGAACCGTTACCCCCTGCAAGGTGTGGCCACCTAGCTGTCATTGTAATGGAGTTTTCAGAAAATCAGAAGCAATTCTGTGTGAAATACCATAACAGTGGTATGACTAAGACAACCTACCTAATATTTGTACCCCAAATTAATCAATTATGTGTGGGATATCAGGAAGCCATATCAAGAGTATATATTTCCACAAGGTTCAGTACAACTATGGGTGTATATGCTATAACTCTAGGACATGAGACTTCCCTTCCCTTTAAGAAGACAAAATCTAGTGACAAAGATTCCCATTGACCAAACTCTGGATAGGCTCCCTGAGCTTTCTTCTTAACTAGACTTTAACCATGACTTATAAAAACTGCAGATGTTTTTATCCACTCCTCACTTCCCCCACCCAATTAAAATACTTGAACAAACCCTAGCACAGTTTCTAAGAGCTCAAGGTCATATCCCTAGGATAAGAATTCCAGCACTCTTAAGTTCCTGCTTAGAGAAGCTTAAAGCTGTCAAATGAAAATACTATTTATTCAAGTCAACATCTGATTATAGGGCCCCTGTCTCCCAGTCTCTGTGGGACGTTAGGAACCAACTTCAATAAGTACCAGATAGCAAATTCAGATGGTTTTTACATGGACCAACATTTTCTTACTGTTTTTATAAACCTCCATTTCCCTGACCCTCCTGAGTCTCACTTCTCCATATTCCCTCATACTCCCTTTAAAACTCCTGGTCACCTCTGCAGAAATGGAAATTGGTTTCAGTTCATGCTGGATCCTCTTTCTTATTGTAATAGCTTGTTGCTGATTAAAATCTGTTCTTTCCACTCAAACTAGTTTCTGACTTTTTGAATCTTGACACTGGCAAGGATATGTTTCTTTTATTTTGATTTTTAATTTGACCATTCCTGGAATGTGGACAAGATACTCAAAGGAGCATGGACCCTCTTGGATCCATGAAGATGAAAGTCACATACTAAGGGTGATACTGAAGGGAGAAAGAAATAGCCTACTTAGATCCTGGACAACACCCTCAAGTAACTTTTCCTGAGTGATATAAGACTGGCTACTATTAGGTTGTTATATAATAAAAAAAAATAACCCTTTATTTGATCAATCCACTATAGCCTGATTTCTATGCTTACAATGTAACACAATGTTAACTGATACAATTTGTCCCATCATGGCATCTTAACTTACTACATGAGGCTAGAAAAATCTCTATAAAAATGAGGGAATTAGACTACACAAACTAAAAGTGTCCCTGCAATTCTGAGATTTTATTTACGTATTTTATTTATTTATTTATTTATTTATTTATTTATTTATTTATTTATTTATAAGTAGGCTCTTCACCCAACATGGAGCCCAATATGGGGCTTGAACTCACAACCCTGAAATCAAGACCTGAGCTGAGATCAAAAGTTGGGTGCTAAACCAACTGAGCAGCCCAAGCACCCTAATTTTGAGATTCTTTTTTTAATTTAAATTCAGTTATCCAACATACAGTACATCCTTAGGTTTTGATATAATGTTCAATGATTCATTAGTTGTGTATAACACCCAGTGCTCATCACATCACATGCCCTCCTTAATGCCCATCACCCAGTTACCCCATCCCCCCTCCCACCTTCCTTTCCACAACCCTCAGCTTGTTTCTTGGAGTCAAGGATCTCATATTTTTTTTTTCCCTTTCTGATTTCTTCCCATTCAGTTTTCCCTCCCTTCCCCTATTGTCCTCTGCACTATTCCTTATGTTCCATGTATGAGTGAAACCATATGATAATTGTATTTCTCTGATTGACTTACTTCACTTAGGATAATTCCCTCCAGTTCCATCCATGTCAATGTAAATGGTAGATATTCATCCTTTCTGATGGCTGAGTAATATTCCATTGTTTATACGAACCACATCTTCTTTATCCATTCATCTGTTGAAGGACATCTGGGCTCCTTCCACAGTTTGGCTATTGTGGGTATTGCTGCTATGAACATTGGGTACATGTTCCCCTTCTTTTCACTCATTTGTATCTTTGGGTAAATAATAAGTAATGCAATTGCTGGGTCATAGGGTAGCTCTATTTTTAACATCTTGAGGAACCTCCATTCTGTTTTCCACAGTGGCTGTACCAGCTTGCATTCCCTCCAGCAGTGTAAGAGGGACCCCCTTTCTCCATACCCTCGCCAACATTTGTTGTTCCCTGACTTGTTAATTTTAGCCATTCTAACTGGTGTAAGGTGGTATCTCATTGTGGTTTTGATTTGTATTTCCCTGATGGTGAGTGATGTGGAGCATTTATTCATGCATCTGTTAGCCATTTGTATGTCTTGGGAGAAGTGTCTGTTCATGTCTTCTGTCCATTTCTTAACTAGATTATTTGTGTTTTGGCTGTCGAGTTTGAGAAGTTCTTTATAGATCTTGGATACCAGCCCTTTATCTGTAATTTCATTTGCGAATATCTTCTCCCATTCCATAGGTTGCCTTTTAGTTTTGTTGATTGTTTCCTTTGCAGTGCAGAAGCTTTTTATCTTGAAGTCCCAATAGTTCATTTTTGCTTTTGTTTCCCTTACCTTTAGAGACGTGTCTTGCAAGAAGTTGCTTGTCTAGGTTGAATTAATTATACAATCTGAATGTAAAATCTTTTGTCAAGAGTGCTTTTTATGACATTATTAAACATATGCTAACAACAAATACTTCTAGTTACTTACCCATGTGCTTTCTGGAAACTTGCACCATTCTTGATATATCCAAAAAAGGAATTTCTCATTTGCTGAGATCTACCTGTAATCTCAGTGACATTTGAAACCTAAACACGCATTCAACTTAATTATTCTGTATTTATCATCCTTGTAACCTCATGAGTAATTAACTTCTATTGAGTGTGATGATCTGTTAGAAATCATACAGTTCGTTCTGCATATCCTGCACCTGCTGAAACTGACTTGGCATTTATACATGAAGATAGACTCTCAGGCATAAATATAGGCTGGGCATTCCCAATGGGTCACGTGCCCAGTCAAACAAAGCTGGGGGCAGAACACAGTTTTCAAATATTGACTAATGTGTGAATATCTTTATTTTCATGCTAGTATTCTTATTATCCCAGCACTTACTCTTCCCATTATTGCCTAAGGGAATTTAGATGATTCCAACTTTGTAATAAATGTCTGCATAATTCTTGTAAAAGAGATTCAAGTACATGTATATGAAAAACAGAGATACCCTCTTCCAAACAGAGGTGTTAGGCAGACAGGGAGAAAGGCAGGGGGCATGAATAGAATAAAGATGTGGTACAGTTTAGACAAAGGGCCTCAGAAATACCAGGTTTAGATTGTTAGTTGTCTCAGCAATTAAAAAGTGATGAAGCACTTCCCAAATGGAATTTAAAACAATAACAACATAAATCCCTAAAATAAATTAGGAACTTGAATAAAATTTTAATTGTCCATTACCACTGTTTCAAACTGATCATTAGTCTGCAATACTAAAATCAAATAATTTTAAACTATTATTTATGTATTTATGTATTTATTTATGGTCTTGCTTTATTGGTGACCTAAACACTTCCTTACCTGCTGATGAGTCTGGGCATAATTCATGGTACTCCACAGACAGCTCAGTGGAAGCAGCAGGTGTTGAGAAGGAAAAGCTGGGCCTTGAAATGTGGAAGACACAGCTAGGACTTGGCTGCATGAAAACTTGGACTCAGACCTTCCTGATTCTAAACTCCACACTCCATTCTTTTTCTAGCAAAGTAATTGCAACATCAAAGTTCCATGGTAAAGGCGATTTAGAAATAGAAAATAAATTCATTTATTTTAAAGGAGGAAACAAATGGGAAAAACGAATGTTGGTGTCTCAAGCCTGAAAGCAGAAGAGAGGAGAGTTAGGGTGAAAGAATGTAAAAGGCTTTAGTGGATGAAAGAAGGAAGAACCAATGCAAAAGCCCCAAGCTCCAATCTTCAGCCAAGGACTTTCATCTATACATATCATATCCCAGGAAATAACAAAGCAAAGTTTCATTCATTCCCAAATCAAAATCCCTCCAGATCAGCATTTAAATATCCTTCTGTGCACACTATCCTCACAAAATACCCCATCATTAAAAATACAGCACAATACACAAGCACATGCAACTTAAAAATTTCCTGTGGATTGCAAATACATTGTTCTGAGCCAACACATGCTAATCTGTATACTTTAACTTGCAGTCTTGAAAAGTTATTTAATCACAGGATACTTCATTCTTTAGAATGGCTATTAATATAGCACAGAACTAGTGTATCATGAAACACATTTTGAGAAATACTGCATACTTTTACTTTCCTAATACTTCTAATACTTACTTTTCTAATATAATTTCTAGGTCACCATGGGAGGAATTAATGCTACATAATAAATTTAAAACACAATCAAGCTGAGTAATATATGTTATATAGTATAGGATAGTTCAGGAAACATGATTTGGATGCAAATGACATAAATGTACCTAAGTAAAAGTATTGTCTAAATCCAGGAGAAGAAAAGCTATTGGAAATAATAAGATATAATGGCTAAAAGTTAATCTGTTATAATTGTCATTAAAAAAGTAAAAACCTGTTAGCATTTCATGTTTAGCATATGCTCTAAAATGAATTTGTCTTGAGTGAGATAATTAGAATGTTTTGTATGGTAATATTATTTTCCAGTGTTCCAAATTGTTCAGGATAATTTATATTTCCTTTTCATTTCTGTTTATACAGTTGAATTGCTCACTGGTGGTAGATTGCCCTTTTGCTGAATTTGAAAATGTAAATCACTAATCAGAGTTTGTCTGCACAGCCATTAGATTGTATGTTGTCAACTCTCTTTACCAACATGACTACTATATAAGTAATTTTTGGTTAATGAAACCATTTCTTGAATACAGTAAACTGCCTTCCAAAACTGTTAGTTATCTAAGACTCTGGACTGCTAAAAATCAAAGCAAGTGACTTAATAACATTGATTTAATAATATTAATCTTTCTTTTAGAATCCAGAAATTGTTCTGGCATCTTTCAGTGGTTTAGAGTTATCCATAAAGATAAGCTTTGAAGTTACATTTCCCACGTGTAAAGTTCAAGACTAAAATTTCTATTTGGCAGACTATACACCAGTCATTCAAAAGTACCATTTTCCCCCACCATAACTCATAAATACATACTCCTCTAAGTTACTCTCCATAACTATAAGTGCTCTCACCCAATTTCTGATCCATGAGATTTTATATTTAAAACAAATTGTCTGTATAATCACTAATGCACAAATAACCATCCTTTTTCAAATTTCTTTTTTTTTTAAAGATTTTATTTATTTATTTATTTGAGAGAGAGAGAGAATGAGAGATAGAGAGCACGAGAGGGAAGAGGGTCAGAGGGAGAAGCAGACTCCCCGTCGAGCAGGGAGCCCGATGCGGGACTCGATCCCGGGACTCCAGGATCATGACCTGAGCCAAAGGCAGTCGCTTAACTGACTGAGCCACCCAGGCGCCCCAAACAACGTTAAGACTTTCCTACAGCTTGAAAGAGATGCTTTTATTTTTTTTTAAGATTTTATTTATTTATTTATTTGAGAGAGAGCACGAGTGAGGACAGACGCAGAGGCAGAGGGAGAAGCAGACTCTCCGCTGAGCAGGGAGCCCGATGCGGGGCTCGATCCCAGGACCCCGGGATCATGACCTGAGCCGAAGGCAGATGCTTCACCGACTGAGCCCCCCAGGCGCCCCTTTTTCAAATTTCTTAATGAAAAGAGACAAGACATAATTCACAAAAAATAATAATTCTAGGAATACTGGATTCTCAAAAACATGGTAATTTAGTGAGGAGACTTTAATACTGGCTGCTCAGTATTAAAGCTATAGTCAGTAAAATAAGAATTTCTATTAGTTTTTAAATAATCATTTATCAAAAGCTTGTCATATATATCATTTAAGTGTGTAGTCAGTGAAACTACTCATGTATTGTCTTAAAGATAATGAATAAAATTTTAATTGTCCATGACTCCCTAGTATGTGTAAATCATTGTGGTATGTGAGTGATCAAAAACTTATATGAAGAAATAATAAGGTCATGGTTGTACACTGGGAAAAAAGTAAACACTCGTGGAAGAAACAAATATACATGAATATTACCAAAAAGAAAAACAAAAGAATTTGAGGGGAGGGGAATATAATAACAATGATAGTAAAAACAACCTGTGTGGAGTCTGCATTTGTTTTTATTTTTTTTAATTTTATTATGTTATGTTAGTCACCATACAATACATCACTGTTTTTTTTTTTTTTAAGATTTTATTTATTTGACAGAGAGAGACACAGCGAGAGAGGGAACACAAGCTCGGAGAGGGAGAGAGGGAGAAGCAGGCCTCCTGCCGAGCAGGGAGCCCGATATGGGGCTCGAACCCAGGACCCTGGGATCATGACCTGAGCTGAAGGCAGGCGCTTAACGACTGAGCCACCCAGGTGCCCCCATCATTAGTTTTTGATGTGGTGTGTGCATTTGTTTTTATTCTAAGAAGCTTATACATCTTTTTTACTCTTTCCACAACACTGTGATTTAGGCAAAATTATTAGATCCGTTTTACATAGAGAAAAGGCTGAGCTGCAAAGAAATGAAATAACTTGCCTATGGTAGGTAAAGTGACCAGGTTCAAACCCCAAGAAGCAGGGCCCCAAAGCCTATAGAATCAATGGTTTTGTTATATTACATTTTGAAATTTGAATGGAGGAGGGGATTAAAAAAAACTGGTTGGCTTTAGAGTCTTCCTTTTTTTAATAGAAAGAATACATATATTTATACATATAAGATATATGTAACATATGCTTATTATAAATAGGTATGCATATGTATATGTGTGGGTATATAAAACAATATAGACATATCTTAAAAGATATTTACACTGGTGAATTTACAAAATGCCAGGGCTGTTTGTAAATCAAAATACTTTTTTGGTCAATCCACCAGAATTAATCTATTTGAGGGACATTTCACATCCATCTATCCATTTAGTTCATAAACAACATATAAAGCCCAAATGACAATAATTTGTATGAGAAAATGTATCAAAGAACTAACACATAAACCATGATTCCCTTTCTGTAAGTGTATCTAAATTGGAAGATGGATTATAATCACAAAATTGGTGAATGCAAAATCAGATTAAGTAAAATTAATTGGTGACAGTAATGGTTGCTGGCACTGAGATATGATGTCCAGATTATATATTCATATACCAGCATGGAAACATTATGAGTATAGATGCCATTAAAAATAAAAAGAATGCATGAATGTGTAGCCTCATAAATCATCTACCTGAGAGAAATCATATGGGAAAGTCTTATTGGATACCTTCTTTCTGGTGTATGTATGTATGTACATATAATTTAAAGCAACAAATCCTATTTTTAAGAAAAAAATCGAGAATGTAGGGAAATTTATTTTTAATTAATCTCTATACCCAAAGTGGGATTTGAACTCACACCTCTGAGATCAAGAGTTGCATGCTTTACCAACTGAGCCAGTCAACCCCTGAGAATGTAGGAAATTCTATATTAGAAAATGAAAATTATTGATAATCATACAACTGAACAATTTTTCACTATGCACATTCTGTTTACCATTTTTTAAAAATATTTATTTGAGAGACAGAGAGAGAGCAGGAGCAAGATGAGCAGCTGATGGAGAAGCAGACTCCTGTCTGAGCAGGGAGACTGACAAAGGGCTCTGATCCCAAGACCCCAGGATCATGACCTGAGCTGAAGGTAGATGCTTAACTGACTGAGCCAGCCAGGCTTCTCTACCTTTTTTTAAATATGAAGTCAAAATGAACATTTATTCAGGTCAATTAGTCTTCAACATTCTTATTTTATAATACCACATAATTTTTCATTGAGATGTGTCATAATTTAATTATGAATTTCCTTTTTTATTTATTTTTAATTTTTAAAAAAGATTTATTTACTCTAGAGAGAGAAAAAGAGAGCGAGCATGGGTGGGGGGGTGGGAGAGGCAGAGGGAGGAGAGAGAATCTCCAGCAGACTCCCCACTGAGTGTGGAACCCTATGGAGGGCTTGATATCATGCCCCTGAGATCATGACCTAAGCCAAAATCTAGAGTCTACTGCTTAACCAACTGAGCACCTAGGCGCCCCTGTACTTCCTTATTTTAGATATTTAGATTGTACCCACTTTTTCACTACTATAAAACATTCTATAATAAGCATTACTCTAAATAAATTTTAACCCAAATTTCAGAATTTTCACTTAGATTGTGATTTTAAATGTGGAACCAAAGGAACAAAATATTTGTATTATATTATGAATAAAAAATATTTTTTTCAGAAAGAAATTATACCCAGTTTATATTTCCTTTTCTATTTCTTTAATTTCTAGTAAGGTTAAAATTTTATCTTCATGTGTATATTAGACATTTGCCATTTCTATTATTTGAAATATATTTTCTAAAACATTATTTATTGAAGTCAATTTGTATGAACTCTTTATGCATTAAAAATTAGCTTTTCTCAGATTTGTTTTTCCACATATTTCCTACAGCATATGGTTTACATTCAATATGTTTCATGATATAGATTGATATGCTCCCCAAAGAACTTATTATATCCAAGAAGATTTAAGTAGATAAGATTTCAGAAAGCTAGATTGAGCTTTACTTCACAAAACACTGAACTCTGTGATACAAATCTTAAAGGAAATAAGATAATGGTGAAGAGAAAGATCAATATAGCTTGAAGACTTAGTGCAGTCAATAAGAAATTCCATTTTTCTATTCAACATATACTTATAGACTGGAAACCATGTGTTAGACATTGACTGAGTCTTGGGAATGTAGGCTGGGGACAGAATAAGAAAACCAATGACTCATCCCTCAAGAAATTTATAGTTTATTTCAGAAGGCAAAATTTAAGCAAGTAAGGGTAAGTATAAGTGCATTGCATATAAGAAGATGCTCTTCTGGCTACTTAGGCATTAAGTATGGGAAGAATTTGACAAAGTAAAAACAATGAAATAGGGTAATTTTTTTTTTTTTTGTAAAGAACATAAGCCAAGAGGAGATGCAGACATTAGCGTGATGTGATCTGAGTAATAAGAAATCTTTCAAGGAAGAAGAATAGAGAATATCAGGCATGTGGTATCGGGTATAGAAAGAAAGGCTTAATTTTGAGGACATCACATCAAATATCAAGATGAGGATTTTAGATTTTGTTCTATAAGCATTAGGAACTTAATTTTTTTTTTTAAACAACAATTGGCTTTAGAAATTGACACACTTTTTTACCAATTTAATTCAAGGTAAATTTTCAGTGACAAGATATTTTAAATAATGCTTTAATTTTGTCTTAAGTATCCAAATACTGTCTGATTCTGCTCTTGATTGTGTTGTAAACACAGGAAAAAATCACTTTCCAAAAATGAATAGATTAAAAAGAAAAAAACAAACTAGAATAGGTTGATATAAGAGAAATCATGGGTTTACAGAATAGAATTATATGCTTTTAAACATTGTTCAACTAGCAATTCTGAGTGTAATTCTAATTAGAAAATTATTGTCATTCTTATTATCAATCCTTTATTTAAAAGTGTAGATAATGATATGCAAATCTTGAAATTATTTTGAAAATTAGGTGGAAAATATTATGTTAAGCATATAGAAGTATTAGTATAAATTTATGATTCTTTTTCCTAACAAAGATTACTTTTGAAAATAGCCACTGAATCATAAAATATGAGTCAATTTTTCAGTTTGTATTTTCATGGTCATTTTTTTATTGTACAGTTGATTTAATTAATTAGATTATATTGGTTTGCTGATTAAAACATATGTCATGATTTCAATTATCATACATTTATTTTTAATATTATAGATGCAATTTGTACTTTGGAAATAATACCATGAAATTTTAGAAAATAAAACTCTTAACTTTATAAATATCTTATCAGTTAAACCTTTTATTAAAAGAATACACTTTTAACAGTTTGGTTTAGATGTTTTCCGATTAGTTTCTATGCAAACATCTATAGGTTGAGTATATACATATATTTATTTTCATTATTATAGACACAATACATACATATGAAAATAAAAGTCAAGTATAAAATGATATAAAATATTAAAATATGTTTTCTGTCAAAACTTTTCCCAATTTTGTTTCACCTTTAAACATATGATAATGTTGTTACAAATATAATTCAAATACTACTAATTTCTTCTCCAATCATATCATGAAAGGAATTCACTATTTTCCTCACTATTTGTCAAAAATTCTCTGTTCTTCCTGTTTCTGTGTTTGAGATTCATGTTTTCGTACCCACTAATAATTACCTTTTGTTGTCATATAAACTCCATTTTCAAAATATAACACGGTTTAGATATCCATTCTACTGCTGAAGGATGCTTAGGTTATTTCCAGTTTGGTGCTATTATCTAATACAAGTATTTTGGAGGCCATTAGCACTTGCTTTTGTTTTGGTATATTGCTAGGTATGGAATTGATAGGCCATAAAGCGTCATATGACTACGTTTCATGATACAGACAAGTAATTTGTTAAAGTGGTTGCACCAGTTCATAGTCACAATGGATGTTACGCATCCCTGCCAGACTTGGCATTTTCTCTTTATTTATCATGATATATTCTGGTGGCTGTGTAATATTATCTCATGTTTCTAAATTTTCATTTCCTGTATGATTAATGTTAAACATTATTTCATATATGAATTGCTCATTTGAATATCTTCTATACAATATAGATTTGTAGTAACTTTTATATATTGTGGATAAAAAAGCTATTGTTATATATGTAAAGTGCAAATATCTTTTCCCAGTCAGTGACTTTTGTTTCCATTTTATTAATAGCATTAATTGTTGATAGGATTTTATAATATTAATAAAGTCTAATTTATTAATATCAATTTTAGAGTTTTATTTAATAAAGTTTTGCTTACCTTAAAGTCATGAAAATATTAAATTTACTAAGTTTCCTTTCAGAAGCTCTAATAATTATTAGAATACCATCTATATTCCTAGTAATTTTTTTAACATGAAAGCCTATTTTGTCTGCTACTGAATAACTTACTACCTTTCTTTAAATTAGCCATTACAGTGTGTGTATAGTGTATCTAACTATGTTTTACTTGCATTTGTCTGATGATTAATGATATTGATATGCTTATTGGCTATTAATTTATTTTCTTTTGTGAAGTGAATATTAAAATTTTCCCCAGTTTTGAGGGAGTTGATTATTTGTCTTTTTATCTTTGAGTTATGAGTTCTATATATAGTCTAGATATAAGCCATTTGTTGACATATGATTTAAAAATTTTCCCATCAGTGGCTTATGATTTTTTTTAAATTTTAAAAAAGGTTTTATTTATTTATTTATTTGAGGGAGTGAGAGTGTGAGAAGGGGGAGGTGCAGAGGGAGAGAATCACAAGCAGACTACACACTGAGTGTAAGCCCCACAAGGGGCTCAATCTTTCAACCTTGAGGTAATAACCCCATCTGAAGTCAAGAGTCAGCCACCCAGCTGACTGAGCCACCCAGGCTCCCCTAGCTTATCATTTTTTATTTTAAATTGTCTTTTAAAAAGCAAATGTCTTTGATACTAATTAAGTCCATTTGATCTTTTAACAGTAGGTTTCCTTTTTCTTTTATGGTTTTGTTTGTTAAGAAATATTTGCCTAATCCAATGTCAAAAAATTTTATTCCATCTTTTTTCCCAGAAGATTAATAATTTTAGATCTTGAATTTATGTCTAAATTCCCATTTTATTTATTTTTTGTAGAACAGTTTTATATTTTCTCTTCCAACTTTTTTTTCTTGATGTAGTGTTCTGATTCATTGTTTGCATATGACACCCAGTGCTCCATTCAATACATGCCCTCTTTAATACCCAACACCAATGACGTGGATGGAACTGGAGGGTATTATGCTAAAATAAATAAGTCAATCAGAGAAAGACATGTATCATATGATCTCACTGATATGAGGAATTCTTAATCTCAGGAAACAAACTGAGGGTTGCTGGAGTGGTGGGGGGTGGGAGGGATGGGTGGCTAGGTGATAGACATTGGGGAGGGTATGTGCTATGGTGAGCCCTGTGAATTTTCTATTCCAATTTGAATAGCTTCTTCTTCCTGCCTTATCACAGTGGCTAAGACTTCTATTACAATGTAAAACATTAAGGTTGAGATCATAAATCTTTGCCTTGTTCCTGAGCTTAGGCAAAAAGAATTAAACATTTAATTATTGAGTACGTTGCTAATATAATCATAGTTTTATTAACATCTAGGTTTTTTGATAGATACTTAAATCATGTTGAATGTCTTCCTTGTTTGCTGAAAATTTTTGTCCTGAAATGACATTGAACTTTGTCAAATTAGTTTTTTTTCCATTTATTGAAATGAACATATGGTTTATCTTCTTTATTTTATTAACATAAACAAATTTGTTTTATTTCTGGATGTTGATTTACCCTTTGTATTCTTCTCAATTAATGTCACTTTCCATGATATTTTATATTTCTCATATATTGCTGGAATTAATTTTGTAGCATATTAGAACTTATTTTTGTATATAAACTGTTGAGGGGAGACTAGATTTGTAGATCCTCAAAAATCCCCATCCCTAGTGCATTATTATTCAATCTGTCTTACTGCTCTCTGGAGAAACCCCACCCACAGGTATTGTGATAGCATAATCTGACTCAGGTTTTCTCTGTAAGAAACATCCTATACCAAGGGTATTTGTTGAAAATAATTAGTGGCAATTGTTAAACATCACAGTTACTTGAAAGTGCAATTACGTGTTTATATAAACAAGAGCCTATTTAAAAAGTTAGAATGGTGAATGAAATATCTATGGATGATTTGGAAAGGCTGTGATATATTCCTGGGGTTTTAGAAGACTGCGTGCCTGTGGAGAACTGTATGGATGCCTAAGAAACACTAGAAAGGGCCCTAATCTCACAACTCTGGCTGATTTTGAGGCCATGCACAATTCAGAAGTGAATGCTAAGGCATAATTGTAAAGTATTTTGTTAAGGTGTGCCCAACACATATGCAGAGCTCCTCAGGAAAGTGTGGAAGACTAAATGTTCTAAAATTTGAGAAAATCTATATTCAATCATTAGTTGATCAGTAAGCTAACCAAGCTGAGGCTTCAATACTAGACTATTACACAGAATGCAGACATTATACAATTAGTCAGGGAAATTAATTAACAAAAACAAAAAGCAAAACCTATGGCAACCAAAACCTAATAAAAAATAACAACAAATTCTGGGGTTTGGCAAAATTGGTGTTCCAGAGCTATCATATTATATTATCTAGAATTTCAAAATATTAATACAAGTTTTGAGACATTCAAATGAAGAGAAACTTGTGGCCAAACACAGGCAAAAAATTATTGATAGATATTATTTTTGAGGGGACTAAGATATTGAACTTACTAGACAAAGACTTTAAAATAGCTATTGAAATATACCAAAAGTAAAGAAAACCCAATATAAAGATTCAAAGAAAATAATGAAAACAATGTCTCACCAAATATAGAATGTCATGAGATAAAAAAATTAAAAATACCCAAATAAATAGGTGGAGTAAAGAAAAATACACTAAAGGGGCCCTGGAAGAGGGAAGACAGCATCAGTAGACCTGAAAATAGGTTAATTGCAATGATCAAGTCTGAGGGAAAGAAGAGAATAAAAAAAAAATAAACAGAACCTCAGAAAATCGGGGCACCAGTAAGAGTGATATTAGAAGCATTATGGGAGTTTATTTTTTTAATTTTTTATTGTTATGTTAATCACCATACATTACATCATTAGTTCTTGATGTAATGTTCCATGATTCATTGTTTGTGCATAACACCCAGTGCTCCACGCAGAAGGTACCCTCTCTTATACCTATCAACAGGCTAACCCATCCCCCCACCCTCCTTCCCTCTAGAATCCTCAGTTTGTTTTTCAGAGTCCATCGTCTCTCATGGTTCGTTTCCCCCTCCTGCTTACTCCCCTTCATTCTTCCCCTACTGCTATCTTCTTTTTCTTTTTTCTTAAAATGTGTTGCATTATTGTTTCAGAAGTACAGATCTGTGATTCAACAGTCTTGCACAATTCACAGCGCTCACCATAGCACATACCCTACTCAATGTCTATCACCCAGCCACCCCATCCCTCCCACCCCCACCACTCCAGCAACACTCAGTTTGTTTCCTGAGATTAAGAATTCCTCATATCAGTGAGGTCATATGATACATGTCTTTCTCTGATTGACTTATTTCACTCAGCATAACACCCTCCAGTTCCATCCACGTCGTTGCAAATAGCATAATATTCCTTTTGAGGGCTGCATAATATTCCATTGTGTATATGTACCACTTCTTCTTTATCCATTCATCTGTCGATGGACATCTTGGCTCTTTCCACAGTTTGGCTATTGTGGACATTGCTGCTATAAACATTGGGGTGCACGTACCCCTTCGGATCCCTACATTTGTATCTTTGGGGTAAATACCCAGTAGTGCAATTGTTGGATCGTATGGTAGCTCTATTTTCAACTGTTTGAGGAACCTCCATACTGTTTTCCAGAGGGGTTGCACCAGCTTGCATTCCCACCAACAGTGTAGGAGGGTTCCCCTTTCTCTGCATTCCCGCCAACATCTGTCATTTCCTGACTTCTTAATTTTAGCCATTCTGACGGGTGTGAGGTAGTATCTCATTGAGGGTTTGATTGGGATTTCCCTGGTGCTGAGCGATGTTGAGCACTTTTTCATATGTCTGTTGGCCATTTGGAAGTCTTCTTTGGAAAAATGTCTGCTCATGTCTTCTGCCCATTTCTTGATTGGATTATTTGTTCTTTGGGGGTTGAGTTGGATAAGTTCTTTATAGATTTTGGATACTAGCCATTTACCTGATATGTCATTTGCAAATATATTCTCCCATTCTGTCAGTTGTCTTTTGGTTTTGTGGACTGTTTCTTTTGCTGGGCAAAAGCTTTTTATCTTGATGAAATCCCAATAGTTCATTTTTGCCCTTGCTTCCCTTGCCTTTGGCGATGTTTCTAGGAAGAAGTTGCTGCAGCTGAGGTCGAAGAGGTTGCTACCTGTGTTCTCCTTTAGGATTTTGATGGACTCCTGTCTCACGTTTAGGTCTTTCAACTATTTGGAGTCTATTTTTGTGTGTGGTGTAAGGAAATTGTCCAGTTTCATCCTTCTGCATGTGGCTGTCCAATTTTCCCAAATTGTTGAAGAGAGTGTCTTTTTTCCATTGGACATTCTTTCCTGCTTTGTCAAAGATGAGCTGACCATAGAGTTGAAGGTCCATTTCTAGGATCTCTATTCTGTTCCAATGATCTTGGCTATTCGGGGTCTCTTCTGGTTCCATACAAATTTTAGGATTATTTGTTCCATTTCTTTGAGAAAAGTAGATGGTATTTTGATGGGGATTGCATTGACGGTGTAGATTGCTCTAGGTAGCATTGACATCTTCACAATATTTGTTCTTCCAATCCATGAGCATGGAACGTTTTTCCATTTCTTTCTGTCTTCTTCACTTCTTTCATGAGTATTTTATAGTTCTCTGAGTACAGATCCTTTGCCTCTTTGGTTACATTTATTCCTAGGTATCTTATGGTTTTGGGTGCAATTGTAAATGGGATCAACTCCTTGATTTGTCTCTCTTCTGTCTTGTTGTTGGTGTATAGGAATGCCACTGATTTCTGTGCATTGATTTTATATCCTGCCACTTTCCTGAATTCCTGTATGAGTTCTAGCAGTTTTGGGGTGGAGTCTTTTGGGTTTTCCACATACATATCATCTGCAAAGAGTGAGAGTTTGACTTCCTCTTTGCTGATTTGGATGCCTTTGATTTCTTTTTGTTGTCTGATTGCTGTGGCTAGGACTTCTAATACTATGTTGAATAGCCGTGCTGATAGTGGACATCCTTGCCGCGTCCCTGACCTTAGGGGAAAAGCTCTCAGCTTTTCCCCATTGAGAATGATATTCGCTATAGGTTTTTCATAGATGGCTTTTACGATATTGAGGTATGTACCCTCTATCCCTATACTCTGAAGAGGTTTGATCAAGAAAGGATGCTGTACTTTGTCAAATGCTTTTTCTGCATCTTTTGAGAGGATCATATGATTCTTGTTCTTTCTTTTGTTAATGTATTGTATCAGGTTGATTGATTTGCGGATGTTGAACCAACCTTGCAGCCCCAGGATAAATCCCACCTGATCATGGTGAATAATCCTTTTAATGTACTGTTGGATCCTATTGGCTAGTATTTCGGTGATAATTTTTGCATTCTTGTTCATAAAGGATATCGGTCTGTAATTCTCCTTTTTGATGGGGTCTTTTTCTGGTTTTGGGATTAAGGTAATGGTGGCCTCATAAAATGAGTTTGGAATTTTTCCTTCCATTTCTATTTTTTGGAACAGTTTCAGGAGAATAGGTATTAATTCCTTTTTAAATGTCTGATAGAATTCCCCTGGGAAGCCATCTGCCCACGGGCTTTTGTTTGTTGGGAGATTTTTGATGACTGCTTCAATTTCCTTAGTGGTTATAGGTCTGTTCAGGCTTTCTATTTCTTCCTGGTTCAATTTTGGGTGATACATCTCTAGGAATGCACCCATTTCCTCCAGGTTATCTAATTTGCTGGTATACAGTTGCTCATAATATGTTCTTATAATTGTTTGTATTTCTACAATTATAAGAACTTATATAAAAAATTATAAAACAATTATATAAGAACTTATATAAAAATTATAAAACAATTATATAAGAAAATATCTAATAATTTCTTCCAGGTTATCTAATTTCCTGGCATAGAGTTGCTCATAATATGTTCTTATAATTGTTTGTATTTCTTTGGTGTTGGTTGTGACCTCTCCTCTTTCCTTCATGATTTTGTTTATTTAGATCATTTCACTTTTCTTTTTGTTAAGTCTGGCCAGGCGGTTATCAATCTTGTTAATTCTTTCAAAGAACCAGCTCCTAGTTTCGTTGATCTGTTCTATTGTTCTTTTGGTTTCTAGTTCATTGATTTCTGCTCTGATCTTTATTATTTCTCTTCTCCTGCTGGGTTTAGGCTTTATTTGCTGTTCTTTCTCCAACTCCTTTAGGTGTAGTGTTAGGTTGTGTATTTGAGATCTTTCTTGTTTCTTGAGAAAGGCTTGTATTGCTATATACTTTCCTCTCAGGACTGCCTTTCCTGTATCCCAAAGATTTTGAACAGTTGTGTTTTCATTTTCATTGGTTTCCATGAATTTTTTTAATTCTTCTTTAATTTCCTGGTTGACCCATTCATTCTTTAGTAGGATGCTCTTTAGCCTCCATGTATCTGAGTTCTTTCCGACTTTCCTCTTGTGATTGACTTCTAGTTTCAAAGCATTGTGGTCTGAAAATATGGAGGGAATGATCCCAATCTTTTGGTAACAGTTGAGACCTGATTTGTGACCTAGGATTTGATCAATTCTGGAGAATGTTCCATGGGCACTAGAGAAGAATGTGTATTCCGTTGCTTTGGGATGGAATGTTCTGAATATGTCTGTGAAGTCCATTTGGTCCAGTGTGTCATTTAATGTCTTTATTTCCTTGTTGTTCTTTTGCTTAGATGATCTGTCCATTTCAGTCAGGGGCGTGTTAAAGTCCCCCACTATTATTGTATTGTTGTCAATGTGTTTCTTAGCTTTTGTTATTAATTGCCTTATATAATTGGCTTCTCCCATATTAGGGGCATAGATATTTACAATTCTTAGATCTTCTTGTTGGATAGATCCTTTAAGTAGGATATAGTGTCCTTCTTCATCTCTTATTACAGTCTTTGTTTTAAAATCTAATTTGTCTGATATAAGGATTGCCATCCCAGCTTTCTTTTGGTGTCGATTAGCATGGTAAATTGTTTTCCACCCCCTCACTTTCAATCTGGGGGTGTCTTTGGGTCTAAAATGAGTCTCTTGCAGACAGCATATTGATGGGTCTTGTTTTTTAATCCAATCTGATAGCCTGTGTCTTTTGATTGGGGCATTGAGCCTATTTACATTCAGGGTAACTATTGAAAGGTATGAATTTAGTGACTTTGTATTGCCTGCAAGGTGACTGTTACTGTATATTGTCTCTGTTCCTTTCTGATCTATGCTGCTTTTAGGCTCTCTCTTTGCTTAGAGGACCCCTTTCAATATTTCTTGTAGGGCTGGTTTCATATTGCAAATTTCTTTAGTTTTTGTTTGTCCTGGAAGCTTTTTACCTCTCCTTCAATTTTCAGTGAGAGCCTTGCTGGATATAGTATTCTTGGCTGCATATTTTTCTCGTTTAGTGCTCTGAAGATACCATGGCAGTCCTTTCTGCCCTGTCTGGTCTCTGTGGATAGGTCTGTTGCCAATCTAATATTTCTACCATTGTAGGTTACATATCTCTTCTCCCGAACTGCTTTCAGGATTTTCTCTTTGTCTCTGAGACTCTTAAGTTTTACTATTAGATGTCGGGGTGTTGACCTATTATTATTGATTTTGAGAGGAATTCTCTGTGCCTCCTGGATTTTGATGCCTGTTTCCTTCCTCACATTAGGGAAGTTCTGTGTTATACTTTGCTCCAATATACCTTCTGCCCATCTCTTTCTTCTTCTTCTGGGATCCCAATTATTCTAATGTTGTTTCGTTCTATGGTATTACATATCTCAAATTCTGCCCTCGTGATCCAGTAGTTGTTTATCTCTGTTTTTCTCAGCTTCTTTATTTTCCATCATTTGGTCTTCTATATCACTGATTCTCTCTTCTGCCTCATTTATCCTAGCAGTTAGTACCCCCATTTTTTATTGCACCTCATTAATAGCCTTTTTGATTTCAACTTGGTTAGATTTTAGTTCTTTTATTTCTCCAGAAAGGTTTCTCTAATAACCTCCACGCTTTTTCAAGCCCAGCTAGTATCTATAAAATCATGATTCTGAACTCTAGGTCCGACATTGTACTAATGTCCGTACTGAGGAGTTCCCTGGCTGACGGTATACCTCTTGTTCTTTTTGCTGAGGTGATTTTTTTCGTCTTGTCATTTTGTTGAGAGAATAGAGGAATGAGAGAGCAAAATGCTAACAGGTTAACAATGTCCCCAGGAAATATACTCTTTACAAATCTGAAAAGACCTGAAACCAGGGGAAAAGAAAGGGAAAGAAAGAAAAAAGAAAGAGAAAAAAAAAGAAAAAGATAAAAACAAAAACAGAACAATAAAAAAAAAACAGAATATGATCACATATGATCAGGCTAGTGCATAGATCAGTGCCACACACTAGATTTTGGGTGTATTTTGGTCTGTTAGAAAAAGTGCCTCCTAAAGTTTTAAAGGAAGAAAGACTTATATATGTACAAAATAAGGGTTGATACAATGAAGGGTTGGAAGATGACTGTAAAGATGAGAATTATAAAAGATTTTATAAAAGGAATTGATAAGATAAGAAGTTGTTTGAAAAAAGAAAAAAGATTTAAAAAAAAAAAAGGGAGAGAATATGATCAGGCAGGAGACTAGAACAAAGCCATACACTAGTGATTTAGGGTATATTTTGATCTGTGAGAAGAAACTGTATCTCAAATTTTAAAGAGAGAACAACTTATATATATGCCAAAAAGAAGGGTAACTACTATGAAGGGATAAAATATGACTCTAAAAATGAAAAATAAAAAAATGTTTTTTTTAAAAAGGGATTGATAAGATGTTGGTTGAAAAAGGGAAAAAGAAAAATTAAAAAAAAAGGAAAAAAATTAACTTTGAAAAACTAATGAATCATGGTAAAAAAAGCCATGAATTCTATGTGCAGTATTCCCCTAGCACTGGAGTTCTCCCATTCTCCTTGATCGCTAAACTTGGTCTTGGCTTGCTGGCTGTTTATGCTGATCTTCTGGGGGAGGGGCCTGTTGCCGTTGTTCCCAAATGTCTTTGCCGGAGGTGGGATTGCCCCGACCTTGTCGGTCCTGGCTAAGCAAGCTGTTCGAGTTTGCTCTCAGGAGCTTTTGTTTCCTGCAAGCTCTCGGTACAGCTTTGGAGGACCAGGGTGAAAATGGTGGCCTCCCAATCTCCACCCAGAGGAGCTGAGAACTTGGGGCCCCATTCCTCATTGCGCCCCCATAGAAAAGCATCAGTCACTCCCTTGTCCCCAGTCTCTGGCTGCACTCCGTGCTCTCCCGGCCGGTGACCGAGCGTTTCTATCTCTGGCACCCAACTCCATTTGGAGACTCCAAACCCAGCAGATCCCTCCAGTGCACTCCCACGCTGCTCCTCCCCAGGGAGGAAGGGGAGTCTCCTCAGATCTGCCTCTTGTTGGGTCCCTGCTGGAGGAGCAGTGGCCCAACTGGGCCGCAGATCACAGTTTATGGCCACCCCGAGCTGAGAGCCTGCGCCTTAGCTCCGTCTCTGCAGCCGGCTTCCCCGCTCCGTTACCTGGGAGCTCTTTTGCACTCATGCACCTCCGGTTTTTCTGTGATCCCGAGGGTTCCACCCCCAGCTTAGCCACTCTAGCGACATCCCTCAGCAGGAACCGACTACTAAAAGTTCCGATTTTGTGCTCCACGGCTCTATCAGTTGCCAGAGGTGGCCGACGGAGGCCCCCTCCCCCACCGTCTATCCTCCCGAATATCGCCTCGGATTCACTTCTCCACATGTCCTACCTTCCAGTAAGTGGTCGCTTTTCTGTTCAGAGAGTTGTTGGTACTCTCTTCTTTGATCTCCTGTTGAGTTCATAGGTGTTCAGAATGGTTTGATCCCTATTCAGTTGAGTTCCTGAGACCAGACGAAATCCAGGTCTCCTACTCCTCCGCCATCTTGCTCTGCCCCGCCGCATTATGGGAGTTTTAGATGAAGAGGAGAAAGCAAGAAGAGCAGACATAATTTTTGAAGAAATAAGAAATTGGATGAAGGATATTAATCTACTTATACCAGAAGTTTAACAAAATCCATGTAGAATAAAATCAATGAAATTCACACCTAGACACACCATGGTCAAACTGTCAGGAGCTAAAGACAGAGAGAATCTTGAAAGAAGCAAGAGAAGAAGTGACCCATTACATACAAGGAATCCTCAATAACATTAACAGATGACTCTCCATCAAAACCTTGAGGTCAGAAAACAGTGGGATGATAATTTGAAAGAAAAAGACAATCAAGAAAGAACTTTATTTCCCGCCAAAACGATCCTTCAGAAATTAAAACATTCTTATTTCAATAAAAACTGAGAGAACTGTTGCTATCGAAGTTTTCGTATAATAAATACTAATGGCAGTCCTTCAGGCAGAGAGAAAAGGACATAAGAGGTAACTCAAATTCACATCAAGGAATGATTGCTCCAGTAAAGGCAATGATGTAAGTAAATATAAATGACAGTAAGAAATGTATTTTTGTAATATTCTTCTTCTCTTACTTCATTTAAAATATAGCTGCATAAGACAATAATTATAAAATTGTTTCGCTGGACATGCCATTATACTTATATATAATTTGAATGGCAAAAAATAACACAAGGGAGGAGCAAAGCATGGAACTCTATTGGAGAAAAATTTCTATATATTAGTCAAAAATAAGGTTAGAAATAGTCTGACCAGTAACCTAGAGAGAACTAGAATAGCTATAGCGATATACAAAAAATAAACTTTAAGACAAAAATTGTTACTAGAGGCAAAGAGGGACATTTGAGAATGATAAAAGTGCCAATCCATCAAGAAAATATAAACATATATGCACATGACAGCTTATATACATGATGAAAAACAAAATTTAGGGGAGAAATAAATAACTAAATCATAATAGCTGCAGAGTTCAATACTCCACAATAATGGATAGAACTAGCTTTAGATTTGTCAGAACTTCTTGAGCAACTCTTAGAATCTGCAAGGGGTGACCCAAACTGTGTTATCGAGTTTTAAAATAGTGTTATGTATTTTTTTATTGTTGAAATAAAATTGGTATATAATATTTTTAAAGTGTGAAATATACATTGTTATAATTCAATCTCTATATACTCCACACAGTGATTACTACCAAAAGCTAATTACCATCCATCACACTAGATCTCAAAGACTTAGTCTGAAAAAAATAATGTACTATATATTATTAATAATTTGTATTGATTTCTTGTTGAAAAATTTTGGATATTTTGGGTTAAATATATGATTAAAAATAAAAAAAAATAATGGATAGAACTAGCTAAAAGACAATGAGGGAACTAGAAAGTTTGAACAATAATATAAACAAACTAGATTGAAGTGAAATCTATAGAACATCTCACAATAACAACAAACACACTCTTCTCAGGCCCACTTGAAATGTTCACTAAGTTAGTCAATAAAACTAACCTCCCTAAAATGAAAATGATTAAAATCATGCCAGGTATGTGGTACAATAATGATGGAATTCATTAGAAATTTATAAGCTAAGAGAAGTTAAGAAAGTTAGGAAATTTAAAAATAAGAACTAATGAGGGAAATTAGAAAATAATTGAGATGAAAGAAAATAAAAACAATAAATCATTTATGAGATGTAACTAAGTAGCACTTAGAGACTTAAAATGTAAATAACTATTTTAAAATAAAATCTCAAATCAATAAACTAATTTTTTAATTATAAAACTAAAAAGTAAAGAACAAACTTAGAAAGGCAAAAAATAGAATGGAAATTAATGCTACAAAACAATAACAAAATCAACAAATAAAATCTTAGTTCTTTGAAAAGATCATAATTGATCTTTAGTTACACTCACCAATAAAAAAATGAAAGAAGACTCAAGTTACTGAAATCAAAAATAAAATCTATGTGTTAGATATGCTATACTTTATCTACGTTATCTGGTGTCAACACCTTGATTCTATTCAAGATCTCTGTGACTCTAAATGTATAGTAATTCTTATAGTCTAATATGTTGAATAAAAGTGAACTGGAGTTTCAAATTTTTAACCAAGTTTGAAATTTGAAATCCATGTTAAAAACTTGGAATTGGTGATTATTGTTATGTTTCCTGCTTTTACCTAGATTAAAACATGATTCAACATATTTAATTCTCCTGGATAAATCATTTTATTAGCTCCCATATTCGCAGGATAAAGGCTAAGTTAAAATATGATTCAATATGTCCCATCTGATTTGTAACCTTATCTCTCTCTAGTATCAGTTTTGTTATTTCCCCATCTGTACTCAAAGGTCTGGCTATATTAAGAATTTCTCTTTTACTTGCACTTGCCATGCTCCTTCTCCATTTGCAGGAAGTTTTACTTGCTGTTATTTTTGCCTGAAACACTCACTTACCTCTTTATGATGCTCTTAACTGACCATTCAGTCTCAGCTCAACTGTTACCTGTGCCAAAACTTTTTTTCTGAATTCCTAAAATCTGTTTTTTGTTTTTTAACCAAACAATACAGCTAATTTCTGACCATGGAAGAAATAAACAGGGTGATGTGATAGAGTGCATGAGGTCAACTGAGATGGGGTAAGTGGGGAAAATCTTCTCTGTGCAAGGAAGGTAATACATGACTGTGTTGGGACATGGTAGTGTCCAGTCTTACTTCCAAAGTCAGAATAATTTAGGGTCCATCACAGCTTTATCACTTGCTAGGTGTTCCATCTTGAGCAGGCTCTGAGCCAGTTTCTTCACGGTTGCACATGTTGAGGAAGGGTCTGGAATAGCCTGGTGAAAAGCATCCTGGAACTTCGGGGGACTTTGACCCCACTCTCCAGCCAGCGGGGATGGCCCTGAAAATTTATCTCCTAGGTCAGGTAATCTGTTGGTCAGTCCATCTGGGGCAGGACAAGTGAGAAGGTGTTATACCCCACCTGGGAAGAGGGCACCTGTGGTCCTTCCTGCAGGAAAGAGATCCTGGGATATACATTCTCTATACAAGTTTCAACAGCACACTGTACTTTCCTTTTTACTTATTACATTGCATTGTGATTATTAATTTAGTTTTTGTTTCACCTGCTTAATTCTTAATTCTATGAGGCTAAAACCTGCCAATTTTGTTCAACTCAAGCACTGAGTCTGGCATCTTGTTTCAATAAATACTTACAGAATAAATGCTTTATTTATTTTCAAACAAAAACCAGCTAAGTTCCCAATTTCTGAATAAAATAGGAAAATAGCAATGATTTCTATTCTAAACGTATGATCTTAATAGAAGTCTTCTAGGGAATTTTAACTGTATGTTTCTATAAATTTGTAGCGTGAATTTATTTTATTATTCAATAATAAAGGTGATATTTCAAATGAGTGCTATATATTTGTCTCTATATATTAAACAAACTAGAATATTATGTTATATGATATATATTTTAACAGTACATTATAAATCAGTAAGGTTTGGAAGGTAGAATATCAATTTATTTTAGAATAAAAATATAGATATCTAAATCTGTTCTTATTCTTTTTTTTAAAGATTTTCATTTATTTATTTGACAGAGAGAGAAACAGGGAGAGAGGGAACACAAGCAGAGGGAGTGGGAGAGGAAGAAGCAGGCTTCCCACAGAGCAGGGAGCCTGATGTGGGGCTCGATCCCAGAACCCTGGGATCATGACCTGAGCTAAAGGCAGCCGCTTAAAGACTGAGCCATCCAGGCGCCCCTCTGTCCTTATCCTTTTACATTGTGTAAATATGGGGAACTTGTTGGCCTGAATGGACACACACACACACACACACACACACACACCAGTTATAGACAAGGGAAGCAAAATGTATAAATTTCACAGCAAAAAAATAAAGTAGGTTTCCTTCTCATTTAATCGAGAGTTTCCTTATGTCAGTGACTGGAAATTTAGAGAAAGCAGATGGCTTACTCACACTGTACTTGTTGCAACCTCATTAAGAAGAATCAATTCTAAAATGTGCAGGTTTCTCAAAAGATAAAATTATTTCTGTGCTTGGTCAACATTTTCAGGAGGCAAGTGAATTTATTTGAAATTTCAATGAGCAGAGGGAATTTTCCTAATTAACAAGATCACACAAGGAGTAAAAAAAAATAAAATCAGTTAATGTAGTCTCTCATTAATAACTAATTTCAATACAAATGGCTGAGTCACTGATTCTTGTTCCTCATTGTACAGGTCTCCAACATTGACAAACTGTAGTGAACTAAACTTCTAATTTATAGCATCCACTCTAGAATTCATGACTTTCAGCTTTACTGAAGCAAGTCCACTTTTCCAATTGAAGGATCTATTTTTAGTTTGTGAAATATATTATGTTGTTGCCATCACTCCATGATATGCATAGAGGAAAAATCCAGTAAACAAGTAGATTAAAAAAAAAACATTTTACTCTTTCTTTTTCTTTGTTAAGAACATTTATCTTAACATAATCTTCTAATGTATAAAGTATATCTGGTCAAACAAAATAAATATTATGGAAATGACTGAAAAGATTCTTGATCACTGAAACTATTTATTAAGTTTCAGTATCTGTGCTACTTTCTTTTTAAACCTCCCAAATCTTTAATTTAATAATCTGTAGAATAGGAAAAATAACAATAGTAGTTTACTAGATTATGGTGAGAATTGAATGAAATAATGAAGGTAAGTATACAGCATAATGTCTTACATATAGTAAACTCCCAACATATGCTAGCTATAATTAATATTAAATATTAAATTGTTATTAACATTAACTTTGTTCTTCTTTTGGCAGAATTAGTTATTTACTATTTTCATGCTTGGTTTTGTAATAACTACATAATTGAATGTATTAGTCATTAAATGAATACACAAAACTCAATACTTGGAAGTCTAACTGTGATATCGCCTATTGCCCAAGGGTAATGATAATTCAAATGTCTGCTCCTTTTTTTTTAACCTTCGTTTGTAACCTGTAACCATATCTCCTTAGTTTATCAGTAGTTGATTTCATTACAACAGTGACAACTCAATTTTCAGCTATCTATCTATCCATCTATCTATCATCTATCTATATTGCTAATTAATTTAATCTTTTGCTATGCAGGAAACCCCTGAGCACTGAGTCACATTTGGTGCTTCCTTAATGAAAAATTTTATAACCATAGTTGTCGGTGGGGGTACTGAAATCCTTTTCTCAGAACATGTAACATAGATATACAAAAATAAGAAAAGGAAAGATTAAAAAACAGGAAATAGAATAATAGGAGCAGATTGACATACACAGCTAAGAATTTTGGAACTTCTTGGATGACTGGGTCCCAAACTACTAGAACGTGAAAATCGCTCAATAGATTTCTTAAAATGGTTATATTTGGTAATTTCTTGGCCATTCCTTCCCCATTCCAACAAATTATAATTTCCCAGAGAATGCATCTGGAATTTTTATTTATTTTATTTATTTTTTAAAGATTTTATTTATTTATTTGATAGAGAGAGACACAGCGAGAGCAGGAACACAAGCAGTGGGAGTGGGAGAGGGAGAGCAAGCTTCCTGCAAAGGAGGGAGCCCAATGTGGGACTCGATTCCAGGACCCTGGGATCATGACCTGAGCCGAAGGCAGATGATTAACGACTGAGCCACCCAGGTGCCCTGCATCTGGAATTTTTAAATTCATGACTTTTTGTATTCTATTTTTTCTGCTTGGAAGACTCCACCCCTGGCCACCCCTGTGAGACCCTCTTGCCCCTGTTCAAAAATATTACATGGTAATGGTAAGTTTATCATAATTGTTTGCTTTCTGTTTTTCCACAATGCCATATGTTCCTTAAAGGTCTGGGTCTAATCACGGTGTCCCCAGACTCTGTTGTGCTGCTTGACTTTTGGTAATTACCTGCTAAATGTTTGCTGATGATTAAATGAACTCTCTTGCTATGGGAGCATCAACACCCACCCCACCATTATACATTATAAATTTATACATCTACATTATACATTTGTACATGTATTTATACATTATAAATATAAAGTATGGATTTATACATTTATACATATATTTATACATTATAATTATAAATTAGGGATTATGGGGAGGAATTTACAAGCTTGACATAGAAGATGACACACCATTCTTTTAGATCTCAAGCTGCAGAATTGTGCTTAGGTCAGATACATTGGGGCTGGTATAACATGAATTGAATTTACCAGAGTGTAATGAATTAATACTACACGTTTAGACAAAAAGGGCAGAGTGAACTCCTAGGCAACTCTGTAATGCCTGGAGCTTCCTGGTTGCAAAAGTAAACTAGTTAGAAAAGAGAAGTCTCCTGGGTTTAGGTTTAGAATGAGCCAGTTCTTGGATTGACTTCAGATGAGTACCTCTGTGCTATCTTATAAAATGAGGGGAGAAACTGATTTCCATTACCATCCTATTTCTTGCCCCTGTGAACGTTCCTCCTTTCAAGAATGCACACTACCTTCTGAGCATGTTCTCTTGAATTAATTTAGGATAAGCTGCAGGTGAACTAAGATTTAGAGGATTGTTTCAAATATTCAGTAAGAAATAAAAATGATAGAAATTTAAGCATTAAGTCTGCCAGTGAAAACTTTTAAAGAACACTTCAAAGTATTACATGCAATTAGGTTCCTAAGCCCAGGTACATGGCAATTTGGTTTGGTTTTGTTTTCTGACATACATGTGTGTGTGCATGCTTGCACATGTGTTTGTATTCATTCTCCTCTGTTCTCTGTAATGTGAAAGTACAAAAAAATTAAATTGTGTAATTCTTACAAGAAACAGTTTGGGTCCAGGATTTGTATCAAAAGAGACGTAGGCAAGAAAGCTCTTTGATATTTGTGAGGGTTTCCTTAGCTTCTAAGATCTCTTGATTTTTTATGTTGTAATTTTTCTTCACATTAAATCCAAGAAATATTTTTCTCCACCACAATATACTAGCATTGAACCTATTTAATCTCACTAAGCTTCTGTTTACTAGAATTTCAAGAAAAAATAATACTATCAGCCTTTTAGCAATTTCATGGTTACTGTATAAAGTAATATTTTAAAACATGTAATACATTTCCTGAAGCATATTGATAATAAGCATTGACTAAATGGTGGATGGTGTAGTAATATATTTTTGGCAATTAAAAAGCAGATGGAGTGTCAAAAGATATAGGTGTGATGTCAGAGTAAACTAAACCAAAAAATATGTTTCAAAAGACATTAATTAGTACATATATATGTAAGCAAGAAATCCTATAGAATTTCATGAGAATGAAAGCAATTTAGATTAAAAAGGAATTTAGCAATGATTGTCAAGTGATATTAGATCAATTTACACTGTGGATAAACTTGGATTGGAAGTTAGCCATTGAGATATTAGAAATGTGATTGGTGGAGCTGGGGGAAAAAGAGGGAATCAGCTGTGGAACTGATAAGAAAAGGCAGGGTTTTTTATAACTCCCATATTCAAGACCAAATCAATATGACTATATATTAATTTGAAACGATAAGTAATTTATTGAACTGAAAAGTCTGAAAATTGTAGAAACCCTTTGAAAATGTTGACAGTGACTCATAGTCTCAAGTGATGTTGATAGAGATTGACTTTCACTACCACTGGTAATATATTTTTCTTTTATTGGTCAACATCACTTCCACGAACTTGAAGTATTCAAATGAGATCCATGCATCTCATATTTTTGTTGGAAAAGTAATAAGGGATTCATCAAAAAATATTATCTCTAAAATTATCTCAAAATTAAGTGAGGATTCAGAAAAGTAGAATTTTTTTTCCCCGTTGAGAAATACTCTTTAAAGGAGAAAATATACATATACTTTAGTAGAGAAAAAGAAAGGAAAGTTTTCTTAGTGTTTTCCATCCACATGAATCTTGGACATTGTTACTTTAATAAATTTGGAGAATAATTTTATGTATAATTTGTACTCTATTTTACTAATATATCTTGCACATACTTCCCATGTCATTAAACATTTTTCTACAGTAACTCTTTGAGTGAATACCTGGCATTTGTTATGCAAAATACTTAATTTAACCAATTAGACATCTAGATTGCTATAAAATGTTCACTTCAATGCAGAGAGGTCATAGTTCATTTTTAGAAATATTTATTGGAATCCTAGAAAATACAAATTTAAAGAGGGCATGATTACACCTTCATTGGCAACAGATATCTCTCTTTATGTTCCTGAATTTGTGGTCAAAACTGATAGAATCAATACTAGGCAGTTTTCATGTGGCAAAATTTTTTGATCTGTCACCCCTTTAAAATTTTCCACAACTCATAGAGCATTCTTGAAAGTCACTCTGTTAGTACTTCATCATTTGTTCTTGTTAATATTCAAACACCCTATGGGAGAGTAGGGCAAAGCTCTTAATGGTTACACATAAATATCTGCAGGACAATATGCTTAGGCAAACGAGGGTTGGTTTAGACTCAGTGCAATGGCTCCAAGGGGTAATGGGGAGCTAGGAACATGATTCCCCTGAAAGGAAATTTGAACAATCAGTGGAGGGCATTCCTATTAAGATCAGCCCATGTAGAATTCAGACCCAATTAGATGGCTTTCCCTTTCCTTGCATATGCAGCCCAAATGCCACCTTAGCTCTGGAATATAGATTTGTGATCTCACACACACTATGTCATTGTGAAGTCTGTATTTTGCTTCTGAACAAAGTTAGCAAGACCTAGCAGGAAATACTTTCTTAAGCTATATTATGTTTTAATGATTGTCAAATGATATTAGAAAATAGTATGCTCTTCCTTTTCAGAAAAAAAGTAACACAGACATTTAGCAAGATTTATCTTTGCATAAAATAATGAAATCTGCTTTTTGGATTAGGAAATGCAGTAATTCAGCCAAACTCTGGCACGAGAGATGTTCCCTTGTTGAATCCCCTTCTGTTTCAGGCTGAAAAAGTAAAAGAATTGGAAAAGGGTTGACATATTTAATGCATGTAAAACTGTAAAGATAATATATTTTTAATAAGACTCTGTCTTTCCTGTCACTTTTTAGAATGATGGTGTTATATCACATTCATCTCAAAACAGGAATGAAGTAGAACTGATTGTGTTCAATTTATTATATATATATCTTGTATTTTGTCAAGCACACTTTTATAGATATCCAATTAAATAAGCATGAAAACATCACAGAGAGATAACAAAAGAAGAAAATTATAATAGGGTCATTGAACCAGGTTCTAAAATCATAATAATCTTCAAAAATAATAGTAACTAAGTAGTATTGTCCTTTTACTTCAAGGAACCACTTCTTTCAAAAATCTAGTTTGCTGAACTCTAAATTATGCCTTCATAAAAGTGTTAACAAAAATTCGACTGAGTAAATTTGAGGATCAAATTGGCTTTATTCAACAATTCATGAATTAGGCAGCATCCCATCTAAGAACTAGACAGGTGCTTCAAGGAGTTGTACAAAATGGAAGGTTTTTATAGGCAGAAGGAGGGTGGGGCAGGGAAGTTATGAGCAAAAGAAAAAGAAGGGTTGTGTCAGGCTGGTTCATCTTCTTTTGGAGAGAAAGGATGACAGGGGTCATGTCATGCTGATGACCTCACTGGTGCAGATCAGGAAAGTGCAGATTGTTTAAAGGTCACATTTCTGGGGGAGGTTGAAACTGCATTGGTTTGCTGTTTTGGGGACAATTGAGTCCAGCTGGGCCTGTTTTTCCTTTTCTAAGAATAGGAAAAGCAAATCCCTGTGACAAGGTCAGATTCTTATAGTATGTTTACCCTGCCATATCAAATAACCATTATATATATATATATATATATATATTCCAAATAATTGACCTTCCAATCACTTATTTGTGAATTTTTGATATTCTTTATCAGAGGATTTGGGTAAGCTTATATGAAACAGAAAAACATCAGTTAAAAGAAAAGATAAGGGAAATACTAATGAAATGAGATATTAAATATTTTCTGAAATTAATACTAGAACCCTAACACAAAGATATACTTGTTGTAAAGAAACTTACAGCTTATCAAACAGAATCATAAATTTAACCCTGATATCTAGGAGGTCAATGTAAAAATGAAAGCAGTGATTACATGATTCATAAGTTAAAAACAGAACAAAACAAAAAACTTCTCAGGAAACCAGACACTTTCTTGGCATTTAAATATGACAGTGTAGGGGAGGAACAAGAATTTTCCCTCTACCCTTCTGAATTCTTGTTTGAGACCCACTGTGCTAAAAGATATTATCAAGAGAAAAACAAACAGAAGGGTGTCATGTGCAATCTATGTACACATGGGAGAAAACCAGGACAATTGAAAAATTCTGAAATGGCCCAAGCTGCACCTTAAATATCAGCTTCAAAGAAAAGCTTTAAAAGAAAAAGAAAAGGTGTTGGGGGAACGGGGAAGACAGAGATTGGAGGTTACTAAGAAAAGCACAGTAAATAAGGGTAAAGCTGTTAGACAAGTTCAAGTCAATGTCTCCTCCATGGATAATACTTTCTTGTGATTTAGAATCATCCTTTTCTTCCTGGTACAAAGAGGGAAATACCTTTATAAGTGGAGGTTTCCCTTATAAATGTAAATGTTCCTTCCAAAAAGGTGTCTTCCACTATTTTCATCAGCCTAAAATAAACCCTATGCCAAAGAGGCATGTTTTGGAATGGTACATTCTCCAACTCTTCATGTTTTTCCCTCTTTATGGTCTTCCTATAAGGACTCTGACTGAAGAAATTAGTATTTTTGTGATTTTCTAAAGAATTGGAATAAAATCTTTCATACAAATCCCTCAACAGTCAACATAAGGTGAAGGAAAATTCTCTTATAACTCAGAATGAGTCATTTATTGAAAGGCCAAATGGCCCTGGTGTAGAGAATTTTGGTTATATTGATTGATTCAATAACAATACCCTGATGACATGAAGGAGCTTCATTGTCTTTTAGAAATGTAAGCAATCTTTTTCTGGAGAGAAAATATGGTAAGATTTAAAATACATGTTAAATTTATTAAACAAGGAGACCATTGGACCACGGTGGCTCCAGTGCCTTGGTAGCCTATGTAAGCAAACCAAAATCTAAGCCTGTAAACACCTCATGGTTACAAAATCAAAACCTGAGGACAACCAATCACAGCCAAGTATATTTTAAGCTGTAGCGAATCAGTAAGTCCTTTGTTTTTCCTCTGCCTGGTTTCTATAAAAGTTTCTCCCCAAGCACCCATGTATGGAGTGTTTCTAACCACTTTTGATTTGATTCTGCCCAATTCAAATCAATTTTTGCTTAAATAAACTCTTAAAATTTTTTAATATGCCTTAGTTTATCTTTTAACACAAGCCACACTATATTCTTGCCTAAGTCCAGATCTGGTACCAAACTTTTAAATCTCATTGTGAACTACAAATAATTCTGGTTCTGGCTTATATTTGTTATATAGTAATTGCATGACCCTGATTAAGCCATGATCTTAGAGATCTAAGCCATGGATAGAAAGTTAAGTTTTAAATGGTGGAATGTTCTAAACAAGGAATATATTGGTCCCTGGTATCTTTTTAGTGAAGTTTCTTAATGCAGAACAAATAGTGAATTTAAATAGCAGTTGTATGAATAATAGGGACCTATGTTTGTTTAGATATAGATATATGCTAACTATTTACCAAAGTTATAACTAAAGTTGAACCATATAGTTTACCTTGATGGAATAATTGAATTTAGAGTTATTTATTGGCATATTATATTACTCCTTATACACCTTTCACATATTGGTGTTACCTGTCTAATCATTTGGTGAACTATCTGAGGTCTGGACTATTTGCTTCATACACCTCAAAATTCTTTTTTTTTTTTTTGTATTTTCTTTATTTTTTTCTTTTTTCAAGTTTTTATTTAAATTGATTAACATACAGTGTACTATTAGTTTCAGGTGTAGGATTTAACAATTCTTCACTTACATACAACACCCAGTGCTCATCACTACCAGTGCCCCTCTTAACCTATCACACATATACACCTCAAAATTCTTAACACATATTAGATATTCGATACCATTTAAAAGAGTTTGAGCAAGTTGACTGCATGATCTAACCTAGCATGTATTTTCTCATTTTATCTTGAAGTTTTCCTTATATTTGGTTGTGCCATGAGAAATTGCCTTAGCCCCAGTCACATGAGAATTTGTATGTGAAATTTAGCCATATGGAAAACTAAAAAGAAAATTAGTCCTCCTGCCCTTACAGAATGGGTTCATATTTAACTTCTGTGCTGGAGATAGAAATTCGGTTTTATGAACCAGTTAAAGGAGAAAGTGCATGGTGTGCTTTTTGCAGCACTTAGATATTGATGTATGATTTTTTTCTTTTCCCAAGGCTAAGTGGAGTAAGGCACAGCAATTCAACTTTTTAAATGTGAGTGAAACTCTCATTTGAAACCTTTCCACTACATAACTCCACTCAATTGACTTGATGACTCAAATTTATACAGGCTGTAGGTTAAAATAGGAACAGAGGACTGAAAAGTCATAATAACACTAAAGTTGAGGCAGAATATTACATACACAGCCTTCTATTTCAGAATTCTCCTTATGCAACCTTCACACTGGTTAATCCTACAATGCCTCCATTATGATTGGACCTAAGAGCTTTGGGCATGAGAAAGAATCAAGAATCTTCCTAGTCCACACTCACGTGCATAGTTCACAGAGTTGAGATGGTTAAATCTTGCCTGGGATGTACATCGTCTAACACCTATAGTCCCACAGAGAGTAAATGTGACTTATCAGATGTTTGGCTCAGTGCTTGTAATAAAAGTGTTAGATTGTCACTACTTAAAATGAAAAGCCACCTCTCTCCAGAAAAATTACATAAATATGCTAGTCTATACATATTTATTTTCTCTTCTTGCTATTCAAAATTAAATAAAAATCATTATGTACCTACTGTATTCCATGCACTATGCTATATGCTAAAGAATAATGGATCAATTAGATGTATTATAAATAACTGTGCCTATTGATTAAGGTATTAGACAATAATATACATTGCATTGAACATTACACTCTACCAGGTATTGAGGGAGGTATTCAGAATAGAGCTGTAAATACAGATAGATGTGTTTCGGGCCTTCAGTGGGCAAACAGCTCATAGACTAATGGAGAGCAGAACAGTAAAAAGATAATTGCTATGCAGTGTGATAAATGACTGATGGACATATAAGCAATAATCAATCTCACAAACTTTGAAGAGCAGAGTAGAAGAATATTATGCATTTGGAGAGTGGGATGTATTTCATTTCCTTGAAAGTTTGAAATCCTCTAATTTTTATTTCCCTTTCCTTAATAGGCTATAATTTATTATATAAATATTTATTTTATTATTCACCATATTTCTTAGGTATCTAGGAAGTTTCCTTCCTCTAAGCCCCTTTTTCCCTGTATAATCTCCACAAAAACTGAAACTATTAAGAGAAGATTTTCTTTTGAAAATAATTTTTATATGAATATGGTACCTTTTTTTTTAAAGATTTTATTTATTTTTCAACAGAGAGAGAGAGACAGCGAGAGAGGGAGCACAAGCAGGGGGAGTGGGAGAGGGAGAAGCAGGCTTCCCGCTGAGTGGGAGCCCGAGGCGAGACTCGCGAGACTCGCGAGACTCGATCCCAGGACTCCAGGAGCCGAAGGCAGTCGCTTAACCAACTGAGCCACCCAGGGGCCCCAAAGATGTGAACTGCTGAGAGCAACAAAACCTAGCTTCTAGAGAAGGTAGACACAGCATGTGGAAAGAAGGAAAGATGAAGTATAAATAAATAAGTCTGAACAAATTGGGGGTCTGAACCAACTTATTCCTAGGGTCAAGCAAGGTACATTCTTTCCTTTTTCAGTATTTGATTGTTCAAATTCTCCTTGAAATTTATGAAACAATAAATGCTACTTGAATAACAAGCTAATTCACATTGGATTTCTTTCACTTGTAAACAAAGAATCCCAGATAATACATCTACACTATGTTTTATTTTCTTCTTTCTTCTTCACAACAAAGTCCTCAAGGTAAATCTCTTAATAATCTCTATATTTGAAATTATTATTTATGTTACTGATGTTAATAGTATCATGTTATGATAAAAAGAACTGCATAATTCCTGCACTTCATTAAAATTATACTTGGAAAAAATCTATATGGCTCATTATACTTTATCACTTAGTCTCCTGGCATTTTAGAAACACAAATTATTCTATATCTTTATTGTCATAAAGGATCAGTTTTTCTTCCTTATCACCCCAGATGAGACTTCTAGTTGGGATTGGTATAGAAGTAAATACTTCTAGGTTCCCTTTTTACTTGCATATATCTTCCTCCTTCAAGAAGAGAAATTGATAATTAGTTGGTTAGGATCATACATCCATTGAAACATAAAAATCTTGAGTAAATTCACTGCTTTAAAAGGTAATGTCCATTCAATTTCACTTGATTCTGTTTGGATATGCTGTTGTTCTCACACCAGCCCATATTTTAGTAACACCTGACAAAAAAGTAAGGAGATGCTAAGGAATTGGTTTTCCCTAAGGCTTAGAGACTATCTATTGCAAGATTTTTTTCTGGATTCTACACTAGTACCTGTATTTTTTCAAAAAATGTTTTGTGGGAAAAAGTGGAGAATAACTAATTTCTAAACCCATTTTACATTTGTAAGCTATATTAGTGGCCAAGGATGCTAACAAAAAAAAAATTAAAAAATAAAATAAAGAAACTAGACCAAATTAGAGGCCATGTGATTGATTATAGCACATTAACCACACTCCTTCTACAATGAAATATTTGGAATCCTAGATTGTGGCCTGGCCCATCCATATTTGAATATTTAATATTTAATATTCCATGGAATATGGAAATAGCAATTTTGAGATTAACTGAAGAGTTAGTGGCTTTTGCAATCAATGGAATTTTAATAGACATAATATACCTTGCATAAAGATAAGTGTATTGCTTTCCTATTGCTCCTGTAATAAATTAAAAAAATTAACAAATAAACACATTTTTACCTAAACTTGGTGAAAGAAAAATTATAAATATAGTGAAAAAATTAAAGTAAATATTATTGAACATATGAGGTTTGAAGTATTTTACTCAATATTATAATCATTAAGAAAATGTAAATCAAAATTACAGTGAAATACCATGCACACCCAGTGCAATGACTATTATTTTTTTAAAAGAGAAAATAACAGTATTGATGAGGATATGGGGAAATTGGACCCATAGTATATTCCTAAAACAATTGAAAACATGGACTGAAAGAAATATCTGCACATTTGGTTTCATCACAGATTATAGGTATAGACAAAGGAAACACTAGAGATAATTTATAGCGTAAGTGCCCATATTAGTAAGGAAAAAAAACTGTTATAGTCAATGATCTGCATTACCACATTAAAAATATCTAAAAAGAAAAGGAATATAAACCCAAGATAGGTAAGAAAAAGGAAATAAATTAAGTACAATATAAAAAAAGAAAATTAGCAATGTCAAAGATTTTTTTCTCAAAAGAATAGTAAAACTAAACTGTAGCAAATCTAATTAAAAGGAACACAGAAAAGCACAAGTCTTCAATATCTAAAACGAGGCCTTTCCACAAATTATGCAGACATTAAAAATAAAAATAATGGATACTACAAACACATTCATGCAAAGATGAAATGGATAAATGCCTTGAAAAGAACAAATTAAAATTGACATGCAAGAAATGGAAAATATGTATCTTTATACTCATTAAAGAAATAGATACTAACTTATTAAATGCATGTACACAAACACAACCACATACTGACCAAATAGACCAGGTGCCTTTATTGGTCATTGCTATCAAATATTTAAGGATAAAATAATATCAATATTATACCAACTTTTTTTTTTTCTAGAAAATAGAGGAGATAGCCTTTCTCAACTCATTTTATGGGGTTAGCATAATCTTTCTTTAAAATGGGTGTGATATCATGGAAGATGGTAGACAGAGTGAGGAGGCTTCAGGAACTGGCCCTTCTGCCAAAACAACTATTGAGCTGTCAAGAGCTGTCTGAAGATACTATGGAACCCTGGAGTCCTTTTGAACACTTGTAGCATCTGTTTCTTATTTAGATTAATAAAGGTTGTAAATTTTAGTGAATTTTACTGTTTGGCATAGTGGCTACCATCTTCTACTGCCCAGTACTATGGCAGACAGCCATAGTGATCATCGCCCTCAATCCTGAAAGGTTTGCTGATGATATGGTAGACAGTAGAGACTTTGTGCCATGTAAATTGAGGTTCTGTGTTTTTATCAATGATTTTGCTTGTTGAGACCCTAGTACAGGGACTAGCCTTTGTTTCAACAACACATCCCCCAAACACAAACTGGTTGAATTGTCTTCCCTAGTAGCATTAGTCAGAGGACATATAAAAGACAGATATATATTTTTTTTCTTTTCTTACTGGATCCAAGTAATTAAGGAAATCACCGTCAAGATACTGCTGACTGTGGAGTAACATAACAGAGACATCACTGATCTCATACTATGAGGAATATAGTTTTTGTGAAATAGTTTAGAATGTCACTAAATAGAGGTGCCTGGGTGGCTCAGTTGGTTAAGCACCCAACCCACCATTCATGCTCTCTCTCTCTCGAAATAAAAATAAATAACTTTTTAAAGAAAATATCACTAAACAAAAAGAAGGAACCAAACCATTATTTTATACCATGCATAAAAAGCAACCCTAAATGGATTGAAAACTTGAATGTAAGCCCTGAAATTATAAAACTCCTACAAGACAATAAACTAGACATCAATCTTGGCAAAATTATTTTGAATTTGACACCAAAAACATAAACAAGAAACAAAGAGCTAAAATCAACAAGTGGAACTACATCAAATTAAAAAGCTTTTATACACAGCAAAGAAACCCTCAAAAAAATGAAAAGGTAGGCTACTGAACAGGAGAAAATATTTTCAAGTCATATACCTGATAAAGGGCTAAGTAAGGAAGTTTCTCAAAAAATGAAAACTATAACTACCATATAATCCAGCAATTGCACTTCTGGGCATTTATCAAAACAAAATAAAATCACCATCTTGAAAATATATATGTACCCCTATGTTTATTATAGCATTATTTATAATAGCCAAGACATAGAAACAACCTAAGTATGCATAGACAGATAAATGGATAAGCATGTATATATATGTGTATATATATATATACATACATGTGTGTATACACACACACACACACACACACACACACACACACACACACACAATGGAATATTATTCAGCCACAAAAAGGGAACACTGCCATGTTAACAACATGGATGGGCCTTAGGAATTATGCTAAGAGCAACAAATCAGATAAAAACAATAAATACTGCATGAGGTCACTTACATGTGGAATCTAAAAACATCACACTTATAGAAATAGAGTAGAATGTTGGCTGCCAGGGACTAGGGGGTGGTGAGGGAGATGGAGAATTGTTGGTCAAAGATACAAACCCCCAGTTATAAGATTATAAGCTCTGGAGACTTAATGTACAGCATGGTGACTCTAGTTAACAATACTGTATTGTGTGGTTGAAATTGCTATGAGACTATATATTAAATGTTATCACCATAGCAACAGCAACAACAAAATAGTAATTATGTGAGATAAAGGATGTGCTAACTAACCTTATTGTGATAAATATTTTCAATATTTATTTATCAAATCATCACATTGTAATTTGTAATTTTACACCATGTTGTATGTTAATTATATTTCAATAAGGCTGGGGGAAAAAAGCCCAAATTAAACCTTAAAAATCCAAGGAAGCTTTTTTGGAACATATTTTTGAATTGATTTTAAAGTTGATATGGATATGCAAATGATATAGGAAAGCCATACTATCCTGAAGAAGAACAAGACTGGGACACACTATGAAATTACTATAATCAAGACAGTATGGTATAGGTGATAAGATAAGCAAATAATTTGTTAGAATAGAGTTCAGAAATAAACCCAGATATAAATATTTGTATTCTACAATAACAACAAAGCAAATTATGGGTTAAAGGAAAGCCTTTTCAACAAATGGTACTGCTACTAGTGTGTATCTATTTGAAAAAAAGAAAAGAACATTGGTCCTTATCTCACATGGCATACACATATAAATTCAGGAGAGATCACACATCTAAACTATGGACTCAAAACTATGGTGTTCCTAGAAGTACAACAATATTTCTACTGATAAAGATAAATTTATACAAATTTTGGTAGGTAAAAATTTGTTAAAGAGCATATGGAAATCATTAGTTACTAAAAATGAATAAATTGGATTTCATCATAATTTATAAATTTTATAAATTCTCACCAAAACATACAGTTAAGGAAGATGCATGGGCAGAACAACGACTGGAAGAAAATGTTCAAAATACATCACAATACACATATCTAATAAAGAACTTTTATCAAGAATATATAAAGTTTTCCTACAACTCAATAATAGAAAGACAAAATCATCAAAATATTTGAATAGAAACCTTTATAAAATAAAAAATATGCATGCATGGCCAATGAGTCAGTATTATTAGTCCTCAGGAAATAAAAATTGAACTCAAAACAAGGTATCATAATGCATCATTTAGAATAATTAAAAGTCAATGTCTGACAACAGAAAATTATGGTGAGAATATAGAGCAGCTCAACTCTTAAATATTACATGTAAGAGTGTAAAATGATACCATCATTTTGGAAAATCATTTGATAGATTATTTTTAAAAATTAAAACATCTAATCTATGATGCAACAATTTTACTCCTAGGATTTTAATGATGAGGAATAACAAACATATCTAAAAAATTGTACAAGAATGTTTATAGCAGCTTTATTCTTAAAGTCAAAGTTATCCATTAGCGCACAAAATGATAAATATACTGTGGTAGATCCAAATAATGGAACTATTTAATAAAAAAGGGAGCAGGTAGTATGTGTAAAAGGTAAGCAATTCAGCAAACAAAATTGGGTTTATTTTAGAACAGCAGAGTAATTGCAATTGAAGACAAGAAAACTGTGGTGAAACTTAGGCAACTCTGAAGAAGAAAGAAGAGCATTCTTTTACAAGAAAAGGAGGAAGCTGGGAGATGTTTTGAACAAAAATTGTTTGGAGTAAAATGAGAGTTCAAAATGATGGTGGTTTTTCATTGTTTGTAGGTGATCAAAGTGGTGGTGGCCTCTCAATGGCTGCAGGCAAGGGCAGCATGCTGTTGCCAGCTTGAGAGGAAATCTTTCTTCCTGCTGGATTATGCAAGTCACAATGAGCATTATATGCATGAGAGCCTTCCCTTTGTGACTTTCTGATTCCAATTTTGAGTTAGGATTTCTTAATACATTTTCATATTTTTTCCTTTTGATCAAGATCTTTCTTCAAAAGCATTGCTGATCAAAAATTCTGTTCTTTAGTAGAAATGTTTTTGTTTCTTGTTCCTAGGAAGGACCTTTCCTGAGTGTTACATTCCATGTTGGATGAAAGTACACAGATTGCAAACCGCTGAGGCCACATTTGAGTAACAAGGAAGGGTAGGAAGGGGAACTCTCAGGCATTTTCCATCTAGAGTACATATGTTATCAAGATTGTAAGCATTTGAGGATTGTCTTGAAGCATTGAGCCAGCATCACCCTTTTGGGTACATCATTTGTACAAAGGTTTGACCAGCAACAGGTGCAAAGTTTTAAAATGATTATATAAAATAAAATGAGAAGCAGAATAATGGCCCTAGTTTGTGTAGTCTTTATTTTTTTTAATTTTTCAGAGAGGGGGAGGGAGAGTGTGGGGGGAGAGCAGGGGGAGAGAGAGGATCTTAAGCACACGCAGTGTGGACCCTGATGCAGGGCTTAGTCTCACAACCCTGAGATTATGACCTAAGCCAAAATCAAGAGTTGGGCACTTAACTGACTGAGCCACCCAGGGTCTCCCCTAGTTTGTGTAGTCTTAAACCAGAAGTCCAAATCTGGTCACCAGCTAAAGAGATCAAAGAATCATAGATCATCAGGTAGAATTTGTTGTAGCCAATGTGTTTGTTTCCCGATTTTATGTAATTGAGTTTCTACTTCTCTGAAAGAATTTATTCGTGTGAATCAAGTGTTTGAAATCACACAAATGCCTACTTGTTCCTTAAGCAAGTAATCAAGGGCTATGTGATTGGCCAAAACTATTTAAGCCAACAGGTGATCATTGTTGGGCTGCTATTGACTTAGAGGTGGGATTGACAAGTTTTCTGGATTCCAGAGAGAGATTCCTAGTCTTTTATCCATTGGCATGAATGTTCACAAAATGATAGGTGACCTTCCAGTGGAGGCAAATAGAGCCATGTATACATCCTGGGATTTTCTGTGTAAGACAATGATGAAGATTTAATGGGGAAAACCAATGGAAGGACCAAGGGGAGGTTTTAGATTTATTATAGATGTCCACGGTAACATTTAGAAATCCTAGCAATAATTTGCCTCCAATCTGCCAGCTGTCCAAACATTTATAGGCTCATTGAGAGGCCCATTCACTACAGACAAATATAAAACCAAATGGTACACATAAGACTCCTGCTAGGGTTTGATTACTAATAGTGCCATTAATGGCAATTATTCAATTGGACCTTTGGAACCAAGTGTTGGTGGTGTTTGAAAAATAATTAGGGAGTAACCATCTTGTTCTGTGGACTTTATTCTTAAAGACTGTACAGAGGGGTTATTGCTATAACAAGCAGAGCTAAGGTGATAATGAAAGCAGGGAACCATATAGGTGGAATAGGTATGTTTAGTTGCATTAAGACTTATGACAGGGGAGAGGTCAAATTAAAGCACAGGAAAACCTGGTTGTAGAAGTTTGACTTGATAAGAAAAATATAAAAGGGTGCGGGTATAATTAGTGATTGCATTGGAGATGAATAAAGTTAGCTATAGGGAAAACAAAAGTGTCACAGCTGTTATGACAGGGTTTCTGATGATAGATCCAGCAATCAGAAAGATTACCCCATTTGTGAGGGATTGGGAAATGCAAATAAGGGCATTGTCTCTTTAGGTTAGAGAAGGAGAAAACAAGGTAAGAAAAAGCAGAAAGGAGCAAACATATTAGGCCTCATCCCATCATCTTAGGAAAGCTGCTTGCTTCACTCCTGAAAATTTTTAATTTGAAATCATCCATTGGTGTGAAGGTCAGTCAAGGTTTGGAGCTTTTTCTAGATGAGACACACAGATACAGGAGTTAACTTCTTGGACTTTGGTGGCACAAAAATTGGGCAGTAACACTAGATAAGGGCCTTTCCACCATGGCTGAAGAGAGAATTTTTGGAGATGTCTTTTCCAATAAATGAAATTCCCATGTTGCAGGGATTAAATCTCCATGGCAGTTAAGGTCTTTGATTTCTAGGAGCATGCTGTGGAAAGATTGTTCTACTAGGGGTGCCAGGGTGGCTCAGTTGGTTAAGACTTCAGCTTAGGTTATTATCTCGGGGTTCTGGGATCACGCCCCTTGTCAGGCTCCCTGCTCAGTGGAGGTTTTCTTCTACCTCTCCTACCCCTTCCCCCTGCTTGTGCTCACTCCCTCAAAAGAATAAATAAAAAAATTATTTTTTATAAAAAAGATTGTTTTACTAGAGCATGATTATTTTTAATTGATGCAATTAGGCCTCTGAGATACCAAAGTATATCTCCTTTTATTAGATGTGGGTCAAGAGGTAGAAGCTGAATGTATGAAGTACCCTGTAATTATCTTAAGGCATGAGGATTTAAGAGTCCCAAAGTGGGAGGATCTAAAATTAAGAAGGACCTATAGTAATACTTTTGGCCAAGATATCTGGAGGCTTTTCACAAATTTTGCCAATTGAATTTTGATGATGCTGTTGTTTTGTTCATCTAGTTCTGAAGACTGAGGATGTTAAGCATATAGAAAATCTTACAGAACTGACCAAACAGCACATAGCCACCATAAATTTTGGCCAGTAGAATGGGGTCCCTAGGTGCTATGGAGCTCAAGAGTGGTTCCCCAGGGGGGGATGATTTTTTTTTTCCAATAGGGTTTTGGCTAGTGAAGAGGTAGTAGCTTGTCTACATGAAAGGTTTCAAACTATCTGGGTAAATATATAAATTATTACCAAGACATATTTGTATCCATGAGATGGGGTATCTAAATAAAGTCCAATTGCCAAACCTCAAATGGTCCATTAAGCAATTCAATGTGCCCAGGAGCAGTATAGAAAGTTTCCTTGGATTGTATTTTGGGCAGATGGGGCAAGAAAAGTAGGCACTTTTTGTAGTCTACGGCGTCAATTCAGCAGAATTTCATAGGAAATGAGATGGCTTATTGAAAGATATGGAGTATAATGAGAGTTAAGAACTTTAGCAGCATGTGCCACCAGTGTTGATTCACAATCATTATCATTTTAACCACAGACCAATGGTTTAATACATGTATAGTAGTCAGTGGCAAGAATTTTCAGATTTTTGTTGGACTGGGTTTTTATTTGGTCCAAATCAGAGGTTTTTCTTTTTATCATACCAACAACTATTTGATTATCAATATTGTTTTTTCCTATTCTGGCACTGATTGTTGGGTGTCTAGTTAATTTCTCCAGATTATCATATGGAGGTGAGTTCCTTTGGGCAATGACAGAGGTTTGACTTTGGACCTTTTGAAGGCAGCATTTTTTGCAGAAATGTCAGCAATATTTCCTTTATCTTCCCAAGAATCAAGCTTAGAATGACCCAGGGAAATTAATAATAGACAAAGCAGTAGGTAAGAATATGGCATCAATAATTCCTGAGTATAAGGGCCATTTATAATTTTATCTTCCCTGGAAGTAGGGGGCCACACTGCTTCTATAACATTCCAAAATTGTGAGCCACTCCAAAGGCATATCCACTGTCAGTATAATGTTGTTTTGCCCTTGGCTAGAATGAAGACCTGTGTGTATATAATTTGGCTTGTTGGGTCAAAGGCAAAGGTGCCACTTCAATGACTTCAAAAGATTCAGCAGATCCAGCACAGTATTTACCACTTTCATCTTTCAAATAAGAACCATCAGTGAAGCATGAAAAGTCAGCATTTTCCAAAGGAGTTTTCTGTAAGTCATTACAGGAGGTCAGAAGGTAATCTGTTGGTATTAAGTAGTCATGGAGGGTTTCATCAGTAGCAGAGAGGAGAAGATTTCAGGGTTAAGGTTATTATCATGAGAAAGAGTGACATAAGGCCTAGTAATATAGGAAATGAGATGGACTACTGAAAGATATGGAGTATAATCAGAGTTAAAAACTTGCCCAGCATGAGCCACAAAATTAAAGGAGATTCTGTGACTATTTCCTCTGTGACCTTTACAAAAAGGGTAGTAGCAGGTATCACACTGAGGCATGGAAGTCGGGGGGGGGGTGATTAATCCTCAGGTTATGGAATCTAGTTGCTGGCTATAATATCCTATGGGTCAGTACCCCAGGGGCACTCCCTTCAAGGGAAGAAAGGGAGAGTATATTTGGGATGTCCAGGGAAAGCGGGGGTTTTAATAACTTTTAAGATCAGAAAGGTCATGTCATCTGAATCCTCCTAGACAAGGGTCAGGGTCAACTTTGGTAGTTTCTAATAAGGAGTGTAAAAGTTGGACCATAAGGGAAAAGTTGGGGATCCAGTTGCAAGAATAGCCTGCCAACCTGAAAGAACCTCACAGTAGACATTGGGTTTTGGGCTCTGGGAATTTCAAACTCCATAAAGCCTGTCTGGATCTAGATGTAGTCCTTGTTCTTAGATAAGATGTCCTAAATACCAAACTTGAGTTTAAAAAAATTGTAATTTTTCCTTAGAGATTTTATGTTCCTTTTTGGCTAGGAGTTTAGCAAATAGGTGCTATCTTCCTGTGAGGAGGCTTGGGAAGGGGAAAAAGAAGTAAATCATTCACATATTGTATTAAGATGTAGCCTCCAGGGAACTTGGTATCATTTACATTAGTCTTTAAAGTTTGTGAGAATTAAGAAGGGCTTTCAGTGAAACCCTGGGGTGTTACTATCCAGGTGTATAGATATCCTTCCCAAGTAAAGTAAAAAAGATATTGACTAGTTTTATCTACTGGGATATTAAAGCAATCATTACATAAATCAATCATGGAAAAATATGCTTTCAATTGGGATGAAGGCCAATAAAGTGTGGAGACTGGGGACAACAGAGTAGCAAGAGATGATAATATTGTTTATGGCTCAGAGGTCCTGGACAAGCCTCCACCCATGGCCATTTAGTTTCTTTACAGGTATAATAGTGTTGCAGGGACCATTCAGGGGAGAATGAGGCTCTGGACCTTATGGTCTTCTATTATTGACTTAATTCCTTAAAAAGGCTTCTTTATTTATATGATATTGATTAATCCTGGGAAGATGTTTTGAGGAATTTATTTGGATCTTAATAAGAAATGCAGTGTGGATTTTGTCAATATCAGTTGATGATTTCATCCATAAGGAGGGTGATAACTGATTTAATAGGGACAAATGATTAGTGTCCTCGGGATTAGCTCTAGTGCTATCAAAGGTGGAACAAATAAAAGATGTCGAAGGGTCATTTGATTCACCTAATTGGGTATTTTGGTCGATGTTTTCAAATTCTAGAATTATTTCCCCTTTTTAGAGGAAATTTCTTCATGATATTTTCCCAAAAAATCTTGGCCTAATAAATGAATAGGGGTAGGGGAACTAAAGAGAAAAGGGTGTATATCTCTTAGAGAGTCTAAGCAAAAAAATAGTTTTAGAGATAGGGACATGTTGAGATATATTAGAAAACCCTATTATTTGTACTGTTTTATTACTCTGAGGCAGGGTCTGTTTATTGATAGTAGGATTCAGCACCAAGAGTGTAGCTCCAGTGTCAATAAGGACAGAGAGAGATTTATTCCTAACCTGGAGAGTGGTTTCTACAAATTGATTAAGGGGATAGGTGGGCAAAGTCCCTGTAGTTCCTCAGAGTCCCATCTTTGGGGATTAGGAGGACAATGGAAAAATTGGCTAGAAGGCTGTAGGCACTCTGAGTGCTTCAATTTGTAGCAGCCTTTCTTCCAATGTCCTGGCATTTTGTAAAAATGACAAAGACCAGGAGTATTTTGGTTGTGTTTAGGAACCTCCATTAATTAGAGTTGAAAATTAAGAATCTTACTGGGGGAAAACAAAAACAAAAACAAAAACAGAATCTTAGTGATCTTCCTTTGATTGTGGGCAAGCTGGTTTGATAAATTAACTAAATCTGATCTGTAATGGACACAATGTTTTCCTCTTCGTCTTGAGACTTTTAACTTGAGGGGAAAGATCTCAGTTCAGCCTGTTAATGAATATAGATTTAAAAGTTACCTAAGTGGATTCAGCATCCAAAAAAAACTTGGAATATTCTTTAAAGACAATTTTGAACGAGCTATAATAACCATACATGGGCTCATTTGGTTTCTGGGTACAGGCCTGCATCTTATTCCAATCCACCGGATTTGGGAAAGCCCTAGGAATTGCCAAATATGGTCACTTGGAGATTCTCCAAGTCTGATCATATAATAATGCAGTGGATATTTCTTTGTCCACTGGTTATAAGTCTGAAGACTTCCCAAGATCATTCCAATCAATCATCAGTTTCATTCAATATTGTGCCTAGCCTTTACCAACAAGCATGTGGACTAGCTGATATAAATCAGAGAAGATGGGTTGAGAAATTTGAATAACTATAATAAATTCCTCAGCAAATCTGTGGGGATCCACAATTATTCTGGAGAGCACAAGGGACTCAAGTGGGTTCTGCACACAGTTCCAGAGGTTGTTAGTTCCTCAGGGTGTTGTCGCCATTAGATCCCACTTATGACACCATGAAATGTCAGCTGTTTAAAATAAAAAGGTAAATGATTCAGCCAGAAAAAAAAAAATGAGTTTATTCAGAAATAACAAAGGATCTGCAATTCAGGTCAAGAAAACTATACCAAAAGGCAAGTCCAGAGAACAAAGGAGGAGAGTCTTTTTATAGAGGAAAGGAAGAAGTTGGAAAGGGTTGTCTTGAACAAAAGTTTGTTAGAGGAAATGAGAATTCAGAGTGGTGGTGGCTTCTCACTGGCAGTAGGTAATGGAAGCTGTGGTGACTTCCCATTGCCTGCAGTGAGTGCTGCTTGTTTTTTCTAAGTGCCTGCCAGGTGCCTTCAGCTTGTCATTGTGGGGCCAAGAAGAAGTCTTTCTTCCTGCTGGTCTATGGGATTTGAGTGGTACATGGATCAGAGCCCTTTCTTTATGGATTTTCAATTCAATTTTGAGTTAGGTTTTCTTAATACATTTTCACACACATACAGCAATACATAAAAACCTGAAAAACATTATCTTTAGTGAAAGAAGCTACAATCTAAAACATGTACACACTGTTTAATAAAATGAAATCCTAGAAGAGATAAAGCTTCACCTATGGTGATCTTAATCAGAATAGTCATTGCTTGAGGAGAGGCTAATGGACTGTGAAGGGCAACTAGGGAAACTTCTTGGATTATGGAAATGTTCTATACCTTGAAATGGGTATAAGTTACAGTAGTATATATATTTATCAAGATGATAAAACTCTAGGCACACTTATACATTTTACTGTATAGAAAGCATACTGTAAAAGTCTCTCCCTTTGCCAGTTCCATTTATTACTAAAAAATTATGATGTTTACCTAACATTTGAAACAGGATGAAACTAAGATAAAGAGGTTCAGGTTAAAAGGATACAAGATGTCTAAAATAACAGAAGATGAATGGTGACATTATTATCCTGTAAACTATTACTATAAATAAAAAAATTGCTAGATATGAACTGTGAATTTGAAATTAGTTATCATTTTTCTTCATGTGGACATTGATACACTATTAATAAAAATCTTTGGTGATTCAGACCCAAGGGGGCAGTCCATATATCAGCCTTTCATATACTTAACATCAGTAGGTGTCCCTGATGTCCACTCAGTCATTTACATTAGGGGTCTTCTTAACTCTTCCCGCTTCTTCATTTTTCACATTTAATTTATAACCTGTTTATTTTTTTCTTTTTCTACCTCAAAAACATAACCTTCTTATTCCTGTAACTACATATGTTGCTAAACCTCTCCTTTTTCTTACCTTGAATAATGCCCTAAGTTCTGATTGACCTTGTACCTTTAAGACTTGATTCTATCAAATTCATCTTCTACCATGTCCACCAGAGTAATTGATAAAATTAATAATAATGTGATCATGATAAGCAATATTCCTTGGGTTAAAAGTGAGGGCTTTGGAGCTTGAACTTCTGTATTTGAATCTTGGCTCTACCATTTACTAACCTTGTGAAACAAGTCAAATGAGATAACCTCACTGTTATATTTTCTCAACTCAAACTGAGATACTTAATGACTTATTATATGAAAGCACCTAGAAGACACACCTTTTCTGCATTTTAGAAAACTGAAGGGATGACAAACATTAACTATTATTACTATTTTTATCAGAAAGAAACAACTTCCCTCAATATCTGTTTAATTATATAAGACCTCCCTTGACCTAGTGTCTTTACCTCTCCAGTTTTATCCCTGCCATCCTCTGCTTACCACAATTTATGTATTTAAAAGTATTACAGTTTTCTTTGTATAGAATGTCATTTTAAGTCATCCCTTTGTTCATACTTTATCTCTTCCACTATTGTTATTTATAAGAAGCTCTTCACATATCTGTTTTCTTGGTAGATAAATAAGGACAGTGTAAATGTATAATTCTCTCTCTATATATAGAGAGAGTTATATCACAATTTTTTAGCATGTGCTACATACTCAGGAATTACTTAATTGAATAAACATCTTTAAAAACCCAGGGTTACCAAAAAAAAATAAATTAAATGAAGTAATCAAAACTACTATTTAGGAGAATTAAGTATAAAATAATTTCTCAAATTAAATTCAAAATGCAAATTATAACCTGGATATCGGAAAAATTTTAAATCATTTGAAAAATAATATGAGATATAATTTTGTTCGAATTGAATTTATGAAAAATAGCAAATGTGTTATTCAAAGGATTGGGAAAATTATTACTTTCCAATTATAGATAAAAAAAGTGGCTTTCTTGGATAAAGGATCTGTGTGTACTATGTTATTAAAAATCAGATAACAAAAAAATCAGATAACAAAGAGGTTTTTGCTATATAGCATCATGATGAGGAGTACAGATTTTGGAGCTAAATAGCCGAGGTTTGGAACCTGGATATTCTGTTCGCTAGCTATACAACCTTGAACAACTACCTGAAGACTCTGGAACACACTTTCTCCATCTGGAAAATGAAGATAATAATTCCTAACACTTGGAAAAGAAAACAATTAAAAGAATTAAAATATAAAGCACTGTTATTTTGCATCTTTTATCATAGCAAAACATATATAATGTAAAATTTACCATTTTAACCACTTTAAATGTACAATTCAGGGGCATTATCCCTCTTTACAAAATTATGCAACAATTATCCACTATCCATTTCCCAGAGGGTTTTCTTCATCCCCAACAGAAACTTTATCCATTAAATAATAACTTCTCATTTTCCTAACCCAAATTCCAGACTCTACCAAGCTTACTGTTTCTATGTATTTGCCTATTTTAGGTACCTCATATAAATGTAATCATGCAACATTTGTTCTTTGGTGTCTGGCTTATTTCAATTAGCATAATGTTTCTAAGGTTCATCAAGTTGTAGAATATATCAATTTTTCTTTCTTTTTAAGGCATATCCATTATATGTATATATTGCACTTTCTTTATTCATTCTGTTGATGGACTTTGCACTGTTTCCAATAGTTATTGTAAATAATATTGATATGAATATTGATGTACAATAATATGAGTCCTGCTTTCAATTCTTTTGCATATATGCTTAGAAGTGAAAATGATGGTTCAAATGACAATTCTATATTTAACTTTTGAGGAACTGCCATATTATTTTCCAAAGTGGCTTCACCATTTTACATTCTTGACAGCAAATCACCAGGGTTTTAATTTTTCCACATCTTCCTCAATACTTCTTATTTTCTTTGTTTCATTAAATAAGAATGATCCTAATAGGTGTGAAGTAATATCTAATTAGTGGTTTTGGTTTACATGTTCTTAATAGCTTGTGATGTTGAACACATTTTTATGTGGTATTAGGTCATTTGTATTTCCTTTTCAGAAAGAGGTTTATTCAAATTCTGTCCTTAAAAATTGGGTTGCTTGGAGGTTTTTTTTTTTTCTTTTGAGTGACAAGAGTTCTTTAAATATTCTGGATATTAACCCCTTAACAGATATGTCTTGTGTAAATATTTGCTCCCATTCTGTGAGTTGAAATAAAAATTTACCTGATAGGGTCCTCTGATTGGCAAAATTTTTAATTTTGATGAAATCAAATTTATCAATTTCTTGTTGCTTGTGCTTCTAGTGTCATGTTCAATAAATCCTAGCCAAATGCAGTGTCATGAGCATATTCTTTTATGATTACTCCTAATAGTTTTTTATTTGGCTACCACATTTAAGTCTTTGACAATTTTGAATTAATTATTTTAGCCTTGTAGTAAGTTTTGAAATCAGAAAGTGTGAGTCTTCTGTACTCTCCTTTTTTAAGATTTTTTTTGGGGAGGGGCTATATGGCTTTCCCTGGGATTCTCTGTAAATATTAGAATGGCTTTTCTATATTTAAAAAAAAAAAAACATGTCACTGGATTTTGATAGGGAGTGTATTAAACCTGTAGATATCTATGGGTAATATTGTTATCTAGGCAATATTAAGTTTATAATCCACAAAGATGGGATGATTTTTCATTCATTTGTCTTCTTTAATTTGTTTCAGCAATGTTTAGTAGTTTTCAATGTAGAAACTATTTCATCTTCTTGCATAAATTTATTCCTAAGTATTTTATTCTTTTTGATAATATTGTGAATGAAATTTTTTTTCTTTAGGTTTTCTTTTCAGATGGTTTATTGTCAGTGTATAAGAAATGCTACTAATATTTTAATGTTGATTTTACATCCTGAAACTTTACTAAATTAGTTTATTAGATATAATCATTCCTGTGTGTTCAGAATATTTAGGACTTTCTATGTGTATGTCATCTGTGAACAGAGATAATTTAATTTCTTTCTTTCCAGTTTGTTTGCCTATTATTTCTTTTACTTTTCTAATTGCTCTCTCTAGAACTTCTACCATGTTGAGTGGAAGTTGTGAAAGCTGACGTTCTTATTTTCTGATATTATGGGTAAGAACTTCAAATTTTCACCGTTAAATATGTTGGTTATTTTTTTCCATATATGGCCTTTATCATGGTAGAAAAGTTTCTTTATATTTCTAGTTTATTGTTTTATCAAACAAGAGTGTTGAAATTTGTCAATTTTTTTTTGTTAGTTGAAATAATTGTGACTATTTCTTTTATTCTATTAATGTGGTATTTTACATTGTTTTTCACATGATGAAGAATACTTATACTCGAGAAATAAATCCTACTTGGTGATGTTGTATAGTCCTCTTAATATGCTAATTAATTTGGTTTGCTATTATTTATGAGTATTTTTGCTTTAATATTTATAATAAATCTTGGTCAATAATTTTCTTTTTTTGTTGTGTCTTTGGTTTGACATCAGTCTAATGCTGGTGCTATAGAATGAATTAGAAAGTTTTCCTTCATTTTCAGTTTTTTTTTTTTTGGAAGAATTTGGGGAGGATTGGTATTAATTATTTTTTAAATATTTGGTAGATTAAATCCCCCCCACCACCAGGAACTTGTCCATTCATGTAGTAATCCAATTTGTTGGCATACAAACATTTTCTTATACTTCTCTTATGTTTTATTTTCCTTTCCATCTCTGAAAACCAGTAGTAAAGTCCCCAATTTCACTTCTCTTTCTAGTAATTTCTGTTTATTTTTTTTTCTTAGACAACCTAGCCAAATGTTTGTTAATTCTATTGCTCTTTTTGAAGAACCAGCTTTCAGTTATCTTGATTTTTCTAATGATTTAGTATTATCTATTTTATTTGTCTCTACTCTATTCTTTATTATTTCCTTCTTTAAGATTTTTTTTTTAAAGATTTTATTTAGGGCAAATTAGGGCTGGCCCCCTCCCAAAAAATATTTTATTTATTTATTTGAGAAAATGATAGGGAGAGCACACAAGCAGAGGGGAAGGGCAGAGAGAGAGGAAGAATCAGACTTCCTGCTGAGCAGGGAGCCGGATGCATGACTCAATCCCAGGACCCTGAGATCATGACCTGAGACAAAGGCAGACAGTTAACCTACTGAGCCACCCAGGTGCCCTCCTTCTTTAAGATTTACAGCTATACCCCTCACTTTTAATACTGCTTTCATTGCCTCATATGTTTTGATTCTCTTTCTTTCTTTCTTTCTTTTCTTTCTTTCTTTCTTTCATTCTTTTTCTTTCTTCATTTCTTAAATCACACTTTCTAATTTTCATTGTGACCTACTCTTTGACACATTAATTGCTTAATTTTTTAATTTCCAAATATTTTTGAATTTTCCAATTTCCCTTTTTCATTGATTCTTTGCTTTATTCCACTGTGACCAGAAAAGATACTTCATATGATTTCAATATTTTATTTAAATTTTTTACTGTTATGTTAATCAACATATATGACATCATTAGTTTTTGATGTAGTGTTCCATGATTCATTGTTTGTGCATAACACCCAGTGCTCCAAGTAGAACGTGCCCTCTTTAATACCATCACCAGGCTAACCCATCCCTTCACACCCCTCCCTTCTAGAACCCTCAGTTTATTTTTCAGAGTCCATCATCTCTCATGGTTCGACTCCCCCTCCTATTTCCCCCCTTCATCCTTCCCCTCCTGCTATCTTCTCCTTTTTTTTTTCTTAACATATATTACATTATTTGTTTCAGAGGTACAGATCTGTGATTCAACAGTATTGCACAATTCACAGTGCTCACCATAGCACATACCCTGCCCAAAGTCTATCACCCAGCCACCCTGTCCCTCCCACACCCCCACCACTGCAGCAAACTCAGTTTGTAATCTGAGATTAAGAACTCCTCATATCAGTGAGGTCATATGATACATGTCTTTCTCTGATTGACTTATTTCACTCAGCATAACACCCTCCATTTCCATCCACGTCATTGCAAATGGCAAGATCTCATTCCTTTTGATGGCTGCATAATATTCCATTGCATATATATATATATATATATATATATATATATATATATATATCACATCTTCTTTATCCATTCCACTGTCAGACATCATGGCTCTTTCCACAGTTTGGCTTTTGTGGACATTGCTGCTATAAATATCGGGGTGCACATATTCCTTCAGATCCTTACATTTGTAAATTTGGGGTAAATACCCAGTAGTGCAATTGCTGGATCATATGGTAGCTCTAGTTTCAAATTTTTGAGGAAGCTCCAACTGTTTTCCAGAGTGGCTGCATTAGCTTGCATTCCCACCAACAGTGTAGGAGGGTTCCCCTTTCTCTGCATCCCCGCCAACATCTGTCATTTCCTGACTTGTTAGTTTTAGCCATTCTGACTGGTGTGAGGTGGTATCTCATTGAGGTTCTGATTTGAATTTCCCTGATGCCGAGCGATGTTGAGCACTTTTTTCATGTGTCTCTTGGCCATTTGGATGTCTTCTTTGGAAAAATGTCCGTTCATGTCTTCTGCCCATTTCTTGATTGGATCATTTGTTCTTTGGATGTTGAGTTTGATAAGATCTTTATAGATTTTGGATACTAGCCCTTTATATGATATGTCATTAGCAAATATATTCTCCCATTCTGTCGGTTATCTTTTGGTTTTGTTGACTGTTTCTTTTGCTGTGCAAAAGCTTTTTATCTGGATGAAATCCCAATATTCATTTTTGCCCTTGTTTCCCTTGCCTTTGGCGATGTTTCTAGGAAGAAGTTGCTGCGGCTGAGGTCGAGGAGGTTGCTGCCTGTGTTCTCCTTTAGGATTTTGATGGACTCCTGTCTCACACTGAGGTCTTTCAACCATTTGAGGTCTATTTTTGCGTTTGGTGTAAGGAAAAGGTCCAGTTTCATTCTTCTGCATGTGGCTGTCCAATTTTCCCAAAATCATTTGTTGAAGAGACTGTCTTTTTTCATTGGACATTCTTCACTGCTTTGTCAAAGATGAGTTGACCATAGAGTTTAGGGTCCATTTCTGGACTCTCTATTCTATTCCATTGATCTAGGTGTCTGTTTTTGTGCCAGTACCATACTGTCTTCATGAGGACAGCTTTGTAATAGAGCTTGAAGTCGGGAATTGTGATGCCGCAAGCTTTGTTTTTTCTTTTCAACATTCCTCTGCCTATTCGGGGTCTCTTCTGGTTCCATACAAATTTTAGGATTATTTGTTCTATTTCTTTGAAAAAAGTGGATGGTATTTTGATAGGAATCGCATTGAATGTGTAGATTGCTCTAGGTAGCATTGACATCTTCACAATATTTGTTCTTCCAATCCATGAGAATGTAACATTTTTCCATTCCTTTGTGTCTTCCTCAATGACTTTCATGAGTATTTTATAGTTTTCTGAGCACAGATTCTTTGCCTCTTTGGTTAGATTTATTCCTAGGTATCTTATGGTTTTGAGTGCAATTGTAAATGGGATCAACTCCTTAATTGTTCTTTCTTGTGTCTTGTTGTTGGTATATAGGCATGCCACTGATTTTTGTGCATTGATTTTATATTCTGCCACTTTACTGAATTCCTGTATGAGTTCTAGCAGTTTTGGGGTGGAGTCTTCTGGGTTTTCCACATATAGTATCATATCATCTGCAAAGAGTGAGAGTTTGACTTCTTCTTTGCCGATTCGGATGCCTTTGATTTTAAATTAATGTCACTTTAACTTCAATTTCACTAACTGTACTTTTTTATAGCTCTTCCCTTCCCCTTTATGTTACTGATGTTCTAAATTACATCTCAATATATAGTGTACCCATTAACATTAGTACATAATTATTTTTATGCATTTTTCTTGCTTTGCATATATATTTATATATCTCGAATTTAGTGGTTTTTCTTTAGTTCTTTGTGTTTCCCCTTAGTTGAACATATTTAAAACAGTTTTTTTAAAGCCATGATTTGTTTATGTGAGAGAGAGAACAAACAGAAGGAGCAGCAGAGATAGAGGGAAAAGTAGGCTCCCCACTGAGTAGGGAGTCCAAAGCAGGTTTGGTCCCAGGACCCTGGGATCATGACCTGAGCTGAAGGCAGATGTTTAACTGACTGAGCTACCCAGGCACGCCCAACAACTTTTTTATGCTTTGTTTGGTAAGGATAGTTTCTTTCAATTTAAATTATTCCTTTGAATCAGCTTTGTATTCTTTTTATATGTATAACTTGTGATTTTTTTTTTGAAAAGTGGACATCTGATTATTATAATGTGGTATCTCTGGAAATCATAATCTTCTCCTTTTCCAGTGTTCGTTGTTTTTATTAATTGTTTAAGTTGTAGTAGTCTATTTGAGACTTTTCCAAACTATTTATACTATACAAAGACTATTCTTTAATATGTATGTGTTCATTGAAGTGGTCCTTTAGCTCATGTGTGACTAATGATTTGACAGAGATGTCCTTGAATTCCAGGAGTTGAAACAGACAAACAAGCACATACAGAAAGAAACAAACAGACAAACAAATATAGAAATCATTCACTACTTTCAGTCCTTGCAGCATGGTTTTGTGCTGGGGAGTCTTGATTAGCTAAGCTTGTTCTGAGCTTATGGAGCAGCCTGAGATGAAAGTTCAAGATCTCTCACTGATATGAGGAATTCTTAATCTCAGGAAACAAACTGAGTGTTGCTGGAGTGGTGGGGGGTGGGAGGGATGGGGTGGCTGGGTGATAGACATTGGGTAGGGTATGTGCTATGGTGAGCATTGTGAATTGTGCAAGACTGTTGAATCACAGATCTGTACTTCTGAAACAAATAATGCAGCATATGTTAAGAAAAAAGAAAAAGAAGAAGATAGCAGGAGGAGAAGAATGAAGGGGAGTAAGTTGGAGGGGGAGTCGAACCATGAGAGAGGATGGACTCTGAAAAACAAACTGAGGGTTCTAGAGGGGAGGAGGGTGGGGTGGATGGGTTAGTCTGGTGATGGGTATTAAAGAGAGCACATTCTGCATGGAGCACTGGATGTTATGCACAAACAATGAATCATGGAACACTACATCAAGAACTAATGATGTAATGTATGGTGATTAACATAACAATAAAAATAAAAAAAAGAAAGTTCAAGGTCTCAGAAATTTTCTCAACATGTGTCTTCTTTTGTTATGCATGCAGCTTTATAAATTCTCCAACTATACATGGCTGCCTTGGAATGTCCTAATTTTCCAATGATCCTCAACCCATCTTCTCTTTCAGGCCTCGTATAGTATGTTGAATGTCTCTGCCCACACTTTCTTTCCCAGATGCCTGTAGGTTTGTAGTTCTCTTGTGGTTTTTACAAGAAGTGTGCAGAGTTTTTCCAGCCTATGTTCCAAATTTTGCAAAAGAGAGACAAGTGATTCCATCCTGTACGTAGCCCCCAGGCAGGTTAGAACAGACACAAAACAGTATTTTGCAAATTAATATTGCCCCCTCACACCTTTTGAGGAGAGACTTAGGAACCAGGGTTCAAGACTAAGACTGCTGTTTCACCTTGGAAGTTGCGGTGCAAAGGTGATTAAAAATTCCATATAAGTTTCTTATCATTTTAAAGATTTTTTTTATTCAATGGGCTTTTGCTTGATTGCTGTAATCCTTTATTGCTTTCTACAACCTCTACAGAGTTGGTTCAGACAGCTTCTGGATGTTTTCTGATGTTTCTGTGAGGGTACAAGAGCTTGGAGTTTTCTACTCTACCATTTTGCTGAAGTTAGTCTAAAGCACAAAATAAAAACAAACCAAAAGATGGATAAGGTGGAAGGAGAAGAAGAATAGGAGGAGAGGACGAGGCTTAGGAGGAAAAGGAGGAAGACTAAAAAGAAGCACTAGACTATTCAAAGTAAGAGTAGCTTTTTAGTTTATTTCTCATGAGTGTATTTAAATTGGTAAATCCCAAATTTCTCAGATTAAATTATTAAGCACCAATTATTAACAAAGTAAATATAATCTAAACATGTCTAGTCCCTCAGCTCTTGCTCCATTTTATGTGAAAATCATTGGGATCCTTTTGCCACTTTTACTGGAATTAAGTCAGAAGAAGTAGAGCAAACAGCTTTGATCTCTCTCCAAATTTTATGGCCTGACCACTGGGGCTGATAGAGGAAACATTAACAGAGTTATAAACTAACTCAACTCACATTAACAAATTAATCAAATGCTAAAATGCCTATGAAAGTAGCTCATAATAATAAATGATGTTGAGAAACAATTTTCCCCTAGAAAAGTGCCAGTCCTTTCATTTCTCAAGCCATCAAGAATTTAAGAGCAAAAACTGATAATAAAAATGAACATTTCTGGAGTGGTGGGGGGTGGAGGGATGGGGTGGCTGGGTGATAAACATTGGGGAGGGTATATGCTATGGTGAGCACTGCAGATTGTGTAAGACTGTTGAATCACAGACCTGTACCTCTGCAACAAATAATACATTATATGTTAAAAAGAAAAAGAAGACAGTAGGAAGGGAAAAATGAAGGGGAGAAATCAGAGGGGAAGACAAACCATGAAAGACTATGGAGTCTGAGAAACAAACTGAGGGTTCTAGAGGGGAGGGGGCGGGAGGATGTTTAGCCTGGTGCTCGGTATTAAAGAGGGCACGTTCTGCATGGAGCACTGGGTGTTATACGCAAACAATCATGGAACACTACATCAAAAACTAATGATGTAATGTATGGTGATTAACATAACATAATACAATTTAAAAAATGTAAAATAAAAAAAAGAGAGGGGGTAATCCGGTGATAAATAGAGGTAAAACAATTTTGATTGTTTTCCAATATCTGAATGAATAAACATATAATTAAAAAAAGAACATTTCTTCTTCACATATACAAATAAGAGGCCTGGCAGATGTGAAATCTTATGATTTGGTGATATTGATTTCTGTCTGTCAATACACATCAATTCAAATTCTGACCCATATGTTCTTTTCTGCTGCTTTAAACCTTTTTGGCCACAATTTCATAACCCATTCCTAAGTGTCTTCTACTTCCTGCATTGCACTTGAGTTCTGAATTAGATTTTATATTTATGAAAGACATTGAGTTGAAAGGGGTCAATCAGAATTCCTTATGGTAGAAGAATTATGGGCTAGAGTTAACGTTGTTAGCCACCTCTGACATTTTGGGCAATTGCTTTTATATCAAACCTGAGAAAAGGGGCTGCAAACTTCATTTCACCAAGCTCCATATTATCTCTTATGAACCATCAGATTAAGATTCTATAAAGAAGGTTCAAAAGATGGACTTAAGTTTGTCCATGATAAATGGGTTTTTGTGTGGCTTTAGTTGTTTCCTGTTGTAAAAGTCAATGAAATTTCAGTTCTCATATAGCTTTGCTTTTGTCTCTCTCTAAGGGGCTTCATATAATGCATTTTGATTAATTGAATTCACCATTAAATAGACCAAGTCTTGCTTAGGTTCCCAGTAATTCTCTGCCAGGTTGACTTAGAGATGTTATGACCAGATGATAAGCCTAGATAGAAGCTATCCCTCACCCTTTTCCCCCTGTAACAAGGATTTCTCTATGAACCCTTATGCTCCATGGAGAGGCAGCATTTATAATATGGCCTTAAATGGATACCAAGTATGCTTTTATGGTACATTACAAATAGACATATATACATGGCCTACTCATAGTGGACAAGAAAAGCATACATGATACTTCTTAAAGGCTATGTATAAATATATGCATATATGTGTGTATATATATGTATATGTATGCACATATATGTGTATATTTATGTGTGTGTGTGTGCATCAATCATTTTAAGAAACCTCTATTTACTGTGGAATGCCCAGACAAACATACTCCACGAATTCAACTTGTATGTTTAGCTGATTAAATTTGACATTATTGTAAAAAAAGAAAAAAATATATATACATATCTGCTCACAATATACTTATATATATGCATATATATGCATTTATACACACATTTATACACACACACACACACACACATATATATATTAAATTTTTGTTTAGGTTTAGCAGATCTTGCATTGCAGTTTTATAAACCTTCATGGAGTATTGCATTTTGTATTCATACTGTAATCCAATTGTGGCTCAGGAACAGCAATTGCATTATAGTGTGATTAAAGAAACACAATACTTCATGAATGATATATGATTAAATCGGTGGGCATTCAAAAGAGGAAGTGATGCCCATAAACCCAGGGAAAGTTCTATGTATGAGATGGAATATGAGTTATAATGAAAAGAGAAGGTGAGATTTAGTCAAATCCTAATGTAAGAGAAGGGTTGTATGTGAGGGAGTGGCATGGTATACAGGAAGAATGTTCACAGTGCATTCAGAGATCAATGAATAATTCCTTTTGAGTGGATCATTGGTAGATGAGAGAGACCAATACAATAGTGAAGGTGGGTAGAAACAAATCTCTAGTACTTAGAACTTTTCCTATTAGAAAAATTCAAGTTACATTTTATTTAGAGCCATAGTTATATTGACAGAATGTAGGAGTTAACATAAACTAGATTTGTCACTTGTAAAGAAAAATGGTTTAAACTATTATATCTCTGATTTACGTAAATAAATTTATCAGTAAGTAGGTGTGTGTATGTGTGTGTATGCCTTTGAGATTTCACTCTATCTTTATAACCTCAAAATATTATTGGGACAAGCTTACTCTGAACGCCTAATTTTGCGAAGTTGTAAAACTAGCACAAAATGATTTTTTCTAGATGAAATATTGCATTTTTACTAAAGGTTATGTTTCAAATCTCCTGGAATCTACACAAATTTAAAAATGAATTTGCAGAACAAAAATCATGCTCAGGTTCTTACTTCAAAAAAATCATACAGTAATGAGCAAACATTTGTTTTACAAATGGATATCCTATGTAATTCACTTCATAGTTTGGTGCAATAAGTGGAAGACATTCAAGACCTCACTCTGGGTTTTATGGACAATGAATCAACTGGGACCATGTTCCCTTTTCCCAAGGTAAGGGGCTTCCTCTAAGAGCAGCTTCCTTCAGCTTCCAGGAGATACTTCAAAATTCCAAGGACCATAAGGTATATAGTCAAGTAATGAAATATAGGCAGAGCCCCATCCCAAAGTACAAGAGCCAGACAACATGTACAATATCCCCGCTTGCTTTTTAAGAAAGTAATGACTCAGGGAGAAGGAGCCCCTCCACTGGAATGAAATCCACACCCTTCCTGTGTCTAGGGAGTGTCCCTGGATTCTGTTCAGCTCTTTATGAATGGATATGAGTGTGGGTAACAGTGCATTTAGGCAAGAAAAAGAAATAAAAAAGCATCCAAATTGCAAAGGAAAAAGTAAAACCATCTTTATTTACAGGTGGCATGATGTTGTATGTAGAAAATCCTATAAATCCACTAAAAATCTACTAGAATTAGTCAATGAATTAAATAAAGTTGCAGAATATAAGACAAATATTCAAAAACCAATTGTATTCTTTTACAGCTACAATGAGAAATTTCCAAGTGAAATTAACAAAACAATTCCTTCTACCATATCATATTAAAAAGAATAAAATACTCAGGAATAAATTAACAAAAGAAATGCAAATGTTTACTCTGAAAGCTACACAACTTTATTGAAAGAAAATGAAATTAAATAAATGGAAAAAAAGGCTATGTTTATAGATCGGAAGATTTAATATGGTTAAGATAGCAATACTCTCTAAATTGATCTACTTATTCGATGAAATTTCTATTGAATCTCAGGTGACTTCTTTGTAGAAATGGCCAAGCTGATTCTAAAATGCAAATAAAATTGCAAGAGACCCAGAATAGACATAATGACCTTAAAAAGAACAGAGAAGGTATATTCACACTTCTCAGTTTCCCAAAACATAGTATAAAACAATGGTAATCAAAACAATGTGATTCTGGCATAAGGACAGATATATATGTAAATGAAATAGAACTGATAGCTGAAAAATAAACCTATGTTTCTATGGTCAACTGATTTTTAATAAAGATGTCAAATGACCATTCAATGGGGAAAGAATAGTCTTTTCAATAATGGTATTGAAACAACGGGATAGACACATACAGAAGAATGAAGTATGCCCTTATCTCACACCATATAAAGTATCCACTAGAATAGCTAAAATTAAAAAAAAAAATAGAAAGTATTGGCAAGGATATAGAGAAATTGAAGTACTCTTACACTGCTAAGAATGTCAAATTGTGCAGCCATTTTGGAAAAGAGTCTGACAGCTCATCAAATTATTAAATATAGAATTACCATAAGATCCAAGCAATCTCACCCCTAGATATATATCCAATAAAAATGAAAAATATATGTTCACATAAACTTTTACATGAATATCAATAGCATCATTATTCATAATACTCAAAAGGTAGAAACATACAAATATGCATCAACTGATGAAGGACATACAAAACATGGTATATCCATTTAATGGAATATTATTTAGCAGAAAAAAGGATAAAGCAATGATACATAATACATGTCAAGACACGGATGAACCTCGAAGCAATATGCTTAGTGTAAGAAGCCAGTCACAAAAGATCAGACATTATATGATTCCATTTATATTACATGTCCACAATAGGGGAATCTATAGAGACAGAAAGTAGATTAGTGGTGACTTAAGGGCTGTGGTGGGTGGGCAACTCTATCTATCATCTATCTATCTGTTCACACACACACATACATGTATACACATTATATATATACACATTATATCTATCTATATCTATATAGATAGATATATAGCTATATATATATATATATATATATATGTGAAACCATCACCAAGTCAATTTTATATCACCTCAAAAAGAAACTTGTGTCCTTTACTTATTTACATATCTATATATAGGTGTATAGATATACACACATTTATTTTTATCCTTTATATGGATTTATTAAACATCTGAATGCATGATATGTAAAACTTATTTTAATAAATCTTGAGGATTGTGTGACTTTCTGTTTGGCCTACCTGGCTTTCTGAATTTCCACTTTTTTCAATTAAACCCAATTACTAACCAACACTTTGTGAAAGTGTGAAATCCATTCTGGCCCCTTGGAGATCATGTCCTAGAATCATCGTAATGGAGACATGGGTTGTTCCTGACTTTAGTCCCCAGCAGCAGAAGAATAATCAACAACTATTGATCGACAAACAACATTGAGAAAATTCCAGAACCTGGAAGTGAGGCTAAAGTAATGTCCTGAGTCACAGAAATCAAGAAGGACTGTATTAGAAAGGTATAAAGATAGTTTCATTTTCACCGCATCACCCCTCCACTAGTTTGGCACAGTGCCAGTTTATGTAGTGGGACAAAGAGAGCTTAAGGTAGACATCCAGCTTCCCCAGCATTGCAGGATGCTTCTTGGGAAGCCTACTTGGGTCACACCACACAGAGATCACTGGGGGAACTCATGAGGCTGGATTACTAGGGACCAGATAGAGATGGAAAAGTGGGATGGGGCTTATAGACACCAGTGCTCAGATTTTGGAAGATCTCATATTTCCTTGCAGAGGTACCCAAGCAGAGATCCCATCCAGTGGCTCAGCCTCTCTGCAGGGCTAATACAGCCACTCTATCTGCCCAGGGAGCCCAATGGGCAGTTTTGCTTGATTTGGATCCCCAGTCAATGAGCCATACTGGCCATGGAACATAATCTCACCTAGGCAGGGAAGAAAATCTGAAGCCCCACCAATTTCATGAGTATAAGCCCAGTTTTGCCAAAGAGAAAGCCTGGCCAGAGATTATGGGCAGCTGTATAACCCCTTCTACAGTCATGATTACAGTAGTGCCTGAGCAGAGATCTGAGCCAGTGGCTCTGCCCATCTGCAGGGTCTTTCTAGTGGCCCTGTCATAGCCAGAGACCTTGGAGGGAAATTTACCTGATATAGGCTTCAGCCAATGAACTGTACTGTGCATGGCACCTTCTCTATGACCCTGCCTGGGGAAGTATGTTCAATGTCCCTCCTAATGACTGAGTGGAACCTTCAGTTCCTGCCCCCTGCCCCCCAAACCCAGAAGGCTAGCCCATGAACACAGGGATCCATGGAGCTCATTATAAAGCTTCACAAATCAGGGATTCTAACCAGTGGCTTTGCACATCTATGAAGCAGAATTTGTGGCCCTGTTTGGCCGAGTACTTTGTTGGCAGTTCTCCCTGATTTGGGTCCTCAGCCAGTAAGCTGAACTGGCTGTGGAACCTGTTCTACAGCCCCACTTAGGTAGGAGAGTAAATTTTCAACCTCACCAAACTTCTGAATGTAGTCTCCAATCTTGTCCATCCAAGAAAACAGGCCAGAAAACCTGGGCCATTACAGAGATCATTCAACAGCTTCACTTGTGCTGGGAGCTAAGGCAGAATTCCTGTCCTACTGCTAAGTATAACCTCTGGCCCCAAATAACCAGGAAGACTTAATAGTGATCCTGGACAGCCTCAGAACCCAGCTTACAGCCCTGCCCTACAGCAGAGTCCAATTCCCAATTACTCAATTACCCAATGTCCTTCCCCAATTACTGAACACATCCTATGGCCTTGTCCAAGCAGGGAGCCTAGCCAGTACCCTCGCCCAATCATACCTGATGAAGAAGCCCAGACAGTGACTTTGCCCAAATACAGAGGAGTCTCCAGGCCCACCCAAATATTAAATAGAGCTTGAGTTCACTCCCAACCAAAAAGCCCAACCAAAGACTTTGCCCAGTGGCAGAGCACAGCTAGTGGCCTACCTGGCTTTGAAGCCCAGTCTGAGGCCACACCCAACTTTGGGGCAGAGTTTGCATCCCTGCCTGATTGCAGAGCACAGACTTGTCTGACCACAAAAACCTGCTTATGGCCCTGAATGAACAAAAGATTCCAGCTAGAAGCACCATCTGATCAAGGAACATTGCCTGAGACCTGAACAGGAGTTGTGGATCCCAGCCAATAGCCCTTCTTAATCATGGAATCCAATCCATTGCCCCACACTGTCAGGGAGCACAGTCTACAATATGGCTTGACCTGAGGCAATTACAGAAACCAGCTAGTGGACCCACCTGACTGTAGAGTCAACTAGCAGGCCTGCAAAATAGTGAGTCCACCCACAGCCCTGCTAAAATGGGGAGCCCAGACAGCAGCACCCACTATAACCTCAAAGCACAGGATGTGGACATGTCAAAATAGAGATCCAGTTGCAAGCCCACCCACTCATGGTCATTATCAGCTGACTCATTCATAACCCCAAATGGAACTGACTGGTAAAGGTCTATCACTATCACTGCTGAAGGGAGCCTGTAATGTCTGGAAGAGGAGACTATATACTCAAATGCACAAATAAAAATGCAATGAATAAATAATCACAAAGAATCAGGTGAACATGACACCACCAAAGGAAACTAATAAAGCTCTAATAAATCATCCAAAGGAAAAAGAGATCTGTGTACTATCTGACAAAGAATTCAGGATAATTATATTAAACAAGTTTAGTGAATTACAAGAACACTCAGAGATACAATTAAACAAAATAGAAAAAAAAAAAACAACAAAATGAGAGATTCAACTAAAAATAGAAATGATCAAAACCAAACAAACACACAGAAATCCTAGAGATGAAGAATATAATGACCGAACAAAGAACTCAATAGAGAGCTTCCATACCAGATTCAAGAAAGTAGAAGGAAGAATCCATAAACTAGAAGATAGCTCATTTGAAATTATTCAGTCAGAGAAGAAAAATGAGAAAAAAAAAAAAAACGAGGAGTGAAGAAAGCCTATAAGACTTATGTGAAACTATCAAATAAAACTGCATACACATTATGGGAAACCCAGAAGGAGAAGATAAAGAGAAATGGAAAGAAAGTAAATTTAATGTAATAATGGCTAAAAACTTCCCAAACTTGAAGAGACCAATGGACATCCAGAGTCAAGAGATCTATAATACCTCAATAGGTTGAACACAAAGGGAACTACACTGAGACACATTACAATTAAATTATTGCAAGTCTTAGACAAAAAGAGATTTTGAAAACAGCAAGATAAAATAATATTGCATATAATGGGATCCCCTAAGATTATAAGCTGATTTCTCAACAAAAACTTTTCAGGACAGAATTGAGTGAAAAGACATATTTAAACTAAGGAAAGAAAATAAAATACTGTCAACCAAAAATACTATACCCAGAGAAACTCTTCTTCAGAAATGAAGGAGAAATAGACTTTCATGACAAACAAAACCTGAGGGAGTTCATCACCTACCATAAAATAAATTCTAAAGTGTGTTATGCAAATGGCAATAAAAGGATGCTAATTAACATCATAAAAACATATGAATGTGTAAAATTCACAGTTTTACTCAAATTTATGTTCAGTAATATTGTAGACATGATTTAAAAGTCATAAGATAAACATATCAAAAATAACCATAACTATAACATTTATTATTAGATCCACAATATTAAAAAGATGTTAATTGTATCACCAATAACCTAAGATATGAGGGGTGGTGAAGAAAACCTATAATGTTTCAGATGCTACTGAAGTTTTTATCAGCTTAAAATAGGATGTTATAAACATAAAATATATATGTAAGTCTCATGATTATACAAAGGAAAAACCTTTAGTAGATATATAAAAGACTATGTTAAAGGAGTCAAAGCATACTGTTACAAAAGATCAAATCACAAATGAAGTAAGCGAGAAACAAAAGATACAGGAAACATTCAGAAAACAATTAAGAAAAATGGCGACAGTGTATTTACCTATCATAAGAACTTTAAATATAAATGAATTAAATTCTCTAATCAGATGATATGAAATGCTTGAATGGAAAGAAAACAAGATCCAATGATAATCTGCCTACAAGAGACTCGCTTTTATTCAAGGACATACATAGTCCAAGAACAAAAGGATAGAAAAAATTATGCCAAGCAAGTGGTCATCACAAGAAAGCAGTTATCTATACTTACATCATGTAAGATAGACTTTAGGCTAGAAATGCTCAAAAAGAGACAAAGGAAGACATTATATAATGATAAAGGGGTAAATCCATCAAAAATATATAACAACGATAAATATGTATGCATCCAACATTGGAGAATTTTATGTATGAAGCAAATACTAACACAGCTAAAAATATAATTAAACAACAATACAATAATTGGAGACTCTAATACCCTACTGTCAACAATATATAGATCAACCAAACAGAATCAACAGAAAACACTGAATTTCAACAACAGTATAAGCCAAATATCATTAACAGACATTTATGGAACATGTCATCCAACAGCAACAGAATATGCATTCTTCTCAAAAGCACATGGAGCATTTTCCAAGATATTTCATATGGTCGACTATATAATACATTCAACAGAATCAGTAAGACATAATGTGTCTTTCCTGAACATGATGGTATAAAAATAAAAATCAATAGCATATAAAGATATGGAAAATATACAACACATGGAAATTAAATGACACATTCCTGAACAACCAATGGGTCAAAGAAGAAATTATTGGGAAATGAAAAAAAAACATCTTGAGACAAATGAAAATGGAAATACAAAACACCAATACTTATTATATGTAGCAAAAGCATTTCTAGGAAGGATGTTTATAGCAGTAAATGCATACAGCAAGAAAAAGAAAGATCTCAATTAAACAACCAACTTATACTTCAAAAAAACTAGAGAAGAAAAACAAACTAAGCACAAAGTTAGCAGAATAAAAGTAAAGCAGAAATTAAAGATAAGGAATAGGAAAAATAATAGAAAAAATCAACAAAACTAACACTTGTTTCTTTGAAAGATTCTTAAAATGCACAAAGCTTCAACTAAACTAACCAAGAAACAAAAATGGAGGACGCAGATAAATAACACTATAAATGAAAGAGGAGACAAATGTAACTGATGCCACAGGAATGCAAGTGATCATAAGCCACTATTATGAACAACCCCATATGCCAACAAATTGGATAACCTAGAAGAAATGATTAAACTCCTAGAAACATACAACTAATTATGCTTGAATTATGAAGAAACAGAATATGTGAACCGACCAATGATGAAGAAGATTGAAGGAGATTGAATTAGTAATCAAAATATTCCCAACAGAAAAAAAAAAAACCCAGGACCAGGTGGATTTACTGCTGAAATCTACCAAACATTTAAAGAAGAATTAACACCAATTTTCTCAAACTCCTCTGAAAAATTGAAGAGGGGATACTCCTAAAATCATTTTACATGTCTAACATTATCCTGATTCCAAAGTCAAATAAAGACACTGAATGTAAAGAAAACTATAGGCCAATATCCCTGATGAATATACATATAAAAATTCCCAATAAAATACTAGAAACTGAATTCAGTAGTATAGTAAGAGGATCTTTCACTTTGATCAAATGGGATTTATCCCTGGGATGCAAGGATGATTCAAAATACAAAAATCAATAAATATGATACATCATATGGATAGAATTAAAGATATAAACCAAATGATCATCATAATAGAGGCAGAAAAAATATTTGACAAAATTCTAATTCCTTTCATGACAAAGTTCTCAAAAAATTGGGTATACAGGGAGTGTACCTCAACATAATAAAAGTCATATATGACAAACCCACAGCTAACATCATTCTCAATGGTGAAAGTTTGAACAATTTTCCTTTAAGATCAGGGACAAGGCAAGGAGATTATTACCATTACCACTTCTATTCAACATAGTACTGATGGTACTATGGTACTAATAGCTAGGGCAACTATGTTCCTGATTGTAAATGGCAGGGTTTTTGTATAGAAAATCTTTTTTTTTTTTGATGTCTGATCTCATTTATTTGTCACTCTTAGAAAATCTCATTTTTCACTGGACTGAGACTTAGAGGTAGAAGCTCTCAGAGAGGATAGCCTCTGTCTCTTGGCAATCTGTTCCTAGCACTTTTCTTTGGCCTCCTTCATTCTCTTGGCCAAAGGTTTAGCATATTCTGCAGCCTCTTTCTTATTTTTCTTAGGACACTGTTTCTTCAAAGCAATACACCAATGTTTGTGTTGGAGGACATGTGGAGTAACAAGACGCTGAATCTTGGGCACTTTGGTTCTAGAAAATCTCAATGCTCTACCAAAAAACCTGTTGTAAATAATAAATAAACTCAGTAAAGAATGAAGACACAAAATCAACATACAAAATAAGTTGTCTATACACTAACAACGAATTATCTGATAAAGAAATAAAGAAAATCCCACTTATGATAGCATCAAAACAGTAAAAAAAAAAGAAATTAATTTAATTCAGGAGTTGAAAGATCTGCACCATTAAAAACTATAAAGCACCGATGAAAAAAAATTGAAGTCACAAATACAAAGAAAACTATCCAGTGTTCATTGATCGGAAGAATTAATATTGTTAAAATGTCATACTACCCAAAACCACTTATGAAGCCAATACAATCCCAGTTAAGGAGGGGAGCAAGATGGCGGAGGAGTAGGAGACCTGGATTTCGTCTGATCTCAGGAATTCAGCTGAATAGGGATCAAACCATTCTGAACACCTATGAACTCAACAGGAGACCGAAGAAGAGAGTAGCAACAACTCTCTGAACAGAGAAGCGACCACTTACTGGAAGGTAGGACGTGCAGAGAAGTGAATCCGAGGCGATATTCGGGAGGATAGACGGCGGGGGAGGGGGCCTCCATCGGCTGCTTCTGGCAGGCGATAGAGCCGCGGAGCACAAAATTGGAACCTTTAGAAGCCGTTCCGCTGAAGGACGTCGCTCCAGTGGCTAAGTGAGGGGTGGAACCCTCGTGGGACAGTGTGGTCTCAGGACCCTTGGGGTCACAGAAGGACCGGGGGTGCCTGAGTGCGGCAGAGCTCCCAGGTATTGGAGCAGGGAAGCCGGCTGCAGAGACGGAGCCAAGGCGCGGGCTCTCAGCTCGGGGTTGCCATAAACAGTGATCTGCGGCCCAGTCAGGCCACTGCTCCTACAGCAGGGACCCAACAAGCGGCAGATCCAGGGAAATGCCCCTCCCTCCCCTGGGAGGAGCAGCGCGGGAGCGCACCGCAGGGATCTGTGGGTTTGGAGACTCCACACGGGGTTGGGTGCCAGAGATAGAAACGCTCGGTCACAGGCCGGGTGAGCACGCAGTGCGGCCAGAGACCAGGGAGACGGGAGTGACTGCTTTTCTCTGGTGGCACACTGAGGAGCAGGGACCCGAGTTCTCAGCTACTCCCAGTAGAGATTGGGAGGCCACCATTTTCACCCTGGTCCTCCAAAGCTGTACCGAGAGCTTGCAGGGAACAAAAGCTCCTGAGAGCAAACCCGAGCAGCTTGTTTAGCCCTGACTGACAAGGTCGGGGCAATTCCACCTCCGGCAAAGACATTTGGGAACCACGGCAACAGGCCCCCTCCCCCAGAAGATCAGCACGAACAGCCAGCAAGCCAAGACCGAGTTTACTGATCAAGGAGAACGGGAGAACTCCAGCGCTAGGGGAATACTGCACATAGAATTCATGGCTTTTTTTTACCATGATTCATTAATTTTTCAAAGTTAATTTTTTTAACTGTTCTTTTAATTTTTCTTTTTCCCTTTTTCAACCAACATCTTATCAATCCCTTTAAAAAAAAAAAACATTTTTTATTTTTCTTTTTAGAGTCATATTTTATCCCTTCATAGTAGTTACCCTTATTTTGGCATATGTATACATAAGTTGTTCTCTCTTTAAAATTTTGAGATACGGTTTCTTCTCACAGATCAAAATATATCCTAAATCACTAGTGTATGGCTTTGTTCTAGTCTCCTGCCTGATCACATTCTCTCCCTTTTTTTCTTTCTTTTTTTTTTAAATTTTCTTCTTTCTTTTTTCAAACAACTCCTTATCGTATCAATTCCTTTTATAAAATCTTTTATAATTTTCATCTTTACAGTCATCTTCTATCCCTTCGTTGTATCAACCCTTATTTTGTACATATATAAAGTCTTTCTTCCTTTAAAATTTTAGCAGGCACTTTTTTCTAACAGACCAAAATATGCCCAAAATCTAGTGTGTGCCACTGATCTATGCACTAGCCTGATCATATTTGATCATATTCTCTTTTTTTCTGTTTTGTTGTTTTTGTTTTTATTTTTTCTTTTTGTTTGTTTTTTTTTTTCTCTTTCATTTTTCTTTCTTTCCCTTTCTTTTCCTCTGGTTTCAGGTCTTTTCTGATTTGTATAGAGTATATTTGCTGGAGACATTGTTAACCTGTTAGCATTTTGTTCTCTCATTCATCTATTCTCCTCTGGATAAAATGACAAGACGAAAAAAATCACCTCAGCAAAAAGAACGAGAGATAGTACCGTCGGCCAGGGACCTACTCAATACAGACATTAGTACGATGTTGGACCTAGAGTTCAGAATCATGACTTTAAAGATACTAGCTGGGCTTGGAAAAAGCGTGGAAGTTATTAGAGAAACCCTTTCTGGAGAAATAAAAGAACTAAAATCTAACCACGTCGAAATCAAAAAGTCTATTAATGAGGTGCAATCAAAAATGGGGGCACTAACTGCTAGGATAAATGAGGCAGAAGACAGAGTCAGTGATATTGAAGACCAAATGATGGAAAATAAAGAGGCTGAGAAAAAGAGAGAGAAACAACTACAGGATCACGAGGGCAGAATTCGAGAGATAAGCGATACGATAAGATGAAACATTAGAATAATTGGGATCCCAGCAGAAGAAGAAAGAAAGAGAGGGGCAGAAGGTATATTGGAGCAAATAATAGCAGAGAACTTCCCTAATGTGAGGAAGGAAACAGGCATCAAAATCCAGGAGGCACAGAGAAACCCTCTCAAAATCAATAAAAATAGGTCAACACCCCGACATCTAATAGTAAAACTTATGAGTCTCAGAGAAAAAGAGAAAATCCTGAAAGCAGCGTGGGAGAAGAGATATGTAACCTACAATGGTAGAAATATTAGATTGGCAACAGACCTATCCACAGAGACCTGGCAGGCCAGAAAGGAGTGGCATGATAGCTTCAGAGCACTAAACGAGAAAAATATGCAGCCAAGAATATTATATCCAGCTAGGCTCTCGTGGAAAATTGAGAGATAAAAAGCTTCCAGGACAAACAAAAACTAAAGAAATTTGCAATATGAAACCAGCCCTACAAGAAATATTGAAAGGGGTCCTCTAAGCAAAGACAGAGCCTAAAAGCAGCATAGATCAGAAAGGAACAGAGACAATATACAGTCACAGTCACCTTACAGGCAATAAAATGGCACTAAATTCATACCTTTCAATAGTTACCCTGAATGTAGTTGGGCTAAATGCCCCAATCAAAAGACACAGGCTATCAGATTGGATTAAAAAACAAGATTGATCAATATGCTTACTGCAAAAGATTCTTTTTAGACCCAAAGACACCCCCAGATTGAAAGTGAGGGGGTGAAAAACCATTTACCATGCTAATGGACACCAAAAGAAAGCTGGGGTGGCAATCCTTATATCAGACGAATTAGATTTTAAAAGAAAGACTGTAATAAGAGATGAGGAAGGACACTATATCCTACTTAAAGGGTCTATCCAACAAGAATATCTAACAATTGTAAATATCTATGCCCCTAACATGGGAGCAGCCAATTATATAGGCCAGTTAATAACTAAAGCAAAGAAACATATTGACAAAAATACAATGATATGGGGGACTTTAACAACCCCTGACTGAAATGGACAGATCATCTAAGCAAAAGAACAACAAGGAAATAAAGACTTTAAATGACACACTGGACAAAATGGACTTCACAGACATATTCAGAACATTCCATCCCAAAGCAACAGAATACACATTCTTCTCTAGTGCCCATGGAACATTCTCCAGAATAGATCACATCCTAGGTCACAAATCAGGTCTCAGCTAGTGCCAAAAGATTGGGATTATTCATATTTTCAGACCACAACACTTTGAAACTAGAACTCAATCACAAGAGGAAGGTCGGAAAGAACTCAGATACATGGAGGCTAAAGAGCATCCTACTAAAGAATGAATGGGTCAACCAGGAAATTAAAGAAGAATTAAAAAAATTCATGGAAACCAATGAAAATGAAAACACAACTGTTCAAAATCTTTGGGATACAGCAAAGGCGGTCCTGAGAGGAAAGTATATAGCAATACAAGCCTTTCTCAAGAAACAAGAAAGGTCTCAAATACACAACCTAAACCTACACCTAAAGGAGTTGGAGAAAGAACAGCAAATATAGCTTAAACCCAGCAGAAGAAGAGAGATAATAAAGATCAGAGCAGAAATCAATGAACTAGAAACCAAAAGAACAGTAGGACAGATCAACAAAACTAGTAGCTGGTTCTTTGAAAGAATTAACAAGATTGATAAACCTCTGGCCAGACTTAACAAAAAGAAAAGAGAAATGACCCAAATCAACAAAATCATGAAGGAAAGAGGAGAGATCACAACCAACACCAAAGAAATACAAACAATTATAAGAACATCTTATGAGCAACTCTATGCCAGCAAATTAGATAACCTGGAAGAAATGGGTGCATTCCTACAGATGTATCAACTACCAAAATTGAACCAGGAAGAAATAGAAAACCTGAACAGACCTATAACCACTAAGGAAATTGAAGCAGTCATCAAAAATCTCCCAACAAACAAAAGCCCACGGTCAGATGGCTTAGCAGGGGAATTCTATCAGACATTTAGAGAAGAATTAATAACTATTCTCCTGAAACTGTTCCAAAAAATAGAAATGGAAGGAAAACTTCCAAACTCGTTTTATGAGGCCACCATTACCTTGATCCCAAAACCAGACAAAGACTCCATCAAAAAGGAGAATTACAGACCAATATCCTTGATGAAAATGGATGCAAAAATTCTCACCAAAATACTAGCCAATAGGATCCAACAGTACATTAAAAGGATTATTCACCATGACCAAGTGGGATTTATCCCTGGGCTGCAAGGTTGGTTCAACATCCACAAATCAATCAACGTGATACAATACATTAACAAAAGAAAGAACAAGAATCATATGATCCTCTCAATAGATGCAGAAAAAGCATTTGACAAAGTACAGCATCCTTTCTTGATCAAAACTCTTCAGAGTATAGGGATAGAGGGTACATACCTCAATATCATAAAAGCCATCTATGAAAAACCTACAGCGAATATCATACTCAATGGGGAAAAGCTGAGAGCTTTTCCCTTAAGGTCAGGAACGCGGCAGGGATGTCCACTATCACCACTGCTATTCAACATAGTATTAGAAGTCCTAGCCACAGCAATCAGACAAAAAAAAATCAAAGGCATCCAAATCGGCAAAGAGGAAATCAAACTCTTACTCTTTGCAGATGATATGATACTGTATGTGGAAAACCCAAAAGACTCCACCCCAAAACTGCTAGAACTCATACAGGAATTCAGTAAAGTAGCAGGATATAAAATCAATGCACAGAAATCAGTGGCATTCCTATACACCAACAACGAGACAGAAGAGAGAGAAATCAAGGAGTCGATCCCATTTACAATTGCACCCAAAACCATAAGACACCTAGGAATAAATGTAACCAAAGAGGCAAAGGATCTGTACTCAGAAAACTATAAAATACTCATGAAAGAAATTGAAGAAGACACAAAGAAATGGAAAAAGGTTCCATGCTCATGGATTGGAAGAACAAACATTGTGAAGATGTCAATGCTACCTAGAGCAATCTACACATTCAATGCAATCCCCATCAAAATACCATCCACTTATCAAAGAAATGGAACAAATAATCCTAAAATTTGTATGGAACCAGAAGAGACCCCGAATAGCCAGAGGAATATTGAAGAAGAAAAGCAAAGCTGGCGGCACCACAATTCCGGACTTCCAGCTCTATTACAAAGCTGTCATCATCAAGACAGTATGGTACTGGCACAAAAACAGACACATAGACCAATGGAACAGAATCAAGAGCCCAGAAATGGACCCTCAACTCTATGGTCAACTCATCTTTGACAAAGCAGGAAAGAATGTCCAATGGAAAAAAGACACTCTCTTCAACAAATGGTTTTGGGAAAATTGGACAGCCACATGCAGAAGAATGAAACTAGACCATTTCTTTTCACCACACACAAAAATAGACTCCAAATGGTTGAAAAACCTAAACGTGAGGCAGGAGTCCATCAAAATCCTAAAGGAGAACAGAGGTAGCAACCTCTTCGACCTCAGCTGCAGCAACTTCTTCCTAGAAACATCGCCAAAGGCAAGGGAAGCAAGGGCAAAAATAAGCGATTGGGATTTCATCAAGATAAAAAGCTTTTGCACAGCAAAAGAAACATTCCACAAAACCAAAAGACAACCAACAGAATGGGAGAAAATATTTGCAAATGACATATCAGATAAAGGGCTAGTACCCAAAATCTATAAAGAGCTTATCAAACTCAACCCCCAAAGAACAAATAATCAAATCAAGAAATGGGCAGAAGACATGAACAGACATTTTTCCAAAGAAGACATCCAAATGGCCAACAGACACATGAAAAAGTGCTCAACATCCCTTGGCATCAGGGAAATCCAAATGAAACCTCAATGAGATACCACCTCACACCAGTCAGAATGGCTAAAATTAACAAGTCAGGAAACGACAGATGTTGCTGGGGATGCAGAGAAAGGGGAACCCTCCTACACTGTTGGTGGGAATGCAAGCTGGTGCAACCACTCTGGAAAACAGTATGGAGGTTCCTCAAACAGTTGAAAATAGAGCTACCATACGATCCAGCCATTGCACTACTGGGTATTTACCACAAAGATACAAATATGGGGATCCAAAGGGGTACGTGCACCCCAATGTTTATAGCAGCAATGTCCACAATAGCCAAACTGTTGAAAGAGCCAAGATGTCCATCAACAGATGAATGGATAAAGAAGATGTGGTATATATACACAATGGAATATTTTGTAGCCATCCAAAGAATGAGATCTTGCCATTTGCAACGACGTGGATGGAACTGGAGGGTGTTATGCTGAGTGAAATAAGTCAATCAGAGAAAGACATGTATCATATGACCTCACTGATATGAGGAATTCTTAATCTCAGGAAACAAACTGAGTGTTGCTGAGTGGTGGGGTGTGGGAGGGATGGGGTGGCTGGGTGATAGACTTTGGGTAGGGTATGTGCTATGGTGAAGCTGCGAATCGTGCAAGACTGTTGAATCACAGATCTGTACTTCTGAAACAAATAATGCAGCATATGTTAAAAAAAAAGAAAAAAAAGAAGATAGCAGTAGAGGAAGAATGAATGGGATCAAGTTGGATGGGGAGACGAAGCATGAGAGACTATGGACTCTGAAAAACAAACTGAAGGTTCTAGAGGGGAGGACGGTGGGGGGATGGTTTAGCCTGGTGATGGGTATTAAAGAGGGCACATTCTGCGTGGAGCACTGGGTGTTATGCACAAACAATGAATCATGGAACAGTACATCAAGACCTAATGATGTAATGTATGGTGATTAACATAACAGTAAAAAATTTAAAACAATCCCAGTTAAAATTCCAATGGCAATTTTTACAGAAATAGTAAAAGAATAATTCTAAAATTCTTATAAAACCACAAAACCCTGTAAATCTAATGCAATCCGGAGAAATAAGAAAAAAGCTGGAGGCATCACAACTTGCTAATTTCAAAGTATAGTATAAAGCTAATCAAAACAATATGGTGCTGAAATTGAAACAGCCATATAGACCAATGAAACATAATCAAGAGCCTAGAAATAAGCCTATTCATATACAATGAACACATATTTAACATGAGAGCAAGATTACTCAAAGGAGACAAGGTAGTGTCTATAATAAATGATTTAGGAAAACTGAATATTCACATGTAAAAGAAAAAAAAAAGAAAAAACCTATTTTACACCACTCACAAAATACTCAAAGGTATTAAAGACATAAACGTTAAAATCTGAAACCATAAAACTCCTAGAAGTAAACATAAAGAGATCCTTGACATCAGTCTTAACAATTTTATGAAAATGACACCAAAAATAAAACCAACAAAAGAAATAATAAAGTGAGTCTACTTCAAAGTCAAAAGCTTTTATACAGGAAAAGAAAAAAATCCACAGAATGAAAAGGCAACCTGAGGAATGGGATAAAATATTTGCAAACCACATATCTGATAAGGCATAAATATCCAAAATAAAGAAGGAATTTATAAAGCTGAATAGAAAAATAACAATAATCTATTTTTTAAAATGGGAAAAAGACCTGAACAGACATTTTTCCCAAAAAGGTATTCAAATGAACAACAGGTACATAAAAGGGGGCTCAACATCAGTGATCATCAGGAAAACTCAAATGAAAACCACAATGATATAGCACCTCACACCTTCCAGAATGGCCATTCTGAAAAGAAAAGAGGTAACAAGTGGTACCACACATGTGGAGAAAATGGAACCCTTGTATAATCTAGTGGATATCTAAATTGGTACAGCCACTATGGAAGGTGGTATACAGGTTTCTCCAAAATTTAAAAATAAAACTACTCTTTGATGCAGCAATTCTATTTCTGGGTATATACCTTAAGGAATGGAATAACTATCTCAAAGAAATATATGTACCTATGTTCATTGCAGCACTGTTTACAATATCTAAGACATGGAAACAACCTAAGTGTCAACCAATAGATAAATGGATAAAGAAAATGTGAGATATATTAGATAGAAAAGTAGATGATAGATAGATGATAGATGATGATAGATAGATATAAGAATATATATTATAATATATGCATATATGTATTATATTAAATAATATAATAATATGTGTGTAATATATAATATGTAGTATGCATATATACTTACTACATATATTAAAAATGGAATATAATTCAGCCGTAAAAAAGTATATACTGTATATACTGCCATTTGAAGTCACATAAGTGAACCTTGGGGAATTTTGCTAAGTAAAATAAATCAGAGAATGGGGCACCTGGGTGCCTTAGTCAGTTAAGAGTCTGCCTTTGGCTCGGTCATGATCCCAGGGTTCTGGGATCGAGCCCTGCATCGGGCTCCCTGTTTTGAGGGAAGCCTTCTTCTCCCTCTCCCACTCCCCTGCTTGTGTTCCCTCTCTCGCTGTGTCTCTCTCTGTCAAATAAATAAAATCTTAAAAAAAATTAAAACATAAGTCAGAGAAAGAAAAATACTATAAAAATTACATGGAATCTAAAAATGTCAAATAGAAAGTGCAGATTGCTGGGTGCCAGAGGTGGGGGGGTGAGCTGTAGGGGAAAATCATGAAGATGGTCAAAGTGGCAAACCTCAAGTTGTAAGATCAATATGTTCTGGGAATGTAATATACAGCATGGTGACTATAGTTAAAAATACTGTATTGTGTATTTGAAAGTTCCTAAGAGAGTCAATCTTAAAAGTTCCTACCACACACAAACACAAAAATTATATCTGTGTGAGATGATGGATGTTAGCTAACATTATTTTGATAATCATTTCACAAAAACAGATCAAATTATTATGTTGTATACCTTAAACATACACAATGTTATTTGTCAATTTTGTCTCAATAAAGTAGGAACAAAAAGAAAAAAGAAGTGATGTCCCAAAAAGGACATACCTGACACAACTCATAGTTATCTTCCTTATAGTCTTTAAAATGTGGTTAAAATATTTTTCAATTTATTCCAAAGTTATAACTTACACACTGCTAATCAAAATCGTTGTTTTTTTCTTTCAAAATAAAAAAATAAATATTTATGTCCTTCTCCCCCAATTTCTTTCTTATAGTGAAATACAGTATTTGATTAAAAATAAATGAACACTACCATATTATTTGCTTGTATGAGTTTGACTATTTTAGATACCTTATAAATGTGGAGTCATACAATTTTATTTCCTTCAGTAACTGGCTTATTTCACTTAGTATAATGTCATCCAGTTTCATCCTCATTACTACAGATGTTCAATAATGTTCCATTGTATTGCATATAGCACATTTTTAATCCACTTACCTATTGATGGACACTAAGAATTTGGTAGCCGTTGTCAGAGTCTTGGGGATGAGGGTAATGGAAAGCTTTCAGTGGTTATAAAGTTTTAGTTGTGCAAGATGAGTAAGTTCCAGAGATCTAACACAGCACCTATAGATAACAGTATGAATTGTGTACTTCCAAGTTTTTTGAAAGGATAGAGCTTATATTCATTGTTACCACAAAACACAAACAAAACAAAAACAAAAGTAAAAGGCTAAAGAAAACTTTGGGAAGTACTGGATATTTCTTTAACCTGATCATGATAATGATGTCACGGTATTTACTTATGTCCAAATTCATTGTACACATTGAATATGTGCAGGTCTCTGTATATCAGTTCTACCTTAGTAAAGCTGTCAAAACAAACAATGAACATAAAAACACAAATGAAAACAGGGATTCCCCCTGCAGGAAAGAGAATCAATAAATACATAAAAGCAAAAGGTAAGAAGCCTGACAATGAACAGAGAAAGTCAGCCTTCAGGCACTTGTGTCGGGTCTGTATACTATGGTAGTATTGCTTGTTTGCCCTGCGGAATTCCCAGGAGGTGCTGGGCTCTGGGAAGCCTAGAAACATGGATGAAATGTAGAAGTAAAAAATGATGAAGATAAAATGAACAGTAATGTAATAGCTTTATATGAAACAGTAGACCTCAACATGCCCTTTACTCACCTACATCCACAAAGCCCCCAAAACAGATGACCCCTTGACAGACACAACAAAATTTTATTCTTAGAACTTTATAAAAGCTGAAGCAAATGGAGACAGTCAGTGGCCATTACCATGAGAGAGCTATTTCCTCCCATCCCACAGAGGGAGGAGAAAGCTTACTGTCTGTTTCCCTCTGAGCTCACCCAAAAAAGAATCCTATCAAGTTGGCAAGAACATAGAACTTCCTGTGAGCACTGCAGTCTCCTCAGTCTGGAGTATCAGTAGAAAGCTGAGAATCATCAGACATTTGATAAAGTATGGAAGAAACAGAGGTAAAAAAAGCTAACATGGAAAGAAACAGAGTTTTCTGGAGAAGAAAATAATAAAATACATTATTAAAATATATAAACACACATTCTTATTATAAACCTTCCTTGATATATGTTAGTATAAAAAGTCTTTAATTTTCTTCCTTTTTTTATTTTATCTATTCCATGTATGAAGAAATCACTTTTTATGTATGTATTTGTATTCTTTTAAATTATTTCCTGCAATCATTTTACCTTCAGGCCGCTATCAGGCTACATAGACCCAGCTAGCTGGTAATATGTGATTTTGTGTCCTTTCTCCTCTCACTTAAAAGAACATACTAATTAACTTACCAAAGGTATTAAATTACCAAGGATCTTTGAAGAACTTCCATTTTCTTCCAGAAAGATTTTTAACATTTGAAAATTTAATTTGCACTGCATATTTCACAAGTTAAAAGTGCTAATCTTCGTATTTAAGTGCTTTTTACACATTAGCTCATTTCATTCTCCCAACAACCCAATGACTTGAATGCTACTTGTACACCTCTTTTACAGATAGAGGAACCAAGGCAAAGTAAGGCCAAGTGATGTGACCTTAGGCAGAGCCAGGTTTCAGTCTCAGGTGTATGGTTCCCAAAGAGTCTAGTCTCTAGCAGCTCTGATTCCCTGCCTCTAATGGAGAACCCCTCACTCTAAATCTTTAGTGGTCCACGTTGATTTCTTTTACCAAAATCCCTGCATAATGATGTCCTAGACCTGTATACAATCTCCACGTTCTTAATGCTTATTATTTCTTCTAGGCACACCTGCTCCTATGTTGCATGTTATTTTTTTTCTCTGAATATGTTTCTCCAGAGATCATTTTATGAGTGACGTAGTTTTGCTGTAAGGCAATAGAGCAGAATGTTGTGATAACTGTCTCCAGAGTCATATTAGCTTAGTTCAATCCTGGCTTCCACCACTTGCAAAGTGTTTCATCTTGGGGAAAATCACTTAGTTTCCCTTGTAAATCACTAGGTCAAGTGAAAAAGGTGACTTAAATTTTAGTCAGCTTATGGACTTAGTGGGTAATTAAATTATATAGTTCTTGTAAAGCAATGAGAATAATGTCTGGCATGTAATAAGCATTCTGTAAATATTAACTATTACTTTTACTATTAATATCATTATTACTGTTATTGGTGTTTTGAGAAAAATTCTGTCTCTGGAACTTTGGCAAAAGCCTAATAAACAGATACTTCAGCTTTCAAAGATTGAGGACTGGTAACGGGCTTGTCTGAAATAAAGGCAGTCTAATTATAGCTAAGGAAGGAACCAGTGAAAAATTTGCCTTGCTGATATGGCACACATAGCTTCATCTCTACATTATTCTATTCCAAGTGACCATGTGAGGTTGGCTGTCCTCATCTTCTCTGGGTATTGAGTATCACTACCAGGTTACCTGGTCCACGTGATAAACTATAAATGATGCTTTGTTGCTTAGTGTATAATTAGCCAAGACACTTTCACTTGATGTCAAACTGAAATTGAGAAAGAGCACCATGTGAACTCTATTTTTTAATTAAGCTTTTTATTTTGAGGTCATTATAGACTCACATATGTAGTTATAAGAAATAATTCAGCTTTTTCTCAAGAGCAGGTTTCCTGACAATAAACCTACCAATTATAGTATCTTTACACTCTGGATAGGCTGAGACTTTCCCAAATCATCAATTTCTGGTTCCATTTGCATAATATTTATCTAAATCTCTCTCTTTCCTCTCACATTTTTAATTTAAATGGTAAGAAATTGAGCTGTGAGACTTCACTTAGAAATCTTCCCAACTGACTGTCCAATTTCACCCTTTACAAGTTTTGTTTTACACAATTCTGAGCAGCTTTCTCCTACTATATAACAACAATCAGCTTTTCTCCAATGTCTGTTGTCTTCTGAGCTGTCACCAGCAATATTTTTAATGTACTCATTTCTACCAATAACCTGTTCATCACAACTTAGGAACTCTTTAAAGCAGTATATTCTTTATCTACCATTCTTCTCATTTTTTTCTTTTGAGTCCTGACTAGCATATGTTAACATTCATATTTTTACTAATATCTGGTCAGGTGAATCTAAGCCTTTTCTATCATGTTCAGTCTGACATTTTCCAGTCTTTGCCCAAATTCCAGAGCCACTCCCACATTTTTAGGTATTTGTTCAACAGTACTCTACTTCAGTTAGAAAATATTTGTATTAAAGTCCTATTACTGCTGTAGCAAATTACCACAAATTTAGTGGCTTAATACAAACAAAATTATTATTCTATAATTCTTAAAGCAGAAGTCTGATATTGGTTTTACTAAGTTAAAAGCAAAGTTTATAAGACTGTATTCCTTTACAGAGGTTTTAGAGTAAAATCTGTGTCCTTGTCTTATTTTTCAGTTTCTAGAGGTCACCCACATTCCTTGGCTGATGGTTCCTTCCTCCATCTTCATCAGCAACTTCACACAGAGACTTTCTCATGCTGCCATCTGTTTGATGCTCTTCTGGTTCCCACATCAACGTTGTAGGACCATTGTGATTATTTGGACCTACCCAGATAACTCAGGATAATCTCCCTAATGTAAGTAAAGATTAACAACTTTGTTTATATCTTCAACTTTAAATCCTCTTTGCCATATGGACAATCATATTTACAGATTTCTAGGATTAGGATGTTGACATCTTTGAGGACCATTAATATGTTTACCAAAAACACTAAAGACAAAAAAAAATGAGCATATGTTCAAAGCTGCTAATATAAGTTCTCAGCTTCCAACAAGGTTCTCAGACTCTAGGAAATTTAAGAACAAACTGGACTGAAGACATACAGATTTAAGTTGGCAGGCATTTTCTCTATGTCTCTCTAGGAGTATATACAACATTGATAATATGTATTAACCCTAGAACTCAACAACTTAACAAGCCATATTCAGAGGTGTTAGCTTCTGGTGTTTCTTTCCTTGGCACTAAGTCAACATCAACTAGATTCATTTCATTTTATTTTATTGTTTTCTTTAGATTCATTTCATTTTTAAAAATCACACTTTTTAAGGATCTTTTTAAATTAAGAGGAGATGGATTTGAGTTATTTTCTCCCAAGGTCTTATTAAAGCGATTTGGATACCTATCCAGAGTTTTATGCAAACCTTAAGTTTATATAAATTAATAAATTCAATTCAAAGAAAATTGTGCAGACCAAACAAAGCACATTTGCTGGTGGAATTTAGCATGCAGACCATAAGACATCTACCTTGAAAACTCAAACTCTTTTAAAACTTTTCAGAGGACACGAGGAAGGCAACATTCTTGTGAGTTGGTGTGATTTTTGTGTTGAGAGTTTTACTCATATGTTTTATGATTCTTAAATTCAAATAGCTATAAAGAAGAAAAATAAATACATATTACCTGATGATTTTCTTAAATTTCAATTTTCTTTTCAGAAAGGAAAGGTCTGGAAAGACCTTTTCAGAAAGCTGGAAATAATAGATCTTTTAAAAGTCTTTCTTACATAGTTCCTGTTTTCCATCCATGCTGATGTTTCTCAGGGCATTGCAGAGTAGATCAGAGATAAAATGTAAGGCAGACGTTATGTGAATTACTAGACTCACATTCTTTCTTCCCAGTTCCCATTGCCTGAAAATGATTACATTTTATTATAGGAGCTATTGCAAGTAACTTTTAACTTACTACAAAAAATTTTACATATAAATAACTTGCCAGTCTATGAAGGGAATAGAAACCACACATTATGGTAATGGATGAGAAACCATGAAATAGTCAATGAAAATATGATCTTTTCTGAAACACACAGATAATGATAGACAATGGAATGGCATCATGCTGAATTCTCTCTTGTAGTACAGATTATTAGAACAGGGCTCAATAAAAAGACAGAGCCTTGTTACAGCTATCAGAATCTTATGCTTTTGATTTCCTTTGAATTGGGTACTTTCTCAGTAAAATTAGGAACTGTTACTAAAAAAACCATATTCATAGAAATATACTTCAGACAGATGATTATCTGTTTTGAGTGGCTTTCTACAACTTATCTTTTCTTTAAATTTTTTTAATTATGCTATGTTAATCACCATACATTACATCATTAGTTTTTGATGTAGTGTTCCATGATTCATTGTTTGCATATAACACCCAGTGCTCCATTCAGTACGTGGCCTCTTTAATACCCATCACCAGGCTAACCCATTCCCCATCCCCCTCCTCTCTAGAACCCTCAGTTTGTTTCTCAGAGTCCATAGTCTCTCATGGTTCGTCTCCCCCTCCGATTTCCCCCCTTCATTTTTCCCTTCCTACTATCATCTTTTTTTATATAACATATATTGTATTATTTGTTTCAAAGGTACAAGTCTGTGATTCAACAGTCTTACACAATTCACAGTGCTCACCATAGCACATACCCTCCCCAGTATCTATCAGCCAGCCACCCCATCCCTCCCACCCCCCACCACTCCAGCAACCCTCAGTTTGTTTCCTGAGATTAAGAATTCCTCCTATCAGTGAGATCATATGATACATGTCTTTCTCTGATTTACTTATTTTGCTCAGCATAATACCTTCCAGTTCTATCCACGTCGTTGCAAATGGCAAGATTTCATTCCTTTTGATGGTTGCATAATATTCCATTGTATATGTACAGCACATCTTCTTTATCCATTCTATCTGTCACTCCTAACTAATTTCTCATTACTGAACTCAGATTATCATTCCAGACAGGCCAATTCAGATCAAGTCTTGGGTAGTCTCTTAACAAAATTTCTCATAAAACATGTTAATTTTACCATTTGTTCCAAAAATAATTTCCACCACCAAACTCCTAAGTGTTTCTCCCATGGGGGACAGTAATAGTTATGTGGGGAAGGTGCAGCTAAAGAGTTTGATCAACCAGAGATCCCATCCCAACATTGCCACATAAACCAACTTGTGACTGTAGCAGCATTCTCCTATAAAATAGAGAAGCCAATGGTACCTCCCAGGGTTATTGAGAGATTGAATAAAATAAATAACAGGCATTTTTCATTTTTTAAGAGAGCACATGCATGGACAGGATGAGGGGAGGTGGGGGGACTAGGAAGGCCAGAGGGAGAGGGAGAGAGAGAATTACATAAGGGTCATCTTTAAAGAGTCTGGCCTCTTTAAAGTGTCTGGCATGGTCTAGTAGAGTAGTTCTTCAAAAAATGTCATTTTTTTCCTGTCTTCTCCAGCTCTAATATCCAACTCCAGATTTACCTATTACCTATTTACCTATTTCCACATATAATGCCTGGCTAATATTTCTCTCTGATCATCGATTAACATTGTGCTAGTTCCTATATATTTATTGGTCACTGCATTATACACATATTCTAGTTATTGTTTTTTAGTGTCCTTGAATATACAGTCTGGAGCAGGTGTTGTATTTCATATTTCCTATATCACAACTTGAAGACTAGAAAGTGATACATTTGATGGATGTGAATTATGAAGAGAATTAGCAAGACCAAGAAACTAACTTATTTGACCTCATTTGTATTCTTCATTGAAATAGTCAGTGTCATTATGTGAAGAAAATATAATATGTATGGCCCTTCTTACTGGGTGGAATGAAAATTAGTAGTATACTTACTAGTTACATTCTACAGGCCTTTGACACCCATATATAACAAGAGACATTAATGAGCTCAGAACAAACAATTTCTTTGGTTCAGAGGGCAAAGCACTTTGCAATTCTTTATATTTTCTGAAATTTCTGGACATAAAATTTAGCTTCTGCCTACTTTTTGTAGACTTCCCAAATAATAATAACAATTGACTTACATTCAAGAGAAAACACAGGCTGTTCAAGAAATCTTTTCACTGCATTTTTTATAATGGATGATATTTTCTCAATTTTAAAGATGAGAGAACTGAGACTCAAAGTAGTGAAATAAAATTGGCAAAGGTCAGAAGCCAGAAAATAAGAGAGGTAGGTTTTCCATCCAAATCTATTTAGATCCCAAACCCATACCCTTCTATCAGTTTCAGGTTCTTCCCCTTGGATTCATCTTTTCCTCTTGGTTTTAGGGCCCTTGTTAGTATCTCATTGTTTAAAACAACCCCTTGACTAGATTGTTATTATCCGCCAGATATCTCACACTTACATAAATTTCTAGGCTTGCCTTATGCTTTTGCTGCCTATGCTTTGGCTCATGAAACAAAATCTCATGCGAGTAACCACAAAAACAGATTCTAAGAGAGCAATGGCAGTGGTGGTTGTAACAACTAAGATATATAGCCCCATTGCTGGGGAATTGTTATTTGACTGCCAGTCACACATTGCAACAGATTTTAGTTAAATCAAGCTCTGACATGATTGGAACAAAAACCAAATGAAACATCTGCCAAAACAGAAATTGTGTCAAACTCCTAAAGCAAGGAAGAATGTTTTTAATGGGTATAACATCTGAATAATAGTAAAACTAGTTTTTATAAAGTTTTATGAAATTCCCAATGTATTTTTTGGTGCCATTGGACAGTATTTTTCCTATTCTTTTTATTCTTATTTACAAATTATTTTCCAAATGTACAAGAAAGAAGTAAGTTGAAATATCAGAATATGGGGTAAAATTAAATTCCATTTAATTCAGTAAGCATGTAGTGTCATTCAAGAAGAAATGGAAGCCACCTGCTAGGCATCTGGAATGCATCCCACATCAATGAAGTTGTGTCTAGATGGCATTATACTTCTAGATGAAAAAGGAAGCTCATACATGTCCAAATGCCAGATGATTTACTGAATCTTCCCATTTTATCTTAATGTTTGTGATTATATAGACATATCCTGCAAAAGTCAAATGGTTTCACTTCCCATTACTGAGTATCTCTATCTAGGAATAGAGTGCATTTTGACTGGTTTGTACAACAAGAAAGCAATATCATATGATAAGAAGTTCATGAGGATTTATTGTAATGCTCATTACCCTCAGGCTAGTTTTACTTGTGGTTGTATGTCCTTCAAATTTCTAGGTGTAATATGCAGACACAGCAGTGTTTAGATTGGAGAGTCCGTCTCCTTCTTATGTCTCTATTTTTAGGATTAAGGGAAGCTTTCTTAGCAGTTTTCCCTTTTTGTCATTTTGGACTACTTGGCCAACTGAAACCAAGCACTAATAAGGGGAAGGAGATTACACGAGTTGGGTTAGACTGACCTTTCAAGGTCAGTCTATGATGTGGGAAGTAACTACCATGACTATCACAGGCACATTGGACTGTGTATCCTCTGTGCCCTTCAATCACCACTATGGGATGTAGTCAGCAGCAGTAAAGGGCAAAAAGTTGAAAGTAGCAGTTACAGTTAATGAAAACAACAGCAAATGCTCTAGGCAAAGGCTTTGTTTTCTTCAGATTGATTTACTTAGGTATATAAGCAATTAATTAGGAATGAGGTTGGAAATCATTCTAGGTTTTTCTTTAATAGAATACATTTGGTTTATATTGTCTCATCTGTGATTTTGAGCAAGATAATTATTATTATATCATTATTATAATCATCTATGCCTCAGTTTCCTTGTCTGAAAAATGAGAGCCATACTAATAATTGTTCTATGTTACAGTCATTTATATGATTTTATGATAGTCATATGAACCATTATTCTGAATTCAGTGAGCTTTTATCAAGCTCTTCCTATGTGCACTGAATATAAAAATGCATAAATGCAGAATGCTTTATACTTTTGTACATTATTATTTTTATTATATTAACTATTTTTATTTAATCTCATAATCAAATTGATCTTAAACACTCAACTATAAAATATGGACACATAGATTATTGTGTTTGGGTTTTACTGAAAATTTATATATATAATATATATGTATATATATATATATATATATATACATAAACACACACACACACGTGCACACACACACACACACGCACACACACTTTGTATTCTTCCCAAATATAATATCCCATACCTGCAAACATACAAAAGAAAAAGAAAACAAAAAAAATCAAAAACAAGAAAAAAAAACCTTAAAGCAACCAAGCAATGCACTACATTAAATTAAACTTTATTTTCCTCCTCTTCTGACTTCATTTTATACTTGTAATTTCCTTTTGTACATACTTCTGCTTCCCCAACTGAAAAATTTCAGAATCAGAAGCTAACACTTACAACTCCTTTTTATGGACTCAAGAAGTTACACAGAGCATATTAAGTCCTGAACTTTTTGGACAAATCACCACTGCTGTTATTGTGAAAGCTTTTTTATGAGTAGAATGTAACAGCTCATAAAATTTTCTTGCAGTTATGTTCATTTGGATTACAGACATGTGCTCTTTGCTCAGCAGTGTTAATGCTTGGAGACTCTACTCCTCAAACTGAATAATTATTTACCCACAGAATTAGTGAATAAACTTCACTTTTTCTAGTGCAACGTTACCAGAATGGTCTTAGGGTGTAAATATCATATGCCAAGAGGAAGTAGCTTATTGCTGTGTATACTGCTAAGACATAATCATATGTAAACTGAAAAGGAAAAAAAAAGAGAAACTGGGTATAAAGAATTGGATCTTTGCATTTTTAGAGTAGGTTCTGCTGATTGCTCTTTTAGGTGTGGCTGAGCACTTCCATGGGAAGTAAGCAATTCAGCATTTATTTCCTTGGCATGTACAGGCATGTACAGGGATTGTGAATTCTCATGCCACTCAACACCACCTGGTCAGACTTCAACTCCACCCAGCATCCCATTATCATTAAGAGTACTGCCAAAACACATAGCCTCATAGGAAAAGCTTAGGGAAAACTAAGTGCATAACTCCATCGCCTATAAATTTTTTATTATTAAACGATGTTCATAATGTATTTCACGATACATCTCAAATGTGTGCTATCACCTCATTATCATTGAAATACCATCTTCTAGCACTCTCTCTACAGCCAATATCCCTTCCCCCTAATCTATTCTTCATAAAAGCAGATTGATCCTCAATCATTTATCATCTTCATAATCATCATTTACATTGAGCATCCACCTTATACTAATCATGGTGTGGGAGCTTCACATGAGATTTCACTGTGCCAGTCATAAATTAGTCAATTTACTAGATTAGCAGATTGTTAAATAAAGGTTCAGAGAAGGATAGTAAATTCCCCAAGATCACATGATTGAAAGGTGGCAGAGCCAAGATTAAAACCGAAGTCATTGTGACTCTAAAGTCCAGTTCTTAGCTGTGATATTGAAGATGGTTCAATGAAATTTAAAGGAGGAATATATTTCTTTTAGATAAACTCCTGTGAATGAATATAACCATAATATTTGTCATTGAATATTAATGCAACCCTCAGTTTGTTTCCTGAGATTAAGAATTCCTCATATCAGTGAGATCATATGATACATGTCTTTCTCTGATTGACTTATTTTGCTCAGCATAATACCCTCCATTTCCATCCATGTTGCTGCAAATGGCAAGATTTCATTCCTTTTGATGGCTGCATAATATTCCATTGTATAAATATACCATTTAATATCAGGAAATAAACTGAGGGTTGCTGGAGTGGTGGGGGGTGGGAGGGATGGGGTGGCTGGGTGATAGACATTGGGGAGGGTATGTGCTATGGTGAGCACTGTGAATTGTATAAGACTGTTGAATCACAGACCTATACCTCTGAAACAAATAATACATTGTATGTTAAAAAAGAAGAAAGAAGAAGAAAAAGAAGAAAAAGAAGAAGAAGAAGGAGAAGGAAAAGGAGAAGGAGAAGGAGAAGGAGAAGAAGATAGCAGGAAGGGAAAAATGAAGGGGGGGAATTGGAGGGGGAGACGAACCATGAGAGACTATGGACTCTGAGAAACAAACTGAGGGTTCTAGAGGGGAGGGGGGTGGGGGGATGGGTTAGCCTGGTGCTGGGTATTAAAGAGGGCATGTACTGAATGGAAAAAAAAAGAAAAGAAAAAAAAAGAAAATTAATGCAAGTATCTTTTCTTAACAAATACCAGAGAGGGGTAATTTTTTTTATGACTCTATCAATTGCAAAGGATAGATTAAGAAGCCATAAACATATGTCCTAGATTGGTCAATATACTTTTTTTATGTACAAATAATAAATTGGTATATCTGTTCTATGATCATTCATTATATTAGCTAATCTGGCACATGGTATGAGCACAATAAATATGAACTAAATAAAATAAAAAATGATTATTGGTGAATTCCTTAACCAGGATTATGAAAGTTACTTTAGCATAATTTATAGATCTCAAACTCTTGTGCCCCTGTTCCAACATCCTACACTGATCAGTATGAATATAAGATCACATGATAACATAAAATTGTTGAGAATTCTGCATAATGGGTATACAGTTGCTCAAACTGTAGTTTTGTTCACAATTCAGAAAATCTTCTGTTGTTAGTTCAGTTCCAAACTGCAAATATACAAATATAAGAAAAGTGGTATATGTTGGAATGATGAGATTCTCAGCTATTATTTTTCAAACTGAAGGTATTTAGGATGCAAAGAAGAAAAGATATTCCATGAGGAAAGGATGCTGTATTCAAACATATTTTAGAAATCCCACATAAAATATTCCTATCTTGGAGATACATGATGAACATTAGTATTTTGTAAGATCTGAGAAATCTAAGGATGAAAATGGTTTTCTTAAACAGTAGTTTCTAAAATATGTTAAACCACAGAATATTATGTAGCTGTTGTAGATGTTGTTTCATTTTTCTTTCTCATATGCCTTTAATATCCCATGATACATATCTGGGAGAATGCCCTCTCCAAATGTGTGCCATCTGTGAATATTGAAACAGTAGAATAGGATGTGCTTAGTCTTCCCAAAAATAGAAATAATCTATTTTAGCTCTAAAGCCCCTCTCTATTTATTAAATGTATTTTCATCTGTAACCACCTTGTAGCATTATCAATTACATTTCGGCTGCAATATCTCAGGTTGAAGTATCATCTGAGCATTTCATGAATCTTGGCGTTGAACTACTTATTTCTATCAAATTAAAGTTTTCCTATAAAATGCCGCTGCTTGAATTACAACCATGAAGTGTTCATTGCTGTTTGTCATGTGTCTGCATCTACTGTAATTTGATACCAGGAGATTACTCTATCTTAGTTATATAAACTTATTTTCCATTGGTCTCTGATTAATTTATTCCAAGTTATATGGATGTGAAATGATTAAATAGCACTGCCCCCAAGGAACTATTTCTAGAATAAAAATATAGTAGTTTTACAATGGAAGATTCAAGGAATCTATGTTTCTACTCAATAAGGATATATCTCCACCTCCGACTCCAGTTACAAAATAACACATCTCCCCAAGAGTAGTAAAATATTCCTTCTATATCGGCAGAGAATATAGAACACAGAATGGGGCAGGCAGAGCTTTACTACATGAAAACAGAAAGAGAGAATGGTCTCAAGTTCACACATAAAAAATATAAATTTTACCTCCAGTCCCAGAATTCTTTGGACCAACACTCTTCTAGCATGTTTGATTATAGATAGAGCCTTGGATTAAAGATTTTACCTTTTGTCTTCTTTAACAGAAGACCTAGCACTGGACAAACAGGGTGGAACAATAAAACTAGAACATAAATCTTCATAGGATAATATCAGAAATTTTCCCTGGCTAAGCATTTTTATTAATTCAGTAATCCATTGTCAATTTGAATTCAGTATATGTCAACAACTAGTATCTAGTATCTATTATCTAAAGTAGATATAATTATATTTGCATAATGTGACTCAGTCATTCTTAATATATAGTTTTATTTTATATTTTTAGTTCCATGTTGTTTATTTTTTTAATTTTTTATTGCTATGTTAATCACCATATATTACATCATTAGTTTTTGATGTAGTGTTCCATGATTCATTGTTTGTGCATAACACCCAGTGCTCCATGCAGAATGTGCCCTCTTTAATACCCATCACCAGGCTAACCCATCCCCCTACTCTCCTCCCCTCTGGAACCCTCAGTTTGTTTTTCAGAGTCCATCGTCTCTCATGGTTCATCTCCCCCTCTGACTTACTCCCCTTCATTCTTCCCCTCCTGTTATCTTCTTCTTTTTCTTTTTCTTAACATATGTTGCATTATTTGTTTCAGAAGTACACATCTGTGATTCAACAGTCTTGCACAAGTCACAGCACTCACAATAGCACATACCCTACTCAATGTCTATCACCTAGCCACCCCATCCCTCCCACCCCCCACCACTCCAGCAACACTCAGTTTGTTTCCTGAGATTAAGAATTCCTCATATCAGTGAGGTCATATGATACATGTCTTTCTCTGATTGACTTATTTCACTCAGCATAACACCCTCCAGTTCCATCCACGTCATAGCAAAATGCAAGATCTCATTCCTTTTGATGGCTGCATAATATTCCATTGATATATATACCACACATTCTTTATCCATTCATCTGTCGATGGACAACGTGGCTCTTTCCACAGTTTGGCTATTGTGGACATTGCTGCTATAAACATTGGGGTGCACGTACCCCTTCAGATCCCTACATTTGTATCTTTGGGGTAAATACCCAGTAGTGCAATTGCTGGATCGTATGGTAGTTCTATTTTCAACTGTTTGAGGAACCTCCATACTGTTTTCCAGAGGGGCTGCATGAGCTTGCATTCCCACCAACAGTGTAGGAAGGTTCCCCTTTCTCCACATCCCGGCCAACATCTGTCGTTTCCGGACTTGTTAATTTTAGCCATTCTGACTGGTGTGAGGTGGTATCTCATTGAGGTTTCATTTGGATTTCCCTGACGCCAAGCGATGTTGAGCACTTTTTCATGTGTCTGTGGCCATTTGGATGTCTTCTTTGGAAAAATGTCTGTTCATGTCTTCTGCCCATTTCTTGATTGGATTATTTATTCTTTGGGGCTTGAGTTTGATAAGTTCTTTATAGATTTTGGATACTAGCCCTTTATCTGATATGTCATTTGCAAATATTTTCTCCCATTCTGTCGGTTGTATTTGGTTTTGTGGATTGTTTCTTTTGCTGTGCAAAAGCTTTTTATCTTGATGAAATCCCAATAGTTCATTTTTGCCCTTGCTTCCCTTGCCTTTGGCGATGTTTCTAGGAAGAAGTTGCTGCAGCTGAGGTCGAAGAGGTTGCTACCTGTGTTCTCCTTTAGGATTTTGATGGACTCCTGTCTCACGTTTAGGTCTTTCAACCATTTGGAGTCTATTTTTGTGTGTGGTGTAAGGAAATGGTCCAGTTTCATTCTTCTGCATGTGGCTGTCCAATTTTCCCAACACTATATGTTGAAGAGACTGTCTTTTTTCCATTGGACATTCTTTCCTGCTTTGTCAAAGATAAGTTGACCATAGAGTTGAAGGTCCATTTCTGGGCTCTTGATTCTGTTCCATTGATCTATGTGTCTGTTTTTGTGCCAGTACCATACTGTCTTGATGATGACAGCTTTGTAATAGAGCTGGAAGTCCGGAATTGTGATTCCGCCAGCTTTGCTTTCTTCTTCAATATTCCTCTGGCTATTCGGGGTCTCTTCTGGTTCCATACAAATTTTAGGATTATTTGTTCCATTTCTTTGAGAAAAGTGGATGGTATTTTGATGGGGATTGCATTGAATGTGTAGATTGCTCTAGGTAGCATTGACATCTTCACAATGTTGGTTCTCCCAATCCATGAGCATGGAACGTTTTTCCATTTCTTTGTGTCTTCTTCAATTTCTTTCCTGAGTATTTTATAGTTTTCTGAGTACAGATCCTTTGCCTCTTTGGTTACCTTTATTCCTAGGTATCTTATAGTTTTGGGTGCAATTGTAAATGGGATCGACTCCTTGATTTGTCTCTCTTCTGTCTTGTTGTTGGAGTATAGGAATGCCACTGATTTCTGTGCATTGATTTTATATCCTGCTACTTTACTGAATTCCTGTATGAGTTCTAGCAGTTTTGGGGTGGAGTCTTTTGGGTTTTCCACATACAGTATCATATCATCTGCGAAGAGTGAGAGTTTGACTTCCCCTTTGCCGATTTGGATGCCTTTGATTTCTTTTTGTTGTCTGATTGCTGTGGCTAGGACTTCTAATACTATGTTGAATAGCAGTGGTGATAGTGGGCATCCCTGCCGCGTTCCTGACCTTAGGGGAAAAGCTCTCAGCTTTTCCCCATTGAGAATGATATTCGCTGTAGGTTTTTCATAGATGGCTTTTATGATATTGAGGTATGTATCCTCTATCCCTATACTCTGAAGAGTTTTGTTCAAGAAAGGATGCTGTACTTTGTCAAATGCTTTTTCTGCATCTATTGAGAGGATCATATGATTCTTGTTCTTTCTTTTGTTAATGTATTGTATCACGTTGATTGATTTGCGGATGTTGAACCAGCCTTGCAGCCCGGGATAAATCCCACTTGGTCATGGTGAATAATCCTTTCAATGTACTGTTGGATCCTATTGGCTAGTATTTTGGTGAGAATTTTTGCATCCATGTTCATCAAGGATATTGGTCTGTAATTCTCCTTTTTGATGGAGTCTTTGTCTGGTTTTGGGATCAAGGTAATGCTGAGTTTGGGAGTTTTCCTTCCATTTCTATTTTTTGGAACAGTTTCGGGAGAATAGGTATTAATTCTAATTTAAATATTTGGTAGATTTCCCCTGGGAAGCCGTCTGGCCCTGGGCTTTTGTTTGTTGGGAGATTTCTGGTGATTGCTTCAATTTCTTTAGTGGTTATAGGTTTTTTCAGGTTTTCGATTTCTTCCTGGTTCAATTTTGGTAGTTGATACAACTCTAGGAATGCACCCATTTCTTCCAAGTTATCTAATTTGCTGGCATAGAGTTGCTCATAATATGTTCTTATAATTGTTTGTATTTCTTTGGTGTTGGTTGTGATCTCTCCTCTTTCATTCATGATTTGTTGATTTGGGTCATTTCTCTTTTCTTTTTGATAAGTCTGGCCAGGGATTTATCAATCTTGTTAATTCTTTCAAAGAAGCAGCTCCTAGTTTTGTTGATCTGTTCTACTGTTCTTTTGGTTTCTAGTTCATTGGTTTCTGCTCTGATCTTTATTATTTCTCTTCTTCTGCTGGGTTTAGGCTTTATTTGCTGTTCTTTCTCTAGCTCCTTTAGGTGTAGGGTTAGGTTTTGTATTTGAGACCCTTCTTGTTTCTTGAGAAAGGCTTGTATTGCTATATACTTTCCTCTCAGGACTGCCTTTCCTGTATCCCAAAGATTTTGAACAGTTGTGTTTTCATTTTCATTGGTTTCCATGAATTTTTTTAATTCTTCTTTAATTTCCTGGTTGACCCATTTATTATTTAGTAGGATGCTCCTTAGCCTACATGTATTTGAGTTCTGTCCCACTTTCCTCTTGTGATTGAGTTCTAGTTTCAAAGCATTGTGTTCTGAAAATATGCAAGGAATGATCCCAATCTTTTGGTACCTTTTGAGACCTGATTTGTGACCTAGGATGTGATCAATTCTGGAGAATGTTCCATGGGCACTAGAGAAGAATGTGTATTCTGTTTCTTTGGGATGGAATGTTCTGAATATGTCTGTGAAGTCCATTTGGTCCAGTGTGTCATTTAAAGTCTTTATTTCCTTGTTGATCTTTTGCTTAGATGATCTGTCCATTTCAGTCAGGCGGATGTTAAAGTCCCCCACTATTATTGTATTGTTGTCAATGTGTTTCTTTGCTTTTGTTATTATTTGCCTTGTATAATTGGCTGCTTCCATGTTAGGGACATAGATATTTACAATTGTTAGATCTTTTTGTTGGATAGACCCTTTAAGTAGGATATAGTGTCCTTCTTCATCTCTTATTACAGTCTTTGTTTTAAATTCTAATTTGTCTGATATAAGGATTGCCACCCCAGCTTTCTTTTGGTGTCCATTATCATGATAAATGGTTTTCCACCCCTTCACTTTCAATCTGGGGGTGTCTTTCGGTTTAAAATGGGTCTCTTGCAGACAGCATATTGATGGGTCTTGTTTTTTAATCCAATCTGATAGCCTGTGTCTTTTGATTGGGGCATTTAGCCCCTTTACATTCAGGGTAAGGTATGAATTTAGTGCCATTGTATTGCCTGTAAGGTGACTGTGACTGTATATTTTCTGTGTTCCTTTCTGATCTATGCTGCTTTTAGGCTCTCCCTTTGCTTAGAGGACCCCTTTCAATATTTCTTGGAGGGCTGGTTTCGTGTTTGCAAATTCCTTTAGTTTTTGTTTGTTCTGGAAGCTTTTTATCTCTCCTTCTATTTTCAATGACAGCCTAGCTGGATATAGTATTCTTGGCTGCATATTTTTCTCTTTTAGTGCTCTGAAGATATCTTGCCATTCCTTTCTGGCCTGCCAGGTCTCTATGGATAGGTCTCTTGCCAATCTAATATTTCTACCATTGTAGGTTACATATCTCTTCTCCCGAGCTGCTTTCAGGATTTTCTCTTTTTCTCTGAGATTCGTAAGTTTTACTATTAGATGTTGGGGTGTTGACCTATTTTTATTGATTTTGAGAGGGGTTCTCTGTGCCTCCTGGATTTTGATGCCTGTTTCCTTCCTCATATTAGGGAAGTTCTATGCTATTATTTGCTCCAATATACCTTCTGTCCCTCTCTCTCTTTCTTCTTCTTCTGGGATCCCAATTATTCTAATGTTGTTTCGTCTTATCGTATCACTTATCTCTCGAATTCTGCCCTTGTGATCCTGTAGTTGTTTCTCTCTCTTTTTCTCAGCCTCTTTATTTTCCATCATTTGGTCTTCTATATCACTGTTTCTCTCTTCTGCCTCATTTATCCTAGCAGTTACTGCCCCCATTTTTTATTGTACCTCATCAATAGCCATTTTGATTTCGACTTGGTTAGATTTTAGTTCTTTTATTTCTCCAGAAAGGATTTCTCTAATAACTTCCACGCTTTTTTCAATCCCAGCTAGTATCTTTAAAGTCATGGTTCTGAACTCTAGGTCCGACATCGTACTAATGTCCGTATTGAGTAGGTTCCTGGCTGACGGTACTACCTCTTGTTCTTTTTGCTGAGGTGATTTTTTTTCGTCTTGTCATTTTGTACAGAGGAGAATAGATGAATGAGAGAACAAAATGCTAACAGGTTAACAATGTCCCCAGCAAATATACTCTATAGAAATCAGAAAAGACCTGAAACCAGGGGAAAATAAAGGGAAAGAAAGAAAAAAGAAAGAGAAAAAAAAAGATAAAAACAAAAACATAACAATACAAAAAAAGCAGAATATGACTAAATATGATCAGGCTAGTGCATAGATCAGTGTCACACACTAGATTTTGGGCGTATTTTGGTTTAGTAGAAAAAAGTGCCTCCTAAAATTTTAAAGGAAGAAAGACATATATGTACAAAATAAGGGTTGATACAGTGAAGGGATGGAAGATGACTGTAAAGATGAAAATTATATAAGATTTTATAAAAGGAATTTAAGATAAGTTTTTTGAAAAAAGAAAGAAGAAGATTTAAAAAAAAAAGAAAAAAGGGAGAGAATGTGATCAGATAGGAGACTAGAACAAAGCCATACACTAGTGATTTAGGGTATATTTTGATCGTTAGAAGAAATGAATGAATAATCTTCACAGGTAGCTTTATTTCTTTCGAGGGTTATTCTGAGTTTCCTTCTTTTGAGTCTTGGTTTGATAAAATGGTAATGAGTCATTTGATAGACAAAATAAATGTTTGCTACAAAGTAATATTCAAAGCAATTACCAAAAATTAGTCACTGATCCATTTTCTCCTAATGGTCCATGAAGGCTGTCCTAACTTTCTGGTTCATATCAATCTGCTTTCCCTGAAAGTTTGTTTCTTTTAAATGATCTCTGTCACTAAGTCCATAGTTCATATTTGTAGCTCTGTATTGCTAGTTATATTAATTTCTTATTTTCATCTCACTAAGGAAGAAAATCATCTTCTTAAAATCCCTTTTTAGCTTTATATGCATTCAGCAATAAATGGTTTATATAACATTGATTTTATAATATAATAGCACCTACAAGGCACTAAGCTCTCTCCTAGATTCCATGGATATACTGTGGTGAAAATGGAAGTTAAGCACTGAAATGGTTAGCTTACAGTCTACCACAATAGTTTCTTGACCAATTTGATTGTAGATAATGGTAAATTGAGATTCTTGGTTTTGGAAAACCTTCACACTAGCAGACCTAAATATTTGTATGTGTTCCTTAGGGAAATAAAAATGGCCCCATTAGGAAATACTAAATCACATTCCTTCTTAAAAGCTTTTCCTCAAAAAAGGCTTTCATCTAATTACATCTAAAGTGACAACTTGCCACATACCACTAATCTGAATCAGATAAGGAGAGAAATGTTAATATTGTGAGTGTATATGTGCAGGGCCAGGTGGCAGGAAGGCTACATACAGTTCCACTCTCCTCAGCAGTGTCAGAGACAAGGGCTCCAAAACCCTGGTGAGAAAGAATGACTTGCAGCCTTGATATCATCAGAAAGATGGGGGTAAAACTGTGGATAGTAAAGTCAGCCTTGAGATTGGGAAGAGACATTGTTCTGAGTCAACAATAAGCAAGTGGAAGAGGTCTAGGTTTCAGTTGTTAGTCACCTTCCACTCAAGTCAGCCTCTATAGGGTGGGAATTTGGCAGTACTGGAATCTGGGAGACTTATTTGGGCAACTAATGATAAATAACATAACAATAAACATTAATGTTGACAATAAAATAGTTGTGGCAGTCATGACTATGAGGTAGGGAATGACAAATGTAAAGGTACAAACCAAAGAGTAAACCAGAAACATCATGTATTTCCAAACAGCAGTACAGGATATACTTTTATGTGCCCCAGATGAACACTTAAAATTTACTTGGGGTGTTCTGCCTTTTCTTATCTCTGTATGCAATAGCACCTACTTATCTTAAAAATGCAGGAAAATCTTTTGAAAACTCTAGGCAGAGACTCTTGAATCATAAGATTCCATCCCACAGATACATTAATGAAAAAAAGAAAAGAAGTAATGGTCTCAAAAAGTTTATTTGTGAAATATGCATTTAAACATCAACTTGTCAAATGAGGTACTCGTAAACAAGTTGGCATATTAGAGACCTGTACTTATATGGAACAGCAAAATTTACTTATCATTCTATTTTTGTAAATATTAAGATTTCAATGTATCCATCAAGAAACCAATTCAACAGTGTGGCCAGTGGGCACATGTATTAAAATATAATTATTTGGAAGACAAAAGACTGAGCTTTATAAGGTGTAGGTGGTAAGCTTGTTAGTGTAGGTAAGGTGTACTCTGTGCAACAAAGTAGTGAACATCTTACCCTAATTCAGTTGCACAATATTACCCTTTTGACCTTATCAGGAGCAATTTCAGAGCCACATCCCATAATGTATTGAGATCTACTAATAATTTTTTTAAATTCTGATAAAATAAATAAGCAGCAACTGATGTTGCATAATTTGAAAGTGGCCAACCCTTGTTTAAATAGTTCTTTGTTCCACTGAACAAAACTTGAAAGACACAGAAGCAGAGGGAGAAGGACAGGGAGAAAGAGAGAATCCCAAGCAGGCTCCATGCTCACCCCAGAGCCTGATGAGGGGCTCAGTCTCACAAACCTGAGATCATGATCTGAGCTGAAATCAAGAGATGGACACTTAACCAACTGAGCCATCCAAGCACGCCGATTCTTTTTTATTCTTTTTTTAACATTTATTCTCCTATGCCTCTAGTATATTTCAATTGCTAAGAGAAGTAACTCTGCTGTTACCCATCACCAATTTTGAAAGGTTAATATTGAAAACAGCAGAAACCCAAGGGCAGAAGACACAAAGGACAGAGCATGGCATAGGTGGAAGAGTGGACTGCAAAGGAAAAACTTAAATGTTTAAATTGGTCTTGGGACTAGATAGTGTGCAAATCTCTTAAGGTATAAAACAGAGTGGCAGAATATGGAACAGGGGAGTATATTCCCCTTGTCCCTTTGAATAACCTTTGCTGATTTCAAATCGACAGTCTTGAAAATCTTGCTCATGGATTTGACATGTAATTATATTATATTTAACTCCTCCGAGGTGCTAGGTTTTGAATTCTTTCCCCACGTTGATCTCTCTGTCATTCAGTTATTAAAAATCTCCATTTGCAAACCAAGAACTAAGCAAGTCCAGCTTTGGGACTTCTATTTTGCTTATTTAATGAAGTCTTATCTGAATTTGAATTTTAAATATTTTCTTTTTCATCAGACTGATTTTCACATACATTATTCTTCATTATCTTTGAAGATGACTAAGAAATATAACGAACCAATGTTATGTGAAATCCACTATATTCAGGGGTTAATGATGATTTTCAGAATGAGTTTAATTCAGAAACTCAAAAGAAAACTAGTTTTTTAATGATTTATATTTCCCCTTTGTCTTCCCTAGATTATTTAAAGAAAAACAGATGATTTTCTTTCAGTCCTTGTTCCCACTGGCCAGAACAAAAGCTTATTGATTGTTAATGAATCTTAGTTGCTTTCTAAATAAATCAAGCTCTGCCTTCAAATTATAATAGTAAACTCCCACTTTCTAAACCATGTCCATGATTACTTAGGATAGAGTGGTAGAAATAGCAGTGATTTTGGACTTAAAGATAATCTTTTAAATTCTAGATCTACCACTTCCTTATCTTTAGGCAACTTACTTAACTTGAGGGATCACAACATCTAGTGGAATTTCAGTCTCCTCACATAAAATAGAATATAATACCACTGTTTTAAGGATTAAATGGTATTATTTATAACAGGATTGGTAGATATAAACATGAGTTGCCAGTAAACATCTTAACATTGGTGCAAACTTATCAGTGATGTGGGAAATGCAAATTGAATGCATATTTTAAAAAGAATACCGTTGGTAATAAAAACAGTGAAGAAGAATGAACTATCACTATACACATAAAGAAAGAGTATCAGTCTGTGTCAAGTAAGGAGAGAGAATCAGAAAGTAAGTTAAACCAAGAAAATTTAATATACAGAATTACCAACCATCACAGAGGATTCAAGTAACAATGTATTATCTAATAAGAAGTAAAGAGAATTCTAATAAGAACAGCCATTACACCTAGGGATGAAGAAAGCAGCCATGTTGTGAACGCCTCTTGAGTTTCAGCCCTTGTTGGGGAAATCTATGGACATGTCCCCTGAATGGCAGAGAAGTTGCTGTGTTCTCTTGCTGCAGAACTTCCCAGAAATCTGCCCCTTGGGACTTGATGGAAATTTGGCCTCCAGATTGCTAAGTAAAAGTGTTCTCAAGGAAGTGACTCACCAGAGGTAATCTACCACAAAACCACCTGCAGAGGAGTTGCCTGGGAAAGCTTTTGGTTTGTTGCTGTTGACTTCCATGAAATTCAGGAGGAGGGTACTGGAGAAGCTGTGGCTGCTGTAGAAGCCAGACTCTGGAAAATCAGTGTGTACTGCTAGAGCCGGCCTAGAGGAGGACACTGGGACCAGGAAACAAAACCCTTTCTTTCTGCAATGTCTTTCTCAGACTGTCTACTGGCAAAGATTAGCATCATGTCAGCTGACAAGAACAGAAATGTCCAGATTCATTTTCACAGAGCAGACAGAAAAGGTGATTGTGGAACTGAGTAGCAATAAATTGGCAGGCTCACAAATATCCCTTTAAACAGAATGTATTTAAGTTATAGATGAATAAACACAACCATTTTCCTTTACATAAATTTACATACAATGCAAATAGATATATATTTATATGTATATACATATACACAGATATATATATGATTAAAAATGTAAATAAAAACAGATACAAAATTCAGGTTTCTACAAGGAAAAGGGTATACTTGAGATTTGAGGACAGGTCCTAAAGGACTTCCAAGTTATTAATAATGATGACAAGTGATGAAATATGATGAGAAGTGAACTGATTTTCCTTGTAAAACAGCAAGGATTCAGAAAATATATTGGCACCAAGAATGAAAAGGTTAAAATTGAAACAAAAATCACAGAACACATTTGTAGGTAAAAGTAGTCTGAAAGTTTATGACAAATTTTAACCTCTTTTACTTTACCCATTGACTTAACACCTGTAGAGAAGTGCCTGATTCCAAGGCAGAACACCAATTAGATGTTTTCTGGAAATAATGGTCTAGATGTGCTGTGGCTTCAAGGACACTAGGCACATGAAGGGCAGAAGTGAGATGTGAGGTGAACCAGAACAGTAAAGTAGAGTTTGCACATATATTCGTATGAATACAAAACAGCATTCATGGTTTGGCTTCCAGATTGTCTCAGCCTGATGTCTTCTACTTTCTTCAGCCACCTTATAGAATAGTTCCAGACAAGTCTTCTGTGGAAAAACTAACATTCTGGGAAAAAAAAGACCTCCACATATTGACACTTCTCCTAGATAAAAGAAAAGAACAAGATCAAGTACACAAGCATGAGACCATTTGTCAATAAATCCTAAACCAAGAACATGAGTTTTCAACAAGAATCAGTTTTAAATATGAACAGCCAATAAAATATCAACAGCCATTTGTAAGAGAAAGATAAATTAAGGCACACAAAAACGGAAAGTAGTAAAGTTTAGATAATTTTTGAAAATAAATGTATCAGGATTATAGATATTTTGATATTATACCCTTTAAACAAGAAAATGTATACCACTACAAAAAACTGGAGTGTTTTTAGAAAAAGGAAAAATCCAAGTTTTTAAATTGAAAACATTATAGAAAGATAAAATATTTGAATATGGGAATGGTATATAGGGGAAACAAAATCTCAAAGTACAATCAAAATGACAAGAAAAGGGTAAAGGAAGTAAAATCTTCAAGAATCAATCCAAAAGTTACACTATTCAACTAAAAACTCATCTTCCAGAGTGAGGGATTGGCGGTTATAGAGTATATGTAATTGTTCACGATTTTTTCAAGGTGATTATGATATATATCTTCCCACAATATGATCTTAACATTATTCCCATCAGAAGTGAGATCCATATCATTCCTTTTTTAACTGAATGGGCTTGTGATTTCCTTATAACCAATAGAATGTGGCAGATGTGATACCATGTGATTTCTTTGATTAAGTCAGAAGAGGTAAGGCAGCATCACTGGAACACTCAGCCTTGGACCCCTGAGACCCAGTCTCAGAAATAAGAAATAGGACTTTTCTGAAGTTGCCAAATGTGAGAAAGTCACATCATATAGAAAATGGCATGTGGTGATGCTCCCTTGGGCAGTCCTAACACTTTCAGTCTTCCCAACCCAGATTTCATCATAATTAGCAGGTTTTTCCCTTGCTCCTGTGCTTCCAGTCGATTAATTATTGAGGATCCTCGTCCTTAACAACAAAACGTCAGATTTTTACTCCCCTAGCTTCTCCCTTATTTCTCCATCCATAAATTACCATATTACCTCCTTGAGCTATATTATTTGTAGTACTCTAAACTAGGCCATACAGGTATAATACCCCTTTTTAGATTAAGAAAGTTCATTGGTTTCAAGAATATTCCTTGTTGTTAAAATTGTTATTAATTTGCGAGGGAATTTTTCAAATTATTTTCCTGTATCTACTGAGTTAATCACATGATTTTTTCTTCTCTCTTCTGTTACTATAATGAATTAAATTGTTTGATTTTAGAAAGTGAAACCTTTCTTGTATTACTGAAATAAATCTTAGTTTGTCATGATATAATTTTTATGTATTGTTGAATTTGCCTTGATAAGATTTTGAGACTTTTGCATCTGTATTTAGAAAAGTAATTAATATGTCATTTTCCTTTCTTGTACTAGTGAATCAGATTTGGGTATCTATGTCAGTGTGACCTCATAAAGTATGATAACAATTATTTTCCTTTTTCTTCACTGGAAAAAATATATACTGTGGGTATTAATTTGATACTCAATTCTTGAAAAATTTACCAGTGAAAGCATCTGTATCTAAATTTATTTTCTAGATTTTAATTAAAAATTCAATTTCTTTAAGAGATTTGGAGCTATTCATTTTTTTCCATTTCTTCTGTAGTCAGTTTTAATAAATTTTATTTTTCAATAATTTATCAATTTTATCTACTTTTCCCAATTTACTGAAAAAATATTCATAAATACTTTATTATCCATTAATATACAAAGAGGGGATCTTCAGTGAGATCTCCATTTTTCATTCTCAATATCAGTAATTTGTGTCTCCTCTCTTAGTCTCTCTCTCACACTTTATCAACAAACCTTTTGGGAATTTATCAATTTTATAAGGCTTTTCAAATCAGTTTTTGATATGGTTGATCTTTTTACTACATTTGTCTTTACTTGTTATGCTTTTCTCCATATTTTTTCCTTTCCTCTGTTTTCTTGATTTCAGTTTGCTCTTCTTTTTCTAACTTCTTTAAAGAGGTATTTAGATCATTTGTCAGAGCTTTGCTTATACTATATTTATTTAGGGTTACAATATTTTGTTTAATGGCTTCATTCCACAGTTTGATATATTTTATTTTCATTATCTTTAAATTCCAAATATGTTCTTTTACAGTGTGATTATTCCCCTAATTTCTGTTAAAATGTATTGTTGTAATGACAAATGGATACATGGATAACTGTTACTAATAGTAAAAATAGCCATATCTATAATGATGATGTTAATAGATATTATTGTCCTAGTCAATACTAATAGATATTACACCCTATTTGATAACACCATTTTATGTGTATTACATACATTCATTCATTTAACCTCATAACATCCATGTAACATAATCAAAGTTAAATAGTTAATGAGCATCAGGATTTTATACAATCCTGAGTGGATCTTAAAAGTGCATTCTTATCCAACATAGTATGCTACATATGAATAGAAATATTTTTTAATTTAAACCTTCATTTTTCATAGCATAAATTCAATAAGTGATTTCTAAGTTTTCAAATATTTCAAAAAAGAAAAAGTATAAACACACTATATAGAACTATGATAGTAAATGGTAAAAGAAAACTAAAACTACACACTCGCATCTCAGGAGTAGAATGAGCCAGTTGGTGCATATGGAATGAGGACTACGCTCATCAAAGGAAAGGTTCTTGACAAAATTTTATTTTTAAATCATGTATTATTTTCAACTTTATAAAATTTAATTAAAAATGTATTGACATTATTGCTGCATTTAATTCTTGCTCCTAAGTGCTTATGTTACGGTACTTATCATTGCAACCTTGTTCTTCTATGGGTTTCAACCTGCTGGGTATTTGCTTTAGTATCTGTGTTTTCTTAGTTCTAGGATATTTTACTTTTTTCATCATAACTCATTCTTCTCTCTTCAAGTTTTTATGTTTATTATTATTGTTGTGAATTAGTGTTTACATACCAACATCTGTTTATTCTATCTTCTCCCCATTTTTAATTAGCAATTTTGTAATATCCTCAAAAATTTACCTAAAGTGGTAGCTATGTTATATTTCTTATAACATACACTTATTGAAAATGTAAATTTTTAAAAGTGGAAGAAAATAAACACTTTCTTTTTTGAGATATTATTTTACATATAATAAAGTTATCATTTTAAATGTACACTTCAATTGTTATTAATACATTCAGAATATTATAAAATTATAATCACTATCTAGTTCCAGAACTTTTTAATTAATTCAAAATGAAATTCTGCATGCAAAACAATGAATTTGGACCACTACCCTTCACATCATATCAAAAAAAATGAACTAAAAAATGTATCAAAGACCTAAATAATAGGATAAGTAAATAAATAAATATTAGGAGTGAACTTGCAAAATTCTAAGAAAGAAGCATAGGTATAAGTCTTCATGTCATTGGATTAGGCAATGGTTCTTTAAATATGATAACCAAATCAGAAGCAATTGAAGAAAAATAAATTGGACTTAATCAGTAAGTTTTTAAATTTTGTACAAAAGGACAATATCAAGACAGTGAAAAGACAGTCCACAGAATAGTAGTATATATCTACAAATTATACATATGATAAGGGTTTAATGTCCAGAATATATAAAGAACTCTTACAATTCAGCAAAAAAAGAAAAACAACCTGATAAAAAATTGGGCAAAGCTTTTGAATAGATGATTCTCCAAAGGAGACAGAAAGTGATGATAAAGCACATGAAAAGATGCTCAGCATCATTAGTCATGAGGGAAATGCAAATCAAAACCATAATGAAATACTGCCATATACATTTTAGGATGGTTATTTTTAAAAAGCTGAAAAATAAATCTTCTTAACCATGTAGAGAAATTGGAAATCTCATATACTGCTGGTGGGAGTGTGAAAGGGTGCAACCACTGTGGAAAAGAGTTTTTAATTTCTCAGCAAGTTAAACATTAAGTTACCATATTCCCCAGTAATTCTATTTCTAAACACATGCTTTGGACAATCAAAAACATATGTTTAACACAAACTTGTACATGATTGTTCACAATAGTGTTATTCATAATAGCCAAAAAGTGGAAACAACTCAAATAAAGTGAAGAATGGATAAACAAAAAGTGGCATATCAATACAATGGAATATTATTCAGCCATATAAAAGAATGGAGTGCTGATACATGCTATAATGTGGATGAATCTTGAAAATATGGTAAATGAAAGAAACCAGGGACAAAAGGCCACATAATGTATAATTCCATTTGCATGAAATATACAAAATAGGCAAATACATAGAGAAAGAAAACAGTTTAGTGATTGCCCAGGGGTGCGCAGAGAGGGGAACCTGGAGTGACTGTAATAGTTATGATATTATAGAAGTGTCTATTAAATTAAGTGTCTATTAAATTAAACTGTGGCAATGGTTGCACACCATTGTGAATATACTAAAAAACACTATGTTTTACAATGTAAATTTATATGAATTATGTGACTTTATTACAATTTTATTTCAATTTTTATCTTGAATTAAAAAGTGCAAAATGAGAGCACCTGGGTGACTCAATTGGTTGGGTGGTGACTGTTGATTTTCACTCAAGTTGTGATCTCAGGGGTTCTGGGGATTGAGTCCCACATCCAGCTCCGTGCTGGGCATGGAGTCTGCTTGGGGTTTTCTCTCTCCCTCTCCTTCTTCCCCTCCCCCTCCTGCTCATACTCTCTCTCTCTCTCTCTGAATTTTTTTTTAAAGTGCAAAAAAGGGAAATGAAAATTCATATCAATTAGCAGTTTCTCTGTGTTATTTTACATTTTTTTTTCACAACTTGATTGTGATATGTCTTGGTGTGTAACTCTTGAAGTTCATCTTGTTTGAAGTTTGCTGAGATTCTTAAATATGTAGAATAATATTTTTAACTAAATAATGAAAATGTCTAGTCATTAATTTTTCAAATTTTCTCCTCTTCTTCTGAGACTTCCATTATGCATATGTTGGTACACTTGATGGTATCCCACACGTCTCTTAGGATGTTTTTATTTTTCTTCATTTTTTCTTTCTCTTCATCAGACTGGATAAATTCAGGTGACCTGTCTTCTAGTTCACTGATTTCTTCTTCTGCCTGTTCAAATATGTTATGGAGCCCCACTAGTGTATTTTTTATTTCAGATATTATAGTTCTAAACTCCAGAGTTTCTAATAGATGATGATAGAAATGGATAGTAGATAGATAGATAGATGATAGAGATAGGTGATGGATACATAGATATAAATATATCTTTGCTGATATTTACTATTTAGTTAAGTCATTATTCTCATGTGTTCCTTCAGTTTTTAAAGCCTATTTAAAATAACTGATTTAAGTAATTTTATAGAAAGTCCAACAACTGAGCTTCATCAAGGAAAGTTTCTATTGATTACATTTTCCTTATTTAGGTGTCAGTTCTTAGAAGTTTTCTCATTACTTTTATGATTGAATAATTTTTTTTAATTTTTATTGTTATGTTAATCACCATACATTACATCGTTAGTTTTTAATGTAGTGTTCCATGATTCATTGTTTGTGCATAATACCCAGTGCTCCATGCAGAATGTGCCCTCTTTAATACCCATCACCAGGCTAACCCATCCCCCCACCCCCCTTCCCTCTAGAACCTTCAGTTTGTTTTTCAGAGTCCATCATTTCTCATGGTTCGTCTCCCCCTCCGATTTCCCCCCTCTTCTGATTGAATAAAATTTTAAGAAGTCTTTGCTTCACCATTTTTGCTGACACCATCCAACACTTTACTATGTATATAATCTTGTAAACAATTTTATTCAGTAAATTAAATTCAAAAGTCCTTGCTTAAATTCATGTCATGCAAAAATTCTTAGCTTAGGGGCACCTGGGTGGCTCAGTCGTTAAGCATCTGCCTTTGGCTCGGGTCATGATCCCAGGGTCCTGGGATCGAGCCCCACATTGGGCTCCGTGCTCGGCGGGGAGACTGCTTCTCCCTCTCCCACTCCCCCTGCTTGTGTTCCTTCTCTCACTGTGTCTCTCTCTGTCAAATAAATAAATAAAAATTAAAAAATTCTTAGCTTAAGTTAAAAAAAAGATAAATCACATTCAGAAAACCATATAGTTCTTATTTACAGCCATTTTGTAAGTTTTAATTCCAAAAACCCTTTGAATTAAGTTTATATGTGTGGTTTTCATATGACCACTGAATGAATCCATGTTTACTGCAGTAACAGTTTGACAACTATCACTGGATAAATATTATAAAACATAACCAGTGTACACATATATTCAGATAATAAATATATCATTCTAGTAGTAAAAACATAATATTGAATTTTCTGTTTGTTTCTGTCTAGAGCACTGAATATTACTTTAGTCTCCCCTTAACAGAATTTTATTGGTGAAGCTCAAGTAGTTCTTACGTCATCAACTTTTAAAGGGTACTCAGTATCTAAAAATATCTGAGCAGTTCTGAGAGGTAATAGTCACTAAGGCAGCTAAAAATGTCCCTTCCGGGAATATATAGAGAGCAAAAAAATCATTTGTATTTACAGTCTGAGTTACAGATATGGGACATGGAGGAGAAATAGGGGAAAGACTAGTAATCCATGTGTGGATTATTACAAACTGTTTCCCACTTCATTCAGACCCCAACCTAGATGTCTCATCCAGATGCCCCAACAATTTATTTTCCCTATGTTGTGTCAATTGTACCAAAGTCTGAGAGAGCCTCTGGTCCTGGAACTACACTGACCAACCTACTTTAACATTCCCTATCCTCTTTATACCAGAAAGGGACCTCATGACTAGAAAGGGACAGAAGATTGTTTGGGGAGCAGTTGAATCAGTGTAACTTGACTTTCCAACATTTATTTAAATTTCTGGTATGTATTTGGTGTTCCATATTATCTATCAATTATAAATGAAAGAAAAAGAAAAAAAGAAAGAAAGAGAGAAAGAAAGAAAGAGAGAGAGGAAGGAAGGAAAGAAAGGATGAATATATATATATATATATATATATATATATATATATATATATATATATATATACACACATATATTTTGGGGGGTTCAGTTGAGTATAGTTTCCATGTATTCACATCATTCAGTGAACACTGAAGCATCCATGTAAACAGCGCCATCTTAACCATAGGGATGTCTATATAAACCTAAAGGTCTCTGTATAAATTGAAACATAAATGAAAAAAAATGAATCCAAACCAAACAATAAGAGAAAATGTTTTATATTTATACTTAAATCCGGAAGGCTCTAATTGGATGTGCATAACATAATAGTGTAATATTGGAAAAATTATGCATAACTTAGATATTTTTTTCCTTTAATTAAGTAGACTTTATCAGGAAAAGACTTAGTGAAATTTTTAGTGTTAATTATCCATTGTTCTCCCAGTCATAATTTCTTGAATTTCCATTTAGCTTACATATTTTTTGAGTGCTTAGCATTGCATATATTGAGGTATTTGGTGCTTAATTAATAGAAACATACTCACCTACCTTAATAATTTACTCCCCACCCCTTGGTCTGCTTGAGAAACTACAAACTAATTTCGTAGGCTCTACCCTTCCTTCTTTTGTTTTGGAAGGGTGTTTTCATCCACTCACCCCAAATAGGCTTGCACATTAAGAAACACAGTGGAGTTTAAGTTTTTGGTTGGAGGTTTATTTGATAGTTTCTTTATTATCATCACAAATTTGAAACCTCCTAATTTTATCTCACCCATCATATTCATCCTTCAACTCTGTGTTCTTGAGGGTTTTTTCTTCCCTTAATGAATAACAGTTATATAAATTAAAGAACTATATTATTAAATGTTGTCAAGTTTCCCAATCATTCTTAATGAAAAATTTTGCTAAAAGCTGGGTTGGGGTTTAACTTTAAATTCCTTGCCTTAATGTGTTTTCATCCTCATCTCCAACCTTTCCTCATTTAATTTCAATTTTGAGGACTGTCATCCTTTGGCCTGTCAAGGTTTGGGTAGAAAGTCAATGAGAGTGGCTGGTTGAGCAGGTATGAAGTGCAGGCTGTGGATGGAAGTACCTGCCCAGATACATGCATAAAAGGAGAGCCTGGGTAGAAATACTGAGCAACCTAGCTATTAGTGAAGATGTCTCTTTTTTCCATAAATGAACGCTATCTTCTCCTCCCCAGGGGTAGGGGGAAAAAGTATGGAAAAAGATTGATATGGAATAAAGAATAGGTCTGGAGTAAAGAAAGAGTTTGAACAATCTCTCGCTTCAGCTTTGAATAGGTGAGTGTTTGTGTGTGTGTGTGTGTGTGTGTGTGTGTGTGTGTGTATGTGTGTATGACAACTCTGTAACTAGTACAAATTTCTATCTTAGCACTAAAGCATGTTTTGCACTCATTTGTTTAAATGCTTATTTCTCCAATTGGACTTTCAGTTTTAGATGAATAGAAATTTGTCCCTTGCAGTTAGCATCATGTGTGAACCATTTAACTGATTACAACATTCTTATATGTTCACTTAAAAAAATACAGAGATTCATCATGTAGAAAATAAAAATGTATTATTATTATTTCCCAACCATTTAACTATATTTACATTTTTTTAAAATTTCTTTGGAAATTTAATATGTATACCAACATATGTACCTGTTTAGTCTAATAAAATTTTGAATAAATGAGTAGATCTGTCAATCTTATTTTATTTCAATTCCTTACTGATTCATTTTCTCCTTATTATAGAAATCATTTCTTTCTTACATCATAACATTTTAAGACCATGTCATGAAAACAAATATATGGAATGTATACATAAAATATGTATCAAATAACTTATCTTTTACAAATTATGTTTTTTATAAAAGGTAAGTCACATTTCCTTTGCTTTCTTATTTGTTTATAATTTGCTAAATTTTTCATTAACAATCATAAGAACTCTTACTTTGTAAGTCCATTTTTTGACTATCATTAGTTCACAAGAGATATTTATCAAATACTGATTCTGTGCAAGGCCCATTGTAGATGCTATAAAAACAAGACATTTGTGGGAAATGATGGTCCTTTCTTTATAAAACTTACATTTTAGAGGGAGAAAGATAATACATTAATTGGGCATAACATAAATAAATATCTTCAGAAATTGATAAGTGCTTAAAAGAAAAATAGAGTGGGATAAAAGAAGATTCAGTAATGGGAGTGTGGCTATTTTATGTAGGATGGTCAGTAAACTTCTTTCTAAGAAGGTGAACATTTGAATAGAGATCTCATTTGTGTGATGGTCCAGGCCATCCATAAAAAGATCTGTGGTGAATTGGAACAAAGTCATATCTTTAAATAAGAAGAGACTATCTGGTAACCATACGTGTGTGTTTGTGTGTGTGTATGTCATTTAGGGTGCTTTGGGCTTTAGGCAAAGCACTCAACTAAAAGCCCACTGGAGATTTAAGTCATTTATTGCATCTCAAACAAATAGTTCAGAGATGAGTGGTTCAAGAATCATCTTACTTACACAACAATATCATTATGAACTGAAGATCTTTGTGGTTTTTAGTTCTGACATTTTTAGATATGTGGTTTTGTCTCCCTCAGGGTACTAGCACAGTGGCAGACAATCCAAGTGACACGTAGAGGCACAACAGATCTAGCAAAGAAGAGACTTTTTCCCCCATGTTCCATTTTATTAGCAAGGGGAAGCCTTCTTAGACTTCCGGCTACAGACATTTTAGATCCCACCAACCAGGAATGGAACCTATAACCATTCTCTAGATGGGGAAGACATGGCTTTGATAATAAGTGTCTGGTATTCTCAGCTTCTTTAGTAGAAAATAGACTCTATAAGCCGCCAAAAGCTTATGTGTGTGCACGCGTGTGTGTGTAACTACTGGGTAGCCAGCAACGTCTGTCACAATGAAATATATGTATTCAATGCTGAGCTATAGAAAACCTTAGAAATCATCTATAATTCACCTTAGAAATCCATCAATCTTCATTTTACAGCTGAGAAAGTAAGACATAGATTAAGTAAATGCCTTGCTCAAGATCATAAAAAAAAAAATAGAATAACAAGAACTCTTAGCATCTAACAAGAATGTATTTCCATAAATCCTATTGCTTCCCATAGCTGACTACTTAGGAACAAATTCCCCCCAAGGGCAAGAAAACACTAATTTACATGATTTCATTATTAAAACTTCCAGGACTTTTTGCATGGTCAGCAATTATTTATAAAGCTGATTGTACTTAATAAATAAAATCCTAATGATAAAAATATATTCAAGTATTGTTTCCCACTCCCAATAGCATTTGAAAATGAGAACTTCTAAGTATATAAAAGTTGAATGTATAATGCTAATGCTAGTTAGTGCCTTTTGGAGGTTCAGAATGAAATTTTTGTACCATGGAATCAAGGGGGAGTAATAAATTCACACTTCAAGGAGTTGTATTTTGTTTACATGTTAACTGATTTTAAGATGAAAATGTACACATTAGACCAATATTCATATGTTTCAAGTATCTGGATGTCTGGAATCATATTGATTGAGCATTACTCAAATCATAAAGCATTAATGGAAAAGCACATAAATAAAGAACCATTAGCAATCATTTCAGTATAGAATGAGTAGTACAGTAATAGTTTTTGCATGAGCATCTGATACTCTCTCTGTTCTCCCTGGAAGCTGCTTGCTGGTGAAGTATTTCTGGTATGAGGAAGAATATATTACTTTCTGGTAATCAGTTGTAAACTGTAGGCTCTTAATGAATTATTTTCATACATAGAGTAAAGATGAAGCTCGAGCATTTCAGGATAGAGTTTTAGGTAAATGTTTAATCTATTTTTAATGTGCACCACAAATGTAATGCATTGTTGGCTTTTTAAATAGTTCTTTCTCCTTATAGGCTTTTGCCTATAAAGGCTTTTGCCTTTCCTCTATAATTACTATCAGCTAAGTTTAAAGTTGAAAAAACCCTCAGACTGATATTATTTAGGTCCTGGTTTAACAGAAAAAGCAGAAGAACACAGGCAAAATTATGCTCATCATTCCATCATTTCAACATTGACTAGTTCTTTCTTCCTCCTTTTGTTATCCACCTAAATGTACTACAAAATTTTGTTCTGGGAAATAGAGGTTAAAGGGGGAAAAAAACAAAATATGTGAACATATGCCTGCAACTTCCTGAAAAATGTGTAAATAGATCTTATGCCACCATGGAAGTATGATGGGAGAAGGGAGCATGGAATTCAATGGGTAGCAAAAGACAGGAAACCATCTCAGGGAGATGGAAATTGAGGGAAGCTGATTGGATAAAATTATATTTTACCTAAATGTTAGAACATCAGAAAGATTTAGGTAATTGCTAAATAGAGTAGAAGCAGGAACAAGTCCTGGCAAAAAGAAGAGTAAATGTAAAATTGTACCCTGTGCTTGGAAAAACATAAGCAAGTCCACTGGTCAATCATTGTGACTCGCACACATATAGGCAAATGGATCCCTTTCCACCCAATGTTTTGCAGATAAAATTTGAAAATACTGTACTAAATAATCCATTAAAATACTAGCCCATGCCAAAGGATCCCAAAAACACCATTTGAAAGGGAGACCAGTATGAAAGAAGGGAGATTATGTTGGGGAGCCCATCTGATCAAGGTCGGAACTCATGGAGTCCTCACAGAGATCCTTGCCAGAGCTCAGGCAGGAGGTTAAACAAATGGTGAACATGGGTATGGGGTCATCAATAAAGAAACAAACAAACGAGGTGCAGAAAACCTGCACTGAGTAACTAGGAGTAAGTCTGTGAGAGGGAATAGGAGGTGCCAATGCTTGTAGGCTAGGTTCCATTTTCTCTTTCTGTAGCGCTGCTTCTTTAAAACTTCAAGAATAGTTTTTAAAGGGCTGCATTGTTGGTGACAATAATAGAGAATTAGCTGTTTGACATACTCCTGGATGTTAATGTGCCTAATAGGTACCTTGCTCCAGAACAATCTAAAAATAGGTTGCTTTCTATGAGGTGTCATAAAACCATTTTCAAAATCCTTCTTCCAATATCTCAATATCCTTTTTGGTCAAGATATTAGTGAGCTTCAGATGTCAACTGACATGGAGAACATATGAAGGTATTTTTTTCCTGTTAAAGATCATAGAGAGAGTCTCTTCCATCTCCTTCTTCTTCAAATGTTTTTGGTAGTACAGTGGTAAGCTTTAAAATGAGATAGAGTGAAGACATGATGACAAGGTGAAAACTTAAAACAACAACAAAAAATGTGTACAGTTTTTTCTGGTTATAAAATATTTTTGTCAGAAAATATAGTAATGACATCAAAAAAAGAAGGGCATATAGGTACACACACTCAAACACATAAACATATTAACAGCAATATCAAATATAACCTATTGGTCCAAACCCTTCAGGTTTATATGTTTATATTTTCACTGAACTCACAGTTTGCATAAATTCCGTCTTGCTTTATGAATGAATGAACATAAGTAAATCCTTTACCCCAACTCGTGGGATGGGCAAGTGTTCCATCAGTATTTGTTCTAGTTAGAACTTTATCTTGGGTCAGGCCTGGGCTTTACATAAAATCTCTCATAGGTCCCTCATGACGACCATACAAGGTAAATTCTAGGATTGCCCCACTTCTAGAAATGATGTTATAGAGAAAATAGATAATTTACCTAATGCCACACTATAGGGTGGAGTCAGAAAACCAACCCAGGCGGTGGTCAGTTTTCATGTGGGGAGTTCTTTACCTCTACGTTATTCTGGAAGAAGGTAGCAAATAACACCAATGTTGATGCTGTGGTGGATCTCATTGTCTTTTCCTTTCTAGCATTCTTAACTCTTCTCTGAGTTGCAACAAGCCAGTTTTCTCTTTACAGCTGTAACTCTTCTTCGGATGCAGACTTAGTCAGACCATCAATCTAGATGCTATCCAGGTTGTCCTTAGGTACAAGTCCAGGAGGAAGCTGCATGGGAGTAGAGTGGGTGTGGATGCTTTGCTAAGTTTTCACGGGTTCTGCACTCCCATCAAGGGATGTGTGGAATTCACCTATTTGGCATGCCACAGGAAAAGACTTCCTTCGTTACATGTTCTTCATTAGAATGGCAGGGATGGAGAGCTTTTGTTCAACTATTATACAGTGTGCCCCTCAAGAGCTTCCAGGTTGTTTACGGTTTACCAGGCACTGAATATGCTTTAAATATTTGATCTATTATAAAACTCAGAGGGCCTCTGTGAAGCACACGTTATCATGCTAATTTGACAGCAGAAGAAACCGAGGCCATTGGAGGCTAACATGCCCAAATTTAGGAAGAAAACAAACAAAAGAGTTAGGATTTACAGCACATGTGCTTGCGGTCTTTTCATTCTGCTACCCTGCCTTCCACCTATGGTGTGAGATTAACCCTGCATGGGTCATCAGAGAGGACATATGGCCACAGACTATTTGCTTTTTGCTCTCACTAAACTTAAATTATAGATATAAGAAAACTAGACCCATGAAAATGCAGACAATTGTACAAGTCATCCAGCAGTACAAGTGCTAAATACATCACACAAAGAAAAGATTACGGAAGGGGGAGTTATTGAGCTAATGAGGGTTTATCCCCTAGCTGCAAAACTTACTCATTGAATAGCTAAACAACCTTAGAAAAAACAATTTAGCAAATTTTCGTTGAGTACAATGTTTATCAGTGGGTGGACCCCAGACCAGCAGTAAGGACGTCACCCAAGAAAATGCTAGAAATGGAAATCCTTGGCCCCATCCCACACCTGCCAAATAAGAACCTCTGGGGTGAGGCCCAGTGTCGAACAAGTCATCCAGATGATTCTGATGCATACTCAACTTGGAGAACCATTGGTCTAATGGAGGAGTTTGCAAAGCTTTTTCCTATAAAAGGCAAGGTACCAAATAGTTTAGTCTTTGAAAGACATTTGATTTCCGTTGGGACTACACAGCTCTGCTGTTGTACTGTGAAAATAGCCATGGACAGTACATAAATGAATAATCATGACTGTGTCAAGTAAAACTTTCTTCCAGGACACCAAGATTTGAGTTTCAAATCATTTTCATGAGTCACAAAATGCTATTTTTCTTTTGATTTTTTTCAACTATTAAAAAATTATTACAAAAACATGGGGTGCCTGGGTGGCTCGATCCATTATGCAGCTGCCTTCGGGTCAGGTCATGATCACATGGTCCTGGGATTGAGCCCCACATCAGGCTCCCTGTCAGTGGGGAGTCTGCTTCTCCCTTTCCCTCTGCCTCTGCCCCCCATCCTGCTTGTACTCTCTCTTGTGAGTGCTCTCTCTCTTGAAAATATACAAAAATTAATTTTTTTCTTATATATAAGAAAAAATTGTTAGAAAAACATAAGAAATATTTTTAGATTTGGGGCTATATACAAAATCAGGTGGCAGGTTGGGTTTGGCTTATGGTTGCCAACACCTGCTATAGTATAAAAACATCATAGCCTTTTATTCCAGAGGGATCTTCGTTTACTATCTCAGTTCTGCCATGTTTTAGCTCTGGGCCTGGAGAACTCAACCCATGCTGAATCTCAAGTTTCATTACCTGTAAAATGGAGTTAATATTTTCTCTAGGGCTTTTGTGAAACAGCATAAGTAATATAACTTGTCCATAGTAGGTCTCTCCAGTCTTTTCACCATAATACCTTTTCCAAGTAAAGTTTGAAACCCTACCTTCTAGAAAAATAAATATGTTCTTACTGCTTTATACTCCCTTCAAACAGTAATTACTCTTGTAATATTTTTTTTCTGTAACGAGAGATCTTCAGAACAATGCCCCTACATACAGGGCACTTTGCCTTCCCTTAGGAGATCGCTGTCTGTTCCAAAGCTTATAGACCCAGATTTCCATGTCAGACCCAGGCCCTGGATAACAGCTTCTTTAGTGGAGACAAAGAGTAACAGATGGTTCCAATTAAGAAACAGCAGGAATGAAGCCTTTTTCCCCCTCCCTTTTTTCAAGCCACAACAACAGCTAAGCAAACTGGGTGGATCGCAGAGGAGGTTTGCATTTAGTCATGAGTGACTATGGACAATTTCTCACACCTGAGCATCCTGGTTGGGCCGTTCATGGTAGGCTTAACCCTTGACAAAACTGTGAATTGTAGTGAAATGTGTCTTCCATATTCTGATCCATGCTGTGTGTATGTATCTCTTGAAGCAATCTGTTGCAACCAGAGTCAGCAAAAGTGAGTCCTTTGGGAAAATGTGATATTTATTCATTTTACAGATTGGTATACATATAAATTACTTGACTCCTTTTCTAATGGACGTTTTGCAAATGAAGTACCATAGTGAGAGCAGAGGCGAATACCACATGCCATTTATTTGCTGTGACCTTAAACAAGTAACTTAATGATTTGGCATTTTCCTCATTTTTAAAAGTAATTAGACTAAGGTTCAGAGGGGTGATGTGGAACAGTGCTAGAAAGTCTCACACAGAAGATGCTCAAAAAGACTATCAGTTCCTCCCTTGTGTGCTGGAGCTGGCCTGGGGCTCCCACGGTGCACTAAGCCCCTATCTTCCCAACTCTGCCCCAGTGGCTTGAAATGACCAAAAATCGAGCTTGTTTCTGTTTTATTTAATTTTGGAGAAGTAGTTCTTAGCCATCTACTAACATACCACTGAACTCAGTCCAAATCCTTGCCCCAACTCACTTCCTATACTTCACTCATCTGTCAAAAGAAAGGTTTTCTCCTTGATATTTCAGGTTTTACCCAGAAGTTATAGGAAAGATATTTTCAGGAAAAGATGGCCTTATAGATGTTATGAAATTGTTGTTCATTTTTAGATTTCATTTAATAATGAAGCTTGGTATCTTCAGGAAGGTGATGTCAATGACAAAACTAAGTCTGAGACAAAATTAACAGAGGCTGCTTATTCATAAACTTGCAGCATGTGATTCATAAACCTTCTTTGAGCAGAAAAGTTCAACGGCGTTAGAGAGAGATTTATAGAGTAAAAGGAGGATAAAAACAGTCTCTGATTGGCAAGTGCTCTATTAAGGAGAGCTTTGCAACTGGAGGGGACTTTCTAACTATTTTGTAGGTACATTTGGCAGTCCTTAGTTGGCTGGGCAGGGGCAGGCGAGAAGTCTGGGAATATTTCAAAAGATAAAAGATTATGCAATATTAGAGGAGGAGGGCTTTCTGTGGTAGTCAGTGAGAGGCTTTTATGTGGTCACCTCATCATAGCAGTCCTTATGGGAAGTGGCTGTCATGGCAGGAATTTCTTAGAGAAAACAACACTATAATAAATTCAGAGACTATAGAGCTACATGAACTACACTGCTGGGTAAAAATATCTGGCAAGCTCTTTTTGGAATCAAAGCAAAATATTGTGCATTTAGCTAATCAGACAAGACAAAAGCATACTTTAATACAAATGGAATGGTGAAACTATAGAAAATTGACTTCATAATTTGAATTAAATATTGATATCTATTAACATAATTCCCATGAATTTACAAATTCCATTCACTAACCCTGCGCAGAAACCCAAAATTATCTTCATTTTATAAATTCTTAAGTAGTCAGTAGTCCTTTAATATCATTGTGTTAAATTTTTAGAATACAGAGTACTTGAACACATTTCCTGAACTGACAGTCCCTGGCTCTGCTTGAGCACCTCCTGTAATAGAAGGCTAACTGCTCTGAGAAGCAGAGTAGTTTTGAGGTTGGAAAATCCTTCTTTGATTGAGTCAAGATCTCCTGTTTCACTTTGTGCTATTTCCTACAAGTTTACCTCCAGAGCAACAAAGCTTCTTCCACACACTCAGCCTCCAGTAGAGGTAGGCAGGCAGCTATTGATTTCCTCCAGGTCTTCTGTGTGATGTGTATTGTCAGCTTTCCCAATTCTCGATTTAAAGCTGGGATTATGAGTCTTCTCACAATCATGCCATCTGGAACAGAATGCTAGTATGTTAACATTTCAGAATGAACTAAGCACCCCCAAAACAGAAGCATGAACTCTATGATTATTAAAACCATTCATATTGTTAAGACAACAGAAATGCCACTCTAAGTTAATATATATTTTCAATACTTTCACAGTAAAACAACAGCAAACCCCAATCAATGTCAGAGCCTGCCTCTGCCACAGATTTTTTTCCCTTTATTTCATTCCCTAATGACGTAATTAAAAATTATACAGCCAGAATCTCATGATTTTAGCCTTCTAATTTCTTGAGTGATGCCTACAAGAGCATCTGACACTGAATTTTTTCTTACAGTTTCCCTAGATTTTAGAAAATCTGATTTTCCAAAGTCATAAATCTGATGTTCACTAGGACCAATGTTCTCTGTTCTCACGATACCATGATTTCTAATTGAAGCTCCTTTCCTCTATCAATAATACATCACAGTATGTTGATTCCTCAACAAAATTAAAAATAAAAATTACCATATGACTCAGCCATTCCACTTCCGAGTATGTACCAAAATAATAGGAAGCAGAAACTCAAACTGATATTTGCATACCCATGTTCATAGCAGCCTTATTCACAGCAGCCAAAAATGGAATCTCCTCAACGTGTCTGTCAACAGATGTATGGATAAACAAGATGTGGTATACACATATAATGGAATATCATTCAGCTCTAAAAGGAAAGGAAATTCTAACACATGTCACAGCCTGGATGAAGCTTGAGGACATTATGCCTAGTGAAATAAGACAGTCACAGAAGAACAAATAATGTATGATTCCACTCATACAAGGTACCTAGAGTAGTGGGTCAGGGTAGGAGGGAATGGAGTGTTATCATTTAATGGGTATGGTGGTGATGGTTGCACAACAATGTGAATGTACTTAATGGCACTAAACTGTGTACCTAAACACGGTTAAAATGTTCAAGTTTATGTTATGTATATGTCACCACAATAAAAATAAATGTATCAGAAACACTGCTTTTTTAAAATTACTTTATTGTTATGTTAATCACCATACATTACATCATTAGTTTTTGATGTAGGGTTCCATGATTCATTGTTTGTGCATAACACCCAGTGCTCCACGCAGAATGTGCCCTCTTTAATACCCATCACCAGGCTAACCCATCTCCCCACACTCTTCCCCTCTAGAACCCTCAGTTTGTTTTTCAGAGTCCATCGTCTCTCATGGTTTGTCTCCCCCTCCATCTTACTCCTCTTCATTCTTCCCCTCCTGCTATCTTCTTTTTCTTTTTTCTTAACATATGCTGCATTATTTGTTTCAGAAGTACAGATCTGTGATTCAACAGTCTTGCACAATTAACAGTGCTCACCATAGCACATAACCTCCCCAATGTTTATCACCCAGCCACCCCATCCCTCCCACCCCTCACCATTCCAGCAACAATCAGTTTGTTTCCTGAGATTAAGAATTCCTCATATCAGTGAGGTCATATGATACATGTCTTTCTCTGATTGACTTATTTCACTCAGCATAACACCCTCCAGTTCCATCCACATCGTTGCAAATGGCAAGATCTCATTCTTTTTTATGGCTACATAATATTCCATTGTGTATATATACCACATCTTCTTTATTCATTCATCTGTCAATGGACATCTTGGCTCTTTCCACAATTTGGCTATTGTGGACATTGCTGCTATAAACATTGGGGTGCATGTACCCCTTCAGATCCCTACATTTGTATCTTTGGGGTAAATACCCAGTAGTGCAATTGCTGGATCGTATGGTAGCTCTATTTTCAACTCAGAAACACTGCTTTTAACAGAAGGGGACTTCTTGCAAATTATCTGAACACTTAGGTTCCCCAGAGCTGCTCCTTCCTGATGCTTTCCTCTGCCTTAGCAAAGCAGTCCATATCCTCAGCTTCTCCAATGGCATCTTTGTCACCCTCTTTCTTTATTATTCTGCTAATGAATTTCATAATAGCTTCATGATGGTATTAATCTCCTTTTGGGTAAATGATTAAAATGCTTGCGGAGCAGGTTTAAAAATCAAAACAGGGGCACCTGGGTGGCCCAGCTGCTTAAGTGCCCAACTCTTGATCTCAGGGTCTTGAGACTGAGCCTGTGTTGGACTCTATGCTGGGCATGGAACCTGCAAGATTCTTTCTCTGGGGGCGCCTGGATGGCTCAGTCGGTTAAACGTCTGCCTTTAGCTCAAGTCATGATCTCAGGGTCCTGGGATCCAGCCCCACATTGTCTCCCTGCTCAGTGGGGAGTCTGCTTCTCCCTCTCCCTCTGCCCTCTGCTTGTGCTCTCTCTAACACTCTCTTTCTCTTTACCTCAAATAAATAAATCAATAAAATCTTTAAAAAAAGATTCTCTCTCTGCCTCCCCTCTGCCCCCGCCACCCACTCATGCTTTCTCCCTCTCTCTCAAAAAAAAAAAAAATCAAATCAGAAATGTTACCTGCTTACTTTTTAGTGACATGTTAATTTTGGAGAAAAGTACTACTACTTTTGTTGTGTCAGACTTTTGTTCACCTTGATGTAGTTTTTTTATTTTTTCCTTCAATATTTCAGTTTGGTAATTTATTTAAAGAATATAATCCAGAGATAAAAAAAAAAACCCTCCAGAACTGAAGCTGTAACTAGCTCAATTCTAACATTTTAGACAGAGAAATATTAATTCAATATACAACTTTGTGTGTTTGCTTAAAAGAAAGAGTGCTTTTAATTTGAGGTACAGTTTGTATATACTTAACTGTTAGATACTTATCATATGGGGAATGCAGTGTAAAGAATACTAAATACAAATCAAGCTCTATTTCTCCCCCAAGATTTATAATTGTGAGTATTTTCATTTGTAATGTATATTAAATATAATACCTCCCAATAAAAGACTAAATGTAAATTGCTTCTCAATTTGCTACTTTTACATAAAGGTTTAACTCAGCAAGTGAAAACAATCCCTTTCTCTCCAAATAGCAAATGATGCAATTAAATAAAATTAACAAGCCAGCATGCAAATTGTAAAATTAAATATGTATCTTGATAATATTTTTAATAATGTTTAGTGTAATATATTCACTTTGTAATGTACTTACTTTGTTTATTGTTTTCTGTTTCTTATAAATATTTCATTGCTTTGTTAGTTAATTACAGTTTGCTTAGTGATTCCTAAATACATGCATTAATTAATTCTCTGTGAGCAGAAACATTGTCTCTATTATTAAAGATTGCTGAGGCATTCTCTACTGTATGATAGTGTCTACTTCAAAAAACATCTGTATAAAAAATAAAAATAGTTACCTCTATATTTACTGACCCATATGTGACCTAGTATGAGTATGGCATTCCTCACCAAGTTCTGTGTCTACTAGTTGGTGTCCTTGAAAGTCAGCATTGCTTAGTTGAAGGGATTCGCAAATTTTTTTTGTAAAAGGAAATATAGTAACTATTTTTGGCTTTGTTGGCTAGATCACTTTTGTCACAACTAATTATTTCTGCCACTGTTGCATGGAAGCAGCCAGAAACAATATGTAAGTCAATTGATGCAGTTGTGCTCCAATGAAATTTTATTTATGGACATTGAAATATAAATTTCATATAATTTTCATGTATCATGAAATATTCTTATTCTTTTGATTTTTTCAACTATTAAAAAAAAAACCCGTCAATAAACAGTAAATTCAATGATGGTGTTTAGAGCAATGATAACAGTGATAAGAGATTTTTGTAGGATAGGATCATGTCCTCATTAATCATCTAGGGTCCTCTTTATGTTTATAAACCATGTTCTTGCAGGAGTTTAGAACACAAAAGGCATGAACATTCCTATGATAGTCATTGGTCCTTATTCATGTCCACATTAATATTCATGCCCATAAGACATTTTGTGCTCAAAAAAATAGGTGTCTTACCTTCTTTGGTATTCCTGTTTGCTATTTGAGAGAGATGGAACACCCGTCTCACAAATTTTATACATATATATTTTTTCAATATTAACACATGTGTGCATGTGTTTGCATATATATATTATATATATTTGAAATTTTTATTCTTGCATTTGTAAAGCAGGTATTTCATATATATTTGTGGAGTGTAGATATAGGTTATATAGATGTCTTTCTATCTCTATATATCGAGAGAGAGGCTGGCATATGAACACCTAATGATGGATACTTAAGGGTGCCAGTGGTAGTGTGACTAATGGTTATTAATATTTTGTTCAGAGCCATCTCCTCTCCTCCATCTCCTACCATGACTACTGATACAAGAATATGGTCTCTCCATTGTCTGTATAGTAAGTAAGGAGCCCTGAAGAGACTGTCCCAACTTGGAAATCATCCTGCAAAATCATTATACTGGAGACTACAAAGATTGTCCAGCGAGTTTTATCTGGGAGGGGTTTCAGAGCCACCTGTGAAACATTCTTCTTAACTGAGAGAAGAGTTCAAAAATACATATTTCTTACATGGTCCTCGTTCGGTAATAGGGTGTGATAGGGCAGGTGGGGAATGAAGAGTGGTAGATCATAATTAATTCAGTATAGATCTATGACTCAATTGTCTTCTGGCTTACCTCCTTACACGTTTTTGAACCCAAAATTCTTGGGACAGAACAGAAATTTATCTTACATTCCTATAAGAATAGGGTGCCCAGGTAGTTCAGTTAGTTAAGCGTCCAACTCTTGATTTTGGCTCAGGTCATGATCTCAGGGTCATGGGATCGAGCCCCATATCTGGCTCTGCACTTAGCAGGGAATCTGCTTGAGATTCTCTCTCAATCTCTCTTTCTCTCAATAAATGAGTAAAATCTAAAAAAAAAAAAGATTAAAGAGAGAACATGATTTAGAGAATGACTTCATAGTCTATTTGCCAAAATGCAGTACAAGTGACAGTGAATTTTATTTTTTATCATATTAAATAACAGAAACTATGGAGAAGCTAAGGTGAACTAAAAAGCAAGACAAATAGTTACATTTGTAGACATCATGTTACAGGGGGCATCAGGAGTATCTTGACAACTTCAGAATTTTTGGTCTCCACTAGAAATGTTATCACCTGCAGGGACTCATAATATGTTGTTAGAGGAGTCTAGAAGAAAATGGCATCACTGTGCCTACCCAACTGCCTCATAAAGAAAGTCTCCTGAGGACTCCCAGAACTATTTAAACAATTTCAGAAATGTATAATTCTCTCAGTTGTAAGTAAGCCAATTTTATTAGAAGCTAATTTTTTACACTAATAAATAAGTAAACATGAGTTCTAGACATATGGAATTGTGGATGTTTAAGCCAATATATTACAGAAGATAAAACTAAAATCCAGGGAATAATGCGATTTTCTCAACGTTGCAAAAATAGTTAGATTCAAAGCTGGGCTAAAAAAAAAGTGAATTTTTATTCAGTCTTCTTCCCATTTGTGATATATTAATTATTAAGACATTATCTTGGGCGCCTGGGTGGCTCAGTTGGTTAAGCGACTGTCTTCGGCTCAGGTCATGATCCTGGAGTCCAGGGATTGAGTCCCACATTGGGCTCCCTGCTCAGCGGGGAGTCTGCTTCTCCCTCTGACCCTCTTCCCTCTAGTGCTCTCTGTCTCTCATTCTTTCTCTCTCAAATAAATAAATAAAATCTATAAAAAAAAGACATTCTCTTTTCCTTCATATATTCTAATTTAATTTTAATACTGATACATCTTCTTACTTCTTCTGTTTTAGTGAGGAGTGGGCTTTCTCTTTCTCTCTTCCTCTCTTTCTGCATGTGTATGTATATACAATATATTCTCTGTGTATATATAGTATGTATAATATATATATTATAAGCACACATTATAAGCATACATCTATAACTGTGGACATCTACATACACAGACCTATATACATATATATCAAAAGAATATAAAATTGAATAACATCAGTCCAATATAAAAAGAGTAAAGAAAATGAGTTCTTTTTTTTTCTTTTTCACTATTAAGGGAAAAAGAAAAATAAAATATTGGGCTACTTAAAGGAGGATTGTGAAAAAGATCATTAATATGGAGACTAATAATTTTTTTTGTCCTTTGCCACTTAATAAAAACTGAAGGCCATAAACTTAAAATATGTAAGAGAGTATACTCCCCATGACAAATGTCAATATGATATAGAAAACCAAAAAAAAAAAAAAAAAACTATTTGTTGTTTTGTTTGGTACTGCCTCTGTTGTTTCTAGGGAGAGAAAAAAATTTGTGGGCTGGTAAGTTTGTTCATGCTTATTTCTAAGACTTCATATGACCCAACATAGAATATTATGGCCATATATCTTGTAAAAGGAAATAATGATATTGGTGAATTGGAAAATGCCTCATTGTAATCCAAGGGCATTCATTTTCGTGTAAAGCACCCAAGAGAAGAGGGCAACCCTTAGCTTACCTTGCTGTAACTTCCATGGGCACATACTTATCCTATGGAATGAGGTATTCCTAAGTAATGTATAAGCCCTTAATCTCTTTGTCCTAAAATAGAGAACCCAAAACAATCATTTAAGCATTATCTTCTTAGACTCAGTTTAGAAGAATGATGTTTTAAAATGTTTCAGTGAATTCATTTTAAGAATAGACAGTAAGTGTTTAAGGATAAACAGTACCATAATACAATGATACTGTTATAAAGACAGTTTGTGGAAATAGAGTGATCAGTACCAAAGATCCTTTGAATCATTTTCCATGCAGTGAAATTTATCAAATCATCCTTATTTTAAACTTTTACATTGTGAAAATAAAAATTTCAAGTAAAATCTAAAGAAATTCTCAGTGTTGCTAAACCAAAGAGGGAGCTTAAATCCATAATCTTTGTCCTTCAGTGGGCACAATTCAATGCAAACTGTGGGATTATATTCTTCTGAGAAAAATAAGAGAAAAATGTAATCTTCAAAAAATAGCAATTATTTTCTCCAAAAATGTGTTAGCTGATAATAGCCAAAATATCCAGGATACAATTGAAAATCATCCATAACACCAAGAACCAAGAAAATCACAACTTTAATGAAAAATAAAATCAACTAACACCAAGATTGAAACAAATCAGATTTTGGAATTATCTGACAAGAAACTGAAAACAGTCATCATAAAAGTTGTTTCAACAACTATTTATTTACAAATTGTGTGTAAACAAAAAAGAAAATATAAAAAATCCATAAAGAAATAAAAGTTATATAAAAGAAGCCAATGAAAATTATAGAACTGAAAAAGGGTGAAAATAAAAACTCACTGGATGCAGTCAATATTAGATTGGATATAAAAGAAGATAGACACAGTGAGCTTGCAGAAAGAACAACAGACTTCACACAGATCAAGGGAAAATACAATAATATATAAAAACATAATCAATATTTATATTGTCTGGATACCAGAGGAGAACAGAATGAGCATGGGCTGACAGATTATTGAGGAAATAATAGCTGAGAATTTCCCAAATTTGTCAATACACATATTTATAGATCCAAGATGCTAAATGAGACACAAACAGAATGAGCTACAAAAATCCCTGCCAGGACACATCATAATTAAACTTTTGAAGAGTAAAAATAAAGGAAAACGTTTGAAAACATTTGAAGAGAAATAGCACATTATTAATAAAAGAACACCAATTCAAATGACAGAGGATTTCTCATTTAAACCAGGAGGCCGGAAGGAATTGACACACATTTTTCAAATGTTGAAAGAAAAGTGCTGTCACCCATGAATTCTATATCCACTGAAAACATACTTAAGAAATGATGGGGAAATTGATGCAGTCTTAGACAAAGGAAAACTTTAAAAAGGCAGAATAAAAAGTCTCTGGCTAAAAGAAATTCTTCAAGGGCGCCTGGGTGGCTCAGTTGTTAAGCATCTGCCTTTGGCTCAGGTCATGATCTCAGGGTCCTGGGATCGAGCCCCGCATCAGGCTCCCTGCTCCGCGGGAAGCCTGCTTCTACCCTCTCCCACTCCCTCTGCTTGTGTTCCCTCTCTCGCTGTGTCTCTTTGTGTCAAATAAATAAATAAAATCTTTTTAAAAAAGGAAATTCTTCAAACTTAAAAAAAAAGAAGTAAAACAAACCGAAAAAATAAGGAAAGAAGAAAAGAAACTACAAAAATAGGAGTAAATATAATACATTATCCTGTTCCTTAGAACAGATTAGAAGAACGTATTTGCCAATTATATTCCTGACAGATTAGTATTTACAGTATATTAAGATCTATTAAAACTCAATAGTAAAAAATATTCCAGTGAGAAAGTGGGCAAAGACATTTTACTGAGGAAGAGATACCAGGGGCAAATAAGCACATGAGATATCTGGTCAGCCATCAGGGAACTGCAAACTAAAACCACAGTGAGTTATCATAGTGATGATTAACATACCTACTACCAACATGGCTGAAAAGAAAAAGGAATTGATGACACCAAACGATAAGAATTCTTAAAATCTAGATCATTCATACATTCCTGGTGGAAACATAAAATGGTAAAGATACTCTGGAAAACTGGATAGCAGTTTGTCCTAAAACAGTACCTGTAATCACCATATGATCCAGAAATTACAACTAGGGCATTTATCCTAGAGAAATAAAAACTCAGGTTCGTAAGAATGCTTGAATGCTCATGACAGTTTTATCCATACTAGCCCCAAATTGGAAATCACTTGGGAGTCCTTCAGTGGGTGAATAGTGTGGTACATCCACATAATGGAATATTACTTACCAATAAGAAGGAAAAAAAATGAACATGCATATCGATTTAGATGAATCTCCAGGGAACTAAGCTGTTTCTTATTTTTTTAAAAAAGGCCAATTCTGAAAGGTTACATATTATATGAATCTATTCTTATAAAATTTGAATATTGGGTTTTATATGATTGTACCATTGGGGAAGCTGATTAAAGGTTATATAAGATCTCTCTGTATCATTTATTATAGCTGTGTGGAAATCTATAATTATCTCACTAAAAATTTTAGTTTAAAAAAGTATGTTACAGAAAAGAATACTGCTGTGCTTACATGGCATGAGATTTGGAACTAATATTGACTCCACATATTGTGGAACAAAGGGGAAAAACTAAGAAAAAAAATGTGTGTGGCCACTGTTAATAAAAGATTAGCAAGACCCTACTGAAATGTTCATACCTCATCACCCAAATGAATGACAATAATGATTGTTTACAATGGGTAGGGCATTGTCCTGTTATTTTTCTTTACAACGACAAATTGGGATAGGCTCTACTATCACCTTCATTTTATAAATAAGGAAAATGAAACAGAAATAGATTAAGGAGCTTCCCAAGATCGAAAGACTGTAGAGCTTTTGTGTTAAAAGTAAGATGAATCAAAACATAATAATTCCCTACAAATGAACAGATCTAACAAATATCATTTCAAGTAATGCCTTTTCAGTATGCAATTTTGATTCGAGAAATAGTCTTGATTTAATATGGTGCCTGATTTCACAGCTCAACTGTCTCCAGGATGACTTAAACACTAGTTTTAATTTCACTATAGAAATGATTGATTATATCAACTTCGAACACCAGTGGCAATATAAGATGATCTCCAGAAATAATTATAAACGAGACAATGTTAAGATATTCAATCCATATAATGTAAATGTAGGCAAGTGAACAACTTGACATGTTCTCTTGAGTTCTCTTTATGCAAAAGCTGGTGGCTTGAAATCATATGTGATTCTCTCTTCCTCTCTCTCTCTCTCAACCTCTTTCTCTCTCTCTTTTCTTTGCTGTCCTCTCTCTCTCTGTTACATCCAGTTGTCATTTCTCAACCTGCAAGGGAAATCTTCTTGGACCACAAGGGCATGTCTACCTTTCACTACCTTTTCTTTTCTTTCTTTTTTTAAAAATATCTTATTTATTTATTTGACAGAGAGAGAGAGATAGCGAGAACAAGAATGCAAGCAGGGGGAGTTGGAGAGGGAGAAGCAGGCTTCCTGCTGAGCAGGGAGCCCGATATGGGGCTCGATCCCAGGACCCTGGGATCATGACCTGAGCCGAAGGCAGACGCTTAATGTCCAAGCCACCCAGGTGCCCCCTTTCACTACCTTTTCAACCTTTTTGAATCCTCTTTTACTTTTCCTCTGATTCCTGTACACCAGGAATAGCCACGTGTACACATTCCTGCAGCCAGTGTGAGACTAGTGACCAGAAATCACCCTCCTGAATGCCAGTTAACAAAAAATGCAGCAAGAAGTAAGGGACCGGCACAGGCTTAGGCAGAGGTGGGGAGAGCTGACACTTGAGAAGGGAGAGAACAATTGGTCTCGTCTACCCAAGGCAACCTGTAAGAATCCTTTCATCTACTATTAATGGAATAGGGTAGGGTGTCTGGGTGGCTCAGTGGTTATCCTGCTGCCTTCAGTTCAGGTCATGATCCTGGAGTCCTAGGATCTAGCCCAGCATCAGGCTCCCAGGGAGTTGGCTTCTCTCTCTGCCCCTCTCTCCTCTCATGCTCTCTCTCTCTCACTCTCAAATAGACAAATAAAATCTTTAAAAAAATAGACTAGGATATTTTTTAGGATAACTTGCTGTGGGTTTCTTTATCAAATCATAGGTCAGAGAGGGGTTTTATTAGTTAAAGCCTGGCCAGATGAAAGTTTATAAAAGCCAATAGGTGATTTTAAAAGTACTAGAATGATTTATTAAACAAATGGCACTACAACTTATACAACTTGGTAAATAAATAATTTATATTATTTGGGTTGTTAATAGAAAAATGTGGGAGAATTTTTAAATAGATTTTAAAACTCCATATTGATTTATGTGTTAATTATTTTACCCTCCTCATTGTTTAATATTTTGAATGTCACCTCTGGGTTTTTTTAATGTTAAAACATTGATATAATTGCTAGGATTCAAATATTAAATAAGAGGAATAATTGCTTATCACCATCAACCATAATTGTCCAAGTATGAATTAAGCTCTTTACATTTTTCAGGCATTTAACGAAGGCCTAAGGGAATCAGACCAAGAATAAATAAGATTCTAGTATGTTCGAGAAAAGAGGTGGAGGATCCCGTGAGGAGGGAAGATCCTTCACTAAGGGCTTTGTGGGAGCAGGTCGTGAGGGATGGCATCACTGTGGACTTAAGAGGGGAAAGACACAGGACACCAGGAAATGAGGTGCCAAGGAAACTATAATCGAAGATCAAAGCCTCACTAGATTTCTTTTCAATTTTTTTGAATATTTTTATATTTTATTTTATTTTATTTATTTTGTTTTATTATTGAAGTATAATTGAAATACTATGTTATATACTTTGAATATTCTTTCTGCTCATTTGTATGCTCTAAGTATTAGGGCTCTATTCAAAAATATTCTATTTGGGGAAGGAAGAGGGGAGCTAATAATGGTAACTTCAGATTAGTTGAGTTTTGTGCCAGGTTTCTGTTGAGCAAGAAAGCTAATCTTCCTCATGGAAACTGCAGTGTGGTGATGAGACTGATGCTAGACAAAATCTCACAAATGAATAAAAGTGTGTGTAAAAAGATAGATAGATAGATAGATATAGATATGGAATTTGGAATATATAATATAGTATTGTTGACCATAATCACAGTAGATATCTAGAACTTATTCATCTTCTCAAAACAATTTTGTACCCTTTGATCAGCATCTCTCCAATTCTTCCACTTCCAGCTGCTGGGGGAAGGGTGATTAGCACATTCTACTCTCTTTCTACAAGTTTGGCTTTTTAGATTTTGCATATAAGTGATATGATACAAGATTTGTCATTGATTTATTTCACAGCATAATCTCCTCAAGCTTCCATCTATTTGTTGTCAAGAGCAGAATTTTCTTTTTGCGGCTGAAGAATTTTCCAGTGTGTGTGTGTGTGTGTGTGTGTGTCTTCTTTATCCATTCATCCATTGGCAGACCCATAGGTAGTTTCCATATCTTGGCTATTGTGAATAATACTACAATAAACATGGCAGTGTAGATATCTTTTCAATATTCTGTTTTCATTTCCTTTGGATGTATACCCAGAAGTAGGATCACTGAATCATATGTTAGTTCCACTTTAAATTTTTGAGAACCTCCATATTGTTTTCTAGAGTAGCTATATTGTTTATATTTCCATCACCCATGCAAAATGATTTCCTTTCTCCGCATCCTTGCTAACACTTGTTTTCTCTTGTCTTCTTGATAGTCATTGTAACAGGTGTAAGGTGATTTTTGATTTGCCTTTCCCTGATGATTAATGATGTTGAGTATCCTTTAATGGACCTATTGACCATATTGATGTCTTTTTTGAAAAATAAAGTCTATTTGTTTCTTCTGCCCATTTTAATTGGGTTAGTTCGGTTTTTTAATTGATTTGTGAGTTCTTTATATGTTTTGGATATTAACTATGTATCTAATATATGGTTTGAAAATACATTCTCCCATTGTATCAGTTGCCTTTCCATTTTATTGATGCTTCTTTCATGATACAGGAGGTTTTTTAGTTTGATGTAGCCTCCTGGATGATTTTTGCTTTTGTTGCTTGTATTTTTGGTGTCATATGCAAAAACTCACTGCCGAAACCAAGGTCAAGGAGATTTTTACCTATATTTTTTTCTAGGAGTTTCATGGTTTCAGGCCTTATGTTTAAGTCAGTAACCCATTTTGAATGATTTTTTTTTTTTGTGAGTACTAAAAGACAGGGGCCAATTTCCTTTTTCTGCATGTTGTTATCAGGTTCCCCCAACACCAATTATTGAAGAGACTATCCTTTCCACATTGAGCATTCTTGGAACCCTTCTCAAGTATCATATGATCATACATGTGGGGGTTGATGTCTACACTCTGTATTTGCTCCATTGGTCTGTGTGTAATTTTAATACCAGTACCATATTGTTTTAATTGCTATAGGTTTGTGGTATATTTTAAAATCAGGAAGTGTGATAATTCTGGCTTTGTTCTTTTTTCTCACTATTGCTCTGACTCTTCAGAATTTTTTTGGCTACATACATATTTTATGATTGTTTTTCCTATTTCTGAAAAATGCCATAATAATTTTGATAGGGGCTGCATTGAATCTTTAATTGCTTAAGTAGTGTGGATATTTTAACAATATTAATTCTTCTGATTCAAGAATGCCAAATATTTTCCATTTATTTGTGTCTTCTTCAATGTTTTTCATCAGTGTCTCATAGTTTTCACAGTACAGAGCCTTGATTAAATACATTTTAAAGTGTTTTATTATTTTTTATTCTATTGTGAATGGGATTTTTTTTCAAGTATTTCATTCTTAGTGCTTAGAAATACAGCCTATATCTGTATGCTGATTTTATATCCAACAACTTTACTGAATTCATGGATTAGTTCAAATTTTTTTATGGAATCTTTATAGTTTTATATATGTTAGGTTATATCATTCGCAAATAATGACAATTTCATCTCTTCCTTTCCAGTTTAGATGACTATAATGTCTTTATCTTGCTGATTGCTCTGGCTAGGGTTTTCAGTACTATGCTTAATAAGAGTAGTGATTGTGGGCACTCATTCCTAATTTTTAAGGAAAATCTTTTGAACTTTCTTCATTAAAAATGATATTAACTGTGGTTTTGCCATATGTTGCCTTTATTATATTTTGTTTCCTCCATACCCAATTAGCTGATGGTTTTTATCATGAAAAAATGTTGAATTTTGTCATGTCTTTTCTGTATCTATTGAGATGATCAAATGATTTTTTATCTTCATTCCATATCCTCTTGATCAATTTGTGGGTATTGAACCATCATTGCAACCGTGGAACAAATTCTTCTGGATTATGATGTATGATCCTTTTAATGTATTGTTGAATTCAGTTTGCTAATATTTTGTGTTTGCTAACATTTTCTTTTGTTTGGTGTGTTCTTGTTTTGTTTTGGTATTAGGATAATGCTTTACAGTTTCTTCATTTTCAGAATAGTTTGAGAAGAATTTCTATCAGTTCTTCTTTTTTTAAGATTGTATTTATTTATTAGGGAGAGAGAGAGAGAAGGAGGAAGAGAGAGAGAGAGAATGAGCCAGGGAGAGGGGCAGAGGGAGAAGGACAAGCAGACTCCCCACTTAGCAGGGAGCTCAATGTGGGACTTCATTCCAGGACCCCAGGATCATGACCTGAGCTGAAGACAGACACTTAACTGACTGAGTTATCCAGGTGCACCTGAATCAGTTCTTTTTTTTTTTTAAAGATTTTTTTTTTTTTTTTGACAGAGAGAGAGCGAGAGAGGGAACACAAGCAGGGGAAGTGGGAGAGGGAGAAGCAGGCTTCCCTGCTGAGCAAGGAATCCCGCCCCAATGTGGGGTTCGATCCCAGGACCCTGGGATCATGACCTGAGCCAAAGGCAAACGCTAAACACCTGAGCCACCCAGGCGCCCTGAATCAGTTCTTTTTTAAACATTTGGTAGAATTCATCAGTGAAGCCATTTGGTCCTGGAGTTTCCTTTGTTGGAAGGTTATTGGTTATTGATTCAACCATCTTACTAATAATTGGTTTGTTCAGATTTTCTATTTCTTCAGTCTTCATATGTTGTATGTTTCTAAGAATTAATCCATTTTCATCTAGGTCATCTTTTCATTTCAGCTTTTAAATAACTCTTTTCTGAATTTCTTATGAGGCAAATCTAGTGGTGACAAACTCCCTCAAATTTGTTTGTCTGGAAAGTCTTTATTTCTCCTTCATTTCTGAAGGATAATTTGCCAGATAGAGTGTTGTGGGCTGGCGATTTATTTTTATTCTTTCAGGACTGTGAGTATATCATCTTACTCTCTTCTCACCTGTAAGGTTTCCACTAAGAAATCTACTACTCACCCAATGGAGGTTCCTTAATAAATTACAATCCTTATTTATTTATTTATTTATTTATTTATTTATTTATTTATTTATTTATTTTGGTCCCTGGTTTTAAGATTCTCTGTCTTTGACTTTTAACTGTTTCTTTATAACATGTCCTGGAGAAGATCGTTTTAATTGAAAAAATGGGGTGATGTTTTAACATGGGGTATCCAAGTCTCTTCCCAGGTTTAAGAAGTTCTCAGCTATTATTTCTTTACATAAATTTTCTGCCCTTTCTCCCTCTTTTGTTCTGGAGCTGCAGTGATTCTGTTATTTGTTAATTTGATATTGTCTCATAGACCATGTATGTTTTCTTTTCTTTTTAAATCATTTTTTCTTTGTTCTTTTCTGACTAGATTATTTAAAAATTCCTAACCTCTGACTCATTAATTCTATCTTTTTTTTGGTCTACTCTGAAATTGATAGTTTATTTATTTATTTATTTATTTATTGCATTTTTCATTGCATTCATGGAATTCTTCAGCTCCAGAACTTCTGTTAGACTATTTTTTAAAAAATATTTTTTACCTCAGGTGCCTGAGTGGCTCAGTTGGTTAAGCAGCTGCCTTCAGCTCAGGTCATGATTCCTGGGTCCTGGGTTCAAGTCCCACATCAGGCTTCCTGCTCAGCAGGGAGTCTGCTTCTCCTTCTTCCCTTCACCCTGCTTGTGCTCTCTCTCAAATAAATAAAATCTTTAAAAAATGATTTTTTGTCTTAAATTTCTCATTTTATTCATGTGCTTCTTTATTTCATTGAAATATGTTTTTCTGTTTTCGTGTGACTTATTGAGCTTCCTCAAAACAGTTATTTTGAGATCTTGATCAACTACATCACAAAATGTATCTTTGAATTCAGTTACTGGAGAATTACTGTTATATTTTGTTGATGACATGTTTCTTTGATTCTATATGTTCTTTGGAGTTTTGTGTCGTTGTTTTTACATTTGAAGTAGCAGTCGTCTCTTCTAATCTTATTAAATTTCTTGAAGTGAGAGATAACTTTTCATTGGTCCATGTCTGGCGCTTTCTCTGACCTATATGGATACACTTACTCCATGCTTTTTGCTCCCTCTTGTAGCATAATTCTTAAGTTTGTATGTCTTCTCTCAATCTTAAAATTTATCAGGCCAGCTGTTGAAGACCTCTCCTTTGTTTTCCTGACGGTGTAGCTATGTACAACTCAATCTTGTGTTTGCTCCTTTTCTACAGACTTTGGCTTGTTTTCTTTTCTTTTCTTTTTTTGCATCTCAAAGCAAACTTTATTTGTTCAATTATTTTTAACAACAGCGTTTTACGACCAATACACTGATTTTTTCAAGAAGGAAAGTTATTTTAAAAATATTTTTATTTTAAAAATAGGTCTGCGTTCAGCTGTAGATTTTTTTCCTCCCAAGCTCTGATCAGATTTATTTTGATTTGGGGAAAAAAAATACCGTTGTGATGGCATGAACAGCAAAATTTAAGTCTTTTTTTTAAAACATCTCAGTACAGAATTTTAAAAACTATTAATGGAAAATAGAGTAAGGACATTAAGTAACAACAGTAATTACTACTGGCCAGTTCCTGGTATTCGGCTTCTCCCCTAGTTCTCCTGAGGAAAACTTAAGTTGAATCTTCAGCAGAATGATCTTTAAATATACTTTATAAGCAAAATGAGAGCTTTTGTTTACATAGTTTTTAGATTTTGCTGTTCCTAATTTTATTCTGAAACTCGTTTTACCCCAAACCATAATTACCATATTAACTTTGTAATGCACAGTTTTGTAAGCAATTCAGCAAGCAGTAAGACACCATTGGGCCCTGTCCACCCAGAGCTTAGGAAAAACAGGATCGGTCACATCCATTTAAAAACAAATCTCACACTATTTGCCAATGTGTAGTTTCCATCTAAGTTCGGTTAATGAGATATATGGATATATATTTGGCTTGTTTTCTGAGCATATTCCCTGTCTACCTGAGCTCGCTCTTGCTGCTGCCCTGGGGACCATGCACAAAGAGCCAGCTACAGAATGGGAGTTGCTATGGGTACTTGGGTATTAGCGATGCCCATGGGCCAGGTTGGAAAATCCTCAAGTGAGGTATTCTCAGCAGCTCATTGACTGACTTCCTTTTGGAGGCCAATCTTCAGGAACCATGTACCTTTAATATCTTCTGATATTCTTATCTACCTCTTTCCCTACCTCTTTTCTCCCACCAGTCATGGGGGCCTCACCTCAATACTCTGAATGCTGCAGGAAAGAAACATTCCTTTAGCAGTGTCCTCACAGCTGGGGAAGGTTGGCAGGAGTCACTCATCACTGTCTTTTTTCCCATGGGAGAAGTTGCTTCTAAGTAGTTCAGCCCTACACTGTGCTGCCTTGGGGGAGGAACAGTGCTGGCATAGTTCATGTTACCCTCTTTAGGGCATCCAAACTTCTTTATTTTTTAATTTAATATTTAATTTAATCTTTTATTTTATTTTATTTTATTTTATTTTATTTTATTTTATTTTATTTTATTTTATTTTATTTTTTGCTCAAACAGGGTTTTGGAATCTCCCCTCAGTAAACCTGGATTTCAAAAAAGGCTCTCTTGACTGTGAATTCCTGTGCAAGTAGGCCCTACTCTCTAAGTATTCTCTGACTGTGACCAAGAGGGGCTGAAGCTGGTTCACAAGTTCCTACTGGTTTCACAGCCTGTACAGAAGTCTCTCTACCTATTAACTAATGCAAAGTTGGATAAAATTCCTTTTGGGTTTCTTGACATAAGGAATACGGTGTCATATGATGCTCATGACATAAAGCATATGACTCCTACAGAGGCACTTTTGTTCATGGATGGATGCTGAATCTTAGTTGTTACAGTGGGGGACAAAAGGGAGAGAAATCTTATGCTGCCACAAGGCTGACATCATTCTAGGGAGCAATTTTAATGGCAACAAAACAAAATCAAAAATATTCAAAATATTCAATAACTTCCCATTCTGAGAGACTGAATATACATATAGAAAATGGATAGACCATGTATGAAAATAGAACTCTGACCCACAACCTGTAGCATCCAGCTCAAGAAACCAACCCATGATTAGCAATAAGTAGCCCAGGGTGCCAGCCTGTTATCTATAAGTCAGATTTATGAAAAGTCAGACTATTCTTTCTTATAATGGTACAGGAAGTCAACTAATAGTTCCTATAACAACTGGCTCAAGATGGCCAGAACTTGATTAGTTGGTAACTTCTATAATTTTTGTTTCCACTTCCAAACAGAAATAGTCAAATTTACACCTCTAACCAATCACATAATCACTTAGAATGCCTTGATTTCAGTTACCTCTCCAACCACTACCCCATGACAACAGTGTCAAATCAGGGATACCTGAAGCCTTCTAGTTTTCCATTATAAAGCTTTCCCCACTCCTTTTTCTTCCTTTGAGTCTTTACCAAAACAAAAGTGATGGTGGCTGACCCCTTGCTCTGAATAAATAAACTTTGCTTATTATCATTTAGTTGGCCTTTGTTTATTTTTACAATGTTTTAGATAAATTAACAATATGTATAAATATGCAGAAAAGACATATTTTTTGACATGTATTCTCATCTATCTATAAAAGATAAAAGAAAAGAAAAAAAAAACTTAGGGGTTTCCTAGAACAGTCAACAAATTAGCTCTAGGACACCTGGTCAGTTGCAGGACTCAAAGTTGTTTCTTTGCTAAACAGGGACAACATTCTGTACTTCCAGGGATGTGAAGGACATGATTGGTATCATTCATTGGAATGGGACTATGTGCACATCTCATTCCATTAGCTTTGCAGTACTAATGCTCTCATTCTATGATCTCCATGTTATTCATGCATTGCCATTTATTCTTTCACATATTTATTAAAATGTCATGTATTAAGTATCCTCACTGGATGTGATGAGAATGTGCCAACAATTCAAATAGTTACATAATGGAAAGAAAATTTAACCCCTTAGATACATAGCTCCAAATCTCTAGGACTAGAAATAATCTTGAATTGAAAGTCAACCGTCTAAAATTTTAGTCCTACCACTAAATTAGCTTTTTGAACTTAAATAATTTCCTCACTCTTTTTATGCAAATCTCTCCCAAACCACCCCAGCTGCAAGCTTTGGGAGGCTATCTCTGTATAAACAAAGGCTTCTTCAAGTTCAGCTTTGACCCGGAGTTCAGAGAACTCTTATATCATGATGCATTTAGTTAAGGTAATAATTTTTGAAAAGTCAGGAACAGTGAAATGCAAGGCAACATGTCCACAATAGCCAAACCGTGGAAAGAGCTGAGATATCCACTGACAGATAAATGGATAAAGAAGATACCACATATATATGTATACACACGCAATGAAATCTTACTGGGCTATCAGAAAGGATGAGTACTTACCATTTACATAGACATGGGTGGACTGGACAGTATTATGCTGAGCAAAATAAGTCAATCAGAGAAAGACAAATATTATATGGTTTCATTCATATGTGGAATATAAGAAACAGGGCAGAGGACCTTAGGGAAGGGAAAACTGAATGGGAAGTCATCAGAGAAGGAGAAAAACCATGAGAGACTCTTAACTAAAGGAAACAAACAGGTTTGTTGGAGGGGAGGTTGCGGGGGGTAGGGTAATTGTGTGATGGGCATTAAGTAGGGCATGTGATGTGATGAGCACTGGGTGTTATATGCAACTGAAAAAGAAATTATTGAACACTACGTCTGAAACTAATGATGTACTATAAGTTGGCTAATTGAACTGAAATTTAAAAAAAGACTGAAAGAGATTACAGGCCTTTCTCTATGACAAAATAAGAGGAGAGGGTTACAGATGAATGGTTTAGGTAACTCAGATGAGCTGTCATTGAGGCAAACAAACCGCTAGAGACCACAGTCAAAAGAGTTATAGATTCTACAAGAAAGAAAAGAAACATGTGGGTCTGAAATACTTTTTGGAATGAATTAAAAAGAGGGTTATGAGAAATTTACATCCTATTCTTAGAAATAAATTGTTGTTGGTTGCACTCAGAAGCTGAAATGCAACCTTCTAATTGAAGCGCTGGTGTTAAATAACTCACTGGCTTTGAAAGAATAAAATGACCTTTATGGGCCTTAAATGAGTTATGGTTTGATATATTAGAAAGATCAGAGACTTAGAAGTTAGACACCATTTGTTCAGTCCAATACTGGGCATTAAATGTCACCTCATTTAAATTCTCTGCATCTCAGTTTTGTGATCTGCAAAGGAAAGGCAATGTCTTCCAAAGTAGGGGAGGAGTGGTGTGACAATGCAGGTAAACCCCAGGTATAATGTGTTGCACACACAAGGATGCAGGTAAGAGTGGATGTGGTGATTGTCATTTAAATAATGACATAAGACTTAGATGTTCAGTCACTTGCAGGTCTAGATTCTCTGATCCAACATACTTCATGGGGGATATATTTGGTTTATCATCTGGAAAGAAGACAGATGTATACCTTATATAAGATATGATAAATACTCAAAACAACAACAACAACAACAAAAAACCATGAACCAACATTAATCTGAGAACTACTAAATGTGAAATATGTGGGGAGAAAAATAAAGTTTTTGACTAGGAATTTCTATATCTATCTATCTCTACCTATACCATCTATGTTATAGACTATAAATAGCAGGATCCCAGAGAAAGCTAGCATAAAGTAACTCATAGAAACTATAATTTTTTTTAGGCCATTCCTCTATTCTTCAGACAAATCTAGAACCTCCAGAAAAGATTCAGGTTTCTATTTTCTTAAAATGGCCAAGAACATATAGATTAATTGCCGGCCTTTAAACATGCTCTACTCTTTCAAAAATTTTTAATTAACAATTGTTTAGATGTTTAATCTTTATGACTCAGTGTAGGGCTGAACTGTGAAAACCATTTTTGTGGCAGGATTCTTCATAGATAATGGTTCTGTTAGACATCAGAAATAAAGAGGAGACAATTTCAGGAATTCTTTAAAAAAGACCCAGATGCAGTGGCACCTGGGTGGCATAGTCAGTTAAGTGTCCAACTCTTGGTTTTTGCTCACGTTGTGATATCAGGATCATGAGATCAAACTCCACCTCTAGCCTCCCATCTGGGTGGGCACTCAGTGCAGAGTCTGCTTAAGATTCTCTCTGCCTCTCTCCCTCTCCCTGCCATCCACCCACTGGTGATCTCTCTCTCTCTCAAACGAATAAATAAATCTTTTTTTTTTAAAAAAGACACTGATGCATACACTATAAATTGCAATATCTCCTAGTACATACACCATTATTACAAAGAAAATTAATGTATAATTACTTCCACTCTCACATTCAGGCTGCATTTGGCAGAACAGGGTGAGAATGGGAATTCAATTTTGGCTCTACCTTTTACTTATTGAAGGGCAATTACTTAAATTCTGTGCCTCTAGAACTTTGTCTATAAAATGGAGAAAGCAACAGTCCATGGAGATGTGTGTTCATGTGTGTGCATGCACACACACGAATACACATGTTCTTCAAAAAAGCATTTTCCCTATATAATGGAAGTGCAAATGGAGTGGTGAAGTGATTTTCCAATGTTAGAGCTTGTTGGCTCATTCTGTTAATAAATTAATATTACTTCTCTGCTAGGCCTTGTTTGGGGAGTTGAGGTTTGAAGATGCGGGAAATGCAGCACTGCCTTCAGGGAATACCTGTTTGAGGTTGAATTGCTGGCATGCAGGATATATAAAGATACCTTTTTTTATCATTCTTTTGTATCCATGCCCTCAGCTTTCTTTTTTTAGTGAACACTGAAGCTCTTTAGAGATGGTTTGCTTTATAGCTGGCCTTGAGTCCTTCTGTCTTTCAGTTGCTTGTCTACCTGTCCACCTAGGTCCAGGACATTCTTCGATGACTTAGCTTTGTTATAAAATATCTCTGGTGATGGTGGTAATAGTTTCACTTATGGTGGGCAAAGCAGGCACATTTGTAAGTACTTTACCTCTATTGACCCATTGACTTCTAGTAACAACCTAGTTATTACCATGAATTCCATTTTATGATGAAACACCCAAGATCATACAGCTGATGAATTCTAGAGTTGGGATTCAAACCTCACTAGACTGACCTCAGAGTTCACACTGAACCAGGGTTATCCAATGTGGGATCCTTGAATTATCAGTTCAGAATCATCCAGAAACCTGACAGAAATGTACTCATAAGCCCAATCCAACCTACTGAGCAAGCAACATCACTGGGAGTTAGTGCCCAGAATAGGGATGTTCAATAAGTTGGCCATGTGATCTCCAAGCATGTCAAAACCCAAAAGTCACTGCCCTTAACCAAAACATAGCTCTGCTCATCAATGGCTGAGTCAGCTTTGAATCCAGTTCCCTGTGACTGTGTCCTTGTCACCAAACATGTGCTCTGCAAACAGCATGATCATTTCTAAGCAGGACTGCACAGCTAGGTCTGGACTTCACAACTGACAAGGTAAAATGTTCTAATCTAACAGTGTTTCTCAAACTCAGAAAATGTTGTGATAATTTATTGAGACAATATGCTTAATCTGGTTAGCTTTCTATCTTATAGATAGTAGAAAAATGTAAGAGAATTGCATGTTTACAGTATTGTTACAGATTTGATATGAAGTGATTATTATTTGCAATTAAGCTTTGGAAGAGGGGGAGCATAGCTTGAAAACATCTTCTCCACTATTCTGAAACTCTGTTCTAGGGACTCTTCTTTATAGTTTGTCCCCCTTTGACAATAACTGTTCTAAAATACTCATTGGCAGTTGCCCTCATGTGATGTTTAAATATATACTGCCTTAGATTTGTTTTTGTGTATGTAGCTTCTTCTACTGGATTGTAATTCTCTTGAGATCTCTTTAAGAATTAGTATAGTACTTTCCAATTTCTTGCAGGAATGGATATGAATAATAAATAAGAAAATAAAGTGAGTAAAATGTGCCTTATAGAAGGCATTAAAGTGATGCCTTTTTTTTTAAATACTCCTTTATCTGTTTCCATGATGATAGAATGAATGAATTAGGCTAAAGGAAACTGACCATAGGCCATTGAGTGGTAGTAAAGTAGAAAGGTTTATGGGCAACTGAACTTTTTCTTTCTCATAAATGAACAGAGCTTATTAAATATGACAAAGTCATTTTAAATCCATTTATAAAACTCCTAAGAGGGTGAAGTTGTAGCACATCTATTTTCCTTTCTAAAATGAGGCATGTTTTCTCAACAATGGTCTAATAACTCAACATGTGATGTTAGTAATTTTTATCCTCAGTGTGGTAGAAAACATTACCATCAAGCCCTAAAGAGTCATGAAGTTCCTAGCTGAGTAGAAGATTCTCAGAGAATGCCTCTGACAATAGTTTATGTCTCTTGTTATTATTTAACTGAGGATTATTAAAATGTTTAGAGTTGATTACTTCATATTATTTTAAGACTTAACTACTCCAACTGCAGCTAAGCTATTGAATAAATCTGATAGTATTGAAGAAATGCTCTGTATCATATGAATATTTGATATAAAAGTTGCTAAATATTTGGTTATTTGGAACTAGAATTGCTAGACGTCAAAAGTGGAAGAACTCATAAGGAACAAGCCAGTCTAATTCTCTTATATTTAAGATGAGGCAACCCAGGTAAAAAAGATGTTGGACTAACCCAATATCACAAAGTTAGCTATAGCTAATCAATCATCCATTGTTTTGTTAGGCACCTATTGTGTGCCACAAAGGTAGGCTACAGGCAGGACTTAGATGCACTTTCTTAAAAAGAGTTCAGAGTAGAGCTATGATTTAGAGATACCAATTTCTGAATCACAAGCTTATTGATAGGAATTAAAGTAATAATACTGTTATGTCGCTGTTGTTGAAAACTTCAACTTGTGAACTTGAACCACATGCAACATTAAAACCACAAATACAATTTTCATGAAAATGAAGACTGCTTTACTTAAAGAAATCTATTGTGTTCTTTTTTATTTTTAAGATTTTATTTATTTATTTGAGAGAGAGCACGAGTGGGGGGGTGGGGGAGGGAGAGGGAGAAACAGGCTCCCTGCTGAGCAGGGAACCCAATGCAGGACTAGATCACAGGACTCTGGGATCATGACCTGAGCTGAAGGCAGACACTTAATGGACTGAGCCACCCAGGCACCCCCATTGTGTTCTTAAATATATAAAGGCTATCTTAGAAAGTAGACCTGGTCTTTCCAAAGCTATAACAAAAAGGTTACAGAGGTTGCTTAGGAACATGGGAAGGCAGAAGGCCATTCACATGTCATGGATGAGTGGGTGAGATGTGGAGGTAGAGTGATTAATGGCATGGTGTCTGGCTCACTGCCTCACTGACAGAGTTGGAGAAACCACCCCATTTCCACTTTGACTAAGAGTTTGTAAGTCTTGCACTGCTGCTGTTCCATCAGAGTCAGCAATAGATACGCTAGCATCATTTGATTTGATTTGATTTGATTTACAGGGAAGTGTGAGTATAAAATGAGAAAAATAAATAAATCAAGGACAATGCCTAAAAGCACATCAACATTTAAGGGGTGGAAAGTAAGAAACCTCCAAGAAATATATTTTCTGTGGTGCCTGGGTGGCTCAATTGGTTAAGTGTCTGCCTTCTGCTCAGGTAATGATCTGAGGGTCCTGGGATAGAGCCAATGTTGGGCTTTCTGCTCAGTGGAGTCTGCTTCTCCCTCTCCTTCTGCTCCCCCCCCACTCGTGCTCTCTCTCTCTCTCTCTCTCTCTCTCTTTCTCAAATAAATGAATAAAGTCTTTAAAAAAAAAAGAAAGAAATATGTTTTCTGATTATCAGTCCTCCTCTGCCACTATCATATCATGTTAACTAAAGTATTTAAGGAATTATAATTACACTTATTATGCATTTTGTATTTGTATATACTGGTTTTATTTATGTAAGTTAACCTGAACCATATATTTGATGAGCCTTTCATTTGTAGTAAAATTCTTCAGATTCTCAATAAATGCTGGTCAATTAACTTTATTTTTTTCTCTGTAACATGAAGTTAAATACCAAGTTTTTGTAAGGTCAAGTTAGCTACAAGGGTAGAATTTTATTTACTTGAAGGAATTGTAGCCTGTTAGAATGCCATAATGATTTTCAGAAGTCACTTTATTTGACTCCTTTAATTGACATATTGTCAACAAAATACACATCTTTATAATTTACCCAACTATAAATTCCTTAAAGATGTTCAGAGGTGATGTGCAATTGTCCCAATTAACTAGTAAAGTTTGATGCTGATTATTTTGGTTCTCTGAGGGAACTTAGTCTGCATTGTTCAACCCATGAACCTGAAGATCTAACTACAATTTCATATTTCCTTCAAGGATGGATTCAGGCTTTCATGGCTGGAGAATGCTGTGAAAAGTCACCTAATATACAAAGGTCACTAGCTTCTAAGATGAGCTATGAAAGTCAACTTGTAATTCTGACTTCTGGAGACTCAAGATGGGCCAAATGGTCATTAAGCAGAAAATTAGAAAGTGGGATCTTTTTAAGTCAATTTTTCTTTATTCTATTACTTGGACAGTTCATTTTCAGAAGGGGAGAAAGACACAAAATGTTTAGATGAGGGAATCTGCTTTTAAACTGATCTTATCTCTAACACAGAGTATGACCTAGCAGCATTCAAACTCTATGCCTCTATCTAAGCTCTCCATATATTGATTTACTTACTTGTACAATGAGAATGAAGAGTAGTGTCTACTATTAAGAACTTCTGCAAAGACTAGATTCCACAGTAACACTGTTTATTACAGAGCTGGGCACATTATAAGAATACAGCAAATGGTCATACTTCTTTTGCAGTTGTTTTATTTTTTCTATTTTTTACTGTCTTTATCAGGCAAATTTGCAATTAGCCATGACTATGGTTAACAATGGTTAGAGGAGTAAGGGATAGGTGAAGTTTTTGGACCTATTATTATTAGAACTACAAAAATAAAGTATTCAATCTAAGCAGTGATGGATTTGAGCTTGCTAGCCTTTTTTTGTTTGTTTGTTTTTTAGACTTTGCAAAAATGTCAGGGAACCACAGTGGTACAGAGCACAACTTTTGGGCCAGACACACATGCGCTTGTCCCAGCCTTACCATCTACTTGTGTAATATAGTGTTTTCCAAAAATTGGGGAAATGTAAATGGACAGGTGTATTATGTCAATATTACCATCAGGGTTGTATTTTGAAGATGATCTCATTGGAAGAAACTGGGTAAAGAACACATGGGTTCCTACTGTATTATTTCTTAGAAATACATGAGAATCTGAAATCATCTCAATAAGATTTAACTTAAAAATGTCTAAAACACTCTGGTCTCGCATATTCTTCAGAACCTTACCATTTCCCACCAAGAGCAAGTCTATCTCCTCTCCCCTTAAACCAGAGTGGGACTTCGTAACTGCTTTGCTGGATAAAACATGGCAGAAGAAACACTGTGTGACAGGGATTAGTTCATAAGGGGCCGTACAGATTCTATCTTACTCTCCCTCAGTATTCTTGCCCTTGAAACCAGTCACTATGATGTGAGAAATGTCTAACAGCCCACGTGAAGACGAACTGAGGCCTCTAACCAATAGCTAGCATTGACTGCCAGACATATGAGTGAGCCCTCAGATGGTTTCAGCTGAGGATCCAGACACTGTGGGACAGAAAAGACCACCCCACTATGCCTTGTGCATATCTTGGCCCATAGAACGTGAATCTGTGAACATAATAAAGGTTTTATTATGCTTTGGGGTAAAATGTTACATAGCCATAGTAGCTCTAATGACTAGACAATCTAAATTTACTTGGTAAATTTATTGACTTCATACCTCAGTATTCTTATGGGAAACAACATAGGAACAATGTTAAGTTCATATTGCTATCATGAGGATGAATAAGATGATATACATAAAGTTTGGTGGTTGACACATAGAAATCCTAAAGAGAGGTAGTACTCTATTTGTATGATGGTATTAGGTATAAAATATCCATCCCCTACTGAACACACCTGCAGGCATTGTTTGTAAGTATTCATAAGTGATTTGAAAGTATTGATTTGTTTCATTTGCACAACGCTATGAGATAGGTAATCAGATTCGTGCGTCCATTTAATTTAGGTAGCTGAAATTTGGAGAGTTGGGGTCCCATAAGCTAGAAATTTCTGCCCATCTCTTTAAAATGGATATTTTATCCTTTCCTGACTATATCCGGCTAAGTTCTGTCTTCATACCCTCAAGAGTATCACATGAAACAGTCTTTGATGAGTTCTATTTTGAAAGACTAATCAGTCCAGGTTTTCTGGAGTGTTTTAGTCCTAAATTTATCTTTGCAAGAGTTTGATAAAATGGAAACTATAGAAATTTGGCTATACAGAATTTTGGTGTACAGATGAGCTTCTCAAGCAGCCATGCATAAATACCCAGGGGCTGTATGAACAATGCATCATCAATTACATTAAGCAGAAATCTTTGTGGTCCCAATATGCGCCACCTCCTCTGCCAACCAGGCATTGGGGAAGAAGCAGAGCAATGTGGGCAAGAAATGTCTTTGAGCTCAGGTGTTTCAGTGCGAAGCACAGTTCTGCCACTCTCGAGATGTGTGACCCATTTGTTTCTTCATCTGTGTCAAAGATTCATTTCTCACCTGAGTGAAGTTTTAGTATGTAATGTATGGCATGTTTTAGTGCAATGCCTGGATATGCAGTTGGCACTAACAAAGTCAGCTATTATTACTACAACTGTAAATTTAATTAAGACCTAGTAACATCCCTCAATGAGTTCACAATCAAGCAAGAAAGTCAAGCTTTATCCAGTATCACAAACATGGAGATACACCATCCTATCCCAATTTAAGGAAGGACTGTTGCTGGGCTGTATTCAGTGTGATTGACAGGCCAGCTCCCACTGTTACATGCTTCAGGGTAAGTTCTTCAGCCATAGTCACACCCTTCCTAGGGCAGTAGCATCCAGTGACAGATCAAAGAGGTGTTCCAAGGTCCTGCCATTAGGAAAAATGCAAGGTAACTCTGATGGAGCAAGGCTTGCTCCAGAGTTCCCTACTCTCTACAGAGTTGGCATCATAATTTGACTTACTTTTCTCAATTCTGCTTTCACCTTATTTCTTTCATGGGGGTTTATTCCTAATAACCATCTTGCACCCTGACATCCCAGCATATGTTTCTAGAGAACCCATCTTGCAACACACAACCTGCCGTCTACTGAAGAAATGTACTCCAAGTAAAAGTAGAGGGGAATTGATTTGTTGAATCTCTACTATGTCATTGATCATATGTTTCACAAAACATTACAATCAGTGCCTACATCTCTCTCATGAAATAGCATTTTTTTCTCTCTCAATTTATGTGAGGCTTAGAAGTTATAGAATTTTTATATCTTGAATTACAAAGCTGGTTAGCTGTAGGGGCAAAGGCAAACTCAAAGTAGCTAGTACTAAAGTTTGTGCTCACTGCTTTGTGGTTATGCAGCTTTGTTTTAAAATTATAATAAATCCATTCACGGGATGCCTGGGTGGCTCAGTCAGTTAAGCACCTGCTTTCAGCTCAGGTCATAAGCCCAGGGTCCTGGGATTGAGTGCTGCATCGGGCTCCTTGCTCAACAAGGAGCCTGCTTCTCCCTCTGTCTGCTGCTCCCCCTGCTTGCGCGCTCTCTCTCTGGCAAATAAATAAATAAAATCTTTAAAAAAATAAAAAAATAAAATTATAATAAATTCATTCAATTAGCACCTGCTCACTCATCATTTCTGTAGTTATGTTGGTACATTGGTTTCTTTTTTGTTCAGTCTCACTTAATTTCACCTCTAATTTCACCTCTCTTAGTCTCAGACCCTTCTCTCGCTCAGATATGCTCTGATTTTATATTTCCAAACACCTACAAGGAATCTGCCCATAGACGCCTGGTCAATAGAGAAGCCAAATAATGGGATTTTGAACACAGAATTCAATGTTTCCCTCTTTACTTTAATGACTTCTTGCATGTTCCTGGAGTCCATTCATAGCACTGCCAGTCACAAAGTCTTGAAGAGCCCTTCTCTTGGAACACAATGTGTCTGTGCTGTTAAACTGCAGTCCCACAAATATCCTAATACTGTCTTCAATGTATTCCTATGATCCTTAGTCATTCAGTTTCTCACCATGTCTTACCTAGGCTCATGTGATCACCTTTTGCTCATCCCTTTCTGATCCATATCACACATTTTTTTTTAAATCAGAATATGTGTTTTGAAGCCCAGCTTCTGCCTTATTGTCAAGTGTTCTCATGATCTCAGTATTTGGTCCTAGGCAGAGTTTAGATTCCTCAGATTCCCCTAGGATTAACTCATGCAGGATAAAGATCAAGTAACAGGTAGCAAATCTGCAACCTTCAGGTCAATCCTGCCTAAAGGTTATCTCAAACATGCTTTGTAAACATGGAAACCTTTAATAAATCAAAGATTTCATATAAAAATTAAGATTTCTGAGAGGGCACATTCTGCATGGAGCACTGGGTGTTATGAACAAACAATGAATCATGGAACACTATACCAAAACAAATGATGCAATATATGGTGATTAACATAACAATAAAAAATTAAAAAAAAATTAAGATTTCTGGCTTCATTTCTGAAGTGCTGAAAAATGGAGTAATGTCTGACCCATATTTCCCATGGCCTGATTCAGCTGGAGGTGAGAGGCCTTTCCATTCATAGAGGTTCTTACTCTCCAGTTCAAATGTCTGGTCAGCCACATGGAACATGCATATATGTTTACACAGTCCAACTTCTCCCCTTCCCTTACCTCCTTGCCCTGGATAATAGGAGGTTATGACCACTTGTTTAAATGTATTATCTGATATATGAGTGCTGTCACCATCTGGCCCAAACCTGCTCTTCATTAAGTTATTTTTTTAAGTGATAAAATATAGTGTACATACATGCTAAAGAGGACACGCAGACAAAGATACACAAGACATGCATGTGTGTTATAAAGGACAAAATGACAAGTTAACATTCATGTACTTACCACCTTCAAGAACAAGAACGTTACATAAATTTCTGAGGTCTCTTGTGTACCTGTAACTTTCTGATCTCCCTGCTTGCTCTCTAACACCATCTTAGACTGTGTGTCAATTATCCCCCATGCTGCTATTTAGCCATATCTGATTTGAATGGAATCATATTATATATATATATATGTATAAAGATATATATATTATTCTGTAATTTGATTTTTTTTCTTTCACTCAACATTATGTTACTGTGATTTACCTAATTGGCATGTATAGTTTAGTCAATTCTTTCTGACTGATGCATGGTACTATATACAAATCGTAAATTATTTCTTTATTCTACTTTTAATGGTACTTTGGACACCCTCTAACTTTTAGAAAAAGCATGAACCATGAAAATACTGCTATGGACATGTCTAAACATGTCTTTCTATGTATGAAATCAAGGCTTTCTCTAAGGATACAAAGTAGTGAAATGTGCATATATAGGGCATTACACTATGGGGTACATGTATATTCATTTAACAAAGGTCATACCAAACTATTTGTAAGATCAAGCTTGATTTTAATCTATGAAAGTCCTTTGTGCTTGGACTGTGCAAATTTTCTGCCAAAAAGCCTAGTGTGTGTTGGTAAAGAGATTCATCCTCTGGCCACTTCAACTTCCCATGCCTAAGTTTGGGAGTCTCAGAGTTATTTTCCGTTACTGATTATTATTCCAAGGATAAGTGTCTTCATAATTTGTGTCTTGAAAATCTAGCCCCAGGACAAAATAATTCCCTGTTACTTGCTTATCCAGGTCAACTCCTTATAACACTCCCCCAGCCTCTCTGACCTTGGCTTAGGCCATTCCCTTCTGGTCCTTGTACCTCTGCCCTGAATTTTAGAAACCTACTATCCAGTACTGGTTCCAGTAAATCCCAACTGCCATATGCCTAGAGGATCATCCTCATTTGTTTGTGTTTTGGATGGTCCCTGGAGAACTATCCTAACTTACATGAGTCCTGCTATTTCTTAAGAATTTGTTGTATCTGAGTTGGGTTGTTGTGGCCGAAGAACTATTCCTGAGTCTCTAATCACTCTTTCATCATAATTATGTGCTATTTAAGCCTTTTACACTTATGTTCATGAGTAATCTTGTATTATAATTTTATATTTCTCATGCTATCCTTTGCTGATTTGGGTATCAAAGTTACACTAGCTTGCAAAATGAGTTGGGAATTTTTTTTTTTTGAAGAATATGTAAGATTGAAATCATCTCTTTCTTGACTATTTAACAAAGATTATCTACCCATGACTATATACTACTGATCATATCTTTAATGTTCATATGATCTCTTAGTTTTAAGATTTCAAATGTATTAGTATAAACATCCATATGTTAAATGAATATGTAGTTAGCATCTTCTTTGTATTTTACATATTTCTAAGTTCTTGGGCTATATCAGCGATCCCAATCATCTAAGATTCTGTTATTGATGACACACACATCCCAAGGTCACTAGTACATTAACCATTCCCCCAATTTACCTCCAGTAAATAAGAAGACATACATACAATTCCTGGTCTAAACGTTGCTTTTTGGTTTTATATGTCCCATTTCTTATTAAGAGCAAAGTCTTGCAACCCTTTCGGTTCTTGTGGATCTCATAGCTGCTGAAACTTTGTCCAACCATTTGACTATCTGTCATTTATCATACTCCTTCAGTTCCTGTAAGTATACTGAATGTTGACATGTCATGGGGTTTTGGTAGCTCTCTGAAATTGAACATTTTCTAACCACAGGTATTTATTTTTATTCTTTTGTTATGCACTTTGATAATATCTGCCTGAATACCAGTATTTTTACGATACACCCATTAGTTTAATCAATTTGCATTTATGATAATAACTGAACATAACAATTGTGGATTTCTTAAAGTATGAATGTAATAACTATAAAGCCTCTATATTCACTCATCATTTGCTGTTCACTGAATTTTAATCCATATCACTGCAGAAGGAGAAAAAAAATATGTAGACCACTCTGCAGAACTAGGTTTAAATCTCAGCCTTTCCCTTCACAAGAAGGGCCACATTTCATGTTTTCATCTGTAAAATATGAGACACATTTACCTTCTAAACTGCATTGTTGTTTATGTAATAAATGCAAAAGGAGATCCTCAATAAATATTTGCTATTATTTCAACCAATCTTCAGACTCCTTTGTTTTCCCAGCTCCCAGCTGCTCTGATTTCACATACTCACTGGTTCTTGGAGACCCTTACACCCTGTAGTGGGCCACCAGAAAGAAGGGAAACCAATCAGTGACAGAGATGCTTTTCAAGGGGTAGCTGAGAATAAAGGAAGGTTCAGAGACCAAATAAACTTGTTCAATTTGGAAATGCAATTATAAACTGTGATTTCAGTATGTGAAAATCATGTGCTCCTGACTTTTAAAGAAAACCAACAATCCAATTTTGCTATCCAACAACTCTCAAAAATGTTTATGAAGAAAGAAAATAAATTATTGAGATTTAATATCTCAATATTGGCTTGATTTGCAAAAGTTAAAATACATGTGAAAACAAATTTTGTAATTTATTTTCAACACCAAATGCTTGAGAGAAAAATAAATCCATTTGTTTCTACCAAAATGAAGTAACCATGAACTTATGCGAATCCAGACTCTTCAGATTAGTTCTAAACTAGTGGTAAATAAGCATAGGCGGATGAACCAGGAAATGTTCTGATGTTATCTGCAATAAACCTTGTGTTATAAACACATTATGTACAGATTGAAAAATACTGAGTCAAACCCTTTTTTATTAATAGTTGCCTGTACTCCTTCCATATATTTTCAAAGAATTTAGACTCAGACAAGTGTAAATTTCTTGAGCTCTGGTTCACTGGAAGAGTTTCTGTTCCTTCTCTGAATACTTAGATGATGGAATAAATTAATCCAGAAATATGATTCACGATTGCACAAATACTTAAAAAGTCAGGCCAAACAAATTTTTATCAAAGGGGAAAAAAGGCTTTTCAATAGAAAATATATAATATTGGACTGATTCTATCATTTACAAATAAGAGCCTATTGACTCAATGTTATTTGAAGAAGCACATTATTTATCCTTCTGTCAATGCCAGGTATAAATCCCACTGCTGCAGCTCATATTTATGACATTTCTGGCTCAGTTTCAGCATGAATCTCTGACCACAGGGTCCGGGAAGACTAATTGGTAGACATAATATTAAACGGTAGTGGCAGAACTCATATATTAAGAGTTGACTATGTATCAGCAATTGTAATGGGCATCTTATAAACACTTAATTGTCCTCACAATCCATACAATGTATTGAAACTCTTTTATAATTGAAGAAAACCCAAGTTTGCATAAGTTAATTAATTTATGTAACATCAAGCAACCAGTAAAGGGTAGAGCTCAAAGTTACCCCCAGCCTTGTATGATTTCAAAGTCCATATTGTTTGGGCCTATCATAGATACCCACTTTCATCTCTGTACCATTTTGTTCTAATGACTAAAGACTACATTTTAGAAATTCTAAGAGAAATATTTTGTATTTTTGTGTGTTTGTTTTTAATGTTGGAGACAGTGAAGAAAATGTAAGAAAATTGTAGCTAAGCTCAATAAAAGGCACTGAAAAGAATTTGGGATTCAGAAGGTGGGAATTCTATTTCCTCATCTATCTGACTCTTTTTGCTGAGGAACCTTGCAAATAAATCTTTCTCCTGTCCTGCCCCAGTTTCCTTTATCAAACAGAACAGAGTTTATAATTTCTGCCATACATTTGCAGAATAAGGTTATAGTCCATGACTCAGACTCAACAAATATAAAGTCACCAGCAAGGTTAAATAGTTAACACAGCTGTTTGCTCCCTGGTTATGTTTGGTCCTGAAGCCATTGACCTTAATTCAATCATTCCATTCTTTTAATCAGCAATTTTGTTTTGAGTGTCAGAAAAAAAATCACAAAAGATTCTGTCCTCCTGGAGATTATAATCTAGTAATCTCCAAAACATTATTTAAATAATTGCAGGTCTAAATGGAAAATAACAGTAGTAATGGAGTCTATAAATAAGAAGGTATGATACCATGTGATCATCTAATAGAGGTCTGCTCTAACATCGGGGACATAAGGGAAGCCTTTCAGCAGGAGTGAAGATTGAGAACATGTTCAGAATTAGTTTCCAAATGAGGGAGGTGGAAAGAATTCTCTCTGGAAGTTATCAACATGTAGATCTCCTGTGCCCTGAAAATATTTTGAAAAGGCCAGCAACACTCAAGTGTGTATGAATGCATGGAGTGTATGTTTGTTTGAGAGACAGAGAGATAGATAGATAGAGAGAGAGAGAGAGAGAGATGTCAGGGCAAGAAGATCAAGTGGTAGATAGAAGGCAGATCATGTAGGGCCTTGTACACCATTATACTTATTTGGCAGTTTTCATAAAAGTGTTTTATGAGCAGTGAAGCCATATCATTTCCATTTCAAATATCCCTCTGACTCTCATATAGAGAACACATAGCACTTCAAGAAGATCAAAATCGGATGGAGATTGACCATCAGGTATGTTGGTCATCTTTCTAACTGGAAGCTCTATTTTATCCAAAACAGGCTGTTATTATATGCTGTTAGTAGTGTTACAATTACAATAGAAAGATTTACTGTATTGTTAGTTATCTTTACTTTATGGATTTGATATCTGAAGAATAAGCATGTTTGGCTTCTCTCTACTCATGGTACTTTTAAACTTCTCTTCAGAAAAATGGAGCAATCTTTTTTCATCATTATTTTGATCTAGAGTAGCCCTAAAAGGACTTCAGAGTTTCCGTTACAGGCAATTTATCTTTAATATTTTTCACCTCTCCTCTTGTAAACCACAGAAGTACATATAAGTTTAATTTTCCCAAATATTTAATCCTGAGCTCTCAAGGAACAACCCTGCAGGGTAAGACAATGGGGCTCACCCAGATCCCTGACTCTGCCTTCTAGCTCTACTTTCTTCTACATCAACACATCAGTATTGCCTAATAAAAAATGACTAAAAAGAATGCACATATTTTGGTCCTTAAGGTAGATTTCAGAGAAAATACTCATTTTAAATTTCAAGTCATGTTTAAAGAATTCCAGGTGTTTCCCTCAGTGAACAGACAGCAGAATTGAACATGTCTGAAAGGGCTCAGAGGGACCAGGATACTCACTGAAGTCCCAGCCCTGCCTCAGGAGGGTTTTATTTACATCTGACACGCCTGCTTTTTTGAACCCTTGCATTCCTGGCACTGAAGAAATCTTCCAGCCAGGCTGGTTCTCTCTTTATTCTCCTAATGAGCTTTTATTATTCATTCATCCTGAAACTGTGCTCTCATTGGTTCAGCTCAAATTACATCCCCTTAAATAAATCAGTCTTAACATCCCTCACCCTTGACACAAAACCTTTCTTCCCTGAGCTTCATTCTGTTCTGGACAAATCGCCATTAGTATGTCAGTAACTCTTTACATTATTAGATTATCCATCTTTATCTAAAAGATTTAAGTCCCCTGGAGCCAGGATCTCCCACTTATCTGATTTTTCCCTGCTTCTTACTAATTTGTTCTCTGATACCTTCTTCATCATTTAATATAAATTGGCTTTTTACTCATCACAATACATAACATTATTAAGGGCCCACCTCATAGTTTACTTCTAACTCATACTTTCCTGACCACAGCAACCTAAAACTGGTATATTTTCATCTTGTTTTAAAATTGCTATTTTATCTTAGCTCACTCTTGTATGGTCCCAGAATTTAGGAAAGTCTCAGCTGGGTGGTTCATCTCTGGTTCACATGGGATCAGCTGGGGCAGCAAGTTCTGGGGGATCCATTTCCTAAAGAGAATCTTTGTTCACATGTTTAGTGCTTGGTGCTTCTTGCTCTTTCTCTCTCTCTTCATACAATATCTCATCCTCCAGAGCCTCCCCATCACAGCATGATAGTCTCACAAGGGTAGGATTTCTTAGATGGAATATAATTTCCTCTGGAATGAATTCTCTGCAGACCCAGGAGGAGACTAAAGAACCTTGCCTGACTTTAGTCTGAAGTCATGCAATGTAATTTCTGCCTCATTCCACTGGTCAGAATATGAGTATTATACACAGTTCATATTCATGGGGAAGAGAACTGCATAAGAGCATGAATACTGATCCCCATGTTTGTTGAGTGTTGGGGGGAAGCATCTTTGGAGATGAGGTGCCAAATCTGCATGCCATGTACTGTTCCATGGAGCTATGTTGAATTTCTAGCCAACAGAGTTCAACTCTTTGTCTGTGGTTGACTAAAGCCTAGACTATCTGGAATCACTATTTTCTACCAAGATCATAATCTTTAATTGACACAGAAAACAGACATTCATCAGCCAAAATAACCTAATCAAATCTGGTGATCAGTGGAGATTCTGATCAGTGGCCCAGTTGCTCACATAATTCTATGTGGATTGTAAACATTTTTAAGACAGAGATTTCACATTTGTAGTTTGATTTAGTTTCCTACGGTACCCAGCAGAATATTAGGGATATAATATAGTCCTGGCACATCCTAGTTGAATAAACTGGTGAGTGAATAAATAACATAAATATTCTACATCTTTTCTGAAGATATGATCTAAAATAAATGGACTGATACATGAAAAAATATTTAAATTTGACACATGGAATAGAATTGAGAACTGAGAGCTCCAAACACTTTCAGTAGTCACATGAATGATAGGTTGTCTATCATGGTTAAAGAAACATGAGGTGACCTTTGTTTCCTTGAAAATGCCACTTTTCCGTCTTTCCCTTTCAGTGTCACTCAATGATGCTAAGCACACAGGACATATTAAAAACTGAAAAAATAAATAAATCAAGCAGTCATTTGTCTGCCAAGTGCCAAAAGTATCATTTTGTTGTTGATTTTTCCCCGCAAAACTGACTAATTCAAGAGTTGGCAACTCTTACTTAAAGGACCAGATGATAATATTTTAGGCTGTGAAGACCATATTGCCTCTGTCACAACTACTCAGTGTTCCTATTGTAGTACAAAAACAGTTGTGGACAATATGTAAATCAACCAGTGTGGCTGTGATCCAATAAAACTTTATTTACAAAAAATGGGCTACTATCCCATAGGTCATAGTTTGCTGAGGTCTGGAATAGTTCAATTATAACAAATTAGATTAATGCAATATTTAATTTGTGTTTATTATCAGGAAAAAGGAAGACACATTTTAAGCCTAAGAGCAGATTTAAAAAATCTATCCGGGCTGGCTGAAATGTGAACCCAAAAGAGCTCATGCTAGGGTTTCAATCCTGAAAGAACAACAATAAGAGATACTACTTGAGGTAGACAGGATTTGGAGAGGTCAGAATATTTGCAAGTGCTTTGGGTCAAAATAAGACAAATACTTTTAAAACACCAAGTCTCATAGTTAAAGTCACGAGTTACCAAAATGTTTCAAGATAAGGGAGATAGCCAAATAGATACCAAAAGAGAACAGATCTGGATGAAATGAGATGAATTTGGGGCTATTGCCATCCTCAGCCCTAGTTGTCCATCTTGTATCTTTATCTCTCACAAATGTGGTACAGGTTTTGGGAAGACAGATGACAAATACTGAGCACATTTATCTTAGATGAAGAATTTAGATTTAATTTCTGTGCACATCAATGTTTTCTAGTTTATCTAGAAAAAATATACCAGGGAAATATCCCAGGACATGATCTCTATTGTTGAGCTGCTTGAAGTCTAGTTGATAAGATATCCCATATCAATACAAATAGACAAACACAAAATCTGAATTCAGATAATATAGAATGATGTTATATACCTGTGCTTCTCAAATTTTAATGCACTTAGAAACCACTGGGGATCTTGTTATAGTGCAGATGGTGATTTGATAGGTTTGGAGAGGGGCCTGTGGTACTGCACCTTTTTCAAGCTTCCATGTGATGATGATTCTCTTTATGCATGGGCCACACATGAATTAGCAATATTCTCTGCAATTTTAGAAGAGATAATCAGGGGCTGTGTGGTCAAGGATTCCTGGATGAAATGGGAATGGAACCTGGATGCAGGAATTCAATTTCAAATGCCTTACAATAGGCATGTGGTATAAATGTGGCATAAAATCAGGATTGGTGTAAGATAACAAGGAGTGGTCTAAGACTGAGCCAAATCTCGTATCCATTGTTGAAGCAATTAGGTGTAGAGAGTCAATTAGAATAAGGATCCAAACTCGGAGTTATAATCAAGCTTTCAGTTACTCAACAGTGCAAGTAAGAGGCAATAAGAGAGGCATGGGCTCCTCAGTGTTCCATTTTTACCATGGAATGGCACTGGGTGAAGGTCAGGTGGAGCCGCACAGATAGTGGTTATCATCTTACTGTCAATGAACAGTAAGTAAGAGGCTCCTGCCTCTTTTTGGCCTCCTTGGCAAAAGGTAGGAAGGAGAGGAAGGGCCAGGATTGGGAAAGTAGAATGTCAAGGTGGAGAAAAATGCCTGAGTTGAGACACCTATGAGGAAGTTTCTGCAGGAAGTACCTGGGCTAGGAATGCAGACATAGGTGTAAGGATGGCAGACTGGGAGTGAAGGAGCCTGAGTCCTTGACTGCAACTTTCACTAAAAAATTGCAGTGCACTGTTTGTGAACCAAATTTGGTGTTGGGAGGGCAGCTTCCTTACCTGAGGCTTGACAAAGTCTTGTCACGTTTGAAAAAATCATCGGATTTTAGTCTAGACCTGAACTTACTGTCTATGCTGCATCTCCAAGTGCTGGCCACTGTTCAAGTTCAGGGATTGTGTCTAGAAAGGGATCCAAATTGTTTCCAGATCTTCAATTTTTTAAGGGAAAACCACACATTTCTATTTATACATGAAATTGTCTGATTTTCAAATATTGGTAACTAGTTCCTGAAATTATTATTCTTGCTTTTAAGTTTGAATTCAAAATGAAAGGTGTTTTGTTATCCTGATCCAGCCTGAGAGCCAAGAGTTTGTTACTTCTGCTTTGAGAGAATAATACCATTTGGCTGAAAGCCAGTTAGAGTGGAAATATAAAGTGAGAATGAAACAGATCAAAATTGTCTTTCCTGAGCTTGAGCTTGGTGGAGTATGAGATTAGGTTAATTATGTTTTTTTATTTTATTTTTTACTTTAAATTCAATTAATTAACATATAACATATTATTAGTTTCAGAAGTAGAGGTCAGTGATTCATCAATCTCATATAACACCCAGTGCTCATCACATCACGTGCCCTCTTTAACGTATCACCCAGTTACCCCATCCCACCACCCCTTCCCCTGGCCAATTGCTTTTTACTTTAAATAAATTCATTTCTCAATGGACATTTAGGTTCCTTCCATGTCTTGGCTATTATGAATGAGCACTGCCATGGACAGAAGAGTACGGTTACATCTCCAGGATCCTGATTTTAGTTCTCTTTCTACCTCAGAGATGGGATTGCCGAATCATAAGGTAGTTCTATTTTTCATGTTTTGAGGAACCTCCATACTGTTTTTCACAGGGGCTGCACCTACATTCTAGCGCAACCTTATTAACAGTGCACAAGTGTTCCAGTTTTTACACACCCCCACAAATGTATGTTTGTATGTATTTATTTTTGGTAATAACCATCCAACAGGTATGAGGTGATATATCTCACTGTGGTTTTGATTGGCTGGTATACACATACAATGAGCTACTACTCAGCCTTAGAGAAGGAGATTCTGCAATATGAAACAACATAGATCAAACCTGACATTAAGTGACGTAAGCCAGTCATACAAAGACAAATACTGCATGGTTCCACTTTATGAATTATCTGAAATAGCCAAATTCACAGAATCAAAGAGCATAATGGTGGTTTCCAGGGGCTGGAGTGAGGAGGAAATGAAGTTATTAGCCAGTGGGCATACAGTTTCAGTCAAGCAAGGTGAATAAACTCCAGAGATCTTCTGTGCATAGTCCCTAGAGCCAACAAAAATGTACTGTGCACTTAAAAATCCAAGACGGTAGATCTCATGTTGTGGTCTTAGCGCAATAATTTTTTTTAAATTTGTTTAAATTTATTTAATCTCCTAATTGACTCCCTATTATAGGCTTCAGGATGTTCTCAAAGACACCATGTTTTTAAAACCTGAGCTCTACATGTAGGAGCATTGTTCTAAGGTGAACGATTGCTGAGCTGTTTCTTGTTAAAATGTCACCCTTTTCAGAGCTAGAGTTCAGCACATTCAAGCACCCTAGGAAACAATTGTCCACAACACAAGCTCACAGACTCAAAGGAAAAATGTTTTTCTCTGACATAATAAACATCTCCTTGTGGAATTGAAGATTACAGGGAGACATTTATTTTACCGGCCTATTGACTTTATTATGGGGTACCTGAAATTCCCAGGGTGGCTCACAATGGAAGTGACAGTGATATGTTTGTGTGTCTTTAAATATGTACCATTGTGAGTGCCAAGCTGCAAAGATAAATCTTTCTGAGGAATAATAGAAGACTTTCTGCTTTGGAAATGAATGGCCCTCTGGATAACTATTTCCCAGGCTCTAAATCTAAGGGCGGTTTTGTCTGCTCATCCCCTCCCCACACATAGAGGTTTGCCAAGGCTTCTACTGTAATGCTGTTCATATTGGCCTCTCTCTCAGGGGCCCTGTTGTACCACCCAAGCTCAGGCATTCTACGCTGCATTTGGCAATTATGGCATCAGCTTTCAAATTCATCTCCGTCTCCATGGTTCCCACTTCAGATTATCTCTGCACATTACCTAAAATAATCTTTTTAAACATTTTAGCTCCAATTTCACCTTCAGTATATTCATTTGACCCAATTACCAAAAAGAAAACAAAACCAAAATTTTAAAAAGGAAAAAGAAATACATTGATATACAGAGCTGCCTACCTGTGCCACTTTATTCACATTTATTACCCATTTTTCACTACCCTCATATTTCAGGCTTTTATCCCCAAGAAATAGGTCTTTTAATGTAATATCCCTAACCTCCTGGCCTATAATGACTTCTTCCTTTTTCTTCTTTCTTATTCAGTCTTAGCATCAAATTCATACAATAACTCCATTGTCTTCCTCTGCCGGGTTTAATTTTTTTTTTTATTCAGATTCTTTAATGTCTGAGGGGTTTTGTGTGTGAAGAAACAGTCACACTACATGCATTTGGTTTAATTACCTTAGAAATCTACTTAATAGTTAACAATCATTGATGTATTCAACTATTAACAATATAATATTTATTCATATATAAAATAATCAAAATCTAAATACTATGTTGTACTGTATTCATCATCAATCAAAATTAAACATATTGAATTTTTTTGAACTTAAAAGATTATTGTAGACATATTTAATCAAATTTTTCTAAGCAAATTTATTAAAATAAAATGTCTTACTACATTTAAACATACAAAAGAAACAGAAATATTGGGACTGATGCACTTACAGTTAAACAAATTATAAAATTTACATTTTTTTCTCTGTAATTTCTAACTTCATCATTACGCCAACTGTTTTGCTTTCCAAGGTTGCAGTAATCATAACAAGTATTCATTTCTACAATTTTTTAGAATTTCAGTAATCCATCTAGTATCAAAAGAAAGAGTAAAATGTCCAACTAGGCCAGGTTTTGGATTTGGGGGATATCAATGGATTAAAACCTTTTGCCCCAACAGAAGTCTTGGTGCACAGTAAAACATGGTTCAGGGTTGAACTATTGATCATTTATAATTAGGTTTTTGTAATATCAAGTAATTTTAGGCACATATTCCATACAGATTTTAGTTTTTGAAGTTTGAAATTGTTACCATAATTAATTACTAACTCGTGGTGGTGGTACTCTATATTGTGATATATTACTTATTTGTTCATGTAATTGGAAATATTAGAAAGCCTTATCAGTATAAAGAGGAAGCTTTCATGAATGTGTCATCTACTAGGGGATGAAGGTTAACCTCTTTTTGGTCAACTCCCATTTAAGAGAAAATTGCAAATTCATTTTGGTTCTCACTGTCAGATATTTTTGGTATATCATCATTAGAGGTGGTGACCCACCTTACGTTTTCAACTTTCTTCTTTTGTGTTATTATTGTGCTGGTAGATTCTATTCTTTACTGAAAACTGACTCACTCATTTTATTTTCACTCCTTTCTCATTGCACACACACATACACACCCAGCTCCAAAAGGAAAAACAAATTATCACCACTCTTTATTCATTATTTTTAAATATTTGTGTATATATATATGTGTGTGTGTGTGTGTGTGTGTGTAATGCTCAACCATCTTTTTTATTATAATTACTATTTCAAATACTCCATATTAAATTTACCTTTTGCATATTATTATAAACTCATGATATTTCATAAATAGCTACAATTATTATCAGTTATAATTATTAATGATGCATAGATTGCTATAGCCTGGTCATTACAACCTCCTTTGTCTTTTTAGTATACTCCTGACAGTGTTGAGGGTGTTTTTTAATTTTGTCAATGATAAGATATTTATGCCCATCCAAAGTCTTCAAGCTACACTCTATAGATCCCTGCTTCCAAGTGCATTAAATCCACAGGGGTCATTTGTGAATATTATAAAAAGGTGATTTTTTTTTTCCTGCCAAATCTTAGGGCTTGGTGAGTGAGCAGCAATGTGACTTTGTATAGTGCACAAACTACGCACATGTGCATAGCAGCCCAGCCTGCTCCTTTATAGTAAAGGTCAATATTAGAGACTGATATTTCATTGAAGTTCATTCACTTACATGTACAAATTGGAGAGTAGTGTTACTGTAATTTTTGCATAGTGGTTAAAAGCATGGGTTCATTTTAATCCTGGCTCTGCTCCTAGCTATGTGACTTTGGGTAATTCATGAATCATGTCCACAGTTTTTCTTTCTTGTGCATAAAATAGGAATAATCATAATATCTACTTCAAAGAGTTATGATGAAATTAGGATAATTCAACATACATGAAGCTCTGGCACATGATAGTTTCTATAAAAGGGTTTTCTGCTTCCAATATTCCTGCTTTTAGTGACAGTGCTGAAAAAAAGAGTTCCCTTTCGTTCCTGAACTTTACATTGCTATTTTCAATGTATCTTATCATGCACCTATGCTCTATTCTTAAAACATAAAGGTTTTTTTTACTATCATAGCTTTCTCCTATAATGGCCATTAGGACATGAAGGGGAAAAGAGCATGCTCCTATAAACAAAGGGAAATAAAATTAGCCTCTGAGAATCAAACCAGGAAATTAACACACCATGCATGCAATCAGAGATGGGGAAGGTCACCTTGAAGAGGTGTATATAAGGGGTCTAAAACAAGTATCACTTTGCTTAACTTATGCTAAACAATAAAAATGGCAGATATTAATATTGGACAGGTAGGTATTTTATTATTTCTAAAAATCTATGTAAAAATTTTAAAAGATAAAAATATATGTAAATAATAACTGGCCATAAAAACAGGAATCAGAATTTCTAAGAGAAATGACATATTTCAAACTACTTCAGCTCTGTGTCAGGATGCCCTCCCTCCTATACACTCAGCATTGTTTGTTCTGATCTTTTTTGGAAGGATTTTCACAATCCTGTACCGTTTATAATCTCTCATATCTTCTGTTTGGAGTATTTGCTAGGTGCCAGTAATTTTACTTAGGGTGTCACATTTAATTCAGACAAGAAGCATATGTTCTCCATATTTATTTCATTTCTCAAGATAAGGGAGTTGAAGGTGACAGCAGTTAATCAAATTGAGTAACTCTGAAGATCAGGTAAATGGTAAGGCTGGGATTAGAACTTGGCTCTGTCTGATTAAATGATTAGGGTGCTGCCCCCTATAAGTCAGTTCACATTTAAGGTTAATATTGCTGATGAATTAATATTTCAATTGCTTTGACTAAAATGTTAGAATTGGAGAGGTTTAAAAAATTATTAATTTTCTAACTTTTACAATATAAGACTTACTTATTTTATTTTTCTTACCCTTCCCCTATAGTCATCTGTTTTGTTTCTTAAGTAAGATAAAAACAGAGAGGGAGGCAAACCATAAGAGATGCTTAACTATAGGGGACAAACTGAGGGTTGCTGGAGGGGAGGTAATTGGGGGAATGGGGTGACTGGGTGATGGGCATTAAGGAAGGCACTTGATGTAATGAGCACTGGGTGTAATATGCAACTGATGAATCACTAAATTCTATCCCTGAAACTAATAATACACTACATGTAAACTAAATTGAATTTAAATACAAAATAAAAATAAAATAAAATGTGACTTATTTTGGAGAATCATTTTCTTGATCCTTCTATGCTTCTATTTCTATTATGGTAAAATGAATATGATAATAGTATTACCTCATAGATTATTGTGAGGATTAAAAAATAAATACATGCAAAGTTCCTTTCAAATAGAAAAGACTTAATTAGAGTTAGCTGCTATTATTATTATCATTATTGCAATTATATACTTGTCCTCATGTAGATGAAACTGGGAAGCTCTGGGTGAACAATTCCCTGACACCTTTTCACATAAGACTAGCCTAAAGCCCCTTGTGCAAAACCTGGACTGAGCTGACATACCCACAAGTGTTAGGAATCCAATTTTGTATCAATCCTACCTCCTTGTTTCTAAGGAGGCAAAGTCTATCCCTGAGATTTTGAAACATTATTTTATCTTTTTAAAGATTTTATTTATTTATTTGAGAGAGAGAGAGAGAGAGAACAGGGGAAGGAGCAGAAGGAGAGGGACAAGCAAATTCCACACAGAATGTAGAGCCTGATGCGGGGCTCCATCTTGAGACCCTGAGATCATGACATGAGCTGAAATCGAGAGTCAGATACTCAACCGACTAAGCCACCCAGGCACCCCTGAATCATTTTAGATGAGAATTATCTTGTGCTGCTTTCTGTACAATTTCAGATGCCATCATCCCAGAAATGGAAATCCTCTCTCCAGAATATATCTTAACACCACTTCCTCCACTGTTGGTGATAGTAGGACCAGACTCACCTGAGGTTTAGGGATGTGGCTCCCATTCATGATGTAAATTTAGTGGTGTCAGGAAATCTCTTGTTAAAATGCTTTTCTTCATCTGTTGACTGAATCCTTAAAAATTTAAGTCTACATGACTTTCTTATCAGTTGCATATAATATTTACAATGCAAGTATATCTGAAGGAGAATAAATACATATACATATTCCCTTATCACACTTATTTCCTTCTTTTCACAAATATAAATTGGACCAGGTGTCAAGGCTCTAGAAGTATAAAGACAATGTCTGTAACCTCTGTGAATATGGAACATAATGACAGAGCTGAAAATTTATTGATGTAAGTTGTGGTACTTTCTGTAATATGGCTATGCAGAGTGGAACAAAGAGCACAGTATGGAAAGGAGAATCACAGAGAAACTTTTAATTGGATTGATGATTGAAGGATAAGTAGAATTTCATCAAACAGCCAAGGTAAAGAGAGTATTCTATGCAGATCAAATGACAAGTATAGAATATAAAAATATGAAAGGCCTGAGCATGCTCTCCAACTTCAAATAATTAGGAATGACTAGTGTATAGAATGTGCACAATGTGTGTGTGTGTGTGTGTGTGTGTGTGTGTGTGTGTTGGGAAAGGTGGGGGTGCCAGAAAACGAGTGAATGTGAGCTTCTGCAGGCCATGTGAAGGAGTTTGAACTTGATCCTGAAAGATACGGAGAGCTATTGATGTATTATATATGGAGTCCTGACATGAAATATGATTTATATCTTAAAATATTCTGGAGGCAGATTAAATGATTTATTCTATTTTTCTTATTTTCCTTAGAGCAATGGATAGTATGCTAGAGATAGCCACCAAGTGAATATAAAGTCTGGGGAGAAGTGTTATTAAAGAATCAAACATACTAATCAAAATCTAGTCTTGGACTTGTAATTATTAAAAAAAATTAAAGTTATATTGATGAGATAGGGGATATGCAATGCTGTGTTAGAAGAACTAGAATAGAAATATATTTCAGTACATAATAGATCATTTAGGAGAGTGTTCCCAATTCTACCATGTTTGGAAGTGGCAATATGGAGAGAATTCCTAGGAAAACCAATTTTGTTTAATTGAGAAAACAATTCCATTTACATTTACACCAAAAATGAATAAATTTTGCCAAGGAGGTGAAAGACCTATACCCTGAAAACTGTAAGATATTGATGAAAGACATTGGACACAAACAAATGGAAAGATATACCATGCTCATGGATTGAAAGAATTAATATTGTTAAAATGTCCACACTACCCCAAACAATCTACAGATTCAATGTAATTCCTACCAAAACACTAATATCATTTTTCACAGACCTAGAACAAATAATCCTAAAATTTGTATGGAACCACAAAAGACCCTAAAAATCCAAAGCAATCTTCAGAAAGAACAAAGATGATGTATCACAATTCCAGATTTTAAGATATACTACAAGACTGTAGTAATCAAAGCAGTATGGTACTTGTGCAAAAATAAACACATAGGTCAATAAAATAAGATAGAGAGCCCAGATATAATCCTATGCTTGTGGGGGTGCCTGGGTGGCATAGTTAAGTGTCTGCCTTCAGCTCAGGTCATGGTCCCAGGTTTCTGGGATTGAGCCCCATATTGGGCTCCCTGCTCAGCAGGAAGCCTGCTTCTCCCTCTCCCACTCCCCCCTGCTTGTGTTCCCTCTCTCACTGTGCCTCTCTCTGCCAATAAATAAATAGAATCTTAAAAAAAAAAATCCTATGCTTGTGTGTCAGTTAATTTAAGACAAATGAGGCAGGAATATATACTGGGGGAAAGGCAGTCTCTTCAACAAATGGTGCTGGGAAAAGTGGACAGTTACATACAAAAGAATGATCATCATCTTATACCATCCACAAAAATAAACTCAAAATGGATTAGAAACCTAAATGTGAGACCTGAAGCTGTAACCCACCCACCCCCCAAAAACCAGGAAGTAATTTCTTGGACATTGGCCTTAGCAATATATTTATGGCTATGTCTTTTCAGGGAAGGAAAACAACAGCAAAAATAAACAATTGGGACTACATTAAAATAAAAAAGAAATTTTGTACCACAAAAGAAACCATCAACAAAATGAAAAAGCAACCACTGAATGGGGAAGATACTTGAAAATGACATAGTCCATAAGGGGTTAATATCCCAAGTATAACTTACATGCCTCAAAACCAAAAACAAAAGAAAATGTTCAGTTAAAAAATGGGCAGAGGACCTGAGTAGACACATTTGAAAGAAGACATACAAATGGTCAACAGACATGAAAAAAATGCTCAACATCACTAATCATCATGGGAATGCAAATGAAAACCATAAGGAAACATCACTTCATACCATTCAGAATGGCTAGTATCAAAAAGAAGAAATAAAAAGTGTTGGTGAGGTTGTGGGGTAAAAAGAACCCGTCTGTACTGTTGGTAGGAATGTAAATTGGAGAAGTCACTGTGGTAAACAATATGGATGTTTCTTCAAAAAGAAAGGAAGGAAGGAAAGAAAGAAAGAGAAAGGAAAGAAAAAAAGAAAGAAAGAAAGAAAGAGAGAAAGAAGAAAAAGAAAGAAGTTAAAAAAAGAAATGCCATAAAATCTAGGAATTCTACTCCTGGATATTTACCCAAAGAAAACAAAAACACTAATTTGAAAAAGAAATATTCATACCTATATTCATTGCAGTTTTATTTACAATAGCCAAGATGTGGTGGCAACCCAAGTTTCCACTGATAGACAAATGGATAAAGAAGAAGTGATACACACACACACACACACACACACACACACACACAGAGGAATATTACTAAGCCATAAAAAATAATGAGATTTTGCTTTTTATGGCAACATGGTTAGACCTTGTGGGAAAGACAAATACCATATGATTTCACATATATGTGGAATCTAAAAAAACAAACAAATACCAAGTAGAAACAGACTTATAAATATGGAGCACAAACTAGTGGTTGCCAGAGGGGAGGTGGGGGGTGGGGTGGGCAAAATAAGTGAAGGGAATTAAGAAGTACAAATTCCAATTATAAAAAAAAATAAGTTACAGAGATGGAGAATACAAGCATAGAGAATATATGTAATAATGTAATAATGTTGTATAGTAAGAGATCATAACTACACTTATCATGAGCACTGAATAATGAATACAATTGTCAAATCATTATGTTGTGCACCCAAAACTAATACAACTTTGTATGTCCTATATTTCAATAATAAAAATTAAAACAAAAAGCAAAGCAAACATTAGGTGTCTTTATTTATATCATTTGTATCTCCTTTCTGGTGACAATAGTCTCTCATCTTTACTAATAAATGAGTAAAAGTCTAACTGCTTTAATGATTGCATTGGTTGGTTTGGTTGATTTGCTGTAAGGAAAAAAATATAGAATCCTCACTTAAAAATATGTCGAGAGTTATTCTGGGATTTTTAAGAGTTATAATTCATTTTATTATCACATTCTTCACTTGGAAATCCCCATGAGATAATACTATCAAATAAAAAATAATTTGGTCAGTAAATAGATTTTAAATATTTTTTAACTTTTTGAGGAACCTCCGTACTGTTTTTCAGGGTGACTGCATCAGTTTTCATTCCCATCAACAGTGCAAGAGTGTTCCCCTTTCTCCACATACTCAACAACACCTGTTGTTTCTTGCATTGTTGATTTTAGCCATTCTGACTGGTGTGAGGTGATATCTCATTTTAGTTTTGATTTGCATTTCCCTGATGATTGATGATGTTTAAAGCCTATTTAGCATTTCTATTAATTAGATTGTTATAATTGCTAATATTATTATAAGAATAAATGAGGCTTAGATGAGGAATATGGGTTAAGACTGGAGGAAAGGATAAGAGTGGGCAAAAGCAAATCAATTAATATCTTTATGATTGGCTGAGAGGAATATGTTTGTTGATTTTAGGTATATGAACCTTCTGGTATGTTTTGTTTTTGTTGCTGGAGGAAGGATAGCACACATTGTTATACTAATTTATTTTCCCTGCCTAGCTGTTAATGTGAGCTAGCAATTATGAAAGGGTAGGGGGCATAACTTTGATTCCCTACTAACTGAGTTGACAAAGCAGTGATTCTAAAATTCAGTGTGCATTAGGATCATCGGAGGTTCTGGTTCAATACATTTGGGTTTCCAAAAATGCTTGTGCTGCCAATAACCCCAGGTACACAGACTGCATTTTGAGAAACAGTCGTGTGCTTGAGGAAAACATGAGGAATGGTATAGAATTTCTATAGAAAGCAATAGATTGGTTGTCAGAGATCAGTGGTCTACTCAGCTAAAACAAAAATAAATCCAGGAACAAGGCATCTCAAGGATTTGCTTAAGAGTACATATCATGGGGAGGAGCAAGATGGAGGAGTAGGAGACATAAATTTCGTCTGGTCCCAGGAATTCAGCTAGATAGGGATCAAACCATTCTGAACACCTATGAACTCAACAGGAGATCGAAGAAAAGAATAGCAACAACTCTCTGAACAGAAAAGTGACCACTTTCTGGAAGGTAGGACGTGTGGAGAAGTGAATCCGAGGCGATATTCGGGAAGATAGATGGCATGGGAGGGGGCCTCCATCAGCCTCCACTGGCAAGTGATAGAGCAACAGAGCACAAAATCAGAAATTTTAGAAGTCAGCACTGCTGAGGGGCTTTGCTCCAGTGGCTAAGTGGGGGGTGGAGGCACCCCCCACTCAGGCACCCTCGCTAGGACAGTGCGGTCTCAGAACCCTCAGGGTCACAGAAAGACCGGGGGTGCCTGAGTGTGGCAGAGATCCCAGGTATCGGAGCATGGAAGCTGGCTGCAAAGATGGAGCTGAAGAGTTGGCTGTCAGCTTGGGGTTGCCATAAATCATGATCTGTGGCACAGTCGGGTGACTGCTTTTCCAGCAGGGACCCAACAAGTGGCAAATCTGGGGAGACTCCCTTCCTCTCCCGGGAGGAGCAGCACAGGAGTGCACCGCAGGGATCTGCTGGGTTTGGAGACTCCACACTGGGTTGTGTGCCAGAGATAGAAATGTATGGTCACAGGCCGGGTGAGCACAGAGTGCAGCTGGAGACCAGGGAGATGGGAGTGATTGACTGATCTTTTCTGGGGGCTCACTGAAGAGTGGGGCCCTGAGTTCTTGGCTCCTCTGGGGCAGAGATTGGGAGGCTGCCATTTTCACTCTCATCCTCCAAAGCTGTACAGAAAGCATACAGGGAACAAACGCTGCCAAGTGTAAACCCAAGCAGATTACTTAGCCCAGACTGGGCAAGGGTGGGGCAATTCCACCTCCAGCAAAGACATCTGAGAACCAAGGCAACAGACCCCTTCCCAGAAGATCAGCAAGAACAGCCAGCAAATTGGGGCGCCTGGGTGGCTCAGTCATTAAGCGTATGCCTTCGGCTCAGGTCATGATCCCAGGGTCCTGGGATCGAGCCCCACATCAGGTTCCCTGCTCGGCAGGAGGCCTGCTTTTCCCTCTCCCACTCCCCCCTCTTGTGTTCCCTCTCTCGTTGTTTCTCACTCTGTCAAAGAAATAAATAAAATCTTAAAAAAAAAAAAGGAAAAGGAAAAGCCAGCAAAGACTATATTTACTGATCAATGAGAATGGCAGAACTCCAGTGCTAGGGGAATACTGCACTTAGAAGTCATGGCTTTTTCCCCATGATTCTTTAGTCCTTCAAAGTTAATTTTTTAACTGTCTTTTTTTTTATTTCTATTTGTCCCTTTTTCAACCAACATCTTATCAATCTCTTTTAAAAAATATTTTTTATTTTTCAATTTTAAAGTCCTATTCTAACCCTTCATAATAGTTAACCTTATTTTTGATAGATATATATATATATATATATATATATATATATATATATATATATATATAAGTTTTTCTCTCTTTAAAATTTTGGGATGCAGTTTCTTCTGTTAATCTAACAGATTAATACACCCTAAATCTCTAGTGTATGGCTTTGTTCTAGTCTCCTGCCTGATCACATTCTCTCCCATTTTTTTTTGAAATCCTCTTTTTGCTTTTCAACCAACTTCTCATCTTAATTCCTTTTATAAAATCTTTTATACTTTTCGTCTTACAGTCATATCCCATCCCTTCATCATATTTACCCTTATTTTTTACATATATAAGTTTTTCTTTCTTTAAAATTTTGGGAGACACTTTCTTCTAACAGACCAAAATACGCCCAAAATCTAGTGTGTGGCACTGATCTATGAACCAGCCTGATCATATTTGATCATATTCTGTTTTGTTGTTGTTGTTGTTGTTTGTTTGTTTTTTTCTTTTTCTTTTTTTATTTCTTTTTTCTTACTTTCCCTTTCTTTTTCCCTGGTTTCAGGTCTTTTCTGATTTGTTCAGTGCATATTTTTCTGGGGTCGTTGTTACCCTGTTAGCATTTTGTTCTTTCATTCATCTATTCTCCTCTGGACAAAATGACAAGATGGAGAAAATCACCTAAAAAAAGAACAAGAGGCAGTACTGACTGCCAGGGACCTAATTAATATGGACATTAGTAAGATGTAGGAGTAGAGTTCAGAATGATGATTTTAAAGATACTACCTGGACTTGAAAAAAGCATGGAAGTTATTAGAGAAACGCTTTCTGGAGAAAGAAAAGAACTAAAACGGAACCAAGTTGAAATAAAAAAGGCTATTAATGAGGTGCAAGGAAAAATGGAGGCTCTAACTGCTAGGATAAATGAGGCAGAAGAGATAATTATTGATATAGAAGACCAAGTGATGCAGAATAAAAAAAACTGAGAAAAAGAGAGGTAAACAACCACTGGATCACAAGGGCAGAATTCAAGAGATAAGTGATACCATAAGATGAAACAATATTAGAATAATTAGGATACAGCAAGAAGAAAAAAAGAAGGAGCAGAAGGTATATTGGAGCAAATTATAGCAGAGAACTTCTCTAATTTGGGGAAGGAAATAGGCATCAAAATCCAGGAGGCACAGAGAACCCCCCTCAAAATCAATAAAAACAAGTCAACACCCTGACATCTCCTGGTAAAACTTATGAGTCTCAGAGACAAAAAGAAAATCCTGAAAGCAGCTCGGGAGAAGAGATCTGTAACCTACAATGGTAGAAATATTAGACTGGCAACAGACCTATCCACAGAGACCTGGAAGGCCAGAAAGGACTGGCATGATATATTCAGAGCACTAAATGAGAAAAATATGCAGTCAAGAATACTATATCCGGCTAGACTGTCACTGAAAATAGAAGGGGAGATAAAAAGCTTTCAGGAAAAAAACAAAACAAAACAAAAAAAAACTAAAGGAAACTGCAAACCCAAAACCAGCCCTACAAGAAATATTGAAAGGGGTCCTCTAAGCAAAGAGAGAGCCTAAAAGTAACATAGACCAGAAAGGAACACAGACAATATACAGTAACAGTCCCCTTACAGGCAATACAATGGCACTCAATTCATATCTTTCAATAGTTACCCTGAATGTAAATGGGCTAAATGCCCCAGTCAAAAGACACAAGGATTGGATAAAAAAACAATACCCATCGATATGCTGCCTGCAAGAGACTCATTTTAGACTCAAAGGCACCCCCAGATTGAAAGTGAGGGGGTGGAGAATAATTTACCATGCTAATGGACACCAAAAGAAAGCTGGGGTGGCAATCCTTATATCAGACAGATTAGATTTTAAAACAAAGACTATAATAAGAGATGAGGAAGCACACTATATCCTACTTAAAGGGTCTATCCAAGAAGAATATCTAACAATTGTAAATATCTATGCCCCGAACATGGAAGCAGCCAATTATATAAGGCAATTAATAACAAAAGCAAAGAAACATATCGACAACAATACAATAATAGTGGGGGACTTTAACACCCCCCTCACTGAAATGGACAGATCATCTAAGCAAAAGATCAACAAGGAAATAAAGGCTTGGAATGATACACTGGACCAAATGGACTTCACAGATATATTCAGAACATTCCATTCCAAAGCAACAGAATACACATTCTTCTCTAGTCCCCATGGAACATTCTCCAGAATAGATCACATCCTAGGTCACAAATATGGTCTCAACCAGTACCAAAAGATTGGGATTATTCCCTGCATATTTTCGGACCACAATGCTTTGAAACTAGAACTCAATCACAAGAGGAACATCGGAAAGAACTCAAATACATGGAGGCTAAAGAGCATCCTACCAAAGAATGAATGGGTCAACCAGGAAATTAAAGAAGAATTAAAAAAAATCATGGAAACAAATGAAAATGAAAACACAACTCTTCATAATCTTTGGGATGCAGCCAAGGCAATCCTAAGAGGAAAGTATATAACAATGCAAGCCTTTCTCAAGAAACAAGAAAGGTCTCAAATACACAACCTAACCCTACACCTAAAGGAGTTGGAGAAAGAACAGCAAATAAAGCCTAAACCCAGCAGAAGAAGAGAACTAATAAAGATCAGAGCAAAAATCAATGAAATAGAAACCAAAAGAACAGTAGAAAAGATAAACGAAACTAGGACCTCGTTCTTTTTAAAGAATTAAAAAGATTGATAATCCCCTGGTCAGACTTATCAAAAAGAAAAGAGAAAGGGCCCAAATAAATAAAACCATGAATGAAAGAGGGAGAGATCACAACCAACACGAAAGAAATACAAACTGTTATAAGAACATATGAGCAAGTATATGCCAACAAATTAGATAATCTGGAAGAAATGAATGCATTCCTAGAGATGTATCAATTACCAAAACTGAACCAGGAAGAAATAGAAAACTTGAACAGACCTATAACCACAAAGGAAATTGAAACAGTCATCAAAAATCTCCCAAAAAACAAAAACCCAGGGCCAGATGGCTTCTCAGGGGAATTCTACCAAACATTTAAAGAGGAATTCATCCATATTCTTCTGAAACTGTTCCAGAAAAACAGAAATCGAAGGATAACTTCCAAACTCGTTTAATGAAACCACCATTACCTTGATCCCTAAACCAGACAAAGACCCCATCAAAAAGGAGAATTATGGACCAAAATCCTTGATGAACATGGATGCAAAAATTCTCACCAAAATACTAGCTAATAGGATCCAACAGTACATTAAAAGGATCATTCACTATGACCAAGTGGGATTTATCCCTGGGCTGCAATTGGTTCAATATCCACAAATCACCCAATGTGATACAATACACTAAGAAAAGAAAGAAGAAGAACCATATGATACTCTCAGTAGTTGCAGAAAAAGCATTTGACAAAGTACAGCATCTTTTTTGATCAAAACTCTTCAAAGTATAGGGAAAGAGGTTACATACCTCAATATCATAAAAGCCATCTATGAAAAACTCACAGCGAATATCATTCTCAATGGGGAAAAACTGAGAGCTTTCCCCCTAAGGTCAGGATCACGGCAGGGATGTCCACTATCACCACTGCTATTCAACATACTATTAGAAGTCCCAGCCACAGCAATCAGACAACAAATAGAAGTAAAAGGCATCCAAATCCGCAAAGAAGAAGTCAAACTCTCACTCTTTGCTGATAATATGATATTTTATGTGGAAAACCCGCAGGACTCCAGCCCAAAACTGCTAGAACTCATACAGGAATTCAGTCAAGTGGTAGGATATAAAATCAATGCACAAAAATCAGTGGCATTGCTATACAACAACAACAAGACAGAAGAAAGAGAAATTAAGGAGTCAATCCCATTTACAATTGCACTCAGAAACGTAAGATACCTAGGAATAAATCCAACCAAAGGGGAAAAGAATCTGTACTCAGAAAACTATAAAATACTCATGAAAGAAATTGAGGAAGACACAAAGAAATGAAAAAAACGTTCCATGCTCATGGATTGGAAAAACAAATATTGTGAAGACGTCAATGCTACCTAGAGCTATCTAAACATTCAAAGCAATCCCTATCAAAATACCAGCCACTTTTTTCAAAGAAATGAAACAAATAATCCCAAAATTTGTATGGAACCAGAAAAGACCCCGAAAAGCCAGAGGAGTGTTGCAAAGAAAAGCAAAGCTGGTGGTATCACAATTCCAGACTTCATGTTCTATTACAAATCTCTAATCATCAAGACAGTATGGTACTGGCACAAAAAACAGACACATAAATCAATGGAACAGAACAGAGAGCTCAGAAATGGACCCTCATCTCTATGGTCAACTAATCTTCGACAAAGCAGGAAAGAATGTCCAATGGAAAAAAAAGTCCAAAAAAAAATGTCCAATTCAAAAACTGGTGTTGGGAATATTGGACAGCCACATACAGAAGAATGAAACTGGACCATTTCCTTACACCACACACAAAAATAGTCTCCAAATGTTTGAAAGACCTAAATGTGAGACAGGAATCCATCAAAATCCTAAAGGAGAAGACAGGCAGCAACCTCTTTGACCTCAGCCGCAGCAACTTCTTCCTAGAAACATCGCCAAAGGTAAGGGAAGGAAGTGCAAAAATGAACTCTTGGGACTTCATCAAGATAAAAAGCTTTTGCACAGCAAAAGAAACAGTCCACAAAACCAAAAGACAAACGACAGAATGGGAGAAGATATTTGCAAATGACTTATCAGATAAAGGGCTATTATCCAAAATCTATAAAGAACTTATCAAACTCAACACCCAAAGAACAAATGATCCAATCAAGAAATGGGCAGAAGTCACGAACAGACATTTTTCCAAAGAAGACATCGAAATGGCCAACAGACACATGGAAAAATGCTCCACATCGCTCGGCATCAGGGAAATCCAAATCAAAACCTCAATGAGATACTACCTCACACCAGTTTGGCTAAAATTAACAAGTCAGGAAACCACAGATGTTGGCAGGGATGCGGAGAAAGGAGAACTCTCCTACACTGTTGGTGGGAATGCAAGCTGGTGTAGCCACTGTGGAAAACAGTATGGAGGTTCCTCAAAAAGTTGAAAATAGAGCTACCATACAACCCAGCAATTGCAGTACTGGGTATTTACCCCAAAAATAGAAATGTAGGGATCCAAAGGGGTATGTGCACCCCGATGTTTATAGCAGCAATGTCCACAATAGCCAAACTATGGAAAGTGCCAAGATGTCCATCGATAGATGAATGGATAAAGAAGATGAGGTATATATATGAAATATACATAACTATTGAAATTGAACTATTGAAATATAACTATTTCAAAATAGTTCTCCCACCTCATTCTACAAGCCAGTTATCGTCATTCATAACCAATTTGGTTGTACACTTGACCTTCACTGTGTTGCAAGTCTGCCTGCCTACTCTCCACAACATTCTTTTATATATAGTTGATTATTGTGAAAAGATCAATTCAATATATATATATGTATATATATATATATAAAAAACACAATGGAATATTATGCAGCCATCAAAAGGAATGAAATCTTGCTATTTGCAATGACGTAATGGAACTGGTGGGTATTATGCTGAGCAAAGTAAGTCAACCAGAGAAAGTCATGTATCATATGACCTCACTGATAGGAGTAATTCTTAATCTCAGAATCAAACTGAGGGTTGCTGGAATGGTGGTGGGGGGATGGGATGGGGTGGTTGGGTGATAGACATTGGGGAGGGTATGTGCTATGGTGAGCGCTGTGAATTGTGTAAGACTTTTGTATCGCAGACCTGTACCTCTGAAATAAATAATACATTATGTGTTTAAAAAAACGAAGAAGAAGATAACAGGAAGGGCATAATGAAGGGGGGAAATTGGAGGGGGAGATGAACCATGAGAGACTATGGACTCTGAGAAACAAACTGAGGATTCTAGAGGGGAGGGGGTTGGGCGATGTGTTAGCCTGGTGATGGGTATTAAAGAGGGCATGTACCGAATGGAGCACTGGGTGTTATACGCAAACAATGAATCATGGAACATTACATCCAAAACTAATGATGTAATGTATGGTGATTAACATAACAATAAAAAATAAAAAAAACTAATGATGTAATGTATGGTGATTAACATAATGTAATTAAAAAATAAATGTGAAAAAATTACATGATCTTGATGTTTCTATCCAACAAAAAAGAGTTCATATCATGTTATAATCAGAATCAGACCCAGGACCTAGGTCTTCTGTCTCCTAACTGGTTCTTATTCTATTTTACCAATTATCCTAATTGTGTCAAAACTTCATGTACTCATTCAGCCAGTTACTGCTCCCTGGTTGCAAGAATGACACACAATCCTTCTGGCATCATTGAGGACATATTTAGAAGAGCACTTTGGAGACACCTAAAGTTAGAAATATGCTAGTGAAGAGCCTGCCGAAAGTGGACAAAGAAATATATTAAAAATTAAGTACCCTGCCTTTCTGCCTTAGGCGAAGAAAAGCCAAAGTCCCAGGATTGCTTTATGTTGCAGGAAAGGTAGAACACTTGCATGCCTTTGCATTGCCTAAATTGTAGGGACTGTAGTATTGAGAAATCTCAGAAATTCTGGTTTAAGTCACTTTCAGTGTCTTCTGTAGCCATCCTGGGGCATTTTCACAGCCATACTGAGCCATGGAAAGAAAATTGTTTAAAAAGAAATCTCCATGGTATTGTTCCAAAGCTCACATTGCAGTATCCATGGCAGAGTTTCTAGGAGCATCCGATCACATAGTGCAAAAGACACAGGATTCCCCCTCTCGTGTGTTTTCAAAATAGTTCTCCCGCCTCATACTACAAGCCAGTTACCGTCACTCACAACCAAATTGGTCATACACTTGACCTTCACTGTGTTGCAGGTCTGCCTGCCTACTCTCCACAACATTCTTTTGTTGATTATTGTGAAAAGATCAAGTCAATCTCTTACTTCATAATCACATGATTAAATATTTCCACTAAAAAAAGACATTGATTCTCTGCTTATCATGTATAAAGCTCTGGGCAATGTGTTTTATATGCATTATTGCATTTAATTCTCACAAAACCCTCTGAAGTAGGTATTTCTCCCTTTTTGAGGGGATGGCACTGAGGCATAGAGGAGCTGATTGGTTAAATAATTGCACAAAGTCCACAGCCAGTAACTACAGTTAATATAATTTGCCTACTTTGCATGATATTAACCTGAATGAAATCATTAGAGAAGTGTATCTCAAAGCTGACACTTGCCATAGTTGGAAAGTAGGCAGGAAATTTGGTAGATGAAACCATTAAAGTACTGTTTATTTTTTTGAATTAATTATCTAGCCCCAACTCATTTATTTGGCAAGAGTTGTTGGTTAAGTCATGACTATTCACGGATCTAAAACCAGACCATCAGGTTCTACGGAGAGAACAATAAAAAAGGAAACAGAAAATGTGGTTGGCATGAATTTTGAAACAAAATGTTGAAAATCACTTCCCTTCAACTTTGCTGCTTTTGTATTAGATTTTTAGAGCCAAACAACAAACAAACAAACAAAAGAAAAACCCTGCTTATAAGTCTATGAACTTCAGTGCTAAGAGCATTACATTTCTTGTTCTCTTCACCTGTATTTTTTTTCTTTCTGCATAATGGGATACTTTCTTCTCCATCTATTCTTCCCTGACATCTTTATTATTATATTTTCTTTTAGAAACTATATTATCATTTCACAGCACTGTATAGAAGATATTTATTGAAAATTATAATACCAGTAGTCAGGAACCTTAATGTTGAGATATTAACATTTATAACTATCCAATGCCTTGTTCAAGAAATATGATAAAACAGACAACTATTTCACAAGTGATTATCTATTATTGTTTGAGTTCTGTGCTAGCTATTGGGTTTATGCAAAGAAATTACATTCATGCTCTAGGATAGTATTTTACCTGAATTATTTTGTAGTCATATTGATTCAGCTGTTGTATCAACAACATGCTTCAGTTTTAATATTAAAACTTAGTTATACATTCCCAAACCACTGACAATGTAAAAGTTTTCTTGCTTGTTCCAGATATAAGTATTTTAAAAGGTTTATTTTTATTATGTATATAATTCTGTTTATATTTTGAAGTTTCAAATTATAGGTGTAATGGAAGGGATTTTTATTACTCTGTGCTTTGAGAATTCTGAATATTGTAATATACCCCATTAGAATCGATGTACTGTATCATTACATATTATAGATAAACTCATATACCACTAATGTGAGAGGGGTTATAAAATTGAAATAGAATAACAATTTTTTTCTTGTTTCTCTGATGCTTTATGCACTTCATTTACTAAAAAACATAAAATTGTCAGTAAAATATTTACTAGGACTTTGAATGTCTCTAAAGGCATAAACTGAATTGTGCAGTATCTCCAGTTTTCTTTAAAGCACCTTACCTTCAGAATACAACACTCCAGCATTGTTTTTTTGTTTTTTTTGTTTTTTTTTTAGTTCGAGGATATGTGTCTTTAGAGGCCAATCTACTTCAATTCATCAGTACAGAATATTTTCATTTTTCATTGGAATTCTTATAATTTTCTGTAAGGCTTACTGATAAAATATTATAAGATATGTGGTAGCTTTGCGATTATTTTATATAAAAGTTTATAATACCTTTTACATATGTGGCCAGATCAGGGCATCTGATCCTATGTGTTTCTTAAAAAACTGCCTTTATAAACTTGAAAATTTCCAATAATTTTTCCATTAGTAGTTTCTCCTTTGTACCATTATTTTAATTTTGTGCTTCCCAACTTATATGGTCTTAGCGTTTGTGTCCAGCAAAATTCATATATGGAGTCGTAACCTCCTAAGATGGTGGTATTAGGGACTTTGAGGGTCAGTTAGGCCATGAAAGTGAATTCCTCCTGAATGGGATCAGTGACCTTATAAGGCAACTATAGAGAGAACCCCAGACCCTTGTAGCAAGTGAAGATGCAGTAAGACAGTGCCAGCTATGAACAAGGAAGAGGGCCCTCAGTAGACAACATAACCACACTGATGCCTTGATCTTGGATTTCCCAGCCTCTAGAACTGTGAACAATAAATTTCTGTTACAGCAGCCTAAAAGGACTGAGACACCAGTTCTCTGCCTCTTGTGCTGTAGGATACATGGGACATTATTTTAAAAAGTGAGGATTTAAAGCTTAATATATATCATGGCTCTCAGAAAATATAATCTAAGAGGAACCAGAAAAGAGCAGTATGTAATCCAATGGAAAATACAGCATTTCAAATCATATGGTTTTCTGGTACCATTTGAAAAATTACTGATCAGCACTTGGAAGTCTTCCATCCTTTATACTCCTACTGCAGGTCTGGTCATCTATCCCACTAAGGTAAAAAGCTGGTCCTGGCACCTAATGCTTTTGGCACCATCACTAGAGGGGAGGGGGGTGGGGGATGGATTAACCTGGTCATGGGTATTAAGGAGGGCATGTATTGCATGGAACACCGGGTGCTATATGAAAACAATGAATCATGGAACACTACATCAAAAACTAATGATGTACTGTATAGTGACTAACATAACATAATAAAATAAAATAAAATAAATAAATAAATAAATCGTGTGAATTAGTTTGATTTTATTTGTTAAATGTGATTCACAATAGGAAAATAACTACATTAACACAATGTTTTTTCTTTCTCCTTCTAGTTCTATCCTTTAATGTAATCTCTATAATCATATATGTGGGCATCTGTGAGGATAAATTATATTTCTTATTTTAATAACTTTTTCAGTGTACTGCCCTCTAATCCAATTCTTGATGAAAAATCAAGTAGTAATACTGAGTTATTAACATTTATACATTTATGTGGTCCTTTCCCATTGCATGTGATTCTTCTTATTATGTGATCTATGATTTCCAGAAACAATAATTTATTTTGATATGACTTTTTCCAGGAAATCCCACCATTTAGCTTTTAAAATGGATCTGCTTTACCCATCACATTATTTAAGCTCTTCCACAAATTCATGTGAAAGATATTCTAGTTACTGGCAGTTGCCAGGAGATGCACTGTCTAATGAGTGACAAAATCTATAACTCAATGAAATTTTCAGTGACATCAGTGTTTATGGGTATATTTTCACACTAAGAGATAAGAGGGAGACATAATTATCTCTTTAAATAATGATTATTTGGAATCATATTCTCTAGGGACAAAGGTACAACAAAGGTCCCAAAAGTTCTTCCATGTAATCAAAATATGTGCTAGAGATGGTCTAGGTTCCAGAAAAAGAAAAATCTGCAAAAACCAAAGAAGAGATATTTGTGTGATAACTCCAGCAAAGTACAAAAATCCTTTCATTCTTCACTTATCTCATTCTTTTTATACCTCATGGGCTACAGAATATTCCATGCTTTCTCTAGTCTGTGAAGCTCTGCAAATGTTGCTTTACCTAGAATACTTTTCTCCATGGTTTATCCTCCAGTATCTGTCCTCAGACCTCATTCATTCTTTAAAAGTGAAAATGGGTTTTACATCATTTGGGAATATATCTTTGAAGCCTATTTTCTGACTTCTGATCTGAATGAGGTCCCTCTTTGTCTCCATAGCATCTTGTGGTCATAACTACAATAACATTTATGTTATAAATGTAACCTATTTGGGCTGTTTCCTTTTGTTTCCTATGCTAGACTATTTGATCCTTGATGGCAATAAATCTATGTCATTCATTCATATGTGTATCTCTGATTCCTTGAGGATATTTGTTAAATCAATAACTATATGGATGGATATGTAAATTAATGTTAATCCATAAGTGATTTTTTTTGAACTGACTCAACCTGCAATGACACTTTAAAATTAGAGTATAACAAGTGAAAATGAGAGAAATTCTTCAGGATCCAGAAAAACTTTAAATAGGCAATATATATATCAGGATCATGAGTTATTTTCTAATTTCTTATTCTCTGACACAGCTGTATGTACTTATTGTTTGGCAAAATAGAAATTTTAGAAGGAGAAAATAGAGTATATTTAAGGAAAATGTGAGAGTAATTGTTATGTTAAAATAGGTCATTACTTGAACAGATTTCCTTTGCTACTTTTTTTTTTAATTTAAATTCAATTATCCAACATGTAGTACATCACTAGATTTAGATGTAGTGTTCAGGAATCCATCAGTTGCATATAACATCCAGTGCTCATTTAATCTTTTGCTACTTTTTTAAGTGAGGGTCTGTCAAAACTCTAAGGATAAAATAATGAAAGGATTCTCTCCTTGCCTTCAATTCTTGTGTATTATGAGAAAGGGGTACAAATAAACAGTTACAATGAAATACCTGTTGTAATAGTAATATATTAGTTTCCATGGCTGCTTAAAAAATAACCACAAACTTAATTGTGTATAGAAACAGAAATTTAATCTCTCACATTTCTGGAATATTTGAATAAAGGTGTTGTCAAGGCTGTTCGAAATTAAGGTATTGGCAAGCTCGAAATCAAGGTATTGGCAAGGCTGTGCTACTCAGGCACAGAGTCTGGGGGGAGATCCAAAATCAATTTCTTGCTTCTTCCAGCTTCTAGTAGCTGCTGGCCTCTCTTGGCATTCCCTGGCTTGTGGCTGCATCATGTGAATCTCTGCCTCTGCTTCACATTGCCTCCTCCTCTTCTATTCTGTAATCTCCCTCTGTGTCTCTTTTATATTGACATTTATGATGGAATTTAGGGTCCAGTCAGATATTGCAAAATATGTGAATAGTCTTAATTATCTCAATAGCCTTAATTTAATTTCATCTGTAAAGACCCTTTTTTGAAATAAGGTAACACAGAAAGGTTCTTGGGATTAGACTCTGAATGTATCTTTCCCATCCATTATCAGCCTATCACAATGATATGCACAAAACAGAGGACAGCATGGCAGAAGGAGCACCACATGTGCTTGAAGAAATTAGGAAAGCCATAAAAGAATTCTTGAGGTTAAAAAAAGAAAAAAAATGTAGATGTAGATGTAGAAGAGGATATGCAAAGGACATTATTCAAGTCAGAGCCGGAGAAATTAGGATAGTCAACAGACATTCAATTAGAGACTATTTTAGTACCAAAATTAACTTCACACAAACCTTCCCAGTATGTACTTTCAAGTTAATTCATAAGGTCTTTGTATCTGTTCCCTACTGCCACAATAATGCTATGTAACAAACTACTCCAAATTTCCTACATTAAAAAAAAGATGCATTTATTTTGTTAATTCATTTATAAATTGGCTGGGTTCAGCTGGACTCACTGATTTTTCAGGAATCAGCTGCAGATGGTGAGGCTCTTCTGCAAATTTTACCTGGGCTCATCCTAATGTCTGGAGGTTAGTTGGCTATTAGGTATTTTAACATACCTGTGCTGGGAAAAGTGGGGAAACTTGGCTCTGCCCATGTGTCTCATTCTATAGAAGACTAGCCCAGATATCTCATAACAAAGACAGGAAAGGAAACAAAGCAGAAATATGTTAACACTTTTGCAATTTTTTCCGTAGTTGCAACTGCTAAAATCTCATTGCTCAAAGCAAGACACATGGCTGAACTGAGTAACAAGGGACATAGTCATAGACTACTTCTTGAAGGGTGAAGTTACAAGGTCATACTGCAAACATATGGGTACAGGGAAGAGTGAAGAATCAAAGCCATTAGTGTAATCGATATACTACAGTCTGTCTTTTGTTCATAATTATTTACATCTCTCTCCTATGTTCACTCTTACCCCAGAACCCCCAAAAATCTCATCCAGGCACATGACCAGGCTCTTAGTCCAAGATCCTCTGATCTGCTAAAGATCCAGATGGTGTTCCTCTTGATTTGAAGATTATGAACATAAGACACATTATTTGCGTCCCACTGCCCCCACCAACCACACACACATAACTGCTCAAATATTTTCTAAAATAATGGTCAAACAGAGATAGGATGATTGACACAAATATGCCCATTCCTAAAAGAGGAAGAAAGGGAAGCACAGGGAAGTTACTGTTCATAATTCTGAAATCCTCCTGAGCAAATGTAGCCAAATCCTCCATTCTAGGATGTGCTTCTCTTGATCTGTTCCCTGTGAGTGGCTTGTGTTCATTGTTTGCCATGTCTGTTGGCTCTACCTTTGGAACATTTTTTTTTAATCTAATTTTATTTTTTATGCTATGTTAGTCACCAATGGTACATCATTAGTTTTTGATGCAGTGTTCCATGATTCATTGCGTATAATACCCAGTGCTCCATGCAATATGTGCCCTCATTAATACCCATCACTGGGCTAACCCATCCCCCCACCCCCTCCCCTCTAGAGCCCTCAGTTTGGTTCCCAGAGTCCATAGTCTTTCATGGTTTGTCTTCCCCTCCGATTCCCCCCTTCATTTTTCCCTTCCTTCTAATGTCCTCCATGCTCTTCTTTATGTTCCATGAATAAGTGAAACCATATGATAATTAACTTTCTCTGCTTGACTTATTTCACTTGGCATAATCTCCTTCAGTCCCATCCATGTTTATGTAAAAGTTGGGTATTCATCCTTTCTGATGGCTGAGTAATATTCCATTGTATATCCACATCTTCTTTATCCATTCGTCTGTTGAAGGGCATCTCAGCTCTTTCCACAGTTTGACTGTTGTAGCCATTGATGCTATGAACATTGGAGTGCATATGGCCATTCTTTTCACTACATTTGTGTCTTTAGGGGAAATAGCCAGGAGTGCAATTGCTGGGTCATAGGGTAACTCTATTTTTAATTTTTAAGGAACCTCCACACTGTTTTTCAATGTGGCTGTAACAACTTGCATTCCCACCAACAGTGTAAGAGGGTTCCCCTTTCTCTACAACCTCTCCAACATTTGTTGTTTCTTGCCTTGTCAATTTTTGCCATTCTAATTGGTGTAAGGTGGTATTTCAATGTGTTTTTTTTTTTTTTTTTGGTTTTACAGGTAAATTCTATTAACCACTTAAGAGACAGAAAATCCATATAAACAGGCTCTAACACCCATAAAATGATACACTATTTTGAAAAATACAAACAGGTACAACACTTTTCAACTTATTTCATGAGGTTAACAAACGCTTACAATGACACCAAGGCAAGGACATTATGAGAATGAGAAATCATAGGCCAAACTCACTTATAAAGAGAGAGATAAAAATCCTAAATATAATATTAGAAAATAAATGTAATATGTAAAATCCTAATAACAAAATTTACCACAATAAAGCTGGGCTAATAACAAAAATGAAAGGATAGTTTAACACTAGATAATACATTAGTAATATTCTCCATGTTAACTGATTTAGGGTGAAAAAAAATTAGAAGTCCTCAACAGATACAGGGAAAAAAAGTTATATTCAATATCCATTGATTCTTTTTTTTTACCCTCTTTAATACCCATCACCACGCTAACCCATCCTCCTATCCCCTTCCCCTCTAGAACCCTCAGTTTGTTTCTCAGAGTCCATAGTCTCTCATAGTTCATCTCCCCCTCCGATTATCCCCCTTCCCCTTCATTTTTCCCTTCCTTCTATCTTCTTTTTTAACATATAATGTATTATTTGTTTCAGAGGTACAGGTCTGTGATTCAACAGTCTTACACAATTCACAGTGCTCACCATAGCACATACCCTCCCAATGTCTATCACCCAGCCACCCAATCCCTCCCACCCTCCACCACTCCAGCAACCCTCAGTTTGTTTCCTGAGATTAAGAGTTCCTCATATCAGTGAGATCATATGATACATGTCTTTCTCTAATTGACTTATTTCGCTCAGCATGATACCCTCCAGTTCCATCCATGTCACTGCAAATGGCAAGATTTCATTCCTATTGATGGCTGCATATTATTCCATATTACCCATAATATTCCATATTATTCCATTGTGTGTGTGTGTGTGTGTGTGTGTGTGTGTGTGTGTATAAAACACATCTTCTTTATCTATTCATCTGTCAATGGGCATCTTGGCTCTTTCCATAGTTTGGCTATTGTGGACATTGCTGCTATAAATATCGGGGTGCACATACCCCTTCGGATCCCTACATTTGTATCTTTGGGATAAATGCCCAGTAGTGCAATTGCTGGGTTGTATGATAGCTCTATTTTCAACTTTTTGAGGAATCTCCATACTGTTTTCCAGAGTGGCTACACCAGCTTGCATTCCTACCAACAGTGTAGGAGGGTTCCCCTTTCTCTGCATCCCCACCAACATCTGTCTTTCCTGACTTGTTAATTTTAGGCATTTTGACTGGTGTGAGGTGGTATCTCATTGAGGTTTTGATTTGATTTCCTTGATGTTGAGCAATGTTGAGCACTTTTTCATGTGTCAATGTAGTTTTGATTTGAATTTTCCTGATGGTTAATGATAATGAACATTTTTTCATGTGTCTGTTAGCCATTTGTATGTCTTCTTCAGAGAAGTGTCTATTCATGTCTTCTGCCCATTTTTCGACTTGATTGTTTTTTGTGGGTTGAGTTTGAGAAGTTCTTTATAGATCTTGGATATTAGTCTTTTGTCTGTAGTGTCATTTGTAAATAACTTCTCCCATTCCGTGGGTTGCCTCTTTGTTTTGTTGACTGTTTCCTTTGCTGTGCAGAAGATTTTTATCTTGATGAAGTCCCAAAAGTTCATTTTTGCTTTTGTTTCACTTCCCTTTGGAGATGTATCTTGAAAGAAGTTGCTGTAGCTGATGTCAAAGAGGTTACTGCCTATGTTCTCCTCTAGGATTTTGATGGATTCCTGTCTCACATTGAGGTCTCTCATTCATTTTGCATTTATCTTTGTGTATGGTGTTAGAGAATGGTTGAGTTTCATTCTTCTTTTTATATAGCTGTCCAATTTTCCCAGCACCATTTGTTGAAGAGACTGCCTTTATTCCATTGCATAATTTCTTGCCTTGTCGAAGATTATTTGTCCATAGAGTTGAGGGTCCATATCTGGGCTCTCTATTCTGTTCCGTTTTTCTATGTCTGTTTTTATACCAGTACCATGCTGTCTTGGTGAACACTGCTTTGTAATATAGCTTGAAATTGGGCAACACGATGCCCCCAGCTTTGTTTTTCTTTTTCAACATTTCCTTGGCGATTCAGGGTCTTTTCTGATTCCATACAGATTTTAGGATTGTTTGTTCCAGCACAATGTTATTCTTCCAATCCATGAGCACAGAAAGATTTTTTTTTAGATTTATTTATTTATTTATTTATTTATTTATTTATTTATTTGAGAGAGAGAGAATGAGAGATAGAGAGCATGAGAGAGAAGAGGGTCAGAGGGAGAAGCAGACTCTCCGCCGAGCAAGGAGCCCCACGCGGGACTCGATCCCAGGACTCCAGGATCATGATCTGAGCCACAGGCAGTCGCCCAACCATTTGAGCCACCCAGGCGCCCCAGAATGTTTTTCCATCTTTTTGTGTCTTCTTCAATTTCTTTCATGATTGTTCTGTAGTTCTTATAGTATAGATCTTTTTACCTCTTTGGTTAGGTTTATTCCGAGGTATCTTATGGTTTTTGGTGCTATTGTAAATGGAATCATTTCTCTAATTTCTCTTTCTATAGTTGCATTGTTAGCATATAAGAAAGCAACTGATTTCTGTGCATTGATTTTGAATCCCACCACATTATTGAATTGCTGTATGAGTTCTACTAATTTGGGGGTGGAGTCTTTTGGATTTTCCACATGAAGTATCATGTCATCTGTGAAGAAAGAGAGTTTGAATTCTTCTTTGCCTATTTGAATACGCTTTATTTCTTTTTGTTGTCTTATTTCTGTTGCTAGGACTTCTAGTACTATGTTGAACTATAGTGGTGAGAGTGGGCATCCTTGATGGATTCCCTGGGGGAAATTCTACCAAACATTCAAATAAGAAATAATACTTATTATCCTGAAGTTATTTCAAAAAATAGAAATGGAAAGAAAGATTCCAGAGTCATTCTATGAGGCCAGCATTACCTTAATCCCTAAACCGGCAAAGACCCCATCAAAAAGGAGAATTTCAGACCAATATCCCTGATGAATATGGATTCCAAAATTCTCAAAAAATTCCTAGCTAATAGGATCCAACAATACATTAAAAGGCTCATCCACCACGACCAAGTTGGATTTATCCCCAGGATGCAAAGATGGTTAAACATTCGCAAATCAATCAATGTGATAGAACACATTAATAAGAGGAGAGAAAAAACCATATGGTCTTCTCAATTGATGCAGAAAAAGCATTTGACAAAATACAGCATCCTTTCCTGATTAAAACTCTTCAGAGTATAGGGATAGAGGGAACATTCCTCAATTTCATAAAATCCATCTATGAAAAATCCACAGCAAATATCATCCACAGTGGGGGAAAAGATGAGAGCCTTTCCCTTGAGATCAGGAACACGACATGGAACATTCTTATTTGTGACTTTTATGGCTACCTCTGAAGGGCAAATTGGAAAATATGCCCTTTGAATAGAACTTTTAGCACATTTCCTGCCAGAATCACGTTGAGACCCCAGGACTTTTTTTATATTTTGAATATTTTCAGTCCATTTTACTCTAGGCTGGTGACACTCTTACTGGAAAACTGTCTCAGATACTTCATGTGTTTCTTATGAAGTTGACTCTATCCCATTTTAATGGGTCAGAAAGATACATGAATACTTCTCTTTCTGTATAAGTCTTTCTCACTTGGTTTATTCATTACTATTTTAGGTATTTAAAGCTTCTGTAGAACAATGCTTTTAAATTACTAGAAACCCTTACTTCCACTGAGAGAGCTCTAGACGAAAGCTTGCTTCTATCAGTGATCTTAACAAGGGGCCAACAGTCACAACTTGATTTTGCCCGTGTTCCCTGGAAGCATCATACTTTGAGACCCTTTTGCTACCAAAGAAACTAGAAATGAGGCACCTTTGTTTTCCATCACAGCAAGTTCAGACCTTTGTATATTTCATCTAATTCTGATTTTCAAAACCTCAGTTTATCTCCCAATTGCATCTCTTTTTTGTAGCACATAGCTAGTAAAAGATGGATGCATTTTGAGCACACTGCTTGGGAATGTTCTGGATTTTTCCAGGGCATCTATGGCTGTGTTTTTGTCTTCTAAGTTGTCATCAGCAGAAGTGCTACCAAATATTTCTCCACCACATAACATGAGTCGCTATTTTTCCAGCCCCCTATAGTTTCCTTATAGAGTTTGCTCACCGCCTAATCCCCAAATTAATATCACTTATGGTAGGTTTCCATAATGACAGCATCTCACTTCTAATGTCAATGTATGTAATATCCATTGTCACAATGTTTTTGCACACCAACTAGCCAAACTCAGCGCATAAGCCCTAAGCAAGTAATTAAGACCTAGGTTATAAGTCTTCTTTTAGGTCATAAGTCTGGGTGTTTGATTATCTGATTGATGGTTGTTTGTAGCCCCAGCTGGGCTTTCTTATGCATTTAAGTTCAGATGAAATTCATTTAGGCAGCTATACTACTCTTGGCCGGCCTTTTTGACATATTAGAGGTCAGCAGACTGTTGGATGATCTAGGATGGCTTCTCTTAAGAAGTGAGATGACTTGGCTCTCTTCCCTGTGTTTTATCCTCCAGCAGGCTAGCCTAGCTAAGGTCTCATGGGGGAGACAGAGGAACAGAAGAATCTCGAACTCAAGCCTCTATACCATCACAACTGTAAACATCCTATTGGCCAAAGAAAGTCATATGACTTAATTCAGAACCAAGCAGTAGATAAATAAATCCCACCTTTTGATGAGAGGAGTTTCAAAGTGATATTACAGAGTGTATACAGGAAAAGGTAAAAATTTGAGGCATTAAAGCATTAATGCAGCCCAGCTTTATTTCTCTCTATGCTCCTAGAGTTAGCTAGTTAACCAGACTGTTAAAGAGGATTATTTATCCCTTAAAGTAATCTCTCTCACTTTATCTATTAGGGAAATAAAGCTCATAATATCTTGAGGAAGAGAAAAGTGAATCCATGAACTTGTACTAATGGAAAGTTCAGAGGTAAGATAAGCTCTAGAATTAACTTTAGTGGTCCATCAATGTCCTCTAAAGTCTACTTTTGCTCATTTTTCTTCTGTATACCTCTGCTTTGTTAGCTTCAGCCTAAAATCACCTGCCATGTTGATCATGATATCAAACCACTGAACATTGAAGTGACAGGTTTCTCCATTCATATCCAAAAGGAGAGAGTGCTTCTAAACAACATTCAAAGGAGAATTACAATTTACCTAGAGTGTTTGGTTTTGGTCCCATGTTCACTCTTAAATGTAGCCATAAACATACCCCAATTATGTGCCTTTTTGGGAGCTTTGAGTAGAGTTATATTTCCCCAAGTACATAGGAGCAGAGTGAATAACCAAAGTAATTCTGAGTTGAACTAAGAGGGGAAAGAAGAAAATAAATATAGGGTGACCAACTAATACTAGTGCATTATAGTTTATACAGCAAGGTTTCCACAACTGAAGTTCTTCATTCTTCGTAGACAGCAATTCTCAGAATTCATTCTCTATCATTGTTGGTTTTGGTGTATGTGTGAGTGTGTCAACTTATTTCTCATAGGCTTGACAGTTTGTTAGTTATTAAGAAAGATACAAGTCTGGGAATACTCAGAATCTGTATGTTTAAATACTGAAAAGTCTTAGCCAATCTTAGCCAGGGTGAATTTGCTGCTCTTTCTTTGCTTTACTGCTTATTCTCTTAAGATGTGTATATATGCCTATATTTTTATGACTGAATGTCAGAATATAAAGCATGGGAATCTGCTGGGAATAGGTAATTAAAATACAGATTCCCGAGCCCAACAGTCCCACTCAGTTGGAAACTCTGATGATAGGGGCTGAGGAATATTTTTAACAAGCACCCCAAGAGATACTTCTATACCACAAAACTTTAGAATCCACTAATTTTGTGATTTAATCAAGAGGAAGCTGGACTCATTTGCTCAGAAAATTAGGGGATAGGTTTTAGCTGATTGGGGAAACCCCATTCTCTCCTTGTATAGATGATAATATATTTATTCTGGCTCATTAGATTTTTTTCTCTTCCATACTTAAAAAAATGTTACTAAGAAAACATTTTTCTTTAATGTAGCCTTGTCATTTTTTTTCTACTCCATAATGTTCTTTATGACCATGGAGAACAATTATAGTAAAATCCTCCTTTCATTGCAAATCACTTATGAAACCTGCTTAAGTACTGTCAAGTGTGGATTTATGGATTGCTAAATCATTCTGTGGTTTCTGTAAAATTCAGGATAGATTTGACCATATCCAATTGTAACAGTAGTTCAAAGAGCAAATTGCTTTATATATTTTGTAACAGAATATCTCCATGATTTGTCCAACAGCTAAAGAATTTTGTTATTTTTATAACATCAGCATTTAGTTATTATGTCACTCATTATTGTTCTGAAAAAATCTGTCCATAACAAGACTGGAAGATATTTTGTATTTACCACATATTTTGGGGCATATAATTTTCCTCTGTCAATACATAAATTACTCACAGAGACACACACACAGAGGTGTATGCATACTACTTGGAATATTCTCACATGAACACATTTTGAGTAAAATATGTAGAAACTATTTATTTATTTATTTGAGAGAGAGAGAGCAAGATCACAGAGGGAGAGGGAAAAGCAGATTTGCCACTGAGCACTGGGCTCGATCCCAGGACCTCGAAATCATGACATGAGCCAAAGGCAGATGCTAAAACAACTGAGCCACCCAGGTGCCCCATATAAGGGAACAATTACTGGCAATTATCTCAGTAGGGAATGCATTTTTGTCCCTTTTTCTTTGAGCACCACTTAACATTCACTGTTACCATATAATTTAAAAAGCTTTTCAGAAATATTTTCCATTTGTTTTCCACGTTAATTCTATAAATTTTATAAAATGATCTCCACTTTTCAGAGTTAAAAAAATCTGACATAGCGCGCCTGGGTGGCTCAGTTGGTTAAGCGACTGCCTTCAGCTCAGGTCATGATCCCAGAGTCCCGGGATCGAGTCCCGCATTGGGTTTCCTGCTCAGCGAGGAGCCTGCTTCTCTCTCTGACCCTCTCCCCTCTCATGTACTCTCTCTCTCTCATTCTCGCTCTCTCAAATAAATAAATCTTTAAAAAATATATGACATATTAAAATAAGCAACTTCCCTAGGGTCACAAAGCCAATGATTGACCATTGTATTTTAAAAAGAATTGCTGTATTTTAGAAGAGTTTTAGATTTACAAAAAAAAAAAAAAATGGCAAGAATACTACAGAATTCCTGCATACCTCATACCACTTTCCCTTTGTTAAACACACCTTAGTGTATTTGTCACAAGTAATAAATCAATAATGATATATTAACTAAAGCTCACGTTTCTTTTACCTTTCCTTAATTTTTACCTTATGTTCTTTTTATGCTCCAAAATCCAGTCTATAATTTTCTACAATTAGATTCTTTAGGTTTATGTAGACTTGTATCAGTTTCTCCAGATGTTCCTTGTTTTTGATGGCCTTTACAGGTTTGAGGAGTACTAACGAAGCATTTTGAAGAATAACCTTCAATTGGGATTTCTCTCCTATTTTTCTCATGATTACTGGGGTTTTGGGTTATTGGGAGGAAGACCACAGTAGTGCCATTCTCATCACATCACATCATGGACATGCGTATATTAAGCTAAACCTGAGGTCATACTCATGTCTCCAACTTCACCTAGTAAATATGTCTCATTCTAGCCTTCCCTGATTGCTTCTGTCCAACCTGCATCCCAACAGACAGAAACCTGCCTCCCACCATCTACCATTTATTTTACTCATTTATTCAATCCCAATGTGCATATATACTGCTATGAGAGTTATTAACCCGTATTCCCAGAGGCAATAACTTTACCAACTCTAGTGCTTATATATTGTTCCTCTTGTCTTTAATCTTACAGTTTCCACTTCTTTCCAAAGTTATGTAGGTAGCAGGCCCTTTTCCCTCACTCTCTTTAGTAAAATATGCCGCATGTTTGTAATAGAGTTAGATTTCACATGTAATGGCCCACTCCTTTTTCTACGAGATTCTTTGTTTTGACAGATCCTTAGTGCCATGTATCGGCTACTATGATATCATAGAAAATAGTTTCACAAACTAAAAATTCCCATTTCGCCTATTTAATTATCCCCCAAGCCCCTTGCAACCACTGATCTGTTTTTCATTGTATTTTATTTTATTACTTTTTAGTTTTAAACATGAGAATTTGAAGACTTAAATCTTGCTTTATAATTGATATTTAAAATATTAAAATGTCAATAAAATTACACCTATTTGTTTGCCTATGTAGATATTTATGTCAAAGCAGAAAGTATACAGCAAATCTGGTAGAGTGTTTTGTTTTGTTTTCTTTAAACCTGATAGAGTTTTACACAGTGAATCCTTAATATATAGTCTATGATGACAGCATACTGACATTTCATATTTCCAGAGTCTGAAGGCTTTTGTCTCTTTCCAAAATAGAGACTGCTTTCTTAAGCTAACTTGTTGCAACACACTTATATCTCCATGGGAGACCAGGATGCAATTCCTAACTTTGTTACCACAACCTGTGTCCTGGGTTAGGGGCAGAATATTTACTCACAAAACTTTTCATTTTTTTTTTAAAGATTTTATTTATTTGACAGAGAGAGACACAGTGAGAGAGGGAACTCAGCAGGGGGAGTGGGAGAGGGAGAAGCAGGCTTCCCGTGGAGCAGGGAGCCCGATGCAGGGCTCAATCCCAGGACCCTGGGATCATGACCTGAGCCAAAGGCAGATGCTTAACGACTGAGCCACCGAGGCGCCCCTCATTTTTTTTATTCTATCCTTCTGAACTTGACTGTGATTTCGTTGTGTTAGCTATCCCATATCAATTTTTGAATAACTGTTGATATCTACAAAAAAGGTTTGCTGGGATTTTGATAAAGATTGTTGAATCTTTAGGTAAAGTTAGGAAGAATTGGCATTTTAATAAAATAAAATACATTGAAGGAGTTTGCACCTAGAGAATAGGGTTTTAATCATATTCATTAATGAAATATGTTAACATGCCAATTGTGTCTCTTGACATAGACTAAGTGTTGTGTTGTATATTGCATGTTTGAAATAATTCCTGTGAATTAAATTAATTAATTTCATTGGTTTATCCTATCCTCATATGTTCTGGATACCATTCACTTGCTTAAAGCAAAAAGTTTGTGTTTTCATTTATACCTTCAGTCCACTAGCATTAAAGTTAATGATCTCACCAGAATGGATTTTGATGTCTACTAATTTCAGTAAGTCCACATGCAAGTTCTTTCATGCTGGCCTCACTGACAGTTCACAATAAATGAGAGAGCTTAACATGAGGTTATTCAAGAGTTAAAAATCTCTAATAGATCCTATTTGTTTCTGCATTTGCCACTCGCCCCACTTACACTGATTTAGAAAAGTAAACAGTAGGAGTGTGGGTGGTGCAGTTGGTTGAGTGTCTGAATCTTGGTTTTGGCTCAGGTCATGATCTCAGGGTCATGAGATTGAGCCCCACATCTAGCTCCACACTCAGCACAGAATCTGCTTGAGATTCTTTCTCCCTGTCCCTCTGCCCCTCCCACTCATGCTCACTCTCTGTCTCTCTAAAATAAATAAATAAAACTTAAAAAAAGAAAAGTAGACAATAGCTCCAAAATTGCCAAATCCAAAAACTTTTACTTGATCTGTGCCTTTCAGAGAAGTCTCAGAAATATTCAACACAGTCAAGTGCACTCTACTCCTTAAAATATGTTGGCTTTTGTTTCTGTTTTTAATTCCAGGAAACAAAACTCCATCATAATCCTTCGGCTCCACTGGACAATACTTCCTTATTTCTTTAAACCTCTTCCCTCTCAAAATTAATTTTTAAGGATCCATGTAAAACATTTAATTTAACAATAGATATTTATTAAAAAGAATTGTTGGTTTGTATCTATATTTAAATTTGTGGGAAAATTGTGGAGAAAATTACTCTCAAAAATCACTTTTGCTTATTGTTTTAATTTTTAAACATTCAAATCAAATATATGCATGTATGTACATATGTGTAGGTGTATAGATATGTGTCTGTATATTTATATATAACCATATGAGAAGTATTTAATTTTCATAAATTGATATTCCCCTGTAAGTACGACCCAGTTAAAGAAACTAAATATTGCTCACATTTGAAAAGTCCTTTACAGACCCTTACCATCTCACAAATATAACCAGTATCCTTACTTCTACTTCTATCATAATTATGTTTTGCCTGTTTTTTACTTTTATATAAATGGAATCATAAAATATGAACTTTGGGGGAGCATGCATGGGTGACTTCTTTCATTAAACATTATGTTTGAGATTCATTCATGATGCTGAATGTAGCAATAGTTTATTCATTATTGTTTATAATAACAATGCATAACACAATATATCTTCTGGTAAACATTCAAATTTTTCTTTCATAAATGGTGCTGCTCTACACATACTCATAGATTTTCAGGGGAAGGCACACATGCATGTATTTTTGTTATTTATATACTAGTAATAGAAACTGTAAGGGTGTTTGACACATATTTGCTTTAGTAAATACCATCAAAGAATTTTCCAGAGTGGTTGTACAAATATATACTCTCAACATTGCATAAGAATTCCAGTTTCTCCACATTTTTGCCAAAATTTGCTATAGAGTTGGTTTCCTTAATTTACCTATACTGGTACATACATACAACAGATTTCTCATTATGACTTCATTTTCATATATCTGATGACAAATGAGGGTAAACAGCTTCATATATATATGTATATATATATATAGGCACATAGGTCTTTTTGAAATTCATGTAGAAGAATTTGCTCCTTTTATATTGTGTTGTCTGTCTCCTTCTTATAGATTTTAAATGTATAGAGGAAAGTGTTTTGAATGAGATGATACTTTGTCTCTCTATTCTCTGGAAACTATTGTCTCATGTTAATTTTACTACTTAAAATTTCCTGTCAGTTTATCAGTGATGTCAGTTGGGCCTACAATTGCTTTAAAAAAAAAAAAGATTTTTTGGGGCACCTGGATGGCTCAGTTGGTTAAGCATCTGCCTTTGGCTCAGGTCATGATCCCAGGGTCCTGGGATGGAGGCCCGCATCCGGCTCCCAGCTCAGCGGGGAGCCTGCTTCTCCCTCTCCTCCCCACTCGTGCTATCTCTGTCTCTCTCTCTTCTCCGAAATAAATAAATAAAACTTTAAAAAAAAAGCTTACTGTTAAATAAATAAATAAATAAATAAATAAATATTGTATTTATTCATTCGAGAGAGAGAGAGATCACAAGTAGGCAGAGCGGCAAGCAGAAGGAGGAGAAGCAGGCTCCCTGAAGAGCAGAGATATGGGGCTCAATCTCAGGACCCTGGGACCAAGACCTGAGCCAAAGGTAAATGCTTCACTGACTGAGTCACCCAAGCATCCCTACAATTACTTTTTGAATCTTATTAATTATGGATGTGATATTTTTAATAGTTATGACTATTCAGGTTTTCTAACATCATTATTAGTACATTTTGGTTTTATATGAATTCATCTTTTTTTTTAAATTTCATTGCCATAATATTGTTCATAATACCCTTCTATCTTTTCAATAGCTGGAGGGTTTGTACTTCTATTTTTATTGCCTATTTTGGGTATTTGTGCCTAATCGCTTTTTCTCTTGTTCAATGATGTTAAAGTTTTATTGATTTTGCCTTTTCCCCAAAGAATCAACTTTTCATTACGTTGTTTATATGTAGTTTTCTATTTTACTAATTTATTCTCTTATATTTGCTGTTAGCATTGATTCATTATCTTAAAAATTAACTTACTGTTACGTTTCTATGCTGCTATAATAGATACCTGGATCACTGATACTGTAAAAATTTTGTTTCTAAAATATTTTGTTTAACACTACACATTTTCTTTGTAAACATGACTTAAAGTACACCAGATATATTTTCAATTATTGCACATTTATTATCATTCAGTTGTAGTTTTGTATTTTTATCTTTCTTCATCTCATAGATTATTTAGAAAAAAACAGTCATTCAATTTTGTTGTCTGTGTCTTCCATTTTTTGTTGTTGTTGTTGAAAAGTGAACTATCATTATATTGGTGCTTTTTCAAAAACAATGTTGTTTAGGGGGTTTTTTTGATAATTTTTTAAAGTTTTTGTTTGTTTTTTGTTTTTAAGTTTTCAGTATGTTTACTATAACATGTCTATAGAATTTCTTGTTTCTTTCCCTTGATTTCTTACATCAATTTTGGAAAATTTTGACTTGTAGAACTTTAAATTATGGTTCCAGAATAAACCATAATTGACTAATTTCATAAAGAGGATGAAGAGTTTTTGGATGGATTCATGCTTGAGTTAGATATTTTAGGTCTCTACCATGTCTTGAACATACGCTCTTCTTTCTGTATTTTCATCCTTTTATTTTCTGTCCTGTTTCCATCTGAACATTGTGTTTCTGACTTAGCAGCTAGCTAACTCCTCCTGTTTTATCACACTGTCCAATCAGCTGTCTAAACTATCGAGATGTTAAATTATTGTATTTTTGTGATTCTTAAATATACACTTGAATTTTTTATATCAAATACACTCCTCTGATGTAACCACCCATCTTTTGTCATCTAATTTGGTGACAAATTAATCACAGATTTTTTTAAAGTTCATTTCTTGTAAGTCCAATATGTGACTATTCTATAGTCTATGCCCATTGTTATCCTTTTTGGCTTTTTAGACTTTTTGCATTAGGTTTCATCTTTTTACCTGGAGTTGAAATTTCTTTCCTGGAGTTGAAATTTCTTTCTTGGTGTGAGATAGAGCTGCTCTTGCCCTGGATGGCACATCAGCAACCCAATCTTTCGTCTTCCTGTCAATGCTCTACCTGACCAGAAAATTAATGTATCCAGTTATTCGCTCCCCTGACACCAAGCCAGGTCTAGGGTTCATATTTTTCCTTGTTTTTAAATCTTTCTAAATAAGGTCAGATATGCACCCCCAGCCAATCATACTGTCTCCACGTTGTTGCCTCTAACATTCTAACACTCCCTCTTGCCCAAAGTCCCTTGGGAAGAAGAGTGTGCTGCTGTTTGTGAGGCACTGCACACCCCAATGCCTGGATTGTTGTCCGTTTAGTAAAGGACATCGAGCTCATTATTAAATTGTCTTATTTTTGTCATTTGACGACTATCATTGTGAATGAAATATTATATGGATAATTTAAGACACTGAATGGTCTATCTATAAATGATTTACTTTTGTTAGTAGCAGCCAGTTAAGATGGGGACAGATAATCTTACCACAACTTGAGCTTGAGAATAGAGTGCTGTCTTCCCAGTGAGACCTTAATGCCTGAGAGAATCTGTTCCTCAGTTTTTGTCTCCTGTAAAAGCTCTGCTTTAAATCCAGCATTTCTCCATCTCGGATTTCTTCTCAGCTTGTCATTCTCCAAGCATCAGCTTTAGAATCAGTGAGTAGTAGATTTAAAGAAAAAGTAAAACTCTCATCATTTTGGAGGCATGTTTGCATACAGGGAAAATTAAGTGAATTCAACAAATAAAAAATATTAGAAATAATTTAGCAAGGTTGCAGAATATAAGGTCAATATTTTTTTAAAAACATCAACTACATTCCTATATCTGAATAACAATCAATCGGAAAATGAAAGTTAAAAAATAATTTATAAGACATCAGTTTCAGCTCTGACATTAACCTGAGCTGAAAAACAATTTTTCTTGGATGCCTTTGAAGGATGGCAGAATAAGCCATCTCAAAATATGACTCTTTGGCATAAGGATTATTTGAACTGATTCCTTTGAGAAACTGCAGACACAGGAGAAGTTCTGAAAACACAGTAGAAGTTACCTTTTTGTAAGGGAAATCTACCTTTATATAAGGCAATTTATATTACATAGAGGCCTGTACCAGGAAGAGAGCTTTCACCAGAGGTAAACTTTTCACCTGAAAGACTTCTCAGGGCTTGACAGGGCAAACTTTTTTTAGGAAACATTTCCTACCCTCAGCTTCTAGTGACTTATTTGCCTTCCTCCCCACCCCACTGCCCCCATCAAATCTTTTGTCTTTAGCTTAAACTGGTATTTAAAGTGGTGGCTTGGGTCACATCAAGGAATTACTCAGCTTCCCTTGGTCTCTCTCATACATATGTGAGTTAATAAGCTTCCGTATCTCTTTCTCTTGTTAATCTCTTTTTTCTTATAGGGAGTCTCAGTCAAGAACTTAGAAACGTAAAGGGAAAATTATTTTCATACTCAGTTTTTATTGACTGCTTTTATTTTTATCTTGACTATCTATGATTCATTCCCATTGCTTTGTATGTCTAATGATTTGATTGTGTGGACATTGTGTTGGTATTCTCTTAAGATCTCCAAGTTCCTCATGTTCTTTGAAAGAGGTTTGATTCTTAGCTTAGCAAACAATTTAATTACTGGTTTATCACCTGAACTTTAATAGATTTGGTTTCTTGCCATTTAGTCTGGATGTGTGCAAATTCCATTGTGTTGGCACATTCCTCTAACCTGGCACTACTCAAACTCCAAACTTTGTTTCCCTGGTTACAAGCAGGTTTATATATTTTACCAAGTTGTGGTTCTTGTTTTTAAGATTCAGGCCTTTGCCTTGTCCTAGTTAGATATCAAGGATTTTAATGGGGTGCTAAAATGGTCTATCTATTCTGAATGGGGTAGAACAAGTGTGCCTAATTCTTCCTCTAAGAATACTTGACCTCTGTTTTCTTATTACCATCCTCAACTCCACAGTAGCTGCTGTTTGGAAAACCATACTTTGTTTGGAAATCCTCAGCTATGAACTCACAATGGCCCAGTCATGAACTTCTGAGGCTACCACTCTGCTCAGCTCCATCATCTGATGGCTACTTCAGCGTTCTCAGGCTCTAATTTCTTCATCCTCTGCTCCTCAACAATGTCATGAAATGCAGACTCTAGCTCTCTACTCTAGTCAGAAATTATTCCAAAGTACAGAGCTGAGTGATTGTAGACCAGATATTTTCTTTCTTTCCTTCCTTCCTTCCTCCCTCCCTCTCCCCATCTTCCCTCCCTCCCTCCTTTCCTCTTTCCTTCCATTCCTCTTTCCTTCCTTTCCTCCTTCCTTCTTTCCTTTCTTCCTTCCTTCCCTTCCTGTTTTCATAACAAGTTTAATATAAACTCCTTAAGCAAAGAACAGCATAATACCTAAAACTTATTAATATTAAATAAACATGGATGGACTAAATGAACGCCTTGCTGAATTTCATTGCATCATCCTCAATTAATAATTAGAAGAATTCATAGAGAAATATTTTAAAACATTAACATGAGTTGCATTTTTTGAAAAAAAAAACAGATGAAGCAGAATGAGATAATCCTTTAGGTAAGTGATACTCTCAATAAAAAATGCAGAAAAATTTAATTAATTGAATTATGTTTTATTGATGGAGGAGTTATGTCAACATCATTTGGAGGTTGGGTCTACCTGGTCCCAAGGTAGGTGTCTTGGGGAAACAAAGAAAAGGAAGATCCGATCCAACATTGAACAAAGCGTATTGTGACAAAAAGCCTGTATAAGTCAACTCTGATTAGACAGATGTCTGAACAATACAAGCAGTTTGGACTCCATTTACAAACCTGTAAAGAACCTTTACAGGATATTAAATAGTGGAATAAAATGATACAGAAGACCACTTGAGATTATTCTTTCAATAGGGATTGAATGTGCAAAACCATATTGTTTTAGATTATAAAATAATAGATATTTTCTGCGAGATATTATAAAATTAGTAGGGAAAAAGCTGTCCTATTGTTGTCACTCACACAGAGATAGCCATGGTTAAAATATTGGCATATACATTTTACAGAATTTTCTAATTTTTATAGGAAAATTTTCATAATCTTTGACAAAGTCCATCTAGCAATCCAACATATTTTCTAGATTATATTAACTTTTAAGATCATATTAATAGCTCTACAGCAAATGTCCTCATAGTGTTAGCATTGAATTCAGTTAGAACAATTATATACAGTAAATGTAATTAAAATAAGTGCACCCTAGGGATTAGTACAGTGCTTAATTGAAGACTTTCAGTTTAGTCCATTTTGAAATTTCTACATCTGAAGGGCTATATTTGCCTTCAGTGATAGACATATACTCATCTTGGACTTTGATCTCCTCATGACTTGCAGCATTTGCCAAATGGTTCTTAAATATACATACAATATACTTTTTGCAGAAAACACATATCAGAAGGATCAAACGCAGAAAGGTTGCAAGAACAGTAGTACAATGCTAGCTATGTTATTCACGGCTGTGAATAATGTAAAAAAACTAGAAAGGAAGGCAATACAGTATGAAACTCCTTTGCTGGGGGATGGAGTGTTAGGGAATGAGAAGGAATGTGGCAGAACAGATAACAGCCCGGCCATTTCAAACACACTTAGAAGGAAATTACCAAAAATAGAATATATTTCAAATGTAAGTTTCACAATTATTTAAGTACCCAGGTCTATGAAAGCTAAGAGTTTTTTCACATAATGAAATAACTCATTTTCAAGATGTTTACTCTTGCAAAACATTCTCAACCTCCTCTTTAGTATTTTTCACAGTGTGGTAGCTAAAGGCGATGAAAATAAGATCTTCCCCACATTAGTTCAGCTGTTACCTGGATTAACTAATTGTTTAAAATGTGTAGGAACGCTTCTTCAAAAATTGCTGAAATAGAGAGTATTTTTTTTGTGTAATAAGAATACATTTTTTGTCTTATGAAAAGAAAAAGTATATGCAATAAAAATTTCTTTCTTATTAAAAAAATAAGTAAAACAAGTCAAACGACTAAGTTACTAAACAACTAACCTGATTAGAAAATAGGTATTTTTATCTTCTTAGACAAATAATCCTGGACATTTACCAAGTGATAAAGTAGTAGAGATCCAGATAATATCTTTGTAGGGGACCAGGGCAAACTGCCTCAAAAGGAACCTCAATGGCATATGGATTATTTTGAATTGAAGCTACTTGGGAACAGCCAGTGCAAGGACACTCAGATCCTCCTTTGTCCCATCTCCCATAAGATGGGACACCAATCTCCCATAAGAAATGTAACCTGCTTGTACTAAGAAGTAAAAAGACATCCTTATCACCAGACATAGGGACTTTAAAGTTGAGAAAACTGTAGAAACAAACCTTGTTATTTTTTACTAATCTATTTCCTGCACAAATTGTCTCTTTGTCTAAAATATTTAAAAACTGCCTGCCTTGGTCACTTTTTTTGAGTTCTCAATTTCATTATTGGACCTCTGTGAGCATGTAATAAAACTTTTTTTTCCTGTTAATCTGTCTTATGTAAATTTAATTACTAGTCCAACTGGAACACCTTGAAGGATAAATAATTTTTCCTTCCTGACATCTTCGGTTTGGAAAATATAAATCCAAACCAACCAAAGATTACTTAATTCCAATTCATACAAAATACAGTTTTTTGTTTTTTGTTTTTTCTAAGGGGGAGTAAAAGGAAATGTTAGGCAAGAATGTAGTAGTCCTTTGATTCAATGAATAGACATTCATTCATGAGCCACTCAAACATTTCACAGACAAATGTTTCCTAAGATCAATTATCTACATGCTATAAGGATGAATGCCTAAAAACAAACTTAAAGCAAACAAAACAAAATATAAAATAACATACAAATAAGAAACAACATCACAGGACAGATTCCTCATGACTAAAAATAAGTTGTGTTTCTATTTTGAAGCAAATATCTTTTAGTTCCATTTCTATGGGTATGCAAGGTTTAATTTACCCGCACTATTATCACTAACTTTTTAGCACTGCTGAAAGTTGATTTATTTACCAGATCCCAGCATGTTTTGTTGCTTGTATACTCCTCTATCTGGGTGTCTAATATTGACCCTTCAAATTTAAACAGGAAAGGCCCTAGAAGGCATATATACATATCAATCATGCTTAATAATAGAGCTGAGTCTGACATCTTGATTTGTAGATGTTTTTGTATAACACAACCACAATGTAAAATATAATTTTCTTGGAAAGAATCTATTTGGACCATTAATATTTAAAATAGTAGCCCTTCTTGTGGACCAATGGAAGCATATTGCAAAAGTTGAAAAGTTGTATAAACTGAGCAGAAATGACTTACAAATAAATCTTGTCACATGACTGAAGTAATAAGTGATTGGAGAATTCTGGGTATGAAAAACTATTTAGACTAGAACTCTAATCAATACCTTCTAGTCTACTGTTCCATTTATGACAGGGGTTGACAAATTATAGCTCACAGACCAAATCAGGCATCACTGTTTCTATAAATATAATTTCATTGGAACATGTCCACACCCATCATTTACATATAGTCTATGGTTTCTTTTGCACTACAACAGTAGAGCTGAGTGGTTGTAAGAGAGACCATATGGCTCACAAAGCTTAAAATATTTATTTCTGGCCTTTGATAGAAAAAAAAAAGCATTGCTGATCTTGGACATGATATCACTGGCCTAAGAAGGCTCACAAATGAGAGGATTAAAGCCTCATGGAGTCTACAGTGTATTTTGTTTGGCTGAATAATTCTGTTGTTACAATTTCCATTTTTATTTTTGTAGTTTTCTTCGTGTTTCTTTGATAGGGCATCCATCCTTCAGGTCTCCAAGGTCACTAACCCTTTCTCTTGTCTTATACTCTCTTGCCTCTCTCATTTGCCCACCACTTTAGTCATTTGCCTTAGCCATCTAGGTCATGAAGGAATTTAAATAGGGAGAACTGTGATATAGAAAAATAATAACAAGTGTATCAATATATAATGAAATTGAATATATGACATGTTCACGTATATGACTTAACAAGTAAACATGTGCAGTTTAAGAAATGAAATCTAGATGAAATGCCATATTGATTTAACTTCTAATTATAGGTTAGGCACTGATCAATGAAGAGTGAGAGAGATTTGGTTTAGCCAATGCAACAGATACTGAGAAACTTCTTTACTATATTTCTATGTTCATCATATATTATTTTAATATCAATTCTTTTTTTATTTCCCATGTCTGTTTATGCCAGCCAGAACAGCAGAAATAGCAGATAAATCCATTGTGAGCTAGCCGAATCCTACTGCCAATATATGATTTCACTACAGATGTTTTCACATGCTGGCTAGAAGAGCATGCATCATATCAAATGGTTAGTCTGACAAAAGAAATACAACCAATAGCTAAAATAATGGTAACCTTGAAGTTCCAAAGAAATAACATATCCAAAGTTGTGGACCATATGTCTGCAAGAGGCATTATTATGAAAAAAACCAGATGGCGGAGGAGTGGGAGACCTGGATTTCGTCTGGTCTCAGAAATTCAGCTGAATATGGATCAAACCATTCTGAACACCTACAAACTCAACAGGAGATCAAAGAAGAGAGTAGCAACAACTCTCTGAACAGAGAAGCAACCATTTACTGGAAGGTAAGACATGCGGAGAAGTGACCAGCAAATAAAGCCTAAACCCAGCAGGAGAAGAGAAATAATAAAGATCAGAGCAGAAATCAATGAACTAGAAACCAAAAGAACAGTAGAACAGATCAACAAAACTAGGAGCTGCTTCTTTGAAAGAATTAACAAGATTGATAAACCCCTGGCCAGACTTATCCAAAAGAAAAGAGAAATGACCCAAATCAACAAAATCATGAATGAAAGAGGAGATATCACAACCAACACCAAAGAAATACAAACAATTATAAGAACATATTATGAGCAACTCTATGCTAGCAAATTAGATAATGTGGAAGAAATGGATGCATTCCTAGAGATGTATCAACTACCAAAATTGAACCAGGAAGAAATAGAAAATCTGAACAGATGTAGAGCCACTAAGGAAATTGAAGCAGTCGTCAAAAACCTCCCAACAAACAAAAGCCCAGGGCCAGATGGCTTCCCAGGGGAATTCTATCAGACATTTAAAGAAGAATTAATACCTATTCTCCTGAACTCTTCCAAAAAATAGAAATGGAAGGAAAACTCCCAAACTCAGCATTACCTTGATCCCAAAGCCAGATAAAGACCCCATCAAAAAGGAGAATTACAGACCAATATCCTTGATGAACATGGATGCAAAAATTCTCACCAGAATACTAGCCAATAGGATCCAACAGTACATTAAAAGGATTATTCACCACGACCAAGTGGGATTTATCCCTGGGCTGCAAGGATGGTTCAACATCCACAAATCAATCAACGTGATACAATACATTAACAAAAGAAAGAACAAGAATCATATGATCCTCTCAATAGATGCAGAAAAAGCATTTGACAAAGTACAGCATCCTTTCTTGATCAAAACTCTTCAGAGTATAGGGATAGAGGGTACATACCTCAATATCATAAAAGCTATCTATGAAAAACCTACAGTGAATATCATTCTCAATGGGGAAAGGCTGAGAGCTTTTCCCCTAAGGTCAGGAACGTGGCAGGGATGTCCACTATCACCACTGCTATTCAATATAATATTAGAAGTCCTAGCCACAGCAATCAGACAACAAAAAGAAATCAAAGGCATCCAAATTGGCAAAGATCACGTCAAACTCACTCTTTGCAGATGATGTGATACTGTATGTGGAAAACCCAAAAGACTCCGCCCCAAGACTGTTAGAACTCATACAGGAATTCAGTAAAGTAGCAGGATATAAAATCAATGCACAGAAATCAGTGGCACTCCTATACACCAACAACAAGACAGAAGCAAATGATATATCAGATAAAGGGCTAGTATCCAAAATTTATAAAGAACTTATCAAACTCAATACCCAATCTGGACCATTTCCTTACACCACACACAAATTAAGGAGTTGATCCTATTTACAATTGCACCCAAAACCATAAGATACCTAGGAATAAATGTAACCAAAGAGGCAAAGGATCTGTACTCAGAAAACTATAAAATACTCATGAAAGGAATTGAAGAAGACACAAAGAAATGAAAAACGTTCCATGCTCATGCATTGGAAGAACAAACATTGTGAAGATGTCAATGCTACCTAGAGTAATCTACACATTCAATGCAATCCCCATCAAAATACCATACACTTTTTTCAAACAAATTGAACAAATAATCCTAAAGTTTGTGTGGAACCAGAAGAGACCCCGAATAGCCAGAGGAATGTTGAAAAAGAAAAGCAAAGCTGGCGGCATCACAATTCCGGACTTCCAGCTCTATTACAAATCTGTCATCATCAAGACAGTATGGTACTGGCACAAAAACAGACACATAGATTAATGGAACAGAATAGAGAGCCCAGAAATGGACCCTCAACTCTATGGTCAGCTCATCTTTGACAAAGCAGGAAAGAATGTCCAATGAAAAAAGACAGTCTCTTCAACAAATGGTGTTGGGACAATTGGACAGCCACTTGCAGAAGAATGAAATTGGACCATTTCCTTACACCACACACAAAAATAGACTCCAAATGGTTGAAAGACCTAAACGTGAGACAGAAGTCCATCAAAATTCTAAAGGAGATCACAGGTAGCAACCTCTTCGACCTCAGCTGCAGCAACTTCTTCCTAGAAACATCGCCAAAGGCAAGGGAAGCAAGGGCCAAAATGAACTATTGGGATTTCATCAAGATAAAAAGCTTTTGCACAGAAAAAGAAACAGTCCACAAAACCAAAAGACAACCAAGAGAATGGGAGAAAATATTTGTAAATGACATATCAGATAAAGGGCTCGTATCCAAAATTTATAAAGAACTTATCAAACTCAATACCCAAAGAACAAATAATCCAATCAAGAAATGGGCAGAAGACATGAACAGACATTTTTCCAAAGAAGACATCCAAATGGCCAACAGACACATGAAAAAATGCTCAACATCGCTCACCACCAGGGAAATCCAAATCAAAACCTCAATGAGATACCACTTCACACAAGTCAGAATGGCTTAAATTAACAAGTCAGGAAACGACGGATGTTGGCGGGGATGTGGAGAAAGGCGAACCCTCCTACACTGTTGGTGGGAATGCAAGCTAGTGCAACCCCTCTGGAAAACAGTATGGAGGTTCCTCAAACAGTTGAAATTAGAGCTACCATATGATCCAGCAATTGCACTACTGGGTATTTACCCCAAAGATGCAAATGTAGGGATCCGAAGGGGTATGTGCACCCCAATGTTTATAGCAGCAATGCCCACAATAGCCAAACTGTGGAAAGAGCCAAGATGTCCATTGACAGATGAATGGATAAAGAAGAAGTGGTATATATACACAATGGAATATTATGCAGCCATCGAAAGGAATGAGATCTTGCCATTTGCAACAACGTGGATGGACCCGGAGGGTGTTATGCTGAGTGAAATAAGTCAATCAGAGAAAGACATGTATCATATGACCTCACTGATATGAGGAATTCTTAATCTCAGGAAACAAACTGAGTGTTGCTGGAGTGGTGGCATTTGGGAGGGATGGGGTGGCTGGGTGATAGACAATGGGTAGGGTATGTGCTATGGTGAGCATTGTGAATTGTGCAAGACTGTTGAATCACAGATCTGTACTTCTGAAACAAACAATGCAACATATGTTAAGAAAAAAAAGAAAAAGAAGAAGATAGCAAGAGGGGAAGAATGAAGGGGAGTAAGTCAGAGGGGGAGACATACCATGAGAGACGATGGACTCTGAAAAACAAACTGAGTGTTCTAGAGGGGACAACGGTGGTGGCGTGGGTTAGCCTGGTGATGGGTATTAAAGAGGGCACATTCTGCGTGGAGCCCTGGGTGTTATGCACAAACAATGAATCATGGAACACTACATCAAAAACTAATGATGTAATGTATGGTGATTAACATAACAAAAGAATTAAAAAAAATCCACTGACTCATCAACTGTGACATCATGTTTCTTTTTTTAATTTTTATTTTTTTGTCAGAGGGAGAGAGAGTGCACAAGCAGGGGGAGCAGCAGGCAGTGGGAGAAGCAGCCTCCCCCCTGAGCAAGGAACAGGATGCAGGGTTCGTTTCCAGGATCCTGGGATCATAACCTGAGTTGAAAGCTGATGCTTAACTAACTGATTCACCCAGGTGTCCCATGACATTATGTTCTATTATAATTTATGGCACTTCATTTATAATAGTATGCACTCATATACTCCAAAACAATCTTTTTCTCTGTCTCTCTGTCTCTGTCTCTTTTCTCTCTTTCATGTGCACCTGCTATTATACAATATATAATTCATATAATGTGATCTTATATAACTACATATAATATCAAATGATATACGACATGTTTATGCTATATAATAAGTATTATCTCATGTTGCTGGAATTTTTCTTAGATGCACAAAGTAAACCAAACTCTTGAAAATTAAAAAAAATAGAAATTCTCAGCAGGGAAATAGAAAATATAAAACCAAACTAAACGGAAGTTTTATATCTGAAAAATATAATAGCTGAAGTAAAATAAATCACTGGATGGGCTTAATAGCAGAATGGAGGTGATGGAAGGATGAATAAATGAATTTGAATATGGATTAACAAATATCACCTGATGTGAAGAACAGAGATAATAGATTGAAAAAAAATGAACTCAAGGACAGTTGGGCAGTGTAATAAGTCTAACTCTCCTGTGAGTGGAGTCCAAAAAAGGAGAAAGGAACAGACAGATGCAGAAAAAAAAATAGGATAAATAATGTCTTAAAACTTCTCGAATTTGGAAAAAGTTATAAATTTACATATACAAGAGGCACAAAAAAAAAAGAATAAAATTAAAGACAGCTACACTTAAACACATGATAACCATACTGGTAACAACCAAAGATAAAGAAAAAAGAAAAGAAAAAAAAAAAACCTTTGAAAGATCCAGAGAAAAACAACACATGACATGTAAGTGAATGCAGAATCAGTATCTGCTATTATTTTTTTTTCAAACATTGTGTCACATCTTGGTAACCCAAAAATGAATAAAATGACTCACTAAGTACAAGTCTGAGATATTCACCCTTTTAGGTATTTGTCACATCAGGACATATGAGCAGGAGACACCAAGGGTAGATGAGATGTTTAAGAGGTCTACTGGGGGAACATCCATGGAGGCAAAGTAGGAGAGGCAGGAGAAGGTAAATGGAGCCCTCAGACCAGATGTAGAGGTGATATCTATGAAAAGAAAGAGGTGGGGAAGATGGAGTAGAAGGGGTTCAAACTGCTACCAATTCTGTAAGGCTTGGCCAGTCTGATGGGGGGTTCTTGTACAAAAATTGCCTGATAAACTGTCCCAGCTGAGGCAGAAATGGTCTGGCTCTGGGACTCCGGCCGGATGGGGAGTGGCCCTGGGGACATGTGGCCTCAATGTGAGCCTTATTGCTGATCTGAAGATGCTTCCCCCCAGGGCGGCTTTCTTGGAAGGAGATTTGTGCAGCACGACTCCACAGTTACCACAGTGGATTTCTTTCAAATACATGCTTCTTTTTCGTAAATATTGACAACCTGTCATATGCTGCATATCAATCATCAAAACATGTCTTCATTGATATCTGAGCTTTTAGGCTTCTCCATCATAAAATTCTTAGAAAAGCCAAAGGAGTAGGATATGGCTATCAATGAGAACCAAATGGAACATTTTTACTTATTCATCAGCTTTATTTATTTACTTATTTATGCATTTATTTTTCTTTGCCTTCTATTATAAAATATAAGAACCATTAGGGCAAAGATCATATCTCTTGGTCACTGTTGTATTCTGATCTATACAATGAAGACTGGATCGTATGAAACACATTACTATTTTACTATTTATCAAGTGAATAAGTGACTGAATAAACAAAAACCCTAAATAAAGTTTCTAGAAAGTATTTTAAAATCCAAAATGTAGTAGGATTAAAACTACTTTTGATTTGGTGTTTCTGCACTCTTATGTCTGGAGGAGCTGTAGCATATACTAGCAACCAATACTAATTGTTAAGAATTATTATTTTAGGAGCTCAGGCTGGTAGAGACTGAGAGGCACATGAGTGATCCAAGGTTGGAGGAATCCTCCAAACTGCTTATCATTTCTCCAAATACAAACCATGAGCAGATTAATCTTCACCAAGGATGATAGAAGCTAGAAAAGAGGACCCAGGATCCACAGATGGGCTTGGCTCAGACGTCAGGTGAGCTTTACCACTAACATTTAGTCACTTTGGTGCAGCCCAGATGTTTTGCTTGAAAAACTCTTGTTATACCTTCTCCAAACCACTTATTTATCGTCTTACACCGAGGAGACCTATTGGTCACTTTGTTGATGGCATGCTTTAACGAAAGTTAGTGGAACTTTGTAGTTTAGAAGTTCAAGGAGTTTGTTCTCTACCAACTCGTACTCTTCGATGTTACCGAGAATAGAAAGAACATAAACACAAAGGTAACATATTGTCAATGTAATGTGGTTTTCCACTACACTGAGAATAACACTGGTGACTAAGATAGCTCTTTCCAGGAATATTAATGATCTCTGGTCTAGCTCCTCAGCTTCACTACTTCTGTCCTGTACTCTCAACGCCAGTTTCCGATTTCTCGATTCTCAAGGCTAGCCACCGAGCTCCTCTTGCCGACTTAGACCACTGAGTTTGAAACAAGCCAGAGGCATTGGGGGAATCCAGTGACCCCAGAAACTTCTGTTATATATAAACCACATGCCTAGGTTTGCCCAGGACAGTTCCAGTTTACACCATGGTGTTCTAAATTTACTTATTAATAGTTTCCCTAAAAGTATCCAAAAGTATATCAAGAGTAACCCAGTTCAAATGATTAATTATGCAGAACTTTAAAGGTAAGTCATGCCTAGTCCTTGAGCATCTGCTTCTGGAGGATGAATTCAGATTCTGGAGTACCACAACCAATTCTTTTAAAAGATACCCTGGTTAGCACTATAAGTTTGTTATATTGGATATTGATAAATAGCCTCAAAATTAATTAAATATTTATTAAATTATAAATGCTTTATAAAATGTATAATTTAATAAATATTTCAATTCTGGCCTTGTAATACAAAGAGTATACTAGGAAATGGGTTAAACATTATAATCATTTGCTCAGTAAAGTAATTCCCTTCTCTTTTACAAACATAATTAGATTGCTATGGGATTTTTTATATTTTAATGTGTTTATTTTATGTGAAGAAGTGATGCTACAGAGGCACTTAAGGCCATGTGTTTTTTTTTTTTTGAAAATTCTTTTTTTTTAAAGATTTTATTTATTTATTTGAGAGAGAGAGAGAGAATGAGAGATAGAAAGCACTAGAGGGAAGAGGGTCAGAGGGAGAAGCAGACTCCCTGCTGAGCAGGAAGCCCGATGTGGGACTCGATCCCTGGACTCCAGGATCATGACCTGAGCCGAAGGCAGTCGCTTAACCAACTGAGCCACCCAGGCGCCCAAGGCCATGTGTTTTTAAAAAATCTTTGCCAAACGGAACTATGTCTGGAAAGCCATATTCTCTCACCTCTTCTGTCTGTGGGTTCTGGTTCATTGATTATTGGTAAGGGACAGCTGAATGCAGTTTTAGATAAGAGCAAGTCTATAAACACAGGTGTTCAAGGCTAACAAATTTCCAGAAGAGCAAATACTTGACCTTGACCTCATTAGATACCTAATCTGATCAACTGAGATAACTGCTCCAGGTGGATTAATCATATTACTTTGCACCTATGAAGGCTTTTCTTCAAAGTTCAAAGCTCCAGTTAGCATGGGAATGCATGCTTGGAATTTGAGAACTACAAACACACACACACACACACACACAAACACATGCACAGACACACATAACTTTCACTTCTCTGTAAAGAGACTTAGCTATCGGACTTAAATACATAAAAACTAGAAATTTGGAAAAATGCATCTAGCATCCGCCAGTAGGAAAATAAAACTAAAATTTTTAGCGTTTTGAAAGCATTAATGTAAGTAATCGTAAGTAATCTCAGGGCACCCAGTTGTACTTAGTGACCAGTAAGTGGGCCTAGGAAACACAGTAAATAAGCCCTTAAATTAATATGGGAACTTTACTTTTTCAAAACACTTTTGAACACGTTATTTCATTTCATTCATAAAATTCCCTTATGTTAATTTGTGGGACTGTTGTCTTTTCCATTTTACAGAAAAATCCAAAGAACATTTTCTTACATTTTGTACAGTGTTCTCTAATTAATAAAGTAATTTCATATATATCGTTTCCATGATTTTCAAGGTTGGTTATATTTGAAAATTTCTATATATACTCTTATTTGGGGTTTTATTATGGGTAATCTGAAAGCACAGGTGCTGAAGTACAAGGTGAAGGGAGGGGAGTCTTTCCAAACCCATTTTCTAGGACCCCTCTTCATCTCAGCCCACACCTCCTGAAGCATCTCCTCGGAACACCCAGAACAAACATCCTAGTAACATTTTAAAAGATATTTTCTTTATATTTTATTAATTTTGTGAGGGAATCATAAGATTTAAGAAAACAACTTAAGAAATGGAAGTTTAATGATGACAATCCTTTCGTTTGAAAGCAGACAGTTAATAAGAGGCAATAGAAGACCTTGAACCTTGGGTTTATGGTCCTCATCCATTACTTTTCTATTGCTGAAAAAGTGATAGACTTGAAGTTCCAAATGATCAGGCTGTTTATTAATCTGATAAAGCACAGATCTCCATGTTCTGAATATGATAGGATTGATCGAGCTACCACTATCCTGGTGAAGATTTCCAGCAGTTGGCTTAGTCTCACTTTGCTCAGATGGAGCCAAGAGTTATTTATTTTCTTTTACTACTTGAACTTCCAGGTGTTCAGACCCTGGCCTCTATTATACAGAAGTTTAAGATGTCTTTGGCTGTTAAAGAGGGCTAGTCCATTGGGGTGAGTCTTGGTTAACAGAGGAGACTCATCCCTTTCTGCAAGGTTCCCAGTAGATCAACTGGCTGCTTTTGCCTTGTGTCCTCATCCAACAGCATCCAGAAAGAGCAGCTCCTTGGCACTACCACTGGAATCTCCACATACATTCCATGCAGCCTTCATTTGTATGAGTCCATTCTTCTCCTTGATCCCCTTTCTACCAGCTTATATTGAGTCTGAGGATGGTAACAACAACAACAAAAGTATCTTCCCAATTATGCATCCAAATTTTGGTCATTGCTTAAACCATGCTTTTAAAACTTGTACAATTATGCCTCATTTATTTCCTGGTCCTATTATGACCTCTTTTGTTCAAAATTAGTGGTTAATTCATGTCCTACATTTGGGAATAGTAAAAAAGAAAACATGGGGAGAGATTTAATGAGTGAGGTAGCATGAGGATTAATATTTTTAAATATTATCCTTCCAAATATCTATTTATCATCTATCTTTTTTAAATTTTATTTTATTATGTTGTTAATCACCATACATTACATCATTGGTTTTTGATGTAGTGTTATCATCTATCATTTATCTGTCATCTATCTATGTATCTATCATCTATCTATCTATCTATCTATCTATCTATCTATCTATCTATCTATCATCTATCTAATCTATGAAGACAGCTAAGTGTAATATGTAAGATAGACAAGTACTGCATATTTACCTTATGTGAAGTACTAAAAGAATCAAATTCATAAATTCAAAGACTGAACCACCCGGAGCTGAGGGAGGAGAAGTTAGGAGTTACTAATCAGCAGGCATAAAGTTTCAGTTAAGTAAGATGATAAAAGAAGATAAAGTACACATGGAGCATTTTCTTTTTTTTAGAAAGAGGGAAAAAATGTTGACATAACCAATATGAAGGCATGAAGACATCCAGAGATCTGCTCCTCAAATGAGTAATTGTAACAGGTGAATGTCTTGAAAAATAAAGTCTTTGACACTGTCCCAGAGGCATACAGCAAATGAATAAATATTTATTCAAAAAAATCTATTAAAACTAGGTAAGGACATGCAGACTCTACTGTAGCATTTAAACCACAACATTCTCTGTCCCTAACCCCTCCTTGTTTAACATGATTGAATCCCCATTCCAGGTAAGTACAACCAATAAAACGGAGACCCCCTCTCCTTCCTGCTCTTGTCAAGGACTACTGTATTTCCACTCAAGGAGAAGGTGGCCAACACTTCCCATTGCCTCCAGCTATGTGTTGCAGAGGCTAAATTCCAGGTGAGTGTGACTGAGAGGTTGATTTCTCCACCTGGACCTCCTTCATAAAATAGAGGCTCTACCTTAGGCACATTATGAGATTACTTGGACCCTGACTACCCCTGGCCCAGTCTGTTTGTTTATGTGACAGAGAGAGAGACACAGTGAGAGAGGGAACAAAAGCAGGGGGAGTGGGAGAGGGAGAAGCAGGCTTCCCGCTGAGCAGGGAGCCGGATGCAGGGCTCAATCCCAGGACCCTGGGATCATGACCTGAGCCAAAGGCAGAAGCTTAACAACTGAGCCACCCAGGTGCCCCCTGGCCCAGTCTGCTTGAAGGACAAAAGTCCCACACTAAGTGAGGAAAGTTGAAAATACACAGTGCCCTATGCATAAATCATTGATGTCATTCCAAGAGAAGCAGGCTAATGTTCCTATTCCCAGTTCCAGAACTGTGCCTCAGAGATTTTGCACACAGAAGGCAACAAACCCGTAAGAACAGAAAGCTCCGAAGCTCTCCCTATAGGAAATTATTTCATTTGAAACAGAGTGTAAGAGGTTCAAGCTTAAGGGCGCTCTCAAAACTATGGCCATTATGGAGATAAGTAATTAACAGGAGGCTATTCACTTAAGGAAGCCAAAAGTTAAACTGTTGGCCAGTTAGTTTATCAGAGAGAACCATGGAAATAACAAACCATTTCAAAAATGGTCAAAATAGCTGAATAGAATTTTTTTCAAAGAATATGTATAAATCTAATAAGCCCATGAAATTTGCCTGGCATCATTAGTAATCAACTATTTACAATCAAATCATAATGAGATACTACTTAATACCTGTGAAGATGACTATAAATAAAAAGTTTCCTCGATATGTTGGCAAGAATGTGGAGAATTTGCAACCTTCATACATTGATGATGGGGATGTAAAATGGTGCAGCTATTTGGGAACTAGTTCTTCAAAAAGGCTAAACAAAGAGTTAGCATATTACCCAGTAATGCCTATAGAGGTTGTATAGCCAAGACAGTGAAAACACATAGCCAAAAACTTGTAGATACATTTTCAAAACAGCACCATTCATAATAATTCCTAAATGGAGACAGTCCTGCTGTTTATCAATTGATAGAAAAATAAATATGTTATATCCATACAACAGAATATCATCCAGTAATAAAAAAAATGAAGTATGACACATGCTACAACATAGATTAACCTTGAGAATATACTAAATGGTAGAAACTAGTCACAAAAGAAACCCATATATTTTACTATTTCTTTTATATGAAATGTCCAGGATATGTAAATCTATAGAAACATAGATTAATAATCACCTAGGGTTGGAGGGGTTGGGAAGAAATAGAAGGGAGTGACTGCCAGAATATCAGCTTTTCTTTTGGGATTAATGAAAATGTTCTTTTTTTTAAGATTTTATTTATTTATTTTAGAGAGAGAGACAGCTCTAGAGGGAGAGGCAGAGGAGAAAAGAGAGAGAGAGAATCTCAAGCAGACCCCACATTGAGTAGGGAGCCCAATGTGGGGCTCAATCCAGGACCCTGAGATCATAATCTGAGCCAAAGCCAGGAGGAACACTTAACCAACTGTGCCACCCAGGCAGGTGCCCCAAATGAAAATGTTCTATAATTGATAGAAAATGTTCTATAATTGTTAGTTACAATATCAATAGTTACAATGTGGTAATAGTTACACAACTCTCTGAGTACATTAAAAAATTATATACTTTAAGTAGATGAATTATAGGATAGTATATCAATTATATCTCAGTAAACCTGTACCAAAGAGAGATAGAGATGAACATAGAGATGGAGATATGCAGTACTTGTCTTTCTGTATCTGGTCTAGTTCACTTAGCATAATGTCCTCCAAGTCAACCCATGTTGTCACATATTGCAGAATTGTCCTCATTTTTAAGGCTGAATAATGTTCCATTGTATGCATATACCACATTTACTTTATTCTTTAATCAGTTGCTGGGCCTTTAGATTGTTTCCACATATTGACTATTGTGAATAGTGATGCAATGAATACGGGTGTCATAATATCTCTTCAAGATACTTATGTTAATTATTTTGGAAATATACCCAGAAACGGGATCACTGGATTATATGGTAGTTTAATTTTTAAGTTTTTGAGAAACTTCTTTACTATTTTCCATAGAAGCTGCACTATTTTACATACCAACAGCGTGTGAGGATTCAAATTTCTCCACGTCTTTGCCAAAATATGTATTTTTTTGTAATAACCATTATGACATATGTGAGATTATATCTCATTGTGGTTTTGATTTAAATATCACTGATGATTACCTGTGATCAGTAATTCAGTGATGATGAACATTTTTTCATGTACCTCTTGGCCATTTGTATGTCTTCTTTGGATAATTATCTATTCAAATCCTTGGTACATTTTTTTAATCTAGTTATTTGGCTTTTTGTTTTTGATTTGTATGAGTTCTTTATATATTTTGGAGATTAACCTTTGTTAGATGAATAGTTTGCAAATATTTTCTCCCCTTCCCTAGGTTGGCATTTCACTGTGTTGATTGTTTCCATTTTTATACAGAAACATTTTAGTTTGATGTAATCCCATTTGTTTATTTCCTTTGTTTTGTTTTTTTATTGCCTATGCTGTTAGTGGCATGCCATCAATGCCAAAATCAATGCCATAAGGCTATTCTCCTGTATTTTCTTCTTGGATTTTCAGAGTTTTAGTCTTATATTTCATTGATTAGTACATTTTGACTTGATTTTTGTGTTTTGTGCAAAATAGGTTCCAATTTCATTTTTTATGTATTAACATCTAGTTTTCTCAATACTTTTTGTGGAAGAAACTAGTCTTTCCCTGTTATGTATTCCTGGCACGCTTTTGGAAAATCAGTTGACCATATGTATGCATATTTATTTCTCTGCTCTTCATTTTGTTCCATTGGTCTCTATGTCTATGTTTATGCCTGTGTTTTGGTTACTGGAGCTTCATAATATATTTTGAAACCAGAAGTGTGGTTGCTACGGCTTTGTTCTTTCACAGGACTGTTTTGGTTCTTCATGATCTTTTGTGGCTTAATATGAATTCTAGAATTGCTTTCTTAAAGTTTCAGTAAAAAATGTATTTGACATTTCCATAGAGATGACATTGAATCTATAGGTCCCTTTAGGTAGCACAGACATTTTAAAATATTAAATCTATGAACATTATGATGTCTTTTCATTTGTTTGTGTCTGGTTTAATATTCTTCAGGAACGTGTTGTAGTTTCCAGTATATAAATCTTTCAACTCCTTAGTTTATTTGTGTGTATATATATATTTTATAAAATATTGAAAATGGGATTGTGACTCAGTAATCCAAACCTCCCAACAAAGAAAAGCCAGATGGCCTCATTGGTAAATTCTACCAAACACTGAAGAAGAATTAATGCCAATCCATCTGAAACTTCCAAAAAATTGAAAAAGAGGATCCACTTCCAAATGTATTTAACAAGAATTACCCTGATACCAAAGCCAGACAAAGACACCAAAGAAAAGATAACTAGAGGTCAATATCTGAAGAACATAATGCAACAATCTTCAATGAAATACTATCAAATGGAATCCAATAGCACATTCAAGGATCATATACCATGACCAAGTAATATTTAACCCTGGGATGCAAAGATGGTTTAACATACACAAATGAGGGGCACCTGGGTGGCTCAGCAGTTAAGCGTCTGCCTTCGGCTCAGGTCATGATCCCAGGGTCCTGGGATCAAGCCCCTCATCAGGCTCCCTGCTCGTCAGGAAGCCTGCTTCTCCCTCTCCCACTTCCCCTTCTTGTGTTCCCTCTCTTGCTGTGCCTCTCTCTGTCAAATAAATAAATAAAATCTTTAAAAAATACAAAAATGAATTAATATGATTCATCATATCAACAGAATAAAAAATTTAAAAAAATATGATTGTCTCAATACTTGCAGAAAAAGCATTCAACAAAATTCAACAACTTTTCATGGTAAAATCTCTCAACACACTAGTAATAGAAAGAAAATACCATAACATAATAAGGATCATTTAGGAAAAGCCCATAGTTAACATCATATTCAATGGTAAAATTGGAATTAAAAAAAAATCAGGAACAAGGCAAGGATGACTACTCTTACCACTTCTATAGTACTTAAATTGCTAGTCAGAACAATCAGACAAAAGAAAGAAATAAAATCATCCAAACTGGTAAGGATAAAGTAAAATTATCCTTTTTTGTTGATGACATAATCTTCTATATAGAAAATTCCACAGATTCCATAAAAATTGTTAAAACTAATGAATTCAATAAATTTGTGGGATACAAAATCAACATACAAAACTAAATTGTGTTTCTATACACTGACTACAAGCTATCTGGAAATGAGAAAAATAAACCCAACACTTTTTAATCTAATTAACATGTATTTCTTTTACATTGCTTGATTTAATTGGTAACAAAAGCAGTGACAGTGACAATCTTGCCTCACTTCTGATTTTGAAGAGAAGGCTAGCAATATTTTACTATAATAGTATAACTTTTACTATTAATTTTTCCAACAGCTTTATGGAAATATAACTCACATACCATACAACTGCCCATTTAAAGTGTATAACTCAAAGGTTTTTAGTATATTCACTGACATATGCAACCATCACCACAATCGAATTTAGAACATTTTCTTCACCTTAAAAATAAACTCTGTACCCATTCGCATGTGGCAATTCAGTTTTCCAACATCATTTATTGAAAGGACTGTCTTTCCAATTAAATGAACTTGACCCCTGTCAAAAATCATTTAACAATACAAACATGAGTTTATTTTTGAGCACCTAGTTCTATTCCATTGGATATCATATCACAGTGTCTTCATTATGATTGCACTGTAGTAAGTTTTGAAATAATGTGAGTCTTACAACTTTTTTCTTCTCAAGACTGTTTTAACTATTCTAGGTCCTTTGAATTTCCATGTGAATTTTAAGATCTGCTCGTCAATATCTGCTAAAAAACAAGCTTGTATTTATATGGATTATGCTGAATTGGCAGTTCAATTTGGAGACTATTTATCCTCTACCTAATATTCAGTCTTCTGATCCATTAACATAGGATGTTTTTCTATTTCTTTAAATATTCTTTAATTACTTTCAAGAATGTTTTATAGTTTTCTGGGTACAACTTTTCAATTCTTTTTAAACATTTTAAGTATTTTAGCATTTGATGTTATTTTTAAAGGAGTTGCTTTATTAATATAATTTTTAAGTTTGTTCATTGCCAGTGTATAGAAATAAAATTAACTTTTTATATTGGTCTGGTTTCCATGATAAATTCATTTATCAGTTCTAATAGTTTCATTTTCATTACTTTTTTTTAAAGATTTTATTTCTTTATTTTGACAGAGAAAGAGAGAGTGCACAAGCAGGAGGTAGTGGCAGGCAGAGGGAGAAGGAGAAGCAGGCTCCCCGCAGAGCAGGGAGCCAGATGCAAGACTCAATTCCAGGACCCTGAGATCATGACCTGAGCTGAAGGCAGTTGCTTAACCAACTGAGTCACCCAGGCATCCCAGGTTTAGTTTGTTTTTAGTGGATTAGGAACTATCTTTTTTACAGCCTGCTTTTCACCCTTGACAAAATCTCAGAGGCAGGGATCAGGAGATGGGTTGGGGAAAATGGCATGCTTCTCTAAGTTCCTGCTCTGCTCTAGGAGTCAAGTGTTCAGTGGGAAAAGGGAAATAGCTTGCCTCTGCTAACATAGAACCACTGCCTTATAAGCCAGTGAGGAGTGATGAGGGCCCAGTGTTGTCACGCCCAAAGTAGGGCTTTTATTCTGCAAATGGAAGAAGCAACCTCTGACCTCTTTTTTTTTCTTTTTTTAAATTTTATTTTATTATGTTATGTTAGTCATCATACAATAAATCATTAGTTTTTGATGTAGTGATCCACAATTCACTGTTTGCGTATAACACCCAGTGCTCCATGCAGTACGTGCCCTCTTTAATACCCATCACTGGGCTAACCAACCCCCCCACCCCCTCCCCTCTAAAACCCTCAGTTTGTTTCTCAGAGTCCATCGTCTCTCATGGTTCATCTCTCCCTCCGATTCCCACCCCCTTCATTTTTCCCTTCCTTCTCCTAATGTCCTCCATGCTATTCCTTATGTCCCACAAATAAGTGAAACCATGTGATAATTAACTCTCTCTGCTTGACTTATTTCACTTAGCATAATCTCCTCCAGTCCCATCCGTGTTGATGTAAAAGTTGGGTATTCATCCTTTCTGAGGGCTGAGTAATATTCCATTGTATATATGGACCACATCTTCTTTATCCATGACCTCTTATACCGAGAGCTTAGCCTCAAAGGTAGCTGGGAGTAGAATTAGAAATACTTCTGAGAAGGACATCCTCTAACTAAGCCTGGGGTAGAGGGAGCCCTATCTTCTTGGCTGCCCAAGTTTGGAGTGGACTCTGTGTCTTGCTGAGCTGGAGGCTGGCAGAAAAGGAAGGGATCAGTCTTGATTAAAACACACTGAATCTCACTTTTCTTAGTGAATTTTTATGGATTTTCTTGAATAGATGTTTCTCATTTCTTGCATGCCCTGAGGATGATTTCCAAAGACTTTAGGTTTTTTTTTTATGTAATCTCTGTGCTCAACATGGGGCTTGAATTCATGACCCTGAGATCAAGAGTCACATGTCTTACCAAATGACTAAGCCATTTATATATAAATTGTATATAAATTACATATATTTTTATATATAATTTTCATTAGTTTCATTGGGGGAAGGATCTCTGATTCCTCAGAACTGTTAAAGAAGGTTCTTTCTACTCTTGATTTACTAGGAATGCTATAGCAAATGGGAATTACCATTTATCAAATAATCTTTTTGTATCTATTAAGATGATTAAAAAATTATCCTTGAAAATATTTTTACATACAAGAAGAAAACACTGATTATTTGCATAGAATCTTTTTTTTCCCTTTAAAAACACACTTTTGTTGGGGATAGATGAACATGTAAAAAAAATCACATTGCTTTTAAAAATAAGATGTGTTGGGCACCTGGGTGGTTCAGTCATTTAGCATCTGCCTTTGGCTCAGGTCATGATCCCAGGGTCCTGGGATCGAGCTCCACATTGGGCTCCTTGTTCCACAAGGAAGCCTGCTTCTCCCTCTCCCACTCCCCCTGCTTGTGTTCCCTCTCTCACTGTCTCTCTCTCTGTCAAAATATAAATAAAAATCTTTAAAAAAAATAAAAAAGTAATATGTGTCAAAAATAAAGATTTAAATAGATACCATTTGTAAAGTGACAACAAATATAAAGTACCTACAAATACATTTTAGAATATATGTCCACAAAGCTTAATGAAAAATTATTAAATATTACTAAAAACATTAAAGAAAATATAAATAACTGAAGAGATATAACATGTTCATGATTAAGAAAAATTAATTTTACAAAACTGTTAATTATTCCAAACTAACATATCTCTTGGAAACAAATTTAATGAATTTCCTAAAACAAGTTTGAAAATTGACTAGCTAAACAATACATAGAAAGGATATGGGACAATATTAGTTAATATAAATTTAAGTAAGAAAAACATGGCATCAAACAATAACAAACCATATTAATACTATTGTTAAAAGTATAGTTCCATAAATTAATGGTATAGGAATATATTAAATAGAAACTTGATATTTAGGAGATATGTCAATGTAGGACAAAGGGAAAGGATGCATCACTCAATATATTTTATTGATGTACTTATCTATATGGAAAAAATCTCAGATTCCTGTATTTTACCAGACAAAATCAATTTTAGTGAGTTAAAGTGTAACTATGAAAGTTGAAATTTTTAAAGTTTTAGAAATAAAATCTTGGAGAAAATGTTTGTAACTTCTGAAAAGAAAACATTTTTATAAGATATCCACACATAAATTGTATCATTAGTAAACTTGACTACATTAAAGAATTTATGTTTTCAAAATAAGTGAACAAAAAGAGTACAATTTGAAGGAAGATGTTGAAAGAAGTACATCTAGCAAAGGATTAGCCCTATGAATAAATATAGATCCCCTTTATATTTATCAAAAATAACTGAAGGCCTTCTAGAAATCATTTTTAAAAAGATAAAAATTCCAATAGAGAACATGTTTAAAAGAAATAAGCAAATCACACAAGGGAATACACACAAATAATTAGAAATGCAAATAAAAACCACTATTATATACTCTAAGTCACTCATTAGGTAACCATAAATAAATTAAATTAAGCAAAATAAATGTCCTGAAAAAATCAAGTATTTTTTAGGATGTGAAGTAATAGGGATTGTAATATGTTTTTGGTAAGAAGTGAGTAAAGACATTTTAAGAAAAATCATGACACTAAGTAACAAGTCTAAAGTAGAACACATCCTAAATATAATTCCATTTTAGATGTATATACCAAGAAATTCATGCACAATTATAGGGAGATGTATAAAAATATTTATAATACCATTATTTATAATGAAAAAAAAAAGCCAAAGACTGACAGCTACCAATGGTAATTAAGTTATGCTATTTTAATACTTGTGGCTAAGTCTTAAGCTGTTTTTAAAAGTTGATTTATAGTCTTAAATGCATGTATTAGACAAAAACATAGTTGGAAATCCATTATGATTTAGATATCTGTTTCAATAAAGGAAAAAAATAACATAAAGTAAGAAATGTAGAGATAGATATTTTACAAAGTGCAGAAATCACTGAAATAGAAAACAGATGTGAAAAAGAAAATGTATAAACAAAGCTAAAAGTTGGTTCTTTGGAACATATATAAGAAGTTGATAAATGCTGAGAGAAAATAAAAACACCAATCATCAATATTAGAAATGCATAAAATGGTACTGCTATAAATCTTGTAACCAAAATTTGTAATAAAGTAATAATTTCAACAAATTCCACATCCATAATTTTAATTACAAAAATTCACTAGAGTAAATCAAATTAGTTCTATCTTTTAAGAAATCAGCAGATTTCTTAATTACAAAACATAATATATGGACATATAGATAACTTGGTAGATGGACACATTTTAAAAATATCTCACTCAGGGGTGCCTGGGTGGCTCAGTCATTGAGCGTCTGCCTTCGGCTCAGGTCAAGATCCCAGGGTCCTGGGATCGAGTCCCGCATCAGGCTCCCAGCTCGGCGGGAAGCCTGCTTCTCCCTCTCTCACTCCCCCTCCTTGTGTTCCCTCTCTTGCTATGTCTTTGTCTGTCAAATAAATAAATAAAACATCTTAAAAAAAAAATCTCACCCAATTATCAGTATAAACATACATACACACAGTAGGCCCAGATAACTACTAGATAAGCTTCCGAATAGTTAAGAAAGGAAATAGCACTGGTCTTTAGCAAACTCATCAGTAAATATAGAGAGAAGAATTACTTCTTTTTTTTTAAGGATTTTATTTCTTTATTAAATCTTTTTATAAGGCCAGCAAAACTCCACTACAGAAATCTGACAATGATATTACAAGACATACTGTTAGAACAAGTTCTCTTATGAACACAGATGAAAAATCCCTAAATAAAATAGCTAGTCAAACATACTGACACATAAAATAAAGATTGTATATCATGTTCAATTAGGATATATATTAATAAAGCAAGCTTGGTTTAGAATTTAAAAATGAGTCAAGGTAATTCACTTCATTAAAAGGAGGATACAAAAAAATTAAGTGCATCTTGATTGATGCAGAAAAACCATTTGATTAAGTTTAAAAAACACTCATGATAAAGTTCTTAATAAACAACAATAGAAGGAAATTCTCTCAATGTGATAAAGAATATCCACAAACAATTATAGCTTATATCATACTGATAGTTATATATTGAAAATTTCCTACTGAAATTGAAAGCCAGCCACATGTCCCAGTTCCTTCCCTAACATTTAGTCCTAGATATCACAAAAAGACAAAAAAGGAAAAAAAAAGGAAAGGTAAGTTACAATAACTGGAAATGCTGTAAAAAAATTTCCATGCGGGGTGCCTGGGTGGCTCAGTCTTTAAGCCTCTGCCTTCGGCTCAGGTCATGATCCCAGTGTCCTGGAATTGAGCCCAACATTAGGCTCCCTGCTCAGCGGGAAGCCTGCTTCTCCCTCTCCCGCTCCCCATGCTTGAGCTCCCTCTCTCACTGTGTCTCTCTCTGTCAAATAAATAAAATCTTTAAAAAAAAAAACTTCCATGCATTCATTTGCAGATAGCCATAGTGTACATATAGGAAATTTAAAGTAGAACCAATAGAATCATTAAGGGAATTAGCAAAGTATCTATACTACTACTAAGCAAATATGAAACAAAATTTAAATATTGGTACCATAAATATAAAAAAATTAAAAAAATAAATATTGGTGCCATTCCAAGAAATACACTGGCATAAAATATCAAATACTGAAAAATAAACAAAAGTATGCAAGACCTCTACACTAAAACCTTCCAAAAATTATTGAAAACAACTAAGAAAAACATACATAAACAAAGGGATGTAGTATGTAAGCAGATTATGAAGAGGTTACTTCTCCCTGAATAAATTCATAGATTCATTGAAATTCCAACAGAAGGAGGGCACCTGGGTGGCTCAGTCATTAAGCGTCTGCCTTCAGCTCAGGTCATGATCCCAGAGTCCTGGGATCGAGTCCCACATCGGACTCCCTCCTCAGCGGGAAGCCTGCTCTCCCTCTCCCACTCCCACTGCTGTGTTCCTGCTCTCACTATCCTGTCTCTGTCAAATAAATAAATAAAAATCTTTAATAAAAAAAATTCCAGCAGAAGGAAACAATTAATTTGGCAAACTTAGTCAAAAATTAATAGGCAATGCAAAATGTCATGATTATCCTATTCACTCTTATAAAACAACATGAGAGTTCTTTCTCTACCAGATATAAATAATAATCATAAACCATAATAATCACACAGTGTGGTATTGGCACAACTGAACATAGATGCATGGAAGAACAGAAAAAACAGAATAGGGTCGAGAGCTTAGAAATGACCCGAGCATCTGATGCACATACAGTTTTCACAGTGGTAGAAAATGGAGATGCCTCTTCAGACAACAATGCTAGATTCGTATGATAGCCCTATGAAAATAAAAATGGGGAGTGCAAGGAACTATGTTATCTATATTTTCTATATTTATTGCTTTATGCTGTAAAATTCTGGTAGTCTTTTAAAATACTCTGGAACAGGTTAGGTAAGAAACAAAAATAAATTGGGGTGCTGGCTCAGTCAGTCGAGTATGCAACTCAGTCAGTCAAGTATGAAACTCTTGATCTGACTCAGTCAGTAGAGTATGCAACTCTTGATCTCGGAATTGTGAGTTCAAGCCCCATGTTGGGTGTAGAAATTGCTTAAAAATAAAATCTTCAAAAAAAAAATAAATCCATACTAAAGGACTGAAATGAAAAGAGAGATAAAAGTGAATGTTACAAATTAATTATCTCTTTTTTGTTTAACCTGTTAGTGGTGTGCTGACATATCATTGACAACTGACTGTCTGGGGGGAAAATGTGTATACATACATCTAAGGTTTGTTCTAAATTCATTGACATAGAAGATGTGTAGCACATCATATACAAATAATAATAAGCTCCATAATTTAAATTCCATATAGCCTGTTGATTCTCACAAAATGCTTTTGTTGATGCTTGCTGAATTCTTGTATCTGTGGCCAACCTGTGGCTGCAGTTCTCAAGATTTGACAAATAGAGTTGCATACCAGTCCACTAACTACTCCCGATAAATTTATTGACATCAGATCTGATACGTGATCTACTGTTATGGTATTTCTCAACAAACTTTATACTATTTGTTAAACTGAAACCACTTTTGGTGTTAGGATTAGACACAAGAATTTTATGTTATTTTTCATTATTAACATCTTCACCATCGATCAAAGTCTAAACAATCAACAAAGCAATAAATCAGGCCCTGATTTGTAGCACTTGCCAATTTCTACAGTGTAAATATTCTCACCTTGTCTGATTTCTGACTGCCGAGGCAGTGTCCCTCAGTGTGGAGTTTGGCACAGATGTGCAGTAACACAGCACCATATGGTATATCCAGCATGGATACAATAGATGCAAACGACCTCAAAAGTAGAGAGAAGAGTAAAATGCAGTAAAATAACTGGGGAGTGATAAGCTCTGAATAGCATTTTTGTTTATAATTTAATTTAATTATAAATGTGCAATTTAATTTCTAATAATGGCTATTTTTAAGGTCCAGCCTGCAAAATTCCTGCAAATTTAACAGACTAGATCTAATGTACCATAGCTTCAGGAAGCCTTCTTTGACTATGACCTTTTATAGTAAATTCACTAAACTTTGACCTCATTACTAATTTTTTAAGGGACAATCATTGCTTTCTTGTGCTATTTTAATGGTTTTATTTTTTTCATATTTTCTTCTCTTCACCTTATCATCCTTCAGTTTGGTGCACATATTTTTATTCCTTATTCAATTCAGCACAGATCTTCTGTATCTGAAGCTCAAAATGAAAAAAAAATGCATATCCAGTTTCCAAGAAGCTACTTAGAACCAAAATTCTTTCTACACAAACAGAATGTAGTGGTATATAAAGCCAGAAAAGTTATTAAGAGTAACCAGATCATCATTACCAGTTATCATATCAATTACATTCTCCTAGATTTCCAATTATAAATGAAAAAAGAGGTGCTGAGAATATTTGCTATTAATAATAGTAACTATAATTTATTAAACACTATGTGCTGGCCCTTTATTAAGTATATATCTCCATCTGATTCTCACAGCAGACCTTGAAGTTAGGTATTTTATTTTACCATTTCCCAGAGTGTTTCAAATACATTAAGATTTCCCCTAAGTTTACATATCAAATCAGTAACAGAGACAATATTTAAATTATGGTCCATCTGATTGAAAATCTGTGCTTTTTAATACTTCACAACACAGCCTTTCTGTTATGTCTTACGGACATCTTACTGATCACCCAAGAGCATTTAAAAGACCCTGTCTAATTGTTCATCCCAAGGAGCCTGAGTGGGATAGGGAGAAATATGTGTGAAGTTAAGGCTGAGGGGAGAGTGCAGGAGGGACAGAGGGTACTATTTCCTACCTGAAGCTGCAGTACCATGAAGATAGGAAAACAAACAAACAAGCGAGTGACAAAGGAAATATAAACATGGGTTTTGTCCTGGTTAAAGTATTATTTCTGTCTCAGCTGGCAAACCCCAAATGGCTGGTCAATTATGTGTATGATTGAAGAGGAGGGTACGGAGTGGTAGGGTCAGCAAGGGATGATACAAGAAAGAATAATACAAATTTAAATTTAAGAGCAACTAGAGTGGAAAAAAGCAAGTTGTTTGGATAAACTCAGTACTTATTGTATTTCCAAAGTGTCCATTTTGAGTGATCAAGCTCCATCTACTGGGTTTTAACAGGATGGAAATGTTACATTGCTTCCTGATGGATCAAAAAGCAGTATACTCAGATGCTCAGCTGCTCTGGGGTATAGGAAGCCATGAGCAGTGTTTGCTTTCTTCTTTCAGTTGCATCACGTCCATTAGTGGAGAGGAAGGCATGGAGTGAGAGAGTCAAATAGTTAGGTAAGGTCCAGGAAAAGAGGTAAAATACATTTGAGGAATCATGACCGCACCTCAAGAAAATAACAATGATTTTACTTTCAATTCTTGAGAAATCAGTGCAGTTCTTCTTTGCCATTTTCCCAATTATTAGATATATATGCAATATTAAGGTAAATCCAAAATAAATCTACTCAGAAAATTCATTCTCTCTAGACACCATAAAATTGGAAACTATCAGAGGTAGTTACTAGAATGAAGAGAGGGAGAGGCGGAGAGAAATAGGAAGAGACACAGTTGGAGCAAATTCGGAAAGGTCTACAAACAAGCATTTGGTATGAATCATGTGCCACAATCTACACTGTTCCAGTGGCCATGAAAATGAGCTGCTTGGTTACACTGTAGGCGGGGAGCATAATTAACTTACAACCACAACAGTTGCCCCTGAGGTTCCACCACCACGTTCACATGAAGCCCACACTTTCCACAGGTTACTCCTAAGCAGGGAATGAGCAGAGTGTGGTTACTAATGCAGACCAGTCATGAGGAGACACAGAATTCATCTAGCCAGAAGGAATCTGTTTCAAGAACTCCCCATTGATTTGACTGTATCTTTCTTGGAACTGTGCTGCAGTTCTAGATTCTTCTTCCCCAATCCTCCTTCCTTTCTTCCTCACACAGATTTCATAGCTGCATCTAGGTGTGACAGCTCTCACCACCTTCACCACCCTTCTCCCACTTCGAATAAGTCTCTTATAAGTCTCCTTTATCTTGGCATCTGCTTCTTGGAAGTCATGAAAAATTGTCATTGAGTGTTTCACATATGTTATCTCATTCAATAATCTCAAATTCCTGAAAAGATAAGAATAATCCATCTTTAGGAAATTCTCAAAGATTTTTCTATAATTACAGTACACAGCCAGATCAATACAACCTGCCTCTTGTCAAAATTAAACAACAATCTCTCATCTCATCTTTTCTTTCTGTCTAGTAGTTATGCATCTAATAGCAAAGAAAGCCAAGAGTTAAAAAAAACAGACTAAAATGTATGTCTAAACAGACTAAAAAGTACACACACACACACACATATATAAATTTCTTGTTTAAGAAAAATATACCAACAGTTATTTCCATTGATTCAAATTTCAACTTAGCATTCAGCAATTATCGTTATATAGCAAACTACATTTCTAAAGTCAAGTTTCAACAGTTCAATTCCATCTCCCTTAAAGAATAGCAACAGGTTTGGGGCACTTCACACATACTCCCATTGTTGTTTGTATATTTATATGCTCTCTGAGAGAATGCAATCTACTCTTAAAACTCTTTTAAAAAAATAAATATGATCCACAAAGATAGATCCTTGCAAATGGTTGTGAGAATGGATTAACCAAGTAGTGCTTTCTTATTAGGATCTCTGGGTAGTTAATTCATAACTGGTTTCTGGCAAATTAAATCTGTTTATTTTGGTTTTTGATTCTGAAGTTTTGTTCTTTCTCCTACAAGTCGATGGTGCATTGAAGTAGAGGTACTCTTAACTATGACAAAGGAATGCCCACTGAGTCTCAGACTAGTGAGTTGGTAAAGAGAAAAGTGAATTCTTAGATCCAGTAAGGATCACAGTTGGGGAATTCAGGATGGCCCCAGCAGCAATGCTAAAGAGAAGGGACTTTGTGCTACATTCATAGTGATCTCTCCATAAGCTTTGTTTAATACAAGTAATCAGATTATTGTCATATCATATGATAAGTGCTATAGCAGTAACAACAACAAATCATGAAGTGATATAGCTAAGAAATATCCAGATGAGGGAACAGGCAGAATTTCCTAGAATGGGTAATATTTGAGCTGAATTTTGAAAGGCAATTAAGAGTGAAGAAGTCTAGAATATGAAGATGGTTAAATAGAGCATTGGGCTGCAGCCATGGGTTTGTGAGTATGTTTAGAATCAATTTCTGTATTTTTGATAAGTTAATGGAGTTTGAATTTCATCAAAAATAGCAGGAGGGGAATGCATTATCTTTGGTACCTTTTTTAGAGACTTCTATTTTGGACAAGATTTCTCTTGATGCTGGTCCTCCATGTGGTTTGTTTCTGCTCTTGGTATCCTCATTTGCAATAGTCAATTCTCCTAAAGGATTTGCTCTGAACTCTCCCTGGCTTGCTCAGTCCAGACTGTTTTGGGGAGACGGCTGGCTCATTTTGGTCTCCGTGGATTCACCTTGCCACTATTATTGGGTGTAATTGATTGAAGTCCAAGTAGTATATATGACTAAATGGCGGCAGATGAATCCTGCTGCTAAGCTGTATAAGGAAATGGGTTTGAACATTATCTGACACCTGGAGATCAATGTTATTTTCTCACAAAAGGGCTTTTCTTATCACCAGGATAAGAACAAAAGCTGAGCATATTTGTATCTCAAACAGATCTTTCTTTCTTTCTTTTTTTTTTTCAACTTCCTCATCAGATTGGTTTATAGTTATCACACCTGGGTATCACTGTCAGTGGAGAAATCAATTTTGGAATTTTTTCAGATCAAATGGCAATGGAAAAGGTAATGTATATATATAAAAAAATGGTTTGCCTTTTGTTTGCTGTACCTCAGTCAGGATATCTGTTTCAGGTGAGAAATTATATATTACATACAGATTATGTAAGAAGGAAGATAAATAATGTATTTTTTTAGTCTGATTGACTCATTGGAATTTTCAAGAAGGGGCGTGATTACCAAGAACTCTCAACTTTCTTAATTTTTTTTTCATTTCAAGCATTAATCTATTCTTAAGATTCTCACATCTTTTTCACATATAAAGGGGGAATGCCTATGGGGTATTAACATTCTCTCTCTCCTTTGAGGATATTACAGAAATAAATATTATCTTATCATTTTGATAATAGCCATTCTTACAGGTATGAGGTGATATCTCACTGTGGTTTTGGTTTCTATTCTTCTGATGATTAGTGATGTTGAGCATATTTTTATGTGCCTGTACCATTTGTATATCTTGTGAGGAAAATGGCTGTTCAGTTCCTCTGGCCATTTTTTAAACAGACTTTTTGTGTGTTTTTGTTACTGAGTTGTATGAGTTCTTTATATATTCTGGATATTAGCTTCATATGAGATATATGGTTTGCAAACATTTTCTTCTATTCCATAGGCTGCCTTTTCTTTTTGTCAATTGTTCTTTGGCTGTGCAGAAACTTTTTAGTTTGATGTAGCCTTCACTTGTTGATCTTTTGCTTTTTTGCTTGTGCTTTAGTAATGTCATATCCAAACTTTTATTGCCAAGGCCAATGTCAAGGAGCTCTTCCCCTATGTTTTCTTCCAGGAGTTTTATGGTTTTAGATCTTGTATTTAAGCCTCTACTCCATTTCAAATTAATTTCTCTGAGTGGTGCAAGATAGGGGTCCAGTTTCATTTTTTTTTCTGCATGTGGTTATACAATTTTCCAAACATCATTTAGTAAAGAGATTATCGTCTCCCCATTGAGCATTTTTGGCTCCCTTTTCAAATATCAGTTGGCCATATGTCTTTTGGTTTATTTCTAGACTCACAAGTCTGTTCTGTTGCTCTGTTTGTCTACCTTTATGCCAACACCATTTTTTTTTTATTACTATAGCTTTGTAGCACAGTCTGAAATCAGGAAATGTGATGGCTTCAACTTTATCTTTGTCAAGGTTGCTTGGCTATTTAGCATCTTTTTTGGTTCCATACAAAGTGTTCTTCCTGTCCATCCAGATACTCTGTGCCTTTGATTGGAGACTTTAATCTACTTATATTTAAAATAATTATTGATATGCAGGGACTACTTAATGCCATCTTCCAAATGTTTTCTGGCTGTTTTGTAGTTCCATTGTAACTTTTTTCCTTTCTTTTTGCCTACTTTTTTGCATTGGTGATTTTCCATGGTGGAATGTTCTGATTCCTTTCATCTTTTGTGACTCTACTATAGGTTTTTGCTTTGTGGTTACCATGAGGCTTACAGAAACCTTTTTATAGGTATAACAACCTGTTTGATACTAAAAGAAACATAACTTCAATCACACACAAAATTCTACCCTTTAATTGCCTTCTTTTAGATTTTTAATGTCATAATTTACTCTTTTCTATTGTGTATTCAGTAACAAAGAGTAAATATAGCTATTTTAAATATTCTTTTCCTTTAATTTTTATACTATTGTTAAGAGATCAAGACATCATTTTCAGAGTTTTCTGAATATGGCTATATATTTACCTTTACCCATGTGTTGTGTATTTTCATGTTTTCATTTTGGTAAATAACATCTCATTTCAGCTTGAAGAGCTCCTTTCTGTATGTCTTTTAAGACAGATCTAGTGATGATGAACTCCTTCAGCTTTTGTTTGTTTGGTAAAATGTTTACTACTCAATTTCTGCAGGATGACTTTGCAAGATAGAGTATTCTTGACTGGCATTTTTTATTTTCCTTTCAGCACTTGACTAAATATTCCCAATCCCTGCTAGCCTTTAGGGTTTCTGCTGAGAAATCCACGGATAGCCCAATAGGGTTTCTTTGTAGATTACAGTGTTGTTTTTGCTGTTGTTGTTGTTTGTTTGTTTGTTTTTCTCTTGCTGCTTTTAGGAATCTTTCTTATTCTTTACCTTTTGACAATTATAATGTGTTTGGAGAGGATCATTTGGATTGAAATAATGAGGTGGTCTATTAGCTTCAAGTGCTTGGATGTCCAAGTATCTCCTTAGGTTTGAGTTTCAGATATTTTAAATAACCTGTGTCCTTGTTCCTCTCTTCTCCAAGATCAGCAAAAATTTTGATACTGGATCTTTTGATGTTGTCCCATAGATCACAGTCTTTTGTTGTTGTTGTTCTTTTTCATTATTTTTCATATTATTGTCTTTTGAATAGATTATTCCAAATTTCCTATCCTCTGGGTCTTTGATTCTATCATCAGTTTGGTCTGTTATGCTATTGATGCTCTCTATTGCATTCTTAATTCTATTCATCGAATTCTTCAGCTCCAGAATTTCCACTTGATTCTTTTATTTAATGGTTTCTTCTGCTTTGTTAAACTTCTCATTTATTTCATGTATTTTTTCCTATTTTCATTGAATTATTTTTGTCTGCTTTTTTAATAGGTCATTGAATTTTCTCAAAGCAGCTACTTTGAATTCACAGATCTCCATGTATTGGTATGGTTATTCAATGATTATTGTGATCTTTTGGTGATGTTATATTTCTTTAACTCTCCATGTTCCTTGGAGTTCTGCATTGCTGTGTTTTGCACTTAAAGTAGCAGTAATGGGGCGCCTGGGTGGCACAGTCGGTTAAGTGTCTGACTCCTAGTTTCAGCTCAGGTCATGATCTCAGGGTCATGAGATCGAGCCCTGTGTTGGATTTTGCCCTCCGTGTGGAGTCTGCTTTAGTTTTTCTCTCCCTCTTCCTTTGCCCAACTCTTGCTCTCTCTCTCTCTTTCTCTCTAAAATAAATTTTTCTAAAAAATCTTTTAAAAATAAAGTACAAGTTACTTCCCCCAGGATTTACTAGCTCCCTTCGGGTGTGATATTATATATATATTTTGGCTTCATAGTCTGAGGATTTCTCCAGCCTTGCATGAATACACCTGATTCATACTTTTTGCTCCTTCTTTTGGCAGAATTCTTAAGCTTTTATATCTTCTCTCCCTCTCACAAAGCACCAGACCATCTGCTGGAAACCTCTCTTTTGTTTTCCTGAAGGTGACACTACAAGTCACGATTGTGATTTCTCTTTTGCCTGTAGACCCTGGACTGTTTTCTATGCAGACTTCTTATTTATCTAAGCTCACTCTTGTATCCATCCTTGGGAGCATACACAAAGAACCAACCACAGAGTAAAGAGATGTGTGGTTTGGGCATTTGCGGTGTTAAGGAATGTGGCAGTTGGTGGGTGGGTGATGTTTTGGGTGATGTTTTTCCCAGCAGCTGGGACTAGGTTTCCTGCTGTCATCAAGAACCACATTTCCTTAATGCCCTCTGATTGTCTGCTTGTCTCCCATTCTTTTCTCCAGTCATGGAGGTCCCACTTCAGTACTCTGGGTTCTATTGGACAAAATGTGTTTCTTTAACAGTGTCCTGCACAGCTAGAGAAGCCAGGGAGTCACTCACTTCTCTCTCTTTCCACCACTGGAGAGATTGCCAACATCCTCTGCACTACAGTGTGTCCTTTTGGGGGGGGTACTGATGCTGGGTAAGTTCCTCTTACGCAGTTCAATATGTTCAAACCTGTACTTTTTTTTTCTTCAACAGAATGCTAAATCTTCTCTGGGAACCTGATTTCTACAAAGGCCCTCTTTTCTGTGTGTGTCCACCCCAGTTAGCATCTTCCAGGTGCTTTTAGATAGGGATTGAGAGAGGTTGAAGCCAGTTCATAGATTCCTGCCAGCTCCATAACATATATTGAAGTGGGTTTGCCTATCACCTGAGACAAAGGTGGGTGAGATTCCTCCTGGGTCCTTTTGTATATTGTGCTAAGCCCCACAACTCCCAAAGAAGCACTTTTATTTATGGATGGATGCTCAATTTTAGTTTTCAAAGGAGGGACAAACGAGAGATGTTTTATGCCAGCGTCATAGTTGAGGTGTTTCTATTGAAACACTTTTAACAGACTTGAAGCAAAGGTTTTTTGTTTTTTTTAAGATTTTATTTATTTACTTGACAGAGAGAGACACAGCGAGAGCAGAAACACAAGCAGGGGAGTGGGAGAGAGAGAAGCAGGCTTCCTGTGGAGCAGGGAGCTTGATGCAGGGCTCGATCCCAGGACCCTGAGATCATGACCTGAGCCAAAGGCAGATGCTTCACTGTTGAGCCACCCAGGCACCCCGAAGCAAGGGTTTTTAAGGATAATAGTATTTGGTCTGTAGGAGTTCATCTAAATGTGGGGTTTATCTACATATTCCTTCACACTTTTGTGAAGAATTTGTTTATTGCCCTCTGAATTCTCTGCCTCTGCTATTTGCTAAGGACACACACACACACACACACACACACACACACACACACACACACACACAGTATCACAGTCCCTGACCTCAAGGATTTCAAAGTCTTTTACAACTGGTTTATAAACAAGTAATCCCCACAGTGTGATGGTCCATATTGTCCTTGGATGTAGAAATTTTCAAAGAACAACATACTCATTCTAATAACCAAACTAAGATGGATATTACAAAACTGATTTTGAAAAATCCTATTATATCGTTAAGGATAAAAAGAAATATTTTTATTGAGAGAGGTGACTTACTACTGCTCTTACTCATGTGAAGATGTGTGAGAAGGCAATTTCTGTAAAAAGTTAAGGAGAAACCAATACAATTTTAAACAAACTTTAGGCAGCCATGTGAACACTGGCATGACAGATTAAGATCCTAAGGAGCCCCAAGACATTGAACATGTCTCTACACCCCTACCACCTTTTTTACATTGTAACTAAAAGATCACTGGCAGGGGACATGACAGATTACTCATTTAAAAGTAAAAAAAGGAAAAAGGAAAGAAAAGAAAAAGCGGGAAGCTGAGAAAATCACCCTAATAATTATGTTTTTTAGATGCCATTTCTGAAAAGGGGCAGAGGTGGGGGAGAGAAACTTCCCCCACGTAATTTAGGGCTTTTTCAAAGGGGCATGGGGTCTCCCTCAGAACGCAGACCTAAAGTATGAGGGCTTAAAGAGTTCTCCCAAGGCTCATAAACCTGGGGATAGAATCTGAGAACAAAGAGAACTGCCAAAGTGATTCAAAATTAAAAAGATGAGCTGTAAACCTGAAATACATATTTCATGGTTCAATAAGTTGGTGGTTCAACTTTGAGATTCAAGAACATCTCACAAATATTGACAGTGTTCAGTCACCTGGCTTTGTTAAAGAGAACATCCTGGCTTCACCTTCAAAGTCTTTGAAGCTAATGTGAAATGTGTCAAATCGATGTTGTAACAATTCCAGACCTAGCCTAACTACAGTTAAAGTTCCTGAACTGTTTCTACTTCTGCAGTGTGGTATAAGAAAGAGAATATTATTTCTTGAGGTAAATAATATGTATTTAGTTTTGTTCTATCGCTTTACAGAAAATGCCCAATATATAATAAAAATCAAAAGATGCAGAAAACAAATATTGGAAGACAAATGGACTTAATAGAAACAAAATTAAATAAAATGCAAAAAAATAAAAAAATATTACATAGGATGGATAACAGAATGGACAAAGCAAAGAAAAAATCAATGAAGATAAGAGAATGAAAATATTCTATTAAAAACACAAAGAAAAATGTGTGAAACAATATGGCAGAGAATCATCTCAGGTCTATGGGGAAATATAAAATAGTATCTTATATGTGTAATTAGAATTAGATAAAAACAAAAATGAAAGTAGTGCAGAAGAAATATTTCAGCAAAAAAAATGGTTAAGAAATATCCAAAAGTGTTGAATGACATCAATCTACACATCCAAGAATCTCAGCAAATCTTATGTGGACTAAACACAAAGAATACCAATAACTAAGGTTTGCTGAAAACTAAGGAGAAACAGAAAATATTTAAAAGCAACTAGAAGAAAAAAAGGACTTTAAATGCAACAGAAAAATAATGTAATTATTGACATCTCAGCAGAATTAATGGAATTAGAAAAATTGATTGACTTTTAAAGTACTTAATGGAAAAAAAAACAACAAAATAATTAAACTTTAATTCTACATCCAGTGAAACGTATTTTAAAAGTGAAGGTGAAATAAATATATTCTCAGACAGGTAAGGACCAAAATTTGTTGTTAGTAGATAAACAATATCTAAAAGAAGAAAAGTAGTACTTTAAAGTGAAAATATAAGCTATTAGGTGAAAATCCATATTTTCAGGCAAAAACAAACAAACAAACAAACAAATAAACCCAAGACCAGTAGAAGTGTACTATGTCTGTATAAATATAAAGGCATTGTAAAAAACCTTTCATGTATATCAATTCATAGATACATATATACATACCTACATGAACATTTACTAAATTTTGTTACAAGTTTTCACTTTTAAGGTAGAATGATAACAACATGTTGTGGAATTTATAGCATATGTTTAAAATAAAAGACTAGAAAAACACAAAGGGTGGAAGAAATAGAGTTTAAATGCCTGATATTAATATTAAGCTTTTTAAAAAAAATTCCTTATAGTTAACATACAATGTTATATTAGTTTCAGGTATACAATATAGTGATTCAACACTTCCACACAACACCCAGTGCTCATCACAGCAAGGGCCCTCCTTAATCCCCATCACCTAATTCCCCCTTCCCCCACCACCTCCCCTCTGGTAAGCATCAATTTGTCTTCTATAGTTAAGAGTCTTTTGGTTTGTCTCTTTTTTTTCTTTGTTAATTTGTTTTGTTTCTTCAAAGGCAACATGATGACAATAAAATCATATCTTTCAACAATCACCCTCAACGTGAACAGTCCACGTATAAGTGAAAGCATGGTATTTGTCTTTCTCTGACTGACTTATTTTGCTTAGCTATACCCTCTAGATCCATTCATGTTGCAAATGGCAAAACTTCCTTTTTTAAAAAAGATTTTATTTATTTATTTGAAAGAGAGAGTGTGCAGGAGCAGAGGCAATGGGCAGAGGAAGAGGAAGAAGCAGACTCTCTGCTGAGCAGGGAGCCCTAAAGGAAGCAGGGCTCAATCCCAGGACTCTGAGATCATGACCTAAGCCAAAGACAGGTGCTTAAACAACTGAGGCACCCAGGTGTCTCCCTATTTATTTTCATATAAATACATGTGCTTGTGGTCTCTTCTAGGATTTTTATGGTTTCAGGTCTCACATTTAGGTCTTCATTCCATTTTGAATTTATTTTTGTGTATAGTGTGAGAAAGTCCAGTTTCATTCTCTTGCATGTAGCTGTCCAATTTTCCCAACACCATTTGTTGAACAAACTATCTTTTTCCCATTGCATAGTCTTGCCTCCTTTGTTGATTAATTGACCATATAATCATGGGTTTATTTCTGGGCTCTCTATTCTGTTACCTTGATTTTTCTATTTTTATGTCTGTATCTTATTGTTTTGATAACTACAGCTTTGTAGTATATCTTGACATCAGAGATTGTGATACTTCCAGTTTCGTCCTTCTTTTTCAAGATTACTTTGGCTTTTCAGGGTCTTTTGTGATTCCATACAGATTTTAAGATTATTTGTCTGTAGATTGCTTTGAATAGTATGCACATTTTGACAAAATTTTTCTTCCAGCCCATGAGCATGGAATGTCTTTCCATTTGTTTGTGTCTTCTGCATTTTCTTTCATCCATAGAAGAGTGAGGGCAGGGTGTGTGATTAGTAAGCTAGGTGGAGACTGTTGGTGCTGTGCTGGTTCCTGCAATTGTCCATGTATCTAGGCTGGAGGATGGGGAAGGGAAATGGTGTCTGCCAATTCTTTTTCTCTTGGAGAAGTTTCCCAAAGATCCTTACCCCTCCAGCACATGCTCTGAGATTAGTAAATAAATCTTCCTATATAACCCAGGCATTTTTTAAACTGCTGATTCTATCCTGTATCTCAAGGGTCTGTTAGTCATGCAGTCTCTTTAGGAGCAGGGACTCCACCCTCCTAATCCTCCCAAAGCTGAGACTGCTGATTTTTAGAGTTCCAGGTGTTAATCACAACTTATTGTTATACCTCTCTGGTTTTCAAAGCCAGATGTTATGGAAATTCATCTTCTGCATGTGGATTCCCCATGCTTGGGGTGCCTGCTGTATGGGTCTGCTCCTTGCTCCTCTCTGCACTTACCATGTCCTTTCCTCCCATAGACAGTCCTGCAGGTCAGTTTGGCTCCCGACCATGTCTCCGACTTCTTTAAGGTGGCCTCTTCTCTACATTTAGCTATGGTGAGTCTGTTCTGGCAGTGTTTGGGTCATTTTCTGGGTTATTTACACTGATGTGGGTGTAATCTAGTTTTATCTGTGGATGTAAGTGAGCTTAGGATCCTCCTATTCTGCTATTTTCCTTGGAAGTCTAAATGCCTGATATAAAGATTTTGATTGCCAAGGCACCCATTTCGAAAGATATTCATCTTGAATAAACATACTACCAGCTATATGACTGGGAAAGCAACAAGATAAGGAACCAGATCATCCATTCCCATTAAGTTTCTCTTTCAGAAACCCCTGAATCACCTAGATAACTGATCTATTGAATGGCACTGCCACAATTCTCCCATATCCTATTTACTCTCTTATGTTTTTAATTATCCAATAATGAGTGATTGTGAAACCTGAGATACCCCACCCTTGTACTCTAATAAAGTCAGAGTCCCAGGTCCACACTCTCATCTGTCTCTGTCTCTCCACCTGCTACGTCACCGTGGCCCCTGAGCATTCTGTGTTCCCTTCAAGACCTTTGAGTAGAAAATCTTGTTCCTCAAAGTTCCCTGATTTTTTTTGTTTTTTGTTCTGTGATCCTAATAAGAACCACAAGGGATGGCCCACCCACAACAGTGGCCTTTGGGGAAACGTCTGTGGGGGTGCACTACAAATAATATGGGCCCTGGGGAGAACCTCAGGCATTCCCAGCCAAGAACATTTCTATCAGTTGTTTGGGACTGATACAACAGGAAGTAGACGGACTTACACTCTCCTAAAACTTATATTGTGTTCAGGAAATAGCTTATTATTTTTTGAAAAAAGAGTAGAATAAATTAAAATGCATATCTTGGGGCGCCTGGGTGGCTCAGTTTGTTAGGCATCTGCCTTGGGCTTAGGTCATGATCCCAGGGTTCTGGGATTCAGCCCCACACTGGGCTCCCCGCTCAGCGGGAAGCCTGCTTTTCCCTCTCTCACTCCCCCTGCTTGTGTTCCCTCTCTCGCTGACTCTCACTCTGTCAAATAAATAAATAAAATCTTTTAAAATATGCATATCTTAACCTCTAGAGTAGTTCTAATTAATGGAACTTTCTATTATGATGGAAAAGTTCTGTCCAACATGACTGAGAAGTTAAAAATTTAAGCTTATTTAATTTTAATTAATTAAATTTTATATAACCACATGTGGCTAGTGACTATAGTATTAGAGCATGCATCAAAAAAGAACCATTAAAATATAAGATGCATAGTCAATTCACCTAATAGAAGAAAGAGAAGGAAGAATGGGCACCAAAAATATAAAGAATAAACATAAAAAGTATATTAGAAAGGAGAAATAATTTTAATTACCTCTATGTGTACATTAAATATAGGCCGACTAGACATTCCTATAAAAAGACAGATATTTTCATACTGGATTTTAAAAAATATGCAAGATCTGATTATATGCTCTTTATAAGAAGTACACTTTAATTGTAAATACAGACATATTGAAAGTAAAAAGGTGGAAGAGATATACTGTGAAAACACTAAAGATGAGCTGAAGATGCTATGTTTATATTAGACCACTTCAACTTGAGGTCAGAGAATAGTAATAGAAAGAAGGATTGATTAATACTGATGAAAGAAAAAGTTCATAAGGAAGATATTCTTTAAAATGTGTATACGGCTAAAAAGATGACTGAAGCAAGATGTAATAAAAATAAAAGGAGGGGCTCCTGGGTGGCTCAGTCAATTAAGCATCTGCCTTCGGCTCAAGTCATGATTCCAGGGTCATGGGACCCTCCCTGCTTGTGCTCACTCATATCCTTCATGCTCTCTGTCACTATCTTTGTTTCTCTATCCCTTAAATAAATAAATAAATAAATAAATAAATAAATAAATAAATATTTAAAAAAATAAATAAAAGATATATGGGCAAATCTGTTAAAACTAGAGGCTTGGAGGGGAGGAGCAAGATGGTGGGAGAATAGGAGACCTAAATTTAGTCTGGTCCCAGGAATTCAGCAAGATAGGGATCAAACCATTTGGAACACCTATGAACTCAACAGGAGAATGAAGAAAAGAATAGCAGCAACTCTTTGAACAGAAAAGCGACCACTTTCTGGAAGGTAGGACGGGCGGAGAAGTGAATCCAAGGCGATATTTGGGAAGACAGATGGTGGGGGAGGGGGCCTCCATCAGCAGCTACTGGCAAGTGATAGAGAGCAGAGTACAAAATCGGAACTTTGGGAAGTCTACTCCACTGAGGGACATTGCTCCAGTGGTTAAGTGGGAGGTGGAACCCTCGCTGGGGCAGTGTGGTCTCAGGACTCTCAGGGTCACAGAAAGAATGGGGAGCCTGAGTGCAGCAGAGCTTCCAGATAGCAGAGTGGGGAAGCCGGCTGTACAGATGGAGCTGAGGAGTGGGGTCTCAGCTGGGGTTGCCATCAACCGTGATCTGCAGCATGGTAGGGCCACTGCTCACAATCAGAGACCAAAAAAGCAGCAGATGTGGGTAGAATCCCCTTCCTCCCCCGGGAGGAGCAGCCTGGGAACACACCACAGCAATCTGTTGCATTTGGAGACTCCACACAGGATCATGTCCATAGATAGAAACTCTCAGTGAAGGGCCGGGTGACCACGGAGTGCAGCCAGAGACCGGGGAGACAGGAGTGATAGACTGCATTTAACTAGGGACTCACTGAGGAGTGGGGCCCCGAGTGCTCAGCTCTTCTGGGGTGGAGATTGGGAGGCCGCCATTTACACTCTCTTCCTCCAAAGCTGTATAGAAAGCTTGCAGGGAACAAAAGCTCCCAAGAGCAAAACTGAGCAGATTACTTAGCCCACACCCAGCAAGGGAAGGGCAGTTCTGCCTCCAGCAAAGATATTTGGGAACCACAGCAACAGAACCCTCCCCCAGAAGAACAGCAAGAACAGCCAGCCAAGACCAAGTTTACCGATCAATGAGAACGGCAGAACTCCAGCACTAGGGGAATACAGCACATAGAATTCATGGCTTTTTTCCCCCTGATTCTTTAGTCGTTCAAAGATAATTTTTTTTAATTTTTTTTCTTTTCTTTTTCTTTTCTTTTTTTTTTTGAAATTTTCTTTTTCTCTTTTTCATCCAACACCTTTCAATCCTTTTTTTATTTTTTTAAAGATTTTATTTATTTTTTTGAGAGAGAGAGAGAATGAGAGATAGAAAGCACGAGAGGGAAGAGGGTCAGAGGAAGAAGGAGACTCCCTGCTGAGCAGGAAGTCTGATGTGGGACTCGATCCCAGGACTCCAGGATCATGACCTGAGCCAAAGGCAGTCGCTTAACCAACTGAGCCACCCAGGCGCCCTCAATCTTTTTTTTTTTTAATATTTTTTTATTTTTCATATTTAGAGTCATATTTGATCCCTTCATAGTAGTTAACCTTATTTTTGGTGTGTGTGTGTGTGTGTGTGTGTGTATATATATATATATATATATATATATATATAAGTTGTTCTCTCTTTAAAATTTTGGGATACAGTTTCTTCTAACAGACCAAAATATACCCTAAATCTTTAGTGTATGGCTTTGTTCTAGTCTCCTGCCTGATCACATTGTCTCCCATTTTTTTTTAATTCCTCTTCTTTCTTTTTTCAACCAACTTCTTATCAATTCCTTTTATAAAATCATTTATAATTTTTATTTTTACAGTCATATTCCGTCCCTACATCGTATTTACCCTAATATTTTTACATATATAAGTTTTTCTTTATTTTAAATTTTGGGAGGCACGTTCTTCTAACAGACCAATATACACCCAAAATCACGTGTGTGGCACTGATCTATGCACCAGCCTGATCATATTTGATCATATTCTGTTTTTTTTTATTTTATTTTTTTATCTTTTTCTTTTTCTATTGTCTTTCCTTCTTTTTCTTTTCCCCCCGTTTCAGGTCTCTTCTGATTTGTTTAGTGTATATTATTCTGGGGTCATTGTTACCCTGTTAGCATTTTGTTCTCTCATTCATCTCTTCTCCTCTGGACAAAATGACAAGATGGAAAAAACCACCAAAAAAAAAAAAAGACCAAGAGGCAGTACCGACTGCCAGGGACTTAATCAATGTGGACATTAGTAAGATGTCAGAACTAGAGTTCAGAATGACGACTTTAAAGATACTAGCTGGGCTTGAAAAAAGCATGGAAGATATTAGAGAAACCCTTTCTGGAGAAATAAAAGAACCAAAGTCTAACCAAGTCGAAATCAAAAAGGCTATTAATGAGGTGCAATCAAAAATGGGGGCTCTAACTGCTAGGATAAATGAGGCAGAAGAGAGAATTAGTGATATAGAAGACCAAATGATGGAAAATAAAGAAGCTGAGAAAAACAGAAATAACTACTGGATCACGAGGGCAGAATTTGAAAGATAACTGATACCATAAGATGAAACAATATGAGAATAATTGGGATCCCAGAAGAAGAAGAAAGAGAGAGAGGGGCAGAAGGTATATTGGAGCAAATTATAGCAGAGAACTTCCCTAATTTGGGGAAGGAAACAGGCATCAAAATCCAGGAGGCACAGAGATCCCCCCTCAAAATCAATAAAAATAGGTCACAACATCTAATAGTAAAATTTAGGAGTCTCAGAGACAAAGAGAAAATCCTGAAAGCAGTTCAGGATAAGAGATCTGTAAACTGCAATGGTAGAAACATTAGACTGGCAACGGACCTATCCACAGAGACCTGGCAGGCCAAAAAGCACTGGCATGATATATTCAGAGCACTAAATGAGAAAAAAAATGCAGCCAAGAATACTATATCCAGCTAGGCTCTCACTGAAAATAGAAGGAGATAAAAAGCTTCCAGGACAAACAAAAACTACAGGAAATTGCAAACATGAAACCAGCCCCGCAAGAAATATTGGAAGGGGTCCTCTAAGCAAAGAGAGAGCCTAAAAGTAACATAGACCAGAAAGGAACACAGACAATACATGGTAACAGTAACGTTACAGGCAATGAAATGGCACTAAATTCATATCTTTCAATAGTTACCCTGAATGTAAATGGGCTAAATGCCCCATTCAAAAGACACAGGCTGGGCGCCTGGGTGTCTCAGATGGTTAAGCGTCTGCCTTCAGCTCAGGTCATGATCCCAGTGTCCTGGGATCGAGTCCCGTGTTGGGCTCCCTTCTCCTTGAGAGCCTGCTTCTCCCTCTGCCTCTCTCTCTCTCCGTCTTTCATGAATAAATAAATAAAAATCTTTAAAAAAAAATGACACAGACTATCAGATTGGATAAAAAAAACAAGACCCATCAATATGCTGTCTGCAAGAGACTCATTTTAGAACCAAAGACACCCCCAGATTGAAAGTGAGGGGGTGGGAAACAATTTACCATGCTAATGGACACCAAAAGAAAGCTGGTGTGGCAATCCTTATATCAGACAAATTATTTTTAACCAAAGATTAAAAGAGATGAGGAAGCACACTAAATCATACTTAAAGGATCTATCCAACAAAGAGACCTAACAGTTGTAAATATCAATGCCCCTAACATGGGAACAGCCACTTATATAAGGCAATTAATAACAAAAGCAAAGAAACACATTGACAACAATACAATAATAGTGGGGGACTTTAACAACCCCTCACTGAAATAGATCATCTAAGCAAAAGATCAACAATGAAATAAAGACTTTAAATGACACACTGGACCAGATGGACTTCATAGATATATTCAGAACATTCTATTCCAAAGCAAAAGAATACACATTCTTCTCTAGTACCCATGAAACATTCTCCAGAATAGATCACATCTTAGTTCACAAATGAAGTCTCAACTGGTACCAAAAGACTGGGATCATTCCCTGCATATTTTCATACCATAATGCTTTGAAACCAGAACTCAATCACAAGAGGAAGGTTGGAAAGAACTCAAATACATGGAGGCTACAGAGTATCCTACTAAAGAATGAATGGGTCAACCAGGAAATTAAAGAAGAATTAAAAAAAAAATTCATGGAAACCAATGAAAATGAAAACACAACTGTTCAAAATCTTCGGGATGCATCAAATGCAGTTCTAAGGGGAAAGTATATAGCAAAACAAGCCTTTCCCAAGACACAAGAAAGGTCTCAGGTACACAACCTAATTCTACGCCTAAAGGAGCTGGAGAAAGAACAGCAAATAAAGCTTAAACTCAGCAGGAGAAGAGAAATAATAAAGATCAGAGCAGAAATCAATGAAATAGCAACCGAAAGAACATAGAAGAGATCAACAAAACTAGGACCTGGTTCTCTGGAAGAATTAACAAGATTGACAAACCCCTGGCCAGACTTATCAAAAAGAAAAGAGAAAGGACCCAAATAAATAAAATCATGAATGAAAGAGGAGAGATCACAACCAATACCAAAGAAATACAAACAATTATAAGAACATATTATGAGCAACTCTATGCCAGCAAATTAGATAATCTGGAAGAAATGGATGCATTCCTAGAGATGTATAAACTACCAAAACTGAACCAAGAAGAAATAGAAAATCTGAACAGACCTTTAACCTCTAAGGAAATTGAAGCAGTCATCAAAAATCTCCCAACAAACAAAAGCCGAGGGCCAGATGGCTTCCCAGAGGTATTCTACCAAACATTTAAAGAAGAATTTATACCTATCCTTCTGAAACTCTTCAAAAAAACAAAAATTGAAGGAAAATTTCCAAACTCGTTTTATGAGGCCACCATTACCTTGATCCCCAAATCAAAGACCCCATTAAAAAGGAGAATTACAGACCAATATCCTTGATAAACATGGATGCAAAAATTCTTGCCAAAAATCTAGCCAATAGAATTCAAAAATACATTAAAAGGATCATTCACCACGACCAAGTGGGATTTATCCCTCGGCTGCAAGATTGGTTCAACATCTGCAAATCAATCAATGTGATACAATACATTAATAAAAGAAAGAACAAGAAACATATGATCCTCTTAATAGATGCAGAAAAAGCATTTGACAAAGTACAGCATCCTTTCTTGATCAAAACTCCTCAGAGTATAAGGGATAGAAGGTACATACCTCAATACCATAAAGCCATCTATGAAAAATCCACAGCGAATCTCATTCTGAATGGGGAAAAACTGAGAGATTTCCCCTAAGGTCAGGAACACGGCAGGGATGTCCACTCTCACCACTGCTATTCAACATAGTGTTAGAAGTCCTAGCCTCAGCAATCAGACAACAAGAAGAAATAAAAGGCATCCGAATCGGCAAAGAAGTCTAACTCTCACTCTTTAGAGATGATATGATACTTTGTGTGGAATACCCAAAAGACTCCACCCCAAAATTGCTAGAACTCATACAGGAATTCAGTAAAGTGGCAGGATATAAGATCAATGCACAGAAATCAGTGGCATTCTTATATACCAATCACAAGATAGAAGAAAGAGAAATTAAGGAGTCGATCCCATTTACAATTGCACCCAAAACCATAAGATACCTAGGAATAAATCTAACCAAAGAGGCAAAGAATCTGTACTCAGAAAAGTATAAAATACTCATGAAAGAAATTGAGGAAAACACAAAGAAATGGAAAAGGTTCCATGCTCATGGATTGGAAGAACAAATATTGTGAAGATATCAATGCTACCTAGAACAATCTACACATTTAATGCAATCCCTATCAAAATACCAACCACTTTTTTCAAAGAAATGAAACAAATACTCCAAAAATTGTATGGAACCAGGAAAGAACCTGAATAGCCAGAGGAATGTTGAAAAGGAAAAGCAAAGCTGGTGGCATCACAATTCCAGACTTCCAGCTCTATTACAAAGCTGTAATCATCAAGATAGTATGGGACTGGCACAAAAAACAGGCACATAGATCAATGGAACAAAATAAAGAGCCCAGAAATGGACCCTCAACTCTATGGTCAACTAATCTTCGATATAGCAGGAAAGTATGTCCAATGGAAAAAAGACTGTCTCTTCAACAAATGGTGTTGTGAAAATTGGACAGCCACATGCAGAAGAATGAAACTGGACCATTTCCTTACACCACACACAAAAATAGGCTCAAAATGGTTGAAAGACCTAAATATGTGACAGGAGTCCATCAAAATCCTAAAGGAGAACACAGGCAGCAACCTCTTCAACCTCAGCCACAGCAGGTTCTTCCTAGAAACATCACCAAAAGCAAGGGAAGCAAGGGCAAAAATGAACTACTGGGTCTTCGTCAAGATAAAAAGCTTTTACACAGCAAAGGAAACAGTCAACAAAAGCAAAAGACAACCAACAGAATGGGAGAAGATATTTGCAAATGACATATCAGATAAAGGGCTATTATCCAAAATCTATAAAGAACTTATCAAACTCAGCACCCAAAGAATAAGTAATTCAATCAAGAAATGGGCAGAAGACATAACAGACATTTTTCCAAAGAAGACATCCAAACGGCCAACAGACACATGAAAATATGCTCAACATCGCTCGGCATCAGGGAAATCCAAATCAAAACCTCTAGAGATACCACCTCACACCAGTCAAAATGGCTAAAATTAACAAGTCAGGAAATGACAAATGTTGGTGGGGATGCAGAGAAAGGGGAAGCTTCCTACACTGTCAGTGGGAATTGAAACTGGTGCAGTCACTCTGGAAAACAGTATGGAGGTTCCTCAAAAAGTTGAAAATAGAGGTACCATACGACACAGCATTTGCACTACTGGGTATTTACCCAAAAGATAGAAATGTGGGGATCTGAAGGGGTACATACACCCTGATGTTTATAGCAGCAATGTCTACAATAACCAAACTATGGAAAGAGCCAAGATGTCCATTGACAGATGAATGGATAAAGATGTGGTGTATATATATATATATATATATGTGTGTGTGTGTGTGTGTGTGTGTGTGTGTGTTTACACACACACACACACACACACACAATGGAATATTATGCAGCCACCAAAAGGAATATAATCTTGTCATTTGCAATGTGGTGTATGGAAATGGTGGGTATTATGCTGAGGAAAGTAAGTCAATCAGAGAAAGACATGTATCATGTGACCTCACTGATATGAGGAATTCTTAATCTCAAGAATAAATTGAGGGTTGCTGGAGTGGTGTGTGGTGGGAGGGATGGGGTGGCCAGGTGATAGACCCTGGGGAGGGTATGTGTTATGATGAGCCCTGTGAATTTTGTAAGAGTGTTGAATCACAGACCTGTACCTCTGAAACAAATAATACATTATATATTAAAAAAAAAAAAAGAAGAAGAAGAAGATAGTAGGAAGGGAAAAATGAAGTGGGTGAAATTGGAGGGGGAGACGAACCATGAAAGACTGTGGACTCTGAGAAACACACTGAGGGTTCTAGAGAAGAGAGGGATGGGGGGATGGGTTGGCCTGGTGATGGGTATTAAAGAGGGCACATTCTGCATGGAACACTGGGTGTTATACACAAACAATGAATCATGGAACACTACTTAAAAACTAATGATGTATGTTGATTAACATAATATAATAAAAAAAAAAGCTAGAGGCTTAAGACTCCTCTTTCAGTAATTGTGAGAACACTTAGAGGGAAATACAGAAAGAATTTTGGCGGCATGAAAAATTATCAATCTACATTTTCTAGTTGGTATTTCTACAACATTCCTGTGTACAGAATTGTTTCCCCCAGGAATTAATATGTTGAAGCCCGAACCTCCAATATGTCTGTATTTGGAGATCAATCCTTTAGGGAAGTAATTAAGGTAAAAGAGCTAGTAATGTAGGACCCTAATCCAACAAGACTGGTGTTTTTATAAGGAGATGAAATTTGGGTACAAACCCAGAGGAAGACCCTGTAGAGACACAGGGGAACAGCAATCATCTGTAAGCAGAGCAGAGAGGTCTCAGTTGTGGCTATACCTGACAACAGCTTTGTCTGCAACTTTCAGGCTACAGACAACTGTGAAAAATGAGTCTTCTGTTGTCAAAGCTACTCAGTCTGGTACCTGGTTATGCAGTCTAGCAAACTAATACAAACACTATACCAAAAATAGCAGAAATTGTATTGTCTGTAAGCAGACATGGAACATTCATTGAGATATACCATATACTAGGCCAAGAAGAAAAACTTACAAATTTAGAATGATTGAAATCCAAAAGTATTTAATTAAACAACCCATCTCTAAATAAACACATGGGTTAAAGAAGAAGTATCAAGGGCATTAAAAACTTTCTGAATTGAAGAAAATAGGGCACATCATATCAATATTTATGAGATGCAGCTAAGAGAGCTCAAGTAGGGAAATTTATATCATTAAATTTATACCATATTTTTAAAAAGTAGTTTTAAATTAAGATTTGGAATGATGAAGCTTAGAAAAAGGAAGTAAAACTCAAAGCTAGAGGAAAAATAAGAATGAAAATCAATTAAATTGAGAATAGAAAAAGAATATGTAATATCATTGAAAGCAAAAGCTAGTACTTTGAAGAGATCCATGAAATTGGTAACTCTAGATTGACTTAACAATAAAAAAGAGAAGACACAGAATATAAATATCAAAAATGAAAAAGGGGCATCATCAGTACAAAATTACATAAAAGGATAGTCAGATTAATATAGAAAACAATAAGCAAATTTCCAGACCCAGATGATTTCACCGGGCAATTTTATCAAAGATTTTATCAAAGATGAAATAATGCCAATATACACAACTTTTTCTAGAATAGAGATGAAGTCAGCAATATTCTGATTCTTAAAGTATATGATGATGTTAAGTCTTTATGAGAAAAGATGTAAGATTCTTAACAATATATTAGCAAATTTTATCTAACTGTATAAAAATGGATAATGGATCCTGACCCAATGGAATTTATAACAGGAAGGAAAAGCTAATTCAACACTGATAAATCAATAAATGATGTGCTGTAACCAACATATACCATATCCTGAGCCATAAAGCAAATCTTGACCCATGCAAAAGAATTGGAATTATACACAGTATGTTTTATGACAGGAGTAGAATCTAGAAACTAGGAATCAATGACAGAAAGACAACATATTTAAAAAGAAGAAGTAAAACTATTCCAATTTTAGATGGCAAGATATGTTTATTCTTGTGGAAAAGCCCAAGAAATCTTAAAAAAATCCTCCTGGGACGAATATATATGTGTAGCAATGGACACAATATTAACACAGAAAAATCCATCACATTTTTATACACCAAAAATTCACATGTGGACACCAAAATTGAAAACATAATAACAGGGGTGCCCTGGTGGCTCAGTTGGTTAAACATCCAACTCTTGATTTTGGCTCAGGTCATGATCTCAGGCTCATGAGATCAAGCCCAGTGTGGTGTTGAGCGTGGAGCCTGCTTAAGATTCTCCCTCTCCCTCTGCCCCTTCCCCTACCACACATGCACATGCTGTCTCTCTCTCTCTCTCTCTCTCAAAAAAAAGTATCATTTAAAAATGCTGCAAAGATAGTGAAATACTTAGGTCTACTCTTAACAAACATGCAAACTGGATCAATATGCTGAAAATTTTAAAATGCTGATCAAAGAAATCAAAGACCTAAAAAAAAAAAAAGACATACAACCATCTTGAATTCGAAGATAATGTATTAAAGATGTGATATTGATGGAAGGATAGAATCTTAGATCAATGGAATATAATAACATACCCAGAAGAAGTCCCCCATACATATGATCAACTGATCTTTGACAAAGGAGCAAAAGAAATTCAACTTCAACAAATGGTGCTCGAGTTATTGGAAATCCACTGGAGGAGGAAAACATAACCTTTGTCCTAAATCTCACATCATATAAAAAATTAAGTCAAATTAGACTTAAGTGTAGAATATAAAACTATAAGAACTTTAGGAAAAAGCATAGAAGCCAAAAAGAAAAAGAAGAAGAAAGTCTTCAGTATTTAAGATTAGGTATAGAGTTTCTTAGATTTGACAGCAAAGCATGATAGATAAAAGAAAAAATTGATAAATTGGACCTCATCAAAATTAAAAACTTTTGCTATGTGAAAGCCCATGCAAAGTGTATGAAAAGAAAAACTATGGAGCATGAGAAAATGTTTGCAAACCATGTATATGACAAAGTACTAGTATCTACATGATATAAAGAACTATATAATATAAAAGAACTTTCAAAAGTCAACAGTAGAAACAACGAAATAATTGACAATATCAAGTCCAGGTGAGGATTCAGGACAATTAGGACCCTTGTACATTGCTGATGTGGCTGCAAAATGGTGCAGTCCTTTTTGAAATCAGATGGACAATTTCTTATCAAAGTTAAATGAATATTTACTATATGTTCCTGCAATGTTATTCCTGGTTATTTACCTTACTGAAGAAAACCCGTACGCAAATAAGGGCTTTACTCAAAATCACCTAATCAACCTGGAAACAACACACACATCCCTCAATTAGTAAGTGGTAAACAAATTATAATATACAGTCAATTATACTCAGCAATAAGAAGGAAAAAATAATGGTATACATAAAAACACTAAAGGGTCTCAAATGTATCATTCTGATCAAAAGAAGTCATGTTTCAAAGGCTGTACAGGTTTCAGTCTTTCTACATAGCATTCCTGATAGGTGAAACTATCAGTGATTACTTGGTCATAGGGGTTGGAGGAAAGATAGACCAAAAGGAGCACACAAAAAATTTTGGAAGATTTATTCTACATATTGATAATACTTATGGTTAAATGACTGTATATCTTGTCAAAATTCTCAGGATGGCACACTGGCTCAGATCATGATCTCATGGGTCCTGAGATCCAGCCCCACATCAGGCTCCCTGCTCAGCGGGGAGTCTGCTTGAATGCTCTCTCCCTCTGCCCCTCCCCCCAATCATGTGCATGTGTGAGTGCTCTCTCTCTCTTTTTCTCTAAAATAAATAAATCTTTAAAATAAATAAATAAATAAATAAATAAATAGGGATACCTGGGTAGCTCAGTCCATTAAGCATCTGCCTTCAGCTGAGGTCATGTTCCCAAGGTCCTGGGACCAAACCCCACATCAGGCTCCCTTCTCAGCAGGGAATCTGCTTCTCACTCTCCCTCTGTCCCTCCCCTCTGCTCATTCTCTCTCTCTCTCTTGCTCTCTGCCTCAAATAAATAAATAAATAAATAAATAAATAAATAAAACTTTAAACAAAATAAATAGCATCAAAAACAATGAAATACTTACAGATAAATCTAACAAAATATATAGGAAGCCAGACAACTATAAAATTTGTTTATAGAAATTATAAAAATGGTGAGATACAATATGCTCAGGAACAGGGCGACTGAAATTGTTATGTGTTCATACTCTAAATTGACCTATAGACATAACTGAATCCCTATTAAAATTCTAACAGGCTTTTATTTTTAAATAAATTCTAAAATTTATTTGGAAAGGCTAACATTTCAACTAGCAGAAGCAATCTTCAATACAAAGAATGAAGTTGGAAGATTTATACTACTTGATTTCAAAGCTTACTGTAAGCCTGTAATAATCAAATCAGTTTGACATTGGTATGATAGACAAATATATCATTGTAAGAGAATAAATGGCCCAGAAATAGATTCATTTTCTATCGTTATACCAGAGTAATTAAAAAGGAAAAAAATATTTTTATAAATATTGCTAGAAAAATTGTTTGTTTTCATATGGACATTGACACTTTTCCCCTAAAGATAAATGATTCCTAAAGATAAAATCCAAAATCATAAAACTTCTAGATATTGAAATAGAATTATAGTTTTATGTTAAGTAAAAATTCCATGGATAGGCCACAGAAAAGACAAACCATAAAAGAAGAAAAATGTTATATTGGATTTTACCAAAACAAAACAAAAATTCTGCTTATCAAAAGATACTAGTAAGAGTATGAATAGAAAAACTAAAATGTGAGAAAATATTTGCAGCTAAATATAAAAAAGGACTTTTGTCCAGATTATATAAAGAATCCTTATAAAGCGACAAATAACTAACAATACAAAAATTAATTGGCAAATTACTTATACAGATGTTAATCACAAAAATGATATACAAATGGTCAATAAGCACATGAAGATACAGAGAATGCAAATAAGAATCACAGTAATCAGGGAATGCAAATAAGAATCACAATGATATTCTAATTCACACCCATCAGAATGAATAATTTTTTTAAAAAGCTAATGACAAATATTTCTCAGGATATGGTATAATTTAAACTGATACATTGCTGATGGGGGAAAAACAGTTCAATCATTTTGAAGAACCATGTGGGGTATACTCTTATGAAGTTAAGCATAAACCTACCTTGTGAGACAGTGATTTTACTCCCAATAATTGACTTAACAAAAGTAAAAACATACACATTCACAAAAAGATTGTCCTTGAGAATGTTCACAGCAAGTTTAATAGTAACAGACTAAAACTGGAAAAAAAAAAAAGTTCTGGGCGCCTGGGTGGATCAGATGGTTAAGCGTCTGCCTTCAGCTCAGGTCATGATCCCAGAGCCCTGGAATCGGGTCCTGCATCAGGCTCCCTGCTCCTTGGGAGCCTGCTTCTCCCTCTGCCTGAATAAATAAATAAAATCTTTAAAAAAATAATAAAAAAAAGAAATGTTCTTCTGCTTGTGAATGGGTGAACAGTGCTATATCTGTACAGTTGAATACTTCATAACAATTTAAAAATTATCAATTCGACTTAGCACATATATGAATATGAAAATATAAGTGAATAATAGCTTATTCAGCACAGTAGAATACATATGATATGATATCATTCATGTTAAATATAACTACAAGCAAAACTAATCTATGGTGATAAATACCAGGTAGTTGCGGGAGAAAGAGCATTACTATTGACTGGAAAGGAGTATGACGAAATTTTCAAGAGGGATGACAGTGTTCTATCTACTAATTTTGGTAGTGTCTACAGAGTTTTATACAATTGACTAAACTCTAAACAAGAAACATTTAAGATTTGTGCAGTTTAGTTTGTTAGCTGCATCTCAATGACAAAAAAAAAAAAAATACAGCATGATAAGTACAATGAAGTTAAGAACAGTGAGCTGAAGTAAACATAGAAGAGACACTCAGTCCAGGCACGGAGGTATGGAGCACTCTTGGAGCTGCCCCCAGCTTACAGGATACCTTTGTTACTCAGCGTAGGCCAGAAGCTAAACTGGGAGCCACACGCTATAAGGAAATAACTGGAAATGGGAAAACCAAATTACTGAGCTAGATGTAGTTCGTCTTTTTCTTTCTTTCTTTCCTCCCTCCTTTCCCTCCTCTCCCTTCCCCTCCCCTCCTTTCCCTCCCCTGCTCTTCGCTTCCTTTCCCTTCCTTTTTTTCTTTTCTTTTTTGCTTGGACCTTTTAAATGGTTCCAGTCTATTCTCAGTTACGCCAAAGGGAAATAGAGAAGGCTCTTCATCCTCACTTCGCCGAGGCTAGCATGTCCACTGAAGCCTGAATGAGTGTTTTTTTTTTTTTAAGATTTTATTTATTTATTTGAGAGAGAGAGAGAATGAGAGAGAGAACACGAGAGGGGGGAGGGTCAGAGGGAGAAGCAGACTCCCCGCTGAGCAGGGAGCCCGATGTGGGGCTCGATCCCGAGACTCCAGGATCATGACCTGAGCCGAAGGCAGTCACTTAACCAACTGAGCCACCCAGGCGCCCCATGAATGAGTGTTGAAAGATGCACCGTGTGAAGAAGATCCCCAAGGGCTATGTTCTCAAAGTGTGGTTCCAGAACCAAAAGATCAGTATCACCCGGGAGCTTTTCAGAAATTCAAATTCTCAATCCCCTTAGACCTAGTAAGTTAGAAACTCTGGGCCTGTCATCATCTGCTTTAGCCATAAGCCTTCTCATTTCTGCCTTCAAGGTGATCCTGCTGCACACAGAGGTTTGAGAATCCATGCTTAAAGGGAAAGAATATTCTCAGGAGAAAAAACAGTTAAGGCCATAGGATTCAGTGACTCCCTCTACTGAGTCAGCTTCTTTCATGTTCCATCCTGGAAGATTAGGATTCCATTATGTGGCATTGGTCTGGGGTGGCATTTAGTACTTATGTTCTAATAAATCTGAGTGGAATGCTAATGCCATTGGGGGAGAGGGGAACACCCTTTGATAACCGACTATTATATAATTTGAGACAAAGAATGTCTTTATAGGTCAGGGAAGTTTTCTAGAGGCGCTGACACCTGCAGGAGCTTTTGGAGAGGTTAAGTTTTTAGCCACACAATTAAGGAGATTTTGTTTTTTTTTAAGAAATGTAGGTAATGAGACGATTGCAAGCCTGTTAAAAATTGCATGATAAGAGTTGAGAAGGTGTAAATTATTCAGATGGTGAAAAGACCCATGAGAATAATGAAGAGATATATTGTCCTGATATCAAGACACTATTGGGCATCAGTAGAAAAATAAAAGCTAGGGAGGGGGGCAGATGGGGAGTTTATCCCTCATTTACCAGAGCACATGTGTTGCCCTGTCTTCCAGCCACTTGTTTCACAAAATGACTCCAAACTCCTTTGGAATTGATTTTCTGGTGTGCCTCCATGTAAAATGATATTAATCCCCATCTTGCTAATCTTTCAAGTTATCACTCTAGACTTTTCATGCCTTATGTGTATATCTTGTTCTGATCTCCTCACCTGATTTCCTGTTACCAGTGAGGGAATTTGCTTAGCATAATACACATTTCAAAGCCATTTTACATATCTTACATATCTTAGCAAATTTCATCCTCATAATTTCCACTGACCTATGGCTCCACTTTCCAAATGGGGAAACTGAGGCTCAGAATGCCTAATCGTCTCATCCAAGGTCATGGGGGTTCTTTGAGACAGAGCTAACCCCACAGGGAAATGCTTTCTACATTCTGGGAGGAGTAATACTTTTGATTTCTCCTGGCTTCAGGACTGCTTTCTGGTAAGTCAGTGTAAGAAAGATCATTCTTAGATTCTTCCCAAAACATAACTCTTACTGTTTGTCACTGCCTTTTAATTTTCCCCTGCTGCCTCTTATTACTCTCCTTAGTAACTGCATTATTTAACTTTATTAAATATTTAGGAGTGCAGTATGAGAGATGTCATACAAAATAAAGTTTTATTATCCACTGGATGCAGGTACACATGTATATTATGTGCAGAGACAGATGCACAATCCAGAAAAAGATGATGCCCCAGGGGGTCTTTTATCATCTGCCTGAGCTCATATTCGTTACCTTCTTTCTTCTCTGGCTTGGTTCTTGCCTTGGCTATTTATGCCTTTCTGACCTTCAAGTAGAATGGCTTCACCTCTGCTTTCTGCTAGGAGACAGAGTCAGGGCTGTTGAGATAGCTGCATCACTGGGTCCAGTGTCATGGAATCAATCTTCCAAAAGAAGTAAAGATCAGGAATCCTTAGATGTTTCTAGTTCTATGGCTACAGACTCTATCCCTTTTTAGAAGGGTTAGCCTCCAAACCATATCCAAAATTGGAAAGTGGTAGAGTTAACACTAGAATTCTACATTTGCTTATCTCTGGTTGAAGTTTCTTTGATGTCACCTACCAGCTCCTGGGGTTAATTTTGCCTTCTCCATTATTAAAAGGGTAATAAGGCATTCTACGTGGTCATTTTTGGCCAATGGTAATGGGATGACTCTGGGCCAAGGATAGTAGGCCATGCTGACTTTCTGTATATCATTTCTGTAGCAACAGCATCTGAGACTCATACTTTCTGTTCTTTTGATGATCTGTCCACCTGTCCGCCTTCATATATATGAGAGCGAGCCCTGGCAAATAGTTATACAATAAATATTTGCTTAACCATTCATTCTTTTTTTTGATGAATATATATAGAGCCCCGTTTTTGCTTGATATTGTTTTAGCTACTGAGAATAGACCATTAAATAAAAGAAATAAGGTTTTTACAATCCAGATCTTGGTGGAGGTGATGGATATTAATTAAATAAATGTATTAAGGAATGAACATTGCTGAGTGCAATGGCAGCATAAATGGGAAGTTTGCAACATGTCTTTTATTAAATATCTAAATAAGTGAATGTGTCTCTGAATGAGATAAAAAGGCTGCTCTTTAAGTCTGAATAGGCAACTAAAATGATAATAAATGGAGGTTATAAAGTCAATATGATGCCAAATAAAAGAATACGGTGGTACTGTCACTGTAGTGGGCAGAATAATGGTCCCCAAAGTTGTCCAGGTCCTAATCCTTGGGTCTTGTGAATATATTATCTAACATGGCAAAAAGGACTTTGCAGATGGGCTTTAAGATTAAGAACCTTGAGATTGGGAGATTATCCTTGTTCATTTATAGAAACCTAATCTAAAAGCATGAATTCTTAAAAGTGGAAATATGTTCTTGGTTGTTGTCAAAATTAGAGATGTAACAGTAGAAACAGGGTCATGTAAATGGTGTCACAAAAGGGACTCAAACTGTCATTGCTGCTTCTGAAAATGAAGGGAAGGGTATGTAATACAAGAAATGAGGGCAGTCTCTAGAACCTAGAATAGGTGAGTAAACAGAATTTCCCGTAGAATTTTGAGAAAGAACATGGTCTAGTACAACAGACCATGTTCATCAGTTTTCGTCCAGTGAGTCTGGTGTTGGATTTCTGACATTCATAACTGAAAGATAGGATATTTGTGTTGTTTCAAGCCAATAGATTAGTGGTAAGTTGTTTCAGTAACAATAAGAAATGAATGCAATCACCATCCAGGTGACCATGAGGTCAGCAGAATCAGAGCATCATTATCTTCACTTACTACCATTGGTCTTGATTTTTCTTTCCTGGTAACACCATATTCTTTCTCTTCCAGAAGGCTTTAGCTTTGTAGACCCACAGTCCTTTTGAAAATCACTGTGGTTAAGGTACCAATATAGATGTGTTGAATCTTGATGTTCATCTTCTTGCTGGAAACAAAAGTTCTTTGTGAATACAAATTGCTGCCATGAGATCTTGATGAGCCCCTGGCAACACTTTCATTTGGGGGGACTAAACTGTTTGCATTTCATGCGCATGCTCTCCCATGTTTTTGGAGCATATTCATCAAATCCTGAAGCTGTAAGGGACTGATCACTTGATTGGACTTAAAAAAAAATCACATCTTAGTGTAGCAGAATCATATACCCCCAAAAAGTATGAAGTAGTGGTGTGCTTTGTTTCACTTAAATTGTTTCTTTCTCTGTATTTTACACAACAAATTTGATCTTGGTGTTGCTAAATATAATAAATGACAACTTTGTAAGACATTTTATGAGTGCTTTACATGTGCTATTTATTGCTAAAACTAAACTTTTTATTGATTCTTAGAGGAACACTGTAGAGTTGTCTTATTGTTTGAACTTTAATTGGGCTACGGTCTTATATAAGGATACCATTTGAACCCAAGACTACCTCTAGACAATTCAGAATATAATTGTGTGGTCCTTATTACCCTATCATATACCTTGGTGGACAAATTTTATGTTCTATACCTCTGAGGAGTTTGATAGGCGTATTTATAACATCTCTCTGTCTCTCTCTCTCTCACTTCTTTATGTATCTATCTATCTATTTATCATACTTGGATGCTCAACACTTAATGTACCCTTTTTCTATTTTGTTCAGAATTACTGAGATAAATCTCTTCCCAGGGTCCAGATATTTGGAAGTAATAGATACTTTATAAGATTTGTTTTCTCTGGGCAAGAATCTTTCCTAAAGCAATTAGAAGCTAAAGGCTTCAGTGTTATTGTTGGCTAGTACATATTATTTGGAGCAATGGAATGGAGGCAGTTCTAGTTAGAGTCCCACTGTTTGATTCTCCTTAAAAGGCTGAGCAAACCTTCCCTGGACAGCCGGCATACTCAGGGAAATTAGGGTGTCTGGTCTTGTTTGCCTGGTTACTCCAGTAGGAAACCCAGTGTGTGATTTCTCGGTCAAGGTTTTAGATAAATTGACAAGCAATAAGTCGTAAGGTATTATGTCCTCCTGGGATACCCTAAGGAAGTGGTGGCCTAACTTTGTCCACAAGGAAAAAGATCTCAGACTTCTGAAGAATCCCTTTCTGTACCTTCAACGCTTCCAAACCCTGCCCAGTATGGGTGAGTATCTGAAAACCTTAATGCTGTTCCCTAGTTACTTTCTCAGTTTCTGTTGAGAAACAGAAGGCAGTTTTAGTGTGAATGTTTAATTCTTTTTCATGATCTGTGTGTGTATAGAAATGTTTTTTTATCATGAGAGAAAAGTAGCTGCTTTAGTTCTACTTCTGGAAATTAGATATAGATAGATAGACAGATAGACACATTATATACATGCAATACATATTATATATATCTGTATATATTTCTTTAAAAGATCAATAAAAGAATCTTAAAGAGAGAGTATTCTTTCTATATATTTTTTAATGTTCTTGTATTTTTGTACATAGTGTTCCCCTGTCTGATAGAGGTACAATTGTCTTATGTCCCTGGTAGATTCATAGACATGCATCAAGACCCCATCCAAATACCACCATGTTGATTCAAATATCACTGGTAAAACAGTGTCTTTCTCCCTGTGCTGTGACAGCTTTTTGTGCATATATAGTACCTCTTTAGTGGCAGTGTATTACTATTGGCTTATCTGGCTTTCTTACCATCAGAGCCTCAGGAGAAGGTCCCTTTCTGTGCATACGAGGCATACAGTTTTTAAAGATTTATTTATTTATTTTAGAGAGAGAGAGAAAGAGAGAGGGAGAGAGAGTGGGGGGGAGGGGCAGAAGGAGAGAATCTCAAGCAGACTACCCCCGAGTGCGGAGCTCAACATGGGGGTCAATCCTATGACCCATGAGATCATGATCTGATCTGAAACGAAGAGTCAGTTGCTCAACCACTGGGGACACCAAGTCGCCCCTTGGCATACAGTTTTTAACACAAAGCAGTGATTCTTCATGAAGAACCCAAAATTGTGCGGGAATGTGTGTCGTAATGGGGGAGTCACATTGAAGAAACAGCCAGAGTTTTGTAAATTATTTACATTTGTTAAATTGACCCACAATTTCTCGTTTCTCTTTGTTGAACTTATTTTTTTTTTAGATTATAATAGCAATATACTCACATGTTAGCAAAGTTAGACAAGTTAAAAAATCAACCAAATTCCAACTCTTTAAAATTGTTGCTCTTAGTGATTTGGATACATTATGTAATACAGATATAGATATGGATATGCATATACGTACCTGTTTTTGGTTTGAAAAGGGTTGGCTGTTTTCTTTCATTGTACAAATAATGGATGTTCATTGCAAAATATTTATGAAATGGAGAAAATTACATAAAACAAAACACAAATCACATTTATTTAAATCTGTAAAGGAAATTATCATTATTACCATTTTGTTCTCTTTCCTTTTAGATTTATTTATATACACAGAAAATATTTATACACACAGACATATTCACTAGAATTTTCTTTGATTCTTGAGTTCTGTTCATAAAATTACAAAATTGCAGCACGTTTAGTGTTAAAATTGTTTTTTGTGGGGGAGAGAGGAGTGATCTCATATCAGTCATTTAAAATTATTAGCAGATGGGGGCACCTGGGTGGCTCAGTCTCGGACAGGTCATGATCTTAGGGTCGAGGGATGGAGACCTCTGGTCTCCTGCTTAGTAGGGAGTCTACTCCTCCCTCTTTCTCTGCCCATCCCAGCCTCATGCCCTCTCTCTCTCTCTCTTAAATAAATAAATAAAATGTTTTTAAAAAGTATTAGCAGATGCTAAACTCCATAAATTCTCTATAGATGTAATTTCTGAAAGCCTAGGTGAAATGAGTGATTGAAGAACACAGTGAGATGTAAGATTGTTGGTGAGTATTTGGGATATTTGTGATAAGGATTGATGGGCAAAATGCTGACATAGTGATAGAATGTAGTGAATCATGCGATCGTTCCTGTCACTATGGTTTACGTCCAGCAACTGACTGCAGAGATAGGCTACATCTATTAATAAGGTTAGTGACTTTGAGAAAGCTATTGTTCAGTATCCTCTGGGTTGGTGTATAGAATAAAAGTCGGTCCATTCCAGAACTAATCAAAGGCATCATTAGAAATCAGAATAAAGAGTAGAGGGGGATCCCATGGGTTTAAATTAAAGTGAATGGTTTGAGAATGTTAATGAATGTTAACCTTCCAGAGTCTTAATAGGGACCATAAGAAAACGTGAAAATCAATTTTGAATAACTGTTGAAGGCTAGATAGCTTTTTATTCTTTTTCCTGGTTTTGTGTCTCTCATCAATGAATGTTGAAATGTATCACAGAGTTGGAAAATGTTCCTGGTTTCACTGGTGACATGAAATGTGACATGAATTAATACCCTCCCCTTGTAACTTTATGATATCTTTTAGAGCCTTCCACAGTATCTATTCCTGAGCCTAGCATATTTTATGACCATTGATGAACTCTTAATTATTTTCTTCGATATCATGAGAAGTATATGAATTTTTAATCTTACTAGTACATTTTGATCGAGGAGGATAATAAAGGGCTTTGATATGTTTATGGTAGACAGAGAAGAAAATGGAGTGTTTGGAGATGTGAGGAGGTGAATTTTGTGAAAATCCACATTTGCTTCTTTATGACTAAGTCTATACTATAGAATGTGAGATATTCTTACTTGAAGTAAAAGTTAAAATTTCTTTTTTTTGCATATTTAAAATCACAAAGATAAATTATTCCAATTCTAAGTGAAAAGTTCAGATATTTGAAGACATACAATTTTTCCAAGAAACTTTCCCTATGGGGTAAACATCTCCAATTCCTTTAGCCTTTCTTACTTAGACATAGTATGAACACTTTCATTATCATGTTTATTCTTCGTTGAATGTATTCCATTGTAACTATATTTTAAGGTGTGAAAATAGGTCATTTGAGAGAGACTTCTTTCATGCTCTAAAAATATGTCCATTATATGAAGTAAAATTATAATAGCTATAGGTGGACATATTACAGTTATAGTATTTTGAAAAAATACATTTTCTGGTACTCGTAAATATTTTTATTAAATTTAGGTTTTTCTGGAGCCTGTGTCTCCTAGACTGTGCTCCTAGACATATGTATAGCAATATGAGCTAAAAATTACATTTGTTTTTGGGTATACATATGACTCCATTATGGTATATTTTATGTATTATTGACATATATAGTATTGGTAGATATTGGACACACACCTACTTTGAATTGGAGTTCCCATCGTGTCCATATGTCACATTTTTTGCTAATAAAGCTGAGTTTTGGTTGCAAGTGTGTTATTTGTATTTTATCTCTGATGAATATTGTTGTATTAGATTTATATCATTACACCAACTTTTCAGCATCTATTTAGATTAATGCAATTGACACAATACATTTGATGTGCCTTATATATTAATGTCATTCCCTCATTTGTTTCATGAATGACAGAAGTGAAGTTAGAGAGTTGTCATTTATCACTTAAAACTTTAGTATAAATCCATTAATTCTTAAGACTGCTGGTAATTAATCCACCCAATTCTGGGTTTTATTTAAACAATTATCATAAAAGATTTTGTCAAATTTTGTAAAACTGAGAAAAAAATAGATATATCTAACTTTTTGTCTGTCAGGTCAGTTGACCCTGCCAAAGGATTCACTGACCTTTATTTATCTAATCACGTATTTTTGTTTTGATGCTAAGGAACAGCTCTGTTTCAAGGGGTGTTTATATTTGTCTTGAGAGGGGCGCCTGGGTGGCTCAGTCTTTAAACATCTGCCTTCAGGTCAGGTCATGGTCTCAGGATTGAGGGATCGAGACCCGCATTGGGCTCCCTGGTCCGCGGGAAGCCTGCTTCTCCCTCTCTCACCCCCCTGCTTGTGGTCTGTCTCTCGCTATATTTCTCTCTGTCACATATATAAATAAACCCTTAAAAAATAAATAAATAAAGTAAATGTCTCTTGAGAAAACCAAAAGTTTCATTTATGTCACATATATAAATAAACCCTTAAAAATAAATAAATAAAGTAAATGTCTCTTGAGAAAACCAAAAGTTTCATTTATGTATGTGACAGAGAGAAATATAGCGAGAGACAGACCACAAGCAGGGGGGTGAGAGAGGGAGAAGCAGGCTTCCCGCGGACCAGGGAGCCCAATGCGGGTCTCGATCCCTCAATCCTGAGACCATGACCTGACCTGAAGGCAGATGTTTAAAGACTGAGCCACCCAGGCGCCCCTCTCAAGACAAATATAAACACCCCTTGAAACAGAGCTGTTCCTTAGCATCAAAACAAAAATACGTGATTAGATAAATAAAACCACAAAACAGAAAAAGCAATTAAATAATGACAATCCTTTGCTGCCGTCTAAACTGGATCCGAGAAGTGATTGAACACAATCAGGATGGTACCTAAGGTGTGTGACAAACCTATCTCGTGTAATCCTTAAATAATACAGGCAACATTGTTAACATTACTTTACTTGTGAGGAAATTCATGAGAGATTAATACTTTCCTCTTCGTCACCTGTAAAAAAAAAAAAAAAAAGATTTTTCTCCTAGCCACAAGTTTTATAAATGGGGAAGCATTTATTCTTTCCATTGTGTCTTCTACATTCTCCTTCTACTTTGCTCACATATATTTCCTAACTCACCTCCACATATCCATTGTACATTTCAACTATTTTTTTTTATACTTATTAAACACAATTCTTCACTTCTACTAAATTTAGTAGATGTCTGCATGAGTTAGCTACCATCTTTTATTATATTTATTGGAGACCCAATGCTATGTACTTTATTTCATATAATCTTATTAATACTAAAGCATAGATATGATTAATCTCAATTTTATGGATCATATATTTGAGATTGTAAAATTAAATACCCTAACCAATACTCCAAAGCAAGTTAAGTAGTCCAAACGAAAATTTAAAGCCAAATTCATCTCCTTCTTAGCCTTCTCATTACCTAACCCATACCAGTGGAATTACATCTTTGAATACCTCATGTATGCATACCATTGAAATAATTTCTTTTTCTGTTAAACTGCATAGTTTTACTTAGGAGGACATTTTGAAGTTGAACTTTACATTGGGTGGTTGGACAATATTTATGGAACACCTTGGATTCACCACACTTTGTGCCAGCCACAAAAGGCAGATATATGTCACATAATGTTTATGCCCCAAAACAAGTGCATGGTCAAGCAAGAGATAAAGGCATAAGAATAAATTACTGTAATGAAGGGGGATAACTATTAAAGTGAATACTTATTTTAAAATTCTGTTTTATTAGGAAACAAAAGGATCATATCTGTAGGTTAAGATGGTGGCAATGCATTCTCTAATGCTTTTAGGGTTAATAACTTTCTACTTCCCATATACACTCTCATCACTAGCCGAGATGGATGACTTGGAATTTCTTGAATAATTTATCCCATACACTTGTGCCTTTAAAAAGATGCACCTTTAAACTGAACCATCTTCCTACTCTGAAACCAGTTCGCTCCAGGAAACACATTACACACCACCTTCTTTTTCGAAGACAAATTCTTTGTGCACAACATCAAACCTATTGAGTGTTGATTCCCCATGCTTCTGCTGCATTGTGTAAATAACTCCATCATGACACAATGACAGTACTTCAACGTTTATTTCACATAATACGGCTGCCTAATAGCATTATTACTTGGGGATAAGATCCAGATATTTGGATATTCCCTTACCTAATACCAGTTCTCAGTAAATTGTTTGAAGAATCAATCACTTAATACATGAAAATCTTTTCACTAACTTCTCTAACTTTTCTTTTCTTTTTTTTTAGGCCTTCCCACTTATGTTTCTCTTTACAATGCTCTCATTTTTAAACAATATTTTTAAACTCCACAAAGTACATAAAATAATGTAATACAAACCTAGAAATAAAATGCTACTTTTCATATTCTTTATGGGTTTCTACTACCTCTAAATAAAAATGTTATAATTTTCATATTTTCTTCATATGTTATTTTTGCATAAAATAACTATAAAATAATAGATTAAGTTAAAATTACTGTGGACTCCTACCATAAAATCTCACTCCCAGAACCAATGACTGGGATTAATTTGCTTTGTATTTTAATATGCATTTTATATATCCATAAAACACTAGAGTCAATTGTACACATTTGTTTCATCAACGTTTTATCAGCTCATCTATTCATTTATTTTTTTATAAATTACATGCATCTAGAACATTCTTTACATTTTATTTTTGATATATAAATATATCACATTTAATTTATATCTTTCTCCTTTCAGACATTTAGTTGCATATTAAGGAACATAGTCTTGGTTCTGCTGCAATATTATGAACTAGAAATAGCACTTAGCATAACAGAGGTTTGCCGCCGGCTCACCTAAACTCGAATGCACAGCAATGAGCCTTCCTTCATCTCTTAACTCCTCAGTCAGGAAGGTGTTGCTTCCAAATTTACTGTGGTTGAACAAGAAACGGATAGACGAACCACAATGCTAATTTTCATCACTTTTCTCATATTTGATACTCAGAATTAGTCACATGAAACTCATCTAACTGTGAGGGATTCTGGAAAATATAGATAGGTACATGCGTTATTTGCGCTCAGTTATAAGGTGTGTCTCAATTGTCATTTTATGGTGCTATGAACATTCTTGCTCCTTTATGTTTGGGCTTACATGTGACAGTTTCTGGGATAGAAGTACAATTGGCTGGTAGCGTTTAGTTCTGTTATATTCCATTTTGCTAGAGCAAACATATTCTTTTTCTATATGGTTGTGACAAGTTCCATTCTTTCATTAGCTCCAAACAAGCTAAGCTGGCATTTTGCTGTCCATCTCTCTACATTCATTGTCATATTTCTCAGTTGTACTAAAATCAACAATGGAAGAAAATTTTGTTGTTTTTATTGTTTTGTTTTCAATTGGGGTTTCTAAAACTGCTTCAGTCCCCACAGATTTATGCTTTGGAGGGCCTACCTCTTTGTTATTTTATTGATCTATTTCTATGTCAATACTGTGATTGTTTAAATCATTGTATCTTTATAATTTTTGATCTCTTTCTGTGTCCTTAATTTACAAAATTCTTTTGCTCTTTCAAATATTGAAAATTCTTTTGGAATTTTTAGTCAGTGGTGTTACATGGATTTTATAGACTTACTTTTTAATTTCCATCTATTAATTAGTAATCTTTGGCTATAGCAAAGTCTATTTACTTCAACTGAGGTTTACATTTTTCTTGAAGTGATTTCTTAAATCATTTCTTTCATTTCATAATATGTATATTTAAAAAAATAAATTTACTTCAAAACAGCAGTTTAGATATGTGGGATTATTTTTATGTGTTGATTTTATAATCATTCAATTCTGAATCTACTAATTCTATTACAAGTTCCTCACTAATCTATGAAGTATTTCAGGTGGCATTATTTATTTTCCAAATATTTTAGCATTTTTTTCTCTCATTTATTATTTATTTATAATTCCATGAATTGTACCCAACAAATATGCTATTTTTGATTCATATTCTTGAATTATTTGAATTTTCCATTTGATAGTCATGTTTCATAAAAGTAATTTGTATTTTTTAGACATTTTCCTTATCACAATTTTTTTAAGAAATTGACATGCACCTTGGTATAGATTTTTTTAATTTTTTTGTGTGTGTGCATGCACTTGAACTTTCTCTGATTTGTAGTGCTATTGTTTCCTTCCAATTTGGAAACATTCCATTCATTATTCTTTCGTAAATAGATAGGTGGGTACATAGATATAGATCTACATTCAGATATAGATATAGATATACACAGATACAAAACTATGTCTCATCCTGCCCTGTCTTTTGAGGACTTTGATTATATATATATATATATATATATATATATATATATATATATATATGTATGTTAGTGTCTTAGTCAGTTTGGGATGCTATAACAAAATGCCACAGACTGAGTGGTTTAAACAGCAGACATTTATATCTCATAGTTCTGGAATCTGAGAAGTCCAGGATCAAAAGTACAGATAGATCCAGTGTCTGGTTAGGTCTACTTCCTAGTTTGCAGATAGTCCTCTGCTCTTGGATCCTCATATGGTAGAGGGAGGTAGCTCTGGGCTCTTCATTCACCCTTGGGACCTAATTACTATTCATAGGCCCCACCCACCTCCAAATCACACATCACACTGGCGATTTATACTTTGACATGTGAATTTGGGGGGACAGACATTCAGCCCATACCAGGGTCACCTGTTAATGTCCCAATGTCAGTAATGCTGCCTTCTTCTTCCCTCCACCTCTTCCCCCTCCCCTTCCTTCCTCTCCTTTTTCTTCTTTTCCTCCAGTCTTTGTTTCTCTCTGGCATTCATGTCAATACTTTGTATTGTTACCAAATGAAGTAACAGATGAGGATATTAAAAAAACATGAGGAAACTCAAAGTTCATTGTTCTTTTCTGCCACAGTGTCTAATCTGGAATTAATCACTTCTATTGGGTTTTTTTCAGGTATTGTGTTTCATCTCTAAAGTTAATTCAGTTATTTTTTTATACAACTTGTTCTTCACATTCCTTTTTCCTTACATCAATGAACATACAGATCATTCTCATAGTTCTGTGTTAATGTTCTTTTCTGCTAATTCTATCATCTCTGTGATTTCTAAGTCCGTTTCTATTAATATCTATAAACAAACAAACAAATAAACTTCTGGTTTTGAGTGATATTTTTTGATTCTTTATTCTAGCACTTGGGCATTGAATGTTGAACATTGGGGATTTCTAGTTTTCGAATCCTATATTATTTTGTGTTCCTCTAAAGAGTGAAAGAATGTGTCAATTTCTCTGTCACACAGTCAAATTACTTTTAGATTAGTTTAATCCTGTGGAGGTTTGTTCTTAAACTTGCTTTGGGTAGAACTAGAATAGGCTGTATTCTAGAGCTAATTTAGACTCCCTTTTAAGGCATGAACCAAAGGCCCAGTATATTCAATACACTGTGGCTGAAGGAAACTCCAACAATTCTTGTCCCTTTGTGACCTTTGAGAATTGTTTCCTATCACTCTGTGTAATTATCCTTTCCTTGAAATTCGTTTTATTCAGTCTTACAGTATTTTATGCTATGTATGTGTGTACTATATTCAGGAAAAGACTCCTAGGCCTCTATGTAGATTTCTGGAGCTTTATTTATCTGGCTCTTTTTACCTCTCTGAACATTTCCTGGTCATCTTGGCTTCTGCAAATACCAAGTTCTGTTTCCCCAACTCACTGAAATTTCCAAATGTGATTTGAGTTCCTCCTGCCTTGTAATGTAGTATGGGAATTACCTCCAGCCAGGATGTCTAGGCAGTAGTGTTGCTCATTCAGTTTGTTTCCCTTTCTTTTGTAAATTACAGCCCTGTGCTGCATTGGTATAGTGTCCGAAAATACTCATTTCCTATATTTTCTCCTTTGCCTAGTTGTTATAGTGCAAACGTAATTTTAGAACATCTTGTTTCTTCATGGCTAAAGAGCAGAAATCCCCCCCTCGTGTTTTCGTTTTTCTTTTTAATCATGGTTATGAATTCAGTTAAGTATATTTTTTAAATATTTTACTTCCATTCTGTGTGTAGAGCTGTGCAGGAATGTGTGATGCTCACTCTCCCATCTTCCTCAGGAATCCCAGACTACTCACATTAATTTTCTTCTATTAAAGTGTTTTAAAATACATACTAGAATCACACAATTAGAACTATAATGTTTTAATTAAATAGGAAGTTTCTAGCGACAACATAAAGGACAAAAACCCTACTCAAACCATATCAAAGGGAAAAATGAAAATTAATGCTTATGTAAGTATTTGAATTTTTTGGTTTTCAGAACTGTTGGGCTCAGTATATATATCTGTGTGTAAGTCTCTCTCCTTTCACATTGTTATCTTTTGACTCTGCTTCCCCACTTCCCTCTTATTGGTATCATTTCTTCTCTCTTATAATTACACTTTCTTTGTATAATGAATAGCAGGCTTGGTGGATAGAGTATTTCCACTAAACATAGCAGTTCCGTGGAGGTTATTTTATTGGATTTGCTTATTTCCTGTAGCCAACCCAGGATAAGCATTTATTTAAAAGAATAGGCATTATGATTAGCCTAGCCTGAGTCATATGATATGAATACCACATGCAATGGATTTGGAGGTGGTCATAACAAGGGGCAAACTCTGACCATATAAGAACAAATTGTCATGAGCTGCTATGTATTTGTGTCACTTGTTTTAGTAATATTTGATTTTCAAAATAAAGCGTACACTCTTTGAAGACTCAGACAATAACTATTAAGTCAGAAAATGATCCCAAAGAGGCCTAAAATAAAAATAAGAACATTTTAGTCATGGGTTCTGTTTCAGGCCTTATTGTTATTATGTTTTACTAGTTTCTCAAGTTAAACAACTGGTGCAGTCGAATTGCTATATTCACGGTCTACTGAAACATGCCTTGTGCTTTCCTCTGCCTCATTTCTCCAGGCGCTTTTCCCACCTGTGGTGTTTCCACACCCCCCATCTTCTGACAATAAAAAATCCTACACAATACTAAATAGCTAGGCTTCAGATCATCTCTGTTTCTTTTTCCTCTGAAATGTCCCAAGGGTCCCAAAGTGCTAGGCTTTGGAGCCTAGCAAAGTTAATTAACTTTTTTGTGTATGTAATGCATCTAACTCACTAACTGATAAACTTCTTTAGGGCAGGTATTTTGCTTTATGGCTAAAGTGTGAGTAGTTGGAATCAGAGGGCTAACTATGTAGTCAGATAATTTTGGATTTGAACTCAAGAGCAGCCTTTCATTCTGTGCAAGACATTCCTTGGTCATGTTACTGGGACTGCATATTTATGCTTGTCATATGGGGATGATGATACCTGTCTTTGTTATGTGAAATATCCTAGGCCATATTATAGGGACATTATCTGGCAATAAATCTTTTTTTCTCCTTATCCGTTCTGACAGCCATCACTATGCCTCACATCTATCCAGAATTGAACAAATACTTGCTGATTGATTGACTGATTAATTCAGATGAAGTAAGACTCTTATAGATTTGACTTCAACATTTATTTAATTTAGCACCATTAGACAAGAAATGAAAATACCAGGAAAAAGCAGATTATACTCTGCTTGACTTTTCCTAATGGACAGAAAACTGGAGTTACGGGCTTTTTAGCAGAACTGTGGTGATGTTATTATTTTCTTTTTCTCTCTTTTTTTTAAATAATATCTGGCCATGATGGTTTCATACTGTTTATTGCTAGACAATATAATCACTAACTAAAAAGAATAGTCTTAGCTTATGACTTAATGATCATCTTTCCTTTGTTTGAAATTGAGAGAGAGAAAAAAATACAGCTATTTTACCAACAGATCCATGGAAGGAATGAATCCTGTTCATAGAAGCCACCATTCATTAAGGCACTTAACCTACATAAATATCTCAACAAAATAGTAAGGAGTTTAGTAATTCAGCTATTCAGGTGATGTAGGTGGGGCTCAGAACTTAGGTAATTCAAGTAAAATGTCATGGAATCAGAACCTAAATGTTTTGGATTCTGAAACATTATTCATACCAATATCATGCTACCTCTTCTCCTGGAAGCTTTTTATCTCTCCTTCTATTTTCAATGACAGCCTAGCTGGATATAGTATTCTTGGCTGCATATTTTTCTTGTTTAGTGCTGTGAATATATCATGCCAGTCCTTTCTGGCCTGCCAGGTCTCTGTGGATAGGTCTGTTGCCAATCTAATATTTCTACCATTGTAGTTTACAAATCTCTTCTCCCGAGCTGCTTTCAGGATTTTCTCTTTGTCTCTGAGAATGGTAAGTTTTACTATTAGATGTCAGGGTGTTGACCTATTTTTATTGATTTTGAGGGGGGATCTCTGTGCCTCCTGGATTTTGATGCCTGTTTCCTTCCCCAAATTGGGGAAGTTCTCTGCTATAATTTGTCTCAATATACCTTCTGCCCCTCTCTCTCTTTCTTCTTCTTCTGGGATCCCAATTATTCTCATATTATTTCATCTTATGGTATCACTTATCTCTCGAATTCTGCCCTCTTGATCCAATAGTTGTTTATCTCTCTTTTTCTCAGCTTCTTTATTTTCCATCATTTGGTCTTCTATATCACTAATTCTTTCTTCTGGCTCATTTATCTTAGCAGTTAGAGTCTCCATTTTTTATTGCACCTCATTAATAGCCTTTTTGATTTCGACTTGGTTAGATTTTGGTTCTTTTATTTCTCCAGAAAGGGCTTCTCTAATATCTTCCATGCTTTTTTCAAGCCCAGCCAGTATCTTTAACATTGTCATTCTGAACTCTAGTTCCGACATCTTACTAATGTCCACATTGAGTAGGTCCCTGGCAGTCAGTACTGCCTCTTCTTCTTTTTTTTTTGAGGTAATTTTTTTCCATCTTGTCATTTTATCCAGAGGAGAATAGATGAATGAGAGAACAAAATGCTAACAGGGTAACAATGACCCCAGAAAAATATACGTTAAACAAATCAGAAGAAACCTGAAACCAGGGGAAAAGAAAGGGAAAGAAAGAAAAATGAAAAAGAAAAGAAAAAGAAAAAGATTTAAAAAAAAAAACAGAATATGATCAAATATGATCAGGCTGGTGCATAGATCAGTGCCACACACTAGATTTTGGGTGTATTTTGGTCTGTTAGAAGAAAGTACCTCCCCAAATTTTAAAATAAAGAAAAATTTATATATGTAAAAAAATAAGGGTAAATACGATGAAGGGATGGAATATGATATAACGATGAAAATTATAAAAGATATTATAAAATGAATTGATAAGAAGTTGGTTGAAAAAAGAAAGAAGAGGAATTAAAAAAAAAAAGGAGAGAATTCGATCAGGCAAGAGACTAGAACAAAGCTATACACTAGAGGTTTAGGGTATATTTTGGTCTGTTAGAAGAAACTATATCTCAAAATTTTAAAGAGAGAACAACTTATATATATATATATATATATATATATATATATATATATATATATAGTAAGGTTAACTACTATGAAGGGATAGAATATGACTCTAAAAATGAAAAATAAAAAAGATTTTTTAAAAAGGGATTGATAAGATGTTGGTTGAAAAAGGGAAAAAGAAAAATTAAAGAAAAAGAAAAGAAGAAAATTAAAAAAATTAATTTTGAAAGACTAAAGAATCATGGGGAAAAAAAAAACATGAATTCTATGTGCTGTATTCCCCTAGCGCTGGAGTTCTGCCATTCTCATTGATCGGTAAACTTGGTTTTGGCTGGCTGTTCTTGCTGATCTTCTGGGGGAGGGGCCTATTGTCGTGGTTCCCAAATCTTTGCTGGAGGCAGAATTGTCCCGCCCTTGCCCACTCTGGGCTAAGTAATCTCCTCAGTTTCGCTCTCAGGAGCTTTTGTTCCCTGCAAGCTTTCCCTACAGCTTTGGAGGAAGAGAGTGAAAATGGCGGCCTCCCAATCTCCACCCCGGAGGAGCCAAGAACTCGGGCCCCACTCCTCAGTGCGCCCCCAAAGAAAAGCAGTCAGTCACTCCCATCTCCCTGGTCTCCGGCCACACTCCGTGCTCACCTGGCCTGTGACCAAGCGTTTCTATCTCTGGCACATGGCCCTGTGTGGAGTCTCCAAACCCAGCAGATCCCTGCGGTGTGCTCCTGCACCACTCCTCCCAGGGGAGGAAGGAGAGTCTCCCTGGATCTGCTGCTTGTTGGGTCCCTGATGGAAGAGTAGTGGCCCGACTGGGCCACAGATCATGGTTTATGGCAACCCCAAGCTGAGAGCCCACTCCTCGGCTCCATCTCTGCAGCCAGCTTCCCTGCTCCAATAGCTGGGAGCTCTGCTGCATTCAGGCCTGGTCTTTCTGTGACCTTGAGGGTCCTGAGACCACACTGTCCCAGAGAGGGTTCCACCCCCCACTTAACCTCTGGAGCACATCCCTCAGCGGAGCAGACTTCTAAAATTTCTGATTTTGTGCTCTGCTACTCTACAACTTGCCAGTAGTGGCTGATGGAGGCCTCTTCCCCCGCCATCTATCTTCCCAAATATCGCCTCAGATTCACTTCTCCGCACATCCTACCTTCCAGAAAGTGGTCGCTTTTCTGTTCAGAGAGTTTCTGCTATTCTTTTCTTTGATCTCCTGTCCTGTTTGTAGGTGTTCAGAATGGTTTGATCTCTATCTAGCTGAATTCCTGGGACCAGATGAAATTTAGGTCTCCTACTCCTCTGTCATCTTGCTCCTCCTCCATTGTGCTACCTCTTGACTAGCCTCAAAAGAATAACTTAGCCAACAAGTCTGTAAACAACCCTAGCCTGAAATGACTTAGACAGACTATCTATAAGATAGCCTCACAGTTTTTAATAGAGAACTTTCCATGCCCAAATGATTTTTTGCTTATATTGTGTTGTTTATCCTTAAAATTTGCTGTTTTTTTACTTATTTGAATTCCCCATCTTGTGTTTGCATCATCAAAACCTCTTCCTCAGCACTGTTAGTACTGTCACAAATGGAAGATTACACACTGAGGACTGAATGGGGCAGCAGGAGAAAATAAGCTCTAACAGAACAGAGATCTTATTTTCATAGTAATTCATCATGTAATGTATAACAAAGCATTAAGAAGGCAAAGTATATAATCCAGCCCTGTGATATATCCCTTAAAAAAGTATTGTCTCATTATCGATTACTGTATGTGATGTCAGCCACTTTTTTGACATCACTTAGACTATCAGTAAAACATTTCTCATTAATGTTTTCCCTGTTTAAAATCAAACTTTGGGCAGGTATTAGTCTGAGGACTGAAGGAAGGAAGTGAAGGAAAATGTTATATTTTTATGTGTATATGTATGTGACCAAATTTTTGGTGAATTTGTTTGTGAATAGTTGAACTTCTTTACATTTATACTATACATAAACTATCATTTACCTTTCTTTTGCTCTCCACAGAGTGACCAACTCTTTTAACACAGAAATATTTTTTATGTAAACTGAAACTCTAATCCCAAGCATTGACTTATAATAATCACTCATTATGTTTGTTGGAGTGAAATTAATTATATGTATTTATTTCTTTATTTGTTCTTTTAAGTACATTTTTATAAAATGTCCCAAAACACTAACTCACTTAAGATTATTTTGTTATGCAATAATTCCAAGTTGAGATAGGTTGATTTTTAATAGTCCTTACTTCATACCTATAAATAACATAAATGCAATATTAAATGGATAAAATATTTATGTCTCCAGTCTTATAAAAAACTAGAATAAGTTATTTTGGGGGAATTCTCATTGTAGCATAAACTTCCAAATCTCAATAGACATGGAATTCTTAATCACATAAGAATTCATCTCATCTATACACTTGGTCTTGTAATATCAGGAACTCACTTTCCTTCTATTTTGTGGCCTGTATGCCTTATGGTCTTATGGTTTTAGAGTCTCCTGATTTATATGTGGTTTTTGAAAGAGTAAGTAGAGAAATTACACTCACTTCTAATCAGTTCAGCCAGAAAGTGACACATGGTATTTCCCCCACATTCCATTGGCCAAAACTCACTCATACGTCCACCTTGACCATAAAGAAAGTCTGGCTTTATGACCAACCAACCAACCAACAAGTAGCAAACATAATAAACAAATAAATAAACAAATGAGTTAGGCAAAAATATAGTAATTCTCTATCAAAACTCTTAATTCATTCTCATTCTATGGGCCATTTGTAAAAGAAAAAAAGAGGAAAAAATTAAAAGAAAGAAAGAACAAAAAAGACAAAAGTTCTGAGAGGAGGCAGGGAAGAAATACCAGTTGGAAATTAGAGAGAATGTGAAATAGACATAATATATGGCTACTTTTGATTTTTCAATTCTTCTCTATAATTTCTGTTTTCTTCACTCTTTTCAACAGTTCCTCTCTTCTTTGTGATTTTCCCACTTAATTCCCATTTCATTATTTTCTCCTTGAACCCTGTGTTTTCTGTTTTTATTTTTAATTTTGTTTTGACTCTCTCCTTTTTTACTCTTACAGCCACCCACTCTTCATAAAAATGGTTCTTGCACATAACTTCAGGGATCTTCTGAAACAAAACAAAACACCTTTGTTGCCTAATTCAGCTAACCAACTGTTAATAGCTAAAATTCCAAGTCAGGCAGAAGGATAAGCTGCTGTTGAGGACAGCCCCTACAAATGTGCATTGCCAGCCTTTGAAGGCATCATAGGTTATGCCTAAAACACAAACTTTAATATAAACTCAGAAGAATTCTGTCCATTCTTCCTTCCAAATAGAACAACACTACTTCATTCAAAAGATAAGTGTCAGCTACCTATAAACTGAGAAATGGAAGCTGAATAGTACTAGACAAAAACCCTTTGATTTTGTGTGTACATAAAAAAAAAAAAATCAAAACCTTTACTAGTATGAGCACACTGTGGTACATAAGCATGTTTATCCAGAATAACCTATCTGATAAGGAAGCAGTAGAAACTTGTTTGAAGTGAAAGAATGACTTTTCCCCTCCTTATGAATTGCACTGTATGCAAATACAGTGAATAGAAAAGAAGAATTACTTTTGAATTTCCTGGTTCAAGTTGATGTATTACTTAGTAATTCATTCATAGCTGTACCTCCTTTCAATTCTCAGTCATTTTGTAGTCATCTTAAATCTGTAAACCTAAATAAATTTATCCTAGATTGCTCAGAAAGTGATGTGTATATCTATCTATATGTGTATGTGTTCTTGACAGATCTAAATAATTCTTTACACAATTGGCTTGCTTGATTTCTTACATATATCTACACAAGCAGGGGAAAATGTTAAGTGGAATTTAGTTTGAGGTTACACTTGATAAACTATAAGAACCCCTATTGAACTCAACTATTTAGATTATCAGAGATAATATGAACATTCATTTCATTTTCTAGATGACTAAATTGAGACAAAGAGAAGTTACTTACTCAAGGGCATGTATTATGTAGCAAAACCTTTCATATAATTTAGTACTTTCTCTCATGTATTTTATAATTTTACTCAGTGCATCAGAGGTAAAATGTATACTCCAAATAAATCTTTGTTTGGTGTCTATAATGGGTTGGTACAGAAATCCTTACTCTGATTATAGACTGTATTTTTTTCCTCAAATAGATTTTCCTGCATAATATCTAAAAAGTAAGATACAAGGATCACAGCTCTTATCATTTAACCAATATACACTTAAGTTTAGTAAAGCAGAACAAAAATACATAAAGCTTTTTTTTAGCAGATTTAATTATTCTATTCCAATATGTTATAGATTGCTTTTTAGTTACAAACCTTCTTTCCTGTTGTTTAATTTCAAAACATAGTTCTATGTTTCTGAGTATAAAATGAATAAAGACTCTCTATAGAAACTATAAAAAAATACAGAAAGAGGAAACAAAGTACTCATAATCCCACTATCTGACATTTTAATATTCTGTAGGAGGTCTTATTGCTGTTGGTATATAATATTCCACATTTTGAAATTTAAAAAAAATGTCTTTTAGAGAATAAGGATGAGAGTTTGTGGAATAAAACACACCCTAAACCTAAAATGGAACCTCAGAGTATAGGAGTATAAATTTATGCTGGTGTCCAAAATAGGTCATGAGATGAAGCTTCGTTTCCATTACTGTAATACCAGCTGTAATGCCTTAATATTTACATGAAATTTACATATGAAAGTCATTCACCTATTATTAGTTTATCAGTGTATTAAATACTATATAACATTTTAATTGCTTAACCTAAAATATCACTGTAACATCCCTTGTACTCACTATTTAAGAAATTAAATGAGTATTTCATTGAAAGAAATAGACTGTAAGCAAAGTAATGATTTTTGTACTGTATCAGAAAATAATTCACGTGTGTGGGTGGAATTTTATTTTTCAGGGCAGTCCTAGGTATCCTGCCTCCTTTGTTGATATATTTTGGTAGCATCCCTGCTATCACATGGTTCTCACATTCATAGAGTTTTTCAGTTTTGATGCAAGTATCACATACATAGCCCCCACTAGGTATGAGGAACTATTTTTTGAACTCCACATTAATTTATTTAACCTTCACAATAATGAAGAAACTCATGTATTGAGACATAAAATGAATTGACAAAGGTTACAAAGCTGGTAAATGGAAGATGTGGGATCTGACTGTTTGGCTCCAGATCTATGCTACAAATCTCCAGATCTATGCTACAGCCTCTCTCATGCTAATGTAAAACATCACAGATATTTATCTTTCTATCTGTGGCATAGATATATATTGTATACATATGGAATATATGTGTGCACACACACACACCTACAGATAGATTATAGACAGTAGATATTTCAAATAATCTGACATATTCTCACCATTTAAAACTCACAATCCTTCCTCAGGTAAGTGAGATAAATATATGAGTTTGTATTTTATCCAGATTGTCCCACATTCTTCATTCCCTTAATTGGCACTTCAGCCGTCCATTTCCCAAGCCAAAATGTTGAGACTCATCTCTAACTTCTCTTGTCCTTTGGCTACCCTCGTTCAATAACCCTTCAATAAATCCTGTCTCATCACTTTCTGTCCAATGAATGGTATGTCCACTACCTTTCTCGTCTATCATCTCTCTCTTGGATTATTGCAAAAGCCTCCTAACTGGTCTTCTTGTTCAATCTTTGTCCCCTTTCAAACTGTCCTCAACCCAACATCCAGTGTAATACCATCAACATAAAAGTCAAATCCAGTCCTTTTTTTTTTTTTTTTCTTGCTTAAATACCTCTGGTGCCATTTATAGTAAAATGTTGTCAGTACACCCTGCACAGTTCTATGTATTCAGGCTTCCAGCAGCCTCTCCCAACTTCATTTATTCTCTTTTCCCCATGCTTTCACTCTGCCATAGCCATACTGTCCTCCTTGCTTGCTTCAGAACATGTCGGCAAGGACTTTGTCTTTGCCATTCCTTCAGACTGGAATCCTCTTCCTAACTTAGGTAAATATTCCACTTATGCCCTCACTTCGTTCAGGAATTCATTCAAACACTATCTATTTACTGAGTCCATCCTTTCTGCTCTCTCCCTTATGAACCCTCAATATCACACTTATTACTGAATGTTGAAGCTTCAGGTTTTCTTTTAGAGTTATTGGTCTCCAACACTCTACAGACTTTATTTATTTTTTTTCTTTATTGTGTTTCCCTTCCATTTTGAGTGTATTCTCCATGACTCCAAAGGTCTGTGTCTGTTTCCTTCACTTCTACATCTCTGTCAACAAGAATGGAATTGGCATCTAGTAGGTACACAATAAACACCTATTGAGTTAGTTTGAATAAGTCTTCTGAAAGCCATGTATCCCTAGATAAGATATACAATTAAGTATAATTCACACTTATAAGCAGAGAAATTAGGCTCTAAATGACTATTTTAATATACTAAAATTTATAAATGTGTTGTCATATGTCCAAATTATTTGTCTTCATTGTTAAAATGATATGGAGGTAAAATTCACATGGCATAAAATTCGGCATTTTAAAGTGGACACTTCATGAAATTTAGGGCATTCTCAATGTTGTACAACTGCCACCTATAGCTAATTTCAAAATATTTCCATCACTTAAAAGTAACACTCCTTACCCATAAGCTGTTTCTGCCTATTATTCCTTCCCCCAAGCCCTGGCAACCACTAATTTGCATTCTGTCTCTATGGATTTACCTTTTTTGGATATTTCCCATAAATAGAATTATACAAAATGTAACCTTTTGTTTCTGGCTCTTTCATTTACTATAATGTTTAGGAGGTACATCAAAATTATAGGACATATCAGTCCTTCATTTTTATTACTGAATAACATTCCATTTTATGTATATACCACAATTTCTTTATCCATCTGTTCGCTGGTGGACTTTCAGGCATTTTCTACCATTTGGCTAATGTGTATAGTGCTGGTATGAACAAGTGTGTACATAGATTTGTTTAAGTACCTGTTTTCAATTTTGGGAGGTATATACTAGGGGTGGAATTGAGGAATCATAGGGTAATTTTATATTGAATTTTCTGAAGAACTGCCAAACTGTTTTCCACAGCAGCTGAACAATTTTCATTCATTTTATGATCCTAATTTCTCCACATGCTCATGAATACTTGTTTTTTTCCATTTTTAAAAATTGTAACAATCTTGGTGTGAAATGGTGCTTTTTTGATTTGTATTTCCTTAATGATCAATGATGTTGAGAATCTTTCCATGTGTTTCTTGGCCATTTTATATCTTCTTTGGAGAAATGTCTTTGAATAGAATGTTCTTTGCTATTTCTTGGATTTGAGTATTCTTTGCCATTTTCAGTTGGATTTTTTTGTCTTTTGTTGAGTTGTCCAATACATGATTTGCAAATATTTTCAACCATTTGGTAGGGGTGTCTTTACTTTCTTGATAATTTCCTTCAATGTACAAAAGCTTTTAATTTTGATAAAGTCCAATTTATCCATTTTTTCTTTTGTTGTTCCCGCTGCCCAAATCTAAGCTTGTAAAAACCCCATATTTTCTTCTAAGATTTTTTTGTTTTGTTTTTGAGTTTTAGCTCTATATTTAAGTTGTGTATCTATATTGAGTTATTTTTTGTATGTGCTGTAAGGTAGGCACTCAACTTCATTCTTTTGCCTGTGGGTATCTAGTTGTTCATGCACCATTCATTGTGGAGAACTATTCTTTGCTGATCTCGGAATCCTCATTAAAAATTAATTGGCCATAGATGTATGGTTTTATTCCTGGACTTTCAATTCTAATCCATTGGTGTGTATGTATATCTGAATCGAAGCACTGCACTGTTTTGTTTACCCTAGCCTGGAAACAAATTTTGAAATTGTGATGTGTTAGGATAATAGGAAAATAGTATTTGACTTTGTTCTTTTTCAAGATTGTTTTGGATATTTGGTACATTTTACAATTCATATGAATTCAAGGATTGGCTTTTCCATTTCTGCAAAAAAAGCCATTGTAATTTTGGTAGAAATTGTATTAAGTCTGTACATTGATTAACATCTTAACAATGTTAAGTCTTCCAATCTATGAATCTAAGATGTCTTTTTATTTATTTGAGTATTACTTAATTTTTTTCAGCAACATTTTGTAGTATTCATTGAGCAAGTCTATCATTTATTTATTATGGTTAAATTTATTTCTTGGCTTTTTTTTCCTATTATATGTTTCTTAAAGATTTTATTTATTTATTTGAGAGAGGGAGAGAGAGAGTGTATGTGCACATGAGTGCAGGTGTGCACAAGTGGGGGAGGGCCAGAAGGAGAGGGAGAAGCAGACTCCTTGCTGAGCCTAGAGCCCAACATGGCGCTTGATCCCAGGACCCTGAGTTCATGACCTGAGCAGAAGGCAGACACTTAACTGAGCCACCCAGGCACCCCACTATTATATGTTATTATAAATGGAATTGCCTTCTTAATCGCCTTTTCAGATTGTTCATTATGAGGGTATAGAAACTCAAGTTATTTTTGCATGTGAGTCTAGTACCTTGCAAATTTGCTGACTTTTATAAATTTGTTTTGGATTTTCTATATAGAGCATCATGATATCTGTAAATAGAAATAGTTTCATGTCTTCATTTCCATTTCAAATGCTTTTTATTATTTTTTTCATGTCTAATTGCTATGGTTAAAACTGCCAGTACAATAATGAATATCATTGTGGAAGCAGGCATTCTTGTCTTGTTCTTAATCTTAGAAGGAATTATTTCAGCTTTTCACCATAGAGTATGGCTGTGGATTTTTCATAAATGCACTTAATTATATTGTAAAGTTTCCTTCTAATTAAGTATTTTCGTCAAAAAAAGGTGTTGACTTTTTTCAAATATTTTATCTGGATCTATTGAAATGGTCATGTGTCTTTTTGTTTTTGTTCTTTGTTTGACTAATGTAGTATACTACCATGATTGATTTTTCTCATATTAAACCAAACTTGTGTACTAGTATAAATAGTTACTGTTGTTTTGGCTTTGATACTACTTTGTAATTGCATTTGTAATTATATTTTCTTGTAATATCTTTACCTAGATTTAGTGTAAGGGTAACGCTGATTTCATAGAATGAGGTAGGGAATGTTCTCTCCATTTATATTTTTTGAAAGATTTTGAAAAGAATGGGTGTTAACTCTTCTTTAAATTATTAGTAGAATTCACCAGTGAAGACATCTGGACCTGAGCTCTACTTTTTTGGGACTTTGCTATTGTTGTTTAATTTTTTTCTGATTCCATCACTTCACTTGTTTCAGTTTTAAGATTTTCTATTTCTTCTTGATTAGTTTTTGTAATTTTTGTGTTTCTAAAAATTTTTCCATTCCATCTAGCTATTTGATTTGTTAACATACAGTTGTTCATAGTATTCTCCCAGATTTTTTTTTATTTTTATAAAGTCAGTTGTAATGTCTCCACTTTTATTTCTGATTTTAATTATTGTGTCTTCTCTCTTTCTTTTGGTTGTCTCAAGCTTTGTCAGATTTGTTGATCTTTTCAGAGTCAACTTTTTGTCTTATTTATTCTTTTTTCTATTTTTAAATTTCTATTTTATTCATATCTGCTGTAATATTTGTTATTCTCTTCCTTTTGTTGCCTTTAGGTTTAGTTTACTCTTCTTTTTCTTGTTCCTAAGGCTTAAAGTTACATTACTGATTTGAGATTTCTCCCTTTCTAAGTATAGGTTTTCACTGCTTTAAATTTCCCTCTGGTACTAACTTCACTGCATGTCAAAAGTTTTAATATGTTAGGTTTTCATTTTCATTCATCTCTAAGTATTATCTAGTTTCCCTTGTATCTTATTTGATCTATTGGTTAAGAATGTATTGTTTAAATTCTACAATTTCGTGAATTTTCCAGTTTTATTTCTCGTGTTTTTCCCCCACTAGTTTTATTACATTGTGGTCAGTAAAAATACTTTGTATGATTTTACTCTTCTTAAATTTATTGAAACTTGTTTTGTTGCCTAACATCTTCTAACCTGGATAATTTCCTGTGCACTAGAGTAGAATGTGCTGCTGTTGTTGGGTAGAGTGCTCTGTTTATGTCTTACATATACTGTTGTTTAAATCCACTCTTATTTACCTGAATTTCAGTGTAAATGTTGTAATCATTACTGAAAGTAGGGAGGGGTGGGCAAGGGCAAGTAAAAATGCCACAGAGATTTCTCTAGTGTTTTTAAGCTGCCTTTTCTTAATTTAGTGTTTGCTATTGGCTGTAAAGTTTTGGTTGTTTTCTTCACCTTTGACAGTTGCTTCTATCAATTTTGCTTTTTTTTTTTTTTAATGTTTCTGTGGAGGGTGCCTGGGTGGTTCAGATGGTTAAGCGTCTGCCTTCGGCTCAGGTCATGATCCCGTGGTCCTGGGATCAAGCCCCGCATCAGGCTCCCTGCTCTGCGGCAAACCTGCTTCTCCCTCTCCTGCTCTCCCTGCTTGTGTTCTGTCTCTGGCTGTCTCTTTCTCTGTCAAATAAATAAAAAATCTTTAAAAAAATGTTTCTGTGGAAAAATGGCCATTGGGAGCTGCTTATAACATCACTTTTCTGAGTTCACTTTCTAAATTATTTTTAAATCATGCTTTTAAAAAAATATCCTCTGGAAATGTTTAAGATTTCACTGTGGGCAGTAGGGCTTTCCATATATCTGCCTCATTATTTTTTAAGTAACTGAATATAGGTATAGTGATATATAGATATAAATTTTAAAGATATTTTACATCAAAAGCAGGAGCCACCAAATTCTAATCAACCAAATTCACCATGATAATTTTTAATGCTCACCGCATCTGTTTATTTTCATAGCAGAGGCAGTTTGCTTTATGTGAGAACAGATGTATGTGTGATTATTTGCAATGAAACACCCAAACATTGGAGTAAAGCAGCAATTTACAATTGCTGCCTGAGACTTCTTTTAAGTACACAATTAGTGAACAATGAAGAACTCATTACCTCTTATATCTTTACAGTCAAGGAAACAAGCAATTAACTTGGTGGTGTGAAAACACGTGCAGATAAACTAACATACACATAAACACACATCATGCTATTTTGAATTTCCTGAAACTGGAAAATATCTGCTGTCTCTTTTTTTTTTCTATGTTAATTAAAAAAATTTTTTTTATTTTATTATGTTGTGTTAATCACCATACAGTACCTCATTAGTTTTTGATGTGGTGTTCCATGATTCATTGTTTGCGTATGTGCCCTCTTTAATACCCATCAACAGAGTGCTGTGAATTGTGTAAGACTGTTGAATCACAGACCTGTACCTCTGACACAAATAATACATTATATGTTTAAAAATAGAAGAAGAAAACATCTGCTCTCTTATTAGAAACTCCTATAGATGAAAATTTACCCAGAAGTTGGTTTTGTCTTGGTATCCCTTTGACTTTTTGATATTTGTTTCAATTATTTATTTAATCATGTATTCATTTTTGATAAAAGAAGAGTGAAAAATAGAAGGAAAAAGGTCATGAGAAAACCACCTTCATTCATGATCTAGAAAATCTTTGTTAGCTTAATCTTTATTTAGTTACCATTCCCTTGCTGATAATAGGACAATTCCTCCAACTGAGATGTTAATCTTTCAATGCCTTTATCTATTTTTGTGCAAATGGAATATACACATATTTATAATACCCTTCTCAAGTTATTTATTTTACTTTAAATACATGGACTCCATCAGTAATCAGAACTTTTGGTGCCCTACAGCAATCCTATTATACTCATTGTGTTCACCAAAACCTGCTCTTATAGGAGACTTTTGATACCTTCTCTCTCAAACCCTTATTCATTTTTAGGTGATGACCTTCCACCCTCCACTGAGACACTTGAGCCATCATAAGGAAACATCCCCTTCATCCATCTTGCACAAGCTAACCGATTCATATTTTGCCTGTGTTCCCATTGCTATGCATGTGCTTCCCTGAGCCTAACTCAGTTTTTTAAGTTCTCATTTTAATTCTAGTTAGTTAACATACAATGTTATATTAGTTTCAAATGTACAATATAGAGATTCAACAATTCCATACATCACCTGGTGTTCATCACAACAATGTCCATCACCTATATCATGCATTGCCCCACCTACCCCCTCTGGCAACAATCAGTTTTTTTTCTATAGTTAAGACTCTAATTCTTGTTTCCTCTCTCTCTTTTTCCCTTTACTCATTTATTTTATTTCTCTAATTTCATATATGAGTGAAATCATATGGTACTTGTAATTCTCTGACTGACTTATCTGATAAAAAGTTAGTATCCAAAATATATAAAGAATTTATACAAATCAACACCCTCAAAATAAATAATCCAATTTAAAAATGGGCAGAAGACATGAACAGACATTTTCCCAAAGAAGACATCTATCCAGATGGCCAATAGGCACACAAAAATATGCTCAATATCACTCATCATTAGAGAAATGCAAATCAAAACCACAATGAGATTTCTTTTTTTTGTTTTGTTTTGTTGTTTTGTTTTGTTTTTCACAATAAGATTTCACTTCATATCTGTCACAATGGCTAAAATCAATAACTCAAGAAATAACAGGTGTTGAGGAGGATGTGGAGAAAAAGGAACCCTCTTGCACTGCCAGTGGGCATGCAAACTGCTTCAGCCACTGTGAAAAATAGTATAGAGTTTCCCCAAAAAGTTAAAAATAGAACTACCCTATGATCCAGCAATCATACTTCTGGGTAATTACCCAAAGGATACAAAATGCTAATTCAAAAGGATACATGCACCCCTATGTTTATAGCAACCTTATTTACAAGAGCCAAATTATGGAAGCAGCCAAGTGTCCATAGATTGTTGAATAGATAGGGAAAATGTGGTATGTGTATACAATGGAATATTATTTAGCCAAAAAAAAAAAGAATGAAATCTTGCCATTTGCAACAACATGGATGGAGCTAGAGAGTATAATGCTAAGTGAAATAAGCTAGTCAGAGAAAGGCAAATACCCAGGTTCATATATAACTCAGACCTTCCTTAAGACTCTGTTCTCACACATGCAACCGACTATTCATCATCTCCATTCAAAAGTAAACTAGGTACCTCAAAAATGATTTTAAAATTTTTATTGGATTAAAACATAAATATTAAGAGTATATAAAATATCATTGTATAATTCAATGAATTTCTAAAAAAATACAGTGAGGCGCCTGGGTGGCTCAGTTGTTAAGCGTCTGCCTTTGGCTCAGGTCGTGACCCCGGGGTCCTGGGATCAAGCCCCATATCGGGCTCCCTGCTCCATGGGAAGCCTGCTTCTCCCTCTCCCACTCCCCCTGCTTGTGTTCCCTCTTTCACTGTGTCTCTCTCTGTCAAATAAATAAAATCTTTAAAAATAAATAAATAACAAAAAAAGATAATACAGTGTTTACCAGCATCACAGAAGTCACTCTTTGTCCTTTGTCAATAAGTTCCAAGCCCCAAGTTACCAATATCCTAATTTCTAACACTATAAGGTAGTTTTGTGTGTTTTTATACTTTTTATAAATGGAATCATTCAGTGTATACTTTTTTGCATTTATTTTATCTTAACATCTGTCAGATGGATTCCTGATTTTGTAAGTAGCTACACTGCAATATAATAGTGTTTCAATATAAATATCTCATAAGTTGTCATTTGATAATTATTTTTTAAAGATTTTATTTATTTATTTGACACAGAGAGAGAGAGAACACAAGTAGGGCAAGCGGCAGGTAGAGGGAAAGGGAGAAGCCGGCTCCCCACTGAGCAGGGAGCCCAATGCAGGATGCAGGGGCTCAATCCCAGGACACCGGGATCATGACCTGTGCCAAAGGCAGATGCCTAACCAACTGAGCCACCCAGATGCCCCATCATTGACAATTATTTAGTTTGCTACTAGTTTGGGGGTATTACAATGGTGTTGCTGTGAAACTTCTTGTACATGTCTTTTGGTGTAATTTGTACGTGCCTCTATTTTCTATCTATCTCAGAGTGGAATTCCTGGATATGTGTACATTTTACTTCTGTAGACACTGCTATACAGTTTTCCAGGGTGGCACCAATTTATACTCTCTTCAGCAATTTTTGAGAGTAATCTTGAATGTAATATATCTAAAACCACACTTCTTTTTGCCTCACACAAACCAGTTTCTTTTACAGTCATCTGCCCTGTGAGTGAGTGGCAAATTTAATTTTGTTTGATCCTTTATATCAAAACACAATCTTTTTTTTTTTAAAGATTTTATTTATTTATTTGACAGAGAGAGACACAGCGAGAGGAAACAAGTAGGGGCAGTGGGAGAGGGAGAAGCAGGCTTCCCGTGGAGCCTGGAGCCCAATGTGGGGCTTGATCCCAGGACCCTGGGACCATGACCTGAGCCAAAGGCAGACGCTTAACGACTGAGCCACCCAGGTGCCCCTCAAAACACAATCTTGACAACATCCTTCATGCTTATTTTTCTCTGTGCTGTATTTCCAAACCATCAGTAAATTCTGAAGCTTTTTTTTTACAAAAACATACAAATACACATTCATATAAATGGTAAAAGATGTGTATAAAATTTTATGTAAAATATATATCCATTTACATATATTAGTGTGGCCACTTGGTCTATACTGCCATTACTTCTTGCCTGTTTTTTAATTGCCTACATATTTCCATTCCATCTTTCAGTCAATTGGCCATTGAGCAGACAGAGTAATTATATAGCATAAGCCACACCTTGTGCTCATTGCTGCCCCATCTCACTCAAAGTAAAAGACCCATAACTCACAATGGTCTATAAGTCTGTCACTATCTTGCCCCTTGTTTTCTATCTTGTCATCTCCTGCCATGTTTCCCATGGTCAACTACATCCAGACACATTGCCTTCCTTGCTTTTGCTCAAGTATTACTCATCCTTAGTTTTTATTTCTAGTTCTTGATGCATGCTCTTATTCCCACCTAGGTGTTCTTCCCCTGGTAGCCAAGCTCTTCACACACTTCAGCTCATTAAAACGTAAATATTCATCTTTGCCCTCCCTTGGCAATCCCTTTTCCCATGATTTCATTTGTCTTTGTGGCAGTTATTGAAATTGTAACTATTTATTTATAAATCCCGCCATCACTAGAAAATATGTATGGAGAGAGTATGACTTTATTTTATTCAATCTGTTTCCCAATTACACTCAACAATGCCTGGTATACAGTGGGTGCTGAAATGAAGTATATTTGTGAATAAATAAATGTATTTCTCAGAAAGCTCCTCTATTAACAAATAATTTTCAAAAGATAGTGACAACCCAAAGATATCTTTAAGAATTAAAAAACATTTAAAAGATTATTTAGTCCAAATTTTTCTGTTCAAATAGAAAATCACAAGAGAGATACTCAAAGATATTAAGCAATATATGCATTATTCAATGTAGAATAACTAGAAGATTTTCTTCAGGACCAAAACATGTGTATTTTTTAAAAAGTTAAGTATTTGTATGAATCCATTATAAATGAAGTAGTACAAATTTATGATTGTTTATTAAACTATGTTTAGTGTGATTCAGTATTTCCCAATACACATTGGTTATTCAAGATTGCCATTAGACATAAGAATGATTGCTTTAAACTCTGATAAAATAATGGATTCTAAGACTTTATATTTGCATGGATCAACACCAGGATGTAGGTGACCAGAGATTTCTGAATTAATATGGGTGCCTCAATTATGTAATTTTAAAAAATTCTCAAAACGATGTACAGTAGAACACTTAAGTTTTAAAATATTCAGCTCAATTTTGGTATCAATAAGAAAAAATCATTAGAGATTAAATATTATTTTTGCAGGGTTGTCATTAATAAATATACATGTTAATGCTCCTTCAATACAAGTTGGAAAAACTGGTTTAAGAGAACTAAGAAGACCTTTTCCCCTAGTTTTCTCCTTCACTGGTTTTCTAATCCAGGATATGGCATTTTTAGCAATGAATTTCTCCTCCCTCATAAACAAATACAATTATGAAATTATAAGGAGTATATATTGGTCTCAGAACCCAGTTCCTGACAAAGGTTCCTAAAACCCTTGTAAATTCCTAAGTGATAAGAACACTAAGTGCATCTTTTGTTCTATTGAGGTGACTTTAGGTGGGCTTCTATATGTTCCTGGATAGGGGCTGGTAACTAGAAAGACAAAAACATGATTGAAAGCTTAAAATTTGGGGGGTGCCTGGGTACTACAGTCCATTGAGCTTGGTTTTGGCTCAGGTCCTGATCCCAGGGTCTTAAGATCAGTCTCACATCAGGCTTGCACTCCACAGGGAGTCTGCTTAAGATTCTACGCCCTTTGCTACCCCCTCCACTCTCTTTCTCTCTCTTTGATACAAATAAAGAAATATTTTTTTAAAGATTTTATTCATTTATTCATGAGAGACAGAGGGAGAGAGAGAGGGAGAGAGAGAGAGAAGCAGAGGGAGACGCAGGCTCCCAAGGAGCAGGGAGCCCGACGCGGGACTTGATCCCAGGACCCCGGGACCATGACCTGAGCTGAAGGCAGACGCTTAACCATCTGAGCCACCCAGGCGCCCACAAATAGAGAAATATTTTTTAAAGATTTATTTATTTATTTATTTGAGAGAGAAAGAGACACAATGAGTGGGGGGAGGGGCAGAGGGAGAGAGAGAGAAGCAGACTCCCCTCGGAGCAGGGAGCCCGACACAGGGCTTGATCCCAAGACCCTGAGATCATGACCTGAGCCAAAGGTAGACGCTTAACCGACTGAGCCACCCAGGCACCCAATAAGTAAATCTTTAAATTTTTTTCAATTCATCTATCATTCTCCAGAGAGAGGAGAGGGGATAGAAATGAAATTAATTAATTATGCCTAGTTGAGGAAGACTCCATAAAATCCCAATAGTAGAGAGTTTAGGGCACTTCCAGGCTGCGAACACATCCACATACCAGGAGGGTGATGACTTAATGTCATGGGAACAAAAACTTCTGCATTCAGGACTCTCCCAAATCTTGTCTTATGTATTTCTTCATCTGGCTGTTTATTTATTTCCTTTATAATATCCTTTTAAAAATTGGTAAATGTAAGTTAAGTGTTTCTCTGAATTATGTGAGCAGTTTCAGCAAATAATCAAATCTAAGGGGGAGGAGGTCATGGATACTTCTGATTTGTAGCCACATTTGACAGAAGTTGTGGATAACCCAGCGACCTACCACTTGCAGTTGGCATCTGAAGTGTGTGTGTGGGAGAAGTCTTATGGGACTGAACCCTTAACTTGTGGGGTTGGATGCTATCTCTAGGTAGATAGTGTCAAAACTGAGCTAAATTGTAAGACACTAAACTGGTGTCATAGAATTGTTCAGTGTTCCTGCATATTTGCTGGCCAGAAGTGTTTTATGTGAAAATAAAGGAAAAAAGCACAGGACAAGTGTAGGCTTTTCCAACACAACACATTAAAAGTGATGATGTTATATCCTATTCTGAGCTCAAGCTTCAATCAGATAAGTAGGACAAAATCTTGGTCTGGGGTATTAAGAGAAGAACATTGTTGGGAAGGGTAGGATATCATGGAGACAAGGATATTTATTTTTTATTTTTTAATTTATTTTTTTAAAGATTATTTATTTATTTATTTGAGAGAGAGAATGAGATAGAGAGAGAGAGCATGAGGGAGGGGAGGGTCAGAGGGAGAAGCAGACTCCCTGCTGAGCAGGGAGCCCGATGCGAGACTTGATCCCGGAACTCCAGGATCATGACCTGAGCCGAAGGCAGTCGCTTAACAAACTGAGCCACCCAGGTGCCCGAGACAAGGATATTTAAAGGAGAAAGATACAGATTTATACCTTTTCTACAGGTAGTTTGATGATAAGAAGGATGATGATATAATTCGGAGTGGTCAGTAGGTATGCAAAACTGACTCATAACATTGTCTTCATCATTTCTGAACACACTGACTTTGAGCAACTTACATCATCTTTGTAGCTTAAAATTCTTCATCTGTAAGGATAATAGTTCTTATTTTGTATTAGGATGAAATTAGTAATGTATTGAAGCTCTGGTTACATGGTTTACATTGAATATATAAGAGCCTTTTGCTTATCTTCTACAGAAGTTCTTAGAAACAAGTGCTGTGACATTTTTCTGAGTATTTTATTTTTTTTAGGGGGGGCATTGTTGTTCCCAAATCAGGATGTTCAGTATCAAGCAGACCTAGCTTTAGTATGCTATTCCTCCTCTTTTGTGACTTTTAACAGAATAGTGAAGGACATGGGAGTGAAATAATAAATTTACATATTAAAGTTATTTCGGACTCTGAAGATGAATAACTTGGTTGAAATTCTAGGTACTACTCACCAGTTGGATCAAAATGGACAGATGTAATGTATCAACCAACTCCACCTAAATTCAAAACATCTAAAATCCATTGAACCATTAAGAACATTTGCAAATGCATTTTCACTTAGCTTTTATTTTTTTAAGCAAAGTTAATTTAAAGAAAGAAATTGAGCTATGTAGAGGGTGATCCAAAATGGTGGCAAAGGAATATGCTGAACTAACCTCCTGCCATGGACACACCAAATCTATAGCTACATTTGGATTATTTTCTTCTGAAAAAGATCTGGATTAACTACTTTCCATTACAAAAGATTAAAGGACCACATTGGGACAGGTAGGAGAGGTAGAGAAAATGTCTTGCAAAGCCACACCCCCTGTGCAGTGATATACACACAATATGGAAGGATCTCACCAGATAAGTGGTCCTTCTGGAGGAGTCAGAGGTTGGTGCCCCGTCCCACCTTGGGCACCCCAGTCCCTGTGATTTATACTAGAGAGATGAATACCAGAGTATCTAGCTTAGGAAACCAATGGGACTGATTTCTGGGGAGGGTCCCAAAGTGCCAGAGGAAACTGAGATTCTCCTCCTGGAGGGCTTGCATATGGTCTCACCCCAAGACTCAGAGGAACAGCAGTTTGAAAAGCACCCAGACTATATGTGAGGGAGATTCATTTGCTGATCTGGGGGAACAGCTGGAGGAATGGGCAGTTGAGGCACTGGCAGATGCTATTGTGATACAATGTTGCACTGTCCAAGCCTGCTAGCACAGATGGGTGAGCTCAGAGGTGGTACACTCCCTCTCCCCACATTGCTGGTATTGACAAGGGTGAGTGGTCAAGGCACTTACTGAGGCCAGAAGGCATGAATGGTTGTGGATCTTTGTCTAGAGCTGGTGAGCATGAACAAACAGTAGCAGTGTTCTCCCACTTCTAGCTTAAGTCTGTGAGTTCTCACAGTTGTGACCTTTGCCTAACCCCTGGCTGGGGCTTGAAGGTATGAAAGTGGTAGCATTTTCCCACCCCCAGTCAAAAACCAGTGCATGCACACAAAGCACTCTGCTGTTGCATTGCTGAAGCAAGCAGGTGTGTGCAATTCACACAGGAAACACTGCTTGATCGCTTGGCCCTGGTGGTCAAGAGGGCTGGAGTTCAGAGCTCCAGGGCACTGTAACAATTGGGAAGACAGTTATTGGCAGTCTATCATGCACAGGGCATTGCACAGACAGCAGACTAAAACAAAACCCTACTCTTCCTGTGAAAAACGCCTATTTACTTAGCCCGCAGCTTCAGCCTGAGGGACAGGCTTCAGGCTTCCCACACATCTAGAGGTTAAGGAGGTGCTCTCAGAGAACTTAAGCAGGGAGACACCATCTTTGTCCACCCCTCTGGTGTGACTAGAGCTCAATGAGACTTACCATAAAGGAGCTTTATAGATTTTTCTGGAGCCCTGATTTTTGCACTTGTATCCCAAGGGCCATCTCCAGAACGCCTGATCTGGAGGCCCTCAGAGATTATAATTGCAGCCCCATAGACTGTATATATTTGCATACTTTAAAAACCTCTGTCTGAGGGTCTGGCTTCCACTCAACCTGAAACTAGGTGCTAAATAAGATTCCTCCCCTTGGATCACTGACAGGTCTTCATATACCCTCAACAAGGGGGCATATCAAGAATAAATCAGGCGGTTTAGATAATCACAAAGGTTTGAGAGACAACCAAGGGCTAGTTCAAGGTTAAACAAGGATCACCACCTATACAAAGCCACTCCTTCAGGACTGGGAGAAATAGCTGTTTTGCCTAATACCTAGAAACAAACACAGAGAGTCAAGCAAAATAACAAAACAGAGAAGTATGTTCCAAACTGAAGAACAAGACAGAACCTCAGAAGAAGGCCTTAATGATACAGAGGTAAGTAATCTACCTTGTAGATTAGCAATCTAAATATATTCTTCAAGTAATCTATCTAAACAAAATATATTTTTTCAATCTATCTTTGAATAAATAATTTACAGTAGTGGTCATAAAGATGCTCACTGAACTTAGGAGAAGAATGGATGAACACAGGATTTTAACAAAGAGCTAGAAAATATACAATAGTAGAACTGAAAAATACAATTGAGGGGTTCAACAGCAGATGAGATGAAACAGAACAAACCAGCAAGCTCACAACACCAAAGCGGTGGAACTCACCCAGCCGGGGGGTGGAAAGAAAAAAACATTTTGAAAATAAACAAAGATAATATAAGGAACTTCCAGGACATTATCCAGCTTACTAACATTCACGTTATAGGGGCCCCATTGGAGAAAAAAGAACAGAAAGAGCAGAAAGCTTATTTAAAGGAATGATGGCTGAAAACTTCCCTAACTGAAAGAGGGAAACAGATCTTCACACAGAGGGAGGATCTAGAGTCATTTTGAAAATGTAGGCTTCAGCATTTTTTCCAACAAGTCTTTGTATTTCCAGAGAGAGGAAAACACCATTTTATGTCAATATCAAAACTCATTTTTTTCTTTGAGAATTAAATAACTCCATGATGATAGAAAATATGACAACCAAGTTTAATGGCATTCATTCATCCAATAACAACATGTTCTAATATACTGAAGCATAATTATATAGCCTTCAAAAAAGATATAAAAGCATATTCTTAAAGACTTTGTTTTGATAAAGTAAGTTGCCAGAATCCAGAATTCAGTGTTCTGTGATGCTGAGGAGTAAAATGGACAGTGAATGATCACAGTGGTGAAATTCAATAGCTAATCTTTCTAATCCCTAATGTCATTGGTGAAAGTAAGGAGACCTAATTCCCACAGCAGTGTTTCTATCACTGAATGAATTATTGGTTAATTGTAGGAATGATATATTAGAAGAAATAAGGAGAATATCTAACAAGTTGTGTGGCCTCATGGGAAAGATTCCATCTGAAATGGAATGTCAGTTCTGCCTCTTCATACCTGTAGGAGCTGCGTATATAACGAATCTAATCCATATTTTCCTCACAACATGAGGATGATACACACAAGCTAAAAGCAGAGCCCTGGTGGAAAAATTCTCTCAATGTTTGCCACAGGAATAGATTCAGTGAAGGACAGTGAGAATGAACACATAGAACTTAGGCTCAAAATGTGGAGATGAAGTTTTCTAGAAGCCAAATAATAGAAAAATGTGAATGCTTTAGTTAGACAAAGAAAAACCCCAGCATATGTACATGTGGTAAACTTTATTGGGGAAAAAAATAGAAATGTCATGAAATGATTATTTAAATGTTACTAAATAGTAACTAAATGTTACTAAATATTAGTGTATATATATATTAAAATTAGTGTGAAACTTATTTTTATTTAAGCTTTTACAGTGATAACTTGGAAATATTATCTCAACTTGCATTAGAATTTCATCCACCATGTTATATCCTTAGCCCTAATGAGGATCAGTTCAAGAAAACCATATGAGAATTTAAAATTTGGGTAATATTCCAAATTTGGGTAGAGGATGGTAACATAGATTCTATCAACATTACTGGTAGGAATAGGTGTAAAATATTTCATTTATTCATTCAATTATGCCTATTGTGTTCCAACAGTTATGATAAAAACTAGGGATACAAAAGTAAATAAATAAAATCTTTGAGCAAACTTTATTGAGAACTTTATTAAGAACAGTTAGGAAATACCTTCTAAGATCAGAAATAAACATATTCTTCAACATAGCAACTCTACTGATAGAATTTAACTAAATTGTCTCAAGATAATTATAGAAAGATGTCCAGTACAGCATTATTTATAACATAAAAAATAAGATAAAATTAGTTTCATGTCTATCCACAGTAGTGGATGCCTCAACTAACTTATGCTACGACTATGAAGACAAAATATTCTATACAGAGGCACGAGAATTAAATAGGTTTTATTATGAAAATAGAAGAATGAACTCTATATTGTTATCCTGTAATTCAAATATTTCTGTGTCTGTGTCTGCCATGTGTATATTGTATTCTTTTATCCAAAATTTTATATAAGAAACTGTTTATAATTCAGGAAGTTAGATGCATAGGTCCAAGTAGGGAGACTTTTATTTATCACAGCCTTTACTACCATTTGTTAAAAAACTATACTCCTGCATCAGAATTATTTTTAAAAATAAATGAACATCAAAAAAAGGTAAAGATTAATGTTTCAGGACTTAAAACCCTGCCCATTGTTTTATCATATGTGCTGCTTGTTAGGATAGGAGCCAAGTGATCAATCACTTCTGAAATCTGCATGAGATAAAACATGGGAACAAACCATATGCTTGTGACTATCTTTGACTTCATGTGTTCTGTTGAAATGGTCTAATCTATGTGAGAGAGAAACCGTTCTACCAATGCTGGAAACAAACAGGCTCCTCAAAGTAATTTAACAGGAAGTAGCAAAAGAAGATGGAGAAAAATGGGAGGCTTCCTTACCTAACAGTCACCATTCCCCAAACTTATTTGAGAACCATTTGGGGGTTTCTTTCCATCTCTCTCTTCATCCACATAATTTCTCCATTCTCCCTTGCACTATCATTTTCTGAGTTAAATGTGTGTGTCAGAAAGAAGAAATTCCAAAATTTTTGACTCCGTGTGATTTTTTGTTTTGACCTCAATACAGAAATTTAGATTCAAGTACATAATTAAACCATAACAGAATAAACACAGGGGTTATATCTTTCTAATAAATAAATGAGTGAAGGGAGACATGATTGATAAAGCTGGAAGGGGAAAATTGCAAGAAAATGTAATAAACAGAGAACAAAAATACAGAAAAAATAACACTTACATATGAGTTTTTCATTTCATAAGATATATATATCTATATATATATGATCTTGTAAAAAATCTAGCTCAATCTCTTTTATGAATGTAGATGTAAATTCTGAAATAAAATATCACCGAATCTAATACAGCATGTCATGATCAATTACAGTGTCATATGGGAATGTAATTTCCTTCTGAAAAACATGAAATTTATTAATGTAACCCATAATGTTAATATACTAAAAAAGAAAAAAAATATAAGCTGGATCAGTGTTTCTCAACAGGGACACAGATTGTAGTTGAACAGGATGTTGCTATACACGACAGAAGATTTCACATTTCTGGTTTCTCCCCAGTAAATGCTGGCAGCATTTTTCAGTTATTAAAACAACCAAAAGTGTCAACTATCCCCTTTCACACCATGGTAAAATGCATCTAGAGGACACCCGTACTGTCTCTGGTTGAACATTGTCTAAATAGAAGCTAACAAAATTCCTAAGATCTAAAGTTCATTCTTTTTTTTTCTTTTTCTCCTTAAAGTCTTAATAAAACAGGAATAGTTAAGATTATATTGGAAAACTGCAAATATCCTTCTTAAAGGTGAAATGGTAGAATCTATTGCATGAATTCAAATTAGAAACAAAAAAGTTGGTGTCACCACTGTTATTCATTGTTGTTGGAAGTTTATATCTACGTCAGCATCAATGATGGGGGAAAAAAGAGAAATAAGTCTTACTGGCCATGGAAGTGATTGTGTCCCTGACAAATCAAAAAGACATAGAAGTATTAAAAATAAACAAATAATCGTGCGAGTGTGCAAATGTGCACCTGTGATCTAAGGAGGCCAGGTAGCTAAATAGAACCATGTAAACAGATCATGGTTGTGTGGGCATCAGCAGCAAATAATTTCAAATGCAGTGAAAATGAAAGTGCCATTTGCAGTAACAGGATCCATTGACTATGGGAAACAAACAATAATGTTGAGACCTGCATGAAGAAAATATTAAACTTCACTTATGAACATAAAGAAAATTAGGAAAAAAAAAGAAACATAAAATGTTCTCTCCCATTTAATCATAAAAGGTAAGCAGAACTCCTGCAGATGGGAATTTAGTAAACAATAAAACTCATATTTGAATTCAGTCATGATAGGACATAGAATTAAAAAAAAGGTTTTAGGTCCATTTCTCTGGAATTTTGATGTTGCTTGATATTTTGACAAAAATCACTCTAAAATTCACCAGGAAGAATAAATTCTGTAAAGTAGACACAATAGTTACAAAAGAAAAATAATTAGGCAGTATTTACCCTAGGAAATTCTGTTATGTTACAAAAATTTATTAATTACATCAGTGTGGTATTGATACAAGGAAAGGACAGATTATAAACCTGATAATTAGATTCAAATAAAAAGAATTTAGAATATGATAAAGATACCATTTTAAGTAAGTAGGAAAAGGATAAATTATTTAAAAATATTTAGGTCATGGATGGAACTGGAGGGGATTATGCTAAGTGAAATAAGTCAAGCAGAGAAAGACAATTATCATATGGTTTCACTCATATGTGGAACATAAGGAATAACATGGAGGACCATAGGGGAAGGGAGGGAGAACTGAATGGGAAGAAATCAGAGAGGGAGGCAAATCATGAGAGACTCTGAACTCTGGGAAACAAACAGGATTACAGAAGGGAAGGGGGTGAGGGGATAGGGTAACCTGGTGATGGGTATTAAGGAGGGCACATGTTGTGATGAGCACTGGGTGTTGTACATAACTAATATGGTTGAACACTACATCAAAAACTAATGATGTATTATGTGTTGGCTAACTGAACATAATAAAAAATATTTAGGTAAATATTTTGAAAAAATATTTAGGAAAAATATGGCTATTTTATAATTTTCACCAAAATAAACTGTAGATAGACTACATATTTAAAACTATTATATCATGTTCCACATCTGCTAAGGTAAAATGTAGAGTGGAAATACATGAACACACACACACAAGTTCATGGTATCAGAGAAGTTTCCCTTAAAATGACAGTAAAGGAAAAAGCACAAAGGAAAAAAAAAATAACTGATAGCTGTAGCTATCTATAAAGGGGATATTTCTTAATGGTAAGCATAGACAACAAAATAAAGACCAAAATGTGAACTAATTAATAGATAATTGATTCACATAATTTTAATAAATCAATAAGAAAAGAAACTAACAGTAGTAAAAGTTGGCTGAGAGTATTAACAGACTAATCACAAAAATGAAACACAAAAGACATTCATTTGCACAAGCAAAGAAATGCAAATACCATGATTTGTTTTGCAATAAGAGTAGATAGATAAACAGATTATTTGTATTAACTGGTATTTATGAAAATAATGGAAAAAAGTTTCATGTGATTCTTTCTCTTTGAAGGATTAAACTGAATGCCTCTGTCCAGAAATTTTTATCTCTTGTAAGAGTATTCTAAGGAAACACTAGGAGGAATAGAGAAGTTACACATATATACATATATATATGTATATTTGTATATGACTCTTTCTCTATGTATATAGTTGCTTATGGAAACACTTAAAAAAGGAGAGCGAATGGGTGCCTGGGTGGCTCAGTTGGTTAAGCGACTGCCTTTGGCACAGGTCATGATCCTGGAGTCCCGACATCGAGTCCCATATCGGGCTCCCTGCTCAGCAGGGAGTCTGCTTCTCCCTCTGACCCTCTTCCCTCTCGTGCTCTCTGTCTCTCATTCTCTCTCTCTCAAATAAATAGATAAAATCTTAGAAAAAAGAGAGAGCGAATTCTGTCTCTCCCTGTGTGTACACACACACACACACACACACACGTCCACACACACACACACACTATTGTGTAATTAATTAATATCTATACAAAAATGTTGGGGCGCCTTGGTGGCTCAGTCGTTAAATGTCTGCCTTCAGCTCAGGTCATGATCCCAGGGTCCTAGGATCAAGCCCCGCGTCAGGCTTCCTGCTCCGCGGGAAGCCTCCTTCTACCTCTCCCACTCCCCCTGCTTGAGTTCCCTCTCTTGCTGTGTCTCTCTGTTAAATAAATAAATAAAAAAAAATCTTTAAAAAAATCTATACAAAAATTTTTGCCATTATTAAAATGATAATTGGTATTTTTACTTACTGATCTGCAAAATGCCTATGATGTATTGTTATGAGCAATAGATACTTCTAAAACACTGTGAATATAATTACATCCAATCTTCATAAAAAGGGATGTATAGAAACAATTTTGAAGATACAACACATACACCATGTTAATGCCTAGTATCTGGGTTTTGATATTATGAGTGTTTTTTATTTTCTTTTTAATAATATTGTATATTGTAAGCTTTGAGATGAAAATGTCTTACTTTTATAATTTATACTGTTTATAATTTATACTGTTTATAATTTAAACAGTAAATTATCAATAATTATAATTGTTTTTCTCATTAGGAAAAACAATAAAGCAATTTCCCTAAGCCTTTATAAATGTGTAATGTGCTCATCTTGAAGATTTTTTTTCATGCTTTTTCCATTCATATTATGAGTCATAATTTTCCTTTTTTGTTCGGGCTGACAAGCTCAGAGGTGATTGTTATTTTAAAAATAAAGATTATTTTAGTCCTAATGTTTTGCTTCTTCCATTTTCAAAAATTTGATATCTTTAAATTTTTATTATATGTTTTAGATGTTTAACATTAATTTAATCACCTTATTTAACATATATTTTATTACAGGGTGCCTGGGTGGCTTAGATGGTTAAGCGTCTGCCTTCGGGTCAGGTCATGATCCCAGGGTCCTGGGATCAAGTCCTGCATCGGGCTCCCTGCTCAGCGGGGAGGCTGCTTCTCCCTCTGCCTCTCTCTCTCTCTCTTTCTCTCTCTCTCTCTCTGTCTCTCATGAATAAATAAATAAAATCTTTAAAAAAACATATATTTTATTACAGTTCTTTCATTATAAGTCAGATTCTATTAGGAAGGAGTCAGAATGTTAGGGCATAGATAAGCAGTGAAATAAGAAATGACATACACTTTATATTATACCACATATATCATCTCATGATTGAATTTCACCTCTTTGGTAACCCTCCCCATCAAATAAACAAAAATAAATAAATAAGTAAATAAAAATAATGGAAAATAGAGTCATGTTAGCCAGAAAACTAAGAGAGAAAAATTCATTGTTTGGTCACAAACAAGTTTGAGTTTACCAGCCATGCATTAGTGCTTCAGAGATGAAGTTCCCAAAAAGCGAAATGGTCTGAGAAAAATAAAGAATAACACATCCTATGAGAGAAGGTAGATTTTTTAGGGTTCTGCAAAGATGGTATTCTCTCTATCCAAGTGTTCCTCCCAGCACTTTCTGTTGATGGATATTGCCTACATCATATTTATTTTATGTCTTATGACAATTTATAGTGCTTTAAAATGTTTTCACTTTTTTAAAAATTAATATATTCAAAATCCCTATGAGGTAGTCATTGTTATATCCATTTTACACATTAGGGAAGAGAAACTCAGGTGGTCAAGTGATTTGCTCAAGATCAAACAGCTAGTAAAATTGGCACAACTTGGTTTTGATTTCAGTTTTCTGAAGATTCTTAACTGTAGCCCACTTGCCATCTCTCATGACTCATCAGCTTCATTGTCAATGAGCAGGCTTTAAGAGTTCTAAAAAGTTGCTAACATGGCATGGTTCTAGCTACATTTCTAAGTCCTAAAGTATTCACGAGACACACACTGCTAGCTCATATTTACAGTCTAAGCTGACTTACAATTTTAAATGACTCAATGAAGGATTAGTCTCAAAGAAAAAGTCTTTCAGTCTGCCTCCTAATTTTTACCCTCCGTCAGACCTTTGTTTTGTCTTTACTCTGAGATTTCTTTTTTTTTTTAAAGATTTTATTTATTTAATTGACAGAGAAAGAGAGAGACAGAGAGAGGGGGAACACAAGCAGGGGGAGTGGGAGAGGGAGAAGCAGGCTTCCCGCCGAGCAGGGAGCCTGATGCGGGGCTCGATCCCAGGACCCTGGGATCATGAGCTGAGCCGAAGGCAGTTGTTTAACCAACTGAGCCACCCAGGCGCCCCTTTACTCTGAGATTTCTTAAGATCAGTGAATTCCTCACCAAATTTCTTGGTGACATTTGGTGTATGTTAAGGGTCATTTAGGAGATCTACTTATTTTAAGTGAAATATGCTGGATGAAAAGTTTTCTCCAGAAATTTATATAGATGGAATACAGATTTTGAGGACCCAGATACCTGGGTTAACATTCTATTTTAAACAATTAGTATCTCCTTCATGTGGATGAATACTATGGTCTCTTCATATCTCAGTTTCCCTTATCTATGAAATGGAGAATATTCCCATTCACAAGGCTGTCATCTGGATCTAATGAGACAATGTATATAAAGCCTTTAATCTAGTATCTGGTACACAGTTGGTTCAAAAGAAATGATAATTTAAAAAAATCTAAGTGAATTTGATAAGTAAACTTGATAGAAATATTCTACCTGTATCAAGTCATACCTCCTCTACTTATTTTTGATAAGAGTTTGAACCTGCTATGGAATAATAGGACAAGAGAGTTGAAGATTCTATAGGTCAGGATCCCAGGTATGAAGAGATGGCCCACCTAAAAGGGAAACTGTAAGGTTTAATAAAGGGACTATTTACAAAGATGTACACAGAAGTAAGAAAACCCACAAGAGGAGGTGAAGTATCTCTTGACTGCATAAAGTCATTGCTACCCCTGTCTGAAGGAACATGAAAGCACATGGTTACCACTAAGAACTGCAGCTGAAAGAGAGTACTCCCAAGAGGAGTTGTGCCATTGATAGACTCCTGAAAACCTATGCCCAGAGGGAGGAAGATAAGGATAATCACTCCATTTTGTCCTATGATCTGGATGAAACCAACTGGAACTGAGATGGCTAGGCAGATAGGATGTATAGGTCCATACAAGACAGTTTTCTGGATACCAAACACGGGAAAAATGAATTTTAGGAATGAAATAGACCATACATAACACAAAGGTCTCAAAACTCCTTAAGTAAAAATAAGGCATAGATTAGAGTTTGAAAGGAGGAAGGAAAGTTGCATACGTGTCCTTCTCTGTGCAGTGTTGCCCATGGAAGGTTTTGGAGTAGAAGAGGTAAAGAATCATAAGAGGAAAATAAAAAATGAAACCATACATTATGAGAAAAAAAGTGAGTTGTAACAGTGAAGAGAATGAAGAAAAATAAGGAGAAAGTGAAATTAGAAATTGTCAGAGAAGGGCAACAGAAGGGAAAAACTAAAGAGAAAGTTGATGGTTAGGGCCTCTAATAGAACTGAAAAAAAGGATAGATTTGGGGTGGATTGTTGTACTGGGAAAAAACTAGGTTAGAATCACAACTAACTTAATTTTTGGTCTATCTTCCTCTAGTGTATTCCCTGTCAACACCCTTGTATCCAATCCACCTTCTTCAGGTTTGGGCCAATGGCTTTCTTCCCAGTGTATTCTGTTCTGATCATTGTTCCGAATTTCACTCCTGAACCACTATACTTTGTTTAACTTTTGCCATTATATGTTAACATCCCATATAATTTATTTCTTCATAGATATTGCTCACAGTCTGTTGAGCCAAGTAAAAGTAAGCTTTGAAGGGCCAAAGATTTTGTTTTACTCACGGATGTATCTTAAAGTTCTGTTACAGTGTCAGGTACATAATAGGTGCTTAATAAAATTTTTAAATGGATGAATAGATACATGAATGACTTATGGAGACTACCTTTGTAGCAGCACAACTTAAGCAAGTTCTGTTTCACCAAATCTTCCCATTTTGTAAACTGATTGGCTTATTTTCCTTCTGGACACAGTGTCCATTAGAAAGAATGATCCCCACTCCCTTGGACAAGCTTTTTTTTTTTTTTTTTTTTTTTTTTTTGTGAACCATGTGGCCAGATCTAAGTGATTCTGTATAGAAATTTAGGACTTTGGTTAGGTTATGTAGCATCTCTAAGTATCTGGAAAATTAAAGTAATAATTCTTTATTTCTCAGATTGAGAAGGACACCAGGAACAGAGTAGGTATCAGATATGTTACTATTTCCTTTTTGCCTTTTAGTTACTTTCATGCTCTTGCTTTAAATGGATCACAGCTTGAAAAATATATGAAGTCCTTTTTGCCTTAAATGAAGCAAACTTTGGAAACATCCCTGAAGGCAAACTGTCCCTAGGAAATTTTCCTCCCAACTTTGCAACTCTGATACATGAAAACTTTGGCAAAGGATCAGACATGCAGTCATGGGTTTAGATACTTATCCAAAATTACCTCCTGAACATTCTGAAATTTTCTAATTGCTAATTGCCAATCAAGAACTGTTTTGTAAGCCTTGATTCCTGCCCGGCTCCCACAAATGTCAGTAGACTTTTAATTTAAACCCAGAAATGTGAAACAGTCTTATTTTTGGTCTGAGATCAGTCTTTAACAGTTGCCATTTTGTTACTTTTTTTCAAAATAGATTTTAGAGGCAAGAAAGTTTGGTCAAGGGTTATAGCACCCTCTTGTTACCATTCATTCCCTAGCAGATACCAACCTTTTGAATTCATGTGGCTTTATCATCTTCTTCATGTAAAATGAACAAATGAAAAAAGTGAAGTCTTCAAAATTGTGAAGTTTTAGGACAAAATAAATTCAAATCTTTGGGTCCAAGGAAAAAGATTAACAACTATATTATTCATTTCCCAATGAAAACAGCTGCACTGATTTGAAATTAGTCATCAAAGAGATGGTGAGCTTATCAAAGGGCAAGAAATAGTCTCTGGTTTCTATTCTGGATGTACAATTCAAAAAGGTATATAGCACATAATGTATTTTTCCTAATTTTGCAAAGGAGAAAACAAAGATTTAAAAGCTTAGGTAAGGACTAAGTAAGTTGCATGAATATGTAGTCAGTAAATTCCAGAGACAATATCTGAAATCAGGATGTGTGATTCAAAACATCTGCTCTTAAGTATTTCTTTGTCTACTGAACTATCCAGAGGAAACATAAAACCTTGTGATTATTATAGAACATCACCCTCTTGGTTAGCTGTGGTACTATAAAGGAGAGAGTGTGGCAAATACAGTTAAGATCTCCAATCAGTTAATTTTGAAGGAAGAATATCCTGGGTAGGTGTGACCTGATCCGATAAGCCCTAAACCAAAGGGTCTAGAAGCTTAAGAGGATCTCCAGCTGTCCTGGAAAAAGCTAGTCCCCATGATTTCTATAATTATAAGGAAATGAATTGGCCCATAACCATGTAACCTTGGAAGAAGACCCTAAGGTTCAGATGAGACCACAACCCTGGCTACCATGTTGATCTCAACCTTTGTGTGACCCTGTGTAGAGGATTCAGGTAAGCTGTGATAGACCCCTGATCTATGGGAACTGGGAGATAAAGTGAATATGTCTACAATAAAATAATAATACAATTGTTGGATATGTCACACACATGCAAAGCTCTGTATTTATTTGACCGAGAATATTTTTAATACATTCTTTCCACTCTCTGAGCTCTTCTCACCTAAAAAATGAGAGACTTAGACTTATTTTTTACTTTTTCTTCTTGGTTATTTGCTTACAATTCAATATATCTGATAATAGAAGCTTTAAATCTTGAATATGATGAAATATAAAGAACATCATTTTCTCCTAATATCCTAAAGCTCAGAATTAAAGGCCTTTTCGCCACTTCAGATTTGCCCCATTGCTACTTTGCTTTTTTCTCTAGTTTCATGCCCCCATTTATTTTTTTTATTTTCTTTTAAGTATTTTATTTATATATTTGACAGAGAGAGAGACAGCAAGAGAGGGAACACAAATGGGGGGGTGGGAGAGAGAGAAGCAGGCTTCCCGCTGAGCAGGGAGTCCCATGTGGGGCTCAATCCTAGGGTTCTGGCATAATGACCTGAGCCAAAGGCAGACGCTTAATGACTGAGCCACTCAGGAGCCCCTCATGCCCCCATTTAAAGCAAGCCTCTATAAATGTCGTAGCATGATGAATATTGCTTTAGGAGGCCCTAAACTTACAACTAGGATACAAATGCAGTACTTTCCTTTTTATAAGGTAACTGTGTCTATTAATAACTTAAAAAAAATGCAGACGTCAAACTAGAATCAATTAAAGCAAGTAATATACTCAAAACACCTAGGGAAAATGACCCTAATTCCAAGAACTGTAAACTTGAGAATAAAATATTGTGTGAACTCATTTTCAAATTATCTTGGGTGAGTGCTCAAAATACCCAGAAAGTTTTTATACTTACTAACTAAATTACTATTTGTCTTAGGTTGGGATTTAATTCCCTTCCTCCTTGATCTCCCTCATTTTCCTAGATTCCAGAACATACTGAAGCTCCAAATGGTTAAAGAGGGCATTTGATAATAAATCTTACATCACAAGGAGAGAAGTTACTTTTTTAGCACTGTTATGCTCCGAGGAAACCAATACTGACAGTGCAAAAACACCAATTTACTGGCACCTACACCAAAAATAACGTATAAGTGTTTATATTTTAGTGATATTATTCTGATTGCAGTGTAAGGATTATACAAGAGAGGCCTAGAAGGAGACGAGTTAAGGGTATTTTTCAGTGGTCCTTAATAAATATGATGGTGAATTAAACAGAATTAAACCAACAGCATTAAGGGTGGGAAAGGCATACAATTCAAAGGGCACCAGACAGGTCAGACTGACAGGGCTTGAGATTGATGAACTAAGAATGATAAAGAGGAAGAGTCAAGTTGGGACTCAGGTTTCTCTCTTGAAAAAAAAAAAAAGACAAAAAAGACAAAACATCTCAGGAAGGGAGTCCAGTTAGTGATGTGGAAAGGAGATGACCTTTATTTCTTCATTTTAAAAAATGTTATTGCCTGTGGAACTCTCCAGATTTGTCTTCTAGAGACTCGGAGATATGCATCTAAAACTCAGGAGGTATGTCTGAATTAGGAATATTTGAAAATCATCAGGATTTGAACAAGAATTGAAATTAAAGGAGTTGATTGGATTTCCCAGGGAGAATGGGTTATATGAGAAAGGCATGCTGGAACCAGAATCCAACACCTGATGCAAGGTCAGAGGAAGAGGAGCCTGCCAGGACCTGAAAAAGAGAAAAACAGGGCAGTGTCATGTGACAGAAGTCAAGAGTAGGGAATGTTCAAGGAAAAAGGAAAGGTTGAAAGTTTCAAATACTGCTGAAGGACTTAGCAAGGGCAGGAATGTTGTTGTATCTGGCGCTGGGCTTATTTGCTGGTTTCCCTGTTATAGATGTTATTATAATACCTGTATACATTATCTCCTACCAGTACCTCTCTGACTTATGTGGCAGAGCTGTCTAGCTTCTGACCAAATTGGTTTTCTCTACTTTATGCACATAGCTAGAAAATACATTCAAGACAAAATAAAGCCAAGTCTCAGATGAAATTAGCAAAGGCCACTTATGCATGGGTTTGTGCTCTAAGGACCCAAATGCCATCACTAGTTTCAACAGAGTTTCACAGATGTTTGAAAGAAGGGTGAGGCTTATTGTATGCCTTAGCTTAGGCTTCTATAATAAAAGAGCACAGACTGGGTGGCTTAAACAATAGACATTTATTTCTCACAGTTCTAGAGGATGGGAAACCCAGAATCAAAGTGCTGGCAGAGTTGATGGCTGGTGAGGCCCACTTCTGGGTTTGTAGGCAGTTGCCTTCTCGCTTTGTGCTCACATGGACAATCCTCTGTGTGTACTCCTGGAGAGAGGTAGAGGAAGCAAGCTCTCTCTTCTCTCTGTCTCTCTCATTTTGGTATTTTTTTTTTATTGAAATGTAGTTGACACACAATGTTACATTAGTTTCAGGTATAAGACATAGTGATTCCACAAGTCTGTACATTACGTTTGGTTGCAAAGTGTTAGCAAATACTTTTGAGGGATTTCAGAAGAAGAAAATATTGTTTAATTCAAGAGGCACATAGTTCTCTGTGGCTGATCATTTCCTGGATAGAATGAGGATCTATGTACTGGTTTTCTGCAGGCAAACTATCATGATGGTCCACAGGGGGTAGGGGTCTAGTTGGTAGGATAAGGAAGTTCTTAGTTCTAACCAATAATAGAATATGAACTAAAATAAAGTACTGCTTAAAGCTTGGCTCATGAAAGCTCCCAGGGATTCTCCTCCATGTTCTTTTGTTTGTCTTTTGCTTTTGCTCCATTTCCTTGGAATCACAGTGCAAGACAGGTTTACTTGGGTCACTAAATCGACACTTGGAAGAAAGCCCAATTAGGAATATCATTTTGAGATTCCCAGAAAAGAGATATAAGTTCTTGTTTTCTTAGTCTTTCAGGATTGGAGGTTCATCTATTTTCATCAAATAAATTTTAGTAACATATTTTATAGTGTTTTCCCCTGTCTTTAGTTTTTCTTAACTTTTAAAATTTCTGTAGTATGCATGTATTTTATAATGAGGAAAATAGTTCATAAAATCTGAAAACCACACGGAGACATCTAATGTTTTTAAGTTTTAATCTCTTCATCTTTCATCTCTTAAAATGAGGACATTTTATGTGATGTCTACATTTGTCTTTCTAGAATAGTGTATGAATTATATAATTATATAATTACCAGAATCAAAGTGCAGAGTGAGCAGAGCATTTATAGGGAGGCTGGTAAATCCATACATGAATGAGTTGAAACTTATTTCATTTTTCAGAATGACTGTAGAGCCTTAATGAAAAGATGTGAAAGTGTTTCTGTCAAATGGAAAATACCATACAAAGGGTTGCTGTTGTGTTGACTGAGAGTTACATTTCCCTTTCTCAGTGACTAATCATTCCCTCTGCCTTGGGTAGAGTTAGGTCCCCAAAAAATCAGCGTAAGGGGTTAATTGATGTCTTTGTTCTGCATGCCAAACTTCCATTTTCATTTTTCCTAAGTTTTGAGAGCAGCAAGCCATTTGATTTTTATTGCAATAAATTGCAGATTACTAGGTAGCAGTATCTCTCATATCTTTCCTTGCATCTCCTGAAACATCTGGTGCATATCCATATATACATGAGTCCCTCATAAACTTGTCCAAATAATTTGAAATGAAACATATCTATGACTCGGACAGTTTTCAGTTGCTAAAAAAATTCTACATAAATCACCCCATAACTAAATTATCAATCTTCTTCCAGCTCAAAGTTTAAATTCTGGAAATCCCACTTATCTCTCCAAACATTTCAGTTATACTGAAATGACCATTATACTGGTCATGAGAATTTACCATGACAACAAATTGTACAGGTCATACAATGGTAGTTTTCGTAAAGAGAGTATCTACTACTTATTAATTCAATAAATAATTTATAGGATACATCAAAAGCACTATTATGGAAACTGAGATTATAGTATTGAACAAAAATGACAAAAGTCTGGCCCCCATCCCATTTAACTTGAAATGCATGGGAGATATTTGCTGCCTGAAAGATACCAGTAAAACTTTTCATACTATAGAGAGGATATCACCATCTGGGTAGGACATGTGAATATACTGAGGCTTAGAGAAGTGACATAACTTGCTCAGTGCCACTCTCTAAAGGACAGAGTCAAGAGTCCATCCCAGACATACTCTAGTTTCAGAGCCAGCACTCTCTGTACTACGTCCATTGTTTACACACAAAATTGAGTGAAAGTTATAAAGAAGACTCTCACAGTAGCATAAGGTATTATGCTCCAGATTAGTTGGCAATATTCACTGGTGATGAATGCTGTCATCACCTTGAAACTATTGTTTTCTGGTTTCATAGGTGTATAGGTCTGCACCCCCCACTACAGTTACTGTCTCCATTCATTTCTTGGGATTCTTCCCATCACATTCTTCCTTTTTCACTCTATAAAATTTCTTCCTGATGTAGGTCATCTCCCTATACAACATTAATTATTATGTGTAGTATCCATACTCCTGAATTTTAGAACCATGTATTGAAAAAACTACTGGACGTCACTATCAAGATCTTCCTGAGACATATCTAACATATTTTAGAAAAATAGACTTGTCACAACTCACTAGTCTCCCTCCCCTGACAGACACACATAAGAACCATGACCCTTTCTATATCACTGTCTCCAACCAACCTCATTCCTACCTTGGACTTACTATTCTATGGACTGTAGAGCTATAGGCAAAGACCTAGCTCTAGCCTTTCAGTGGATCTAACTTTCATTCAGAGGGTGCTGATTTTACTGTGATTTCCCTGGGTGTCTGCTGTGGTCTGACAATATCTTAGAGTCTAGTCTGTGACTGCGTTTGCAGTCAGATTTGATGAAGCTCTCACATGTGGCAAAGGGGGCTGGCAGACTGAGGCCAACTGGAACTGATAAATGACCCAAGAATTCTGGTACCGGGAGGTTCTTAATGAGGTGTATTGGGGGTGGGGAGATGTTCAGTCACCAAATATCTTAATTAATGATCTCAAAGAGGAAGCAAATAATACATCTAGCAATTTGTTGATGATAATAAATTGAGGAATATTGGACGTGCTATTATGAGTCTAACATTTAAAGGGATTTATGTGATTAGGTAAAAATTTAAAAAGTGATTCAACTCTCATAGCTGCAATGAAATACACTTCTGAGAGGTGGGCTATATTATAACATTATGTAATGCAGATTCCCAAGGTGAGACATTTAACAGAACAAGTATGAATTTTTTAATTTTGTCTGATTTTTTCAACTAATCATCACACTTTTTAATTTTTTTTCCAGAACAAATAGAGATGAAAATAACAGTGGCTCAGGAAGTTAAATTAAAGTCATAGCTATTTAGTGAACGAGGGTGGTACTAAAATATTGATTGCTTAATTAATAACTAGCATTATTACACATAATAACAAATCCAGAGGGAACAACTCAGAAGAACTGAGGTCCAATATTTACAATAATTTTCACCCCATATTGGATTGTCTTTTACATAGAGTGCTATATGCTAGTACTGTACATTTCGTGTTTCAGATGAAGTCACTTTTCCTGGATTGCTCAGGTACAATGAGTTTCCTGATGATCACAAGAGAACCACATGAATTCAATTTGCAAATTGATGTGGATGCCCACGTCCAAATCCCCAGAACCTGTGAATATGTTAAGTTACATAGTAATAGAGACTTTGCAGATAGGATTAAAGTTATAGACCTTAAGATGAGAAGATTATCCTGGATTTATTCAGGTGGATCCAACAGAAGCATCTGGGCACTTAAAAGCAGAGAACTTTCTCAGGCTGCAGTCAGACAAGTGCAGACAAGAAGAGTGGGGACATACTTCCCCCACCATGGCTGGGGTCCACAAGCCAAGGAATGTGGGTAACCTCTAGAAGTTGGTTATGATCCCCAGGTGACAGCAAACTCATAAAAGGAAGACTAAATTCTGTCAGCAACCTGACTGAACCTGGAAGTGTATTCTTTCTCAGAGTCTCTGGCAAAGAACGCAGCCCTGCCCTACAGCTGTATTTCAGTTCAGGAAACTCTCCATGGAAGAGGCAGCCAAGCCAGGCTGTATGTGGACTTGGGACATACACAACTGCAAATCATAAATGGGAGTTATTTTTAGTCATTAAGTTTGTAGTAAGTCGTTATAGCAATATTAGGCAACTAGTACATTGAACCAAAGAAATAAGGCAATAAATGGAAATTTGGATATAGAAGAATCGCTACCTAGTCACCCATGAAGAGGTTAGAAACATGCAGAGGCTCAAAAGAATGTCGACCATTGATTGTTTCATTTGAAGCTATTGCTCAAAGTTATTCATGTTCAAACTTGTCCATTCATTTATAAATGTCAGATTTATGCTTTTTTTAAATTGTCATTTTAATGACAAAAATACTAGGTGCTTGGAAAAGATTTGACAATAGAGAAATGTGCAATTTAAAGTCAAGTGTTTTCTGTTAGCTACCCTCTCAATTTACAGAGTAAGTCATGGTAATTTATTCCAGGTATTTTTCTATATACTTATATCCCTAGCTTCCATTATTTATTCATTCAATAGGTAATATATTATCATAGTTAAATATTCAGAAAAAATATGAAAAAAAATCTCTCCTACATCTGTCCTTATGTGACCAGATCTTCTCCATTCCATATAGGTAATCATATGTTTATATTCATGTGTGTTCATCTAGAGATTTTATGTAGATAGAAGTAAACACTAATATATGTTTAACTTTCTTTTTATTCAGTTTTAAACATCCTATTCTTATCATTCTGTACTTTGCCTTATTTCACTTAAAATACATATTTTGGAAAATTTTCCCATCATTACGTATAGCTTGTAATTCAAGCAATATGATTGAATAACTACCACCTGCAGAAAAATTTCTGTGCACAAAGAACACTACAAATGTATATAAAGCATTTGTCTTTTAAAAAGTGGTCTTTTTCATCAACAAGCATTTAATCTAGTAAGAACTATATGAGTATGAAGAGAGCTACCTCCTAAGATAGTTCTTATAAGCCCCACAAGGTGACTGTACACACTAAGAAGGTGTAGGAGATCTTAAGGGGGAATGATCATTTCCAAATAGAAAGTTTTCATATGAGTTCAACAAGTAATTTATGGTGGTAAAGAAAACAGAAGTCTTCTAAAGATCCTTGGTATACCTGAGAAGATGGCTTTGAGTAGAGACTAAGTTATGTCAAATCCCATGGAAAAGCATTCCAAGCAGAGTGTGTTGGATGTGGCAAGATGGAATAGAAAGGCCAGTGTGGCTGAAACGCAGAGAGCAGGAAGAAGAAAGAAATGAGGTGAGGTGGGAGAGAGGAAGAAGGGCCAGCTCCTGTGGATTGTGTCCTCCAGGGTAAGGAGCGTGCATTTAATAACACATGAAATGGAAATCCATCAGCATGCCTTAGAGTAAATATGACACATATAATGTGGTTAGCACTGTGTCTGGCTCATGGCTAGTGTCAAAAATGATGACTGTTATTCCTTTATTTATCCTAGATAGTAGGGTTGGCATGGAAGCCTTTCTTCTAGTGGATTATTTTCATGAGATCTTGATAAATAAGGATGGGTAAGTAAAGGTGGATTACAAATTGTTTTATGATATATAAGACTCAAACCAAGTTTAAAATCTGGTTAGTTTAGCTGTTGGCAGTACTGGTATATCACTTCTAACCTCAGCTGATGAGCTGTCTCAGTAAAGCGTATATCAGACATAAGGAGTGATGGTGCCAGAATCTAGCATCTCACTGGGGTTCCATTGCCCCCTCAGGAGATGTCTAGAGGAGTTGTAGAGTTTAGGACCTTTACTCTGAGTAAGATGGGAATTCACTGAAGGCTTTGAATTGAGGAGTGAAATGAATTTACTTACATTTTTAAAAACTCACTCTGGTTTCTCTGTGGGGGAGAGGTGAAAGAAGGGAGACAAATTAAGAAGCTACTAAAATCATCCAAGAGAATGATGATGATAATACAGACCGGGGTGGTGGTTGTGGAGTGTTGCTAATTGATTTGACTCTGGAAATACACCAGTGGAAAAGCTGATGGGATTTGTTAATAAATTGGCTTAGCACTGAGAGGAAAAGAAGAGTCAAGGCTATGATGTATAAAAATAGAACATTACCTCTGTGTCTTCCTCCCCAAGACCCTAATCACCCCCATCTAATCAGGAGAAAAACATCAGACAAATTCTAATAGAGAGACAGCCTACAAAATACCTAACCATGACTCCTCAAAACTGTCAAAGTCATCAAAAAACAAGGCAAGTCTGAAAAACAGACATAGTCAAGAAGAGCTGGAGAAGGCAGGATGAGTAAATACATTGTAGTTTCCTGGATGAGATCCTGCAACAGAAAAAGCATGGCAGGTAAAAACTGAGGAATACTGAATGAAGAATGGACTTAAGTTAGTATAAGTGTATCAGTATTGGTTCATTAATTGTTACAAATTGACCATACTAATGTAACATGTTTTGCTTTGTTTTTTTAAGATTTTATTTATTTTTTGACAGAGAGAGTGAGAGAGGGAACACAAGCAGGGGGAGTGGCAGAGGGAGAAGCAGGCTCCCCGCTGAGCAGGGAACACGATGCGGGGCTCGATCCCAGGGCCCTGGGATCATGACCTTAGCCAAAGGCAGACGCTCAATGACTGAGCCACCCAGGTGCCCCCTGATGTAACATGTTAATAAGAAGCTGGGTACAGGGCATATGGGAAAGTTCTGTACTGTCTTCACAGTTTTTTGTTTTGCTTTGTTTTGTTTTAGTAAATGTAAAACACTCTAAAAAGTAAGCCTATTAAAAAAAAAAAAAAGGAGCCAAAGATGACTTCAACTTTTATCCCCAAGCAACTGAATGAAGAGTGCAGTTGCCATTCCAAAGAGACATGGGGTTCCCTGAATTAATAAATAAGAACTGCTTCTCCCTTCTTCCTCGCTTTATCCTTAAGACATGCAGACACAGGATTTATTGCCACGTGAATGACCCAGGGAACACTTGCTGAGCTCAAGTGAGTGTGAATTTCCTGGGAAGACTTCCTGGAAGAAGTGGGGTTTCAGGAAGGCTTTGAAGATGGGACAAGATTTGCCAATGTCTTGAGGATAATTTCTACACTGCAAGGACTTAATTCCTTTTTTTGTAATCCCCACATTTTTATTCCACATGTTTCCTTGCCTCTTTAGTTGATAACTTTTGCCATTTAGTAGAGTTGTTTTGATGAACTTTTTGTCCTTATTCACATTCATTTGCTTTCATTTTTCTCAAAGCATGTTTGTTATTAAGTAGCAGATAATCCTTTCGGGACACATTAATTTTCTTAGGAATCCATTCCCATGCTACTCTGGTATCCTTTATCTCCTCGTTCCATTTGGCTGCTGTCAGCAGTTTTTCCTGTTTCATGAAATATCTCTGATAAATTGCATTACCCTCATTGCATTATTACAAATAGGAGATGTGACTCCCCAACATCTGTAATAACAGTGTTTCCAAAGACACATTAGCTGTATTTAAAACAGCTCTTTCATGGTATTCTAAATAATTCCTTTGGCTCAAAAGGAGTAGAGGTAAACTCTGAGGTCACTCATCCCCATCCATATTTTATATAAGCAACACTGAACTAAAGAAACTAAAAACATAGAGGAATGCACACATGTAATATATATTCTTATAATTTCTTACTCATTTTTAGGGATTAGCCAGTTTCTCTCTTAGCATCCATATGGAATAAGTTGAAAGAAAAACAGTTTGCAAATAAATATTTTATAATTATGATTACGATTTAATTTTATGAGGCCTGATTCTTTCCTCTTTAAATTTCCATATGCTATCAATTGCCAATGACAATGGGAAAAAATCCATTCTCTCTTTGCCAATTTTATGTATCAATAACAAATTTCTTCTTTTCCTCTTCCCAACTGATTTCTCCCAATAAGTAAGGTTAGGCAGTTTGCTAACACAAGCTATCATTTAAGGAGGGAAATGATTCTTGAGTAAAAGTAATCATTATAAAGTCAAGTTGCTGTTTACCCTTAACTAGAAGTTTCCCCCTTTTCTAACAGATTTGACTATCATTGTCCACCAAAAAAGAAAAAAAAAAAGAAAGAGAAAAGGAGAAAAGAAGTAAACCAAGGCAAGCTCAGAATTGTCAAAGAGATGAGTTTATTCAAGAATAACAAGGATTGCAATTCAGGACACAGAAACTATTACAAGCTACAGGAGAGTCTATTGAGGGTTTGGAGCAGGTCATTTTCATCGGCAGGGAATGAAAGAGGAGAGAGTTTACTGTTTGTTAAAATAAAAAACAAAAGGATACCAGCCCTGAAAATTCCCCCAAGCAGACAAAACCTGTCCAGTCACACAAAGCTCAATTCAGTCTATTTTGTCAGATCAGCTCGACCTGGGTCATTTCTTCTTTCTATCTCTAGAAACCATAAGCAAAAATTTTCTAACATTGATATGAGGCAACCCTCGACCAACTTCCTGTCATTTAAGGAAATTCCAACATTATCGGTTTTCTGCAAATCAGACATTTGTGGAAAATCACTCTCCCAGTACTTAATTTTTTTTTCCTGAGGGAGCATTTATGAGATCTTCTATTTTATGTCCTCTGGTTCCATTTTAGATGGAAATTCTTTCACATTATTTAAATATCAACTCAGGTTGTAATGGCCAGAGGCTGCCCTCAGATTACACATCAATTCTCTATTTTACCTTTTGGTTATGTCTAACAATAGAGAACTGGTACCTTCTTATAAGCAAGCTTTCTTTCTTTTTTAAATTTCCTCCTTATTGAGGTATAATTGACATATAAAACTCTAAGATATTTAAGGTGTACATTATGGCCATTTGATGCATTTATATAATTGTAAAAGAATTCCCTTCATTTTAGTTCTACTCTTTTAGCAAATTTAAATCACATGACACAATGTTATCAACTGTAGTCATCAAATTTACAGTAGATTTTCAGATCCTTTTCATTTTATAGATGAACATTGTATCTTTTTACCATCCTTTCCTGTTTCCTCTACACAGCAAATCCTGAAGACCACTTTTCTAGTCTCTGTTTCTATGACTTTGACCTTTTTATTTTTAAGATTCCACATATGAGTGTTGTTTCCATCTGTTTATTTCACTTAGCATAATGCTACAGCTTTTTTACTGCTGCCTCCTGCCTACCTTAGAGCAAATAGATGGGAAAAATATGGACTCCAGTTGAAGGGTTTTCTCACAACTTCGTCCAACACTTTGCCATGAATACCTGCTAATAGAGGGGAATAAAATGGAAATACTACAGCAGCTGTGGACATAGGGAGCTGATCATTATTCACTCAGTCAGAGACCACATTTCTGTCTGGATGTCTTAAATGCCATTGTGGTGGCAAGGCTACAGAGTTTGGTTCATTTGCTTGAAAAAGAAACTGGAAGGTGCTTAAGGCGGAGCAAGATGGCGGAGGTGTAGGAGACCTGGATTTCCTCTGGTCCCAGGAATTCAGCTGGATAGGGATCAAACCATTCTGAACACCTACAAACTCAAAGGGAGATCGAAGAAAAGAATAGCAACAACTCTCTGAACAGAAAAGCGACCACTTACTGGAAGGTAGGATGTGGGGAGAAGTGAATCCGAGGCGATATTTGGGAGAATAGACAGCGGGGGAGGGGGCCTCCATCTGCCGCTTCTGGCAAGTGATAGAGTCGCGGAGCACAAATCAGAACTTTTAGAAGTCGGCTCCGCTGAGGGACGTCGGTCCAGTGGCTAAGCGGGGGTTGGAACCCTTGCTAGGACAGTGTGGTCTCAGGACCCTCGGGGTCACAGAAAGACCACGGGTGCCTGAGTGCAGCAAAGCTCCCAGGTATCAGAGCGGGGAAGCCGGCTGCAGAGACGGAGCTGAAGAGAGGGCGCCCAGCTCAGGGTTGCCATAAACCATGATCCGCAGTACAGTCGGGCCACTGCTCCTCCAGCAGGGACCCAACAAGCAGCAGATCCAGGGAGACTCCCTTTCCTACCCCAGGAACAGTGGCACGGGAGCACACCACAGGGATCTGCTGGGTTTATAGACTCCACATGGGGTCTGGTGCCAGAGATAGAAACGCTCAGTCACAGGCTGGGTGAGCACAGAGTGCGGCCAGAGACGGGGAGACAGGAGTGATTGACTGCTTTTCTCTGGGGGCGCACTGAGGAGTGGGGCCCCGAGTTCTCAGCTCCTCCAGGGTGGAGACTGGGAGACCGCCATTTTCACTCTCATCCTCCAAAGCTGTACCAAAAACTTGCAGGGAACAAAAGCTCCGGAGAGCAAACTTGAGCAGATTACTTAGCCTGGACCGGCAAGGGCGGGGGAATTCCTCCTTGCAAAGACATTTGGGAACCATGGCAACAGGCCCCTCCCCCAGAAGATCAGCAAGAACAGCCTGCCAAGACCAAGTTTACCGATCAATGAGAACGGCAGAACTCCAGCGCTAGGGGAACACTGCACATAGAATTCATGGCTTTTTTATCTGATTCTTTAGTCTTTAAAAGTTATTTTTTTAACTGTCTTTTCTTTTCTTTTTTTCTTTTGGATTTTTCTTTTTCCCTTTTTAAACCAACATCTTATCAATCCCTTTTTTAAAAAATATTTTTTATTTTTCATTTTTAGTGTTAGAGTCTATCCCTTCATAGTAGTTACCCTTATTTTTGGTATAAATTTTGTTGTTCTCTTTAAAATTTTGAGATAGAGTTTCTTCTAACAGATCAAAATATACATTAAATCTCTAGTGTATGGCTTTGTTCTAGTCTCCTGCCTGATCACATTCTCTCCTTTTTTTAAAAAAAAATCCTCTTCTTTCTTTTTTCAACTAACTTCTTATCAATTCTTTTAATAAAATCTTTTATAAATTTCATCTTTACAGTCATATTCCATCCCTTCATTGTATTAACCCTTATTTTTGTACATATATAAGTTTTACTTTCTTTATAATTTTGGGAGGCACTTTCTTCTAACAGACCAAAATACACCCAAAATCTAGTGTGTGGCACTGATATATGCACCAGCCTGATCATATTTGATCATATTCTGTTTTTTTTGTTTTGTTTTGTTTTTGCTTGTTTTTATCTTTTTCTTTTTCTTTTTTTTCCTTTCCTTTTTTTTTTTCTTTCCCTTTCCTTTCCCCCTGTTCCAAGTCTTTTCTGATTTGTTTAGTGTATATTTTCTGGGGACGTTTTTACACTGTTAGCATTTTGGTCTCTCATTCATCTATTCTTCTCTGGACAAAATGACAAGACAGAAAAAATCACCTCAAAAAAAGAACAAGAGGCAGTACCGACTGCCAGGGACCTAATCAATACGGACATTAGTACGATGTTGGAACTAGAGTTCAGAATGATGGTTTTAGATACTAGCTGGGCTTGAAAAAGGCATGGAAGTTATTAGAGAAACCCTTTCTGGAGACATAAAAGAACTAAAATATAACCAAGTTGAAATCAAAAAGGCTATTAATGAGATGCAATAAAAAATGGAGGCTCTAGGGGCGCCTGGGTGGCTCAGTTGGTTGAGCGACTGACTTTGGCTCAGGTCATGATGCTGGAGTCCCAGGATCAAGTCCCACATTGGGCTCCCTGCTCAGCAGAGAGTCTGCTTCTCCCTCTGATCTTCCCCCCTCTCATGTACTCTCTCTCTCTCTCTCTCATTCTCTCTCTCAAATAAATAAATAAAATCTAAAAAAAAAAAACCTCCAACCTTTAAAAAAAAATGGAGGCTCTAACTGCTAGGATAAATTGGGCAAAAGAGAGAATTAGTGATATAGAAGACAAATTGATGGAAAATAAAAAACCTGAGAAAAAGAGAGATAAACAACTACTGGATCACGAGGGCAGAATTCGAGAGGTAAGTGATACCATAAGATGAAACAACATTTAAATAATTGGGATACCAGAAGAAGAAGGAGAGAGAGGGGCAGAAGGTATATTGGAGCAAATTATATCAGAGAACTTCCCTAATGTGGGGAAAGAAACAGGCATCAAAATCCAGGAGGCACAGAGAACCCCTCTCAAAATCAATAAAAATAGGTCAACACCCTGAAACTAATAGTAAAACTTACCAGTCTCAGAGACAAAGAGAAAATCCTGAAAGCAGCTCGGGAGAAGAGATATGTAACCTACAATGGTAGAAACATTAGATTGGCAACAGACCAATCCACAGACACCTGGCAGACCAGAAAGGACTGTCATGATATATTCAGAGCACTAAATGAGAAAAATATGCAGCCAAGAATACTATATCCAGCTAGGCTGTCACTGAAAATAGAAGGAGAGAAGAAAAGTTCCAGGACAAATGAAAACTAAAGGAATTAGCAAACATGAAACCAGCCCTACCAGAAATATTGACAGGGATCCTCTAAGCAAAGAGAGAGCCTAAAAACAACATAGACCAGAAAGGAACACAGACAATATACAGTTACAGTCACTTTACAGGCAATACAATGGCACTAAATTCATAGCTTTCAATCATTACCCTGAATGTAAATGGGCTAAATGCCCCATCAAAAGACACAATTAATAACAAAAGCAAAGAAACACATCAACAACAATACAATAATAGTGGGGGACTTTAACACCCCCCTCACTGAAAGGGACAGATCATCTAAGCAAAAGATCAACAAGGAAATAAAGACTTTAAATGACAGACTGGACTACATGGACTTCACAGGAAGAAATAGAAAACCTGAATAGACCTATAACCACTAAGGAAATTGAAGCAGTCATCAAAAATCTCCCAACAAACAAAAACCCAGGGCCAGATGGCTTCCCAGGGGAATTTTACCAAACAATTCAAGAAGAATTAATACCTATCCTTCTGAAACTGTTCCAAAAATAGAAATGGAAGGAAAACTTCCAAAATCGTTTTATGAGGCCACCATTACCTTGATCCCTAAACTAGACAAAAAACCCATCAAAAAGAATTCCAGACCAATATCCTTGATGCACATTGGTGCAAAAATTCTCACCAAAAAACTAGCCAATAGGATCCAACAGTACATTAAAAGGATTATTCACCACGACCAAGTGGAATTTATCCCTGGGCTGCAAGGTTGGTTCAATCATCATCAAGACAGTATGGTACTGGCACAAAAACAGACACATCGATCAATGGAACAGAATAGAGAGCCAAGAAATAGACCCTCAACTCTATGGTCAGCTCCTCTTCGACAAAGCGGGAAAGAGTGTCCAATGGAAAAAAGACAGTCTCCTCAAAAAATGGTGTTGGGAAAATTGGACAGCCACATGCAGAAGAATGAAACTGGACCATTTCCTTACACTGCACACAAAAATAGACTCAAATCTTTGAAAGACCTAAATGTGAGACATCATTGGTTCAACATCTGCAAATCAATGTGATACAGTACATTAAGAAAAGAAAGAACAAGAAACATATGATCCTTCAGTAGATGCAGAAAAAGCATTTGGCAAAGTACAGCATCCTTTCTTGATCAAAACTCTTCAGACTATAGGGATAGAGGGTACATACCTCAATATCATAAAAGCCATCTATGAAAAACCCACAGCAAATATCATTCTCAAAGGGAAAAAACTGAGAGTTTTCCCTCTAAGGTCAGGAACATAGCAGGGATTGCCCACTATCACCACTGCTATTCAACATAGTATTAGAAGTCCTAGCCACAGCAGTCAGACAACAACAAAAAAAAAATAAAAGGCATCTGAATCAGTAAAGAAGAAGTCAAACTCTCACTCTTTGCAGATGACATGATCCTTTATGTGGAAAACCCAAAAGACTCCACCCCAAAACTCCTAGAACTCACAAAGGAATTCAGTAAAGTGGCAGGTATAAAATCAATGCATAGAAATCAGTGCCATTCCTATACCCCAACAACAAGACAGAAGAAAGGGAAATTAAGGAGTCGATCCCTTTTACAATTCCACCCAAAATCAGAAGATACCTAGGAATAAATCTAACCGAAGAGGCAAAGAATCTGTACTCAGAAAACTATAAAATACTCATGAAAGAAATTGAGGAAGACACAAAGAAATGGAAAAGTGTTCCATGCTCATGGATTGGAAAAACAAATATTGTGAAGATGTCTATGCTACTTAGAGCTACCTACACATTTAAAGCAATCCCTATCAAAATACCATCCATTTTTTTCAAAGAAATGGAAAAAATAATCCTAAAATTTGTATGGAACTAGAAAAGACCCCGAATAGCCAGAAGAATGTTGAAAAAGAAAAGCAAAGCTGCTGGCATCACAATTCCGGACTTCCAGCTCTATTACAAAGCTGTCATCATCAAGACAGTATCGTACTGGCATAAAAACAGACACATCGATCAATGGAACAGAATAGAGAGCCCAGAAATAGACCCTCAACTCTATGGTCAGCTCATCTTTGACAAAGCAGGAAAGTATGTCCAATGGGAGACAGTCTCCTCAAAAAATGGTGTTGGGAAAATTGGACAGTCACATGCAGAATAATGAAACTGGACCATTTCCTTACACCGCACACAAAAATAGACTCAAAATGTTTGAAAGGCCTAAATGTGAGACAGGAGTCCATCAAAATCCTAAAGGAGAACAGAGGCAGCAACCTCTTCAACCTCAGCTGCAGCAACTTCTTCCTAGAAACATCGCCAAAGGCAAGGGAAGCAAGGGCAAAAATGAAGTATTGGGACCTCATCAAGATAAAAAGCTTTTGCACAGCAAAAGAAAGAGTCAACAAAAGCAAAAGACAACTGACAGAATGAGAGAAGATATTTGCAAATGACATATTGGATAAAGGGCTAGTATCCAAAATCTATTAAGAACTTCTTAATCTCAACACCCAAAGAACAAACGATCCAATCAAGGAATAGCAGAAGACATGAACAAACATTTTTCCAAAGAAGACATCCAAATGGCCAACATCCAATTGTATGGAATGGCCACATGAAAAAGTGTTCAAAATTGCTTGTCATCAGGGAATTCCAAATCAAAACCTCAGTGAGATACCACTTCACACCAGTCAAAATGCTAAAATTAACAAGTTAGGAAACGCCAGATTTTGACGAGGATGTGGAGAAAGAGGAACCCTCCTACACTGTTGGTGGGAATGCAAGCTGGTACAGCCACTCTGGAAAACAGTATGGAGGTTCTTCAAAAAGTTGAAAATAGAGCTACCATATGATCCAGCAATTGCACTACTGGGTATTTACCCCAAAGATACAAACGTAGTGATCCAAAGGGGTACATGCACCCTGATGTTTATAGCAGCAATGCCCACAATAACCAAACTATGGAAAGAGCCAAGATGTCCATCAATAGATGAATGGATAAAGAAGATGTGGTATATATATACAATGGAATATTATGCAGCCATCAAAAGAAATGAAATCTTGCCATTTGCTACGATATGGATGGAACTGGAGAGTGTCATGCTGAGCGAAATAAGTCAATCAAAGAAAGACATGTATCATATGACCTCACTGATATGAGGAATTCTTAATCTCAGGAAACAACCTAAGGTTTGCTGGACTGGTGGGGCGTGCAAGGGATAGGGCAGCTGGGTGATAGACACTGGGGAGGTTATTTGCTATGGTGAGCGCTGGGAATTGTGCAAGACTGTTGAATCACAGATCTGTACCTCTGAAACAAATAATACATCATATGTTAAAAAAAAGAAAAAGAAGAAGATAGCAGGAGGGGAAGAATGAAGGGGGGGCATCGGAGGGGGAGATGAACTATGAGAGACAATGGACTCTGAAAAACAAACTGAGGGTTCTAGAGGGGAGGGGGTGGGAGGATGTGTTAGCCTGGTGATGGGTATTAAAGAGGGCACGTTCTGCATGGAGCACTGGGTGTTATATGCAAATAATGAATCATGGAACACTACACCAAAAACTAATGATGTAAGGAATGGTGATTAAGATAACATAATAATAAAAAAAAATTAAGAGAAAAAGAAACTGGAAGGTGCTTGCTTACAGGGAGCTGAATGGATATATTTGTGGTCTTCATTGGTAGAATCCAGGCTGATCCAGATATTAGTACAATATCCAAATCAGTGTAGACATTAAATTCCCATCTCAAAACTGCATCATCATAACACTGTCTTACCCATATAACATGAGCCACACTGCATAGTGAATTGCTCTGAGAAAGACGAGGCCAAGAGGGTCTGCTGCGATTTTTCTTCAACTGTCCTCTCTATCAACCATTCAATAAAAATAAATGCAACAATTGACTTTAGGAGCAGCATCAAATCTCCTATGCACTTCCAAATATGAGTGAAACATATTTGAAGGGCTCCCAGAAAGAAGGGAGTCTGTGATTTCTAAGAAATATAAAAGAAGAAATTTCCCAAAGTAGAACAGGTGGAGGCATATATATGTGACACAGCTTCAAACACTAGCTATCTTAGGGTGGGGCATGGTGACAGGATTTTAGCTAGAGCCTAAAGTCATTCAGCATGTTTTCAAAATCAATTTCTATGGCCAGTATCTTCATACATATAAAACAGGTCCACCTAATAAGATTAAACAACAACAACAACAACAACAACAGCAAAGAACATTAAACAAGCTACTACTAACATGCCTAAATGAGAAACTGAGAGCATTTGTCATTTCATAACCAATACAGGCTAGAACTTTCTTTCTTCAAAAAAGTAACAAAACCACATCTGAATGCAAGCGATGCAAGGGCTACAGTCCATGGCAGGAGCCCCTCCCCCCAAAAAACAGAAAATTGGTATATTGGACCACATGCCTAAATATTGGTAGTGGTGAGAAACTTCAGAGAAGAGAACCAAGAGCATGTCTAGAAACAGAGGATAATATTTTGTGGTACCTAGAAATACTTGAATCCCAACTATGACATTCAGAGAACTGGAATATAAGGCTGGCTGAGTGTTCTACCATTTCATAACTGAGAACCAAACCAGAAGGCTTATAGTTTATGATCACTATTGCAGTTTTATTTTATACCACAGGTTAGTGTGGATGAAAGAAATATGGATTATTTAAACAACTGAAGACGTACTAAGTGGTCATCCCTGACCTAGTCATTGTTGAGAAATACAAATAAAGCCAAAAGCTTAGTCCCCTAATTTTTCCTTACATTTTTTTTTCTATTCACTGAGGTAAATTTGACATACACATATTGTATTAGTTTTAGGTGTACAACACAGTGATTCAACATTTGTATATATGGCAGAATGGTGCCACAATAAGTGTAGTTACCATCTGCCACCTTGAAAAGTTAGTACAATATTACAGCCATATTCTCCATGCTGTACATTACATCCCCATGATTTATTTATTTTATAACTGGAAGTTTGTACTTCTTGATCCACCTCATCCTCTCACACCAACCCCCCTCCCCTCTGGCAACCACTAATCTGTTCTCTGTATCTGTGAGTTTGGTTTTGTTTTGGTTTGTTTTGTTCATAGTTTCTTTTGCTGTGGAGAAACTTTTTAGTTTGATGTGGCCCCTTTGTTTTATTTGGTCTTGTTTTCCCTGCCTTTGGAGTCACATCCAAAAATATATCATTAAGACCTATGTCAAGGAGCTAACCCTCTATAGGTATTGGGGCGAGTGAAACTACATGCAAGTTTTCCAAGAGGGACATCTGTTTCCTGTAGCATTTTGGGATTCCTGGATGTCAACCCTTTTGGTTTTCCAAGCTAGATATTCTAGGGGTTCATATCTCTGGTGCAAATCCCAAGGCTCCAGGGTGTCCAATGTTGGACACAAACTCCTTGCTCTTCTGGGAGAACCAACTGTCCAGTGAGATCCCTTTCCATTTTTTGTCACCGTGTCAGGTGTGGGTTTTCATTGACATTGTGTCCCTGCCTCTTCTACTCATTTTGAGTGACCCTTTTGTCCTGTTTTGGGGAACAGTTCATCTAGTTTTTAGATCTTTTTCTGAGGGAAATGATTTGTATGCAGCTGTTCATTGTGTATGTCCACGGGAGTTGCTGAGCTGAGGATCTTCCTATGTTGCCAATTTGTACTTCTCTCTGTCCTTGTGTTCTTATTTTCAGTACTTGAATCATGGAGTGTCTCTATGTAGCTATGATTCTGGTTTTGAGTTTGACCTCATACCCTTATTAGCTTTGTAGCTTTGTCAATTTCACTTATTCTTGTAAATTTCAGTTTTCTAATCTGTAAAATGGGAACGTTTTATGCAATATATATAGATACAGAATAGCTGTATTAGATATATATGTAGATATAATTACTTATATATAGTATAAATAAAAACATGTCTTTATAGACATATATAGTCCATACACATACACAAATATCTATCTGTAGGCATCTGTATCTATATGTATCAAAAAACTTAAATGTAAGTGCTAATGATTTGTTTATTCAGTCCTAAGGCAACCTGATGGTTAAGGTTACTGTTTTCCCTGGTGATGGGAGTAAGGTAGGAATGACCCCACACATATACCTTCAGACAGTGACTTCCTTATGTGTCTTTAAGCCTCCTCATGATCTCTCCTATCATAGCGCATAACCTCTAGTCTAGAATCTGCCCTCATAGATGTCTCCCCACTAGACTTCAAACTCCTAAAGAAAATGAACGTTGTCCTAGTTACCTTGTATATTCATTATCTGGCACAGATCTTGGAACTTCATAAGAGCTAAGAAAATAGAAATATGTAATGAAGTCATATGGTAATTTCAGTTATAAGGATTTTAAATGGTGTCATACAAAAGTCATACAAAAGTTATGTCCACAACTTGAAATAATGCAAATTTCCTCAAATTAAAAATTCAAGAATAACATCATTGCAAAGTAAATTGTTAAAACTGTATTCATTACTACCATTTTGGCAGTGTTTTAGAAACATACTCTGGGACTCTAAACTCAAAGTCTGCGTGGTTTACCAAGGCCAATCTTCCCTGGAGGAGCTTCAGTTACAATTTGTGACCCCCTCCCCTGGCCCCAGCCCTGGCCCCCAGCACCTTCAGACTGCCAAAATCTCTGGTCATCTCCTTAGACTCTCAGTCACCACTTCCTGCCTGGCTTTTCAGATTCTGTGCCAGTTACTACAAGTTTCTTCCCAAGAAAAAACCCTATACCAAATTCTGGGCTCACTTCTTTATGTTTCTCTTCCGTTTAATACTCTGAATCCTCAAGTCTTGGCTCAGTTGCTCTGAGTTCTAATTTTTGTACCCGAAGAATTGTAACATTGCTACCAACTTCGCACAGTTTTTCATTTTTTTTTAAAGATTTATGTATTTGAGAGAGAGAGAGCCTGCAAGACCAAGCACGGGGGCGATGGGGGACAGATGGAGAGGGAGAGAGTCTTAAGCATAAGCCCAATGCAGGGCTCCATCTCATGACCTGAGATCAGGACCTGAGCTGAAACCAAGAATCTGCTTCTTAACCAAGTTGGCCACACCAGGTGCCCTGCTTTTCAGCCTTTTATTTTTTTTATTTTTTAAAAGCTTTTTATTTATTTATTTGAGAGAGCAAGAATGAGAGAGAGAGTACATGAGAGGGGGGAGGGTCAGAGAGAGAAGCAGACTCCCTGCTGAGCAGGGAGCCTGATGTGGGACTCGATCCCGGGACTCCAGCATCATGACCTGAGCCGAAGGCAGTCACTTAACCAACTGAGCCACCCAAGTGCCCTGCTTTTCAGCCTTTTAAATGCTACTTTATTTCAACTCCTCAGCCTCTGGAGCCTAAGAATCTGCAAATGACTTATGGGGGAAACATGAGCAGGCTAGAAGATATATAGCTGGATATTTCCTTTCTGCCAGGATCCTTGTTTCTAAATATCAAAAATTTTTATAGCTTTCCTCTGTCCAAAAAGAGATTTGTTCTGCATTCTTCAAAGTTTTAAAGACCTTAAATCACAGTGTTTTGTTCTGTTTTGTTTTCTTCAGTATATTCTCTCCCATTTTCTTGTATGACTCTAATCTATTGGCTCAAATCCCTATCTTGTGCTATTAATGTCCTGCAAAGTTCTCTTCAATTATGGTTCTCAAATATCCTTTATTCTTTGCTTCCTCCCCACCTGCTCACCCAATCCTCGCTCCCTCAATGATGCTACAAGGAGACCTGAATGGGAAAATCATGCTCTTACTCTGATTGTTGTCCTGGGTTGTTTTATCTAAATATTTACCACATTCCCAAACCTCTAAGGTTGGTTTTTATTTTATTTTTTATTTTTTTTAAAGATTTTGTTTATTTATTTGACAGAGAGAGACAGGGAGAGAGGCAACACAAGCAGGGGGAATGGGAGAGGGAGAAGCAGGCTTCCCGCTGAGCAGGGAGCCCGATGCGGGGCTCGATCCCAGGACCCTGGGATCATGACCTGAGCCGAAGGCAGACGCTTAATGACTGAACCACCCAGGCGCCCCTAAGATCGGTTTTTAAATGTTCTTCACTGAGCATGAAGCCCCTGTGACATATTTCAGGGCTAATTTTTTGACAACACTCCCCTTGCAAGGCTGATTTCTGTAGAAGTCACAGTAATTAATATGAGCTACCATAAAGCCCAGACTCTGAATTTTCAGCAGATTTTTGCTCACATCATACTCAGAGTGGACTGGGAAACTGCCCTGGGCTGCTGTCCTACAAAGTGCCCCAGGGATTGAGGCTGCTTCCCTCCTTGGTTTTGCCTTCTAAAATCTAGGACCTTCCATGTCTTAACAGGAAAATTGAAAGCTAGAGGATCCTACAGGTCATTTTTTAAAGATAGTGATTTATGCAACTTTCTTCTATAAACTATTGTTCAGAATCACTCAAAGGACTGTGACTGGGTACATGAAGGCTGCGGAATGAAGGGGACACATTCTCCACCACAGAGAGACCATGCAATAAACAAGTCCATGAACACAGAGCCTGGAAAGAGCATTAACTTTTATGGAGAAGGGCATTACAACAGAAAGGGCTTAAAAGTATTTTTGAACTTTATAATTTTGTCTTTCCACTCACCTCTGTCTTCCAATTAGCATGCAATTTTACTGAAAGTCATTGAGTCCAAGCAAAACAATTGATATTATAAAGAAAAATCTAAATTTCTAACAATTGATAGATTGTTTAACTCTGTTTTTATTTTTGGTGTATATTAATTCAAACATTTAATTTGTTCTGATGCATTCCCCATAATTAAACACTTAATTTCCCCAGGTTTTTCAGTATTACATTCAGACCTTGAATATTTATCAGAAACAGAACAAGCTGAAAAATTCTATGTGCTTGATGAATATGATTAAGGATTCATAAATGAGAACTGAATCATTTTTTCCTATAACATAATTAGTAATAGTTGAAAAAATGGATATGATTAATACACATTTTTGACCAGATGCCTAATTATTTAAAACAAATTATTAGACAAACTTGTTATCAATGTATTTGTAGTGACCAAATTGCTCTCAGGGCACATAGCTCTCAGCCTAAGAATTTAGAGTATGACCTTTGCCTATTGTGACACACTAACTCATATATTAAAGTTCAGTTTCCATGCACATGTTAATGTTATCTCACATTTTTAATTAGAGAACATAATTGGGAGATTAACTTAATATTTCATCTAGTGCACATTTATTCTCTCTTTTTTTCCCCTTCATATAGTGCTCCTTTTGTGTCTATTCAACCTGAAAGCATCAGTTTAGTTCCTTACTGCTTTATCTTTGGAACGTGTCTATGTTGTATTTCCTCTGTCAGTGAATTTTTATGTAGCTTCCCTCATGGGCACATTCACATTGAGCCTTGTGCATAGTTCTTTAGTTTCAGGAGTACAAGTATTTGACTCGGGATATATATCTCTTTTTCTATCTCTATCTATCTATCTATCTATCTATCTATCTATCATCTATCTATCTATCATCTATCATCCATCTATCTACCTATGCACACAGATAAACACACTCAAATGTCAGCCAAGAAAAAATTCACTGAAAATGAAGGCAAATAGAATGTTTATTTGGGCAATCAGAATTGCAATTTAGGAAACACAAGTTTGGGTAGAAACCCGAACTGTGTTCTGAAGAAGACAAAGAGAAGGCAGAATTATAAAAATAAAAAGTTACAAGTATAGTCCTATTTGCTATGCAAAACAGGGATTGAAATTAGGTTAATTGGGATTGATTTGGTTACTATGCAAATAAGGTATGAAGCTTATTAAAGCTTATTCAATTAATTGAAGTATATTGGCTCCTTTTGAAGTGGATGGTGAGTTGTCATGGTGAGATTAGTCCAGGTTGGGGACTTCAGGCTGGCTTAAAAGTTCAAAAATTCATTGTTCCTGCCATGATGATATACATAAACTCCTCCTCCCTTATCGTCTTCCAACCCCATTTTAAGAGATTCTTTGCTAGGCTTGCTTCCTCCATTTTGAAATCTTCTTTTACATAAGAAATATGCTATACACTGAAAAGGAAGAGACTGATAACTTTTTGTTCTCATATGTTTCTCTTTTCCTGTTAAATTGGGATGTGAGGACATCATGGTCATGAAAAATGATTGACAGTGGTGGGATTGCACAGGAAGAAAAAAGAATGTAGACTAGAATGAGTGATGTACTATGCAACTGGCAGAAACTGAAATCTCTGGCTACCCTTATTAGGATTGTATTGAGGGAGGAGGCTGAGAGGGATCAGGGCTTAATTTAAATGTGAAAGAGCAAGAAGGAATCTACAGCAAAGCTAAACTCTCCACCTATAAAACTATAAAACTTAAAAGATTCATGCTTCTCATTTGGGTATTCTTTGCTTGTATGTTTTATGGAGAGAAACTAAGAAACAAAGAGGAGAGAGAGAGAAAGATATTTCATCTAGTTAGTTTTCCACCTCTAGTCTTCCACTGTCAAGTTCTATCTTAATTATTTGGGAGGTTGCACCATATCTGTTTTCTTCTCACTAAAAACTACCCGAGTAAATGATAGGTGTGATGTAATTACTAAAGTGCATGCAATTTTATTCCACTTATTTCATGTCCTGAATTTCAAAATGTCAAAGTGGTTTGATCTATATTTCTCTTTGTGGCAAATATATCCATGTGATATATTTGAACAAATACCTTAGAAGAATCACTTAGCACAGACTAAATTTCAGAAAGTTAGTTGAGTGGTAAGAAAGAATACTATTCAGTTAGTTCTAATAGCATCTGGACACACAGGATTCTATATTCAAAAGTCAGCCTTTCCTAAGGTCCTGTTTTTATTGTTTCTGATAGCCTTTTTGTAAAATCCATTAATATCTATCACAACAAGGAGGAGGAATAAGGTCATGAAAATGGAAGGAGTATTTAGCCAGGTGCCTAGGTTGTCAGAAGAGTCAGAAGGAGAAACAAGCCAAAGAAATGTTGTGTGGTTCAGGTAATTAAGACTAACCTCTGTATAAGCAAACTCAGGACTCAGGACAGGTTTTATCTTTAGAAGAAGCCACTCCTGCTCAAGAAATAACCTCTGGGTACTAATATGATATTCCTAGGATCTTTCCTTTTTAAGTTTATTTTTTCAAGTAATCTCTACACCCAATGTGGGGCTCAAACTCACGACCCTGAGATCAACAGCTGCATGTTCTACCAACTGAGCCAGCCAGGTGCCTCTAAGATCTCTTTTTAGATATCAAAAAGAGTGATGTCCTCAAGTGGCTTTTATATGATGCCCAAATTAAATGCTCCCTATCAGACTGAATGAGTTTGAAAATACTTTGAATTGAGTGACTTTTATTGGTCAGGGTAAATGATCTGTAAAAATTAAAGAAAAAGAAAAGAAAAGAAAAATCAAGACTCTAAAACTGAGTAGTTTAAGTAGAAGTTTATTTCTCTAACACGGCAGTCTAGTTTTGTTTCATAAAGCTATCCAAGGGTCCCAAGTTCCTCCATCTTATTGCTGCAAAAACTTCCATATCCTTCTACTCATCTGCATGGTGGAAGGGCAATGATTTCGATGTCTATGTTTCAGATCATGGGAAGGGGAACAATGTCAACGTTCAAGGAGAGAGCCTTTTTTTAAAGCTTGAGATGCCTGGGAAGTTGCTTGTGTTCTTTCCCCTCACTTTTCGTTGTTTGAACCTAGTTGCATCATCCTATCTGGTTGCAGGATAAATGGGGAAAAGTTCGCTATGCATCTTAGAATGGAGAAACATTTTTTGAGGGATACTAGCTTGCTGCTACAGCACTGTATGTATATATTACTTTCCCATCTCCAATCTCTTTCATCCCATCTAAATGTCTATCATCTGAGACACACACTCAGCACTAATGGTCTCACATGAATGGATTAATTTACAAGCAAACTGTGGGGTCACAGAGTTCTCATGTGCCTCTGTGTGTCCCAGTGCCTAGAATCAGTAAGAATCCTAGCTTCTCTTCTCTCATCAAAGCCAATAAATCTACAAAATAGTGGCACAAAATTGTAGCCACAGACTAGACACATTTTTCATAAAGTAAGAATTTGCATTGCTATCAAACAATGGGTTGTAGAATACTGTCATGACTGCAGAGAGTTGTGGGCTTGAAGGCTAATAGCAGACTTTAGACACTGAGCTGCATTTCAAAATTCACAGTGTAGTTGACTTAAAAACAGAATTCTTGAATAAATTAATAAACCAAGTATTTAAAAAGATTAACGACAAATAAAAACTCTAAAACTACTCATGCAGCAAGCCAAATACCTCAATTTGTATCAAATTCTTGTCAGAGATTGTGATGTGATCATTTTTACCAAAAATGTCCCTGTAAATTGCCATGTGATTAAACCAGAATCATTTATGTACAAATTCTAATTTGGAAGACATCTAACATATGTTTTCCAGTCTATTTAATTTCCCTAAGTACTCTCTTGGACGTTTTAGTATTAACAAGGTTTTTTTTTTTTTTTCATTATATCTTATAGCCTTGAATAATTTGGCCATAATAAAAATGATTAATGAGTCCAAATGGAGATTGTGTGCATATTTCCTGTGTGAGTATCACCTACTCAAGGAGCTGTTTTTCACCTGAGATAAAGGCTTCCCCAAAGAACAGAGAGATTTCCAGTAGAGATTACTTGAAAAGTCAAAGCAGCATTAGTGTGCATCCATTGAGCTCTGTGCGAGGATACACAGTATATTAAATATCCTGTGAAGAATACCTCAACCAGTCTCTCCATACTCACATATGTCTTCTCAGCTGTCAGAAAAATCTTTTGATTGCTTGCCAGTCTTTTTCTTATGGTCCCTGGGTAACCAGAACAAATAATGATAAAATACCTCTGTCAGATACCTAAGTCAGCTGTGTCTTCTAGTCCTGCTGCTAAGTCAAGCCTGTAAATCCTCCCTCCGTAAACATCCCTGGTTTGGCCTCCACCTCTATGAATCCGCTGTCTCATCCAGCTGATGAGCCAGTCTACTATCCCAGGGAAATGACAGCTTTAGAAAGGAGCGGTAGGTGGAGGAAGCATTGCAGTTTGTCTGCCCTGGAATCTCACTGGTCCATGTGCTTTGTGACTGCATGGCTGGTCCAGAGCAAACTTGATGTGGAAGTAGGGAAAAACAACATGGGAGGGAAGAGGTGGGAAAGGTACAAAAAGAAGCTCGTCACTTCAGGGTATGACCCATTGAGCTTTATTTTATTATTATTACTATTATTATTTTATGAATTAAGCTCTTGGTTTAGAGTTAGATTAATACCATAACTGCAGAAATTAAGCCAAGAGAAAGGGCAGATAATCTGACAGTAAAAAATT